>NC_059338.1:145915183-148415183 GCF_018350155.1 Leopardus geoffroyi
CTGTATGAGTTTATGATGGAATGATCTATGTAGATTCTGATTCCACCTGATGTCAACTGTACGGTAGGAGCAAGACTTTGAATGTCTCAGTTTGGTTTTTTTTATTTAATAAAATGAACACTGCGACTCACTGTCCTGTCTATATCCTCAAAGCCGATATTGGAATTAAGTGATATGCTACGCTTAAAAGTATTTTAGAATGAAAGCAATTATCATTTTCTTTACCTAGTGTCACCAAATATTCTGAGTGTTAAGACGGGAAATGAGAGCATAATGGCTTTGGCTCAAACCCTTCAATTCCCATCCTTCTTGTGTTGCAATTAGCAGACTGGGAGAGGGTCGTCCTACCAGAGAAGTTAGGCAAGGCCTTACCCCATGGCAGGATCATACAATGGTGTTCCAGAGTCTGACCCTCGATCTTACATATATATATGTTTGACATTTTTTATTATTTTTTTAACATTTATTTATTTTTCAGAGAGAGACAGAGCATGAGCAGGGAAGGGGCAGACAGAGCGGGAGACACAGAGTCCGAAGCAGGCTCCAGGCTCTGAGCCATCAGCACAGAGCCCCATGCAGGGCTCGGACTCACACACCGTGAGATCATGACCTGAATCAAAGTTGGGTGCTTAACAAACTGAGCCACCCAGGGACCCGCTCGATCTTACGTATATTTAAGTTTAGTATTACTGGTGTCCCAGAACTCATCAGACTGATTTATCTAACCAAATTCACAGAAGTCTGGGGTGCACAACAGAAAGCTAACTTACTAATTGGCTACAGAGACCAGAGTACTTGTGTCTGATGTACGGGGTATGCTGCATTCCAGTGCTGGTGTTTCCGTAAGCTGAATTACTAACCCACGGGTTGTTTCTTGATATAGGGACAGGACAAAAAGACTGAGTACTAACTATAGTAACAATGGAAATACCTGTCGTTTGCTGAGTGCTTTATGTATATTTTTATTATTTCTTCAACCTTGCAAATAAGATATTATAGTTTCTATGTTTTCAGTTTTGAAGACACCAAAACTCAGAGAATTTAAACGTTTGTAAGGTCAAATCCTGGAGGTGTTGGCGCCCTTTTTCTGGCTGGGGTGAGATCAGATGAACCATCTGGGCCCTGTAAGAAAAAAACAAAGCTCTCTAGTGATAGGAACATTTATTGCCACACGTTGAATGTCGGGACAGTTGATGGTACCAGGTAAAGACCAGCGAATTCCTTTATCAAATTATTACCTAGATTCCATGCTCACTGTCCCTCTTTTATATCCTGTTGCTTTCCTGATTACGACCAGTACGATTAGTCTGTTAGTTACTCCAACATTCTAATCCAGCCTTTGGACTCGATATTATGTCCAAACGCTTTGCTCGGTTGGATTAGTGAATGTCCCCAGGACTCTTGGGTAAAACGGTCACATGCATTCACTGGGCTGAGAACATGAGACCCGCAAAGGGCGATGCTGTTTCTCCCCTCAATCTGACATTCTTTCTGTCTTATCCAACCTTTATTAACCAAGTGCAGGAGAAACTTTTTCTATTACTTAAAACTATGTCTTTTTTATGTTCAAAATAAGATAATGAATTTCCGATGTCAACTGACATTTTAGCTTATTTGGAGTTATCTTTTATCTCACTGTGTTGCTTTCGCTCATCACTCGACAGTGAAAATGACCCAACTCACTGGGAGTCGAAGTAAATTTCATTGCAGTAACGGTCCTTATGGTGATGGCAACATTTTCTGAGCTCCACCAATGCCTGTCACTGCTCTCTGTGCCTTTTTTATTCTCACAAACCAAGTGCATACTATTGTCTTCATTTTTACAGATAAGGAAAATGAGGCACTGAGAGGGTAAGTAATCTGCCCCAGGTCACACAGCTTGTAAATGGCGGAAGCTGGAATCAAACCCAGGCCTTCTGGCAATCTACCGAACGGCCTCTTGGTTAAAATTCCTATACTAAGCCTTACAGGCTGAACTGTGTCTCCTTGAAATTCATGCGTTGAACTCTAACCACCAGGACCTCAGAAAGTGACCGTGTTTGGAGATCGGGCCTTGAAAGAGTAAGTCAGTTAAAATGAGGCCACTAAAGCGGGCCCTCCCCCAATCTGACTGGGTCCCTAGGAGAGGATCACACACAGGGATGCACACACAGCGAGAAGACCGGGTGAGATATGGCGAGGCGGGGGGTGTCTTCTGTACCCGGAAGAGGGAGGCCTAGGAAGAAACCACCTCTGCCTCTGTCGACATCGTCATCTAGGATCTGGAGCCTCTCGAATGGAGAGAAAATACGTTCTGTTGTTTAAACCACCGAATCCATGGTATTTTGTTACGGCAAGGACCCGCCAAGGTAACACATTAATCTTGTTCAAGGTAAGTTTTCAAGTTCTTTCCCCCTCCTTTCATCTACTGCTTGTTCTTCCTTTTTTTTTTTTTTTTTTGTCCTTCCCTCCCTCCTTCCTTTCTCTCGCTTCCTCTCTACTTCCTTTTTCTCTTCTTCCTTCTCCTTTTTCTTCTCCTCCTCCTCCTCCTTTTCCCGTCCCTGTCTCTTTTTCCAGTCCCTTCTTAATCATCATGTGAGAGGCCTTAAACGTATATGGAAAAAGAAATCACTGCTCCTGATTGGCAGCACTAGATGATGCATGATTGATCGACAGCATTCCTGAGGACTTTTTTTTTGTATAGATGTTTTTAATGTCTTATTTTCATTTTCGAGAAAGAGAGAGAGACAGAGTGCAAGTGGGGTAGGGTCAGAGAGAGAGAGGGAGACACAGGATCCGAAGCAGGCTCCAGGCTCCGAGCTGTCAGCACAGAGCCAGATGCAGGCCGTGAGATCATGACCTGAGCCGAAGTCGGACGCTGAAACCGACTGAGCCACCCAGGCGCCCGGCTTTCCTGAGGTCTTTGCTGACTTTTGGCCTCTCTTAGCTGGTCAGCCTCAGGGTCTCCCCATGACCGTGGCCGCCCTGCCTGGGGAGCCTCAGTGGGGATGAACCAGGTCTCGGCTCTACTCCAGGGTTCTGTCTACTTTGGAGGACGTGAGGAAGGTTCCTATTCTGCCACCTGGGGTCCCTGAGGTGGCCCAGACTACACTGGCGGCTTAGTCTAGCGATGCCGTCGTGCCCTCTAGAAATGAGCTCACGGTAGCCGACTGGCTGGCCGCTTAATGTGGCTGTGATTAAAAATGTCCTCATTTTCTCATTTTAATCCTCAGTGCCCGGCTGTTTTAACATGGGCTTCGCTATTCAGGTGTGGTGAGGCCAACAGACCAGATGATTGCCATTGGAAAGATGGTGCATGACTCCAAGTCCAAAGAGACGAGGATACCTCATTTCGTGCAGGGCCATACAGGGAAGCACCAGGGCTGGTCAGCAGGGGCAGGAGGGAAACTGTGGGCAAGAGCCTTTACTGTGGTTTCTGTGGGGACAAACGGGGCAAGCAGGGCACGTAGGTTTAGGATGGGTTAATTTGAATCATTCCAGTGGGTTCTGGGGCCTAGGGGCTGCCCCTGCTTCTCCCGCACCAGCCCCAGGCCGGGGTGGGGAGGGGAGTGGATTGGGGCATGTGAAGAATGGCTCAGAGTGTGACAGCCCCATAAAGGAGGCTCTGAGTTGGTTGGTTTGCATTTGAAATGTACATCGGAAGGCAAGGAATCTCTAGGAACTGGGTAACCCTGGGAGGGACAGCCCCTCCAGGATCAGCAAGGCCCCAGAGGATCAGAACACGGACGATGAAAGGCAGCACGATGTTACGCTCACTGATGACACTGGAGGCACCTCCTGCAGCCACGGTGCTGAGAAGAAGCAAGCAGGACACAGGTTCTTGGAAAGTGGAGCTGACAGAGCACCTGAGTCGGTTGTGTTTCCTTTACTACAGATCTCGAAATCGCTACTACTTTCAGCAGAGGCTTTTGGGGATCAGTGCATGACAGAGAGGTGGCCAGGGATCGTTTCCTCGTGGCTTTCAGCCCCCATGTGCCTATCCAGAGGACACCCTGTGCCCTGGGCTCCCCCACAGGGCGGGCCACGGGGGTCTTTGTGCCATCTGACGCGAGGCGACCATGTGCGTGCCAGGCACGTTGCTACGTGCTTTAACACACCTGCGGTCACGGAGCCCTCACATCGCCCCCAGAGAGGGCACCATATTTGTGCCAGCTAGTCAGACGTGGAAATGCGGGCACCGAGAGAGGAACAGCGTGCCCGGGGTCACACAACTCGCGGGGCAGGTGGACCCTGAATCCAACTTGTGTGAATGCCAAGCCGTGGGCTTAGCTGCCGTGCAAAGATGCAATGTCATTTCTGGGTGTGACGCCTGCCTGAGCTCTGAAAAAGCAAAGACTTCGACTTCCTAAATGGCTTGACGCCTTCTGATCTTCTCCACCCCGCCCCTCTGTGAACCCATTGGATAGCATTTCGGGATCTTTCACAGTTTGAAGCATCCTGCTGCCGGTATGGCTTATGGGCTTGGGATAGCAGAGAGTGAAGGGAAATCTCATGAAGGCTTTCCAACGAGCATTCGTCACCCCGGATCTCTGTTTATGAACTTAGGAAGAAAAGGAAACAGTGGCATCGTATTCCCTAGGGCCTCATTTTAGGTGATTTTAGGTGGGAGGGGATTAAGTCAGGCAGGAAACAGCAGCTGCCCCAGAAGGGAGCCCTGTGGTGCCAACCTTTGGGTGGTTCAGCCCGGCCTTTCTTTCTGATGCTGACCGGTAAATCAAGGGGTCGGGTCTAAAGTAAGCCGTTAAGTGAGGATGATCATGGTGTCTGTTCCAGCTGTCGCTTTCTGCTTTTCCAGGTTTTAGGGAAGTCACTCGGAAGAGATGGGAAAAGAGGTGATTAAACCTCCTCCTTTATTGCCGTGGCTGTTTTTACGGAGACCTGGGCGTAGTTGCGAGGGTCAGTGCCAAGAGAAAGAAATTAGAGCATCTCGGCAGGGGTCCCAAACAGGTCTATTTCTTTCGGGCCCCATCAGGCTTATTCTTAAGGCGAGACGTGATCCCAGTTGTAACGCTGTGTCAGCAGCTCTGTGCTCGGAGAGCACAGATGAATATTCAGAGCTTCCACACTTCTCTTTGCTGCTGCTGCCTGGAAATCCGGAAACCTGATGTCAGTGCTATGTCAGTGCTTGAAAGCGTGATATTCTAACTTGTCAGGAAAGATTTTAATAAGAAAAGCGAGGCAGTTGAAAAGTCAAAACCCCTCTCCCGGGGGACTAGAAAATCAGGTCCAGGAGGAGGCTTTCTGCAGGCTGCCTCTGCTGTGGTTGTGTGTGTGTGTGTGTGCGTGTGTGTGTGTGTGTGTGTGTGTGTCCCACAATGCCTGTGCTTCCCTGGCTGTTCTTCTTGCTAAGGGTTCCTCCATGAGGTCGGCTTGCCCCCTGCACATACCCTCCCTGCTTCCCTGTAAGTTCTTAGCCGTGGAAGGTCTAGAATGTGTTTTAGAAATCTGCGTTTTCAATAGGCAGAAAACGCGCAGATGGATGGCTAAGCGACTGCCCCAGGTATGGGGCGCTGTCTTTACATTTGGTTGGGGACAACTATATTAATTGTATATCAGGCTTTCTATATTCTTGCTGTTCTGGCATCTGGGTCTCACTGACCACGCAGAGAGACTGCCCCTCCCAGGGCAAGCTAATTCCTAGGGCCAGCAAAGCACTTGGTGTGCAAACCAACCAATCCTGAATCCATACACCTACTGACTTCCTTTTATCAAGTTCCTACCATTCTGGACACTATCCCCCTGCCCTAAATCACTCGAGGGTCAGGTTCCAGGCAACGAGGGACCACCCCTATAGCCCGGAGCCTGCTGAAAGTATTCAAGATGTGCAATTCTAAACCTGCTGAGCTATTTATCTCTCCGTACTCATTCCTTCAAGCAAAAAACACAATAAACGCCTTTGCCCACACTTCCCCCCCCCCCCATGCCTCTGCCACCTGACTGACCCTGGTCCTTCACCATGTGGCCCTACGTGGTATGGCATATCCCATCCTCTTTGGAACTGTGTGTAACAAACAGATTTTTCAAAGATCTGGTGGCTTGAATAAGAATGAAACCCACCTGTTAAAATAGAAATGTGGGCGGGCTTATCTCCCTTTAAATGGAGTCATAACTTGCCCCCCCCCAAAAACTATTTGTTAATGATAACCGTATTAGGAAGAATCTATGATTCACCCCGATCATGTCAATATTTTTACTACCAATTGGCTAAAAAATGTAGAAAGGCTACCAAAAGTTTGGAGGAAAAAGATTGGAGTAGCTGGTAGGTTAGATGGCAATCTCGAGTTTTAAAAATATCTTGACACGATAAATATGTCACTAGTGCAAATCAAGGAAAGTTGAACAGAGCGCGATGAAGAAATCAGTTGCTTAATGATAGTTTAAATGCAGTTCATGTGAAAACATCTTAGGGGTTGTAGGATGTAACACGGCGGCTATAAAAACTACAATAGTGTCCGAGTCAAAGGATCTGATAGTTCTATACCATACGCTATGTATCACGCGAGAAAGTTTATATCCAGGGCGATCATTACTTTTTGAAAGAGTATTTCGTAAACTGGAATGTCTCCATAAAAGGATGAATGGAATTATAATAGGGGGAATGCCATCAACTGAAATAATGTTAAGGGTTATATACATAAAAGGTTTGGATTTATTCTCTGTAGACCCAAGGCATAGAGCGGAGACCCATAGAGAGATTAGCCGGAGAAATGGATTTTACCTTTATATGAGAAAGAACTTTCTATTAATTAGTATGGTTCAAAGGTGGAATGAAGTTTCTTCGAGCACAGAAAGTATTCAGAGAATAAATAATCCCTAGTCGGACATGTTGTCAATGAAATTTCTGCATTAAGTGGACAGTTAGACTTGCCCACTTCAAAGATACCTTCTCATTTAAAATGCAAAACAGGGGCGCCTGGGTGGCGCAGTCGGTTGGGCGTCCGACTTCAGCCAGGTCACGATCTCGCGGTCCGTGAGTTCGAGCCCCGCGTCGGGCTCTGGGCGGATGGCTCAGAGCCTGGAGCCTGTTTCCGATTCTGTGTCTCCCTCTCTCTCTGCCCCTCCCCCGTTCATGCTCTGTCTCTCTCTGTCCCAAAAATAAATAAACGTTGAAAAAAAAAAAATAAAATGCAAAACAAATTTTCGATTTTTTTGGTCCTAAGTTTTCTCATATATAAGATCGTATATACCCCATAGGATTTTATTAGTATATCGTTATTCCTTCTATGAGAAAAGTATAAAGGACTAGATTATTTTTCTTAAATCCCACTGATAACATTTCTTTGGGAAAAAAGCATAAATCTGTGTGAGGGCACAGGGTATATCTGGTGTCTACCCTGAAGCTAATGTTAAAGTACAAAATGGTTAGCCTCTTCCTACTTATTCCCAGTCTTCAGACAGGTAGCTTGGCCTCAATGGTCAATATCGTCCCATCAGCTAGCTCTCTGTCCTGTAAACATGACCAGTGAGATTAGGGGTTGTGCAGAGGGAGGGACACGAGGCTTTTCAGCTTTATTGCTGACTCTTGCTGTTTTGAAGATCTGGACACTGAACCTCAATTTCTTTGATAAGCTTCTCTTCCTCTTTTCAACAAATTGTGGACAAATTAAACTGGCTTTATGAATTTTATAGCCGCAGAAACTGTAAAGCTTGCCCCTCCGAATTTTTGGCTTGACATCGACTCTGTTAGCTTGAACATAAAGAAACAAGAGACAGACAGAACAAAGCCCTAAACTGACCAGGTTTTGATTTGTCATATGAAATAGAATTTGGAAGGAGTCATCACCGGTTTTATTTAAATCTATCACTTCTGGGGCGCCTGGGTGGCACAGTCGGTTAAGCGTCCTACTTCAGCCAGGTCACGATCTCACGGTCCGTGAGTTCGAGCCCCGCGTCAGGCTCTGGGCTGATGGCTCAGAGCCTGGAGCCTGTTTCCGATTCTGTGTCTCCCTCTCTCTCTGTCCCTCCCCCATTCATGCTCTGTCTCTCTCTGTCCCAAAAATAAATAAAAACGTTGAAAAAAAAATTTTTATAAATCTATCACTTCTCCCAAACCAAGTACAATAAATTCCGTCTGAGAGGCTCTAAGTTTGGGCATCTGAAATGGATTGATGGCAGAACGGTGGGCAAAGTTACCTGTGTATAAATTTTGTGGATGGGACTAGAGAAGCAGAGAACTTTTTATTGACGGTCTAGAATCTTCCTCTCCCTGGTTTCATAACCCAGGGAACAAAGTGCCCTGAACTTTGTGCACACCTCCTTCATTTGGTCTGACAGTGCATCCTCATTAAGATAACTAATTAGGCACTAAAGTTAATTAAAATACCTGATGAATGCTTCCTGCCGCCTGAGTTCCTTATGGTCTTTTATAATTGATGGTTATTTTGTTTGTTCATAATAACTGTTGGAGTGTCCTCTCCGGTTGGGCTTAGGGTAATTTTTCCAGGTTATATTTAAATGTTTTACAGGACAACTTTCTTTCCTGGGTGAATCTCACGTGGAAGAATGGCCAAAGAAAGCAGATGAAACAAGTGTTGTGCTGACTAGACCCCAACTTTCCGGCCTTTCTCTTTCATACGATTCCACTTAGGAGCGCACTGGTCTCTCCCATATCTAAGCAGGAAAATTCTTTTTTTTTTTTTTTAATTTAATTTAATGTTCATATGGTTTTCAGAGAGAGAGAGAGAGAGAGAGAGAGAGAGAGAGGGACAGAGTACAAGTGGGGGAGGAGCAGAGAGAGAGGGAGACACAGAATCAGAAGGAGGCTCCAGGCTCCGAGCCGTCAGCACAGAGCCCGACGTGGGGCTCGAACTCACGGACTGTGAGATCATGACCTGAGCCGAAGTCGGACACTTAACCGACTGAGCCACCCAGGCGCCCCGTGGAAAATTCTTTACTGCCCTAAATTACTGACTCCTTCAGGACCTTCCATCCAGAGATAGCATTTTTTCCTTGACACATGCCCGCTTCATTTCTCAGGTTAATCAGCAGGCTTTGAGAACCTATTCCGTTTGTGATTCTTGTTGTAGAGAAATAGGTAAAGGACTAGCTTCATAATCTTTGTCGCCTTTGATTTTGGACAGGAACTCGTCAGAATTAAGTCACACAAACTGCCTATACATTTCAGTGACTGACGTGTCCACATAAACTGGAAAATTAACACTATTGTGAGATTCAGAACTGGGAGGAAGGCGAGTCCACTGAGGAGCTAGATCAGCATAAGTAGTTCAGAAGAAGAATATATTTTTCTTTCCTTTTATATCCCTTACGAAAAATGTACGTTCATGATTTCCACCGCTTTTGGACGCGTTAGGATCATACCCCTAAGGTCCTGTGTGTCAGTGAAACGGGGTTATAGTCACAAGTGGAAATAGTCTCAAGAGTGGTCCTGCTCTATAAATACTGTCAGAAAGAATGGTTTAAGATCAACCATCAATACAGGACGTGACCGTTCAAAATTTAATTGGCTTATCGTCAACAATCGTTCGTAGCTGGAAACCTCGTGTAGATACTCCGGAGTACATTTTTTCAATGAATTTTGCCCTGAGGCTTTACCAGGACTCTGCTTAAAATGAATTGTGTCACAGGTGACTCATTAAGACAATTTGAATAGCGAAGTCGAGAAGTTTATAAGTGCTTTGTATTTTTTCCAGGCCAAAATGGAATTTGGGGACCCAGCCTTGAAACAAGCACAGAACTCTGTTTTGAAGAAATGTTGGCCCTAACTTGGGAGTGTTCCTACTTGTCCATCTTCTAGTGTGACCTATGTCTGATGTTCTTAACTTTTACAAGATGATTCTCATCTCTTAAAAATATATAGCTTTTGGGGCACCTGGGTTGCACTGTCTGTTAAGCAACTGACTCGATTTTGGCTCAGGTCATAATCTCATGATCTCGAGGTTTGTGGGTTTGAGCCCGAGTGGGGCTCTGCACTGACAGTGTGGAGCCTGCTTGAGATTCTCTCTCTCTCTCTCTCTCTCTCTCTCTCTCTCTCTCTGCCCCTCCCCTGCTCACACACAGGCACATGAGCTCTCTCAAAATAAATAAACATTAAAAAAAATACATATATATATATAGGGGCACCTGGGTGGCTCAGTCGGTTAAGCATCTGACTTGGGCTCAGGTCATGATTTCTCAGTTCACGAGTTTGAGCCCCGCATCGGGCTCTGTGCTGACAGCTCAGAGCCTGGAGGCTGCTTCGGATTCTTTGTCTCCCCCTCTCTCTCTGCCCCTCCCCTGCTCACGCTCTGTCTCCGTCTCTCTTAAAAATAAACATTAAAAAGATCTTTGAAATATATATATATATGTACATAGCTCTTCTTTTTTTAATTTTTAAAAATGTTTAGTTATTTTTGAGAGAGAGACAGAGCACGAGCAGGGGAAGGGGCAGAGAGAGAGGGAGACAAAGAATCTGAAGCAGCCTCTAGGCTCTGAGCTGTCAACCCAGAACCCGACACGGGGCTCGAACTCACAAACCGGGAGGTCATGACCTGACTGAAGCTGGCCGCTTAACTAACTGAGCCGCCCAGGTGCCCCTACACCTAACTCTTCTTAAAGCCTGCAGCGAGAACATGTACTCTGGGCTCTCATTTGCAAATGTAACCTCAAACGTAAGCTGTTTCCATCTATAGCTCTGTTTCAGGCAGAAAGAGTGATTCTCTAAAGGGTATATGGTTCATCCATCCTTCTTAGATTTTCATTTCACAAAGTGCGAGGGAATCACTGAAGAGCCCCTTAAAAGTGGTAAGGTCCTGGCCCGCTGTGCATCTCTGAAATCTGAATCTCCCGTATGGGCTGGAAAAGCCTGCTATAAATCAGCAGCATGGCACCCTGCATTGAGACCCTACGCCCTCCATGGCTAAATCTTCCTGGGCCCGAGCCAGATCACAGGAGCATTTTTACCAAATCGTGGTCTGCTATGAGACCCTCAGAGAATTTGGAAGAAGCAGTCGTGTAGATAAAACATCCAGCTTTCAAGTCATGGCTCAAGTCTTGTACCGCTATCGTCCAAGCGCTCTGTCCTCCACCATTAGTGACGGGCCCCTCGCAGGAGTGGGAGCGCTGGGAACTCTTAGCTCCCCTCTTTGGCCGAGATCCCTCATTGGATCCCAGAAGTCTGCAGTCTCTCTTTTGTGTTAATCGTTAAATAGAAATGCATTATTGCTGTAGTTACTGTAGGAATATTCTTCAGGATGCTGTCCACTGTCACTCAAGGCCTAGTGTCCCCTGGGATACTTATCCTTAGGTCTGGTTGCCACCGAGAACTATAACCTCTCAGGTAATTAACACTTGTTTTATCTTCTGGGCAATGTGAACGTTGCAACTGCTCGTGTTTTCGGTTTTGCTTTGGCAACTGGACAATATAGCATTAAACACATGGTTCACTTTAATAACTGTGTAGGCCATTATGGCATAGGTTTCCGTATGCTGGCTTTCCTTGTTTTTGTCTCATGATGTCCCCCCACTTCTCCCTTTGCCGTGATTTTTTAACCTTTGGGGTAAAGTCTTTCAATTGTTCAATATACATGTGTTGATTCCTTAAATCCTTTAGGAATGAAGATATCAATTCAATAATAAAGGAAGACCATTTAGTAGTCCCACCTTATCCACAGGGGATATATTCCAAGACCCCCTAGCAGATTCCGGAAACTGCAAATAGTACTGAACTCTATATATACTACGTTTTTTCCTATGCATACATATCTATGATAAAGCTTAATTTATAAGTGAGGCACAGTCAGAGATGAACAGTCTCTCTCTGTCTCAGAATATCTTGTACCATATTCACCCTTCTTGGGAGGATGTGAGATGCTAACATGCCTACATGAGTAGATGAAGTGAGGTGAATGATCTGGCATCGTGATAGAGTGTTAGGCTACTCTTGAGCTTCTGATGATATGTCAGAAGGATCATCTGCTCCTAGACCACGACTGGCCACAAGTACCTGAAACGGTAGATAAGGAGGAACTAGTATGGCATATGAGACATTAACTTTTTGTTTTTGTTTTTCTACACATAAAAAGCATTTAATAAAAATCCGCTAGCAGAATGAGTGGTGAATTCTATTAGGTGTGTAAAGAAAATCTGGGCTTAGGCTATTTTAGCAGAAGATGTAAGAATAAAATCAATGAATAATAGGAAGAATAGCCAATGGCAATTGTGAGCTATGTGCTGTGGACCTGACCTTACTTAATCTTCACAAGAAATAAATGAGCTACGTATAACTAACACAGGTAAGGACAATGAGCCGTAGACAGGGCAATGACTTCCCCAGGTCACCAGAGGGTAAGTGACAGAGCAGGAAGTTTTAAGGCAGCCTTCGATTTAGTGGCTACAGGACTTTGGCTGGCTTCTGTCCTCTTTGCTGCCGGTGTTAATTTGTCCCAAGTAACTTAAATTTTAGCTGAGGTTGTCCTGTTCTCTGAGATCAAGACAAGATTGATATAAACTCTTGTTTCATATCCTGGATGAAATCCAGTGTCTCCCCCCAAATCTCTGTAGCTTCCTGGAGGCTTTTAGTCCCACAGTCAATTTCTGGCTCAAAGTTCCTGCTTTGATGGAGTACTTGAACTTCCCCCCCCCCATCTCTCCCCTTCAGCTATTCTCTTCTCTCTGCTCTGTGCTGACCCAACGTGGAATTCAGTTCCTTTGGCTGGTTTTCATAAGCCCACTCTTCTGATATACTTGTGTGTAGCAGATTTTAGGAAGGTTTGGGGAGACAAATATACTATTTAGAGACTTGGGGTTGGGGGAGACCAATATTACTTACAGATTCCAGAATCCTAAAGCATTTAATGCTGATCATTGGACACTCCCTCCTTTAATGTTCTATGGCTATCTTGCTGTGGGGAATTGCTCGTTGGCCAATTTCTCCAACAGGTGCCAGCCTTGTGACTCAGTGCCTCTCCCTTCTCCCCACTCAGTGGCTACCCAGACAGTTGGGGGGGCTTGAGGTATGGGGGTGCAGAAGGTGTTCTATGGTGTGTGAGCAAGGAGAGCTTTGAGGTGGCCCATTTCTAGACCATCAACTTGCAGACCAATTGATCGGCCTGAAAAGACCCCTGCGGTCTAGATATTTTTCCTCTTCTCTCCCTTCTCCCCTTCCCTCGTGACCCCCTTTCCTGCTTTACAGAGGAATAGCATACCTCTCACCCATCCCAAATTTCACTATAGCACATTGCTTTGGAGTGTTAAAACCTCTTCACGAAAGAATCATTTGAAATATTGATGTGTGTCTAAGAACGTGATAGACTCAAGCGAGTGGGTAGCTATTCCTTTTTAGGTCTGTTGGCTTACGACGAAATTGAAGGAGAACTTGATTGAGTTGTCAGCTGATAGATCATTTAAAAATACATTTTGCAGATACATAACTATGCTAATTTGGGGAAATATAACTCAGGGAGAATCCAACAGTTGAGTGATGTTGCTGAACTAAAATGCTTTCATTACCACCTACTTAAGTATTTAGGTGAGTCAGGCGTTTTCAGCATTTTCATCTATAAAAAAGACAAGTCAGGGTGACATTAATGCTATGTCCTGTGTCATTCTGGCACTAAGGATATAGGAACTCAGAAAAAGAACTGTGCAAAATCTATTAAGAGAAACATTTCCAAGTTTTCTCTTACTTTTCATGTAACATACAGGCATACCCCGTATTACTGCGTTTTGCTTTATTGCTCTTTGCAGATATTGTGGTCTTTGCAAATTAAAGGTTTGTGGCAACCACGCGTTAAGCAGATCTGTTGGCACCATTTTTCCAACCGCATTTGCTCACACCATGTCTCTGTGTCACGTTTGGGTAATTCTCGCGGTGTTTCAAACTTTCCAGGATTATTAGATTTTTGATGATGATTAGTGATTACGACGAGCTGAAAGCTCAGAGCGTGGTTAGCCTTTTTTAGCAATAAAGTGTTTTTATTTAATTTTTTTTTTAAGTTTTTATTTCTTTTGAGAGAGAAAGCGTGCAGGTCAATGGGGGAGGGGGAGGGGGAGGGGGAGAAAGAGAATCCCAAGCAGGCTGTGTGCTGTCAGCCTACAGCTTTACTCAGGGCTTGATCTCCCAAACCGTGAGATCGCGACCTGAGCCGAAGTCAAGAGTTGGGCATTTAACTGATGGCCACCTTGTCAAATACTGCACCCCAGCAATAAAGTATTTTTTAAATGAATATACGTTCATTTTTAAAGATGTAACGTTACTGCACACTTAATAGGCTACAGTTTGCTATAAACATAATTTTTATAGGCACCGGGACACCGCAAAAGTTACTTGGCTCACTTTATTGCTATATATGTTTGTTTTTTGTTTTTTTGTTAAATAGAGAGAGAGAGTGTGTGAGCAGAGGAGAGGGGCAGAGGGAGAGAGAGAGAGAGAGCAGAGAGAGAGAGAGAATCTTTAGCATGCTCCACACTTAGTGTGGAGCCCAACGTGGGTTCAGTCCCACAACCCCGGGATCATGACCTGAGCCGAAATCAAGAGTCAGACGCTTAACCGACTGAGCCACATGGCATGTGTTTTATTGTGGTGTTATGATCAAACCTGCGGTGTCTCCAAGGTTTGAGATCTTTTTCTTCAATGGTGTCCTACTAATAACTGTCATGATAATTCAACCCGCACATTTTTAACAATTTAGAACTTTAGATTCATAGGGAATAAGCAAACATATAAGTCTTATATAAGTTTATAAGTCTTATATAAGACTTCAGATTTTAATAGGGTGATCCATAAGGCTTTCAAACATGAAATATAAATAAAATGCTATGGCAGAAGCGGAATAGCAATCCAAGCTGAAGGATAAAACATAAACAAAAGCAATGGATAAGATACAGAAGTGTAGGAAGAAATAATTCTAGTATGTTCTTCCCGTAACTCAGTAGATCGTCTCTCACAGGCCCCAGTGCAAATGTGCCCAGACCACTTTGGAGGGTCCCTCTGTAATTCAGGGGGCAGGGCGCTTCTCCTGTGTGCAAGAGGATGGGAGGCAGGAGGAGGATGATTAATGATTATACTCCTGCACGAGTCATTGCCACGGGTTAGGTCCTCCGTGGACACTGACCTTAGAGTTATTAGTTTGTTCTTTTTTCAGTGTAGTTACTTTTCACTGAAAAACAAAAATGCTTTACAAATACTAACCCATAAAACCAATCTTATCTCTTCTTCCCAGATGGTGCAATAAAGACCTAAAAATATCAAGGAAGGTTTCTGAAATATTATGAGCAGTGGAAGAAAGAGGAAGAGGGTCCTTGGGTCCTCATTCTAGGATTAGTAGACTGCCATTTGTGGCTGCGGTGTGAGGTGAGGTACACATCTTGAGGATTTTAGCACCGTGGGGGCTTATCGTGACTTGTTAACACAGACTGCCAAGTAACAAGCTCTTTCTTTTGACATTTTCCAGAATTGCCTTTTGAAACAGGCCTGCTGAAGTCTGTCCCCGCCAGGCCTCCTGTACCCTTCACCTAGTGCCCCCATACGTGTCAAATACGTCAAAAATAGAGGGGATTTTCATCGATTGTGTTGGCTCCTTCCTTCACCTCCTGGAACTCATGTGAGGTGAGCATGTCAGCACCACGGAGGAAGCCAGAGGAGAACCGCGGGCTGTGGCAGGAGAGGTGAGGAGAGCAATGGCGGCCCCCCGTCAGGGAAGGCACTGCCATGGGGACATGTTTTGCTGACTCAGATAACGCCCTGGACTTTGTCTAGGACCCTCATGATACCTCCAGGATACAAACGCTTGTAAATTTGGGGGCCGGCACCTGTTAGCTCCAAGAGGGATAGTTAACCTCCATCCATGGCGGCCCCTTTGAGACAGGAAGGAATCCTTGACTTTGAGAAGGCTGGAATGAGGGTCTGGGCAACCGATGCCATCTCTGGTTTTTCCTCTTGGAATGGAATCCACATACCATACAATTCACTCTTTTGAAGTATACAACTCAGTGGGTTTTAGTGTATTCTGAGTTGCGCGACCATCACCACGGTCTAATTCCAGAACATTTCCATCACCTTGGAAAGAAACCTCACGCCCATTAGCAGTCATTCCCCAGTCCTCCCTCCAGGCCCTGGCCACCATTTCTGTCTCTACAGATTTGTCTACTCTCTTACGGGCATTCCAAATAAATGAAATCATGTGCCATGTGACGTTTTGTGACTGGCATCTTTCCTTCAGCAAAACTATGTTCCCAAGGTTCTTCCATGTTGGAGCGTGTATTCATACTTTCTTCTTTTAATGGCGAAATAACATTCCACTGTGTGCATATGCTACAGTTTGTTCATCCATTCATCAGTTGATGGACATGTGGATCATTTCCATGTTTTGGCTACCACAAATAATGCAGCTACGAACACTGGTGGAAAAGTTAATATTTTTTTAAAGTGCACGTACTTGAGAGCTCATTTTAGTCGAACAATGCGGATAGGCTAGTCAAGATTCGTTGATGCTAGAACTTACATTGGTACGGCTAGTCCAAAAGCCATTGTGCGTTGGGAGTAAGTTATAACAGAATCTCTGTTTACATTTTCATGCATCAAGGACGTGAAGAGAAAATGTTTATTTGCCTGTCTCATCTCCATATTTTTTTTTTCGTCTCCATATTTTTAAAGCATGTTTACCAATTCAGTTCAAAAGTGTTGCTGGCTGATTATATCTTCCGTGTCACGGACATGTCACATTCGTATTTCAGAGATGTCTCTTGACACACAAAACCTTCTTTGGTTTGATTTCGACCGATTCACCAGCCCAGTGGTTCCCAAACTGAGTATTGAGGGCCTTTGGGTCCTGCAAGAAAATTACAGGGGTGGTGCGGGAATATTTTAAAGTGTGAGTTCAAGGTACTCAAAACTAGGAGGATAGGCTACTAGTTTGAACAGTAGGTAGTGATTCTGTTGAAGAAATATCTGTGTGAGAAGTGGGGATTTTGGCGGGAGCTCTGATAAAATGCCAGGACTGCATGAAATCAGTGTGGAACAGGAAGCAGGAATGTGTGTGTCAGAGGCTTTCTAGTGGCCAACTGACACACACATTCTCCAAATAAGTAATTGTGGTGCTTTAAGAATGGAAAAAACGATGTTTTTTTCCTTTGTTTCAACTTACATGTTATTTGAACCTAACTATGTAATAAACTTTTAGATGTTTCTTTTGGTCTCGGGTTGCCACGAAAAACTTACTGAGATATGTGGGTTGCAATGAACCGAGATGTTTGGGAACCTTTGTTCCAGTCTTTCCCCCTAGTTTCTCATCTTTGCTCCATTGAACTCTCAGCAGAGCATAGCCTGCTCCTTCATGGTCGAGGTCCTTGCACGTGTCTCTTTGCCTTGGAGTTCACCCCTTGTGTCCATTCTCCTTCTCCCTGGAAAACTTTTTTAACCCTTCAAGACTCTTTGCAGACCCTTCAAGCCCCTCCTCCGGGAAACCTTCCTGGAATTCTCCAGGTGTGCTCATTTGCTGAATTTTCAGTGCTCCCAGGATCGCTGGTTTATTCTTCCGCTTCAAGCATCTCCACCCCTCACGGTGCTAAACTTTGTCTAGATCACTGGACTTTCTTTCTCATTCTGAGTTCCACAACCACAGAAACCACCTGTCAGCAGCCTGTATCCCCAGCACAGCACTGAATGCACCGTGACTGGTTAACTGCATGAATGGACCGAATGCTAACACGAGATATCTATCAAGCTACTTACCCTTTCTCCTTCGGAATTCACGTTTTTTTTTTGTTTTTTTTGTTTTTGTTTTTTTTTCTCCATGGGAAGCAACCTACTATGATAGCCCTGGAGAGTGCTGCAAATAATCATGATTGCAGTCCCGATAAAGCCTGATCATCAGTCCGAGGGACCATGTGAATACAAACCGTGACCATTTCAAAGGCAATTTCCTGACCGCCAACCCAAAGCACACGTCAGACACAAAAGTTGTGCCAATTGAAGAGCTCCAATTTAAAGGATAGGGTTCCTTGCAAGGTCAGCCTGAATTGGGCTTAAATGAAACGAAATTGATGGCAGATGGAAGCTCGACAGGTTCCAGAATCATTGTATACTTGTTACGGTGTTCTCACTAACACCCGAGCACCAGCTCAGTGGACCTCAGCTTCCGGAGCTGCTTCTGGGGTCACTGGCAGGCACATCTGTTTGGTGCGAATCTGCCTATTTGTTCATTTGCCAAAAATGTAAAGTCGAGCCCTGAATTAGTTTCAGTTCACTGCCTCCCTTCCAAGCTGACGAATCAGCTGCACGGATTACGGTGCTCCCCCCCCCCCCCCGCCCCTCGACCTGCTAAATTACACCCACAAGTGAACATTCACAAAAGGCAGCTTGAAAGCAGGCTGTCTGGAAGGACGATGCACGGAGACGCCTGCATCCTGTGGATGAACACATATTACGCTCGTTTATCTAGCTCAGGTCCCAGCGCTCGCACCAAAGCCGAGGGCTGATACAGAGACACTCTTTAGAAGCTCTTATTTTCAAGACGAGGGTGATACTTGTATTTTCTGAAAGGAAGGCCCCTCCCGCTCATATTGGGACAATGTGTGCCTGAATAGATAAGTATTTGCCTCGTGGTCTCAAAAGTCGCGCTTCTCACAGAATTCAAGTTCAACCTTCGTTAATCTCAGGGGTGTTCTCTCTAAAAATCACCGGGCACGGTACTTTAATGTCATGTGCATTTTATTGCATCATGGCTCCTCAAATTACAGTCATCCTCCAACCCTTAGATTCAGCACAAAGCAATGTCATCTTTATATTGTACTCGGCAGACTGGGGCTATCTTTGAATGTCCTGCAAAAATAAAACTATCCGTCCGCAGAGAAGTGACCGTGGAGATGAGATGCCTTAGAAAGAAAGGGCTTCTCCTTCCTCTTTAGCACCTCACTTCACAAAATGTCCCGCTTTGCTCCTCTTGGTGGATATTTATGGAACGTGTATTTCAGAGCGTAAGGAGCAGTATACTACTGAGACGGAGATTCCTTTATGGGATAAGTCTTCAGCCCACAGCACCAGCTCTACCACACTGCTTGGCAAGGAGCCTGAACGCCCCTGCCTGTTTCCTCCAACTTTCCTCCAACCGGTCCGGACCCCTCCTTGAGCCGGACACTTTCTGCCTGCTCAGCAGTGAGGAAGACAGACGATCTCCTGGGAGACACACAGAGCAAACGCAACGTAACCAATACAAATCAAGATCATTGTTGGGGGTGCCTGGGTGGCTCGGTCGGTTGAGCGTCCGACCTCAGCTCAGGTCACGCTCTCGCGGTTCGGTTCGTGAGTTTGGGCCCCATGTTGGGTTCCGTGCGGACAGCTCAGAGCTTGAAGCCTGCTTCGGATTCTGTGTCTCCCTTTCTCTCTGCCCTCCCCCGCTTGCACTCCGTCTCTCTCTCTCTCTCTCAAAAATGAATAGACATTTCAAAAAAAATTTTAAATCAAGATCATTATTAAGCAATGCTAATCACAGGGTGATGGGGAAAGAATATAGGGGTAGTGGTTGTAGTCAGGGAAGGCTTTTTGAGGAGGCACCATTGAAGACAAAACCAAGGATAAGAAGGAGTGCACCTTGAAGGGACCCAGGGGAAGAGCACCACAGGTAGGGGGAACAGTAAGTGCAAGGACCCTAGGGACTGAAAAATGAAAGTGCCCCTCCCCTCCATCCTGCCTTTCACCAGCCACCCTGTGCTTTGTGTCCCATTCATCCTTCCTATATGTAAAATGACCAGAGATTCCATCTGGTCAACACGCCTCGCCTCCCCCCTGCTGCTCCCCTCCCCCTCCCCCCACCTCCCCCCACCTCCCCGCACCCCAACCACGGACCAAAAGGATCTGGGTGTTCCTAAGAGCCATACCTAGGTGGCAGGGGTCTTAATCAATTGCATACACTAATTTTTGGATCCATGAAAAGTAAAAGTATGAAGCTTCTCTAGAAGCTAACATCACGGGAGCGGGATTTGCGTTTTCGCAGTGAACTCTGTGAAACGTACAGACCTCTAAGACACACCCTGGTCTAACATTCTGTGAGGTCTACTTAAATAACAATAAGTTCTGTACAAAGATGGAGAGTTGCTATTTTGCCTGCTTCGGCTCTGAGATGTTGCTAGCCTCTTGCGTTCTTTCTAGGTGCGGGCGCCTGGATACAAAGCAGACATAGCATAATGGCTGTGTTCTTAGCCTGTGGCCTGCAAGGGATCCCTGTGGCTGTGGAGACCCACAGGCCTGTCATTGTAGCTGTCACCTGCACTCGTCACATCCTTCATTCTTCCTACTCCAAGGGGATATTCCCATCAAGAGGAGGTACAATGAGTACCCACGGTGACAATGCGTGTGGACAACACGTTGCCATCTGCCTGGGTAAGAAACAAAAGGACGCAAAGATGGGATCGTGTTGCCTGGGGGAGTGGCGCTGGGTAAAGGCTAGTACTGTTCTTCCAAATACCTGAAAAATTCCCACTGTTGTTCAAGACCCAGCCCCGGTGACTTTCTATGCAATGTCGCCTGATCACACCTTATTCCCAGCCCCAGGGCATGGGGAGTCTCTGCTCGCCCACAGATACGTGTCCTTGCCCGCCTCAGTGAATTGAAGTGCCTCTGACTCTAAGCCTAGATCCCTACTGGCGCTGTGAGCAACCCTGTGCTTTGCTCATTTAGCTCTGTCACAGTGCCTGCCCCAAAGATGTTTGCTGTATATGAATAGATACATGCAGGGTACGTAGTGAATACAGCTCTTCCAAAGCCATATCATAAGTGGTGGCTGCAAACCAGGAATGGTGGCAGAACCCAGCACTCTGGGATAACGGTGGGGGGGGGGCGGGGAGCAGAGAAGAGCCTTCCTCAGCAGAGGCCCCATCTGCTTGAGATAAGGACCACCACCACTTAGGACCGCTCATCTTCCATCCACCTAGACATTTCTTTTTTCTCTGCCTTAGAAAACAATACACAGAAGGTAGAGAGACTGAGATGTTTTGATGAAAGTATAACATTACTTAATGGGTTAGCCTGCACACTCTTTTTGTTGCTGTAAAGTCTGTCTGAAATGTGTGTTTTGGCCTCTCTGTCTTAGCAACTTAGTAAGTGCAATATCCTGAGCAAAATGGAATCTCTCTTTTTTTTTTTTTGAAGGTTGAGACTATTGTAATGCCTTGCAGCCATCATAACATCCAGACCCCTGCCCTGGTTTCTTCTGGAAACTGCATAGGAAATACAGGCAAGTCTTCGCTAACCTCAGGGCATGATGGCACAGTAATTTTTTGAATAAATCTTAAAATAATCTGGTTTCCTTATGACCCATGCTTTCCGCCCCAAAGTCATAAGCTATAAAAAATTCAGCTGGGTTTATGTTTCTGCTTAATCAAGGTTTACTGTCTGCCTTAAACTTGGTGCCAAGTGACATCCGGTAATCATTCTTTGTTTGGAGCATCCCAGCAGCCGAGAAGTCAAATCCATCATCAAGTGACAGTTGCACTCAAATTCCAGAAGGGAGACAATTCATAAACCTCTCATCTTTATTTATTTTTCCCTTACCCCCATCAGGGAATCCTCTAGCCTGATGCTATTAGTAGATAGGGCATGACCTCCCGTACTACTGTAATATTTCTTCACTTGGTGTGCTTGGCGAGAAGACTCTGGAAAAATGGATATGGAGAGAACAAGATATATAATTCCTGCCTTCCTAGAATATGTCACAGTGATAAGTGGATGACGAATGCTGATGAGTATCGACTACTTCCTCAATCAAGCCCTGTGTTCTGGAGTGTGTGTGTGTGTGTGTGTGTGTGTCTGTTGCAGCTGCTGTCTGTAGTCTATTACTAAACCATCAAAATGATCACAAACAATCCAAGAAGAAATTGAAACGGCATTAGAGGCATTGTTTTATCCATCTACCATATTAACAGTGCGGTTTAGCAAAACCACTCCTGGAATACATTTTGCCTTAATAATGTATGAGTGGCAGTAGCTGCAAAGAATTTCTGGAATCAGAGTCACAGATGTGGACATGTTTTTATGAGTTGAATTATAACAAAATAATTGTCTTGACTGAAGGGTATATCGTGGAAGTGGGCTTCACTCGATAAGCATTCTTTTTGCTATCATCCAAATCTGAAGACAAAAGGACCTGAATCAAACACTTACTGCCTGGGTACTTTGGTCAGGTTGTTAACCCTCCTAATACCTTGAAACCTGCCTTAAGGGATTTGGGGATAATAAAGCTGGAGAGGAAAGGTGTGACAGGAGGAGAACACAGGCCTTGGAGTCTGACCCCCCAGTGTCACTTATTGACCAAGTACCATTGGATAAACTGCCAAACTTCTCTGAGTCCCGTTTCCTCATTTAATGGATGTGGATAACAATATACTCCTCACAGATTGTTATGAGGAATTAGCCGAAGATATTGCAAGGAGGATGGTTGGAATACAGTAGGTGCTCCTGGGCTGTAAAGTCTCTTTACATTCTCCTTATAAGCTTGAAGAAATTGTTCTTCATACAAGCCTCGGATCAAATGACCCAAATCCAATTGCTCGGCTCGATAGATATTGAGTAATAAAAACTGTTGTGAAAGTACTGTGTCAATATTAGTTATTAGTAATGACAAAATTTAATGATCAAGAGACTGACTCTCCCACCGTAAAATCTCTAAAATTGTAAATCTCCCACTCTGAATTTCTAAGACACATGAGGCAAATCTTCTCAGGCATTGGACAATGGGCAGCACTGCCTGGTGTCCAATGTCTGAAAACTTATTTCATGTATTTTGTTTGGTTTTCAGTTGTTCCAGATGGGGTGATAAATCCAGTCCATGTTGTCCCATTATGGCTAGAAGTGGAGGCCTGACAGTGGTCTGTAATGAACTGAAGATATACCTAGTAAGAAAATAAGAAGAGGCATAGCTGAAAAGCCCGTATAAGAAACAAAATGGAATATTAAAAATTATTTGATTAGCACAAAGGAAAGCAGAAAAGGAGGAATAGAAACAACAAAATCATATGGACTGTTAGAAAACAAATAACAAGATGATAGGTTAAAACCCAACTACATCAATAATTACATTAAATGTAAATGGACCAAACATTCCACTTAATGAGAATGGATGAAAGTCAAAATTATGGTAGATATGAAGTTGCTCTACCAGACCCTCTTCAAAGAAGAACTTGCCCAGGCTGTCAGAAGTGAGCCTTTATCTGCTAAGTCCTTCAAGTTTGCCACATATGCAGAGAACTGCCTCACTCAGAGCATGACCTTCTTAATGTGGTTCACACCTGACTACTATTGAGGCAGAGACATAAAGACCTGGCCCTTTCAGCCCAATGTGGGACAACTTGGACAAGCTGTATATACACCAGTGTTCCGGGTCAAGTGGGCTGAGGCTCTGTCAAGACTTCAGTGCGGTTTGACTTTTCCCTCTGTTCCATCCTGCATACTCCCCCTCCTTTCCACAGTTGCTGATTCCAATATATACTCTGCACAGAAATCTCCGGCTCTGCATCGCTTTTAGAGAACCCAACCTATGACAAAGGCCCAATTATATGCCGTACATAGAGATCTTCGATGTAAAGACAGATTGAATAAAAGAATAAGAAAAAATATATACTGTGCAAACAGTAGACTTAAGAAAACTGATGTTACTAAAGAAAAAGAGAGCTGTTTTAAATGATTACAGTATAAATTCAATACGAAATTGCAAAAATCCTAAATGTGTAGGTACCTAATAATAAAATTTCAAAATATATGAAGAAAACTGATGTAAATAAAGGAAGATATAGATATATCCATAGTCATAACTGGAGGGTTTATATGACCTTCTGGAAGTAGAAAAAAAATCAGTAGGAAATTAAAAGCTTTGAAAGGAATATCGACCCGATTTTCATTTACAGAATACTATAAGCAACAATGAGAAAATGCATATTTTTCCCCCCAGGTGAACATGGTGTATTCACCAAGATATCTTATGCAGAGTATTAAATGTCTTAAAATAATGAAATATTATACAGTATATTTTCTGACTACAACAGAATTAAATTAGAAGGCAATAGCAATAGGATATCTAGAAAACCACCCAATTTGAAAATGGTTTGGAAATTAAACACCACATTTTAAAATAATTCATGGGTAAAGAAGAAGTCACAGTGGAAATTAGAAAAATATTCTCAGTTAAATAATAATGAAAACACACACAGCAAAATTTATGGGTGTATCGAAAGCAGCAATTGGATTGAAATTTGTAGCTTTAAAGGCTTGTATAAAAAAGAAGAAATACCTAAAGTCAAATGTTTCCAGAAAACAAAACAAAACAGAAATAGAGAAAATTGACAAGCCAAAATCAGTTCTTTGATAATATTAATAAAATGGATAAGCTCTAATCAAGACTTATAAGGAAGAGAGAGAAGTAACACAAATCAACGATGTTAAGAATGAGTGAGGAAAAATCACTACAGATCCTATAGACCTTTGAATTAAATAATAATATTAAGAAAACTTTATGCCAATAAATTTAGTAATTATATAAAATGAACAAATTCCTTGAAAAGCACAAACTACCAAAGCTCACTCAAGAAGAAATAGAAGCTTTAGCTCTGTAGTTATTCAGTAAGTTGAATTCAAAACCACAAACCTTCCTGCAAAGAAAATTTCAGGCCCTGTGCTTTAGCTGATGAAATCTATCAGTTCATAAAGAAGAAAAAATAAAATAATGCAAATATACAAAGCTTTTTTAGAAAATAGAGGAAGAAGTACATCCTAATTCATTTCATGAGACTTCAAAAGCCTGACATATTAATGCAAAGAAAATTACAGACCAATATTCTCCATGAACTTGGATACAAAAATCCTTGACAAAATTTTAACAAGTGTATTGTAACAATATATAAAAGTGACAATATATCATGAAATGAGGTTTATACCAGGAATGAAAATGTGTTTCAAAATTCCAAAATATCAATCACCTTAATTCATCATACTAATAGAATGAAGGAGAAACACCATATGACCATCTCAATAGATGTAGAAAAAATTCTCCATAAAATTCAGCACACATTCATGATAAAAATTCTCAGCCATGTGGGAGCAGAATAGATGTTTCTCAACTTGATATGGCTAACATCTTAATGGTAATATACTGAACACTTCCCTCTAAGACAAGGAAAAAGGCAAGGATACCTACTCTCATCGTCTCAACACTGTTTTCTAGCCAACGAAATAAGGCAAGAAAAAAAAAGACAAATAAATTGGAAAGCAGAAAGCAAAATTATCTTTATTTACAGATGATCTGATTGCATATATATATAATCTCATTAGGAATCTACCACAATAAGAAAATCCTTTCAAAATTGACAAGTGAATTTAACAAGGTCACAGGATATATACAAAATTATCAATATACAAATCAATACACAAAAATTAGTTGGATTTCTGTACACCAGCACCAAATAATCGGAAAATGAAATAACCAACTGCGTTTACACTAGCATTGAAAATCATTAAATACTTAGAAATCAATGAGCAAAAAATGTACTTCCATTTGGGAAATTATCTTCAGCCTACCCCAACGGTAACAGAACAGAAGGGCTCACAGGCTAAGTTAAAAATATTAAATTAAAACCCAAATCACAAAACTTGGGACTTCTGGTTTCCAGTTCTGCGTGGAGAGAGATAGGAGGCGCCTCTCAGTCCTAATGAGAAGTAAAAAAGCCTGAAAAATTAGCAATCTGAAAAGGCTACAAACTGTATGATTCCAAGCATATGACATTCTGGCAAAGGCAAAACTATGGAGACAGTAAAACATTCAGTGATTGTCAGGGGCTGGTTTGGGGGAAGGAATGATTAGGTGGGTGGGCCACAGACGATTTCTAGGGTAACGAAATTCCTATAAATGATGGATACACGTCATCACGCCTTTGTCCAAACCCATAAAATGTACACCACCAGAAGAGAATCGTAGTGTTTCTGGACTTTGGGTGATTATGATGTGTCAGTGTAGGTTCATCAATTGTAACGAAGGTACCACGCTGTTGGGGGAAGGGGGATATAGGAAATCTTCGTACCTTCCCCTCAATTTTGCTAGAAACCAAAAACTGCTCTAAAATTTGTTCTCAATTAAACAAAGAAGAAAACCCCCCACAAATCACATGGTTTATATAATCAATTCACAACACAAACAAAAAAAAAATGACAAAAAGGACAAGGGGTGTTTTAACATACTTTGGAGTGTATGCAGGCAGGTGGAAAAGCCGCGCTATCTGAATCCTGGGCCATGCTATGTTCACTTGTCCCGTCCCTCTGCCTCATCAGCCTTTCCCACTGATTACGTGATTATACGGACAGGAAATTAGGCTCAAGCAAGAGAACTCAGGCAAAAGGTATCCTGGGCCAGTGACACACTCTTGCTGTATCGAGAAGACGAAGGCACAGTAAAACCTGGCTATAGGTGTAGCTGGCTATTAGCTTGTCGAACAGCCATAAGTTTTGTTTTTCTTAAGGCCATCATGGATGTCACTGCTGGGTGGTGAATTAAGGCCACTTGAATATTAAGTGCTCATGAATATTTACTGTATCCAGAATATTTTGAGCTTCTTGTATATTTACCACTGTATATGCCTCATACATGTTTAATATATGATGAATATTTAGTACCTCTAGTGTATTTAGTGTACTATGAATATTTAGTAGTCAGGTGCTGCATGAATATCAGGTATCTTTTTGTTTTCGCCATCGTTTTTGCCTATCTTTAGCATGTACATGCTTTACTTTGTAACTACTTATCTTTACCTAACACGGTTTATGAATTTTAACATTTTGTGAATTGTCTGTTCTAACAAAGATTTTACTTACTAAGTTACCTATACTTGAAACACTTTACAAGTTTTGGCCATGTTTTACAAATTATAAACATTTTCATCTTTTATAATGGAATTGAACGTTTTAAAAATTTAATAACGTACCTTGCATGTGTAAGAGCACTATGCTGAAATTATAAAATATTGTTGGGAGGGATTTAAACAGGCCTACATAAATGGGGAGATATACCATGTTCATAATTTGGAAAACTCAGTATTGATAAGATATCAGATCTCCCCCAATTGGTTCATGGATTCAACAATCCCAATAAAACGAATTCCAATAGCTTTCTTTGGAGAGGGGGATGGGGAGAAATCCACAGTCTGATTATAAAATCTATATGGAAATGCAAAATAATTTTGAAGAAGGAAAACATATTGATAAGGTGTCAAATCTCCCCAAATTGGTTCATTGATTCAACAATCCCAATGAAACAAAATCTAGTAGCTTTCTTTGGGGGGGGGGGTGGGTAGAAATCCATGGTCTGATGATAAAATCTATATGGAAGGGCAAAATAATTTGAAGAAGGAAAACAAAGTTGTAGGACCTAAACTACCTGATTTTAAAACTTACCTCAAGACAGTGAGGTATTGGATACATGTATAGAATAGAGTCTAGAAATTGATTCCCATATATGTGGCCAAATGATTTTCAAAATGGCGTCAAAGTAATTCAATGTGGAAAAAAGATAATCTTTTCGGTAACTGGAGCTGGTTTAACTGGGTAAAGAAAATGAACTGCAACCCATACCTCACACTCTATATAAAATTTAATTGGACATATTCACCCTAAAAGTAGAAGCTAACAAGGAGAAAAAAAATAGGAGAAAATCTTCATGACCTTGGGGTAGATAAATATTTCTTAGACACAAAAGACCAGCCATAATAGAAAGGAAATCAAACTGGAATCTATGGAAATTAAAAATTTCTGCTCCTCAAGGACCCTGGGAAGACCATGAAAAGGCAAGCCACAGACTGGGGGAAAATATCCACAATCTGTGTTATCTGACAAATGTCTTATATCCAGAGCTCAATAATAAAATACTTCTTTTAAAAAGTGGGTGAAAGTCTAGAACAGATACGTTAAAAAAAAAAAATAAAGACTACAAAGCCCAAGAAGCGACAACAGGATGCTCAACGTCACTGGTGATCGGGGAAATGCAAATTAAAGCCCCAACAAGGTACCACTTTGCTAAAATGAAAAACCTGACAATCCCAAGTGTTGATAAAGAGGTTAGAGCCATTAGAACTTGCATAGTGTCCTATGGGAGGATACAATCAAGCAGCTCCTTTGGAAAGCCTTGTGCCAATTTCTTACAAGATGAGATGTACCACTCTCTACGATCCCACAATTACACTGCTAGATAGGCACTCAAGGCAAATGAAAACAGAGGTCCGCAAAAAGGCATGTATTTGAATTTTCATAGCGGTTTTATTCATAACGACCCCAAATCAAAAGGAACCTAAAGTTCTGTAAGCAAGATAACGTCGAAACAATGAATACAAACCATCAACGATATAAGGATACACACTGCGTATGTCTTCAGAAGCGTCTGCATCCCCTGTGGCCTCCTGTCTCTGCTCACTTCTGATGTGATTGGTGATAAACACCGCCTTGTGGACTTCAGAGTGCAGAGACATCCCAAAAGGCAGAGCCATAGAGACAGAAAATGGTTGCCAAGGATTGTGGGGAGGAGGAGGCTATGGGAACTGACGGCTAAGAGACGCGGGATTTCTTTTGGGGGTGTTGAAGATGTTCTGAAAATTAGACTGTGGGGAAGATTGCAGAACATGGTGAATGTAGTAAAAAAAATCACCGAATTGCAAGCTTTGAGACGATGCATTTGATGATAGATGGATTGCATCTCAACACGCATCCAACGCATACTTCCCAATCCTTATCTTACTCTACCTCTCTGGAGCAACTCTTAGCAAATGCTTTCTTTCTTAATTCACTTTTGTTTTCCTCTTGATATTATATTCGTCCGACTTTACTTCTGTTTCTCAGATTGTTCCTTTTGGCTTTCCACTGGGTTACTCACTCCTTAAAGAAATCCTGGTGGTCTCAATCCTCAGGGTCTCTCTCTCTCTCTCTCTCTCTCTGAGCACTTCCCCTCCAGTTACAAGTATCCTCTGCATCATCATTGATGAGTAGATCGACATGTCTCACCCTCATCTCTGTCCTGAGCTGCATACTCGATGTCTGACATCCCATACTTGGCGATTGACGTCACAGGCTAGCAATCTCAATATATGCCAAACAATTTATATGCCTTTGCTTCAAACCAAACTTGTCTATCCTCCTGTTAATTATCTTAAAAAACCAGGGATTCCAGAGACGCCTGGGTGGCTCGGTCGGTTAAGCATCCGACTTCGGCTCAGGTCATGATCTCACGGTCCGTGAGTTCGATCCCCGCATTGGGCTCTATGCTGACCTCTCAGAGCCTGGAGCCTGCTTTGGATTCTGCGTCTCCCTCTCTCTCTCTGCCCCTCCCCTGCCCCTGGTCTCCCAGGGAGGTTGTCGGCCTCCAGCAGAATTCCCTGAAAACTGGTTGTGGCCCAGTTCTTGTAGCATTTGGTCCTGGTAGAGTGTCTAGGTGGCAGATGGGGGGTGGGTGGCAGCTCTTGGTCCGCTGGGTTACACGGTGACAGCTGCCGACTCTGGACCTCACCACCTGTTTATTTCAGGAGAGACCCCGAAAATTCACCACTAAATAATTAGATGAAAAAGAATCTGGCATAATCAGGAAAATAATGTAGTTTCCATAACAGAGAAATACTTCATCTTGAGCTCTTTGGAGATGAGAATAAAGATGAAGAAGGGGAAAAAATTGCCCAAATAATTCAACCTCCCTCTTATCGCTCATGGACGTGGTTCATGCATTTCCAAACTAACCTCAGGAAAAAAGCGAGTTGCCTTGTTAGGGAAATATCATCTCGTCCCGGTCCGTTTGTCACTTCAAGGCAACAAAGCGAAACCACATCTGCCTAAACATAAAAGGAGTCAGAGAGACGGCAACTATAGAAATGAAATGACTAGTGTTTATAATGACGGTATAAAGGAGCTGTTGAAACCCATCTGGTCGAGAAGGGAATCGAAGAACAACTCAGGACATACATGGGACGCTTACAAAATACAGAAGAACTGGGAAAAAGGAAGCCTCAGACAGTTAACGAAAACGATCGGGGGCAGAGCTCAAAGAAATACAAAATGAATATTGCAAAAACTATCTCAGTGAGGAGTTTTCAAATCACTGAACACAATACAGATAAAAGATAGCATGTCTTCACCAAATTAGTTTTCAAGGGCTCACTTCAGATTATAAAGAAATACTAGTGCAATGAGATGGTTACTTTGCATTTGTTTTAGAAAGGGGATAGAGAGAATTAAGATTTACTTCAGATCAAAAAGTCAATGTTCTCTAGGTGCTATGGAAACAGAACCAAACAGAGCTTGGAGATAACAAAGCAATTGATGCTAAAAGAAATGCATTGTCCTGTTTCCATTTTCTTCTGACTGGGGGTTTTAGAGGCAAGGATTGGTGAGTTAGTTAGAGATGGGGCTAAATATGGAACTAGATACCGGATCAGGAATTTTAGTCCTGGCCTTGTTGCCGAAGAGGTCCTTGATCTTGGCTAAATCATTTCAACTCTCCGTGTCTCCCTCTTTTACGTCTAAACACTGAGAGTTACTTGCTGATTCAGTAAGCATTTATGGAGCCCCCAGTGCATGCTAGGGCTCCATGGTCTTGCATATCCGGAAAGTTGTGTCTTCGGTGAAAGATATGCTGGTAAGAGACACCATTTTTAGCTCACATCCCTCACTTGAAAGATAGCACAAACTGAGACCCAGGGAAGTTAAAGAAGCTGGTTAAGATCTGTTGGCTAGGAACAGAGCTGCACGAGAACCCTGGTCTCCTGCTGCAGGCTGGAGGGTGGGGGCTGCATCGACCCTTCTTCATGACAAGTGGAAGGTTCCGGGTAACAACATGAAGTTAATGCAGACGGAGGGCAAGTTCCCGTGCTTCATGTGGTAGAAGAATAATAGCATCAACGAGTTATTTCCAGTTTTAGGATGCATAATAAGGGCCCCTGGGTGGCTCCGTCAGTTAAGCGCCCGACTTCGGCTCAGGTCACCATCTCACGGTTCATAGGTTCGAGCCCCGTGTCGGGCTCTGTGCTGACGGTGCAGACCCTGTGTAGGATTCTCTCTCTCCCCCTCTCTCTCTGCTCCTCTCTCGCTGGCACACGCACACTTTCTCTCTCTCTTTCTCTGAAAGTCAATAAATAAATACACTTAAAAGAAAAAAAGATGCATAATCAAACCTCACTGCCTTCCATTGGTCTGAACTACAAGCCTGTTAAAGGCAATTGGATACTTTCATAAAAGTGGATGGGGCGCCTGGGTGGCACAGTCGGTTGAGCATCCGACTTCAGCCGGGTCACGATCTCGTGGTCCGTGAGTTCGAGCCCCGCGTCGGGCTCTGGGCTGATGGCTCAGAGCCTGGAGCCTGTTTCCGATTCTGTGTCTCCCTCTCTCTCTGCCCCTCCCCGTTCATGCTCTGTCTCTCTCTGTCCCCAAAAAAATAAATAAACGTTGAAAAAAAAAATTAAAAAAAAAAAAAGTGGTCAAGGTTTGCTGATCACACATCCTGTGTGGAGATCGGTGTCAGTTCTGCGTTCCATGCTCAGCACCGTCTCGGGCGGTGGGTACCAGCCCTGTTTACGGGCGAGAAGACAGAGGCCCCGAGAGTGAAGGAACCTGTTGGGGTCAAGGGACCACGCCCTGAGCGTATCCACGTTGCCCACCGTGTTAACCGCTGGAGGCCAGAGAGGTGTGGAGGTCCAGAGCCGGGTTTCTAGAACTCCAGAACAGAGTTTCAGCAGGGAGTGATGGTTTGCCCGTGGAGGGATTGGCCAAGGAGTGGAACTGGGAAGAAGACTGAGTAGCAAGGGATTGGGAGGTGGTCATGGACGCCGAAGAGGTCAGGGCAGGCAGGGGATGACCCGAAGGGCCCCAGACACGCTGACACCAAAACTCCGCCTCCCCGCCTACTGCCCACTGGGCCGCCTCCCCACCCACTGGGCCACGATCCCACCTGCCGCCTGCCTCCCTACCCCCAGCCCTGGGGCCCTTTGTGACTGCCTTTTCCTGTTCAAAGCTGCCGATTCTGGCATAATTAATACAAGTCGTAATACATGTACTAACATAAAATGCTATGAGTCGAAATATTTGGCGTATTTAAATGTATATTAATATATAATACACATAGTATAGGTTAATAAATATAATAGCCAGCATTTCTTGAATGCTTGCCGGGTGGAAGCTGCTATGAAATATATTAAAAATCTGTATAAAATAGCACTCCATCTTCAGAACTTGCCTAAGGCCATGGGGTCAGGCGTGACAAGCCAGGGTTTGAACCTACCTAGTCTGTGCAAACCGCAAGCTTAGAGTTCTTTTGTAAAAAAATTGTGTTTATTTTGAGAGAGAGAGAGACAGAGAGTGTGAGCAGGGGGAGGGGCAGAGAGAGAGGGAGAGAGAGAGAGAGAATCCGAAGCAAGCTCCGAGCTATCAGCACAGAGCCTGACCTCGGGGCTTGAACCCATGACCCATGACCCCATGACCCCATGACCCCATGGGTCATGAACCCATGACCGTGAGGTCATGGCCCGCAGCCAAGAGCTGGCCGCTTAACCGACTGAGCCACGCAGGTGCCCCCCAAGCTTATAGTCCTTCAATCCCACTCTTCCTTAGGGTCAGGAGCAAGTGGAGGGATAAGCGTCAGTCCCCCCACCCCCCAGCCCGGGAGGGACCCTGTCTCGACCTGCTGTGAACGTGTTGAGGCGAAGAAGCAAGGCCAGAGAGAGCCTGGAAGGAGATTAGAATCAACATCAGGCATTTAAGACAGAGAGTCTCAGGGCGTCTTGTGGAAGCTTTGAATGTCTGCAGGTGGGGGACCCCGGAGATCGGGTGTGCCTGGGGAGTCCCGGCAGCGCCCGAGCTTGGACAGGGCCCAGCACCACTTCCAGCCAGCGCCACGATGCTCTAGGCTGCCCACTGCTGCCCCGTCCATCTCTTTGGTCACGGAGGTAAACCCCAGTGCTAAATGGTGTCAAAGGGATGTCGTGATGCCAGTGGGAGCCGGGACACCCGGCCTCCAGGGACGGTCTGCCTTCTAGTAACTCAGCGTGACCCTGGATGAGCGGTACGCCTTCCCAGAGCCTCCAGAGCCCCCCAGTAGGAGGAAGAGGTTGAGTCAGGGGACCTGGAACCGCCTCTTCAGCCAGCACAGTAAGGTTAACTCTGCCGTCACGGGCTTGACCGCAGCGCCGTCTTGAACTTTCAGCCTAACTCCACCGAGCCTCTGTTTTGTCATCAGGTGAATGGGAATAACAATTTCTACCTCACAATGTCACTGTGAGGACGGACTGTCTCACGTTTTCTACCCCGACAGGCACTCACTTGCTCAAACCAGAGGCCGGGGCCTTACCCTTAACTCTTTCCTCTTCTGCACAAACCCCGTCCCTAATCCCGTCCCTTCCCTGCCTCCGTGACACTCGCTTCTCTCCAACCCCAGGACTATACTCTTGCCCCTGCCCCCGTCCATCGTCTCCTCGGCAGCCAGAGTGATCTTTCAGAAACACAATTTTGAGTAAGCCTTTTTACGACGTTCTAGTGGCTTCCCACTTCTCTCCAGGTGGAGCCCGCGACCTCGCAGGCCCTCATGCCCTCTACAGCCCCATCTCTCCCAGCCCCACCGGAACGCTCTGGGGACCTTTGGCTTCTCGGACCTCCTGCGCTCCCTTTCAGCCCCAGTCTCCCCTGTGGAGGTCACCTTCTTTCCCTTCTTGTCCTCTTCCCCCTTCGGCACCTCCCCGTGCCTGGAGCACCTCCCCTTGCAAGTGTTCGCTGAGCCCCAGTGATGGGTAGAGTGTCCTTTGCGACACACGTCACCCGTATCAGAGCCGCCTGGTTACGGGTTCCTGTGCCCTCCTGAGCTGTGAGCATTACAAAGTCAGGGGTGGTGTCAGGGACCGTCATCCCCGGCACCTCTCGCACCAGGAGGCCAGAATGGTACTTCATAAATATTTGGCTGAATATATATAGATACGAATCGCCAGGTACAGTGCCTGGCGGAGAGTAGTGCTAACTCCATCGAAGCGATCATTCTTTATTGCCCCAGCTCTAGTAGCCTGGGATCAGAGAAACCTGACCACCTGCACAGCTGGCATCTGGTTAGCACCGATCTTGCTGTGATGAGCCTACAGATCTGCACGGTTTGAAAAGCAACTGTAGGCCAGCAGGGCAAAAGCCCCCCCTCACAAGCGGAGGCATGCCAATGGCGCCCAATGGGTGGGGGACTGTCTCGACAGCTGACCCGCTGGGGCTCACACGGTGCCCCGTGGCACCTGTTTGGAGACGCGACGTGCTCTCTGGTCCACCTGCTCCTGCCTGTGCCCGGTGGTTTTCTTCTCTAATTGTCAACGCCGTGGAGCCTTTCTTCATTTCCCAGCCGGGTGTGATTTCGTTGTCGTCTCAAAACGCAGAACACCTCTCCTCGCGCTGCGTTTCGATATGGGCAGGTGCAGCAAAGACCATCTGTGGGCACCGAACTCCTGGTATAAAACGATATGAATGGAAGTGATGTTTGGAGTATTTAAGACAAGGTTGATTTTCTCTTATTTGGGGGTAGTAGACATAGATTTTTTTTATTTTATTTTATTTTTTTTACTGTCATGTGCTTTTTTCCAACGTAGTTGAAAATAATTTAACGTAGTCGAATCCCTTCCCCCTCCCTGTTAAAAATTAGTTATTTATTTTTATTTTTCAAGTTTGTTTGCTTGTTTATTTGTTTGTTTATCTATTTAGAGAGGAGGGGTGGAGACAGACAGAATCCCAAACAGGTTCTGTACTGTCCACATGGAGCCCAGTGCGGGGCTCGAACTCGGGAACCATGAGATCATGACCTGAGCAGAAGGCAAGAGTTGGATGCTTAACCGACTGAGCCACCCAGGCATCCCCTCTTCTCCCCCTTTAAAAGGGATCCTGGATTCTTAGTCTTTATTACAGAGGCCTTTCCCATTTGGGGATAATAGTCTGTCAGAATAATGAAATTCTCTTAGAAGCGTTTCTTTTTTTTTTTTTAATGTTGAAATCCTTCAGACACCTGGATTTTTTTTTTTGGTACAAAGAGGGAGTTGGAGATCTAACTTATTTTCCCCCAATAGCTACTTATTGAAATTGATGTCAGTAAGTCCCCACCCAATCAGTCCTTGTCCCCACTGATAAGCAAAGCCACCCTCGTTGCTAACTAAACGCTCATCTTTAAATGGATTTATTTCTGGACTCTCTCTTCCATGCCAGTCTTCCTATCTATCCATGTGCCAGGGCTCTTCTGCTAGGTACCGTAGCTTTGTAACATGTGTAACTCTTCGGAGGGCTAGCTTGCCCGATTCTTGTTTCTAGAAGAATTTTCCTTACCATTTTTGCTTAGCTGGGGCTTTTTGTTTTTAAAATAAAAGCGTGCGAGACTTCGGTTCTGTCTAGTCCCTCCCTTTTGAATTTTCAACGAAGGGTACGTGTTAAAGAAAATGTACGGGGCCCGAAAACCGTTCGATTTCTTCTTCATTGAAAGCCAACTTTGTGAGTTAGCAATAGCTGAGCATGAAAACGGGATTCTGGAATTTTCTTTTTTCCCTTTCCCCAAATTAGTAACTCATGGACTTTATACGAACTACACCCATCTCTACCTCTGCTTTTTATTGTTTCCCATTGATGGAAGAGCCTAAACCATCTGGAGAGCGCTGGAGCTTGGCTTCACTTCTGTTGAGCAGAAATGACGCTTTGGGCTGTGGAGGGAAGAGAATGAAATGTCTCTGGAGTAATCGTTTCCCTAGTCAATGACGGCTAAGTCTAGAGATAACTTCATATTTTCGCCTACAGTGATGCAGCAGAAGTTTCCAGGTGGACCCCTCTGAGAGCTGGCGGGGGGAAACAAGATCTCCCAAATGCATACTCACTTTACAGAAAAAAAAATGGAATGATATTTTCAAACGGCTAAGAGCAGACAGATACTCTAAATTAAAATTGACAAAGAATAGCTGAGTGCACAGCTCAGAACTTGTGTTTACCTTCCAGGGTTAAATTTGAAGGCAAAAAAAATTTAATCTCTGCATTTCATGCTTATTGCTTGGGTGATATGTCTCTGTGTTCATTATTTTCTATTTATGTGGAAGGAGGTTTAAATTGTGCTAAAATGTAAACCAAAGGCAAACAGCTTTTCTTCATTTGAGCTGATTTTTTTTTTTTATGCCCCATTTTCCAATAATACATCTTATTTTGGGAAGAAGTCGAGAGATGTGGCCAGAGTTAAGTATATTGGATATTAACTGTGTGGGGTGCATGTGGCTATTTATAAAATGTTCTATTTTTTGCCATCTGTTTCCACATTCTCTTGTCTTATTCAATGCCCTTCTTTTCCTAAAATGTTAGCTAAGGGCTCCTAAATTAATTTTCAAGCCTTTTTTTTTTTTTTTTTTTTTTGGCTCCTTTAGATCTCTGATATCTTTCAGAGATTTTTATTTACAAAAATTTTTTTTAATGTTTATTTTTGACAGAGAGAGAGAGAGACAGCATGAGCAGGGGAGGGGCAGAGACAGAGGGAGACACAGAATCCGAAGCAGGCTCCAGGCTCCGAGCGGTCAGCACAGAGCCCAACGCGGGGCTCGAACTCACAAACCGCGAGATCAGGACCTGAGCCGAAGTCGGACGCTCAACCGACTGAGCCACCCAGGCGCCCCCGTTTGGGGATTTTTAAATGAAATGTCACCCACTCGGCCCAACCTTTAGCTTTATATTTTGTTTTCATCCTTCCCTCAGCTCAGCGGAACATCGTACAAGCTCTTTCCTTCGCTTACCTCAGACCAGGGGTGAGCTGGGGGCTCCAGAGGGGTGCTGCAGGCCTCTGCCTGAGCTGGCGAGCCATGAGGACAATCGTTCTTTCTGCTTCTCTTCCCAGCCCAGGCCTAAATACTTGTTAAACAGGACTCCTTCGAGGAGCTTCTTTCATCAAACCTGAATCTGTTTTGAAATAACTGGTTTCAGATGGACACGATTCTCTTAGAGATCACAAAATGCAGTCCCCCATTTTACGGATGTGGAAACTGAGGCTCAGGCGATAGTAAATGCTTCCAGAAGGATCCCTGAGTACTGACAGAGTAAATAAGCTAATCAGATTTTTATTCCATGTTCATGGCAGATTTAGAACCTAGAAGTGGAAAGTGAGATACCAAATCCTACAAACCAAATAATAATAGCACAACTTGTGAACCTTTATTCACTCTCATCATAACTTTGTATACTTGTTTGCTAGGGCTGTCCTAAAACACTGTGGATCAGGGGACTTAACAGATCTCTTTTCTCAGAGTCCTAGAGAGTAGGTTCAAGGTCAAGATGCTGGCAGGTTGGGTTTTTCCCTGGGGAGGTGGGGGGCGGGGGGTCCCTCCTTGACTTACAGACTTCAGCCTTCTTGCCGTGTCCTCACAGAGCTTTTCCTCTGTGTGTTCGTGTCCCTCGGTGTGTCTAAATTTCCTCTTCTTATATCAGAAGACCAGTTAGATTGGATTAGGGCCCACCCTAATGGCCTCATTTTAAATTGGCCACTTTTTAAAAGGCTCTGCCTCTAAATACAGTCACATTCTGAGGTATTGGGGATGAGGACTTCAATGTATGAATTTTTGAGGAGGGATGGAAATGTACAGGAAATCTTCAAGGCAGATAAGAAATTTTCTCCAAATACCGAATCTTGGATCATCCATAACTAATTACATTTGAGAGCAAGGGTGTATGAATAAGTCATTTTAATTCCAAAATTATCACTAAGGATACCTGACTATACCTTCATTCTGTGGAAGTTTCCTAGAGTCTATTATCATAAGAAATTGAGATGGTCCTATAATAGTCCTATAATCTGGAGAAAATCTCCCAAGGAAATTCAACAACACAACCAAAGGACAGTTGACAGTCTATTAACGAATGATTTTCTGTATGGGAATGCGGGGGATTCGTTCTCATTCTTGGTCATCCTGTCAAAACCCTACTTAACTGTAACTTTGACACGTCAGTGACAAAAATAGTTGTCCTCGCTTCTTTAGATCTTCCACAGGAAAAATGACCTGTCCGGGCTCTGCTATTGTAAAATTTTCATGGTCGCTGTCGGTTGGATGAGGCCCTACAATAGAATGTCAGTGAAAGTGCTGACGGAATCAAGGCCTTTGCTCCAGCTAAAGGGAGGTCCAGAATTTTAGCCGCACGTAACACTTGTAATTGAAACAAGATGAAAAAATGCACACAAATGTATGCAGCAACAGAAAATTTTGTAATATTAAAATAAAACTGGGGCGCCTGGGCGGCTCAGTCGGTTGGGCGTTGGACTTCAGCTCAGCTCATGATCTCGCGGTCCGTGAGTTCGAGCCCCGCGTCAGGCTCTGTGCTGACAGCTCAGAGCCTGGAGTCTGCTTCGGATTCTGTGTCTCCCCCACCCCCCTCTCTCTCTGCCCCTCCACCACTCACGCAGGGCATCATCCGATCCATTTGGATCATTTCTGATTTGTTTAGAAAAACCTTCTGACCCAGATGAGTGTCTAAGCCATGCAGCTCCTGCCATATGCTGGCGGAAGAACTCAAGCCTGGGAATCTGACCTCCCTTGTCAGCCTTCTGTCCACACCCGTCTTTACAGGAAGATGGTAATGGCGAGTGGTACAGAAACACGTTCCCCAGCACAGAGAACTTTATAGGCTTTTAACCTCAGAGAAATTATGCTCCTTCTCGTAAGGACAGTTTTATCTAAGGTAATGATATCATCTAGGTCCTTCCATGGAGCCCAAATATATTTTTCCCTTGTTCCTAACATCGCATTCACTAAGATATTTACGATTCCGAAACCAGGTGCAACTTTTATGTCTTGCACCGTAATTAAGTATGGGAAGCAATCCGAGAAATCCCAAAGCATGCAGGTTTGACCGCAGCTGCAAACTTGTAAATATAGTGGGTGAATACTTAAAAAACAATTGCAGCTGATTAGTGACAAATGCCAGCACACTTCTTTCTAAAAAGGATTTGAAGAGCAAACGAATACCTGCCTGTGCAGAAACTTCTACAGAAAATAAGAGACATTTATCACATTATTAAAATGGCGCCTTCAGTGATAAAATAATCATAGGTTGATGGGATCCCTGCAGAAGACAAGATAGGTTTACAAGAGTGGCCAAGCTCCCGGCATAAAACACGGAAGCACACTAGTAACCTGACTTGTACGGCCCTGCGATTGGGCTGCAAAGCCACTTATGGTTGCAGAGACCAGAACTAGTGCGTGGAATCCCCTCCCCTCCCCCGACCCCCGAAGCCGGTGCAGAGTGAGACGTGTTCACAGGCCACCTGTTGAGATGGGGCCATGCAGGTGCACTTATGTTATTTAGAATTTGCAGGAAGAACGGATTCTGCATGAGAGGCCTGGGGAAGCATCTACCTGGGTGGAGTTTGAAAGATCGTCCTTCGGGGCGCCTGGGTGGCGCAGTCGGTTGAGTGTCCGACTTCAGCCAGGTCACGATCTCGCGGTCCGTGAGTTCGAGCCCCGCGTCGGGCTCTGGGCTGATGGCTCAGAGCCTGGAGCCTGTTTCCGATTCTGTGTCTCCCTCTCTCTCTGCCCCTCCCCCGTTCATGCTCTGTTTCTCTCTCTGTCCCAAAAATAAATAAAAAAAAAAAAGTTGAAAAAAAAAAAATTAAAAAAAAAAAAGAAAGATCGTCCTTCAAGATACGTCTGGAGAGTTGAGTCAGGTGGAGTGGAGACGTCCGGAGAAGAGCGGGGGATGGGCTTCCAGGGCGTGAACGGCCTGAGCAAAGGCACGGATGCGTCACAGTGCCAGGGTCTGCTTGGGGATGGTTAGAGCTCTGAAATTTTCATGGTGCACCCAATGGGGAGGGATTGGAAATTGGGCCAACATGGCGGCCCCTGCCTGATTCTGTGGCATCACGGCCTTCTGGTTAAGCATCTGCCCTTTCTTTCTGTCGTGTGGGTCTGGAGGCCTTCATCTTGCCCTTGAAGCACGCACATTTCGAACCCAAAGCTACACCCAATGCAGAAAATGCGTTACCGATTGATTTCCCGTGTGATGGGACACAGTGGTCAGTCTTCTGCAGAAGACTCTCCTTTCCAGTTAGATGTGAGTTCAGGAGGTGAAATCGTTGTCTTCTAGACTTTGGGTTCCTCCTGCATTTGGGCCAGGAGCCCTGCACTGGGTCATTGCAGAGAACCCTGTGACAGGCCCTTTGTGGCCCACGCTGAACAGCCTGGCTCACTAGAAGAGTTGGGTGGTCTCTACAGCGGTGTATTGAGTTGTGATAGGATGCAACCAGACTGAAGCCTAATTTTTTTCTGCTGCAAAAAGCAAAGATGCGGTTCTCAGTCTCGTGGAGGAGTGGGAGTGTTTCCCTGAAGGTTCTTGCAGTGCGCCGTGGGCGTAAGGGGCCCGTAGGTCTGGGAACTGTGTGCATCATCCTTACATATGTGTTCGCTGGGCTTTGGCCTCCAGGCAAAACATATTAAAGCCATCTCTGAGCCCCAGACACTACTGGGTTTAAATGTCCTGTAGTGAGAAAAGAGGTTTCAAGTTCCATGCTTGAGATAGACTCAAAAATCCTTTCTAGACTTTCTAGGGTATTGTTATAGATTGAATTATTACACACGCCCCCTCCCCAAAAGCAGGTGTTGAAGTTCTAATCCCCCGTGGTGGTTCATTTTATGTGTCAACTGGGTGGGGCCAAGGAATGCCCTGTGAGGGTATTTCTAAAAGGGATTACTATTTGATTCAGTAGACTGAGTAAAGAGATCCGCACTCACCAGTACGGGTGGGCATCATCTGATCCATTTGGATCACCACAAAAAGTGGTAGAATTCCCTCTCTTTTCTTAAACTGGGACATCCATCTTTCCCTGCCCTCAGACATCAGAGCTCCTGGTTCTCAGCCCCTCAGCTTTGGGCCAGGAGTTACACAGTTGGCCCCTATGTCTCTCAGGCCTTCTGACCTGGACTGAATTATGCCACCAGCTTCCTGGTTTTCCAGCTTGCAAATGGCAGACGCGAAGACTCCTTGGGCTCCATAACCACACGCACCAATCCCTATAATAAATCTCATATATATCTCTATATACCCATTTCCTCTTGTATATGTACCTCCATATATCTTATTGGTTTTGAAGCACCTGGACTGATACGACTTCAGTACCTCAGAATGTGACCCTTCCTGGAAATAGGGTGGTTGCAGATGTCACTGGTTAAGATGAGATGGGCCCTAATCCAATATGACTGGTGTCCTGATAAGAAGGGGAAATTTGGAGACAGACATGCGCACGCAGGGAGAAAGCCACGCGAAGATGAGGACGGAGGGGAGAGTGATCCTTTGCACACCGTGGAATGCCAGAGATTGCCAGCAAAGACAGGCTGGGAAGAGACGGGGAGCGGAATCTCTCCCTCACAGCCCTTGGAAGGATGTGCTCTGCTGACGCATCGACTTTGGACTTCTAACCTCCAGACTGTGAGGCAGCACAGTTCTGCTGTTTAAACCACTTGGTTTGTGGCTCTTTATTATGGCAGTCCTACCAGACTAATGGAGGTCCCAGTGAGTGAGCAGGAGACCTGGCTGGGAGGAGCACCCCCCATGACACAGGGATGCCTTGAAAGGAGGTTGGTGGAAAGGGGTGGTCCCCTTCCCTAGTTGCGTCTTTTTCCTCCATAGTCAACAACAGGACCCCTGCCTTCCTTTGTGGAATTTCTGCCAGTTACATTTTACTCAAACTCTGTAGTTCTCTATCTTATGGAGAGGTGGGCTGATTTCAATCAAAGTCTGAAGGATGATGTATTTTTGGCTGTTGTTTACTTTTCTGTTGCTGTTGAGAATATGAAAATTTCCTCAGGTTGTCTAAACTGGAGCAGTAGGTCTGAACTAATTGGAGTGAAAGTCCAACCGGTTAACTCTTTATTACATAATATGTACAACATTTTATTGCAAGCGCATGAAAAATGAAAAGTTAAATAAGATCCTTGCTTTCAAATTAGTCTATAATGGAAAACATGGACTAGGAATCAATAATTCTAAAACAAATTTTAAATTGATAAGGGCAAAGGGCGCCTGGGTGGCTCAGTCGGTTGGACGTCCGACTTCAGCGCAGGTTATGATCTCATGGTCTGTGAGTTCGAGCCTCGCATCGGGCTCTGTGCTGACAGCTCAGAGCCTGGAGCCTGTTTCCGATTCTGTGTCTCCCTCTCTCTCTGCCCCTCCCCTGTTCATGCTCTGTCTCTCTCTGTCTCAAAAATAAATAAACGTTTAAAAAAAAATTTAAAAAAATGGCGGCCACTGGCTGCATTTCGCTTCCATATTCACTGGCACTTTCAATCATTACACCGTCAGAACTAATCAGGTCCTTCTTTCTGATAGGACACGAAGGAAATGCTGTCTCTTTCGGTGAATGCAGGCCACTAACGGATCAATGTGGGTGGGGGGAGAGGCCGCTGTGACCCCAACTGTCTCAAAATCCAGTTCCACGAGCAAAGGAAGAACTCCTCATGCTGCAAGATGTACATTGAAGGAAGAGCTCCTTTTTGCTGAGACAAGTGACACCATCCGCGGGCCACCTTCTGTGACACATGCTGTTTTTAGAAACGCATTAGGGTGTGAGCTCTGGGGGATGTTTCTATCTACATCTAAGGCGATGTTAATGTTTGTGACTGAGCACCTAGCTATGCAGTAAGTTTTTATTTATAATCATGGTTTCCGAACTATTGGGAGGAGCTGCTTTGGAAGCTATGGTGGGGAGGGGGTGAGGAAGGAGCAGGAAAAGGGGGCGCTGCTGTTTCATATGGAGGGTTTTGACATCTGAATAGAATTTTATTTAAACAAAGGTACTAAGGAAAAAAAAAGAAAACCACTCTTTTAAATCAGCCAAAGCCTATTACCGAGTATATTATTAGCAATTAGGCAAGCAGAATTTTTTTTAAGGGAAGCTATTATCTTGGTCTTTAAATAAGAACCATATTGGATGATCAGTTAAGAATGTCAATGCCATTAACAGTGAACTGCTTTTTGCAGTTTAAAACCTTAGCGAACCTCCCCAAAGCTGTATCTTTTCCAGCTGCTAACATTGTACTTGTCTTTTAAAGGTGTTTCTTACCCCTAAGGCCTGGCCCAAACACATCGCTTCCGATGGCTCATCTCAGATCCAGCCCCCACCCCCCATCATAATGAATTCCTTCCTTCCTTCCTGTCTTTCTGTTGCTTTTGTGAGCATCTATATTATACTACAGATCACAGCACACCTTGCCTTAGATTTGCTTGTGTGTGAGCTTGTCTTTTCTGCAAGACTCTGAGCCTCTGGAGGGTTCTCATCCATTTTCATATTCCCCATTGCACCTGCCTAGGCATGGAGACTTGTAGAGGAGAAACCCGAAGTAAATGTTTATTTTCCTGAATTCTCAGCACTCATAGTTTTTCTTTTCCAACAAGATAAGGGAACTGAGCAAATATTCATCATGATGAAAATGAAATAGCTGCCCATAATAATGAAAACTATTTAATGTTTTCACCCATTTGGAGAAGTCATGGATGACAAAAATCACAGTGGTAAATGAACAGGACAAAATCCTATTTAGGCCTGACCTCTCTTGACGATTCTGTTTCTAGAAACTGCAGAAGTGTCCAGGATGACAGCTATCAGGATTCCTTGGGTACAACTGACTTATTCAAGGGACTCAAGGGCTTTGAAATATCTTCATCATCTTGAGTCCTTATTGATCAGGTGCCGATTTTCCTGTCTGCGTCACTCAGATGTTCTTTGAGGTCCCTTCTAATGATAGGTTCTATGGGTATCTCCATTCTCTACTTCCCACATCTTTCTTTCTTTCTTTTTTTTTTTTTAAGAATTTATTTTTAAGTAATCTCTACACCCAACATGAGGCTCGAACTCACAACCCTGAGATCCAGAGTTGCACGCTCTGCCCCTGAGCCAGCCAGGCACCCTCACTTTGATTTAAGAAGAAAGTCTTAGAAATTGTTTGAATAGTTGAGTTTGGGGATAAAGGGTAATGTATTTGCATAAAATCTTCATTACATAGATACACGTCAGACAGGTTATCAATGATGCGAAATCCTCAGGCTGGCTTCATTTTCGATGCTCATGGAGCTGGGTAACACATAACAGTGACTTACTTTTTTCAGTTATGTCTACTAGATTGGGTAGGTAAAGACTCTTGGAAATGCTGGTGTACAGGATAATCACCACTCAAGGATGGCCACATTCGAATGCCTGGAATCTGTGAATATGTTACCTAATATGGCAATGGGGACTTTGCAGATGTGATTAAGGTTAGGATTTGGGGACAGAGAGGTCATTCGGGATTATCCAGATGGACCCGATGTAATCACCAGGGTCCTTTTAAGAGGGAGGCAGGACCCCAGAGCGGGTAGGAGGAGATAGGATGATGGGACCAGAGGCTGGGCTGAGGCAATGAGGCCAGGAGCCAAGAAAGACGGGCAGCCTCCAGAAGCCAGAAGAGACAAGGCATAGATTCTGTGTGGGAGCCTCCCGAATGAACCAGCTTGCCCATACCTTGAGTCTGTGAGACTCATTTTAGGCTTCTGACCTCCAGAACTGTAAGAGATTAAATCTGTATTGTTTGAAGCTACCAAGCTTGAGGTAACTCGTTATGGTAGCTATAGGAAATATATCTATCCATAATTCATTTGAAAACCTGTGATGCTGTTGTACCATATATATATGATATACATACATATGTATATAATGACATTCTCTGTCACTTTTCCTTCAAGTAAGCTCATAGGTGAAAGCCTAGAAAAATGGAAACATATGAATACGGTTAAGTTTAGCTCTTCTTTAAGGACCAGAAAAACACTGGGAATGAGACAGGCTGGTAAGAATAGAAAAAAACCTTTGTATATATTCTTGTCTATACCCCTTCCATCCATTAGGCTTCCTGTATATCTTTTTATTTGCTTTTTTTTTTATTTTAGAGAGAGAGAGAGAGAGAGAGAAAGAGCATGCACATGAGTGGGGAGAGGGGCAGAGGGAGAGAAAGAGACGATCTTAAGCTGAGTATGGAGTCCCATGCAGGGCTTGATCACCTGACCCTGGAATCATGACCTGAGCTGAAATCAAGAGTCAGACGCTCAATGGACTGAGCTACCCACGTGCCCCAGGCTTCCTGCATCTTTGATGGGAATGTTCCCACTGCTGATGGAAAATTGGTGGTAATTAGAAACTTTACTCCTGAAATCATATAAAACTCTTGGTAGACTGGGGGCATTTTGACATTTTCACAAAGGAGTGTTTTATTTAAACTCTTTTGGTTGCAAAGAACACAGATTACAGACTCAATCAACATAGTTGGTGGAAGGAGACATTTTTTTTGTAAGTGGAAGTTGATTGTTAAGTCTGTGTTAAGTGTGTGTTAAGTGTGTCAAATTTGTTTCACCGTGCTGGGATGAAGGAAATTACTATTTTTTAATTTTTCTAAGTCACATAAATCTGGCTTGGCTCCCACTTGCCAGGGTTGGTAGGAAATTTACAACTAGTCATGGTTGAGCTCTTGTCTCTTCCCCTGTGATCTAAGAATCCGGGAAAGAGTCCCAAGAACACAAGCTCCAATGTGCACAACTGTCTCTGCCCGTGTCACACTGGCGTCCCATTGGCCAGAGTAGTCATGGCTGAGCCCAGAGTAAAGTGAATGGGGGGGATTACACAACTCCATAAACACTGAGAGGTGGGGTTCCTTGGGGTGGGGGGGGGGTCACACTGTAAACATTCAGCCCAGACTGACCTATCTCATCTACTTACCCTGGGTCACTGCAAGTTCAATTTCTTTGTCATGCATTTTTTAGCATTTGGTGCTTATTGTTCTACGTGCTACTACACTGTGAGTGCCTCAGGTAGAAACCACATGGGTTGGGTTCAATGCCATGTCACCACCAAAAGGCACAATGCATGGAACATCACAGGAGAAGGTCCTCCGGCCCCAGTAGAATGTGACTGCGTGGACTATTATGTGACACAAGCATGTCCCACTAGGCTGCCCTTAGACCCAGCAGTCTCTGAGTTGGTCACTCCTGGTACAGACAGCTTAGAAAGAAGTTTGGGGCGATAAGCTTGCAGCATTAATTGAGGGAGCTCAGATCAGCCTACAGGAGCACCAAGTTCTAGGGTAGACCAAGTCCCCTAGCACCTTTCCCATTGCCCCCATCAAGAGCCATCCTATTTATCAAGCAGTTCTTGGACGCTCATTTGGTTCCCCCAGTGGGCTCCCAACTAAAAAGAGAGATTTCCCTCTTCATCAAGGTTATGTCCCTCCTCCCCCACTCCCACACAAATCAGTGTCATATGGATTAGTTGATGCAAGCAACGCTCCAAATTTTTGACCAATGATTTGTGCTTTGGAAGAAGCAAGGTGGAGTAGACTGAAGATAGGTTTATAATAAGACAACCCTGGATGTGAACTTGGGTTCTGCTTCTTCTTACCTGTCAGGTCTTGGCCAAGTTGCTAACCCTCTGTGGGTCTGTGTTTCACCATTTGCAAATGTTTACAATAATATCTTCCCTTTAGGGTTTTAATGAAGATGAAGTTAAATGACATAAATAGAGCTACCTTTTCCCCCACAGTCCCCCGCCTTCCCTTCTCTCTCAGTTTGTCATACACTCGTATTAAGGGTTCTTAGAACGACAATACAGGCCTTGAGAAGACACGTTGTGGTATTAAACTACGGGGACTGAGCGTGAAACACTAGATTAAAATGGTTTTAATCTTGGGAAGAAACAAATTTAAAAATAGCTTATTTTTTAGAATCTTAGTGACGTTCTCATGCCAAGAACAGGGTTCCCTACTTATTAAGTGCAAAAAGATTAAACACGAAATGAGGATAATGTATCTTAAAAGCTTGTATACAGTGACCTGGGATGATTAAGGACTTGTCTACATAAGTACTCTGTGCCTTTCTTGTAAATGCTTGGAAAATAGAGAAAATTGGAAAGAGACCCAAGTACCACTCATATGAAGGAAAAGACTGTTATTTTGGTATAGAAAACAACACAACGACAACTTTTAGATCTCATTTCCTTTTTTACTGAAGAACAAAATGGGAAGATTTTATGCTTCATCATCTTTCGAAGCTGATGGCTTGGATAATGCATAGGATGTTCAAGATCCAAATGGCAGAGTAGACATGCATTAGAATGATGGCTGAAATTCACTGAATAATTTTGGGGAAGTTATTTTTACCGGCGCTTTGTCCGGATGCCTCAAAGTCTGTATCATCAGGGAAACCCTGTATCTTGCACTTAATCCCCCCATATCACTGCTCGTATAGCGTTAAGAACTCTATTATTTCAACAGTTTCTTGCTCACGTTTAGACTTGCATTGCCATGGATTCCTTTTGGTATTATTTTCTTCAAACTGGAGTGGTTCCCAAGTAAGCCATCACTAAACAATATAGCATTATTTTGTCAAATCACTGACACTCAAAATGGAAGTAGAAGACCTAATCAAAGATGTTTCAGGGGCGCCTGGGTGGCTCAGGGGGTCGAGCATTTCACTCGGGGCATGATCTCGAGGTTGTTGAGATCGAGCCTGGCAGTGTTGGGCGTGGAGCCTGCTGGCGATTCTCTGTCTCCTTCGTTCTCTGCCCCTCCCCTGCCTGCACACACACACTCTCTCAAAAGAAATAAAAATAAACATAAGAAATATTCTAGAAATGTTTTTGGAAGAAAGGATTTATAATGTGCCTGGACCCTCTTTGTTTCTTACGCATATTGTTGGTTTCCTATTAGACAACCTTCCCAATTCTGGATAATTCTTAGTGTTTTCTTTTTCTTTTCTTTTCTTTTCTTTTCTTTATTTTTAATGTTGATTTATTTTTGAGACAGAGACAGAGCGTGAGTGGGGGAGGGATGGGGGCGGGAACACACAGAATCCGAAGCAGGCTCTGGGCTCTGAGCCGTCAGCACAGAGCCCGACTCGGGGTTCGAACTCACGAACCGTGAGATTGTGACCTGAGCAGAAGCCTGACGCTTAACCGACCGAGCCACCCAGGCACCCCAATTCTTAGTATTTTCTAATGTAATGTATTTATCTTAATGACCTAAATATAGATTGATCAATTTTTAAATTTTTTCTTTAAAGATTATTTATTTCCCCTACATTGTGAGGTATGCCTGAACATTTTATTTGCTGTCCTGTTCCAGCAAGTTGATACTGGTCGTGGTGGACTGAATGTCCCGGGCCTCTCAAAATTCATATGATGTGAAAACCTTAACTCCCAATGCGATGGTTTAGGAGGTGGGGGTCTTTGGAGAGTAATTAGCATTAGATGAGGTCATGAGGGTGGAGCTTCGCGATGGAATTGGTGTCCTTATGGGAAGAGGAAGACTGGCTAGCTTTCTCTCTCTCTCCTGTGAAGCTACGAGAAGGCCACCGTTGCAAACCAGAAGCGGGCTCTCACTAGGAAACCAACAAGTTGGCACCTCCATTTTGGAGTTTCCAGCCTCTGAAACTGAGAAATAAACGTCTGTTGTTTACAACACACAGCCTATGGTATTTTGTTACAGCAGCCAGAGTTGATGAAAACATGAATTTTTCTCTCCTTTCAAAGGAACGCGGGATTTGCTCAGCTCCTTGTTAACCATTCCCAAGTGGAATGCAGCTGCAAAACAAAGGAAAACATTAGTTGATGAAACTGTGCAGCCAGGTGGGAAGGGGAACAGAAGGTTAATACACACCAATGAACATTGGCAAAAGGCGACGATGTGGGTGACGTGAACATTCTCTGATAAAGACCCGAAGACTGTTCCAGAAAGAGCCTATCAAAAAGCACAATATTTTTCTCCCTCCACATTAATGAGTCGTCTAGTTGTTTGGCGTCACAGCCATGGCCATTTTAGTATCCTTCTATGATTGATGGCTTCCTCATCATTTTGCAAGGAAATTCTTAAAAATCGGTTATATTTGATACGCTCATGAACTTCCAAATGAGAACATCTGTTGTTTCCCTGTTATTCACAAATTCTGTTAATCTTAAAAACAGGGCTATCAAATTTGTGGGAGACGGTTTATTAATTTTATGAACTCGTGGCATTATTTTCTTGTTACTCTGATATCCATCGGGAGGCCCCAGAGAATTAAATCAAAAGACTGGAAGGCTCTTCCCTCCTCTCGACTTGCCAGTCTCGCTCTTCCATCATTATTGCTATGTGACCGGTAAGGCCCAGGGTCAGCAGTACTGAACTCTCTTATAAATCTGAAGGAGACATATTGATTTCAACCGTCTGGAAATCCATCTTAAGAATGGAGATAAGCAATGAAAGGACAATTATTAAATAGTCAATAACGCCATTCCCTTGGATTGTGCGCCGGTTAAAATCCCCTTGGCTTCTCGTAGAATGTGCCCCTTAACATTAAACGTTTGTGTTGACAAACGACTTCGGCTCAATATTTTCCTTTTTGATTCACGCAGTTTTCCCTGAAGGGGGGGAACCACAGGAGAGGCAGGCTTTCCGGTTCAAAATTCCTTACAGATGAAGTTTTAGCAGAATCTATAGTTTGTGCAAGAGTGATGTAAGCCACAAGGAGGGTGTACCCCCAGGATTTGCTGGAGAAATGAAAATAGGAAAATCACCTTCAGAGATAATTTGTTGCTGATGAGACGAGGAAGAAAGCCTTTTAAATCACATGAAAAAAATTCTCCAGGAGGTAATATGAATATAATTTAATAAACTTGGTCTAATTAATGATGACATTTATTATTGTTGAGACAGGAGGGTGATATTCTGCATGGAGATTGGAAAAGAAATAAGGACCAGGAAGAATTCTTCAATATTTCTTGAGTACAGTACAGCTCCAGGAAGACTTAGGAAGAAATATTTTCCCTAGAGCAGAGAATCAAAATTTATCACGAAACTATATATCTTACCAGTGCCATTGCCGCTGTAAATGCATAATTTCGGCCTTTGGGTTTCCAATATGATTCCTGGTATATTCATCAGAATCCTCTTGTGAGCAAGTGGCAGAACTCAACTCAGACTAGCTTAGGTGCAAAGAGTTCAGACGGGCTCATTCCGGGAGCTTCACGCACTTTGTGACCCAGGCACGGTGCAGGGTCCCACACTCAGGAGGGCGCAGCCCTTGGGTTTAACGCTCTGTGGTTGCCATTGATATTCTTAATAATTTTACCTTTGAATTTGTCTTCGTAAGTGAAATCTGATAGGACAATGGAGACTGGCCCAGAGGCTTGGAGCTTTGGCTCATAGCCCCCCACCCCCCCACCCCGCCCTTCCCCCCTCCCCCCTCCCCAGGATGCGCTCTCCACTGCCCACTTCCCCAGTCCCTGGTGCTAGGTCTGGGATCGCCACATTTAGCAAAAATGAAGCAAAACCAAACCGAAACAGGATGCCCAGTTACGTCTGAATTTCAGATACCAATGAATCATTTTTAAGTGTCCCTCTGTCTCAGATTTTGCACGAGATAGACCGCACAACGATCTGACATCCAAATTTCACTGGGTATGCAGTACTTGATCTCCTATCTCCCTCCGAGCGGAGTCACCTCCGGGGCCTCGGCCACAGGCGGGTCCCCGGGTGCGGAAGCGGGAGCGGGAGCCGCGGGGTTGGGCGCACGTGGCCGTGGCGCGGGGCGGTCGCTGTCCGTCCTCCCCCGGCTGGCGGCGCTGTGCGCTCTAGGCGGAGGTGAACCTGTCGCCCGCCTCCTTTCGGCCACGCGGCGCATCCTGGCGCGGAAGCCAGCGCTGGGCCTGGGAGATCGGAGCTGGTTTAGGGCCACCTGGGGGTGGGACCCCGCACCCGAGCTCCGGCTCGAGAGCCCAGACGGTCGGGGCTGCCTCGCCCGGATCCCCGCGCCCCGGGGAGTGCGATAGTCGCCAAATAAAAAAACATCGCGACGGAGCCTGAAAAAGACCGCGGAAGAAAAGGCAAATGCGTTATAGTTTAGTACCTTCCACGACACCCTTTCCCTGCCTTTGAACGAGAGGCCCCGTAATTTTATTTTGCATCATAGCGGGTCCGGGGCTCATCTCACAGGGAAGAGCCGTGGTAGTTTTGCAGTTTGCTGCAGGTGGAGACGACACTGGCCGAGTTCTCTCCAGCTCACATTTCTGCTTCTTCAGGAACTTCCAGTTCCTTCTTAGGGCAACAGCTGCCGGGACCTCTCTTGACTCCCCGCTTAACAGCCAGGACCAAAGGAGATAGTTCCGGTTTGAATAGCGTTGGGACGCAGTCCGATTGCTCCTGCTTGGGTCCCCTGTGTCCCCTAGGACCGTTCTTGGCGAGTGAAGTGGCAGTGGCACAGCCCTCCCTGTTGGCAGGAGAGCGCTGGAGAAAGGGGTAGAACCAACCCAGTTATGGTGGGAAGACGTCACTGTGAGATGATTTGATGTTTTGCTCTAAGGTCATTTCCCTACACTTAGTATGAATGTCTTTCCTAGAGCTCTTTTACCTCTGAACTAATTCATGCAATTCATTGTTCGAAAGTACAGAGTTTACAGCAGGGCGCCCCCCTGCGATGACCTAACAGTGTGCAAATGTCCTCTGCAGCCCAGCTAGAAGGGCACTTCAAACTCTCTCTTAAAAACTGTAACCATTCTTACGTTTAGAGTTCCTCTCAGATTATGTTTGGGGGACCTGGCAGATGTCCAGACGGCTATTCATTCATCCTTCCATCTATTCTTTCATTTGTCGATTCAACAAATATGTAGTTTAGGCTAAGAACAAGTCTTGGGGACTGAAAGTTCCCGGGAGGAGAAAAATTCTGTAAACTAGTAACTTGTTTTAAAAGTATTTAAGCTGAAGGGGCGCCTGGGTGGCGCAGTCGGTTAAGCGTCCGACTTCAGCCAGGTCACGATCTCGCGGTCCGTGAGTTCGAGCCCCGCGTCAGGCTCTGGGCTGATGGCTCAGAGCCTGGAGCCTGTTTCCGATTCTGTGCCTCCCTCTCTCTCTGCCCCTCCCCCGTTCATGCTCTGTCTCTCTCTGTCCCAAAAATAAATAAACGTTGGAAAAAAAAAAATTAAAAAAAAAAAGTATTTAAGCTGTCTAGTATATCCACAGCAGAGGCACCAAAGACACGTGGAGTGCCCGCCTGCCTGCCTGCCTGCCTTCCTTCCTTCCTTTCTTTCTTTTTCTTTCTTTCTTTCTCTTTCTTTCTTTCTTTCTTTCTTTCTTTCTTCTCTTTCTTTCTTTCTTCCTTTTTCTTCCTTTCTTTCTTTTTCTTTCTTTCTTTCTCTTTCTTTCTTTCTTTCTTTCTTCTCTTTCTTTCTTTCTTCCTTTTTCTTTCTTTCTTTCTTCTTTTTAATTTCTTTTTTCTTTCTTTCTTTCTTCTTTTTCTTTCTTTCTTTCTTTCTTTCTTTCTTTCTTTCTTTCTTCTTTCTTCTTTTTCTTTCTTTCTTCTTTTTTCTTCTTTCTTTCTTTCTTTCTTTCTTTCTTTCTTCTTTTCCCTTTCTTTCTTTCTTTCTTTCTTTCTTTCTTTCTTTTCTTCTTTCAGGTTAAGATGGAAAGAACTAGACTAGGTTTTGGATTGTGGAATGAGAGCTCAGTCTGGGGCTGTTATTAAATTATTGGCATTTTCTAGGAAGTGTCTGGGGGAAAAAGAGGAGGAGCTTTGAGGGGCTGCGTAGTGTCATTGTGGTGGCTTGTGGCCGGGAAGATTGTTCTGAGTTGGCTCCAAATGTAGGTGTAGCCTGAAGAACATAAGCCAGTTTCCTAGGAAATTATTTTAAAGGCGTGTCCCAACTGCAGAGGGAGTCAGAGATACTTTTCTTTTTCTGTGTCTAAGGGCACATGTTTCTTGCTTTCTCTTATACACATATAATGGCTCGTTATTTTTGCCAGTCCTTTGCAAAAAAAAAAAAATTACTTTCAGGTGAGAGAGGTGTTGAATGGATTTTGGTTGACAGATACTAAGGTCAGTCTCTTAATGATTTTTGATTGTATAGGAAAAAAAAAGCACTTTGACCTCAATTTAACTTGAAACTTCCCACTAACAGTAACTAAATCAACTTATAAAGAATAAAACATCAGTGGCAAAGTTCATCTCAGGGCATGGTGCGACAAACAGTATTTTTTTGAGTGTCTAATTATAAATGATATTGTGTTTTCCGCCTCAAATTTCCCTTGTTCATTGCCAGTTATGTAGGAAAACGATTTTCTTTATGAACCGTGTATCCTGCCTCCTTGATATAATTACTCATTAGTTCTAGGAGGTTTTTTTGATCAATTCTTTCAGATTTTCTACATTGACGATTATGTCACCTGTGACCAAAGAGTTTTACATTCTCCCTTCCTGTCATGGACTGAATGTTTGTGTCCCTCCAGATTCATATGTTGAAATCATAACAACCCCCACCCCACCAGATAGTGGTATTAGGATGTGAAACTTTGGGGAGGTAATTAACTCATGCAGGTAGAGTCCTCTTGAATGGGATCAGGGTCCTTAAGGGACCCCAAAGAGCACTCTAGTTCTTTGGCAGCCATATGAGAATACAGAGGTAGCAGTCTGCAACTGGGAAGACAGTCCTCACCAGAACCTGATTCTTGGGGACCCTGATCTTAGACTTCTGGTCTTCAGAACTGCAAGAAATAAATTTTTATTGTTTGTAAGCCAGAATACCCAGTCTGTTATAGCAGCCCAAACTAAGCCACTTCCCAATCAGAATACATTTTATTTCCTTTTCTTGTCTTATTGCATTAGTTAGGACTTCCAATGTGATGTCGAAAGGAGTGGTGGAAGGAGACATCTTTGTCTTGTTTGTGACACACAGTGAGTATTTAAAGTACTATTCCAGGGGCACCTGGGTGACTCAGTTGGTTAAGCGTCCGACTTCGGCTCAGGTCATGATCTCACGGTCCATGAGTTCGAGCCCCTTGTCGGGCTCTGTGCTGACAGCTCAGAGCCTGGAGCTGTTTCGAATTCTGTGTCTCCCTCTCTCTCTGCTCCTCCCCTGCTCATGCTCTGTCTCTCTCACTCTCAAAAATAAATAAACATTAAAAAATTTTTTTTAAAGTACCATTTCAGAGGTCATCTTTTAGCTTGATTAAAAAAAAAAACTTACTATGTTTTCCATATTGACAAGGATGAAGCAATAATACCCAGAATTGGTGAGAATGTCTGGCTAAAAGTACTCTATTACGCTTATTGTAAGATTACAAACTGGTACATTTTCAGAAGAATTCTGCTCTGGACTGTTTACCCACATTTAAGATTTCACCATTAAATGTCTAGGAAATGCTCACATAAGCACAAATATTTAAGAACAAGTATTGCAATATTGTTTATGGCAGCAAACATTCAGAAACAATCCATTTATCCATAATAACAATAGATCAAATAAATGATGATATATTCACATAGTGTAATATACTATTCAGCTGTTAAAAAGAATACTAGATCTCAACTATGTATTGACATTGGGAAGGTGTCAGTAAAATACATTATTGTGTTAAAATGCAAGTTTCAGAACAGAATATATAGTATGGGATATTTGTAAATATGCTAATATAAGCACAGACAACATTTAGTAGAATTCATGAGAGATTGTTACCATTAGTTACCTCTGATTGAGAATGAGTAGATCACTGGAAAAGAAAGGACTATTTCTATTCATTTTATGTTTTTTGTGTGTTAATGGAAACCATGTAAAATATTTACAATGGGGGGAAGAAAAATCTTGTAATTTAAACACTGTAAGCATCTACAAAACATTTGAAGCCTTATAAATTACTCACAAAATATTCTTTCTCTACTGATTTGCCCCTGGCCATTTAAAAGTAACAAAAAATTCTCTTTATTTTGAAATCTTATATTCCCTCATCAGTGCTTAGAAAGGATTTTTTTGGTGCCTCAGTAATATATATTAAAACATTATTGCAGCCTCAGAATATCCATTGGTTTTGTTTTTAGGCTCTGCAGGCATATGTTTCATCTATTTTCTCATTTTTTTTCTTGAGGGGGTTGAAATATTGAAGGATTTTTTTCTCTTTTTTTTTAAATGAGGGAGATTTAACTATATATAGTTAAATATATATTTTTTAAAAATAGTTTTAAAATATTTAAAAATTTTTAAAATATTTTTAAATATATATATATATTTATATATATATATTTAACTATATATATACTATATATACTATATAGTATATAGTATAAACTATATATAGTTAAATATATATGTTTATTTATTTAAATATATATATGTATATATATATCTATATATATAGGGGAGAAAGAGCAAGAAAGAGGCAAAGATTAAAGTTAGGGTAGAATCCCAAGAATGGGTGGGTGAATAAATGCAGAGATTTTTTGTTGGAGTGGAGAAAAGCAGTGAGGGCTCCCCCCCCCCCCCCCCCCCCCCCCCCCCGGCCCGGGTCAATTTCAGGATACGGTGTTTTGCCTACATGTTTCCTATACAATGTCTATAGCATGCTAGAGATTTATTAATCAAAATTCTTTAGTCGACAGAAGTTGCTACCTCCAGCATATCGCCAGAGGGATATATTAAGGCACAGCATAAACATAGTACTTCATTCTAGTGTGTCGATTTTATTGGAAGATTTGGCAGAGAACGTGTTATTTTCATGTAAAACAAACACGGGTATAGTCTTAGTCCTCTTGGGCTGCTATAACACAAGTACCATAAAGTGAGTGGCTTATAAACAATAAACATTTAGTTCTCACAATTTAGAATAGGAAGCCCAAGATCCCACTACTAGCAGATTTGGTGTCTGGTGAGAACTGTCTTCTTTGTTCCCAGGGAAGCCATTTTTTGTTGTGGCCTCATATGATGAAGGGGGCAAGAGGTCTTTCTCAGGGCTCTTTTAGAATGGTACTAATCCATCTTTGTGACCTACTCATCCCCCAAAGGCCCCAACTCCTAGTACTACCATCTTGTAGGGTAGGATTTTAACATGAACTTTGGGGGGACACAAACATTCAGACCACAGCAGCTATATTATGGAGTAGAATATAAAATTTGATGGACCCCATTTCAACATAGTACTGGAAGTCCTAGCCAGAGCAATAAAAAGATAGACAGCCAGATTGGAAAGAGAGAGGTAAACTTATCTCTATTAGCAGATGACACGATCTTATATATGTAGAAAATCCTAACGAGACCACAAAAAAGAAAGAACTAATAAATGAATTCAGTGAAGTTGTAGGAAACAGAATCAACACACAAAAACTAGTCCTTTTTCTAGGCACCAAGAACAATATAAAAAAAAATATTAAGAGAGCAGTTCTACTTACAAGAGTATTAAAGAGAACGAAATGCTTAGGAATACACTTAACCAAGGAGGTGCTTGTACACTGAAAACTACAAAACGTTGTTGAAAGGAATTAAAGACGAATAAATGGAAAGACGTCCCATATTCAAGGATTGGAAGATTTAATATTATTAAGATGTCAATACAATCCAAAGAGATTTACAGATTTGATGAAATCCCAATAAAAATTTCAATGGTATTTTTTGCAGAAATAGATAAATCCGCTCTAAAATTTATATGGACTCTCAAGAGACTCCGAATAGCCAAAACAATCTTGAAAAAGAGCAAAGTTAGAAGACTCACATTTTCTGCCTTCAAAGCTTAACTACAAAGCTAGAGTCATGAAGAGTATGGCACTGGCATGAAGACAGACCTATAGATGGGTGAAACAGGTAGGGAATATTCCCTTTGCTGATTCTCAGTGGTCTTGGGCTCAAAATAATCCATATGCCAAAGAGGTGTATTTGGGGATGGTGTATTCTGGTATACTTCAATTTGCAAGGTCAAATTTTGTTGTGTTGCAAGGTTATTCAAATACCTCACGTCCTTCCTTATTTTAATTTGTTGATTTGTGAGGGAGGTCGATCTGTGAATTTTACATTTTCTTGTAGTGTTTCTAACTATTTTGAAATTTTGTTGTCACGTACATGGGTTATTTTTAACATGAACATTTTTTATCGATGTGAAATATCTCTCCTTGTCCCATATATTTATTTTATCTGATACTAATAGAAGTCTTTCACTTCAGCTTTCTTTCTTATCATTGGTGCCGTATTGATCTGTCAATGCTTTTAACTGTTCTGTGTCCTGCAAATTCTGTTTCACTTGTTTTGTTGGTGGTGGTGGTGGTGTTGTCGTTCTCATTTTGTTTTAGTGAGCAAGTCAAATGTAATAATTATTTTGTGGATAAATTGTGTAGTTGCTCCTACTCTTGCCTTTTGTTTTGTGTTCTTCGTTTGTTATATGTTTCGCTGATGCTGTTTCACTTTGAACTTGGTTGTCCATTTTTTTCTCCTAAGTGGCTACCCATTAAGTTTTAAGAAGACATTTATTTTATTTATTTTTTAAAACATGTTTGTTTATTTTGAGAGAGAGAGAGAGAGAGTGCAGATACATGTGTGAGCTTGGGAGGCTCAGAGAGAGAGGTAGAACCTCTTTGCTGTCAGCTCAGAGTCTGACGTGGGACTCAATTTCACAAACCACGAGATCATGACCTGAGCTGAAATCAAGAGTCAGACACTTAACTGACTGAGCCACCCAAGCTCTCCATGAAGATATTTAAGTCTAATATATTTGTCTATGAATGTAAAGGATGAATCATTATATTTGACCCCCCTTCCCGTTTGGTTCAATCATCTGATGAAGATGAGACCCTCAGCAAGCTTTAGCTTTTATTTTACTGATTGCCTGTATTCAAAAGACCTATTGACTGTTTTTTAATTTAGATATTCCACTCTCTCTTTGTGTCTCATTCGCGATTAGGCCATCCCAGCCTTCTGATTATTGAAGTTTGTTTTTGAGTCAGTCAGTCTGATTATAAATCAGAGATGTGCATTCATAAGAGTGCATGTTTTGGTAACTGCTCTTAAAAAAATTTTTTTTTAACTTTTATATTATTGAGAGATGGAGAGAGAGCATGAACATGGGAGGGGGAAACACAGAATCCAAAACAGGCTCCAGGCCCTGAGCTGTAGGCACAGAGCCTGACTCGGGGCTCGAACTCACGAACCACGAGATCATGACCTGAGCTGAAGTCGGACGCTTTACCAACTGAGCCACCCAGGCGCCTCTGTTTTGGTATCTGCTCTTCTACTGAAGTCACATGCAGTTTTGATGTGCATTCGTTCTAAGTAAAGATATAAGGATATTCAATTCAGTGAACTGTGCTGGTGAAATGCCTCAGATCATAATCTCTTTTAAAACAATAACTGCCAACATATGTACATATGTAATTGACACAAACTGCAGTTATGTGAATGCAGTGGGAACCTGATAGCCGATAATTGAATGCTGCTGATTCTCTGGGGTCTTTAGAGACTCTTGCACATTTCAGGGTTGTGGAGTCGCCCTGGGTCACCTTATCACAGGACTGCCTCTGACTGAGCTACACACAGTTTCCTAAACCTGCTGCCTCTTCTGCCTCAGGGACTTCGCACGTGTGTTGTCATCTCTGTGATGGAGTGCGTCCATAAGAACTGGTTGGAAACAAACTGCTTGAAAGCTGTTTAATATTAAAAAAAAAAATAGAATAAAACATTAAGTTTCATGCTAAGATTGGATCAAACATACTGTGTTAGTTTGCTAGGACTTCCATAACAAAACACAGTCGGGTGGCTCAAGCAACAGAAATTTATTTTCTCGTAGTTTTGGAAGCTGTAAATCCAAGATCCAGGTGTCAGCAGGGTTGGTTTCTTCTGAGGTCTCTCTTGGCTTGAGATGGCTGTCTTCTCTCTGTGTCCTCACACAGTCTTTCCGATGTGTGTATGCATCCTTGCTGTGTCCAAATTTCTTCTTCTTACATTGGATTAAGGTCCACCCTAAAGACCTCATTTTAACTTAATCACTTCTTGAAAGATGATTATCTTCCAATATAGTCAAAACTCGAGGGATTAGGGATTAGGGCTTCAATAGATGAACCTTGGAGAGACCCAACTCAGCCTATAATACATATCAATGAAACAGAGTTGGTGATGGGGGCTTGAGGATGAGGGAGGAAAGAAGAGAGAAGGTCAAACCAGACATTGATTATTTTGTGCCTTCCATGCACGGTCCTCGCCCTGCCCCATCCGTACCTTCAACTTGCCTAGACTACCCTTCATCTTACCAAGTGGTGTAGTCCCTGGAGAAACTCAGGTGTGAAAGGTGCTAGGAAGCCCAGAATTCTAGGTTGAGTTTAGGCATCAGTAAGCCAGGTGTGGCCATGCTCAAAATGAGGAAATTTGTTAGCGGGGAAGAAGCTGGCAGGTGCTTTATTTTGATAGAGGTCACGTGCAGGTTTCTTTCCAAAAGTCCTCCCTACCTATTTTCTCATTAGAAATCAGCCATACACATGAAGGCCACAGCAAACCAGAGGATCCCATGGGGTGTCTAGTCCCTGCACCTGTTCTCCCATCTCACTGGTCCTTCTTCCAGAGCGGCGTTGCGTGGAAAATGGCAAGAATCTGCATTCATTCTCTGTAAGCCCACTTGAATATATTTTCCAAAATATCATTGAATGTCATTTCTTTTTTTTTTTTTTAAGTTTTCATTTTTTTACAGAGAGAGAGAGAGAGGGAGGGAGAGAGAGAGAACCCCAAGCAGGCTTCGTGCTGTCAGTGCAGAGCCCAGTTTGGGGCTCAATGGCACCAACTGTGAGATGACCTGAGCTGAGATCAAGAGTCAGACGCTCAACTGACTGAGCCACCCAGGCGCCCCTGAATATCTGGTTCTGTTTAAAATTATCATGAGAGTCGATCTGTAAATAAAGGCGCTGCTGTTTGCCAAATGTGACTGCATTAAATTGACTTGATACTGAAGTACATATGCGGGGGTGAATCTTGTTCGAAACATTTTGGGATCAGCAGCTCCGAAATATAATACCTTTCGTTACCTGTTACGACATTTCCAGGACATTATTTTATCTGCTGCTTTTTTTTTTTTTAATCAATTGCTGCTTTTGGCACAGACGTCCTTGCTTTCTAATTGCCCTAAATTTCTTTTCTTGTTGAAGACATGTTTAACAATTGAATTCGTTAGCTTAGAAATTAACTAGACTTTCGTTTTTTAGCAACTGCCCATCATTGCAGTGCTCCCAAGGAAGTATGAATCCAAAGAAATCTGTAACAATGTTATGTATCTAATTAGATTCAGTGAAAAGAAAGTGAAATTTCAGACTTGAGAATGGAGGGCTGTTGTAAATTTCTAGAAGTGAATTGTGTCACCCCCAAAATTCATATGTTGAAGCCCTAATCCCCGATGTGATGGTCTTTGGAGGTGGGGCTTTGCGGGGGGGTAAGTAGGTTTAGATAGGTCATGAGGGTGGGGTCCTCAAGATGGGATTAGTGCCCTTAAAGAAGAGACCTGAGCTTGCTTTCTCTTTCTCACTCTCTAGGACTCAGAAGGAGCCATGGTGAACACACAGTGAGAAGGCAGCAGTCTATGCACCAGGAAGTGGCTTCTTACCAGGAACAGAATCTGCCAACCCCTTGATCTTGGACTTTCCAGCTCCCAGAACTGTAAGAAATAAGTGTCTATTGTTCAAGTCCCCCTAGTCTACTTTGGTCTAGCAGCCTGAGCTCATGAGGACACAAGTATTCCTAAACAATGATCGTATCGGACAGCACTCTGCAATGCCAAGCTTTCTGAACTTCGGGGTAGGGAAAGCTTTCAGTCCACGTAAACACTTTGTTCCTTATTAGCTCAGACCTACATGCCGACCAGTCTGCTTGTGCTGTCATGAGCCCATCAGCATCCCCCAAACAAGACCAAAGTAAAAACGTGAATCCCACCTTGGCGTTGGAATTCCTTTGTGTTCTATGTGTCTAGCCCTCTGTGAGGCTCTAGACACGCGATGGTCGGCAAGACCCATATGGTCCCTGATGTCGCACTTACAGGCTATTGGGGGAGATAACAAGAAAATAGACAATATGACAGCAAGTGTTCTGAAGGCAGAGGAACTGGATGCAGTGGGTGGTCCAGGAGCTCCTAGGACTGTACAGAGAAGCTGACATTAAAGGTGGTCAGGAGCAGGAACGGTTACAGGACAGGAAGGGTTCCAGGCAAAGAACTGTTCGAGAAACTGAAATAATTTATTTGTGGCTAGAACACGAGAGATGAACCTGATCGAGTTACCCTCATCTAGACTCTGCAGGGCCTTCTAAGCCACGGTGGTCTGAAGTCATTTTAAGGGCACTGATGAACCACTGAAGTTTTATGACAAATATTTGATCGTATTTGCATTTTCGAAAGATGGCTCTGGTTTCTCTGTGAAATGGGTTGGATGGGAACAAGAAGACAACCAATGACACCCGGTCCCTGGAATAATGGTCTAGGGCAGATGATAGAACTGGGCAGAATGTAGAGATACTTAGAGGGTAGACTCACTTTGGTAATTGAGCAGATGCTGGACGAGGTGAGGAAGAGTGAGAAGTCAAGGGAGACATCTGGATTTCTGACAATTACATTTGGATCAAATTAAGGAAAAACGTTACTCACTGGACCTTTTTAGAAGGTCTGTGGGGACCTTGTGAGAGCCGGACTGAAGTGACCTGAGGAGTTAGTGGGAGATGACGAAACAGGGTTAAGTTGGGAGGGCCGTTGTTCATTATGGTACTATTCCCTGAAGCCCACCACTGCCCATTTGCCACATAGTGTGTGGCTGGGGGAGGATGATGTGGGCAATACCAAAATATCATAATATTGATATTATTGATATCACAATACCAATATTTTGGTATTGTGGGGCAATACCAAAATATCAGCTTCGGGGCTGCAGGCCAGATGGACATCCAAAATGGGGATTCTGTGGATTGATGATATTTCTCATAATATTCTTCTAGGTTCTGGTGAGGTTGGGACAGAGAAGATCTTTGACAGCTCTTCACTCCTGGCATTCCAACACCGCTGTGTTGGATTGGGGTGGCCCAATTTAGCAACTGTCTACATACCAGAGGCCCCAAATCACTGCTTATTGCCTTGAGTTGAATTGGAAATAAATATATGTCCTGGTTGAACATCTGGTCAACTAATTCTCTTGGCCTGATCCTAGGGAGGATTGGGGAGCAGCATGCTTTCCTCTGGATTCCCAGAGAAATAACACTATCTGCTCAGAGAAATTTGAAAAAGCCCTTAATTGATGAAGAGCCATTTCTGCGTCTTATTGTCTCAGTTCTTTTCAAATTCGAATTGGTGTCTCATTGGGGTGCCTGGGCGGTTCAGTCGGTTAAGCGTCTGACTTGATTTCAGCTCAGGTCATGATCTCACAGTTGGTGGGATTGAGCTCTGCGTTGGGCTCTGCACTGATAGCCTGGAGCCTGCTGGGGATTCTCTTTCTCTCTCTCTCTCTCTGCCCCTCCCTCCCTCAAAATAAATAAACTTCAAAAAGAAAAAAAGACTGGAATTGGTATCTCAGTGGGAAGCTCCCAAGGGAAGAAATCCTGGGTAACTTTCTCGGGAAGGAGTCAAGTTATAGCTTCCAACATGGCTCCTTTTTTGGCCCGCCCACTTTCTCTGCCTACTGAGTCCAGAGATTGGGATTGGTCAATCCCACCCCTTCCTCTAACTCACCAGTCCTGATGAGGCTCCTTTATGGCACATGGGTTTCTCCTCCCGCCTGTCAGGAGGACCCTCCATTCAAGTCCCCTACTCACTAATTCGGTGGGACCCAGTCCACGGTGTTCACCGTGGTCTTGGCCTTTGCTCTCCATCGAGTGTTGCACGTGTCCCTCTGACTCAGTTTTGATTCTGTTCCCCTGAGGTTGTCATGAATACCCCCTGCCCTTGCCCATGCCTTGGTTCTCCATGGCCAGTCTGTATACTGCTGTGTAGCCTGTGGACTTTCTGGAGAGTTTTATGACTGGCATGATTCAAGTCTGATCATATAAGAAGACGGAAAGTAGTCTAAACCAGCTAATTAGAAGTTAGATAAAACCTTGACACATTTTTAAAAAACCCAAGAAAATAAAGTTTATGGTCATTTAAGTTTGGGGGAAAAAACCGAAAGTGGTCCAAACCACCCCTTAGTTTTTTATTTACCTATTATTTATTCATTTCATAATCGTAGATTGGTGAGGCCGACATATCAGTTAGATGTGTGTTTGAAAGTTCTCCACAAGATATTTTAAAACTACTTAGAGACGAGGGCTTGGAAGAGGGGTAGTTAGCCTGGGGAAACTCAAATAAAAGTCAGTTTAGTAGCTGGAGTAAGAAATAAGAGCCAATTTAATAGTTTAAGGTGAGAAATGACACAGATGTGAAGCAGGACAGCTGGGACAGATTGGAGACATTTCGAAGCTATAATCAGCAGGATGAGTGGCAGACTTGTGGGGAGGAGGGTGTGGATGGTCGAGGACAACACTGAGGTCTTTAGCCACTGACGATGTGCCATTTGCGATGGTGCTGAATGAATGAAGAGAAACTAAACGACCGCGAGCCTAATTCTTTCCATGTTGAATTTGAGGTGCTTCTGGAAAGATTGAGGAGGGAAGTCTGGTAAACAATGAAAGTGTGGAGGCAGGGAGACAGTTCAAGGCTAAGGATTGACACTCATAATCTATTTAGTTTTTTTTTTTTTTTTTTTTTTTGCTTATTTTTATGCTCTCAGATATGAAAACTAACCAGTCTGAGGCAGTTTTCAAAGATACGGCACACCATAAAGTTAAAAAAAATTTTTTTAAGTGGGGAATTTTCACAGTGGTGAACAGAAGTGGAGAACAGACAGTGGAGAACAGAAATAGAAGTTTTGAAAAACTTAAGGTCTGAGGTGTAGACACACACACACACACACACACAGGTGCCTTTATCTATTGCTAGAGGTAGGCGTCTCTGAGTTTTCTATGACCCACCGCAAAGTGGGAAACATTTGATTCACAGTATTCCTAGGACAGAAGTGCTATTTGGAGTTATAACTATCCTTGGTACTGAGATTTCAAAGACAATTCTTCTGTGGGTTCTCATAGAGAGGGCATCATGTGATTATAGAGAACAATATTCTTTTTTTAAAAATATATGTATTTATTTATTTTTGAGAGAGACAGAGTGCAAGTGGGGGAGGGGCAGAGAGAGAGAGGGAGACACAGAATCCGAAGCAGGCTCCAGGCTCTGAGCTGTCAGCACGGAGGCAATGTGGGGCTCGAACTCACAGACCGCGAGATCATGACCTGAGCCGAAGTCGGACACTTAACTCACTGAGCAACCCAGGTTCCCCTGTATCAACATTTTTAAAGGAGAACCATAGGTCAACAGCTAATTGCATTTGAGTTAATACTGATATCTTGTCATGATTTAAAAAACTTGTGTCTGAATATATTGTCACTTTGTCTTCCCCAGAGGCTGGAGGAAGGAAGCCTGGCATGCAAGGTAAAGGTTTTCCTTGGAAAATTGTTTTGGATACCCACTGACATAGGAAGAATTATTGATGGAAGTGTCAAATGTCTAGGTCTGATCATGTAGCTTAAATACATTAAAAATGTAAATGCGTTCAAGTTGGTGCTGTACCCAAAGAATCATAATTTTGTTTAATGGAACTTCTTAATGAACCCTCCAATTAACCAAATTGTATCCTAGATAATTGAATACATTGCTTGCTACATATATTTAAACATTGGTTAAATTTAGAGGAATGTTTACAACATTAATGATCTGGATGTAGAAATCTCAATCTCCTCAAAGACTAATTAGCCAGAGGGTAGGTTTTCTATAAAGGCTTGACCTAGTTCATGCCAGTAAGATAATTTTATCAGCACACAGAATGTTTTTTCCAATGTATGAGTTGAGTAAGAAGAAACGGGAGGTATTCAGTTCACCAAAAATAAATACCAAGTCGTTAAGGTGCAAGTTAATGAGAAGTGGGGCAAAACACATCCCTATTTCACCCACTGGAAAGATTCACCAAACAATACTTGATGGTCTTGATGTTCACAGTAGTTTTGCATACATCTCAACAGAGATGGACGTATTGAGTTTATACAGGGTTACGAAGCCAAAAGGTAAGCCAAGGTCAATAATACTAACAATCTTAAGCAATTCCTGACACGCTTCTCCCGAAGGCAATAAAGAGTGGACCAAAATCAGTAGTGAAATAACTATACCAAAAAGTTCTGCTCTGTGTGGCAATTTATTCTGGAAAATCCATTCTTGAGTCATCAAAAAAGAAAATGGGAACATATTTCCAATGGCGTATCTGATGACAAATAGTTCCAAAACTTTGGGGGAATGGACGCTCTTTTATTTTTCTTTAAATAGGGGCTTTATATGTCTGAGCCTCCCCAGATGGGATATTTTTAGCAATCTTCTGTGGTAACAGTAGTTAAAGCCTCAGGAGTGGCTTTGCTAGACCTTACGGAAGATGAGAAGAGGGCTGAGGAAGGAACATCGAGAATCACCAACATTTCAGCATGAGAAGAGGAAGAGGTCCCACCCAGAGAGAGAAAAGGGAGAATACAGAAAGGCAGAAAGAGACATCACACCCCTACTTGCAGCCAGAAAAATCAAGTGGGAGAATAGTGCAGAGGCCATTGAACTTGGGAAGGAGCAACTTCTTTTTTTTTTTTTTTTTCCACGTTTATTTATTTTTGGGACAGAGAGAGACAGAGCATGAACGGGGGAGGGGCAGAGAGAGAGGGAGACACAGAATCGGAAACAGGCTCCAGGCTCTGAGCCATCAGCCCAGAGCCCGACGCGGGGCTCGAACTCACGGACCGTGAGATCGTGACCTGGCTGAAGTCGGACGCTTAACCGACTGCGCCACCCAGGCGCCCCAAGGAGCAACTTCTCTACATTGTCAGGAGTTAATTCAGCAGCAGTGGTTATCTTATTTGTTACTAAGGTGCAGCCACTGAGCAGGTGATTTCTGTACAGCCCTCACCACAACCACCAGCCTTAGATGAGGAAAGTTAGGTTGCAAAGAACTTAATGAATCTGTCTATGATAATATTCATTTATTCATTCAATAAAAAGCAAAACAAAACCATGATGTGATCTCTACTCTGAAGGAACTGACACTTCAATTTTTCTGCTTTTGAATGAATAAGGAAAAGGGAAAGACGAGAAGACGAGGAAGAGGGGCAACCTGGGTGGCTCTGTTGGTTAAGCATTCGACTCTTGATCTCGGCACAGGCCATGAGCTCATGGTTTGTGAGCTTGAGCCCCACATGGGGCTCTGTGCTGACAGCCCGCTTGGGATTCTCTCTCTCCCTTTCTCTCTCTGTGTGTTCTTCCCCTATTCACGCTCTCATTCTCTCTCTGTTTCTTTCTCTCAAAATAAACTTAAAAAAAAAAGAGCAAGAGAGAGAGAGGGAAAGGGGGAAAAATAGAAGTTTTGATTTTTGTCTCGCACAATTTTGGTGTGATGGCAGACAGAATGAAAACGGTCTCAGAAAAGATATGAAAGACAGGGAGAGGAGATGGAGTGATGTCCCATAAATGAAGTAAAAAGTAATGGATTTTGGGGTGCCTGGGTGGCTCAGTCGGTTAAGCATCTGACTTCAGCTCAGGTCATGATCTCACGGTCTGTGAGTTCGAGCCCCATTCGGGCTCTGTGCTGGCAGCTCGGAGCCTGGAGCCTGCTTTGGATTCTGTGTCTCCCTCTCCCTCTGCCCCTCCCCTGCTCACGCTCTGACTCTGTCTTTCAATAATAAATAAATGTTAAAAAAAAAAAAAGGAAAGGATTTATAAAGCACAGTGGACATTTAAGCCCTGGGAAAAGATGTAGGGATGTCTTTTGGGGACAGTGGCAAGGATGGTTGCAAATACAGATAGATTCTGATTTTCAGGAGAAGGGTCAGAGTTTATGTCTCTTGTTTGTCTGTGAGATGGAAAGGCAGTGAGGGTTTTCATTATGTAATGGGTCAATGCCAACCAGTTTTCGGCAGGGCTGGTCATATATAGAGAATTGGAACTAGAAATGAAGATTTTAAAGACAGGAATAATTCAACTTAATTGTTTGGGTGGTTCTTGGCTTTTGATCCTCTTTTTTTTTTTTTTTTTTAATTTTTAATGTTTATTTTTGAGAACAAGAGAGAAAGAGACAGAGCATGAGCAGGGGAGGGGCGGAGAGAGAAGGAGACAGAATCCGAAGCAGGCTCCAGGCTCTGAGATGTCAGCACAGAGCCCGGGGAAGAGCTTGAACTCACAGACTGTGAGATCATGACCCAAGCTGAAGTCAGGCGCTTAACCGACTGAGCCACCCAGGCGCCCTGTGTTTTGAGCCTCGTACTCAACGTGTAGTAGGTGCCACCATGTTTTGGCTCTACTGAATAACCACAGTAGTTCCTTTGCAAGACTTCTCTAGCAGTCCTGGTTTCCTGCATGCATGTTCGTTCTCAAGGTGACCATTGCTTGTCTCTTGTCTTTTTTCACGCTTACTCCCATTGTCCAAAAAATGCAGACTTGTCCTAAAGTCTTTCAAGACCGGTTACTGTTTGTAGACCTGCTCTAGGCACAGATTCTTCTGAGAAGCTTTCAGGTGCTGCCCTACGAGGGTACGTCTTTCTCTTGAAAATCTGTCAAAGAAATTCAATGCTCACCTAGAGTAGTTGCCAACCTCATACTCACTGATCAACCGGCATGTCGGACAGGACTATTCTCAGGCAGCTGAGTATTTAACTAGTCAGTTCTCCGTTCAATATTCTTTGCCCATTATGCCGCTCTTTGCTGGATATTCTAATGTACTGGTGCATTTTGCTTTATGGTTTACCGAGACGCTTGTTTCTTTGTTCTTTGCTTTCAAAATGAAGTTTTAATAATTAATATTGTCATTTAGTGCAAAAAAAGACTTTTTAAAAGTTATTATTTTTCATTGTTATAGGATATTTCATTGTAAGGATATACTTTAGCTTTTTCCAATTTTTCCTGTTCTAAACATCTTTGTATATACATTTTAGGATATTTGTCCAGTTTAGTACGTTCAGTATTTTTTTTTAGTTGATTTTTGGACAATTGTATTTCTCCTTTAAGAGAAGTAATGCATATATGTGTATCTATGTATGTGTGTGTATAGATATAAATATAGATATGGATATAGATATAGATATATGTATCTTTCCTTGGTTCACTTCCTTATCAATTATCTCTCTTTTTCTCTGTCTCTTTAATGAAACTTAGAAAGTATTTCCCATCGGGGCGCCTGGGTGACTCAGTTGGTTAAGCGTCTGACTCCAGCTCAGGTCATGATCTCGCAGTTGTGAGTTCAAGGCTCGCGTCAGGCTCTGTGCTGACAGCTCAGAGCCTGGAGCCTGCTTTGGATCCTGTGTCTCCTCCTCTCTCTGCCCATCCCCTGCTTGTGCTCTGTCTCTCCCTGTCTCTCAAAAATAAATAAATAAATAAATAAATAAATAAATAAATAAATGTAAAAAAAAAGAAAAAAAAAGAATATATTTCCCATCTCAGGTGACAGGAGCATACTATTTTTGTAGCTGAACTTTTCTCAGGGCTATATCTTTAATCTGTATGATCTGATTTGGAGGTAAGAGGTGACCCTGTTGGTGAGCTGGTTATTCTAAGACCATCTATTGAAGAGGGCATCCTTTTTCTACTGATTTAAAATTATCATATATTAAGTTCATTTATATAAAATATAAGATTCTGTTTCTGAACTTTTAAATATATCCTTGTGCTGGTAACACTGTTATTGTTACTTATAACAGGTTGGGAGGGCAAATTCCATCAATACTCTTATTTAAAAACCAAATACTTGACTACTATAATGCTTTTATTCTTCCAAATCAACTTTATAATCATTTTGTCAAGCTTTATAAAATATGTTTGCGGCTCTATTTTGAGTTGTATTTTGTTTCTAGATTAATCAGAGGCAAATTGCATTCTTCACCAAATTAAGTTTTCTAATTCAGGAATATGGTATATTTTTCTTTCTTTCTTTTATTATTTTTTTTTGTGTGTGTTATTTATTTCTGAGACAGAGACAGAGTGTGAGCAGGGGAGGGGCAGCGAGAGAGGGAGACACAGAATTTGAAAGAGGCTCCAGGCTCCGAGCTGTCAGCACAGAGCCCGAGGGGCTCGAACCCACAAACCACGAGATCATGACCTGAGCTGAAGTTGGACACTTGACCGACTGAGCCACCCAGATGCTCCTGGTATGTTTTCTTTTAAAAAAAATTCCCCTTAAATATACATGTTACTTGTTTTCAGATTATAAGAATACCCACTCATTGTAGAGAATATAGAAAAGACACGAATTGCCCTTTCTTTTCCTCTTTGTTTTTGAAACTCAGGTAGGAAGTCATCTTCATGGCTAATCCTCATTAGCCATCATGGCTAATCATCATGATCATGGCTAATCATCCTCATGGCTGAGCTAATTGTAGATCCCTGGTCCATGGAATGCTCCTTTAGAAGTCAGAGGAAGCTAACTGCTGTCACAGACAACCCCAACTGTCAGTAGCTCAACCCAGTAGAAGTTTATATTTTGCTTGCTTCCGTTTTGAGTCAGGCAAAGTGAGGTAAGGACTTTGCTCACCCAGGGAGTCCACCTCCTTCCCTGCTGTGACTTCCTTCCCAACCCCAATACCAACCATGTATTTTTACATTCAGCACATGTTACTATTATAGTCATAAGGAGCACTCTAATAAATTACTCTGAAAAGAAATGAATTCTTGAAATTTATATCATTGGTCTTTCTAATAGTAGTATCTGTTTCTATTTGATATCGGTAATAGTTTCTACACATATCGTCACAGCGTATGCTGTAGTTCCCTTTGATAAAGGAAGGCTTTTATAAACCGCTAGACCTCTGGCCAAACTGTACAGAAAAAGAAAATTTCCTTAAAACAAACAGACAAAAGAATATTTTAAGAAAAACAATCATATAAAGCCTAAACCCTAATTTTGTAGAAGAATCAGGCATTTAGACACTTCATCTTTAAAACAATTTTTTTTTAATGTTTGTTTATTTTTGAGAGAGAGAGAGAGAGACAGACAGACTGTGAGTGAGGGAGGGGTAGAGAGAGAGGCAGATACAGAATGTGAAGCAGGCTCCAGGCTCTGAGCTGTCAGCACAGAGCCCCATGCGGGGCTCGAACCCACAAACGGTGACATCATGGCCTGAGCTGAAGTCGGACGCTTAACCGACTGAGCCACCCAGATGCCCCCACTTCATCTTTTTTAAAGCACTTTTGTTCGCTGACAGTTTTTCCTTTTATTAATGTTTATCATTTAGATGTTTACCCTTTTTGTGATCTGAAACATCTCTGCTTTTATAGTGGTTCTAGAGAAACATTCTGTAGCATGTGTCAGAAATAAACAAATGAAATACACTTAGAAATGGATATAATTTCATTTTAAACTTATTTCAGATTTGGCAGAACTCAGCTTCGTTTACTTTCAGGCTTCAATCACTTTGTCTCGAGACTATGCCTGAGAATATGGCCTTCTGCCACCTTCCCTTGTCAGACCCACAACGACTACTCTCTTCTTGCACTTAGAAAGAATCAGGAACTCAGACTTCTGTTAAAATGACCACAGTGTACTTTATTTAATGATTTTGGTACCTTGTGTTGCAATAAAATAAAAAAAAAAATCTACAAAATCCAAATATATAAAATTTCAAGTTTTCTTTTGTTTTTTTTTTTAAGTTTTACAAGAAAAAATCATGTAACCGAGGAAATTTGCTCGTTATGAAGCACTACTTTCCACTTCATTTCATCACAAATTGCAACTTACTTAACAGACCAAAATAGCTATGGTATTATAGTACATCAAATACACCACACACTGTGCTTTCCACTAGAGCACGTGGGACCGCGGCCCGAGACGGCGGCCTCCAGCCAATAAAGACACTCTTACAATCCGAACGCTAAAGGAATGTTTGGATACATGGAGTTTGAATATATATATTTACAGGAAAGAAAAGAATTTCATAACTAGTTTAATTCTTCATTTCAAATAAGATTCCAAATACATTTGTACAATGTTTACAAAGGAAAAGCCCAAGAACCGCCAAGGTTATCATTCGGGTCCAGGCACTGTGCTCGTCCTGGGGGAAATGTCTACACCGTTCCCTAAACACACACGTGGGGTCTCTCGGACCTTATTTCTCTAGTGGTCATGGGAGAGAGAAACACAGGAATGGCAATTTCGCACAATCAGAACGTCATGCAGAGTTGACGACAGGGAACTGAGAAATGATCGGTCCCTTCTCTTCGTTGATGCTCACCTGCCACCTGTTACATTTTCTTTTCAGAGATCGCTTTAACACAAACAAACAAAAAAAATTGAACAGGGAAAGGAGCACAAAATATTTAAGGCAAATCAAGCAAATATAGAGCAGCTTTTCTTGGTATTAAGTGGAAACGAATTTTTTCTTTCTTTCTTTCTTTCTTTTTTTTTTTTTTTTTAACCCCAATCCAACTCAGAAACAAACAAACAGAGTTAAGGACAAGCTGCTGAGGGTGGGTTTCTTCCGTCATATATAAATTTTGGAAAATTGCTTTGCACCAAGTATCCTTTTGAAATTTGAGATGAAAAACCTGTTGGTTACAGAGTGCATGGTTTCATGTTTCTAAATGAAAGGACGGTAGCTGAGGTAGTTAGATGTGAAAATTAGTTACTGAAAATAACGCAGAATGAAGGACGAATGTCAGTAGTAAAAATCCTTGCCATTTGGAAGCGGGTTTATGTTGTGCGATGGTTTAATGCTGAGCAAAACGCTCCTTTTGTTTACTTTTTATTTTTTTACTAGATGTTCGTAGTGACACCAGAATACTAAGTTGTATTTGTTTCTAGTTTGCTAGGGAGGGTGTCAGTTTCAGACAAAGTCAGTATTCCCGGTAATTTTGGGGGTAACTCATGCTTTCACCATTTCTGCATGGAAGCTATAACATAAAATGGCATCAGTGATCATTATTAGAAACCTCTGGTCTAAACCGTAAAAAGAATTCAGTAGAAACTGAGAAAAGAACCGGTAGGAAGGATGATGTCGCTCATACTCTACAACATTTTTTTTGTCTTTTTTGTCTTAGCCCTAAATTCAATGTACTATTTGGTTTCAAAGGCGTGGGAACCTCTGGCTTCCTGGCTGCCCTCCTTGCTCTGAGAATGGGAAAAACCTAATGTGCATGTTCCCCTGTCATCTTGCGCTCCAGGCTACCAAGCTGTCTGGTAACTGAGAAGAAAAGCAGAGACAATTTAATAGAGACAAGATTCTCACCCAGGTTCCCCGCTCCTCCTGCCCCCTTCACTGTAGAGAAGCTTCAGGTGAGACCTTCAATAAGCAATTTACCGAAAGCTTCATTTTTCAACCGTCCCATATCATCTGGATATGAAAGTTTTGCGATAGTAAGATGCGAGGGGTAAGACTGGATGTAAGCAAGTTGGCAGGCATTCCTTTGGAGCAAGAGAATTTTCTGCCACATGTTTATGGGACAGAATTTACTGGAAGTGACCCTAAGAGTTGACAACTACATTTGTAAAGCATCACATATGTGATAATTGCATAATGGCTGGTCCACGGCAGTACAATCACATGCATCTTTGCTAAAAAGTAGTTCTCTTAAAAAAGTCTTCTATTTTGGGGAAGACTCTAGAGCCTTCCATGTGGGCTGGAAAGCCTTAAGAGTGAAGTAGGGGAGGTTCAAACTTCGTTTTCCCCGGAATTAGATGCATAGCTTCTGTCTAATAACATGTTGTCTCCACCTGTGTGTTCATCTCTTTGGTGAGGAATTTCATTTCCATCACTTCAAAGAGTTGTCCAGCTACTACGTTTAGATTCTGTTTTGTACCTTGGTGGTAAGCCTGCCAGTGATGCCTTCTCTCGCAGCGCCCCCCTCATCCTGGCCAGCCCCCCTAGAACGTGCCACACCGTATCTTCTTTGCATGTCCCTGAATCCAGTCCCGTTAATTTCCGTTTTCTTGCACAAAAACAAACGATCTGGATATTTCCCTTCAGAAACAAGGATATTCTGATGCACTTTGGGTTTGAAAAATATTGATGCGTGGAACTTGGGGGAAAAAAGTCAGAGAAATCCAAATCATTTTGACTGGCTTACTATACTCCTATTTTGAGTCTAAAAAAAAGGTATTTGTCTTAAGTCTGGCATGGCAACATAACATTTTTTTTTAATGGATCAGGCAATTGCCTAGGTTAAATTCATGCTCCGGAAAGCTTAATACCATGCATTAGAAATGTATAACCAATGTGAAATTTTAAGCTATACCACTGGCAACTAGATTGTAGAATCCAGAAGAGATTATGTGGAATGCGTCCTTTATGTAGTTCTAGGCACAACATGATTTTAAACCCATTTATCAAGATAAACTTTCTGAAACCTTATTTCGTGTTTTTAAGAGCATGCATTTTTTTTTTTGCAAAGGAATATAATTATTAACTAAGGGCACAATGACAGTATTTATGTACATTAACTTTTCCTTGTGAAGTCACAGCATTAAGACATTACCTGAATTGTTAGTATAGTTTAATGGGTATATTCCTACGTTACAATATTACCGCCACGACTGAAAAATGATAAATATTTATAACCTCAAATTATGTTATTTAGCACTAGTTCTTATCCGGACTAAATATTTAAGTAAGAAAAAGCATGTGACTTTTGGGGGAAGTTGTACAGGATGTTCTCTATGGTTGTTTCCCCACCATCTCCTGTGTCCTATAGTTGAATACTCAGATCTATGCATGTATGAGGATACATGTATATCAATATATAGCTGAAGCCCTTGTGTAAACACTTCTCTGAAAAATCTTAAAATTTATTTATAATCTGAAAAGAAACCAATTCAGAAGTTCCAGGCATAAATAAGGCTTTACATTCTTTTATTGGGTAGTAAAGGGAGGGATGTGTCATCTAAGAGTCAAAAAAGAACTTCACCGGAAACAACACAAAATCTAATCTCAATATCGATTAAAAATTTTCCCTCCTGGTAGTGGGTTCCAGAACACCACTTGGCAATCGTGAGTCCTGAACTCAGGTATCAGGCAGGCATTCTGGAAAATGTAGTTTGGGGATCAAGCATGCAAACTCTTTAGGCATCAGAAGGAGCCCAGTCTTCCAGATATATTTAATAACTATTTCATAAAATTCAGCTTGGCTACGAGGGAAATCGTCCTTCCGTACGAAGCTTCTCAATGCGTGTATGAAAGGAATGAATTTTTGTCATTAAAAAGCTGATAATTAAAAAAAAAAAAAGTTCTACATAGACCTTTGAAGAAAAAGTTTCACTTCTGCTAAGTGATCACAAATACTCGGACTCTCTGCTTGGTGATTTATTGCTGTCGTGTTACTAAGCTGCCTCCACTTCCCCCTCCTGTAGCCTATTTCAGGGCTGCGCACAGGCCTCCTTTGCGCTAACACCGCTACTCAAGTGCCGACGCACTTTACCAACTTAACGCATCTTCACAAAATCACTATGAGGTAGGTAGATAAAGATTATCTCTCGTTTACATATGGGAAAAAGGAGGATGAGGGCGAGTTTCTGAGGCTGAAGGGACCGACCAGGAATGAGGACTCTAGGGGCGCAGATGCTAGGCCCCTGTGTGTTTCCACCGCTGGACCATGGCCCTTCCATCTTCTTGTCTCCAGAAAGGAGTATACTTCATAGTGTGAAAGGATACTGTTTCGTAGAATATATTTAAGTATAATTACAACAGCCATTATATTCAACTCAGGGACTTTTAGTTTTCTACCAAACCACAAATTCCATTCAATTATTACATAATAAAAGATAACTGAAAACAAAACAAACCAAAACACCTAAAATTTCTGTAGTTGCCAACGGATTGTCGCCTCTTGGTTGCCAGTTGACTGAAACACTGAACTAAATATCCTGTCGATAACATGAAAGTAAAAAGATTTGGGAAAAGATCTGGTGAAGTCAAAAATCTCAAGGAAAAAGAAAAGCAAAGCCGAACTGGGTTGGTTTGTACACTTGCGACAGGAAGTGGCGGCACGGTGGTCCCGAGGGCTTTCACAGGTGGGGGGCTAGCAAACCGGGTCAGCCATCCGAAGGAGCGTTTTCAAAACACAGTCAGCACAGAGCAGCGACACCCAGTGGCCGGAGGCCCTTGCTACACAAGGTGGAGCATCCAGTTGATTTCGGAAACGTCTGCATGTGATGGGAGGAGGGACCCAACAAGGACATGGACAATGCCTACCCCACGAAGTCGTTCTAAGTTGGCGCTGAAAGGTAGCACCTGACGCAATCAAAACGCTAAGAATGTACAAAACATTTAGATTTTTCTCTGGAAATGCTCTCGTGACCTTTCGATCGCGCTCTGTGTGCCTGCTTAACGGTCAGTGCCTCGGAACGAGTTCCGCAACTTAAACTCACAGAAGAGAAAATCGGTGGGAATAACTTGCCTGTTTTCCTGTCCAGCCTCAGAATAGAAAATGAGGTAAGCACCCAACGTGATGAAATACACACACTCACTAGTCCAGAGCCAAGTCAGAGGAAACAAGGAAGGAAACGTCCCTAATTAGTCACAAACACAAGAGTCACACGACTATCTCAAACTTTCTTTCTGGAGAGTGAACTTTCCTTTGACATTTTCTCTTTTTTTTTCCGTTTTCTGGGACTACAAAGACAACACTACTCTTCCAGTGTGTATAACCAGTCAGTCCTTGGCAATCAGAACGACATCAATAAACCAAACCAAGTATGCATTTTGTATAATTTGGGAAAAATAGCTTTTACTTCTGTCCACACCGCAACATGCACCACGAAATAACTGCATTGAGTAGTTTCAATGATTTTTCTGCTTCAAAGATCTAAGAAGTCCTTGCAATGGAAACTTCCTACTTGAAGAATAAAAAGTTAACGACTCTGCATTTCCCTTGAACTCTTCTGTCAAGTAGACTTTGTGAGCGAGTAAGACCTACCTGAAGAGCAGAGGGGCAAGTATAAAAGGATGGAAAAGAGCTGGATAAAAAGTTTCCTCGGCAGGAAGGAGCCGAGTGGCAGGCCTCCAGAACCGGCTCGGTGAGGGAGGTCTGTGCCTCAATCACATCGGAATACCCCCCCCCCCCCCAGGACAGCCTCCCAAACCTCTTCCACTCTCGGACAGCCTCCCAAACCTCTTCCACTCTCGGGTGTGCCAAAAGTAAATAAAAAAATCAAATAGCATTTGCTCTGCATTATTTATTCCTCTTTGCACAACAAAGAGATTGTTAGCAGCAGAATATCACCAGCAACAGATTACTGCAACAAGAAAGTTAAATTTCATTACCTACAACACCTGAGCATTTTCTATCGAGACACCACCAGACGACCAGATGAAAAACCGTATCATTCAAACATCTGGATTTTCCCAAGCAGCCAAATGTTTGACCTCACCAAGACCAAATTTACTCCTTGAGTGACCTCCTTCTTCACGTTTCATTGGGATATTGGCATTCATGTGGGCAGTCTTTATTTTTTAACAATGCCGTTGTGTCTGCTTCAGTTTGGTGAAGATGAGTCAGCAATCATCCGGAAAATTCAGATGTCGAAAGCCCCTAAGTTAAAGGAAACTTAGTCATGAGAAAAAAAAATCAGAGCTTTAGGGCTATCAGTACTCTAAGTGGTTTCGTGTATGGTGAGAAATTGCTTCACTGTCCACTCTCTTTTCATTTCCGTTATTCTGAAAATCATTCTCCCAAAGTTATGTTTCCAATTTGCGGATAGAGACACAGACTTGGAACGTGGAAACCTGTTTTAGTGAATTTGAACACGGAGGCTCTCGTGACGTCATGACGTATTTACAATGGGATGATGAGTAAGGCCATAGTAACCCTGAATCTCGTTGCTGTTGAAATGAGGGATAATTCAATGGTTCGTGTTCTACGAGCAAGAGTACTTACAATACCTTTGAATATCTCATCTTGTAATCCATCAGAAGCTCTTGGCATGCAGAGCTAGTTAGCAGCATAGGGGCCAATGACCAAGGAGAGCTGTTCCCTTAGAGACAGAGTTAGTCTCAGACATGAAGCCCCTGGCATCTTCTCTGTCTTCTGCCTTGGCCCTTCGTATATGGGTGTATCTATCGTCATAGTTATGGAATAGCAGGGGGCTACCTTGAACCTCTGCTCCCTAAAAAGGCAAATATTCCTCATGAGCCACTGGTGGGCGTCCTCTTCAATCACCTTCTGTCCCAACACAGCTTATAGCCAGTCTCACTCATGAGCCTTGCTGAAGAGGAATGTTTATTGCTCCCGGGTTCCCCACGGTCAACCAACTCATTGTAGGTTTCAGAGTTGCTTTGTTGCCCATTTTGGCTTTGGAGTTCAGGAAATTAACATTTTCTTTCACGTACTAGTTTCCACTGCCTTGCAATTGAGAATAAGTCACACGGTGGTAGGCCAGTTTTTGCCATTAAATATCAGTGCTTGAGCCAAGAGCTAGTTCTCAAAAATGACTTTTGTCATCGTGTTCAGCACGATACTGGAGCCCATAACTGAAACTATCGTTCAGTAGCTCTTGCTACATCTTGGAGAGAATCACCAAGATGATCGCTCAGGAAGGAGAAACATCCTTGAAACACAAGAAAAAGGATCCTTGCTTCTTTTTTTTAAAAATGTTTCCGTTAGGGTGCTTATCAGATAAATCTGATGGCTTTCACTCATTCATCTGGGGTTCATTCCTAAAATTGCTCTTCCAAAAGGTCAGACAGAAACTTTATAAGAACAGACGGATGCCCGACTCTTGCAGCCTCTCGAACTACCATCTGAGGTACATTCATTCTTCCGTTACAGCTCAAACCTTTCTTGGAAAACAGAGAAGCAAGTGGGAAAGAACCGTGATTTTTTAACGGCGAGATTACCTGTTTACTTTGAAGCAAACACTTAGGCAATCAAGAATCTCAAATTGACGATCTTCTAGCTTGTAACCGAGACGTTGCAGGGTCTCAGAAGGAGCAGGAGAGCCAATTCCACACAGTCGCCTCGGTCTGAAACTTGCCAGGTCACCACCCAGGGAAGGCAGGAACCAAATTACTGAATAGTTCCATCCGTGCAGATTTTTACCTCCGAAACTGAATTACAGGTTCAATTTTTAGAAATTGGTTTTCACGCTGCTGACAACAGTAGCCTCAACAAATGCAGGGTGGCCACTGTACTCAGATCAATCATTAAAGAGATGACAATGACATTTTTTTTTTCGATTCCAAACACATGTAGATTTGTATCCATTGAACACGAGTCTCTGTGACCCAGTACCTATTCTCCGAGCTACACAAGCCCCAGGAATCCATTGACTTTTTTCCTTTACCATCTTTCTTAATTTCTTTCTTTGTTTCAAAGCAGCGCTTCCCGGAAAAAACAAATGAAGCGGATGAATATTCATAGCATGAATGATGAGGAAGCAGGTAGCACGAATTCCTTAGTGCTCCCACTTTCACAGAGGTCTTTCTGTTCAGGCCTGGGCACGGCCCAGCAGGAAGTGCTCTTTCCGACTAACTGATTAATTTCCCCTTGCTTGGCTACAACATTACAAGTCAAGAGTTTGCAAGATTAAAGGGTCTGTTGCATTACTTAACGCAAATCACCTTCGGTAAAGCTTGACAAGTTCCAAGATGTTTCTGTAAAAAAAAGAAGGGAATCGATACCATCAGCAATATACACCTTTGTGACAGTCGAGGCTCACATTTCTGAGTGACTGGCTTGTCCCCCTTCCCTTTTCTCGTAGCGCGAGAGATTTAGTCGTCTTCACGGGGCACCGAGAGCCTCTGATTCACACCAAGGGAAATGTTTCACCCCAGACTTCAAAACGTATTCCAGCGATCCACTTCCTTTTCTATGTACAATACATTAGAGAGCTTAATAAGGAAAGTTGAATATTTTACTTCTTTGAAAGAAGGATATGAAATGACAATTCTTTGACCAGCTGACAGACCTCCTTTGGTTACCTGACAAGTGCTACTGCTCCTAATTTGAATAGAATAAGAACCTACAGTGGTGTAGGGGGGGAGGGGGATAGAAAGCCCGGGTCAAAGGTTAATTGCTAAGTTAACGCAGTACCCCACACACCCAAACTCCAGTGCTCCTTTTCCAGAATCGCGATGGATTGAAATGCTGACGTTGAGTGAGACGTGTCCTACTGGTTTGTAACCAAAATAGGAATTTCTCACAATGAGAGAAACCTGAGCTGTATTTCCAACTCACTTAAGGGTGTTGTAGAACTCACTGATAAATGAATTAATTTGAAATAATGAAGAGTGTTGATCTGATACAACTCCATACCAGAATGCCACTAGAACAGTTAAATTAAATTAGCTCAAACGCCCAGCATCTCCATTTGTTAATATTTGTAGCACTTAACTGAAATAAGAATTTGATTAGTTCCATTTTAATGCAAATCAAGCCATAGAGAGAGGAGAGGGTCACCAGCTTAATTTGATAGATGGGAGTATAATAAAAACACGAAACCTTACATTTTCTGAAATTCTAATAACAGCGTTAGGTGACAGGCTTTAATAACAACACAAGAGAACATTTTGTGTTGGTACTGGGCTGGTAATATTTGCACATCAAGTTGATTAATTAGTTTTGATGTTGATCTGTTTTATTATCAGGATCTTTGCTCTGCAAACATCGTATCAGTAACTATACTCTTCTTGGCTGGTGCAACGGCTGAAATAGCAATCGCGGTAATGGACTACTCTTGGTGTCATGAACCTAGAAATCCTACCGTAGACCTCCCACCATTATGAGGTCAACTGTTTTATTGATGCTTGATGGGACTCACCAAAGAATTCTTCGAATTATTCTGTGCTCATACAAATTAATATGTGTTTTCCCTTTGCTTAAAGAACAAATGGGTTTAGGCATTCCCTGACTGGAATTATTTCACTTACAGAAAATTCGTTATGCAAGTTAGTAGTTATCTTTAAACGATACACCCCTTACATCTGTGGAAAGCCAACCACTTGGCCATATTGCGGGGAGAGACTCAGTTTGGGTGCTCTGCCAGCACTGAGTATCCAAATGAGGTGAGTCTGGCCGTCCTGACCTGTGAATGTAACGTTGCTCTTCTGGGCGTAGGAAGTATGGCTTTCGACCAACCTCTCAGGTTCCAATAGCCGAGTTTTAGGCCTGGAAATGTGTTATTCTTAAAAAACTACTTTGCTGGAAACATGTCGTATGCACTAATGAAGGATGTCTCCTGAAGATTATTAGAAAAGTCTTCAGACATGTGAGAGGCATCCGAATGTCGTGCATCTTTTCTTTAAATTTTATTGATTTGAGTGTTCTCTACACCCAACATGAGGCTCGAACGCATGACCTCGAGATCAAGAATCAGATGCTCCACAGACTGAGCCAGGTCGGTGCCCCCGTCATGTCTCTCCTTTAAAGGAATTCGGATATGATTGTTTTGGGTCAAGTGCCATGTGCCAAAAAAGTGTTTCAACTTCTCTCTGCTGCGCTGTGACCTTGATTTAAAGACATCCAGTGTTGGAGAGGCACAAAAACCAATTATAAAATTACTTTTCTCTTTATAGATAGTCAGCCATTGTTGATTTATCTGTATGTTGATATCGTTACCTGCTGTTTGTCACTGTGTGTGGCAGTTGTTTGTTGTGAGGCTCAACAGCATATAATATGGAGGAATCTATGTGTCTTTATTGCTCTGGCGTAGAATGAACTGTAGATATTACACATAGAAGCTGTGCAGTAGAGCAAAAAAAGAGTTAAAGTCAGAAGACTCCTATTCTGCTACTAACAACCAGAGCGTAAGCTGCTGGAATGTGAGACTCCTTCTGTACTTGGCCTAGCGATGCTCGTCCTGTGGAGCATGCTTATGGGACACATAACTGAAGGAATCCTGATTACAAAAATCACCTGATCTCTTTGGACCTTGATTGTCTCATCTATAAAAGAAATGTATTGACACAACTCTTAGATCTCTTTTAGACACTATTTTCTACAAAAATTAGTGGCTTCTAATTTAACATATCGTCAGAAAGATCTGCTTAAATCTTACCAAAGTAGGAAGAGAGAAGATTGTATTTTTCATACATTAAAGTCAGATTGATCACTGAGTCGTCTTCTAAAATAAACACCAAGATTGAGAAAATCTGGGGTTTATTACTGGCTACTTTTTTAGCATCGATTCCAACAACATCGCTTACGACTTAAAATACAATGTCATTGAATGGCTTTTGACTGTCCTCCTGTAGAACTCAGACAGGTTACATCAAAAGTGAGGAAGGAAAGGGCACATCAAGTATTTTACAATAAGTTCAACAAATAGTGGGTGAACATTTGCTTTATTCTTTACATCTAACCTTTCAATCCACGGAAAGATTCCTCAATTTATATGATGGGTCAAGCCAATGGCATAATAGTGTCAAATTTTGGGAACTGCAAGGCATACAACGTAGAGGAAAATTATGGCAATGGGATAGAATCATGTCACTTCAAAGGTTTGTTGATCTGTCTTTCCTTCCTTCCTCCCTCCCTTCCTCTTTCCCTCCCTTCCTTCTCGCTCTCTTTCTTTTTTCTGTCTCTGAGTGTCAGAGTAAGTACTGGGGTTTAGTTATCTCTCAGATGACAGCATAGAATGACATGTATAGAATACAAGAGAAGAACTATCAGGTTAGCGTCTATTTATCTCCTCCTTAAGTGTACAGTAGGGCCATGGAAGAGGACAGTTGTCTAGAATGGAAGAATAGCACTTATCTATCTACCATTTTTATTTTTAACTTTTCATTCTGGAAGACCTCTTTGACTTCCAAATGAAACTTGCTCTGGGAAATTTCATCATCAGACCATGCTTTTGTTTCACCTGAAGGCTTACCAAATCAGAAGTAGATTTGGGTGGGAAAATGTTCCTTGGTCCTCTCAAAAAATCTGCAGTAGTTAAAAAGTGTTACGAGTCGTGTTCAATTCTCAGCTCCACGGCTTCCTAGCTGTGGGACCTTTGGCAATTTTAGTATCGCCGAGCTTAAGTTTTGTCATCTGTAAATGGTACTTAATTCACAGATAGTTGGGTGGATTAAGTGAAATCGCACAGGTAAAGCTCTTTAGCACAGCACTGGGTACACGGTAAGGTCCCCGTCGTGGTAAGTTACCGTCAATATGGGGAACTGAGCTGCAAGAAAATCTAAGGGTAACAAAAATCACCGACGCAAAAATTGGAGTTTGCCAAGTGTTTCTGACGTACTATGGTCAGGATACCATTTGTGTGAGTAAAATATTTTAGCAAAAACAATTGGACATTTCAGGGACATCCAACCATCCCTCACGGAGCAGAACATAGGCCACAACAGGTTGACTAAAGTTTTCCATTTCTGAATTCCACCATGGCATGCGATATAACAGAAGTCTGATTTCTTTTCTTATGGAGTCTAGAGAAAGAGCTACAGATGGATGATCAAACAACGTGATGCCTTAAACACTCAAGGGAGAGCTTCTGAACCCCTCATTTCTGTGGGCAAATGGCTGTTTGCCATTTCTTCCATTTTGGCTTTCCGCTGTGAGCGCAGCCTGTGTTCGAGCTAGCCTAATTGCTACAATTAACAAAATTAAATGGCTCATTGTGTTTTTATACAATTCCGCCCACATTCTGCGGAGTTTCGCTGTCGAATGAGTAATCCTGTTGAGACTGTTGATCACAGGCACACGCTAGTCTTCCTGCGTGCCCATTTCTAGGAGGGCGACTGGACAGGACATGCGTGCCCAGAGAAAGCTCTACAGTGGACAGTGCAGCCCCTCTGAGTGAGCAGAGGAGACACAACCCAACGGCTGAGCTCACTTCATAGCCTGATACAGGTCAGGACCGGAGACTTGGAAATGGAGGTAAGGTGCTGGTGGAGGAGGGGGGAGGGTGGGCGCTAGAAGGGAATGGCCCATCCTTAGCCATGTTGGAATGCCCCAGCTTCAGATGGGGAAGAGGGGCGTTTTGAGTCACAAGCTGGCAGAAGCAACCGTTTTGCTTGTTTTCAGGAGTGACACCGGATTGCTGAAGCTAAAGGGACGTGAGCTGATGTGCTTCCATTGCTGGATGTATAGAAACAACCACCTCAGTTCTGCTGTGCATTTCAACCATTCTTCAAGCTACACTTCTGAAAGACAGTCTGAGCTGTTTGTAAACAGGCTTTAAGGAATTCTCCTTAGAAACATAAAAATGCAGGCATATCACCCAAGCTTTATATAGAAACAGTAATGGCTAATGGCAAAGATGTAGGGGACTGCAGAGAAGCACATATGTAGTCTAGAAAATGGTTCATTAGGAAAAAAAAATGGATCCTCGTCTACACATTGGGGGAGAACTCGCTCCACTCAATGGCATTTGGCGCGTTTAAAGGCAAGCGTGCAATCTTGCACAATTCCTGGTGAGGACACAAGAGTTTTTCTTCGCTCAATTCAATCGGTTTGGAGAAAGGAACTTTGAGATGATTCAAAACTATTCTATTCAGCTGCTTAAAAGATGAAATCTTTCCGGAGTGAGACAGCTTATTCAAGCTGAAAGCATTAAATTGCACCTGGGTATTTCCCACAACATCACAAGGATGTTGACGTCTTATAGACAGGGACTGTCAGCTCGGGCCAAAAAGGAGAAGGAAAATATTTGGTCAGTGCTATCACGTCACTTATTCATAGAGCAAAAATAAATCGGGCATTTAGGAATTAAGCATATACACTTCATTATACTTTACTCTTCAGGTTATCTTTGTATTTTATATTGTGCTAATACTCGAATTGCATGTGCTTGCCAAGTCAGTAAGAGAATTTCTTTCATTCGTTGTGAGTAGTAACTGAGTGTCTGCAAAGTCAGTGTCACTGAACTAGCCAGTACATAGTTAAGTAGGACAGCGTCAACGGCTAAGGGAATTGAAGAGACAAGAGTCATTATGGGGGACCAAACTGTCACTTACATGGAAAAAATTTGTTTTCTTCCACGCGAATACTTAAAAGTCTCAGTATGTGAAGCTACGTACGTTCTTTAATCTTACATGAGGTTTCATGTCGAAATGCTAATTTGAAAGTGAAAGAAAGGTATAACATTTTCTTTTAGAAAATTTTATGGTCCAGTGCAAAAAGGGAATGCTAAGCGCAGGACCCCTTCCCCGGCCAAGAATCCGAGTCGACTCAGGCACAGGAAGTCTGATCCCACAGAGAAAGAACCCAGCACTTCCAATCTGTACGCTAACCAGAGTATTGTTCTTTTTTGGATTCTCCAGTTACTGTCCGTGGAGGGTTTCACGGCAGATTGAACATGAAATCTTAGGAAGAACTAAAACACAAGCACAAAAATCCAACTTTGTTCCTTTGTACATTGACAATGTCTCTTTAAATCCTCATACTTTAAACTCTCTGTTATCTGTGAATCTAGCATCTAATAACAGTTCCTGTCACTGCACAGTCTGAGGGCCCTGCCGTGCTCTTCTCGATCATGGAAACAAGATTAAGTCATGATTTTCCTGGGAGGTTGAGGGTTTTGGTTCTTGTAATCTGAAGAAAGTTTGGAATTTGTGGTGGAGATGTCATTTACTTAGCAAGAGTTTTTGACTAACTAAAACATCACACTCTTCAAGTATGTTGGACAACAGAGTATTTCCAGTATTTGGGAAATCACGGAAAGATGCAGATTTCTTACGCCCGCCTAACACTGCATTCTGACCTCCAGGACGAAGCACAGTACATCACGGTTGATTCACAAAGCACTCATTTTGACTCTTAACATGGTAAAGGAGGGATCAAATTGAGAAATAACTCAGGACTTACATGACTGAGGAGTGGTGGGGCCTGCTGAGTTTGTGTCGATTGACGCTATAATTGTGATCTGTTATTTACTCGTGAAATCAAAGGTACAGTTCAGCTGAGCCATTCAGTTTCCAGACATCATCACTTACAAGTCTTCTTGGAAATAACGAAGCTAATAACTCATGGTCCTGCACAAAGATGAAGAGTTTTTGCCAATGTAATCACGTCTTCCTTCCACGATGGGGGGCGCAATGTTTTCACCAGTCACTGACAAGAAGAGCGTCTTCCTGGACCTTTGCTGGCGACCGGGTAAACTTTTCACATCCGGACAAAAGATCATTGTTTTTTAGTGGCAATCTTGCTTGGAGGATGAAATCGTGGAGTACTAGGGAAGCACATCAAGCGATAAAAAGTCATCTATTTTGAAAACATTGCTCTGGGGCTTTGTACCAAAAGAAGTCCTAGGTTGAGCGCTCTGCCATTTCCTGTGGATGTCACGGGGACAGCAGTCTCTGTAGGACCCACCCATTACAGGTGGTGGCTCTAGAACTTGACTATTTTAAGTGGATTGGACAGTCCAGATAACGGAGTCATGAAGTTAAACGGACTTTTCCCCTCTCTCTCTGTCTCTCTCTCTCTCTCTCTCTGTCTCTCTCTCTCTCTTTTTAGTGACTTGGACTAATATTTAATATATCACTTGGGTTAATATAAAACCAGGGAAGGAAGTTTAAGACATCTTCCACTGTGGTCAGGTTCGTGATAATGGATGGATAAAAGTAATCATTAACAGCTTTCACATCCTGGGAAACATTGGCCAGTCTTGACAAGCCCTTTCTAGGTAAGCTGATTCTCTCGTCACCTGATATTCTGATAGCACCCCTGGCCAGGTTCCTGGGGGCACCGACATTGCCAAGTAGGGTGATCTTCCAAGAGACAGGTGTTCTCAATCCGCTGAGGCAGGCTGATGGAATTTGTGGACCAGTTTCGGACATCCCAAGGAATGATGACGCTTAAAGTATTTTAAACGATTCCAGGTCTATAAAAAAAGTGATGATGCCTACATGTATACCCTATATTTTTTTTATTACAAAAATATTGAAATAATCCATGAGTTATTCCACTCTGCACCAACTATAAAAAAATACTATCAAAGTTTGACCGGCACTTTTAATGCAACAAAAAGCACCATGACCGAGGACACTGGGAACAGAAAGCAGGGAACGTTTACTTGCTGTACGGAGGTATTTAAAACCCAGAAGTTTGTTGTAAGAGTGCGACTTTACAAACGATTCAAATACAAATCTTAGCTGGATCGAGTGATAAGCCCTCAATCAGTTGGGAAGGGTTTTCTCGTAGCATGGTCACTGCATTCATTGTCTGCTCATACTTACTAAAAAGGGTCCCAAAGCCTCTAAAAGACACATCACTTTGACCTTGGATTGGGGGCTGGGGGTGGGGAAAGTCTGTACACAGTGGGGAACTTGATGGTGCACTCTCACGTCCGCGTTTGGGTGGGTGGGTGGGGGGGGGGGCTCAGGCCACTCGTTCTCAGGTGTTTGGGACTTGCACGTCAGTCCTGTGGTTGGACGGTGTTTGGCACTAGGTGGGTGTGGCCCGGCACGTGCTCACACGGAGCCACGCTTTTCCGCGTCTTGTAACATCCGGGTCAGCCTGTCCCTCTTCTGCCCCTGCACTTACATGCCAGTGTGAGCCGCACAGGCCGGGAAATCTGACGCTCGCTTTTGCCTTGTTTTTCCCGTGCTTCCTCTTCAGCGATTTATTACACGTCTGCAACTGAATACTGACTCGCGATCACCATTTCGTGTACCTCCCGAACTTCTCGAGCTCCTTGGCCTTGTCAAAAGCCACAGATGCACTGCATAGGATTTCTGGCAGAAAGGATGTTCTCAACGGAAACTTTAAACGAAAAGACAAATCCTGAAATGTGTGGAAAACGAACCATTCCATTGATTCTAATACACGTGTAAACAACAGTTGAGTTTGCGGTCCACTGGGTAGGATTTTCACACATGGTATCAGCTTCCGAACGAGAATGGTCTATGATTTCTAAGTGGTACTATTTGTGTTTTTTTCCTGGAGTCTTGAGGGATATGTTCTCTCTCTCTCTCTCTTTGTTTTTATATTCAGAATCAGAGCTTTGCATCAAGAAAAATCACCTAAGCTGTTTTGACAGAGGACTGGTGCCGTGTGTGTATTAGCAGGTGTGTGCGTGTGTGTGTGTGTGACTGAATAGATTTTTCTGCAAAGATCAGTTGACTCCATCAAAACACCCTATTGATTGGAGGCAACATTTTCCGTGATAATTGTACCCTCTGGTGGACACACTGAGAGTGGACAGGAGGGCTGGTAGCAACGAGAAGTCCTCCTAAGCCGCCATGTGGAGTCCTCCTAAGCCGCCATGTGGAGTCCTCCTAGCCGCCATGTTCCCTTCAGCTGCTGTTTGGAAAGGAGACCACAGCAGGGCAGCCAGCTGACGGGCGGTCACACTAAGCGCATTACAGCTCTCTGCCCTGGTCTAGGACGGAGTTTCATCATTGCCACGGCCCCGCGGTCACCCCTTCCCCTGGAGGTTGTGGCCCCTCCAAAGCCTTCTATTTTATAAAGTGGTTTCATACTCCAGCCGCTCCTGAATAAGGGCATCATCTTTGTACTGCAGCCTTGGAGGAGACGGGGAACATTCAAAGGCTAAGATGGCCTTCCGGAGGCTTCGGTCCAAAACGTGTCTCTCCCACGCTGGGTACCTATTCCTGAACAGGTCAATTTTAATGACAGATTCTTCAATCCGTGGTGGGCGAGACGATGGGGTGGACGGGGCCGTGGGCCTCACCTGAAAGACAGGGACGCACCCGTCCCGCTCTGCAAATTTCTGGTCGCGGTCGCTGGCGACGCTGCGGTTGTTGGAGATGGACCGGAGCGTGCTCGTGGCCACCTCTGGAGGCAGAGTGAAGGCGGCGGCTGGGTCCTCACAAGCACAGCTCGGTGACTGCCCGAACCTGGGTCCGTTGGGGTGAAAGAAGGCATAATACATCAGCATAAAAACGACGCCAGTTAAAAAGCTGCTGAACACCACACACAGCGCCGGGATGGCAAACGCGTCTGCGATCTGGGGGGCCTTGTAGAGGTACCAGAGGGCGCTCAAGGCTGTATTTTCCAAAAGAATCACAAAGTAGTAAATGAAGAGCCGACAGCGAGTCCTGCCTTCCTTGACGTTGAACCAGCTGAAAATGTAGATGATCCCCACCACCATGTCGAACACAATCTCTTCCCATTTGGTGATACAGAATTCTGTCTCACAGTGTACGATCCAGAAGGTCATGATGCACCAGTGGAGGACGATGAAGATCCCGAAGTAGAGCTGGAAAACCGAGGCGAAGAGGGCGAAAGTGATGACTCTGGCGGCAATGGTAAAGAAGTGCCAGCAGAACTGGATGATGACGGCCATGTAGCTGATGGGCTTCTTGTCGTCTCGAGAGTCCCGGAGGGCCTTCTGGTAAGAGGCCAGGGCCCAAGCCAGAGACACGAGGGAGGCCGCCGCAGTGAAACCTACGAAGGCAAAAGGGAAGACATTCTGTCAAAAGCGAGATGCACTGCTGTCCCCTGAACATGTCACGTGGAGCTGGGAGCTCGGGACAGGCTAACCGTGACATCAGCAAAGCTGTCCGTTTCTTTGAGGTTCGGTTGGGCTAAACGCTCACGGGGGCCCTACTGTGTGTCTTCGGTGGGCCCCAGTCGTACGGAGAAGTCATGCAGTACAAAGGGAATGCTACTCAAAACCAGAGAGGGGTGTGGGATCTGGAAATGGGGTGGCGGGGTGGGGGTAACTTTCCGTGTGCTGGAAATAAACTAAGGAGGTAGTTTTGTGCAGTGGGAAAATAAACACGGACTGGGGAGGCTGACAGAACTGGGCTGCTGTTTCAACTCTGTATGACTCTGGACAATCACTTCAACTGGCGTCCTCATCTGCAAAGTGGGTGATCTCCAAGTTTCCAGGCGGCTTTGAGATTCTGTGGATGAAAGGGATAAATAATCACCAGAAACTGGGGGGGGGGGCGGGGAGGGGGGGAGACAGCCGGTTTCCCTTCCTGCTTCTGAACAAGAATGAAGGCACTTCACTCACAAAAGAAAGTTCACTCTTTCTTACAAGTAGGAGTCCATAAAACCTTCTTGGCAATGTTTCCTGTGGCCCCTGGTACGCAGTTTGTCCTAACAGAACCCAAATGTAATTCTCCCCATAGCTTCTGTCTGTTCCTTACTGCCCTTCCCTTAGAAGAAGATGTTTCCCTTAGAAGAAAGATGGCTTATTCTTTCCTAAAGATGGTACAGAAATCACCTCAACTCCTTCTCCTATCATTTTATGGACCCCCTTTGGTTAGTACGCTCTCCAAAAGTGTGTCTGCAAGTTTCTAAAATGACTTGCATTATTTCCCTCCACTTCTGCTGCTTCTCCTGTGTCTGAAGCGTCACCCGAATGGTCCAGACATGGACAGAGCTCACCGGGAAAGGCACTGGCCTCCTTCAGGAGAGAGCCCTTTGGGGGAATTCACTTGGCCACTGAAATGTCAGTCAGTCTGCAGACTACTCAACAAACTGTCACAAGACTTCCAGCGGCCACTTCTCATGTCCAGCCCCAATCAAGTTAGCAGAATGCCCAGATGTGCCTCCCAATCCTGAGTTTTGGTTTCCTGGTTCTGGCCAGCACAAAACACCTTCCATTACCATAACTCTTGGGCAGGTATGGCAATACTTTAGGTCAGTTCAAGGCCAGTACGCAAAGGAGGTTTTAATAATACAATTTCTTTTCTTTTTCTTGTGTTAAAAAAAATTTTTTTTTTTTGCTGTTTTCTTTTTTTCTTGGTTGTTCGGTTTTTTAAATGATAATATAATTTCTATGAGGTAGAAAACACCTCCACCAATTGTAAAGCAAATTTGGAAGTGAAAAGAGAGGAGAGGGCAGGAAGAAAAGTTAGAGGAAGAAGAAGGTGCGACAACGGGAAGTAAAAGGTCGTGGAATGACGACTCTGGGAAGGACACCCTTACTTTCATTTGAGGACTGAAGACCAAAAGGTTGTGCCGTTTTAATGCCAACCCCTTTGAGGGGCATAGAAGCGGCTCACGACCTCATTCCTTATCTGCACCATTTGCCATGGTACAGATTGTTCTGGAGTGTATTCCTTGTGCGTGTACGCCACGCCCCAGGGCAGGTGCAACACCGGAAAGGTCCTTTCTTTTTCACACCCCGCGCTCGCGCACAGCGCCACCTTCAGGAAGACGGCCACATTGTCGGGCAGGTGGATAAAGCGCGAGGCGACTCGGGGAGTCAGAACCATCTGGGTTACCACTTTTCACAGGCGTTCTTAAAGACTGTTTTACAAAGAAGTGATAAATAGTAAAAAAACCAAAAACCACACCTTACGTACGCCGCATCGTAAAATCATCCGTTGGCCGACGTAAACCAATTGGAAAACGGACTCAGTCCAAATTCCCCGGGGAATCTTCACCCCTTTTATTCTATGTCCTAAGAAAGCAATCCAGCCTGCTTCAGGACACTCCAGGAACTTGTTAAGGCAATATTCTGGCAGTAGAAAAGTAAGTTCCTCTCAGCTTTGCTCTCAGCGTATCTTACGATTTAAGACGTAAACTTTTTGCCTCTAGCGGAGGCCAATTTCGTGTCCATTTATGACCGCTCCCTTCGTGAATTCTCTGCTTTAGCAACAATTAGAATTTCCCTGGTTCATTTGAGGTTTTTTTTTTTTTTCCTTCTGCTTAGCAGTGAATTTCTATAAGACAAATAATAGGCCTGAACGGAAGATATGGGGCAACCTCAGAGTTATTCCTTATTACAAATTCACACCCCCATGAAGTGCTTAATGGAAGAATTGCAAAAATAAAAATAGTACGTTGAACACCTATTTACTCTTTGCCAGGATTGTCATATGGCTTCCTTTGCTTTATCACTGCCCATCCCCACCCCTCTCTTTCTCTCTGAACCGTTTGAGAGTAAATTGCGTGCATCTAGGCTGCTATGGTCTGAATGTGTGCTCCCACGTCCCCCTCCCCATTCATGCGTTGAACCCCTAACCCTTAAAGATGATGGTATTAGTAGGAGGGGCCTTTGGGAGGTGCATAAATTATGAGGGTGCGGCTGTCATGGATGGGATTTGTGCCTTATAAAAGAGGCCCCAGAATGCTCCCTAAATCCCTTCTGCCACCTAAGAATACAATGAGAAGTCTTCAACTCAGAAGACAGCTCTCACCAGACCATGCTGGCCATGATCTTGGACTTCTAGCTTCCGGAACTGTGGGCAATACATTTCTGCTGTTTATAAACTACCCAGCCTGTGGTATTTTGTTACAGCGGCCCCAAAGGACTCAGACAATGGTCCTTTACCCTATTTCCTATGAATAGGGGTTTTCTTTTAGATAACCAAGTACATTTGTCAACGTTAGTGAATTTAACATTGATACCATACTTTTTTTTTTTCTAATCCACCGAATCCACTATCAGTATTCTAATTTCATCAGTTGACTTGAACAACGCCCATCGTAGGATTTTTCCCTGTGGTACAGAATTGAGTCTGGAATCGGAGATTGCGTTTAGTTGTGTCATCAATTTAGTTTTCTTCAATCAGGCATATTTCCACCGACTTTCTTTGCCTTTTTGACATTGGCATTGTTTTGGAGGCACAGTACCTAAAAGAAAAGAGTGTGCCTTGTTTTGGGTTTGTCTGTTTCCTCACAGTTACTTTGAGGTTAGGCCTCCCGAGCCAGAATATTACATAAGTGACACTGAACAATAATTCTCCCCCGACACCATTAAGATATTAAAATATAAGGATTCCTTCAGTAGTCCCAAGAAGCATGTAATGTGTCCGTCAGCATTTTCTTTGAAAGTAATGAATAGCGTAATAGCGTTATAAAACTTCACTCTGAAATCAAACTCTCAAAAACAGAGGACTCAGTGGGATTATATTATTTATTAAAATGTTAAAATAGGTGATGAGACCTCAGAGCTTGTCTACTGCAATGATTTATCTTATAGAAGCGAAACCGTTTCCCTTGGTGAGGTTACATGATTTATCTTCCCTCGTTCCTTCCCCACGCTGGTTTCTGATGAAAATTATCCTTCTACCCCAAAGTGAACCCCCTGCGTCCTGGAGAAAGGACCCTCTCAGTTGTGCCCTGTCTCTGCATTCCAGCCCTGCATCTTTAGGAGCGCAGGATCCCCAGGGATCACAAACAAATGACAGGCCCCCTTTAACCTCAAGAATCGCTCTTCACTTGATTGAATCTCTTCTTTTTTTTATTCCACACCCTTTCCCATTTTCCCTTCTATTCCTCGTTTCTTGTTTCTCCATTTTTATTGGCTCCTCCCTGAGATACTGGCACGGGCTGGGATGCTGGCCCTGGGCCTCCTCCTTCTCAGCCCCTCCCTGAGAGACTCCACACCTCCTGAGTTTCCCAGTTCTCAGCAAACCCATCCCTGAACCAGACGTCTCCAGCCCCAGAGCCGTGTGTCTCATTATCTACCCGAGCACCCCCAAGCCTACAGTCTCCGTGTTCCAGGTCCACAGGATCGGACACCTGGAAGGATTCTGGCTGTAGATGACAGTGTTTGCTTTCTCGTGGAAAGAAGACAATTCTTCTTCGTCTATGCTCCCTGTGGTTGGTATAGCGCCCTTCTCAGAATGCGAGAGGACGTAAATTTCCGGAGAGGCAGCCACGGTTCTAAGAAGGTGATTTTGTATGCAGCTTGCCTGAGAAATACCATATTGCCAAGCCGTCGGAATCCAAGAGTTCACAACCTGTGCCCTTTGGGTGTGTTGCATCTGAAGGGATCCAGGATAAACCACCGTGGCATAACACTTATTTAAGCTGAAAGCATTTGAGTTCTTGGAATCTCCCCCACTTTTGAGAAGGCATTTGTTCTCCCCGAAGTATCCCTCTGCCCCTCCCCATTCCCTACTAAGGTACATAAACTCCAGGGTGCCTGGGTGGCCCAGTCGGTTACGTGTCCAGCTCTTGATTTTTGCTCAGTTCGTGATCTCATGGTTCAGGAGTTTGAGCGTCACCTGGGGCTCTGCACTGACTGCGGAGCCCGCTTGGGATCCTCTCTCTCCCTCTCTCTCTGTCCCTTCCCCTGCTTGTTCTCTCTCTCTCTCTCTCTCAAAAATAAACTTAAAAACAAAGATACATAAACTCCAAATTCTAATGACCTCAGGTCACGTTTCCTTGCGAAAACCTGTGTGCACACACAAGATGACATACATGTCTTACATCTTTACACACGTGATTACATATGTAATTAAATCTGCATTTTGTCTTGCTAATCTGCCAGTGTAATTTGCAGGCCCTCAAACAAAGACCTAAGAGGGTAGAGGAGAAGTTCGCCTTCCAGAAAACCTCTGCCCGCCGGATTGGTTCTGGTTGACCCCACGTGTTTTTGTTTTCTCACTGCAGCCCAAACAACTGATCTGACTTTGACTCAAAGGGTTTAATGATCATAAAGTCAGTGTGACAGTTTATTCCATCATTTTGAGCTGAATGTGTATATTTGGATAAGATGTGGCGAGGGGGATGTAACACCTTTGGAGCTATAACCTGAGAATTTTTATTTTAAAACCTCTAAATGGGGTGGGGGTTCTAGCTTCTTCTTTCTTTTTCTTTCTTTTTCTTTCTTTTTCTTTCTTTCTTTCTTCTTTCTTTCTTTCTTTCTTTCTTTCTTTCTTTTTCTTTCTCTTTTTTTCTTTCTTTCTTTCTTTCTTTCTTTTTCTTTCTCTTTCTTCCTTTCTTTCTTCTTTCTTTCTTTCTTTCTTTCTTTCTTCTTTCTTTTTCTTTCTCTTTCTTTCTTCTTTCTTTCTTTCTTTTTCTTTCTCTTTCTTCCTTTCTTTCTTCTTTCTTTCTTTCTTTCTTCTTTCTTTTTCTTTCTCTTTCTTTCTTCCTTTCTTTCTTCTTTCTTTCTTTCTTTTTCTTTCTCTTTCTTCCTTTCTTTCTTCTTTCTTTCTTCTTTCTTTCTTTCTTTCTTTCTTTCTTTCTTTCTTTCTTTCCTTTAAATCCAAGTTAGTTAACATTCTAGCTTCTGAGATCCGTGCCCTTGAATTGTCACCTACATTGCTTAGCCACTCAGACTAGTGTTTCAGAGGAAGTCTTAGATGCTTCCCCATTTTGAATAAAGATTTTTCTCAGAATAAGGGTTTTGAGTCTGATACTGTCTCGGCGGCTAATTAGCATTTCAAAGGGAATGGATAGGAATCGATACTGGGCTGTCCAAGTGAACAACAGTTTTGACTTTCTTCTTTCTTTTCTCTTTGCTTTTTACGGATGTCCTTTCCCCTGATGGTGCTTCCGTGTCTCTTTTGTGTCTTTTTCTTCCTTCTTTTTCTTCTCCTTCTGTCAGTCTGTCCTTCACCCCCGCTTTGCGTCTGTTCTGTCCTTCTTCCGTCTTTTTGCCCATTTCCGGCTCCCATCCGACATGATATGGAGTTGAATTATTTTTTAAAATGTAATTGTATTCATGAAATAATGTTTGGGGTTGCCCAAATGTAGCCTCCCAACTGTTCTGAAAACTCAAAATAAATTCAGAATAAGAGAGGACCGCTCTGAATCCTGTGGCTTGGCTCCAAATCCAGATTTGCTTTCAAGGAGTTCCCACTGAAAGGATTCGTCACTGCTAACCTCTGTTTTTGTTTTTTGTTTGTTTGTTTGTTTGTTTTTATTACAAGTAACTTGCTTTCTTATAATCTTCTTCTAAGTAGGACCTAAATGCAGTCTTTTTTTTTTTTTTTTTTTTTTTTTTTTTTAATTTTTTTTTTCAACGTTCATTCATTTCTGGGACAGAGAGAGACAGAGCATGAACGGGGGAGGGGCAGAGAGAGAGGGAGACACAGAATCGGAAACAGGCTCCAGGCTCTGAGCCATCAGCCCCAGAGCCCGACGCGGGGCTTGAACTCACGGACCGTGAGATCGTGACCTGGCCGAAGTGGGACGCTCAACTGACTGCGCCACCCAGGCGCCCCCCTAAATGCAGTCTTAATGACAGAAGTAGAAAATCTGTATATTTTATTTAGGATAAAATAACAGGTTGGAGTATGGTTGGTGGGGGTTGGGGAGGGGGGCGGTTGTGGGCAAAAGCTCTATCATCTCAATGTAAGCATTTCCTTCCAGAAAGAATGGAAAGAATGGGGCTGGCATGGAATATAAGACCCTTGGGAATATTATAATGCAAAAAGCCATTTTGATTTGGGGACCTCTAAACTAGGAAGGGGCTACTTCTGGCCCCCAGCTGTAAGTTCGTTCTCTCTACAAACATGTTTTCATATCACGTGTCCCGTCCTCTTCCTTCAGAGCATGTGTCCTGGTCTAAAATTATGTTTGATTTTGTGTTTTAATTTTTAAAATTTTAATGTCAGTTGTTTAATTTTGATTTAATTTAATTACTCAGTGTTATTTTTTTTTAAATTATTTTTTTAATGTTTTTATTTATTTTTGAGACAGAGAGAGACCGAGCATAAGCAGGGGAGGGGCAGAGAGAGAGAGAGGGAGACACAGAATCCGAAGCAGGCTCCAGGCCCCCAGCTGTCAGCACAGAGCCTGACGCGGGGCTCGAACTCACAGACTGTGAGATCATGACCTGAGCTGAAGTCAGATGCTTAACCGACTTAGCCACCCAGGCCCCCAATTGTTTAGTGTTATTATTAACACTAGAGTGGACTTTTAGGTAAGGATAAGTATCTGTCTTCTTTACCTTCCTGTCCTCTATGGGCCTTGGATGGGTTGTGGCATATGTTGAGAATTGGCACTTGGAAAGGCGCCTGGGTGGCTCAGTCAGTTGAGCATCTGACTCTTGATTTCGGCTCAGGTCATGATCCCAGGGTCATGGGATCGAGCCCCACGTTGGGCTCCAGAAGAGATTCTCTCACTCTCCCCCTACCCCTCTCCCCTGCTTGTGCTCTCTCTCAAATGGAAAAAAAAAAACCACGAATAAAATTAAAAAAAAGAATTGGCAGTTAGAGGGAAAGAAAGGCAGAAGAAAACGTAGAAAGGAAGGAGAGAGCAAGAGAGAGGAAGAAATAGAGAGGAAGAAGGAGTATTTCAAATATAAAGTTGGAACCACAGAGAGACTGAAATATTCAAAACATGTGCACAACTCTTCACTGCTCTCCTCTTCTGCTGCTTTGCAATTTCAGTCTGAGCTGCAAATGCCAAAACAGTGTGAAATAAAGTCTGTGCTCCTGTCGTGTTGTCTGTGGCCCGGGTGTGAACAATTCTTGGAAATCTCCAGAGAACGCTTCGTAGGATTTATAGCCTAATTCCCCAGATGTAGGAGATTCAGGGAATTGAACCAAGGGCTCTAATTCTTTGCTTCTTCGACAATCATAATGAGCCTGTCTCTTTCCTCCTTCTTAGGAAGGGCAACCTTCCCCTGCAACAGGCCAGCCGAAGCTTACTGTCTCAGGGAAACACTGGCCAGTGGCCCGTGTTTACATCCAAACTGCATTTTTAACTTAACACATTCATTATTATGTGAAATTTCAAGCATATGCAAAAACAGAAGCAATAATACAACAGGTGCCCCCTTCCTGCAGCGTCAGTGAACGGGCGCTTAGTGATTCTGGAATCCATCACGAGGGAAGACGACTTGGGCCAGCAAAGACGCCCGCCTCTGGATGTCTCCTTGGGTCCACTCCTTGCCGAATCGGAATCTTCCTGCATTTGCCCTTTCCTGAATTCGCATTTCCCTCTCCTGACCGAGACAGCAGGGCTGTGCCGGAAGCGAACTCACTGATCACTGAGGTTTCACCAACACGTTTTGAGAAAGCCTGACCCGGGAGCTCTCGCAGCCCCTTGACCTCATCTTGCTCCTGCCTCTCTGCACCTCGGACGCACTGCCTGCCCTGTCTGCCTTCCTCGGCTGCTAAGACTGCATTTTCTTCCTGCAGATGGGAAATGCTGGGCTCACCCTTGAAAAGCCACTTCTTTCCAGGGCATCCCTACTCCTCTTTGTAAGCATCTTTCCTTAGGGAAGCCTTTCCTAGCCTCCGTCCCAAATCCCGTCCCTTGTTGTAAGTGCCCACGGCATCTTGTGTTGGTTCTTAACGCCACACCTTGGAACCCTCGCTGTTGTTACACATTCGTGTGGGTGATGATGTACGTGTCTCCCCAAAGGGCCGGTCTGTATCCTGTGGCTGACTGCTGGGTCCCTGACATCGGTCACTCTCTTGTGTATTGATTTCTGAAAGTAGTACATTTGTCACCCAGTCACTGCTCTCATATTGTCTCTCTCTCTGCCCACTATCTTGATTGCACACATCTTTTTTAAAAAAAGCGTTTGTTTGTTTATTTATTTATTTAGAGGGAGCACGAGCAGGGGAGGAGCAGAGAGAGAGAGAAGAAGAGAGAGAGAATCCCAAGCAGGCTCTGAGGCATCAGCGCAGAACTCGATCTCTCGGACCACAAGATCGTGACCTGAGCCGAATTCAAGAGTCAGACGCTTAACCGACCGAGCCACCCAGGCACCCCTCGATTGCACACATCTTGACTTCCCTTCCTTACACCCCATTCCTTCATCCTGTCAATTTAAACATTTTTGTTGGAAATTTAAAGTATTCCCTGACCGATAGTTTGGGAACAGATGATTTACATCACAGCCTTTCCCAGCTGTGAAGGTGAGATTATCGTTCAACCCTTCATACCGTATTCTGTCTTATCATCGCAGACAAGATAGCTTTTTCTCCTAAAAGTATAGTCCCTCAACAGACAAGACATTGAATTTTAGATGACAATATAATGTTGACAATATAAGAAACTTAAGGTTTCTTTAGTGCATTTGAAGCTCCTAATCACAGACAAATAAAAGAGGAGGTATATGGGTCCGTGCTATATGCATTGTGATGTGCTGGGTACCCATGTCCTCTGTCCAATCCGAAGTTCGTGATGACACTCTGAGGCAAGCGCTGTTTAACAGAGACACAAAGAAAGGTTAAGTAATGTGCCCGAGCTCATGTAATTAGCGAGGAGGGCAGGTGTCAGAATTCACAGATTCCAAAAGCCGTCCACCATGACCATAGACTGGTATGGCTATCGGCCACAGGGTCATGAGGCATGGGCACATGCAGAGAGATCTCAGGTCCCTCACGGTCCAAGCTCATGGGACAATAACACGGAGAAATGTAGATGACTCTGGAACATGCCGCCTCTTCAGGCATCTGGCTCCCAAAGTCTTCCCATCTCACAGCGACCGTATCTGTCGTCAGGCCAAAGGCTCCCATTTTGGATTCTTTTCACAAAACAGACCTGAAGCATGAACACCTAGGAGGAAAACCATGCTTTTCTCTCCTTCACATTTTCTGAACCAAACCCAGCCCTCCTGGTTTTCCTGGATTTTCCCCTAAGGAAAAATGTTGACCAATTTCAGTTGAGTATATGATCGAAGAGGAGGAGGTCACAAGTTGACTATCCAGAGCCAGAATGGTTTTCCATTTCTTCCGCATGATTAGAACTGGTCTCTCAGTTCCAGATGTAAAGGCAGTAGATCTTGGCTGGATGCATATTGGATTGACCTGGTTGAAAGAATGTAACAATTGAAAAAAAATGTAAGGCCCTCTGTGCTGTGATCTTTGGTGAGAGCAGTGAAGGTAAACAAAGTAACACTAGCTCCAATGGGTCTCGGATGTTCTAAATCTTCCTGCACTGAAACGATTTATCTCTGTCTTAAACCTTGTAATAGCTCTGATTAAAAATATTTAAGTGCTTAATATGTTTAGTTTTGGTAGGGACACGCACACTTCTCGTAATCCATTCTGAGGATTTCGACTTCTTTGCAAGGCAAATTGTCAGGCTGTGAAGGCGTTGATAAGGGAAACGCTGAACTGAAATTTTTAGAAAGCGTTTTAATATGAAAGGAGTCGAAGAAGGTTGTTGAGAGAAACAAAGTGTCTTCACAAACGTGGAAAGTTATTTCCTTCTGATTGGAGAAGATTGTGGATGATTTCACATAGATCCATCTATCTTATAATTTTGAAGTTTATTATCTTTAGATTTTTATTAGAATTTCCCAAGGAGACAAACATTTTGAATGGGGGAATGTGAAAACATATCATGCTTATATGTAGGGGAAAAACCCTGTAAACAGGAGAAGGCAAGAAGTTACCGTTCTCAGTACAATGTTACAAACTGCGTGATTAAATTTATATTGAAAAATACAATTTCAATTATATTGAAAAAATAAGTAACCTGAGCTGTTCAAGAAGATTGACTTTTTCTTTTTTTTTCTTTCTTTTTTTTTTTTAATATTTAATGGTTATTTTTGAGAGAGAGAGCATGTGTGTGAGTGGGGGAGGGGCAGGGAGCAAGGGAGACGAGAATCCAAAGAGGGCTCTGAGCTGCCACCGCCGAGCCCCACGTGGGGCTCGAGCCACGAACTGTGAGATCAGGACCTGAGCCTAAGTTGGACGCTCAACCGACTGAGCCACCCAGGGGCCTTTGAACTTTTCTTTAGAGTTAGTTTACTTTCTATCCATTTAAAATGTTTTTTTTTTAATTTTTTTTAACATTTATTCATTTTTGAGAGACAGAGAGAGACAGAGCATGAGCGGAGAAGGGGCAGAGAGAGAGGGAGCCACAGAATCTGAAGCAGCCTCCAGGCTCCGGGCTGTCAGCACGGAGCCCGACGCGGGGCTCGAACTCACGAAATGTGAGATCATGACCTGAGCCGAAGTCGGACACTCAACCGACTGAGCCACCCAGGCGCCCCCACCTTGAAAATGTTCTTAACCCTCACGCTATTTTTTCTTAAAGTTTTTCTCCTCTGGAGGCTAGGGGGTGAAGTGGGGCAAAATGAAGAGAAATAAAGAGGGAGACAGACAGAGGCTGCGTCCTCCCCTCACCCACCACAGAGGGACATGGGTGTCAACAGCAAGACTAAAATAATGATTTAAAAAATCCCAACACGTATCAATCACTGCTGTGTGGCCCTTTCACATTTATTACCTTATTTATTTGTCACAGCTTCACTTCTTTGATGTAAGCGATTCTGCCCATTTTACAGAGGGGGAAACGGAGGCTCGGGGGTGAAATAATCTTCCCTGGGGGAGTGGCAAACTTTTCCGGTGGAAGGCCAGATCGTCTGTATTTTGGGCCTTGCGGGCCACAAGGGTCCCCGTCACTAGCATTCAGCTTTGCCGTTGTGGCGAGACAGCCGCCACAGACAATACTTCAACACATGGGAAACTGGGCAGTAGACTGAATTTGGCCCGCTGGCCTTAGTTTCCTGGCGGCCCCGCTAACCCATGGGCACATTTTTAACAAGTAGCGGAATTAAGATTTGCACTCACATTTATCTGACTTTAAATCCTTTTCCCTTTTCCCTACTGTCCGTGGGAGAGTGACAGTCCGGGTCCCCCCCGGGGGTTTATAATCACGTGTTAACTCTAACGAGAACTACGGGCTGGTCCCCCACATTTATAGTTATTCGTGCTCAGAGGACTTGGAAGGGGCCCAGAAGATGGGAACTGGTGACACAAAGTGCCAGGCACTGAGGAAGACAGCGGTGAGGATGGGGGAAATGATATCTGGTAGCCTTGTGACTTTGGGCGAGTCCCTTGGTTTCATGTATTCTTCCCATGGTTGAGCAAGGATCAACGAAATCGTGGCTGCTAGAGCATTTTGCGAGCAGAAAACTTACTATACAGATATGATTAGCCATTCCAGATTCTAGCTTTTCTCCTAATTTTACTCCCTTCTTCCCATCCCCCCTCCCTGTGCCCAGGAGCCCTTCTACGTCTGGATGTAGAGAAGTTTTACTGGAGGAGGTTGGCTTTACCAGAATCACAGGACAGAGAAAGAACAGGATAAGAGGTACAATCTACAGCCTAGGGAAAAAGGTTTTTTCTCTTTGCACATAGTAAATAATTTTTTGGCGGGAGGCTACGACTGACTAAAAATCACTTTGAAACCGGAAGAAAAAAATAATTGGTTATTATTTACCTAGGTGAAATATGGGGTTCATTTTATTTGGACTCAAGGCTGCTGAAGTAAAGGCCACCCTCTCGGAAGGAAGGAGGGGACGCAGAAGAAATGGTTTCAGGGTTTGCAGGAAAGTCTGAGGCAGAGACAAGTGTTATTGGCTCAGTCTGGGGAAAGCCTAGGTCATGGGGACGGTGCTGGCCCGAAGGATTTGCTTGAATTGTATGCAAGAAAGGATGGTTCCCAGATGGATGGGATGGCCTGGCCCAGGGCACAGGCCTCCGGGCACCCCAGGACCTCTGGGCACCGGGTGTGTTTCTCCTAGGCTGGAGGGGAGATGGTGGAGACAAGGGAGGGGGCAGGGAAAGGGGGCCATCAGTTGGAGAAAGAAAGGGACCGACAGGAGATGGTTGCCCCCAAACCATGTTGAGGTCCTTGGGGGAGGGCAACACACACTTTGTTTATCTGCTTTTGATCATTTATTTTTCTTGCTTTCACGACTCCATTTCGGCAGAAACGGATGTACTTTAAAAATACCTTGCTTTTTTTCTTATTTAATTTTTTTTTTTAACAGGATGTAGCTCTCTCTAAGGCTTTCCAGTATCTAATTGCTTCCCTGGCCTGCAGGGTTCACAGAGAGCAGCAGAGGCCATTTTGGGGGGGCGTGGAGGGGCGGGGGCGGGAATGGCCCAGCTTCTGCCCTGCTTTCTAGTGACTTGCCCTTTGGGTCGCCTCATTTTTACTCCGTCAGTAAAAAGGACGTGGCTTGCGGCTGGGACCATTTAATAATGCAGCAATAAACTGTGCTTTCGAGCCCCGAAATGCTTTTCTAGGTGATTTACAAAAAATGACTCAATACCCCGAGGACACGGATTTGTAGCACTATCTGTTCTTACGGTTGGGCTGGCTCAGAGAAAGCTCTCCCTGCCAGGATCCCCAAGGGTTCACAAATGGCTCCTGCCAGGGAGCCGGGGGTTCAGCCTTCCCAGCCACCCTCCCCCAGCCCCTCCTTTCTCCTCTCCTCTGGAGGGGCGGGGGTGTCATTTGGTATAAACGCCTCCGTGAGACACTTTTGGGAGAGGAAAGATGAGAAGAAAGGCTGGAGAGCTTGTAGTAGGACGATGAAGATTGCCCTGGAGAGGATTTCCAGCAGGTGCCAGGGGACATGCCCAGGAGGCCAGGGGGGCCTGAGGGGCTGTGGGCTCCTGGACTGCTAAACTCCTACCTGCCACTCCCCGAGTTTAGGCCCCTGCCCGCCTGGCCTCCCAGCCGGCCTGGTCTGCAGCTCCCCGCTCCCGGGGCTTTTTCACCTTGTGAGTCAAGTGAACTGGCCACAGCCACCTCTGATCGAGTCTCTTCCCCGCCGAACATCCTTCCAAGCAAAATTTCCAACCCTCCCTGGTTGGTCCTCCCTCACTTCCTGCCTCACTGGCCCAGACCCTTCCTCTCTCTTGCCTGGGCCTCTCAGTCCCCTCCCCCAGCGCCCCCTGGAGAACTCCCGCATCCCAGACCCCAGCTCAAGGGTTCCTGGAAGGAAAGCCTGCCTGGTTGCTCCCTTCGCCTGATCACTGCCTTCCCCCTGCATCCGTCACCGCCAGGGGACCTGCCAATATCCCAAGGCCCTCATCCACACCCCTCACATGTAAGACACACAAAGCGGTGCCATTCTGCCCGCAGCATATGCATGCTTTTTAATGACTTGTAAATAGACTCAACTCTTAACTCCCAGGACTATGGCTAGCAGTAGGGGCCAGTGGCTTTAAAAGTGCTTTGTAGGGGCGCCTGGGTGGCTCAGTCGGTTAAGCATCCGACTTTGGCTCAGGTCATGATCTCACAGTTCGTGGGTGCGAGCCCCATGTTGGGCTCTGGGCTGACAGCTCAGAGCCTGGAGCCTGCTTCAGATTCTATGTCTCCTTCTCCCTCTCTCTCTGCCCCTGCCCGACTCATGCTCTGTCTGTCTGTCTCTGTCTTTCAAAAGTAATGAACATTTAAAAAAAATTAAAAAAAAAGTGCTTTGTAATCTGTAAAGATTACTGAGGAACATTGTGAACACTTTAATACATCTCTGGATAAACTACCAGACCTGACAGGCTAGATCCTTGTGATCTAAGCGTCCTAGATGACAAAATGTCTTGTGCTTTGTGAGTCCACAGAAACTTGTGAGTGACGACCAGCTTCCAGGTCCCCTGTGCAGGGGTACTGAGACCAGTTGAAACATCTTTTCTAGTATCATCTTATTTTAGAAATACATAAGCCCCTCAACAGCTCAGACACGCTAGTTTTATATGTAGCCTATGTCATTGATGATGGCAAGGTTCCTCACAACACCCGCTCCTAAGAATAGAGGGAGTCGCCTCTTAGCTGAACTGTCAGAGTCTGAGGTGATCTCCCAGTTACTGTGTGTTTGAAGCACAAAATTCCGTTTGGGAAGACGCGTTTGCTTGAAATTACCTGCATCACTGCTGCATCGTAGAGACTAACAGAATCAGTAAAAAGAAACAAAAAAAAAAAAAAAAATGAAAAGAAAAAAGAGAAAAAAGAGGTGAAGACATTTAACTCAATTTAAGGGTTATTTCTGGAAGTATGAGCTCACATGTCAGTTTCACTCTGACAGGTTTAGGACACGCGACCCCAAAATACGGCACCCCGACGTAGTATGCGTTTCAAGCTGAAAGACTCTGAGAAGTAGCAGATACGGAAAGGATTTTTCTGGCTTTGCCTTGAAGCTGGTCATAAGACTTTCACGTGAGAGGTGTCCTCCCTATACCCGGAAAAAAGGAGCCTCCTTACCACTGAAGATGGTAAGGACCCCAGAGGAATCTTGAACACACAGGCCTCCTAAGCTTCCCTCGGTTTACGACAGATCCCTAGCTCATGCCTCCTGGGTCCCTGTCACGTTTTCCCCATGGCTTCCTCATCTTCATTAAACATCATATAAAAATGCTCAGGTTTATGGGAATGCAAGCTGGTGCAGCCGCTCTGGAAAACAGTATGGAGGTTCCTCAAAAAACTAAAAATAAAACTACCTTACGACCCAGCAATTGCACCACTAGGTATTCATCTAAGGGATACAGGTGTGCTGTTTCGAAGGGGCACAGGCACCCCCATGTTTATAGCAGCACGATCAACAATAGCCAAAGTATGGAAAGAGCCCAGATGTCCATCGATGGATGAATGGATAAAGAAGATGTGGTGTATATATACAATGGAGTATTACTTGGCAATCAAAAAGAATGAAATCTGGCCATTTGCAATGACGTGGATGGAACTGGAGGGTGTTATGCTAAGTGAAATTAGTCAGAGAAAGACAACAATCATATGACTTCACTCATAGGAGGACTTTAAGAGACAAAACAGATGACCATAAGGGAAGGGAAACAAAAACAATCTAAAAACAGGGAGGGGGACAGAATAGAAAAGACTCGTAAATACAGAGACCAAACTGAGGGTTATGGGAGGGGTTGTGGGAGGGGGGAGGGGCTCACTGGGGAAGGGGCACGAAGGAATCTGCTCCTGAAATCCTTGTGGCGCCATATAGGCTGACCCATTTGGGGGTACATTTTAAAAATTACAATTAAAAAACATGTTCAGGTTTACTGTTTCTTGGGGGTCTTCATTTCCTCAGGAAGATTCGTGTCCCACGTGAAACTTGTATTAAATGAATTCGCATGTTTTTCCCTTGTTCATCTGTTGTTACAGGGGCTCTAGCCAAGAGTTTGGGAGGGCGGGAAGAAGAGATATTTTCCTCTCCGACGGTTTTTCAAAGCAACATGGTAAGTGGTCATGAAGATTTTCGGGAACAGAGGAGGACACGTATCATGTGACACGGGGCCTACTGACCGCCTCCTAGACCTGTCTGGAACCTGCGGTGTCTTCAACAACACGGGAAGAGGGGAGAGGCGGTCCTCCCAAAGCTGTCCCAGATGGTGAAGAAATGGTGACAAAGGACAAGGTAACATTTCTCACTCTCTATGTTGTTCGATAGGCATGCGTGACTAAATTAAGTGGTGTGAAAGACATTCAGCTATTTGGTGTCTATCCCCCAAAGCGTCTACATGGAAGTCGACTTTAAAGCTATTTTCTGTGGCCTCCATTCGTTGAAAACAGAAAGGAGGGTTGCTTCCATTAAGAATTACTTCAAAATCAGGTCAATGCACTCAGCCCCAGTTCAAACCAGTCTGCAGCTTGAACGCGGAAACCCTTTAGGGACTCAGATAAATAAATAACGATCAGCTTCTGACCATACGTGCCACGTGCTTCTTTTAAAATTCTTTTGTGTTCCCTCGTTCAGTTCCACAAACATTTACCGGGCATCTTCCTCGCCTACGTGGGGTCTGCCACTGATTAGTGTTGGCAACACGTAGGGTGACCCTAATCATCTCTGTTGAACCTTTTGGGTTTTTTGACCGGTATCTGGGCCCGGCTCTGCATCGTGTTTCCCTGATAGCCCTGCGATGTCCGAGCCATTCTCTTTAGAAGGTGAACCTGCCCCCTCTCCACTGGCGGCTGGAAGCCCCTCTTCTTGATCCCTTACCACCTTATGTCCACCTCGATTTTAATCCGCAGGCTATTTGTTAGCCTTTCTCTTTTTGTGGAATCCATGAGGGGAGGGACTGAGTTCTATTCATTCAGTCTCCCAGAGACTCAGAAGATGCCTAGTGCACTTGATAATTACTTGATAAATTGCACTGAATTGAACCGAACTGAATTTGGAGATGTTCTAAATCGAGGTATTGCTTGGATGCCGTTCTTGGCTATAATAAAAGAGATATAAATGACCCGGATCTGGGACTATTTATCAGTGTCCTGGGGCCTCGGGCCTCGGGGACAGACTCTATAAAACACAAATCATCAAGATTCCCACTGCATTCCCTCCTTGACCAAGACCTGTTCCTAACAGGACAGAAGTCAATTAAATGCATGCCACCTCCAGGTGTAAAGGGTTTTCAATTAGGATTTTGTATGCTAGCGAGCAGTGAAAAGGCAGTGATTTCCCAAGACAGCCGCTTTTAAATGGAAATGACCAACTCCAGATTCAAAAAGCCCTCTCTTCAAATCTTCTAAAACTGACCAGAATAAATTATTTTAGGCTTTCTAAAAATACAGATGGGGGCGATTTTGATTGTGTTAAGAGAAATTAAGTCTGGGGGCTCAACAAAAACTCTGGGATTATACAAGGAACTGTGCAATTTGGGGCTACTGATAGACAAAGAGGACTTGAGGCAGGTAGTTGTAAAGTCAACATATCTAAGCCACTGATTAGCAGAGAATAATAATAAAACAGAGGGACAGCACAACCCTAGGCAAATGTTACTGTTCTGCTGGAGCATGGAAATTTATGACTGAGCTTCCAAGATGCGAATTAAAAAAGAAGAAAAACTAATGGGTTAAATCATTTTCACTGTAGGATGAAAACAAGTCAGACTTGTCCTGGTAGAATATTGTAAAAGGAATGAGCCAACAGAGCTCCTCGTTTTCATGGGATGAGTGCTGACTGGGCTCACAGACTCCTGTTTCCATGGTAAATTTGCTAAAAATCTTAGCCAGCTCTGATACACAGAAGGTCTGTTCTGTATGTGCTTTTCCTCTCAGGAATGAGACACGATGAAGGCAGGAGGGACCTAAAATCTGAATCAAATGGTGCATGAACCCAACTTTTACCAGCTATTGGTAGGGAAAGGGGTGTCAGTCACAGACAGATGATGGACTGGTGTGCACATTGCTTAAAGTATTTTGGTGTTTTCTTCAGCTTCCTAACATTTTTTTTTAAATCACATACTGAGCAATCAGAAAGAAGACCAGTAAGGAAACATATGACTTGGGGCAACAATACGTGCCACATTGACCCAAAGGACATATACAGAGGATTCTGCCCAGTAATACCCGAATATCCATTTTTGTCAAGAGCACATGGGGCATTTCCTGGGTGTAGACCACATGTTAGGCCACGAAACAAGTATTAACAAACTTAAAGTGATTAAAATTATACAAAGTATCTTCCTTGCTCACAGTGGAAGAAAAGTAGAAATCGATAGTGGAAGGGAAACTGACAAATTCACAAATAGGTGGAAATTAAATAGTACACTCTTAAAAGCCATCACGGGGGAAATTAGAAAACATCTTGAGACGAATGAAAACAAAAACATGACATACCAAAAATGATGGAAGGCAGCGAAGAAATGCAAAGAGGGAAATTTATAGCTTTAAACGCTTACATTAAAAAAAGGGAAAAATATCAAATGAAAAAGATCTGACTTTACCCTTAAGAGACGAGAAAACGAAGAGCAAACCAAACCCAAATCGAGCAACAAGAAATAAAGAATTAGAATAGAGATAAATAAGGTAGAAAGTGGAAAAACCATAAAGAAAATCAATGAAACCAAAAGTTGGTTTTTCGAGGAGATCAACAAAATTGACACACCTTTAACTAGAATGACTAAGGAAAAAAAAGAAAATGCAAATAATTAAAATTAGAAATGGAAGTGGGGACGCTATTCCTGATTTATGGAAGTAAAAAGGATCATAAGCAACTACTAGGGACAATCATATGCCAACAGAGTGGGTAACGTAGATAAAACAGACAGAACTCTAGAAACCCGCAACCTGCCAGCACTGAATCCTGAAGGAATAAAGAATCTGAGCAGACATTTACAACTAGCAACAAGATAGGATCCGTGATCAAAAACCTGCCAACAAAGAAGTTCTGCACTGGGTGGTTTCATTGGTTAATTCTACCAAACACTGAAAGAAAAATTAACACCCGTCCTTCTTGGAAGCTTCCAAAGAATCGAAGAGATCGCTTTCTGATTCATTCTATGAGGGCAGCCTTACTCTGCTACAAAAGACAGACAAACACTTGACGAGAAAACTACAGGCCAATACGCTAGATGAATATTGATGCAAAAATCCTCGACAAAATACTAGCAAACTGAACTCAGCAGCATATTAAAAGGATTATACACCATGATCAAATGGTATTTATTGCTGGAATGCACGAAAGATTTAATATATGAAAATCAATCAATGTAATACATCACATTAACAGAACGATGGAAAACAAACAACACAATCATCTCAATTGATTCAGGAAAAGCATTTGATGGAATTTAACATCCTTTCATGATAAAAACACTCAACCAACTGGGAATAGAGGGAAACTATCTCAATATAATAAAGGCTACATGATGAAAAGCCCACAGCTAACATCATACTTCTGAAAACTTTTCTTAAGACTGAAAACTTTGCTTCTAAGTTCAGAATAAGACAAGAGTGACTACTTTCACCACTTCTGCTCAACATAGGACTGGAAGTTCCAAACAGAATGATTAAACTAAAAAAAAGAAAAAAGAAAAAAGAAAAAAAAAGGAAAGAAAAGAAAGAAACAAAAGACAACCAAATTGGAAAGGAAGAAGTAAAATTATTACTGTTCACAGATGACACACGTAGAAAACACTAAAGATCACACACACACACACACACACACACACACGCACACAAACTGTTGCAACTAGAAAACCAATTCAGCAATGTTGCAAGATACAAAATCAACATGCAAAAATCAGAGGCCTTTCTATACACTAATAATGAACAATCTGAAAATGACATTAAGGTAACAATTCCACGTATAATAGTTTGGGGAAAAAAAGTAAATGAGTTAGGAATAAACTAACCAAGAAGGTGAAAGACTTGTACACTGAAAACTACACAATGTTGCTGAAAGAAATAAATGGAAACACATCTTGGGTTTGTGGATTGAGGACTTAATATCGTTAAAGTGGCAATATTCCCCCAACTGATCTATGGATTCATTGTAATCCTATCACAGTCCCAGTGATGTTTTTATAGAAATGGAAAAAATCCTCATCCTAAAATTCATATGGAATCTTAAAGGACCCTGAAAATCCAAAACAATCTTCAAAACCTATAAAGTTATAGGACTCACCCTTTCCTCTCTCAAAAGTTAGTACAAAGTTATAGTAATCAAAAGTCGGGTATTGGCATAAAGACAGACAGGCAGACCAATGGAATAGAAAAAAAGAGCCCAGAATTAAACTCTCAAATATGTGATCAGATGATTTTTGACAAGGATGTCATGACCATTCCATGAGGAAAAGATAGTCTTTCCAACGAATGGTGCTGGGGAAATTCGATATCCACAAGCAAAATAATGATATTAGACCTTATCTTACACCATGCACAAAAATTATTATTAGACCTAAATGGAAGAGCTAAAAAAAACACATAGAAATGATTAAAAATATAGAACTCTTAGGAGAAAACATAGGAGAAAAGCTTTATGATGTTGGATTTGGTGATGGTTTCTTTGATATGAGCACTAAAAATGCAGGCAAAAAAAAGAAAACATGAGATAAAAATTGGACTTGGTCAAAATTTGAAACTCTTGTACCTCAGAAGATAACATCTACAGAGTGAAAAGGCAATCCACAGAAAGGGACGACATTTGATCGTCTATCTGATAGAGGATCACTATTCAGAATAAAGGAAGAATCCCCACAACTCAACAACAAAATCCTCAAAAATCCATTTAAAACACGTGCAAAGGACTCGAATGAACATTTCTCTTATTTTCTGAAGATGTGCCGATGGCCAACGAGTACATGAAAAGTTACTCGATATCACTAAGGACTAGAGAAATACAAATCAAAACCAGTGACACACTACTTCTGGCCAGTGGAATACACTGAACTACCATATGACCCAACAATTCGGCTTCTGGGCTTATACTTAACAGCACTGAAAGCAGGCTCTTGGACAGACGTTTGGATACCCATGCTCATCGCAATATTATTCGCAACAGTCACAAGGTGGGAACAAAGCAAAGGTGCGTCGATGGATGAATGGATAAATAAAATGTGTTAGGTGCACACAGCGGGATATTATTCATCCTTAAAAAGAAAGGAAATTCTGACACATGCCATAATGTGGATGAACCCTGAGGATGTCGAGTCACAAAAGGATAAATACTGTGTGATCCCGTTGTTATTAGGTACCTAGATTAGTTAAATGCATAGAAACAGAAAGCAGAAGTGGGGGTGTTTCCAGGGGCTGGAGGGCGGGGGGATGAGGAGTTATTACCTAACGGATACAGAGTTGCGGTTTGGGATGATGAAAACATTTTGGGGAGGGATGGCGCGCTGGTTGCACAGAACGAGAATGCGCTCAGTGTCGTTGGACCACACATTTAACAATGGTTAAGATAGTACATTTTATGATTTGTGTATGTTACCACAATAAAAACAATCAGTTGCTGCTCCTAGTTAAACTGAATAGCTAAAGTGGAAGTCGGCACATTAACCCTGGGCATCAACTTTGGCTCCAAATATATTTAGGTTTCCACACATTTGTTAAAAAGTACATTTGAGTTTGTTGCTTTAGACTGACAAGTCCTTCCAACCAGCCAGAAGTCCCCAGATTCCCTACTGTGTGACGCCTCGTCGGTTTCACTTAGCAAGTTTCGTCCCAGTTTCCCCCTTGGGTTGGAAACCCATGTGACTTCACCTTGCCTCTCTTCTATTTCTATCAGCTTGCCTGCACACATCTGTTAGGTGAATAGCTGTTCTTAGTTGTAGGAATGTGAGGTAGAATGGCAAGAGGTCGGATTTTTGGACTTCAGTGTAGATTTAGAATTGAAGCCTGGCCCTGCCCTCCTCAGTTCTATGGCACACGGAGCTTCAGTTTTCTTATTCGTAAAATAGCATTAACAACATTAATTTCGTAGGGTTTTGGGAGGGATAGATGAGGTTGTAAGTACGAAAGCACATAGCATGTTCCTGAAATGGTGATAGTGCCATGTAATTTTCAGAGATTCACTGTGGTTTCGGAGAGTGGTTTCGGTAGTTTGCAGAAGGGTCTCCTGTAGTGAGCCGGACTGTAAGATCCTAGAGATAAGGAGTGGCCATCTTTGTCTTTCGTCTAGAAGACCAATAAATGCTGCTTAATAAACGTAGAGGATAACGATTAAATTTTGTCAACTTGGGAACATAAGCATCAAAATGGCATTCACCTAGCTTTGATGACAATCTCAGAAACAAACAAACAAAAATAGGTCTCTAGACCTTTGGGGATAGAATATGGCTTTTGGTACTGGCCAAGATAATACCTTAGGCTTGCAGAAATCTAGAGGAAAATTAAAGCTGGGAAAAGCAAGGGAACTCATCGGTTACCGGCTTATTATTTCTTTTTTTCCTTCTCACTGCAACGTTCTCATTTCTTTGTTTTTTGGCCCAATTTGCTTTCCCCAAAACTTCTGACCAACTTGCTGACTGCACCTGCCCTTTCTCCCAGCAGCACAGAGCATCCAGGGGATGTGTTTGGGGCGGGAATGGTGTTTTCTGTCTCCTCTCCTCTCAAACTGTAGAGAAGAAGGATAGAAGACATGGAAGAAGAAAATGAGTATTATCAAACTTTTGGCACTGAGTATCAGGTCACTTCCCTCTTATTTTCAAGAGACATGCATGTTCTATTTCATATAGAAACAAGGTAGGCACACCTAGGGATTGATAAATTCATAAACTGCAGGAAAATCTCTGGGCTCCAACCTGAATTCCAGCTGCAGCCCAAACAAAACAAAACGAAATCAGAAAGGAGAACTGCGAGCTGAAGTCCAAGCAACAGCTGGGTATTTAGCCACCCGCTGTGTAAATTAATAAATAGAGACCAAATTAATATTAGTAGTAGTGCATGGTGGCTTTCCCTGTCACACGGATGCCATCAGTTGCTTTGAATGCTCCCTGCCATCTTTGAAAGTTCCAGCTGGGTCCCAGGGGCCAGCTCACAATAGGTCTCTGCCTATGTGGGGAGCAAGCTGCAAATTTTCTCTGCTTGCTAACCGACCGCGCTGCTGGCATACTTCTCACGGTCGTAACTTGTAAATTTGCAAAAAAAAAATAATAGGAGAAAAGATATTTTAGTAGTCATTATTTTTCCAAAGATGGAGACCTCTGGAGCTGAGAAACCTCTGTTCCCAAGGTCCCCAGGAGTAACCAATGCGTGTCACATCGTAGGCAGGAAATACTTTGCAAATGGCAGGAAGAATGAGCTTGGAAGAAAGTTGCTTTACTTTAAGGAACATGTCAATATCCCATTTGTTTAATGGGCCTCCATATGCTAGGCATTAAAAGTAATGACAATGACTCCTTGATGTCAAGTAATGTAACAGTATTTTCAAAGTGTTTTTTTTTTCTTCATACGTTTTCTCCATACAGGCTGTGTTTGATATTTTTCACATTTCACATTTAACGTTGGTGCCTATAGTTACCATAAGACTATGACCTAGAAGCCAGTCAACCCTCCTGGATTTTGAAGATATTTGTTACATTTCCTCATCTGAAAAAGATGGCGTTTTGGGGCGCCTGGGTGGCTCAGTCGGTTGGGCGGCCGACTACAGCTCCGGTCATGATCTCACGGTCCGTGAGTTCGAGTCCCCCATTGGGCTCTGTGCCGACAGCTCGGAGCCTGGAGCCTGCTTCTCTGTCTCTCTGTCTGTCAAAAATAATAAACATCAAAAAAAAAAAATTAAAAGAAAAATAAAACAGATGGCATTTTATCTTAAGTGTGACTCAAATACCAGCAGGTAAATTTGTGGAGGCTTGATTTACCACCGGTGTTTATTCCAAGCTTTGCCACCTAGGAGGGTGCTTGATTAATCCGGTGTTTGTCCAAAGCAGGGCCTCCCAGTCACACTGTCTGGATGTGAGTCCTTGTGCTGTGACAGTAAGCCTGTCACTTCCCATCTCTGATTCTCAGTGTCCCCATCTACAAAAAGGGGATTCAGTTATTCAGCAAATTTTCATGAACTCCCACTTGCAAGCATTCAAAGCTAGGGATGCAACAGTGCACAAAACCCCAAACGTCCTTGCTGTCCTAGAACTTCGCGGTGTTTTGGAGCGAGGAAGCGATAACCAAAGGCCCAGAAGGGTGCCCCTGTTCTGAAGGTAATTAACCAGGGCAAGGGGGACACAGACTGAGGGGCTGCCGGGAAGCCCCCACAGGATGGCGTTTGACAGAGCCCTTAGGGAAGTGGAGGTGAAGCCCTGCGGGTCTGGGGAGTGCAAGTGGTCACTGCAAAGTCCGAGATGGGGCCAGGGTGGGGAAGGTGGGGTCCTGGCCCCGGCGGAGCATCAGTCTTGCCTTCCCACCGGCCTCCAACACCCAGCACAGCAGACGGGAGAGACTCTGAAGGCGGGCTGGTGTCAGAGCCTGAGCGATGCTGGGGGCGCTTGGCGACCCGGGGTGTGGAGGGTGCCGCTGCCCTCCCCCCCACCAGGGGCCAGGGGCCGAGCGGAGGCCAAGCCCCGCCAGCTGTACAGGCCTTAGCGTGGCTAACACACAGCCAGAGCTCAGGTGGGAGGTGCAGCGGGCTCTGGGTCTGACAAGGGACAGCGTGGGACTTCGGGATCCCCTTGCTGTTGTGGTCACTAGACGTGGGGGGACGAGGAAGGAAGCAGGGAGGCCAGGGAAGAGGGAGCCGCTAGAGTAATCCAGATGGTGTGGAATAGAAAACAACGACGTGTAACGCTTGGAAACTCGCAGTTTTCTGGTGGATTGGACAAGGCGTGGGAGTGAAGAGAAGAATCACACATGATGCCAAGGTTTTCGGCCTGAACAGCTGGAAGAGTGGAGTGTGCATATTCCAAGATGGGATCTTGACCCCTATGGGGATGAAAATGAAGATAATAATGGGACCCGCTTCGTTGGATTGTTTGGCGGGTAAACGATTCAATACAGCAAGAGTTTAGAAGTGACATATAATAAATGTTCAATAAACACCATTTTCCCCCAAAGCTATAGCACATTAATTAAAAAATAAAAATAAAAAATAAGCGGCATATCTGTTATTACTGTGGTCCACTTAAAAACATATTAAAATAACAGAAAAAAAATTCCCCTTCAGCAGTTTTGTAGAGTTCTTATGAGAGCTTTTTCATAATTATGTTTTGATTAGCACATACAACTTTATAGTCAATTTCTCATTTAACTTTCGTGCTAAGTACTAAAAATAATAGGGAAATAGCGATTTGATAAATGGGCATCTGGGAACTACTAGTCAGAATCTTGATTTTAGAGCTTCAACATATTTTTCACTGATCATTGAAGACAAGACAGTTTCAAGGAGGAAATGGATTCAGAAATCAGTCTCCTTCTTCTGATGCGTATAGAATGAAAGCGGCTACTTAACTTTTAGGTAAGGGTTTGGGGAAGTTTCTGGACAAGCCCTTGCAGGTTTTGTTTTCAGATAGAGATCACCCCTGAAGGAAGAACAGAGTTGGGTAGACCGGCCCGAATAGTTGCCTCAATTTTTTCCCCCTACAGCTATTCAGATCTACTGAATAAATCCTGTTATGTCAACTGTTACTTTATCATCACGGGATTATAATTTTGTTCGAAGTATGCGTGACACATAGATATTTGAATACAAAATCACATTCAAAAGTCCTATAGATCGCTTTTTACTTGAGTCTAGCTTTCTGGTTTCGGTTTTTAAAGAGGATAAACGATACAGAGTTGCTTGTCATTGCAGGTTGGTTTTAGAATAAAAAATGCATTACTTATGTGAGAAGCACTCTGCAACCTTGAAGCGTTATTATCAATGCCCCTAATTTTTAGATGAATAATCTGTGGCTCCGGAGGCTGACTGTAGTAAGATCCCACGCTTTGAAAGGGGCAGTCAGAATTTGAACCCAGGTCTCTGGCTGGCTCAAAGGCTGATACTTTTTTTTTTTTTTAAGTTTTTATTTATTTGAGAGAGAGACAGAGACAGAGACAGAGACAGTGAACGGGAGAGGGACAGAGAGAGAGAGAGGGAGACAGAGGAGCTGAAGCAGGCTCTGTACTGACACCAGAGAGCCTGATGTGGGCCCAGAACCCATCAACTGTAAGATCATGACCTGAGCTGGTGTCGGACAATTAACTGACTGAGCCACCCAGGTGTTCCAAAGGCTGATATATTTTTTTAAAAAAAACTACAATATGAAGTTTTCTTTTTCCATATAACCTTCCTTTCCTTTCCTTTCCTTTCCTTTCCTTTCCTTTCCTTTCCTTTCCTTTCCTTTCCCTTCCCTTCCCTTCCCTTCCCTTCCCTTCCCTTCCCTTCCTTTTCCTTTCCTTTCCTTTCCCTTCCCTTCCCTTCCCTTCCCTTCCCTTCCCTTCCCTTCCCTTCCCTTCCTTTTCCTTTCCTTTCCTTTCCTTACCCCCTTCCTTCCCTCCCTCCCTCCCCACTGCCCTTCCCACCCTCTCCCCTTTCCCATTCTCTCCCTCTCTTGCTGGCTGCTTGTTTAAAGAGATACTCATGTTATCGGTCCCTGGTCCAGGAACTGGCTGAGATGCTAAATAAGAGAGAGTGATTCTGGTGGATGTGGAAAGGTTTCTAGAGTCTTCATCTTTATCCATTAAACATTAGAGCTTAGAAGGGTTCTCCTTAACTGGTACAGCTCCATCCAATACCCTCCTTACTATTCCTTAATGTGTATCAAATGCGTATCCTTGTCCTGGGTTCCTTACAGAACACATTACCCAAGCTTCCCACTGCTGGCCAAGCTTCCAGACAGCCAGCAGGGGAGTGCCGATCGAGTGACTGAACTAATTTATAAGCAAAGATTTTTGAGTTCATAGTCTCAGGTTAATTTGACCTCGATGTTCCGCCTGAGGCAATTTTTCTTAAATATTTCGCATATGGCGATTTTGAGGTGTGGGAACACATGCATTTGATAAAGAACTTGTTTTGCAGCGAATGGCCGGATACCAAGCTCATTAACTTACACAGCGTTTGGGGGCCGTTAAGTAATTAATATCATGGTGAGCAGGAAATCAATACTGTCTTTGTTTTCTCCCTCCCTGAACGGGAAAATGAGAACTGTGTGCATGGGTAGCTCTGTTGGGTAAAGGGCACTTTACCTTCACCGTCTGTGTTTGCACGATCAGCCCAGACACAGCCCAGACACAGGGTAGCTCTGTTGGGTAAAGGGCACTTTACCTTCACCGTCTGTGTTTGCACGATCAGCCCAGACGCAGGTTGGCCTTTCATTCTATCGTTTATTGACAGTGATTTTTTGGTGGGTTTGCTATTAAGAGCTTTATGGATTTTATGAACTATAGATTCTTTAATTCTTGCAGTAACACTATGAGATGGTACTATCATCACTGTTATTTTATGGATTGGGCGTAGGTGGCCCAATAAACTGTGGCAAGTATTGCCTGCGGACACAACCCCGTACTTCCCTTTTATTTATTTATTTATTTATTTATTTATTTATTTATTTTAAGTTTTTTGTTTTTGAGAGAGAGAGAGCGAGCGAGCAGGGAAGGGGCAGAAGAGACAGAGGGAGAGACGGAATCCCAAGCAGGCTCCGTGCGGTCAGTCCGGAACCCAACGTGGGGCTCGAACTCACAAACCATGTGATCATGACCAGAGCTGAGATCAGGAGTCGGGAGCTTAACCGACTGCGCCAACCAGGTGCCTCCATACTTGCCTTTTATAATCTCCCCGAAACCACTATGGATGGAAACCTGAAAACTTCATTTTCCGGACTCCCTGCTTAGCTGGTGTCCACGGGAGGCAGTAGGAGGTAATCATCACTAATTAAAAGTGGAAAGAAAATAGAAACTACCCTATTTCTGGCCGTGGCAGGTGCCCGCACACTAAGGTAGTAGTTGCCAGCGATTCTATACCCCCGGACAATAAGCATGAACTCCCGCAGAGACAACAGTTAGCACAAACTCAGACCTTCTGGAGCCTACATGCTGTGTCTGGGCAGAGGAGTGTGGGCTCAGGGGAGCATGACCTCCTTCCAGGATGCGATGGCTTTGCAGAGTTTCTGGTTTCTGGAAACCACCAGCTTTCCCATTTTTTGCTCCTTCGGCCCCCAGATTTGGTCTCTTAGTTTCCCAATTTAAATAACTTTCCATCTGAGATACCTGCAGTGGTTTGTATTTCCCTGAATGAACCAAGAGCATCTCCATTTGGCCTGCATTATCTTCCTGTGCCTCCTCACAACCTAAGTGGGCCTTGCCCAGTCCTGAAAAGCTGTGGTCAGCATATTCACCATTTTGCCCTGCTACTGAGGATCCCATCTGCTCGGTCTGTAACACAACTCTTGAAGGCCGTGCAGGCAGAGTGCTCACAAAATTCATGAGCCCCTGTGTCAGCAGAAAGACTTCAGATGTTATGGCTGCCATTTTGACAAAGCCACGTGAAATACCTAAAATCCAACTGAATATCAATGTATCCTTCGTAAGTCTTGAGGCTGAGAACTTAAAATATATATATATATATATATATATATATATATATATATATATATATAACTTAGGAACAAAAAATGCAGAATATGATTAACTGATCCACCTGAGCGGGAGCTGTGGACTTCTGTAAGTAGACTGAAGAATTAAGTAATGCATCTATTTTGAATCTAGGGACGTGGGCCAAGTGACCCTTCTTTTAAGTTATGGCTTTATCAACATAGAAATTATAAACGGGACTCAGTGAGTCTCCTCAGCACTGCAGGTAAGAACCTAGGGCTGTGTTTAAGGTCTGTTCCATTCCATGGAACGGCAATTGTCTTCCTTAAAGGGTGAGAACCTTTCAAACAGGGTTAAGCATAACAATGGCTAAGAGAAGTAAAACAATGGTATTACTATTTCAGGCACTCTTACTTTTTTTTTGTTTGTTTTTAACTTGGTAAATATTAGCTGTTATTACTCTGTTATTATTGCTACAACTATCACTAATTTTGTTAATTGGTTTCAGGGGAGCCTGGGCGGCTCAGTCAGTTAAATGTCTGACTTTGGCTCAGGTCATGATCTCACAGTTTGTGAGTTCGAGCCCCACATCGGGCTCTGTGCCGACAGCTCAGAGCCTGGAGCCTGCTTCAGATTCTGTGTCTCCTTCTCTCTCTCTGTGTTCCTCCCCTGCTCGTGCTCTCTCTCTCTCACACACAAAAATAAACATAAGCAAATATTGTTAATTGGTTTCAAATCAGTGGTAAGGATTGAATTTTTTTCATTGAGGTATAATTGACAAGTAACATACTAGGACGGCTTTCTTAATTCCTCTTTTTGGGAGTTTGTTGTTAGTGTATATAAATGCAAAAAAAACACCTTTGTATGTTGACTACACTGAACTTATACTATCCTATGTACTGAATTTATTAGTTTTAACAGGGTGGTGTCTTTAGGGTTTTTCTATATGTAAAATCATATCATCTACAAATGGTGACAGTTTTATTTCTTCCTTTGTAATTTGGATGCCTTTTATTTCTTCTTCTTGCCTAACTCTTCTGGCTAGGACTTCAGTACCATGTTGAATAAAAATGACATTCTTGTACCATTTCTGATCTTAGAGGAAAAGCTTTCAGCTTTTACTATGGATTACAACGTCAGCTGTGGCTTGGCATCTATCATGTTGAGGTACATTCCCGTTATACCCACTTTGTTGTGAGTTTTAAGAAAATAAAATGGATATCAGGTTGATGTTAAATTTAGTCAGATGCTTTTTCTGCATTTGTTGAGATGATCATATGGTTTTTATCCTTCATTTTGTTAATATTGTGTATCGTGTTGATTGATTTATTGATATTGAATGATCCTTGCACCCATGGAATAAATCCCACTTGATCACGGTGTATGTTCTTTTTAATGTATCATTGAAATCATTTTGCTAATATTTTGCTGAGAATTTTTGCCTCTATGCGCATCTAGGATACTGGCAGGTGTGTGTGTGTGTGTGTGTGTGTGTGTGTGTGTGTGTGTGGTGTTCTCGTCTGGTTTTGCTATCAGGGTAATGCTGGCCTCATGAAATGAGTTTGGGAGAGTTTTCTCTTCTTCAGTTTTTTGGGAAAGTTTGGGAAAGATAGGTATTAAATCTTCTTTCAATGTTTGGTAGATTTCAACAGTGCAGCCATCTGGTCCTGAATTTTTGTTTGTTGGGAGATTTTTGATTACTGATTCAATCTCTTTACTAGCAATCAGTCTATTCACATTTTCTATTTCTTCACGATTCAGTCTTGAAAGAGTGTGTGTTTATAGGAATTTGTTCGTTTCTTCTAGGCTGTCCAATTTGTTGATGTATAATTGTTCATAGTAGTCTCCTGTGATCCTTTGTATTTCTGTGGTTTCTGTTGTAACTTCTCTCTCACTTCTGATTTATTTCTTTGAGCCCTCTTTTGTTCTTGGTGAGTCTAGCTGAAAGTTTGTCAATTTTGTTTTTCTCCTCAAAGAATCCACACTTTGTTTCACTGATCTTGATGATCATGCTTAATGTTTAATGTGCTCACAATTTTAAGAAATATGGCAGTCTTACAACTTAAGTACGTTTATAAAGCTTTGACAGACTACCCAGAATTGGGTTTTCCTTCTTGCTGCAAATGACTAAAAATCAAAGCAAAACATATTAGACAGTAGGCAACACAAGTGTACCTCCTAGGCAGAAAGGAAAGAAATAAGGTGAGACCAACAACTGTCCTGGCTTTTTGCTTGGAGGCTTTTTCTAGAACGATGGCACGGGAAGGGGAACTCAAGTTCAGGGCCGCTCTGAAAGACATATGAGTGTTCAGGAAAGCTGACATGGCTGGAATCTGTGGGGAAGAATACTGGGGAAAAGGGAACGACACAGAGAAAGAGCTCCAGAAATCTGTGTAGGCATCCCTGTGAGTTTTTTGCTGAATACTAAGCCACATGTGTAAGCGCCAGGCAAAAAATAAACCACAGAGAAGTTGTAAGCGGAATTATTCCCAGAGGTTATATGGGGCTAGGAGACAGTAAATTCTGGCCAGCCAGAAATAAAAGACCTGAATAAGTACCTCGAGCATACAGAAAAGACCCTCGAATGACTCCTTAAAAAAAACAGGGCTCAGCTAGTCCCAGGATAATGGATCTTCCAGACTTTCTTTAATAATGCTTAAAAACAATCCCCGAAGGTATCAGTCTCATCCATAAGTAACTTAGTTGCCTGTCAGGTCAAAATTCAATGTTCTTCAAAAGGAGACAACAAAGTTCAGATTCACAGTATCTGGCATCCAATCAAAAATCACTGGCCATGTGACGATGCAAAAGAACGTGATCCATAACCAGGATAAAACCCAATCAATAAAAGCAGAACCCCAAATGACAAAGATATTTGCACCAACAGGCAAAAACTTTAAAAATGCCATTATAGGGGCCCGTGGTAGCTCAGTCAGTTAAACGCTGGACTTCTGCTCAGTCGTGATGTTGCGGCTCCTGAGTTGGAGCCCCACTTTGGGGTCTGTGCTGACAGCTCAGAGCCTGGAGCCTGCTTCGCATTCTGTGTCTTCTCTCTCTCTGACCCTCCCCTGCTCTCTCTCTCTCTCTTTCTCTCAAAAATAAATAAGCATTAAAAAATTTTTTAAACGCCATTATAAATTTGCTTAGGAATGTAGAAGACAATATGAGCATAATGGAGGAAAAATGGAAGACCTAAAAAATACCCAAATGCAACTTTAGAGATGAAAAACACAACAGCAGAAATAAAAAAGAACAGCGATAAGATTAACACAATATTAGGCCTCAAGAAGACAAAAATTAGTGACCGTGAATACATAGCAGGAGAAACCGTCTAAACTGAAGCACAGAGAGGAAGAAGTCTAGGGAAAAACCTGAACCCCCATGACCTATGAAACAATAGAAAGCTACCTACCGTATGTGTAACTGGGGGGTCAGAAAAGTGGGGGTGGGGGGGAAATGTCAGCGAGCATAATGGCTGAAAAATTCCAAATTTGATGAAACGGTAAGTTACAAATCTCAACATACCACAGGCAGAACACATGCACATGTTGTGCGCACGCACACACACACACACACACACACCATAAATGTTCCCCAAAGCACTTCATAGTCAAATTGCTAAAAAGCTGTGATATAGGAAAAAGTCTTAAAACCAGTCAGAGCCTGGGTGGCTCGGTCAGCTAAGCATCCGACTTTGGCTCAGGTCATGATCTCACGGTTTGTGAGTTCGAGCCCCATGTCAGGCTCTGTGCTGATGGCTCAGAGCCTGGAGCCTGCTTCAGGTTCTGTCTCTGCCCCTTGCTTGCTCATGCTCTGTCTCTCTCTCTGTCTCTCAAAAATAAACATTAAAAAATTAAAAAAAAAAAAATTAGAGGGGCGCCTGAGTGTCTCAGTTGGTTAAACGGCCGACTTCAGCTCAGGTCATGATCTCACCGCTTGTGAGTTCAAGCCCCGCATCGGGCTCTGTGCTGACCGCTCGGAGCCTGGAGCCTGCTTTGGATTCTGTGTCTCCCTCTCTCTCTCTGCCCCTCTCCCACTCATGATCTGTCCGTCTCTCAAAAATAAATAAACGTTAAAAAAAATTCAAAAAAAATTCAAAATGTAGGCAAAATAAAGACATTTCAAATAAATACAAGCTGAGAGAATTTGTCACCAGCAGAGTGGCACTCTAAGAAACGTTAAACAAAGTTTGGATTGTAGGGACATAGTATCAGAGGCAAACTTGGGTCTGCACAAAGCAGCAAGGAGTGCCAGAAATGGTAAATCTTTGGTAAATATAAAATACTTCTTACTTTAAACTGGTTTAAAAATAACCGACTCTTTAGACAAAAATGATTACAATATACTGTGGGGTTTAGAACACATGTAGAAATCGGTGGTGATGGTAGGACAAAGACTGAGAGGGGGTAAACGGAAGAACTTCTGGAAGATTCTATGCTCACAGTGGTAGAAAGTCATCTGAAGGTAGAGAGAAGTTAAAGATGCTTATGTAACCAATTTAATGTGCAACTGACTTTGGCTTGATTTTCATGTTGAAAATTTCCCAGGTTTATGCAATTTCCATAACATTGCTTGTTTGTTTGTTTATCTATCTATTGATTTATTTAATGTTCATTTATTTATTTTGAAAGACGAACGGCGTGAGCCAGCCAGAAGGGCGGAGGGAGAGAGAGAATCCCAAGCAGGCTCCATGCTGGTTGATCTCATAACCAGGAGATCATGACCAGAGCTGAAATCAAGAGTCAGATGCCCAAATGGCTGAGCCACCCAGGCATTCTGTTATTGTATTTACAAGTGATATATTTCTAGGAATTGTTTGAAAAATTGTAAATATGTCAGATGAAATACTTCAGTGACACAATACGAAGGTCCAAGATTTCATCTGTTCACTCCTGGCTTTAATTTTGTTTCTATTTATTTTTTAAATTTCTTTAAACTTTATAATTACATTGGCCAATCGGTTTAAAGAAACTCACCCTGAGTTGAGAGTCCTTAGGGTTCTGGGTCCCTTAATTAGTTCATTCTCATCCAGCTTTCAAAGTATTTCTAATTAAGCAGAAAACATATCATTCTAATCTATGTTTTATTTAAAAAAATTTTTTTAATGTTTATTTATTTTTGAGACAGAGAGAGACAGAGCATGAATGGGGGAGGGTCAGAGAGAGAAGGAGACACAGAATCTGAAACAGGCTCCAGGCTCTGAGCTGTCAGCACAGAGCTGGATGCGGGGCTCGAACCCACGAACCGTGAGATCATGACCTGAGCCGAAGTCGGACGCCCAACCGACTGAGCCACCCAGGCGCCCCTAATCTATGTTTTAGAAGAGTCAATCTTCCTGTCCTGGTTAGAAACAAACCAGAGAAAAATAAATGCAGGTGAGGTGGCAAGAACCTCGTAAAGGAGACAGAATTATGGTCATCCCGATCAACGCGGAAAAAGCACTGTGCCCTCTATCATTACTCAGTCATATTTGAAACACGACTCTGAGCAAACGAAGAATAAAAAGGGAATTTCTTTAACCTAATAAAGGTTTAATCAAGATAGAGTGAGCTGCAAGCGGCAACATAAAAACAAAAATAGTGGCTCAAGGACCTATTTCTTGCTCAAGTGAACAGGGGCGGTCGCTGGCCAGCAGGGCGGCTCCCAGAGCATCAGAACCCAAAGCAGCTTCTATTGTGATTTCCTGTCCCCTTTCCTTGTTACAGTTCAAGAGGGCTGCTCTACCTCAGCTATCTAGAATGCACAGCAGTCCCAGAAAGGAAGAGGAAAGGAAGAGCATTCCCCTTCCCGTTAAGGACATGCACCACCTCTAATTATATCTTACGGGCCAAAGCCTGGGTGGCTCAGTAGGTTAAGCGTCCACTTCAGCCCAGGTCGGGATCCGGAGCTTCGTGGGTTGGAGCCCCGCGTCTGGCTCTGTACTGATGGCTCGGAGCCCGCGGCCTGCTTCGGATTCTGTGTCTCCCCCTCTGTCTCTGCCCCTCCCCTGCTTGCACTCTGTCTCTCTGTCTCCCCAAAATAAATAAACATTAAAAAAGAAAAGATAACCACATCTATGATCATCAAGGGATGCTGAGAAATGTACTATGCATTTCAGGTAACTTATTAAATAAGAGAGTCAATCAACCAATGGAGGGACATGTGGAAAGAAGGAGATGAACAAAGAGACCCCCTGCCCCCCACCCTGGGAGGAGAGAGGATGGGAGGCGAAGAGAAGATTTGCTACAGAACTGGATGCTGAGGAAAGAAGTCTTGGCATGCCCACACATGGATTAGCATAAGCAAATAAGTGGTTTACTTAGCGTTAAGAAAATGGGTTCCGAGGGATCGCCAGACGGAGCTGAAAGGGTGGTCAGGAGGAGAGGAGAGGAAAGTCTCTGGAGTCCTTTGAGCCAAGGGGAGGACTTGACACCCTCCCCCCCCATCAGCCTGAAGGCTCTTCTCCACTCTGTGAAGCCCTTGTCGCATCTTTCCAGGTGTCTGGACACACGGGCACTCATTGCCAACGAGACGATCTGGGCCAAGCGGAGACACTTTCACAGAATAAGAGAACTCAAGAGTGTATCTGCACCCATAGAACCTATGGACGATTGCCTCTCTATGTGGTGAAACCGACAGCCAGGATGTTTATCATTTATCCGTTAAAGCTGCGAAACATATTTCTTCTCTCGTTGGTTACAGAACTGACTGCTGTGTTCCCTGTGCTTTCTCTCCGGTCCGCTGGCACAGGGCGGGGGTGTGGGGGCGGCTGCTGTGGCCCCAGACGCTGGGCGGAAGGAGGCACCCGGGGACGAAAAACAAACCGCTGTCCTGGGCTGGGTTGGATGCCATCTCACCTTAGAGCGGTCAAGCTGAGAAAACAGGTCAGGGCTTGTGAGAAGCTGCACAGAGGAGAGAGGGAAACGGCCTGTTGGGCAACTGCACGCAAACCCAGCTGGCTGGGCAGATCTGTGCCAAGCTGGCCTGATGCAGAGAAGAGGCATATCAGGTGACCATCAGACTGCCCCGTCCCACCTTACTTCTCCAAGACAAGTGGCCCCACAGCTCTGCCTAATCCCAGCCCTGCCAGCTCAGAATCCTTGGCCCTATCCTTTCGTCTTCCATTCTTCTACAACAGTCCCGCCTCTGGGAGCTAGAGCCGAAGTTACAAACCTGAGTTCATGGCTCAGAAATAGGATCCCATCCCATGGTTCGTGACACGTACATAAATAACATTTAAAAGGTCATGTGAAACCACGAGCTGCTGTGACACACCTCTGAGAGGGGCCAAAATCCAGAAGGCTGACAACACCCAAGGCTGGCACAGATGTGGAACAGCGGGGACTCTCATTCGTTGCCGAGGGAATGCAAAATAGTGCGGCTGGTGTGGACCGCGGTTTGGCAGCTTACTGCAAAGCGAAACGTAGTCTTACCAAATGATCCAGCGATCACGCTCCTAGGTGTTTACCCAAATAGACTGAAAACCCATGTCCACACGAAAGCCTGCACACCAGTGTTTATCGGAGGTTTGTTCATAATTGCCCAAACTCAGAAGCAATCAAGATGTCCTTCAGTAGGTGAATGGGTAGACTGTGGTGCGTCTAGACAATGGACTATTATTTAGGGCTAAAAAGAAATGAGCCAGGAAGCACTGAAAACAAAATGCGGAGGAACCTTAAATACGCTAAGTGAAAGAAGCCAATCTGAAAATGCTGCATGCCGTATCATTCCAACCATCTGACGTATGGAAAAGGCAAGACTGTGGCCACAGTGTAAAGATCAGTGGTTGCTCAGGGGCAGGGCGCAGGGGTGAATAGGTGGGGCACAGGAGTTTTGGAGCAATGGGAGTTGTAACAAATGTCCATAGCAGGACAAGATGTTAACAGCAAGGGAAACTTGGGGTGGGGGGTGTTTGTGGAAACTCCCTGTATTTTCCGCTTCATTTTTCTATCAACTTAAAACTGCACAAAAAAACCATCAAATCTATTCATTTTTTTAAAAGATATACGTTAACAGTAACAGTGCCACCCTCTAAAAAAGTATTAATTGGCTTTCCCACAAAGAAGGTGTTAAGTACTTATTATCTGTTTTAATGTAACTTGATTAATGTAACGTTAATGTAAACTTATTACGTTTATAGTAGAGACATGGAGATATTTTTGCAAAGTAAAAAACCATGGAGTGTTATGTTTAAAAATTAAACCAGGAGAAGGGCGCCTGGGTGGCTCAGTCGGTTGAGCGTCCGACTTTGGCTCAGGTCATCATCTCGCGGCTTGTGAGTTCGAGCCCCGCGTCGGCCTCTGTGCTGACAGCTGCAAGGCAATGTGTTAAGTCTTGATGTCAACTCTTGCCCTCCCCACACCCCCCCCCCCCCCCCCCCCGCCCAGGGCTTGGGAGCTCGTGGGGAAGACATAGGGGGCAGGTGGTGATAAGGGCAAGCGTTCATTACCTCTGCAGGCAGAAGTAAGGCCCACAACATTACTTTAAGCTTCTGTACGAAGAGTAGTGTCTCCATTTCCTAACAGGAACTGGACGATCCAGGGAAGACTTCTTGGAGAGAAACGTGATGGACTGATACCCCAAAGATTAAAAAGGGTAGACAGGTGACAAGGGGAGTCCTGGGAGAATGTACCGGACACAGGGAATGCTTGTGGGAAAACCTGGAAAAGAGAGTGTTAAGGACCCAAAAGAAATTCATTCATTCAGTGTAGCCAGAGCAGAGATTGCAGGAGACGGTCCTGAGGCCCCAGCGTGTGGGGACGACGATGGAGGGTGTAAACCACGCTGCTTGGGCTCTACCTAGAGAATAACAGGGAAGCATCAAAGGGCTGTGACATGACTGGGTTCGTGTTCTGGAAAGACTATGGAGAGTGGGTGAACGTGGAACCACAACACTCAAGAAACTGGTTCAGTAATTCACGGAAGTGAACGAGTACCAACGAGAATAAAGGCGGAAGGATAGAGAGAAGGTGAAGATACCAGAGACTGAGAATGAGCCGGTGTCTTTGGTGATTAATCTGCTGTCAGGAGAGAGGAATCGAGTATATTGCCTCCTATATGTTCGGCTTGGGAAACTGATTAGACAAATGGTGCATTCACCCAGGTAGGTAATAACGGAAGTAGGCAGATCTTTTTTTTTTTTTTTAATTAACACTTTATTTTTTCAGAGCGGTTTTAGTGTCACAGGAAAATGGAAAGTTTCAGAGATTTCCCATTACACCCCCTGTCCCCACCAATGCACGACCTCCCGCCCCCATCGATGGCCTAACCACAGTGGTACACTTGTGACGATCAGTGAGCCCGCACTGACCATTCGTCACCGGAAGCCTGTAGGTTACATTAGGGTTCACTCTTGGTGTTGCATATTCTGAGTTTGGACAAATGTATGAAGACTTGTAGCTCTCTTCATTGCCTCTGTGAAACTCCTCTGTGCCCCTCCCATTCACTTCTCTACCCCCCCCCCCCGCCCCCCAACCACTGATCTTTTCACTGTCTCCATAGTTTTGCCTTTTCCGGAACGTCATATAGTTGGAATCATACCGTCAGCAGCCTGCTCAGCCTGGCTTTTTGGCTTTTTCCACTTAGTCATACGCATTTAAAGTTCTTCCATACCTTTTCATGGCTCGATAGCTAATTTCTCTTTAGAACTGAATAATATTCCACCACCTCACCTACTCAAAGACATCTCGGTTGCTCCCAATTCCTTGACGATTTTGAATAAAGCTGCTGTAAACATTCGCGTACAGGTTTCTGTGCGAACATAAGGTTTCAACTCATTTGGGTTAATATCAAGGAGTGTGATTGCTTGGCTGGTATGGCAAGGGGCTTAGCCGCGTAGGAAATTGCCAAAGCGTCTTTAGAAACGGCTGCCCCGTTTTGCACTCCCATCAGCCACGAATGACAATTCCTATCGCGCCAGCATTTGGTGCTATCAGGGATCTAGATCCGGGCCCTCTTCCCTGGCGAGGTGTCTGTTAACGTCTTTTGCCCATTTTTAAATCAGGCTGTTTGTTTTCTTATTATTGAGTTTTGAGAGTTCGTCGTACGTTTTAGGTAACAGTCCACGATTAGGTGCGTCTTCTGGAAACATTTTCTCCAGTCTGTGGCTTGTTTTCTCATTTTTTGACACTGCCTTTCACAGAGCAGAAGTTTTTAATTTTAAGGAGGTTCACCTCATCAATTCTTTCTTTCGCAGGTCATGCCTTTGGCGTTGAAGACACAGTTTGGAAAGTGAATTGAGTTCCATTCTGTTCCTGTTGGATTTGAGTCCCCTTTGGACGTCCATTTGGTTATAGGACCCTCAGCCTAGAAGAACGGATTTGGTCTGTTCATTGGGATCCCCTTGTCTCCTTGTCTCCTTCCCCAGCACTCATTGCCTGGATGGCAGCTTAGTCTGCACTCAAGACACTGGGATCCCTGTCACCGTCTCTCTTGGAGGCCCCCTCCTCAAAAGTAGCAAGACAGCATTGAGAGACAGGAAACAGCTCCTGTTTCTTCGGCATTCTGGGACAATTTTTCTGCTCTCTGCCATTGGGGAAGCAAAAGCTTTCTACGTGCATGCACTGTTCTCAGGGGAAAAGTTGGGCTTTACACTAAGAGATTCTTGGCTTGGGATTCCCAGACAGGGTTTGGGAAATCTGATTTTCAGTTGCGAGATGGTATGTGAGAGAGAAGTGGTTTAATTTGGATTCCCAAGGAGCCGTGCCCCAGACGATCCTAAGCCAAAACCTGTTGGACTGATCATAGATTTTAGACCACAAGGAGGGAAATACAGCATGTGATAAGGCAGCATATATGAAGAAAGACCCCAGGACATCCAAAGGGGTTTAGTGTTTTGCCTTCTGCCTAAAACTAAGGGAAGGGTCATGTCCCAAGTCAGCCACAGTGGAGCACATGTGTGGTGGCTAGACCTATTTGTGTCATCAGTTCTTTGGCCTCTGGATGGGGGTGTACCTGAGCCTCCAAAGCTGCAGGCAGGGAGAATCACTCAGGCTTCTGTTGTGGATCAATTCACAGCAAATTCATCACGACGAAACAGAAGGAGATGCTGTAATGAACCACCCAAACGGATGCCTCTTTTTGGACACCTGGACGGTACTAGGCATTAACGCTGGGAACTTCCATCACCTCCTGGAAGAATCTTGAATTTGACCTAATATTTATCCCAAGTAGGCCAAGTGGTAAAACAGGAGGACCTGAGTTGCCATGCAGGAGTGGGGTGAAGATGTGTTGTTTCTTTTTTTCTGGTTCCCTCAATGGAAATCCATGCTCTTGAGCAAGTTAAGATATAGAAAATAAAGTTCCATTTCTGCACAACTGACATAGAGTGTGAGATTTTGCATCTTCTAAGCAAGCCCCCGTGTCACTTCTGGAACATGAAACTCTTTCTTTGGATCTGAGAGTCCGTGCCGTCCAATTACAGCATCCTTTCCCTGACTGCTGCTATGACATCCCGTTCCATACCAGCCCACCTGTTAACATCTGTTTATGTCCCTTCTCTTTACCTTGTATCCTAACAGCATCTCTAGCTATTTTAGCACATTTCAGCATCCCAGTTATTTTAATATATTTCAACATACCCCAATAAAGGTCATCCCAGGTGACCTTCTGTTACTGCCTTTGGCCTTATGGTTCCTTTACCTCCTTGTCTTGCAACCACTAAGCAATGGCCGATTGTTACACTCTACTCCTCTGCTTGCAAAAGCTTGGAATTGGTGTATCCCTCACTCGTTCCCTTTCTACCACCCCGATGCAGCCTTTAGCTAATGGCACACAATCACCTACACTATTCAGTAACCTGCTTCCGGTCTCATTTACTTCTGTGTCCGATTTCGATACTGTGGTCAGCTATTTTAACTCTCTTTGTTAATCCTCGAGGCCTTATTAAGCATCCTGCCATATCCAATTTTCTGTCATTGCTGTTTTCATTTCTCATTTCTGCTTCTGGGCCACGGATCACTGCCAAAGAATATGCTGGAACTCTGCCAACCCGATCGACAATGTATTCGTGTTAACTTCAGCTGGGATACATTTCTGCTTATCAGGCTTATCATTTCATGTCTTCTCATTTCCCCCAGAAAACCGCGATGATCTTCTAAACTGGAGTACATCCTAAAAGGATTTTGAAAAGGATTTTGAAAAAGCCCTCTTCACTGGACTTTTCTGCCTTGTCAATCAATGTGCTTCCGTTCTCTTTGCAGCCACATTTCTAGAATTGCATATTCAATTCCACTATGTCTAAACCTCCTCAGACATTTAAAAATGGACATACCAACGTTTTCGGCAAAGATTTAAATAGTTCACAAGTATGTACTTCCTGGTTTATTTTCAGATTGACACTTTAAAATAAAAGTGTTGCATTATCCCTTTAAATGAATCCAGTGTAATAGAAATACCATGGTAATTTGACACCTGACTTTATCCATTTAAAAAATACACAAAGGTTTTTTTTTTTTTTAACAATTTTTTCATTATTCCTTTTATTTCTTGAGCTCATATTCTGTTCTGCTTCCCCCACATTTTATCTCAGTGTCCTTTTATGCTTAATGTCATCACTCTGTCGGATTTCTCTACAATGAAACTCAGGCAGTATTTAATTTATTTTTCTTTACTGTGACTACAAGATTTATGTGTTAAAACATTTCTTTTTGATTGGGCTATCGTGAAAATCATTACAAGTACAGAGTTGCTCCAAACATCACACATATATGGCAGTTTGAAAAACAGGTATGAAAGCACACGTTTTATTGGAAAGGCATGCTAATTAGGCAGATAGGAACGAGTATCTGGTTACGTAATGAAAGGAGCTATTGAGTTTTTTCTTTGTGTTGTGCACCTGAGAGTTTTACACCCAGGCAGTGCATGGGATGGATGAGAAATTCGCTTGTTTTTGAGAAAGTGGAGGAAGGAAGGGCTGGGGTGGGGGGGGTGGTGGTGGGTGAAGAGGAAACAGCAAGATGGACCGACTTGGTGCCCTGTGCTCCCCTGGGGCTCCTGGGATCCCACTTTGAAGACCAGTTGTTCTGAACTTTCCTCTCCTTGAGCCCCAGTCCCCAGGCAGTAAGGACACAGGTCCACGGAGACTTTCGAGACCTTCCTTCGAGACCTTCCTTCGTTTTCCATCCTCGCTCCTGGAGGTGATCTCGCCCCCCTGCCCCCATGTCCTCTTCCTTCCACCCCCTTGGAAGATGTATCCTTGCTTTTAAGGTTCATGGACTCCTTCCCACAGATGCTGGTTTTTTTTTTTTTTTTCTCGTGGTTTTAATTGCATCCCGTCTCTCACGATTTCTTTCTTTCCAGATGTTTTTCCTTCTGCCAACAAACTTGCCCAGTCTCTCCGGTTTGTGTGCTTTTAAAAACACTTTTAATTTAAAAACAAAAAACAAAAAAAAAACAACAAAAAAAGCCCTCTTCACTGGACTTTTCTGCCTTGTCAATCAATGTGCTTCCGTTCTCTTTGCAGCCACATTTCTAGAATTGCATATTCAATTCCACTATGTCTAATTCCTCTCAATATTTTACCTCCCACCCCACCCTGCAGTGATCCACACTCACACTCCTTCCTAGAGTGTTTTCCACCTTGTGCGTTCCCCTAAGTACATTTGATGAGGGAGCGTAAGACAAGCTGAGGGCAAAAGCTAATGATACCCTCCCAACCCCCAGTTGGGATGTGTGTGACATTCCTCAGGCACTCCCAGCTGCCCAAGGACAAAGGAAAGGGGAAAACAATGGTTAAATGATAGAGACCACAGCCCTGAAGGACCTGAGTCTCCATCAGTTTACATATGTCTTGGTAAATTACAAGAAAAAGCAATCTTATTGATAGCCTGATCTTCAGCAACCTAGAGACTCAGTTTCCTGGAGACCCAACATCACCTTGTCCTCCATCGTGATGTGGGGAACAAAGGCAAGAAGGAAATGGCAAGTAAAATTAAGTTCCCTTATAACCTGCAGCCCATTGACAAATCTGTGAGGCACATACCAAGTAGAACATTCCTCCAGGAACCCTACTGTCCTAATGTTAATGCCTTACTAGAGGGAAAACAACCTTAACTCCACAATAGCAAGGCCTCAGGTATCTTCTGAGTCCTCTTTAGCATATCAAAGTCCTTCTAGAGGCCTCCCTTTTGCTTTACTCCCCCAACTCCATAGTATATAAGCAGTCACTCTTCTGGAGCAGCTCTTCCTGCCCGGGGATTCTATCCCCAGGTTTTAATAAAATCACCTTTTTGCACCAAAGATGTCTTCAAGAATTCTTTCTTGGCCGTCAGCTCCAGACCCCACAATCACTCAGAAGCCCCATCACCCTTGTTTATATTTTCTAGATTTTCCACCTCTTGGATGCCAACTGGTTGTTTCATTTCCCCATTGCTCAGGTGATGCACTCCCAAGGCACCCAGGCTGCTTCTCTGTCTGAGAGCCTCGCCACACCCCTGCTTCATGCTGGGGCCCTCCTCCTCTTAGGGATTTCTAACGTGCTCTGAAAGGCTGCCCTTTGCTCGGAAATTCAGTTAATGCATTCTTTAAAATCTCCCGTGAGACTTCGTCTTTGACCCATTTTTGAAGCGTGCTGTTTTGCTTCCAGGTGTTTCCATTTGGCCTCCACTGACCATGCCAGGGTGAGGGGGTCAGCTTAGATTTTACATCCTCCTCTGTGCTCTCAATCAATGTTTCAGTCACACTTCCCCTTGCTGCTTGGAGCAGAAACCCTACCTCCAGCCCAGCTCAATGTACCATACCATCCACTCTCTCAACATTACCTTGGATCTTCCTGGATTTATAGTTCTGTTTATATTTAGAATTCTTGGTTGCTCAGGTGTTTTGCTTCGTTTTGTTTTGTGGTGTTTTGTTTTTGTTTTGTTTTTTAGCTTCCCAGACACTGGTTGCAAAGTCATTTGAAGGCTATTCTATCTTAAAAAAAATTTTTTTTAATGTTTGTTTACTTTTGAGGGAGAGAGAGACAGAGCACAAGCAGGGGAGGGGTAGAGAGAGAGGGAGACACAGACTCCAAAGCAGGCTCCAGGCTCGCTCTGAGCCATCAGTACAGAGCCCGAAGCAGGGTTCGAACCCACGATCATGACCTGAGCCAAAGTCTGACGCTTAACCGACTGAGCCAAGGCGCTCCTACTTTTTTTTTAAGTTTATTGATTTATTTTGAGAAAGACAGAGACAGTGCGAGTGGGGCAGGGGCAGAGAGTGAGAGGGGGACAGAGAATCCCAAGTAGGCTCTGCGTCATTAGCTCAGAGCCTGATGTGGGGCTTGAACCCACAAAAACTGTGAGATCATGACCTGAGCCGAAACCAAGAGTCGGCCCCTTAACCGCCTGAGCCACCCAGGCGCCCAACGGTTATTCTATTTCTTAGCTTAGGAAACAATTGTAGGTTGAAATTATGGAAATATAATAAACAGTAATCATTCTGGGGGAAATCAGATTAAAGAGTCGTCAGATTACTGTCCAGAGTTTGGGTTTCTGACCGTATACCTGATTTGTTCCCAAACAATACAGAATGCCATGCCTTGAAAATGTGTGATGAATGTCTACCGCCATTTAAATGGATGACTCCATAGTCAATTCCCACTCTTATTCATTTGCTCTGAGAATTTGAGTAAATTCCTCATGTTTTTCAAGTTTCCTTTGAACGGGGCTAATAATGATTCATTTGCAAAATGCCTTGGGTAAGGAGATCTCATATGTGCAAAGGTTTTTTTTTTTTTTTAAATATATAACTAATAACAACATCTGTGAGGTTTCACAGAATATTATTACAGTATTTAATTTGAGAGAACAAATACATCTAATTGAGGCTTGTTAAATAACGGAGAACACAAAATTATTTTTTTGGAAACCCAAAATGCATTCAACGAAAATTACCAGGTAGCAAACGTAACTCAAACAATTCCACTTCATTGTAACCCTTTGAATTTATATTATACTCCTTTCTAAGTTCAAAGAATTTAATTAAGTGATTTTTTTACAAAATCCAACATATAATCATCCAACCAAGTCTACGGGTTAGTAAATGAATCATAGAACAATACTTTGCTATGTCTGTTTGCCCATGTGTTTACAATTTCTGGCGTGAAATTTCATCAGTTAAAATGCTATCAGTTTCCTGCTCTGAGTGGCACTTTGACATTTGGCGGGATCATTCTAGAATTCCTACCCCTTCCTTTGTAAGGCTCATTAGTGGTGGTCAGGAACACTGGGAGCCCTGTTACTGACACCCCCTATGTCCACACATGGGCTGGTTTTGGGTAAACATCTTTGGCAGTGGGCCTTCCACTGCAGTCTGAACTCACTCTGTCCTGGAGCGACTTGTGAAAATACAGTTTCCCAGGCCCCACAACCACAGAATCGGAATATCCAAAACTGATCCTGGAATCTGCCTTTTTTTTTTCTTTTCAAAAAAAAAATCACTCTAAGTCAAGCCAGAGCTCATTAAAATGTATGCATCACTGATGTGATACAAGACAATCTGTATTTTCAGGCTTGCAATTTCTCCGCACATACCATAATTGGGCTCACCTGCCCACATCCCTAAGGCATGGCTAGTATCCTATTTAAAATTGCTCTCCGCTTCTGGGTGCCGTTTTACATTACTTTTGTACCAACCCGTGGGGACGAAGGTCACTAGTTTAGTCTTCATCCATCAGTGTTTGCCTTCCTTTCCTGCTGTTCTGATTCTCTGTGTGCTGCTTCGTATCATTGATTAGGTACTATATTATTTTACATATGTGTTTCTAGGTTCTCAGGTTATTATTTTTAGTTGCATAACTTGTGTTATGTTTAGTCTCCCCACACTGGGGTGTATGTTTAGCTTCCCCAACCAGATTTTAAACTGCTTGAAGACAGAGAGAAAGGCTCCTTTCTTTAGTATTCTGGACCAGTGCCCTGCTCAGAACTCTGAGGCCAGCAGGTGTTCATGAAATGCATTTTAACAGACTGGTGTTTTGCATACACATCTTCAGCTTGAGAAGAACAAGAATGGCCTGGGAGCTCCATGGTAATGCAGTGACTGGATATCCATGCATAGATTACCTAATGAGATATACGAATACAGCATTAGATACCCACCTCATCTGGCACCTCATGAGAGGGAAGGGGCCATTTTGGGATAGCCTTATTAGCATCCGGGAGGGATTTGTGATTAATTAAAAATGTTAGTGATCATTAGTGCCTGAGAGTCAGGGGACACGGTTACTCAGCATCCGCTCTAATTAGAACTTAAATGCCAAAAAAAAAAAAAAAAAAAAAAAAAAAAAAAAATTTGCCTGTATTCTAGTCCCTTCAATGTATAGTCATTCCAGGAACATCTTAGAATAATAGATGACATGTCACTGAAGCCAATTAGCATTTCCTAAAAACCTGAGCATGCTTCCATTTCTTCTTCTAAAAAGCCCTTTTCTTATTAAATGGCAGAGCGCGTGAGTATGCGTGCAGTGTGTACATAAGCGTGTGGACACCGAGGGAGGCTGCCTGAGTTTTAGCTCTAATGAGGAGAGAACACGTTCCACGAATACATGCTAGTTAGTGCACAGCATTTAGCCACAACTATGAAAATTGAAATCCAGCCCACGATGTAAGGTTTTGTATCCTTGTGGTAACTCTCCCTCGGCGGTCAGGAAATTAGTATGTGTGCTTGTGTTGAAAAGCCCGTTTTTAACTCAATGGTTTAAATGAAGTTGTACTGAAGGAAATCATCAGAAGTCTCCATATGAATATTTCACTACCCGTGTTTACAGAAATGCCCTCTCTGTGAGGATGTGGACCTGAAGTTTCTTCTAGAACGTAGGCAGGGAGGCATTTTGGCTCCTCCGGGAAACTGGCACACTTCCTCCTTTATGAAAATAGGAGCTGCATAATTGACAGTGTCTGGCTTTTGTTCGGTTGCCAAAAATCTCAGAGCTAAATTTAAAGCTCAGCTCTGCCAGTTTTGCAGAGATTGAACAACGGAGTATCTATGTTCTTTTATCATCTTGCCTTGGCGTTCTCCTTTTATTGTATTTCAGGCACCCCTACCTGGAATCCTTCATGGAAAAACGTGGAATGAGCACATTCATAAAGTGAAATAGGATTGTTGCTTTGTGAGTTATTAGGGGGGATTTATGAGATTTGTTAGGTAAGTAACAGAACCTCAGCGTTCATCTGCAAAAATGAACATAGTAATACTTTCCCACCTCCTTCACAAGATGGCCGTGAGGATTCATTTAGGCCAGGTCCGTTGTAAGGAAGAGACAAATGGGATTTTTGTACAGAAGGTCCCAGCTTTGAAGTTTAAGCTATATTTACTTTAAGGACTCAGGATTCGGCGTTTTTAGAATACGTGGGGCAGACCAAGCAAGACTGGGAAGGATAAGACGAATCCTAGAACTCATCCTAGGGGAAGGGAGGATTAAGATGAACTCAATCATTGTCTAGGATGAGCGGCTCGATGTCAACAGGTGGAATGCTTTCATTTATAGTATGCTCGCCCCTTCATGCCATATTTATGCCAGGGCCCTGGGAGAGAAAGGATAAAAATTAGAAGCGTTGTTCCACTAAAATCTCTGCCAGGAAAGTAAAGTGACTCTTTTGTAAGGAAGGATCAGTGCAAAGCAGAAATCTACCCTTGTAACCTCCACTTCCTCACTTGCTATTTTGTCTTGAGTCACTTTGATCTTCTTAGTTGATTGGCCCAATAGTCACCAGCTGCTCTACTGAAATGACCACGAAAACGTTCAACGATGATTGCCTAGGAGCTAAGTCCAAGGTCTCATCTTACCGGTCTCTCCGGACTATGACAGAGTTCATCACTTTCTCTTGGCGATGCTCCTGTCTGGACGGTGGGACACAATCCTGTTACCTCTCTGACCACTGCTCCTCCCCTCCGACCGCTTCCTCTGCTGCAGCTCACTCTCTAGGATTGGAGGGTTGGAAGTCAGCCCCTCCAACTGTCTTATTTTCACGATACACACTTCAGGACCACAGGTAGCCTGTCTGACGAGTTGTATAATAACAACTGTTGTCATAACAGAACAACAAGGTAGGTTAATTCGCTATTTCTAAGGATAGAATATGGCCACATCTATCTGACCAAATTTGCATTGGAGATGCCTCCCTGAATAGGGGAAAAAAGGAGCCTACGTGTGGAGGATTGCTTCTAGATCTAGGCACACCTCTCAACATTTACAGACACCTGTAGAAATATCATTTGTGTAGAGAAGAGAATTGAGAATTGAATATTGTGTAGAGAAGAGAATTGAGAATTGAGAATTGAAATTCTATTCCAGAATTTTCTCTTGATTTCTAGACTGATGCTTCTAACAAGGTCACGATACTTGAGTCTTTCTCCTGAACTCAAACTCAACCTTGTTATCTTTCCCTTGGACAAGTTTCTCCTTCTAGACTCGCCAGCCCATCTGGAGTTTTCCTAGATTTATTTTACCCCTGTCTACTCCACATTTGGCTGAAGTTGCTTATATTTCTGTAGCACATTTTACAAATCTATCCCTTCCTCCAAATCAATGGTCTTCGCACTTCAGTGATTGTGGGTAATCTGATGCTGCTGGTTGAGGGCGTAGGAAGGGGCATTTAGACTTATGTTTTTCTCTAACACTTTCTCATTTACCTTAGGTAATCCCTCCTTTCCCCATCTCACAAGACTCCGAGAGAACTTTCTGTGATATGCCAGCACAGTTGTCTTTAGTCACATGAGGCTATTGAACATCTGAAATGCAGCTACTACAACTGAGGAACTGAGGTTTTAATTATTATTATTTAATTTTCAATGTGGCGAGTGTCTACTGTATTGAATGGTGCAACTCTGTTCCAAGACAAGAATCTATTCATATTTCTTCTTCATTTAAAATATTCTAATGGCTCTATATGGGCCATAGACTAAAGATGCATTATAATGTAATTCCTTTTCAATTTTGAAATCAGGTGGACTTGTTCAAATATTGGCCCCAATACTTCATAGCTATATTGCTTTGGGCAAGTGAGTTTATCTTTGATTCTCAGTGTCTTTGTTAATGTAATAACACATTATATTAATCATAGCACGTGATCAGTGACTAGAACCCATTAATTTTAATAAGAAACTGATAGCCATGAATAATAATGTAGCAACAACAGTAATTATCATTCCAAACTCTGTTATAAGGCACATAAGTCCCTTTACAATTTGGAGCTTGCCCCTTGCTTTCCCATTTCAATTTTGATATACCGTGTCTTGGGCCTTAACTTCTAGACTCCCTGAATTGTTTGTGTTTTCCCCAAATAGTCTCACCTAACTCATGTTTTTGTGTCTTCAGTTGTATTGGTTTACCCTGGCAAACACATCTTTTTATTTTGAGCCCGAGCGGACACCTTACCTATGAAATCTTTCTGCTTTCCCCTGTCATAGCAAGTAGGGCTGACTACCTCGTCCTTTTCTGTTGGAAAAATACACAATTTCTATCACAGCACCTATCACCTTTTATTACATTTATCTGTCCACATGGATCTGCTCCTCCTAGACTGTGTTCCTGGAAAGCAGGACCATTTTTCGCTTATGTGTCCCCAGGACCATACATCACACACTGCAGGCACTACAGACCAACTTGTTGAGAGAATCATGGGCCAGGTCCTATGGAAAAGTAAGTTTTTGACGGTTCCTTGAGCTATAGCTATAGAAAACCATTTAAGTTTTGGTACACGATTGATTCCCAAGTAGTTGTTTTGTGGCCTCGGTAATCTGCCCCTTTCCTCTGATCTTTCCCAGTGGAGGGGCTGGAGAGTAGAGTTTCTTGAGGGTTCATCTAACTCTGACACATTCAACCCTCAGTGTCTGTTTTTATTTATTTTTTTAAGTTATTTATTTAGAACAAGTAGGGGAGGGGCAGAGAGAGAGAGAGAGAATTCCAAGCAGGCCCACTCTGTGGGGCTGTTTCTCACCACCATGAGATCATGACCTGAGCTGAAATCAAGAGTGGGATGCTTAATCAACCAAACAGCTCAGGTCCCCTACCCCTATTTGGTTCTGTTGTATTTTACTGATATGTAACATATTTTTTGGCCCCAAGGAAAAAAAATGTTGAGGTTTTGAATGGAAATAGAGATTTGAAGTTGGTACTTATTATTTTTTCTAAAGTAGATATCCTAAAGTAGATATCCCAAACAGTGGCTGAAACTTTAAACACTGAAAGTAGAATTCAAAATCAAACTAAAAAGGCAAGGAAGGGTGCCTGGGTGGCTCAGCCTTCAAGCATCTGACTTCGGCTCAGGTCATGATCTCATGGTTCGTGAGTTAGAGTCCCACATCGGGTGAGCTCGAGCCTTGCTTTGGGTGAGCACAAGCCCAGCTTGGGGTAAACTCAAGCCCTGTTTCAGGTGAGCCCTGTTTCTTTCTTTCTCTCTCTCTGCCCTTTCTGGGATTCTCTCTTTCTCTCTCTCTGCGCCTTGCTCACTTGTGCCCTCTCCCTTTCTCTCTCTCCAAAAAAAAAAAAAAAAAAAAAAAAAAAAAAAAAAAAAAAAAAAGGCAAGAAAATGGCAAAACATAGGGTGTATTCAGGAAATAGCAAGTCCTCTGAGTGGCTAGGACACTGGGCATATGCCAGTGGGAAGACAAAGTGTTTGGAAAGCAAGGCTGCATATATTGCAGAGGGGTTTTGGTATCAGGCTCTATAGTTTGTTCTTAAAAAAAAAGGAGCGATGGGAATGTCAATATGGCTCCAGTGTTTTGGATTAATGACATCCAAAGAGATAAAGAAGATAAAGGATTTTCAACCTTGAGTTATAGAATGGCATTCTAGGAGCCTGAACTAATATGTTGGTAAAAATTGAAAAGTTAAGAAGACAAACATTGCAGTGGACAAATATTCTGGCCTTGAGTACGGATTAAATGCAGAGAGAGAGAGAAAGAAAATGAAACGTGACCCCTTATTTCATGTCTGCAAGGAGAGGGGAACAAATCCCAGGAAGAGGGAAGCCAAGAAGTTTGAGAGGGATGGCAAGAGTTTGGTTTTAGATAACATTGACTTAGAGATGATAATGGGGTACTTTACAAGAATTTTTGGTAGGAATCTGAAAAATTAAAAGTGGAAGAACCTGAAGGCAGGACTTAGGGCTGGGAGTTTGAAAGGGCCAAAGAAAGAATGTAAGCAGAAAACCATGAGTCAAATGTCACGTAAAATCCGAATGTTCGATTTGAGCAGGACCTCAGAGATCAGCTAGTTTAACTTTCTTATTTAATAGAGGAGGAAATTTAATGCCTGAGACTTCAAAGAAGGCTTAAGGAACTTACTTATATCCTTCCATTATGATTTACTCATCTATAAATGAAGGAGGGATTTTAGGCTAGTTTTTAACAGGAAAATCATAAAGTGACTGTTTCTGCCAAGCAAACATTTCATCATTATTCTTTTAATTCAGTAGGGAGAAATGATCTTGCCTGAAAGGCATGCTCTCTTAGTTATCCAAAATGTTTCATGTTTTTAAAAAAGGAGATTAGTTTTAGATCCCAGATTACAATGGAGATATTAAATATAATACAGAATGAATGCTTAGGGATAGAGATAAAACTCAAGACCCAAGTTAAATGCTTTTAAAAAAAGCTGAGCTCATCCCTGTTTGTTTTCAAATACTCGAGGCTATAATTTGATAGCCCAAAGACAAGAAATGGGAAAAAAAAAACCCAATGGAGCCGACCCCTGGTGTCCTAAAATGACAACAGACCAATATGTAGATTTCCCAGGCCAAGCCTATGGAGGGAATGATGCATTCATCAGTCTGGCTAGACACCTGAGGTTAAGAATTGGTTTTCGTAACAAGTAGAGGACTGATGGGTGCTGCGTTACTAGAAATTTCTCTTTGTATATACTTCTCTCGTCCACAGTCCCTAGCTGTCATCTGAGATGGAAACTGAAAATCCCATCTGACTCCTTTCTTTTTAGAAATCAAACATTCAGGAAAACACGTCATAGCATAAAAAAACAAAGAAAATAAACTATAAAGGTTAGGTCTGATTATGGGGGTTATTATTTTTTTTCAGTGGTGCAGGGCACTATAATCCAGTTGAAAAGAAAATATATCGAGAGAAAATACTTGCTACATGGACCACTAATAATTAATATTCTTAATATTCAAAATGAGTTTTCAAAGCAGCAAGTATCAGAAAGTAACCCCTCCCCCACATACCATATGGAATATTATGCAGCCATAAAAAATAATGAAATCTTGCCATTTGCAAAGATGTGGATGGAGCTAGAGAGTATGCATAGTAAGTGAGATAAGTCAGTCAGAGAAAGACAAATACCATATGATTTCATTCATATGGGGGATTTAAGAAACAAAACAGATGAACCTAGGGATAAAAACAAAGAGAGAGAGAGAAAGAGAGAGAGAGAGAGGCAAACCATTAAGCAGACTCTTAACTATACAGGACACACTAAGGGTTGCTGGGGGTGAGGGGGGTGAGGGTGGGTTAAATGGGTGATGGGTATTAAGGAGGGCACTTGTTGTGATGAGCACTGAGTCTTATATATAAGTACTGAATCACTAAATCCTACGCTTGAAACCAATATTACACTGTATGTTAACAAACTGGAATTCAAATAAAAACTTGGAACGGAAAAGAATAAGAAAATTGCCCCTAGAGGAAAACAAATAAATGGATAATGTTTTACAAAAGAGAAGTAAAAATCGCCAAAGACCGTAATAATCTTAATAATGAAAAAAGGCAAGACTTATTCTCTTTTTGCCAAAGCTCTGTCCAGTGGCCCAAGACCATTGTTACTTGTCTGTCTTTGGCAAAGATCAAAAGTGATGATAATATCCAGTGCTAGGGAAACCAGCATTCAGTTAGTAGGGGAATAAATGTTCTTCAAAAGATTTGGTAATTTGAACCATAATCTTAACGAATGTTCAAACTCTTTGTGCAGGGCAGACTTCTAAGAGACTCTACTTTTCCTGCTTCCTGTTCTATGTATTTGTACAATCCCCTCCCCTGGAGTGAGGGTGGGACTGTGAACATAATGGGATAGCCCTCCTGTAATTGGGTTACAGTATATGACAAAAGCAAAGAGATTTTGTAGATACAATGAAGGTTGCCAATCACTTGACTCTGAGTTAACCAAATGACAGATTATCCTCAGTGGGCCTGGCCTAATCAGGTAAGCCTTTTAAGGAAGAGTCTAGAGGTGCATGACAGGAAGCGTCAGCAGATGCTATTCTGTTGGATGGACTTGCGGAAGCAAACTATCATGCTGTGAAGCTGGCCACGTGGCAGAGAATGGCAGGTGGTCTCTCGGAGCTGAGGAACAGACCTTCAACCACCAGAAGCTGAATTCTGCCAACAGCATTGAGCTTGGAAAGAACCTTGAGCCCCGGACGAGATTGCAGTCTTGGCTGACACCTTGAATGCAGCCTGGTGAGATGCCGAGAAGAAAATCCAGCTAAGCCCTGCCAGATTCCTGACCCTTAGAATCTGTGAGGTAATAAATGTGTGTTGTTTGAAGCTGGGAAGTTTGTGGTAATTTGTTCCAAGGCAGTAGAAAAGTAACCACATACTTTGAGTAACTAAGTCTAACCTTGGGAAATTATCTGGAGGTAATCATCTGATGCTCAAACAAACAAAAAATATATAAGGATGTTTATTTTAGCATTATTTATTGGTGGAAGACTAGAAATAAGCTAAAAGTCCCAACGGTAGCAGATTGATGAAACACGTTCTGCTGTATCATAATTATATGCAAGAATATAAACCACAGTGGTAACTGATTATATGAGTGGTAAGATGGTGGGTCAAGAAATTCATTTTCCATTTTCCTTTTCTTTGACAAATATCTATTGGTTTTTAAAACAGCCTAATGAATGTATAATTTAATATCATTCATCTCCATTCACTTTAAATGTCCAGTTCAATGACTTTGAGTGAGTTGATACACTTGTGAAGTTGTTACCATAATCCAGTTTAAGAACACTCTATCACCCCAAAATATTTCCTTGTGCTTATTTGCGGCTGGTCCTTGCTTCTGCTCTCAGCTTCAGGCAACCACTGATCTGCTCTCTGTTTCTATGGTTTTGTGTTCTCTAGAATTTTCAAATCATTGGAACTACATTTTATCATTACTTCTGGTCTTTGCCAAAGACAGACAAGTAATGATGGCCTGGGGCCATTGGACAGAGGTTTGGCAAAAAGAGAGTAAGTCTTGCCTTTCTTCATTAATGTTAAGATTATTACGGTCTTTGGCAATTTTTACTTCTCCTTTGTAAAACATTATCCATTTATTTGTTTTCCTCTAGGGACAACTTTCTCATTCTTTTCTGTTCCAAGTTTTTATTTGAATTCCAGTTTGTTAACATACAGTATAATATTGGTTTCAGGTGTAGGATTTAGTTTTTGTGTGCGGCTTCTTTTATTTGCAATATTTTTGAGGTTCATCCATATTGTTCATTGGTATCTCTCAGGAGTTATTCCTTTTGTATTGCTAACTAGTATTCAATAATATGCTACACCTTGTTTATACATTCATTGATTGATAGACATTTGCGTTTTCCTGGTGTTTAGCTATTATAAATAATGCATTCGTGGACAAGTCTTTGTGTGGACGTATATTTTCATTTCTCTTGAGAAGATACCTGGGAATGGAATTGTTGGGTCATATGTTAGGTATATAGTCAACTTTTCAAGAAACCACCAAACTATTTTCCAAAGCGACTACCATTTTACATCACCATTAGCAACGTTTCTTCACATTCATGCCAACACCTGGAATTGCTGGTCTTTTTTATTGCCGTTCTACTGGTGTGTGGTTTTAATTTGCGTTTCCCTAACTATTAAGGTTGTTGAGGATATTTTCAGGTGTCCATTAGCCATTCATACACCTTTCTTGGATGAAATGTCTGTCCAAATCGTTTGCGCATTAAAAAAAATTGGGTTGTTTATCTTACTAAGTTGTAAGTTTATTTGTGTATTCCAGATACAAGTTCTTTATCATATACATCATTTACAAGTGCTTTATTTCAGCCTATACTTCTTTTTTCATTTTCCTAAGGTTATTTCTGAAGAACAAACATTTTTAATTTTTTTTATGAAATGCACTTTCCAATTTTTTTCTCTTATGGGTCAGGCTTCTGATGTCTCCCATACTGAATAAATGCTTGCCTAAACCAAGGTCGGGAAGATTTTCTTCTAGAAGTTTTATAGTTTTAGTGCTTATAATTAGGTCTATGTTCTACTTTGAATTAGTTTTTGTGTCTAATGTCAGCCAAGGATCTATGTTTGTTTGTTTTTTTCCCTAATGAATATCCAATTGTTTTAGCATCGTTTGCAGAAATAACTCTCCTTTCTCCATTAGATTGTCTTGGCCTCTTTGTCAAGACTCAGTTGACCATAAGGATGAGAGTTTATTTCTGGACTCTATATTTGTTCCAATGTTACATTGATCCATATGTCTGTCCTCACTTCAGTATTATTACACTCTCTAGATTAGTATACCTTTATGATTACTTTTAAAATAACTTAATGCACATTCAACAAATTTGTATTTTTTTATTAAAAATTGCTTTGGCTATTCTAAGTCTTATATTTCCACATAGATTTTAGGATCTTATTGTCAATATCTCTGAAAGATGCTTGCTGGAATTTTGATAGGAATTGAGTTGAAGCTATATATATAGAATCTGGGGGAGAACTGTTATATTAGCAGTAATGTCTTCTAATCCAATAATGTAGTATGTCTTTTTTCATTTAGACCTTCTTTAAATTTCTCTCAGCAATGTCTTGTAGTTTTCAGTGTATGTAGCTTGCCTCTCTTTTATTAAATTTAATCCTAAATATTTTATTTTTCAATCTAATTATAGATAGAATTGTTTTCTTAATATCATTTTGAAATTGTTGGCCACTAGTAACTAGAAATACAATTGATTTTTTTAAGCAACTTTATTTTTTAGAGTGGTTTTAGGCTCATGGAAAGATCTGAGTGGAAGGTACAGAGGTTTCCCATACAACTTACTTTTATATATGGATCTTGTATCCTGTGACATTGCTAAATTCATTTACAAGTTTAAATAGATATTTTTGGTAGATTTTAAAGGATTTTCTACATATAGGTCTTGTAATCTGTGAATGAATAGTTTTAATTTTTCTTTCCAATCTGTATACCTTTAATTTATTTTTCTTGCCTGATTGTCCTGGCTAGTACAATGTTGAACAGAAGTGGACATCCCAGAGTAGACATCTCCATCTTGTTCCTGATGTTAGATGAAAAGTATTCAAATTTTCACCATTAATTATGATGTCAGCTATGTTTTTTTTTATACATGCACTTATCAGATTGAGAACTATTCCTAGTTCCTTAACAGTTTTTATTGTGAATGGTGCTGGATTTTTAAAAATAACTTCTTATTTTGGGAAAGGTTAAGACTCATAGTAAGTTCCAAAAATAGTCCAGAGAGTTCTTGTTCACCCTACATCAAATTTCATTCAGTTATAGTATTTTACACACCCATGGTGCATTGTCAAAAACAGAAAATCAGTGCAGGTACAATACTACTAACCTAGGCACAGAAACTTTATTTGGATTGAGTATTGGACATTAACAAGACTATTTCTGCATAAATTGAAATGATCATGTGACCAGCCTTCCTTTCCTGAAACAATCCTTACTTAATCACTGTCCCTAATTTTGTTAATATTTTGTTAAGGAGTTTGTGTCTATGTTCATGTGACATATTCTGTAGTTTTCTTGTGATATTTTTGTCCGGTTTTAATATTAGAATAATACTGACTTGATAAAAATGGGTTCTGAGTATTACCTCTACCTGGAGTTTTTTGAATGATTTTGTATAGCGTTGGTATTGTTTCTTTCTCAAACATCACCAGAGAATCTATCAGGACCTGTCCCTTTACATGTGTAGACTTTAAAATACTAACTCAGTGCCTTTATTTGAAGCAGTGAAAGAATTAGAAAATGCTTCGAAGATTTCTACTTCATGATATACATGCCCTTGGGTGAGGGGGAGTTTGTGAATCTGACAGGATGTATTCCTGTGGCTTGGTTATGTTATAACAAAAGCAAGGGAGAAGGGGTTTTGGAGACATAATTAAGGTCTCAAATCAGTTGATTTATGGTTTTAAACATGAAATAATCAGGTAAAAACCCTTAAAAGAGGAAGCGGGTCCTTACTGAGGAGAGATTCTGTTGCTGGCCTTAAAGAAGTAAGCTGGTGGGGTGCCTGGGTGGCTCAGTCAGTTAAGTTCCCAACTTAGGCTCAGGTCATGATCTTGCTGTTAGTGAGCTTGAGCCGCACATCAGGCTCCCTGCTGTCAGCACGGAGCCTGCTTCAGATCCTTCGTCCCCCTCTCTCTCTGCCCATCGCCCCTCTCAAAAATAAACATTAAAAAAAGAATGAAGCTGGCATGTTGTGAGAGATAGTGGGAGAGGACCACATGGCAGGAGACTTCACACGGTCTCCAGACTTAAGGGCAACTTCCAGCTGACTGCCAGCAAGAAATGAGCCATCAGTCATACTACAGCAAGGAAATGAATTCTGCCAACAACTTTCATGAGCTTAGATGCCATCTTTCCCCAGTCAAGCCTCCAGATGAAAACCAGCCCTTTGCCATGTTGACTGTAGCCTTGTGAGACAGAGCAGGGAACACAGCTAACTGTACCCAGACTCTCGACCCACAGAACTGAGATAACAAATGGATACCACTTTAAGATGCCAATTTTGTAGTAATTGGTTACACAGCAATAGAAAACTAATATACTTGATCTATTCAGATTTTCTATTTCTTCATGACAGAGATTGGTTAAATTGTGCCTTTTAAGAAATTTTGCCATTTCATCTAAGTTGTCTAATTTTTTATCGTAAAGTTGTTCATAATTTTTCCTTATAATCTGTGGTATGATCTGTACCTTTATTCCTCCTGATTTGTAATTTCTGTCTTCATTTTTCTTTGTCAGTCTTGGCTTATCAATTTTGTTGATATTTCAAAGAACCAATATTTAGATTAGTTGATTTTTTTTTCTGTTGTATTACTGCTTTATATTTCATTGCTTTCTTCTCTGCTTTTTATTTTTTTTTTTTATTGTTTATTTTGAGAGAGAGAGCATGCACAAGCTGTTTAGGGGCAGAGAGAGAGTCTAAGCAGGCTTTGTGCTGACAGCACAGAGCCCGGCATGGAGCTCCAACTCGCTAACTGTGAGATCATGATCTGAGCCAAAATCAAGAGTCGGATGCTTAACTGACTGAGCCACCCAGGTGCCCCTTCTCTGCTCTTTATTATTTCCTTTTTGCTTAATTTGGTTTTGATTCCATTTCATTTTTGTTATCTTCTTAAAGTAGAGGCTTAAATTACTGAATTTAGATATTTTTTTCTAATATAAAATATTTAAAGCTGGAAATTTCCCTCTAGCCAATGCTTTAGATGCACCACATAAATTTTGATATGTTGTGTTTGACTTTCATTCAAGGTGTTTTTCCAAGCTCTGATGCGTTTTTTTTCTTTGACCTATGAGGTTACGCGGTAGTGTGTTACTGAATTTCCAAATAATTTGGGATTACCCACATTTCTTTCTGTTAATTTCTAATTTAATTAAAATGTGGTTGGTACTTTGATGTCAACCTTTTAAATTTATTGAGACTTGTTTTATGATCCAGAATATGGTCTATCCTAGAGAATATTCCACATGTACTTGAAAAGAATGTGTATTATGCTGTTGTTGGGTGCAGCATTTTATATATTAAGCTAGATTAAATCAGTTCAAGTCTTTATATCATTACAAATTTGCTATCTAGTTTCTCTTTCAGTTACTGAGACGAGAATATTGCAATCTCCAATCATAATTATTGACTTTTATTTCTTTTTTCAATTATGTTGATTTTGCTTATGTTTTTCTGGTTCTGCTGTTAGGTACAAATACATTTATAATTGTATCTTCTTGATTAATTGATTCTTTTATCATTATGAAATATCCCTCTTGGCATTTGGTAAAGTCTCTTTGCCTTAAAGACTATTTTGTCTGATGTTGACGTAGCCACTCTAGCTTTCTAATGGTTACTGTTTGTGTGGTCTATTTTTTTCATCTTTTAATTTCCAACTTAGTTGTGGTTTTGAATCTGAAGAGTGTCTCCTGTAGACTGATTGTGGTTGGATCTTGCTGTTTTATCCAGTCTAACAATTTCTTGCCTATGAATAAAGCATCCAGTTCCTTAATATTTTATGTGTTTATTGATGAGATTGGCTTTACACCTGCCATTGTGGTATCTGTTTTCTGTCTCGTGTACTTTTTGTTCTTCTGTCCCTTCTACACTACCCTTTTTTTGTGTGTTAAATACTTTTTAGTGTATCATATTTATTCCTTTGTTAACTTTTTGAATATTTTTTGTTATTTTCTTTACTAGTTACACTAAGGGAATATGTATATTTAACTAATTATGGTTTACTTCAGGTTAATGCTGATTTAATTCTAGTAAGATACAGTAACTCCGCTAACAATATATCGCTCCATTTCTCTCTTCCTCCTTTGTGCTATTACCTACACACACATTTTTCATTTATATATGTATATTCACACATTTATATTTCCTTTCTACATTACATAGTCAGCAAAAAGTTTTACAATTATTATTAAAGTTTATTTTGAAAGGAAACTAAGAGAAATGTCTTTTAATGCACTTATATATCTGCCATTTCTAGTGCTTTTCATTTCTCCCTATTGATTTAAGTTTCTGTCTGGGAACATTTTATTAGGCCTGAGGGGCTCCTTTAACACTACCTGTAGGTTGGGTGCCTGGCTGGCTCAGTCGGTTAAGGGTCTGACTTAGGCTCAGGTCATGATCACACGGTTCATGGGTTTGAGCCCCGTGTCGGGCTCTGTGCTGACAGTTCAGAGACTGGACCCTGCTTCGGATTCTGTGTCTTCCTCTCTCTCTGCCCCTCCCCAGCTCGTGTTCTTTCTCTTTCTCTCTCTCAAAAAATGAATAAACATTAAAAAAATTAAAAAATAAATAAAATAAATAAAAAATACTACTTGTAGGTTAGGCTTGGTATAATGGATTCTTTCAGTTTCTGTTGCTTTGGAATATGTTATTTTGCCTTCATTTTTTGGGAAATGGTTTTTCTGGTTACAGAATTCTTGGTTGATGGGCTTTTATTTTTGCTTTTGAAATTAGCACTTGACTATGTCATTTGACTGCCTCTGGCCTCCATTGTTTCTAGGGCTAAGTCGGTCATCAATCATATCGTTTCACTGTAAATAGTAAGTGATTTTTCTCTTGCTGCTTTTAAGATTTTTTTCTCTGTGTGTGTTTCAGAGGCTTGACTATGATATGTTTAGGTGTGAATTCTGTTGTTTCTGCTATGTGGGATACATGGAGCTTCTAAGATTTGTAGATTATTTTTTTATCAAATTTGGGAAGATTTTAGTGACTGTTTCCCCACATATGTGTTTTTCCTTTTCCTTTCCCTCATTTCCTTCTGGCACTCTCATTTCATATATGTTGGGATGCTTAACATTGTCCCACATATCTCTGGGGCCCTGTTAATTTTATAAAAATCTTATTTTATTTTAATTAGACTGAGATAATTTCTATTGATCTTTCTCTGAATTCATTGATACTTTCTTCTTTCCTCTCAAATCTGCTATTGACCATAATATAAATTTCTCATATCGATTATTATACTTTTTAATTCTAGAATTTCCATTTGGTTCTTTTTCATAGTTTCTGTTTCTCTACTGAGAGTGTCCCTGTTTGTTGAGTTGTTATTATATATATTTTTCTTTAATTCTTTGAATATAGTTTTTAAGACAAATTCTTTGGAGATATTTATCATAGCTGCCTTACAGTCTAAGTTTGCTAAATACATCATTTGGGGCTACTCAGAGTCAGTTACTATTGAGTACTTTTTTTTTTAATGCTTATTTATTTTTGAGAGACAGATCACGTGTGCATGGGGGAGGGGAGAGAGGGAGAGGGGAACAGAAGGTCTGAAGTGGGCCTGTGCTGACAGCAGAGAGCCTGACGTGAGGTTCAAACTCACTAACTGTGACATCATGACCTGAGCCGAAGTCAGACGCTCGACTGACTGAGCCACCCAGTACCAGTGCTTTTTCCCCCAGTACTAGTCACACTTTACTGATGGCTTAAATACTAAAATTTTAGATAATATATTGTAGCAACTCTTAATCCTGATTTATTTTTCTGAGGATTTGTTGTTGTTGTTTAAGTAACGTCCGTAGACTTGAACTTATATTATTCATTCCCCATGACATGTAGCTACTGAGGTTGACTCTGTGTCTGCATAACATAGTGGTCGGTCAAGATTTAGGCAGAGAGGAATAAACCCGAGCACATAAAGTCAACTAATATTTGACAAAAGGGCCAAGAATTCTCCATGGAAGAATAATACTCCTTTAGTAAATGATGTTGGCTAATTAAATATGCACATGTGAAAGAATGAAACAGGACCCCTATCTCATTACCGTTCACAAAAATAAACTTCAGATGGATTAAAGACTGGAATGTAAAATGTGAAGCCAGGGAACTGTGAGAAGAAAACAGGAATAAGGCCACTTGACATGGGTCTTGAGAGTGACTTTTTTGGATCTGACCCCTAAGACACAAGCAACCAAATAAAAATAAACCAGTGGGATGACATCAAACTAAAGAGCTTCTGCACAGCAAAGGAAATCACTGCCAAAGTGAAAAGGCAACCTACAGAGTGAGAAAAGGTGTTTGCAAACTGTATATCTGATAAGGGGTTAACATTCAAAATAGATAAAGAATTTGTCCAAGTCAATAGCAAAAAGAAAAAAAAAAGAAAAGAAAAATCAAATAACCAATTAGAAAATAGGCAAAGGACCTGAAAAGACATTTTTCCAAGAAAAAAAAATGCAAAAAGCCAATAGGTATATTAAAAGATGCTCAACATCACTAGTCATTAGGGAAATGCAGATTAAAACCATATAAGATATCACTTCATGTCTGTTAGAATGGCCACCACCTAAAAGACAAGAGACAGCAATGCTGGTGAGGATGTGGTGAAAAGGAAACCTTTGTGCACTATTGATGAGATTGTAAATTTCTATGGGCAGTAGTATTCAGGATCCTGAAAACATTAAAATGAGAACTATTATATATATGATCTAGCAATTCTGCTTCTGGGAATATGTCCAAAGAAAACAAAAACGCAAACTCAGATAGCTACACCCTCGTGTTCATTGCAGCATTATTTACCGTAGCCAAGACATGGAAATAACTTTGGTGTCCATCAATAGATGACTAGATAAAGGAGTTGAGATAGGGGCACCTGGTGGCTCAGTCGGTTGAGCCTCCGACTTCGGTTCAGTTCACGATCTTGCGGTTCGTGAGTTCAAGCCCCACCTTGGGCTCTGTGCCGATAGCTCAGAACCTGGAACCTGCTTCAGATTCTGTGTCTCCCTTTCTCTCTGACTCTCTCCTGCTTGCACTCTGTCTCTCTCTCAAAAATAAATAAACATTAAAAAAATTAAAAAAAAGAAGTTGAGATACAACACACACTGGAATATTATTCAGCCATCAAAATGAGTAAATTCTACCATTTTGAGACACCATGAATGGAACTGGAGGGCATTATGCTGAGTGAAACAAGTCCTATAGAGAAAGACAAATGCTGTATGATTTCACTTATATGTGGAATCTAACAAACAAACAAACAACTCTCCCTCTAACTCATAGGAAAGGAGATCAGACATGTGGCTACCACAGGTTGGGGCTGAGAGCGAGGCTAATTAGAGGAAGGTGGTCAAAAGGTAAAAATTTCTGAGGGGTGCCTGGGTGATTCAGTTGGTTAAGCCTCCAACTCTTTTTTTTTTTTTTCAACGTTTATTTATTTTTGGGACAGAGAGAGACAGAGCATGAACGGGGGAGGGGCAGAGAGAGAGGGAGACACAGAATCGGAAACAGGCTCCAGGCTCTGAGCCATCAGCCCAGAGCCCGACGCGGGGCTCGAACTCACGGACCGCGAGATCGTGACCTGGCTGAAGTCGGACGCTTAACCGACTGCGCCACCCAGGCGCCCCAAGCCTCCAACTCTTGATTTCAGTCAATGTCATGATCTCAGGGTTGTGAGATTGAGCCCTGCGTGAGGCTCTGTGCTGACAGTGCAGAGCCTGCTTGGGATTCTCTCTCTCCCTCTCTCTCTGCCCCTCCCCTGCTCCCTCTCTCTCTCTTTCAAAATACATAAATAAACTTAAATCAATTTCCTGTTATAAGATAATGAGTCCTAGGGGTGTAATGTACAACATGATGACTACAGCTAGCACTCCGGTGTGATATATAAGAAACTTGTTAGAGAGTAAATCCTAAATGTTCTCATCACAAGTAGAATATTTTTTTTCTTTTATTCTTTTATGTTGTATCTTTACGAGATGATGGATGTTAGCTGAACCTATTGTGGTAATCACTTCGCAATATATGTAAATCAAACTATCATGCTGCGCCCCCTAAACTCATACAGCACTACATGTCAATCATTTTTTAGTAAAACTGGAAAAAACACTTTGAGCTCATCAGGCTTTATGCTCTGCTAACCGATCTTTGTGTGGGTCAGGAAGCACATTCAGAATTCTACCATTCCTAGCTCTGCCTTAACTATAACTTCCCACCAGGGTCCTTCAAGTCTCCACTGCACATGTGTATCGGTTCCCAGTAGGCCAGGAACGTGTGGATCTAATCCTTCCATGGATCTCTCACATCCAAGTTTTCCCTGTTTAATTTCTCATTGGTTTGTCGCTTGCCCCAACTAGGATTGCATCCTCTGCCTGCAAAAGCTAAACAGGTTTCCTCTTTTGTTCCCTGCGGGGTTTGCCACTTTTAGTGGACCAAACTAAGGGATTTTGACCCACCTACCCCCACCCAAATCTGGCACCAAAGCTGATGGTTTCCATGGCCAACTTCAGGCTGGTAAACTGCTGATCTCCCTGTTTGATTTGGAATGAGAGATGAGAATGGTCTCTGTGAAGAAGGTCGCAGACTCCTGCTGCCCTTACCTGGAACGCTACAAAATTTTCAAGAATAAATAAATATCAGCTCGTTGTCTGCCGTTTGTTAATTTGCAGAGTCCTAAAATATTGTTTTCATAATTTTTCTAGTTTTATACATGCTTTTCCCCTGAGAGGATTTGCTGGGCTCTTAGCACTACCATGGCTGGAAGTTCAAGTTATTTATGACTCATATGTTAAACAAATCATTAAGTTGGATTTTAGAGTCACTAGAAGAGCCCAGTGTAGAGCACTGTTTCAGGTCTGTAAAGCTCTTGATCACAGACCAGAGGTGGTTCCATATCCTTACACTGTCCCTCTTGGATTTCCTGATCTGTATACATGGCTGGCTCACCATGGTTCTTTATAACGTTATGAGCAAGACATAGCATGCATATTTGGTCTCAAGCATCATCCCTAATACATGAAGCAAAACTCCAGCAAACTCGGTTGGCCAACATTGCATTTCAGTTGATTACTGTTGGGTAGGCCATATGGAAGATCTTCTTTACAGTGATGAAAATAAATGCTGGGTAAGAAACCAGAAAACCAGGAATTACAATCATTTTATTAAAGAGCAGAGTCCCAATAAAAGAGAAATAAATAAAATGTCCTAGCTACCAAACCCCACCTGGAATCTACTCTCCAAACCACAATCTTTCTATTGATCAAAAGCATCTAACTTCTGAGCTAGACATTACACAGATGAGCAGATTTTGATTTAATGAACCACATTTCAGTAGCATGGGTTTGCCTGGGTTCATTTCGATTGCCACGATCCCCTTAATCAATGACTTGTAAAAGAAATGTTTCCATTTTCAAGACTAAGTTTTATTTTGCACAAAATGGTTTTCATTTCATTGTACACAGTGCGTCTTGTTCTCTGGCAAGAAGTCCAGGTGTATGGGAAGATGAGTACTTTATTGAGTTACTCGTTTCCAGAGCAGTGACTATTTATATGAATAAAATGAAGTTTAATAAATTGTCTGGTAATGCCAGGCTTATGAATAGAAATGTATAAAGCATACAAAAGAAAACTGATGTCTGCCAGCCTAAAAATACACTGAAAGAAGAAAGGAACTGCAAAATTGTACAAGCTTGGCTGTTCCTACTTTTACTGTTCTTTTTGACAGGCATCCTGCCAGGGAGCTTGGTACCCAGGGCTGACTCAATCTCAAGAGTGAGAGCGGCAGCTTAGTGTAATCCACTCGCTGACTGATAACCTACCGAGAGAGTCTAACAGACAGGAGCCATTCACTCTGAGGGGTTAATGTGACTCTCCTTCAAAATGGAGAGTTTAATAAACCAAGCATCAGAATGGAATTAAGGAAGTCTTAAATTCCCCAGTCTCCAACTCCCAATTGTTTTGCTAAAAAGAAAACACACATGGAAACGTAAGGAGTCCCTTACAAGTAGAATAGACTTGGGATGAGACAAGGCTGTCCCTCAAAAGTCCACAGGTTGGAAGAAATCTCAAGAAACAAAAAATGTACGTTGCCTGAATTTTATTGCGAGCTGAAAAATGCCGATGACAAGCAGTCTCTTTTCTGTGAAGGGAGACCTGTGAGGTTGTCTTTTGGGTCGCAGAGGACAGGGGCCATTCCATGGCACCCAACGAACTCTCAAGGAAAGAATGATAATAATGGTAGATAGGGATCCCATGTACTGTCAAAACACTTGCCAAGGGGAGTCTTGCTCTTTCCTTTCTTTCTTGGCCAACCTTCTTAGAAAATTAGACTTCATTTTCTGTTTTCACTTCCTCCCCTCTCAGCCCATAACAAGAGCACTGGGGGTAAGAGTGCACAATCTGTAGGCTATGATTTCAATCTTGGAATGATGCACAGATTTGACTATGTGATTTAAGTCATATCCTCTTTCCATTCTTGCCACATAAAGTGGTTTCTAATATTTTTCTTTGCTCTTTGGCCTCAACTATTAGCACATTCTCAGATTTAGCTTTGACCGTCCCATAACTGGCCGATCGTGCAACTCTTGTCCAGATAGATGGTCCCCATAGGTCTCCATCTGTGCATTTTTCTCATTAGGGGCTTTATTCCCCACTTTAAGCATTACTTTCTTCCCCCCCCCCCCAACCAGATAGGATACCATCATCTCAAAAAATTGGGTGAAAGAAAGACTAAGTGTCTTTTCTGAGGTTAACGGAAATTGGATTTTTTTCCTATCCCATTTTTCACAAAAGAAGGATTGAGGTTTTTGACAACAAAAACAGAAATGGGGAACAAAGTATACTTTTCTGTAAGGGGCTGCTTTCTAGAGGCTCTCTGTCACTCACTTTGTAGGTGTTGATTGATCCAAGCAGGCGGCCATTTCCTTAGACAATTAAAGGAATCCAGAAGGGAGAGAAATCCTCTCCCAGAAGGAACTGACTGGCAAAGGGCTCGGTTGTCACCAAATAGGTATTTGATGGCGAATATATGAAGCCACTATCCCACAACTTTACTGGGCAAGCTTATCACAGTGGAATTACCGCTGATCTCCTGCTGGAATTGGTGAGGTAAAGCAGATTCATTTCAGTCTAACTCTTGGATGATTCTCCCAGTGCCAAAATTCTGGAGGAACTGCCGAGCCTGCCAATGTTGGGCCCTACAAACCCCCTGTAGCATGTAGACATGAGCCCCAAGATTAGTCTGTCCTCAGACAGGCATCTCCAGGTCATGGTGAGTTGGACCTTCAGGCCACCTATCTTGTACATTCCTAAGGGTAAAGCTGTAGATTTTGGGGTGAAGGCTGAACTAGGCATGGGGGGTGAAGACAGACAGTAGAGCCAAGTACAGAAACAGGCTGCAAGTTGAGGACAATAATCTGCCCCTGGCTCACTGGGATCCCTCAGCTCTTCACACAGAAATGGTTCAGAGCCCCAGACAGCACAAGGAGACTTCTCTTTGAAAAATTTTCGCAGGCATGCAGTTGGGGCCTTTTCTGTTCGGGCACTTGGGCTTATGCGGTTGGCATAGCAGATACAGAAGAGCAGCCTACGTGAATAAAAATACCATGAATAATGTTTTTGCTACTCTCACTGGGATTAACAATTACTTTTTAAATTGTTTTTGCCATCCGTCAAAGACTTTTGGTGCGTTGGGAGCGGGACAGACCGTTTTTTTCCTGATTTGACTGGGGGTAATCGTGCTTCATCATCAGGCTAAGTGAGAAGGCATCCCATTCAAGTCTTCCTCCTCAGCTGGTACCTGCCCTTTCTGTTCATGGTCCAAAAATATACTCTAGAAAATGTCATTTTGGGCCAGAAAGTTGAATCCATGATTTCTAGGACTTTTCCTTTGAGGGAAGAAATATTTAGCAAGCCTTCTTTAGTTCAGTAGGAGTCTCATGTTAATGGGGGTACTTTTATATATAGTCACTTTATATAAAATTGAATGCATGTAAAATAATCAGGGTATAGTGCCCTTCTGTGACTTGCTTCTCCCATTCCACTTGATGCTATGTTTTTAAAAACTATATGAATATAGTTGTGGTTCATTAATTCATTTTCATGGCAATTAGATAATGAAAATGATATAATTATATATTGCAACTTTTAGTTTTCCACTTTACAATTAAGGGGCATTTAGGTTGCTCTGTCATAATTATAGACGCCGCTGCTATGAATAATCTTGTACTTATCTCCTGCCACGTGTTCAAGGATTTCTCTAATGTAAATGTATAGTAGTGGAATTGCCAAGTCTTTGGACTAGGTGTATATTAAACTTTATTTTTTTTAAATGTTTATTTTGAGAGAGAGAGAGACAGAGTGAGAGGGTGCACACGTGCAAGCAGGGGAGAGACAGAAAGAGAAAGAAAGAGAGGGAGAGAGAGAATCCCAAGCAGGCTCCAATCGGGGCTTGATCCCATGAACTGTGAGATCATGACCTGAGCCAAAATCAAGAGGCCACTGAGCCACACAGGTGCCCCTGTTAAACTTTAATTAAGTAATGCCAAAATTTTGTTTTCCAAAGTATGATGTACATTCCCATTTGCAGTGTATGAAAATTCCCATAACTCTACATATTCACCGACTCTTTGATACTGTGTAAATTTTAAATTTTTGTCAATTTGATGAATATGGTTTTAATGTGTATTTTAATGATTTCTAAAATATTTGAGAATCTTTGGCAAAGTTTATTAGTAATTTGTATTTTTTTGTCCGTGAAATGATCAAACATTTCATCTATTTTATTGATTTATAGAAATTCTTTATATATTTGGGTTACTAATCCCTTGTCAATTATATATCTTGCAAACATTTACCACTTCTCTACTTGTCTTATTCTTTTTTGTGAGGTCTTTTCATGGAACAGAAGTCATTCATTTTAATGTAGTTGAATTTATGCATTGTTTTCTTTATGGTTTTCATTTTCTGTATCCTTATGAGAAATTCATCCATGCCTTTAGTCCATAAACGTTTTCTTCCTATATTTTCTTCTAAAGGTTTTGAAATTTTGCCTTTCATATTTTATTTTTTTTATTCATCCTGAATTGCTTTAATTTATGTTATGAGGCACAAGTTCATTTTAGTTTTTTTATATGTATATTTAATCCCTAAATCAGAAAGGGTCCTTCCTTTATCAGTGTTATGAAGACCAGTCTGACATATATCAGGTATGCATATATGCATATGTCGATTTCTGGGCTGTTTTGTTTGTTTCATTAATCTTTTTACTGATACCTGCAGTATTGCTTTGCAATTTTAGTTCTTAGAGTTTTCTTTCAGCTGTCATGTCTGGTCATATTTTGACTATTATCTAGTCTTTGTTTTTCTGTATAAATTCTGGAGTTACCTTGTATATAGACAAAACCAAGTAGGAAGTGTTATTGGAATTACATTATATCTATATATTGTATGGGGATAACATCTTTACATTATCAAATCTTTCCACATGGATTTCTAAGTCTTTCAATGTTTCTGAAGTCAGATTCTTAATTCTAACACATATTATAACTCTATTGTTAGTTGTGATTTATATATACATATATATATATATATATATTTAAACATATCATTTCTTTTTGAAAACTTCATTTTCTAACTATTGTTGCTGGAGGGAAATATAATTGAATTTTGCATGTTGCTTTCATATTCATCAATTTTATTGGACTATGAATAACTAATAATTTGCCCATATATTTTTTTGTGTTTTTATTAAATGTACAAATCATAAATCTATACACTGTGTTTGTTTTTATTTCTCAATCCTCTGTCTATTGTTCTTAGGGAATTAAAAATAACATTCAATCATTGAGCGTGATCTTTGCTGTGGAAATTTGTCCTTCTCATCACTACTAATTGTGAACTTTATCAGCAGGTTTTCTGCATCTGTTGGGATATTTGTCTTTTGCTAATCTGTTAATGTGATATATTATAATAACATATTTTCTAATGTGTTAACTTGATACTAGTCTTTGGCCCTAGAGAGTTATCTAATTATACGTTGTTGGATTCAGCTTGCTAATATTTGTTTACGATTTCTGTGTCTATGTTCAAGAAAAAGAAAGTCCTATAATTTTCTTTCTCACAATTTCTTTGCTGTTTTATAGCATGTTATACTAGTAGGATAATGTTATGCTCGTTATGATATACTAGTATATACTAGTATACATATACTAGTTATGATATACTAGTACGATAAAATAAGTTGTGTGGCATTCACTTCCTCACCTTTAAAGAGTTTGTTAAAGATGTAGAATTCGGCTATAAAACCAAATGAGCTTGATGTTTGTTGACTTTGTAGAAAAATTTGACTCTACAAATTAATCCATTTAGTGGTTATGGGAACATTCAGACTTTCAAGCCCCTTTATTCATGGAGATATAGTTCACATGTCATAAAATTCACCTCTTAAAGTGTATAGTTCAATCTTGTACAACCATCCCTACCATCTAATTCCAGAAGATTTTCACTGCCCATCAAAGAAACACTGTTCCTATTAGCATTTACTCTGTATCCTCCCCTCTCTCCAGCCCATGACAACCACTTTCTACCTCTTTTGGGTATTTCATATGAATGGAATCGTATATTGTGTAATCTTTTTGGTTGCTTTCACTTAGCAGGTGTTTTAAAGTTCATCCATGTTGTAGAATGTATCAGCACTTCATTCCTTTCTAAGGCTGAATAATATTCCATTGTAAAAATATACCACATTTGGTTTTTCTACTCATTAATCCATGGACACTTATGTTCCCTCCCTCTTTTGTCTATTATGAAAGATGTTTCTATGAATATTAATGTACATGTTTTTAGGTAGACATATATTTTCAATTCTCTTGGATATATACCTAGGAATTGTTGTGTCATAGAATGCCTCTTTGTTTAACTTTTTGAGGAATTGTGAAACTGCTTTCCAAAGTGACTACATCCTTTTACATTCCCATCATTAATATGCAAGGGTTTCAATTTACCTACATCCTTGTGAATACTTGATATTCTCTGTTTTTGTTTTTTTGTGGGGTTTTTTTTGGTTTGTTTTCTTGTTTTTAGCCATCCTAGTGTCGGCAAAGTGGTATCTACTCATCTTTGAATCAGTAATTGATATTTTTAGAACTTTGTCCATTTTAACCAAGTTATCAAATTTTTAAGCATAAAGTTATTGATAATATCCTTCTCTTCAACATGTATATTGATAACCTTTTTCATTCCTTTTAAAACTTTGTGTGTTCCTCTTTCATTTGTGATGAGTATTTAGGTATCTGTCAATTAATTATTATTTTCAAAGAAAGAACACTTTCTTTGTTAATATTCTGTCACGTATCTTTCCATTTTATTTATTTCTGTTCTTATATTTATAATCTCATCTTTTTCTATTGTCCTTGGGCTTATCTGTTTTCTTTTAACTTCCTAATTTGGAGGCTTAATTCATTAATTTTGAGCCTTTTTTCTTTTTCTAATATACTCTTCTAAAATTTATTATTTCTTTCTACACATTGCTTTAGCTTTATCTCACAGTAATATACAATGTTTTATTATTGTTGCACTCAAAGTATTTTCCAGTTTCCATTATAGCTTACACTTTGACCCATGGTTGTTTTGGTCTTGATTTTGACTTTTCAGATGTATACCTTTTAACTGATACTTATTACGTTATATTTTCTACTGATTTATATCATTTTGTAGTTAGAGAAATGTTATCTGTGTAAAACCAAGTCTGAAATATATTGAGATCTGATTTATGGTCTAGAAATTGGTCAATTTTCATAAATGATTCATATGTACTCTAAAAGGATGTGTATTCTTTAGTTGAGTGCAATGTTTCAAATATGTCCATTATTAGCTCAAGCTTAAAATATTTTTCAAATATTCGATGCATTTCCTCATTTTTGTCTACTTCATCTATTATTTACTGAGAGCTGTGTTAAAGTCTGATTTGGTGATGGATTTGTCATTTTTTTTATATTTCTGAAAACCTTTGCCTTTTGTATTTTGTTGGTATATTATTAGATGCCTATAAGTTTATAACTATTCAGTTTTCCTGGTGATTTATTTATCTTTTAAGTGTAATTACGTCCTATTGCTATATGTTTTATTTAAAGTTTCTATTTTTTCCTGATAATTGAATAATTGCATCTGCTTTCTGTATATATATTTTTATCATATTTTTACCCTTTAATCTTTTTGAGCCCTGGAATTTTAAGTGTATTGTTTTTGTAAAAAAGTCTGAAAATTCTTGTGTTTTGACTGGTGATTAAATTGTCCATTTACAACCATTTTTATTTTCAATATATTTATATTTTTCTCTACCATATAATTAATGCTTTATTTTTGCTCTACTCTTTGTCTCTTTCATTTTCCCTTTCTTATATCATTCTGCTTCATTAATATCTCCCCATCACTCTATTTTTCTTACTACTATTTTGGATGTTATATACTCTATATTCTTTTTAGAGGTTGCCCGAGAAATCTTAACGTGCATATTTAACTTGAAGTTTAAATCAAAATGTTTGCCTTCCTTTCAGATAATTCCCAGACCATAACATCTTTTTTTTTTACATTTATTTATTTTTGAGGGACAGAGTGAGAGAGAGTGAGAGTGGGGGAGGGGCAGAGAGAGAGGGAGACACAGAATCCGAAGCAGGTTCCAGGCTCTGAGCCGTCAGCACAGAGCCCATGGCGGGGCTGGAACCCACAGACTGTGAGATCATGACCTGAGCTGAAGTCGGACGCTCAACTGACTGAGCCACCCAGGCGCCCCAACCGTAACATCTTTTAAGTCTGATCACCTTGTCCAGATTTATATGCTGTTATTTTTTTCAGGATTTTATCTCTATCTCAAAATCTGAAATCCCCTAAATTAGGCATTATTTTTTTACTATTTAATACCAACACTATTTGTTTAGTCATCTCTTTTTTCACCCCCTCTCACCCTTCCTTTGTGCACTTTACATTTTCTTCATGGAAGCATTCTTATTCTACCTATTGTATAACTTCCTTTGGTTGTGTTGATATTAAAATTTCTCTTTTGTTGTAAAAATGTCTTTATTTAGCCCTTTTTTTTAAACATATTTTCACTAGGTAAACATTTCTAGGCTGACAGCTTTTTTGCTCTCCACTCTTCGGAGATGGTATTCTAACATCATCTGGCTTCCATTTCTGTTCTTGAGAGCCCAGTTGTCTTAAAACTGATTTCTTTGTAAATAATCTGTCTTTGTTCTCCTTCCTCCCACCTCCTGGCTCCTTATATTCCACTATTTATCTTTATTTCTTTGGTGTCCTGGAGCTTCACTACGCTGTTTCTAGTTGTCTCTACGTTCATTCTGCTTAAGACTTATTGTTAGGCTTCTTGAATATGAAGATAGACATATTTGATCAACTCTGGAAAATTCTCAGCCATTCTCTCTTCAAGTATTGCCTATCCCTAATTTTCTTTAGTGTATTCTTTTGAAATTACAATTAGGCATATGGTAACCCATTTTTACTCCATCTGTTATACATTTTAACATTTAAAAAATATTTCCTATGTCTTTGTCTCCTTGTGCTGCATTTTTCAGATTTCTCTGCTACTTTACCAATTGGGTGTACGTAATCTGTTGTTCAATCCACCCACTGAATTTTTAACTTTAATTTTTCAGTATTTCAGGCATTCTATTTGGTCCCACTTTGCCTGATTGTCTCTTATTTCTGCACCATTTCATTTTTTGAAAATGTTAAAAATCCTTATTTTATATTTTGGCCTTAATAATTCCAGTATCTGCTGAGTTAGCAGATCTGTTCTGAAGTCTCTGACTCTCACTCATGGTGGCTTATTTTCTTGTGTGTTCAGGGAATTTTGGCTAGGAGGGACCTCATGTTCCTTGGGAATTTATATGTGGGCATTACTCGAGGCATGGATACAGAGCACATTTGTGTTTTCCTTCTTACAAGGGTTTGGGGGAAAATAAATCAATCCATGGCACTTTCAACTAAATTTTTAGCTTGAGGATTTTCATGTCCCACAGTTAATGTAAATTTAAGACACATGTCCATGTCTGATTGAGCTGGTGGTTGGAAGTTTTCATAGGAAACATGTCAGCCTTACTTGCTTTTCTTCTCAGAGTCTAGACTGAGCCATTCAAATTCCTCTCTGCAGATTGTTTCCTATATTTCCTACTCCCTTTCTGCTCTGGTTTTTCCACGTTTTGGGGTTCTGGCTCTATGTGGGAATCTCTGATTGGCCCTTTTCACTACATGGACTCATTAAAATTCAGGTTCTTTGCCCCTAGGGATAAACAGATGCTCTCAGTGTGAAAACCAGTTTCATAGTCACTGCTCTGGATCAGTCTTTCTTGTTGTTTGTAGCCCCTCTTGTTCTTACATTCCTGTCAACTCAGCTATGCCCTGATATTTTAAAATATACTTTATCCAACATTTTCTTTAGCTGTATTATAGGTCATGTTGCCTGGCATTGAAGACCACTGGTCCTTCTTTAAGTTGATTTGGGTGGGCTCATTCCTTGGCATCTTCTTTTATAAGCCGCTGTCTTTTTTTATCCTCTCTTTGTGTTTTGCTTCCGATTTCCATATTTTATTCACCTTCAGGCCAGGAAGAAGGCTGTTCTGAGTCACTGCTCACTGAACATGCAAAGCTATTTTGGTGCATTGCTTTAGGTGTTCCCCATTGAATTGAGTTTCAGACCTAAGTTAACTTTTTCATCTGGTAATATGCCCCCAGTGTCCCAGCACTGAGTCATTCTGGGTCCAACCTCTCTTGCTCTTCAGCTGCTCAGCTATCACATCTTCTCTTATGATAACAATCAGGACCTTTTCAGTTTTACTCCATTCATCTTGTTTCTGCCCCTTCCTAGCTTCTGGAAAAGGCGGGGGGGTGGGGTGTCTCATGGTTCTTCACATGTCTGCATCTTTGTTCTTTGTCACTCATTTAACATTTCTTTAAAAAAAATCTCATTCTTATTGACTTTTCCTTTAAAAATTTCTTATTCTTGTTGCTCGCACATAAAAATTGCTGATCAGGCCTCTATCTGTAAGCCACATGCAAAACGATTCTTAGCCATGAATATTTAATACACGCAGACCTATTATTTGTGAACTTTGCTTGGGTATTTTCTATGTTCTATGTTTCTATGTTTTTTATGTCTTGCTATATCCAAGTATATAGCGTTATCTTATTTAGTCCTCCCAATTACCTTAAGATATCATTGAAAATTCCCATTTTATGGTCGAGGAAGTTGAAGCATCTACAGATTAACTAACATGCCTACATTTTATTGCTATTGAATAGTGTGGATGGCTTTGACCCAGACAGTTGATTTCAGAGCCCATATCTTTACCAGTATGAAATACCGCCTTCCAATACATTAAAAAAAATGTATGCATAGTAACTAGCATTGTTCATGTGACACAGCAGGCACTCAACAAGTGTTTGTTCCTCTCCTCATCTCATTCACATTCTCAGATCCATGTAATATGGGGGGACTAGTGGGATTTCTTTACAACAAGGCTCTAACGTTGACCATGTAGGTGACTGGGAACCTAATTACAATAAAGGAAGCTTTGGACTCATGTTATAAACCCTTGAGATTAGAACAGACTCTCTAGACAACTGACTGGATTGTTTCTGAACCCTGATTAAAAAAATCACATGTAAATTTCTAAATCTGACTTGGGCTAGAGACCTCCTTCCTTAATATAGCAAATTGGGTAAGCTTCTTTCTAAAATCAACTCTTGATTGAGGTTGGATATCAGAATCTTGCTATCAATATCTTTATGCATAACTAACTTCCTTTACAAACTTTTTTTTTTTTACTACGAAGCACCCATATTTGATCTTTAATCTCTGTGTTGAATGCTAAGCAGCAATGACAAATTCCATAACTTGTGTACTCTAGATTTGTCTTCCTTGTTTAGAAAACTAGATATGGCAGAAATAACCATGCAATTAATGAAAAATGCTGAGCGCAGACATACATGTTCGAAAACCCTCTCAGAGTGCACAGACCCTGGGCTCAGATGTACTAGCAGCCAGACCATCAGTGGTCTCTAGATGGCTCAGCTCTTAAACCTTGGACAGTCCATGATGGTAATCAAGTCCAACACCTTTATTTTGCAGATGAGGAAATGAGGGCTCAGAGAAGAGAAGCAATTTACAGGCTGGTCACCTTTGAACACTGTGCCACAGAAACATGGGATCCAGCCATTTCTTGGGTGTGTGTGTGTGTGTGTGTGTGTTTAGAACAAAGAACATTTGCTTGACCTAGTTGCTTTTATAAATAGCTCCACAACTGAATGTGATAGCATAACAAACTGTATTATTATTACTTTCCCCATACAGTCTGCTAGTCATTTTTTTCTATTTCTCCCACAGTCTTCTATAAGAAAGGCAGGATTTAGCTCAAAAAATGGAGACTCAGTTTGGTTGTCTGATCGTGTGACAGTGAAGAATGCCCTGCAAGGTGTATATATACACCCTGCTGTCTGTGGTCCTGAAGGCTCAGGAGGGGCCGCAGGGGAGACCAGAAACACAGATTTCCTCCAGTTTAGGGAGGCCTCCTGCTTAATGCCGGAGTTTTACTAACGGTCCCCGCTGCAGAGATCTGGAGTCACTGCTGCGATCTAAAGCGGAAGTTGTGTGCAACTTTAAAAGTGCCACAGTTTATTGTTTAATCTTATTTGGAAAAAAATTAAGTAGTTATTTTAGGGTTATGTAAAGTTACCTATTCGGCTTTTAGGAAAAAAAAAATGTTTCCTTTATGTCATCTGCATTGGTAGGAATATGAACAATGTTAGGGACCAGGCATTTCTGATGACAGGTGCTGGGCAATAAATAGTCAATGTGGAGGGTCAGAGGTCAAAAGACCGTGTAGAAAAGAAGTCCTTTTTTGAGTTATAAGAGAAAAATGTGGCCCAAAGAAGCCAAGATGTCTTTCTAAAGTAATGGAAAAAGACTTCTGAGGTCAAATCCGAACACACCTCATGAATGTTCCAGGATAAACTTCAACTTCTGTGCAATACTGTTCTAATTCGGTTGTGGTAAATATAGGCTTCTGATCAGCAACTTGTCAAATACATTTATTTTTAAATCCCTCTTCACTTAAAAGCACATCTGCGGACTATTCTTAGCAGAACTGTAATATCAGTGACACACACGTTTCTTAATTGACTGTAGCATTGAAGGACTCTCAAGGGTTAAATTTGGGTTGGCTAAGTATTGTTATTAAAAACAGCGCCCCAGGGGCGCCTGGGTGGCGCAGTCGGTTAAGCGTCCGACTTCAGCCAGGTCACGATCTCGCGGTCCGGGAGTTCGAGCCCCGCGTCGGGCTCTGGGCTGATGGCTCGGAGCCTGGAGCCTGTTTCCGATTCTGTGACTCCCTCTCTCTCTGCCCCTCCCCCGTTCATGCTCTGTCTCTCTCTGTCCCAAAAATAAATAAACGTTGAAAAAAAAATTAAAAAAAAAACAGCGCCCCAAAGTAAAGCACCTAGGCATTCTGGGGAACTCCAGGAAGACCCCGCTAATTTGTCTTAAGAAGAAAAATTTGGTGATTGAATGCATTACATGGTTCATTTCAAAACCCAAGCCATAAAACGGCTTGTGCGTTAAAGATTAACACGGAGATGGTAGATTTGAGTGTGTAAGGAATATGATACATACGCATTTGATATGTATGCAGCAGTTGAGAAAAATATGCTGTGTTGAAGGATGATTTGTAACAAGGCAACTTGTTTTGAGCGGCTCAAGGTGCAGAAAATTTTGCAGCGTTACAGTTTTCCACAGAACGCTAGCAGCCCTTTGGGGACCCGCCAAAGGTTTCAGGCATAGCTAACTCATCTCTAAGTATATATTTTGAGTGGATTAAAAAGTTAGGATGTCTGTTAGGTCTGATTGTAGGCAGAATGAGCAGACTATGAAATGAGCAAAATTTGTCTGGAACTTCCTTTCCTTCGGCTGCAGTCATGCTGGCTTTTTTTTTTTGTTTGTTTGTTTAATGTTTATTTATTTACTTTTGAGAGAGAGAGCGAGAGAGCAAGTGTGCAGTAGTGGGGGAGGGGCAGAGAGAGAGTGGGAGAGAGAGAGAGAGGATCCAAAGCAGGCTCTGCGCTGACAGCAGAGAGCCCGATGTGGGGCTCAAACTCATGAACCGACCGTGAGATCGTGACCCGAGCCGAAGTCGGAGGCTTAACTGAGCCACCCAGTCGCCCCCATACGCTGGTTTTTATGCTGCTTTGCACACCACCCTTAGGGGACTCACAGGGTCCAAGAAATGCCCCAAGCTTCACATCGACCTCCTTTCTTCTCCTCAGTGATGCTTTCTTCTATCGTACTCCATTCTAAGGAGAGAGACCCCTTCTCTGTCTAGGGCCCAAAGGGGATTAATTAACAAGTCAAAAATTCAAACAAATCCTAGTTAATGTGCCATCAAACCAATATATTAACCCTACGAGCTGATGGAATGTTTTAACCGAGGTAAAATGCATGCATCTTGGGAAAGCCCGGAGCAGGTGACACTCGGGCTGGGATTGGTGCATACTCTGGTGGGCTGATGGGGGTGTGTTTTGACCCACTAAGATTTCCGGCACCGTTGGCTGTGTGTGAATGGCCCTGGTTTCAAAAGCACAAACGTACCTTAGACTTAGAAGTGCTCATAAGCATGCTTATGGTGTATGCGTAGTGAACTCTCATTGATTTTTGTAAGATGAGTAGCCGAACAATGGGCTGCAGGGCGAGCCCCCCTTTAAGTGCCGGGAAGAGGACAGCTGGCCATGAGGGCCCCCCACAGAGTCTCGGAAGCTAGGCAAGGATAGCCCTGGGGCTTAAATAAGCAAGCGCGGTAAAACTGCGCAAGTAATTTTTGAATTAAACTGCCCTTCCACTGAACAAATAAAGAAGCAGTTAAGCAGAAACACAGGGGGGTTAATCGTCACCACACTGAGTGGGCGGAAATCCCATTACCATGAACAGATTTATACACGTAAGTCCAACACATCCACAGGAGACTGTTTGCAAACACCGTATGATGAATAATAATGATAAAACTAAAATCTTAGGACTGTTTATTCTGTGCATGTTAATTGAGGTGTAGCTTTTGTCTTCATATCACAGTCCCAGGATGAAATCTCATTTTCAATCTGGCTTGTATACTGTGATTGGATTTCATCCAATTAACTAATATTTGAACAGTTTGAATGCCATTTGCTTATATATATATACATATATATAGTATATATGTATATATATATATGTATATATATATATTTAGTATCAAGCGGAAGCAGCCAAAGTGAAGGTTTTCAAATTCACATTAAGTTGTTTCGTGAGATGCTTGCAAAGCTGCATTTAATCATTTTCCACTGGTTGATTTTCCATTGATTCAAATTTACCAAAAGTTAAGCTAGCAACACTCCCTTCTTGGCAAATTTGTTATGTTACAAGTTTTAGAGAATAGAGAGAAAATATACTATAGTTTCATATTGTGGTTCACTTTTAAATTTATCTAGTGGATCTGTAAGTTGATCTATAAGTTGAGCCTGGGTGGCTCAGTTAAGCCTCCGACTTTGGCTTAGGTCACGATTGATCATATTCTATGAGATACACACACACATTTTAAAGTCAGTAAACTATTTTAAATAAAGAAGGAAGTACATCTTGAATCAGATTTTTCTCTGGTGATAGTTATTTAACCAACTGGACTCTTGATCTGTTGTATCCCTTCTTTCCATTCTTCACTTAACAAGCATTTATTGTCTACTCTCAGTGTCTCCTCAGTTGTTTTAATTATGCTTGTTTTTCTAAAGGATTTCTCCCTCCTTCCTTCCTTCTTTCCTTCCTAAATTTATTTCTTCCTTCCTTCCTTCCTGCCTTCCTTCCTTCCTTCCTTCCTTCCTTCCTAACTTCCTTCCTAGAGAGTGAGCCAGGGGGAGGGGTAGTGAGAGAGAGAAAGAGAGAGAGAGAAGGAGGCTCAGTGAGGAGCCCAGTGCGAGCTTGGTCCGATGACCCTGGGATCATGACCTGAGCCGAAATCAAGAGTTGGACACTTATCTGGCTGAGCCATCCAGGGGCTGCCCAAAGGATTTCATTCATTCCAGGAATGTTTCTCCCTTTGGAGAGATGACCATGTCTTTTTCTCTTGGCTGGCGTGGGGGTGTGTGTGTGGGGGGGGGGGGGTGGCGCTCAGGGGGGTTAGACGCAGATGTATAGACATTCAAATTTCTCTTCATTTGTAAATGATTATCAGCAGACCTATAAGACCATACATTTCACTTAAATTGGTGGTCTTAAAAATAAGAGTATAAAAAAGTAAATAAAGCTTGAGTTCATGATTTGTTATTATTGTCCGTCCCTACAGCAACCGTTGTTCAGTAACACTTTTCATAGAGGGAACTCCTGGATTCCATAGGCAGATAACTGTGAAATCACTAGTGAATTCTGTACAGATTCACCGTTACTGTATGCCATTAATGAAAACAAAAATTGCCTCTACTATGTGTTAGCATTCCAAGGCAAATCTTGTTGGTTAACTAATGTTTAAGAAATTGTAAGGCAATGAATGACACTTATACACATTTAGCTCTGTACCTCTGTGTTACAGTTTTGCCTCTGTATTTTGAATGGGCAGAAATAATTCTTGGGTTGGAAACAAAACTTTGCTGTTGCAAGGAAAGTGCCATGCATACTTACAAAAATAAATTTGTAGTTTAAATGGACATTTTCAACTATTTTAAATAAACTGAAAAGCAGTGCTTCCTTAAGAGGTGGTTTGTCTCCATGAAGGTTGGATGTGGAGGGCAGGTAATGAAGAGTGATTTAAGGTCGATCAGGAAGGAGGGAAGTGGATGAAGAATCCATTTGCTACCTTGCTGAGAGGGCCTTGGGTGAACCACAGAAAGACCCATGTGGAAACATGTCATGATCTCCCTTTTCTTTGCCCTTCTGTGATATTAAGAGGGAGATAAAGTCAAGGAGAAAGGGAGCTGTCCTTTGGGAAAGCTGATGAAAATAAGGTCAAGGGAGGCCGTTAGATAAGGAGGCTTTTGGGAAGAAAGGGGAATAAAAAAAGATGTAAATAGTGTAATTTCTCTGATAAATGGAATTTTCTGAGAACTTCATATCCCTCCCAATGTTTTCATATTCACATGACAATAGATAGCATGTATATATGTTGAACCACCCATCACTTAGCATACAATAAAGGTTACTGCCAATACCAATGAACCTTCCCCATGATGCCTCTCCCTGTCTGCCCCTGACCCCCAACCACTATTGCCTTTTTCTAATTGGAGACAAAGCCAGACTGGTTACCAGGGTCATACAAGGAGTAAATGGTTTGCAACAGCTCAGGGGTGAAACAATATGCACTTACACGGTGCTTATTTTGGTACTGTTTTAAGAGCTTTACAAATATTTAATCTTCACAAAATCCCTAGGAGGTCGGTACTGTAAGTGATCTCACTTTATAGATAGGGTCCAGAGGAGTTAAAATAGTTGGCCTTAAGTCACACAGCAAATAATGGTAGAGCTAAGATTCCAAATCATGCAGTTGGGTTCCAGAGCTCATGTTCTTAAAAATTTTTTTTTTTTTTTAATCTTTATTTATTTTGGAGAGAAAGAGAGACAGAGCACGAGCAGGGGAGGAAGAGAGAGAGGCGGAGACACAGAATCAGAAGCAGGCTCCAGGCTCCGAGCTGTCAGCACCACGATTGGATTGCGGTGACCTTCCTCCTGGGTAGAATTTAATCTTTGCAACTACAGACAGATAGCATTTTGAATTATAGGAAGAGCTAAATGCTATAACCCATAATATCACCTGGGCATGACTGGATGAACCATTCATGAGTTTGTTTATCCAGTTCATAAAGAAAATTCATTCCGTTCAGTCGGATGCTGGAATAGTTCATTGGTGCAACCCAAGAAAGGCACCTTATGAGAAAATAGTGAGTTTTTCTTGAGGATTTTGTTAGTTTCTCCAAAAATTCACTGAAGAACAACTATAGAAGGAAGTATATAAAGATGAGGAAAAATGAATACAAGAAATGTTATGCCAGCACCTGCAATGGACAATTTCAGATGAACCTGTGTGGTGATAAAGCATTCAGAGGGTTAAGAAGTTGCATACGCAATCTATTTTTCAGATGTTAGTGAAAAACGCTAACCAAGCATTCACTTGGGCAACATAGACGGGAATGTACCCTTCATGCTCAAAATAATAGGAACAACGGAAGGGGTGCTCAGGCTTAAAATCACCTACATTCCTAAAATCTCAGCAGGCCAAAGTAATTGATCTTTAGTTGTAGTTATTGATATGATTTAATACTATCATTTAAAAGCATTTTGAACTCTGATCCTGAATTCCTTTGACTTGACATGAATTTGCATTCAATCTATACGTGGAGTTACATAGTCCAATGATGTTTCGGATATGAAAGAAATTCTGTCAATTAAAATCACTTAAAAGCTTTTCTCTCTATATAAAGCAAAGAGAGGCATTTAGATGTTCTTTCTTCTAACACCATTTTGCTTTCTCCCAGGGAGAAGACTAAACTTCATCGGGGACAACCCTCATTATTTCTCCACTGAATCAAGGTCCAATCACTCCTACCATAGTTGACTTATTATGTAATCCAACAGCTTTATGAATACTTTTCAAATTAAACTTTTAATTTTGGGATGATTGTAGATTCACATGCAGTTAGAAAACAAAGACACTAATTTAAAAAGATGCATTCACCCCTATGTTTGTTATGGCTTTATTCACAATAGGCGAGATATGGAAGTAACCCAAGCATCCATTGATAGGTGAATGGATAAAGAAGATGTGATACACACACACGTACATACAACGGAGTATCACTCAGTCATAAAAATGAATGAGCTCTTGCCATTTATGACAACATGGATAGACCCAGAGGGTATAATGCAAAGTGAAACTAGTCAGACAAAGAAAGACAAATACCATATGATTTCGCTTCTACGCGAAATCTAAAACAAAACAAACCAACAGGCACACAGAGTTAGACTCATAAATACAGAGGAAAAAAAGTGGTGGTTGCCAGAGAGGAGGGGGTGAGGGGATGGGAGAAATAGGTGAAGGGGATTAAGAGGTACAGATTTTCAGTCGCAAAATAAATAAGTATGGTATAGGAAATATAGTCAATAATATTATAATGTTTGTATGGTGACAGAGGGTCACTTACTATACTTACTGTGGTGACCACTATGTAACACTATGTTGTACACCTGAAATTAATATATTATGTGTCAACTACATCTCAGTTAAAATTATTTTTTATTTTAATGCTTATTTATTTTTGAGATAAAGAGAGAGAGAGACAGAGTGCGAGCAGGGTAGAGGCAGGCAGACACACACACACACACACACACACACACACACACACACACAGAATCTGAAGCAGGCTCCAGGCTCCAATCTGTCATCACAGAGTCCGACATGAGGCTCGAACCCATGAACTGTGAGATCATGACCTGAGCCGAATTCGGAGGCTTAACTGACTGAGCCGTCCAGGAACCCCTCAGTTAAAATTTTTAAAAAAGAAATAATACAGAGATTCCGTATACCCTTTACTTGGTTTTCCCCAATGATGGCATCTTGCAAAACTATGGTACGAAATCACAACCAAGGTATTGACACTGACGCAATCAAGATGCAGAACAGTTCCATTAACATTAGGTTCTCTCACATTGACCTTTTGCAGCTACACCCTCTTCTGTGTCTCTACCCACTCCTTAACCCTGGGCCGCTACGGATCTGTTCTTCATTTGTAGGATCTTGTCACTTCAAGACTGTTACATAAATTGAATCATATGTTTGTTTAGCCATTTACCTACTGAACAAAATCTGGGTTGTTTCTAGTTTTTGAGTATTATGAATAAAGCTGTTATGAACCTTTGTATATAGCTCATTTTTTTATGTTTATTTTTATTTTTGAGATCGAGAGAGCAGGAGTGAGGGAGGGGCAGAGAGAGAGGGAGACACAGAATCCAAAGCAGGCTTCAGGCTCCGGGCTGTCAGCACAGAGCCCTACCCGGGGCTCGAACTCACGAGCTGTGAGATCATGAACTGAGCTGAAGTTGGATGGTTAACCGACTGAGCCACCCAGGCACCCCTGTATATAACTCTTTCTGTGAACTACTTTCCCTAGGATATGCCCAGGACTGCAATTGCTGAGTCATTTGAGATTTGCTTAATAATAATTATAATATGTTTATATTTGTAATATAAATATAATTCTAATAATTATCACTTCTATATTATTGTATATTACATAAATATAATAATTATATATAATATACTTATAATATATTTATAATAACAATTATTATTATTAAGGTTTGTTTATTTTGAGAGAGAGAGAGTGTGAGAGTGCACAAAAGGGGCAGAGAGGGAGGGAGAGAGAGAGAGAGAGAGGTCACTCTTGTTTATTGCAGCCATTCTGATAGGCGTGCAGTTAATATCTCATCGTGGCTTTAATTTCCAGTTTCCTAAAGGCTAATGATGCTGGACATCTCTTCATGTGCTGCTTTGCCATCTGAATAGGTCTTTGGTAAAACGCTCTTCACGTCCTTCACCCACGTCTTAGTTGGATTGTATTTTACTGTTGAGTTCGGAGACCTTTCTGTTTTCTAAATACTAGTCCTTGTCAGACATGTGCTTTGCGAACATCTTCTCCCAGCCCATAGCTTGTCTTTTCCTTTCCTTAACAGGGTGTTCTGCAGAGCAAAAGGTTTTAATTTTTATGGAGTCCAATTTATCAATTTTTCCTTTTAGGAATTCGCCTTTGGTGTTAAGGCGAAGAATTCTCTGCCTGGGTCTAGCTCTCAAGATTTTCTTTCCTCTGTGTCATTTTCAGAAGGAGTTGTAGTTTTGCATTATACATGTAAGCCTGTGATCCATTTTGAGTTAATTTTTGTATAAAATTTGAAATTTAGCTTGAATTTTGTTCCCCTATGGATATTCAGTTGCTCTAGCACCATTTGTTGAAAAGGCTATGTTTAGTCTTTTGAGGTTCTTTTACTTCTTGTCGAAAATGAGTTGGTCATATTTGCGGGCCTTTTCTGCATCCTATTGACCTAGGGACCTATCCTTCCATCAGTATTACACAGTCTTGGGGCACCTGGGTGGCTCAGTCAGTGAAGCATCTGACTTTCGATTTTCACTCAGGTCATGATCTCACAGTCATGAGTTCGAGCCCCATGTCGGGTTCCATGCTGAGCATGGAACCTGTTTGGGATTCTCTCTCTTCTTCTCTCTCTGCCCCTCCCACTCTCTGTTTCTCTCGAAATAAATAATAAGCATTTAAAAATTATTGTGGAGGGGCGCCTGGGTGGCTCTGTCACTTAAGCAGCAGACTTCTGCTCAGGTCACGGTCTCATGGTTGGTGAGTTCGAGCCCCGCATCGGGCTCTGTGCTGACAGCTCACAGCCTGGAGCCTGCTTCGGATTCTGGGTCTCTCTCTTCTTTCTGCCCCTCCCCTGTTTGTGCTCTGTCTCTATCTGTCTCTCAAAACTGAATAAACATTAAAAAATTTTTAAAAATTATTGTAGGTATATTATACATCGTAAAATTTCATAGACTAATTCCTCCCACTTTGTTCTTAAGTTTTCAAAAATTGTTTGAGCTATTCTAGTCTCTTTGCCTTTCCATATACATTTTAGAACAATCCCATCTATATCTAGAAACCATCCTGTTAAGACTTTGGTAAGAATCGCATAAGGCCCAGATATCGATTTGGAAAGAACCGACATTTTTGCAATGTTGGGTGTTAACACTGATGAACATAGTAAATGGCTCCATTTGTTTAGATCTTCTTTACTTCCTTTACCTCAATGTTTGTAATGTTCAGCAGAGAAGTTCTGCACCTGTTTCGTCAGGTTTACCCTGAAGGAGGAGGGCTGCTTCACTACTGCTGGGTGAGGGTAGAAGTCCGGCGCTCTACTGACATGGGCAAGGGTTGAGAGGAGGGAAGTGATTAGTGCCTGGTCGGGATGAAAGTCCAGCATCCCTACTTGCCAGCAATCCTACAGGCTTTGGGGCAACTTATTACAGCCTGACTAGCAGGGACACCTAGGGTCCCCACTCAGTCTTGCTTGGTGAGTAGGAGTGTGATAGCAGTATTTTTTCATGGTATTTGGCTGGATGAGGCCAGTTGTTATCTAAAGGCTTGCTGTCTTGCTAGGATACCACTCAGCTCGTCTTTTTTCTTGGGGCTTTTTTTTTTGTCCGTGCCCATTGGTACTTCTAGGTGGCCAGTATTATATTTCAAACCTGGGATATATGAGGCAAAAAGAAAGCTCGCGGAATTCACTGCTGTGCCGTTGATTGGATAGCAAAGTCTCTATCTAGTCTGGCTATTTCTCTACACCTTTTAGAGTTTTCTTACTTGCTTTACATATAATGTCCAGTGTTTAGTTGTATTTAGTAAGAATAGATTATATAAACCATCTCCAGCTTCCATAGACTAAAAAAATTACACAACATTCTATTTGTCTCACTAGTTAGTATTCAGTTCACACAAATGATATTCTACATAGAGAATGCCTATAGCAGTCCCACCATGAGAATCTGAGTACTTGTCTCTCAATGAGCTCATCTACGAATCGGGATAATGACTCTAAGCTTCAAGAGAAGGGACCATGCCTCTTTTTCACCACTGCCGACTTGGAACAGATTCTAAGGGCTCAATAAGCATTTGCTGGAAGAATAAGCCAGTGATATCTCTGGGATGTATAACCATTAAGTAGGTAGCAACTTTTGGAAGTAAGACATTTGCTCAACAACATTTGTTTAAGAGAGCCTATTATTTGGTTGGGGATAAGCAGTTCTTCTAAAATTACATAGGGACACATCCACAAAGCTCATTACACAGAGTGTGTATGATCAAAAGAGCTTTCTATCATGCTACTTTTATAGAGAAATGGAGACAATTTTTCCCCCTTGTGTTACATACCTGCAGGTAGCCAAATTTTTAACTCACAGTTAGGAATTGACTCTGGGCTGCCTGGGTGGCTCAGTCGGTTAAGTATCTGAGGTCATGAGAGGTCATGGTCTCATGTTTCGTGAACTTGAGCCCTACTTCGGGAATCTCTCTCTCTGTCCCTCTCTCTCTGCCCCCCACTCACTTGTGCTCTCTTGCTCTCTCTCCCTCAAAAAAAATAAAGAATTGATTCTAATATTACATTTAATACCATAAAAATATATCAACTTTGATATACTTGTTCATATCCAACCATAGAGAATTTAGAGTTAAAACACGTTTTTATTTTTTAACCATTTTGGTAATAATCCTCTAATGTATTTTTTCCTTTGAACACATCTCTTCCGGTTATGTCTATTCTATAAACAGGGGAGCATTGTTTATTACTGTTTTGAGATCACTGCTGAACATCAAATTCCGTAATGCTGCTATCATCGAGATTCTGTTTATATGGATGCAAAACGTGGTCTTACAGTAATAATCTAGGAGACTGTGCCTAACAATTACCATATGTTATATGTAGCGCTGACCTAATTTGCTTTTACTACCTGGAAATTCTGGTAAATAATTTGCTGTGAATGGCAGCTGGAGGCAGTGGTAGGAAATCATTACTCCATAATTGTGATTACATCATCTACGAATTTACAGAAAGTCGGTCAATATTAAAAGATCAATTTATCTCTCTGAGAGAGGGATGCTATTTCTTTGTCTACAAACACTACCACATTTGCACAAAAAGAAAAGGCACACAACTACTTAACTTTTTAGCACATTTTGCATTGGTTTTGCAATTAGGGTGGTAAAAACATCACCTGATCTTAAACTGGTGACTAGAATGGCTTCCACCTCAATTTATCCTGAATATCAACCTGTTTTTTTAGCATCTGATCTATGTTTTACTTGTCATCATTCGTTTGCTCATCCATTAGTTCATTTAGTAGTTTTTTTTTTTAATTTTTTTTTTCAACGTTTATTTATTTTTGGGACAGAGAGAGACAGAGCATGAACGGGGGAGGGGCAGAGAGAGAGGGAGACACAGAATTGGAAACAGGCTCCAGGCTCTGAGCCATCAGCCCAGAGCCCGACGCGGGGCTCGAACTCACGGACCGCGAGATCGTGACCTGGCTGAAGTTGGACGCTTAACCGACTGCGCCACCCAGGCGCCCCTCATTTAGTAGTTTTGAACTGCTCTGCTTGGTTCTGGGGAATCAAAGAAACATAATACATAGTCTTTTTTTCTTAAGTTTTATTTATTTATTTGTTAAAAATTTGTAAACGTTTATTTATTTAAAAGAGAGAGACAGAGCATGAGCAGGGGAGGGGCACGGAGAGACACACACACACAGAACCCGAAGCAGCTCCAGACTCTGAGCTGTCAGCACAGAGCCCAACAACCGTCCCGAACTCACCAACTGCGAGACCATGACCTGAGCTGAAGTCGGACGCTTACTGGACTGAGCCACCCAGGTGCCCTGAGTTTTATTGATTTATTTTGAGAGAGAGAGATAGAGAGAGCACAAGCAGGGGAGGAGCAGAGAGAGTGAGAGGGAAAGAATCCCAAGCAGGATCCACACTCAGCTCAGAACCCTACATGGGGCTCGATCTCATGACCCTGAGATCATAACCTGAGCCAAAAATAAGTCGGTTGCTTAATATCAGTTAACTGACTGAGCCACCCAGGCGCCCTCATAGTCTTTAGGAATGGACATAGGAAAGTAAAAAGATAACTAAGATATGATGTATTAAATTCCATGGTGAGTGTTTGGACAGACCCTAGGAGGAATATATTAAGGGGACCAAACCCAGCCTGTGTGTGTGTGTGTGTGTGTGTGTGTGTGTGTGTGTATGGGAAGGTGTGTGGGTGTGCGCATGTGTGTGAGTGACGGGGGTGGGAAACACTACAAGTTTCAGCAAAGGCTTCCAGAAGAACTTAACTGTGCAGAGTGTTAAATACTGAATAGGAATTAGCCAGGCAAAAATGGAGGGAAGAAAAGGAACTGAATGAGCGTTACTGAAGGAAAAAAAAAATCTGCAATTGTCCATGTCTAACTTTGAAAGGTCAAGTTCTTTTTGACTAAATAACAGACTTCCATCGCTGGAACGAATGTCCCTGAACGAATGTCTTACAAAAGTGTCCATTTATGTTTATATCACCCCAGAGATCATTCCAGTCATCCATTTATTGTTTACCCAGGGAACCCAAAGCAGTTTGGTGTTGCCGAGGAACCAAAGGGAAGTAAAAATGTGGTGGGAATTCAGTCTGGAGATGGGGTGATAGTGGAGGGTGCTGAACATTGAGGTCCCCTACGCTAGATCAAGGGAAAAGGAAAGTCATCGAACTGATGGATTTTAAGCAGTCAGGATTACCCAGTTACATTCAATTTTTAGCTTGGTCGTTCTGATGTTTCTGTCTAGGATAGCCTTGGAGAAGCCTTGGACGTGAGAACAGCTCTTACAGAGGATCAGCTGGGAGCTAAGAAGCTCCAACAAGAGACAATGGGCCTGAGAAACATTTAAGTGATGTGGTCTCAGGTTTCAGCATTTGCATGTGATAACGATGAGAGGTGGAACAGCATGAGACACCCAGATTTCCACTGTGAGCAGCTAAGAGGATGCCACCAACACCCAGCTCCCACAGGGGAGGACCCTACAGAGAAAGATGCATTTTCAGGCTTAGACATGCTGAGGTGGAGGGGTCTCTGATACACGCAGGGGGAGACGTTACAGGAGACAGCTTACAATCACCCGAACTTAGGAGATGGGTCAGCCCTGGAGGTCTCCCTCTGATGATCACCAACCTCAGGGTAGTTGTTACAATCAAGACAGCAAGAAACCTGGGAGGGAGTGAACAGGATGAAGGAAGCAACTGGACAGGCACAGAGGACAAGACAGATTGATTTCCTGAAGGCTGAGGGATCAACCTCGAGGTGAGCACGCAAATTCCAGAATCGACACTGATGGTTTTCCTGGGACTCCTTGAAATTATGAATGACCTGACTGTAGGCTGGGATCGTAGTTACTGTAGATCTAAGCTGACTGTGTGCCTCCAAGGGTCAGGCAAGTAACATCAATCAGTGAAACTGCTTAGTTGTAAGGTCATCAATGGTCAACTATGGAGGGCAGTGCACTGATTTAAAGACAAGAAGACATGGTGAGGAATAGGGCAGAATGACATGTGTGCCCATAGAAAGAGGGCGACCACAGGTCACCTCGGTTGTCTTCATTACAGAATACAGGTGGAGGTTGCCAGAGCTTCCAGTTTTTCATGAGAATTAAGAAATCCAGATTTTTATATAAAATACTCCACTTTTTCGCTCTTGACAGCTACTTAAAATTTAAAACCATGCAGCAGCCAAGGGGGAAACAATAATGCCTGTGGGCTACAGCTCTGTGCTCTCTGCAATAGGTAACTTGGGTTGGAATGACTGGGAGTCATGTTGAGGGTCATAAAGTTGTGATGTCCTGACGTCCTAACGTCACAGGGACCGCATTCCATCAATAAGTACTTGTTTTGTGCCCCATACGTGCCGAGGTTCAGGGAGTCAGTGGTGAGTAAGAGTCAAAAATCCTGAAACATGAACTACACATACGACTTCCGCCCTCTGTGGTTATTCTCTTTGGGATACTGACATGTGGGTGAAACAAATCTGGGTGGGTTTGGTGGAAGAATTTTCCGGTGTCTGATGGGTTCATATTTAGTTCTGCCACTTATTTGGCTCTACAACTATAAGAGACAGACCCTGGAAAAGTTTCAGAACTCTCTGTGCTTCTGTTTTCTTGCCTGTGAAATGTGTATAATGATAGGACCAACTCAGAGAGCCAATGAGAGACTCGAGTCATATGTCTGAAGTGTCTACGACAAAGGTTAGCCTTAATAATGCTTATGATGTTTGACCCAGCACTCTACCCGTGTGTCTAAAATAAGGGATTTTAGAACACGTAAGTAAGCGTTATATCCCATAAAGGATGTAAATGTGAACGTTGTTCACGAAAGTGTGAGTAGCCATTTGAGAGGCAACCCTACTTTGCTGAAAGCTGTATTTTAAAGAAATTGATTCCTGGAGTTCAGGGCAATGCCCCGAAGTGATCCTAAGCAGATGCAAAATCAAATTAATTGCCAGTCAGTTTCATATGCTAATACAAATAAGATCCCCTGGTGGGCTCCTGGGAGGACACAGATGTATGTTTGGATCCTGTAGGGATTGGGGGTTGCTCTTGACAATGGAGTTGCTGAGGGAAAGGTTTGCTCCCATTACCGCAAACTGACACCTCTTGTCTTTCAAGTGAACCAAGTCACAGAGAATCTGCCCTGACCCTCTGTGGCCAGGGGGGATAGCCGACTTCACGAGACAGAACCTGTGAGTTCGACTGGGTCGGACAAGGATTGTGCATATCGAAGAGTCTGTCATGCAATATAAAGCATTTATGACTTCCGGGAATATTAATTAAGCATTTGCGAAGTGCCAGGTGCTGAGCCAGGTGCAGGGTAGGAGAACAAAACGGACAAATCCCAGCCTTCATGGCGGTGATTATCCAATGAAGAAGTCGGGCTATTAAGCAAGACATAGCATAAATTCAGGTTCCTGGCACAGCTCATAGAAGGACCACTTCACTTAGTCTGAGGATAAGCAATGGCTTCCCAAGGGAAGTGATGTGAAAACTGACATGTAAAATTAAGTAAGCCAGATAAGGAAAGATGATGAAAGTTCCAAGATGGGCAGGAGCAAGTATTTATTATGTTACAAAGACCAATAAAGTGGCTTTCGACCCGGCTGGTCATCATCTCTTAATTACGTGTCAAGATTTGGTTTTAGGATAATTTTCAAGGCGCGTGTTGTCGATTTAACAGATTACATTATTAAATGTAATATTAAATTATCTGGAGCATCATCTCGGACTTACTGCCATTTTAAAATGAGCACATTACCTGTCAGCTTCATAGATCTTAGAGACGTTTATACGTGCATCAATGTTACAGAGCTAGATGATCATCTCCCATCATCCTCTCCCTCCCATTGTCCCCTCTCACACTTAGATCTTGTTACCTGTTACTGAACTAATGCAATATCGTCTTCACGGATTTCCTTACCTCAAGTGTTCTCTCCTCACTTCAACTCCCTTCACACTTTGCTGCAAAATTCCATTTCCTGGGATACAGCTCTGATTCCGTCACGCCCATGCTTGGAGTTTCTCACGGGCTCCCCGCAGCCTGAGATGTTGTTGACCAACCACTCAGTTCGGTACTCACTGCCTTCCCCGGGACTCCAGGCTGCCTCCCCACTAGCCTGCTCCTTGGGAGTCGCCTCGGACAGGTTGTTGTACCCCTTTCCTGCTTGCTTAGCTTTGGCTCACAACATCCTTCAGTTTCACATGTCCTTCCCCCGCGTGGACGTGCTCAAATAACCACTTCGTGGGCCAGCTCAAATGCTCCCTTGATTGTGAAGTTCTCCCCCGGACCACCTCACTGTGTTTCGTCCTTCCTTTAAATCCCCAGTACCCTACGCACATGCACAGTGCCATGTGTCTGTCTCTTGAATTACATTTGTAAAATTATGCCTTCTCAAGTGTGATACGCGTATAGACGAGGGGTGAGGGCTCTGTGTTCCGAAACTTGGCGTCTTTTAGATCTTTTAGCATAGGGTTTTCACACTGTAGATAATTAATATTTATTCAAGTCTAGCAATCCTACCAGCTATGCTAATTTTATTTGAGTTGAAAAAGACTTGATTTTATGTACTTGTACTTGGCGTGGTCTCAATTCGTGGAGACATTAATTTTTTATCTTGTATATGTATAGCACTTAGAGTTCATAAATGATTCTGTGTTTATTATTCTATCTTATGCCCTAAGGCTCATGAGACATTAATACATGTATCAACATGGTATCTTTCTTGGCGCAAGCACAGAAAGGTGAAAGGGCTCTCTGGAGCTCATGGAGCTAGCAAAGAACAGAGGTGGGGCTGGAACCAAGTTCTTTTTGTTCTGGGCCCTGCCATTTACCACCTGCGACTGCTTTCCTAGTGTCTCTTTCTCCCTTCTGAAGCCCCAGTTAAATGTACATGCTGTAACTGACATCAGTATTTTCTCACTCGACACTAGTCGGTTAGGATTGAACATGGCTCCTGCAGCAACTTGAGGAATTGCAATTAGGCCATGGAGTCAAGTGCCAGCCTGAAACCCAGAGGATTAGCTTGGATTATTCAGTGTCTATTCTCGCAGCTGAAGTTTGTTAAATAACTACCATTTCCTAATTTTCAGCGAGTGTTGTTGCAAACAGACCATGTTGCCTGTTGACCCTGAGGAGAGAGGGAGAGAGAAGGCATGTGGGTGCAGGTGATCTGGATTTTCCTTCTTGGTGGTGCTGTTCTTTGCTGTTACTGCATTAGGCTTCAGTGAGAGGTGATTAGAATCACTAAATATTTGCAGGCCTTCACTGATGCCCACTGGTTGGATCTAGTTTCTTCCTTTCTTTCTTCCCTCCCCCTCTCTCCCTTCCTTCCTTCCTTCCTTCCTTCCTTCCTTCCTTCCTTCCTTCCTTCCTTTCCTGTATCCAATAAGTAGCCTATAAAGTAAGGTAGGAAAATCCCTGGATTTAAATTTCAAAAATAAGTTTTTATATTTTATGTAGCTCTACCCTTAATTTCTTTGTGACCTCGAGCAAATTGCTTAAGCTATTGGCATACCTAATCTCAAAACAAAGTTATACTGGGAATCAGATAAAATACCTTATGGAAAATCATCTTACAAACTTCAAAGTGCCTCATTAAAGTGAAGTGTTATTATTATTATTACTGGAAGAGGGAAATAAAGCAACAGTTTGAATTAAATTTTGTTAGAAAGTTTGAACTAAAACCCTAACCAACTTAACTGCTAGTTTTTTTGAAGGGGGTGGGGGAAATGTTTTATAAAGCCAAGATAGCAGAAAGCTTGCTAAATTACTCTGAAATATTACTTACAAATAATTTATATTTTTCACCTCTCTAATCAGATTTCATAACTAAACCGCAAGGAGATGCCTGAGTGGCTCAGTTGGTTAAGTGTCCAACTCTTGGTTTCAGCTCAGGTCCTGATCTCATGGTTTGGATCGAGCTCCATATCAGGCTCTGCACTGACAGCATGGAACCTCCTTGGGATTCTCTCTCCTCCCTTCTCTCTGCCCCTCTCCTGCCCTCTCCCTTTCTCAAAATAAACAAACTTAAAAAAATAACTAAACCACAAGGGATGAGTAGTAAACTCCACAATCTAAAAAGGTAATCACATATAGAAGAAAAGTGTAGTTTAATAAACTATTTGAACAATAACAGCAAAAGGAATTGAGAAACACTCTTCTGGACTTTTCTGGCTCTTGACTAGAAAGGTAGCATGGCTTCCTTTTATGTAGTCTTTTAAAATTGAGAGAGGTTGTTTCCATTCACTGTTGTTTTTGCATTCCTAGAAAGATTTAGTCTGAGGAGCAACGGCAAAGCCAAAAAGGGCTTTCTATATTTATGGTAGTTTTTTTTTAAGTTTATTTATTTTTGAGAGAGAGAGAGAGAGAGAGATGGAACATGAGCAGGGAGGGGCAGAGAGAGAGAGGGGATAGAGGGTCTGTGGGCTCCACCCTGACAGCAGTGAGGCTGATGAGGGGCTCAAACTCATGAACCACTTGATCATGACCTGAGCTGAAGTCGGACGCTCAATCGAGGTGCCCCCCAAAATACCAAGGCTTTGTATGAAAATTATTGGAATGATTCCTGCTTTAGAAATCAAATCACAAGAATTTCATGTAGCTTTTAAAGGCTTTTGTGCTATGTTATGGTAAGAGCTGGATTTAGGAGAAAGAAATTGGAAGAAGCTGATAAATAGTAGAGAAGAAAAGTTCCAACGTCTCCATTTTACCACCCAGTCCTCTTAAGTATCCTGAATAGAAGACAACAATCAAAGCAAAACAAACCAAAAAACTTCCTTGGGGCTTTGTGTGATGAAAAGAATGGCGAGCTCTTGAAGAGAATGAGAAGCTGGACGTTCCTGAAGAAGAAATGGATGCATTATTAATTTGTTAAGTAGGAGGACCCTAACTAGGTCTCAAGAGATCGTTGTATTGATTCATTATCTACTGAAGAATCTACCATTCCCACCAGAAGCCTCAGGGAGTTTCTCAGTTACGTCCTGCATCAAAACTATTTGAATACACAGCAGTGGTGATAACAGAGCACTGTACTGAAAATTGTTACACCTGGTGGTAGGTACATCTCGAATCATGGAGTCTAGAATGGTCAGTTTTAGAAACTGAGGCCAATAGATCAGAACACCAAGGAGGTGCCCTCCGAGTTTTGCGATTCAGTGACTCCTTGTTGGTTTCTGGTTAATGGAGGTTGGATGGACCCTTGGGCCAGGCACTGCTCCAGAGGCTTGGAGACGCCCAGGGAACATAAGAGACAAAACCCCTGCCTGTCCTAACGAGCTTATACGCTATTGGGAAAGACAGTCTATGAACACATCTCAAAAGGAAAACCACGTGAGGTTTGATAGCAAAAATGGTGATGAGAAAAAAAGAAGATAAGGGCTGGAGGGATGAGGTATCACAGGGAAGTATGGCAGGGAGGCCTCTTTAAGAAGGTGACTTTGGAGTAAAGGCTTGAGAAAGTGGAGGAGCTGGCCACAGGGTGTCAGGGAGAAGGAACAGCCACCCCAGGAGGCTGGGAGCGACGGAGGCCAGGGGTGGCTAGTGCCAAGAACACCCTTCACTAAAGTTGGAACGCTCGTGTGCATCTGGGAGGGCCTGAGAAGACATGGCAGACGATAGAGGGTTTTGACCAGAGGAACGGCGTGACCTGCGTATCCATTCAACAGGACCCGTCGACGGAGTTGTGGAAGTGTGGAAATTAACATGAGGCAGGACAACCCTCAGGAACTCCTGTCAGGTGGCTGCTGCCACTGGGCACTGCCTCCTGAAGGGCGCTGCCTTGCTAACGTCACGCCTCCTCTACGAGGGCAGCCTGGATCCTGTCCAATGGCTGCTCAGGGAGGGGGTAGGAGGCCTCGCCCCCTTGCCTTAGTGAAGGTCCACACAAAGCCTCCTCGGATTGGCTCACGCCTCTGTGGCAACTCTATTCACCCTTCAGCTGCCCCCTCAGCCCAATCCGGCCCCCCCTAGACCCTCTGTGTTGTCCCTGACAGCATGTTCCAAGAAGCTGTCTGCACCCAAACCTCAGTCTGTTTTCAGGGAGCCTACCTTAAGACATCTTATGCGGGTCCCCCAAATAGAACTTATGTCTTCCTTCTTGGTGTCCCAGGTCACCATGATTCTAGCATGCAGACCCGGTTGAGAATCCCTGCTCTATCAGGTAAAGCACATTTTGGGTTAAAAACAATGGAATGGAAAACATCTGGCTGAAAACAATTGTGGAAGCAAGTTGCCTGTGGTCAGGCCCCTGTCCCCGCACAGTGTCCCGTTCCTGTCACCCCCTTGCTCATGATCCCCGAGCCGTGCTGGTTTTCTGCGATCAACCAAGCTCTTCCTGCTGCCAGGACACTCTGTCCCAGATCACTGTTGGCATGTTAATACTGACCAACTTTCTATCAACAAAATTGATCTCAGCCAAATAACTTCCGGTCAGATCCCCGAGCATTCTGCTGTCACTATAACCCACAAATGATTATATGAAGCTATGGTTCATCCACGTTAAGAAATTAGCAAAGTAGGGGCACCCGGGGGGCTAATTGGTTAGGCGCCCAACCCTCAATCTCTGCTCAAGTCATGGTCTCACAGTCGTGGGATCAATCCCCGCGATAGGCTCCATGCTGAACGTGGAGCCTGCTTGGGGTTCTCTCTCTCCCTCTCACTCTGCCCCCCTCCTGCTCATGCTCCCCTCTCTCTCTCTCATTCAAAATAAAAAATAAAAAAGAAATTAGCAAAGAAAGGAGGTGAGCATGTAATTCAAACGCACAACCAAAATTTCTTTGCCGAAGGTTCTGAAACTTCCTGTGTTAATCCAGAAGTTTCTTCGAGAATGTAATCTAAATGGAATGAATATCAACGTGCTCTAAGTTAGACCCCTCCATGGCTTTTCTTTGCCACGGGCTGTAGGCTTTCTTACAGGTTTTTCTCATTGGCCCCATTTTCCAGCCCTTAATCACTTTCAGCACACTCCTCCAGAGAGCTCCCCCACTTTCACACGTTCACTTAACTTGCAGGGTTCCAGACCAGGTCTTTAATTACAAACTTATAAATTCTGGCAGGAGTGGAACCATAATAACCTCATAGCATTAGTGCTATGCTGGCTCCTAAAGACAGTACCCCTCTGTTTCTATTGCGTGAGCTGCAGTTCTGGTTACTCTAGGCTACCAGGTTATCATGATTTTTATCCGTGTGATTGTTATTAATAATAATTACTATCCAGTTGCTCTGTGCCCAGTACTGTTCTAGAGGATTTTCACAAGTTATATTATGTAGTTGTCATAACAATGAATTTAAGCCTTGCGTCCAAGTCCTCAACTTTGAACTTGCAAGGCCACGATCAAGCTAGATCTGACTCAATAATCTATGAGCTTTCACTGTGTACTCATTCTGTCCTTATAACAATTTTCTAACGAGGTTTTAATTGTTTGAAAATTAGGAAATACACATATCGTGGCCCAGGAATTCTTTGGTGATAGCAGCCTTCATTTGAAGGAGTCTAACACTGCCCAAATACAAAAGAGGATATTGGTTTCCTGTAGCAATAAATTGTTGACTTATATTCATTTTTTTTTCTTCTTCATCCATGGATTCAGCACCTGACCCATAATAGGAACTTCATAAATGCTTGCTGAATGCAAGGTAAGGCCTAAGGGGTTGATTTCTTTTCCTATATTAGGTGAAGGTAACTCGGCTCTTATGCATTAGCCTCTAATGTACTCATGGCTTTTTACAAGTGTGGTTTTTCTGACCGGTTAATAAATTCTTTTTTCTAGTGCCCCCCACCCCCATGTCTAGGCCTGGCCCTCCCCTGTCCCAATATGGTTCCCTGGTTCTCTTTGCCTCCAAAAACTTAACAGGGCAATTGGAAATTCTGAAGGGTAAAGCTTTTCCCTTATTCCTGATCTGAATAATCTGGGATAAAATCATGACTTCGATACAAGGCGGTACATATTGTTGTCTGGCATTTCTTTGTGAAGCTGTCTTTAAGATTTTGGTTCTTTCTTCCCCATGATCACAGACTCTTGTTAGCGATGCGAGATGTCCTCTGCCTGTTTTGACAGATCTAAACATTCTGAACAAGAAACAAGAGGAAGAGACATGTAAAGCTATCCTGCACACCTTGGTCTCTTGTCCTGGAGGCACTTAAACACCACATTACCCTCTGGCACGTAAGAGGCTTGAGATGGCTGGAAAAAAGATAAATATTACGATTCCTTCATATTATATAGAAGGCAGAGGCAAAAAAATACACAGCATGTTCGTCTCCTCCCAAGGATTCTTATTAGACTTTTGATTTAAGATGCGTCTGGAAAATTGGATGGACGACTCCAGACACAACAGTATATCTTGTCCTGTGCTAGCATTTAAATGGGAGAGATCGTGTGTTCGTGGCAGGCAGCCTCTAAGATGGCCCCGTGACTCCCACCTCCTGGTCTTTGTGTTCTCGTGTAATGCTCTCATCTTGGATGTGGGCTGGACTTGATGAACAGCACACAGCACGTCTGCGATTAGGTCACAAACAATCGTGGCTTCCTTTCTCGATGCTCCTTCTTAGACCACTGGCCATGGAGAAAGCCAGCTGTTATGTGGCGTGGCAGCTTGACAGAGAAGCCCACAGGGCAAGGGACCAAGGCTGGACAACAACTACGTGAGTGAGATTGGAAACTTGAGATGAGCCTGTAAGTCACAGCTGACAGTTTGACTGTCACCTCATGAGAGACCCTGAGACAGGGAAACTTAACTCAGCCACACCCAGATTGCCACACAACGGTAACTATGAGATGGTAAATATCTGTCGTGTTAAGCCTCTAAGTTTTGGGATAATTTATTGAACAGCGATAGAAAATTTACATATCAAGATGCAAAAGCGCCAAACTCCACTTGCATTTTCTGTCCCTTGTCCTTTGTGAGAAAATACTAACGCATTCTTTTGTGGCATTCACCACAGTCTAACCTGTATCATAGATATGTGTCATTTCTTCAGCTTGGCTACGAACTTCTGGGGAACAGACTCTCACTGCTCCTGACTTTTGAATTCGTCCAGGTCCCAGAAATGAACCTCACATATAGCAAATGCTGAATAAACACCTGATTAACAGATACATGAATAAATCTTGCCTTTAATGGCCGAGATACAGCTGGGTAACTTGAGGTTAGACAAAGCAATTTGACCTGCTAATCACTTCCTTGATTCTCCATGCATCCTAATATATTAATAACCGATTTTCTAGCATAATCTCTGCTGAGATTCCTCCTTCTACTGAAGAAGACACAATTAAAGCTTGAGTAAATGCTGTGGCTTCATTATTTCTTTATGATGTTGGGAATTTGTAACACGCGGCTATAAATCAAAGCATCATTTCTATTTCTACCCTCAGAAAGATAGTTTGTGTAAAAGTGAGTAGTCATTTGAGAGTACATAGAAAACAAGCCTGTCTTCATCAGCGATGTGCAGAACTGTTCCTACAAGCAACAAAGCAGTATTTTCACTTGAAAATGCACTCGTATATTCTTGTTATATAGTTGTTTGCTATTATTTTTAAATACAAAACATGACTGATACACGGAGGAGAGGAGGGTCCCTGAGACTGACTTGGAGAAGGGCAAAGTGAGAGCCTGAGACACACTGCTGTCACTTGTGTCACAGAATGTGCCACGCTGGTTATGATGCAAATTGATAGAGATCAGGCTGGGTTTTGAAGGACTTGGACAGAAGCAGAGGGCTTTTTTTTAAAGGCTGTTTATGTTAAAGGACATGTAAGGGGTGTTCTTTTTCTTCCATCATAAAAGGAAGAAATAGAGAAAGACACTTTAATTAAGTGAGGATTGTCAGAGGAAAGTGAAGACCATCATTGTCCTAGCAATCAGTAAAAAATGTCATATATGTGTGTGTGTATATATATATATATATATATATGATTATTTATATATATTACCTACGTTATATATACATCTATACATATTCTATATACAATATATATGCTCTATATATTATTTTGGACTAAATATTACTAACTAAAGGAGCTGGAAATGCCAATAAAACTATCCAGGATGAATATGCTCTCATTTGTTTCCTGATTCTTGCCTTTCCACTTAGACCATCACTGTCAATGATTTTGTTATCTGACTCAAACATGAGGAGAGTTCTGCTGGTGGCTTTAATTATTTTCTCATCAAAGCCACGTTGGACAGTTTCAGAAATTTCTTCCTTGCCCCCCCCCCCCCCCAGGCCACCTTAAAAGTCAAACGATTCTCATCCTCTGGTTTTGCTTCAGAAATGGCAGGAAGTGACTGGTTCGGCCGGCTTCTGTCAGGTTCCTCAGGAGCTGGAGGGTGGGTGGGTGGGTGGGGGAATAGGGGTGTGGGGGGAGCAGAGGTGCAAGGGCTCTCCCGAGTCTTCTCACATCCTTAACTCCACATGGTTGGTTCCTCCTGAGCCAAGATGCTCCCATTCAGATCAGGCTGGCTAGGGAAAAGGAAAGACCCTTTGTTTCAGCTGTTTTAAATGTCTTTCTCCAAGTGAATTTTTTGAGAGCTTCAAATGTTTCAATTTCATCTTGTGACTGAAGGAAGGGGACAGGGTGCGTTGAGTGACCAAAGGGCATCTGGTACAAATGTTGTCAACCAATGGATACGGGACCAGCTCAGGGCCCTGCGTATTAGTCTCGCTTCTGCCATTAGAACTTCGTGGCTTTTGCATCTTTCCCTGGTTGGGAACTAGGGACTGGGATCGCAGGGTATAGAAAGACACTTTTGGTGACAAAAAGGACTATGGAAATCATGTGCTGCTCCTCCCATCTCAAATGTATTGAGATGTGACTTCTCTTTTTCGTGGTTGATTGATGAACGTGACTTCTCTTTTTCGTGGTTGATTGATGAATGCCAGAACTTTTTACAGAGCTGGTTCAGAACTCAGCCCACCGACCCCCTGCTTCTGCTTCTTTTCTGCTTCTCAGTGGCTGGTCCAGGGATTTATGCATAACTCCCATGCGTTGCCCTGTTGCCCCTGTCTGACTGCCAGCCACAGACTTGAGAGTTTCCTACAGCCTAAAGCCCTGTGAGATTTTCCAACAGCTTTGAGAGTTTACCTGAGAAGTCTCTCTTCCTGGTTTTTGGGAGACTACATGTGAATCTCCTAAGATGAGCACCTTCCAGAGAGGCAAGCTTTTCAGGGAAGCCCCTTCCATGTCCGCGAGCTGACCGCCTGTCTCGTCACTGTCCTTCATGGATGAGTGCAGCCTGAGAGCCATCAGGCAGTTCTGGGACTGGGGGACTTGGGCACCCACTGTGATTGATCATTACTGCACCTGGGCCATTTCACGACACTGGAGATCGGTGGCAGTAGCCTTTATCACATTTCATTTCACTTGGCTTGCAGACAGACCCCGGCTGTCAGGGAGACAGAAGAGAATGCTGACCTATTTCACGAGGTTGACCTCATTCCCAGAGCCAAGGGGCTTGGGTCTTTTGGGTCTTCCATTTCTAGCTTGCTCATCCATCTTGGATGCTAGATAGGCAAGAGGCCCACTGACCAAGGGCTAGCAGAGGCTTTCTAACCCCCCATCACTCTTAGATGGTCTGAGTCTCCAGACTTAACAATTTTTTTTTTCCCTGGAAGAATTCAATTTTGCAAACCTCCTGAATGCTTTTCTGCTGTTCCGGGTACAAAACTGAGGAATCATAACAATACAAAAATCAAAGCAACCCTTCTGCAACAGGTATTATACCAGGCTCTGTGCTGAACACTCTACATATATTATGACATTCAGTCCTCACAGGAATCTGATGAGGTGGGATCAGGTGTGACCCTCACCTCACATCCAGAAAGTCATGTGAAAGTGCTTAGGACGCTTGTCCAATAATCCAGATCTCATTAGTGGTAGACTCAGGTATTAGGTCCCAGTGGTCCTTCTCCAGGGCCTGGCTTCTTAACCACCACCCAGGACTCAAGAAACTTGCAGCCTCCTTGAGAATGGCACTCAAGAAACTTCTAGTCTCATCAGGGATGCAAATAGCTAACATGAGTATGAGATACAGTTAAATAATTGCTACGTAGTGGTAAAGGCAATGCAACGCCAGAACACAGGGGAGAAAAATTTGCTCCTGACTTAGGGTGTTGTTAGCTGAGGCATGAACGGAGGGTGGCCAAAGACCCAAAGACGCAGAGGGGTGTGTTTTGTCTCAGAAATGGGAGTGCTCAGCACCCTGGGAGGGTGTGTGCCCCATGGAGCCCTAGGGTGGGAGAACAGCCTGCAATGTAATTTGGAACAGGGTCATGAGTCGGTTTGAATCCAAAGCAACGAGGTGGATTTTACCTGGCACACAATAGGAACCAGCTTTAAATTTTAGGGAGGAGTGCTATGAGCCACCCTGTGTTTTAGGTGTTAGTAGATGGAACTCAGACAGGGAGGACTGTCAGGGTCCACGTGAGGGTGGGAGAGGCCAAAGTAGAGCAGAGCTGAGTAGAAATGGGTGCAAAGAGAGGCAGAGTCATGGCACCCTAGAAGGCTTGGTGACTGCTTACATGCAAGGCGGGGTGGGGGGGGACTGGTACCCAGCCTGCCAGAGGCCCAGACAGGGTGACCCAGGGAGGAGAGGTTGTATGAGGTGCTTCGGAGCTGGGGACCGTGACAGGGACAACCTCGGTTCTTGGGCACGTGTGAATCTTGCAGATCACTTATATGGAAATACCCAGGAAAGCCCAATGTGGGATCCTGGAACCCAGGAAGAGATTGGGTCTACAGTCATTAGCGTAGAGATGTTTGGCAAAATCCCCACAGTGGGTAGACGGTCAAGGTAGGTTGTGGAGCAGGAGCGGTGAGCACCTTCCCCCAACGGGCGCCCGAGGAGGCCTTGGCGTCGGGGTGCTAGTGTCCGAGAGATGCTCCGAGAAGAAGGCTGAGTCAAGACATAGGAGGAGACACCTTCAAGAAAGAGAACTCTGACCATTTCCATTGCAAAAAGACTTATTATTATTATTTTTTGAGGCAAGTGTCAGAGAGGAGTCAACCATCATGGAAAACAGAAATAAAGCAATTCTCCATCATCTCCCAACTCCAGTCAGGCTGTTCAACACCATTTATTTCAAACAGATGAAGACGCATGTCAGTGTAGCTGGGAGCAGTCAATTAAAGAGATTAAAGGCAGAAAAGCTACTGCAGCAAAAGTATTTAAGTTTCAGTTTCTTCTGCAGCTGTGTTTTCGCCACTTCTTAGCAATCAGAATTTCCTTACCCTCTGCTCTCTTGGGCTGCTGGGATTGAAGGAAGCTCTTTCTTTTGCTCCTGGAGGAGTGTTTTTTTTTTTTTTTTTTAAAGAGATCCTAGGATCATAGATTTCCATTATTTTCAGTATTTATATTTTGCATACCTTCTAAGCGTGTGGATGCTTTACTCAGTTTAAATTACTTTAGCATGACCAGAGAACACATCCTGCTGTCCCCAGGTTAGAGTCGAGCAAATCAACGGTAAAGGGTTTCCTGAAATTAAATACCATAGGCTCCACAATCTCAGAACAACTGATTTCGTATTCCATTGACCTCTTCAGACAAGTCACGTTTCAATATCTATTCTTCTTGAGTCATGACATTATAAACCTAGAGATTGAAAACTGGAAAGAACTGTGGGAATCACGTTCCACCCTTTCTTTTTACTGACCGAAGCTCATTCTGGCTGATGGGCTTACCCCAAGTCCCGTGGTTGGAGAATTTCTGGGCATCACCTATAAAAGCTCTCAGCTCCCAAGAGTCGAAATTTTTTCTCGCTTCGCCCACAGGCTCGGTCTTACTCCCTATGGGGAAACTTGACTTGGGCAGGGGAGCCTTGACAAACACACTGGCTGTCAGGTCTGGGATGACACATAGCTTGGGCCTCTTCCTGCGAGTAGGTCCCTGATTTCGGTGCCTCAGTTTCCATCTTGGTCCTAGGTCCACTATCTTAGTCCCCTCTGGACACCAGAACCTGCTTTACCCCCATCTCTGGCTGCCCCAATTCTATCTTTGGTTCTAGCCAGTGCCTGGGGTCCTGTCAGCTTCCCACAGGTTAGGTGCTTAGACCGCTTGTCTCCTAGCAACCAAACTTGGCCCACCTGTCAGGGGGGACTCAGGGCTCTCTCAGGACCCTTGTGTCCACATCCTCCAGAAACACTGCTGTTGGATGCCCTGGACTTCTGGTCCCTCTCGTGGCTGTTTGCTTCCCCACTGGGAGGGGCTGTCCTTGGGGTCCTGCCCCCCCACACCTGGTCTTCCCCATCCTGCTGCAGTTCCCTGGGCCATGTTCTGAGACATTACATAGAATTAGTGCATCGCAAAGCTAGGGCCACTAACTTCTGAGCCGGCATTTTTGTTTTCTCATTAAATCATCTTTCTCTTTCACTTCCTGTGTGATCTGGTTACCTGCCATTTACTAGCAGTGTAAATTTGGGCAAACTGTTCCACCTCTCTGGGCATCATTTTCATTGGATGAAAAATCAGGACGATCATATTAATTTCCAAGGGTCGCTAGGGGGATAAAAGAGCTTGCGGTAGGTAGCTGGCCCTCAAAAAATGTTTCATCTGAACTGAAGGCTGTTGTTTTTTACCACTCATCTTTTTTTTTACTACTACTTACCTGCTTTCTCCCTGTGCTACATGATGTAATAGGGAGTTTACAACAGGGCTAAGTACTACATTTGTGGATTATGCGTTGGAGCGGCCATATTTTTTTTTTTCAACGTTTATTTATTTTTGGGACAGAGAGCATGAACGGGGGAGGGGCAGAGAGAGAGGGAGACACAGAATCGGAAACAGGCTCCAGGCTCTGAGCCATCAGCCCAGAGCCCGACGCGGGGCTCGAACTCACGGACCGCGAGATCGTGACCTGGCTGAAGTCGGACGCTTAACCGACTGCGCCACCCAGGCGCCCCAGAGCGGCCATATTGATTGAGCTCCATCTTGGCTTGTTACCAAAGGAAGTACTCATTCATGCCTTCACTTACTAAGCCACTCATCTAGGTAAGTAGTGGGGAGGCTCTTGAATGTTGGTATCCTGTCTTCAGGTTAGCTATACATGGACGTTGAAAAGCTACATCGTGAAATGGAATGTGTTGGCTCTATTTCCAAAGTCCCAAAGTCCCACAGCGTTTCTCGGCCTGTGTTTTGTCTTTCACGAAAGAATGGGCAAAATGATACTCTTTTGTCAAAGTGTAAAGGCACCAATAAAAGCAACAAGTCCCATATGGAACAAAATCAAATGAGACCTTTTGATGGGAATATTTAACAAGAAGAAGAAGCTTGGGCAGCACTTCCTCTCCTTGGGAATTTCTTAGGAGCTTCTCAGGCACTTGCTGGTGGCTGGCAACGCTGTGTATGTCATCTTACTTAGTCCCCACAGGAGAGAGAACATTTTAAAGCTCATTTTGCAAAAAGGGGAAGCTAAGTCTCAAGGAGACTCAGAACTTTCCCCGGTGACACAGGAAGTAGGCAGGAGGTGGAGTTGGACTTCGAGCCCAGGTGCATTTGCCCCGAAGGCCCACTCTGCGCCCTGCTCCGGCGCTGCCCCTTCAGGTCAGCAGATCCATGAACACAAGACAGGGTCCGTGACACGAAGGCCAACAGCTGCCGATGATGCGACTACTGGTGACACTGAAGCTCTTGTAGGTCAGTAATGCTCAAGCGGGACACTGAAAATCATTTTAACGACCACCGTAACCCCATAATCAGATGCCCGGGGTTCCTTTTCCTCCTATAGGGTGATGGTTTAAGGGGATGAATATCAAAAACTCAGCTGGCATCCTGACAACTTCCCATTTTCCCTGGGGGCTCCTTCTGCCCCTGACCAGGACCTGAACACTTTTTAAAAGTCCAAGTCCTGTCCATGTGAGACTGACCCCCTGTGGTCCTTTCAGACCACAAAGTGCCCATGCCCCGCAGGCTCCCTGCAGTCGATCTGAAGTCTTTCTAGTTGGGGTTCTGCAGACACAGCCGGACCTCATGGGAATCCTTGGTCAGTGGTAATAAGCGTGTTTTCAGGCCAGAGAAGCCAAGAAAAGGATAACTGTCCTTTGTTATCTTTCTGGTTTTCTGGCTCCAGGACTTTGGAGACGTACAAGTACAAAAAAGATGTGAGTCCTTTTTTTTTTTTTCCCCACCAAGATCTACTATAAGCTATTTGTATATTTCCAACAAGGTACTTATTGAGTATTTTGGTCAATAATGATTCCTTGTCGTCTTCCCTACCCTCTATATTTACTGACTCTCTGAAAGAGGAACAGGAATTAATAAACAGAGGCTCATTCATTCATTCATTCATTCTCCCATTTATTCCCTCAAGAGACACTGAATGATGCATAGGAATCAGATACCATATTAACACTACATTTCCCATTTCACCCTGGCAACACTGGGTAGTGCGGTCTCTACCTTATAGCGGGGGCAAATCAGTTCCAGAAGCATTAAATAATTTGCCCCAAATCAGAATGCTCATGAAAGATAGATCTGGGATTAAATGCTTGTTAGCAGACATGTTGACTGACGTTCCTTAGCAGGAGAGCAGAAACGAGGTAAGACCGAGTTCTGGGGCCCCTCTCTGAGTTGGATACATACATATATATCTGCTGTGCCACCATGGGCATGGCACTTAAACTTTCTGAGTCTCAGTCTCATCTGCACAATGAGATGGTAACAGCACCTGCCTCAGAGAGGCTCTGAGAGGACTGAGGGATGTACATGCAGCCCCGAGTACCGTGTCTATACAGGCAATGCTCACAAGTGGGTTTTTGTCATTATTTCAGATACCGAATCCAGAGGCTGGAAGAAAAGACGCAATCAGGGAAGCATTTGATTGTCTTTATTGCAGTCCTACCTAAGTAAATCTTACAAGTCAAATCAATCCTATTACCATCAAATCAATCCTGTCCAAAGGCCATGACTCCAACCCATGACCTATACCCGGAGGCTGAGTGAAAAGATGCAACAACATGTCATTGCTGAGTTGGGGCCCGGCTGATCAACTGCAAAGTGGTTAAAAGCATTAAATCCACGTGTGTTTTAATGACGGTTCAGAACCACAGGGCCGTGATGGTATTCGCGGCCGCGCCCTATGCTGTTCAGTCCTGCATACGAATGGAAGGGCTCACTCCGAAAGAAAGACACCTGCCATGACATGGCAGAGGGCTATTTCCACTGCACATGTTCTCCCGTAGCAGAGGCCCCCAGGACACAGCCAAGTGGACGCAGCGACGTTGTTGCTGCAAAATGACTCCATTTTGAGTAAACCGTACCGTTCTTGCGCCAAGATTGTGCCCCTGCACCCACCTCCTTGTCCAGAAACCCTGGAATAACCATCATCCGCAACGAAAGGATTGGGGAACACACGAGCAAGAAGAGTGTGTGTTCTGGTGACACATTCTGTGGATTCCTCGTGGACTGATGAGACCTGCTGAGTCCTTCTGGGAGCCAAGGGCCATATACACGTCACACGTCATAAAGCTCCTCCCTTGTAACTTGTTGCTGTACCACGAATAGAACCTTGGACGCATGGAGGCGAAGATGTGCTGGCATCTCTCAGCTCTGCTTACCAGAGAAAGGGTGGCGGGATTTTTGAAGCTTCAGCAAGCAAATCATGGAGCCAGCTAGCCACGCCTTCCGGGTGACAGTTGCCATCATAATGGTAATTGAAGCTTGTTCAGGGAGCAATTCCCAGTGCCGGCAGTGGCTTTACTGCTGTTAGGTTTTCCCGTCCTTCTCTTGCCCCTCTCTTGGCTGGCTCAGCCAGGCTGTCAGGACCAGTTCACAGCTATACACATAGGATCCGACCGTCGCACAACAGTGACAGCTTGACTTCAAAAGAGGATGAGGGGGTTTCTCCAGCGGTCCGGAGAGTGCTAGGAAAACCAGAACATCACTGGTATTTCAGGCAAACAGCTCTTCATTCTCCCTGAGCAGAAACCCTTTAAAAGGAACGTCTAAATCACCCAGCGTATTAAGGCATCACATTCTTGCACAAATTGTAACAGACATTTTTTTCGTTGTGAAGAGACAGAGATGTTGCACGGATGTCAAATCACATAAAGCCGCAGCCCAACACGGTATCAGAGCCATAATCTGTGCTTGTCGCTTTGTGAGGCAGGAAGGCAAGTAGGCATTAATATAGCCCTTGAGTGAAGCGGATCCAAACACAGTTTATTCTTCGCCAGGATGAGCAGGTGAACACCTTGCAAGAGTTCCTGCCATTCTTTCTGCCCTAGGTGTCTACTCCCCACCCCTCCTCATCTACGAGGCAGCCAGCAACACAGGCAGTGATCAAGAGCTGTATATATTAAGGGCTTTGGTCAAAGCCATACTGCTGAGAAATCAGTTGTGCTTGGACTGAGCAGTTCAGGCCAATGAAATGTGCATCTTGTTATGTATTGATCGCAAACGTGAAAATCACAACAAGGGGGTTAGGAAGATAAATGGACGCGGAGGCATTTCTGTAGTTAGCACGGAAGTGAATGTTTGTTTACTTGATCTTTCCTCAGACAGGAAGCTCCTGGGGAATGATTTTACACAAGACACAAGACAATGGGATTTGCTGTTCATCATCGTTGCTACATAGGGCTTCAGGTTAATTTATCTGGTCCCTAATCATGGAACAAAGGGATTGTGCTCTAAATATGTACCTGTCTGTCTGTCTATTTCCCTCTCTCTCTCTCTCTCTTATCTATGTATCAGCTATATCTATTTCTACACATACATCATTTAACCTTCCTACAGTTAATAAATACCAATGGCAACAGTGCTAATATAAATTAATAAATAATATAAGGATTATAATACATATAATATAAATTACAAACAATACAAGGATACCATAAAATAGAGTTTAAGGTAATCAAGTATATACACACACACTTTCATGTATACCCTCTTTCAGATACTACTCCAAGGACTATTCTCCACTCTTCTCTTTCTCCAAGCCTACAGCAGGCAATCCAGGGCACAAAGGGGCCCGAGAAGAGTTAGTAGTAAAGGGTGGTGTTGACACCCAAGTGGAAGCATCCAGCCAGGTGTGCTCTGGGCGGTCTATAACCTCTGACATGTGATCCTTGCCAGGTCTCTGCAGTGAAGACCGGACAGCTTTTCACTGGGGGAAAAAGCCAGAGTTCCTAACAACATAAAGGTGTTCACCATAGGTTTTTTGGATGAGCAACGGAGAGCTGCAGGAGAAGAAAGAGAGAGAAGAAGGCTGGTGGGGGAAAGGCAAGGTGAAAACCCCGATAGAGTCTGCTTCTGAGCCCTCAGAAGATGGGTGATGTTAACTGTCTCAAAAAGCAACTCACTCTCCATGGTTTTGTTATAATGGACACTCAATACGGACTTGCCAGATTCAGACATGGTGGTGAGGCAAATGGAGCTCAACCTTTTAATTACTTAATTGCTGGCCATAAAGTGGTGGCTCACTGCCCAAAGGCTGATGCTTGTCTGCAGTAGGATGACATTTTTCCAAAGGTAAGTCTATTTAGTTTTTATTTGTCCCTCACTGGCAGTTGTGCATAGTTTGGACAAATCACCTCCAAGCCTAGCTATAAAATGAGAAAATATAAAGTTAAAAAAGTTAGCACAACTATTAAAAGCCCAAGCAACAGGTAAGAGATAATTTTGGATCTTAATGGCAAAGTTAATGGAAACTGTAGTTCAAAAAAGATGTACACAGAAATCTTGAGAGGCATCAAGCTGATATGAAATGTTACTTTATTTGATTTCTTTTTTTATGTTTATTCACTTATTTTGAAAGAGAGAGCTCGAGTGAGTTGGGGGGAAGGGCAGAGAGAGAGAGGGAGAGAAAGGATCCCAAGCAGGCTCTGCACTGTCAGCACAGAGCCAGACACGGGGCTCGATCCCACGAACCGTGAGATCATGACCTGAGCCGAAGCCAAGAGTGAGTCCGATGCTTAACCCAACTGAGCCACCCAGGTGCCCCTGAAATGTCATTTTAAAACACGAATAAAATTTAACTACTGAAAAAGTTGAATACAAAGAAAAAAAAATCCCATTATAAAAACGATGTTCGATATATTCTGTAGGGGCACCATATGGCCCGAGGTGCCCCAAAGAGCAAATCAGCACCTTGATATCCCAGAAGCCTCTTGCTGCCAACATGGTGTTTTAGCATGGAAGCCAAGCCGTGGCCTGCCCTTGCCCTTTCTGATTCTGATTTGTGATGCTCCCAACCTTGAGCTGAGCAGGCGGGGGGGTCTGTTTTCCTGACCGTGACTCTGCAGCCTGACCCTGATCTGTGGGGCTGGCCTCCCTTCCCCTCGGCTGCATTTCCCCACCATTCATCTGGCTCCAGCTTGTTAACCTGACTCCCCGGCCCTGTCTGCTTCCTTTGCTTGAAGCTTCAATTCGATGATCATTACCCTGAATGCTACCTGACTCTGCTTAACCCCACCGAAGGAAAAAGGCAGGCAGTGCCCCGTGTCTTGCCTCATGGCATATGAAGGTTCATATTTTTTACGGTGAAAATTAAAAGCAGCCACTTTGGAGTAAATGCCTCTAATCATTTTGGATGTGAGCTGCAGAAACAGATATTCGGGAGCTGGGGCTTATGGCTGGGTCGATCAAGGTATGGGTGGACCGTGCATGGTCCCTCAGGGCGTGGCGATCCTACTTTCTAAGAAGCACAGCTTTGCCGGTACTGTGTTATTCTGGTGGGTCCACACTGGCAAATGAGAAATCATCTTATCCTTAGAGGAAGCCTCAAGCCTGAGATCCTTGAAGCAAGGTTTCTAACACTTATAGGCGCAATGGTTCATGGTCGAGGGGTTTGCTTTGGTGAAGGGGGTTCTGGAAGACAAATCCAGGGCGCGTTCACAGGGCGGACCCAACCTCCACTCCCCATGCAGAAGGGTGTGCCGGAGAGCACGGATTCTTAAATTATGGTCCGGAGACCCCCGGGATCCCCGACACCCTTCCAGGAGGGCTTTGGGGTAACAGCTATTTCCAAAATGATATTAAGACATTTCCCACTTCCCTCGGGAGTTATCCAATAGAGTTTTCTAGAGCCTATGTGATGATATTGCAACAGATTGAATATAGAGGGATGTAACACTCTGTTAGCCAGACATCTAGGAGATTTGCAAGAAATGGAAAACAACATCAGTTCCATTAGTCTTTTGTTTTGAATGCTGATGTCGTTTTTCATCAGGGAGACTATTCTCGTCAACACGTCATGTTAATTTTTTTATTGTTCATTATGATTAATAAATGTATAAGTAACATTTTTCCCACGTTTACTTTCTAAAATGGTAAAGATTGATATATGTAACCACCACAAAGAACTTTGGGGATCCTCAATAATCTTGGAGAGCGTCAAGGGGCCCCGATAACAGAGACGAACGCTTGCTCTGTTGGGAACTACATGGGCTTTCGAGCCAAGCAGACCCAGCTGTAAATCGAAACTCGTCCCTAAGGGTCTAGAACTTGGTGGCCTGTTTCCTACTTTCTTTGTGCGTCCTCTTCTCCCTGAATGAAGGAGACCCTGCAGATTAGCTGGTGAGCAGCGTGGCAGCAATGGTGGCTAGCAGGCCCTCCAGGAGGGGGAGCCGTGGATGAGGTTGCAGCCACAGCTGTGCCCACAGCCACCCCTCAGGTCCCTGAGCCACTGGCCGGAGAGGTGACCGAAGGCATTTGCCACTTGGCCCTCCGCCTCGAGCAAGGAGGAAGCTGCTTGTGGTGCACCCCTAGGACCTGATCCACGCACGTGGCTCCTTGCCCTGTCTTCTCGGTCTTGTCCTCTCCTGAAGATGCGTGATAATTAAAACACGCCTCCTGCTCACTCCGTGCTCTGGGATACCAGATGGAAGGACATGGGCCATTTCACTCACAAAGGGATCCGCCCTCGGGATGGCCACAATAAATGCCAGCTCGGCTGGTGCGTCCTCTTATCTGCAGGTGGAACAAAGCATCTGACCGACACCTGTGATAGGTGGGGAGTCAGTGTGTGCGTGACGTCCCCCGCGTCTCTCCGCTCGGCTGCTGGCCCTCAGTCGCTCATCAGATCCCGTGCTTTCCCGGGGCAGGTACCAGGCGCTGACCTCATCAAGTGCCTGCCTGCACGGAAAGGCACAGCAGCCGTGAACCTGCGGGTCGGGAGCTCGGTGTGTGAGGCTGGGTTGCCGCATCATCCCTGGTTTCCCCCACTGTCTGTCTTTAAGACTGTGTCCTCAAGGTCTTTCTGAGGGCATTCCCACGTGGTACTCAGGCTGCCACCAGTCATCCTGGAGACAGGGTCTCCCAAGACCCTCACAAAACAGCTCAGCGCGTAGGCAGGCAAGCTGGGGAACGCAATGTTGGATAGGCAACGCAAGACCCCATTACTCCAGGTTTGGAAGGCAATGCGCAAACATGTCCGAGTTCTGTGTCATTCAGGAAACCATTGCTCACCCGCCCAACCTGCAGAACTCTGGATCTTTTGCTTCATTGGTGGAAAACAGAAACCTCTCAGGATTTGGACAGACCGCGGATTTGGAGGCATGGGGGGAATCTGACGTGGCTGTGGATTTTCATCCGTCTTCCCGCCGCCCTCTGCTTCATCCCAACTCTGATCCCCAGGACCATCCAGCAGGGCTGCTTCCTCTGGCCTTGTCCCATGACCTCAAAGAGAAAATGACCCTATAGGGACTGTGTGTGCTTTGTGGTCCCTGAGTCATTAAGGTGATATTTCTCCAAGTGCGCTTTAATGATCACCAGCCCTCTTAGGATCCATCTCAGACAGGCTGTATCAGAACGATCACGGTGGGGAGACACAAAGGGGAGCTGGATTTACAAGGCCCCAAGGTGGTTCTTAGATTACCCAAATTTAAGAATCATTGTGCAATTATATTATGTATTTTCATATTGTGACCTTGACTTAGAGGAAGTGTTAAGAGCACACTTGCCTGAGCCTATAGGAGGGGTCTTATTTGAGCGTTTTCATAGAAGGTTCCAGAGGAGTGTGTAGCTGATAACTGGGATTAGGAAGAAATTAATGGTTCAGGGCTGCACTGAGTTACAACTCAGTTATGACTAGGACATCAGAAACTGGAATTGGGGAAGCATGGGGAATCTAGGTCTGAACTAGATTTTATTTTCTTTTGTACCATTTCTTAGAGAGACATGATACCAGGCAGGTCCGTCTTTGGGATGGGAAGCAAGATGGTGGCAGGTGAATCTAAGGAGGAGGAAGCAAATTTGAGGCAGCCCGTCAAGGGCTAGAGAATTTAAGGTCAAGGAAAGTTCTTGGCTACTCCCATTAGTTTCCTCAGGCTCTGAAACCTGTAATTTGGAAAGCTGACCTATGTGTTGGCTGTATTCTCTAAATTTATTTCCTCTTGATTTTCTTTCAGTGTTTATAGGTGTTTGAGACTTCCAGCCTGTCTGACTGTGCCAAGGACAAAGCTACAGATGAAGTCTTATCCGTCCCTGAGTGTGAGCTTTTATGAGAGACTAGCATATGCATGGCACGTTGAGGACAGTGGGAAAACCCAACAGGATGGGAACAAACTAGAGACACCAAACCTCTTCGATGCCCCCTTCCCAGAGCCCTGGGTGTGCTGGGCTGCTCCTGTCCTGGCAGTTTTGTGCTCTGTATCCTTACAACCTCTCTAGGTTTCTCCCTCTCTCTTCTGTTCTCGTCTTCCCTCTGCCTCCCCAGCCCTCTGCCAAGGAGGAAGTCACCATCCTTCTGTCTGACCCACGGTGGTCAACTAGCCAAGCTCTCTCCTCCCTGGTGGATTGGCCGGCAAGGGCACTCGTGTTAGACAGCCGTGCAAACAGTTTCCTTCTCTAAGACAACTGGGATTACATATTTGGATTCCTGTCTGGGCCCTTATTCTAAGATCTCAGGGTCGAGTTTGATGTGTCTCTGCCAGAGGGTCCTATCAGGACATCTGCTATGGGAAATCCGAGTTCCTTGCTACAAAGTCAGGGGCAGAAGGCTGACTCCAATCTCACTCTGAATAAATCTGTTTCCTTGAGGTAACCCAAGACGACGACCCAGTAACTTCCAATTCTAGGAAGCCTTTGTTGGTGGTGGACAAAGGAAGGGGAAATGTAGCGCTTTGGTGAACTAAAATACTGCCATGAGGCATAATACAATTTTGAATTTATTATGAAATTTAACAGGTGCGTGAACTTTCATAGAAAACTGTTACTGTTTCTATAAGGCCTCAAATACACCAAAACACTAGTTTTTTCAGATCATAATATATGAGGGCAAGAAGACACTTAAAGACCCTCTTGTGAAAGGGTCACCCTGACAGCCCTTGCAATGAATTTGCCAACGCATTTTACTTGGCTTTCAAATTTCAGATATGAATGTCTTCGGATTGCCAGCAAGCCCTATTTCTTTACCACCTTGTCTTGTCACTCATTTCTAATTCTTTGTCTCCTCATGATGGTTGTGAATCTGACGCTGGATTTTTTTCCCAGCATCTTCATTTGAAAGATGAAGCCCAGAGAGGTGAAGTGATTTGCCTACGGCCATAGAGGCTACTCGTGTCCAAGCAAAGACTACAGCCTGCCCCCCACCCCTTCCCCTGCGTGTTCTTTCATTGCAATGCTGACACTCCTTAACTTGTTTAACCCAAACAACAAAAACCAAATGTCTTCTGGGGTATTTTTCCACAGCACGCCATTTTGGACTGATAGGGAAATTTGCAAAGACCTAGAATGGTATCTGCAGAAAGACAGTGCTGGACCAAACCTAAGCAATATCTAAAAAAGGATGTTCAGCGACTGGTCAGATTTCATTTGCTCCCTAATCTGGCGAGGTAGGGACAGGGAGAGGGCTGTGGTGGCCCGTGGAAGTCATTGTCACCTTCCTTTCTGCAGCTGCTCTGGTGTGGGGTGGCTGGCCCAGTCTGTGGGCAGGAGGAGGTCAGCATCACTCCTGGGGAAACCTTTAGGCTTGAGGCAGCCCATTTTGAACTGAGAGCGAAAGGTTTTCAGGAGGGGAGCAAAGTTCTATTCCTTCTATCCTTTCAAAAGGCACAAACAACTGGCGGGATATGAGGAGTTTTTTTTTTTCTATCTGTCTCTATCTATCTATCTATTATCTCTATCTATCATCTATCTATCTATCTATCTATCTATCTATCTATCTATCTATCATCTATATCTATTTTTCTATCTATCTATCTATCTATCTATCTATCTATCTATCTATCTATCTATCATGTCTATCTATCTATCTATCTATCTATCTATCTATCATCTATATCTATCTATTTATATATCATGTCTATCGATCTATCTATATCTATGTCTATCTATCTACCTATCTATCTATCTATCTATCTATCTATTATCTCTATCTATCTATCTATCTATCTATCTATCTATCTATCATCTATCTATCTATAGATATATATATATATATATCATCTATATAGATATATATAGATATAGATATATATAGATATATCATAGATACATATATCTATATCTATATATATATCATACATACATAGATACATATATATATCATATATATATAGATATATATATATCTACCTACCTATCATCTATCTATCTATCTATATATAGATATATATATCACCTATATAGATATATATAGATATAGATATATATAGATATATATATAGATAGATATAGATATATCAATCATCTATATCTATCTATCTATTTATCTATCTATCTCTGTCTGTCTATCTCTATCTATCTATCTATCTACCATCTATCATGTCTATCTATCTATCTATCTATCTATCTATCTATCTATCTATCATCTATGTACCTATCTTCTTGCTCTCTACATTCTCCGTCTGTTATGTTACTTGAAAAAGACTACATAGGTTTTCACTGAAATTTGAGGATAGTTTGGGTTGGCTTGATTTCAAATAATGCTGCAGCACACACATGGGGGATCCCCAAGGAGAAAATCATCCCCTAAATGGTTAGACGGGAGCCCCTCAGGGTGGTTCTCGCTCTTAGGGGAGCTCACACTCTTGGGGAGTTCATGCTGTTGGTGTCTACGTCGCAACATCTAGAACTGGGACCAAGGTGGTAGGGTTTTGCAAGGTGCACAGTGAGTCCTGGAGACCACTGATGAGTCAGGGGCTTATCTGAAAACTAGCTATCATCATGGAACTTAAGATGCACACCTCGGCTTGAGAGAGGTGTGCATGTGTGTGTGTGTGCATGTGTGTCTGTGTGTGTGTGTGTCTATGTGTGTTCATCTTTAAATGTGCATGGGTCTGTGTGTGTGCATGCATCCACGTGTGCTTGTGTATCTATATATGCATACATGTATGTGTGCACACATGTGTTCCTATGAGCATATGCTTGGATCTCTGTGTGCATGTGTGTCTATATATATGTGTGCATGTGTCTATGTGTACACACGTCTCCATTTATATGCATGTGTGTCTGTGCATGTGCATGCACATGTGTGGTAGGCTAGAACAGCAGGAAGGAGTCCCTAGAGATGAAAACGAAAGTTGTGTTTCATTAATGGCACAGCTCTGATAATGGCAAAGTCAAAGCCCACTAACTACAGTATTGATCACGCTGTCCCTGCCCATCCCATCGGCCACCTCTTACTTTCAGGTCACAGGTTTCCAAACCCAAGCTCACCCCTCAACAGACAGATATGCTCACTTTAGTGCCAGTGTGATGCTCAGAGATGGGAGCCGACAGCCCTTTGAACACAACTACGTGAAGGGCTCTGGCTTCCTTTGAACTGTTTCCTACAAACTTTTGCATGGAAATTACACAGGCGAGGCAAGAATCACTGTGGCCAGAGAAAGTTTAAATAGGACCAGCATTATTTATACACCTTCAGTGTCTGGCAAAGAATTTAAGTGGATGTCCACACAATTCGCCTCTTAAAAATGTTTCAATTGGAACAAAGAGAATGATTGAGGCACAAAGTTAATTTTTGTTCTGAGTTAGCTAGAATCTGTCTTTGCTTCTCACTTTGTATGTGCAGACACAGGATGAGGTGAACCAATCGTGGAGAAATGATGGGGAAATACCAGTTCCTGAACAAAAAGACAGATTTTGAAAATTACCCTACCTTTCCTCTATCTGATACCGTTCTGTAGCTGGTAAGATGCAAACCACTCCCTACTGTAAATAAAGGTACCAATAGAAATTGTCAGAGGGTGGAAAATATATTCAAAGAGAGTTCTGAGTAGTTTTATGTTTTACTGACAAATGACACAAACGCAACTCAGCCCACTGTAACAGCTGGAAGATGCAAAGTAAATCCACACACATTTTTTAAAGCGTAATTTTAGTTCTGGAAGAACAGTTAAATGTCAATGATTTATTCAAAAAAGCCATGGCTGGAATGGGGCTGTGAACACACATATGTGCTTTCAGGATATGTTCTTCATTAAAGAAACTAACAAAACTGTTGCCGTCCGCTTTCGTCTGCCATCTTAAAGTCAATATCCAAGAGTGACGAAAGAAGGGGCATCTTCTAGCCTCACGCATGACTGTAAACCAGGTGAGACCCTTCTCCAGGCCCATCTTCTGTGCTGTTCTTGTTCTCTCCCCCCCACCCCCCACCCGGGGCTCTGGTGACATGACTCTCTTTCCTTCAGCCTGCGGATGCTCTCAGACTGATCCCCAATTGCCCTGAATTTTCCACAACATTGACTTCATCCCTTGCAATAGACCTTCCCCTTTATCCCAACAACATTTTTGCAGGGTATATGCCTATTCAAAGTGATAAACCAGTGCAAACAAGGTATAGATTTGCTGCTGTGGATTTTCTCCAGCCAAACAGCATGTGCATTTCAAAAGAGGCCTTGAATTTTGTAAGAATTGGGTAATATCAAAAATCGTCAGCACTATATCAGGGTCAGTGGGAAAATAATTTGTGAAGGGCAGTTCTCTCCACTGTCCTTAAATCACACTCTTACGGTGCTGCATGCTTTCTTTCTAGACCTCAAGTAGGCAGGATGGACCCGACTGCAGTGTTGAAAAACCCTCCTGCATGGGTCTGTGACTTCACTTCTTTCTTCTTCAGCAAGAAGTGACCACCTTTGAGCGCTGAGGGCCAGGTCACTCCTCCCTCAAAAACCTTTCCTGGTTCCCCATTATCAACCAAATGAATTCCAAACTCCTGTTCTGTCATACTAGATGTCCTCGTTCTAGAAGACTGAGCCTGTCCTGCTTTCCTGGCCCCTTGTTGGCATCCCAGCACAAATCCTGTGCCCTCATGGCATCTCACCATTGATTTCTCAAACACCTGAACTTTTCTACTTTGTGGTCATGCCCTTCCTCAGCCTGGACCATCTCTCCCTCCATTCTGTTTGCAATCTACCATATTCCTTTATGCAGATTTAGCTCAACTGCTCTCTTCTCCACGGAAATAGATCAGGAGCGCTTATGCGCCCAACATGAGCTCCCATAACATCTATCACACTCTTCCTTGGTCATACTCCATGGAAGGAGATGCTTGTTGTAATTGAGAATCTTTCTCAGTGATTCCTAACTGCCCTTCCCTCACCCTCAGATCGCTTCATAAAGCTCCTCGGGTGATGTGTTACCTCCCCAAGGTGGAGAGGCTGCACATTTCTGCTTTGATTTCCCCAGGAGGGCTCATCAACCTAGCACTTGTCATCTAAGACATCATAACTATACCACTTCATAGGAAAGTAAAATATTACTCATAAATTGACCAATTAAACAATTAGCTCCCCTTACACATGCCTCCCTGATTAATAGCAGCGTCTACTTTGGTGGGATCTCTTAGTCAGTCTTGATTTTTGAATGGCAAAGTGATTATAAAATGAAGGTGAGAGGGAATTTCATGAAGGTGATGAAGCGGATGCTGGGGAATTCTGAGTCACAGGCAAGATAAATGTGTGTCAGCAATTGAAGACTAGGTCACTGAGGCACAGAAAGTCAAAAATGATCATTAATGACATGATAGGTGCTTTGAGAGAGAACAACTTGAAGAGAACTGATTAAGAGATGCTTAAGGGAGAGCTGGTGAAATGTGTGTTTTTTGTGACTCTACAATCCTTCTATGAAAAAGTCAAAGAGGAAGTGAAATGTATTATATCCTGCTGTTATGTGATTTGTTTGGGAAGATTATGCTCCCACCTTCCATGACCATGTGTAACTTTGTTCTACAAAGTAGTGCATGGTGTTAAGTGTAAACTCCGTCTTATTAAATACAATGAAACAGATTTATTTTCATCATGTTTAGTTTTATTTTGGAAGATGAAGACCTAGTCGATATTTTAGATCTTCCTCTTTTTCATGAAGTTTGGCCCTCATTTATGAGACCCGTTTGACTCTGTCCTTTTCTGGTCTCAAATGTCTTCAGAGAGTGAGTACCTCCTATAGCTACTTATGCAGATGTCCAAATACCTTACTGAGCAGTAAGATCTTGCTGGTAAAAACCCTGTCTTCATTCTTATATTTATAGTACACAGTCAGTACTCAAGGGAGACCGAATGAAGGGGACACTAGTTTAAATGAATAGTGAATGTACAACTTGGGTTGGTTTTCCTTTGCTTGAAAGGGTGTTAAGAATGGGATTCTCTTGGGCTTCAGCAAAGCAGCTTAGTCTCATAACCTTGACTACAAAACCAAGAAAAGGCTTACCCAGGTAAGCTCATGGCTACAATCTTAAGAGTTGAGAAAGGAGAGAAAATTCTAGTTCTTATTTATTTGCCAGGAAAAAGGAGAGAGCAACATGTTATGGCTGGTGTTTTAGGATGGTTCAATCTCTTTAAAGAATGCTTGTTTATCATTATCAACCCAACATCGATGTTTCAGATTTTCACTTGCAACAAGTAGCCAGCTTGCCGACTTCCCACCGTGACTCCATTGCCAAGTGCCGTGTCCTCTGTCACTGGGGTGATTACTGCGCGTGGCAGAGCATGCCAAACTACTCCATGTGTCATAAACCCAGATGTTTTCTTAATATTTTACTAGGGAAAAATTCAAACAAAACTGAAGTGGAAAGACTAGCGTAAGCGTCCACACATTCATCACGTAGCTTCAACTATTCTGAATATTTTGCCGTGTTTGCTTCCTCTGTTACCCTTTCTTCCTTAATAAGGATATTCCGTTCATTTATCGTTCCATCCTTACTTCCTTTTTCTTTTTCTTTTTTTTTTTTTTTTGGTATTTATTCATTTATTTATTTAGAGAGGGCTCACAAGCAGGGGAGGGGCAGAGAGAGGGAGAGAGGGAATCCCAGATAGGCCCCGCACTGTCAGTGCAGAGCCCAACATGGGGCTTGAATCCACGAATCGTGAGATCACGACCTGAGCCAAAAGGAAGAGTCGGACACCTCACTGACTGAGCCACCCAGGTGCCCCTCCATCCTTCCGTCTCAAAAACCAAGATCAGTCATGCTTTAGAAATCCCATGCTTTAGAATCTTCTGCTTGATTCCTTGTCATATTATTTAGCTTGATTACAGTTTTGCTCTTTTCTGGAGAGGAAGTGGTGATGTGTCCTTCGTATTACATCATTTTAGGAGACACACAATGTCGTGTCCTGCTTTCCATGATGCCAAGACAGTCTGATATCTACATTATGAAGTTTCCCATCAATCTTTCATCAAATGGCTTCATCCATAATGGTCCTTATGGAACCTATTTCCTTTTGGGTTTCAAAATGATGATATTTCTAATTCTATCATTCTTTTCAGGTTTATTAACTGAGATTCTTTTTGAACAAAACTTCTCTTCATCATACGGGGCCACTTGATTACCCTGAAATGCAGTTCTTATAAGAAAGGCAAGATAGGGGCGCCTGGGTGGCGCAGTCGGTTAAGCGTCCGACTTCAGCCAGGTCACGATCTCGCGGTCTGTGAGTTCGAGCCCCGCGTCGGGCTCTGGGCTGATGGCTCAGAGCCTGGAGCCTGTTTCCGATTCTGTGTCTCCCTCTCTCTCTGCCCCTCCCCCGTTCATGCTCTGTCTCTCTCTGTCCCAAAAATAAATAAACGTTGAAAAAAAAATTAAAAAAAAAAAGAAGAAAGGCAAGAGAAATACTCAGTTCCTTATTTTTTTTATTAAAAACATTTTTTTAATGTTTATTTATTTTTGAGAGAGAGAGAAAGAGCATGAGTGGGGTAGCGACAGTGAGAGAGGGAGACACAGAATCCAAAGCAGACTCCAGGCTCTGAGCTGTCAGCACAGAGCCCAATGTGGGGTTTGAACTCATGGACGGTGAGATCATGACCTGAGCTGAAGTCGGAAGCTTTAACCAACTGAGCCACCCAGGCTCCCGCCACCCCCTTATTTTTAATTGCCAACATTTAGAGCAAGAAGTTATCCTAGTTATTCCCAAAATATTTTTCTCTCTTTTGGGCTTCTTCTCTTTTATCTGTGAATATCAATTCAAACATTTAAAATATATATTAATGCAATTCAGTCAATTGCATTCATTATTATTTAAATTAAAATTATTTTATCTTTTGTCAATGGAAGTCCCTCCAGATTGGCCTCGGTTCCCATTTAATATGACCTGAGATTCCTAGGTAGCTTCTTTGACTTCTGGGACAACAGAATACTCCAGGCTCATCTTATATATTTCCTCCCTCGACTGGGGATTGGCCATCCCTCCAGGGAATTCCCTTCAGTAGGAAATGATGTTCAGACACCACAGTCAGGGCTTCACTTGGGTTGTCATTTCTCTTATTCCTTTTTAGAGGACATACATACAAAACATATACTTTTGAAAAAAATCATGAGCTCATCTTGATGTGTCAAGTAACATGACTTTTACGTATCTTCTTTCATTGTCTAGAAACAATGAAACTCTTTCCTTTTACACTTGATAGTCTTGCTTCCTAATAGCATTAATGTAATTCTTTTTTCATCATTCTGCACCATCTATAGGTTAGTTTCAAAAAGACTGGTACTAATACGACAACTACAAATTTGACTACTGATGTTTTCAGATTTCTTTGTAGCTCTATTTTTCTTGAGATCATGTTCCAGTAACTGTAGTCAAAAATACTTTTTAAAGACATTTGAAATAAATCTTTTCCTTGTAGTTATGTTATTAAATTGGCCTCCAGATAGATTCATTCATATACTTATTTTTATTTTTTTAGGTACTTTTGTGTTATTTTATGCGATGTTATTTTCAAAGTCAAATCTGTATAACAAGGTACATGTATAAGCCATACAGTTAAAATTTTATAGTTTCTAACAATATATCCGGGAAATTGCTCCAATTAGAACATAGTTTTATTTTTCCTCTTCTATTTTTAAAGCTGATTATGCTCCATTGTGTAGCTATATCCTAATATATTCAACCAGTCCTTTACTGATGGACATTTGGGCTGATTCTAATTTTTGTTACTACTATAAGTAAATACTATAATGAATAAATTTCCTAAAGTTGTATCATAGTTTGGAGGCATCTCTTCAGGGTAGATTCTAGGAAAGATTCTGGGTCAAGGATGAGTGCAAGGACAAATTTGTTGGATGTTGTTAAGTCCCACCCTAGAGAGTTGTATCCTAGTTCACTCACCGTCAATGCCTGAGGGCTCCTGTTTCTCTACAGTCTCCCCAACAGAGAAGGCCATCAAACATTTGGGTTTTTGTCAGTGTTACAGGCAAGAAATGCTACCTCAGCGTGGTTTCTCTGGCTGTAAGGGAGGCAAACCGTTTTTTCAGGTACCTATGCCAACAAAGAATGTGGTCAACTTTTGAGTGTTTTAGACTAAAGCACCTAATCAAACTCACCACGTAAGCTGCCAATGTGAAAACTCCAATCTACTTTTAGCTCTAAGAACTTAGTAGCAGGAAAAGAAAAAGATGAGAATGAATTCCAAGGTTCTTTTTTTTCTATAATTATATTGGGGGGGGGGCGGTCTGAGATAATTAAATCTCTCAGTGTACCTGGCAATGCTCAAGGAAGAGACTCAGTGCAGTGGTCACCACCACGTCCTGGGGAAGCAACCAGTGGCTCCAGGTGGCTTAGGGCCAGAAGCTGGAGGGAGAAAACCACACAGCATTTTGCAAATCAACACATGAGAAAGTGATTCAAACCCTAAGCCCAGGTGCAGAGCTCTGAGGATTCTAGTCCCCAGCCCCACAGTCTAAACTTATTCACATATGGGTTCTAATGGAAGGAGAAGGTTCCAAAGACTCCATTTGACAGGTATTTGCAACACCAGGATCTCTGCGTTAGAAGAAAAATTCATTTGGTGTGAACTAGCATGTATGTTGATGAGACAAAAATGCGGTGACTCCTTTGTGAAGAGTCTTTGTTGGGATCCTCTATCAGGAAGGCAAATGAGTCAGGGAAAAGACTAATTTCTTTTCTGATATTAAAATTATATTTACTATCAAGGCTTTCGACTGCTAATCATAAACTTCAGATTGAAATTGACAAATGAGATCATTAACCTAAACGTATTCAGTCGTGATTCCAAAACAAAAAAAAACCCCCAAAAAACAAAAAAACCCATCAGTGGAACCCTAAGGCCAAGAAGTTAACCAGAGGAAGAAAGAGATTTTCTTTTTTTGTTTTTAAATATACCTCAACCAGAAGCCTCCACATGCTCACAAATGAGGTGTTAAATTTATCTCTTGACCTGCAGGCAACCTTACTGGAAATTGAGATAACCACAGGGCACTGTCCATTTGTCAAAATTTGGTTCTTTCCCTTAGCGTTTTTTCCCTGGGATCAAGGGTCACTTCAGAGGCCTTGTACAACGTGCACATAACAATTAGAACACAGAAACCAGCCTCTGGCGGGGACTTTGACTGTGAGCCTTGTCACACAGAGGAAAAGGGAAATATTAGATGTATGGGTTCTAGCAGGCACTAGAAACCCGAGGACATGTTTCCAAGTAACTGGAAATAGCAAGAACCAAGCAGAGATGAGAGTGAGTTGCCAGGGACTTAAAAATAGGCTTACAACCTCCCTTGGTTTCAACAGATATTTAATAAGCACTGGGACTAGAAGAGACTGGCAAAATAAAGGCATTCAGTAAATAATTGCTAAATGAGTAAACGGTTGTGAAACCCTGGAGTAGAATCTACAGGAGATGAAATCGAGCACTGACTTTGTCTTTCTCACATGTATGGCATATTCGTGTTCCTTATTTCTTACTTGCCATTTGGTTTATTTCATTTTTCCCTTGAAGTTTCGTACTAAAACACCCTTCTTTCAGTACATTTTCTGATGGATTCCATGAGACAAACAGTATCCATTAGTCACTATGTAGTCTTTATCTTACATTTCTCTTTATTTTAAAAAGTCAATGTTATAATATATATATATATATATACATATAAATAATATACATATACATTCTGAGTAGCTTATAGGTCACTTGGAATGACACGCCATTGCAAGAAATCATTTTCCATCGGTATGAAGGTGGTAGGGCTAGTTTGTTGGGGCTGCCATAACTAAGTTCCGTGAATTGCGTAGTTGAAACAACAGAAATTATTGCTTCACAGTTTTGGACTTTACAAATTGGAAATCCAGCTGTTGTCGGGCCATGTTTTCTCTGAAGGTCCCAGGGGAAGGGTCTGGTCCAGCCCTCTCTCCTAGCTTCTGGTAGTTCCTAGGCTTATGGCAGGGTAATTTCAACCCCCATATGGTGTTCTCCTTGTGTGCGTCTGGTCCGAGTTTTCCCTTTTTTGCACTACTAGGTATTTATCCAAAGGATACAAAAATACTGATTCGAAGGGGCACAGGCACCCCAATGTTTATAGCGGCAGTATCGACAATAGCCAAATTAAGGAAAGAGCCCTATGTCCATCGACCGATGAATGGATAAAGAAGATGCGGTGTATATATACAATGGAGTATTACTCGGCAATCAAAAAGAATGAAATCTTGCCATTTGCAACAATGTGACCGGAACTAGAATGTATTATGCTGAGTGAAGTCAATCAGAGAAACACAAATATCATATGGTTTCACTCATACGTGAAATTTAAGAAACAAAACAGATGAACATAGGGGACGGGAAGGAAAAATAAAATAAGATAAAAACAGAGAGGGAGGCAAACTGTAAAAGACTCTTAAATACAGACAACAAACTGAAGGCTGCTGGCAGGTGTTCGCTGGGGGGATGAGCTAAATGGGTGATGGGAATTAAGGAGGACACTCGTTGGGATGAGTACTGGGTGTTGGATGTAAGTAATGAGCCACTAAATTCCACTCCTGAAACCAATATAAACCAATACTACATGTTAACTGACTTGAATCTGAAAAGAAAAAAAAAAAAAGGTGGACCAGTCATATCAGTATAGGGCCCACCCTACTGAACTATCTTATCTGAACTAACATCTGCAGCAATCCTATTTTTTTTTCTTTTTTTTTTTTTTTAACGTTTATTTATTTTTGGGACAGAGAGAGACAGAGCATGAACGGGGGAGGGGCAGAGAGAGGGAGACACAGAATTGGAAACAGGCTCTAGGCTCTGAGCCATCAGCCCAGGGCCCGACGCGGGGCTCGAACTCACGGACCGCGAGATCGTGACCTGGCTGAAGTCGGATGCTTAACCGACTGCGCCACCCAGGCGCCCCAGCAATCCTATTTTTAAACAAGTTGACCCTCTGAGGTAAACGGGGTGGTTAGAACCTCAACCTATGTATTTTTGGGTGTCACAACTCAACTCATAGCAGAGATCTTAGTGGTGAGATCATTCATGGGAATGTATTAATTGCTATTAAATGCATGAGTATAGTGTCATGCATTTAATATAGTTGATTTAGTATAGTCTCATGCATTTAGTATAGTTGATAGATCTTAACCTGGAATGAACAGACCACATTATCCTCTGTCATTGTCTTATGAGGTGGCCATGGCTGACGAAGCCCGTCAATATGGAAAAGTTAAGAGTTACAAATTGTTTTGTTTTGTTTCGTTTTTTTATTCCAGAAGAAGGCTTTCGAGAGTGTGCCAATAAGAATAAAAGCTGTATCTTGGCCTAAAGAAAATGATCTCATTGGGATGCCTGAACGCATGATTGGAATGTAAAGCAGCAGGTTGGTTGACATTAAATGACACTCGTGGGGGGTGTAGCTCAGTGGGAGGGCATTTGACTGCAAATGACACTCTTCTGACCCAACAATGAAAAGGATAAATGTTTAGATTGCCACCACTGTAAGGATTTAAAAGTAAGGAGATAATGGCTTCCTAAATGACAGGCTGTGGAGCTGGACAGACCCTTTCCCCTGTGAAACAGCCCTTTAACTGCTGAAAATGATTAAACAAGACAAAACAAACAAACAAAACCCTCTTGAAGTCTCTCAAAATTGTTGGAAGGGACTATATCAAATGGTGAAGCATCTAGTGAAGAAAATCTACGAAATGTCTGTCAGAACGGCAAGACGCTGTGTCATTTGAACCAGGAGATGCTCACATTAGCTCCTGCCTTCCCTCAGCTCAGTGTGGCAGGACTCTATTCTGGGTATGGCTCAGAAGAGGGGGGGTCCCTCTCTTTGTGCCTCGCAGTCTGCATCTACAGTTTCGCCACAGAAGGGGCAAGTTGCTGACATCATTCTTCACCTCCGCCTCCAGCTTTGGACTGGAGAAGCTCTAGTCCACGTGGGTACAGCCAAGATGACAAGGCTCCCTTCCCCCCACCCCCCCGACCCCCGATTCCACAACTGTAGGGTCAAAGCTCTAGTCCAGACAGAGCTGGCTGAGAATGCTGGGCTCCCCTGCCCAGGTTCTCTCAAAGGCCAGAAGACCCATGTGGTGAGGGACGAGCTGAGCAGACAAGGTACCATCCCTACCCAGAGCCCCAATGATACTGCCAGGGTGTCCTGAGAGTAGTGGGTCGCTGACCTCAGCCCTGCTTGGGCGCAGTGGCTCTGCTCTGGGGGAAGGGCAGGCCTGAAGAACAGAAAACGCCAGTGTGGTGCCTGAACGGGACTGTCTTTACCAGGAACAGAACATGTGGCGGTTCATGTATTATGCTAAAGCATCTTCCTACAGGAGAATTGAAAATTTATCTAAAAGCAAAATGAAAAAAAAAAATGTGTTAGAAGAAAGAACCCTATTGATTAAAAATGGAGTGCAGTAATTCCCATGGCTCGCACTTGTACCTCCTATCGTGAAACACGGGGGTCCAGAGCTTTCCCCATTTATCCAGTTGCAGACCTAGCTCTTCCTTGCTACTACATCCCACGATATATTAAAACCAAATTGCTATAGAGGCGACAGGAGTGGAGTCACCTTCACTTTCACTTCATCAGTAATGGCTAGGACTTCGACAGCACGGAAGCTTCTTATTGAATCAGCAATTAGAAAAGAGGGAACACACGTTGCAAGGATGTCAATCTGCCTGGCCGTTATTTGAATGAGTGCCTTTTCGGTTCAGAACTATCCAGACCATTAGATGGGATTTTTATAAAAAGACTTTAATCAGTGCTTTGTGAGGTGTGCTAATTGGCTTCTGGAGACAAGCGGCCACGACGAAAGATCAAGGCCAGAACTCCCTTTGCTGGGACTGTCAGGCTTCCTGCATCATGTGTGAAGGTCATGCCAGGCGTGGGGATCTCTGGGGGCAGACTCCCGGGAGCCCCAGCAGACTCTCAAGGAGTGGTGATGCAATATGTTCCCTGATCGCTGTTGGGGGTCCCTAAGGATTCGAGAAGTTACTAAATTTGTCATCACGAATGTTTCAGCTCATGTGGGTGATTATTGGTTCTTCTCTAGTCCTAAAAAAGGATGAGCATTTCGGTGTCTGACATGTCATTAAGCATAGGTGTTTTCTATTTCAGACAGTGGCTGCTCTGCATTGAGAGTCTCTTTAACTACTCTTTGAACAAAACGGCTTAAAAAGAATTTTTAAATACTGTACGTATGAAATACCCAAGCAATTAATAGAAAGAATCAGGGCAGCACCCTGAATGTGAAGGCATAAAATACATTTTTGTTTCTATCACATTCACTACCAATTCTTTTCAGATTCTTTTTGTGGGAACTACAGAATGTTTCTCCTCTTGGCTCTTGGGTTAAACGCTGTATGCACATGAATGACGTTATGTACTTTCCAAAAGTTGAGAGTAAAGATGACCCAATTTTTAAACAAATATATAGCAAAATATACACATGAAAGCTAGAATTATGGATTTTTTGAAGCAATTTTCTTAGACCACTGTTCTATCTCCTCTCTTCTGTGGTGCTATGTTGCTTAACATTCTCTGGAATTGGCTTATTTCATTGACTTCTCTAGCAAATATTCATGGAGTATTTGTCATGTGCTAGGTACTCTGTAGAAGCCACAGATAGAGAGACAGATGAAGCATGATTCTTGCCTTCAAGAAGCATATAGTTTAGTAAAAAAAGGAAAAAGTAAGGTACGTGCCACTGGAGGTGTGTTCTATGGAAGGTCAGACACAGCTACACATGAAGGACATAATATCTGAACAAACTCTTAAAGGAAAGGATTTTGGCAGACTAAAAGGGAAAAGGGTCAGGGTCGAGGCCTCATGAGTGGGAAGTGAATATCCCTAGTATAACTGGAAATGTAGAAAGACTTGGCCGGCCAGCAGGAAGAGTTTCCAACAGAATAGCCTTCCGTCGATAAAACCCATCTCTCAGTTTGTTTTTTCAATTAAATAATTTTTTAAGTTTATTTATTTATTGAGAGAGATCGAGAGAGAGAGAGAGAGAGTGAGTAGCAAAGGGGCAGAGAGAGAGGGACAGAGAATCCCAAGCCTGACACAGGGCTCAAACTCATGAATCATGAGATCATGACCTGAGCCAAGATCAAGAGTTGGACACTTAACTGACTGAGCCACACAGGCACCCCACCCATCTCTTTCTTTGTAACCACAATTTTTGTTGACCCTATTGCAAATTTGAAGGCTCCTGATTGACCAGACTTAATTATGTGACTTTTTTTTTACATATTCCCCAAATCATACCTACTCTCAAAAAAAAAAAAAAATATTGTTTGTTGTTTTAACGACGCTCAAGAGAATTGTCACCAGTCATGATGGCAATTCTCAAACAGGAGTCCCTGGTGTCCTTTTAGCTGTGACAATAGCTCACTAAGCTTACCCATGGAATCTGTTCTGGAGGTGAGAAAAATCATTTGAAATTTATATGTTGGTGTATTTGTTAGAGAATCAGACTTCTTACCTTACAAACATGCTCTAGGTGGGCTGATAGGTGCTTTCAGAGGCACCTTGCTCACTCTCTTACTGTTGGCTTCGGCGGGTGTTCTTGACGGCCTGTATTTATTGTCATTATGCCTAACTCCCTGTCTACTAATTTGAAGGCAAATGTCTCCAAGGTGTCGTGGCATCTCACTGTTTTCAGGGATCTTTCTCCTTCAGGCAGAATAAACCCAACTCCTTTGCTCGTTCTAACCAGTGGTTCGGTTACACAAACAAAACAAAAACCACAGAATCCTCACCTGGAATTGCCACTTCTCATCCTGTCTTTGGGCTATTATTTTCTCCCTTGATAAAAATATGTCAGCAGTTTCAATGATAAGTTACACGGCTACTATTTCTAGAACTTTTTTGTTCTGTCCCCGCAGCCCTTCTTACTCTAACCATGAGCTGACAAGTTAAACGCGGCCAACAAAATCGTATGAAAGACCTAACGCACTTGATATCTCACAAATTTTTCCCAGTGCACCCTTCTTTTTCCTCCAGAAAAGTGAAGTGTTTTCCCAGAATGGGTTTGCTTATGCCTTTTTCTGCCTGTAGGGAAGACTTGACCCCAACCTGCTCTTCCAACCTTCGCCCACAACCCCAGATGGTCAACCCACTTGTCACCCCGCCAGGCACATAAAACAATTTGCTATTCCTGAAATGGGTCTTTGGGCCCTGTCTCTGACACATGCCGTTTCCTCCTTTTGAAAAATGCTCCCCTCCAGGATTACACTGGCTGCAGGCATAGTCTGTGCGTCCAAAAATGATGTGGTAACACCAAAGACGATTTGCAAGGGGGACTTGTGAGTCAGGGCTGGGAATTCTCACTTGACTCCTCCCCTCATTAGTTATTTATTAAAATGCAAGACAACGTGAGGGAGTTTATGGGTCAATATGGCTGGGAGTGCATCCACGGGCTGTCTCTGCAGCCAGATGGCCTTAATGTGAATCCTGCTTCTGTCCTTTTCTCTACCTGTGCCCTTAGGTGGGTTATTTTTCCATACCTCTGTTGCCTTTCAAGGGACATTGGGATAATAAAGTTACCTTCTCGATTGTCTCATCACACTGAGGTGTAAAATTGGGATAATGTGAGCATTTGAAAGGCCACTGGGAGGATTGAATGAAATTAATACCTTAACAGTGAGAACAATGTTCTAATTATTAGGAAGACAGGAAGCATTTCAGGAATGTTAACTATTTCATACTTATCATCTTAGCAGCTGTCAAGTTACCAATTCACCCAAAATATAATAAGTTACTTGTACCAAAAATGTAAAATACCGAAACCAAACACGTCTGCTCTTTCAAAGCCTAAGCTGAATGTCTCAGCGGCTCCCTTTAATTGGATTAAGTGACTTACTCTCCTTCTCCATGTCCCTCTTCAGGTACTTAGTCAGGTCCCGTGGCTCTTTGCTGTGTGCCCCGAGGATCAAAACAGGTGCCCGAGACTTGGAGTATGGACAGAAGCTCTGTGGGTGAGAGTCTGGGGAGGAAGGGCGAGTATCGGCACATTTGTTTACTCCACCTTGAGCCCTGCTTGGTGCTGGGTACATCTACCCGTCTCTCTCCCCACCTCTCGGACTCCCCACTGGAACAGTTTGTGAATTAATGAGACCGTGTGCCTAAAATCCTGAGTGATAAAGAAAAGAGACGCTAACCAAAAAAAATCGCACGTGTTTCACCAATGAAACTTCCCTCCAGAATACAAGCTCGTAAAGCTTGGTACGAGTTGGGCACTCAGCCAACCTTCTGTAACAAAACAATTTTCTCCAAATGAATGTTCCACCTTTAGGATGCTGTGTCAATGGAATCGATACCTAATTGAAATCTTCCAGAATCAAAGTTCTGACCTTCCAAATGCCCTCCCTCTCTCCTTCCTTTAATGGCCCCTCAGCAGTACTCTTGGCAACATTAAGAATCACCTGATTACCTTTATTGCTAAAAACTCTAAAACAAACCACCTCAGCCATATCAGCCCAAATATATCACCCCTCCATAACTCAGTATCATATTTTATTCCGCTTCTCAAAACCTAGTAGCTGGCATTTTTATTCTTTGGAATATATTCACAATTGCTTTTAAAAAGTGGTTATCTGAAAATAAACGCTGCCACTTCGTGTAATAGTGTCATGTTCAAAGTGATCCTGTTCCAGGTCAATGACCGCCTCCATTCATCACGGCGTACTCTTGTTGTAGAGTGAAATACATGGCATTCTTTGAGTTCTTCTGCTAAAATATCACACCTCAGCATCAGGCAAGTAATTATTGCCTTTCTTGGCCAGTCGGGATGAGCGAGTGGGCAAAGTCATCTCCAAGTAAAACGTTATCAAAGTGCAAAGAATGACTCTTTTCTTTAATAGTAGTCTTCAGAATTTGCCCAATATTTTAGTTATTGTTTCAGGAGCTTTATCATAGAATCGTGGCACAATTGGAAGACAAGATACAGGTCTCTTTCGGACCCTGATTGGACTTTTCCTGGTGCTTCACCTTCTGGATCTCAGCTTCCCACTTGGACGATGGAAATAAAAATACACACATTAGCTGTGTAAAGAGCGAAGAGGCATGATAGAGGTAGAAATGCTTTGATGAAAAGGTGTCATATAAGTGTTTATCACTAAACGTCTACTTAATGTGGATCTCTATTAAACATCCGGGAGGAAATCATATTTAGAAATTAAGACACCGTCAGGGGTGCCTAGGTCGCTCAATCCGTTAAGCATCCAACTTCAGCTCAGGTCATGATCTTGCGCTCCGTGAGTTGGAGCCCCGCGTCAGGCTCTGTCCTGACAGCTCAGAGCCTGAACCTGTTTCGGATTCTATGTCTCCCTCTCTCTCTGCCCCTCCCCCACTCATGCTCTGTCTCTCTCTGTTTCAAAACTAAATAAACGTTAAAAAGAAATTTAAGAAATTAAGACACTGTGTTATTGATTCTAAATTATTTTCTTTTGCCTTGGCAGTAAAAATAAAGTCTATCTCATTTAAGGGGAAAATGCAAAGGGAAACAGTTTGGAATCAGTCATAAACCATAAAATATGAGAGCTGAGATCCCAAATACATCATATTCAGAGTAATTTTAATTTTTTTTTCTTCTTGAAAAGAAACTAATCACCTTCTTATCAACGTGCCTAATAAATTTGGATTTTCTCATATCTGGCTTTATGGTTACCTGTATGTGCTCTACGTAGCCGATGCTCGATCCGTACGCATTTGTTTTTAGATATGAAACGCTCTTAAAGGATAACTGCTACCTTAATATTAGATATACCAAAAAAGATAAACAGAGCAGTCATAAAATGGTTTCTGATGGAAATTAACACGATTTGTACTTATTCCGAATCTCGGACTTAGAGGTGGCCTAGTTTGAGTCTTTCATGAATCACCTTCGTCAGTAGTAGTTTGTGGAGTACGTACTCTGTGAATAACTAGCTGGTACTTAGCACAGACCACTGCTAGCGATACCAGAGATACATCTGGAAAATCAATAGCGGGAAGTCTTCAAAGCTCACGGGTGGTGGTGAGAGACCTGGGCTCTTCCTTCTGGTGATTCAGTGGACCACGCTCAGTTTCTCTGTGTGTTTACGGGTTTATTATTTTTTACATGCTTATTTATTTTTGAGAGAGAGCACAAGCCTGTGGGGGAGGGGCAGAGAGAGAGGGAGACAGAAGACCCAAAGCAGGGTCCGTGCTGGGCTGCTGACAGCTGAGAACCCCGATGTGGGGCTTGAACTCACAAACCGGGAGATCATGACCTGAGCCGAAGTCGGCCGCTTAACCGACTGAGCCACCCAGGCACCCCTGTGGATATATGGGTTTACCCCCCACCTAATGACCCACAAGAAATGACTTAGTAGTTGTCTGAATGAATTGGAAACATTAGAAGTAACTGGGAGCGAATGAAATGAGAAAAATACAGCCCCTGAAAGTTCACATAAACTGTATGTTTTTGCTCCTGTCTGGATGTTGGCGCAAGAGGGAGAAGGCCCCAGAACTCAGATTTAATTTCCTGAGGGTTTTCTTTTTCTTCCAACGTTTAGAAGGAGCTTGACTTTTCTCAATAATTTTGACTATCAGAGGGATGGTTTGTACCCTTTCACGTGCCATCACAGACACTGTGCAAACTTTTCTTAATTAATCTCATGCTAAACTCGCATCGAAGGGGGCTGGGGTTAGGAAAGTAGCCAAATCCCCTTCAAGTAGTCTCTTGATAACACCGGCCTTTGGATTCTGATGTTGCTTCCCAAGATGCCACAACACAGTGCCAAGCACTGTCCCCTTAATTTAAGTGTGTGCCTAAATCTGATCATTCCTCAAGGAACAGGATGTTAGCAGATTCCCTCAGCGAGACTCTCATCATCACCAACCGAGCAAGAAGGCAACAGGTGGTTCTCCTGAGGACAGACGCTTTCCCTTTGAAGCATGATTGCGTTTTTAGTTATGTTAGAACAGTAAGAGGAGGCATACGAAATTTTTTTGAGCCGATATTAAGTGCCAGGCCTCAAGCTCAGTGCTTTTACATGTGTTACGCCACGGTACGTGCTCACAATGCTCACTGTTAACACTTGAGCGACGTCTCCATTTCAGAGTGAGTAAATGGAGTCTCTGGGAGGTTAAGACATTGGCCCCCGTTTTCAGAAGTTGGCATTCAAGCTCGGAACCCAGGGGGTGGGTTCTCCTATGGCCTCCCATGGGGCTCTGCTGGGGAACCACCACAGGATGTCTGCGTAGCACTTTCTCAGGATGGAGGCTAAGGGGCGGGGCAGGGCCCACAAGAGTGTATTCTGCCTCAGTTGACACTGGGGCCAGAAACAAAACCGGAAGTGGAAGGCAGCAGCCCAAGTGTATTCTCATTTGACACACACGCCCACATGACGGTGAGTGAGTACCAGCGCCTGGGAAATTTGCTACGATGCCTGGGGAACATTTGGAATAATCACGTCTCCTCTCCGGGCTTTGAAATTAAGCAGGAATCAGCAGCCAGCACAGGACTTGGCCCACAGTAGGCACTCTATAAATAAATACTTGTGGAAAGAATGAGGAAGGCAGATGTTTGCGTTCCTGATTCTGCAAACCAAAAGGGAGTGTTTCCTTGAAACCCTCCTGGGATGGTGATTAGCCCTGTCCTGAAAAGCATATTATACACACACGCACACACACGCGCACACACACACACGTGTGTGTGTGTGCGTGCGCGTGCGTGTATATATATATATATATATATATATATATATATATATAAATATATATATATATATATGTTTGGTAATTTGGGGGAAGATATGAAGTACCTGACAGCATTTGATGATTAAAATAATTAGATACCACTTGAGTTCAGTATATTGCTATCTTACGTGCAGAGAAGCTGACAAATTGAATTGACCGAGAAGCATGGAGTGTCAGTGTCAGATAGGACCCCTGACTCCCACGCTGTACGCTGCTTCACTGACTTCATAATTTTGTGCCTTGTAAAGAATCTCCAAAATTCTGCTCAACGATTAGCGTGATTAACTACAGAGGATCACCGGGGTTAAGAGAATAACTTGCTTTGCTAATCAAGCTGAGGTGGGTGATTGAATGGTAACTGTTGGATTTTGTTGGTTTTATGTGACAGAAAGAGTATTCCCCACCAAGATTAATTCAGCAATATTGCATTCCATGTGATAAACATTGAGTTGGACAGTTTTCAAGCTGGAAAGGAGGATAGTGACCAATAACCATGCCTTATTTTACAGATGCGAAAACTGAGTCTCAGCCATGGTGACATGCCAATCACTTAGCTACTTAGCGGTGGAGTCAAGACTTGAATCCACTGACCCCAGTCCGCTGACTTGCCGTGTTCTATTCTCTCTACCTCTATAAGCAAATTTTTGTTGTGAGTACATGCAATGCCTACGTGGAGTTCTAAGAGAAATAGTAAAATACCCTTCAACTTAACAAATCGAACATTATCGATGTCTACGGGGCCCCTTCCCCCCTCCACCTCATTCCCACGGGCAACCACTTTCCCAAATTCCAAGTTCATCATTCTCTTGTTTTTCTCCATAGCAGGCTACCTCTCTTGATTCGCAATATTTCTTTTATTATGAGAGCCAAATGCACAGATGTTCCCTGAAGCACAATGGATGTTTTATAGCTCTAATATAAGATCAGAATTTTAAAGCCATAAAAATAGCCAATTAGGCTTCCAGATCAATCTCGCACTTGTACCCCATTAGTCACCGATTCACTCTCTTTGGCTTGGAGATGATATCGCTGCTTCTGACCATTAAGAACTCGCTTTTTGGCATTTCCACATCCTTTGATAATGTAAATGTATGAGGATAATGAGCTCCTTTGGGGGATTCTTTGTTTCCCTAAACTCATCGCACTATTTCATATCCTATTCGTTTTAATGCACTATTGTTTCAAAACCAGAAAACAACAACAGCAACAACAAAACTAGGCCCCCTTTTCTACCCAAGCACTAACACTGCTTATCGGGACAAACAAAAACAGTTATACTCAAACGTTGGCAGTTTTAATTCCTATTCCCAGATGAAGACAAAATCTGATTGGTACCATGGCAACATGTTGCCTCGAGTGTCAAATAGGTATTACTCGCATACAGTCTCGCTCACAAATTCTCTTTATAAGTGTTAGGAGAGGTGTGATCTTCTCCTGGAACTCACTAAATTAAAACAGGCCGGAGAAAATCTAATTAGTGTTTCCAGAAGTGCCTTTCTGGGGTCTGATAATGTCACATTACTGTTTCCCATTTTCCCCCCTGTGTCCCTGAAGTGCACCATGTAGGTGTCCTGGCAAGCATCAGGGAAGTGGAGAATCAAGGCAACTCCAGGGCATGCAGGCACAATAGACTCAGGAAGTTCTGGTGGTTTTCTTTGGACTTCTGATATTTCACGTTGAGTTTTCTTTCTTTCTCTTCCTTCCTTCCTTCCTTCCTTCCTTCCTTTCTTTCTTTCTTTCTTTCTTTCTTTCTTTCTTTCTTTCTTTCTTTCTCCTTCCTTCCTTCCTTCCTCTCTCTCCTTCCAAAACAGTGATGCATTCCTAACGAATCCCCTGAGTTATTTGGTAGTGCAGCCTTGCTGGTTATGTTGATACTTTGGTTGAAGGTGGTCTGCTCTTTGCTGTCTGTACTGGCACATTGGAGTTAAATATTCCCCATGGAATTCCTCACTTCTTGAGTGCCTGCCATACACCAGGTATGATGCAGGGCGTTTGCCCTTCACGTTGTCTTAGCAGAGTCTCACTGACGCCTGCCCTATGAGGTAGGGCGTACTTTCCCCACTCCTCTGACGAGGACACGGATGCAGAGAGGGAAAGAAATGAGCCACAGATCAATGTTACTAGGTCATGATTCAAGATGCACAACAGTCCTTTGAATCTGAAGTTCCTCTCCATTATGCTGCTTGAGCAGGCAGTATGCATTTCTCTCTCATTCCCTGGGTGGTGGTAGAGGGACAAGTGTCATTGTCATTAGGCATCGTGACTTTCAAATATTGTGTTATAGTGTGACAAGCAGTCTGTGCCTGTAATCCCAAGTACATTTGTTTTTCTCTCACCAGGCATGTGTGTGCGTGTGCATATGCATGAGCATGTATGTGAGGAGGGGAGGGAGAGAGAGAGAAGGGTGAGAAATGAGGAAACCAAAAGAAATACGATCACTTACGATGATTCACTTATTGGACTAATGCTTTTCATTGAACATGGATGCCTCTAACATGGCAGGAAAGGAAGTAAAAAGTGTACAAATTGGAAAAGAAGAAATAAAACTATCTTTGTTCACATATGCCATGATTATAGAAAATCGGAAAGAATCAATGAGAAATACTTACTCCTAGAACTAATATGAGATTAGAGAAAGGATGCAAAATACCAGCTTAACAATAGATTGTTTTTCTATTGTGTTTTCCTATTTATTTATTTATTTATTTATTTATTTATTTATTTATTTTATGTTTATTTATGAGAGAGAGAGAGAGAGAGAGAGAGAGAGAGAGAGACAGAGTGTGAGCCAGGGAGGGGCAGAGAGAGAGGGAGACACAGAATCTGAAGCAGGCTCCAGGCTCTGAGCTGTCAGCACAGACCCCGACACGGGGCTCGAACCCACGAACTGTGAGATCATGACCTGAGCCGAAGTTGGATGCTTAACCGACTGAGCCACCCAGGCGCCCTTGTGTTTTCCTATTTATTAATGAATAAGTGAAATTTGAAATTAAAAACACAATACCATTTACATTAGCATTCTCCAAAATGAAATACTTAGGTATAAGTCTGATAAAATATGTACAAGATCTATATGAGAAAAACTATAAAACTCTGATGAAAGAAATGAAAGAGCTTTATAAAAATGGAGAGATAGTCCATATTCATGGATGGGAAGCCTCAATATTGTCAAGATGTCAGTTCTTCACAACTTGATCTGTAAATTCAATGCAATCTCAGTCAAAGTTCTAGTAAGTAATTTTGTGACTATTCATAAATGAATTCTAAAGTTCATGTGTCAGGCAAAAGACCCAGAATAGCCAACACGATGCTGAAGGAGAAGAACAAAGTTGGAGGACTGACACCCCCCAACTTCAAGACTTACTATAAAGCTGCAGTAATCAGAACAGTGCGATATTGGTAAAAGATGGACAAACAGATTAAGAGAACAGAATAAAGAGTCCAGAAATATACCTATATAAATATAATCGACTGATCTTTGACAAGAAAGCAAAAGCAATAGGGAAAATATAGCCTTTCCAACAGAAGGTCCTGGAAAAACCAGACATCCACATGCAAAGTAATGAATGTAGACACACCCTTTATAACCTTCAGAAAAATTAACTCGAAATCCATCACAGACCTAAATTAAAATGAAAAAGTGTAAAAACTCCTGGAAGATAACATCGGAGAAAATCTAGATGACCTTGGATATGGTGATGACTCTTTAGATGCAACACCAAAGGCGTGGTTCATGAAAGGAAGGGTAAGTGGGACTTCATTAAAATGAAAACTTCTGCAAAAAAAACCCCATCAAGTGAACAAAATGACAAACCACAAACTGAAATAAAATATTTGCAAATGATAGATCGGATAAAGGAAAATATACAAAGAATTCTTAAAACTCAACAATAATACGGCAACCCACGTAAACAAAAAAACACCTCACCGAAGAAGAAATACAGATAGAAATAAGCATATGAAAAGATGCTACACACTATATGTCATCAGGAAAATGCAAATTAAAACAGCAATGAGATTCCACCACAGACTATTGGTATGGCCAAAATCCAGAACACTGACAACATCAAAAGCTGGGGAGGATGCGGAACAACAAGAATTCTCATTCATTGCTGCTGGGAATGCAGAATGGTAAAATGACCTTGGAAGAACAGGCTGGTGGTTTCTTACAAAACTAAACATACTCTCATCATATAATCTAGCAACTGCCCTCCTTGGTGTTGAAAACAAACGTCCACATAAAAACCCGCACACAGATGTGTATAGCAGCTTTATTCATAATCTCCTAAACTTGAAAGCAACTAAGATGTCCTTCAGTAGGTGATGGGATAAAACAAGCAAGCAAGCAAACAAAAACAAACAAAAAAAAAAACTAGAGCATACTTGGACAGTGGTATGTTATTCAGTGCAAAAAGAAATGAGCCATCAAGCCATGAAAAGATAGAAACCTTAAGTTCACATTACTAAGTGGAATAAACCAGTCTGAAAGGATATACACTGTATGATTCCAAATCCATGACATTCTGGAAAAGACAAAACCATGGGGAGAGTATAAAGATCAGTGGTTGCCAGGGGCTGGGGGGTGGGGGGGGGTGGGAAGATGAACACAGGGAGCACAGAAGGTTTTTGAGGCAATGGAAACACTCGGTATAATTTTGTGATGACAGATACATGTCAGTGTTCATTTGTCCAAACCCAGAGAATGTGCAGCAGCAACAGTGAAGCCTAGTGCACGCCCGGCACTTTGGGTCATAAGGACGTGTCAATGTAGGTTTGTCCTTTTTAATAGATGTATCATCCTGGTGGGGGATGTTGATAACGGAGGAGCCTATACTTTGGGGTCTGAGGACACGTGGGAAAATCCATGCCTTCTCCCTATTTTTGCTGTGAACCTCAAACTGTTCTAAAAAATAAAATCTATTTAAAAAGGAAGAAAACATGGCCACCAATTTTAGAAAGGCTATGCTTTCCTAGGACTGGAGAAAATATCTGAAAATATTCAAATCGACACTTAGCATTTGAATGCTAATGAGCTTGTGGGAAAAAGATTAGTTTCGATGTCTAATGGAGTGAAGATGATGTGCTTAGAAAATGTAAAGACACGGCACAACATGTCCCCCCCCCCCATAAATATCTATTCTTTCAAGAAATCATGGCTAAAAGCACTTTGTGCTAAAAATATAGGTCAGCGGACAGATCAGAGTCTCTAAGTGGCATTTGCTGGAAGATTCTGAGGTCTCAACCCCTCTGGGACAACTCTGAGTTCAGGAGACCAGAGCACAACAAAAGTAGTCAGCATTGGCTCTGGAGGGCATGTGTAACCTAAGGCCGGCCGGAGAACTCTCAGGGGGAGAGCAAGCCAATATTTAACTTCAAGGTTAGGTGAAATGAGTTCACACTGGTCTACATCTATTTAAACGAGAAAGAAAATGTGAGTTACGAAACCTCATTTCATAGCAAATTTAGAAAATTGCTAAGGGTGTTCTTCCCCTTCTCCTTTTGAGGCAGGAAAGAGGGAAGCGAGAAGATGGTCCAGGTGGACAGCTTGTGCCACGCCCTCCTTGTGCCAGACAGGAGATGGTGGTTCTTCAGGTCGTGTGTTTGATTCTAACACAACACTGCAATTTAGATCTTTAAATTCTTTTCCAGTCAGAGAAGCTAATGCTCGTTGTGGTTAAATAACCCACGCAGGGCTACAAGGTGGGTGAACCCACAAAAGATCATTCATGATGGAATTTCTCCATGTTGAGGTCCTTCATCGATGGGGAAGAGCCCGGAACCCTGGGCTCGGGTTTAGCTCTACCTGTTGAGTATCACCCTTGGTACCTGTGTTAAGTACCAGGACAGGGAGGCAGGAACAGGATCCCGAGAACAATCTTGCTTTGGTTCTGCTTCTCAAGTCTATTTTCTAACAGCTCCTTCAACACAGTCTTATGTTTATTCCTCTACCCTGAAACTCGTGCTCTTAGCCACTTTACTCATTTTAGTCTTCCCTGGAGTCTAGAGATTCCCTCCTTGCTACTACTCCTCTTTCTTCTCTTCTAATTCACATTTTTCTTTCTTAAGCTTTCCACTGTTATGTTTTGGGCTGTGTCACAGCGATGTCACAATTGTCAAATCTGATGCTCTGTTCAGTTCTCACCTTGACTGGTCCCTCACTGGCATTTCTTCGGAGACACCTGCCTTGGCCACCATGTCCCTGGGCTCATCTGACCTTTCCATCTCTCTTATGTCCTCCTGCTTCACTGTCTTTTCTTCCATTCTAGACTCTTAAAAGGTGGTACCCCTAGGGTTCTGTTCTTGGCCTTTTCCTTCTCCACTGATCTCTCCCTAGGTGATCTCTTCTGTTTTTACTGCCTCAACTATCAACTTAGCTCAGGCTGACGTGTTTATAAAACCTTTCCCATCCTGTCCAGGTGGAGCGGGCCACTCCCTTCTTTGGGTGTCTCCCGTCTTCTGGGTCTACTTCTATCATGGTACCCATGTCAACATTTGCACTTAGTTGTTTGTATGTTGCTTACCATTACTAGCTTGGAAGCTCTTCACGGGTAAATGGTTTTAAGTCATCTTCGTTTCCTAGGATTCAGATCAGTGCCCGTCATGGAGAGGTGCTCAACAAATATTTGTTGAGTAAATGAATGTAATAATTAATGAAGATTCCCTTAGGTCCCACTCAAGACACTGCAACCTATCTATGGTTGAGAGATGTGTTGCTGGACCTCAAGAGCACAGAGTGGTTTTCAGGACCCTCGAGCTTCAGGATCAAGTTCATGTTGTTCCCCTACTGTTTCCTGGAGTTGGCCGTGTGACGACGCACGTGCCTCGTGCTCTGACTTCTGCTTCAGGGCCCGGCAGACCTGCCTCCTGGAAGACTGACACTCCACTCATTCTTTAAGATCTAACACTCCCTCTTTCATGAAGTGGCATCCCTGATTTTGAAACAAATGTCTCCTTCTGTGTTCACAAAACATGTCAAAAAACGCGTTTTACTTCAAATGGTTTTTGCAGCTGCTTGACTTTTTACTTTTCCGGGTTGATTTTTTTTTTTTTTTTTTTTTTTTTTTACGTCTGTAAACTTTACAATCTGTGCATTTATTGACTCAGTCATTTATTCCTAAAGTCCAGATCCAAAATATCCGCTTCCATCACGGGAGCTACGTTTTAGATTTTCTTTTTTCCATTTGCCTTTGACCTTCGTGTTCCGGCTAACAAAACTCAGGAAGTGGTCGCCTCTGTTGAAGCCTACCCACTGGAAAGTCCTACAGTTCGACCCCCCGCCAGAGAACTGGAGCCCCAGTGGAATCGTCCAAGGGGTTGAACTGGTACTATCATGGACGGTTAAAAAGTTTTTGAGTTCTGGAGACTTGTTCGTCTCGGAGACTCTGAGACTTTTTCTACAGCTGATGGAAAGCTGTGGAAATTTAGGCTCACAATGAAAGTGCTGACCAAACCTCAGGCAGGCAGCGCTCAGCAGGCCCTGTCCTTCTGCAATCAGCGGCTCATTGTGAGCTGAGGAGTGAGTTTCCACACAGTTTTGCGGTTTTATACGGAGGAGGAACGTTTACATACCAATTGAATCAGTTGCTTCTTTCTCCTCCTGCTTTTGCATCTGGCTCTGACAGCGTGCGGGGCTCTGGATCTCTCACACATAGACAGTCCTCTGCACGAGTGGGACGTTTTTTTAAAAAAAGTCTTTCTTGAATCATTCGACAGGAAATGAGCATAGTTCTTTACCCCGCTGACTCATCAGGACAATCTTAACTTACACGTCTAAGGAACGCTGTAAGACTCGGTCTAATTCCAATCCGCCAAATAAATGCAAAATATGTTTCTGGGCTGGAATGTACGCTTTTGGATGGCAAAAGTTTGTCGGCAAAGAATGGGCTTTGGAATTAAAACTACCTAAATGGTTGTGGGGGCTTCCCCCATCCACCAGCCGAATCAGAATCGCGCCAGAAAATCCTGATCCTCAGATTGTCTGTGGCTTCCTAGAAAATAAAGCAATCTGGGGAAATGCCCTAGTAGGCCACTCGTGAATTCTGTACTAAGTTGACCTCGCTTTGTCCCTGCTCAGTGAGTACTTTGACTCTCCACAGTAGTGAGTTTTTAGTGTTTAGAAATAATAATTACGGTATGTCGATATTCAGTCAAAGTAAACACCTGGTCTGAATTCAGGCCAAGGGTCAGGCAAATGGAAAATAACCGTGGGCTTCTGTGTTCCTGAAGGTGTGAAGTGTTGAAATGCTCCTGGTATTTGGGGACGTTGGAGGTTGGCAACCAAAGCCATGAAAAAGGCAAAGGAAGAGCCGGTGTTTGGGGACCCTATTCGCTGCAGACAGCCCTGTGTTTATGTGTGCCTCTCTGATCCACCAGGGTTTGGCCTCTGCACCTCTTCTCCGGGTCTCTTCTCTCCATAGGCACGTATGTGCAATTGTTATTATCCGTGACCCCCACTCGGACCCCAGTCTGTGACCCTGTGCCTGAACATGCAAAGCCGACTCCCATCTCACAGGGAAGGAGATAGGGCGAGAGGAGGAAGACTGAGTGGAAAAACACCAAGATGGTGCTTGCTTATTGGAGATAATTAAGTAGAACCTAAAAATAGTCAGGCCCTTATTTCATATTATGTTCAAAATGATTCAAATTCAAAACCATTCGCAGCTGTGCCCGGCGCTGATCTACCATACAGAGTTGATTTCAAGCACTCGAATCAATGATAAGCAAATGAAGCTTCTCTCTTTCCTTCTAAGTATAACTTGGGGAGGTACCATGACTCAGAGGCTATTGAGTGCGAAACAAAGAGATCAATAATATCATTACCCCCACGACACCCACCATTTATCCCGCCAATACGCTTCAAGAGAATGGAGCAGGATGGCCAACACGTCATGTCAGCCTTGTAAGTCTCTCCCCACAAAGTTGTTGATAGCGTTTCAAATTCAACTCTGTATATGTATTGATTAAGCAGACTGGCAGTTTACTATTTTATTGATTTATCTGTGGAGAATCCCAAGTACCAAACAATGCAAAAACACAGGCTGAAAAGTCAGAGATAGAGGAAAATAGGTTGTATTTCTTTAAAAGCATACATGCAAGGATTTACCATGCCACTAGAACGCTCTTTCAAGTGTGAGAAATAACTCTTAATCGTGTGCTATAAATGGTATCAACGATCCCATGGCTTTGAGGAGACCATTATCACCAGCGTTGCTGAACAGACAGGCATAGACAAAATCACCAGCCTCCCCCTTCTGGTTTTGTTCACATTTCTTTCTTTCTTTTTTTTTTCCTTCCTAAAAAAGAATGTGAAAAAATGTTAGGCATCGTTTGTGACCCAGCTTGGAGGCCATTCTTTTCATGACACCTTCCATGATTCTTCCTACGTGCCTTGACATCTTTTTTTGAACACAGTCAGCAGGCGTGGCATTTCTGCTTCCCCTGCATCATTGTCCGTAAGGGATCATTCTGGGTCACCCAAGGGTGTGAACGTGGCCGCAAATAGAACACGGAGTGTAATGGAGTTAAAATGGCTTCTTGGTCTTCCTTTTCCAGTACGTTGAAGTCTTTGAGACCAGGGGCTGTGCCATTTGTTTTTGTATCAATCACATCTAGCAGAGGGCTCTGCCACATAGCAGGTATTCATTTTTCATTTTATTCAACAAATATCCATCGATTGCTTTGTATGAGCCAAGCGCGGGCCAGGAAGGAATGTGTAATAGCCTTTGAGTGCAGGCATCATTGCTAAGGTTGCCCTTGTTTTTTGGCAGCCTCGACTGAGTTTGTCAGCACCTGGAAGGCAGGGCCTGCCGTCTTTTATTTATTTTTTCAATACCCAGCAGGGTTTTGCACTAAATGCTATTGGGTACATTGAGTATATTTATAAAGCCAGAAGAGATCACAACTGTCCAGCGTAGAGGCTGCTGTGTTGTAGTTTTTGTATCGTTTAACCCTTTACAAGTGTTCCTTGGTCAGATTTTTGTCATGTGTTTTGAGGAACTTAATGCCCGCTTTTCCTTACAATTTTGATTCCAGTCAAAAGTTTCGGATGGCGCTGTTCTTAAATTTTTGTTTCATCAACAACGAAGGCGGATGCAACGAAGTAACAAGGAACGAAATGAGGACACTTCTTGGAATTAAGACCTTCCTATTCCAATGGGCACGGTTAAGCGCTCTTCCCTAGATATCAAGAGATTTGCCCATTTTTCGGTCCCTGTTAACTTTTGTGCTCATTGACTTCCTATGCTTATGGATCAGAAACTTGAGACACTGCAGAATTCTTCCGAAGGAGCATACCTTAAAATTGCCAATGTGACAGTATGTGTCAAAAGCCTTCAAACCCTGCCTGCCCTTAACTCCAGAACTTCCACTTTTAGGCATTTATCTTTGAGAAGTAATTGAGGCTATCTGCAAAGATTTAGTTCTTACTATCATTTGATAACTTATGATTTTAAAAACAGGGAATTCGTGGAAAAGAAGAAGATAACCCATGTTGGTAAATTATGTAGTTGTTAGAAATGGTGTAGGAATGGGGCACCTGAGTGGCTCAGTCAGTTAGGCGACCGACGTTGGCTCAGGTCACAATCTCGGGGTCTGTGGGTTCAAGCCCCGCGTCGGGCTCTGTGCTGACAGCTCAGAGCCTGGAGCCTCCTTCGGATTCTGTGTCTCCCTCTCTCTCTGTCCCTCCCCTGCTCATGCTCTGTTTCCCTCTGTCTCTCAATAACAAATAAACGTTAGAAAATTTTTTTTAAAAAGAAATGGTGTAGGAACAATATACACATAGTTATGGACATATGTTCATGATGTGTTGTCAAAAAAAGAGGTTATAAAACAGTATCCGTATTTTAATTCTATTGTACTGTAACATATACTAAAACGTGAAAGAAGTCTATAAGGAAAAGCAATAAAATATAATCACGAGTTATTTCTCAGTTGCAGGATTTTTATTACTTCTCTCCGGAAGATAGCTTTTATTTTCTCCTTTGTGTGTATTTGTGTTTTCTATTTTATCTTGAATGGCAGGTATAATAGAGAATCAAAGTTAACATTTTAAAATGTCCAAACATGTAAGAATACAGTATTGGGGGGGGGGGTGCCTGGGTGGCTCAGTTGGTTGAGTGACTATGGCTCCAGTCATGATCTCATGGCTCGTGGGTTTGAGCCCCACATCAGGCTCTCCGCGGTCCGCACAGAGCCCGCTTCGAATCCTCTGCCCCTTCTCTCTGCCCCTTCCCTGCTAGTGCTCTCTTTCTCTCTCACAAATAGATAAAAAAATTTTTTTAATACAATATATGGGGGAGCTTGTATTATGTCTTTCATCTATGTAAAATAACACTATGATTTTCCATGGAAACTTAAATCGCAGTCTGAATTGCCTAGTCCCGTGGAGAAACCAGTAAAAAAATAAGGTAGCTCCTGAACATGGTAGTTACACGCTAAATTCTTTAGTCAAATACTTTTTGAGTGCTTTTCTATTTTTCGCTGCCATCTCTCCGTTCCTCGCTGTCACACAGCTTGCCCTCCACCAGGGGTGACGGAATGACAATAATCCACGTGAACGAAAACCAATTTCAACTGGCCGTGGCGAAAATAACACGGAGTGAGGAGAGAGGGAGAGGCTATTGGTGGGGAAGGCGATGTGAGTTTTATTTATTTATTTATTTTTTAATATATGAAGTTTATTGTCAAAGAAACTGTGGTCAATATACACAATGGAGTACTGCACGGCAATGAGAAAGGATGAAATATGGCCCTTTGTAGCAACGTGGACGGAACTGGAGAGTGTTATGCGATGTGAGTTTTAGCAGCGACGTTTGAGTGTGGTCCCGCGTGCAGAGGATGAGTCACGTGAGGATGAGAAGGAATGGCAAGGCGAAGGCCCCGCAAATGCCAACGTGGTGTGTCTAAGAAAGAGCAGGCTAGTGTCACCGGGCTTGGGTGAGTAGTGAACACTAGAAGGTGTGGAGGTGCCAAACCAGGGCACCTTGTCACACACGCGTTAAAAAAAAAAAAAGGTTGAGCTTGTTTTTTTTTTTTTTTTAATTTTTTTTTCAACATTTATTTATTTTTCGGACAGAGAGAGACAGAGCATGAACGGGGGAGGGGCAGAGAGAGAGGGAGACACAGAATCGGAAACAGGCTCCAGGCTCTGAGCCATCAGCCCAGAGCCCGATGCGGGGCTCGAACTCACGGACCGCGAGATCGTGACCTGGCTGAAATCGGACGCTTAACCGACTGCGCCACCCAGGCGCCCCGAAAAGTTGAGCTTGTTTTAACTGCAACGAAGAATCACCAGAGTTTTAAAGAGTGAAGTAAAATGACAAAGAGATACAAAGATCACGATGGCTGCTATATGGCACATAGACCACGTGGAGGTAGGGAGGAGGCAGGGAGAGCAGCTCCTGGGAGAAGTCTCGCTAGACTGTGGCTCGGAGGGGGGTGTGGTAGAGATAGAGGTGGTGTATGGGATCAGCTTGGGGGCGTATTTTGAAGGTGGATCAGATAGAATTTGCTGACCGGTTGGATAAAGGGGGGAGGAAACAGAGAAGGATCAAGGACACTTTTTAGCTTGATTGTTATCAGGAAATGCAAATACAAATCACACTGAGATCCTACTCAGAGCTAGAACTGAGACCAACCCTGCCAAATTTTGGAGAGGGTTCGGAGGAATCTCAACACAACCGCACTGCGGTAGCAACGACTGTAATTTGGTGCGACCACTTTGGAAAATACTTCGGCATCATCTACAAAGGCTCGCTGTGCCCGTACTCCAGGACTCGGCAAATTCACTCTTGGGTATTAGCCCAAGAGAAATATGCGTACGTGTGTAAAGGCATACAAAAACCATCCACAGTAACATTATTTATAACGCTCTCAAACTGAGAACAAACCATGCGTCCATCAACAACAGTAGAGTGGATAAATAAACTGAGGTTCATTCTTACGATGGATTATTTTAGAGCATGAGAGTGAGTTTCTGTTCGTGCTCTGTCTCTCTCTCTCTCTCAAAAATAAATAAACATTAAAAAAACATTTTAAAATAAGGGGCGCCTGGGTGGCTCAGTCGGTTGAGCGTCTGACTTCGGCTCAGGTCATGATCTCACAGTTCGTGAGTTTGAGCCCCGCGTCGGGCTCTGGGCTCATGGCTCAGAGCCTGGAGCCCGCTTCAGATTCTGTGTGTCTCTCTCTCTGCCCCTCCCGGACTCGTGCTCTGTCTCTCGCTCTCAAAAATAAATAAACATTAAAAAAAAAGAAAAAAAGAACAGAGCTTCTGTGATGCTGCTAATGTTCCTCTGTTGGTGGCAGTTTCTTATGATGGTTGTGTCCTTTCCTGTGCATGTGTTATACTTCAAAAATAATGTTTAAAAATTAGAAAACAAAACCAGATATACAGCACAGGAAGTGAAGAAGAGGAGAGAGGTAGACATATCTTTCAAGGAGTCTGTGAAGAGCGAGAAGGTACTATGGTAGATAAGGGCCAAGGTTTTCCTCTAATGAAGATGAGGGTTATTGCAGGATGCTGGCAAAAATCCAGTGAAAGTTAAAGTGATATGCAGGAGAGGGAGAGGGGCCAATTTCATGAAGAAGATGCTTGAGTGGGTGAACGGGGACGGAATCCAGCACTGAAGGGGGGGGCATGGATAAGTGCCCGCTCAGTTTATCCTTGTCAATGGAGGGGCCAACGGGCGTAGAAGCTGGTAGAACGGTACAGTTAGAATGGAAAAGGAAACAGCTCCTGGTTGACTGCTTCTGTTTTCTCACTGAAATGAGAAGTGAGGCTAGCAGTTCAGAGTAACAGATGCGGAGTATTGGGAGTACGAGGACACAGGAGAAGGTAGGAAACGGCGAGTGTGGGGGCAGGACAGGGAATTTCTGGGAGAGATAAGGTAGGATTGCTAGACACGGCTGGGGGGCCACTTGAGGTCTGTGGCCATACACTGAAGGAGGACGTGTCAGTTGCCAGATCTTTTACATGAGCAATCTCCATGATCTAAAACCCATGCATCGGTCTCATACGGTCCCCGTTCGGGCTCTGACAAGTTTGGTTACCCTTTCTCAGATGGAAGCCGGCAAAAGTAACACCACAGAATGGGGAATGTATTGCTCCTCACCTGAGGGCGGGGGCTGGGCCTGCAGAGATTTCCAGGACCCCCCGATCAGCTGGTTTCCCATGAAGCTCTGCTGAGAGGTAGCACTGGCAGGAGGTTGGAAGGTAGGAAGAGAGGAGACTTTTTTCTGGATTCCAGCTCAGATCGGCATCCTATCCTTACTGGCTTCTAAAGCCCCTACCTCCTGTCCTCAGCTTCGTTTGCTGTCGCCTGGCACAGCCTCACCAGGTCGGGGGTGGGGGGGGGGGGGCTTGCCGCATCCCTGCCCGGCTGCCTTCCAGGCTGGTCAACGTCAGTGAAGGCAGAGGCCGTGCCCCGCCCCTTTGTCAGCCACACCCATCAGGTTGTGCCCTCCCGAGAGATCTGAGCGCCTTTTCCTTCATTCCTCTGGCTCTAGGGTCGTGAGCTTCACCCCTTCGTTAGGAATCTCTTACTTTTATGACATCTGCCTTTTTGTCCTCTCAGCTTCTCAGCCTCCATGGAGTAGACAGCCTGATTTGAATCTCTTCTTCCGGGATATCTAACGTGGTCTGCATTCCTGATTACTGTAACTGACAAATCATCTCAAAAAACAAAAAAGAAAAAAAAACCCAAAAAACCCCAAAACCCAAAAAACCAAAACCACACCAAAAACCCTGCAGCTAACGTTCAGAGATACAATACTAAAACGCACAGAGTATCTGGGGGGACGTTCGAGGCATGTGCACGCGGCTCTTGGCAAGCATTGTGCAAAGGAGGGCGGACGGCTATGGGCACGCACACCACACTGCAGGGGGTGGGGGCAGTGGCCAGGGTGCGGCCCTCGGGACCCGCCACACTCAGCGCGGCACCCACCACCTCTGGGGGGCCAGACAACAGGTGACAGGAGCGGCGTCCCGATGCTTTGAGACTCCGTGGTTGGGAAAGCACTCCCCTGCTCTGGGCTGCTCTGCTTTTCCTGAAACTGTCAGCATAGCTTGCACAGAAACACCTCTCTTTTGCACATGCAGAATTTCATCTAGTTTCTATGCTATCTAATTAGGCTAAGGGGTCACAAGAACGGGGAAGAAGTTCAACGAACAGCTTCAGAAACCCACAATGACTCCTGTGATGTGTTCAGCTCAACTCCAGGAGACAACTGTGCCCATGGACTGAAAGTAACCTGCTTGGCGTGAACATCCAATGCGCTAAGGGCACTGGGAAGAACATTCCACAGAGGGGATGGGGTACTGCTTGTTCAGAGGTGGAGAGGAGAGCTTCTGCTTCTCAGACTTATAAGGAGCATCCCTCCTGGTGAGAGGGTGGACCCTGAGATTGAACGTAGGGAGCAAAGGTGGAATTGATCAGATATTCATGTGTCAGGTAGAGCGATGGGCTAGAGGCCCGAGAAGGCCCTTTTCCGACAGTTTCTGTGATGCCATCAGAAGTGTCCTATGATGAACAACGACTCAAGCAGAGGCTCAGTGGGCATTCAGTGGGGGCGGGTGAGCTAGACACGGTCAAGCGCTCCCCTCATTTAAAGTATCCCGTCGAGAGAATAGAACATTCCAGCACACACCCAGATAAATCAGGTGCTTCTAAATATATTTTGTCACGCTGTTTATAATGTCACAGTATACACTTTTAATAAAACATGAACTTTTTTTAGGACAAGTTTTGTGGGGCTTCACACACCATCATGCACATGAGAGACATTCGATAAATGTGTTAATTAACTAATGAAAATAGCAACTGCAGAGCAGACAGATCTAAAGGGATGTGGGACACAGTCCCACTCACAGGCTGGCACTCTTGCCTGTGCTTCCCCTCCCCCGAAGGCAGAGGTGGAGCCAGGCACATGTGGAGACAGCCATCTGGCAGAGGAGGAGGGTTGAGGTAGCTGGGTTTCTCCTCTGGCCTGCACCACGCGAAGGGAGCCGGGCGTGGCTCTGCCTTTACCGCGAAGTTGAACGCCTGGGCATCCCACGATTTCGGTCTTGAAGGTCCTCATCAGGACGTGGCAAATGAGGTGTTTTTCACACTGCAGGGATGTCTCAGTTGCCTCAGTTTTCTGGGGGCGGTGCTGGATGTTTGAGGACAGCCCCTTAACTTGTGACTTCCCCCGTGATCTCGCGGGAGGCAAGAGAGGAAATGAATCAGTAAGCACTTCTCCCAGCCCCCCTTTCCTCCCTCCTTTTCACAAAGCCTTCGGGATAAACTGTTGGAAAAAGGGGGCAACACGTGGGGTTTTGGATATGAAGAAACCAGTATCGAAGAAGGCGTCGGTGTCCTTCTTGCTCGACAAAGCTGTCCTGGACACATGGCCTGTGGGAGGGCATTTATTTGTCACTCACTCCGCACATCACAGCCAAGTGCACGTAGAGTGTAAAATGGGATCTTCTCGTAATGACACGTAAAGGTGGAAACTGGAAACGAAGAGCCTCAGCCAGCTGGAAAAAGGGGAAACGTTTGGGTTCGCGGATTGGCACCCACTTGCATCTAGTGAAGGCCTGATTTCCCTTGGTTTGCCTAGATGGTTCCTTTCAAGGAATCACTTTTCTGCACGATGCCTTCACTGGTGGTCATGCGCACCTGGCCGCCAGGGCTAGGCGACCGGGCCGCACCAGCCTGAGCTGTGGCTTACACACACACACACTCCCTGGGCAAGAATACATCGTGTGCCATGACCCTGCACAGCATTCCCCGGGCTGCTCCACGGAGCACACCCTTTGACCCCACGGAGCATGGCATCGAGCTAGCAAAGACCTGGGGACGCTTGTTTGTACTTGAATCAATAGCTTCTCTGCCAACTATGGGAGGCTGGGTCCACACGCAACCAAAACCGAGCGTTCGGAGAATTGCGCTCACAACACTAAAAGTGACTTAGAGACTCTCTAGCCTAGCTTGCCAAAAGGTCAAGTAGGGCAGCTTCTTTCCATAGAAGGTAGACAGTCAACCTTCTACCCCTGCTTGTACCACCTAGATACAATCAACGGCCCTGGATGGGTTTGAGACGTTGCTTAAAAAGAAGACAGGCAGGCGTTGGGCCACATCTCACATCTTTAACACCAAGAGCAGTGTCCTCAAATGGGGACTAATCGGTACACCATTGCCCATCTCGGCTTTCCAGGCAGTCTTTCTACCTCTCTCTCTCTTTCTCCATCCCTGTCCTTCCTCCTTTCCCTCCCTCCTTCATTCCCTCCTTCCCACCTTCCTTCCTTCCTTCCTCTCTCTCTTCCTTCCTTCCTTCCTTCTTTCCTTCCTCCCTCCCTCCCTCCCTCCCTCCCTTCCTTCCTTCCTTCCTTCCTTCTTCCTTCCTTCCTCCCTCCCTCCCTCCCTCCCTCCCTCCCTCTCTCCCTTCCTCTAATCTCTCTAATCTCTCTGTCTCTTCCTCTCCTGGCAGGTGATATGAAATTGGACTGGAAAATCATAACAAGATGCATGCTGGAAACTCCAAGCACAGGATGCTGTCCTAAGTGGCCCCAGGCACTATACGCCATCTAAGCTATGCATGTACAAGCGGACCTTCTTGAGTATTTCTTATACTTCAGAGATAGATATTCCGAGGGAAATTCCAGTTTCTATGAAGAGCAGCAGTTCCGTTTAAGGTGACAGTGCGGAGTGAAAAGACCGGATGTTCACGTTCAAACTTCTGCTCTACTCTGATTCCTGGTCTCAGGACAGGAGCCAAAGTGTCCTTCCCGGGACAGTGCAAACGGAGAAATAATTATACTGTACTTGCATGGCTCACCACTGAGCCTGTCAGCCTCCAGTATGACAAGGTACCTCTGACTTAATTATTCAATAAGCAAGGAATGCTGAGAAAGGAATTTCGACAGCTCACAGTGTTTCAGGGCTATGCCAACTTACATAAGGAGAATACAACCTTTAAGCATTGTCGTATTTTTTTGCTTGCCTTTAACATGTCGTATTTTTTTGCTTGGCTTTCTTATTGGTTTTTAAAAGAGAGACCTTTGGAGAGTAGTAGATGGTTGAAATTGAGATTTCTATCCTAAAAAAATAATAATTCTAGACAGTCACGTACAAGAAGGACTCGCAGACGTAGGACCGCTCTCTACCCACTAAACAAGAATATTTTAAAGATTTTAATTCCGAGCTCTTTGCAAATACTTCAGAGGGCTCGTGCCACTGATTATTTGCATTCGTTACAGAATATTGTTTTTACCTATAAAATCCCAAGAATCTTCCACCATAAATACATATGAAAATATATGTCAGACTAGCTTCTATCACATTTGTGTTTCTTTTCCTAGAGGGGAAAAAGCTCTGTTCCTGTAATGTATTCGCATCATTTAATTTACAAGCTGGTTCATTTCAAGCGGGATCATCTATCAGCAGAGGGGTGAATTTGGGAGCTCTCTCTCAAGACAGATTTCTCTTTAAAATGCAAAATGATTTAGATAGTGGGGCCTGCGCTCAACTTCATTTGCTGGAGGTTTTGTGCTCGTTGTTGGGTGTCAGGTATTTCCACTGTTTGGTCTTTTAACATAACTTTCTGCCCACCTCCCTTGTTTAAAAAAATGCAACACTAGGATCCCCCTCGAAGGCTAATGCCTTATCTCGTGCTCCACGACTTGCGTTGATCCTGGTGATCTTTGAATCAGCCAAGTCTTTTGACCACCTTGGGAGCGCTACAGAACATATTTCCCCTAGAGCTTTCCAAGTTTCACAGCATGGCTCGCCTTGGCCAAGGACGAGGTCTGGCTCTCAAAGCAAGCCTCATGCAAATGTGAGCTTAGCAGATGAGCTGGGGACACCAGGTGTCAGTGAAGAGCCACAACTCTGAGAAACAGAAATTTTGATTCCTATGTTGAGAATGAATAATGGGAGAAAAACTAAGGATTGCCTTTTCTCTACTTTTTTTTTTTTTTTTCCCTGTAAAACTCTCGAGCTGAAGTGATCTCATTTTCTTAGGCCCTCTCTCACCTCCTTCTTGCCCTAGTTCATCATCTTTAGGATCAAAGCTCCTCTATGATTTTCTGAATCTTTTAGAAAACTTGTAGGGACATCCAGTAATCTTGGGCCAGCGCAGGGCAGCTTGCAACCCTCCACCTTCGTGCCTGGGTTTCCCTCTTGTGTAACGACACTAAGAGATTGTCGAGTTGTTCTGGAGATAAGTACCAGATTCCTGGGTAGAGATTTAGTTTGATGTTGCCCTTTATACTGATGTCCTCATTTACACACCATTTCCTAATGCATATAAACCTGGCCCTGTGAGGTTCCTGGACATTCACTGATACGGAGACGGAATAGAGCTCCGAGGAGTTTGGAGATCATCTAGTTTCATTTGGGACCTTTACATTTGAGAAGCGGGGGCCCCGAGACATTAAGTGACTTGCACGCGGTCTCCCAAAAAAGTGAGTTAACCCAAGCCAGATCGTCTTTCTGTAGCTTGTGGCCTTTCACCACTAAAGAGAGTCGTCTGTCTGCAGCTAACTTACGCGTCTTGCTTTCTCATCTGTTTGCATACTAACACACCACGTTCTCTTTCCTCCGATGTGCTTTCTAGCATTTGAGAATCACACCCTATGGATCTCTTTGACCTTTTTCTCAAGCTTCTTGGACCGAAGCTCTTCTAATGCGGAGCCAGAGTGGGCCAGACATTCACAAAAAAATGGGCCCCCATCTAACAGTACCCTCTCCATTTTTCTTTTCCTCTAATATGCTCCCCCCACCCCTTGCCAATTAAAGCGCTCAGTCCAAACTAACGTGCCCATTGCTATCAGAAGTTATCAGGACGTTACAGAGATTCCCCACACCAGCCAGATCAAATCTGAAGTTAGAGCGTGGCCCAGAACAGGACGGCAACATGTATAGATGTGGAGGAAGTCACAGCAAAGGCGCTAATGAGATTGAAACAACAAGCACATTATAACATGTTCACTGTTCCACAGCATCTGTTTAGTTACAGAATTGACAAATTACCAGGACACCCCTCGTTTAGAAAGGGGCTGCCTAGCCAACCTCCATCCAGCCATTTAGTCACTTATGTGCTCACTGGTCTGAATCTTCTCGCTGCTAGAAAAGATTTGAGTATCAGATCCTAAGGAAACGTCAGGGCAGATCTGTTATAAGTGTTAGCCTTACTGATGAGATTATCAAACAAGACAGCAAGACAAAAATATTAGTCTGATATTCGTTTCATAAAACTTAGTGTACAAACAATGAATTGTTAAGTATTGACAACAGGTTTTTCCCAATGATTTGAAAACAATATTATGGCCACCTTTACCATTTCCTTTTAATCTCTCTGTCTCTCTGTTTCTTTTTTTTTTTTTTTTTTCTGTCTCTCTGTTTCTTACTGTCAAAAGGAAATTATGGAGATTACCCTAATATTCAAATATGTTATAAATATTATCAGAAAGAGAGAGAGAGAGCTAGGCCGTTTTCCCCCCAAATTTTTGGAAATCATTCTACCATACAAGACAGAAAAACTCCGCTGACTATTTTCATACTGACCACATGTCAAATCATACAAGCCCTTTCCCTACTCAGAGGGCAGCTGGAAGGCAAACCAGAACCGTCTTTCTGTAAATTAGCCGTAACAAGTAATTGTGAAGCAGAAAATGTGCATCATTCACAAATTCTCGTGTCAAGTAGCAGACTTCTAACAGGGAGGACCATGGCCTCTGTCAACACAGCATATTAGAACAGTTCCTCGGATTGTGACAAAAGTAGCCAATCTTTCCCCAAATTCAGAAACCAAATTGCAAGCCCTTACCTTGGAGGGCCTGTAAGCTATGAGTCTGTACGATAATGCAGAGCTGCAGGACCAGCTGTGGAGCACTTTCCAGAAAGGTGGCTAGCAAATGCAGCATACTCACATCTGCATACTCATACACCATTTTCCAGTAAAACCTCCATCTGTCATTCTCCCCACTCTGCCGGCTTCGAATACCTAAGTATATGGTGTGGAAATATCTGGAAAGAAAACATGGAGAATAAGAAAGAAATGAGTGGCAATTTATAACTCAAACACCCGGGCTGTTTTTCTTTTCTGCAAATCACAATGTGCAAGGACACGTGAAACAATGAGTTTGGTGGCTCGTTAATTTAACGCCCAAAGTTAACCATTGAACAAGTACCCTTATTCTTCAAAGTTCACTTTGAGAAGTCACTGCAAGGTGACTTTGAGAAGTCGTGCAAGGTATTCCACCGACTTGCAAAATGAAGAGGGGGGTGAAATGTGTTGGAAACGCGGGTGGAGAAGAGGTTTGCTACTTTGACAATCTACACACATTCTTTCCGGTCAGTTTCCCTAGGGGCTCAATGGTATTCGGGAGACGGATTTTTCCCAGGGCTCCACGCAAGCCTGAAGTATTAAAGTGTATGTGCTTGTAAACCCTCCTGATGTCTTTTTAAAAAACGTTTTATTGGGGCGCCTGGGTGGCTCGGTCGGTTAAGCGTCCGACTTTGCGAAGGTCAGGTCACGATCTCACGGTTCGTGAGTTCGAGGCCCACGTCGGGCTCTGGGCTGACAGCTCAGAGCCTGGAGCCTGCTTCGGATTCTGTTCGGATCCGGTGTCTCCCTCTCTCTCTGCCCCTCCTCTGCTCGTGCTCTGTCTCTCTCTGTCTTTCAAAAATAAATAAATGTCTAAAAAAAAATTTAAAGAAAGTTTTCTTATTGAAAATTTCAAACATGTACAAAAGGAGAAAAAAAATCGTGTATTGAGCCACCCGGATCAAGCCATTGTCGATACGTGTATGCACAACACACACGTCATTTGTCATTTATACCTCCACTGACTCCCTGCCACCAGATTATCTGGAGGCAAATCCCAGGCATCATGTTATTTCATCTGTAAATATTTTATTAAAGATAATTTACATGCATAAATGCAATACCGCTATTACATTACAAATAAGGATAATTTGGTATTGTCAAATACTTGGTTTTCACGTTTTGCTGATTATCATAATTTCTTTACAGTTTGTTTGAAATACAATCCGAATAAGACCCCTGTGTGATGATTATTTGACATGTATCGTAAGTCTCTTTTATGCCACGGATTCCTCTTCCATTGTTTTTTCATTTCCTGCATATTTTTCACTGTCTTGATCTTGATGATTGCATTCATGAGGTGTGGTTAACATAGCTGTCCTTTTTGTTTTCTTCAGTGAGGTAGTTAGTGTTGATCAGATTCAAGTTTGATCATTTTTAGCAGGTGAGGTTGAGTACTTTCTTGAGGAGACCCTGCTGTTCTCCTTTATGACACCATCATCCACTGTTGATCGTTTCCAAGATCTCTTCATTGATTAGGGATGCGAAACGGTGATATCTGAGTCTATCACCCTTAAAAATTTTTTAAGTTTTTATTGACATTCCAGTTAATGAACATACAGTGTAATCTTAGCTTCAGGTTTACAATAGAGTAATTCAACACTTCCATACATAGCTGGGGCTCATCACAGCCAGTGCCCTTCTTACTCCCCATCACCTAATTAACCCATCCCCTCTAGTAACCATTAGTCTGCTCTCTATAGGTAAGAGCCTGTTTCTTGGTTTGCCTCTTTCTCTCTTTTGTTTCCCCTTTGCTCATTTTTTTGGGTTGTTTCTTAAGTTTCACATACGAGTGAAATCATATAGTTTGTCTTTCTCTGACTGACTTATTTCACTTAGCATAATATTCTCTGGTTCCAGCCACATGGTTGCACATGGGAAGATCTCATGCGTTTTAGTGGCTGAGTAATATTCCATTGTATAAACATACCACCGTTTCCTTATTCATTCATCAGTCAATGGACACTTGGGCTGTTTCCATAACTTGGCCATTGTAGATAATGCTGCTATGAACATTGGGGTGTAAATATCCCTTTGAATCAGTAGTTTCGTATTCTTTGGGTAAATACCTAGTAATGCAATCGCTGCATCACAAGGTAGTTCTGTTTTTAGCTTTTTGAGGAACCTCCATATTATTTTCCAGAGTAGCTGTACCAGTTTGCAGTCCCACCGACAGTGCAAGAGAAGTCCTCTTTCTCCGCATCCTTGCCAACACCTGTTGTTTCTTGTGTTGTTGACTTTAGCTATTCTGACAGGTGTGAGGTGATATCTCACTGTGGTTTTGATTTGTATTTCGCTGATGACGAGTGGTGTTGAGCATCTTTTCTCGTGTCTATTGGCCATCTCCATGTCTTCTTTGGAAAAGTGGCTATTCGTGTCTTCTGCCCATTTTTTTAATTGGATTATGTGTTTTTTGGGTATTGACTTTTATAAGTTCTTTATATATTTTGGATACTAACCCTTTATCAGATACATCATTTGCAAATATCTTCTCCCATTCTGTAGATTGCCTTTAGTTTTGCTGATGGTTTTCCTCACCGTACAGAAGCTTTTTATTTTGATGAAGTCACAATAGTTTATTTTTGCTTTTGTTTCCTTTGCCTCAAGAGACATAGGTAGAAAGAAGTTGATATGGCCAATGGCAAAGACATTAATTACTGCCTGTGTTCTCCTGTAGGATTTTTACGGTTTCACACCTCACATTTAGGTCTTTAATCCATTTTGAATCTGTCTTTGTGTATGGTGTAAGAAAGTGGTCCAGTGTCATTCTTTTGGATGTTTCTGTCCAATTGTCCCAACACCAATTGTTGAAGACACTGTCTTTTATCCCATTGCACATTCTTTCCTGATTTGTGGAAGATTAATTGACCATATAGCTGTGGGTTTATTTCTGGGTTTTCTATTTTGTTCCATAGATCTATGTGTCTATTTTTGTGCCAGTACCGTAGTGCCTTGACTACACCTTTGTAATATAACTTGAAGTCCAGAATCATGATGCCTTCATGATGCCTTTGCTTTTCATTTTCAAGGTTGCCTTGGCTATTCATATCACTGTAATTTTGTTCTTGTTTGTTGTTGTTGTTGTTGTTGGCTAGAATACTTCTCCAGCTGTTAGATCAATGTCTTTGCAGTATGTTTGGTTGACTGAAGCTTATTCTCCAGTAGATCACTTAAGAAGGGTGCATAGGGACAATAGTGTTTGAGGTCTTGCATATTTACAACAGCATGTGCCTATGAATCTTGCCTTGTGTGGGAATAAGTTTCCTAAAATCTCACAATTTGAAATGAAAATTGGTGCCCATTTTTAGAGTCGGTGAAAGAGCCTACCCAATGCAAAGATTCTCCGATACCAAGAGGGGAGAATGGGAGGGATACAGCAGTGAAGTACAAAAGCAGAACAGCTGGGACAACCTTTTCACTGGAGGGTCAGTTTGCTTGGCTGTAAAACCTATGCCTATTCCAACGTTTATTTATTTTGGGGACAGAGAGAGACAGAGCATGAACGGGGGAGGGGCAGAGAGAGAGGGAGACACAGAATCAGAAACAGGCTCCAGGCTCTGAGCCGTCAGCCCAGAGCCTGACGCGGGGCTCGAACTCACGGACCGCGAGATCGTGACCTGGCTGAAGTCGGACGCTTAACCGACTGCGCCACCCAGGCGCCCCACCTATGCCTATTCCATACAAGACCCAAGATCTGCAATTTATTTATTTAAATCCAACAAATCTGTTAATGTCCTGTTTACTAGCATAGAGTGTTGTAATGGAAGTCTGATAAAAATCTTATACTCTTTCTCTTATAAACTACCTGAGCTTGTTGTTTGGATGTCCAAACAATATTTTGTTTCCCTTTGAAAACCTATAGTTTTATTAAAATGTATCTTGATACTGAATATTCTGCACAAGTTTCTCTGGAATGTGGTACATACACTCTTCATTATGTAGTTTCGAGTCTTCTTGATTTATAGTATTGAGATTTATTTATTTATTCTCCATTACTTTGGTTTCCTTCTTTGAGGACTCCTATTTAGTTGTATTGTATCTTCTTTATCTTCTGTATCAACCAACTTCCCTGAACTCTTTTAATCTCAAATTACTTAATGATTTCATTTTTTCCTCATTTTGACCTTCGATTTATCTGCTAACTATGGTGTTTTGATAGTGTCTTACTCCTTGTAGTTGAGTTTTCATTTTTCAGCTGCTTTTAAAAAAAAATGAGAATTCTATATTGGGTTATATCATCTTTCTTGTCAAATCTTAACTTCTTTCTATTTATTTCTGATGCTTTTCTTATTCTGGTTTACATCTTTCATAGTTTTTATAATTCTGTTAATTTATTTCAACTCATTTTGAAATATTTGCTTAGGGTTTTTATTGTTTTCCACATGTGTTTTTTTCCTGGTATGCTTTCATTATCTGCAGGAACATCATCATTTTTCCTATTTTCATTTCCTTATAATAGTTTTGATCTTTTTCTCATTGCTAAGTTTAATGAGTTACTTTAGTTTGTATGTAGTTTTAGGAGGGGTCAATGGGCCAGGATAGTTTGGCTGGTTTCATAGCTCCAGAGCTTATTCCTCTGCTGTTCTCACGAAGGAAGAACTTGTCAACTTTCTGACATCAGCTGCCTTTGTTTCTGTGACCCTTCCTTTCCCTCTGGGCCTTCTCGTTCATTTCTGGTGGCTGTCCTTGTCCTGCTCAGTTGGAATCTATTCCCAGCAGATTCTCTTTAGTGTGGAGCCTTGTCTTGGAAGGGTCTGCAGTCTGTGGGTAATGAGACTGCTCCAGTAGCATCACATGTAATTGCATTATGGTCCCCTTGGGCTCATCCTTGCACTGGATCATTGAGAACACACTTCTAGGCCTTTCTTCCTCTCCTGTAAGATTGGATATTCCAGTGAGTGGCTGTTGGGGATTTGGAGGTTCTCCTGTTCTTAAGGTCTTCCCTCTGCCTCTTCCTACATAGTTGCCGATACCACATGGCTCTTATGAACTGTCCCGAATTTGTCCATTGGTAATGACGGGGGTATCTCAGCACTGAGCTTTATTGCGGGTATTGCAATAAAACTTCAGTTTTGCTCTGCTTATTTTAACGGGATCGTTTTGGTAGGTTCAAAAACTATGCTGCCACTGCCACTGCATTTACAGAGCAAGAGCATTTTAAAACACAAAAGCAGATTTAATCATTCCCTGGGGCCTCGGATTGCTCTCTATCAAGTATAAGATGAAGTCTGTAGAGCACTGCTTACAGGGACTTTCATGAACAGATCCCTGTGTTCTTACCACTCCACAGCTGCTGCTTGTGATTAGCCTGGTGCAATGCGCTGGCACCCCCTTTCTCAGATTTCCATGTGCTTTTCACAAGCTCATCCTTTTCTTGGAGTGCCTTTCTTGCTTCATGGACTGGCAAACTCATTTTTGAACTGACCAGATCTGTCCGGCAATCACCAATAATCACTCACTCTCCCGTGCTCTCCCTGTGTGTATTACTTCCTTAGGGCTTTAACAAAGTCCCACAAACTGGTAGCTTAAACCACAGAAATGTATTGTCTCCCAGTTCTGGAGGCTAGAAAGCCAAGATCAAGCTGTTGGTAGGGTTGGTTCCTTCTGAGACTGTGAAGAAGACTCTGTTGCCTGCCTCTCCCTTAGTTTCTGGTGGTTTCCTGGAACTCTGTGGTGTTCCTTGGATTGTGGATGCATCACCCCACTCTCTGCTTTCATCACATGGTGATGGTCTCCTCACATGGTCTCCTCCATGTCTCAGTCTGAATTTCTCCTTTTTATAAACGCGCAGTCGTATTGGATTAGGACCCACCCTAATGACCTCATCTTAACTTAATCATCTGCAAAACCTCGTAGTGTTTTCAAATAAGATCACACGCTCACGTAGAGGATGTTAGGACTTCAACATCTTCTAGGGGGACACAATTCAACCAATAGCGCTCTTCTCTTGAATTTGATCTTGTTTACCCTATGACCTCTCCTCCTCTGTTCCAAATCTGCATCTCCCACTCCAGCCCTCCCCTGAAATCCAACCTGTATGTCCATCTGCTTTCCAGGTTTCCAATAGGGATATAAAAACAAATATATTCAAAATGCTTGATTAGCTTTTCTTCTAAATTTGTGCCATCTCATACATAATAATCTATACTGCCATTTATTCAGTCATCCAAACTACAAGCCTAGGGGTCATATGAGGCTACTACTGCTCCCTTACCCCTTATAGATGATAATAGACTATGTTCTGGAACGCTATCTCCTTAATGTATGTTCCCCTCTGTTTCCTAAAGTCTGAGTCTCTGGGTTTCTGTTTTGGTTCTGTAACCTACCACAGTATGACCTTAGATTTGACATCTTTCTGCCTCAGCCCTTCCATCTCTAAAGGCGGAAGAGAACAGCACCAATTGCATAGGCTGATCTGAGAAGTAAATGAAGTAAACACGAAGGTCTTAGCACAGAGCCTGGTAAATAGTAGGCATTCAGTAAATGTTAGTTCTTACTTTTAATCAACTTTGGATTCTCTAATGGACCCATCACCGTGCTTCTAGGTGTATAAACTGAATCTAATTCTGCCATCTTTTTAAAAATCTTTTTTCATGTTTATTTATTTATTTTGAGAGAGAGTGCACGTGTGAGTCGGGGAGGGGCAGAGAGAGACGAAGAGAGAATCCAAAGCAGGCTGCATGCTGTCAGCACAGAGCCCGACATGGGGCTCAATCACACGAATGTTGAGATCATGACCTGAGGCAAAATCAAGAGTCGGAAGCTTGACCAACTGAGCCACCCAGGCACCCCCAAATTTTTGCCATCTTAAAAACCTCAGTGACTCCCCATTGCCTAGAAAATATACAGTGAACTCAAGCAGTGAAAGACAGTTAAGGCTTTTAGTTTATCCCTTCTAACCTAACTTTTGGCTTCTGTACCCTTCACCACCCCCCCCCCCTTTTCTATATCCTGTGTCCTGCCATATTCAATCACTTGCTGTTCCTTGGCTATAAATTCACGCCTCAATACCTTTGTTCCTATGTTTCTCTTGCCTGGAAAGTCTCTCCACACCCTTTAACACCCTGGAATTTCTATTGTTTTATGAGTCGAATATCATCATTCCCTCACCCTCTGTGACCACCCAGGAAGCCGTTCCACTGTTTGTACCCCAACTATATTTATGCGGACTTTTGACCAGAGCAAATACCATTATTTTGTACTTGTTCATTTGTGAGTTCATCTCACATCCCAAATATAAACCCCTGGAGAGAAAAGAATGTCACTGTTTTTGTGTCCCTACGTCTAGCTCAGTTTCTCATGATTAACAGGCACTCAAGTTACTTCACGGCATTTTATGCCTTCAGTGAATATGTATTAAACATGTCGCAATGTTTGCAATTTTGTATTTTTCTGTAAGGGGGGGGGTGGCAGCCACTGTCCAGTTTTGAGCAAAAGAGTGAGAAATCTGACTTACATTTTAACAAAATTGCTTATTGTGTGAAAAGGAGAGGGCAGGGGGGCAAGGGGGTAGAGAGGGACATCAGCTGGAAGACTATTGCGATCATCCGGGCGAGAGAAGACTCGGATTTTCACTAGGCCGCCAATGGCCTTGGTGGTAAAAAGGCATCAGAACTGGATAATGGTGAAGAGGGCACCGACACCCTTTGCATGTTGAGTGAACAAATGAATGATTTCAATGCTCAACCTTCTTGAGATTATCTGGGTGGCGCAGTCGGTTAAGCGTCCGACTTCAGCCAGGTCACGATCTCGCGGTCCGTGAGTTCGAGCCCCGCTTCGGGCTCTGGGCTGATGGCTCGGAGCCTAGAGCCTGTTTCCGATTCTGTGTCTCCCTCTCTCTCTGCACCTCCCCCGTTCATGCTCTGTCTCTCTCTGTCCCAAAAATGAATAAACGTTGAAAAAAAAAAATTTAAAATCCAGGACCCCCATGGCATTGACAGAGGCAGTAAAGCTCCCACAAATGCCTCCCGGAGTTCCTTCAATGCCAGTTTTCACCTGCGGAGGAGATTATGCATCCTCTAAGCTCTCCAGCCACAGGCTAAAAAGCCACAAATGGATCTCCCTGGTCCGTGGCCCATGGGGACTGAACTCTTCTGGTGCAATGAAACATTTGTTTTGTTTTGCTTTGTTTTGTTTGGTAGCACCGGGAGTTCTCAGTTAACCTGATGGCGGTGGTAGGTTTGTTCCTAAGGAACACAACAAACAGGTAATCTGGCCTTCGGGAGTTTCATATAATAGGACACAAAAATCTAATCTTCCGATAATGCACATACAGAGTTGAAATACCTACAAACCCAGAATAGTAAAAACAAAACAAAACAATTTTAAGGCCAAATGAGCCGTATATGTAAAGGCAGAAAGATGGGGGTGGGGAAAGCCCTATGTCGCGATAAGAAATGCCTTTGCATATGTAGTTCCCTTCACCTGGACGTATTTTGCACATTCGTGTTACATTTTCTTGGAATGGCCTTCCCTCTTTTCTCCACTAAGGAAACTTAATGTTTGTGGTTGAAAACTCTAGTAATACATCTCCCTTCAGAATACCTTCCTCGGTGACCCGCAACCAAGAATCCTTCCCTGCACCTGACTTCGTGCCTACCTTTAATACTGCGGGTATCTCACCGTATTAAGATTATTTGCTTCTATGTTGGATTCCATTCAGCACTATTTTTGTTCATGCAAGCATTCACAAATGTGTGCTCAATTGAATTGGGGGGGAGAAAACCTCAAATTGTATTTCTTTATAATTAGTTACTTCGATGAGCTTGGTAAATAGCCTATGTCACATCAAGTTTTGCTTCTGGTTGGAAGGACACAACAGTTTATGATATTTAACTAATAGTCCCCTTGTTATGAATATTATGTAGTATCGCGATAGTGTTCTACTTTCTGTAAATCAGCTGTGATAGCCATCAGGAGTGTCATGCCCATAACTTGGTCATGAGGAAACGTCAGCTCGGGTTTTCTCAAGTCTGTGCTCTGAAAAATGGCCAGAATAAAAAGGCTTTGCAACCACAATCGGATTTCTTCCATCTTGCCAACGTGTTAATTGCATAACATACTTTGGTCATATGATTTTTTGTGACTTATTTTTCATCTGCTACCAGAAGGAGAGGTTGAAATAGAAGAGAAACATGTACTATGAGTCACACAGCTTCCCATTTATTCCTCACAACACGGTAAGAAAAATTTGCCCCAGGTGAGTGGGGGATGAAAACATAAATTTGTGTTTCAATGTCATATTCTTTCCCCTCTGCCATTGCTACCTCCGATATGGGCTCTGTTGACTCCTGCCTTCCAGCTGTAAAGTAAGGCCCCAAGAGAAGTCTTCAGCTTTTCAGCTTGTGCTCAACATTTGACCACCATCATGGAATTCCACACTGTACACCCGCAGCACATATGGCAGGAGCGTTGACTTCTGGGAGATCTGCTTCTGTGAAAATTTACTTCTCAGGACAGGAAATTCCATCCGTGTTGACAAAAAGCCCCAGATAGCCCTCTACTAACTGCTAATGTCACCTGTTCTAGAGACAAACCATCAGTGCGGAAAGCAAAGGAAGTCTGGTGACATTTATCATTCAATTCTAACAAATGGATAAAGATGTTGAGTTGTTTAAAGAGGCCAGGCTAGCCTTCATTATGTTTTTTTTATCTAGTAAACTACATAGGAGACTGAGAAGTACACACAGAGAAGTAGACCCAGGAGTCCCTTTTCTACAGAAGTTTAGAACAATGTGACTAAGGGCTTGTGTTCCAAGGAAAAGCAGTTGTATTCCTTGAAAAAGAAGCAAAATTGTCAAGTTTGCTCTTCCATGGTGGTGTTTTTTGTTTGCTTTAAAATTTTTTTTAGTGTTTATTTTTGAGAGAAAAAGAGAGAGAGCGAGCATGAATGCGGGAGGGGCAAAGAGAGACGGAAATGCAAAATCTGAAGCAGGCTCCAGACTCTGATCTGTCAGCGCAGAGTCTGACGTGGGGCTTGAACCTCCTGACAGGCTGCTGTGAGGGTTGAATGGAGGATGTGTCTTACACACGTGCCTGCTTCACGATAGGAAGGTTGCTGCTCTCCAAGGTTATTGATGCTCTGGATTCTTCTAGAATGTTCATCTTTTTGATGCTCTGAATTCTTCCAGAATGCTCATCTTTTTAACCCTAGTAACTGAAGGTAGTTTTTTGTCTTCAGCTCTTCTCATTTTCCTTAGGCATTTTATTCTTGGGAGTATTTCCACCACATTGGATTTGGCCTTTGGCTGGTTTTCCAGAGGGGCAGATGAAAAAGAGTGCCACTCTACTGCAAAACGAGACAATTCCTAGACCTTCTGAGTATCAAAGGAATCCCGGTGGGGGTCCACAAGGGGAGTGGAGGGACTCACTAAGCTTTTTCTTCTTAGGATTTGGCTTTGCTGTGTTGATAAAAGAAAGGTATTTCTGAAAGGGGCAATGGTGACCAGGGAAGTGCATAGTAATGAAAGCCTCAATACTTTTTAGATATTCATACACACGGCAGGGAGGATTCATAGAAAGCCATGTTTATAGTTAAAAATTTAGCCTAATTACCAAAGCGTTTCATGTAAGAGGTAAAAAAAAAGTTTCAAAGCTTTAGCCTTGAGGATGAAACACGCCCTACGCATGAGAGAGCAGTGGCTTTAACTCCACAGCTCTCATTAGTGCTGATGGGGGATGTTCCCAAGAAAAGCCCACTCTGAAATATCAACGTGTCCTGCCTGCCCCTCAAGGTAAATACGCTCGGATGACATTTGCCGCTCTTACTGGAGGACTGATTCATCTTCTGGGAGGCTCATTCTTCTTATTTGTTGCCTGGGGAAGTGTGCTAAGAGAAGACACGGTTTTCCTTAACATCACAAAAGGTCACCAGGAATTCTGCACCGGCTTTATCAACATAATGTCGGTCTACCAATAGCTGGATTTTGTAATTTCCTCAGCTTTCTTGAGGCTGTGCACAGCAACGCATCTACCTGACTCCCACCATGCTGCACCCCCAGGCACCCACGTATAACCCAGCCCCTCTACAACACACATGGACACCAATTCACGTCTGGTGGTTTTCGGGGGATTCCCATGGAGCTGAAATGCTCGGCTGCTTCTCGTCAGTTTCCAAGTGCAAAGAGCAACCTGGGCTAGCGTCTCAGCCTCCCACATGGCCAACTCAGACCTAAACATAACGTGGCAAAAAGCAATCGACGTGGGGGTGGGGAGAGGGGAAAGTCCACACATTCGTCATGTCAAGCATTATAAATGCGCTCAATCTGACACGTAACGTGACTGAGATCTTTCAATCATCTGTGCGGAAAGGAGCTGTGTGTAACTGTTGTTTCAGACAGTTCATATCCGAATGAATACTTCAGTCCTTAAATAATGTTTGATCAAGTGCTCACTACCGGTATGTCACGAGCGGAATCAGAAGTCATGACTAGCTATGAGGGTACTGTGCCTACATATTCTAATACGGAATTATTTTTGTATCTCCCAGCACATTAAACGGTTTCGCTGCTAAGCACTGTTATTTCTACCACCTGAAAAATGCAGAGCAAAATCTGTGCAGAAGAGTTTTAAAGAAACAACATGAATAAACAGTAATTCCAGCAAGTGGTAGTTTCCTGTGGCTTGGCTACAAAGCTTTACACTAGGAATGTATATACATTTACGGCAAGAGCGCGCGCACACACACACACACACACACGCACATACAGGTGTATATATACACACATGTACGCACATCTCAACACTAGACGCTGAGAAGTAACAAAATAGTATGGCTTCTTGTCTTAAGAAGCTGTTTCTTGGAGGGGCGCCTGGGTGGCTCAGTCGGTTAAGCATCCGACTTCGGCTCAGGTCATGATCTCATGGTGTGCGAGTTTGAGTCCTGCGTCGGGCTCTGTGCTGCCAGCTCGGAGCCTGGAGCCTGCTTCGGATTCTGGGTCTCCCTCTCTCTCTGCCCCTCCCCCTCTTGCACTCTGTCTCTCTCTCAAAAATAAAAAAACATTAAAAATTTTTTTAAAAGAAGAAGCTCTTTGGTGGATATGTTAAGCAATAAGGGCATACCACAGCACTTTTTTTTTTTTTTTAAACACCAGAATACCAGATCTCAATGTATGCTGAACAACAGTCAAGATGACTAAAAGTCCTGGCCTATATGCCCATGGTGGAAGATTTTCCTAGTGGCGATTGTTTTAAAATCAGGTTCTATTTCCCATCCATCACCCAAAGGGGCGGGGGCGAAGGGGGAGCGGTGTGTGTGACAGGTGAAAGAATGAATTGGATGACCTTGCACTTGACAAACACTACGGGTCACAGCTATCAGAGGACAGTCTGGGCTGCTCCTCCTACCCCCCCCCCCAGGGGACCAGGGTGAGGTGTCACCTCACACTGCGGAGACACCTCCTCAACACCCACCCTGCTCTGTGTTGTCACCCAGCCCTGGGTGCGTCATCTCTCCCAAACCAAGGGGCGTGTTTGCAGCCAGCCTCTCAGATGCCTGAGAAGAATATCCGCGGTAAGAAAGACGGGAGTGCACTCAGGATCTCCCAGGAAACCCTTGACAGGGACAAGAATTCCAGAACCTTTTCTTCATTTCCTACACTTACTTTTTTCCCCCAAGGGCAACACTTGCCTCTCCAACTAAAGAGGGTTTGCATTTCTCTGCATATATTTGGCCCCCGAGCTGTGTTCCTGTCACCTTTATCTCCTGCTCAGAAAAGGAGAATTAACGTGGGTCCTCACAGAACAGCACGCAGGTACTACTGTGTGTTATGGTACAGAACATCCTCGCAGGGCGTTATCTTATACCCAGTAAAATCACACTTACTTGGCATCTCAAAAAACTTCTTAATTATTTGTATTGTTCTGTGAAAGTAAACCTTATGTGTGAGACAGGGTTATTTTTGTGTTGTTTAAAAACAATTGTTTTTTAATGTTCATTGATTTTTGAGAGAGACAGAGACAGAATGCAAGTGGGTTAGGGGCAGAGAGAGAAAGGGAGACACAGGATCGAAGCAGGTTCCAGACTCTGAGCTGTTGGCACAGAGCCCGACGCGGGGCTCGAACTCACGGACCGCCAGATCATGACCTGAGCCCAAGTCGGAGGCTCAACAGACTGAGCCACCCGGGCGCCCCTGTGTTGTTTAATTTTCACACGTACCTCTCAGGGTGTTAATGTATAAATAGGCACTCTTCACGTATTTCCTCAAATCTAGAGTAGGAGAGAACAGAGTTGTTTTCTCTACAAAATAGTTTCCCCTAGAATGGGCATCCCAGCCAGGGCCTCTTGGGACACATGGTACATTCAGCTGAAACAGGAAAGAAAGCTGTTGAACTTGAAAGGAAGTTCCTTTACTCATTCTTAACACCTCCTACCAGGTGTTAGGCCCTCAGAATGATGCGTTTCTCCCCAAATGATTCTTAGAGTTCTAATATACTAATATTTTCATAGTAAAATATGTGTTAAAATGGAGAAGAGTGGCTTGGAGAAAATATAGCATGCTATTGACATGGTATAACTTTTTTTTAAAAGTATGAAATTTATTGTCAAATTGGTTTCCATACAACACCCTACGTGGTATAGCTTCAATTCAAGCCTTCCAATGATTAAGAGACTACTGGCAGAAATTATTAACGATATTTAGAAGACATAGGGTAACAGAACATTGGTTCTCACTCTTCAGGAAATAGTGATTGTGATGGAATCAGAACCTTCATGTTAAGCTCTGCTGGATTGATTTTATGACAAGCGAAGAAAGTTCCAAGTGTGTGTGTGTGTGTGTGTGTGTGTGTTTTATTCTTTTTAAAATATAATGCTTTGCAGTTTTTATATCCTTGACTTTAGCAGACTTATGGACATGTATGGTTTTAGAAGTTAACTGAAAAATCCATAGGCCTGGGGCATCTGATGAATCACATCCATTGAGTGGCCAAGTGGGAAGAAAAGAGAATGAGGGGGCCAACCGTGGACACCTTGTTATAGTTCAGGGTGTGCTGTGATCCTGGGTTGCTCTGGGGTCCTGTCTGGAGTGTCCTCAAGCAGACATACATTATAGGGATCGATTTTACCATCACCATTGAATTCTTATAGCTGTTTGGGTCCAAATGCAATCATGTCGCAATCTCGTTAACATACTTCATTACTGTTTACATTGTTGTTATTATAACTTTATTATTTACTTATTCATTTATGCAGAATCTTGGCAGAATTCGATAACATAAAATATAGTGCTGTGGAAAGAGAGGGGAACAAAAGAACTGTGGGTCTGGATGGAGTGGGTCTGAAATATTTCAGTGTTTGTGCATAGGAGATCTTTGTGTCATGAGCCGTCAGGTTTCACTTTCCACTGAGACCATCGGTTGTGCCCTGTGTGGCAAGATGCTGAGATGAGAACATAAGATGTTTGCTGACTCCAAGCTTACAGTGGCTGGTTTAGTCTAGAGTTCATCACAGCCTCACCCCAAGCACCTAATTCCCGAGACGGGATTGCTAAAAGGCTCCAGAGGCCAGACTTTTGGAGACTGTGATGTCAATTCAGCAGGAAGAAAGCAGAGGACCTTCCTAAGACTGGAGAGTTCCCTTAATGGAGGTGCTGACATCACAGAGGTGGTGACAGTACAGAGTGGCTCGTGGGGATGAGTCAGGAAAGGGGGAACACCTTTCTCTAAAATGACGGACATAATTCTTTCCTTATCCCATTTGTTCGGCAATCTGTGTGCTCAACTGTTTTTAATACCCCAGGGATAATTGTCATAGGACAATTGGCAGTAAGAATTCGGCAAGTAAGATGTGAGGAAACAATATGGTAAATGTGGCAGGGGGTGATCCTTTATCCAAATAATCTAACGGCACGTAGAGTCCCGTTCAGGAATACTGCAGTCAAAGTTTCCAGGACCACCTACAAGCCAGTAACTATGGAAATTGTTCCTTGGGGATTGTGCCTACAAACAAAAAGTTCGGTGTTTCCAAAAGCAAAGTCCCCTTTGCTTATAGTAATGAATTCAGTGGCCCATTCATTCATTCATTCATTCAGCAAGTATTTATTGAGCACTAGTTCAGAGATAGGCACTTGTTTCGGCTCTGGGAATATAGCAGGGAATGAAATATGTACTTGAATTCTAGTGGGGGAAGACAGACAATAAGCAAAATAAACAAGCAGAAGATAAAATATACAATTCACGCCAAGTGCCGAGGAAAAAATAAGCCAGGAAGGAGGGTAAGGAATGTTGGGGTGCTTGTCAATGTCAATACAGCCGGGGAATTTACTAGAGAGATGAATCTGAGTCAAAATTCAAAGGATGGAAGAGAGGTAAGCCCTCTTCACTTAAACCTGAAGAAGAAGATTCCAGGCAGAAAGGACAGGAGGTACAAGGAGTTAAAGATGGGCATATACCTAGTCCATTCCAGGAGCACCAAATAGATAAAAACGAGCAAGGGGGGAGTAGTAGGAGATGGGATCAGAGAGGAAATAAAACAGCCTGATCACAAAGGGCCTGCTGGGGTCTGTACGGACCATCTAAGTGAGAGGAGAAACAATCTGAGGGTCTGAACAGGTGACAGACGTGGTCTGGCCAACATTTCACAAGGATTTTCTGACAGCTGTGCTGAGACCAGGATGAAGGGAAGTAGGTAGAATCAGGGAGATTACTGTAATAACCTTGGCAGGTGATGATAGTTGTGTGGACCTAGATAATAGCCGTGGAAAACGATGTGGCCTCTGGTGTTCATTTAGAAGTTGGGGCCAGTGGGAGTTGCTCTGATCAAACGTGGGTGTGAAAGAAAGAGGAAACAATGTTGGTTCCAAGATGTTTGCCCTGAGCTCCTGCCAAATGGAGTTGACATTTACTGAGCTGAGGAAACTGAGGTAAGTGACTTGGTAGATGATGATGAGCTTCAGACATGTTAATTCTGAAATGCTTCTTAAACATCCAAGCAGAGATCTTGAGTAGGCCACTGGGTGTGTCGGGAATTCAAGCCCAGTCTGAGGATGATTTGGGAGGCGTTGCAGTATTTAAAGCTACAAGATGAGATCATCCTCCCTTGGAGTAAAGTTGTGCCAACCTTAATCATCTGTGTGCCTCCTCACTAGGCATGGGTTTCATGCCCCTCATGAGAGAGTTTTACTTCAAAAGGCACCATGCCTAAATACCTCAGGTGATCCTAGGGGCAGGGGATTCTCTCAGGGAAGTGTGAATGCCCAGGAAGTCACTCCTTTCTCAAGTCCTGGAGTGGGAAAGAAGTCTACCTAAGCCAGGGGGTGGGGGGCACAAGGGTTGTCTACCCAACAGACCACAGTGTTATTTCGAACTCCTAGAAGAAAGTTGGATAGTGTGGCTTTGACATTAATGTGATGATAAATTGTCCATGATGTCTAAACCTAGATGCAATTTTGGTCATCTTTTTTCAATCGATATGCTGGTGAAAATGACACAGTTATATTCAGAAAGTTCTTCCTTACAGAGTAGCCAGAAATGTCTGGGCTTCCCCTTAACTGGAAAGGGAAGAGAGAAAACACAGAGAATCCAAGGCACCATCATGGCAAGTGTGCACGGGCATGGTGATGTCCTGCCCACGGTCCCTTGTCACCCCTGCCCTGGTACATGCTGAGGGTTTTCTCTCAACCCATACGCAAGGCAGCATGGAGGGGCTGAGGAGTTAGTGCCCACGGTCGGCTCTCTGCCAATGACAAGGCAGAGTGGTTGGTTGGATAAATACCCCAGCTGCTTCGTGGAATGTAATTTGGAAGGGTGTGTTCTCTACCGCCTCAAAGAGACCCTCGCGGCTTGTGTCCCAGCTGCCCACAGTGGTTACCTAGTCATTCACGTGCACTCTGATGACTGCTTTCCCTTCCCTTCCTGTCTGCTTCCCCACTCCTGTTGGTACTTCCCAGAGTTGCCTTCAAATAAACCATTCACACTTAAGCCCCCCTCTTAATTACAACACCTCTTCAGAGCGGCACCCCCAATGAGACACCTCCTCTGGACATCAGTCCTCCAAATATACTAGTGGCATCATATGAGTGACATGCCCACTAACCCCGCAGTGGCTCCCGAGTTTCCTGTTGTGTCTCGATTATTCTGCCAAACACTCCACGTGGTCTCTGATCAGGTCCAACTTCGCAGCTCATCTCATTGTATGGCAGTGTCCATGCGACCCACGTGGACTTCCTTCACAGCCCTGCATGCCTCCTTCCTTCCTCCCTTGGCGTCTACCCACGTTAGTTCTCCCTGAACGAAGTGCCCGATCAAATCTGAGGGCGACTCCCCCAGGCTTAGCCCAAGCTCTCTCCAACTGCTGTTCCTAGCACAGTGATTTGAAATTCTACTGAATTCTCTCAGCACCAAAAGTCTCGATCCCCAATGATCCCTAATCCATGCCTGAAAGCCTAAGTTTTGTTTTGCGTGCTAACTCTGATCCACTGGAGGTCACTGTGTTGAGAAGGATTCTGAGCTGGTCTTTGAGGTCCTTGGCATTAATTAGTGGAATCTGCCATGTGATAAGCAATAGCTAATGCAACCGATATTTGCTCAAATTCCTTCTTGTGGTGTTTAGTTTTGACTCATTAAATTATAAGCCCCTCCAGCTGGTTATTCTGTGATATGTATATTCTTCCTCCTTTGAGCCTATCCAACTTATCAGTCTAAATGTAGATTCATTAATCTACATGAATTATGGGGTTCAAATTCGTATACATATACATACATGCATACATATGCATGCCCTTGACTTCGGCTCAGGTCATGGTCTCACAGTCTGAGAGTTCGAGCCCCACATCGAGCTCTGTGCTGATAGCACAGAGCCTCCTTAGGATTCTCTCTGTCTCCCTCGCTCTCTGCCCCTCCCCAGCTCGTGTGCTCTGTGTCTCTCTCTCTCTCTCTCAAAAGAAATAAATAAACGTAAAAAAATTTTTTTTAAATAATAAAATAAAACCAGTTTTCTCATCTTTGAGCATTCTGCGACACAGACCTACCTCCTGTGCCATATCACATTTGGTTATCAACTAATGCTTCCTAGCCAATTTTCCTTGGAATCACAGAATAAATCCAGAGGGAATGGGCGTGTATGCTCATTCTTTCAGAATATAATTTGAGCTGTTCTGGTAATTTATGAACTGAAGTTGTACATTGTGCTTTGGACTCAATTCGGCAGGATCAGTGGTCAGTGAGACTTAATTTTGTGTTTTATATCATAGGGAAAAATCCCACTGATGTCACACTTTATTTAGAGGATGGCTTGAGCCGAGGAAAAAATAATGTTAGCAAAATCCAACACATTCTTAGAGGCCTTGCCTGGACCTCTATTGTGCTTTATGGAAATGTGATTCATGATGATGTATTAACTATTAAAGCACATGTAAGGCTTAACTGAAATTTATAGGACAGCTTTACTTAATTTACTGTCTATCACATAATTTTTGGCATGCTGCATAAGTAACAAAAGACTGCCTACATCCTTCTGTTGTTTTACCATAGCCCAGCATTAAAATTAAACTTCCTGACCTAAAAAAAAAAAAAAAAAAAAAAAAAAAAAAAAAAAAAAAAAAGAAGGTGCCATGCCACCCAGACTTGAATTTGCAACTTGGGTTTTGACTGGCAGCTGAGGGGCAGGACATGGAACCCGTCCAAGAGAGGTACGATGGTGTATGTGAGCAGTTTCGAGGTTCCCTTCTGTTACTCAGTTTTCTGGAAAGAATGCACGTGCTCAAGCAAAGGGAATTAACTTTCTGCCTAAAATACACAGGAATTAGGTTAGATGCTTTATATGTTTTCTTAGTCTTCTCAGATGCTTTATGAAGTGGTGTTGTTTACTCCCTTTGATCCAGAAAGGATCCTTGCCATAAGACGCTTGGGTCATTTAGGAACGTCATAAAGCTGGTGGGCAGTTGAGCGGACCATAGACGCTATTTCTCCAAGACCCAATGCTATGGAGCCATAACGAGACCAACTTCCATAGAATCCTACAATCACCAGACAACCTCAGGCTTCCAGTCCAGAAAAATGTGTCAGCTACCCATGCCTAAATTGCGACTTGGTTTTCTTATATTAAAATGTATTGGGGTCAAAACTCACTAGTGTTTTAAATATAGAGTTGAACCTGATATACTGTGTGGTTCAAAGCAGCCTGTGAGTTTCCAGAAGGCAGTCCTGGGATTCCTCCCATGGGTCCTGACACTAAGCAATCTGCTTGTCAACAGCTACATGAGACAGTTCAATTGATTGATTGATTGATTGATCGATTGACTTTGTCACAAACAAGCATGGTTTTCTTGAGCCTGTTTTCAAAACCGCCTGTATAAATCCAAACTATCCAAAAATCCAACCATAGGGCTTGGCCTGGCTGAGGTGCTCCCAGACTTCAAGTGTTGAGGATTCCGTTTGCCTCCGCTCACTACCCTCTGCATGCTTCCATGACTCCAGGCCATGCGCTGCGTGCACTGTAGCCACGGCTGAGTTCTCGGTGTCACACAGGATAACCGAATAGCACCTTGTCGGGGCCACAGTCTTTGGTCACCCTTGGGGTCACCCTCGATGAGGGAGGACCGGGGGAGTCGCTGGATAAAAGCTCTCCTTTTCCCTCACCTGGATGCGCCCAGGTGCACTTGCCCACAATGGCGGTCAACTTGACAAAGTGCCCTGGGCTGGCAGTCCCTGCTTTTTTGTCTCCCACTCAGGCTCTCTGGGACCACCTCCCCGAATAAACCCCATGCATACTCGTTCTTGTCTCAGACTCTGCTCTCTGGGGGTCCAGGCGAAGATGTCTACTATAAGTGAATCTACAGCTTTATTTTTCTCATCTGGGACTGTGTGGGAGTTGGGGACTAGGTAAGTGACAGTTGCCCAGACTAAAGATGCAAACTTTGTAACAAAATTTGGGAAAGAAATTAGCATTTTTTTTAAATTTTTTTTTCAACGTTTATTTATTTTTGGGACAGAGACAGAGCATGAACGGGGGAGGGGCAGAGAGAGAGGGAGACACAGAATTGGAAACAGGCTCCAGGCTCTGAGCCATCAGCCCAGAGCCTGACGCGGGGCTCGAACTCACGGATCACGAGATCGTGACCTGGCTGAAGTCGGACGCTTAACCGACTGCGCCACCCAGGCGCCCCAAGAAATTGGCATTTTTAAAACCATCTTTTTTTTTCATTTTTAAGAGCAGATCTCTTCTAAATCCATGCGACTTTCCATTTTTACAACACCTGATGAGAGTCGCGCATTTTCACTTATTGTTCCATTAAGTTTATTGTAAAGGCCACGCCAAACCAGCCTATTTCTGTAATCAAGTTTTTTTTTCTAGGCAGCTCAAGCAAGAGACAATATGGAGACATACTGTTCATTATGAAAGGAAGATACTTCATATTGAATATGGCAGCATATGGCGGTAATCGAATGTCACTTGTTTGATTTTCTTAGAACGCAGGGACAAAAATGCCCTGATTTTTCTATCAAGAATAAGAAAAACTTATCCTATTCTCAGAAGGATCACTGGATTCAGAGATGAGAAAAGCTAGCAAAGGTTTTCCTTTAGAAAACCTTCATCCAACGCATTGCATTGATGTCTCAGGTCATGTGACCCTTTCACAGTCACTCCCTTTGTACCTGCTGATTTCCAGAAATACCCATTTATTTTACTATTATCCCTTCTACCACATACAAATTCCCTTTCTTATCCCCTCCCTTCTTTCCTCTCTTCCTTTTACTACCTTTGGTCTTTTCTTCACATCAGTATTGAAAATAGGTTATGCCCTTCCTAGATGTTTTCACTCTTTTCCGGAATAAACTGAAAAAGAAGAATAAGGAAACACAGCATGGTATATTCCTAAGCAGCCTTCATTATACATTTAAGGACCTCAATTACTGATTGAGAGACATGGCCTTGGTTCATAAAATATCATAAAGAAATATCAAATTATATACAGGCCTCTTAAGGTAAAAGAGGAGCATGAGGAAAATGAGAAAACTAGTGAAACAAAAAGCATGATTTGATCAGTGGGGTATTCTAATTCAAGAGTCCAACTCGGGTTCCAGAAACTTCCATGTTGACATTTCTAGGAACTATAATTTCTTTTCTGTTGAAAGGCAAACCTTGGTGGTAGGAGACACTAAGACCCTTCTCAGTGATGAGATCACATTGACTCTGCATCTGCTATTTCCCACTGAAACCCCAAATTTATTGATTGTGGTCCCATTCGCTTTTGGGTAAGAGCTGGGCGTGAGGTAACTGCACCACACAGGAATGTTCGAGACCTAAATATAAAGCATGATACTTGGTATGTATGCAAAAAAGTGTCAACATTTCCATCAGTGGTCACTTGCAAATATAGGATTGGCTGCTTTATAGAGCTTAGCTATGAAATCGATATGTTCACTAGTTCATTTGTTTAATGACAGAATGAATATTCATTGTGAATCTGATGTATACACACCACTACGCTAGTCACGGAGAGATCTGAAAATGACTAGTAAATGGTTCTTGACCTCATGCTGTTTATAATTTAGTAATAGAGCACTGAAATGTACTCCTGAAAATTATAAATCAAGTATTTACATATACTCTGGAATCTCTCTCTCTCTCCTTCTCTGGTCTCCATTCCCTTCTTCCTGTAGTCAATCATTAAAACGAGTTCATGTTCATTCTCTTAATTGGTATTTGTTCTTAAAAAACTTTTCATTCAGAAATAATTTTAGACTCACATAGAAGTTGAAGAGATAGCACGAAGAATTCCCCTCGTTTCCCCCAAAAGGCAACATCTTACATAACGTTAGTATAGTTATCAAACTAGGATGTTGATATTGACATTGGTGTAATACTCTTAGCTAAGCCACAGACCTTGTTTTGGGTTTTACCAGCTTTTACAAGCATCCTGTTTTTCCTTTTTTGGTGTATAATTTTATAAAATTTTATGGTATGTGTAGATTCATCTAACTACCATCACCATCATCCTAAATAAACTCCCTTGTGTTAGCCATTTACAGTTACACTCAACACGAAACCTAACTCTGGCAACCACTGATCTGTCCTCCATAACTATACTTTACAGAAACGAAATCATTTTTAGATTCCTTCTCGTCCATCTAAATTGTTATGTGTGTCAGTGATTCATTTCTTTTTATTGATGAGTAGTACTCCATTTTATAAATGTACTACGGTCTGTTTGGGCATTTAACCTTTGAAGGACTTTTGGATTATCTTTAGGTTTTGGTGATTATGAATATAACTGCTGTAAATGTTCAAATACAGGGTTTATTGTGAATGTGAGTTTCCTTCTTGAATGACTAGAAGTGGGATTGCTGAGTCATATGGTAAATCTATGTGTGACATTCTAAGACATTGGCCTCTATTCTTGCAATTGTTCTGTTGGCATGCATCTGTGTATTAAGTGCCATTGTGCTAAAGATAGTTTACTTCTCTTTTTCACCCGGTACCATGTTTTTAAAATCCATAGGTATTGCTAAGTGATTATCTAATTCACATAAAGATTATTTCCTTTAATTATTGCCTAGTATTGTGAGGAAGATCCCTACCTCAAAGAATACTATAAGTCGTCATTTTGTAAAGCAAATGGTTCTTTGGAAACAAATATGCCCCATAAATAATTTGTTCAGTGAATTTAAGTTTCTACTTACTGGGTTTTCTTATTGTGTCTCTTTATTGCCTCTGGGCTTGCTTCATGGTTTTGCATATTGATGAAAACATTATCAGGTATTAATAGCAGCTGTCTAAGGTTGGGTCCCGTTTATGCATACAGTAGAGTCTCTATGTCATCTAAGAACTTTCCAGAGTTCATAGCAACAGAGCTAACCACCCACGCAGGGAGTAGCATCATAGACTCATGTTTCTTCTGTAGGCTACTATCAAGATCAAAACAGCTGATCTCAGGATCTATTCATCCCCAGCCTATGGCTGAAGGACCATGAAAATGACAGGAAGTAATCCAGAATTGGTATCATCATTAACAAAGGGCCCCCCCAAATTAACTATGGAACACAAGTACATGATTTTCACACAGGCCCAGAGGTCACACATCCTTAGTCCTGCACACACACACAAAAGTTCATTTTTTGGTGTAGCTTTCTTATAAAAGGGGTAATTCTAGGAAGGACCTACGGGTTATCCACACCCATATATATATATATATATATATATATATATATATATATATGTATATATATGCATATATACATATGCATTCTCAAGTAATCAGGCCATTACTCGCTTTATTACAAAAAACTTAAAAATTCTGGAAGACACAGGTATAGGGAGCTAGTGTTTTTGGTGCTTACGGGGAGTTGGGATTGGAGAAAGGGCCTGGGAGGTTGCTACAAGTATGATCAGCTCAAACTTGAATGTGCATCGGAATCAGCACGTGCTGAGAACTTACCCCAGAGTTTCTGATACACAGTAGATCAGAGATTGGAAACTAGAATCTGCTGATGCTGCTGGTCTGGGGACCACACGTTGGGAATCTCTGCTGTAGATGGAATGGGATAAGGATCCAGGGTTGATCTGCGGTTATGTCTGATTATACGTACGCTTGTGCCCATCTTTGTCATTTAATTTGTATCCTCTGACTCACCAAGTGTCCATAAAAGTATCTGTGAGGTAATTGACCCCATAGTTAGCCTCTGGTGCAGTCACCGCTGCTCCCTTACATGGCCACTTCGTAGCGATGATCAAACACTTGAGTTTCAACATTCCAGGCCCTTCCCTTTCAGCCAGTCATCTCTGCTCAGGTAGTGCTGGCTGTGCTCACACCTTAGGGTTAAGGAGGAGACATTATTCTTTTTTGTCTCTTTCTTTTTTTCTTTATTAAAATATTACAGCGAGTGGTGTAATCAAGACAGCCAAGTAGGAAGCTCCAGGCCCTGGCTCCCCGAGGGAAACATTAAATAAACAATAAAGACTGGCTAAAACAACTTTATAGGAGCTATGGAAATCTACAGCAACCAAGTGAACTCTCAGTCAAGAAAAAGTCATACTAAAAATGGTAGGAAATTTCATGGCGTCTTTACTTACCCTTGCCCCACCCCCCTGCCTAGCACCACACAGTAAGTTTTGAGGGAAGCAGTGGCCCCATCTTCCCAGGTCCCTTCCCCAGGAATCAGGAAGAGCAGAAGCAGACAAGATCTGCAATGTTTTCACCTGTCCAGGAAGCCTGAAGGCTTGGTGTCTGTGTTGCCTAACCTGGAGCACAGATGGCTAAAAGTGGGGAGCTCAAATTTCATGCCAGTGGAAGCCATAGGAGGCAGTGGTTATGGCTCAAGAAAACTGCAAGGAGACTATAGACCCACAGATGCTGCAGCAAGAGATTACTGATTAAGGAATACAGTAGAAGAGTTAAGACTCTGAGAAGAAGCAGGGGTCCTAGGGAAATTAGGACATGTAAAAGCAGTCATGTGTACAGAATCAGACAAAAGTTCTCTCCCCCCCCGCACCCCCCCTCTGTCTCTTTCTCTGGTCTGAGGAAAATAAAGCCTTAGAAAAGATTTGAGACCTTAAGTCTCCACATTTGGCTGGTTAGTGAAGGCCTCTGATTAGTGGCTCCTGCATGGAGCCTGTCATCAACGACTGGGAGAAGTGGTTTGCTTTTTTTCAAATGCCAAGTTTCCAACAAAAACACACGGCATACAAAGAAACAGAAAAACACAGCCCATTCAAGAGAACAAAATAAATTTCCAGAGACCATCTGTGATGACATAGAGGCATCGGGCTTGCTAGATAAAGACTTTAAAACAACTGTCTTCTATACGCCCAAATGATGAAGGAAAGAAAATCATAAAAACGATACATGAACAAAATGAAAGTGTCAACAAGGAACCAGAAATTACCAACAAATGAAACAGAAATTCTGGAGCTGAAAAGTAGAAGAACCGAACCGAAAAAATCACTAGAGAGATTCAGACAACAGACTCATATTGGTAGAAGAAAGGACGAGCAAACTTGAAATCAGGTCATTTGAAACTGTTAAGTCTAGGGGCCAAACCAAAAAAGACTGAAGAAAAGTAACAGAGCCTGAGGCACTTATAAGGCACTAAGTGGACCCACCATATGCATTGTGAGAATTGACGAAGAAACAGAAGGAGAAAGGAACAGCGAGAACACTTGAAGAAATAATGGCCGGGAACTATCAAAATTTTGGAAAAGATATGTGTATACACAGACAGGTTCAAGTACCTCCGACTAAATAAACACAAAGAAACCTACACTGACATATAATAAAACTGTCAAATTCAAAGACAAAGAGAATACTCAAGCAGAAACAAACAAACAAAAAACTGACTTGTAAGATTCTCAGCATATTTTTCAGGAGATCCCTTGCAGGCCACAGGCAGTGGAATGGTGTATTTAAAGTACTGAAAGAAAATAACCTATCATCTGGGAAAGCTATATCCAGCCACACTGTCCTTCAAAAATCAAGGAGAAATTACAATATCCCCAGGTAAACAAAAGATAAGGGAGTTCATTGCCTCTAGACCTAAATGAAAAAACATTACGCAGTAACTTGAAGCCATATAGAAAGACAAAATTCTCTGGTAAAAGAAAATACACAGACATACGTAAAGGCCAGGATTATAGTAATTTAGTTTTTAACTCTACTTTTTATTCTTCTACAGGATTTAAAAACCAAAGCATAAAAATAAATATAACCTTTGTTAACGGGTACACAATGTATAATGTAATTTATGATATCAATAACATAAAGTGGGAGGTTCAGTTGAGTAGTTTTTGTATGCAAAGTTAAGTTGGTATCAGTTTAAAATAGATTATTATAACTTTGCAGTATTACGTGTAATCCTCATGGTAAACACAAAGAAAATGTCTATAGAATATATACAAAAGGAAATAGGAAAGGAATCAAAACATGTCACTACAAAAAGTTAACTAAATACAAAAGAAGACAGAAATGAGGTTAATGAAGGACAAAAAGTGGTTACACATAGAGAGAACAAAAAGAGCAAAAAGGAATCCTTCCATATCAGTAATTATTTTCAGTGTAGGTGGATTAAAATCCTCTGAGCCAAAGGCATAGAGTGGCAGAGTGAATAAATAAAAATTAATTAATTAAAAAAAAACCCCAGATCCAACGACATGCTGTCTATAAGAGACTCACTTTACAGCTAAAGACACACACAGACCAAAAGTGAAAGAACAGGAAAAGATATCCCTTGAAAAGAGCAACCCAAAGAAAGCAGGGGTAACTAAACTAATGGCATTCAAATTTTAAGTAAAAAACTATTACAAGAGTCAAAGAAGCACATTATACAGTGATAAGAGGGTGAACTCACCAAGAAAATATAATAATTATAAATATATATGCACCAAACATGAGAGTTCCTAAATATATGCAGCAAACGTTGACAGAACAGAAGAGAAAAAGAGACATTCCCACAATAGTTGGAGACTTCAATATTCCGTCTTAAACAATAGAGTATAAGAGAAAAGATTAATAAGGAAATAGAGAACTTGAACAACATTATAACTCAATTACATTAACAGATACAGAATCCACCAAAGAGCCAGAATACACATTCTTCCTAAGTGCATATTCTCCAGAATAGACCATATGTTAGGCCACAAAACAAGTCTCAATAAAGATAAAAAGATTAAAGTCATATAAAGCATATTTTCTGATCATCATGGAATAAAGTGAGAAATCACCAGAAGGAAAACTTGGAAATTCACAGATATGTGGGAAATTAGAAAATCTCTTCAGACAAATAAAATGAAAACACAACATACCAAAGCTTATTGGAACCAGCAAAAGTGGTCCTAAGAAGGCAATCTGTAGTTATACATGCTTACATTAAGAAAAGAAGATCTCAAATCAATGATCCAAATTTACATCATAAGGAACTAGGAAAAGAAGGACAAACTAAAGCCAAAGTTGGCAAAAGGAGAGGCACAATAAAGATTAGAGCAGAGATAAGTTAAAAAAAAAATAGAACACTAATAGAGAAAATCAATGAAACCAAGAGTTGGTTTTGGAAAGATTGACAAAATTGACAAACCCAGAGATAGACTGAGTTAAGGAAAGAGAGAAGACTCAAATTACTAAGATCATAAATACAAGAAGGAACATTTGATTTCACAAAAATAAAAAGGATTGCAAGGCCATTCTATGAACAACTGCACACCAACAGTTGGGAAATATAAATGAAATGGATAAATTATTACAGTCACAGAACCTACTAAGACCAAATCATGAGAAAACAGAAAATCTGCACATGCCAGTTAATAGTAATGATATTGAGTCAGTAAAGAAAAACCTCACAAACAAGGAAACATCCAAGACCAGATGGCTTCACTGGTGAATCCTACCAAATGTTTCAAGAATTTATACCACTCTTTCTCAATCTCTTTCAAAAACGTGAAGAGAAGGGAATACTTTCAAATTCATTGTACGAGGACATTCTTACCCTCCTATCAAAATCAGCCAGAGACACTATAAGAAAAGGAAACCATATCAATTTCTCCGATGAATGTTGATGTAAAAAACCCTAACCCAAATAACAGCAAACTGAATTCAACAGTATATGAAAATGATTATATGGCATGACCAAGTGGAATTTAATCCTCTCGTGCATGAATCGTTCAGTATACGAAAATTAGTCAATGAAATATGCCGCATTAATAAAATAAAGGATAGAAACCATATGAACATCTCAACTGATGCATAAATATCATTTGAAAAAATGCAACACCCTTTTATGATAAACAAACATTCAACAAAATAGCAATAGAAGGAAAGTACCTCAACATAATAAAAATCACATAATACAAAGGCCACAGCTAACATCATAGTCAATGGTGAAAGACTGAAAGTTTCCTTCTAAGACCAGAAGCAAAACAAGGAAGCTTGCCTGTGCCATATCTATTCAAAATAGCACTGGAGGTCCTCATCAGAGCAATGAGTCAAGAAAAAGAAATATAAGCATTTAAATCAGGAAGAAAGAGATAAAATTATCTCCGTTCGCAGGTGGCATGAAATCTTTGGATGGAACCCCTAAGGATTCTACAAAAAAAAAAAAAAAAAAAAAATAGAACTAATAAACAAATTCAGCATAGGTACAGGATACAAAATCAGCATGCAACAATTCGTTGACTTTTTATATACTGAAAATGAACAGCCTGATACAGAAATTAAGAAACAATTCCATTTATAACAGAATCACAAACCACAAAACACTTAGCGATGAATCTATCCAAAAAGATGAAGGACTTGTGCACTGTAAACTCTAAAATATTGCGAAATAAAGAAGACACAAGTGCCAAGCCATCTCGTGTTTATGGATTATTAGATTCGGCATCGTTAAAATGTCAGAACCACTCAGAGCAATTTAAAGATTTAATTTTATCTCTATCAAAATCCCAATGATTTTTTTTTTTTTTTGCAGAAATAGGAAAATCCATCCTAAAATTTATATGGAATCCCAAGGGACCCTAAATAGGCAAAACAATCTTGCCAATGAAAAACAAAGTTAGAGGTCTTGCACGTCTTAATTTTAAAGCTTGCTACAAAGCTACAGTAAGGAAAACAGTATAGTATGTATTCGTAGTATATGACAGATATATAGACCAATGTCATAGAACAGAGAGCCCAGAATGAACCCTTGCATTTATGGTCAAATGATTTTCAACAAGAGTGGCAGGGCCAGTTGATGGTGACAGGAGAGTATTTTCAACAAATGGTGTTGGGAAAATGGAATATCCACGTACGAGAAAGAATGAACTTAGACTCCTACCTTACACCATATGCAAAATTAAGTAAAAATGGACCAAAGACCTAACTGTAAGAAACTAAAACTAAAATACTCTTAGAAGAAAACAATGAGGCAAGGCTGCAGGACATCGAATTTAGCAATGATTTCTTAGATATGTTATAAAAAACACAGGTAACAACAAAAAGATAAATTGGACTTCCTCCAATTTAAAAACTTTTGTACATCAGAGGATACTATTAAGAGAGTGAAAAGGCGACCTACAGAATGAGAATGAATGTTTGCAAATCATATATCTGATAAGAGATTAACATCCACAGTCTATAGAGAACTTTTAAACTCAGCAGCAAAAACAAACAAACAAATTTCACTTAAAAATGCACAAATGACTCAGATATTTCTCCAAAGAAAGTATACAAATGGCCGATAAACACACAAAAAGATGCTCAACATCACTAATCATAAGGGAAATGCAGTCAGAATCACAATGCGATACCACTCTATACTCATTGGTATGGCTAGTACTGGGAAAAAAAAACCTGAAAAATAACTGTTGCTAAGGATATAGAAAAATTGGAATCTTTGCGCATTTCCATTGGGGATTTAAAATGGTGCTGTGTGGAAAATAGTATGGCAGTTTCTCAAGAAATTAAAAATATAATTACCATATGATACACTTGTTCTATTTCTGGGTGTATCTCCAAAATAATTGAAAGCAGAGACTCAAACAGATATTTTTTCACGCATGTTCATAGCAACATTATTTACAATAGTAAAAGTTATAAGTAACCCAAGTGTCCATCAATGGAGTAACAGATAAACAAAATGTAGTATATGCATACAATGGAATTGTATTCAACCATTAAAAAGTAGGGAAATATTAGGGCGCCTGGGTGGTTCAACGGGTTAAGCATCTGACTTTGGCTCAGGTCATGATCTCGCGGTTTGTGAGTTTGAGCCCCACCTCGGGCTCTGTGCTGTCAGCTTCAGCCAGATCCCTGTCCCCCTCTCTCTCTGCCCCTCCTACCCCCTCAAAATAATAAACACTAAAAAAAGTAGGGAAATATTGACACGTGTTACAACATGGGCGAATTACGCTAAGTGAAATAAACCAGTCACAAAAGGACAAATACTGTATTTTTCTTTTTTACATTTATTCACTTTTGAGAGACAGAGACACAGCATGAGTTGGGGAGGAGCAGCGAGAGGGGGAGACACAGAATCAGAGACAGGCTCCAGGCTCCGAGCTGTCAGCACAGAGCCCGACGCGGGGCTGGAACCCACAAACCGTGAGATCATGACCTGAGCCAAAGTCGGACGCCCAACTGACTGAGCCACCCAGGCGCCCCTGTATTTTTCTACTTGTACAAGGTACCTGGAGTAGTTAAAATCACAGAGACAGAAGTGGGACGGTGGCCACTTCTCTCCCAGCATTCAGGGACCGGGGAGAGGGGGAGAATGGGGAGTTAGTATTTAATGGATATGGGGTTTCGGTTTGCGGTGCTGAAACTGTTCTGGAGATAGATGATGGTGATGGTTGCACAACAATATGAATATACTCGATGCCACAGAACTGCAGACTTAAAAACGGCTAACATAGTACATTTTAGATGTGTATGTTTTACCGAAATAGCAAAGATCATAAAACGTGCAAGTTGTTCCCATGGACTCCAAATCTATTCAATATGCCTATGTCCCTGAGCATTCGTGTCTGAGCTAGCACTGTCGTCCTTTCCCCACCCTGCCATCTTGTTCCAGTTGGCAAGAGTGGCGAGTGCTTGAAGGAAGAAGCACTTCAGGATGAGGTTGCTCATGACCCCCCCCCCCCCCACTGGGGAGGAAGATGATGAACCCGACCATGGAGACTAATGGAATATGCCTGGATATGGATGACGGAGGGATATGGAGGCGAAGTTTCATGAAGTTTACGATCTCAGTAGAAAGCTTAGAACAAGCATAACATGATGACTGCTGAACTCAGTCACTTTGGGTGGAAGAAAAGCAAACTTTCAAGGGCATTACATTAAGAGGATTTAAACGGCACTTAATTTACTGTGGACCATGGTATATATACTCACAGAACAGCATGTCTTTCCCCACTGTTTACTCTGACAGAATTCAGTACCAACACAAATGATAGTTGACTGCTTATCATGTAACAGATGCCTATCAAACCCTTATTTTCTCATTTAATTCTTGTCTCCTGCCTCTGTGGTAAAGACAATTATTTCCCTCATTTTTCAGGTCAGGAAACTGGATCTTGGTGAGATTGGGTAACAGTCAAGTCTGTTTGACCACAGTGTTTGTACTCTCCACCGCTCAGCTGTGTTGTCTCATGTACTTTGTGACAGGCTCCTCGGGAAGAAAAATATTATATGACAATTAAAAAATCACCAGTAATGTCTGATCTGGCTCAAAAAAATGATGATGATGATGGTAGTATAACCTTCACTTATAACCACACTCAATTGATATCAAACCTTTTACATACGTTCTGCCACTTGTTCCTGGAACTGGCTCTGTGATTGAATGATTTTTCCCATTTTCCAGATGGAGCCTGAGGCTAGGTAAGGTTAAATGAAAACCAGAAAGTGGTTGAGCTCATATTTAAATCAAACCTCTGGGGGCGCCTGGGTGGCGCAGTCGGTTAAGCGTCCGACTTCAGCCAGGTCACGATCTCGCGGTCCGTGAGTTCGAGCCCCGCGTCGGGCTCTGGGCTGATGGCTCGGAGCCTGGAGCCTGTTTCCGATTCTGTGTCTCCCTCTCTCTCTGCCCCTCCCCCGTTCATGCTCTGTCTCTCTCTGTCCCAAAAACAAATAAACATTGAAAAAAAAATTTAAATCAAACCTCTGTCCTGTGCTTCTAGTATATTCCATTGGATCATGTTGCCTCGTGTGTTGGGGTGAGTGCACTTTTAGTGGTTGTAAATGGGCCCAGACGTGGAAATTCAAAGTAATATTCCTGATAACAAAATAAGATTCATCTTTGTGAGTGGATTGACAAAAGTCTTATCATCTTATAGTCACCTTTTGTACGGAACGTTGGGAAACCTTATTGCATCTTAGAGAAAGAGCAAGGGAAGGAGATCCTGTAGAAAGTCTAGGAAGCACAGGCTAATCAACAGAAATTAAAGCTTTAGAATCTGTGGATTTTTAAATATATCGACTACGAATGCTACCATCCTGCGGCAGGAGCAGGGCTACGAGAAGGGTTTAGGAACCCAACTTTCCTGGTGGAAGAGAAAATAGCATACTATTAAATCAGGATTATGATAAAGATTCCGCACATGTTCATTGAGGGTCGATTTTGTTAGAGGCACTGATCTGGCCACTGGAGACAGAGCTGTGAACGAGAGGGTCTGGGACCCTTTTCTACAAGGTTATTGTAGAGGAGAGGCCTTGAACTAATATGTGAACGAGGTAATTCCAGGGGTAACAGTTTCTACTAAGAAAAGAAAACAAAGAGAGTATACGTGTGGTGGCTGAAACCGATTGAGTCGTTAACGAAGGGTTCTCTTCGGGGGAGTCACTGCAGCTAAAATCTGAATGAGACGGCCATGTTGGCTCCCAGAAGATCTGGGGAGGGGGCCCTAGGCAGGAGGGCGGTGAGTGCAGAGACCCAAGGTAAGCATGGGCTTGGCATGTTCAAAGAGTAGAAAGAAGGCCACGCAGTGGGACTGCCATGAGTGAAAGGTGATGGTGTTAGAGAGGGTCAGGCCGGGCAAGACTGAGCAGGCTTAGCAGGTGGCTGGTTCTTTTTTTTTTTTAATTTTTTAATCTTTATTTATTTTTGAGAGAGAGACAGCATGTGAGCAGGGGAGGAGTAGAGAGAGAGAGAGAGGGAGACACAGACTCAGAAGCAGGCTCCAGGCTCCGAGCTGTCAGCACAGAGCCCGACGCGGGGCTCGAACTCATGGACCGTGAGATCATGACCTGAGCCAAAGTCGGATGCTTGACTGACTGGGCCACCCAGGCGTCCCAGCAGGTGGCGTGAACCCACTTCCGTGCTACCATGTGAAACCGGATCAGGTGGAGACTGCTGTGCTTATCGGGGAACAGAGCTCAGAAGGTGAGCTCAGAAGGCAGTAAATGGGTTGACACGTATTCTGGAAGCCATGCTGGTGGGACTTTCCCTAGGGCTGGATGTGAGAAGTAAGGCTATTTAGAAAATTTGAGATGCTATTCAAATGTTATGTCATTGCTGCTGGCACTCTCTGGGACACTGATGTCACATTCTGGAAAAAATAGGCCGCCCAAAGCCAGGGCTGTCCCTTCCTTATTTACCGTGGACTGGTCCAGTAACGCCGTGCACCTCTCTCTTGAAGTCTGCGTGTGAAAAATTCAATCCATAAAAATTGGAATGTGAACCTTTCTAAGATTTGGTGGACACCGTCACCACACTGTGCCGACATTTTGGTTGCAAAACTCTCTTATTTTCTCTTGCTCGAGTTAAGCATGTGAATTTGGCAACTGGCGTCTCATTCATCAGGGCTGTTAAGGGGAGGTGCACTGACTTTTCTCCATTTCAAATGTCACAAAAGTCAAAGTTATTACAGGGAACCTTTGTATTTACTCCGTTATTTTGCTGAGCTCCCTATCAAATATGGTTCTTTTTTTTACATTTTTTTTTTTATGTTTGCTTGTTGTCGAGAGACAGAGGGAGAGACGGAGTCCGAGTGGGGGAGGGGCAGAGAGAGGGAGGGAGACACAGAATCCAAAGCAGGTTCCAGCCCGACGCGGGGCTCGAACTCACAAACCGAGATCATGACCTGAGCCGAAGTCGGACGCTCAACCGACTGAACCACCCAGGTGCCATTGTCAAATATGGTTCTTTATGACTAAAGAATGTTAGTGAAGTTTGTGGCAATCATGGGAAAGATACTACCCTTCATTTATACATATATTTTTTGATATGAAATTTATTGTCAAATTGGTTTGTTAAAGGACGTAAATACTATTTGATTGCAAGGTGTCATTCAAAAATGGCTTCGGCAGAGTGCAGCCTTGAAGCAATTGAAACCTATAATGATCTTAATTACCATGCAGTGGGGAGGCCTATTTTAACTCCGGCTGACCTCTGTGCCATCTCTAGCAGGGCATTCATCATATATTGTTAGAAATCAAAGGGGAAACTGCTTCCCAAGTAGGGCTTGGGCAGTTTGTGTATTTTATAGGTAGTGATTTCCCTTTCCTCCAGCACAAAGAGGCCTTCAAAGCCAGGAGTGGATTTTGAGCATATATTGTGCAAACATTTTATTTTTCAAAATGGGGGGGGGGGGGAATCTAGCAAAATCAATAAAAGGGCCCTGATATAAAGGCCACTTTTAGCCAAACTGCGAAGTCAGTCAGGATTCCTATCATTGCTCGGCTTGGGGCCTACTGACCTCAGGCCTAGGCCTGTGGACAAGCCAGTCAAAACCCTCTTGCCCGAAACGATCTGACATGTCTCCTATATGCTTTGGAGTGAACTCAGCCGAGTGAGTTTCTTCTCCTGGGGCTGCTGACATGGTAGGTCTTGCCTTTTGCACAGTGGCCTCAAGTGTGCAGAAGCAAGTGACATGAGTTTCCTCCTTGCTCTGAAAGCACGTGGATAAAGAAATTGTGGTTTATATACACAATGGAATACTACTTGGCAATGAGAAAGAATGAAATCTGGCCTTTTTAGCAACGTGGATGGAACGGGAGAGTGTGATGCTAAGTGAAATAAGTCATACAGAGAAAGATAGATAGCATATGTTTTCACTTTTATGTGGATCCTGAGAAACTTATCAGAAGACCATGGGGGAGGGGAAGGAAAAAAAAAGTTAGAGAGGGAGGGAGCCAAACCATAAGAGACTCTTAAAAACTGAGACTAAACTGAGGGTTGATGGGGGGTGGGAGGGAGGGGAAAGTGGGTGATGGGCATCGAGGAGGGCACCTGTGGGGATGAGCACTGGCTATTGTCTGGAAACCAATTTGACAATAAATTTCATTAAAAAAAAAATAGTCCTGCATTTGACTGTTGTTCACATTCATTTTCTGGCCTCTCTAGGCCTCCTCGTCCTTGAAAATTCAAACTGATTGAGCTCAGAAACTCAGAATTTTGCAGCTTACATCCGTAACCCCAATCTACCTAATTTCCACGACTTCCACACCCGCTGAGGGTAGCATCGCGTCGGATATCTCAGGATCCAGAGGGACTTGGCTTAGACTCTCATTAAACGAATCACATCACTGGGAAACTCTTTTCATCTGCAGGAAGAAGACATCAAGGCCGACCTTGCTTGGTTCGTGTGAGATTGGAAGTAATGTATGTTAAGCTTCCATCACAGGGCCTGGAATAGTAACTATTAAACAGTGGTCCTCACTATCACCACCAATATCCCCTTCCCGGTGCCTATCAGTTTCCTGCCTGGACAATTGCAGTCTACCCCTGACAGGGATGCCTGCCTCCAGTTTCCTGACGTCCGTATTCATCTTCCTAAATATCACTCACATCAGGTCATTCTGGAACTCAGACAGTGGTTTCTGTTGACTGCGGGATGAAGCCCCAGATGGTTGGTCCGGTGTTCAAAATCGTACGCTACACAATTGGACTCAATCCACACTTCATCCTCTTCTCTTCTCTAAACCTTGGCACGTTTACGCCACCGATTTGAAATTTATCATGTTCTACCTTCCCTAATATTTTTTTTTTTCCTTGTGAAAAAGCCTTAGCTCCTCAGCTATACATGAATTTCTTAGAGAGGAATTGCCATGTCGTACTCTTTTGTAAAAATTTCCCCATAGAAGCTATTTGTAGGGTGTCTCTTACATGGAAAGTTTCTCGAAATTGTTCCTGACAGTGATAAGATTGTCGAGAGACAGGGAGAGACAGAGTGCAAGGGGGGGAGGGGCAGAGAGACAGAGGGAGACACAGAATCCAAAGCAGGTTCCAGGCCAGGAAGACAGGCAATTATGTGTAACAACGATGAGGAAAGTGAACAATATTTTAGGAACCGGTGCTTTTGTACTCTGTCACCTCTTCTTGAGTCCTTCTGAAATTAATTAGGAAAGAAAAAATAAGACTTAAGATTGAAATAAAAGAGGGTTTATAGAAAGCTTTTCTTATAAAACCTTCAAAATTCTTTGTTTGAACACATTTTATTCATATTCACATTCAAGGAGAAAATTTTTCGTCTTAAAACAAACAGAAGGCCCCGCAGAGTAAATCTTTTACTCACGCCTACACAGTAAATCAGTGGGAGATGTGGGATCGGAATCAGATTTATCTACCTCCCTGCCTGGATACTCAACACAGAGATTGATGGAAGGAAGTTCTTAGGTCAGGAATTCCCTAGAACCAGATTCAAATGTTAGTGGAGTCTATGTAATCAAACCCAAGCATCAAACTCTAAATAGATATGTGAGAAGATGTATAGGAAACATGTTCTTTAAACATGTTTTCCTTTATTGTTGTTCTCTGATTATAGCACAGCAGTACTAACATCTTGCAAATGGATTAGTCTTTGTGGCTGCTAACCAAACTATGGCTGAAATTATGCCCCATGTTTTCTTTATAACTAGGGTAATATTCAGTTGTTATTTTCCCTCAAATCTCTAATCTGCACTTACTTAGCATTTATTTTGTGGTATAGAAATCTTGTGGTACATGAGAGATGTGGTATATATTCTGAGAGATACATAAAAAGAATAGAAGACTCTCTTTTAACTGCCAAGAATCATTCTTATTGCAGAAATAAGATGTACATTGGTCAATGACCCCACAGCATCATGTGCTGAGACAGGTGGTAAAATATTGATACAGGAGACCAAAGTCAAGGCTTATAAAGTTTGATATCACACGAGAAGCCTTCTTGAGGTTGTGAAAGGTAAAGGAACAGGTTTTCATGTGAAGCCTTGTTGACTTTGAATCCTGGTACTGACTCTTCCCAATTATGTGATCTTAGAAAAGTTATCTCCTGTTCCCTACTCTCCGCCTCTTCCTGCAAATCAGGCATAAAAGTATCCACTCTGGGGCACTGCTTTCTAATACAAGATCTAACACATACCAGGAATTCAAAAAATGACAGGTTCCTTCTACATTGAGTTAAGCCATGGTGTAATGGGACTATTAAGAGATGAAGGCGAAAGTATTAAAGTTTAGTAAATCACTGAGCAAAAAACTTCAAGGTCAGAGGAAAATGGCGTGGTTTTATAACAATGAGTACAAATTTCTTGAGCTATAGAGCCCTGGGCAAGAACGACGGGTGGATAGGAGCAGTGGTGTGGAAACCTTGGGGGATTTGGATTTGTAAATAGCAGAGGAGGTATCAGGTTATTGGGTAGGGTCCGTAACATTTCTACATTAAGATATAATTGAAAGCTCATGGGATTGACTCCTGTTTTTGGTCTCAGTTTGAGATTAGCTTGTTCTTCCCAGATTCTTCTATATTTTGTGCGGAGGAAGAGTGGAGTTGCCGCAAAAACGGAAAACAGATTTGTCCGAGCAAATTCATGGGTGAATATGAAAGAGAGAAGATAAGAAAATACTTCTGTAGCCTTAGGAGGAGATGGAATAGACTGATAAGCTGATGAGAGAAGAAGACAGATTCAAGAGATATTTAAATACTGTCATATTTATTTATTTAATTTTTTTTTACATGTATTTATTTTTGAGAGAGTGAGACAAAGTGAGAGTGGGGGAGGGGCAGAGAGAGAGGAAGACACAGGATCGGAAGCAGGTTCCAGGCTCCGAGCTGTCAGCACAGAGCCCAACAGGGGGCTCAAACCCACAGACGTGAGATCGTGACCTGAGTCGAAGTCGGATGCTCAACCGACTGAGCCACCTAGGCGCCCCTAAATACCATCACATTTAAATGTTAGTTTGGTTATAAAGGAAGATGAGAGAGAGAGGGGGAGGTATCCAGAACGACTCCCAGGTGTCTACACAACTGGAGGGGTGTTGTTGTCTTTCAGTGACAGAGAATTCTAGACGAGAAATAAGTTAGCTCTCGTGGCACGCAGGCCAAGGGTTGAGTTTTACACACGGAGACTGAGAAGTGTTTGAGCCATCTGAATGGAGAAGTCAGGTAGGCAGTTTAGTACTTGGACTTGAACTTAGAGCAGGGGTTCTTAACCTGGGGGTAATTTTGCTGCCCTCCTTCCTCAGGGGGAGGAAGTGTCCGTGTCTGGAGGCATTTATATTTTCATAATTGGGAAACGAGTGCTACCAATCAATGTCTACTAGGACGGCGGCCGGGAAGGTCGCTACACATCTTACAATGCACAAAACAGCCCCCAGCCCCCCCCCCCCCACTGCCAACTAAAGAATTGGCCTCAAATGTCAACAATGTTAAGGTTGGTGGTTCTTTGAAAGATAGAAAAATGGAAGAAGAAATCCCCTAATTCTACGTATGAACTCAAAGTGCCAGGTTGCCTCCTGAGCTGTGTACGCAAAGGAACAAATGCCAAGCCTATGGTGAAGGTTTTGAGGACTGAACCAATATTTAAACCACCTTCCAAAATCAGACTAATCTCTGAGTGATGCCTGCGCAGGACAGATGAAAACCAAAGGTTTTGAAAGCTGAACTGCCAACCTAAGAAGCTGAGATATATCAATTGTGGTCTGAATCCAACTGGATCTGTCTCAGAAGAACAATGAAGCAAACATTAACGTATTACAGGGGATAATGACAGGATCAAGGACCCACCCAAATTAGGTGACGCCTGAGAACCAAAAAAAAAAAAAAAAAAAAAGACAATTCTTAAGGCCAAAGACAACTGTTTCGTTTTAACTCTAAAACAAAAACATGAAAGCAGCTGTTTTAACCATGCTCTATAAGATAATGGTAAGTATGCTTAAATAAGTGGAAAGGTAGGTTTTTTAGCAGTGAAATAAGTTATAAAAATGAATTAAATGGAAATATTAGAAATGAAAAATATAATTTCCGAAATAAAAAAAATAATTTCCTAGATATAATAGTGGAACAGTGGTGACAGAGGAATGAGTCAGTGAACTTGAAGCCAGATTGACAGAGATTATTTAATTTGAAGAACAAAGTTAAAAGAAAATAAAAAAAAAATGAGCAAAGTATCAGAAATGGGTGAAATTATGTCTAGCAGCCTAACACTGTGACCTGGCAATCCTATTAGGAGAAATAAAAATTTAGGCCTAGAAAAATACCTATGTGTAAACATTTAGAGTGGTTTGGCTCAAAATTGCCAAAACCTGGAAACAACCCAAATGTCCTTCAACTGGTGAAAGCATAGGCAAATGGAGTTGGGATTGGCATTGACTACAGAGAAGTCGAATTCGTGAATATTGGGATGATGAAACTGGTCTATATCTTGATTGCAATGGTGGGTATTGGACTGTATGCATTTGTCAAAACTCATAGAACTGGATGCAAAAGAAATGAGTTTTACCATATGCAATAAAAGAATAATAATATAATAAGCATTCACCACATTAATACATTAAAGAAGCAAGACAATCTCAATAAATGCAAAAAAAAATTCCTATAACACAACACCCATTTATGATTTAATGTACAATACTTTAACAAACTAGGATGATAAGAGAAAGTTCTTTCAATTTGGTTCTTTTTCAAGATTGCTTTGGGGTCTTTTGTGGTTCTGTGCAAATTTTAGGGTTATTTGTTCTAGTTAACTGTGAAAAAATGCTGTTGGTATTTTGACGGGGATTGCATTAAATCTATAGACTTTGGTGGGCAGCATGGACATTTTAACATTTAGTCTCCCAATTCATGAGCATAGAGTATCTATTTGTTGGTGTTTTCTTCAATTTCTTTCATCAATGTTTCATACAGTTTTCAGAGTACAGGTCTTTCATTTCCTTGGTTAAGTTTATTCCTTGGTATTTTATTATTTTAGGTGTAATTATAAGTGATATTATTTTCTAAATTTCTGTTTCTGCTAGTTTATTATTAGTGTATTGAAGTGTAACAGATTTTTGTATATTAATATTGTGTCCTGCAAGTTTACTGAATTCATTTATCAGTTCTAGTAGCTTTTTGGTAAAGTCTTTAGGGTTTTCTCTATATAGTATCATGCCATCTGTAAGTAGTGAGTTTTATTTTTTCCTTACTAATTGGGATGACTTTTTTTTCTTTTCTTGTCCGATTGCTGTGGGTAGGATTCCAGCACTATGTTGAACAAAAGTGGTGACAATGGACATCCTTGTCTTGTTCCTGATTTTGGAAGAAAATCTCTGTTTTTCACCATTGGGCATGATGTTAGCTACGAATTTTTCATAGATAGCCTTCATTATGTTGAGTTATAGTCCCCCTAAACCTATTTTGGAGGTATCACAATCTCAGATTTTAAGATATACTACAAAGCTGTAGTAATCAAAACAGTATGGTAGTGGCACAGAAAAAGGACATGTAGACTAGTGGAACAGAATAGAGAGTCCAGAACTCCAGAATTAATCTATGTCAAAGAGGCAAGAATGTGCAATGGGAAAGACAATCTCTTCAACAAATTGTGTTGGGAAAACTTGACAGCTACATACAAAAGAATGAAATGGGACCACTTTCTTACAGCATACACAAAAATAAACTCAAAATGGATAAAAGATGAAATGTAAGACCTGATACCATGAAATTCCTAGAAGAAAACATAGGCAATAATCTCTCTGACACTGGCCATAGAAACATTTTTCTAGATATGTCTCCATTGTCAAAGGGAAAAAAAGCAAATTAAACTATTTGAACTATAGCAAAATATAAAGCTTCTGCACAGTGAAGGAAATCATCAACAAAACTTAAAAAACAACTCACTGAATGGGAGAAGATATTTGCAAATGAAATATCCAAAATACATAAAGGGTTTAGTATCCAAAATATATAAAGAACTTATACAAATCCATGAGAAAACAAATAATCCAATTAAAAATGGGTAGAAGACATGAATAGGCATTTTCCTCAAGAAGACACACCTGTGGCCAACAGACATATGAAAAGATGCTTAGCTTCACTCATCATCAGAAAAATGCAGATAAAACCACAACGAGATACCCCCTCATACGTGTCCAAATGGCTAACATCAAAAACACAAGAAACAAGTGTTGGTAAGGATGTGGAGAAAAAGGAACCATTGTGCACTGTTGGTTGGAATGCAAACTGGTGCAGCCACTGTGAAAACCACTATAGAGTTTCCTCAAAAGACTAGAAATGGAATTCTCATATGATCCAACAATTCCACTACTAGGTAGTCACCCAAAGGAAAAAAAATACTAATTCAAAAAGATATATGCATCCCTATGTTTATTGCAGCATTATTTATAATAGCCAAGATATGGAAAGCAACCCAACTGTCCATTGATAGATGAATGAATAAAGATGTGGTGTGTGTATATATATATATATATATATATATATATATATATATATACATACATACATACCATGGAATATTACTCAGCCATAAAGAAGAATGAAACCTTGCCATTTGCAATAACATGGGTGCATCTAGAGGGTGTGATGCTAAGTGATATAAGTCAGAGAAAAATACCATATGATTTCACTCATAAGTGGAATTTAAGGAACAAATGAACAACAACAAAAAAAAGACAAACAGAAAAAAAGATTCTTGCATCTAGAGAGCAAAGTGGTGGTTGCCAGAGGAGAGGTAAGTGGCAGGTGGGTAAAAGATATGATCAGGATTAAGAGTACACTTATCAAGATAAGCACTGAATAATGTATAGAATTGTTGAATCTCTACGTTGTACACCTGAAACTAATAAAACTTTGCATGTGAATTATACTGGAATTTTAAAAAAAATAAACAAAATTTAAAAAATATTATTTCTAAGAAAAAAGGAAGAGAGTTCTTAATCTCCTATGGTATGCACAAAACCCTTACAGAAAACATCATACTGAATGGTGAGACACTGAAACATTAAGAGAAAGAAAAGTATGAGAGGAGAACTGTTTTCATGGTTTCATTTTCAATATTACTCTGGAGGTTGTAACAAGAAAGAGGGAAGAGACAAAATATCAGATATGAAGACCGGCAACGAAGAACAAAGCTGCTGTTTTGATAAATGGTATGATTGTTCCTGCGTTCTACCAGGAAAAAATCAAAGATAAATGATTCGAGCATTAGTAAGCACACATTGTATAAAATCAGTGTGCAAAAGTCAATTGTAAACATAATTTTAAAAGATAACATGTCCAGGAGCGCCTGGGTGGCTCAGGCGGTTAAGCGTCCAACTTCAGCTCAGGTCATGATCTCACAGTTCCTGGGTTTGAGCCCTGTGTTGGGTTCTGTGCTGACAGCTCAGAGCCTGGAGCCTGCTTTGGATTCTGTGTCTCCCTCTCTCTCTGCCCTACCCCTGCTCACATTCTGTCTCTCTCTCCCTCAAAATAAATAAACATTAAAAAAAAAATAATAATAAAAAGATAACATGTCCTGTAGCAAGGAAGTGCAAATTAAGACGTAAATGAGATACTATGCTACATTTATCTGATCGGCAAAACTTTAAAAGTCTGACTATATCATATTTGGCAAGATTATGGAGTAAAAGGAGCTCTTATTCTCTAATGGCAGGAGTACAAATTGATTTAAGAAAAACCTTAGGAAAATACTTTGATGATATCAGGCAAATTTGGAAATGTTCATGTCTTATGGTCTGGCAATTTCAAGCAAAAGTATGTCCTAGAGAACCTTTGCAAATCTGTAAAAGATGACATACATGTGAACGATCAGTCACGTTGTTTTGAGTTGCAAATAACTTGAAACGACAAAATTTTCAGCAACAGCAGAATATAAATAAAGGATGATGATGATATCCATGCATATATGTACATTGTACCCCTATGTAGAGGTGGAGATGTAGGGGTACAGCAATATGCAAGAACAGAGAAGAGACTTAGAAACATCCTATTACGTGAAAAAAGCAATTTAAGAAAGAATATTTACAATAGGGTTCCATGTCTACAAAATTCAAAAACATACTGAACGAGGCAATCAATTGCTCAGAGAGAAAAGTAGGTAGCAAAACTATAGAGAATGAAAGAATAAAACACGGAACATTTAGAATAGTGATTATTACTGAGTAGAACGGAGCAGAAAGAATGAGAATGGGGAAAGTCAAGAGAGGATTTCAGATTATGGACAACAGACATATTTTTAGTAGGTGGTGGGCTCACAAATGTAAGCCGAATCATGTTTTATACCATTCATCTATTTTATAAATTTTCTTGTGACCCTCTCAACACTTAATAACAAGCAAGGTAAAAAATCTAGGTAAGGAAGGACAAGTTTACGAGGAACTCAGAGAATAGCTAAAGGAGAAAAAACAGAGGGTGAGGTCGTGGAAACCAAGGTCACTGTCAACAGTCTCAAACGCAGCTGAAAAGCCAAGAAAATGAGGACAAAAAAGTTTCCGTTGAGTATACTGTGGAAAACAGTAGGAAAGTTCCTCAAAAAATTAAAATGAGAAATACCATATGATCTAATAATTCCACTACTGGGTATTTAGCCAAAGAAAATAAAACCACTGATTTGAAAATATGTGCACCCCTATGTTTCTTGCAGCATTATTTACAATAGCCAAGATATGGAAGCAACCTAGGTGTCCATCAATAAATGAATGGATAAGGAAGATGTGGTATGTATGTGTATGTGTGTGTGTGTGTGTGTGTGTGTGTGTGTGTGTGTACACATATATACATACACACACTGGAATATTATGCAGCCATAAAAAAGATGACAGTGCCATTTGGGAACATGGATGGACCTGGATGGAGGGTATTACGCTAAATTAAATAATTCAGACAGAGAAAGACAAATACCATATGATTTCATTCATACGTGGGCTTGAAAGAAACAAAACAAATGAGTGAAAAACAAACAAAAAGCAGAATCAGACCTATAAATATGGAGAATAAATTGATGGCTGCCACAGGAGAGGCAAGTAGGAGGTGGATAAAATGAGTGAAGGGGAGTGGAAGATACAGTCTTCCAGTTATGGAATGAATAGGTCATGGGCATAAAAGACACAGCACGGGGACTACGGTCAATGATATAGGCAATACACAACGATTGTAATAGCATCGTCCGGCGACAGGTGGTAGCTCAACTTGTGAGCATAGCACAACATATACATTTGTCAAATCGCTATGTTGTCCGTCTGAAACTAATGTAACATTGTGTTAACTCTACTGAAAGAAAAAAAATTTTAATACAGTGTATAATACATAAAAAAATTAAAAATTAAATAAAATCCAAATAAACCATTACTACTTTTGTGAAATGAAGCCCAACCAGTGCAAGGTTGTTTTTTTTTTTTAATTTATTGATTTTGAGAGAGAGAGAGAGACAGAAGAGAGACTGTGAGCAGAAGAGGGACAGAAAGAGAGGGAGACATAGAATCCGAAGCAGGCTCCAGGCTCTGAGCTGTCTGCACAGAGCCCGATGCGGGGCTCGAACCCAGGAGCCGTGAGATCAGGACCTGAGCCGAAGTCTGACCCAGGCGCTCCCCAGCCAGTGCAAGTTTTCATAGCACTTGTACAAAACCCAGAATGCTCCTCCTTCTCCTGTCCTTTCCCCAAACAACCAACATCTACTATGCAGAGCTGCTGACCCTGCATTTGCACATTTAGCAGTTGGCTATTTTTTGATATTAGGTAAGTGACTTGATTTAAACTGACCTCATATTTCTTCAACCATTCTGGATAGTTCATTTAGGGCTAGGTAAGGACATTAGCTCCTGCCTATTATCGGGGCAACCTCTGAGCCCAAAGGGTGAGATACTGAGGTTGGATAGACATCAAGCAAGTGGTTTGGCTTTTCTTTTTCACTAAAGATATTCATTGTTTGAACCTACTGTTACTTCTATTGCTTTTCACTGCTTTTCGATGGCTGTTTTTTGGGTCAATAGATAACATTTTCCAGCCTGCCTAGCTCGATAGAGCCCATGGCAGTGCAGGGGCCCCTGGGTTCTTAAGGCCGTGTGTTCTGTGAGAAATGGCACAAGGAAATTAAGTGCAGAAATGAGACAGGGCAGAGGGAGAAGTCAGTTTCCTTTCCCAGCAAGAAATTGGAGGAAAAAAAATCACAATATCTGGTGTTAAGCCTCGCTTTAGTTTGCTTCCTCAATTAATGCTGCCTCCTTTTAATCACAATGCTTTGCTGAGAGGTATTGGTTATGGGTCCCACCATCATATAGACATGAATTTCATTTCTGCCACTGCCTAACTGGGACAAGCTAGAGGAAATTATCCCATCTTTTCAAGTAACTCTTCTTCATCTCTAAAATAAAAATAACATGCTTCCTAGGACTGTAAAAGATTAAGAGATGAAAATAACTTTAGCCAATGTAGGTCCTTAATACTTTGTTACGTTGCATTATGTGCGTTTCATAGCATTTACCATGATACGCCTTGAATTTCACAGCTAGCTGTGCTTATGTTATCTCTTCCAGTAGACCGTAGGCTCCTGAAGAGAAAGATCATGACTTATTCATCTTTGTAGACCAGTTGTACACATGGCAGTTTCTTGCCCACAAATTAATGTGGATTGGAGAATGATTATTTTCACATTTTTGTTCTTACGACAGAATAGGCTTTCGGAGCATGCATGACCTGAGGGTACTAAGCTTTTGGTGTCCAGCTGTGCACCAAAAGAGTGGTTTATTTGATATGCAAAATGAACTCAGATACTTCTATCTCATGATATGTTACATCAGTGGCTAAGGAATAATGCTTTTGCTTTTCTGTAGTAAAACTACAAGGCAACAAAGAATCACAAATCGCGAAATGTACTTTACTTCAGAGCATCGAGCAAAACTTTATGCATGTAGGTTTTACTTTTCTTTTGAATTTTTCCTAGAAAAAAAAAATCCCAGAAAAACTAGGCGAGTTCCTTTGATCTGACTTGATTATGATATTTTTTTCCCCAGTGTATTTCTGTCTTTTCGCTGTCCCTCTGTAACATGGGATGTCACAATGACCTTAAGAGTTTTCCGTGGAAAAAAAAATCAGATGCAGAGAGAACAAGCTGCCACGAAAAGAGAAAATGAACAAAAGTCAGGCAATTTACAATTTCTTGGTAGACACTCCTGTTCTGTTTTGATAATACGTACTGTGCTAGAACATCCTTATCCTACAACTTTCATAGTGAAACAAAATTTTCTTTTCCCCAAATGCTCTTTTATCTATACCGCCCTACTTGTTAATTTGTCACATCTGATATCAGAGAAACTTCTAACAATTCTTTTCCTGCAAAGTGGGAAGCACGATCTGGTATGCCACGCTGGTGGTGAGGTTAGGCGTCTGACACGGGAGCTGAGCTGTTCATTCCCAGGGAAATGCGCACTGTGTGTGGTCTCCTTTTTGGACTACAAGCTATGTCAAGCTTTGTACGTTCATCTTTTCATCCCGAGAGGCCCGCACAATGCTCGGCACACAGCAGCTTCTCAACACCTTTTCCAGAGGGTAAGCATAAATCCCATTTCCCAATTCTGCCATTTCTCAGTTCACAAGGAGGCAAAATTGCACTTTGCCTCCTCTCTGGTTTCGGGCCAGGCAACGGAGAGTTTCTGTCTGAGTTTGCAACAAACTGCTAAAGAGAACAGAGGAGAGGCACTGAAGTCAAAGTTGTTTTGTGTATGCCGTCACAGCCTTCTGTACTTTTCCCAGGCGATAGTAGGTGCTCAGTAAACACTTGTTGACATGAATAGAAGAACTGCTTTGGATTTTTAGTTCATGTGAGAACAACTATTTAGTGACGATCAGATATTTATAATAATGCGTTTGGCTTTACCAGCCTCAGGATTATCTATTCTTTGTGTACCTATTTGTCATGATTCAGGTAAGGTGGGAAGAGATGGGCCAATGATTCAGGCTAGTTAGGTTAATTCTTTAAGAAGATGTTTACAAAACAGAAGATCATCCTGCCTGTCTCTTAACTCCAAACCTAAATGTCAACCCTCCTGTCAGCAGAGACATAAACCCCAGCCAACAATCAAAACAACTTCGTATCAAATCAACTTGGTACAGGTTTTTGTCTGACCCTAATATTAGTTCTACTAAATGGGATTATTACTAGGTCCTTGTGAATAAATTCCATTCTGGTACTATGTTTTCAGGAAACGGTTTCCTATCTGTCTTGTTTCGTTTTGATACTTTTCCAGATTCTTCAGCTGTCTCTAGATTGTAGCCACTGTCTTCCGGCTCAGGGCCTTGTTGGTCTCTGGGGCCAGGATCCCGCTACTTCTTATGACCCTCTTTGCCACCAGTCGGGTCTGTCGTGCCAGGTGACTTCCATGCTTTCCTGACGTCATGCTTTTCCTCACCATCTGCTGCTGAGGTTGTCCCTGGCAGTTTCTGTCACCCACAGTTGTGGAGTGACCTCCAGACCCTGAACCCTTCATCACTGCATGGGCCCAGCTTGGACGTGATCAAGGTTTGTCATGATCACTGGCTGGAAGGCTAGGGCTGACTCCCAACTAACTCTGAGCTGAGTTCTACCTCATCCTATTCCTTATCCATAAAGATGGGACCGCCAAGCAACATGGAAATGCTGCGTGTAACATGAAGCCTGCTTCCGCGGATGTGGTATGAAATAGTTTTCCTAAGAGAAATGAAATGATGGGGGTATTTTAATTGATCAAAGCCTTGCTCAGAGAACTTAGACTTAAATTCCCAGACTCAAAAAAGACACAATTCGAGGTTAGAAAAATGACGAGCAGTTGCAGGGACGGGTTTTTTGTTTTTTGGTTTTTTTTTTGTTTTTTTTTTTTTTTTTTTTTTTTTTTATTTATCTGTGAACCCAATCTTTGAAAGGCATCTAGACACAATCGGACACATTCCAGGCTACCTGAGATGTAAGTAATTGTTTTGGCCACTCGTTGCTACCATAATATGCCAAGTAGTTCAGATAAATATTTGAAATGAGTGACTATGAAATCTTGCAGCAATGAGCCAGATAAAGACAACCTCACTTTTGTTTCTTGGTTTGAAACTTCCCAGAACAGATATCATCATATGCTCTGGCATAAGAGATTTTTGTCATCTCAGGGGGTCATGAAAGTGCCAGGAGCGATAGACCACGTGGATGGGAAGAGGGGAAGAGAGGGAGAGAAAATAAACTCTAATGTAATGTTTTAAGCACAATAAACTGTGTTTATTCTCTTCGGGTACTGCACCATTCTGTCCTGCATATTATGGGAACAATAACTACCTTAGGGTGGAAGAATCTGACAGAACAAGGCCACAGATACTTTTCCAAGGACAACCTTAGGAAGTCTATACAGGCAATCTCCTCAAGTCTGCACACGGGAAACTGGGGACCAAGAAGCTAAGGGAGAGCAAGGCTCCCCAGAACTGGAATTCAGGTCTCCGGAGCTTTATGAGGACTCTGTGCGTGCCATGTTATTAGTGACCCAGATGTGCATCTGGATCCCCGTGCCTTTGGGGAATCGTGTCAAGGTTTGTTGGCAAAACACCATACTTCCGGGAGATCAAATGTTTCCGGTCCTACATCCTATGCAGGACTGGCTCAGTGAATGAAGTTTCAAGGACAGTTTGTCTTATGGAACACGGCCCCCAAAAGAAAGGACGTTCAAGCAGAAGAAAAATGTAAAGTGGTGTGACGAAGGACAGAAGGTGAGCGATGCTTAACGCGGACAAATTTTAAATGCAATAAGCAGATGCTTTGAACAAACACGATTCCAGAGAACTCCGATGCGCTGCGTGCACAGAGCATCAGCCACCATTGATGCTCGTCTTCCTGAAACCATCGTTTCATGGGAGGTGCGCGTTCCACATTCAATTGACCAAGTACCTCTCACGTGGCAGGGAAGAAAGTTAAGGCCTTAACTATTACAAGCGAATCTAATCAATATCGGGGTATTTTTAACAAAGGCTACAGTCATCTCCACTCCCCTGCCTCCTTCCAGAAGCCGTATTTTTTTAAGCCAGAGAAAGTAAATGTTTATTAAAAGCCTTCCAGCCAGCGACGCCTTTCAATTAGCAGTCCCCTTAAGATCCTACATCCTTCTGCTATTCCCTTAAGAACGATTTTAGCTGCAATATGCACTTAATATTGAATTTGCAGCAGAGAAATTCATTAGATACAGAGTATGAGAATTCCTTTTATGCATCCATTCTTTTAATTCAGTCCAAGCTACTGTGCCTCCAAGTCACGTCAGATACACTTGGGGGTTGAGAGAGAGAGAGAGAGAGAGAATGGGCGTGGTGAGGCAGGACTGGAGGGGAGAACAAAGCGAAGAGAGAGGACCTGGGACTTCAGCTAACCCTAGCTGCTGTTCAGACAGAAGGGAGAGTGGGACCAGAGGAAGGGGCAAAACACAAGAGAGAGAAAGGGGTAGCTGCAACACAGGGCAGCTGAGTTTTGGAAACCATCCTTCTAAATCAAAATTAGTGTGATTTTTGAAAAAAAAATGTTTATTTATTTATTTTGAGAGAGAGAGAGAGAGAGTGCACGAGCAGGGAAAAGGCAGAGAAAGGGGGAGAGAGAATCTTAAGCAGGCTCCATGCCAGGCACAGGGCCCAATGTGGGGCTCGATCTCATGACCATGAGATCCCAACCTGAGCTGGAATCAGGAGCTGGATGCTTAACCCATTGAGCCACTAAGGCACCCCCAGTGTGATTTTCTTTTAAGGGCGTCTATACACGATCAATCTCCTAGGGACAGTTTCAGTTTTAAATAGATTTCTGCTACAACCAACTTTGCAAAAGGGAGTTTATCTAGACAAGCCACGACTTAAATCCTGACTCAAAGGCGGGTGTCGTGTCCTAGGTCCTACCACATGTCCGAAATCGTGGGCCTACGAGTGTGGCGCGGACTGGGTGAGGCTGGGGCTTGTGCGTGACTGTTGGCTCCTCACAGCATGAGATTCAGGGCTGCTGGCCGTAGGAGCAAGGGCAGGAAAGATTCAGTGCTTGGGTGGGGAAGCTCCCTCCACAGATTTCCAAAAATAAGAAGAAATGCCCGTGAACATGCTTTAGAAATTGTGAAGCATTAGCATGAGATCTCAGTGTTACTTGGGAGGGTGTTCATGTACACAGGTTCATCTGGGGCTTTCCTGGGCTGCAAGGGCGTAATGAGGTGGTTTTGTAGAATAAATGGTTCTTCCCCTTTGAAGGGGTTCTAGGCTCTTCCTCGGAACGGCACGGCCCAAGAGTGGGGTCCCCAGCAGCAAATCTCCCTCAGAGAGCAGGTCTCTTGTCCTTGCAAAGCTCCGTTGGTCTATTCTGCAACATTGCCCAGAAAATGCTCCCTGCTGACACTGACCAACGCTGGGCAGGAAACTCAACCACTTATGGCATCTCCAAAAATTCCACTGGAGCCATTGGACTGTAAACTCCTGACATTTAGCACCTGGCTTACTCATCTCTGCGTCCTTGGAGCCCAGTGTAGAGCTAGGTACGTAACAGCTGGTCCATGAATGAGTGCTAAAGCTAATTGCTAATGAAATTAGTACCTGTCACTTAAAATAGGTCTCCCTGTCCCTTGCACTCAGGTATAATGTTGGCACATTGCTCTAACCTGGAATGGCTGTCACGAGAACACTTGAGAAGTGCATTTTTAGTCTTAAAGATTATGTAATGAAGACTGTGCCATAAAATCACTCGGTTCAGGAACGGCTAATGCCGGCATTTTGTTCTCTTTCTCTCCTCTCCTGTCTTTCCCATCCCTACTGCTGGTCCCCCAGAACGTTTCTTCTACGTGGGCCTCTTGGACCTCCGAGCCTTCTCCACACTGAGCCGGCACCGCAGACGAACCTGCCTTCTCCTCTTCATGTAGTTTATCCCCTCCCTTCTATGAATGGGAGAACAGACGTCCAGAATACTAGAGGACTCTTCCAGCAGTTAGCTAGGGGGAGAGGGGATTAGCTCCCAGACCTCGGCAGGTTGTTACCCATTGTGTTTGCCCTCCCAAGTCCCTTTTTATTGTTACTGTTTTTTTAGGAAATGAGTAGGAACATACAGATTAATAGAAAAGGCCAACTTTGCAAAAGTGCGTATTTTCCTCTATAGTCGTGAGCCAAACAGGGGAAAGTAGGCTGAGAAAATGGAGGCTTGTTTCTAAATACCATCCTGGCTGCACGCTTACTGACATATAAAAATGCCTTCCTTTAATGTATCGATGTGGCGAGATTTGACCCTATGTGGATTTTTACCATGCTCCCCGGATCTAAACAACAATAATAATTAGTAGTAATAGTAGCACTTTAAAGGCAGAATACTCAACGCTAACAGGTAGATAGAACGGTTACAAATGCACCTCCTTAAAGACAAACAGTTTCACTTCAAGATCTTGTCGGAAATACTAACCAATGCTCCACTAACCTTTTTGTAATGAACACAGCAAAGGCAGATCTGGCCACGGAAGGTGCTTGTGTCAGCGTGGCAGGTTTCCAAGGGGCCGAATGTCGAACAAATGGTGCCCACCTGGCCTTCCTCAAGGTCAGCGCCCCAGAGATGTGGGCTTGAGGCCAAAAGGGCATCCCGGAGTATTTTCCACCCAAAGAGGACCTATTCTGATCACCAGGTCTCCCGGGGTCAGCACCCGCAGGCCTGGGGTTGGGGTGTCATTGAATGACCTCTGGTTCAGGGGATAACATCCCTGACCTAAATTCAGGGTCTCAATCCGCAAGCTGCTGGCGTAAGGTTGGCTCCTAATGTGACTCACATTTTAAATCTTAATTGCTGTAATAATTGGGTCTGCCAAGTTCACTAGTCGGCCAAGGCCTTGGAAGATTTTAACCAAAGGATGGGACTTCCATCTGGTGCTAGCTGGATCCCGAAATTACTGCACTACTGTTCTGGCTCCTACCTTTCCAATTCATTTATCTGAGGACTGCCCACCTTCGGAGCTCACCTACAAATCATAAGTTAACGTCATGATTGGTGACCGTCGCTGACAAGGATTAGTCTGTTCGCCAGAAAGATAGAAAGCCCTGGGGATCCAGGGTTGACATGACCAGGCCAGAATGACTCAGAACTGTGCAGAAAAACTGAGCAAAATGCTGGCCTTCTATTCCAATTAGTCATTCCGCATTGACTGGTTCCTAAGAGGAATGGCATCCTCAGTCGGGTGCCCCAAGGATCAGAAGCTCCAACCAGGGATTCTTCCTGGAATCATTGGAGGCAGGGGGTACGCAGCACATTTGCTTTTCTGTAGAGCAGTGGCGTTGAGAAGTGTGGAATTTAACCTCGTCTTAACCTTTCTTTCTTTGATGAAGGGCGGCTTATGGGGCGTTTGACCAGATCGACTAAGTAGACACCCCCATCTAGTGGCTTCGATAGCACGATATTTTCTCTCAGCCTCTTGGGCCAATTTTCTGCCCAAATATTATGCTGCTGCTCTGTAGCTTGTGCAGTTATTTCTACTGGAGCCACGGAGTGTTCAGGAAACGGCCAAGGGTACCGCCTCCAAAGCCCTGATGCCACTTTGATCTTTTTCCGAAGTAAATTTTAGCAAATTAGCCCTCCCTTCATTTCACCCATTACTCTAATAGCATCCTCAGGACGGGTTGGACACTAAGCTTGTACAAATCAATGTTACAGCTCCTTGCCAATTACTGCTTATCCTACCCTAAAATATTCCTCCTACTCATGATAGTAATGTTGTAAAAAGAACACAATGTATATAGCAATTTTATTTCGAAGAGTGAATTAGGAAATCTATCAAAGCACTAACAGACTGGGAAATGCATAATAATAACACTTTTTATTTCCATGGGTTCTATCCACCAAGGGAATTATGTATGCTTTATATAAAGCACAAGATTAAAACAGCAATTAAAATGCTATAAACCCAGAGAAAGGAAGGAGAATAATGTAACCAAACAACTGTGTCATGTGAAGTTCTTTAAGAAAAACTAATCAAACGCTCTGTCTTGTTTAAAGAATCTAAATGCAAAACTATCCTAAGGGACAAGACTGAGAGACTGCCATCTAACAACCACGACAAACCAGGTCTTGTGTCTTTCTTTTTGTCTTGACCCCATCTATAAACCGAAGATGATAGGAGGGATCTCGGGCTGCAGCTGGGTTTCGATCCTAGTGATCTAAACTTTATCAGAAAGATTTAAATTAATTCCAGAAGAGTAAAGCAAAAAAAAATTTTTGCCTTCATTATATATATATATATAAAAAAGATATTCAAGCTATTCGTGAAAAGAGAATACTTCCAAGGAAGATGCTGATGGGCATTAATTGCATTGGTGATATAATAGCAGTAATCTTAGTATCCACTTTACATTCCAATCATCATCCTGTAAAGTGCCTGCAGTTTAGACAATTTAAAGACTTACTCTTCAAATCCTACCCAAAGTGCTAAACTGTGATTTTAGGATGGAGATCTCTGAGGTAGCAGGTTTAATCACAGTTTGGGGGTGTGTATCAGCTTGTTATATACGCAGAGTAATTGTAACGCTGTTGTAATTGATCGTATAAATAAATGAAACAAATGTAAATTTGCGACTTAAAAGTCTCATGTAAGGAAGCTTGAAAAAGACAAAGGTTTTATTGTAGATTGGCCAGGTATGAGTGATTTGCTGTTATCTTTAACTAACTTGAGGAAGTAGTTCAGTAATCTGTAACAACAGAAATATCCAAAGGTGGTCTCCTATTGTCACTAGAAAATCTCTATAATTTTTCCTCTCAACAACAACAACAAAACATAGAGTGGACCCGGGCAAAAACTTTATCGTATCCACATCTAAACACCAAAGAAGAGGTTGAGCAGTGGCTACATTTGCAACCAAAAATCACAAGAGGCTCACGGCTAAAAGCCTTTTGGAATAATTATCCTCATTTGACCATGAAATTAAATTGTGCTAGAACAGGCTGTTTCGGAGAAAATCTAAACGAGAATCTACAGATTTAATTCAGTAGATGGTAAACCACTCTGGACCACAAAATGAGGAAAATCCAGGACATTATTAACATAATCAACCATGGAAGCTTTCCCTGTGTTTGGTTATTTTTTTTTTTTTAAGCCAAATTACAGAGACGTTTTTAGTTGTTTTACCCTCTACATAAATTTTCTGTTACCTTTCAGCATGCAAAAGATATCAGAAGAATTTTAAACCTACCTCGCTTCAATTCTTTAAGAACGATTATATGTCCCCAGGGATCCTTTCTCTACAACCCGTGGATATTAATCCTGAAATAGGATCCAGACTTCAGGTTATCTTCTCATGGTAAATGGAGGAATTTAAATCTTCTTTTCAGCTGCTACTTGTCTCTACTCAAACTGTGTATCACCGTTTAAGACCCTACAAATGAACTCACGTGATTCACCCCAAGCTCCAGCTTCTCCTCCCCGTCCAACCTCACCTTCAGCCCTTCCTGTCCCCTTCCATCTGGTTATACGGGGCTGATTTTAATTCTGGGAATGTCACATTCTCTTGAGCTGGTTGACCCACACTCACCTCTCACTGCCTCCCTATTTTGCTTGGTTAATTTCTTCTCCTTCCCTTGCTCCTAAAAGTCCTCCCCAAGCTCCTCCCCACCACCTGAGGCTCAATTAAGACCATCCACTCTGTGTTCTTCAACACCCTGGGTGTGTCTACCCGCTTCTGATTGTGTGGTCACTTGTCACTTTCCCCCACTACGTTGTAAGTCCCAGGCAGAGGGGAAAAAAGCTCTACCTTTCAGATGCTGTCAATACAGGGCCCAGATTGAATCTGGTCTCAATTCAGAGCCCTGAATCCCTTTCACAATTTCAGACACATCAGCCGCCTGTGGGTTTTCAAAGCCAATTACATATATATATATGCATCTTAATAACCGGTGCCCACCCGGAATCGCTCCAAGTCACAATTTTGACCCTCTTATCTTATAGATTGAGGCTCAGAGAGTGTGACTTGTCCAAACCTTCTCAGTCAGCTGATGCAGAGCAGGTCTACCAACACGGGCGTTCTCCCCACTAAATGATTCACCCTTTATTCTGTTCTTTGGAAAAGGTCCTTTGAAAAGACTAGTCACTTTTAGTTCTTTCAATGTTAACCATAATAGTAACAACACTAATAAGAGCTTATATTTACTGAGTTCTTTTTTTTTAGTGTCTATCTATTTTTTGAGAAACTATGTGTGGGGGTGAGGGGCAGAGAGGGAGGGCAACAGAATTCCAATCAGGGAGGTGGGGCTCGAACTCCCAACTGTGAGACCATGACCTGAGCCGAAATCAAGAGTCAGACCACTTAAGCAACTGAGCCACCCGGGCACCCTTAATATTTATGGAGTTCTTATCATATGTTAGAAAGTACACTAAGTGACTCATGCACATTATTTCATTTGAAATAGGAGTTATTATTTTCCCCATCTTACAGATGAGAAAACTTACAGGCTTAGAAAGAATAATGACCTTGCCTAAGGTCATACACCTGCTAATGGCACATCTGGGGCTTGAAACGTGGAAGTCTGACCCAAGAGCCCATTCTACCAAAAATCATGCATGCTTTCTAACATCAAAAAAAAAAAAAAAAAATGCCATTGTTCATAGCATCACTTTAGCTCCAAAGAAATATAACTTTAAAGTTCACACTTGTTGTGTTTCTAAGGGCTTTATTTTGAAATTATAGGATTGCAAAGTTTGGAGGCAATGATTCTTGATCTTTTTTTTTTAAGGGGGTAACGGAACCCTCTGAAACTCAAGACTGTTTTGAAAGATGTCACACATACACATAGAGTATTAAATACGATTTCCAGGTGAATTAGAACCCCCCCCCCCGAATTCACAGAAATAAGTTAACAATCCCTACTATAAGGTACACTCAGAACATAGCATCAGTAATAAAAAGCATCTAAATGATTAATGGCATATGCTGCTGAAGGAGCTAGCATACAAATGTCATTGGAGAGCCTGGCTCCTACCTTCTAGGTTTTAACGGGACAGTTCATAGTCAGGGCCACCCTAAGCAGCAAAGGTAACAATTTCTGACAGTTTTTTCATTGCAAGTTTTTCGAGACAACTGTAGATTGTAAGTTGTCAGAAATAACACCGAGAAATTCTTCGTAGGCCTCCCCCACTTTTCCCCAATGGTAACCTTTCGCAAAAGCATAGGATCTCAACCAGGATACTGATATCGACCAGTCCCTCAATCTAATTCATACTTCCCCTGTTTCACTTGGACGTACTTCTGTGCGTGTACCGAGTGCGATCTAATTTTATCATCCGTGTAGTTTCATGTATATCTCAACGACAGTCAAGATGGTTACTGAGTCCGTCACTACAGATACTCACGATGCCGTTCTTTTGTAACAGCTTCCACTTTCCTCCCACGTGCCCCTCCCGTTTCCGTTCTGAACTCTTGGCAACCACTAAATCCGTCCTCCTCTTCTAAAATGCTGTCACATCAAAAATGTCATCTAAATGGAATCAAACGGTATGGAACATTTTGTGGCCGGCTCTCTTCACTCGGTTTCATCCTCTGGAGACGCATCCAGGTTGTTGGTGTATCCATAGCTCATTCTTCCATTGCTGAATAGCATTCATAGTCTGCGTGTCAGTATCCTATTGGTGCTGTGACACATTAGCACAAACTTCATGGCTTAACCCGAAACAAATATGTTATCTTATGGCTCTGTAGGTCAGAGTCCCACTGGATGAAAGTTAAGGTGTTGGCAGCACTGTGTTAGTTTCTGGAACTCCTTTTCTTTTCTTTTCTTTTCTTTTCTTTTCTTTTCTTTTCTTTTCTTCTCTTCTCTTCTCCTTTTCTTTTTTGTCTTTTCTCCTTCCTTCCTTCCTTCCTTCCTTCCTTAGTTTCTTTCTTTCTTTCTTTCTTTCTTTCTTTCTTTCTTTCTTTCTTTCTTTCTTTCTTTCCTTCCTTCCTTCCTTCTTTCTGTTTCTGGTCGTTCTAAGGAAGAATCCATTTTGTTGTCTTTTCCAGACTCTCAAGTGTGCCTACTCTCCTTGGTTCATGATCCCCTACATCCAGTTGCAAGGCCAGCAAGAGTTTGTCAACTCCTTCTCACATTGTTTGCCTCAGACCTCCTCTTTGTCTCCCTCTTCCAGTGCTAAGGACACTTCAGATTAAATTAGACCCACCCAGGGGTGCCTGGGTGGCTCAGTTGGTTAAGCGCCGACTTCGGCCTGGTCATGATCTCGCAGTTCCTGGGTTTGGGCCCAATGTTGGGCTGTATGCAGACAGCTCAGAGCCTGCAGCCTGCCTCAGATTCTGTGTCTCCCTCTCTCTCTGCCCCTCCCCTGCTCGCACTCTGTCTTTCTCTCTCTCTCCCTCTCAGAAATAAACATTAAAAAAAAAAAAGGACCCACCCAGAAGATCCACGATAATCTCCCCATCTTGAGGTCGGTTGATTAGCAATCTTAATTCCATCGGCACCCTTCATTCACCTTTGCCACATAACAATATATTCACAGGTTCTGGGGACTGCAGTGTGGACACAGTTTGGTCATCTGTTCAATTGTTGAGGAATATTTGGGCTGATTCCAGTTTTTCGTTATTTCAAATAAAGCTCTCATGAACATTCACACAGAGGATTTTCTGCTATTATAAGTTTTCATTTCTCTGGTATAATTGCTCAAGATTGATACCTTTTGTCTAATATCTGATTGGATTTTTCAACCTTTGAGTTTTGAGAGTTGTCTCTTCTAGATTCTAGTCCTTGGTTGGGTATGTGGTTTGCAAATATCTTCTCCCAGTCTGTAGCTTTTCTTTTCATCCCCTTAATAGGGTCTCCTGCAGAGCAAAAGCTTTACATTTGATGTTGCCCAGTTTATCAATTTTTGTTTTTTGGATATTTTTGGTGTCAAATCTAAAAACTCATTGAACTCATCATCTAGTTTTAGATCCCAAAGACTTTGTCTTTTTTTTTCCCCCAAAACTTTATAGCTTTAGGTTTTTACGTTTAAGTTTATGATCCATGTTGAGTTAATCTGTGTATATAGTATGAGGTTTAGGTTGAAGTTCATGGTTTCTTTTCCTTTTCTTTTACCTTCCTCCCTTCTGCTTCCTTCCTTCCTTCCTTCCTTCCTTCCTTCCTTCCTTCCTTCCTTCCTTCCTTCCTTCTTTCCTGCCTTCCTGCTCTTCTTTCCTCTCTTTCTTTCTCTCTCTTTCTCTTTTTTTCTTTCTTGCATATGGAAGCCCACTTACACCAGCACCAGCTGTCTCTTCTCCAAGGTTATCATTCCTCCACTGAATTGCCTTTGCACCCTTTGTTGAAAAGCAGTTGAGCACATTTGAGTCAATCCTGCCCTTCATACCATGTCATGTTTCCTTATATGTCCTTTCTGCCCTGTTTAAGGAGCTGATTTTCTTAGTGCCCATTATATTTGATCTTCTTCACTGTGTCTTTCTGCTTGCAAGTTGAACGGCTACCTACAGGAGATGCTGAGTAGCACAGTACAATATTACCTCAATAAGCATTTCTTTAGACGAAATCAGCCTCCCATTTTTTTTCAATGTTTATAAACCATGGGAAGTTTATCTGCCCACACGCACAGCTTTCTGACAAAAATGCACACAGCTTTTATTTGTCTCTGTTTAGGAGTAGGTAAATATGCCCTACTTGAAACAAAACTGTGGCATCGGAAGTTTGTCTTCTCCAAACCTCATCCACATCTCGTCTTTCTCGTCCTCTCTTCACCCAAATCGGCCCCTCCTGCAGTCGGAAAAGAACTAAACTACTTCTCTGCATTTTTTTGATTGAATACATTGAGATCCATTTTTGCTTAAATGTTTATGTCTGCCGTTCTTCTATACTTCCAAGTTTTTGCTATCTAATTCACGTAGTGTTATTTTTATTGGGAGGAGAGGTCTAAAGACATTTCATGAATCAACAAGCAAATCAGATTTTTTTTTCCCTTCAGTGATTTGAGAGGGGTACTCAATTTGGTGGATTGGAAAGGCAGTCTTACCTGGAGTCTTACCAGGTTTATTTCTGACATTTCTAGTACTACTCCTAATGTTTACGTAGTGCTGTGTTTGTTATTAAGTAATTGTATACAGTATGTAAAATTTAATCCCCATGGTCATTGCAAGGTATCATTATACCCAATTTAGACTGGTAAAGTCTGTAAGGGACATACTCACAGTACATATAAACTTGATTGAAGTCCTACGACTTCAACTCCAGTATTCACTTTACTCTAACAAGCATCTCTTACTTTAAAAGTAAGAGATGAGAAATGCCATAGCCTTCCTTTCTCCCCTCCTCTGAATTCCTTAGAACAATGAAGTGACCAGGAATCCTCACCTCAAGACAGGATGCTCCTTCTAGAACAACACTGTTCAACACCACTTTCTGCAATGACAGAAAGTGTCCTGTATCTGTTCTGCCCAACACGGCAGCCACAAACCACATGTGGCTTTTGAATGATTGAAACGTGATTAATGCTAGGAGGAACTAGAATTTTAATGTTAATTAATTTGAATTGAAACCTGAATAGCTATATATGGCTAGTGGCTGTTGCCTAGGCTGTCCTAAGCTTCCCTCTCTCTTCCCACCTTCATTGGCTGAGCGCAATTTGGGTGCCTCTTTTCCCACCATCTCTGACCTTGACCTATTCCCTAGCCTTCCAAAAACACAAATAAGTGTTTTAAATATTTATTATCTTATGGAAGTGTTGAATAATCCCATTTTTATGATCTTTCCTGACATTATGAAACTTATTCTTTCTGCCTCTTGTAATAAAGTGTCTTATAAGAAAAGTGAAAAACATCCTTCTGGACCTCACTTGTTCCCTATTATTCTTAAAATTTAACATTCTTAAAATAGAATCGCTCTTTACTCTTAGCCTCGTGATGCTCGGCCTTCTGTTGCCCCCTCCTTCCCACACCAAAGTGTCGCCTTCTTGATCCCTATTCCCCGGGAAACCCTTCTCCAATGGTGTAAACCATCTTTACAACGCCACTCCTTACCTCCTCTACCATGCCCATTATTGACTGAAGGCTTTGTCCACAGACTTTCTCGTTGTCACAAGATCCATCACCGTTCAGATGTTTTAATCGCCTGTGAGGACAGCACACGAGATTCCATTGCCTTACCTGCTCGATCCCCTTAACCTCAAGGGTTTCCACGGTCACTTCACCTTACCTACTGTCTGCCAACTATCCCTGACCTGCTCATCATTCAATAGGATACCTAAGGGGCGCCTGGGTGGGTGGCTCAGCTGGCCAGGCGTTGACTCAGGTCACGATCTCCCGGATCATGCGACTGAGCCCTGTGTCCGGCTCTGAGCTGACGGCTTGGAGCCTGCTTGGGCATCTCTCTCTCTCCCTCGGCCCCTTCCTGACTCGCTCTCGTTCTCTCTCTCAAAATAAATCAATACACGTTAAAACCAGTAAGCTGGATTTCTGCCTCCTATGCAGAGAGCTCTCTTGTTTCCACTCAGATAAAGCTACGGTCTCCACCGTCTGGCCTGTAGCATCTTCTAAGCCCAATACTCATCTTTCGGCCTCCAGCTAGCCTTACTTCTCTCACTGTGCAGCTTGGGGTCTGCCGTCTACCTTTTCCACTGCTCATTTGCCAATAATCCCACTCCTTCCTTCAGTGCTCTGTGCCGCACACGCACCTGGCTCGTTTGAATTGTTTGCCTCACCTTTCCTACACGTGAGCTCTGACGCGTTGCCGGAAGAGGCAGCCTGCCAGCATATTGCTGTCTGCGAATTCAACATGCCGTTTCTTCCACCTCGGTGGGGTCATCTGTACGGCCAGACTCCCCTGGGTCCTCCCTAGCCCCTCTCCGCCCCCTTCTCCAGGCAGGCCTCACTCTCCAGGGAGATCTCCCCATGCTGTCAGTGCCTTTGAGTGGATGGTACCTAAGTCTGGGTCTCTGGCACCGATCTGTCTCCCAGGGTCCCGGAGGACAGGTCCCCTTGATCGGCCCCCCGACACGTCAAACGGACTGTGTCCAAAACAGGATCCGGACTCCCCTCCATCCACCGAGCTGTTTCCCCCTACGTTCCCCATCTTAACAGATGATACCACCCACCATTTGGCACACACAACAGAATTTGAGTTGCCATGTTGACCTTCCCGGTCTTCACTCTTTGCCTTCAAATCACCACATTCTCGGGATTTTCTACTCCGTTGCTCCCAATGGGTGTTTTCTGCCCCACTTTTGCTGCAGTCCAGACCGTGGTCATTTCAACAGAAATCTCAGCCCCTCTTCTGGGCTCTCAATCAGACCGAGTCACTGAATTATCTCGAAAACACCCTCCTTCTAAGAAATAAAAATTATTATGTCCTTGACTGAAATTGTCTGACCATCTCCACTGCCTTCAGAATCAAGTTCGCATTCGAAGCCCTTCTCGAGCACCTGACTCTGGGTTATCTCTCTAGTCTCACTGTCTGCTTCTCCCGTTTACACTTGAATTCCACAGATGATAAGCCGGTCACGCCGGGCCTCTTTTAATTTCCTCATCTGTGATGCAGGCTCCCTCTTGCTCTCTTTGCATTCGGCGCCTCATGCTGCCAGGAATATCTTTACTCACCATTTTATCCTAGTGGGTACTTATTAGCACCTACTTATTAAAGCGAGCAGGGCCAGATGAACTCATTTTGAGAGCCATCCCAGAAAATAACCGACTGTTTGTTCTCCAAGATGTCAATGTAGTGAGAGATCAAATAAAGCTATTCGAGGCTGAAGAAAACTACAGAGACAACTGGAGGCCACGTGTGGTCCTGGGTTGGATCCCAAATTAGAGGGAAAAAGACATACATAAGGGCTGGGCAACTGGAAACAGTGGAACACAGACTGTAGATTAGATTCAAGTTTTCTATCAGTGTTCATTTTCTGAATCCAAGAGCTGGACACTGGCTATAATGTCTATTGTTATGTGACGCTGTTACATTGTTACTGCTATTAAAGGGCAAAAGAGCATGATATACTCAACTTCTTTTGTTTGTTTGTTTTTCGACGTTCATGTATTTTCGAGAGAGATGGAGAGAGAGCAGGCGTGCGTGCATGCAGCAAGCAGGGGAGGGTCAGAGAGCGAGGGAGACAGCAAGAGAGCCCAGTGAGGGGCTTGAACTCACAAACTGAAGTCATGACCCGAGCCAGAGTTGGATGCTTAATCCATTGGGCCACCCAGACGTCCCAACCCAACTTATTTTCAAATCACTCAGGAAAAATAAATTTCATACTCGCATATTCATGTGTATATATATGTATATGATGGTGTATGCATGGTGATAGATACATAGACAGACAGACAGACAGATAGATAGATACACAGATGCATACACGGACGGAAGAGAAAGTGATGAAACAAACGTGGCAATATATTAAACTTGGTGACTTTAGGCAAAGGGTATAGGAGATCCATGTATTGTTCTGGTAACTTTTCTGTAGGCTTGAAATTATTTTACCAAAAAAAAAAAAAAAAAAAAAGAAAAGAAAAGTGAAAAAGGAAGTTCCAGGACTTTTGATTTCCAGTTTTGAATTGTTGTCAAGCAAATGTGAGAGCTTCCGTTCTCCTCATTATTTTGGGTCTATGAGAGCCAAAATTAAAAAATGTTATAGAAATTCTTACAGCATAAAATATTTCATTTAAAAAAATGCTGGGTACAAGCCAGAAGACTATATTGTAAGTATAATTAATCATATGCAACGTTTGGAAAAATTGTGAGAATATACAAAACGACGTTATCAACGGGTGATGGAAATGGTGGAATTGTATGTGATTTTCTTTTCTTCTTTCTTATTGTTTGTTTTTTTGTAAAATGTGAATGCAGTAAGTATGTGTAAATCAGTTAATAAAATTGAACATACATCTAAGGTGCTTTAACAGAAAAATAGAAAAGAAAGAGAATAAGCACCTTCTCCCCACGGCCTTGGCTGATAGGATCTGGGAGCAAAGCACATTTAGACAGAGCTGTCTTGAAGAGCATCTCGGGTTACTTAATTATGTATAATACCCAAGGAGTCTAAGTATGTCATTCTTAGAGAAAAAGTTATTCACCAAAATTTTATAGGCTTAAAATGTGTGACCAATTTTCAAGTCTCTTTTCCTTGTTTCCGTCCCTCTCCTGACAAAATGGCAACCTTGCCCTTCAGACACACTCCTGTATCACAATAGATCATGACCAGATTATACACAGACACCTCATGCCAAATCTCTAAACAAGATCTAAATTCTAGATCTTACCATTGGAGGTCGTATATTGTAGGCTTTGTAAGGACAGGGACCCTACTTGTTTTAACCTCTGTTGACAACCCAGCACATATTAATTTTTAGCAAATATTTTATGCAGACATCACACCAGCTTGCTTTAATTGCACATTTTCTGCTTCTTCTCATCTGATTGTCAATTTTAATTTAGTACCGCAACTTGGTTTTAGTTAATAAAATTATAATTCAGTGTTACTCATTCATCAGATCTGATGGTTCCAGTCTGCATTCAGAGGCCCTTGTGAGTGTGGCCCCCAAGCACCTGGTACCTCTTTGTGTCACTGCATTTAGAAGGACTGCATTGCAGTGGCCTGTTTACTAGTCTGTACCAGCCCCCAGGCCCAACCCAGGAGAACATAAGCTCCTTGAAGCGCTTTACTCACATGTCTTGAATGTCGTGTGGCACAGAATAGGTTTTCAAAGAGTATTTTGTGTTGTTGATAAATCTAATTTGACATCTTTATTTTAAGCTGAAGAAATAGAGACCTTGGGGGTTTAAGCATCTTGTTCAGGACCACACAGCGAAATATCTATAAACAATAAGGACCTGGACTTCTTCACGACTAGCCTTTGCTCTTTCTTTTGCAATATAGCTCTGTTTTTGCTTTTGAACTTCTGCATATATTCATAAACACGTAAATGTTTTTCTCCAAAAGAAAAGCTGTAGTGAGTGTGAAATTGCTAATTTTATGTCAGCCTTCTTGTTTGGCTGCCCCCATCCTAAGGTCCCCTCTGATCCTGCCTGGTCGTAGGCCATTTCTTTATGTCTAAAACTGTTACTTTCGTCTTTTGATCTCACTAGGAGCTCAACTATGACCTTTCACGTATGCATAAGTGGTTCATTACTGTTCATGAACTCTCTAAATGTTCTCTGGAATGGGATTCCAGTGATGAGTTTCTGTGTGGTATCTGCATCTGTTTTCTCCATAAGGAGGAGAAAAAAAAAAAGTAGTGGCCAATTAGGCGGACGGATAAAGAAGTAAAAGACCTCCATCAATGGAACAGCTTGCTTATAACTTTAATAAATAATTATCACACAGATCTTTAACTGCGGCCCAACTTTTAATAATAGGATGCCACGTTTTAGCTGGTCATGTGGACATTCAGCCAAAGACTCCATTTTGCAGTTTCCCTAGCAACAGCAGCTGAGGGTGGCCTACATGACTAACTTCTAAAGAGTGGAATGAGAATGGAAGTGATATGTGCGCTATCTGGTTCAGGCCCTTAAAGGGAAAGGATCTACACCACCTTTCTCTCTTCCCCTGTGTGCCCGCTGGAATCCTGGCCCATCAGTCGTAGACAGAGCTGGCCTCTTGAACTTGAGGTGCAGGAATGTCAGAGCAAGAAGATGTAAGGAGCCGGGATCCCTGATGATGGTTCCAGCCTTGGACCATTTATCTTCCTCTTGCATGAGATAGAAATAAACTTCTGTCTTACCTATGTCACCATTATTTTGAATTTCTCTATTACCTCAGGCAAACTGATGGCCTATGAAATATGTAATTTTCATTTAATGCTATTCTATCAAAGTCTTAATAGATTTGTGGAGTATGAAATGATAAAAATGGAATAAAACATTAACCAAAACCACTTGAACATAAAGTGAGTACATATGACTAATAAATCTACCCATTTAAAAGCTCTCCGGAAGAGGCAGATAATTAGTATTTATACTCTGTTGAGCATTTTAATTATCTTTTTTCTGGCAATAAGCTTAGAAGACACAATTCTAACAAGAAGAAGCCTGAAACCCGGTGAGGGTCAAACAAATATACGCTTTAAATCAGTAAGTGCCTCTTCTTACCTGAACGATCCTGTATTACACATGCACAACTATTGCGTCTTATTTCGCACCACGCCTTCAGGCAAGTCACTCCTCCAGCGAAACTGAATTACTTACAATTCGATGCAAGAATCACTGTGTCATCACGCTCTGGTACTTCTTTGTCAGTGTTACTAGCACATAGTAGGTGCTCAATTTCGGTGTACAGAAAGAAAGGATAAACATGTTTTCCACCGTGGAGTACCCGCCCCGTTTCCAAATCTCCGTCTCATCAAACCTAACATGGGAGCCTCAAAACTCATCCCCTCCAAGAAATTTCCCCCAATGCCTTCAGCTGGAAAAGATCTCTTTCTCTGAATTTTCATAATACCTTTTCTGTGTCTCTCGAAAGTCTTGTATCACTACTTTCTATCACAGAAATTCATATTTATCTCCTCTCCCCTCCCGTGTAGAGCTTGAAAGCAGAGAAAGGACAGAACTCATGCCAGTCCTTCTCCATTTTTTGTATGGCTACCATGGTGTCTTATATTTAGCATTGGGAGTAGTGAAACACATATTAATACCTAATATGAAATGTATATATTTTGTAGATATATGTATTTTTTTATGTTTATTTATTTTTGAGAGACGGAGAGACAGAGTGTGGATAGGGAAAGGGATAGAGAGAGAGAGGGAGACACAGAATCCGAAGCAGGCTCCAGGCTCTGAGCTGTCAGCACAAAGCCCGATCCCGGGCTCAAACCCACCAGCCATGAGATCATGACCTGAGCCGAAGTCGGATGCTCAACCGACTGAGCCACCCAGGTGTCCCAATTTTGTAGATATATTTTTATTGTGAATTATCTCAAGTGGTTTTGTTGACTAGGCATGGAGAGAGAGCAATGAACCAAAAGAAGATGAGAGAGATCTATTAATTTAATAATCTTTGACTTCTTAAGCAGCAAAGGGATACTGGATTAAATGACGTTAATTATGGAAATGTGGTTGGGTAACATTTTCAAGTGGTTTTATATCAATATCCTCACTGGTATCCTGAGGGCTTCATCTTTCCCTTATAGCATTATGACAGAACCAGAAACAAAGGCTGTAAAAACGCAGCTATTAAGTCACCAAAGCAGGTAGTCCAAGTGACAGAAGAATGTTAAGGAATGCTAGAAGAATACATTTGCCCATCCCTGAGTTACAGCTAAACAGATTGAACAGGCCTGGAAACAAATAGGAAGCGAGGGAACAAACATAAACCATACCAGGAAGTGATGGGGGTCAAGTGTCAGCAGCAAATTGCCCCTCTCGATGCCATCTTTGAGGATTACCAATTATCCAGATGTTGCCCATCAATGTTCTAGCTGGAGAGATGCTCATTTGTGTCCAAAGCTCTTCCCAGGGCCCCCCGCCCCACATCATCCAGCTAGTCCAGGGAAGACCACCACTCATGAGCCAAGATGGAGAGATTAGTGTGTGTTGGGGGGATGGCGAGCATGGTTGTCTTGGAGTGACGATGGCACAAAACAAAAACATGCACTTGGCCAACACAAAAATAGTTAGTTTGAAATTTACTGCCAAGAAGGGAATGCATTTTTCTGATCAAGAGTTTCTTAGAGAAGATGAATTTTAAATTAAATCTTTATGAAGATGGTGAAGAAGGCCTGGAAAGGAATCCTAAAGTGGGAAGTAAACTAGCAGGAATGAGCAAATCATGAGGCGGGAGACTCCTGATTGGTGGTGTGAAATAGTCATGATGATGAATGGGAAGAAATAAAATTGAAGGTGCAGTGAAGTAAGTTGATAGAAGGCTTTGAAGATTCTGTATGGGTCCAAATGTTCCCATTCTTGTGTCCCAGTGTTCTGAGTTTGGGAGATTTTAATGAGTTAAAGTTTCAAGAAATCAAGCTTAGAGGTTGATGGGACGTTCAAGATGTTAACCCAATGATAACTGTAATGGAGAGCTTAAATTCAGAATGGATTGATATTTTTCCCTGAATATTTTATTTCCCAAATAGTAGTCCAGATTTGCCATATCAGGTTGATTATGATAGAATCAATCAATATCCTGAGCTCAGATTTCTTATGCAACACTGCCAAGTGCTAATTTATACAAAGAAACAAATAAAAAGAGCTCACATTTAGTATGTAAAGAATCTTTACAAAAAGCTTAAAATATGGTATTCTCTTAAAAAAATGGATAAATTTTTTCCAATTTCTTTCTAGGATAAAAATAAAAATCCGTAGCATTACTAGAATACTATAATTTTTAAAAAACAAAACAGAAAAAGTGTTTTAATAACCAATAAACCATCTCTCATATTTTAGGCAGGTATAAGGATAAAACTTACGATTTATTTTACATTTTCTTCCCAGAATGTAGCCAGTTCATCATGTCCAAAAAAAGAGAACTTGTAGTAATTTTATCTCACAAGAACTATTGAAAAAACTATTACAACTGAACATTTATAATTTCACATTTGTTCTTTCTTCTTCTAAAAGAATATATATTAAATCATTTGGATTTTAAAATATGACAGAAAAAAATGGCATTTGGTGACACTAATGAGCATACTTTCTGATCACAATGGAATTGACTAGAAGCCCACAACAGAAAGACAGGAAAATCTCTAAATACATAGATACTAAAAACAAACACACTATTAAATAATCCATGGGTCAAAGGAAGTTTCAGGGAAAATTTTAAAAAAGTTGTAGAACTCAGATGGTAACTCATAAATGGAATCTAAAAAACAAAACAAATGAATTTTTTTTTTAAAAAGCATAATCAGATCTATAAATACAGAAAACAAACTGATCATTGCCAGAGGGGAGAGGGTGGGAGGATGGGCAAAATGGGCGAAGGGAAGTGGAAGATATAGACTTCTCATTATAGAATGAATAAGTCATGGGGATGAAAGGCACAGCACAGGGAACATACTCAGTGGTACTGTTATAGCCCTGTATGGTGCCAGATGGTCTTGAGCACATAGACTTGTCCAATCACTATGTGGTACCCCTGAAACTAACATAACATTGTATGTCAACTATGCTGAAAAAAAATTAAATACTTTTTGATTATATATATATAATACGTATATGAATATGACTACATATATATGATAATATATATTATATGTATAAACATGATTATATATATATATATATATATATATATATATATATATATATGCATATATATGATTAAAAATAATGGGGCACCTGGGTGGCTCAGTTAGTTGAGCATCCAACTTCGGCTCAGGTCATGATCTCACAGCTCATGAGTTGGAGCCTTATGGTGGGTTCTATGCTGACAGCTTAGAGCCTGGAGCCTGCTTCAATTCTGTGTGTCCCTCTCTTTCTGCCCCTACCCTGCTCATGCTCTCTGTCTCTCATAAATGAATAAATGTTAAAAGAAATGAAAAAATGAAAATTCAATATTGTGGGGCTTAGTTAAAGCAGCACCAAGAGGGAAATTTATAGCACTAAAATCCTCATATGAGGCAAGAAAAAGTCTTGAAGCAATAATTTATGTCCCATCTCAAGAACATAGAAAAAGAAGAGCAAAATGAGCCCAAAGCAAGCAGAAGGAAGGAAAAAAAAAGATTAGAAAAGAAATCAATGAAATTGAAAACAGAGAAACAACAAAGAAAATCAATGAAACAAAGGTGTTTTTTTTTTTTTTTTTTAAAGATTCGTAACATTGACCAGCTGCTGTCCAGACAGAAAAAAAAAAAAAACCTGAGAGCTCTTTCCCTGAGATCAGGAACACAACAGGGATGTCCACTCTCACTGCTGTCGTTTAACATAGTGTTGGAAGTTCTAGCATCAGCAATCAGACAACAAAAGGAAATCAAAGGCATCAAAATTGGCAAAGATGAAGTCAAGCTTTCACTTTTTGCATATGACATGACATTATACATGGAAAATCCGATAGACTCCACCAAAAGTCTGCTAGAACTGATGCATGAATTCAGCAAAGTTGCAGGATACAAAATCAATGTACAGAAATCAGTTGCATTCTTATACACTAACAATGAAGCAACAGAAAGACAAATAAAGAAACTGATCCCATTCACAGTTGCACCAAGAAGCATAAAATACCTAGGGATAAATCTAACCAAAGATGTAAAAGATCTTTATGTTGAAAACTATAGAAAGCTTATGAAGGAAATTGAAGAAGATATAAAGAAATGGAAAAACATTCCGTGCTCATGGATTGGAAGAATAAATATTGTCAAAAAGTCAATACTACCCAAAGCTATCTAGACATTCAATGCAATCCCAATCAAAACTGCACCAGCATTCTTCTTGAAACTAGAACAAGCAATCCTCAAATTCATATGGAACCACAAAAGGCCCCGAATAGCCAAAGGAATTTTGAAGAAGAAGACCAAAGCAGGAGGCATCACAATCCCAGACTTTAACCTCTACTACAAAGCTGTCATCATCAAGACAGCATGGTATTGGCACAAAAACAGACACATAGACCAATGGAATAGAATAGAAACCCCAGAACTAGACCCACAAATGTATGGCCAACTAATCTTTGACAAAGCAGGACAGAACATCCAATGGAAAAAAGACAGTCTCTTTAACAAGGTGCTGGGAGAACTGGACAGCAACATGCAGAAGATTGAAACTAGACCACTTTTTCACACCATTCACAAAAATAAACTCAAAATGGATTAAGGACCTGAATGTGACACAGGAAACCATCAAAACCCTAGAGGAGAAAGCAGGAAAAGACCTCTCTGACCTCAGTCATAGCAATTTCTTACTTGACACATCCCCAAAGGCAAGGGAATCAAAAGCAAAAATGAACTACTGGGACCTTATGAAGATAAAAAGCTTCTGCACAGCAAAGGAAGCAACCAACAAAACTAAAAGGCAACCAATGGAATGGGAAAAGATATTTGCAAATGACATATCAGACAAAGGGCTAGTATCCAAAATCTATAAAGAGCTCACCAAACTCCACACCCGAAAAACAAGTAACCCAGTGAAGAAATGGGTAGAAAACATGAATAGACACTTCTCTAAAGAATACATCCGGATGGCCAAGAGGCACATGAAAAGATGCTCAACGTCGCTCCTCATCAGGGAAATACAAATCAAAACCACACTCAGATATCACCTCATGCCAGTCAGAGTGGCCAAAATGAACAAATCAGGAGACTATAGATGCTGGAGAGGATGTGGAGACACGGGAACCCTCTTGCACTGTTGGTGGGAATGCAAACTGGCGCAGCCGCTCTGGAAAACAGTGTGGAGGTTCCTCAAAAAATTAAAAATAGATCTACCCTATGACCCAGCAATAGTGCTGCTAGGAATTTACCCAAGGGATACAGGAATGCTGATGCATAGGGGCACTTGTACCCCAATGTTTATAGAAGCACTCTCAACAATAGCCAAATTATGGAAAGAGCCCAAATGTCCATCAACTGATGAATGGATAAAGAAATTGTGGTTTATATACACAATGGAGTACTACGTGGCAATGAGAAAGAATGAAATATGGCCCTTTGTAGCAACGTGGATGGAACTGGAGAGTGTGATGCTAAGTGAAATAAGTCATACAGAGAAAGACAGATACCATATGGTTTCACTCTTATGTGGATCCTGAGAAACTTAACAGAAACCCATGGGGGAGGGGAAGGAAAAAAAAAAAAGAGGTTAGAGTGGGAGAGAGCCAAAGCATAAGAGACTCTTAAAAACTGAGAACAAACTGAGGGTTGATGGGGGGTTGGGAGGGAGGGGAGGGTGGCTGATGGGTATGGAGGAGGCACCTTTTGGGATGATCACTGGGTGTTGTATGGAAACCTTTGACAATAAATTTCATATATTGAAAAAAAAAACCAAATTGCCATGACTAGGAATGAAACAAGTGTAAACAAGCTGTGAGGTAGGTACATCCACACCATGAAATACTACTCAGCAATGAAAAAGGACAAACCATCAACACACGGAGCAACTTGGCTGCATCCCTACTTCATTGCAAAAAGCTTACTCCATTTATATTACTTTCTTGAAAAGAGAACAGATTCAAGGCTGTCAGGTTTCACTTAGGGGGTGAGAGTGGAAAGAAGTGAGCAAGTTTATAAAGGGTAATATGAGAATCCTGGGCAGTGGAAACGTTCTTGATTGTATCCATGTTAATATCCTGCTTGTGATATTGGACTCAAGTTTTGCAAGATGCCCCATTAGGGGAAACTGGGTAAAGAGTACAAGGATCTATCCTTCCATATTATTTATTACAACCGCATGTCAGTAGGTGATTTTTCTCAAAAAAAAAAAACAACCCACAAACACTGAATTAAAAATACAATAGGAAAAACAGCAGTTGGAGGAAACAGTGAGCATTTGCTTTGAAAAAAATTTTGCTCTGTCCTGAGTTTCAATATTCTCTGAGTATAAAATTCATTATTATTTGGTTCACTAGGAACAAGAGGCTGAAAGTTCTTTTACAAGTGAATTATAATGTCTAGTTTCATGCCAGAATGTACCTTCAGGATCTATTGTGGAAGCCTCTATTTTTAAGTTTGCTTTTTATTTTAAGCCCAAGATTCTTCAGTGAATTAAATGAGTTTTGCATCCTTTAATTTTCTTGGCAACAACCTTAGCTATTATTTTTTTAACTATTGGAAAATGGCAAAGCCTGAAATTAAGTCACTATGCGTAGTAGCCTTCACAAACAACAGGGCTCTTTCCCCGAGTCCTTAAAACCTCAGTTGCAGTCTTTGTGTGTGACTGAATCCTGCATGTCCCCCGGATGGGGACACATTGCCCCTGATACTGACAGAATCCCTCGAACCTTAGAGCCTTGAGCGGAAGACAGGAAGGGAGAATATGTCTTGTGCAATGGAAACTTGGTCAGGTTCTAACAACAGTAAGTCAGGTACTCTTTTTCCTACTGATTTGGGTTAGCAGCGCTCACGGAAAGGCTCTTTGAACATTTTAGCTTGGCAGGCTTTTAGCAACCATGCTTCTACAGGGCTTGTAATTCCCACAAAGTCCCCACGAATGGCATTCTGTGTAAGGCCCTGAGGGAGAGCAGGGGCAGGAGAGTTGGGGGATTGTCTGTTCCCCTCCTGGAGCAAGTCGACAACTTTTAGTGTGCAAAGAAAAGCCTCCGTGAGCACACTGTATCTGGTTGTGTCAGTATAGCAGGGTCTGGTGAGCCAACAGCACCTTTAGCATCCATTTCCAAGATCCTTTCTCCAACCCATTACGTAAAATATTTTCTTTAGCTCTGGGTTCCCTGACCGGAATCCTTACGAGTTGAAGCATCTTGGATGCTGAGAACTAGTATTTGGGGATTCCTGGTGCCTATTCCCATGAGCCCTACAGACCTCACAGATTTACCTAAAATCTCTAAAATGTAAATATGCTTGGATCTAAACTGATTTTCTAAATATGGCCTTGAACTTAATAGCCCAACACAAGATTGTCCTTTTGAAATCTCCAGTGACCAGTATCTGATCACTAGGTATACAGAGGGTATTCAAACTTTTGGCACTTTTAATGTGCCTATCTATATTTTGATTTTTTGGAAATATAAATTGGCTGCAAATGTTTGGTGATCTGTGTATATATATATATATATATATATATATATATATATGTGTGTGTGTGTGTGAATACATACACATATATGTGTGTGTGTGTATATATATATTTTATATATATATATATATATATATATATATATATATATATATTAATTTAAAATCTTTCCTGGGTTATTGGAGATTTGTTCAATAAACATTTTGAAATACCTTGTTTTGAAACTTAAGTTTCCCAGTATAACTTTCTCTTCTGTACTTCAATGATCTACAGAAAAGCAAAAATAACCAACCAGATTTTGTCTAGCAGTTTCACATTGAATGGAAAGGGGATGAACTAGAACTAACTTACTTTACAAAGAATATGTAAAGCATGGGGGGAAAAACAAGGATGCTAAAAGTGAAAAGCAATGTAAGTCAAGAAGTATCACAAAACTATGCTGTATTTTTGCAAGTGAATCAAACCCCCTAGACTAAACAACTTTGTTGGCTAAACTATAGTTTAAAGGACAGTTTTTCTGGAGGGCATTAGTTTGGTCCCAAGTAAAAATGACCTGTCAGGTCATTTCATGTAGCTTTCCTTAGAACACAGAATCTAAATATTTTTCTATTTAGATATTCTAAACACAAATGTTCTAAATAAACACCTAATTTGAATCTAATTCTTTTTAAACCTTGATGCTTTCAAGAAAGGCTCTCCTATTTGAAGGGAGGTGGATACTAACCACATCTAAGGAAGTTCTCTATCGTGTACATCCACTGAAGGAATAAACTCAAAAGCTCCGTGATCCCATGAAAAGAGGAAAAGAGAACAACGTCCCAGATGTCATCAGCTTTCGACTGAAGGCACCTTGCCAGAGAGGCGAGCAATCTGTTTCCTAGATGGCACTGGCGGCTGGCCTCATGCCCAGGGACCTGTGTCGCCCTGTGGTTGGAGGACTTCCCTCTTCAAGGGCACTCACGCCTGCCTCCCCATGGTTCACCACTCAAAGCACATCCTCACAATCCCATATCCCTGTGAAGTCAGAACACAGGGCCTCCTACCCAGGACTACGAAAACAAAGAGCCTGCCACTTGGCACGGTGCCTTTGAAAGACATCTATCCTATGCATTCACAGTAGGAATGTGAAGGAATAAATGCCACCTACTGTCCACCAGTGGCCCTGGTGACCAGGAAGACTGAATACTTCCCCTGGGAGTCTTCTCTCTCTTCCTGGTTTCATAACTCCCATGTCTCCCTTCGCAGCCCACCTCCAGCCTCCCCAACATCTGACTTTTCCAGGCACTTCCACTGTGGTGTGGTGTGCCTCCTTTCTCTTTCTCTGTCGCTTCTATTCTCAGAACTAGAATCATTCATTTTGCAATTGTCATCCAGAGACAGGAGGTCCCGTGAAAAATCATTTTTCATTTGCTTTGGGGCACTTGGACAATATCTATGACAATTCTTTCTTCTTATGGGACATAAATGTGACTATTAGTCCCAAGCCAGGTATGGCAGGGCTGCATGCAGCCCCCCCCCCCCCAGAAGATAGATTCATACACACAATGGGTGAAGTATCAACAATGTTTGTAGAATTTCTGTGAGCCCCCTCTTGTTCCTATTAGAAAATAAATGCATGCTTGCTTCTCAGTGTCCTGACTGAGGTGATGTCAACTGTCTTGAACAGGGTAAGAGAGGTGATAGCCCGACATCAAGGACAGCTGTTGGAGTGGGAGGAAGGGAGAAAAAGATTCAGAGCAATTGCCCCCATGTGCTCATAAATCCTGGCTATGGTTTGGCAGAGCTACGCAAAGCCATCTGCACACTCCCCAACGCCAAGTGAACTATGTCAGTGCGTAGATCTGAACCACGTCTGATGGAGAGATAGAAGCAGTGCGTGTACTACAGAAATGAAGAATAAAAGGACAGAAAAACTCTTTGAGTGGGTTCCCTTCCTGTCTAAAAGGAGTCTGCAAGTCTTGCTCTAAATATACCATTTATCTCTCTGTTCCTTCTTTTCTTCCTCTCTCTACTAGACTGATTCAATTCTTTATTCATTCACTCAAAACTGTATGTTACTACTTTTTTTTTTATGAAATCAATTTTTCTCTCCATAAGTTTTAACTTTAGGGATTTTCCACTTCCCAATTTAGACCTCAGGAGCCTCTCCCTTCTCCTTCCTCACTGGAAAGATGAATGATGTCCATGTTACTGAGCAGCCAATAATTTTGTAGAATAAGATACTCAACTTTACTTCATGAGTGTGGGGGATAAGCTTAGGAATCCCCCGGGCTTACACCAATCGGTTAACAAGGCATAAAGAAATACAGAGCCATAAAATGCTCACATTGAGTTTGGGTAAACCAGATTTGCACCCCAAAAATAGGGGGGGTGGCAAAGACACCCTAAGAATAGGGAGGTGCGAAGGCGCCATGAATAGGGAGGTGCAAAGGCACCCCAAAATAGAAAGGGGGTGCAAAGCCCCTGGAATAGAGAGGGAGAGGCAAAGGCCTAAAATAGAAACGGTGCAAAGGTGCCCAATACACAGGTATATGAAATAAACAAGATTAGATGTTCAGGGTGAAAGCACCCCCAATTTAGTACTATAGCAGAAAGCTGCTTTCACAGGAGAATAGGTCCAGGTTAGGTAAATTGGTGAATTGGACTATTGACCCCTGCGCTGCAGGCAAAGCAGCCCAGAGCGAAGATGGTTAACAAAAGAAAAGGTGCCTTATTAACCCTGAGGTTATTCCCCCTATCTGTCTCATCCCCAAGGCTGGCAAAGATAAACAGAGGTGCTGCCTCACGTCTGCTGTAAACAACCTTCTTCCCGACTGCCTGGCGTCCAGATTTTGTTTTATACTGACAAAAACCCCAAACACTGTATATCTTCAAAACCCCCTCTTCCCTCACATCCCCAAGTTAATGTTCCCAGTTTCTTTCTCTCTTTGTACACACCCATGATGTTTGTAAGCCTTCTGATCTGAATATACAGGGCAAGGACACTTATTCGGGGCTCGTCTTTTCTTGGACCTTAGCCATCTCTAGTTTTTCATCCTGCATCTTACTCTTTTGCTAGACAAGAGAGAACTTTAGACCCAGAGTCTATGACACATGGGCATGTGTGCCTATTTGACGTACTGATTAATTTTGGCCACCCAACTCAGCCAGGATCAGGAAGAGAAAGTGGGAGCTATGTTCAAAGATGCAGGAGGACCACAGCCTTACCAACCATTGTGAGGGACTGGCCTTCCACTCTGTGGGAGATGGGTTGTGATCTGACTTGTGTTTTAAAAGGATCCATCTGACTGCCACCTTGAAAGTAGGGTGAAGGCTGGGGGGATAGGGGGTGCAAAACAACAAACTTCAGCCAGTTAGATAGGAATAGCATTTGAGTTAGTAGCAGAGGGTTGAATTCTGGAATTTTTTTTTTTTAACAAAGATACAGCCTGTAGGACTTCCTGATGGACTGGGTGTGGACTGTAAGTGAAAAAAAAAAAAAAAAGTCAAGGCTGATGCAATAGTTTAAAAGTATTGCCACAAATTCTTAACAATCCTCCCCCGAGAAGGTGTAGATGAATAATCTTCCCCTTTAGGGCCCGCTGGACTTAGTGACGTGCTTCAAATGTATGGAAACTGATGGAAGTGCTGACGTGTGATTCACAAGGCTAGGACATAAAATGTCCTGTTGTTTCCTTCTTTGTGCTCTCCCTCAGGCACTCGTCCTGGGGGAAGCCAGCTATTATATCATGAGGACACTCAAGCGGCCTTATGGAGAGACCCATGTGTTAGGAACTGAGGCTTCTTGCCAACGGCCATATGAGTTCAGTCATCTTGGATGTGTGTCTTCCAGCCCCAGTCAAGCCTTCAGATGATGTAGCATGCTCACCCGATATCAGCAACCTCATGAGAGATTCAGAGCCAGAACTACATGGCTCCTGAATTTCTGACCCGTGGAATTATGGGAAAAATAACCATTTGTTGTTTAAAAAACAAACCAATGAATCATTATAGTTTAATAAAACTACAGTCACAAATATCAATAAGGCTTCAAGTTACATAACTTAGTAAGCTTATTGATGTAATTCCTGAATTTTCTCACGTAATAAATGAGAAAAGAAACTATAAAGAAATCTGCTACCTTGGTCATCGCCTCAGCATAACTCAAGCCTCCATATCTGTATTATTATTTTTTTAATGCTCAATAGGTCTCCAGTCATCAGTAAGAAAAAGCAGAAGAGAAGGCATATACTTTTATATCCACGAGTTTATCATATTCAACGTCTACTGTGACGTAGCCTTCACTGAGAAATCGTGGCAGAGTGGGTAGGATCGAGGGAGGGCTCTGTAGAATTACCATGTGGGTATCTTGTTTAAAATATTACCAAACAGCAAATTCCCTGCTATGTCCTCTTTCTCTTTCCTGATGATTTTCCAACCACATCAGCTGTGAAACAGGCTGGCCTCACATCAGACCTGAGGAGAATGGTTGGGAGTTCCACACAGGACTTCAGTGAAAGCATGAGATGAAACTACAGTTCCCTTCATTGTTATTAGAGAACAACATGTGCTTTTGGGTGTGGAAGAAGAAGGACTTTGTTCATTATCATTTGGGGGGAGGTTATTTATAAAGAGAAGGTTTTGGAATGCGTTTTTCAACTTGAGGAAAAGTTCACCAGCACTCTCTTCCATGGATACAGCCAGGAATGGAAGCTTCCATTCCAGCATTCGTTCACTGGATAATTTTAATCTAAGTCACAGCTGACATTTGGATAGCACTTTACAGTTTATAAAGCACTTTCAGAGGTATGAAGAGATTTGTCATCTACATCACAGCTCGTGAAGTGTGGATGTACAAAGTTGACAGATGGGATCCTGATTCTCAGGGAAGTTTGGAATCACTTCGGTCCACGGAGTGGTTGGTGGCAGAGCTGGTAGTCAGAAGTGGGTCATCTAACTTCAGGCCCAGTTCTCCATAGCTACTTCTCCAAGTCACCCAGTTGTCATTAAAAACAAGGCACTTAGCCCCATTTTAGGGATATAGCAATGGCACAGCAAATGATGACTATCGTTCAAGGAACCAAAATGATACACTGCTCTAAGAAAGAACTGTGGCTAGAACTCTTTCACTGGAATTAGTTTGGGATATAGATCTCCCTGACTCCTTCCTCGCAGAAGAACCCCTTGGGTGCCTGGTCACTTCGCAGAGTTGACATTGGGATGTAGCGTCTATTGCCCAAGTCCTGGGGAGAAGTACTTGGCCACAGAAGGTATCTAGTGAGTTCCACAGTTATTCCTGGGGAATCATGCAGGGTTATCCAGGAACAAGAAGATTCACATCTGCTTGTCACCATGCAGTCTGATAGCTGTGTTTGATGGTCGGGATATAAAGTTTTGAAAGTCTTTTCTTGAAGAAAATCATACTAGGAAGCTCATTTGAGGATTTTTTTTTGATGGAGCATGCCAAGGATATAAACAAGGGAAGTGATTTTTTAAAACTCCCTCTTCGTCAATCCCTCACTCCCCTCAAATCCAGAATGGGTCATAATGGGTTTCCCACCTGACGTCTAGTTAGCAAAACTTGACATCGGCTGTGAGGCTCACTATTTGATGGGAATGCCATGTACAGTTTCTAAATTTTTATCCAAAATAAATATTTTTCTCATTCAAGTTTTCACTTTAGAGATTTCCTACTTCCCATCCCGGACTTCAAGAGTCCCTCCTCAGCCCTCTTCTACTCAGTACCTTCCTCTGTGTGAAGATACAAGACATCACATCTCTGAGCAGCTAATAGTTTTCTAGAACAAAATAATCAACTTCACCAAACGGGTATTGCACACCTATTGGATGTACTACTTCATTTTGATCACCCAACTCAGCTGAGATCGGAGGATGATTATTTATAATGAACCCAATAACTTTTCCCCCAAATTAAGAAGAGCTAATAATGAAATGCTCTTAGAAAAGTCATTGCCCAACTCACAAAGAGAGAAAAACAAGCCCCCCCCCTCATTTCTATAGTTATCCTAGAGAAGTATCAGGATTTTATTTTTCCACTGGGATCTATTATCAGTGGAAACATGAAACACCATGAAACACTGGTCTTTTCTCCCAGATCCAAAGCAGCAGGTAATGCGATTCTTCATATAGCACATTTTAACAAAACAATTAGTCAAAACTCGGAATAAAATCTTCTTAGACCAATCCAGAACTTAGGAGATAGATTTTACTTTGATGTTCAACAGATAGCAGGTGAATTTTTAGCCTTCAAACCTATATGTAATTATAATATTTTAATATACACAATGGTCATTATTGAGTCCTGTTTTCCAAACTTCTATTAATCGTATTAAAGCCATTGATACGAAGTATTATCGTGAAATGGTCTTTTTCATATCTAAAATAAAATATTTCCTAAAAATCCCAAATGTCTCACTAAGTCAAGTGCCCTTAAAAATGATTATGAATGGTCATGCTAGAGAATCGATACTTATACATATGCTCATTAAAAAAAAAGAATAATCGAGTGATGTATAAGCTTAAGCTGTGCCTCTCTAAAGGGGAGTGTTATTTTCTTTTTTAAAAAAAATTTTTTAAAGGTTTATTTATTTTTGACAGAGAGAGAGACAGAGCATGAGCAGGGGAAGGACAGAGGGAGAGGGAGACACAGAATCCGAAGCAGGCTCCAGGCTCTGAGCTGTCAGCATAGAGCCTGACGCCGGGCTTGATCTCACAGACCGCGAGATCATGACCTGAACCGAAGTCGGACGCTCAATCGATGGAGCGACCCAGGCGCCTCAACATGGTGTCATTTTCAATGTCATGGAGAAATAGGGATACGTAGTACATACAACAGGAGACCTACAGGAAGAAAATTTTCTCCTGTTGTAATAATGTGGTTATTTACAAGCTGATTAATGGCCAGGAACTCACAACCAACTGTTTGTGTTTAAGTAACAGGACACCCTGACTTAACAGAAGCTTACCTACTAGATTTGCCAATGTGCACATTTACTAAAAGCCAACCATACTCCCAGTTCCGTGGGTGGTGACTCGGTCCATACACAGCAAACGCTATTTTGTGCCAGGTGGAAACAGAAACAATAACTGCAGCAAACATAAAAACACTTAAGGTAATTCTTAGGTTCAAAATACATCAGTGGGTCAGGGATATTGGAATACTTTTCTACACTCTCCTGACACAGACCTTAATAAAATCACCTATTTTTTTTTTTTTTAAATTTCAAAAGTAGTCAGTCTTCTAATCAGGTAGTTTGTATTTGAATGAAACACAAAAATACATTACAAAGCTAAAGGGAAATGATTGGACCATCGTTAATGATACTGTTACTTTTAGAAATGTGATGCATCTCTCCAAAACTAGTTAAGAGAGCTTTGTCAACTTATGCTTTCATTACTATTGGCTCACATTAAAAAAAAAAAAACTTTTTTAGTGTTTATTTTTTTTTGAGAGAGAGAGAGAGAGAGAGAGAGAGCAGGGAAGCGGCAGACAGAGAGGGAGACACAGAATCTGAAGCAGGCTCCAGGCTCTGAGCCGTCAGCACAGAGCCTGATGCGGAGCTCAAACTCACAAGCCATGAGATCATGACCTGAGCCGAAGTTGGATACTTAACTGACTGAGCCACCCAGGGGCCCCTACTATTGGCTCACATTTGAGAGAAGACCAAATGCATGGCTTTATTCTGCAAAAATTTACAAATACTTATATCTATTTGCATCCACATCAAACCATTTCTCTGTACCCTTCCCAATGATAAGTATCTCAGGGGAAAATATCTCAAAAAGTGACACCACTCTGGAGGAAACAAATGTGACGTCATGACGAAGGCTGGCTGCTACTGGGCAATGACGTTGAGAGGAAGAGTGGTCCCCCGCACAGCACCCCAGCTTCCTCTCCTAGCATTTCAAGAGATGGCCCAATCAGAAAATAAAGGCTCTCAGATGGTGGCAGCTTTCGAACCCGTGAAACATGACACTTGGGTTGAAATGATAACCTGGCCAACCAACCTATAGAATTTGTTGCCCTTATCACTTATGATATATCAAAACACAGGAGAGAGGATAACAAATTGACCTCAACACAGCAGGCCCACTTAAACAGTGAGCAAAAGGGCACATCGCAATTGAAACAACTGAAGTGATTTCTGCCAACCGGGAAGCAGAGCCACTGATAGTGTCGTCACCTCAGCATCGTTTGCAAATTGACACACATGCAATGGTGGAGATGAATGGTGGAGGGTCAGTACCTGAGAACGTTCTAGAAGTGGGGAAGAGAACTGTGTTCAGGCCCTGCATTTCACACACACATTTGTGGTGAACGTTTTTCAAACTTCTGGGAGGTACTTCTCTACATGGCTTGACTGTGTTCTCTAGGCAAAAGGAGACCACGGCTGAATGCCTTGACGTTTTGTGTTATTTTGCTGCCAGAGTTGATGTTCTTTGGTGTATGGAAAGGATTGATAGAGTGGAATGGCTAAGGTAAGAGAAAAGAAAAATGAAATAATTGTTGAGTCCTTTATCTTAGAAGGCGTGGACAAAATAGGCTCTTGAATAATAGAGAATTATTTCCCACTAACCACTGAAAGTCCATTTCTTTTGTTCCCCTTTCCTTCCTCCCTTCTTTCTCTTCCTTCCTTCCTTCCTTCCTTCCTTCCTTCCCTTCCTTCCTTCCTCCCTTCCTCCCTTCCTTCCCTTCCTTCCTTTCCTTCCTTCCTTCCTCCCTTCCTCCCTCCCTTCCTTCCTTCCTTCCTTCCTTCCTTCCTTCCTTCCTTCCTTCCTTCCTCCTTCCCTCCCTTCTTTCTCTCCCTTCTCTTTCTTTCTTTCTTTCTTTCTTTCTTTCTTTCTTTCCTCCTTCCTCCCTTCCTTCCTTCTTCTCTTCATGTTCTAATTTGTGGTTCCTGATGTACTCATGGAGTAGCCTAATATCTCAAGAATTGTCCGTAAAGGCTGAAGAACATTCGGAAATATTAAACAGGCCATTATATAATTAAATTTGTATGTATGTAGGTGTAGCTATAGAGAGAAGATCCAGCTATTGTTACAGAGGTGATGAAAATCATACTTTCTGATAGTAATTTATATAGCGAAATTAAAATATTTTGTAGGGATGTTTGGGTGGCCCAGTTGGTGAAGCACCTGACTCTTGATTTCGACTCAGGTCATGATCTCACGGTTCATGGGGTCGAGCCCCACATGGGGGTCTGTGAAGACAGTGGGAAGCCTGCTTGGGATTCTCTCTCCCTCTCTCTGCCCCTCCCCCACTTTTGCTTTCCTTCTTTCAAAATAAATAAACATTAAAACAATTAATAAAATATTTTGTAATATTCTATAAGATAATGGTATCATAGGTGACCCATTATAATATTTTGGTACGAAAGTGACTTCTGAATCTAAGCATTGCTTTAAATATTTCATTGACACTCCTGGTTGGTACTTCTTTACTAGAATAAAGTTTCTACAAACTGAAATGAGTGAAAAAAAATCTAAAAACTACAATAACCTAAGAAAAGTTGTTAATCTGACAGTCTTGCCTTTAGAACAAAAACTGTGCCAAGATATTACTTGTAACAACAAATTTGGTGATTTTTTTGAAAAAAGTCAAGAAAAATAGTATTTTTAGAACAATATACAATGATCTGTGAGTTACATATGCTTTATCTGATTACTCAAATGCTTCTGATCCGTAGCCTAATACTTAGACACACGTGTGCATTAATAAATAAACTGAGTCGCCATTGATTATTTTGATGACTTTCAGTCATAGATAAGCAGGAGAAACAGTATTTACAATTTTTTTGTTTCGCTATCTGAGGGTATATTTACCAAGGTAGGAGGATGAACACATCAGAACGTATTTCATTTAATAGTCTGTAAGATTCATTAATGACTTTACAATATTTAGACATGAGTATTCTTGCTCCCTAGCCCCTGGAAATGTTTCAGGCGATATGTGTGTGTAAGTATGTATATATACTTACAAAACAGTTATCAAATGGCGCATCATGAGTATACTGCTTCATTTCATTAGTCGAACCTTAGGATCGTGGCTCTATAAATGACATAAACAAGTGATGGTATCTGAGAAATGTATATAACTGAACAACCATCATGTGGAACACGATCTGTCCACAGCTGATATTGACCTCCACGGGAGCTGAGTGAGTGTTCCCAAGGGCAAGATCTGGACATAAATCCTGGGACGCAGTCATTCTATGGAGCATTGCTCAATAATCCAACCTGGCTTTTATCGGCTTCTCCAAGAGTTGCCAGGCTCAGCTATGCACAGAGGCAGCAGATGAAACCTAGTCCTTGGGTTTAAATCCTCCATAAATAGTTACAAAAAACAAATGTTCCATGGTCATACTGCAGTTTACAGAGCTTTGCCTAAAATAGAATTTATTTTGTCTATTGTCTGACTGGATTTCTTTTGTTCTTTCCTTTCCCGATTCAGACACTAGCTGTGGATGCCTCTCTGGGATTTGCGAGAAAAATCAAATTGCCTTTTTAAAAAAAGTTACTGCAAAATGGAAGAAGAGTCAATGATTTGTTTCTGCCTGGACATTTCAAAAACAGCAATTAATGTGTCCCGTATTTACTGAAGGAGAATAAACCGAATTTGTCTATAATGGCTTATTTAGAAAACAGCTCAGAAAAAGGGTTGACTATTTCACAGTGGGACTCACAGAAATTGTGGCGTCCTCAGGAATGAAGAGGAAATAGCAATTGCGTGAGACTGTATCTTTACATCTCCATTTATAAATCGGTGTGAAGAGTTGCACTATGGTTTCCTGGCATTCAGAAAGGCAGTGGAAAAAGGTAGAAAACGAGGAGTGATTCTCGATTTCTATGTGAAGCTAGTCACTGGTTATTACTATTGTTTTGGTTATTACTAGTCTTACACTTGCTGTCTATGCTATGGCGACTTGAGCAAAGGACTTAGAAAGACAAGCAACCTTCTTGTGCATTTGTCAGACCGCTGGAATAATTTTGTCCTGAATCTGCTCTGTTAGAGGGACTCAAGTTTATTGCTGAGAAGCTTGATTTCTCCAGGTAAAAAGCCCCTTCAGCTTTCTGATATTCATCACCGAACCGATGTCTTCAAAGAAGCTAAGCACTGAAGATGTTCTGTTAAATACAATCTAGGAGATCCAGGAAAGTTTTTTAAACACCGTGTGAAGTATGATTCAGTTACTAGGGGTGCACGGTGTGGAGTGACTTTGAACTTTCTAGTACAGGAAATTGGTTTGTTTGTTTTTTGTTTATTTGTTTCTTTTAATGTTTATTTTTTAATATTTTTTTTTCAACGTTTATTTATTTTTGGGACAGAGAGAGACAGAGCATGAACGGGGGAGGGGCAGAGAGAGAGGGAGACACAGAATCGGAAACAGGCTCCAGGCTCTGAGCCATCAGCCCAGAGCCTGACGCGGGGCTCGAACTCCCGGACCGCGAGATCGTGACCTGGCTGAAGTCGGACGCTTAACCGACTGCGCCACCCAGGTGCCCCTAGATGAATCAGTTTAAACTAGATCACCTTGGGATGAACCCAGTGAACTGATGGACACGTGGGATTTTCTGGGCTGAGCAAATTTGAGGAGCTGGAGCAGTACCCTGTTGAAATACCAAAAGACACGACAGAATATCAATGCTGCAGCTCTCACTCTGTGTCGAGGGGATGCATTCCTTCTTGACCTGGTTCTGCAGGAGGATCGTTGGGTCTAACATTGCTAAGGAGCCTTCCCTGACATTCTCTAGCTTGGTTACACCCACGCCAAAATGCTATTTATGCTACTCATATAAATGAATATATTTATTATACAATATTTTGGAGGAGCCAAAGATATCCGGGTGATTTCAATTTTCTATCCCTGTATAATTAAAAATCGAGGGGCGCCTGGGTGGCGCAGTCGGTTAAGCGTCCGACTTCAGCCAGGTCACGATCTCGCGGTCCGTGAGTTCGAGCCCCGCGTCGGGCTCTGGGCTGATGGCTCAGAGCCTGGAGCCTGTTTCCGATTCTGTGTCTCCCTCTCTCTCTGCCCCTCCCCCGTTCATGCTCTGTCTCTCTCTGTCCCAAAAATAAATAAACGTTGAAAAAAAAAATTAAAAAAAAATCGAATCTCATTATCATATTCTTATCTTCCCATCTTTAAACTGAATTCCTCTCTAGTCAGTTTTTACTCATTTACAGTTTTTTTTTTCAGATTGATTACTATAAAATCTATTCACTTTGTCCTCTGAAATAGTGGCATATAAGACAGCCATGTGATGCTCTATTTTCAAATTGCATGCTTGAAAAAACTATTTTTTAGGTATTTTATTCTAAGTATCTATAAAAATAGCAATATGAAATGATGAGTACTTTTACATTCAAAATTAAAATGATTTTCTTTAAACCTGAAACATCATGGGAGTCTTCCAAATATGTTGTAAAGATATTTCACTTTATAAGATTTTCTGCAAAATATGTGAACTTATAAAAGTTAAAATAAGATTTTAGAATTGCAATATTCTAATATTTCCCCGGGAAACAAGATGTAACTCCGGATCAGTTTCAATACGGGAGCCCTATTTTTACCCCTAGCACACAATGGAGGAGCCTACTTTTTAAAAAATTTTTTAATGTTTATTTATTTTTGAGAGAGAGAGACAGAGAGACAGAGCATGAGCAGGGGAGGGGCAGAGAGAGGAGGAGACACAGAATCCAAAGCAGGCTCCGGTCTCCGAGCTGTCAGCACAGAGCCCGACGCTGGGCTCGAACTCATACACCACAAGATCATGACCTGAGCCGAAGTCAGACGCTCAACCGACTGAGCCACCCAGGCGCCCCTGGAGGAGCCTACTTTTACTGCAAATAGGCACTTGTTATAGGCAAATTTGCATCTCCCCCAAATTCTTAGGTTGAAGTTCGAAACCCCCAGCATCGCAGAATGTGACCATACTTGGACACAGCACCTTAAAGAAGTGATTAAGGTAAAAGGAGGTCATTAGGATGGGCTGACGCCAACATGACTGGTGTCCTTATCAGACGAGGAAATGAGGACACAAACATTCACAGAGGGAAGACCATGCGAGGACACAGGGCAAAGCCAGCCGTCTGCAAGCCAAGGAGAAGCCTCGGGAGAAACCAACCCTCCCCATGTCTTGATCCTTATCCTCCAGAACTCTTGAGAACACACATTTCTGTTTAAGCCACCCGTCTGCTGTATTTTGTTACAGCAGCGGTAGGAAACGAACACAGCGCTGGCCATATTATTAGTGACCGAGGCACTGACGTTATCTTGTTTTTCATGTTTCTGGATTCATGAGGCCCGTGACCATCATCTTTGTCTTCATCTGGTTTCTAGGAACTTGCACTTGTCAATGGCTCCGTGTCAGTCTGAAATTCTTATGCGTGAACATAGCGAAAGAAACGACTCTGGGCGAACCCACTTTGTTCCTGTACGGCTCATCCTCAGGGGCAAGAATTCAGAATTAGAGAGTGTTGCATATACCCTCTCCTTTGAGTTTCGCTAGATGACACTGACAACAAATTTGCTAACAAAGCCATGATTAGTCAGTGCAGGCGTGACAACACACACACACACACACACACACACACACACACACACACCCCTCTTTTTCTGTTCCTCTATTGCTTTCGTTCTATTCTATTCCGATTACACTTGGGGGAAAAATTAAGCTAACCGATATGTAATCTTCCCTCCATTGAATGTGATTCTATCACCTCGGCACCCTCCTTAGAGACAGGGTCAGGCATTCGAAGGCATCCCCGCTGCAATTCGCTTAACTGGCCCAACGTGGGCAGCGGTATTATTCATCAGAGAAGCTTATGTCCCATAGTTCGGCTATCTCCAGACATGATTCATTAATGGAGAAAAAGGAAGTCATTCTACGCCTAAGTACAATTTACCCGGAAACAGAATTCTTGGAATTCTTCTGTAAAGGACAGGATACAGTAAGTGTTCACCATCACGGTGCCCAAGCATAGGGATGTCAGCGGTTGGAAACTTGAAGAGAAGGAGGACATTTAAGCATCACATAGTACTTGTTGGGTTTGCTGATCTAGTGTGGCTCGGGGGGTAGTAGAGACAGAAGCTAAGGAAGAGGCAGCTTGACACGCAGGCACGGAAGACAGATTTGGTGAGAGATCCTGGAGGCAGCGAGGAGGCTGACAGATGGACAATTAACAGAAATCTGGAATGAAGTGCTAAGACCCTGTCAAACGTGTTCCAAAGCTGTAATCTAGGAAGCAGGCTTTGATCTACGACTGAGGGTTGTTATGAGCTCTGTGGCAAATGGAGGGCCCCATAAATTCTGCCGACGGTCTGCCTCTTTGCCACCGCTGGGCTGATTTGGGCTGTCCCATGACTCAGCGGCTTTACCCAGCAGCCTCTGGAAGGTACCACTTACACCATTCTAAACTTTATTCACTATCCAGTTGCTTGTTAATCTTGGGTTACTAACTCACTCCGAATATTTTTTTTTTTTAACAGCAAAAGGCATCAATTGTCGACTTGCTTTAATAGTGGAAGCCCTTGACGTCTTCTTGTAAGAAGATGGCCCTGCCACTTTAGTGGCCGCTTGTGTGATAGAGAATGGCGTCATTTCTTATTCCTCGCTCTGTTATTTGCTTCTCTTAGGGTCTGTCCCTACGGAAACACCTCTGTAACCAACTCTCTTGCCCATTCCCTGCCACGTCCATGCTTTCACACGAGACCGCACACTGAGTTCACATCTCTGTTTTGAGAAACTAAACGTACGCCTGGACAATGTCCTGACACCATATACGAAAACAGAATTTTGACTCACACAGCAAACTGCCCCCCCGGGAAACCAACTTTTCCTGGCGACAAACCACCCAGGATACCAGTATGCTATCAGACTCCCAGGAAGCCAGATTGCTATCTCTAGTGACAATCCAGGAAGCGAAGCAGTAATGTCTGTAACAGCCGGAAATGGCTAGGACTTGATCAAAAACTGACGGCTTCCCTAATTTTTGTCCCTGCATCGAATTTAAGACCGACCAGAGAAAGCCACATACGCTCCCCTGCCAACCACTGAACGAATACCCCACTTCTAGCTAGCCCGGATGTAGCTTTCCCACACCAGCAGACTCCAGTTTGCACAACACAGCTCCCACTCCCCCGTCTGCCTTTGAGTCTTTGCCAAAACGCAGGTGACATGGCTGATCCCGTCCCCGCAGCAAAGCTCAAAAAACAGTCTGTGCTTCGCTCATTCGTTGGTCTTCATTTATCTCTACGATCTTTTCCTTCTCCACCTCTCTCTTTACTGTTTACTGCAGTGATTTCAAACTGCAGAAAGGGAAGTGTTGCTAATGTTTTTCTTCTTGCGACACCTGTAATCGTATCTCGTTGATTACACAGCCCCATCATTCGGTTCACAGCCTGGAACCCGAAGAAAGACCACCACACATACACATGACTAAAAAAGTCCTAGAGCCGTGGGAACATAGGAAATGTATTTCAAACGTGTATGACTTCGTTTCGAGCAAGTTCACCCCGGGCTTCATTTAGAGGGAACTGACCCTTATTTCACACATAACTGCAACAATTGTGGCTCCTGGCCATCCGACACCAGTCAGAACAGGGGGTGTAGCGCTGAATCACCAAATTCAAACAAGATGAAACAGCCGAAGTGCATCGTGAGAACCCTGAGTCATCAAGGAAAGAGTTCCAGATCCCTCTGCTCTTGTACAAGTTGGACCACATGCGTTAGCACAAGTGCATCCCAAATGATGAAGCAAGGGACCTCGAATGTTTCTTCATGTATCTGGAAATTTATGTAGACCAGCTTATTCTCTGACGGGGCTGGATAAACTCCCTGACCTTCCGTGTCTTCATCTATAAAATGGGAATAGAATAATGGCCTGCTTACAGGGTTGTGGCGGGGACTTGTGATTCACGATTTTCTGCCAGTAAGAACGAGTCGTGCAGTGTTAGGCGCATAATAAGAGCTCAACAAATGTTGATCCTGCCGTTGGTGTTGTTGTTGTTGTTGTTGTTGTTGTTGATTGTTGCGTGTGTGAGTATTGCCTTCCTAATTAGGTCATCTCCTTTTTTGAAGGCAAGAATCATATACTAACATTCTTTTTATTTTCTGTACCGCTTAGGACAGGAATGTACTTTTTAAACTTTTTTTTTTAACGTTTATTTATTTTTGAGACAGAGAGAGACAGAGCATGAACGGGGGAGGGTCAGAGAGGGAGACACAGAATCTGAAACAGGCTCCAGGCTCTGAGCAGTCAGCACAGAGCCCGACTTGGGGCTCGAACTCACGGACCGCGAGATCATGACCTGAGCTGAAGTCGGCCGCTTAACCGACTGAGCCACCCAGGCGCCCCATGGGAACGTACCTTTTATAGGTATGCAGTAAATACCTGCTGAATTAAAACCCTAATTATATAATACAGTGAAGTTACATACCACGCATTACAGTATCTGTGACAGCACAATTAAAAGTATCAACATCACTTGCAAACTGCCTGTCCTTTATGGTGCGAAATCTCTTCAATACTTTACCTTGAGGCTACCACGGTTATCATCATGCTTATTTACTGTTATGACAGAAGTAAATTCCCTTTAAAAGTATTACTTTACAAAGTTCTTATCTGCCAGATCTCAATTAAAATGTGGAAAATATGACATACTTTCTTTTTCTCAAAATGAAAATGAAGGACTCTAATTTACGGAGCATCTTTGTACTCTCTTCACTCATTTTAATCTCACGAAGGTAAGACAATAATGTACCCATGATGGCAAAATCAATAGACTCGTGTACTGTTTCGACAATGTCTTTTCATAATTATATATCATCCATTCGCTGACGTAGCGAACGTCCAATATAGGGCAGAGCCAACGCGATGTTTTCTTTCTCCAATTAATCTCTCCATCTTATTTCCATTCATTGCCTTGCCTCCGCTTCTATTTCTCGGGGAGGATTTTTTTCCTAAATTAACATCATTTAAGAGAGGGGAACCTGGGTGGCTCGTCGGTTGAGCGGTCGACTCTTGATTTCAGCTCTGGTCACGGTGTCATGGTTTGTGGGTTCCAGCCCCACATTAGGCTCTGTGCTGACAGTGCAGAGCCTGCTTGGGACTCTCCCTCCCTCTCTCTTTGCCCCTCCCCCACTCGTGCTCTTTCTCTCTCTCTCTCTCTCTCTCTCTCTCTCTCTCTCTCAATTAAATAAACATTAAAAACATACAAGAGAAATAAGGGTGTCTCAGTTCATACGTAACTACAAACTATTCAGTGGGTCAACACATGTTTTACGAGACCACTCTTCTTCCCGTACGACAGGTATGTTCTGGTAGAAGAGACAATGCAAATGTGTCTTAAGCAAATGACTCTTAGATGAGTCTCTCATGCCAAGTTCAGAAAGCAATAAAAGGATCGCCTTTTGTCAATTATAAATTATAGTCATTATAAAAATGATGAAACTATTTCACAAAGACAGGAAAAAGTGAATAAAAAGAAGAAAATTCATGAGATCATCATACTATCAAAAACGTCGTTAATGGGTTAATTATAATTTAATGCCTGAAATCTCTTAGTTAATACTGCAGCTAATTCTATCTCTCTATCATCTATCTATCTATCTATCTATCTATTTATCTATCATCTATTATCTATCTATCTATCATCTATTTATCTATCATCTATCTATGTATTATCTATCTATCTATTATCTATCTATCTATCTATCTATCTATCTATTATCTATCTATCTATCTATCTATCTATCATCTATTTATCTATCATCTATCTATCTATGTATTATCTATCTATCTATCTATCTATCTATCTATCTATCTATCTATGTATCATCTAGCTAGCTAGCTAGCTATCAATCATTCATCATCATCATCTATTGCAAGGAATATGTTTCTGTTTATTAAGCCAGTTCACCTTGGGACTTGTTTGTTTCAACAGCTAGTGTGTGTGACCCTAACTAATACAGGTTCTGTGTCCTAGAGACAGTCACTTAAGTTTTTCTGGGTGCCACTATTTCAACTGGAAAGTGAGGATATTTCTACCGGGGATGTTGGGAGGGGAAAGTAGCCATTCCATAGAGACGTGCTTTGTAACCTGTACGTGTCACGTAAATATTAGTTACTAGCATTATTCTCCCTGTGTGCTCAAAGTGTATTTATTTGTAATACCTGATCGACACTGGATTCCTGCTATCCAGTAACCCACATATTTTTACACTCTGGTTTGAATAATCCCAATTCTATTTATTTTTGTCACAGCCCCTCATTTGGCCCCTGTGGTTCTCAGCTTCTCTTCCTTGCCCTCCTGTGCCCACTTCATATCCTCACATCCTTGTGCTCTGGTTGTGCTAAAACCTGCACAAGTCCTCCCTCCCCATCCCCTTCAAAGGTCTTCATCTTCTCTGTTCCAGCTGTTATTAAAGTATCACCTCCTCAAAAAAAAAATCTCACCTCCTCTTTTTTTAATGTAATTTATTGCCAAATTGGTTTCCATACAACACCCAGTGCTCATCCCAACAGGTGCCCTCCTCGATGCCCATCACCCCGCCCCCCCCCCCACTCCCCATAAACCCTCAGTTTGTTCTCAGATTTTTTAAAGAGTCTCTTATAGTTTGCCTCCCTCCCTCTCTGTAACTTTTTTTCTCCCTTCCCCTCCCGCCCTGGTCTTCTGTTAAGTTTCTCACGACCCACATATGAGTGAAAACATATGGTATCTGTCTTTCTCTGTATGACTTGTTTCACTTAGCGTAACATTCTCCAGTTCCATCCACGTTGCTACAAATGGTCAGATTTCATTCTTTCTCATTGCCAAGTAGTATTCCATTGTATATATAAACCATTCGTCAGTTGATGGGCATTTATTTAGGCTCTTTCCCTAATTTGGCTATTGTTGAAAGTGCTGCTATAAACATTGGGTTACAAGTGCCCTTATGCATCAGCACTCCTGTATCCCTTGGGCAAATTCCTAGTAGTGCTATTGCTGGGTCGAAGGGTAGTTCTATTTTTAATTTTTTGAGGAACTTCCACACTGCTTTCCAGAATGGCTGCACCAGTTTGCTTTCCCACCAACGGTGCAAGAGGGTTCCCGTGTCTCCACATCCTCGCCAGCATCTATAGTCTCCTGATTTGTTCATTTTAGCCACTCTGACCGGCATATCACCTCCTCTTTGATATGTTCTCCGCACGGTGGGAGAAGATGTAGTGAAGTCATTTGGAAAATCATTGTTTGCGCATGTAAGTCCCTTCACTCCTCTCGCTGGGACACTACCACACACAGAACATGCAACTTATCCCACAGGCATGGGATGTTGATGATATTTAGACACGGTATTAACTTCTTACTCTGTGCTTCCGACCTGGATTGAATAAGAGAAACTCAGAGAAAAAGGCATGTCTCTTTAAGAGGATCCAATGGCCCGGGGTGGGGAGGGATGAGGTGAAGTGGAGAGGGGGTCAGGGTAGAGGGTGGTTCTGGTGATAGAGACTCTCAAGTTTCCTGATCCTTTAATAGCAATATATGGCCACACCATCCAGAAAAGTCACAAAACCTTTCATTTCTGACCTTGTATTTGAGCAAATTTCCACCCCCCCTCCCCAGGGACACCCTGTATTTGACACTGGTTGGAACTGACCCTGGTCTTCAACTTTTTCAAGGTGTATTGAATTTCTATCTTCTTTTGAAAGAGCTGAACACTCCCCCTTTCTCGATGTCCTGTCATTAGTAAATGTCACGGGCACCCTTTCTGCTCTATTATCCTATTTGTGAGCGAAATCTGTGACCACCCTCGCTGTGGACCTTTAAGGCAGGCCCGTCTGGTGCTGCGTGATGCAGTGGTGAGTACAGTAGGTGATGCTACCTGAGTAGAGAGGCAGCTCATGAACGCAGGTTCCTGGAAACGCTGGGCTTGCTCCGTCCCTCTCTTCTGCCTTGACTCCTGACACCTTGGCCTCCTAACTGCTCCCAGAGTTGCCTCATCAGACTAGACCATCCCACTTGTAATTTTCCATGTCTTACTCTTAGCTTGAACAGGCTTTTTATGCCCTCTCTAATTATATTCGCTCTTTCCTTGCCTGCATAACTCCCTCCATCCTTCAAACCCAGCTCTGGCCTTTGGCAGGTCCTGCTGGGATGGGCACACTTTGAGGTCAGCCTTGGGGCCATGTGGGGAACTATACCTCTGGAATAACTCGTCGCTGCCTCCAAATAGCGTAGGGACAAAACTGGCTTTGGCCCTGAAATCGGCACACATCTAATGCATGTTTTGAAGCAAACGTAGAACTCCTGTGACACATATTTGCTAATCCTTATTCCCCGACATGTTGGAAAACAGCAGAGATGACAATGTGCCAGTGGTCCCTATGATGACAGATCTCTACATTCAGAATGTTTTTTCTAGAAATTTTTTTTTTCATGGAACGGAGAGGACCACCAGGATTAAGGTCCTGGAATATCATCCATCTGTCAGTACTGAAGCCCTGCTTGGTATAATACCCACTGCCTGATGGACCAAGGGTAGAAACTGGCTGACAGTGCACTATATGAGCAAATGTCCTGTGGTGAGCACACAGTGGTCAAAAGACATAATTTAAGACAATACAGACAGTCTATGGAATTCTGGGAAACAGCCGGAACCATCTGGCAGCTACCAGAAGGGACTTTTGGGGGGGGAGGGGGGAAAGGCTGTATATCACCAGGTCTCAAAATTATACCTTCAGAAACAAATGCAAACCATGCATGTTATATGTTGTGTGTATATATACCTATATTCTGACTATATTCGGTAGAGACAGAAGCCATCATACACAGGAGGGATAACTAAGGATCGCTTTTGTGCGTTGCAATTTGCACGCTAGTTAATTGCTTGTATAAGTTTCTGCCTTGATAACAACTTGTAGACCATGAGAATATCTTTCCTTTATGCGGTTTCTAGTGAAAATTACAAATCGCATGGGCATTCTAACATAGTTTCCTATACTAAGGTACTAATGGAGGCTGAAACCTTGACTTTAACAATTTATCTTAAGTACAGACAGAGAAGCACACCTGTACATAAATGTACTGATTGTTCTAATTATGCCACAGAGGTTAGGGCCATTTGTTTATCCGCATATTTATCCATTCATCAAATATTTATTGAGGGCCTCTACATTTTGGGCCAGTTCTAGGTACTAGGGGACGCAACGGTAAAAAGTAGACAAAGTCCCTGTTCTCATGGAGATTGTATCATGGAAAGGAAAAAAAAGAATAATAAACCACTAAACATAAAGCCTGCCAGGTACTGATAAAGGCAAAGAAGAAATATAAAATAGGGTAGGGCGAATCAATGGTATAGGGATGCTGAGTTAGACCCTCATGAGGGAGTGAGCTGGGATGACATAGGGGGAAGAGCCTCCAGCCAGCAGAATAGTGAGTGCAAAGGTCCTGAGGTCAGATCATGCCTTGTATGTTCTTGAAATAGAAGGAGGCCAGAGGAATAGGACTGAGATAAAAAAGGGAGAGAGAGAGATAAAAGATAGCAAGCAGGGTCAGAAGACCGATTATGTGAAGTCTAGAAGTCCCATGCCTCAGCCATAGTGCGTGTTCTGGACGGCAAAAAAAAACAAAAGTAGCATGCTTTTACAAAACAGCTCGTGTATGGAGGATTCTCTGGCCTTCAGCACACTGATAATTATTACCCTTCCAATTTCAATCGAGAAAATGTCCAGAGGCCGTAATGGGCCTTTGGTACATTTATGCACACCTGAGTGTGGCTTAATGACGTCACTTGCTCAGGTGTTTGTTACAGCCGAACACTGCATTTCAGTCTCTAATAGAAAAGACATCGATTCTTGGGGCACCTGGGTGGCTCAGTCGGTTAAGCGGCCGACCTCGGCTCAGGTCGTGATCTCGCGGTCGGTGAGTTCGAGCCCCGCGGCGGGCTCTGTGCTGACTGCTCAGAGCCTGGAACCTATTTCAGATTCTGTGTCTCCCTCTCTCTGACCCTCCCCCGTTCATGCTCTGTCTCTCTCTGTCTCAAAAATAAATAAACGTTAAAAAAAATTAAAAAAAAAAAAGAAAGAAAAGACATCGATTCTTGAGTGTGGCTCCTCCGCTAAGTAACTTACGTCAAGCAACGAGCTGCCCGTGTTAAGTCACTCAACAAAGTACCCAGTGATGGTCTGGAAGGTAAAAGGGGGAACGAAATTCATGATTCGAACCAGCATGTGTCACACGATTCAATGGAAGATGGTAAAGATTAGGAAGACAATATCCATCTGTAAACGGCTTTCCCATCTTTGGGTGAAAGGGTGTTATATAAATAGCATTACAGTGATTACTTTACATATGCATTGTTTACATTTGCATACAATTTCAGTTTCAAAACCCTAAGGATCTATTTTTGTATTTATTTCTGCTTTTTTAGCTAGAAAAGCGTCCCCGCCTGCCGGATCTGGCTGATCCTAAGGACAAGGGCGAGGGAGAAGAACGGCATCAGTCAAGCAAGGGAGACACAACACATGGGGCATGGGGCACAGGGCGCAGCCCGCGGTGTCGCCTTGTGATGGGCTGTATTTCCCACGTCGCCACTGTCGTCCACCTACAGTGGGACGCTGACACTCCCCCAGTGGACGTTGCACCACTGAAGCATTTAAAGCAGGAGCGTAACACAAATAATGTTGAGTTTTAAGGAGAGCACTCCAGGGTGAAGATGGACCAAAGGCAGGGAGACCAGTGGGGAGAGGAGTTGCTGGACTAAGGCAGGAAGGTCAGGGTCAGCAGAAGGGACAGATTCGAGGTAAGATAAAATGTGGATGCTGCAGGGCACAGAGCCTGAATCTGTGCAGGCACACGGGGGGAAAGGGGAAACTGTGGAAGGTGTCTCCCACGTTCAGGGTTCCTACTTTGGGAAGAAAGGCGTTAGGGTCCATTAGATGCCAGCTGCTTGAACCACAGTCATCTAAGGTTGGTCCTTCTGTGCATCCCATCTATCCCATCAGCGCCCCCTTGCCCATGACAGCTTCCTGACCCCATGTCCTTGCCGGCGTGGACTTTGAAATCTAACAGAGTTGAGTCACAATGCCAGCTCTACCGCCGTCTTAGCTCAAGCTGTCATGCCACAGACCACAGTCTGGGGGACTTCAACAGTAGGCATTTCTTTCTCACGGTTCTAGAGGCTGCGGAATCCAAGACCAAGGTGTTGGCAGATTTGGTTCTTGGTCGGATTCTCTTCCAGGCTCACAGGCAGCGGACTTCTTGCTGTGCGTGCTCACGGAGAGACAAAGCTCTGATCTCTCTTCCTCCTCTTATTTTTATAAAAAAGTTTGGTTATTTTGAGAGGGAGAGAGAATGTGCAAACAGGGGAGGGGCAGAGAGAGGGGGAGAGAGAGAATCCCAAGCAGGCTCCACACTGTCAACACAGAGCCCAAGGAGGAGCTCGATCTCATGAAATCATGAGATCATGACCAGAGCAGAACTCAAGAGTCCGACGTTTAACCGACTGAGGCACCCAGGGCCCCTCTCTTCCTCTTCTTATAAGGACACTAATCCCATTGTGGGGGGTGTACCCTCGTGACCTCATCTGAACCTAGTCACCTCCCAAAGGCCCCACCTCCCAATACCATCACCCTGGGGGTTAGGGCTTCCACACAAGAATTTGGTGGGAGTCGGGGGGAATCCACAAACCTTCAGTCTGTAACAACCATCATTAACTACTTGGTAGCAGGCAATTTACCAAACTTTTGCCATTAGCTTAATGGGAAAATAATATCTCCTTCATGCACTTGTTGAGTGGATTCATTCTGGAAACTTGTATGAAGGACTTACCCAGACAAGAGGCTTAGTCGATGTCAGTGGCATTCTCTTTTGTTAAACATGTTTGCTTCCTTAATGAATTAATTTACCTATCAACAGCCTGCCTATTTATTAATGCTCACAAAATATTTACATGTGTGTTCTCCATTAATACTACGCAAAATCATACTCATTTTAAAACTTATCTGAGGCAGTTTTCAGAAGATATCTGGGAAATGTTGGTTTTGACCTTGTTTATCAAAGTTCCCCAAACTAGTGCTCTCATGATCTCTCATTTTAATAAAACTAATAACTCTCTCTCTCTTCTAGGACAAGGACATGGATAAGGACTGATTACGATCTAAAAGGAGATACTCTGTATGAATATATCATTTTACTTCTAAACCAAGTCTTCCCTTTTGCAGTAGAGAGAACTTAATATTACCAGTAATATCTCGTATTCCACGGGAGTGACCCTTTAGCCTATTAATAACCAAAACCTATATTTAAATTCCTTGCATTTCCTGTCCCCCCATGGAGAGTCAATGTAGTATTTACAGAAGGAAATCTGCTCGGCTGCCTGTTTCCAAATCCCCTAGTTTCCAACCAATTTTATTTTCAAAGAAAGCTGGAGTCTTTATTTTGCATGTTTTGCATGAGCCTCGGGAGCAAATTTGAAAGAGTGCCAAGGGCCAGCTTCCATCCATTTTGAAAATCCTGACAGTTTTGTTTATATTACTCTTTGGAAAACAAAGGGTTGGCCTAGGTGCAAAGGAATTCAAAAATAGAAGATCTTTAGGCTAAACCTCGTTGGATCAACGATTACACCTGTACAGGAAGACCATTCTTTTACCATAACAGAAAGAAGGAAGACCTGAGAAGTGTCCCTGACATTAGAAAACACACTTTGAGTTATCTTGAGTCACAGAATGTCAGACCTGGTTAGATCTACATGTGGTAAAACCTAGAAAGTTAGACCTTTAGAGAACTGTGAGACTTCGAGAACTTCCAAGGGAAGGAAACTTAATTCCAAACAAGCTTTCCCAAAGTCACACATCCAGTAACGGTCAGTATGAGAACCTAAGTACTCTGATGCCTGGTCTACTACCCTCTCCCCTGTCTCTTCCCTTCCCTCTCCTTTTTCCCCTTAAAAATAATCTGGTTTTCCTAGAGCCTCAACTCCCTAAGTATAATGTGAGAAATACTTTCATATTTCTATACCTTTCGGAGAAATAAATTCAACACTTCCACAGCAAAACAGACCTGTATCATGTACTATTTTAATTGAGGTCGTAACAGGTGGCGGAATAGAAATGAAACTCCAGGGGCACCTGGGTGGCTCAGTTGGTTAAGTAGCTCTTGATTTCGGCTCAGGTCATGATCTCGCGCTTCATGAGATCGAGCCCCGAGTCGGGCTCTGTGCTGACGGTGCGGACCCTGCTTGGGCTTCTCTCTCTCCCTCTCTCCCTGCTGCTCTCCTACTCATGCTCTCTCTCTCTCTCAAATAAATAAGCTTTTTAAGAAAATGAACCTTCATGAAGAATTTTGGGAGAAAACTGTAAAAGCAGGGAGATGCCCGATGAGGTGGAGAATTTTGGTTCTGTGGAATTGTCAGGCTCAAGAGTAAACAGGCATGAGGCAAATTATATGAATGCTTTTCCCCACTTTTCAGCAAGCGTTCCCTGAGCACCAACTTTTGAGGCTTATACTCTGGCAGGAGAGATAGACAGCAAACAAGATAAAGAAGGAAATAGAGAGAATCCCAGACACTGGTAAGTGCTAAGGACTCATGCTTCAGGATGTTTCATACATCTGTTGAGGACGTGTGTGTGGGTGTCGTGTGAAATTGTTCATAGGATGGTTCGGGCAGGCCTCCCTGGGATGCTGTTTGAAAAAGATCTGAAAAAGATAAGGTTCAGTTAAGTTTAATAAGAATTTCTCTTTTCTAAATAATATAGTGTGTCAGAATTGAGAACTATTAATTAGTATAAGCCTCCAAATTCTACCCTAAAATGTGCCATACGAATGACCACGGAGGTGGATCGACAGGGCTCATGATTTACACCATTACAGTCCAAGAGCCTTGAAGAAAGAAATCGCCACCTTCAACTCTGGATGTGTTTCGCCCTCACACACATCAGGGGGTCCTCACCGACTCAAGTGCCCAGGTGTGGCTACGGAGCTCTGGGCCAGCGAGGAGAATGGTGTCAGAGTCAACCTGAAAATGTCCCCACCTCGCCACTTCTCTAATACCTCCATTACCTTGGATGGACTCCACTAATTCACTGAAGCCCAGCGTCCCCACCCACAGCAGAGGAGTAGGGATTAAATCAATTAGCATAATATTAGTAGCTACCATGCATGTAGTGTTTATTAAACGCCTGACACAACGCTAAGCCCTTTAGATACGTGATCTACTTCAACGCTCGTGATTAAATCGTGTCATTGTCACCATTTCACGAATGCAGAAGCCAAGGGTTAGAAAAGCTAACAATTTTTCTGAAGGGTGGCCCGAACCCAGAATCCCGGAACTGAAGCCGAGGGTCACCACCAGGCCCATCCCCTGCCCAGGTGTCGTCTCTAGAGACGTGGGCGCCATCAAAGGGCATGGAGCTCAGAAGGCGCTTGGTCAATGTTAACGTCATCTTCTCCCACCACATTCACTGTGCTGTAGGATGTGGTGACTGAAGCCATTTCCAAGTGTGACAGTGTCCCTGTGAACAGACATAATGCACTTGCTGAACTTACATTCCCAGAGGCGGGCGAGTATTTGCCACTCGAAAGGAACAGAATAGCCAAGCCAGGGAGCTGAGAGGAGCCCTCTTCATTGGCATAGGTGCCAATTAAAGAAAAAATGGGTTTCAGTGAGCTACTCAATGCTCTATTTGTTCAATGTGCAGGACACTTTGCTCCACGATCTAGAAAAATAATGTAGGTAAAGACTGGAAAGGTCTGGAGCGACCCCAAACTTCCTGCTAAATCCTTTGTGCAAAGGGTCAGGGGAGGTGTTGAGTTTCCTGAAATCACTCTAAACTTCAGCTAAAAGTGGGCAGTCTGATGAGGGGAATGTGCTCCCATCAAATAAGGTGGAGAAGGGGGACGGAAAAAGGAGGTGGACAGAGAGGTTGATGGAGAGAGACGCTGCAGGAGGAAAGGACTGGGGTATTTAGTTCACATAAGCAGTCCATCCTTCTGCCCAGGGCGTAACTCCAGTTACGGTGCAGTCCAAGGAAGGTCTTCGGTCAGAGTCTGAAACCATGGGTCCCTCGGGCATATCACTTTCTGTGCCCAGGAATCCATGTAAAGGATATCAGTGCTTTGAGGCAAGGGTCTGTCAACCACAGTCCAAATGCCTTTCCCATAAGATGTGGGCACAGCTACATGGAGGGGACTGACTGATGTGCACGGTACCCACCCTGGGTGACGGTCCTTTTAAAAACGTTAGGCATGTATGTCTCCTTAAGTAGAATAGGGAGAAACTTCTCTCTCTCTCTCCCAGATAAGGCCAAAGAATGTTGCAAGGAGATTTCTTCGGAGGCAAAAATCACAATTGAATCTTGCCCCAGAACAAGTAGTAATAACAGGGATGGGAGCAGAACTGTCGTGCTCCAGTGGAGCCTGCTGTCCGGGGACACTGCAGTGAGGCAGCCCTCCTGTGGTCGGCTCCCCAGGGGCTGTACCAGCACCGGGATGGCCTGGGGGGCTCAAGGTCTCTAGCAAGAGCGTCAAGCAGGGCAGGTAACACCTGGTGCGTTGTGACTGCAACGTTTTTCTGTGTCCTGAGATTTCAGTCTCGTGGTGATAAAGGCGTTTAATTCGCTGTCTGGCCAAGAGAAGGTGGTGGTCTTACATCCGGGCAATTCTAAACCAACGCATTCCACCATGGCTTGCCCCACTCCCCGGTGGCTGCACATTTATTCACCAGCCTGCCCAGTCCCTGAGCTTTGGAGTTTGGGGTTCTTAGTGGACAGCAAGGGAGTGGCACGCACGCTGGAGGACCATTCCCCATAGGATGGTGGGTTTGATCATTCAAACAACGGTGAAACACAAATGATCATTAATTAAATAATAGTAATAATTGCCCACTATGGAGTGTTTACTCATGGCTAGACATTGGGCTAAGTGTTTTGCCCACGTCTGTCTCATTTTACCTACCCCAGCTCAGAGAGGTAAATGCATGACATATCCTGGCTTTGGATTTGACACAAACAAGGCACAGGTGCCTTGCCCAGGGTCATCAGCTCAGGACTCAGGGTTGGAATTTGAACCAGACTGGTCTACTCCTGTTCAGAGGCTGTGGCCTGAACCATTCGTTGTACTGGCCACTCTTCATCTTGTAGGGCTCCCCTCCCCACTGGTGGCGGGGAAGGCTGGTGGCCAATGGAAGGGGCACCTCAGAGGAGAGAACAGAAATCGTAGGACAAGTATGACCTAAGAAATATTTGCATTTGTATTGTATTGTATTGTATTGTATTGTATTTTTTGACCTAAGAAATATTTTTAAAAGTCAAAAGGGCTCAAAAAAAAAAAAAAAAACCCCACACCAGAATACAAAAGTCAGTAGTTCCTTCTTTCTAAGCCCTCCATTTGAAAGTGACTTGTCCCTGTATGAATTCAACATTAATAAATACCTGAACACACCCTTAAAAGTTCCAAATGGAAACCCATGCATATTTGGTATACACATATAATATTGATTTTGTATATATTTGCATAAAAGCTTAAGTTTTCCCACTCGACGAAGAAAAGTAAGGGAGTGTCCATTCTGCAGACAAGTGGCTAGGATCATCTTCAGATTCCCATGAACAGAAATTCTTTCTTCTCCCATGAGATCTCTGACCTCTTTCTCTCTACCCCCTTCTTTTCCTTCTACTCCCCTCTTTCTTTCCTTTTATAAATCCCTATTCTTCTCTCTCTTTAGAAATATCTGCTTTTTTATACATTAAACGGTGGATATACACTTATTGAATGAACTCTTTTGATGCCGTTCTTTATTTTAAAATTTGTGAGTTGACTGCTTCCTCTAAAGAAGCCCCAGGAAACTCAAAGCAGTTATATATAGGCCCTGATTCTACCCACATTGGGTCAGTGTCCTACTTATGTTACGTAACCATGTCAACCGGTCATTGTTTATGCCACAGGGCTATCTCCGAAGTGAAATCCCTGTCCTCCTTGGTTCAGGTGACCCCATCTCTCTGGCCCAATGTCTTCTCTGAGACAGGCTCAAACACTGCCAGCATCCGGTGGGCATCTCAGACTCATTTCATCACCTCTACCACTAAAAATCATTCTTCCTTTGGCATTCTTTCTTCCAGTGGTTAAAATCATCTCGCAACTAGCCATGCAAGCTAAAAATCTCAAATTTTCTTTTTCTTTAAAATTTTTTTAATGTTTATTTACTTTTGAGAGACAGAGAGAGAGACAGAGCATGAGCAGGGGAGGGGTAGAGAGAAAGAGGGAGACACAGAATCTGAAGCAGGCTCCAGGCTCTGAGCTGTCAGCACAGAGCCTGATGCAGGGCTTGAACCCATGAACTACAAGATCATGACCTGAGCCAAAGTCAGATGCCCAACCGACCGAGCCACCCCGGTGGCCCAAAATCTCAAATTGTCTTAAGCTCCTCCTTCAACTAAAGTCCAACATCCCATGGATCACCAATTTCTGCTGATACTATTTCCTAAGTATTTCCTGAATTACTACCTCCTGTCCATCCCAACCTCCATGGCACTTGTTTCTGGTTTGTCAGACCACAGTTGACCATTGAACAACGTGGGTTTGAACTGCACTGGTCCCCTTACATGTGAATTTTTGTCGGTAAACACAATACATACTGTAAATGTATTTTCTCTCCTTTAAGATTTTCTCATAATAATTTCTTTTCTCTAGCTTATTTTATTGCAAGAATGCAGTATATAATACATATGAATAAAATATGTGTTCATCAACTGTTTATATTATCAGTAAAGCTTCTAGTCAACAGTAGGCGATTAATAGTTAAGTTTTGGGGGAGTCAAAATTATATGTGGATTTTCAGCTCCATGGAGGCTCCATGTCCCTAACCCCCGCATTATTCAAGGGGCAACTGTAATTGTCAACACAGTCCCCCAGTGGTTGCTCAGGCCCAGTCCAGTCTTCCTCAAATCCATTCCCTACACAGCCACTGGGGGGATTCATTCAACATGCAGTCCGGCCATGACACTCCTTGGCTTAAAATTTTTCAGTGCACCAACTATCTATGGAACAAAGTTAAGCTCATTAATAAGATCCAGAGGGGCCATGCCTTTAGCAATGTAAGACTCTGTGAAGTCTCCATCTAATTTTGCTGTCTTTTTCCTGAAATGTCTTTACCCTGCCCTTGTCCTACCCAACATCCCCCCCCCCCACCTCCCTACCCCCAAACCCCACTTCACCCTCCAACTTCCCTGACCTACTGACCTTTTCACACTCTGCCTGGGCACAACACCTCCAGGAAACCATGCCCCTTCCCCACCCACTGTTCCATGCACCCCTGGCATCCTGGGCACATCTCCATCATTGCATTTCTCTCTCTATTATAATTATCTGCCTATATGTCTCTCTTACCATTCACCTGTAAGCTCATGAAGGGCAGAAAACATCCATCTTGCATGTTCTATCTCTAGCACCTAGGTTTTATCTGGCATGTCATAAAACTCATTTTTATCTCTCTGGCTCCCACTACAGGTAATAAGACTATCACAGCTTCACAAAATCAGAGCCACTCCTTCATCTCTTAAGGATAAAATCTCCTATTCACGTAGACTTCGTTTAGTGGTTTACTTTACTGTTTAATTGTGAATCTTACTCTATAGTAAGAATATTACTATTATCATTAACGTGATTATTATTGTTTATTATTATACACCGCTCTTAAAATTTGGCCATTCGTTTATCGCTAAGCATGTACTGATTGTTTTCTTTATGCTTAAACAACCCTGTGACTGCCGAGAATCCAAAAGCGAAAGACTCCGTGTCTGCCCTCAGGACAATAAAGTATTTAATTATTAATTTGGTCACGTGGTAAAAATAAAAATCATTGGGGCATATGCTAGGAAATGTGGAGGAAATGATAGTGGTAGCTAATGAATGATAGGCAAATCATTTGAAAAAGGCTACATCAGGGGCGCCTGGGTGGCGCAGTCGGTTAAGCGTCCGACTTCAGCCAGGTCGCGATCTCGCGGTCCGTGAGTTCGAGCCCCGCGTCGGGCTCTGGGCTGACGGCTCAGAGCCTGGAGCCTGTTTCCGATTCTGTGTCTCCCTCTCTCTCTGCCCCTCCCCCGTTCATGCTCTGTCTCTCTGTCTGTCCCAAAAATAAATAAAACGTTGAAAAAAAAAAAAAAGAAAAGAAAAAGGCAACATTCACTAAATGCTCATTATGTAGCCGGCTCTGTTTTAGGTATTTGATGGATTTTCTCTTCAGTTCTTACTCTAGGCCCTGAGAGGAAAAATAACTTGCCTAAGTTAGCCAAGTTTAAAACCAGGTCTTATCAGATTTCAAAACCAGAACCAGAAGAGAAACAAAAAAACCCCAAAACAATACACTACAGAACACCTGCACGGGTCAAAGTTTTCTCTAAAGAGCTTGTGAATGCAACAGTGGAGATGTGCAGACACCTGATGGAAATGTCACGTTTATGCTCAAGCAAGTTGTGCAGAATAATTAAAAACCTAGTAGATGTGCTTGGTTTTAGCTTAAACTCTGCAAACTGCACGGCAATGCTGGTTCTTTCATGGCATCCAGAAGCTCAACTTGGCTGTCGCGTATGACACTGGCTACTAGAGAATGTGTATCAGTGCTTCAGAAATACAATTTGTTGGTAGAGAAAATCTTTCAATATTGAGGACCCATGGGAACATGCAGTAGGAGGAGCCCTTGGTAATCAGGAAGCTTATAACCATTGAATAAGGCAATTGGAAGTGGTGGGAAGTCACTTGGAGCCTGGACTCCACTTCCTGGGGCAGGGACAACAGCATGGGGACCGATGGAGGGCAGGGGGCTGGGAGGAGGAAGGAGCACCTGATTTCAGGTAGCATGGGGTTCTCAGACTCATGGGGACAAGTTTGGCACACCTCTTCCTCAGCTTCCAGTGAAATCTGAGCCCCAGCACCAGAGAAAGGCTGTCCGGGAGCATTTCTGCTACCGATGTCTTTATCAAAGCGTGAGCATTCTTTTCTACTCCAGAAAGAATCACTTGTTCCATGAGATTATTTGCAAGGCCCTGAAAAGGGGCCATTTAGAGATCTTGCCTGGGAAAAGAAAAGAAGCACTTCAAGTTTGTACTTTGTCCTGTACTCACGTACAACCGATCCGTGACAACTGTGTGTAACGGAGAGCAGTCTACCAAAGGTGACGGGATTACACACACTGATTATTTGGTTGGAACGAGCCGTTCCAGTGTGTTTAAAATTCGTTCAGATCCATTCTTACGGGCGCCGTGCAAGAGAAAAATAAGTTTTCGCATTTGGAAAGGAAGAGAGGCTGTGAGAGCAGAGAGATCACACCTTATCTCCCTCCCCCCCCCACTCCACCCCGCCTTTCAACACAGAAGGAAGACTCAACTGAAAACTTTAATCTATATCGACTTAACAACTTCACTGCAGGAAACACTTTGACTTGTTGAAGAGAAAGATAAAACCAAGTCAAAGCAGTAGAGGAAAGACAAGGTCTGTACAAGAACGTAAGATGACCTTGGAGAGATCCCAGCCGAATACGATGTTGTGTCACCGAGACAGTAACCCCTCCGCTCCTGGCTTTCATCTTCTCCGAATAAAAAGTGACTTTTTCCTGCATTAAAGTTCATCATAGATCTTTGAGAGAAGACACTCGGCGCATGACGCAATCTAGGCAGTGCCTGAGAACAAACATGACAGAGCCATGCCGGCCTTTTTTTCCCTTAGTGGTCAGTCTGAAAAAATATAAGGTGTTGAATAGAATTTTATTGGTACTTTAATTGCTGTTATAAAAAATAAACCCAGTAAAAACTAACATGGCAGCTACCAAAAAGGTGTGTATTTCTACCATCTATAGGATTAAATGGAATAAATCCATCGTCTTTGCGAAGAAGCATCCCAGGAAAATAACAAGGCGGTATGTTGCCATTGTTTTGCATTTGGCTTTCATGGTGGAGACAAGTTGAATGGGAACGTTTTACTACCACTGAGCTGAGAAAGGAATAGAATATTTGTAAAGGAAGGGAAAAATGTACAAGAACAACTAAAACTTTCAGATCACCCCAACACTCCATTTTTTGCAAATCATTTTTGTACCGAAAACCTTAAGAAAGTCACTAACGTCGGGTGGATTCACTTGACTTGTGTTTTTGCCACTCTCTATGCTTTTCTGTACCAGTCTCTACTCACACTGGTCTTTGAAAATCCCCTGCCCGAATTTAGTACAAGACAAGGCGAGCTGGAGGCATGAGCTCCAGAAGGACCTTGCACATTACCTCATTTGGTGTCTGCTCTCTCAGATTCTGACTCACATTCATTCTCTACTGTAGCTTCTGCCTCAGATCCAGCAGCTGGACGCATAAGCAAACTAAGTCTCGGGTCCTCAGCTTTCATATCACCTCAGAGACTTTGAGAGGGGTCTCTTCCTTCTGAGAAGGCTTTCCCATAGACCAAATGATCGGTGATCAGTAACCAACGTGCCTTCTGGCATAAACAACACGTGCCTTTACTTACATATGGCCCTCAAGGCAGCTCCCTCTGGGAATGGCCCAGTTTGGTGAGCAGTTTATGCAAAAGACTGGGGAGTGTGGACTGAAAAATCTGACATATTTCAGATTATTTGCAGCAACTCCTGATTTTCCATCCGTGGCAAACTGGTCCACCTTGTATAGTCTCTCATGCTATAGCCCTTCTCCCAGGCCCACTACTCATGTATTCAGCAGATGCTTAAATGTCTACCTTGTTCCAAGCTTAGGCAGTCAAAATACAATGATAAAACAATAATAGTCCCTGCTATCCAGGATGCATGGCTGAGATCCTTCAGTTTGGGGAAACCAGGAACATGAAAGGCAAATAGTTTATACAGTTTTATATCTGCACTTTTTAAAAAAAAACTTTTTTTAATGTTGATTTATTTTGGAGAGAGAGAGACAGAGTGTGAGTGGGGGAGGGGCAGAGAGAGAGGGAGACACAGAATCCGAAGCAGGCTCCAGGCTCCGAGCTGTCAGCACAGAGCCCAATGCAGGGCCCAAATCCACAAACCATGAGATCACGACCCGAGCCAAAGTCGGGCACTTAACCGACTGAGTCACCCAGGCGCCCCCTATGATGGCATATTTTCTAACTGGTGGCCCAAGCCAAACATCTATGAAGTCTCTAAAGGAAAAAAAGAAATGTTGCCCTCTTTATTTGAGAAGAAGTATATGGGACAAAAGTGTTAGAATAATGAATTCATGCTCATTCTGGTCCTCGTAGTCTACTGTATTAAAATCAAATCAAGGATAATGGACTTCCTTCATGGTTTAGAGATTTAGGTCTTGATTTTTTTTAACTCATTTTATGGATTTTTTTTTAACTCATAAAGCTTCCAAATCATTAATAAGAAACAGCCACTTACTTTCTCCCAAAGCTGTAAGCGTCTATAGGACCCTTTCTTTCCTAGCTCCATAATTACTGATGTCATTCAATGGTATTCAACGTCTAAAGAGAGGTAATAGGTTGACAGTGGGAATGAAGACAACAGTCCATAGAAAACCTTGCAGAAGAGCCCGTTGCTACTTAAACACAATTTGAAATTCAAAATCCTCTTTAATATTCAGCAGCTGAAAGCTGTCTCTGACTCCACTTAATCTTGACCTTAAATGAATGTGGATCGTTTCCAGAGGTCTGGATGACACCAGAAAATGATAACATTGGTGGAAGCCAGTAACAGAAAAGGACCATATCTATTCCCACACCTATACCTATACCTACGTTAATACCTGTACCTATTCTTATTCTTATTCCTATAGCTTCTTGAGGATATATCTGGTTATCTGTAGGATCCTTAACACAGCCACAGTCTGCTCTATAAATATTGCGGAATCTATGAATATACAGTTCTCCCAGAATTAAGAATGAATTATGATGACCACAGAAAGTGGCATAATACCAATTTGCTGTCACCGTGCCCAAAACATGGTTTGCATTGTTTTAAGGGAAAGGATCCTTTATCATAATGGATCACCTAGTATGTACTAAGTCCTGCCTTCATTTCTATTTTAATTGAGCATTCTAAAATTGACATTCATACTTGATATTACACTTTTTTCCATTTCAAACAACACGATCAAAAACCAAAGGATGTATTTAGAATTAGAAAGTAAAAACAGTACCATTATACCTATGAAACATCTTTTTAATTTAGTTGAATCCATAGACAGCTGGGTCAAGTAGAATGTACTAGATGAGTTGAGACGATGATTCTGGGTCAGGTCCATGCAAAGATACAGGTCTAGGTATCTTTACAGGAGTTAGGGCGCTCATCCAATGCTCTTAGAGAAAAATCTCTTATGAGGTTCTAAATTAGACATCCAAAGATACAGAATCAGGGCATCCAGAGCCAGAGTGTGAAAAAGCAAATAAAAAAAGGAGACATTCCTCAGGATCTATGGATTTCTCTACAATAAATGTGAGTCATTCTGTCATGTTATTGTTGGAAGAGAGATAATTTTGGTTTTACGTGTGGAAACCAACGTGCTGCATTCTTTCTGGGGAAGAAAAAAAAAGGAGGTTCTTTGATTCACATGCAGTTATCCTTAAGCTGTCTCCAAAGTTCACACTTTTAAAATATCCAGAACTTTCTAGTCAAACCATCAGAAACCTAAGACACTTTCTCTGAAAGAATTGTGGAATTTTAAAATGACCTTGAAAATTCATATGAACTTCAATGTGATTCAGAATTTAGTGGATAAGAAACGCATCATGCAACTTGCCAATGCTAGAGAAAAGACAGAGTTAACTTTTCAGATAGTTTCCCTGATCCAGAGATGTAAAGAAAAAATTAATAGGTAATTAATTGTTCCTTAGCTACTGAGTGTGTAGTTTCCCACTCACATTCTTACGCATTAGAATACCTCAAGTCAAATGGTGCTATTTAACGATGTGCAATTCCATGGACAAATGAAAGCAGCCAATACGGATATAAAGCAAGTATCACAAGAGTTGACACGTCAATTCTATAGAATCCAAATCTAAATAGAACACTAAGTTTGATGTGGCTACATCATTGGCTAGCTGTAAACTAAGTCTATTTCACTTTGAATAAGTCTCCGTGGACATTTGCTGGTGCATCTTCAACTGATGCTGAGTATTTCTAGAGATGCCAGGCGGTTGGGAAGAACACGACTTATCATGAGAGAAGTCCCAAAGCTTAAAACTCAAAATGGCAATTTGAAGTTGTCAATTTATAAGCCACATGAGTAGCATCATGCACTTGGTCCACAAATGGATGGTCCACTGGGTGGACAGCCAATCATAAGAACCAGGAATTGAGAGACTCAGCTGAAGTTGAGGTCACATGAAGTCAGGCTTAGGCAGCCATTTTGACTATGTGTAACTGGAGTGGACCAAGCTAGTTCGCAGAAAGAACAATGATGTTGCCATGAACAACCACAACCAAAGACACAAAAGCCCACGAGATTCTGGCACAAGCCCCCTGTAAAGGGGGAAAGGATTGTTGCTTTATCTCCCATGACTTCCCAATTTCAGATTTAGCTCTTTCATGGTATTGACTATATTCACATCCTTGAATTGTATAACTTGCCCTTTTCATTAGCTTGAGTTGGTATCATTTTATTACAGCCAAACAATTCCTGACCAGAATATGGGCTTCCCAAAAGTGGGGGCATTGCCTGTTTTGGCCATGACTTAAGAACCACACTTAGCAACCAACAAAGACGTTGAATGAAATGACTACGAGGAGAGAAACATAAATTGTGCCAAAGGATTCTGTGAAGGATAAGATAGTGAAGATAGAAATGGAGAAAGGCCTTCAACATTGAGTAGGACTTACATGACAAGAGAAGAAGCTTTTAGGCAGGGGAAGGCACCAGCAAAGTGTTTTTCAGATTTGTGCTTAACCAACGTTTAGTGTGTACCTATGATCCAGCAATGATGCTAAGTGATTTCAGACATAATTAACAGAGGGATCACTTTGCTCTCATGCCTCCGTTCCTTACCCACACCTTAAAAATCTTACCTTCCTTTGCCATTCTAGGGTCCCAGATGGTCTGCCTCTATGTCTCCACTGAGACATGAGAGTAAAGTGGCATCTGGGAAGGAATGGCTCACACGTCAGTATAGAATAATTTTGCTCACGGCCACCTACTGTGAAATTACAGCCTGCCTGCCTTGGTCATTGTAGCCCTTTATATATATTTCAAATTAACATGGACAGAAGTGAGTCTGGAAAAATTAGAGAAAAAAAGAAATACAAGTGTAACTTATGTGAAGGAATATGAAGTTTAAAAACATGCTGATACATAGATCCACCTGTATGAGAACATCCGAATTATTTACATGCAGGTGCCCCTGTGAAACATATATATATATAAAAAAACAAACCCTGAAGATAAATGAAGCAGAGTAAATATATGAGTACTTTGAGAAGTAAAAAGGCTCTGTATAAACACAAGGCACTTTTATTGTTATGTATTATTTTGATACACAATAAAATATTCATCACTGAACGCGAGGCACGGAGGGGAAAGCTGTGTGCAATGCAATTTGATTTTCAAACCTGGCTGACAGGTCTGCTTATTCTGAGCTACGATGCTAGCAGTGGAAATCACACATATGTGTGGATGTCAAACAACAGAAATTAAGTTACAGAACAGAGGACGGATGCTTTTTGGTGGGGATGAATCAGCTTTTTAGAAAGCATATTTAGTATTGCATGCCAAGGAAAAGGAAAAGGAAAGATTACAAACATTATTGGAAACTGGCCCTCATATGAAGGATGATAAGTGTCCCAAGAAGAGACTTCCAGGATCTCTCCATTGGATCTTTGGTAGGGGTAAATAAGAAGGAAAAAAAAAAAAAAAACCCAACCCAATGTTAAGTAGTCCCATTCTGATTACTCAAAGTAGCCCAGTAGAGCTCTGTGGCCCTTAAGAGAAAGGATAAAACACAGTGCTTGTAGCTATGAACTACGGAAGAGACCAGGTCTTTCATCTGGCAGAAAAGGCAAGGTGAATGGAGGCATAAAGGAGACTGAGAGGTTCCAGCACCATAACCTTGAGTGGTTAGTAACATTTTGTGTTAAGAGAATATGGGACTTGGAGTTGGAGGGCCCAGGCTTTCCCTCAACTGTATCACTTGTGGGCTGTATGAGCCCAAGAAAGACATTTAATTTCTCGGCTTGGTTTCTTCATCAGAAAACTGATAATAATAATGGCTTTCACCCTAAGTTAGGAATTCTGAAACTCTAAAGAGCTAACAATGCTTGTAAAAGTACTTTCAAAATGGAGTACTTTCAAAATGGGTGTCATAAAACCCATCATTAAGTAAAAAATCCCTTGAGGAGTCCCAAGGCAAGTTTGGGGTGAAGCAGTTTGGGAAGTAGTTTAAGTGGCAGGAAAAGGGGTCACACTCCCAGATGATTCCAGAGGCTTCTATCTCACAGCCCCTCCATCTTGCCACCTACACTGACCACTCAATAAACCTCAGGCTTCATTTGCCACTTGGAGGCACATTTTCATTTTCAGAACTCCCCTTGTTATTCTTATTAACCCAATTTCTCCTTTTGGCTTAAAAATATTGGTGAGGGGGTACAGGGAAGGAGGAAAAAGACAATAGCAATACTTGGGGCAATTTTCTTGGCCTGGTCTCTACAGAACGCCCTTGCCCTTCCCTTACCCTCCTGGCTTGGATTTTAGGCAATCCTCTCCAGACACAAAGATGTCTTATCTCTCCCTCTACAGGTCTCTACTCACCTCACCCTAGGGAATCTCTTCCTAGAAATCTGGAACACAGCGAATAAAGCAGGACCTCAATGGTGCTCTGAGCACTGGGTATGGCAGCTCTCATTATTGTTATGTTGCAAATGAAGAAGGTTGGAGCTAAAAGATTGAGTGGCCGACTCAAAGAACCACCCTCTGAGTCATTGTTGAAGCTGAAAATGGAATCCAAATCTCCTCAATCTGGACTCAAAATTCAACGATGTCTTCTTGAGGTCCAGATACCCCCCAGAACCTTCATCAGTCTCAATGGTTTTCAGAGGAATTTGCTTTGTACACCCTGGTTTGAGGAATAGAGGAAAATTTACATGTCCAGTATTGGCGGGTAGGAGAAACCCTTTCAAGGAATGAGGATAAGGAAACCTTCTGTTCTAGAAGTCACAAAGTCGAGAGCTCATCAGTCCATTTGGACTGTCTGCAGGTACAACTGGCCACAAATAGATGGGTCCAGCACATTCTTTCATCCCTTTTCAAAATTACGCTCTTGCCGCGACATACTGGGGAAACCCCACCATATTTCTTTCTCGCACTCACCCTTGCTCTCTGTGCTTCCCTAATGACCTGCCTCAGATTGTGTCCCCTGCTACCGAGCACCAGGCAACAGAAGATTCTCATCCACACCAACCTGGCTCTGAGTCCTCCCACAGGCCCCACTCTGTGTCTTCACTTCAACGGTATATGCCAGATGCTATCAGGTGCCCAAGGCACCACAATGAACACAGTATATACAATCCCCAAATGAAAATATAAAAGGTAGAGACCGTCAAAGGGGGAAAAAGGATAGGGATGGAAGGGTCTGATCTGTGTGTGGGGGGGGGGGGTCTGATCTGTGTGTGTGTGCGTGTGTGTGTGTGTAGAAAGGTCTGATCTGTGTGTGTGTGTGTGTCTGATCTGTGTGTGTGTGTGTGCGTGTGTGTGTGGAAAGGTCTGATCTGTGTGTGTGTGTGTGTGTGCACGTGTGTGTGAGGGTCTGATCTGTGTGTGTGTGTGTGTGTGTGTGTGTGTGTGTGGAAAGGTCTGATTGTGTGTGTGTGTGTGTGTGTGTGTCTGATCTGTGTGTGGGGGGGTCTGATCTGTGTGTGTGTGTGCATGTGTGTGTGTGGAAAGGTCTGATCTGTGTGTGTGTGTGTGAGGGTCTGATCTGTGTGTGTGTGTGCGTGTGTGTGTGTGTGTGTGTGTGTGTGTGGAAAGGTCTGATCTGTGTGTGTGTGCGTGTGTGTGTGTGTGAGGGTCTGATCTGTGTGTGTGTGTGTGTGTGTGTGTGTGTGGAAAGGTCTGATTGTGTGTGTGTGTGTGTGTGTGTGTGTGAGGGTCTGATCTGTGTGTGTGTGTGTGTGTCTGATCTGTGTGTGGGGGGGTCTGATCTGTGTGTGTGTGTGCATGTGTGCATGTGTGTGTGTGGAAAGGTCTGATCTGTGTGTGTGTGTGTGAGGGTCTGATCTGTGTGTGTGTGTGCGTGTGTGTGTGTGTGTGTGTGCGTGTGTGTGTGTGTGAGAGTCTGATCTGTGTGTGTGTGCGTGTGTGTGTGTGTGGAAAGGTCTGATCTGTGTGTGTGTGCGTGTGTGTGTGTGTGTGTGTGAGGGTCTGATCTGTGTGTGTGTGTGTGCGTGTGCGTGTGTGTGTGTGGAAAGGTCTGATCTGTGTGTGTGTGTGTGTGTGTGTGTGTGTGTGCACCCACGCACGTATGCACACATGCAAGCTCACTCTATGTGGTCAGCAAAGATGAGAGCTGAGTGGACGCCAGAGAAAGTAAGGGAGTAAGCCACGTGGATAACTGGAGTAAGAACATTCTAGGAAAACTCGTGCATTCTAAGCACACTGGTACAGAGAACAGGTGGTGGACACCGAGGCTGGAGAACCATGAGGGAGGGCAGAGAGAAGAGAACTGTCAGAGGCTAGTTGCATGGGAGGCTGAGAAGTTTGTATAAGGCTTTGAGGATTTTGAATGCCATTTGGGAAATTCAAATTTCAAATGGAAAGCCACTGGGAGGTGGTTTTAAGTACCCCCCCCCCCACTCTGCCCCGCAAGTCGTTGGTTTTAAGCACAAATTAAAATGATCTGGCCTAATACTGTGGCTACGGGGTGGAGAAGAGATAGCTGGCCAGGGAGACAAGTCATGATACCAGCGGTCCAGGGGACAAAGGATGGTGGCTTGGACTTGGGTGTTTGAGGTCAAGACCATGAGAAGAGGCTGGGTGAGGCATTGTTAAGATCGAGCTAACCAGAGCTGATGACAGGTTGGGTGTATAGTGTGAGAGGAAGGGAGGAGCTAAGGAGGGCATGGTAACTCTGGGCCTGATCCAACAGGGATCTTCAGTCCCACCTCGAAAGGGGGGCACTCCTGGGGCAACAGGTCTCCATGAAAATTCGAGAGTTCTCTTTGGGACTTGGTAAGTTTGCTGTGTCTGCTCAATACCCAAGTCGAGATGCCATTTAGGTATCAAGATCAGGAGAAATGGGGCCAGCGAAAAGAGCTGAGAGGTGCAATTAGTGAGCTCAAGAACAAGGAAGAGCCGGGATTAATTAGCTGGGAGACATGTGGACCGTTTATTTTAAGTTGCTATACACACTGTAGGATTTTTTTTAATAGAGAAGAGTTTTTTTCCTTACTCCAAAGAGAATATGAGGGTTTTTAAAATTATAACATACCCAAAAAGGTAAGATAAGAATCAGAATATTTAATATTCAGTTTCCAGCCACCTCCTATTTTGTCCTAAATGTTCATGCATGCACATGCGCATGTAACAATTATTGTTAGAATGTTTCTTGAGTGACTCTCACTTGTGCAGGCAGGCAGGCACCGGGCGTGCATTGGTGTGCGCTGTCTCCCTTACTCCTCGCCGCTGCGTGGCCGACAGATCCTGTAAGCACCCCCCTCCTAGAGTTGTTCTTGTGACAGAGGTGCCTGGGACTCGGGGTTTTGGATTCCAGAGCCTGGCTTTTGCCTACTACCTTCTCAACCTTCACAGAATTGCCACTAGAAGGCGCATATTAAGCAGCAGGAGCCCCCATGCACTGCTGGTGGGAATGCAAAATGGCGCACCCACGCCGGAAGACAGTTGAGTGGTTTCTTACAAAGCTAAACGTACTCTTACCACGCAATCCCGCAATCGGCTTCCTCGACATTTACCCACATGAATTTAAAACGCTTGTCCATGCACGTGGATGTTTATAGGAGCTTTATTCATAATAGCCCAAACTTGGAAGCGACCAACGAAAAGACAAGGAAGACGTGTAAATGTGTATTACTAGGTGAAAAGAGCCAATCTGTAAAAGCTACATATTGTATGATTCCAACAATGTATGTTCTGAAAGGCAAAACTAGCGACCGTACAGAGAACAGTGGTTGCCAGCGGTTTGTGGAGAGGGAGGGGTGAACAGGTGGAAGGTAGGGAATATTTAGGGCAGCGAAATTATTTTGGATGATACTATAATGGTTTTGTATGATACGAATTATTGTGTATGATACCGTAACGTTTGTTAAACCTATAGAATGTAGAACGCTAAGTGTGAATCTTAATATAAGTGCTGGGATTTGGGCGATAATGATGTGTCAGTGTGGGTTCGGAGATGATAAAAGTGAGAGGGCTGCATGGGCAGGGCCTTCACACACAGCTCTCTGGGGGCCTGGAGGGCAGAGAGGATGGAACCAAAGAGGATTATTTTCCAGTTCCAAGATCCATGGAATTCGCCTTGCTCAGTTTTGGACTACGTTTTTGCTCTTTATTTTTATTGTTATTATTTTTTTTTTTTAGTGTGTGTTTTTGAGAGGGAGGGAGAGAGAGAGAAACAGAGCACGAGCAGGAAAGGGGCAGAGAGAGAGGGAGATACAGAATCCGAAGCAGGCTCCCGGCTCTGAGCTGTCAGCACAGAGCCCGATGTGGGGCTTGAACCCATGAACCGCGAGATCATGACCTGAGCCGAAGTCAGATGCTTAGCTGACTGAGCCACCCAGGCGCCCCTGGACTATGGTTTAACCCCCTTCCTTCTTTCCTACTTCTCCCTTCTAGAATAGGAATGCCCATCCTATGCTTGATCCATCGTATTTTGGGAGCACACAGCTATCTGTTTTCACAGGTTCACAGCTGGAGAAGAATTTACCCTCAGAATGAATCATACCTCAAGCCTCACCCATATCTGATTTAGATGATATTTAGATGAGACTCTGGACTTCAGCCTTTACGTTGAAATGTGTAAAGACTTGGTGGGGGAGCTGTCGTGACGGGATGAATGCATTGCGCATGTGAGAAAGATGTGGATTGTGGAGGGTCAGGGGTGGAGTGTTTTGGACTGAATGTTTGTGTTCCCTCAAAATTTGTGTGTTGAAGCGCTAATTCCCAAGGTGGCTGTTTTGAGAGAGGGGGTCTCTAGGAAGTAATTATGGTTAAATGAGGTCATTAGAGTGGGGCCTCTGATAGGGTCTGATAGGACTCATGTCCTTAAAAGAGACAACAGAGAGGTGTGTGTGTGTGTGTGTGTGTGTGTGTGTGTGTGTGTGCGCGCGCGCGCGCATGCAAGTGCGGAAGTGCATGTATGCACGCACGCACACACGTGCACACATGTGTGGAGGAAAGACTGTGTACGGTGAGAGCAGGTGGCGATCTGAGAGCCAGGAAAAAAGTCCTCACCAAGGATCAACTCATCTGCACCTTGATCTTGGATTTCTCAGCTTCCATAACTGTGAGACAGAAATTTCTGCTGTTTAAGCCGTGTGTAGTCTGTGGTGTTTTGTTAAGGTGGCCACGGGTGGACTCGTGCAGTGTCCAATATCTTTCATTCAGCTTCTAGGCTGTTTGAACTGTGCTTTTATGTTTATTTTTAACATATATGTGGTGGCATTTGGAGATGGGGCCTTTGGGGGGGTCATCAAGGTTAGATGAGGTCATGAGGGTGGAGGCTCTGTGATGGGATTAGTGTCCTCATGGGAAGAGATGCCAGAGAGCTTGCTCTCTCTCTCTCTCTCTCTCTCTTTCTCTCTGTGAACATACAAAGAAGAGATCATGTGATCACATAGCAAGATGGCTGCCACGAATGTGCCAAGAGAAGAGGCCTCAGAATGAAGCCTACCTTGCTGGAACGCTGATCTTGGACTTTCCAGCCTCTAGAACTATGAGAAAGAAAATGTTTGTTGTTCAAACTGCCCAGTCTGTGGTATCATGTCATGGCGGCTGAGAGGCCTATGGCATTTATTCCAGTTTTCCTCAAATAACGGAGACCTTTATATAGAAATGTTTGTTTTTTTTTTTTTTCAACGTTTATTTTATTTTTGGGACAGAGAGAGACAGAGCATGAACGGGGGAGGGGCAGAGAGAGAGGGAGACACAGAATTGGAAACAGGCTCCAGGCTCTGAGCCATCAGCCCAGAGCCCGACGTGGGGCTCGAACTCACGGACCGCGAGATCGTGACCTGGCTGAAGCCGGACGCTCAACCGACTGCACCACCCAGGCGCCCCTATATAGAAATGTTTTGATAACACTTCCGATACTGTCCACAGAATAAGTTCCTAGAACTAAAAACTGAATGCAGGCTTCCCATGCTGCTCTCTGCCAACCATCCTCTAGAACCCTGGGACCGTTTCAGAATCTTCACGCCGTGCAGGCACATGTTCCTTTTCCTGCATGCTCGCCAAAGTTTTGAGTTATTATTTTTTTAATTATTACCATTTTGAAAGTGATAGTGGCATCTCGCCAAATATTCTATTTGTATTTCTTGGATCAACAGTTAAAACATTTTCATCTACTCAAAAACCCCCTTCCGTTTTGGAATCACCGTCCAAGTGACTAAGAGTCTAGACCACATTTCTCACTTCTTCCACCGTCTTGTTAAATGTCTCATTTCCTCTCTCACGGGGGATCCACCAAGTCCAGAGGTCAGCCTGTCTCCCTCTAAGACTCAGAAGACAATCAGTGCGGACACAGTTGGGATGGAACCGAGGCAAAGCTCCTGCAGGTTGGTCCCCACCAGACCCTTTGTATTCATAACCTCATACACAGTAGAAGGACACCAGGAGGTGCCGATATAGACTTCTACTCCCAGGTGGAGGCTCTGAAGGGATGCATACCAACCTGGACAGGAACAAAGCTCCAGAAGCCTGTGGGGGACTGAGAAGAGATTCAAATGGGATTAAGTTGAAAGAAACTAAGAACAAAGCAAGTGTTTAATAAGTGAATAACTGAACGCGCGTACGTTGCCTTCATCTTTTGGCACTTAAAGCTGGCACTAACGAGTTGGGAATATAAAAGAGGTTATTTATTTAATTAGTAATGTTTTAAGAAAAGGGCTAAAAGTTTACGATGTAACGGATTTGCAAATGCATGACAGCCATAATTTATTATTAATGCCAGCATTACTCTTGTTATCATACAAAGCTAGGAAGTTGAGATCAACTTTAGGGTTTAATCTACATCCTAGCTGTCATAATTATACACGGCTATAATGGCTATAATTTATTGAGCATCTCCTACGTGTCAGACGGTAACGACTTTATAAACACCATCTCATATGATTAAAATCTAGCTCTGGAACTCTGAAATACCAGAGTAGGCAGCATGGAGACATATTTGCATCAAGTTCCTTAAGCGAACTATGAGAAGTAAGGGAGCCCTTGGCCGAATGATCACAACTCCCAAATTCTGTTATTAAGATTTTGAAAAGAAGAGAGTATAAAGTCAATGGAACCTCCGAAAAGGCCAGAAATTCCCTTTAGGCATGACACAGAATCCACACTCAGGGACACCGGCTGTCCTGGGAGTCTCCGGGCCAGTCCCCGAAGGAACTGGGTTCCTGGGCGGAAGGGACTGCAGTGAAGATAAAGGCTAGAGTTTGACGGCTTAAGAGAAAGAAGTCTATTCACTTCTGGTTAAAGCGCTCGTGCTGCTTGCAGAGAAGGGAGAGCAGTAGCAGTCCCTAGCGAGGACCGCAAGTAGCAAGGACACGAGGCAGACACAGGGCAGGAAAACCAGCCGCTAGGTGGGAAGGAATCTCAGCGCCCGGGTCAGAGACACCCAGGAAAGGTGTGTAAGCACCACGTGGGCAGGGACGCACAGGGCACGCATGGAGGACAGATAGGGGAATATACGAGGAAATCTAAATGGGCATGACAAGGTACTCAGTAAATCCTTGCTGAAAGAAAGAATGCGTAAATAAGTGGACAGGTTGGGGGTTCTAGGAGCAAAAACATGACGAGCCCGAATCCTTTGGAAACTCCAATCTTCTGGACACTCATCGTCTGAGGTTAAACCAAAGCACCACTTTGGAATAAATTCCTTTTCTCAGTTATTGCTTCCTTTTTTAAGCTATCTGAGTCTCGGGAAACGTCGTGGTCAGAAACGAAAGTCAGTGTGTTGTCTTGTGAAATGACTATTTAATAAAAAGATTTTTCTTTCTTTCTTTCTTTCTTTCTTTCTTTCTTTCTTTCTTTCTTTCTTTCTTTCTTCTTTCTTTCTTTCTTTCTTTCTTTCTTTCTTTCTTTCTTTCTTTCTTTCTTTCTTTCTTTCTTTCTTTCTTTCTTTCTTTCTTTCTTTCTTTCTTTCTTTCTTTCTTTCTTTCTTTCTTTCTTTCTTTCTTCTTTCTTTCTTTCTTTCTTTCTTTCTTTCTTTCTTTCTTTCTTTCTTTCTTTCTTTCTTTCTTTCTTTCTTTCTTTCTTTCTTTCTTTCAGCCATCAGCTTCCAGAGTCTCAAAGCTAGTCCCTTGCCTGTGTGCCCTGAACTCTCCAATCCTGCCTCCTGGGTTCAGTGTTCCCACAGGGAAAATAAGGGCTTATTTTCTTGTTATCGTCCTCTGTAGTGTGATGAGACTCCATCCGTCCCAGCCACCTAAAGTTTTAGTTTACTTTACCAGTTCCACCTGATCATGTTTACTCTTGCTGTTTAACGCCTGGTTTTGATTTTCCCTCGCCCCAGGCTTACCCTTTCCAGCCTCCAAACCCCCCAGAGCAAACAGCCTCCCAAGGGTGGGTCCTCCTTATCTCTCTGCTGTGCCAGGTACGCATCTCCCTTGGGATGCTACTAACTGGCCCAAGATTCATCAGTATAAGCGAAAAAGCCCTTCTGCTCCAAGTCTTTAACGTTTTTTTTTTAATTTATTTTTTATTTTTTTATTTTTGAGACAGGGAGAGACAGAGCATGAACAGGGGAGGGTCAGGGAGAGGGAGACACAGAATCTGAAACAGGCTCCAGGCTCCGAGCTGTCAGCACAGAGCCCGACGCGGGGCTCGAACTCACGGACCGCGAGATCATGACCTGAGCCGAAGTCGGCTGCTTAACTGACTGAGCCACCCAGGCGCCCCATCCAAGTCTTTAAATACATTGTTTGTGCATCGGGGAACATAAAGATTACTTAACATTTGAATGTTAGCGTTGATGTCCAATCCAATATCTTCCCTTCCACTTTTCGTTTTAAGACTCTATTTGCCTACAGCCATTCTGGGTTCACAGCAATGCTGAGGGGAAGGTATGGAGATTTCCCATATGCCGCGTGGGCCCCCGTATGTATAGCCTCTCCTATTATCAACATTTGTGACAGCCAATGACTCTACTCTGACACCTTATAATTACCAAATGTCCATGGTTACTTAGGGTTCACTCTTGGTGTTCGACATTCTAGGATGTATGTATAATGACATGTGTCCACCGTTGTATCATGCAGAGTAGTTTCACTGCCCTGAAAGTCCTCCCACTCATCCCTCCCCCCACAGCATTTGGTGTTTGTGTTCTAGATTTCGACCATTCTGAACGATGTATAGAGGCACCTCATTATTGTTTTCATTTGCATCTCCCCAATGGCATATGGTGTCATTATTATAATATGCCAGGAGGAGTCACGGCTGGATATATAAGTTTGGCAATTTTTCAAATTATTGAAGCAATGGGAAAGGATGAGTTTCTAAAGGAGAACACCCAGAGAGAGAAGAGTTTCAGGGAGGAAGGTTAGCAGAGCATCCACACACAGAGGCCCAGGAAGGCAGGGAGGAGGGTCAGGGGAAGGACAGTGCAGGAAGCGACGTGCTCCAATTTGTGGGGGTTGGAAGTCAGCATGAAGAGGCAGCTTGGTTTTCAAAGAGTCAGAGGCATTTCTCAACTGCTCTGGGCTGCAGGCAGTACGTCTTTTGCATATAAAAAAGCATCACATGGTTGAGCTTGGGGTTTATTGATATTGATCTGTTGCCTTCCTTTTCTATCCGAACACAATTTGAGCTCTCACCCGTGACCAAACAACAAGATACTTCGCGTATAAAGTGACACGAATTCATGACATCTCTACCTAACACGGAGCAGTGGAGCAAACAGTGCTTTGCAGGCTTCAGCGTCCTAAGAGTCTGTCGACATTTCACACATCGCCGTCACAATAAATTACATAATTGTAAAGAACCAAGACCACCAAAACAGAAGTCAAGTTATTACATTTTTCATATAGCGCAATATTAAAAAATAAAACGTGCCAGCTGACCATGGAAATTGAAAAGATCAGCTTACGTTTTATTCACCAAATGCATCGATAACTAGTAGAGTATAAGGAAATGTACAGATTTTGAAGGCGGACAGATTTAGGATTGAGTCTTAACTCCACCATTTACTTATTTGCTATTCGTATGAACCGAGATAAATTATTCATGTTCTCTGAATCTCATTTATTCACCCTTAAAATGCAATCAGAATAGCTTTGTTGCCAACATAATTGGGCGATATTTGAGGTTTTAATTCATGTTGTTTTTATTTTTTCTTGTATCATGGCAGACTGCTGACTGGGCTCTGGAATTAATTCTCTACTTCTCCTTTTAATAACGGAACAACTCCTTCCACAGGAGTTTTAGCTAGGCTCGTGGCAGCTGGCTCCCAGCCCTGTCATGCCTGGCTTGCAGCTAGAGGTGGCCGTATCCCGTTCGGGGCAAAGGGAATGAGCAGAGGTGGTGTGTATAACTCCAGGTTATTACCTTAGCCATGCTTACCCTGAACTCTGCTTCCTGCTAGGGAACAGCAGTTCCTGGGCTGAACGCTGAACTTCGCGTAGCTGAACCAGCAGCCTTGGACCCAGAGGTAGAAACCATACATTTAAAACAATTTTTTAAAATGTTTTATTTATTTTTAAGACAGAGAGAGACAGAGCATGAGCAGGGGAGGGGCAGAGAGAGAGGGAGACTTGGAATCCAAAGCAGGCTCCAGGTTCTGAGCTGTTAGCACAGAGCCCGACGCGGGGCTCGAACCCACAAACTGTGAGATCATGACCTGAGCCAAAGTTGGACGCTTAACCAACTGAGCCATCCAGGTGCCCCAGAAACCACATGTTTTAGATGGTGCCATTAACCTCTTGGTCCACAGCGGTATATCTGGCTGGGTAACCTACCTATTTTTGAATTGCTTTATGAAAGAGAGAGATAAAGCTCTATTTATTTAAGCTACTAGATTTGGGGGTGGGGGGTGCTTTGCCTACTGATTAACTCTGATTTTCATCCTTCTTCCCCCAAGTCATGCCAGTTCGTATCATTGCCTCAGAGGAGATTTGTGACCGAGTCTTTTCTTTTTCCCCCAAAGCTTAATCCCTTAGAATTTGGAGGATTTGGGGAGGAAGCAAAAATAACATAAAAAGGATTCTTTGGTAGGAAAAAAAAAAGGTGTCTTGCGAAAGCAGCAAGAAAGTAAGGTTGTCAACTCCCTCTTCCCACCCTCAGCCAAGACTAAAAAATATTTCTCCCCGGATTGGGGGAAGAAAAGGAAACTTCGGGCAGCCAAGATCATGACATTAGAGCCTGGTTTTTTATAGCCTTCTAGGGAGAAAATAGGACCCCATAGTAGATGAGACAGACAGAACCCATATCACTGTAAGATTCGATGTCCAGAGGAATGGTCATGAGCAGCCCAGTCTATTGGACCTGGAAGGATATTTCAGACCATGGAAAGGAAAGATTAAGCTGACTCTATGTCAAACAGTTACCCAGGACCAGAGGCCATATCCCCCTACTCCAGCACTTTGGTGATGCCTAAGAACTGGGACAGGGTACTACCACGGGGATTGAGAAAGCCACACAGAGTGCGACAGGTTAATTTTCTACCAGCCCAGAAGCCTGACAGGGTCAGTGACATAAATCGTATGGAGCTATTGAAAAGAAAGTGATTATTTCTTTCACATTTAATTTTGACCAGATTTTGACATACTAAACCTGGATAAAATGAATTAATACATATAATATGCGTTGTAGCCTGTTCATTCCCTCTGGGCCTTATCATTGAGCACCTGCTTTATGCTAATGAGCAAAGTATGAAAGCGTTTGGGATACATTCTCTGTGCCTTCATCCAAGGAACTCAGATCAGTGAAGGAGAGGGAAAAGGGTACACAGTTTTCTATAAAGCACCAGGGACTCAGAGAAGAAAGCAAAAACACCTCTGCCTTGGAGAGCTGAACGCTTCAAATCAGAGTGACATATGAACCAGACCTCGAAGCCGAAGGGTAAACAGAGGGGACAGAAGGAGAGGATGCATTCTCCGCCCTGAGGACACAGTGTTCAATAATACATAGGTGACAGGTGGCCACGAGGTTCTGGAGGCCAGCATCACCAGAGGGGCAGTGGGAACCCCGTGACTGAAAACAGCACGGAACGAGAGAGAGATGGGCAGAGAGACGCTTAGCGGGGGGCTTGGTTTCCCCACAACCCTTACTCTCCTCCATGAAAACCTGCCCTCGCGCTTTCAAGATAAATAGGAATTGGCCCGATGGGAGGCGGGGAGGGACAGATACAAAGATCGAGAAGGAGAAAAGACCTGATGAGCAGCTGTGGTGGGGAGGAGCAGGAGCCAGAGACGGGGAAGGACGGAGGGATGGGTGGATGGATGGAGGGCAGGTGTGAACCATCCGTCCATCCAGGGCAGTGCCCGGATGCTAGCCAACCAGTGCTGGTCACCCACAGGGTGAGGACAAGACTGGTGAGTCACACGGCTTGTGTTCACGGGGGGTCCACCCAAAGCGGGCTCCCCGTGCCAGCCACTTCGTCGCCTTGCCTCTGGCCCAGTGGCTCAGGGGATTCCCTTCACACCTGCTTTTGCAAGGATCTTCAGCCTCGCCTGGACCGCACCGGAGGCAGGCTGCATAAATGATCATGCGGGTTAACATGAAGTGCTCATCAAGTAGACCGGGAGACACGAGGCCAGAAACCACTGGAAATCGGGGCCAGTGGTGGAAGGCATGCAGTCTTGCGGGGCCCCGCTTTAACAATATTCCCCAGGCAAAAGGAAGGAGAAAGGGAAAGATAACAAAGCACCGCGTTCCTGTCTTTTCTATGTAGCTTGCTTGGGCTCCCCTTCTGCTCCTGCCTGCACGTGGGAGGGTACAAGCTGACGTCTATGTCCCTCCACATCTTGTACACACCCCGACTCATCTTGTCCTTCAAAGACCACCCTGGGCCTCTAGACTGACAGCACCTGTGTTTTATGATCCGGGTATGATGCCTACACCACCCAAGCGGCCTGCCGTGAGACACGCTTTGGGGTTTGAAAACTAGACGACCACGATTTTATGCCAAAAGGCCTGAGCCTGGCTCGCCGCTGAGCCAGACTCCATATGAAAAGTCATAGCCAGAAGCTCAATCGGAGGCAATTTAATTAAAGTGAGTCGGTTATCTAGGCCCAGCAAGGCTTGCCAATTTGGCACTTGGCAACCAGCAGCCGTGCGCTTTTTCGATGGATTCTTTGTCCTCTGTCACCCAGGATCAGGCCGTGGATTGGTTTGACTTCCTTTCCCCTTCCTATTGCCGTGGCGGTGTTTCATGCCAAAGTTTGCCTTTGGGTTCTTTTTTTTTTTTCTTCTTCTTTTTGAAGTTTATTTATTTTTAGAGAGACAGAGACAGGGCGAGTGGTGGGGGAGGGGCACAGAGAGAGGAGAGAGAGAGAATCCCAAGCAGGCTCCACACTGCGAGTGCAGAGCCCGACGCACGGCTTGAACTCACAACCGGGAGATCGTGACCCGAGCTGAAACCAAGAGCGGGACGCGTAACCAACTGAGCCACCCAGGTGCCCCAGGCGTTTTTTTTTTTTTTTTCTCAAACACGGACAGTTTATAAAGAAAGGGAAAAGGAGGTAGGGGGATACTTGGGGCTGCGCTCTTATAAAAGCGCCTGCAAAGGAGTCTATGACAAATAAAAATGAACGTAGTTATTCAGTGAAGCGCTCCGATGAAAAGCTGAACACACACGCACTGTTTGCCAGGTACAAAGTACTGTCCTAAGCACTCTATCTCCATTCCCTGATCGATTACAACAACCTATGAGGCAAATGTTCTTAGCAGCCACACTTTACAGTAGAGGCAACTGTACTGAGTTGAATCGTGATGCCCCTCTCCCCAGAATTCAGGTCTACCGGGAACCTCAGAAGGTCACCCTGTTTGGAAATAGGGTCTTTGCAGACGTAAACTAAAGGAAGGATGGAAAAGACAGCACCCTGGATTAGGGTGGGACCGTGCCAAGGTGGAGGCGGAGATGGGTTGAGATACAAGGACAGGCCAAGGAACACCATCCACTGCCAGAAGCTGGGAGGGAGGCCAGCAGTGGGTTCTCCCCCAGAGCCCCCAGAAGGAACCAACCCAACCTTGAACCGTGAGAAAATAAATTTCTGTTGTTGGAAGCCACCCAGTTTACAACGTTTGTCGTGGAAGTCATAGGACACCAATACAGCCACGAAAGCCCTTGCCCTTGCCCAAGGACACTCAGGTGGTAAGGGCAAAGCCAAGCAGTCTGGGTGTTTCCAATCACTCTGCTGTGCCGACTCCAGACTCCAGAGCCAAAGGGGTGTGTGGGCGTCCTGAGAGGTTCCTCAGAGCCATCATACCTGCTTTCCACTGTATGTCTTTAATGCATTTGATTATTACCGCCGTGGTGATAAGCCATTCAATATCCCCATTTGCTACAATACTCTGTATTTGCTTCACCGGCTGCCCGATTCCAATGCCTGTTAAAATAAATATGCTTCAATTACCTTAAAATCACTCAACATCACCAGCGTTCCTACTGATATAAAACTACTGGAGTGATACAAATTTTAACAAGAGTTTGAATTTGGAAGTAATAAGGTTTTGTGATATGTGTAATGTGGGGTGATTCCAGCAGAAGACATTTAGAAACGTCTGGTTCAGACCGCAAACATTTAAGTTCCGAGGCAGCCTTCAGACTGAGCCTTGAAGGTACAGAACTTCAGGTAACCTAACAAATCTATGCCTCTTCTCTCTTCATGAACCGTTTTAGCTTGAAATTCACATTTGTTTTTAAGGAAAGTATTTTCAAGACAGCTGTAAGTGGACAAGGATGGAAAACAGTGTTGTTCCACAAATCTGACTTTGCCCTGCTTTACATTCAATAAGCACGATATCCAAACCTAGGGGACGGGCACAAGTCTGAAAGCATTTTCAGTTCTCGGGAGCCATTAAAATTACACCAGTGTGAAATTGAAGGCTGCATCTACATGGGTAATGAAGACTTCCCCATTCCTGGTCCGTGCAAATTACATTTTGCTAATATCATCCTTGACCACAGTTTCCCAAATCCTGTGCTGTATTAACTCCGACTCCAGGGGGTTGATAATGGCATTGGCTCTGGTACACACCCATAAGCTCCTTCTGGCTGTGACACATGTTTGCTGCGTTTCCCAGTTAGGACCGTTTTTCCTATCTCATGTTTGTCTTTCCTCTCTAAGTCCAGAAATGTGATAATCACAACCTCTGAAAGACTGTCTTCTGCACCTCAATTTCTTTTTTCATGGTTTGTTCGGTGTGTTTGCAACAGGTGTAAGCTTATTGCATTTTTTTTAGTTCAACATTAAAGGAGGGTGTTTCAATGGGGTTAAGGAAACAAGGGGCTAATGCAACTGTGGAAAAAAGCCCATGAAAATGTGTGAGACTTTTTGCAGGTTTCTCTTAAAGTCACAGTTTTGGCAATTGCACACTTTGGGGGTGATTCTCACTCCCCCCCCCCCACACACATAAGCTCTATGAGTGGGAAATCTGGCCCACCTTACTGTGGCAGGTATCATGGCTCTTGGCTATGTAATCACATGTGCTTTGCATGCCCAGCCCTTCTCAAAGAATCTATTTCCTTCCCCAGCTGCCTGCCCAGGGGGTGCAAGCACGAGGCCACGCCTCTGTCCCAGCCCAGCTGACTAGACCAAGTACTGTCCCCTGATCAGAAAGGAGCCATCCAGAGCCTGGCCAGCAACCTTGGCCGAATGAAAACAAACGGTGGGATGGATCAGATTCTCCTGGGGGAAACTGGAATGGAACAAGAGACTAAGTGAGCAGCAAGACGGAGACCAGGAGACGGGAAGGGATCTAGATAAATTTCACTCGAGGCGGACCACGAGGAAAACTCTACGGGCTACGGCTGCTGAGGTCAGTGAACGCACCCTACGTCCTGCCCTTTCGGGGGCCGGTGTCGTGGCTTTCTCCGTATGTCTGAGCCCTTATAATGAATTTCCCTTTCCAATTGAGTGGCTTTAATTTACAATTAATTGCCTGGATCCAAACATGGAGTGACAAGCAACCCGTGAACAGAACTTTCTCCAAACCAGTCTGCCCAGCCCTCCCTAAACCCACTTCCTCTCCCACAGATGCACTCTCCCTCCTTCCTGTCCATGTTCCACTCCCCGAAGGCAGCAAAGACGCAGCCAAACGCGGCTTAAAAAGATGCAGGCACAGAGACGGCTGCGGGAGACGAAGATCACACAGAGCCAGAACGCCGAGAAGGGGGGGGAGATCAGAATGCACAGCGTGGAGACCACCAGGCCCAGGACAGGTGGCTGCGAGCTCACAGACGCACCCTGGAGGATCCCGGTGACGGGGATTTTATGTGTCAAGTTGACTGGGCCCACAGAGACCCAGGTTAAACATGATTTCTGGGGGGGCCTGTGAGGGTGTTTTGCATGAGATTAGCATTTGAATCAGTAAACCCATAAAGTGGTGTGCCCTCTCCAACTTGGGTAAGCGTCCCCTAAGCCGCTGTGGGCCTAAAGGGAACACAAAGGTGGAGGAAGTAAACATTGGCTCCTTTGTACTTCCTGCTTGTCTGTGTGAGCTGAAAGATTGGTCTTCAGCTCTTGGTCGGGGATTTATACCTTTGGCTCCCTGGACTCCCGGGAGGTCCTCAGACTCAGCATGGAACCATACCCCTGGCTTTCCTGACTGTCCAGCTTGCAGACCACAGATTGTGGGATTTCTCAACCTCCGTAATTACGTGAGTCAACTCTGCACGCTAAATCTCTTCATATATATATATATATATATATATATATATATATATATATATATATTGGTTCCTATTGGATCTGTTTTTCAAGAGAACCCTGACTACTACAATCTCTTAGCTCCTCACTGGAGATGCCTAAAAGTGAGATGGGAGGTGCAGAGGACAAAACAGATGCTCTCTTAAGACTCTGGAAAGCGACTCTACCCGAAGATTTTGGTCCGTTGTTATTATGGTTATTTTTTTTACTTAACTCATGACTAATGTTTTAAAATATAGGTTTGCATTTAACAGAATCCTCTTATGGGGAAAAGTCAGGCTTCCAGAGGATCCTCTGTATGTTCGTAAAGATAACATTTGGTCACTCATCGGACGTTTCTAAATAAGCTCCGTGTATATCTAATGTATTAGGGGGCTGACCACAGTTTTCACGTATCTTCTGTCTTTTTTTTTTTTTTTTTTTTTTTAATTTTTTTTTTTCAACGTTTATTTATTTTTGGGACAGAGAGAGACAGAGCATGAACGGGGGAGGGGCAGAGAAAGGGAGACACAGAATCGGAAACAGGGTCCAGGCTCTGAGCCATCAGCCCAGAGCCCGACGCGGGGCTCGAACTCACGGACCGCGAGATCGTGACCTGGCTGAAGTCGGACGCTCAACCGACTGCGCCACCCAGGCGCCCCTCTTCTGTCTTTTTAACATTTAAGGGATAAAGTATCAAAGTGACTGTGGAATGTGACTCATCTTTGCCGCTTTCCAAGCCATCTGCAGGATATTGAGAGATGCACGGTTTCCAGGCTGTGAACATATAGCATGCTCCACATTCCAAACCATTGCTGGCAGCCGGGTGCTAATGGCCTCTTCCCAGCAGTGCACCCAGCTAATGGTCTCTTCCTGACTCTCGGTCAAGCATCGCTAATGACCAGCACATTGCCTGCCCACACCAAAAGTGAGAATTCCACTTCCATAGTTGAAGAGAGCCATCCAGGGGGCCCTCCTTTCAGCCACCAAAGCCAGGGGACTTGGATGCACAGCATAATAGGAAATGACTTTTGAGAGGTGAGATACGATCTGTGGTTGGGATAGACGGGTCTGAAATGGGATTCAATTGTGAACCAACAATGCCTTTGTCAGGGAGACAGCAAACCGGAAAGGACACAACATCTTTCTTTTATGAACCCGTCCATCAGTTTGATTCTGATGTCGGTATCAAAGAAGCGTTCGTGAAACCCTCAGTCACACTAAATGGACCTGAAATGATAATTGGCCCTCAAAGTTGGGGATCCACACGTGAATATGCTGCAGTTAAGTATCTCCAGCTCTCTCAGCAATCCGCTCGTTACATATGTAGAGTGGTAGGGAATCTTCCAAATTGGATAAGTTGGGTCGGAATTTACAGGGTTTATAAGTATTTGTGTTCTGCAGGTGCAGCCCTGTCTCCATGTTCTTCTGCACTCATTTTTCACTCGGGTCTTCCTGGGCAGCGCTGGAAGCACACAAAATAGACTCATGAGATCGCACCCTTCTGCCAAGAGTAGGAATCACAAGCTTCATGCTTCCTCTGCCTAAAAATATGAATTGGTATGATTGATCGGGCACCACCCGCCCCCCCTCCCCCTTTTTCTGGTCATGGCTACCTCCGTTTCAACCCTGCCTTGGTCAGACAGGGAAAGTAAACAAAGCCAAATCAAAGGGATTAAAAACAGCGTAAGTTAAATCAATGGTTCTTTCACAGCTAAATGAACTGGGAGAGCAGAAATTCTCTAACGGCGTCTTCATCTTGTTTGTTCCCCCCACACACTGAACTCATGTGTATTAAATGAGTATTTTCATCATCCTGTCCCATTTTACTCATCATGTCCCCCTGCTTTCCCAATGTACAGATGTCAAGCTAACCAGGTGTGAATAAGGAAGAGTTTGATTTATCCCTCATCTCTGATGAGAACATCCTTGCCTGTAATCCTCAACATCTTAATTTAAGTTTACGTACATAGAAAGCCAGCGTTAATGAAGACAGCTATTACCTTTGATTAGGTAAATCCATCAATCAACAATATAGACTTTAGGACTGGAAGAAACCTCATTATCTTCCATTTCAAAGTCTTCATTTTTTTTTTTAATGAAATTTATTGGTAAATTGGTTTCCAGACAACAGCCAGTGCTCATCCCAACAGGTGCCCTCCTCAATGCCCATCACCCACTTTCCCCGCCCTCCCACCCCCCATCAACCCTCAGTTTAGTCTCAGTTTTTAAGAGTCTCTTATGGTTTGGCTCCCTCCCTCTCTAACTTTTTTTTTCCTTCCCCTCCCCCATGGTCTTCTGATAAGTTTCTCAGGATCCACATAAAAGTGAAAATATATGCTATCTATCTTTCTCTGTATGACTTATTTCACTTAGCATCACACTCTCCAGTTCCATCCACGTTGCTACAAAAGGCCAGATTTCATTCTTTCTCATTGCCACGTAGTACTCCATTGTGTATATAAACCATAATTTCTTTATCCATTCATCAGTTGATGGACATTTAGGCTCTTTCCATAATTTGGCTATTGTTGAAAGCGCTGCTATAAACACTGGGGTACAAGTGCCCCTATGCATCAGCCCTCCTGGATCCCTTGGGTAAATTCCTAGCAGTGCTCTTGCTGGGTCATAGGGTAGTTCATTTTTTAATTTTTTGAGGAACCTCCACACTGTTTTCCAGAGTGGCTCCACCAGTTTGCATTCCCACCAACAGTGCAAGAGGGTTCCCGTTTCTTCATTTTTAAGAGGAGGAAACTGAGGCCGTCAAGAGGTCAGGCAACATGCCATGTTCCTCTCAGGTAAAATTGCTAAGGCTCAGCTGTGATCGGACTGGGCAGCTGCCAGCAGGAGGAGGGATGAACACAGAAGGTCCCACAGGGCGGGATAGTTGCCACCAGCCCAAGGAACGAGGAGATAAAGGTGACCAATGGCGTGAGCTTTCCAAAAAAGCACTGTTTCCTTTTTAAAAGATCGTCTTCCATTCCGGGATGGTCACTCCTACTTTTTAGGATGAAAATATCTTTCCTTACATGTAACAATGTCTACCATAAAAGCAGTGATTTTTAAAATGTCTTTACCAGGAGAAATAAGAGATTTCCCTCCCTGAAATTTTCGGTACTTTGGATTTTTTTTTTTCTAATTGCTTTATTTACTGCTCTATCATATCTAAAATTCTGGGAAACCACTGCCTTAAGCCATAACGAGTCACTGGAGATTTTTAAATCAGAGAGTAACATGATCAGAGAAGTAATTTGGGAAAATTAATTGTCCTTCAGTGGATAGTGTCAACTTTAGTGGGAAGAAAATGGAGTCAGGAAGCCCGCTTAGGAAACAATTGCTACACAATCAGCACAGAGTAAGAGGAAAAAGCAAGCTGGAGCCTGGAGGTGGGGGGGGAGGGGGTGCGGTGTGCAGCAAAGGACGAAACAGAGAACAAAGATGACTACGAGGTTTCAAGCCCAGGTACACAAAAGGATAATGATTTACATAGGGGCTAGCCAAATCTGGAGAAGTTAGGGGTACAAACACACAAACAAACAAACTGATTAATTTGGCAACAGCTGTATTTGGTATGAAGATACAGTAGATGCAATACGGAGAGTGTTTGACTGGAATTTGGCAATGCAGGGCCCACATTCTATAGAGAGGTCAAGGGATTCCTATGGGAAACCCACAAAAATATAGTCGTCACAAGAACGGAGAATAGAGACACAGAGAGGACCAAGATATGCCGATGATGACAGACAGAGACAGAGAGAGAGGAAACCAGGAAGAAAGGTGAGTTTCAATATGAAAGAAATAGTGTTCAGTTCCTTCCTTCCTCCCTCCTTCTTTCCCTTCTTTTCAACCATCCATCCATCCATCCATCCATTCATTTACTGAGCACTTACTCTGTTCCTGGTCCTAAACCACACTCCAAATAAGCCACAGCTGCAGTGTAGGTGTGCAGAATCCATCAGATCCCAAGGAAGGGGAGGACACAAGTAAAGGATACACCTCACTTCTATCCTCTCCGTGTCTCCCAGCTCCCTCTTTCCTTTGCTCTTTTGCTTACAACCTCTGGGCTGCCCAGAAGCCGCGGTCAGACTGCTGAGCTGAAATCAACAACATGTGGACAGTGAACACCAAGGGCCAACCCGTCCAGAGTATACAGCAGGCTTCCACTGCTGCCTACATTATAGGCAGGACGGATTTAAGCAAGGACCATTAGGATCCTTATCCAGGACGGGGAGGCTCAGTTTGGGAGCCTGGCCACAGACATCCGATAGCATGCTTCCTGTTGGGGACAGCAGCTGGTGCTCTGCGCCTTTGTGAAGATTTTATTCAATTCTCCGGGAAGAAAAATGCTTTCAGTGGCAAGATGTAGAAATTGCTGACTGAAGTGAAGTGATGCCTCTTTAACCAAACATCAGCCAAATGGAAGGGAGCCCCAAGATCAGGGTGTTCTCTTTTAAATAAATTTCTGGATCCAGAATCACATTTTAGAGACAGAAATAGAAAAGTGGGTGTGTATAGAAATACATACACACCCATATACATATACATGTACACATATTATATATACATATATGTACACATGCATGCATAGAGACATTTCAACAAATATTAATGAAACACACAGAAGGAAAAGAAATAAAATCATTACAACTGTGCAACTATGCTAAGTTATGAGGAATAGAGATATGGTGCTACTATACAAGACATAACAGTAGGGGGTCTACAATAAGGTGGATTCAAACTCCTCATTTCACAGACGGGTGTGAAAGCCTTATTAAATTCTTTAATTGGCTGTATGTTTTAAGGGATTTCTTCAATTAAGTTATAAACAATAACACTACATTGATTTTCTTTTCCTTTGTGGAGATTTCAACTGTTTGGTTTAATGATTCCATTTATATTTCACACATGTGCCCAAGGCTTCTGAGAAATGAGAATACTGGTAATAAGTCAAACGAAAAACGCATAATAAATAAAGTACACTCTCACACAACTTTACATTAAAATTTGCCTTTATTAAAATTTGCCTTTCCTTGAAGGTTACCATTTCCCGTTGGTCCAGCCTCTTACGACGAAGAGTAGTTGTTGTTTTTTTTTAAGCGGTTCTTTTTGATATCGACTATTTATAGCAAATTGTACTGAATAGGTTGTGAGATTTGCTGTATTCAGAGCTGCGTATGCTTCGCCCTTCTATCGGTGACTCTCTGCTCCCACACGACAGGCGTGCTAAAACCAGTAATGGTATTAGGTGGTGGATGTGGAACCAGTGACAGCCGTGCATAGGAGCACCAGTCTGCAGCAGAGGGGTGCACATTCTGACTGTGCCACACAGCACGAGGGTGCCTGGGCAGCACCGACTGTGGGCAGGTGCTGTGCCTCCGGCCCTCGCCTGGTCCTTCCACCCTCTCTTCCAACTGCTTGTCTCCCCAGGGTTCTGTTTGCACAGAAGTCCCACAGCAACGGCGAGGCAGCTCAGCCAGAGCCCGTTCAAGGCCCATTGGTTCAGGCAACTCATTTTGTTTCCCCATCTTAAGGAAGAGACATTAGTATTCTCGATCAAAAGTGGAGAAAGGTCGACAAGATGGCGGCATCATCATGGTGACTTTGCCCCCGCTTCACAGGAACAACTAACATTCAATCGTGAACAAGAAACCACTGAGAGGATCTTAACACATGGGAAGGGGAAGGGGTGGAGACTGAGGCAGCCCCTGTACCAGAGACCAAAATAGACCACACCAGAAGGTAAGGGAAGTGGCTACATGCTGACCACATTGCCTCTCGCCCAGGCCAGTGCAGCACCAGCCAGAGAGACTCTCCAGAGCCTCTAGTTCCTCCAGTGGGAAAAGAGAACCCGGGGGGAACAACCAGCATCCCCCCCCAGCATTGCGGGTTGCTTTGTGGGAGCCCCTACTGGGATCTTGCCCCACAGGGATCGCGGGGGAACCTATGTAGCCCAGCGCCAGGATGGTGTCTGTGACAGAGAGGTGGGGAGGGGGTTTGCAACAAGCATACAAATTTGGGCAGACCAAGCTCATACCTGCAGTGCCCAAGGAATAATCCCAGCCAGAAGCTCTCCTCCTCTGCAGAGCTAACTCAGTCGTGTACTCTGACCAGGGAACTCGGTGGGGTGCAGTTCTACCTGATTTGGATCCTCAAGCCAGGTTGGCCAGCCCTAGAGCCTCGTTTGCCCAAACTCAGGCAAGGTGCTGAGTCACAGCCCCATCAGCCATGGAGAGTGTCTCCCATCCCCCCCTGACCAGAAAGGCTACCTGGAAACTGTGCAGCCCAGTGGCACTGAAGCAGAGAGGCGTGTGAGCAGAGCCAACTGCCCTCCAGGAAAAGCCAGTACCTAGCATGGAATGTGCCAGGGCTATGCCCCAGCAGGTGGGTTAACTCATAGCCAAGGCTGAGGACAGCTCCCTGTCCCTCCCAACTGGAGCACCTGTCTAGGAAACTGAAAGTCTGCCTGAAGCAGTCCTTCCCCTCCCCACCCAGGCAAGGAGGCTAAGACGTAGGCCCAGCTGCTGTGGCTCCAAGGCCCCATCTGACCAGAAGGGCCGATGAAAACACCTGAAAGCTGGGGTGTGGCTTGGCCCCAGTTAAGACAACAAGAACAAAAAGCTCTACCTTCTTTAGAGATGCTTCTCCCACTGTGCCGGCACCGGGAAATGAATTCATGGCCCCACTCGTTGCTGAATGTTGCCTCCAGCCTGACTGACCAGGGAACCTAACCAGAGCTCAAAGAAAGTATCATAGCCCATTCAACAGCCCCTTACATACAGTGGCACTTGAACAAAAAGCACAGCCTGGAGCTTCCCTGACCTGTGGAACAAAACTGGGAGCCTCACCTGATCAGGGAATTCACTGCAAGCTCTTGCCTGATCCAGGTTCCCATGCAAGTTGTACATGCCATCTATCCCATCCTGCTGCTCTTCCAAGAAAGGGAAATTAATTCATAGCCCCATCTACTACGGAATATCGTACCCAGGCCCAACCATTTAGTAAACCTGGACAGAGAATCCAGGCAACCACAGAGCTCATCCTACAGTTTCACTTGGGTAGGAACCAAGCAAGCAGTCCAACCTATCCAACTGTTTTCAGCCAGTGGCGCATTACCAAATCCCCAACATCAGAGCTCAAACAATTGCCTCACCCAAAAATCGACCACAGTAGCAGGTAACACCTGCCCAAGGACATTGCCAGCAGACTCACCCAGAAACACAAACTAAGCTGACTGTTGAAGATCTGTCTGTTCCAAATCAAACCTGTAGAGTCTGGAAGAGGAGCCCCATTATTCAAATGTATAGATGAAGGCTTTCTCAAATGAACAAACGAAAACCTAAAAGTGTTCATTACCACCAGACAGAGCTGACAAGAAATGCTAAAGGGAGTTCTTTGAGTGTAAGTAACAGGATTCTAATTAACATAATAAAAACATAAAAAGGTAGCATAAAACTATTAGTAATAGCGAATATACAGTCAAAGCTAGATTCTGTAATTGACGATAGTGTTACATAATTCACTTGCAACTCTAGCGTGAAACTTAAAAAAAAATGAACATAGTGGAAAAAAAAACCCCACAACTACACTAATCTCTTATTAACTACACAATATATAAAAATGTGTAAATTATAACAGCAATAACCTAAATTGTGAGGGGGAGAACAAGCAAAAATGTACAAATTTGCAAATTCTATTGAAGTTGCTATCAGCTTAAAATAGGGTGTTATAATTTTAAGATATTTATGAAAGCCTCGTGGTAACCATAAAAGACAAGCCTGTAGCAATTAAACAAAAGAACACGATAAAGAAGTCAAAGCATACTGATACAAAAAAGCATCATAACACACACAAAAAAAAGACAGCAGGATTTTAAAAAGGGAGCAAAGGATCTACAAAACAACCAGAATGTAATTAATAAATGACAATAAGCCTTACCTATCAACAATTACTTTAAACGTAAATGCATTAAATTCTCCTATCAAAAGACTAAAGCTGAATGGATACAACAATAATATCCAATGATATTCTGCCTACTAGAGACTCACTTTAGCCTTATACACACATAGACTAAAGGAGAAGGGATAGAAAAGACATTTCAAGCAACGGTAACCAAAAGATTACTTTCGAAATATTACTGCTTGTGGACAATACACATGGTCCCCCAAGAGTTCTGATGGACATGGGCAATGAGATTCACGTACATTCTGCAGCCCGTGGATCAAGGAGTAATTTCGACTTTCAAGTCTTAGGATTTAAGAAATACATTTTGTAAGGCTATACCTGCCATGAACAGTGATTCCTCTGATGGATCTGGGCAGAATAAATTGAGAATCTTCTGAAGGATTCACCATACTAGATGCCATGAAGAACATTCCTGATTCAGGGGAAGACATCAAACTATCAACATTGATAGGAGTTTGGAAGAAGTTGATGGCAACTGTCACTGATGACTGGGTTCAAGATCAGTAGAGGAAGCAACTTCAGATGTGTTCAAAATAGCAAGAGAACTAGACTTAGAAGTGGAGCCAGAAGATGTGATTGGATTGTTGCAATCTCATAGTAAAACTTTAAAGATGAAGAGTTGCTTCTTATGGATGGGCAAAGAAACTGGTTTCCTGAGATGGAATCTACTCCTGGTGAAGATGCTGTGAGGACTGCTGAAGTGACAATCAAGGATTTAGAATATTACATGGAATTAGTTGACAAAGCATCAGTAGGGTGGGAGAGGATTGACTCCAATTTTGAAAGGAGTTCTACTCAGGCTAAAATGCTGTCAAACAGCGTCATGTGCTACAGAGAAATTGTTCATGAAAGGAAGAGTCAATTGACGTGGCAAACTTCAACGTTGTCTTCTTTAAAGAAATTGTCCCAGCCACCTCCACCTTCAGAAATCACCTGATCAAGTCAGCAGTCATCAATGACGCAAGATCTTCCACCAGCAAAAAATCACCACTCACTGAAAGCTCAGATGATTATTAGCATTTTTAGCAACAGAGTATTTTTTACTTAAGGTATGTACATTGCATTTTTAGACATAATGTTTTGAACATTTAACAGACTGCAGTATAGCATAAACATACAGTTTTACGTACACTGGGAAAACAAAAAAATTAATTTGACTCACGTATTGCAATATTCAATTTATTCCGTTGGTCTGGAACCCAACCCACAGTATCTCTGAGGTATGGTATATGAAAGGCCAACAGGTATAAGAAAAGGAGCTGAACATCACCGGTCATTAGGGAAATGCAAGTCAAAACTAAAGGGAGATAGCACCTCATGCCTATTAGAATAGCCATCATCGCAAGCCATCATCTCTTGTTATCTCTCAAACAAGAGATAACAAATGTTGCTGTGGATGTGGCGAGAAGGGAACCCTTTGTGAACTGTTGTGCAAATTGGTGCAGCCACTATGAAAAGCAGTATGGAGGACCCTCGAAAAATTAGAAATAGAGCAACCACATAATTCTGTAATTCTACTTTTGGGTATTTATCTAAAGGAAATGAGGACACAATCTCAAAAAAAAAAAAAAATACATGCCCCCTTCTTTGTTACAGCATTATTTACAATAGCAAACACATTGGAAGCAACCTAAGTGTCCTTCAATGGACGAATGGATAAAGAAGTCGTGGTGTGTATGTATGTATGTATATATATGTATATGTGTGTATGTGTGTGTGTGTGTATATATATATATACAATATTATATATATGTATAGATATATTTTGTATATATACAATGGAATATTATTCAGCCTTAAAACGTGAAGAAACCTTACCATTTTGACAACATGGATCAACTTTGAAGACATCATGCTAAGTGATACAGTTTGACAATACGTTGGAACCTGGAAGGCAATACGCTATGTGAAATAAGTCAGACAAAGACACATATATGTATGATCTCACTTAAAACAACAACTAGATGGAATCTTAAAACATCAACAACAACTAAATGCATAACAAAGAGCTCAGATGTGTGGTTACCAGAGGTAGGGGGAAGGGAGCGGGAGGAAGGGGAATTGGAAGAAGATACTTAGAAGTCACAAACCTTTCAGTTATAAGATAAATACCTGAGGTATAATATACAACATGATGAGTACAGTTAACAGCATCGTATGATATATAGAAAAGTTGTTAGCAGAGTAAATACTAAGAGTTTATCATAAGAAACATTTTGGGGGGCGCCTGGGTGGCTCAGTGGGTTAAGCATTCAACTTCCCCCCAAATCATGATCTCGTGGCTGGTGAGTTCGAGCCCCATGTTGGGCTCTGTGCCGACAGCTCAGAGCCTGGAGCCCGCTTCGGATTCTGTGTCTCCCTCTCTCTCTCTCTGCCCCTCCCTCACTCACGCTCTGTCTCTCTCTCTCTCTCTCTCTGTCTCTCAAAAATAAATAAACATTAAAAAAAATTAAAAAAAAAAAAAGAAAAACATTTTTTCTTCTTGCATTTCCTTTTCTTGTATCTATATGAGAAGATGGATGTTAGCTGAACCCAGTGTTGTAACCATTTCACGATACATGTAAATCACATCATGTCAACATGTGCCGAATAAGTAAAAACTCTCTCTGTGCACGGGGTAGCGGGACCATTACCTCATTAACGTATAATAATAATGAGCTGATTCCCAAGAGTATGCAGGGGTAAGAGTGAGCCAGGTGTATAGGGGGCATTTTCCAAAGCAAGGGGCAAGGTGATGAAAATCCTCACACGTCTTGCTCACGTTCTTCATTTTCATCTTGGAGGTGAGGGGCCACCAATAAAAGATGCCGAGTCGCACGACGAAAGTCACGTTTGTGTTTTAGAGAGCTCACACTGTCAGCAGTAGGGGTCTTCTAGCAAGATGCACGGAAAAGAAGGCGAGAGGGGGAGGTCCGTTCCATGGTGACTTTGGTCGCCCAGGCAAGAATGATGGGGCAGTGAGGAAGGTAGAGCTGGGAGCTATTCGGGAAGTGGGACTGGTCACCCTGGATGATTGATTGAACATCGGGAGTCCTAAGGAAGAAGAAGGAATCTAGGAGGAATCTCTCAAACGTGAGTTGGGAAGACATAGTTTGCAACCAAGTGGGAGGCATCCCTCGTTCCCTACCCCCCACACAGCTGCCAATTCTTCCTGACTTTCAGAGTAAAAAAGTTTCATTCTGTGAGTGGACGATCATTTCATAGGTCATGGGCTGTGTAAAAGCCCTCCTTTGTTTTTTTTTTTTTTTTTAATTTTTTAATGTTTATTTATTTCTGAGACAGAGAGAGACAGAGCATGAGTGGGGGAGGGGCAGAGAGAGATGAGGGGGACACAGAATCGGAAGCAGGCTCCAGGCTCTGAGCTGTCAGCACAGAGCCTGACGCGGGGCTCGAACTCACAGACCGCGAGATCATGACCTAAGCCGAAGTCCGAAGCTTAACCAACTGAGCCACCCAGGCGCCCCCCACCTTTGTCTTTTAATTTCACACTTAACAAAATTCCTTCTTCAGCCTCCTTTACACACCCGGTCACCCTACTGGGTGTGCATTTTCTCTCTTCCATGAATTAAGGCAGCATTCCTATGGGGTCTGGGGAAAGATTTACACTCTTGCCTTAATTTTGAAGTTCCTTAAGCCATATTTCCTGCCTTTCCTATCTCACTTCATGAATCCTTGAATAAATTATATATATATATTTTTTTTTTATTTTTTTTTTCAACGTTTATTTATTTTTGGGACAGAGAGAGACAGAGCATGAACGGGGGAGGGGCAGAGAGAGAGGGAGACACAGAATCGGAAATAGGCTCCAGGCTCTGAGCCATCAGCCCAGAGCCTGACGCGGGGCTCGAACTCACGGACCGCGAGATCGTGACCTGGCTGAAGTCGGACGCTTAACCGACTGCGCCACCCAGGCGCCCCGAATAAATTATATTTTGCTAACCGACCCTGATGGGTTACTCTGATGGGTTACCACTCTGATGGGTTACTCATCAGGGTATGTTGAAGTTATTGGCGGTATTTCGAAGAACTTTTTTTTTAATGTTGCTTTTTTGATTGTTTTGACTTCAGCATCCATGTGGACCATGGTCACTGGCAGATGCAGAGTGGGTAACCACGGCAGAGGGCAGAGTTACCTGGTTTATGTGGAGACACAGGACTAGGACTTTGACCTTCTCCACTCTTGCCAACTCTGGTTACTACGGGCCTCCTGTTTTACTTCCCTTTTGACAAAACAAAACAAACTTCCTTACTTTAAAAAAGCAAATAGACTACGCTAAGCGAAATTAGTCAGAGAGAGACAAATATCATTATGACTTCGCTCATATGAGGACTTTAAGAGACAAAACAGGTGAACATGAGGGAAGGGAAGCAAAAGTAATATACCAACAGGGAGGGGGAACAAAACAGAAGAGACTCTTAAATATGGAGAACAAACAGAGGGTTACGGGAGGGGGTATGGGAGGGGGGATGGGCTCAATGGGGAAGGGGCATTAAGGAACCTACTCCTGAAATCATTGTGGCACTATATGCTAACTAATTTGGATGTAAATTTTAAAAAATAAAATTAGGGGTGCCTGGGTGGCTCAGTCGGTGAAGCGGCCGACTTCGGCTCAGGTCATGATCTCGCGGTCCGTGAGTTCGAGTCCCGCGTCGGGCTGTGTGCTGACAGCTCAGAGCCTGGAGCCTGTTTCAGATTCTGTGTCTCCCTCTCTCTGAGCCTCCCCTGTTCATGCTCTGTCTCTCTCTGTCTCAAAAACAAATAAACGTTAAAAAAAAATTAAAAAAAAAATTAAATTAAAAAAAATAAAAAAAGAGAAGAAAAACAAACAAACAAAAAACCAAAAAAAGCAAATAGACCAAAACACTGGAGACATTATAACAATATATTCCACCCGGAGTGCCTAGTTTCACCTGCTGGTTGTGCCTTTTTCTAATGCTCTCTAGAGAATGACAACACTTGTCAACACTACACAGTGCAATGTCATTTATTCCAAACAACGAGTCGCTGTGCCAGACCAAGTTTGATGTGAATATATTCATGTGGGAATTTGCTAAGAAGGTGATGGTTTCACGCAGAGTTCAGCCTTTGGCTCTGGCAGAATATGACCAAGAGGAAAACATGGATGTAGGACCTAGCGTCGTGGGTCCCTGCTAAACCCAACATCTGTCTCCACAGGAAGAGAATGGTCGCATAGACCTTTCTAGGCATAGAGTATCGGTACAGTCGTTTGTTGCAATCTACCATAATGGGGTCAGTGATAGCAGTGATCCTAGTTAGGCTACAAGTGCAGACAAGGCTAAGAGGCAAAGAACACCAGACAGTTCATTATGGAATCTATACCACCTAAAGTGCAAGGTCTAAATACGACCTCGTGCCATTCAATTCATAGGCCTCTCTGAAAATTAAACGGTTTGACTTGTAGACTCCATCGTTGTCTTTTAAAAAAATGTAAGTTTTGAATTGAAACACTATACCATATCAAAATGAAAAAGAGCCAAATGAGGAAATGCGAGCCAATCAAGCTTGTGAAATCTGGAACACGCACAGTCACACGGCATGACCTATTGCATACGTCCGAAATGAGACAGATGCACTCACTTGTACAGGTTAAGGCAGCACAGGGAAAGAGCAAGAACAAGGGTGAAGGGTGTAGTAAGTTTCACACCATGTGTGGTCTAAGTATTTATAATACACTAATATTATATATTAATATATACTAATAGGTTTTAAGTTATCACATTTAATTCATTAAGGTAATATACCATAATCAGGATGGGTATTGATCTTAATAGCATAAATGATAGCTCATCGATATCAGAAGGCCCCTAATTCTTATTTTTTAAAAGTGAGTGTGGAGCCCCTGCAGAGCTTCTGAAATCATATACAGTAAATGCCATTACTTGAAAATGATGCTTCTGGAGAATGAGAAAATACCGCAAAGCGATATTTAAATAATCAAATCTAGCATTTTCCAAAAGCTACAGTTCCATATAGCACACTTTGGGAAGTGCTGTCCTGAAAAGATTTTGTAGCCCAAATCAATTGTGAGGCATTGAGAATAGTTAAAAGTCAAGGACACAGTTGAGTGTGAAGGAAGTCATAGGGCAAAATCATGGAGCCTGTTCCATAGTCTACATAAGGGCCAAATATCTTCCCTTGTAATTTTCCAGCCCAATAAATTGGTTTGGAAATTCTTGAACTGACATTATGAAATGTTTCTACATTTTCACATAGAAAGATAAACGTGCTTTCAGGACACACGAACGATGATTGTTTATTTGGACATTATCCATATTCTTCTAAGGCTTGCTAAATTAGACCCGAAACCTCCTTGGACAAAGTTGTTTGAGTTGTTAGTTTACTTAATATAGCAATAAGGGAGACAGTCTTTCGATTCCGCTAAATAAATACAAACAAGCTTCAATAATTTCTTTCTGCTGGTTCAATCACTTCTTTTAGTGGCATCCCTCGGTCCTTTGCTTTCTTTCTTTTTCCCCTGGCACACATGCAACCTTGCACAAGAAGTGAAGACAAGTTGACGGGAGGTCAAGTAGTTAACCTTACCACGTCCCACTCCACATCCCCTGGTCTCTCCTCACGCTGCAAAATCTATTACGTTCCAATAGAAGGTCACAGTCCCTGTCCAAGTGCCCACAACACGAATCTAGCCTTCACCCTAAATGTCTTTCTCTCCCTTATCACTATATTAAGGAAACTAACAACTCACACAACTGTCCAAGGAGGTTTAGAGCGAAGGAAAACAACTATATTTTTCATTCCAACTACGTCAAAGAACGGAGAGGAATTTCAGATCCTTTCTAGAAATGCCATCATTTGCTTTCTAGAAATAATGGAATAAATGCCATCATTTGCTTTACCGTCCTATATTATATTACTTAAAGTGTCAAATTTCCTTTTAAAAACACTGATGAATTTTATTTGCTCAAACTATATCCAGACTGGTGAAGATTTTGTCAGAGGTTTTCTAGGATAGAGAATTTGGTTCCAGAATTCCTGTTCATGAGGTGCAAACCTTTTATGAACCTAGAGCATTGCTGTTCTGATCTTTATCCTGTTTAAATCACACTTAGAAAACTCAGCCCCTAATCTCCTCCCTTCAAAAGGGATTGTTGTTGTTGTTGCAATGTTTAGCTAATTTCCTTTATTTATACTGCCTTTGCCAGGGGTCAATATTGACCAACTCCAGATACTTACAGAATCGAAACAACTTTAGGCATGAATTGTCTTTCTGTCTTCCTGGGGGTGTGGGTGGGACGGAAGATGGGAAGCAGAGTAGAGATTCTAGGTGGAGGCATACTTGAACGAAGCTGAATTTAGCTTATATTTTAATTCGCTTACGTGGGTGCTCTTCAGAGAAGAGACTCCCATTTGGACTATAAAGTGCTAGCGGGGAGTACGAGGCCTCATTTTGCCTTGTAAATTTCCAGAGTGCCTCATTTATTACTGAACACAAAATGGCATCTTAAGTCCTTTTTCAAGAAGTGGATTAATAATACTACAAACACAAAATCAGAGTACAACAGGAGTCCTCCGTGGAGACCTATGTAGTTACATGGAGATTTGAACAAGTAAAGGGTTTAGGAGACTAAGAAAGAAATATTATCTGAGTTACTTGGCCAGCATCACACCCAGGCTGCCATTGATAATTCTGAAAAGGATGGCACTCATAAAGACATGTGCATAGTGAACCTCACTGGTTTGGCTCATCGAATCTTATCTGTGGTAAAAGCATCAGTTTTTCTTTGAGCAACTAAGTATACAGTGTCACCCCACTGTATGCAGTGTCGCCCCCAGGAAGGCGCTCTGTCCTCTCCTGCACAAGAGAGGGACATGAGATACAAGTTCAGCCAATCAGATGCTCTTTTCCAGGGATCTGAACATTGAGTAAAGATGATCTGACCTCATAATGTTGCCCTAAAATGACAGTCCCCCATATCCACTACCTTGATCCCTGAAGCCCTTTGGCTTCTGCTGTTTCAATGGCACGAATGACCTTATAGTCCTCAAATAAAAAGGAGCCCCTTCCTTAAAAACATAATTAGCCAGAATGAGGTAAATGAAATGGACAGAGAATCAAAATGCCCTCAAGAACCAGACTTCCTTATACCTACGTATATAGTGAAGGTTCCATTCATTAATTCAGCTAAGCTGTGCCAGAGACTTTGTGTGGGGAACTGAGTGATGCCAAGGACAAGTTCAGCCTTTATGGATTTTCATTTTAAGGAAACAAAAATCAGGACATAAACAAATGGATAACATACACATAGATTGCTGTAAATGTTACGAAGGGAAACAACAAAGTTCTATGTCAAAAAAGTAATATCAATGACCCACTTTGGATTCAGTGATCAGGGAAGCCTCTGTGAGACAAAAGTGCCCTCACTAAAGAGACCACGGCAAAATGCCAAGAGCTTGGCATGAATAAGTTCTTAATACGGTATTTTCAAACTGTGGGTTCTGATGTATTCATGGGTTAAAAAAATCAATGTAGTGGGTTGGGGCATCTATGTATGTATTTATTTATTTATTTGGTGAGAGAGCAAGAGAGTGAGCACACGTGAGCAGGGGAGAGGCGGAGAGACGGGGAGAAATGGAGCAACCCAAGCAGGCTCCGTGCAGTCAGTGCAGAGCCTGATGCAGGGCTCGATCTCACGAACTGTGAGATCATGACCTGAGCTGAAATCAAGAGTTGGGACACTTAACCAACTGAGCCACCCAGGTTCCCCTATGGCCGTTATTTTTTAAAGGTAGAATACAGTAGAGTGGAACAGAAAACATCAAAGAGCATTGCCCATAGTAAAGAAGAGTGTTTAATGAAAATTTTGTTTCTATGGGCTCACAGGAGTTTGAAAAATATGACCGAAAGAAACGTTCTGAGAAAGCAAGGATTACACAGACTACAGCTGTAAGTACTAACACAAAAATCTTAAGCAAGGATGGGCAGCTGGGATAGAGGATGCCCCCGGCATCTCAGAGTTCCTACGGTACTCAAGGAATTCTCTCTGGGATAGGAAAAAAGCAGGGTCCACAGACTCAGCCTTCTGGCACAAGTTAATTGTTGGTGAGAAGAATCTCCTCATTGCACAGTCAACAATTACAGAATGAAAAACCTGCTCTGTGTCCAGTCATCTGTGTTTGGCAAGCCAGAGGTGGTCTGACATATTCTTCACGAAGCTGAAGGCTGGTGGTGATGGCCACAGTTGGCCAGTTTATGACCATTGGTGTTACCCCAAATCCCAGCAGACAGAGAATAACCTGTCACTGGGAGGTCCTCAGGAGAAGGGGCTGTCCCATGTCTACAAAGGAACTGGGACATGAGCACACTCAAGGAGAGTATCTTCTCCCCACTGCCTACCAGTGCCATTGCGGGGGCGGCCAGTGAGGAAAGTTATGGCTGGTGGGAGAAGGATCTTCCTGAGCTCAGTCAGAGAATGTGAATGACAACGGAAGGAGGGGCACAGAGAAGCAGTGTGAGCACCACCAATTTTAAAAAAGCAATTTCTCTAAGGAGATATAAACCTGCAGTGATGCCCACCTTGACCTTCAGGCAGCAAACCAGGGCCTCCACGGGGTGAGGCAGAGAAACTACCACACATTACTTGCCAAAAGACTGGGAGAGGATGCTAAAGGGAAGGAATGAACCCGTGGGCCTTTGTAGGATAGAGGAGTTTATTTCATTGGCTCTCTCAGAGCCAGAGATGGCCATTATTGTCATTTTATGCCTTTGTCATTTACCACACTTGTACAGATGTTAGGTTGACAAAATTCACCTGCAACCCGGGTTCATCAAATACATCGTCTGCTTATCTGCTGTCATTGTGTGGTATTTTATCCATGGCTCAACAGGCAAGGAAAGTAAGAAAAAACCCTAAAAGATTTCAAACAACAGGGCTGGGCTTCATGTTGGTTGGACAGCTTTGCAAATCCTGGTGCTCAAAGGCCAGCTCATCTAATCTAATCTTGGTTGGCAATGATAACCAAATAAGCCGGACAGAAGGAACAACAGGTATGTCTTGGCAGAGGTGATAATTGAAGATAGGCTACAGATAAAGAGAGATCTGTCCATATTGGATTATTAGTAGCAATAATAGCTACGACTGATGTACTATATGCAAGGCACTGTATTAAATACTTTACATTTAATCTTCATAACTGTCCTCTAAATTAATATCCTCATTTTAAGGTCATGATTAAAGATTAAAATTGAGGGGCGTCTGGGTGGCTCAGTTGGCTAAGCAACCAGCTTCGGCTCAGGTCATGATCTCATGGTTCATGGGTTCGAGCCCTGTGTTGGGCTCTGTGCTGACAGGTCAGAGCCTGGAGCCTGCTTCGGATTCGGTGTCTCCCTCTTCTCCCTGCCCCTCCCCTGCTTGCGCTCTGTCTCTATCTCTCAAAAATAAATACGCTACTATGTGGATGGAACTGGAGGGTATTATGCTAAGTGAAATTAGTCAGTCAGAGAAAGACAAATATCATATGACTGCACTCATAGGAGGACTTTAAGAGACAAGACAGATGAACATAAGGGAAGGGAAGCAAAAATAATATACAAACAGGGAGGGGGACAAAAACATGAGACTCTTAAATACGGAGAACAAACAGAGGGTTACTGGAGGGATTGTGGGGGGGGATGGGCTAAATGGGTAAGGAGCATTAAGGAATCTACTCCTGAATGCTAATGAACTTGGATGTAAATTTAAAAAATAAATTAAATAAAAATAATAAATAAATAAACAAACATTTTTTAAAAAGATGAACATTGAGATTAAGTAACTAGGTCAAGATCAACTAGTTAGTAAGTGGTAAGGCTAGAACCAGATACCGGGAATAGAGGACAAGGGTCTCAGCTCCTGGGGAAAGAGATGGGAAACCCAGGAGGCAGTCAGAGCCCAAGCCAAACTGTCTAGAGTTTAGGAGTAAAAGTGTATAGAATTCAGTAGACGATTCTAGTGGGGAAGCCATGTGGGTCCATCAAGCTCTTTCTAGCCACACCAGGACCTTCACCACTTCCCCAAGAGCTAATCTTGATGGGCATTGGCTCAGGGGCTATAGGTTTCAGTACATGAAGCTAGTTGGTGCTAAGAACACAGGCACTGCTATATCTTTTAAGCATATTTTAAAATTTGGTGTTCTATCTCAAGAAAATTAAACATCCGTGATCACTTTCACTGGTCTTGTAGTATTTGTATGGGATGTTTAATCTCCAGGAAGCCTCGTGTGTTGTTTCCTTTCGCTTGTGACATGTAGCTGAACATCTCCAGAGTATTTGCCTTTGCTATGCTTAATCTCTAGTTTATTCTATTTGTGTGTGTCTACAAGCCAAGATTTGAGATCTGTAGTTTTCAAGTCTATAATGAATGTTTGACCTAGCAAATTAAGAACTCAGTCATCCGGAGGGAGTGATAGATGTCACATTAGATGCATACACTCAGACAATTTTCTAGGACTTCCTTTCTAAGCAATCAGTGGATTTGCTACGGGCACGTGCTCCAGCATTTTTTGAGGATGCACTCCCAGTCATTTTTCTGAGATTTCTTAATTTCAGCAAAAACCCTTTGTTGCTTGCAAGTTAACTTTAAGATTCTAGTTTCTATAATTATCAGGACACTTATAGGGACCTACTTTAAATTTTTTTTTTCCAACGTTTATTTATTTTTGGGACAGAGAGAGACAGAGCATGAACGGGGGAGGGGCAGAGAGAGAGGGAGACACAGAATCGGAAACAGGCTCCAGGCTCTGAGCCATCAGCCCAGAGCCTGACGCGGGGCTCGAACTCACGGACCGCGAGATCGTGACCTGGCTGAAGTCGGACGCTTAACCGGCTGCGCCACCCAGGCGCCCTATAGGGACCTACTTTAAAGAGTTGTTCTGCAATAAGGTAAAAAAATCAAATCGTTAAGCTTTTCTTTCATAACACATGTATTTTTTTCTAAGTTTATTTACTTATCTTGAGGCAGTGAAAGAGAGAGAGAGAGAGAGAGAGAGAGAGAGAGAATCCCAAGCAGGTTCCACGCTGTTGGTGCAAAGCCCAAAGTGGGGTTCCATCTTACCACTGTGAGATCATTTCCTGAGCCGAAATCAAGAGTCGGACACTCAACCTACTAAGCCACTCAGGCGCCTCTCGTAACACATGTATTAAGTGACAATCATGTGCTAGCCATGGGGCAATGTGAGAACAGAAAGGAGAAAATATACTCCCAGACTTTGGGAGTTCATGGTGTTGTAGGGATCCAAGGTAAACACATGCAAAAAAAAAAAAATGCTTAAGAGAAACAAAAAAGGAACTTTCAATTCTTCCCTTTCCTTAAAGCTCCCATAGAACAGAATACATACATAAAGTTTAAGCCTATTTCTATGCCCTTGTCACCGAAGCAAAAGAATTAGTGAAGGTTGTAAGAAAGTAAAAGTTTCTGGAAGAGCTTACAAAGTTATCTAAAAGTTCTGGAAGGGCCTCAAGTTTGGCCTTCTAAGCAGCATTTATTCCAGTGGGAATCAATACTCAGCTGGTTGGCTCGGAGAAGGGGTGGGGAGAGGCTGTTGGTTTGCAAGGCCCAGGGTCTGGGCATTTTCCGGATTTGCCAGAAATGGACTGAGAGGAGAGCATCCCTCATTGTGCAGAGACACCCATACCCGTTTTCAGAGTCCATCCAAAAGAGCCACAATATTCTAGTTTCCAGAGCCTCTGGGTAAGCAGATCAGTTGTGAGGCAGCTTGAACAGACCACTGAGGCCCGGCCTCCACCCCTCCACGCCAGTTCACCCTCCTGTGCTGGGCACGGCTCTGCAGGAGCTATGAAATCCAAGCCCGCGGGGGAGCCTGGCCAAGACGAATTGCTGCTGTCAGCAGGAGCTGCAAACCTCCAGAGTGAAGCGAGGAGAGCCCATGCTGCATGGGAAAAGAACAAAGACCCACGGCAAGACCACGAATGAACCAGCTACCATGTACTCCGTGGGCGATACTACCCAGTAAACAGCAATGCTTTTGACCGGGATCTCAGATATTACTGCCTTTTCCCATAATTGCTTAACGATAATGGGAACCGAGCACCTGATTGCCTGGGGACTGGATTCCAGAAGCCCAAGCTCTGAGAGGGACACAGGACGCTCCTTCGCAGCAGGGTTCGTGCCAGAATAAAGGCCTCTAGAGAAAAAACTAAAAATAAAAACAAAACAAAAAATAAATAAAAAGGCATCGCTTCTAGAATTTGGGGTGTGATGGCTCTTACTGCCTCTAACACTACTGAATATCTCTCTGAACCTGGAGGTGTTTGGAATGCCAGCCTTCGGGTCTCAGAGGTGAGAACGATTCCTGCCGGACACGGAGGGCTCTTCAATAAACCATGGAATAATTCCAAGCAAAAATGAGAGCGATGCTTCTTTTTTGCAGACCTGTGACAACATCTCAAAAGCTGCGGAATCATGCTCTGTTGTCTGTTCAGATTTATACTGACTTCAAAGACCACGCTGACTTGTCGTAAATGTCCCTCGTCACGAAAAACCGAAACGTTCTATGTAAAAGTTTGCATCGCGAAGAAAAGTGAGATCTGCGAACCTACAAACGTTGAGACCATTTCAACATCAGTTTTCAAAAGTGATGTGAAATCTTTCTGTCTCTTATAACTTAAAAGGCACTGGGTGCAATGATTTGGGTACCAGGTTTTACCCTTTACAGTGAATTCTGGTGGTGATTTGTATTAGTTTTCATTACTCAAGAATCTACGCGCCACAAGTGTGTACGAGATGGCATGTCAGTCTATTCTGATATGTTTCAGAATATCAGGTACACTCCACCTTTAAGTCATTCTACTTCATGCTATGTTTTATGAAAAAGTTTAGTTTCTTGATGAAAGCAGACGGAAAGCCTTCCTCTTCCTAGGGAAAACGTCCTTTGGTTTGAAAAGATAATAATCTCACATCACACGATATAATCGGACCTCTTGCTACAAACATGGGCTTTCAAAATGCAGATGTGAATTCCAAAGTGAGCTCTAGAAGTTTAGAGCAGGTGACGTCATGCAGATAATTACAGTCGACCAACACGGTCCCCTCATACGTTTTTTTTTTTTCATATAAATACACTACAATCCTGTAAATATATTTTCTCTTCCTGATGGTTTTCTCATAACATTTTCTTTTTCTCTAGCTTACTTTATTGTAAGCATACAGCATATAACATATTTAACACAAAAATGTGTGTGAAGGGATGGTTATCGGTAAGGCTTCCCGCTCAACAGTAGGCTATTAGTCGTTATGTTTGGGGGAGTCAAAAGTTCTACAGGGATTTTTGACTGTATAGAGATTTGGTGCCCTTAACCCCCATGTTATTCAAGGGTCAACTGTATACTTTCTTGGTTTTAGTTTTCTCATCTCTAGAATAAGTAATGTCATATGTAGCTTATTGGTTCTTGTGAGGAGTCAATGCAAACGTTTGCTGAGGGCTGACCCACAGGGCCTCCTCGCCAGTTCCTATTACCTTTTGAGAGAGAATGTTTTGAAAAGATCTGGTGAAAAATGAATGGGGAGCCGTTAGAAAATATCATCTATTATGTTCTTTGTTTTCGTCATTCAAGTTTTGAGTCGAGCTGTCTTGTGTATTTATCTCTGCTCTCATTAATTCCCCCACCCCCACCAAACGTAAGTACTATCCTAAGATTTGTGTTTCGTTGTCGTTGCAAAACAGTCTTCTGAGACTCTAATACTTATATTTATATCTATGTATCTCTCATTTGTCCGTCCATCCATCCATCCATATTACCTCGTTTTGCCCTATGTTCTTCTGATCTCTATTTTTAAAAAAGTTATCATGCTCCTTTAGATTTCTACAACTAGCTTGTATCTACAACTCATTCGTTCATAGTTGTGGATGATTTATTTCTGTTTCTGAGTAACATTCCATCGTTTAAATGTGCCACAAAAATATAGGGATATTTCTAAAATTTTTTTAATGTTTTATTTATTTTTGAGACAGAGAGAGACAGAGCATGAACAGGGGAGGGGCAGAGAGAGAGGGAGACACAGAATCTGAAACAGGCTCCAGGCTCCGAGCTGTCAGCACAGAGCCCGGCGTGGGGCTCGAACTCACGAACCGTGAGATCATGACCTGAGCCGAAGTCGGACACTTAACCGACCGAGCCACCCAGGCGCCTGGATATTTCTAAATTATAGACTCTGGGGCACCTGGGTGGCTCAGTGAGTTGAGTGTCCAACTTCGGCTCAGGTCATGATCTTGTGACCAGCGTAGGGCTCTGTGCTGACAACTCAGAGCCTGCAGCCTGCTTCGGATTCTGTGAGTCCCTCTCTCTCTGCACCTCCCCCACTTGTACTCTGACTCTCTGTCTTTCTCTCAAAAAGAAAAATAAATAAATAAATAAATAAATAAATAAATAAATAAATAAACATTAAAAAAAAACTGTCTAAATTATAGACTCAGGAAAGGAATGTCTAGGTCAAGTTCAATCTTATGAGATAATGCCAAATTCTTTTCTAATATTGTGATACCAATTTACACTCCCACTGGCAGTATGTAGCAGGTCTCATCAAACTCATCAAACTTTAGGTCTCTGGACTTAAAATCTCCCCCAGTGCTTCACCGGACTGCTTAATTTTTGCCAATCTAGACGTTATAAAATGGCATCACTTTATAGTTTTAATTTACATTATTTTTTTCATCTGTTTATTAGCCATTAATTCATCTTTTCTGTGTGCAGACTATCTATGTCTTTTGTGCGTAGTTCTTTTGAATATTTTTTGGTCAAAGATACTTATTTATTTGCAATTCTAATGCTTTCCTGTTTCTTTGTATGGGAAATACATTATTCCAGATCAAGTCTTGTTCTCCTTTATCTTTATGGTAATTTTATTAACAGAAATGAGTCATTTTCATGTTGTCAAACTCAACAACCTTTTACAGCTAACACTTTTTATTGCCTCATTTAAAAAAATACTTCCCTACCCTGGGTTCCTAAAGCTATTCCCTTAGATGGACTTATAAAAGCTTCACCTTTAATATTTAAGTCTTTAATCCTGTGGAATTATTTTTTATTGTATGGTACTAGGTAGGACCCAATTCCAACTTTTCTACCTTAATAAACAATTGATTTAGCCCCATTTATTGAATAGTTAGTTCTCCACAGGTACTTACAATGCTACCTGTAGCATAATCAAGCGACCACAAATATGTAGGTCTGATTCTGGGCTCTCAATTCTGTTTTCCATAGTCTATTCATCTGTCCCTGCACCAACACCATAAACGTTCTCAATTACTACAGCACTATTGTAAGTCTTGATATCAGGTAGAGCATATGCCTTCTTAATTATAATTAGTTCTCCAGGAGAGTTTTGGCTACACTTGCCCCTGTGCCCTTCCATACACGTTTTAGAATCACTTCGTCAAGTTCCTGTGAACGTACTTTATGGATTTTGACTTGATTTTCTTTGATCAACCTATGGAGATTAATATGTGAGGAATTGATGATGCATGATTTTTTAATCTTGCTAGTCATGAACATGGTATATATCTTCACTTAATTAGTTCTCCCTTTAAAAATTCCAACAACTTATAAAATTTTTCCACGAAGGTCCTGCTTATTTTTGGTGTGTGTATATATATATATATGTATATATATGTATGTATATATACATATATATATATTCATTCTTCTCTAAATATTTTTGGGAGGAGGAAGATAATTTCCAATGCAGACAATCATGCCATTTACAAGAAAACAGTTTGGTTTCTGCCTTTTCATTCCTAATAATTATTTTTCTTATTTGATTTCATTAATCAATACCTCAAAAGCAATCTTGAATAAAATGAGCGTTAGTGGACATTTTCATCTCTTCGTTTTAAAGGAAATACTTCTGTCTCACCACAAAGAATAATGTTTGTTGTAGGTTGTTGGTAGACAGTCTTTATCAGTTTAAGGAAGTATTTTCTTGTCCTAGCTTCCAAGAGTTCATTTTTTCTTTCTTGTTTTTTTTTTTTTTTTAAATTTTTTTTTCAACGTTTATTTATTTTTGGGACAGAGAGAGACACAGCATGAACGGGGGAGGGGCAGAGAGAGAGGGAGACACAGAATCGGAAACAGGCTCCAGGCTCTGAGCCATCAGCCCAGAGCCCGACGCGGGGCTCGAACTCACGGACCGCGAGATCGTGACCTGGCTGAAGTCGGACGCTTAACCAGCTGCGCCACCCAGGCGCCCCAAGAGTTCATTTTTTTAAGTTATGCTTAGGTATTGAATTTTATCCATATTTTTTCTGCATCTAATAAGAGATTATGTAGTTTTTAGTCTCTTTGTTTATTATGGTGAATTACATTTGTAGATTTCTTAAGGGTAAATTGTTCTTGCATTCTTAAGATTAAGCCAATCTGATCATGGTTGGGTTCACTTTGCTAGTATTTTGTGTAGTAATTTTACATCTGTATCCATGAATGAGATTGGTCAGTAATTTTTCTTCTTTCTACTGATATTGCCTAGTTTTAATATCATATAATAAATTAGTGGGTGTTCCATTTTTTTAAATTATTTGGGAACAAAATTGAAGATTGAAATAATCTTTACCTTCTGCTTAATCCCAAAAAAGCCCTATATGAGGGTCTTCATTGGACCAGGTTAAATTATACAGTCTGTAAGTGTTTGGGCAAGTTATAACCTCAATAGTAAGCCATAAAGGGTTCCCTCCAATGTCATAGGATATGTAGGAGGAGTTCTGACACATCCCTGTTGATGGAATACTTCTCAGGAGTTGAATGCAGATTAAGAGAAAAGCAAATAAACTTGGCCTGGGCTTCAGGAGTTCTTTTTATAGTATACTCTAAACCTGAACCAGTTTAAGAGGTCAATGATACAGATGTTAGAATTTACAATACAGAAAACATTAACTGACAGCAGAATCACAACTTACAATCCTTTTTTGGCTAAAGAAACATAGCCTGGAGAAATAATTTGTGGTATATTTTCTTCTTCTGTGTACAGTTCTAAAACACGCCTCTGATAAATCAAAACTCTCTTCGACATCAAGTAAGATAACTGGTTTAATAAATGATGCATTGTTTTCCTACCAGTCCCAGATGCATGCATGAACCTCCTTTATGAAGTGAAATGGAAAGGTAGTTTCTCTTTCCCTTACTAAGACCTCCCCCAACTCCCTACCGATAAATAGGGAACTTCAGGGTCAGTGAAACCCTGTCCCCTAACTCCCGAACCTGAGACATCTACAACAGATTACCATAGACATTAGAGGCATGCAAAACCTCAAGTTCAATGAAATTGAGGGACCTGCCTGAATGACACCACGGCATTTTAAAATGAAAAACTGTCACCCCTCGATATATTTTAGTAACGTCTAGGTGCTGGCATGACTCCAATCGATGACAGCTAGGCATTTGTGACAAATTAATTTTTTTCATTCATTTATTTACTCTCCATCAGCATGTATCAAATACTTACTGTAGTCAAGGTACAGAGCGAAGTACTACATAGGAAACATGAATAAAATATTCCATTAAGTAAGCATATATTAAGTACCTTTAAGTACAAGGCACTGTGTTAAGCACTGTAAAAATTATGAAGTTAAGGCAGCATCATTGTCTTGGCTGACCTTAGGGAAAAACATTACCCTCGATAGATTCATAGTATTTTTATCCATAATATGCTACAAAAGCTTTTTAAAACCTGGCTGAATTATTTTTAATTACTTGATTTTTCTACTTTATTTTTCTGAGCTGATCCTGTATTGATAATGAGCTTTTATTGATTCAGCTCTGCTTACCAACGCAGCGAATACATATGTAATGGCAGCATGCATAAAAACGAGCCTGCAGCCGGGGGAAATGTTTGACATTATTACATGGGAAGTCTTCCGGTGGCTTGAGCTCACTATTAAGTGAAAGGTAGAAGTTTGAAAGAGACAGATAACCTTTAATCAGTTTGGACCTCTATCAGGACGGGACTCTGCCAAAGTGCGTTTAAACTGCCCCTTCGTTGCCACACCACGTGGCACACACAATGTCACGAGAGAAGAGAGTACATCAGAGGATGCACAAGACTGACAGACACTCGATAGGCTGCAAGACCAACCAAGCAGGCAGAAGACATTCCAGGGTGATGGCGAAGCAGGCAGTCAGCCTGATGCAGAGTAAGATGAAAAGAGCAAATTTCACCAGGAATCGCTTGACCAATGACTACCAGAGGGGCGCAAAGATAAAGAATCTTTCCTAATAGCAACAAAGAGTCTGGAAGAAGAAAATGAGAAATCACCCCTCAGGGTTTAGGACCAGGAATTGGGTAAGACACCCAGAAAGGAATCAGCAGATCCTGAAAAAGTTTTCATCAATTTCTACTGAGAAAGAACTAGAAATTTCCTATCGTGACTCTACCGCGTGGTCCTCGGTGTTCCGTGTACATTTCTACTTACTTAATGTATAATAAACAGTAGATTATCCTTATCCTACAGCGTGCAGTCATTTTCAGCAAATTACATTTTGGTGTTTTGCTAATCTTTTACTAAACGGCCAGCTTCAGCTATTGCCATAAGCTGATACAGAAACTGGGTGAGCACCATCCAACAATTTGACCCAAGTCTGTTGCTGAGAAGGAAAAACAAACAAACAAACAAACAAAGCAAAAACAGAAATGCATGACCCCTTCTGGAATGTTGCTTCAATGGGACTTAGTTCTGTTTGAATTGAATGAGGAGTGTCTACATTAGCCTCTGGATTTTTCAGGCCAAAACAACATGGCATTGAGGAATGCTTGTGGGGAACTGTTTTCCTTTGTCTGTAACGGAAACCAATAGGTTAATATTTGATCGAGCATGACAGGTGCCAGACACAACTATAAATGGCATTAGTTGACCTCAGGGGAAGAGGGTGCACAAATTTTTCTCCAGCTTTATTGAGATACAATTGACATATAAGCACAAACATATTTAAAGATAGAGAACTAATGTCCAAATTCTTTCACGCAGAATTATCCCATAAAACTGTATAACTGGGGGGCGCCTGGGTGGCGCAGTCGGTTAAGCGTCCGACTTCAGCCAGGTCACGATCTCGCGGTCCGTGAGTTCGAGCCCCGCGTCGGGCTCTGGGCTGATGGCTCAGAGCCTGGAGCCTGTTTCCGATTCTGTGTCTCCCTCTCTCTCTGCCCCTCCCCCGTTCATGCTCTCTCTCTGTCCCAAAAATAAATAAAAACTTTGAAAAAAAAATTAAAAAAAAAAAAAAACTGTATAACTGATAATTATTAAAAGAGAGAAACAGAGTTACTTCAAAAACTGAAATCAGGGGTGCCTGGGTGGCTCAGTCGGTTAAGCATCTGACTTGGCTCAGGTCATGATCTCACAGCTCGTGAGCCCCGTGTCAGGCTCTGTGCTGACAGCTTGGAGCCTGGAGCCTGCTTCGGATTCTGTCTCCCTCTCTCTCTGCCCCTCCCCTGCTTGTGCTCTGTCTCTTTCTCTCTCAAAAATAAATTAACAATAAAAAAAAAATTGAAATCAACATAGTAACATACAACGGTAAAGGGCCAACTTGAGTCAGAACCGTTAGCACTCTCCCCCTTGGGACCTTCCTGGCGGGTACCTGTCAAAGGGGTCGTATCCCAAATCTTGATCTGGGAAACGTTCATTTTGACAAAGTACTTGGCTTAGAACCTGATTAACAAACCTCCAAGCCCAAATCAAGTTTGGGGAGGGACAATCAAATTTTCATCTCCTTCAAAGTAGATATATAAATAGCAAAATGGTTAATATTTAAAGCTTCAGAGTAAATAAATGCAGACACACTGTGACTGAAGTTTGGATGTTTTAGGGCCTTCTAACGATGTCTCTCATGAATTAATAATTTAAGAACCCAATTTGAATTCTCAAACATTTCCAGTTTTTCTTCCTTATAATTACTTACAAACTGCCATTTTATTCATGGGAGAGAGATGAAAAATATCCCAAAGCTCTGATGACTGTCATAGAGAATGACTTAAATTAACCACATTAGTTAATCTGGATCACCCGTACGTGTGGCAGATTTATCGAAGAAACTGCCAACGACAAGACCAGAACCCTGGAAGGGGGGGAGTGAAGACACGAGACTCTAGAATAGGCGAAATCTGTGTTTCTTGGCCTGGTGTCCAATACGATGAGTTCATTGTTCAACCTTTGGGCAAATCAGTGGATCTTTCCATAACTAGCTGTGCAAAAACAAGTGCTACCAAAGATTCGGCACCCTTGGGTCCAAAACATTTGGGCCCGTGTCTGGAAGAAGAAACGTGGGCTTAAAGTCAGAAAAAGACACGGGGTTTGGTACTGACCTTGCCCTTTAAGCCTTACTGGGAAGGGGTGGCAAGAAGCCAGGCCACTCGCAGGCCCTCTCCGGGAAGGGGCCCCTCTGGCTGGTGGGCATGGCCCCGGGGAGCCACGAGTTGCGTGGTGAAGCGGTGCCCCCTGGTCCGCAGAGTGGAAGAGGCAGCTACGTCCAGCAACACGTCCCAGGTGGCACAGGTCACCCACATGTGGGATTTCAGGCCACACTGGGCACTTCTGCAATGAGCCTGGCTTTCCCCGGGAGCACACCGGCTGAGCACCCCATGGCAGGCACGTGAGAGAACTTTGCAAAGTCTGCAGTTAGGATGACCGCTCCTCACCCTGCCCTCCTTGCAAACCTACCTGAAAAGAGCTGTTTCTGCCAGGACGAGGCGGAAACTGCACAGGGTATTTTTGAAGAGCGGAGGCTCTGAAAGCAGACTGCGTGGGCTCACGGATCGGCCACGGGCTGGCAGGGCACCCTACATAACTAGGAGATCGACCGACCTCCCTGGGGCCAGCCTACTCATCTGCAGAATGGGAACGGGGAGGGCAGTGCCTGGCAGGCGGCTCTGAGGTTCAAGGGTGAGAACAGAGGCAAAGCCTTGAGCTCAGCGCCTTGCCCCTAGAAAGCGCTAGGAGAGAGGGTAGACAGATAACCTACCCAAACACCGCTCTCTTTCCCTGCCACGCTTCTCTCTCCAGCAGGTGTTCTGAGAACCCCTCTTCCGAACCAAAAATACTCTCCGAGAAAGCGAATTTAGCTGATAAGTACTATTTATAATCAGGACGATGGCCCTCCAGCCGTCTGATCCGGCACATTCGCTTTTAGCACCGGAGCTCATTGGAGTGAGTTGACTTCCTGAGGTTACCCAGCCAGTTACTGCAGAGCCCTGACTACAAAGCTGGTTGCCTGTGAGCCGAGAGTGGACCTGTTTAGAAGATGTTCATTTAGGGGCGCCTGGGTGGCGCAGTCGGCTAAGCGTCCGACTTCAGCCAGGTCACGATCTCACGGTCTGTGAGTTCGAGCCCCGCGTCAGGCTCTGGGCTGATGGCTCGGAGCCTGGAGCCTGTTTCTGATTCTGTGTCTCCCTCTCTCTCTGCCCCTCCCCCGTTCATGCTCTGTCTCTCTCTGTCCCAAAAATAAATAAACGTTGAAAAAAAAATTTAAAAAAATAATAATAATAAAAAAAAAAGAAGATGTTCATTTAAAACATGCGAGGGAAAAGGGAAGAACGAGAAAGCCAACGACGGTGCCAAGTCACAGGCTATGGGCAAGAACTGTCTTCGTTCCCTCTCTCTCCGATCTGCGATGTGCGTCCGTCCACTGGAAGGTTCATGCTGCTTATCAGCAGGGGGACTGATAAAAAGAGCGGCCTATTTGCACATAGCAGCACAGGCTTGTGGGGGAACGGAAGGAGGGGTCCACACACCATACTGGAGGGTTTTAAGGTTCCCTTCACAAAAGCAAACAAACCATAGCAATGAGCAGCTTCACTCAATCCTTGCACCTAAAATAACATAATTAAAAATTCTCTCCCTTTGCTTCATGGTATTTTCTTGAGTGGTGAAGTGGCGTTTTCGAAAAAAAAAAATTTACGTGAGGAATCTTCACATCGCTACAACTCCGTGTGAAACTCAGAGCCTGGGCAGGATGGGGACGGGGTGAGGTGTAGACACCAGGACTGGTTTATTCAGATCTAATCACATTGCCGGTATGAAATCTATTTCTTTTTTTTCCTCCTCTTCTTCCTCTACCTAGGTATCTTCACTTGTGCGGCTGGACCCACTTGATGAGAATAGAAGCAGGGATTAAGTTCCCATTTACTTAGCATTCTGTAGGGGCACAGTCAGTGTGTGTGTGTGTGTGTGTGTGTGTGTGTGTGTGTGTGTGTGTGTGTGTTGGGGGCGGTGAAATCTGTGTTTTGCAGGAGAATAGAGGGAGCCACAGAGGGAGGAGTAGGGATGGGGATAATGATGACGAGAGGAGAGGAATGATACCTGCTATGGCAGAACTCCAAATGTAATGGGGTTGACAAGAACGTCACACAAAAGAAACCTCCATACAAAGACAATATGATTTCATCCTGGGGAACAGAGTTCTTGGAATAATTAGGGCAGGGGAGATGGCTGGGGGAAAGTCTGGGGACAGAGAATGTGAGATTTTACCAGCATCCTGAAGGAGAGCAGACTCAAGTTGGGGAGGGGGATGCCCATTGGTCCTGAGGTCCGTGCACAAATGGCCCAGTGGGAGCAATGGGGGTGTTGGGCATATTACCTGGCTGAGGTCAAGGGGGCAGCCACTATCCCACCTCCCTGCCTGGCCCCCAGGAGCTCTGCGTGACTACCCGTTAAATAATAATGAGCACACTTGAAAGCTGCAGGAGGATGCTGTCCTTACTACGGAGTCAGGGAGAGTCAAGAATGGGGGAGAGCCAAGCACCAATGTATTTAGAGCTTGGCCTCCCCTCCCTTGCTGAGCACACTTCCAGAGAAGCATGACAAATGGTTTTGGAATTGGGAGAGTGTGAAATTTTTCTTCCAAGCCTGTATTCCTAGTTGCAATGCCATGAGGTTCACATTAAGCAGACTTGATTAAGCAGACTTGCTCCCATGGGGCTGGACGGCCTTCTACCCAACATGTGCCAGTGACTCTGTTGAATAGCTCAGTCCCCCTCTTGCAGAAATGGTCTGTCATGCTAATCCTTGGTATCTTTAGTATAATTTACCTTCTTTCTGTGATAACTGTATGGAATTGCCTTCACCACTTCCAATTTAAATCCATACCCCTGGGGCGCCTGGGTGGCGCAGTCGGTTAAGCGTCCGACTTCAGCCAGGTCACGATCTCGCGGTCCGTGAGTTCGAGCCCCGCGTCAGGCTCTGGGCTGATGGCTCAGAGCCTGGAGCCTGCTTCCGATTCTGTGTCTCCCTCTCTCTCTGCCCCTCCCCCGTTCGTGCTCTGTCTCTTTCTGTCCCAAAAATAAATAAACGTTGAAAAAAAAAAAAATAAATAAATAAATAAATCCATACCCCTGACCATGAGGGGAAAAAAGGGTCTCCAAAAAAGGCATTTTTTTTTTTTTTACCAGAAAGTGACCTTTTTCCAAAATCGTAAATATGTCAAAAAATAAAAAAATCAAATGCCTCCTTGAGTGGACAATCCAGATTCTTTTGTGACAGATGTACAGTTTGTGTGGCAGTTTCTTTTTTTCAGAGGTTGGAATTTTCTTTCTCATCGTTGTAAGGTTTGTCCCCACTCTCATTTCTGGCTCATAGCAGACACTCAGTAAATACCTATGACCCCAAAACCCCCAATTTTTTTTTAATTTTTAAATATTTATTCATTTTTTGAGAGACAGACAGAGAGAGACAGAGCGTGAGCAGGGGAGGGGCAGAGAGAGAGAGAGAGAGAGAGAGAGAGAGAGAGACTCTGAAGCAGCCTCCAGGCTCTGAGCTGTCAGCACAGAGCCTGGCGGGGGGCTCAAACTCACAAACTGTGAGATCATGACCTGAGCTGAAGTTGGCTGCTCACCCGACTGAGCCACCCAGGCGCCCCCCGCCCGAGACCCCGAATTCTAATTGTGTGTTGTAGGACAAAGGAAATTTCACATCCCTCGTATGCGATTTACATGGGCCGTAAGAGGACATTGCACATAATGTTGTCATCATGAGATGGTCGAGAGACAAATCACTTACTTGAACTTTTGCATTTGGTGTTGTATCAAACGTATAAACTTCATTGTGAATTTACCCCTTGAGCAAAATTATTGAATGCACTATTTTGCAATAGAAAGGAAATTGAACAGTGTTGATGTCTCTTGGTCAAATGTGTCACTGGTTAATCTTTCAAAAGAAGTTGGAGCACACATCTTTTGCCCAATATAACCCTGGGTTTCTTTTTCCTGAATTTGCTATTTCCAGTTTGCTGACATCCTAAGTACATTTGTTCATTTATTCCACAAGTCTTTATTGACCCTTTCAGCATGAAAATAGGGTAGAAGGAACATTCCCTGCTTTTGAGTTTGAATCTGATTGTATGACAACAAGTGTGTGTCCAACAATCTAAGTATAAAACCAAATAAAACACCTGAAGGGCAACGTGGATGTTGTATGACACGAAACTTTTGAAATGTGATCAGCCAGGCAGGAGAGCTCTTTGCTCCTTAAAAAAACAAAACATAACAAAAAAGAAAGGCTGGGCTAAAAGTCATCTCCTTTATTCAAGATGAGAAAGTCGATTATTGTTGCCATTGTCTTGCTGTTTATGCTTTAGTCAAATATAAGAAACGATAGAATCCAGTGGGTGTTCTGGCCATGTGAACATTAATCAGAACACTTCTGGAAAGCCTTTCAGAGAACTGCCTCCATAGCCAGTTAGGGTGACTAGAAAGAGAATTACACTTAACGCACGTGACCCCAGGAAATGTTTAACTAGGTCCCCAGTGTCCACACAACCAGCCTTCCAGCCCATCTCTAAGGTGGTCCTGTGGGAAGTTCTCTTGGAAGATTTTATTTACCTCTGAAAACATTAACACGTATCATTGATCATTTGTACTTTCCACTTTGTCACCTCTGTGACTATTAGAAAGTAAGAAAGCACAGAGAATATGCTTTTACACTTTTTTAAAGTGCTCTCCAGGTTGAATAGTTGTACACTTGAAATTCTAGTTTGACATTTACGTTCCAGAAATCATCCCCTCTCCACCCGCTCTTTCTCTATTTTGTGTTCCCTCAGATGGACAGTATTCGTTTTCAAATTATCATTTCCATTGTGATTTGTTGCTCAAGAACTGTGAATTCACTTTGTGTACCTATGTCTTCCAGCAAATCAAAGGCTCCAGAAAGGCAGGGATCTTTCTGTCGCTTAAAATAAGGCCACATGTCTTACAGTGAAGTGCTCTGTACGCAAATGTCAAATGAATGTTTGTTGGGACACAGATTTTCCCGACGGCTAGAAACTCCTCGATGAGACATTCCATCCAGTTCGGTGGTTCTTGATCTTGGCTACACGTTCGGGTTACTTGGAGAGTTACCAGTGCCTGGGTCCCCTCATCAAAGATGACGAGTTCATGAATCTGGGTATGGGCTGGACGTTAGGATTCTTCCAGTTCCCCGGGTGATCTATTTCCAGCCAGGACCGAGAATCAGTTCTCCAGATACACACTTACTCCAACTTCCCTGAGAAGAATAACCTGGAAACTTATTAACGGTACAGATGGCCATGCCTATCCTATCAACTTCATTCAGTGGGTCTGAGATGGATTCTCCCCATACGTAACCTAAACATTCCTCTGGAGAAATGTTTATCATCTGGGCATTTGGGGAGACGTAAAACATGGCTTCCCTGAAAGTAACGAGGTGCACCATTGTTAAGTTATGATTGTTAGCGCTATGTTATTTGTCGCCCATCTTCAAGTCCCCTTTCCCCGGTGAACGCAGACACGAGGTGTGCTGAGACACAATCTGGGCGGCAAGGGAGGCGGGGGAGGAGGACAGCGTGGTATTGGTCCAAAGCCAAGTTACAGCTCTTGGAAGCCGGGGCAGCGGCTGGCAGGTGTTCACGTCTGCTGTATTATTACAGACAATGTGTCACCGCTGGTGCCACCTGTGACGCACACACACGCTGCATGCCTGTCCTTCTATCAAACACCCTGGTAGCTGTTCTATGCCAGGCTCCTTGCCCCATACTTTGCTGAGCCTGAAACTGTCTGAACTTTGCTACACGAGGAACAAGCATCTGGTGAAGTGGGCTCATCTGTCATCTCAAATGCCCGCAACTTCGGGAAACTGCCACCTCTGGTGGCCGCTCTGTTGGACCTTTTTAAAAAATAGTTTTTGCATCTGAATGTAGAGAAGGTCTCACTTCCCTCTTGGAATCCTCATCACGACGATACATTTAAGTCTGTCCTTTGCTTAGAAGCAGAATTAGATCGTACCCAAATGGAGGCACTCTTACACCAGTACGGGTAAACCGAGATCCCTGGGCGTGGCCTTGAACGAGCAGACCCCAGACCAAGGGCCTCCAGCCATAAATGCTGGAGGTCGTTTCCAGGTGAGCTGTGATAACAAAATGGCGGGGGGGGGGGGGGAGCGATGCCTAGAGAGCCTTGCTGGTAAGTCAAAGGTTGACCAGTGAACAGAATATGCATGAGAAGGATGCAGATTGCATCACTGGTAAATCTTGAAATGTTCATTGTGGGTCTGGAATCGTTCGCAAGATTCATTCAAAGTCTGGGAAGGGGCCCCTTGGGCCACCGTACTCTGGTGCCATAAATCATTTCCCTTCTCGTAAGGCCTTGAGCCAATCGGCTGTAATGACATATCGAACTTTGGGTCCCACATGCCCTTGGCTGATTATATATTCACTAGATTCTAAAAGGCAAGTCCAAGCTATTGAGCACCCTTCAAATTTGGAACCGATTCCCTTGTTAGGATTTCAGCCTTATGAGAATCTGAAGAGCTGTTGGCACTAGTCCCTTTCTCTTCACACTGTCTGCTTAAGTGAGAAAAATTCTTGAGCAATGGCCGTTCTCTAATGCAGGTAATATTGAGCAAAACTAGTATCAAAGCCTCCATTTTGTCACTAAAAAAAAAAAAAAAAATGATCTCTCCGTTTTAGCAACCAAGAACGACGCTCCATTTTAATATTAAGAGGTCATCTGATTTAATAACACATTTCCCAAACAACATAAATAGAGGCCTCATTTGGACAAGATATTGATTGGAAGCCGTCTCTTCCTATAACAGCTCGACTTATGTAGGCAGCGAGAGGCTGTATAAACTCAATGGGCAATTTCGGTACGTCTCCAGGGCCATCAGAGCATTGGCTTGCAATGCCTCATTTCACAGAACACTGGAAAATTCCAGAATCAGACCTAAAGCTTCCTTCCTTGAATCTCATGCTCACAAAGCTCCCGACAGCTCTCTGTCTGGCAAGCTCTCCTACAGACAGGGTAACAGGTGAAGCTGGGGGAAGGGGGGAGGCCACCCACTGCACAGCATCTGTGTGCCCCGAGGGGATTACAAAAATTCTCTGGGTCTCAATTTTCCCAGGAGTGCCATGAGAAATATTTTAAATTACTCTGGAGTTCAGACAGGACAGGTATATATAAATGTAGCATAGTATTCTCCTAACTGTTCAGGTTAAACTAAGCTTGCATTACAACAGCATGGGCTCTGTCCCCACACCAATTATTGGCACAGAAATGTCCCGATGACACGACAATTTTTCAGATGCATCGTCTCCTCAATTCAACTGCAGCCACAAATATTTTTGAGTGCCTTTTATTTGCCTGCACCACCCTAGGCTCTGCAGAGATACGCTGCAAAGACAAAGTACTGATTAATCTTGATTTCCTTAAGACGTTCAACTAGGAGATAATACAGTCAACTTTATTCACTTGATTTACTTTTAGATTCATGTTTCATTATCTGTGCTGGAGCCAGTACCTATTCTATTAAAAAAAAAAAAAAGGGAGGGGGAATGCCGGGGTGGTTCAGTTGGTTGAGCGTCTGACTCTTGATTTACGCTCAAGTCATGATCCCAAAATCGTGGGATTGAGCCCTGCACTGGACTCCATGCTGAGCATGAAACCTGCTGTGGATACTTGTCCTATCTCTCCCGGCCCCTCTCCCCCACTTGTGCGCTCTCTCTCTCTCTCTCAAATAAAATAAAGAAAAAAAGCAAACACCAACAGCAGCAACAAAATCCCCTAAGAGATTCATATGATCTTCTGCTAAAAGGAAACGCTAGTTAAATAAGTCACACCTCATTATCAGTTAACATAAGTTAAAAGGATATTTTAGTTAGATTCGGCTAGTCTACACTGTCAACTATGACTCAATACTGGAAGAGTCTGGAGCAACTGTTTACAAACACTTAGTTTGTCTTACTTTGTTACCTTATGCTTAAACTGGTTAGTCATTATTAAAACATGAAACACATCATTGTTTCTGCTGACATACGCCCCAGAAGTCAAGGAGGTGACCCTGGTGTAGAGCTAATCATGCTGCAAGCAGCTTCTCTCCCTTATAACTTTCATTAAAAAAAAAAAAACGCTGTCATTTTTTCGATAGTAAAAATCACACTAAATCCAACTACCGTGTCAACACATTGCAAATCTGAATTCAATTTACAAAGACATTTTTTAATTCCTTTTTTTAACTGAGGTATAGATAACATACAGTTGTATTACTTTCAGGTGTAGGATACAACGATGCAACAATTAGATGTTTCGATTTTTAACTCATTTCTAAAATGCTTGAAAGAGCTACGATCACTTCTGTTTCAAAAAACATTTCACGATGCCATTTTTACATTTAACTTCCTCGGCACATAGATCAACCATAAATGATAGGTTTGCCAAAAGTTCTGTGTATTTATTGTATTTGTAATAATTCTCCTGGCTACCTTTATCCTCGCTATCTCTTCTTGGATGTATAAGAAGGGTCCAGGCTTAGCCACATGCACTGTCTAACTGAGGTGCATCGACAGAAGCGAACTCGTTAGGAATTGAGGACTCTGCAACCCAGTCACTATGTTTGAGAGGTTCTACAACTGGCCAGCTACACAACCTCAGGAGAACAACCATTTCAAGCTTCAGTATCTTCTTCTGAAGGCTGACAGAAATGATAGCACCTACCTCGGAAGGATACTGGGAGAATTAAAGAACAACGCAAGTAACGATCTTCGTACCGTATTTGTCCCATAGTGAGCCTCGGATAAACATTAGCGGTTAATACTATTACATAACTATTTTATATATATTATCCAACACTAAATTGGCCATCGATCTAATTAGAGGAGTCTTTATCTATTTCTCCAATGTTAGTGATACATAGCTATGATCAAGGCAGTTGACATATCGTAGAGACCATCAAATTAAGAGTCCAAATACTTTGGCGCACGGATTCTGTAATTATTGACTCTGAAACTACACGCAGGTCATTGACATCTCTGAGTTTTGTTCCCTTCCCTGTGCAATGGGGACATAACTCACAGAAAGGTATGTGATAAAGAGAAAGTAACCATACGTGGAAGTATTTTGGAAATTGTACAGCACCTACGAGATGTTACGTTATTACTAATGGGTGTTTCAGGTAAATGGAAATCATGATGAATTGAGGATGATACCCGACGATTATTTTGTGTTTACTATGAGGCAGACAGACAGTGTGCTGAGCACTTCAGACGCACTACCTCCTGTCCCTAAGTGTAATGTGAAATTATATAAAGGGAATGTCGTAGTTTTGCAACCTATTAATAGGTGAATTGCTAACTTCTCTTCTTTTACATTGTTATTATTGTCAAAATTCAAAGTCTAACCCACTGTAATTTTGGGAGATGCCTTTGACCTTCTGTCATTATGTGATTACCTCTAGCTCTACAATGGACCATTTTATAATGCGGCATTAATATGTAAGGAGTAGAACTACAAACACATTTATTGCCTTAATCTTTGTTCTTATATTGAGATAAGTTTTTAATAGCTTCTTTATATGAGAGCTGAATACTTTCTTCATTTTCTTTTTAAAATTGCTTTACATACTCTTTCCAACTGTGTATAGCTGGTTCAAAGGCTAGATTATCAAACTGTTAAATTTAAGGTCAAATTGTATTTTTTTTTTTTTTTTTTTTTTGGTTGACATCAGGGTACGAAATCTCTCCCACCGTGCAAAAGAGAGGGTTGAGATCCCTTTGTTATATTTACCAGAATGTCATAAAAGGACACTGGACTACCCACATTTATGAGTTTGTGTGTTATATAATAAGGGTGCCCTTCACCCTGTAAGGATTATTTATTTATTATGACAAATTTATGATAAGTATATTTTTCTAACATTTCTAACATTTCGAAAATAGGACGATAAAATACAAAACCAGCATGTTACTTCAATTTTCTAACTGATGACAAGTGTATTCAAAAGTTAAACTCAGGGCTCCTGGGTGGCTCAGTCGGGTCAATGTCCCACCTGCTCAGGTCGAGATCTCATGGTTTCCTTGTTTTGACCCCCGGGTCCGGCTCTGTGCTGACAGCTCAGAGCCTGGAGCCTGCTTGGGATTCTGTGTCTCCCTCTCTCCCTGCCCCTCCCCTGTTTGCGCTCTGTCTCTATCTCTCAAAATAAATAAACGTTGAAAAAAAATTTTTTTTAATGAAACTCACTTCTTAATTTATGTGAAGGCACCCACATGGGTGGTATCTATATAATTTAATATATATATATAATTTAATCCTTTTTATCTATATTATTTATGATATTATAATATATAATATAGTTAATTAGGAATTGAGGACTCCTAAAATATAATATATAATATATAATATATAATATATAATATATAATATATAATATATATTGTATACATAAATAAATATATAAATATAAAAAATATAAAAAATATAAAAAATATATAATATAAAATAAAAAATAAAAATAAAAATAAATATATAAATATATAAATATAAAAATAAATATAAAATAAAATAAATATAAAATAAAAATATATAAAATATAAAAAATATATATAAATATATATTATATATATAAATATATATTATATAATATTACATATATATTATATAATTATATATATTATATATAATTAAATATATATTATAATTTATATATATATAAATTATAATATAATTATATATATAAATATATATTTATATATAAATATATATTTATATATATAATATAATATATAATATAATATATAATATATAATATATAATATAATAAATATAATAATATATTATAATTATATATTATATTATATATTATATTTTAGGAGTCCTCAATTCCTAATTAACTATATTATATATTAATATATATATTAATTATATAATATTATTTTTATATATATTAATAATTTAATCCTCTTTATTAGTTCTGAGGTGTTCTTTTTAGTGTTTTTATTGATTTGTGATCATTTATGCTACACTCCATAGAAACATGATTGATGTTCAGGAAGCTGCGTTTTGGATTAGACACCAAACTACAAGTTGTCCAGCTAAAGCAGATGAGAATTACCATCACTGTCGTGACCAGTCATTACTCTGATAAAAATCACTATATGGATAACACAGATATTTCTGGTGTCCAAGGAACACGGATATTTCGAGTCATCGGCTTAGGTGATATGTACAGGCAGAGTACTTTCACTCTTCATTTTTGGCTCCTGTATTAGAATCAAGGGCAGCCATGACCGAGATGTTCAAGTATTTCAGGGAAAACATATAAGGAGTACTAGGGCCTGAAACAGTCAATGAGGCAAGACCTTTGGTTTTCAGGAAAACACTTCATTTGGCCAGTGTAGACACTTTTAGGTGGGGCATCTGTTCTGACAGTTTTGGGATTCTTAGGACCACCGTAAAATTAGACGGAGCTTTAGTGCCATTTCTTACTTCTTCCTACTTTTAATCAGGGATCTTAGTCTTAAAACTTCATTTTTAAAAATTTAGCGGAAGCCAGTGCTTTCGTGTTACACAGATTCCATTTTCAAGTTTCAAATACAAAGCTCATAAGGAGCTTATTGTATCTACCCATTGAGTTACATTAAAATTATCGCAAACTGAACGCCTTTGGCCCATTAAGTAACAAAAATCCAATTTTTGCAAGAAGGTCATCAGTGGTGGTCGTGGCTGAAGATGCTTCGTCCTGAATGTTACTAATACCATAGTGATGTCTTACTAACGGGAACATGGAGGGCCCACCCCATTAAAAGAGTCACAGAAAATCAGATTATAAGTATATAAAGGTGGCTGAGACAGTGATTGGCGTGTCTCATCAAGGGTTGTGGCGGCCTCGGTGGCATCATAGAACACCTGAAACCGCAGTGCAAACTACCCGGTCAAGGGCTCTCCCTAGTGATGTTCATAACAAACAGATGATAAAAAGGAAATGCAGATTATTTCCCCTCCCCATACATCTTCTCTCTCTTCAGAGTTGCGTTACTAGGTACTTCTCTTGCTTCCACGAACCACACCAGGAATGGCGGTGGATGAGGCGGCTTAGAAGCCTTCCATTAGCTCTACCCTTCAGATAATTCTAACTCTTCTTCTGGTGTCCAGTCCATCGCCTTCATTATGTGCCTTCCTGGGAAGCAGCAAAGAAAGAGAGAGGACCACCCTTCTCTCCTTCCGTTTTACGCTGTCCTAAATATTCTAACTCATTTTTCATCTTTCGGCTTCATCCTCATTCTTTTCATAGAAATCTAGATATTAACAGTTTTTCTCTTATTCATTCTTTTCTTCAACAAATCCAACTGTTCCTTATTTTTTCCCAGCACTTACATTTAAGTAATTAATGAGTAGTTACTACTACTTAAGTAGTTGTAACTTAAGTAACTTAAGTTACAACTACTTAAGTAGTAAACCGTGTCTTTATCCCCATGTGACATTTGCCCTTATAGTCCCTTAACCTGGTTGAGGTTTTTTTTTAACTATAAAAAAAGAAACGCAATATATATATATTTTTTAGTAAGCTCTATGTCCAATGTGGGGCCTGAACTCACAACCCCAAGATCGAGAGTCACATGCTCTACCGACAGAGCCAGTCAGGTGCCCCAGTGCAGCATTTTTAAGATGCTCAATTATGAGCTTTGAAAAATGGATTCAGATCCTTAGTGAAAGCACCACATTTTCATGTGGGGGTTAGCATATTTACTCTTAAGGAGTAGGAGGAAACTGCCTCTTATTAAAAGATCATCATGTATCAGGTGCCATACTGTCCTCTGAACAGCCTAAGAAGGGCTTTTGGGACCCAGAGATGGGGAATGCTTTGCCTGAGGCCACACACTCAGCAAGTGGCAGAGCCCAGGACAAGCACAGTTCTCTCCAGAACTAGCGACTGCCCTTTTGGCTTCACCTGCTGCTTCCCTGATGTCTCAAATGGCAGCATGAGGACACCACCCTCAGCGCCGAGAGCTGGAGAAGAGAAGCTTTGCAACAAGGTCTGGATAATTAGGGGTTGTGTCATTTGGTGCATAAAGCAGTGGAGAGCAAGCCACCCCCTTGGCTGACTAGCTGGGAGAGATTTATAAAACCTTAGATTCCTAAGTCATACGGCCACAGATTTGGCACCGATTTGGCGGGTTTGGGGGTGCGGCTTCAGTATTGATAAGATGTGAAAATGCCTCAAAGTGGTTTTGATGGGTAACCTCCTTTAGTGGTCAGTGGTCAGTGTCTTCCAAAGTAGTCTTTACAGATTTGTTGGCATACTCAAAAGAACTGTAAAAACCAGACACGTCCCCTGACATTTAGTGAAAATCTAAAATGTTTTCTTATAATTTTAAAAGCGGAAAAGGATGCAAAATTGACGCCATTTAAAATTTTACCTCCCATGTCATAAAAATATTTGCAATAGAAGCTAAATATCCAAGCAAGTTGAGAGCCAAAATTATCCACTTGAAAAATACGTAGAAAATGTGGAACCATAAAAGCCCTGAGTTGCCAAAGCACTCTTGAAAAATAACATGACCAGAGGCAACACCTTTCTTGATTTCAAACTATATTACAAAGCTATGATCATCAAAACACTGTGGTACTGGCATAAAAACAGACACACAGATGAATGGAACTGAATAAAGAACCCAGAAATAAGGCCACACGTATATGGTAAATTCACTTATGACGAAAGAGCCAAAAATATACCGTGGGAAAAGGGCATTTTCTTTAGTAAATGGTGTTAGGAAAACTGGACAGACACATGCCAAAGAATGAAATTGGACCCCTATCTTACACAATACACAAAAGTTAACTCAAAATAGATTAAAGACTTGAATGTAATACCTGAAACCATAAAACTTCTAGAAGAAAGCATAGGAAATATGCTCCTTAGCATCAGTCTAGGTGATGACTTTTTGGATTTGACACCAAAAGCAAAGGCAATACAAGCAAAAATAAACAAGAGAGACTACATCAAACTAAAAAGCTTCTGCACAGCAGAAGGAACCACCAACAAAAGGAAAAGGCGACCTACTGAATAGGAGAAAATATTTGCAAATAATAAATCCAATAAGGGGTTAGTATCCACAGTATATAAAGAACTCATACAAATCAATAGCAAAAACCAAATAAGCTAACAATCTGATTAATAAATGGGCACAGGATCTGAATAAACATTTTTCCAAAGAAGACTTACAGATGGCCAATAGGTACATGAAAAGGTGTTCAACACCACTAATCATCAGAGAAACGCAAATCAAACCACACTGAGATATCACCTCATACTTGCAGAATGGCTTTTATCACAAAGACAAGAAACAAGGAGTGTTGGTGAAGACGTTCTTTTTCTCAAGAAAGCCTGTGCACCACTGGTGGGAATGTAAATTGGTTCAGCCACTATAGAAAACAATATGGAGGTAACTCATAAAATTAAAAATAAAACCACTATATGACCCAGTAGTTCTACTTCTGAGTATTTATCTGGAGGAAATGAAAAAAAAAATACCTTGAAGAAATATACACACCCCCGGGTTCGTTGCAACATTATTTACAACAGCCAAGACATGGAGGCAATCCAAATCCCACTGATAAACAAATGGACAAAGAAAATGGGACACACACACACACACACACACACACACACACACTGGAATACTATTCAACCATAAAAAGGAGAGAAATCTTGCCACTTGTGACAACAGAGAGGGATCTTGAAGGCATTATGCTAAGCGAAATAAGACAGAGAAAGACAAATCCTACATGACGTCACTTCTACGTGGGCTTAAAAAAAGAAAACTCACAGATACAGAGAAGAGATGTGTGGTTGCCAGAGGCCAGGAGGTGGTGCTAAATGGGGGAAAAGGGTCAAAAAGTATAAACTTCCAGTTTTAAAATAAATAGAGATAAAACACACAACATGTTGACTTAGTTGGTAATACTGTAGTACATGTTTGAAAGTTGTGAAGAGAAGAGATCTTAAATGTTCTCTTCACAAGAAAAAGAAATTCATAACTATGTACGTAGAGATATTAAAAGTTGTCCTCACGAGAAAAAGAAATTCATAACTATGTATGTGATGGATGTTAACTAGAATTATTGTGGTGATCATTTCCTAATACTAACAAAAGTTAAATCATTGTATACCTGCACCTAATATAACGTTTTATGTCAACTGTATCTCAATAAAAAATGCAACATTGTTTTTTAAGCTACTGGACATTTTTGGTAATTCCCTTTTCCCCTTGAATTTTTATTTCCATTTCACTTATGTTATTGCCTTTTAGGCTAACATAATATAGTTTCACTTTGAAAATTTAATGGATCTTGCTGTTAGACTTTTGTGAAACAAAAATCACATTTTAAGTGCGAATGAAAAATATTTGGTGTAACTGTAGATCCCTAAAGTGTTAGAAAAACTTGTTTGTTTTAATTACATTATTATTAGTGTATAATTAGTCAAAAATATAGAGGGGGGAGACTTTTGAGAGAGAATAATGAAGAGTCAAACTTGATGGTAAATGCATCTAGTAATGAGACAGATAATACTTTTTTAAATTAGATCATGTACTTGTATGTGAAAATTATTTATTGCTGGGATGGACAAGGGTCAGTATCAACTCTGTTCCTCTTTTCCCCTTTTTTCAGAACGAGGTACTAAAAGCTTTGTTCACATTAATGAGTAGGGATGGAAAGAACTTCCTAGAAGTGGCCTCCTCAATTCTCTGTATTCTTTTCAAGTTATATGTTCCAAATCATAGCCATCCGTCAGGAAATATAATACTTAATATCACCTGAAAACTTGGGAGAGTGCCTGGTGGGGTGGCCAGCGTTCCTGACCAGAAGCACAGCGTCTGTACTTCAGCTAGCTCATACCCAGAGTCCCCAGGTGCCAGCAGGGGACACAGCTCTGCACCTGCTCCAGTGGCCTGAGGGGACTGCCTCAGGGTTTCTAAGAAAAATGACAGAAGGGCTCTGCAATGCGTCTGGTCTTTTCTTGCCTGGGGGCTATTTTTTTCTGCAAACAGGCAGTCACTACAGGAGAGAACTCTTGCAACTTGCTTCTGGGGGGGGGAGTGCAGTAAGGAAGGGGGTACAGGAGCATGGCCCCCCAAAATGTGGCTCAGGGGCCCACAATGGGACCTGGGCCACCCCAGACAGCAGCTGTGGTTGGAGAACCCAGTCCCCGATGGGGTAGAGGTTAGGGCACAGCGGGTCTGGGACCTGTGGCGAGCGACCTAGGAGCTCTGTAAGAAGGAAGAAGGGAGGAAATGTGGGGTTGACGGAAAGACCTGGGGAGGAAAGGGGGATGGGAGGAAGCTAACAACAGAGAAACCCTGGATGGACGACGTGAAAGGGGAAGAAGAAGTGTGGAAAAAAAAAATCCGTAAGTTTAATCACTACAGAAGGGTTGGAGTTAAAAAGGAGCAAAAGGGACATAAATAAATCAAGGTACCTGCCTCAGGCAACCAAGTGTGATGGCTTGTGGGGCGGGGTTGCAGTTCTAAACCAGTCCAATGTATATATTCAGATTCTTTTCGTCTTAAGACCTCAAATCAAGGACCTTGCAAGAACCGGATTTAAAAAAATAAGAAAGAAAAGAAAAGAAACGACATGAAAGCATGGCCAAATCCTAAGTGTCACAGTGTGTGGTTTGCGGACGGGCTGAGTGAGTTCCGGGCGTCCCCAGGACGCTGCAGTCTTGAGCCCGACCGTGGCAATGAAGCGCATGTCGTGATACAGAGAGTGAAAGAAATGTTTTGGTTTCCCATTGCATGTAAAAGCGACGTTGACACCCTACTGTAGTCTGTTAAGTGTGCAACAGCATTAGGTCCCCCCAAAACCAAGGTACCTACCTTAATTTAAAAAGACTTTATTGGGGGGCGCCTGGGTGGCTCAGTCGGTTAAGCCTCCAACTTCAGCTCAGGTCACCATCTCACGGTCTGTGAGTTCGAGCCCCGCATTGGGCTCTGGGCTGATGGCTCAGAGCCTGGAGCCTGCTTCCGATTCTGTGTCTCCCTCTCTCTCTGCCCCTCCCCCGTTCATGCTCTGTCTCTCTCTGTCTCAAAAATAAATAAACGTTAAAAAAAATTTTTTTTTTAAAAATAAAAAGACTTTATTGGTAAAAAAAAAAAAAAAAAAAAAAAAGGCCAACCGTCATCTGAGCTTTCAGCGAGGCGTAATCACTGATCACAGACCAGGATGACAAATATAATAATGAGAAAGTTTAAAGTATCGTGAGAATTACCAAAATGTGGCACAGGAGCATGGAATGAGCGACTGCTGTCGGAAAGAGGGCACCAGCCCACTCGCCGGGACAGGGTTGCTACAAACCTTCAATCCGTACAAGTGGCAGTATCTGCGCGTGCAATAAACCGAACCACGACAGAACGAGGCATGCCCGCACCAACAGTGGTTTGCTTGCACACAAGCTCATCGGAGCCTTTTCACAAATACTTGTGACAAGAACGGGAGAGCCACAGACAGCCAACCTTCCCGGGCTCCATTCATAAACATGGTCCCGGAAAAGAGTCGATTTCAAAAGCTTCCCAATATAGATACAGGGCAAAGCCGATCTGTTTTAAGTAGACTGGGAATGTATTAGCCTAGCAATACACCTCCCTTGTCCAGGGAGACAAGGGAGTCCGCGATTCTCTCCAGAGCTGGAATTTTGATCTTGGTTCAGGAATATCCTTCTGACTAACAGAACCCAAGGTCTTTAAGAAATGAGAAATCTAGTTTTAATGAATTGAAATGGGACAGAAGCGCCTGCCGTGTAGATTTTCAGACTGCATGGATACCCATTTGCTGCTCACCTTTTCCTAATATGAGATTCAAACTCATACAAACTCAGCATAGACTGACTACACCACAGTTAAGTGGGGGCAGAAAAGAGACTTCATAATGAACAGGAAACCCAAATCCTGACAAATACGAATACTCATATGTCAGCTGTGACTTGGCAGATAATTTCCTAAGAAGCCTCAGAACATTTGCATCTTTGAAAAAAGTTTTCAAAAGAAGATCATTAGCTGATGGGCAAAACTCCACCTTTTTCAGATTATGCTAACCTCTGTTACTAGGGTGTATATCTAGATAAGCACATTCTGGGGGAAAATGGCTGAAATAACCTAAGTTAACCCAGAGTCACAATTCCATTAAATCACAAGTTAACTCATCAGTGTAGGAGTCGAAGGCTTAGTAGAGCAGAGGGAGTAGTTCAAGATTCCAGTCGTTCGTGTCTAAACTTGTACTTTGAAGTAGAATTGTGTGTTTAGATTTCCAGCTACCAATAAACATACCAGAAGAGATTTGTGTATCCTATCGCTTAGCATAGAGCTGGTACTCCATATACGTATGTTGAATAAATAATAACTGACATTAATTGAACACTTACTTTAAGGACTTCAACTTGCATTATTTCATTCAACCTCCCTACTGCAAAGGAGGTACTATTATTATTATTATTATTACCATTTCATAGATGGGGAAACTGAGGCCTTGCAAAGTTAGGTAACATGCCTGCCTCCCACAATCACTAAGTATTGCCACTCAGCTTGTCACCTATCTGGGAAATGGCGGAATAAGGCTTTAAACCCTAGCAACTTGACCCTAGACCTACAATTCTTCAGCATTTCTCAACACTCTTTTGTAGATACCAACTCACTTGGCAATATGAGTAATTTAGTGGCAGTATTAAAAATAATAACGATAATAACTTCAAAAAACGCTCCCCCTTTTAAACTTAGAGGATTAATGACCAGATCTGTTGGACTCAGCATGGGGCCTTATTCTTACTATCTGCTCTCTTCTTCTTTTTATTATTTGGCTTCTTTTAATCACGAAGGATTGCTTTGGACAAACTGTGGACTATTAAGAGGTTTCGAAGACTGGTGAAGTTGTTTGTCTTTTTTTTTTTTTTTTTTTTAAGGGGAATGAGTAATTACCTTCTTGATAAATTCAATTCCTACTGTTACCAAGTAAAATTAGGAATAAATTAAATCAGACTGATTTCATGGTTAAGGCCAGAAGACAATCATGTGACTATGTCTCATGAAGCACCACTAAACAATTACAAAAGGTTAGTTGCAGGAGATGTTCTACAAATTTAATTCTGGTTGTACCTTAAATATACAGTCCTGTACTTATCTATGAATCCACACTCGCGTATCCACTTCCATATCTGTATTGCTGAAACAAAATTAATAGCATTGCTTTCACAAATTGTTTTCAGACTTCTAAGAAAATTGTATCAGCACCAGGAAGAAGTTGTTTTGAATTCTGTCTTCATTGGAAAAGGTAAAAAACATACACACGCTGAAGAAAGCTCTTAAGTTTCCAAGTAAACAGAGAAAATTCAATCTTTACAAGTTTGTCAGAGAGACAGTTCTTATAATTAATTTGGATTTAAAGAGAAAGGGAACTTTTACCAGTAAAAGGAAACAAACCTACTGACCATGTTTCATGGGAACTCCCTACAAATTCTGACCCATCGTATCATTTCCAACAGTTAGTGATCTGGTCTTACCTACCTCCATTTCTCTGTGCCTACCGTAGCTCTCTCTCTGTATATGTGCAGAATGAATAAACAGACAGAATTATCCAGGATCTGAGAAAACATAAAACGTCCCCCAAACACAGATAGAGAGAAAATGACAGCCTTGGGGTCCATTGGAAATGCAGGTGTTTTTGCTAAATATAGACTTTTTTTCATGCCATTATCTCTTAAGTAAAATTCTTGCATCCCATTGTACCAGTTAAAATAAGATCTTAATACCTCAAAAACAAACAAACAAACAAACACAGCACTAACCCTACCTAGCAAGGTCACCAAAGTCCCTTACTACTCACAGGCCCATGCTTTGAGAACTTTGAGAATTCCCCAATTCGATCAAACACCTTCAGTATGTAATTTCCCCCACGGTTCAGTTTTCCCATTACTGTCTTAGTCCCTTCTGGCTGCTGTAACAAAATATCACAGGCCGGATAGCTTATACACAGCAGAAGGTTGTCTCTGCCAGCTCTGGGGTCCGGAAGTCCGAGATCAGGGGCCAGCATGGTCGGCTGAGGGCTCCCTTCTGGGTCGCATGCAGACTTTGCCCTGTGTCTTCACAGGGCCAAATGGCCCGAGGAGCTCTGTGGAGCCTTTTAATAAGGCACTAATCCCACTTACGAAGCTTCCACCCTTGTGACTTAAACATCTCCCAAGGGCCCTAGTTACTAATACCATCACCTTTGGGAGTTAGGGTTTCAACATATGAATCGGGGGGTGGGGGGGGACATAAATATGCAGACCATACCAACCATGTTTCTTTAGTTCCATCACTATCAGTAGCAGCTATTTTTATTTTTTTTTGGTCCTGGACAGAGAGCTTCTCTCACTAGACGAGAGACTCCCCCACCCCCCACCCCCCCCCACCGCAAGTCATGACATCAGAGTGCAATGCCAGGCACTCTAGAATCCTTAACAGAAACCTTGAGTAAATGATTCAGATCCTTGCTGTAGACTAGTAACAGTAAGCCACTGTCCTTCAAACTGTCAGTCACTAGGCTGAAATCGAGAATGTCAAATCCATGAACGCCAAGGCTTCCTGAATTAAACTGTGCAGGACAGATGCACATTCTCTCAGACCTAAACAAACACTCTCTACAGATTAGGGACTGTGTTATATAAATGCTGGTCTTAAGAGAAGGCAAAAAAAAAAAAAAAAAAAAGCACAACTAAGACGGGTTTATCTTTCATCATAATTACTTCTTTAGTATAATCATAGCTCATCTAATTGCTTCTTCCCTAGATACTGGCCACTTATTTGGTGACTACATAATTACTGATTATAAATATAACAGTCTATTATTTCATTACTATTATTATCTGAATCTAGGGAGCATAAATAATTTCCTTCAAGAGAAGTAGGATATATTATGAAGCACATTTGAGGGTGAAAACAGTATATATACTGTGTGACAGAATTACGTTGATTATCTCGGACAGATCACCCCTATTTGGATTTTTAAAGCCAAATCTTGTTTTCAAATTCTTACTGACATTGTCATCTCTCTGACTTAATGAAGCACTGTGTTAACATGAGCGGGGTCCACGTATCTGCACAAATCAGAAGAGCAGAGCTTTGAAATCGAAACCGTTACTTCTCTGCCCTTTAGGAAAAACACGAATCAGCAATTTTGTTACGAGGGTCAAGCTTGTGCTCATACTGATATTTTACATTATTTTCAGAGGTGAAATAGTCCAGCGCCAGTGAGAATGAAGAACTTAGATTACTGGGTTTGCAATTTGCTTTTATTACACTCTTCGGGGGGTACAATGAACGTCTGGAACCTTAGAAAGACTCTTCCTGATGTAAATATGAAGCGCTTCCCCAAAAGAAATATAAATGGTTTAGCAAGCACCAACCATTTTGGATGACCAGTTTCATGCTTTGGTTCTTTTATCACCCCCATTGGCTTTCTTGTGCCTAAAGAGTTTGCAGAACTTCACGATAACTTGGCAAAGATGCCGGGGTACTCAACATTTGATTAGCTTCTAGGTGGAATCAAACTCTTATACTTTCTTCTGGAAAATGTCTACCGTCCACTAATACACTAATAGACTGTCATTTCAGCGACAGCCTTCATGCGTATAGTTCTCCAACTAGAACTACATATTCTAAGCAAGCACGTTTTACCTAACTGCAGACAGTGACAGCAAACCCTTAAGAGCCAGAGTTCTTGAATTCCAAATAATGATTAAATACATACAACTGTTTTTCATCAGAAGTTCACCTAGTTCCATTCTTATTACTCTAAGTACGAGACCAATGGCTATGGCAGCAAGAAGGCCTTTCATCAGCTTCTCGATTGTCTTAATAGTTATTAAAAGGTCATTCCATTGTGGTGACTTTCTATGTGTCTGTCAGAAAACCCGGCGGATATGAAAAACAGCCGCATGAAGGGAGATGTGTGTACAATGGATGTGTAAGGACGGATAAAGCGATGGAAGGTGACATTTCTTTCTTTCTTTCTTTCTTTCTTTCTTTCTTTCTTTTTCTTTCTTTCTTTCTTTCTTTCTTTCTTTCTTTCTTCCTTCCTTCCTTCCTTCCTTCCTTCCTTCCTTCCTTCCTTCCTTCCTTTCTTTTTACATTTATTTATATTTTTTGAGAGACAGAGAGGGACAGAGCATGAGTGCGGGAGGGGCAGAGAGAAGGAGACACAGAATCCGAAGCAGGTTCCAGGCTCCGAGCTGTCAGCACAGAGCCCGACGCGGGGCTTGAACCCATGAACCGTGAAATCATAACCTGAGCCGAAGTCGGACACTCAACCGACTGAGCCACCCAGGTGCCCCAGAAGGTGACCTTTCAATAGGAATTATTGTCTCAGTGCCACTAGGTAACAGTGGGTTTCTGAATCCAAACATACCAATACTGAAAAGAAAAAATTATTCCGGATTCCAGATACGTAGTGATAGATGGGCTTTGGTTTTGAAATGGTTTTGCAAATGAGGTTGCCTCAAGCAGTAAAAACCAGATCCCCATGTTTCTCTAGCCACTTTTCATCAAGCCAAGCTATTAAAAAAGAAATTTGCTTTGTGTCACTGCTTAACAACGCGATGTCCCAGATTGGCTTATGTACCCAAACTGCCGTGTTTCTTATTTTTTATTTTATTTTTTTACAATTTTAAATGGAATCTCAAATGGTATCAGGTTAATGAATGAGAATTCATGACTGGCATTCATTATTGAATATTTAGATATTGATATCTATACCTTTCTGGAGTTAAGTAATTCTTCAGTTGTGTATTACTATGCCGTGACTAATGATCATCTAGCCCTAAAAAAAGGGAAAACAGAAAATACTCCTGAGAAAAATGACTTCTATGATCTCAACACAACACACATGCTGATTAGAAGACAGAAGAGCTGAGGCTAACGCTGGAGAAATATGGTTTTGGGGACCATGAACGTGAGTGATGTTTACCACAATTATCACTGATATGATCTTTCCCTTATTTAACATGTACTCAGCAGTGAGCCCACCCCACTTGCCACAGACATTCGTATGTAGTTTGTTTCCAAAAAAGCACCAATGTAATTATATAGATACACAGAACAGATACACCTAACTATAGGAAAACACAGCAGAAAAATACAGTGGACCCTCAAACAAAGCAGAGGTGTGGGGTGCTGACACCCCACGCAGTTGAAAATCCACTTACAACTTTGGATGCCCCAAAACTTAACTACTAATAGCCTACTGTTGACTGGATGTTTTCCCAGTATCATACATAGTTAATTAACCCATATTTTGTATGTTATATGTTTTATACACTGTATTCTAATAGCAAGTTAGAGAAGAGAAAATGTTATTAAGTCATAAGGAGGAGAAAATACATTTAAAGTATTGCATTGTATTTGTTGGGGAAAAAACCCCACATATAGGTGGACTTGTGTGTTTGTTCAAGGGTCAATTGTACACAATTTCCACTGTGAACATCAATGCTTGGAAATGTCCAGAAAGAGAGAAGTAATATTCTGCCAGTGGACAGCTTCAGTGGACCATGATTCCTATCAACACGGGAAGTCAAAGGGCAAAATAGCACAAATTTCCATCAGCGAGATGGCAGCACTAACAAAAACAGATTTTCAGTTCTCAAAAATATTTGTAAAGGCATCTGGTTTCAGCTTGGAAACTTGGAGACTGTTGCTCCTACCTTTGCAACCAGGAAAAGATTGAACAAACAGCAAACCTATGGGCAAACTGAGGTTGGAGAGCAACCAACCACGATGAGACCTGGAGGAAGAAAGGTATTTACAGGGAGCAACAGAACCCAAGCCTTTGCTTAACCTGGGGCAGACTTCTGGACACCGTGGAAGCTGGTAAGAAGCTTAAGCTGAAAATGTTTGTAACAAATCACTAAAGGCTAAGTGTGGACTATCAAGAGGGGTCAGGTTCCTAGGGATGCAGAATAAGGAATGAGAATAAGTGGTGTCTCTCCATGAACCCAGCAGACAGTCAGACAAATTTGGTAAGAATCCCAAGAAAGTTTCCTTGAGAGAGGTGATGGGGGGAGAGAAGAAGAATTGTCCCGAGTGTGTATATCCCTAACAAAGAATCAAATTATGTGAGGCAAAAACTATTAATGGAACTGAAAAGAGAGATAGACAAATCCACACTGTAGTCGAGACTTCCTTCCTCTCTCATGATTGATAGAACAAATGGGCAGAAAATAAGCAGGGATACAGATGACCTGAACAACACTATCTTCCAATTTGACTTAAATGACATTTATAGAACATTCCACCCAACTACTGCATGATGGACATTCTTTTCAAGTGCATATTCTGGGGCATAAAAGAGGCTGACAATTTTAGGAGAATAGAAATCATACCAAGTATGTTCTCATATCATAAGGGGATTAAACTCTAAATCAATAACAAAAAGATGTATGGAAAATCCCCAAGCATTCAAAAATTAAACAGCACACCTGTAAATCCATGATGAAAGAAGTGTTGAGGAAATATTTTAGATAGTTTGAATTGATCAAAAAAATGAGAATATATCTTACAAAATTTGTGGGGCACAGCCAAAGCAGCACTTACAGGTACGTTTGTAGCATTAATGGTTATATTAATAAGAAGGAAGTTCTCAAATCATTCACCTAAGCTTCCACCAAAAGAAACCAGAAAAAACAAAAAACAAACAAACATCAGTTCAAATCCAAAGCAAGCAAAAGAAAGGCAATAATATTTATTATTTATTAAATTTTATTACAGTGGAAATCAGTGAAACTGAAAATAGAAAAAAATAATAAGAAAATCCATGAAACCAGGGTGCCTGGGTGGCTCAATGGGTTAGGCATCTGACTCTTGGTTTTGGCTCAATTTACAATCTAATGGTTTGTGACATGGAAACCACTGGCAGCACAGAGCCTGCTTGGGATTCTCTCTCTCTCTCTCTCTCTCTCTCTCTCTCTCTCTCTCTGTCTCTCTCTCTCTCTCTTTCTCTCTCTCTCTGGCCTGCCTCCCCCATGCTCTCTCTCACTCTTTTTCAAAAATAAAAATAAATTAAAAAAAAAAAAGAAAATCTATGAAACCAAAAGCTGGTTCCTAGAAAAGATTAATAAAATTGATAAAACTCTAGTCGGATTGAACAAGAAAAAAGAAAGAAAATGCAAATTACCACTATTGTGAATGTAAGAGGGAATATCGGTATTGACCCCAGAAGACATTAAAAGGAGAATGATGGGGTACTACACACAAACAATCCTATCCTCATAAATTTGGCAATTTACGTGGTGTCTGTGTTGAAGAGAATGAAAAGACAAGCCACAGGCTAGAAGAAAATATTTGCCAATCACATATCTGATTTACAAAACAAACAAACCCTCCTTTCCAAAATATATAAAGAACTCTTAAACTTAAGCAATAAGAACGCAACAAGAAAGTTGACAGAAAGTTGGCAAAATATCTGAGTAGACATTTCATCAAAAAAGAATTAAGGATGGCAGGTGAGCATATGCAAAAAAGATCAACATCGTTAGCCATTTAGTCAATGCAAGTTAAAACCACAGTGAGACACCATTATACACCCATTAGAATAGATAAACAAAAGAACTGACAATGTCAAATGCAGATGAGTGTATGAGAATGTTGCAGCCAGCCACACTGGAAACTCATCTGGAGTCTCTTGTAAAGTTAAACACTCAATCATTCATTCATCATACAACTCAGCAAAACCTAGGTATTTAGCCAAATTAATTGACAACTTATGTTTGTGCAAAAACCGATTAGCATCTTTATCAATAATTGTAGCTTTATTCACCATCTCCCCAAACTGGAAAACAACTCCCGTGTCCTTCAGGAAGTGAATGGGTAAACTGTGGTATACCCACGCATTCAATGGAATATCACTCGGCAATAAAACAGAATGAACAGTTGATCCGTGCACCAACAGGAATGAATCTCTTTGTTGTTGTTGTTATTTATGTTTTAAGAGAGAGCGTGCGAGGGGTAGAGGGGCAGAGAGAGTGGGAGACAGAGAATCCCAAGCAGGCTCCACGCTGTCAGGGCAGAGCCCGAAGCAGGGCTCAAACTCATGAACCTGAAATCAAGAGTGCCGCACTTGACTGACTGAGCCACCCAGTTGCCCCAACAGAAATGAATCTGAAATGTATTCTTCTAGGTGAAAGCAGTTAGACCCAAGCAGCTATATATCAAATGATTCCATTCTCCTGAAAAAGGCAAGACTGTAGGGACAGAAAAGCAATCCCTTGTCACCGGATTGGGGGTGGAGTGAGTCGTTGACTACAAAGGGGCAGCATGAAGGAATTTGGGGATATACAGAGCATCTTGTGTGATGCAATGATAGCACATATGCAAACGCTGAATTAAACAGACTTTTGACCAATATTGTGAGGCTAAAGACAAACGAACGATACACAGACACCACATTCTACTTCCTACCAACTCTAAGACAACTTCACATGCACACAAGTGTTGAACACGTAAGGAAATATATCGTGTGTAATGTCACTCCGGGTCTCAACTTTGCAAATAAAGCCGCAAATAAGGAAACGCTAGAATGAACCGGCGGGGCTGCATTGGAGTCCAATCATCATTATGAACTCATGTTTATTTGAACAGGTAAATAGATGATAAATGATATAGATAGATTAGATACGTAGATCGAAAGAGAAACATAAAGTGTATATACATGCATTAGTACATATCCATGAATTTCCTGTCTCCTGAAAGGGACTAGAAGCAGTCTCCCAGGTAGCAACCAGCACATTTTTTGGTCCAAATCCTGGATTCTAAACAACATTCTCCAGTAAAAGGCATCAGGGCTCCTTAGAGATAATGCTAATTTTAGGACTGCGGCAGAGGAAATGCTAGATAGGCCTGTAGCATCTTGCTGTGCCAAAAAGTAAAAGAGGGCAGACCTACCACTCTCACTGCTCCCCACCAAAACAACAACAACAACAACAACAACAACAACAACAACAACAAAAATAAAAACAAAAGAAAGCCATGGGTCATATGAAAAGAACCCAGATGCTAAATGAAAGATGTTCCCAGTGGCTAAAGCTGGAACAGTTTTAGCAGTAAAGCAAATAATGATAGTTCTGGATTCTAACACAAAGAATAAAAGAAATATCCACAAGTCCATGCAGATATAAGTAAGTGATGGAACAGAGAAGCAAATGTGGGAGCAGAGACATGTCTTCCTTTCAGAAGAATTCCAATCAGTACATGTAGAAAAAACTAGAAAGCCAGAAAATTGCCACCTATCACGATGGCAATAATTGCTGCAAGAAAAAAAATCCATTGATATACATTAAAACCAGTGACCTTAAGGAAAAACAGGACATCTGCATAACCTCAAAATATGTCCTCCAACGTATTCGTTACTTCAGTGGTTTCAACATATGTCTGCAAACTCTTTGACATTCCTTCCTCCAGGAGGCAAAAGCTAAATCCCCTTCTCTTGAGAATGGGCTGGACATAACAACTTGCTTACAAGGAATATAGTACACAAAGGGGAAAACGGTAACTTATGATGCAGAAAGAAACCTGATAGATGCCATCTTAATCAAGGGGTCAAGGGATCAAGGGATCAAGGGATCACTGGTAACAGGACATATTGATAGCAAGTACTCCCGAGATGATGTCGTGAGAAGGGGACATTGTCTCCCCAAATCCATAACGTCAGGTCAATCATGAGAAAATATCAGATGAAGCCAAAGTGAGGTGCATTCTACAAAATACGTGGCCAACACCCTTCAGGAGCCTCAAGATCATAAAACAAAGTAAAGATAAAGGGAAGAACTTTAAGCAATGAGAGAAGACTAAGAAAAAAAGAAAACAAGTTGTCATACTTACATTGGATCCTGGAATAGAAAAAGGACATTAACAGAAAAACATGGAAAATCTGAATTAAATTTGTAGCTTACTCAATAGCATTCACATTAATTATTGATTATATTGCATTAAATCATGTCTGCTACATTATTATACTATATTACAGTACATTATAATTATACTATATTATATATAGTATTATATACTATACTATATTATTATGCTAGATTAATTATACTAGATTATATATAAATTAATATAAATATGAATTATACCATATTTATACTATTAACTATAGCATATTAGCCATACTATGTTAATGTCAACTTACTATACTGTTTATTATACTATATTACATAATTATACTATATTAATATCAATTTTTAAATTTTGATAATTATATCATGGTTACATGAGATGTTAGGAGACTCTAGGTAGGTGGAATATACCAGAACTCCTTCTACTGTCTTTGTAATTGTTATGTCTAAAATCTCTTTTTAATCTTTTTGTTTGTTTGTTTTGAGAGAGAGACAGAATGTGAGCAGGGAAGGGACAGAGAGAGACGGAGACACAGAATCCGAAGCAGGCTCCAGGCTCTGAGCTGTCACCACAGAGCCTGACATGGGGCTTGACCTCATGAACCACGAGACCTGAGCAGAAGCCGGACGCTTAATCGACTGAGCCACCCAGGAGCCCCGAAAATCTCTTTTAACAAAAAATTTTAAATGTATTTGTACGTTACTCAAGGAATTCTGACCTATACTGCACGGTAGACTGAAAAATTCCCAGAAGTGGAATGTATCGTTAGTTGTAAGAAAACCTAAGAAGAATAACCAGTGCACACAGCATCACACAGGGCTTTGGTCCCCAGGCATGTGCTGAGGACTTGTGACCTGTCAGTGGTCATGCTGGCTGTAAGATACAACAGCGAACCATGTACAGCCTCAGTCCCAAGGAGATAATAAAATGTAGATATTTAAAATCAACAAAACCAAAAAAATTTCAATTCACTATAGAGTGATGGAAATCAAGAGAAGGAAGGAAGGAATCCAAGCTGCGGGAGATCAAAAAAGACTCCTGGAGGAGAGGACGGGACTTTCAAGCTGGCTGGGTCTCCAATTACCCAACGAATATGGGATTTCTCGTTGCTTCTCTGCCCTCCTTGCTTTCATGTACACCTCCCCTCCCTTAACAAATCAGTCTCCAAGTCCTCTTCCTTCTACCACCCAACTGCCTCTCGTTTCAAGTGTCTCCTCTCCCGCCTCCGCCAAGTCAAGTCCTCATCTCCCACTGGCACGAATCCAGCAGGCCCCTGATAGGCTTACCTGCCTCTCAACCTTCATGCTGGCGCCCAGGTGACCTTCCTAACATGAAGATTCCTTATTCATTGCGCACACCTTTACCTGATGCCTGCTCCCTGTCAGTAGTGGGCCCTCAGCTCGCTTAAAACATTTCAATAAAAGTCCCCAATAAGTGTTCCTAGAAGGATAAAATGAAGGCGGGCAGAGAAGAAGGGAAGGCAGCGACAGAAAAGATGATCCGAGGGAGGAGTGTAAAAGACAGACACGCGGGGAAGGAGGAAAGAGGCTTGTGGAATGGTCATCGGAGTTACCCACGCACAGGAGACGTGTCAGGGGCCAGGAGATGACGCTGCGGAAGAGGTCAGGGCCAGAACGAGATGGATGGAGAGAAAGAAACAATCCCTTTAAACCCAGCTAATTACCGCTCACAAAGAAGGATGTGAAGAGTACAGATGCTTACTTGGCAATGAAGCCTGAACCCTAGAAGAACAACAACATCAGAAGGCAGAGTAAGGATGGTAAGCAAGACTTGGTCCATTTCTTCAGAATTGCAAATTTGCTCTTTTTTTAGACATAGTAGGTGCTTGACTCTATTCATAGAAGACTTGCCAATAGGACTCTAAGTCCAAATTTACTTTAAGGTTTTTATTCCATGGTTTCCTCAATGAATTTGCACTGATAACATCAAGTATCAACATCATCCATCCATATCACCCTTTAGTAAGTTTGTCATGGTCTATGGCAGGTAGCTTCTCATCACATAAGAACACAGTGAATCTCTCTTTTGGAGACAAGGAAGTCTGGAGAGGGAGAAATAATTCTACTGAAACAGGATATTTTTCCACAGTCATCTTTAAAAAAAAAATGACTCCCAAATTCCTTTGGCCACATTGTCTTTCCTGAGCATAAGGAATGAGTGATCTCTTCAAGAGAGTAGGCAGGTAGTCTCATTAGAGCTATGAACTCTGAATAGTCATGTTCTCTACCGAAGTCTTAGATACGACAGGCGCATATCCATCCAATTCATGCTCATTCACATACAGGTGTATCCACACATCCACCACTCCACGCAGCCGTTGCCTACACAGATAACCTCTGATGGATTAATGATCAACAGACGCTGAAGACATCATGCCATCAATGGTCTTTATAAAGAACCTTCTGACTCGTGAACCTTTTCAACGGCCCAATCTAAGATGATTTGGTTCATTAGAACCAGTGTTTGATTCACACGGACAGGTTTATAATCCATGTGTTGACATCAAGATATAGCTCATGCTGCATATAATTATAATCATATTGTGTTTAAACATCACTGCACAAAAAGAAAAACTATAATCAAGGTCTTCTAAGAGACCACTGTATAGTTCTACTCTGTGCTAGAAGAGGAAGAAACTGTTCCGTAAAGGCTTCTGAAAAAAATGTCTAATTTTCACTGAAAAGGAAACATGATCATATTTAAGTAAGGTGTTAGTAGTTTTCATTATAATATGATATTAATGGAAATGGCACAGGAGACAAATATTAAAAAAGGGTAGAGCCGGGCGACTTCCTACAATATTCCATTACACCAGCCACACTTCGCTGTTTATCACAATCCATTCTGTACTATTGCTGGGCATCCAGGAAGCTGAAGCAAAGCTGTGTTATTACCTAGGCAACGAAAATAGATTCACACATTTTCTAGTGAAAAATGTGGAGAATACCCTACCGCAAGCTAGCTGTGCCTTTGACATTTGCAGATCTGAATGCAAAGCTGAAACTCCCTCGATCTTTATGAAAAGTTGATTAATAAAGCGATTTTAAAATTCAGTAAGTTGTAGGCTCTAGATTATTTTCTAATGATCAGAGCACAGCACAAAAACAGTAATTAATTGGTAGAAATCCACAGAGGCATATCAGTCTGAAAATGTGAGAGATGATCTGTTCGGGGTCAAAACAATACCTCTCTCGCTAACACTGGAGAATCTTAGAACTGAAAGGACTTCGAGAAGTCATGCATATCAGCCCCAGCATACAGCAGGCACTCACTCAATGCACGCTGAATGAGTGAATGAGGAGGTGGAGTGTCCTCATGCTCCTGCCATTTGACAGTGTCGTTCTTGAATCATCTCAGAAAAATTAACCTGTTGTATTTTCAAGTTTCTAAGGTAGATATTTCAAATATTGTTTGGTAATTGCATTTAAGGCTATTATTGTCAGGATTTTTTCTACTGACAAACTCTAATATTCTATTCTACTATAGAAGACTCTGATTCCTTGATTTCTAGCTCATTCTGCTACACTTAAGCTCACTTTCCCTTGTCTACTCTTTCGGGGAAGATAAAGAACAGGCTCTCATTATCACGCATATTTCCCCAGCGTTCAGATAAATCCACTTTACCGCACCACATTCCACTAACAGAAGCAAATAAATGAACACTCTGAGCTGTTGCTCAGAAGAGTAAGATTGGATTACTCATTGGGGGAAACTGAGGCAGTTGGGGCCATGGTAATAGCCAGCAGCCTAAAGCAAGACAGGGTACATTGGGGTGGCTATTTTCATATTTGTAGACCCAGAACTGTTAGAGATGACAGGGTGCATGAAGGTTTTTGTGTATTTCCTAGTCCTTATGTTATATATCAAGAAATGGGAGTCAAAGAAGTTGGATGGGTTGACTAAGGTCACGTGACTAGGGTCCAGATGCGTTTACACTACAGGCTTTCTGATGGTTAGCAGGGCTCTGTCCTCTACCACAGTAGGATATTTTATCGAGAGAACACGTGGCAGGGTCATAGAAGAAGCCTCTGCTGGCTGGGGGTGAGGAGATCTGTTTCAGTAATAATACTAATAGTTATTATTGTAGAAAACACTGTTGGCCATGTGATAGGGACTGCACTATCCGCCTGATGTTCAATATCTTTTTTTAAATTTTTTTTTTTTTTTTTTTTTTTCAACGTTTATTTATTTTTGGGACAGAGAGAGACAGAGCATGAACAGGGGAGGGGCAGAGAGAGAGGGAGACACAGAATCAGAAACAGGCTCCAGGCTCTGAGCCATCAGCCCAGAGCCCGACGCGGGGCTCGAACTCACGGACCGCGAGATCGTGACCCGGCCGAAGTCGGACGCTCAACCGACTGCGCCACCCAGGCGCCCCAATATCTTTTTTAACCTTCACAGCAACTCAGTGAATTAGGTGATATCACCATTTCCATGTTACTGATAAGGAAACTGAGGCACCGAATTTAAGCTGATATCCCAAGATCACATAGTTGCTGGCATGAAACTGACCCAACTAGGTTATTTAACATCTCTCAGCTATTAATATTAGTGAAGACAATGAGGGATTGAACTCTAAGGCCACAGAGTTTCAGAAATGGATGTAAAGAATAACATTCGCCGCCTTGTAGCACTTTTCCTGGGAGGCTCCAATGCCTCTTACCTCCGTCTCCATTTGTATGCCCACAGGCATGAGAATGTGTACAACCTCAGTAAAACCAAGGGGCGACGCAAAAATTGCCAACGGTGTTTTTCCTTCTGAGAAATCACTGCTATTAAAGGGGTTTGTTTTAATCCTTGATAGGACATATTTTAGAGCACCTTCATGGGGCAGTGGGTATCCCTAGATGAGCCAAGGCTGGTCCTGGCAGGGCACTGGTCCTTGGCTGCCTATGTACCTCTGGCCAGGGTAGCTGTGGAATCATCCTTTTTAAAAACTGGCTCTCCGGGGATAAAGAACAATAATGAGATAGGCAAGGCAAATCAGAACCATCTCAAAGTCCACAACTGCCATGCTCTAAAGCGAAATCCTCTGGGAAAAAAAAGCAACGTGACATTTGTAACTTCAGAACAATGACATCTCTTCGGTTGGTGTCAGTGAACGGTACCTACGAGGAATGACAAAGAGAACACATCTCTCCCCAGCAGGAGGGAATTTGCCAGGACTCACAGCCAGTTCCCTGTGATCCACAGAGCCAACACAAGTCAGGGAGAATAACTTTCAAAGCCAACAGGAGAGCCAGGCATGGGTTAGCTGTATGAGGAGCATGCCTACTGGGAAGGATATTCCAAAGCGGGCATGTGCTCAGGTTCTGCCTATAAGATGGAATGTGCTTGAGATGGGCCCCTGGGTGGGAACCCAATACGTACTAGATGTCCTCAATGGAAGAGTCAATCAAGGAGCAGTATGGTGTCTTATAGTTAAGAAGGGTAGACCATTGACATTTATGAATTGAACATTTCTACCGCGGTTATTTGAAAAACTATTAGGCAATTACATCTGTGATTTTAGAATTTGGCTGAGCACAAATGATGCCTTGGATACACCGAGGTGGATGTTGGTGTGTAGAAGTGAGTTAGCCAGGAGTGCCTGGGTGGCCCAGTCGGTTAAGCATCAACTCTCGTATTCTGCTCAGGTCACAATCTCACAGTTTCTGAGATCAAGCCCCACATTCGGCTCCACGCTGACAGCACGGAGCCTCCTTGCGATTCTCTCTCTCCTTCTCCCTCTGCCCTTCCCACGCGTGTGCACTCTCTCCCTCTCTCAAATAAATAAATAAACTTAAAAAAAAAAGTGAATTAGTAGAGACTGAGATAACTGATCAACACTTCCACGGCTCAACCCGTTACCATCATCCTTGGCTCCCGATTCTCATGAAACCACAGCTCACCATTATTTCCTTGTGACAAAACAAATAAGTAAAACGGCCATCCAGCGGGAGAAAATTTCCACAAATGTGAAAAGTATATCCAGGTGTGCTGTGAGCCTTATGAAGAGAAAACACATGATCGCCAATCACAGGAAAGTCGGATCAATGTCAGAAGCCCGCCCATATTTGGGAATCTGGACATTGACAAAGGTTTAGAGAGACAACCCTTGTGAATGTCTGGGGTCCGCCATAAAGCGAATAGATTTCTTTCAGAAAGAATGGCCTCGCGCAGTGCTTCTAAAACCTGACAATCAGAATTAGCTGGGAGGCTTTCCTACATATGTGCACATACCCGATCTCCCGTACCAGCCCCCCAGCCCACGAGCAGGAGTCCCTAGACACTCCGTGGAGCATGGGACTCTGCATTTAAACAGGTGTCTCTCGAGGCACTGGTTAAGGGTCGGTGCACAGAATGCAGAGCTCGCAGAGCCCTTTCCATTGCAGGCCCTGCCAGTCGTGAAGGGACCTCATCTGTCCACGTTGCAGTGTTAATCTCCATCTCAGGCTACTAAATTTATAGAAAACACACTTCTGAGCTCCTTGAAAAATGATGCAGTGCAAGCTTTATCTAGGAGAGATAAATATTAGTGGCTGTGCACAATCCGTTCTTAGGTTCTGACAATACAGATCTGTGTTTTGTCACAGACCACCTGCATCTATGATTTACTTTATTAGGTAACTTAGAAAGAGGATGTGTGCTTATCAAGTTTCGGAAAGGAGTCTCAACTCCCGCTCTGTTGAGTACGCAGAGAAAAAACATCTCGCATTTTTATAGATATTAAGAATTTCATCCTACAGAGTGTAAAGGGGCTATTACATCACTTAACCTACCTCCCCTGGTTAGGAGGAAGGGGTCCTACACCCCCAAACATCTAAGTGTGCGCATCCCCTAAGACGTGTGGATGGCTCACATAATTGATATTTGCTTATTTTATTGTCTGTTTACTCACCATTTGGCTTAAATATTTGTACACACTGCTATGTTCTTTCCTATGTACAAGTGACTCAAAGGCAGATCATTTTTTTTTTTTTTTATAAACAGACGCTAAAATAAAGCTTAATCAGGCATGATGCTTTATTTCTATTCAGGCACTGCTGATGCTATTTCCGTGACACAGGCCTAGCCATGAAGAAGTTCTGAATAGGATGCTCTCTTCCTGGCCCTAGCATCCTGACAGAACTCTGAACATGTAGTATAGTGCTTAAAAAGCCTCCTTGAGTCATTAAATGGCCAAACATAAATCGTGATTATTTTAGCAAGTATTTGCAATTACACAACTGGAGATTGAAAAACATGAGTCAACATTCATTGCTGGTCAAGGAGCGGCATCTCTTAACCATGGTTCCAAGCCTCTGGAAACTCAAGCTTACATTATTCTTGTATTATTCATAATCTGCCAAATTGACTCCATAGCAACAAAAATATTGAATACAAAACTGCTTTCTGGCAAAGCCAATTTTTATTATAGCTTTGAGTTACAAAACCTAAGCTTCTCATAAAAAAGGTCTTAAAAGCCTCTTCAACCATCAGGTGAAATTATGGCTTTAAATCTCCTAATTACTCGCAACAGACCACCATCTCCTGGGTTTCCCAACAACTCTCATATAGACGGTAATAATGTTCAAGACATTGTGTTATCTTTGGGTGTATTCTGAGCCAACGCAACACCAATCTATTACTCGTTACTTTGAATCATATTCTTTAGCATTAGTGTGTATGCAGTATAAAATTCTGAAGTGAAATGAAATTAATGAAATTAATTTCCTTCCTGCTTCTACTGAAAGAAACGTTCTCTTGGTCACCTGTCTGACTGTCTTCTCATCTGAAGAGGAACTTAATACTCTCAATGAGATCCTGGAGAACAACCTGAGACAAGCAGGCCCTGTCACAGGACACTCGGTGGGAGATGTTTCTGGCACTGCTGAATCACTTCCCATCTCAAACCTCTTAAATAATAGACAATCCCTCAATTATCTTTTTTTTTTTTTAACATTTATTTATTTTTGAGAGAGACAGAGACAGAGCACGAGCAGGGGAGGGCCATAGAGAGAGAGGGAGACACAGAACTCGAGGCAGGCTTCAGGCTCTGAGCTGTCAGCACAGAGCCCAAAGCGGAGCTTGAACCCAAGGGCCATGAGATCATGACCCTAGACGAAGTCAGACGCTTAACCAACTGAGCCACCCAGGCGCCCCTCCCTGAATTATCTTTAACTGGTGTATGATTCTCTTGTCAACTAGGAAATCTAACTCGCAGTCTCTACTCCAACTAGTTGATAAAACAGAGTTGGATCAAAGCCCTAGGTCTTTGAGTCTTTCCCAACGTACTGCCCAATATGACAGGGAACCAGTCAGTCATAGATGGAGGGTAGTAGGAATTAACCTAAAATCACAGGATGAGTGTTGTATTCTTTTTTCTGAGGAAGCTCTTCAATTCAACAAGCATTACCGTTGTATTCCAAGCATCATGGAGGGCACTGGCCCTCAGAGCCATATAGATATGGTCTCCATCCTACTTCTCTTGTGCAAGCAACATTCTTTTGTTCTTTGGAAAGAGTTCAATGCAGGGTGCGAAAAAAAGTCGGATTTACCCTTTCTTTCTAGGTGGACACAAATTCCACGTGCGGTGCTGCTTTTACTGTGAATAGCAAGTGACCCATAAAAGCCAGGTAGCTTGACATCTTAGCACGATGGGTTGACGCAAGAAATCCAGGAGACATTTTTTCAGACATTTTTCTGACATGAGCAATGAAACTTCTCATTGGATTCAACATCCGTATTCGTAATCGGTCGTATTCCCTCACAAGGCAAGCATGTTCGGGAAAGGCGATTGTGCCGGGCCCCATGACCGTGTTCGTGCAACAAACATTTTGTTTTCACAATGCGCTTGGAACTGTGCTACACAGTGTGTTGCAGGGATGAGGGAAACTATGGGGATAGAAGTCACCTCCTCTGCGAGAAAAGCAGAAAAAGCATTCGAAGAACGGTGGAGACAGTCCAGGAAGAGAGGACTGCACAGTTAAAGGCCTAAAGCACGACACGATATCACATGTTCTAAAGCTGTATATATTCTTATATTGGGGTGGCATGATGTATGAGACAACGGAGAAGGGGAATACTTGGAAACAAGGCTGGAGAAGTCAGGAAGGGCCAGGCCATATTGAGAAAACAGCAACAGCAACGCCACACATTTATCGAGCCCATGGGACATGCCGGGAATGGCCCTCAGCACACATGCATTAACCCTTGTAATCCTCACTGCGGCACAGGGGGGAGGGGGTTAAGCTATCAGCTGAGCGCACAGGGGCAGCAACGCAGGACAACCGCGGGGGTCAGAATTTGCACCAACCCAAAGCCCGAAGTCCAGGAGAAGTTATGAAGTGAGCAGCCACAGTACCCAAGCAACACAAGTATTTGCTCCGGCTGCAAAACTGTGCAGAGGCAACACGGGTATCTTCCCCTGCTGCCATGATGAATAAGCATCTTCCGCCATCAGAGGAAGAGAAAAACAATCAGACTGCACGTTGAAACCAAATCAAATCGCCCAACAAACACACAAAAACGGGGTCAACTCGTCTAGCACTAGCTTCCCAAATAAATGAAACCTTGAATATTCCCATAAATTGCCAATGCCCTAACAGAAGCCATTTTATTTCTGGCTTTTCCATTGCTGATGCCTGGAAATGTGTTCCAGACTTTGTGGATATGCTAATTGTGCATGAAACTATTTTTTTTTATGAACAGAAAAACTGCCATCTTGATAAATTTGATAACTGTGCGTGTGTTTTAAATACCTGTGCTATTTTATTTTATTTTATTTTTTTAAGTTTATTTATTTTGAGAGAGAGAGAGAGAGAATGAGCAGGGGAGGGACAGAAGGGAGAGGGAGAGAAAGAATCCCAAGCAAGCTTCTCACTGTGAATGTGGAGCCTGATGTGGGGTTCGATCTCACGACTGTGAGATCATGACCTGAGCAGAAATCAAGAGTCAAACGCTTAACCAAGTGAGCCACCCAGGCATCCCAAATACCTGTGCTATTTTATTTTATTTTATTTTTAATTGTTTTAATGTTTATTTATTTACAAGAGACAGAGCACAAGCGAGGAAGGGGCAGAGAGGGAGACGCAGAATCTGAAGCAGGCTCCAGGCTCCGAGCTGTCAGCACAGAGCCCGACACAGGGCTTGAATTCATGAACTGTGAGATCGTGACTTGAGCCGCAGTCAGATGCTTAACTGAGTCACCCAGGCGCCCCTACCTGTGCTGTTTTAAATTTGGCTAGCCCACTTGTAATGCTTTACAAGTTAGTTTCTTTCCTTTTCTATATGCTTTTGGCTCCAATTCTCTTTTTTAGTGTAAGAAGAGAGGAATTTTTTTAAAAATCACATATATACACACACACATATATGTATGCATTGTATTCATATGAAGAAAATATGAAAGAAAATACTAGAAAATATAAATGTCATTGCCCATTCGGAGCACATGAGCAACCCTTTAGGTAGGCCAAGAATAGAAGTAAGACTTTTCGCCTTTGGTCTGACTTCTGAGCCTCGGAAATGTATTGCCTGTTTAAAAACTAGAGTAAATTTTTAAACTGTTATAAGGTTGCCTATTATTAGCATCATCTCCATTTTAGAGATGAGGTAACTGTGGCAGAGAAAAAACGAGTAACCACCCACGACCCTTGTCCTGTAAGTGAAGGGAACCCTTCAAGCATTTCCACGACGGCCATGTGCCTGTTACAAAGATCTCTGTCGGGAGAGAGGGGCTGACGTGGACACCGGGAGGCCAGCCAGGGAGCAAAGAGCCGTTCAGCTGAGGGGCGGCGAGGGTCTGAACTCAGGAGGTAGAGGTGGAGAATGGAGAAAGTAGCTTAGGGACAGGAGAAGGCCACATAAGAGGTTGTCTGATTGACAGGTGCAGGAAGGGAGAGTATACAGCAATTCCAGGGGCTGTGGCTGAACACAGAATGGATGGCAGGATCCCCAGGAGAGGCAGGGAAAGCAAAACAACATTCAGATGAAGATTTCAGTCACATTAGGCAAGTGTGCAGAGGTGCATGTCAGGTCCGGGAATAAAGAATAGGGCGGCCTAAGGGCGCCTGGGTGGCTCCGTCCGTTAAGCGTCTGACTTCAGCTCAGGTCATGATCTCGCGGTCAGTGAGTTCGAGTCCCGCGTCGGGCTCTGCGCTGACCGCTCAGAGCCTGGAGCCTGGACTCTTGTGATGACACTGTGCCTATCTGGATAATCTAGGATACCCGCCTACTTTAAAGTCAGCTGCTTGGCAACCTTAATTCCACCCGCATCGGTAAATCCTCTTTGCTTTGTAGCCTGACGTATTCACAGGTTCAGGGATTAGGATGTGGACATCTTTGGGGGCCATTATTCGGCCGGCTGTGGTATTTTACTGTCCTATTCACCAGGCATGAGCCAAACTGGTGTGATTAGGAATATGCTGTAAACTTCGGCTGCTGTCCATGAATATGAAGAATGCGAATATGAAGATGTATTGGGAGGAAGGCAAGTATTGTGTGTTTTGTGATCGTGTGAGACAATAAGTTACTTTCGGAACTCAAGATACATGCGACATCATTAAATGGCAGACTAATAAAAGTTAGACTAAGTTTAAGGGGATGTTGGCTCACTCTGATACTTCTTACAAGAATCCATATCGGTTAGGAGGAGAGTAAGAAATCCTTCCATCCAATGGCCCCTTTTTATTCAGGAGTTCGTGGCTGTGTAAATATCGCTATTCAAGGTCCAAAACTTAACTCTGGAATAGTAGACATTCCCGTTGTGGTTCCACAATCTTAAGTTTTTATGTGATTGGAGAAACAGCCTGCCATCACTTGATCTGAAATCAATAAAGTTTAGTTGGATGGAACAGAGAGAAATGAATTGTTTTCGCACACCAGCGCTCCTGGGCACAGAGGAGGGAGGATTCCCGATCCCGAGCGCCCATTCAGTCATTATGCTTTTGTGAAAGGACCAGTGCTGATGCTGGACTCGTGTCCACCTGGTATTACGTGAGAAATGGGACATGAAACACCAAAGACCTTGAGAAACTAATGAGTTGGTGCCCTTCTGTAACCCCGAACTGGTAACTTTCATACCTGCTTTGGCATTTCCTGTTCAGATTCAATCTTCACAAGGGGATGAAACCCCTGATGGGCCTGATTGCCATTTTATCCAGCCTCCCATCTTCCTCCTTCTAGCGTCCAGTCAAGGCGAGCTTGTTAGGATCCACCAGCAGCAGAAAGGCACCAAGAGCCACGGAGCCTTCCCCGGCACCAAGGTCGTGGGAAATGAGATGAGTTTGAGATTTTAAACTACACATAAAACATTAGCAAATGGCAGCAGGTGCAAAAACTGTGGATCGTGTCGGTATTTCAACAAACACATGTTAAAAACCCGACTGCTTCCTCTTCAGGGTTTAGTATGCAACTCGTGCCTTGAAAGAAGAAAAAGTCGATCAAAAAACGTTTGTGAAGGCACGTGATTGAAAGTAGACAGATGACATGGGACAGGGGAGGAGACAACAGGGCATCGCGTCTTCCCGTGGTTCTAATGACCTCAGAGCAATACTGCCAGAGTGACTTTCCTGACTCTATCAAGTAAAGCACAGAGAAGGAGGGGGGCATAGAGAAGTCGAAAAATGGACGCATTTAAAAATCACTATGAAGTCATAACCCATCCTCCTGTCACGTAATCGAGAAGGAAACCGATCGAGGGGTTCATCAGCTCCCCATTTCCACCCGATTCAGACCTTCTTGCTGCCTTTGGACAAGCTGTATAAGACCTCTCTTTGATCCCTCCAACCGCATATCCCCCGGATGTCATATAGTTCGCTAAATACCACCTTCTCCGGCAGATTCACATCATTCCCCCACGTCATGGAGGACTCCCGTGCCATTCTCTGCTTTATTTTCTTCTGCACGGCACTTACCATCATCGTACATATTATGTGCTTTAAGGCAGAGACTTCTGTGCATTTTTCGTTTGTTAGCTTTTGCTGCTGTATCCACAACACTGGGTGGTGTTTGGCACATGATAGGTGCTTAAGACACACACACACACACACACACACACACATATATAGATTTTAATGTTTACTTATTTTTGAGAAGGAGAGATACACAGAGAGCGAGCCAGGCAGGAGCAGAGAGACAGAGGGAGACACAGAGTTCGAAACAGCCTCCAGGCTCCGAGCTGTCAGCACAGGGCCCGACGCAGGGCTTGAACTCGTGAACAGCGAGATCGTGACCTGAGCCGAAGTCGGACGCTCAACCGACTGAGCCACGCAGGAGCCCCTTAAGATGTAGTTTAAGGGGACATTAGCGCACTCTGCTCATTCTTACAGTTTTAAGCGAATAAATGAAATATCTATCTTGAAATATCTTGAAATATCTTGAAATATCTTTAAAGACTCAGGCTAGATGCCTGTTCCTCCACCAACTGGCCAGCCTCCTCGTGCTCTGTCATCACATTATCAAACACAGCTGGAACTTCTCTACAGATTCAGGGTCCAACGGTCCCTAAGCATTACCAGAGCACTGTGCACCATGGCAAAAGACAGGAAGATACCTTCTGTGGCCAAACACAACAGAAACATTTGGACTGGTTCATCAATTGTTGCAATACCGCATATATTGGGCCACGGTTTAGACCACACGAGCACTATTACTCCCTACCTTTCCCAACTCATTCGCTTGATAGAGGTAGTCAAATCTACACGTTGCCGCAGGTATATGTTTTCCCTACACCCCATTAATTTTGTTTAAAGTAATGCCCGAGGTCATTTCTGAATACACCACACTTGACTCTGAGTGGGAAAGATATAAAAAGAGCAAAGGCAGGGGCGCCTGGGTGGCTCAGTCGGTTAAGCGTCCGACTTTGGCTCAGGTCATGATCTCGCGGTCCATGAGTTCAAGCCCCCCGTCGGGCTCTGTGCTGACAGCTCAGAGCCTGGAGCCTGTTTCAGATTCTGTGTCTCCCTCTCTCTCTGACCCTCCCCCCATTCATGCTCTGTCTCTCTCTGTCTCAAAAATAAATAAATGTTAAAAAAAAATTAAAAAAAAAAGAGCAAAGGTAAAAAGTATCCCGACTCATTTTATTTGTACTTACGTAGTTACTTTCTCTCAGGACATCATAAGCATTGACATTCTATTTTTCCACAGATTTCTTTGACTCTCAACTACCAAATTTTATGAGCTTTCAGATGAAGAGATGAAAATTTAGATAACTTCGAATTTGAAACGCCTCCTCCCTGACATTAAATATGACGCCAAAACTAATTGTAGACATTTAGAATTTAGTGAGTGTTTTGTAGATTATTTTCATTTTCTTTCTTTCTTTCTTTCTTTCTTTCTTTCTTTCTTTCTTTCTCCTTTCTTCTTTCTTTCTTTCTTTCTTTCTTTCCCTTCCTTCTCTCTTTCTTGACATATTTCACGGTATTTGCAAGTTTAATACTGCCAAAATTTTATATGAACTATTCAGGCAAAAATATCTTATTTGCTGGTACTGATGATTAATGTTTTATAACATTGGGGAAATTAAAAATATATAATTGTCATGAATACTAATGGTGCATAATATGTATGAAGGTCATTACACGGTCAAGGAAAGATCTTAAAATAGCTGGCATTTTGATTAGCCCTGATTCCTTTTTTGTCTTCCTGTACATGGGTTCATTAATACACCTCTAACATGTCATTAGCCTCACATTGAGACGTTCTTACAAATCAGCACTTTAATTTCAAATAAAGACCAGTTAAGCAACTTTGTCCCTTCATCCAAAAAGGAACTATTGGGGAAAACAAGCATGTTGAATTCTCATTGTCTCACCTTCTATGGGAGCTGACCATCTTCCTCCCAAGGGCCATCCTACTTCCTCTGTGCTACGAGCCCATAATTTCACAGATTTTGTCTTTTGACAAGAAATGAACACCGGGCCTTCAGGAGAATTCAAAGGACAGATCCTGAACACCAGGCCTGAAGGACACTGGAGAGGCAGGGGTGAGTCAGGGAGTTACCGCCGGGGAATTGGAAAGCAGACCACAGCACTTTTTGGTGTGGAAGAATGAATATATATTAACTTGTGTTAGGAGGACTTGGAATAAAACACAGAGTAACTTAAAAAACTGGCCATGCTGCTTATACATGGATCAGATTGGACTCAGTCTCATTCCCCTCCTCTCCCTCTCTCTGTAATCTTTAAATAAAAACGTGTGTTAGCACATGACCCATCGTCTCCTTCCCCCTTCCTCAGAGTCCGGCCATCACAGGAGCTGGTTCTGGAAGGATCTGTTTTGCCCACTGGCCCTGCCCTCAGGGCAAAAACAATTCCTGAACATATTCTGAGAACTTCTCTGTTCAGGGCATTGTGCTAGCAGCTGTGGAAAAGACGCAGAGAAGAAGGTTCACCCTCTGCCCTCAAGGTGCTTTATCGGTTTAGGGGTCCACCAGTAAAACGTGCATAGTAGCTTGTCAGAGCCGGATCTCTGAACGTAAGGAAGTTATCTCTATTCCTGGGGCATCTGCCCCACCAAGCTGCAAGGGCTGAAAGTGTCCTGCCCACCAGGAAAGTGGAAGAGGGTCAGGGGAAGACAGCTGGAGAAAGCGGGGTAGGTCCCAATGTCTGTGGACGGCAGGAGGGTGCTGAGGGGTGGGGGCCCCAGGAGAGGATGCTTGTGTGCCCTGACAGAGAGGGTCATCGGTGTTCCATCCTCAGGGTGGGTTCCTGTGGGGCTGGTCTAAGCTGTGGCTTGGATAGAAGAGCGGACAGAGGTCTCAGCGTAGATCGCAGAAGAGGGCGAAGGAGACGCCCGAAGCAGTTGTGAGCGTGTGAGATGTGTGCATGCGTATGCCCACACGCACGTTTGAATATTCATGCAGGTGTCAGTGTCTGGGCACTTCTTAGCTGGCTTTCTCATTCTATTTTAAAGGACATTTAGGGGAGGAGCCTGGGTGGCTCAGTCGGGTAAGCGTCTGACTTCAGCTCAGGTCATGATCTCAAGGTTGGTGAGTTCGAGCGCCATATCGGGCTCTGTGCTGACAGCCGAGAGTCTGGAGCCTGCTTTGGGTTCTGGGTCTCCCTCTCTCTCTCTGCCCCTCCCCTGCTCGTGTTCTGTTTCTCTCTGTTTCTCAACAATAGATAAATGTTAAAAATAAATAAATAAATAAATAAATAAATAAATAAATAAATAGCGAGCCTTTATAGAGTATGTGTAATTATAGTTGACCCTTGAACAACCCAGGGGTTTGGGGCACTGACCCTCCCCACCCCCCCACCCCCCGCCCCACGCAATCAAAAATCTGCATATTAACTTTTGGCTCCCCCCACCCAGTAACTTAACTACTAATAGTCTACTGTTAACCAGAAGCCTTACAAGTAACATAAATAGTCGTTCAACACATATATTGTATGTAATAGACTGTATTCTTATAATGAAGCAGTAAAGTAAGCTAGAGTAAAGAAAACGTTCTTAAGGAAATCATAAGGAAGAGAAAATACATTCGCAGTACTGTGCCGTATTTATCGAAGAAAACCCAAAACGCTGTGTATAAGTGGATCCACATAGTTCAAACCCACGTGGTTCAAGGGTCCACTGTATTTATAATAATGCTAATTGTTTAACATGGTTACCTGAGCCACGGAATTGAGACACAGAATCCACGGGGACACACGAGGATGAGTTGGAAGGTTACATCGAAGCGAAGTTCTAATTGGAACCACGCGGGGCATCTACAAAACATGAGCTGTCCCTTTGGACATTTACTTGTTCCTTTGTTTCTCTGTTTTCTCTCTTGGGGCCATAGGGTCTTGAATGTCTCTTCCTGAGGCCCCTACCTAAACACAGCTTATTTTAATGGAAGAATCCGAAGGTCATTCACGCTTAAGTTACAAACGGCTAACATTTAGTAAAAAGTCTTCTCTTCCAGGAGTTAAGTTTAAAGAATTAAGTTTTAGAAGTTCTACCAGCTACATAGGTACTGGGGGGAGAGTGGATTTACGTTGAGGAAGGAGCATTCCCGTATTGCTGAAATGACCACATAGATGCTCGTGCCTGGTGACAGGGAAGGCCGGGCCGAGGAATGCATATGAATATTCTAACCCTTTTGTACACTGTGAGACGAGTGGAAAAGATAAAGCATTACACAACATTATATATTTGTATAATATGTATTTCACACTTTGGGTGATTACATTTTTTAAATTGGGCCCGTGTTAATACATGCTATTAAGTTCAGATATTCTGGAATTTGGTTCAGAATAACCATTTCTATGGACAGATATAATACAGTTGTATCAGGAAAAAAAACCTTCTAGTCTGGGACATTTCTAACTGAATAATTAGAATTTTAAAAGGGCACAAGAAGTCTAATTTTACACGGTAACGTCCACACGGTGCTCTTGAGACCCGACTGGTGAATGTGCTTTCTATGCATCTAGCTTGCTTTCAAGGCAGGGATTTGGATAGCAGGTGGAAAGAATGATGCTTCTGGAATCAGACTTGGGTTTGAATCCTGACTTTAAAAATGATGATCATGGGGCGCCTGGGTGGCTCAGTTGGTTGAGCATCTGACTCTTGATTTCGGCTCAGGTCATGATTCCAGGGGTCGTGGGGTCCAGCCCCGAACCAGGCTCTGCACTGAGCGTGGAACCTGCTTAAGATCCTCTCTCTCTCCCTTTGCCCCTCTCCTCCACTCATGCTCTCTCTCTGTCTAAAATAAAAGAATAAAATAAATAATTTACAAAGTGATGATCATAACAGTAATGTCATTTATTCAGTGTTTATTGTGCACCAAGCTTGGAGTAAAGCGTTTAAATACGTTGTCTTATTTACTCTTTACAACATTTGTATTAAGAAAATATTATTACCAGGGCGTCTGGGTGGCTCAGTCAGTTGAACGTCTGACTTTGGCTCAGGTCATGATCTCGCGGTCCGTGAGTTCGAGCCTCACATCGGGCCTGGAGCCTGCTTCCGATTCTCTCCCTCTCTCTCTCTCTCTCTCTCTCTCTCTCTGCCCCTCTCCCACTCGCTCTGTCTCTCTCTCTCTCAAAAATAAAGAAAAACATTAAAAACTTTTTGGAAAGACAGTATTATTACCTTCATTTTACAGAGGAAGTTGTGATTTTAAGAGCTCAAGAAGCACAGTTCCTTCAGCTCCTAAGTGACGGATGTGAGTAAGTGAAGTCACTTCTTGCTCCCGTGCCCAGTGCACAGCTTAGTGCAAAGACAAATAAGGCTTGCTGTGTATCCTTAAAGCCCTTCCAGCCTCAACGGGGACCTGGTCCTACACTCCTGTGACCACAGTAGGCTGTGATAAATGTCATGGGATGATGAGAAACGAGGTTATCCAGGACTTCGAGGAGAATGCTGGAAGACTTCGAATTAGGTTAAGGAGGGTTTCCTGGAGGGGGTGCTGCTCAAGACGACCTCCAAGAGACAAGTAGAAATGATTTAGACAAGGATAGCCGATTGGTAAGGAGATCGTGAGAAGAGATCTTTCTAGAGTCTTGAAAGCACGGTCAGATCAAAGGTGTGTGGTGGCTGGAAGAGCAGAGGGAGAGACTGGAGGGAGATCAGGGGACAGATTATTGAAGAATTTATCTGAAAATGTGAGCAGGGTTTTAAGGAGGCTGGCAGGAACACGTTGGCTTTTAAGATCTTGGATATTTACCTTTGCCAGGCTCCCTTTTGTCACCTGGAAAACGGACAAGAGGATTTAGCAGCAATGACACGGGTGAGTACGTACCAAGCAGCAGGTGACACCGCCCCAGAGTAGTTGCTCAGTGACAAGGAGGGAGGAACCAGGTGCTTGCGAACGCTGCCCAGGTGTTAACCCATCTGATCTGCCCTCCAACCTGAGGGAAGGGAACTGCTCTTCATCCAACTTTAGCCAATGGAGACAGGTGATGGGAGGGTCGAGTGCCACCTCTCTGTCCTTTCCTGCCCCTCAAGACGGTGGCTGTGAAAGGCCCATCGCTGCCCAGCCCACAGCAGGTTATCAGGGCCACCAAGTCCCCTCAGGCCCTCAGGGAGAATCTGGGAGTCAGAATATCTGCCATGACGTGAGGAGGGAACCAACCAAATCCGCTGCATTGAAAAACGTCCTTCGTGGATTTGAAGGAGTCCACGCCTGTGTCTTATGTCACAAAAAAAAACATGTCTGCAGATGAAACAAATGTGTCTGCAAAGCAGAGACACGTGTGTCCAGTTTTATGGCATCTGCGACGTACTTATGACTATAAGAAAGAGCATCGCCGCTGCTCTGCGTTCACGAATCTTCTGTCCAGCGTGTGGGCCCAAGCAACTCGGAAGCATCCGCCGTAACCAGCCCCAGGTGCTGGCAAGATCCCATGAAAGAGAGTCACCGCTAAAGGAAAAGTATGGGACACGAGTCCTGCTTGAACCACGGAGCCATCCCACTGCTTTGCTGGTTGTTGACATGGGCCCAGGAAACACCCCTGCCTTTCCGTTAAATCACCCATAGGCTGTTGAAAAAAATCCACCCAATGGAATACAGCATATGGTACCTGCAAGCTGTTTGTGCGGTCTTATTTTCAGAATTTTATTGATTTATTCAGAAACATTTAATAGATCCAATTATAAGAGAGAGACTGCGATAAGCGCTAGAAATATAGAGCTGAATGGAACACGGTTCCTTCCCTCAAGAAGTTCAGGGTCATGAAAAATATTGGGTTGGACCCCATGAAATTGCCCTTTTTGTTGGCAAATGCAGTCAAACACTGGTGATTTCATGCGGCTCAACCTAATATACCGTTGGTGACGGTGATGATAATGCATAACGCATATTTACAGGGAATTCGAGAAACGCAGAGTGAGGCACAAGAACTTCCACGAGAAGGTGAGGGAAGGCTCTGCCAGGAGCTGTGTGTCGCAAGATGAGCACACCCTGTGCACTCTCACCTTGGGACCGGCCCTAGGCCTTGTCATTGCCAAGAGCTGCGGCCAGCAACCACCCTGAAATCTTAGCCCCGAGCACCCCACTAACTCGCCATCCTCTCTTTTCCTCCCAGTTCACACCTGGAGAATGCCAGCGCCAACCCTTCAGGCACTTTTGAGCCACGGAACCTGCCACTTCCTCACTGTCCCTCCCCCTTTCTCCCCTTCTTTCCCAGTTCTCCTGCATGTCAACCGATTCAAACATGCCTTGCACCGCACACGTTTGCTGCATTGTCCTCACTTGAAGAAAACACCACATCCTGATGAAATCAAACTTTCCGCGACTTCAGGTCTGCACCCGTAGCTGGAGTGGAAAGATAACCACAGAGCTGGCCTCATTTTACAGCCATGACCACACCCCTGCTGCTTCTAGACAATACCGTAGCTCCCTTGTACACCTACCCTCTGCATTCCTAGATGGGTGTTACAACTTCTCCTTTTCACTCAAATCCATAGCACCTCCTTATCATCCTTACTCTGACTCAATTAGGTTGTTTAAAGAAGCAATCAGAGAAAGAAACGTACCTACGCACATATCGCCTCGCCACCAGAATCCATTGGCAATGTTACCCAGTCTGCTACCACAGATGACCTTCACGTAGCTCGAGCCAACTCCCGACTTGTGCCCTAGATTCATCCCCTCTCCAACAGCATCAGTTTCCCCTCTTCTGGATCATCCCCATCAGCTGTCATTTCTCATGCCTTAAACAAACAGAATCTTATCTTGCCTTCTTTTGACGCTCAAGTTTGCATCAAAATTGTTCTGAAGGGTCACATATATTTGATGCTTCTAATTCGTTCCTCTCCTCCCCTCTTAGTCACAGGCTTTCCTCCTTGCTAAACTACTCATATCAAGGACGACATGACTTCTTCGATCTTTGCTCAAAAGATACATCCTCACAGTATTAAAACTGCATGCTCCCCCAAAACCTCCTCGTGACTCTTCTCTTCATTCGTTTTTCTAACATATATTGCCTCATAGCATAAAATGTGTGCGCATGTGTGTATATACACATAAACATAAATCATTTATTTTGTTTATTGTCTCTTGTCTTGCCCACTAGGATTTAAGCTCTACAAGGACCGGGATCGTTGCTTGGTTCACTAACACTTCTCAGTGCTTTGAAATGCATGGCATATAGTAGGCATTTGGTACATATTCACGGGTGGAAAGAGTACTTCCAAAAAAATTATGAGGCATATATGTTTTCCTCCTAGTTTTAGGAAGATAAGCATGCTATTAAGGAGTTAAAATAGGGGTGCCTGGGTGGCGCAGTCGGTTAAGCGTCCGACTTCAGCCAGGTCACGATCTCGCGGTCCGTGAGTTCGAGCCCCGCGTCAGGGTCTGGGCTGATGGCTCGGAGCCTGGAGCCTGTTTCCGATTCTGTGTCTCCCTCTCTCTCTGCCCCTCCCCCGTTCATGCTCTGTCTCTCTCTGTCCCCAAAATAAATAAACGTTGAAAAAAAAATTTAAAAAAAAAGGAGTTAAAATAATGTTCTCAGCTACTAAAACAGACCACATCCCATGTCATCCTCTATAGAAGACACTGCATTTCTTTATCATTATTCTTTTTTAAATTAATTTTTTTTTCATTTTATTTTAGAGAGAGAGAGAGAGAGAGAGAGTACGCAAGAGGGTGAGAGAGAATCCCAAGCAGGCTCCACACTCAGCACAGAGCCCGACACGGGGCTCGATCCCACGACACTGGGACCACAACTTGAACTGACATCAAGAGTCAGGTGCCCCCCATCATTATTCTTTTAATCCTAAGAGAAAAAGAATCCTTCAGGGCAAGAAACTTCACGAGTCAAGTTATGTACGTGTATCGTCCCATAACTAAGTAAACTCCATGGCCTATTTATAGACAAACGTTCCCAAGAAGTCACAGCTACGTAAGCCAGTTCCAGAAAATAAATTATAAGGGTTAATTTGAACATATAAACCAATAGGTTCTAATTCGTATAGGTTCTGTTTACTAACCATAAACAAAGGTGAATCCCAATCTCTCACACGAATGGTTATATAAGTTATAATAATGCCATACAATTGCACCATGAGCCGGCATCATAAATATTTGCTAAGGAGCTCACAAAATTGGGAAAATGGTATTTATTTTGCTACATGAAGAAGAAGAGGACACGAAGCTCTAGGCACAGTGGAATCCAAATCATATAATAAATGCAAAAAAAAAAGAAAAGCGAAGTTGGCTTTAGGTGGTACAGCTACGGATGATTTTTAAACTTTATTTTCACTTTTCTTGATGTTTAAATTTGCTCACAATAAGTGTATGGGAGATTGAAATAGAAGAGATACAGTTTACATTTTCTTATACTTCCCTATATTTGGTTTGACTTTTATGCCATTTAAAAGCAATTAACAATTTCCCTGCTACTCATGCATGCACTAGACAAGCATTTTCGGCAGTCCCTTACATAAGCACTTACAAAAAGGATAACCTGAAGGGTCATTCTGGGACTGGAGTGCTCTCTGTCAGCTAAGAAATATTTACAGAAAACTTCAGGTCAGATTAGGCCAAGTTTGTCTCTACCCTCTGTTACGTGAAAGCTTCTTCCTCCCCTGACTACTCCCCACAAAAATCTGTTGCAAGTCTGATCTTGGCCCCTCCATGAAAGAAAGGAATGGCTCTTAAATAGACTTAAAGCCCTCAAAGCAGATACTCTTGCCCAGTCTTACAGATTATGTTTTCCTCTTTAATACTCTTAGCTCACTGGTCCCAGCAGTCCCCAGTTTGGCCCTGAATTTGGTTCACTGTTATCCAATGGGTACAAGGACAGCAATGCCCAGGAGACATTTCCGGGTGACATAACTCCAACTTTGTCCCTTATATATGATCTCTGCCTGTGGGAATCCCGACACAGCCCCCTCCCTTGTTAGACTGATGTTCACGGTCCATGTAGCCGAGACCTTGGCACCTTGGCATAGCACCAGGTGTGCTGTCAAACTCCAAAGCTGTAGGCATCTTGGTGACCAACAGGAAAAAGGAAAACAGAAAGGGCACGAACCCTGGGTTGGTAAACCCAAATCCCGCACGAGAGCTATCTGATATATCTAAATCTCAGATGAATAAAAGCAAGGAATGTTAAGAATTTCCCAATTACCTTTCCCTTTTGTCTGGATCATACTGGTTTTCTGAATTATTCCAACTTCACCGTGACTGCGTAAGTTCGACTTGCTTCTTACTACTTCTATTTTTAAACCTATTCATAAATATCCCTATAAATTATGTAGGATGTGAATCAATGTTTGCTTGATGGATTAAAAATAAAGCCAGTAAAGCTCATGACTTGCCCAAAGTCACCAAGTGTAGACGGTGGTTTGCTCTAGAATTCCATAGGATGACTGGGCCATGCTGTAGAAGGTACAAGAACAGACACTAACATCCAGAGTAGGGCTGGGATGGGTGATCAATGATGGAATGTTCAATAGGAATGTGGTGGTAACAGCATCACTTCTGACCAGACAGGAAACAAGAAGCCAGAGTGGGAAAGATTCCGCAGGGTACTTATAACAGGAAAGACAATTTGGGATCCTGGTGAGTCAGCATAAATCTGGATATTATCAACAGAAAGAAGCCAGTATGGCATCAGATGGAATGGGATAGTTGCAAGGGTAAGAATCAAGTCATCCTTGGCGGATGAGGTGGTAAGTGACCTTAATTCTACTTGTCTTTGTTTCCCTGCAAATTGGGCAGAATGTGTACTTTACGCGGCATGTGCGTGAAGGCTTGTGAAGAAAGACCACCGAGCAAAAGACCAAATGTAGGCAAAGAGCCTGGGAAATGGATCTTGCGCCACATTCTAACACGCTGCAAGTTCAGGTTGAGCCAGCGAAAAACCTAAAACCTTCCAGTCGGAGAGCAGTAAACAAGCCAACAACAGGTCACTTGGCTAACTGGTAGAGGGATGATTTAATTTTCCAGGGCCCCTAGCAGGAGGTATGAGTTAAGATGACAGAACAAATGAATTATCTGCAGGAACAGCATGCACCTTCAAACACAATGAAAAATGATTATATATATTCGCTGAGCGCCAATTTAGAAGAGGATGTGATGTTCCCCGGTGAAAATCTGCTCGGTATTTTATGGTCTGATACTACATTTAGAATGCCGGATATTCTGTTCAGCTCCATTGGTAGCACTCTTGTTAGAGGCCAGTTTCCCAGGGAAGTTTACAGAGACATGCCGTTGGTGTAGCCCCGAACTCCATGATGCGGGCCCTCTTATGGATGGGCCGCATCCCAGTCTAAGGCAGATGTACCAAGATTTCGACTCGCTGAACACTTCTAGTGTGCAGTCCGTTTCCTGTCTTTTCATTTTTTTTAAAGGCTTTTTAAACTTTCATTGAATTGTAAACCTGCATCCTTTTAAAAAAATCAAATAGTAAGAGATTTACGTTGGGGAAAAGGTAACACACGTGCTGTCTTCTTTTTTAGTGTGGATGCCTAATCCCATATCCCGGAGACAAACAGTTTCAATCCTTTTAGGTATTTCTTCAAACGCTTGTCTGCCATCTCTTTCTGTTTCTATTTGTTGCCCTGTGAATTTTAGCATGATTACAGAATGAACTACCCATTAAGGGAAAGATTTAACCTTTCTCTCCCACTCTACGTCTGTCTCCCCTTAACATCTCACTTTGTGATGATGTAAACATTGTCTGCTGTTCAGTGAACTTTTTTTTTTTTTTTTTAAATTTTTGACACAGGGCTCGAACCCACGATCCACGAGATCATGACTTGAGCCGAAGTTGGACACTTAACCCACTGAGCCACCCAGGCGCCCCATGGTGTTCAGTGAACTTGACTGCATATCCTTACAAATATTTACCCAACAATGAGTTTAAGTTTATTTGTCTTCTTATATATCTATTGCTAATTTCTTCCTAAGCATTCCAACAGATTTGCCGAAGCGTAGCAAGGTATTTTTCCAAATGCACAAAAACAATACGAAAACAAGGATTCCCTCCCACAATCATGCTTCTCAGCTCCAGCCAAAACTGGCTGCTCCTGGAGGCCACTTGCCTATGTCCAACACCCAGTCTCTCGTATCTTGGGTCTTACTCATTCTGGAATAAGTTTGTTCGCTGAACCACATTTTCCAGCAGCTTCTCAAGATCGGTTGCTTGAGAGGTACTTTTGTGTACGTGTCTGAAAGTGTCTTTATCTTACTCTTACACTTAATGAATAAATGGCTGAATGTAGAATTTTATATGGTAAATCATATTCCTCTCAGAATTTTAGCGTCTATCTCCACTGTTCCCTAAAAGCTAATGTTGACTTGAAGGTTAACTGATCTTTCCTGTGGGTGGTCCCATTTTTAACACCTTTAGGATTTACACGTTGTCCCTATTTTTCTACTATTTTACAATGGTTAGCATGGGTGTGTGTGTGGTTTCTTTTTAATTAGACTAGGTGTTTGGGGCGCCTGGGTGGCGCAGTTGGTTGAGCGTCCGATTTCAGCCAGGTCACGATCTCGCGGTCCGTGAGTTCGAGCCCCGCGTCGGGCTCTGGGCTGATGGCTCAGAGCCTGGAGCCTGTTTCCGATTCTGTGTCTCCCTCTCTCTCTCTCCCCCCCCCCCATGCTCTGTCTCTCTCTGTCCCCCAAAAAAATAAATAAACATTGAAAAAAAAATTTTAATTAGACTAGGTGTTTGATAGTCTCTTAATTTAGAAGTTTATATTATTCTTTGTAATTTTGTCTTTATTTAAGAAATAAACAATTTTTCTTTGTAATCATTTAAGAAACAAATAATACTTTCACTTAAGTTTTTAATCTGTTCTTTTTCGTTTGCTTGTCTGTTTGTTTTTTTGGAATGGCAGTTAGTTATGTTAAACTTTTTGGAGCAATCATTTAAGATTTCTATCTTTTTTCTCTTAAGGCCTTTACTTTCTATGAGATTTACTGTTGGTGGGAATGAACGTTGGTATAGCTCCTGTGGAAAACAACGCAGAAGTAGCTCAAAAAATTAAAAATAGAACTACCAGCAATAGAGCCAGCAATTCCAACTATGGATATTTATCCAAAGACAAGGAAAACACTAACTTCAAAAGATACCTGCACCCCCATGTTCATTGCATCACTACTTATAATAGCCAAGACATGAAAACAACCCAAAAGCCCATCAGTGGATGAATGGATAAAGAAAATGCGGTGTATACACACACACACATACATACAGTTGAATATTACTCAACCATAAAAAAAGAAGGAAACCCTGCTATTTGCCACAACATGGATGGTCCTTGAAGACATCTGACTAAATGAAATAAGTCAGAGAGAGAAAAATGATCTCATTTACAAGCAGAACTTTAAAAAGAGAAGGAAGGAAGGGAGGGAGGGAGGAAGGAAGGGAGGGAGGGAGGGAGGAAGGAAGGAAGGAAGGAAGGAAGAGAGAGGGGAAGGAAGGAAGGAAGGAAGGAAGGAAGGAAGGAAGGAAGGAAGGAAGGAAGGGAGGGAGGAAGGAAGGAAGGAAGGAAGGAAGGAAGGAAGGAAGGAAGGAAGAGAGAGAGGAAGGAGGGAAGGAAGGAAGGAAGGAAGGAAGGAAGGAAGGAAGGAAGGAAGGAAGGAAGGGAGGGAGGGAGAGAAAGAGACTAAAGAAAAATAATGAAAAGAAAAACAAAACTCATAGAGTAAGACCTGATTTGTGGTTCCCAGAAGTGTGGCATGGGGGTGGGGAAATTTGGTGAAGGTGATAAAAAGGCACAAGCCTCTAGTTATAAAATAAATTAAGTACCGAGGACGTAATGTACAACATAATGACTACAGTTAATACTATCTATATATGCTACATTTGAAGGTTGCTAAGAGAAAAATTCCTAAATGTTCTCACCACAAGAGAAAAAACAACAACCCTTTTGGTAACTATATGAGGTGATGGCTGTTAACTGAACTTATGGTGGTAATCATTTCACAGTATATGTATGTCAAGTCATTATGCTCTACACCTTAAACTCACACAGTGTGTATGTTAATTATGTATCTATAAAACTGAAAAAAAAAATTCTTTTTAATTGTTTTGGTTCCAGTTTTTCACAATGGGAATGTTCTTCTAATGTCTGCTGGGTTTTGCAATCTGCTCACATGAAGAGCATTTGTGATTTGGGGGCACCTGGGTGGCTCAGTCGGTTCAGAGGCCAACTTCGGCTCAGGTCATGATCTCACGGTTCATGGGTTCAAGCCCCGCTTCCAACTCTGTGCCGACAGCTCAGAGCCTGAATCCTGCTTCGGATTCTGTGTCTCCCTCTCTCTCTGCCCCTCCCCAACTTGTGCGTGTGCACGCGCACGCTCTCTCTCTCAAAAATAAATAAACATTAAAAAAAAAAAAGAGCATTTGTGATTTTGATTTCTCTGGGATTGTTCACTTTCTTCTGAGAAGAATTCTGAGGACTGCACAGCTGGTTGTAGACTCTTGGGGAGCACACCGGGAGGGGTGGGGATCTCGCAGATCAGTGGGCAACACGACATTTGATCTCTGCTTTCATTCTTACATCTCAACTCTACTCTTCCTGGACCTGTTGACCCAAGTCAAAGACTCTCTGGATCGATTTCTCTAGAGAATCAATTTCTGGTCTGCAGACAGGGTAAGCAAGGAAACTCCTCTCTGTGGGGTAGAGAAGGGAGCTCAGGACACCCACGTGTTTAATCTGCCATGTGTGAACAAAAGTCTTCTTTGCCTAATCGTCACATGGGACACTACTAACATTTTCTGACCGTGTGACTGTAAATTTCCAAGTGATCCCTCCCAGTCAATACATACCTCCAAATCTCCATTTAATTGACCTATTTTCCTCCTCAGTAAATAAGCTGCTTTTAATTAATTATAACTCCTTTCTACTAAAACATTTTAAGTGAGTTTAGGTTATTTGCAGCTGCGAATAACCTAATGGTGGGAATGAGTTTCTTTTCTCTATTAAAGTGCAGTGTCCTTATGGAGAAGACTTTGGCCGCAGTGTACCTCCAGTGGAAAGATTTTCAGAGCATTTTGCCTCGTGCCACGAATATGAAAAGGATGCCGTGAGGTCTGTGGTCAAAGGCAAGGCGAAGGGAACTGGTTAGCCATTTACTATCCAACATCTTACAAGGCTTGGTGAAATGTGATATCTGATGTCACTGATGTTAAGCATGTTTTTCTCAGGAATCTTTAATATTTTTAAATAGGAAAAGGTTCCCAAGTACTTAGAAATATCAGCTTTTGTCCGGTTTTAAGATTGCAATCCGTATGATAGATCTCATACATAGAAAGCGTCACAACACAAGAATGATGTAAACCTTTTTCATACAATTTTCTCAAAATCTCATTGGTGGAGAGACTCAAAACCCACAACTTGAACTGTCATATGTAGAAGAATATTCCTAAAATATTTTAAGAATTACAATAAAAAAAAACATCTCTGGAAATAGTTGCTAAATTAGTAACAGGGCGTGAAAATAGATTTATACGTTCAAAAGTGTGTGGAGACCTGAACGGAAATGTTGCTGTCCTTCCCTGCGTACACAGGGAGAGGAATTCAATGTTCTTCCCTGTCATTAACAGCCCTAAGTGCAATCAATGGGCCATATACTCTCTCATCTGTGCCCAGGACTGTAAGAAATGTCAATAGAAACCGTGTCGGAAGATACTCTAAACCAACATACTTTGTCAATTCCCCAAAACCTCTGAAGTGTCCGTATGTCTAATATCTTCATGAAGTAACGAGGCTGGTTTCCCCTTTCCCAAGTGGATTTGCACAAACTCCAGATAGCACCAAACCTAACGGTTAGTGGCGGAGGACATAGCTGATCTGTCTACACCCTGGCCTTGATCTCTGTTTCCAAGCTCAGAAGGGGAGCAGAACTGGGCCCCGAACAGTAGGGATTTGGCATTAAAACAATCCCTTCGAAGAGAGAAGCCGTTATTAATTTGAGCATGTTGTCCTTGTATCGCAACTCAGCGGAACATTCTCGGGATTCACCATGTGCAATAACGTATGAAGAAATCAGTGATTCGGCCTGCCCCACATCTCAGGTGTTTTATTTTTATCATTAAAGTGGATACTCCGCGGTGAAGGTGGCTCCTCTCCTAGCAACAGCAGTGATAATTTCCTCTTGGTCTTCTCTCTGGAAGGCTGAAGTGTTGGTACATACGCTCTTTGCAGGTCGACAGGTCATAGAATAGTCTTTGAATATTTTCTCCCATTAAGGGTCCAATGCTTTCAAAAATAACTGGGTCTTTCTCCCTTACATCTTCCCTTGGGGCAACAACCAGAAGGTGAAAGCACTGAAAATGTTCATTTTTCTATGTTTGTTCCAGTAAAAAATTTTTCTGTAGCGCGCTTGGACCAAAATTCACACGCAAGCTGAGCAAGCACAGATAACCCACCTCGTTCTAAAATCAGAAGACCCTTGGGGCGCCTGGGTGGCGCAGTCTTGGTTAAGCGTCCGACTTCAGCCAGGTTGCGATCTCGCGGTCCGTGAGTTCGAGCCCCGCGTCGGGCTCTGGGCTGATGGCTCAGAGCCTGGAGCCTGTTTCCGATTCTGTGTCTCCCTCTCTCTCTGCCCCTCCCCCGCTCATGCTCTGTCTCTCTCTGTCCCAAAAATAAATAAACGTTGAAAAAAAAAATTAAAAAAAAAAATAAAATAAAATCAGAAGACCCTTGAAAGGCCAATCTGATGCTACAATTTATGTCGCCATTAAAGTCAACTCAAGCGTGGACTCTGAGCGTTGATCATTCTAAGCCAAGGAAGCACACTGAGTTCAACCCCGGGTGACCCTGGACTCTCCCAAGGGTGCACCAGAAAAATGCCGGTCAAAATACATCCCCTGGAATAGAAGCCTCTATTTCTTCAGCAGGTCAATCCCAAAGCCTTGGGTTGATACTTACAAAGAGCACGTACCACATTCCGATCCCTGAATGCACTGAACTTCCTGCAAAATAAATCAGTTGACTTCCCCCTTCACCCTGTCATCAATGATCTAGAGGTGTCCAACTTTACAACTCACCAATATTAACAATTATTTTCACTCTTTGCTTCGAGGAGGACCGGGGCTGGATTTAGTATATAATGTAAGTCACATGAAAGTTGGAGACATTCCATGAAGCAGGGGTCTACACTTTCTAAGTATTAAGGATTTAGGAATCCAAGTGACTGACCATTCATTTATCATGGCTTGGAGACAAAACAGAATTTTCAAAGCCTGTGTAAAGTTTCTCAATTTGTGCCTCACTGAAAGTTCTGTACAAAACCTGCCATTTTTCTGTGAGGAGAGATAAATTGTACCTAACAGAGAGATCTTCCTGGATTTCAAATCAGGCCCTAAAACCTTCTGGAGAGTCTTCTAAAAGTACATAATATTTATTACCTAGCTTTGAACAGAGTACGGAGATGTAAAAGAGAACAGAACTGTCGGAGCTACTACCCCATTAGCCTCTGGTGAATCTGAGATCTAGGGCCCTCTTTCATAAAGATAGTTGATGTTAAAACCACCTCATTCTATTAATATTCCCTTTTCTTGGGAAGTTTTCTAGCTAAGGTTAATGCAAAACTACTCCCCCCCCCCCCCATCGTAAGGGTGGGAATTATTCTCACTTAAGTAGGCTTTGCTGTTGTTAGAAGACATATACGATAAGATGGGCAATTTGCCATCATGGCAGGAGCCTTGAAATCCTTCGTATTTTGACCCAGCAATTACACTTCCGGGAATTTAATTTCAAGAAATATAGATGTCCCCATAAAATTACTCACAAGACTCTTCATTGTATTTTGACAATAGCAATAGTTGAGACATTAGGGAAATGGTTAAATAAATTATGATAAATGCATTCACTGGATATTAATAAGGCATTAAAATCATGTTTTTGAGAGCCATCTAATGATATGAGGAAATGCTCATAATGAAATGTTAGGGGAAAACAGGATACAAAAAAACCATTTACATCTTGGTTCCAATTCTATCTATGTATCGATCGCTCTCTCTTCGCAACTCAACAAAAATATCGAAAGTGAGTGGAGGGCAGAGAGTGATTTAAGTTTTTTTTTTCACACCTTTCTAAGTCTTTCCAGGAAGCACGTTATTATTCTTATACTTATGAAAAGCAACATCTAAATGTTTGTTGAGTGTATTCTCCGTGATAATTACCTATTTTTTTTTATCATGTAGCAATATGTACACTTAGGAAAGAGGATAACGCCTGAACTTTTATCAGTGTGGCATTCACTGATCGGTTTGCGGTCATGTCATAAACTAGACGACAAGGAGGGACACCAGCTTGCCGCACAATGGCCAGTATGTCTTTTGCAGATGAAGGGGGTGATCGAAATTCACCTTGCATTCCTGTGGCTCATCCCTCATTCTCTGCTTCTTCTCTCACTGTCAGATCTGGTATTCAGCCAGATAAGTTTTTAAGGTCGGACACTGTCTTTTGAAAGGACTTGTGGATTTCATTTTGCAAACCAGAAATTTAGGTATAAATCTGAGATTTAATAAGACAGTGCCTAGTTTTGTTCGTTAACGATTCATATGCTGCTTTGTGAGATGGGCTGTCAATAGGCCATCCGAGCTGGGTTTGGGTACATTATAGCTTGAGAGGTGATAAGCAAAAAACAAACAAATCAATCAAAGACATCCTCACACAGACAAAAAGTACTAAGGTGTTACTATTATTAACTTCCTTTAAATACCGAAGGCAAGTTTAGTAATCACTAAATCAAACACTGTTATTTTCAACCAGGTATAAGTTGGCAAAGCTTCTGTTCCTTCAAGAGCTGAAATGCAATGGGGAACCCACCGTCTACTGGAGTATAAAAACACTCAGGTAGTTGGGACACGTGATAAATATCATATGAGAGATAGTTACAATGGGCTGTGCAAGTCCTGAAGGAAAAAAAAAAAACAAACAACCACCGACAACATTTCATCGTCTGGTAACGTCTAGACTGGGATTTCCAGGATGAAATGTTTTCTGAGGAGGCGCTTCCTGAGCAGGACAAAGGAAAGGGAAGAGAGCGCAGAGAGCACGTCAAGGGCAGGGTTAGGTGATGTGAAGACGCGTGGCCTACTGCTGACCTGTGGCTGTCAGGGTAGGACGTGGGATAGGGTAGAGGGAGCATGAGTTGGCCTGAGAAGTGGGGGAGTTATGAAGGATCATACATGACTTGCTCAGTATGAGTGATATCCTTACTAAGATTATTCCATAATTGTTGGATGCTAAAATTATGTTTCATCTACATAGTCTGGAATAGCTAAATCTAACCCTCTATTAGCAACTTTCTCCCTCCTACTTCCTTCTTCAGCAACTCATACAGTATACGAAAACATACCAGCATCAGTCTGCAATAAATCTGCTGTGTTTAACTTATAAGCACAGATTTGAATATAAACTGAACCAAAACAAGAAGAGAAAGAAATGGCAGAAAAATGCAGTTTCAGCTACAGTTACCCAGAGTGTTTGGGTACAGTCACAAAAAGTGTTTGATGATGCAACTATTGCTCTGATTAATTTCACGACTCGGTTACATAAACCAATGACAATTTCACCAAGCAACCCACGAAATGGTGCCCCTATCATCTTCGAGTTGTAAAGCACCATCGAGGTGAAGTGCAATCAATCCACATTTCACAGATGAAAAAGCTGAGGCTTTATATGCTGACTCATCCAAGAATACATGGCCAGCGGCAGAACGGCCGATACCGGACCTGAGTCTCCAGGTTCACGATGCGGGTTCTTCCTACTGCCCACCACGGTGCACCGCTGGAAAGCAGGCACTTCAAAGATAAATAACAGGTCAATACGGTTTCCCCTTGTATGAGATTGTTACCAATAAATAGCCAAGGTTCCCAGTAAGAGTTTTGATAGGCAAGTGTCCCCAGACCAAGCCTCGCATGCTATGACAGGTGCTCGTTGGTTGTGCTGCAGGCAGTGCTTGTGTCTGCAGTAGGTCACACGGAACCAGGCTCACATCCTTCCCGATCCCAGTCTGCCGGCTGCTGCCGAGCTATGGCCCCAACCGAGCTGTAAATATTCCAAAGGGCAGACCTTGTGGCTTCTGCTGAAACGCTCTTGCCTGTTGACCACCATGTTCTCTCGTCATGCTGTTAGTTACCAAAAAACGACCCCCATGTCACCAGGAAACCTTGAGGAACAGGATGTAATGCCTAAATTTAAACTTCCAATCCCAAAGGCTCCCCGCCGCCCCATCCAGGCCTACGTCTTCTCTTCCTTTCTCTCATTCTCCTACTTTTTCAGACGCATCGTCTCTGTGCACCTGCCCCCAGCTCCCACCTCCCTGCGTGTTCTCCGACTCCACATAGCTTTGGGGCGGCTCTCTCTGACGATATTATAGCTTTTCCTCCTCACTAGCACTTGGACAAAGGAAGTTCAATTGGAAAAGAGAACTCGTTGACTGAGGTACGTGAAAGAAACTATCAGATGGTTCAGTGGCAATTAGAATTCTTGAATGGGTCAAGCGTGTTATAAAGAAGTCTCAGAAATTCGAATGACATAGATAGCCAGCAAACCTGAGACCCAGGGTGAAGTACATGCCCGTTAGCCAAATAAATTAACCACTGCTCCTGGACAAAATCTAAATAGGACTATGTCTTAGAAGTCAAAAAAAAAAAAAAAAAAAAAAAAGCTCATATGTTTCCAGAGCAGGAGTTTTTGAGTGCCATCTAATTAAGCCATGCGAGCCTTTGTCTTATCTGTACGTGTGGCTTCGATATTACCTTCCTTTCCAAGAATTAACGGGTTGATAGGAGGAAAGCAAATCATTAAGAAGGAAAGTCCATTCTCTACGAAGAACTCCTTCTGTGAGTCAAGCAAGTCTAGAACCCAGCTGTGCAACATAAATCACCAATTTTAATGTAGCTGCACATCATTTTAATTTGCCCTTAAGTTAATTGGCCACTTCAAGGGTCTAGCTTTGGGTTTTAATTGTGAAAGGAAGAAAGAAGAAAAGAAAAACATTTAATTGTTTCAAGGGCAAATCGTAAATTATAATCCTCTCGATAATTACACTGGATAAAATTTGACATGGTTTGGTGGGGGCAGGAGAGGCCACAAGATAAGTATTTTATGTAATTTACATTATCTGACCTGATTATTTAACAGTGACATAAAAAGGAGCGCCTGGGTGGCTCGGTCGGCAAAGTGTCCGACTCTTGATTTCTGTGAGATCGAGCCCCACATTGGGCTCTGTGCTGACAGTGCAAAGTGTGCTTGGGATTCTCACTCTCCCTGTCTCTTTACTCCTCCCCCATTCACACTCACACTCTCTCTCTCAAAATAAATAAACATGTTGTTGTTTTTTTTTTTTAAATCACACTGACGTAAAAGAGAAAGGTCCACACTGCATCCTAGGTCCGGATATGAGAGACACTTCTAATAAAGGAGATGGGGGTCATCGGTTCCTGGGTCAACTGAAGCTACGATAATTCTTAGGAAAAGGAAGCTATGCCTCTGTGACAGATTTCCTTCTGAAGTCCAAACCTCTTAAAATTCATATATCGGAACTCTCCTATGCAGAACATTCAGTGTTCATGTCTTAATGCTGTAACGTGAACCAGGGTGCTTGAAAAGCGGCCTACTCCCCCCCCCCCTCCTTTTTTTTAGCAGGTTAGAGAAATGGGAAATGAGATCCCAAGGCCACTAGAAGTTCCAGCCCCAGCACCTTCCCTACAGAACATCTACAGCCCTGTCCTCTAGAGTCAAAGAGAGCTATGACTCTACAAAGGGCAAAAGTCTTGACTCAGAAATGTAGTGGCATGGGGTGCCTGGGTGGCTCAGTCGGTTAAGCGTCCGACTTCGGCTCAGGTCATGATCTCGTGGTCTATGAGTCTGAGCCTCGCGCCGGGCTCTGCGCTGACAGCTCGGAGCCTGGAGCCTGCTTCAGATTCTGGGTCCCCCTGCCTGTGCCCCTCCCCTGCTTGCTCTCTCTCTCTCTCTCTCTCAAAAAGAAATAAACATTTAAAAAACGTAGTGGCTTTTCTTGATTCAGGTCGTTCAATAGGCTATATTTCCCCCTTTGGGCACAATTTTGTATTTACGACAGGAAACTATAAAAAACACAAAATACAACCAAAGTACCAAAGGCTGATAATTTGTCTGGCGTCATCCCGTGTTGACAGAGATTCTTTCAGGGCCTAGACGTCAATGCTCTACTAAACATGACACTTCAAGACCAAATGCACAGGTTAAAGGGGAAAGGGGCAGGCGATCAATGCGCCTCCCGCCTCGTCTCAACAGGAGTCTCTCGGCAACAGGCGAAGCCCCTCCATTCTGAATCACGGCGTCCGGGACTTGAAGAAGCCACATATCCTGCTCCTGATGCATTGGAAACAATTTAGTTTGTCCTTCAAGAGTTTGGGGGATCTGCAAAGTCCACACGTTAGACTCTGGATCGTGAGGATCAGCAGAAAATAGGATGTTCCTCATAATTAAAAGACGAGAGAGGTTATTAGATCTCCTCTCCAACGGTCGCTAAAAACAGGAGAGATATTCCTCCTTTCAGTTCCCTGCCTGCTCTTGAAGCTGATGTCGCCAACCACGCTAGGGCTTTCGCAGTCTCTTACTTACGATATTGTACCATTTGATAAGCTGCTTTATTTGGTTATTTTATGACCAGTAATTTTTCCAAATGAAGCTTCAGTCTCTTTTTAAACGAGCACAGATGTTAATTGAAGCCGTAAAGACGGGAAACGAGGCAGATACGAACTGGCTTTCTTATGTACCTGCGTCTCCCACTCACCGGGGCACACATGCTGAAAAGTCGACGTGTGACTTGAAAGATCCCTCGAACCTACCTTAACGATAAGCATGGCCACGCTTAATTCTGAGACCCATCAAATTAGATTGCCCTCGACTTGAATAAGATGCCCAACTTATTTGCAAAACCCGCATTTCAGTGTATCGGATCACGCGTAGCCGATCCTTCTCTGGAATGGCTATCTGTCGCTCAACCCCAACCTCTGTCTGTTGCTGTAGAAGGGAGGCTGGCGTGGACGTCCCCTCACCCAGAGGGCAGCTGTTTCAAAGGAACAGTGGAAGTGGTGGCTTTTGTCCCCTGCCAAGTGTCGGCCGTGGCTGCCATTCACACTGCCCACATCCTATCTCTGCCTGAAGACTTCACCTTGAGAAGTTAAAAAGCAAAGACCTGCGTTGAAGATATTCAGGGTTCCTGACCTGGATAGAAGACCAAAAATTATGTTAAGCCCTTTCTAAAAGACATAAAAAAGACCTATTTGTCCCCAGAACTATTCTGTCGAATACAGTAGCCACGAGTAGCTATTTATATTTAGTTAAAATTAAAAATTCCATTTCTCAGTCACAATTGCCACCTTTGCCACATTTCAAGGGCTCAACGGCCGCATGTTAGAAAGCACAGATAGAGGGGTGCCTGGGGGGCTCACTTGGCTAAGCGTCTGACTCTTGATTCCGGCTCAGGTCATGATCTCAAGGTTCGTGGGTTCGAGCCCCGCATCAGGCTCTGCGCTGAGTGTGGAGCCTGCTTGGGGTTCTCTCCCACCCTCTCTCTCTCTCTCTCTCTGCCCCTCCCCTGCTCTCTCTCTTTCTCTCAAAATAAATAAATACTTTAAAAAAAAAAAAAGACAGAAACATTTCTATCTGCGATTGGGAAGTGCTACTCTAGAAAATACGATACTTTGTAACAGAATGGTATTTATCATATTGGAAACTCATTTGCACCTCATTATAATTACTGCATGTTATTAACACTGTTTCAGAAAGTCTCCTTCATTATCCTCTTGGAAACGAGAGGCTCCTACTTCTCATCCCCAGCTCCCAGCTATTCTCCCTGGCAGTTGTCTCTGCTCAGCTCATGGCGGTTGTTTCGGAGGGCGCCCAGGGAAAAACCTGGCTTTTCCTTGGGAATGGCAACCTTGTTTTCAGAGTAGATAAGGAATGCATCTTCCAGACCTCCTAGAACACCAGTGGTCAAGTCACTTTGTAGAACGCAAAAGGCAGAGCAAAAACCAGCATAGCCTTACGTCGCATTTCATGCCCTGCGGTGACTCGGGTTACAGTGTCGTTTCATTGTTCACCTCTGCAAAGCATGACATTGCTTCACAGCTTAGCCAACTCATAAAAATAAATCCAAGATAATATCTACATTGCCAACTAAGCTGAAAACATTTTTTTCCAAACCTAAATGAGTGATAATGTCTTTGTTTCACAAATCATCTGCTTGTGATAATGACACTCTCTTCAAATCTCTTCATCAGGCTGCAGGAATGAACTATCCAGCCAACATGTATTCATTCTGCACAAACTTACAAACTGAGACTAAACTGAGGGTTGATGGGGGGGGTGGGAGGGAGGGGGAAGTGGGTGATGGGCATCGAGGAGGGCATCTGTTGGGATGAGCACTGGGTGTTGTATGGAAACCGATTTGACAATAAATTTCATATTAAAAAAATTGAAACAAAAAAATAGCTGAAAAGAAAAAAAAAAGAAGTTTATGTGATGCAAAGACAAATAGATGGCCTTGTTCTTCAGGACTTCACAAGGGAAATGCACCTTCAAGAGCACATAATTAAGTGAGTTTATTTCAAAATCCAGACTATTTAAATCTATTTCACACACACACACACACACACACACACACACACACACACACATCTTAATGTTTATTTATTTTTGACATAGAGAGACAGAGCACAAGCGGGGAAGTGACAGAGCAAGGAGACACAGAATCGGAAGCAGGCTCCAGGCTCTGAGCTGTCAGCACAGAGCCTGACGCGAGGCTCAAACTCATAGACCATGAGATCATGACTTGAGCTGAAGTCAGGCACTTAACCAACTGAGCCACCCAGGTGCCCCTGTTTATATATTTTTTTAATGTTTATTTATTTTTGAGAGAGACAGAGATAGAGACAGTGTGTGAGTGGGGAAGGTGCAGAGAGAAGGGGGGACACAGAATCCAAAGCAGGCTCCTGGGTCTGAGCTGTCAGGACAGAGCCCAATGCAGGGCTCGAACCCACGAACCATGAGATCATGACCTGAGCCAAAAGTCGGAGGCTTAATCCACTGAGCCACCCAGGCACCCTTATTTCACATTTTTAGATAGCAAACAAAATATCTTGAGTTAAAGTGTGTATGCATCACCACCAACTGAATAGTTGCTAAAATATTATGATCATTTTAAAGGGCTGGAGATAGCAGCTTACGTTTTATGTAATCAATCAGCCACACAAAACAGCTATTAAATACTCTCTATGTGCCCTCAAATAATACCAGATATTCCTGGGGGGAGGGGTACTACAACACGAATCTAAAACCTGAGAACAAATAGTCTCGTTAGGAAAATTAAATTTAAAAAACTGTTTATGGCAATTATGGTGTCAGTGATTTCAAAGGCACAGATTTAAAATCTTTTCAGAAAAAGGAGCAATCAATGTATCCTGAAGTTACAAGAATGGCTTCCTGGACAAAGTCAGATGTCAAGGGAGTTGTTGCTTCTTTTTTTTTTTTTTTTTTTTTTTTTTTCCCCTATCAAGTTTATTTATTTTTTTAAATATGAAATTTTTTGTCAAATTGGTTTCCAGACAACACCCAGTGCTCATCCCAATAGGTGCCCTCCTCAGTACCCATCACCCACCCCCCCTCCCTCCCACCCCCATTAACCCTCAGTTTATTCTCAGTTTTTAAGAGTCTCTTATGGTTTTCCTCCCTCCCTCTCTAACTTTCAAGGGAGCTTTAAAGGAAGAAGGAAGTGGAACGGATGATGGCGGGCAGCATATGAGTAGACTTAAAATTCAAAAATGCCAAAGGGACAGCCACAGGAATGAGTGGATATATTCTCTGAAGAAGGCAGGGGAGGGGCTGAAGTTAAGCACATGTGTTGGAGAAAACAGAAAATAATGACAATAGTGAGGGTGGCCTAGCCACCAAGGGCCATAACTGGATGACAGAAATGCAGTTAATGTGTCTCATAAATGGCAGGACTCAAACGGGCAGCCAGGGACCCACGTCACATTGTTTCCCAAAAAATTTGGATTAGATGTCAACATCTAAACTTAAGGAGGTTTCACAGAAAAATCTGGCTTTCCCCATTCTTTTGAAAAACTGGAAGATGTAGAAACACTAGACTAAAATCCATCATGGCGACAACTGCCTAGAGCTGAGTAGTAGCAGACGGCCATCTATAATTGGGGATCCCAGCACTCTTTTTAGTTGGGCTTGTGCTGTTCATTTTCTCATCATAGGGTTAACAGGGAAGTGATTTTTTTTTTTGATGCCTTTCTATCAAATCATGAAAATGAGAGACCAAGAGGTCTCTGGATTCCAAGGGATATGGAACAAAGCATAATTCCCAGGGGGCTTAAAGGGTATTACTAGACGCATAATATGCAAAGGCTATTATTTGGTCTTCTTTATACACACGCATTACCTGGCCCCATCGGTGTTTGGGTGTGTAACTCGTCTTGAAGAACACTGATCGGAAGACATGCAAAATTAATGTGTTGTTTTACAAAGACTAATCCGATCGGTAACATGATCAGAAATATTAGAGACGACCGAAGGTGCAGTTGCGGAAACCAGCCAAGAGGTCGTCGCGATAATTCAGCCCTGGAATGATGAGGGTCTGAATTAGGGGGAAAGTAATAAAAAGCCAAAGGAAAAGGGTCAATTTGGTATAAATGACAGGTTGGCTATTGAAGACCAAAGTCAGAACGGAGTCAAAATCGCTGCAGAAAAATACTATAGGGATTTGCTTTTCCACTGAAGGTTAAGCTCCTACACTATAATGCTCTCTTCTGCCTTTGCTCGAAATTCCCGTACTGCTTAGTGTACTGACCTGCTTGGAGAAGGAGGTCAAACTTGTTTGTAGAAATGAATGACAATGAAAAGCGCATGAGTCCTAGAAGTAAGGGACCCCAAGCACATTCTTCCTTGTCACTCCTTCACAGTTTGACTATCGTATCACCAAATTCTAGGGAATGTGTTTCATATTTCAAAATGCCCCCGACGACCCCTACAGTCTCTTTTAGTGGAAAATTCTAACCTCTTCTGTGCTGTGCCCTTCTATGAATAATGATTGCTACTCTTCCCGAAAGTGAACAAAATGCGGTTTCTACATTATAAAGATATTAACTCTTTTGAGAAAGATCCAAAATATACTAGGTCTTTTGAGAAAAAAAAATCGAAATTTTATCAGATTTTTTTTTTTTTTTTTACATTTTATTTTTTTTTTTTTATTATTTTTTTTCAACGTTTATTTATTTTTGGGACAGAGAGAGACAGAGCATGAACGGGGGAGGGGCAGAGAGAGAGGGAGACACAGAATCAGAAACAGGCTCCAGGCTCTGAGCCATCAGCCCAGAGCCCGACGCGGGGCTCGAACTCACGGACCGCGAGATCGTGACCTGAGCTGAAGTCGGACGCTTAACCGACTGCGCCACCCAGGCGCCCCATACATTTTAAATCATCGTTAAAAGGTAAAACAACCTGGAAGACTATTGGGCAGTGCCTACCGAAGCAGGACATACACAGACTCCATGACTCGGCAATTCCAACCCCAGTCATTGCCCAAGCATGCCCATATGTTCACCAAAAGACATGCATGGGAATGGTCCCACCAGCCCTTTCTCTAACGGCCCAGATAGGAAACAAATTTCAAGCATCCAGCAATAATTGGATGATGTGGTAAATTTGCAGGACAGAATAGCACATGGCAATGAGAATAAGTGAACCATGGCACCACACAATGGCAGGGGTGAGTGTTCCGAGTTTAATGTTGAGTGAAGGAAGTCAGACCAGAAGGAGCATGCATCTGTGTGACTTTAAAAGACGGGCGAAACGGGGGTGCCTGGGGGGCTCTGGCGGTTAAGTGTCCAACTCCAGCTCAGGTCACGATCTCACGGTTCGTGAGTTCAAGCCCCGCATGGGGCTGTCTGCAGTCAGCGCAAGACCCCACTTGAGACCCTCTGTCCCCCTCTCTCTCGGCTCGCCCCGCTCTCCGAAATGAAAACCAAAACCAAAACCAAAACAGGCAAAACTAATGCAGAGTGTTAGAAGGAACGCTAGTGGTCGCCCCTGAAGGGCTGCTGGCCAAGAGGAGGCGTGAATGGGGCTGTGACGCTCTGCTTCTCCACTGGGGTGCTGGTCACATGCGTGGGCTCGTGCGGTGAGCATTCTCTGAGCTGCATGTCACGGCACATGTGTGTGCACGCATGTTAGACTTCATACATCCACGCAGGGAATGCTTGCTAAAAAAATAACACAAGGCGTCAACCCAAAGTCTCTAGCTTCCAAGTTCAGAGGGTTGGTAGGTTTACTCACTCAAATTGGGAACTATGAGACAAAAAAGAAGTTTATTGAATACCAAGAATTAATATACTTAGAGGTTGCACCACGTTTTAAAAAGTTCTCTTTATTTAAATCTCTGGAGGTCAACTCTCCAAATCTTTTTGTTTGTTTGTTTGTTTAATGTTTATTTTTGAAGGGGAGAGAGAGAGGGAGCCCATGAGCGGGGGGAGGGGCAGAGAGAGAGGGAGACACAGAATCCAAAGCAGCTCCAGGCTCTGAGCTGTCAGCACAGAGCCTGACTCGGGGCTCGAACTCACAAGCCGTGAGATCATGACCTGAGCCAAAGTTAGACGCTCTACCAGTTGAGCCACCCAGGTGCCCCATCAACTCTCCAAATCTAAGTCGTGAAAAAAAAATCCACCTGTGATGCACTTGAAACAAGAACTTTTAGAATATACTTGAGCATAAACTTTTTAATTGATATTTTAAAATACAGAAAACTTCCCATTTCGAATAAGCTCTTGGCCTTCTACGAGGACCCAGGAGGCTCAGCTAGCCGTCTGACAACCTCGGGAGTGTAAGTGGGACCCAGGGCAGGGAGGGCTGGGAGCAGGGGGAACGAGCCCTTGGTAGGAAAGGTGCAATCAGTCCCCAGCGTGAAGAGGGCGTTGTGCACTCCACCCCTTCCATTTCTAGGAGAATGGTGACAACTTCTGCTTTTGAGAAAAATGGAGAAAGAAAGGAGAGGGCAGAGAGTCAGTTTTAATACCGTGAAATTCTCTAAGTAGGGCACCAAACGGGCAGGATGGCCACAGGGAGGAGAGGATAACTGGGTAACAGCTCCCCGGAAGCAGGAAGAGTCAGCAGGGGGATGCCAGAGGAAGAGAAAGGAAACACGCCTTTCCAGACAGCCGGGCTCAGGCTCCCGCCATCTCTGATGGAAGGGTGGAGCCAGGGAAGCATCTTTGAGGAGCGTTGAGCTAAGAAAGGGGTGCTGGGCCAGCATGCCTGTTCTCCTAGCCTTGCTGGCTCCCCTCTTCCGAGGCCAGCCCCTGCTGAGTGTGTAAAGGCGTGAGACCCCCACCCCACATGCTCTCCTCATAGCTGATTGACCAACAACCGAATTGAGTCCAACCTATTTTCCTTTCTGGGAGCCCGTAATTGAGACTCGGGGATTCGAATCTCTGGCAAGTTGTTTTGGGGACTGTTCCTGATCGATCAGGAGGAAAGGGCCTAGAGGTGGCCGTCCTCCCGCGGAAAAAAGAGAATGAAGCAAAAGCAGCAGTGAGAGGGGCAGAAAGAGAGCCCCAGTCTATCCAGACACAGAGAATAATCAGAACCATCGCCCTCAGCTGCCCGGGTCCCCAAGCCCGGGGTCCCCCAGTCCTTCCCCAGCATCTCTCTCCTTCCATTCTGTGCGTTTCAGTAGGGTGCAGATTGGTGAGTCCCAACTTTCCTTCGGGCACATGCGTTTTGGGCCCCACTGAGGATGGGAGGGTCAGGAGAAGGGAGCAAGGGAGAAATCAGACATCTCCACTCTTGAGCAGGGACCTCAGGCCAAAGCATTATCCTTCCTGATAACAGGGAGGAAGGGATTCCGGGCGGGGGGGGGGGGGGGGGCGGGGAGACCCCGCAGGAAGGCAGAGAAAGGGGAGTGGAGGCAGAAGGGAGGAGGGAGGGACAAATCCAGGAACAGCTGGGCTGCCTGGCAGGGCGGTCCATACTGCTGAGTCAAAATGCAATACTCACCATAGCACAGCATGAAAATTCACAAATGAATATCTGTAGTTCATCTGAAAGTTCTCTCAAGATGGCCTTATGGTTTTAACTTTATTTCTCCACCTGATGGAGATTATTCTCTCAGGAACGGGCCGAAGTCCGTCGGCCAAGGTGGCCAAGGTCCCACCTCAAGCGTCACGCAGGATGGCACTCGACCTGGGGCCAAAGGACAAGCACCCTGTGCCACCAGAGAGCCATTGCAGCAACACTCAAATGGATATGTAATAGATCTGTCCCCTGCTACATACTTTCATGCCCACTTCATGGAAAGAAGAGAGAAAGAGAAAAAAACGAGAGGAAACTGAAGAGTTGAAAACACCCAGATGGATGTATTTTCTAGTGCATCTATGGTGCCAAAATGGGGGTAACCCTCAGCGCCCTGATGAGCGCCCTGATGAGCACGGGCAGAGGACGGCCACCAGCACGGAGCGTTGGGCGGGGAGTTTGGGAACCTCTGCCCTCATCCTTGAAATGAAGCCCCTCGTTGAACTGAGATCTTCAGGTGCGGGCGCGTGGGGCCCCAGCAACGAGGACATCCCTTAATAAGATAAGTGAACACGTTTCTCTGTGACAAGAGGCATCATAATCTGAAGTTTTCATAACGGTCTTTGAATGGCCCCAAATGCAAATATTTTTATGGACTTCCACGAAGGCCACATCCCTACATTTTCACCCTTTTCTTCCTAAGAGTTGAAATGGACTCCAGAATCTGCAACTGATGTTTCTTTATTAGAGTCTGCCGATGGAACTCGACTTTGAGACAATTACATTGGAAAAGATACTCTGTCAAGAGGGTACCAACCCAGAATAATCGAGAGAACATTCACTGTCAGGAAAGACCCCACCTTGTAAAATGGTCTAAAAAGGTAATATTTTTCAATTTAAGAAATAAAATAGAACGTGAACTTCTTCAGTCAAGCCTTTCCCAATTTTTGCTAGCTTAAAACCCAACTGTTAGCTAACTGAAATGGAAAGGAATCAATGATTTGTAAATACATTAACTTTAATTATGCATAATTTGGTAAATTAAGGCCATGGCTTAATGGTGTACATATTCAATTAAGTAAAAAGGTTTCATTATTGTTTTTTATTGATGAGGATGATAGAAATAATAGCTCACCATTTCTGAGTCCTCTTACTACACCAGGCACACTTTAAATTTATTAGCTCATAAAATGCTCCAACAAATCTTTTGAGAAACTGGATGTTTTCATTCGGTATTTTCTCAAAGAAGATAATTGTATTAAAAGATTATTTTCTCTTTAATATGAGATTTATGTGTTCTAGGATCTTTATTTTGTAAACACAGCACTGGTACTGAGTATATTTTCCTCCGAGTAACATGGAATGAGAATTAGGGCTCAAACATACTTAAATAGCATTTCCTTCTTCTCCAAGTTCTTTCTCGTTGGCACAGTAGACCCTCCTGAGACAGACATGCGGTCAACATTACTGTTGTCTTCTCAAAGAAGATGGAACGCAGTATAAAACCAGACGGCCATATGGGGATTAGAATGTGGGTTTCCAGAATCCTGTCTCAGTACAAAAAAATGTACATATGGGCACCATTTACACTTTCACTGTCTACAATGCAGTGATTAAGTACAGAATTTGGGGGTGCCTGGGTGGCTCAGTAGATTAAGTCTCCAACTCGTGATTTTGGCTCAGGTCAGGATATCATGGTTCCTGAGTTCAAGCCCCACATCGGGTTCTGTGCTGACAGCATGGAGCCTCTTGGGATTCTCTGCCTCCCTGTCTCTCTCTCTCTGCCCATCCCCACTCATTCTCTCCTCTCTCTCTCTCTCTCTCTCTCTCTCAAAAATAAATAAAGGAACATATTTTTTAAAGTATAGAATTTGAAGACTTCAGTCAGAAGAGCTTCCTCCTTTCTTATTCAAGCGTGTACAAAAGCTAAACAAAGGAATCACCTCCCTCAACCCTACATCCCCACCGGAAAACTTTCCTATCGTTTCCCTCAGCACAGTGCCTAGCACATTATAGAATAAATGGATGAGCTGAATGCGAGCCTCATTTCATAAGAGAAAACACTAATTGACAGTTATCTTTTATTAGATGCACCGCCCTTGCATTATGGAACGTGGCATCGATTCTTAGACGTCGTGTTTTAGAAATATCTAGGAACTCTCTACCAGTTAGAGCATCTAAGAAAGAAGACTTCATTTTTCTTTCTTATAATTTGCTCTAGAATATTCTCTGAATACTTTCCTGTGATTTAACATTCAAAACTTTTCTCTTCTGTCCTCTTGGCCCAGATTCCTTCTCTTTCTCACCCTCCCTCCAAGCACACACTCTGGGATACCCCTTTTGGGGGGGATAAGCATAGAACGGTTATCTAAAAGCCCTGTTGAAGAATTCATTGGCTTCGAACTCCTCACCCATGGTACCTTTTTAACTAACTTACTAAGAGCTAGTAAACTTGCCTCAATGAGCTAGATGTCAGCAAAGAAATAATTGGTGAGACAACCCTAATACACACAAACAAGAAAGCATCTTTTGAACTGAGAAGCCATAAACAGAAACTTGCTTTGGAATCAGCCCCACCCCCTTTGTACCCATTTTTTTTTTTTAATGTTTATTTATTTTTGAGACAGAGAGAGGCAGAGCATGAATGGGGGAGGGTCAGAGAGAGAGGGAGACACAGAATCGGAAGCAGGCTCCAGGCTCTGGGCCATCATCAGCCCAGAGCCCGACACGGGGCTCAAACCCACGGACCGTGAGATCGTGACCTGAGCTGAAGTCAGACGCTTAACCGACTGAGCCACCCAGGCGCCTCTTTTTTGTACCCATTTTAAGGCACAAGCAAGGGCCGGGTTTTAAAAACAGTGAGTCAGCCTCCTTCTTCCCATCTTTGCAAATATAGAAATCTGTGTCCCCACCCCCCTCCCCCAAATATTCTTTGATCTTCTATAATTTCCTCTGAAGTGCCTCTGCCTCTTATTACTCTTAGCTTTGGATTATTAGCTATTCAGATTATTTCAGGTACTTTGTATTTTCTCTCTTCAATTACATAATCATCCCTTAAAGGGCTTGAGAAACCTTCTTTCTTCACATTCCTCTTTAATTTAACTAAATGCCTTGATCAGACTAGGTGCTCAAAATACCAGTTGATTGGATAATAATGGACAACTGGATAATCACCTAAAAAGTACATTTTAAGATCTCTAGGCAGAAGTTCAAAGGCCTGGAAGAAATTTCAGAAGTTCTCTTGTTTATCTCTTCCTTCTCCCCTCTCCTCCCCCCTTCTCTTCCAACCTATCCATCCTCTAGCCAACCCCCCAACTTCCTTTGGACCTTATACAAATCCTTCCAACCTTTCTCCTAGAAGATTCTCTGGATGTCTTCCCAGATGTTGACATGAGAGTCTAGCCTTAAAGATTATCGACATAAAATGCTCACGCTGTAAGTTCAGCTGCAGGACCTAAATACCTGTTCTCGCAATTGTCTGGCATTATCTTTTCTTCTGTGGTTAAGGCTGCAGATTCCGGTTCTGTCCTCAGTAGAAACGACAGACACAGACACTTAATCATGCTATATCGTAATTAGCTCTCTATTCCTCAAAGACTGGTGTCTTTTCAATGTTTTCTTTCTCGTATTCTTCCTTGGAAATACCAGTTGTTATGAATTTAAAGCTACGATACATGGCAGAAGCACAAGGGCATTTTTGAAAAACTATTCTAGGAGTCAAAATTGCTCAGAACTAAGCTAAAGTGATTTAATAGGTTTTCTTATTTCTTTGTACAACTACTATTTTAAAATCCCACCAGTAATTAAAGAAGTATTATCAGTTCATTAAAACACATCAGATGTATTCACAGTAAAGGAGAACTTGTAATCCATTTATTATCAATGAATAAAAATTATCCAGGCCTATAGATGTGAATTACTCCAATTATTATTGTTTGATTATTGGCCAATATTTCTGATAATACAACCAGCAAAAGCTCTTACACGGTTCTTGAGAGCGTGCTTTTTATATTAAATACACTATTACCCTACATACTACCACTTACTAGAAACTCTCATATGCATAATACTTTGCTGGTGTGAGAAAGAAAATTAAGATATAAAATATTTCATTTTTTAAAAAATTTTTAAATGTTCATTTATTGTTAGAGAGAGAGAGAGAGCACTCGCATGCGTGCACATGAGTGTGGGAGGGGCAGAGAGAGAGGGAGACACAGAATCTGAAGCAAGTTGCAGGCTCCGAGCTGTCAGCACAGACAGCCCGATGTAGGGCTCGAACCCACAAACCATGAGGTCATGACCTGAGCTGACGTCAGACGCTTTACCGGCTGAGCCACCCAGGCAACCCATAGAATCTTTATTTTAAATGTATATATTTACAGAAAGCCTCAAAGCATTAGTTAAACTAAGGAGATATTTGAAGGGTGATTCATTCAGCTTCAATCCCCATAAGGGATAGGCAAGTGAATATTCGCAAATTTTAGACTGCTCGCTCCGAAGAAAGTAAGATATGCCTGCTGCTCCCAAAACAATGCCTTCCTCACTTCAGGCATAGCCAATAATATACCCCAGTTATAAAATAACAGTCCATAATTATATTGTGACTTTGTTTGCAGTAATGGCAACTCTTGATTGAGCACATTCAAAGAAAATCCGGAAGAATAGTAAAATAAAAGATTTACGGCCAATCTCTTCTGTGAGGAGCCTTCCCACCTCCTGAGACAGGTGAGAAGCAGCAGCCAACAGCAGGGACATGAGCAGACCTGCCTGGTAGGTCTGGGGTCAAGGAGGTACTCAAAGAAGAGTATGAGGTTAGGCTCCCTTCTGTGGCTCAACCATCCCACTTCTTCTTCTTGACCATGAGGTTGTCAAAAGGAGTCGCCGAAGAACTGAAAACTGGTATTATTGACGACGATGGGACAAGCGGCAAAACCTTAGTTGTGACTTTGCTTTCGTGTCCTTTGAAAACTCAGCTGTCTGGCTAATACACCTGCCCTGGGCTTCCTCTCCCCAGCTTGCTTACGTTATGGTGGTGCAGAAAGTCCTGGTTTCATTGGATTGTGTTTCTTGTTCTCGACTGATGTAAGAGAGCTAACATTACAAGGGATTGAAGATTGAAGCTACTGGTCCAGAGAAGGGTTTTAGAGGGTCTGCAGACTTCATTATTCCTATTTCGTTATTCATAAGACATGGAACAGATTATGTACGCATACATACATACATATTTGTTGGACACATGGCCCTCTATATATGTGTGTCCGTATTTATCACGTCTATCTGTACTGATTCATAATGTACAACGTACTTCTTACTGTGCGGGCCATTTAAGAAAAAAACGAAAACGTGTTCGAGACCCCTGCCGCTAGGGTTTAAATACCAGTTTCTCTACCTACTAGTCCTGTGACTTCTAAGTTCTCTGCACCTCATATTCTTTGTCTCCTAATTAGGGCTTAGAGTGTAAGAATTATTATGAGATAAAGTACCTGACGTACTCAGCGTGCTGCACACGAATATGCTATTTGAACAAAAAGTAGGAACTAATTTCACGAGATTTGCTTCATCTGCTACAAGAGACTGCCAAGACAGGGTCACAGATATTATTACCCCCTTACAAATGAAGAAACTACAGCTGAGAGACTGTTACTTCCTGCGAATCACGCAGCTAGGAAACAGCGGTGGGAAAGCCAGAAGCCAGGTCTGTGACATTCTCTTCTACCTCATTGCCTGTCGGCCACTGAGCTAAGAGATGCCCAGGCAAATGGCCCATGCCAACATCCGGGAGGGATGAACACAGAACGGATGAGGGAAGGAAGCAACAAATGTGGATAACACGGGTGGGCTGCCTTTTTTTCTGCCTTCCTTTTGCCCTTTCCTAGGCTTTACGTGAAAGATGACAGCAGCGTAGACCTTTTCTCTTTTTAAATTTTGCTTTCTTTACCTCCACAGAGAAGATTCTGGCTCTTGCCATCTCCGTAAACGTACACAACGGTTTCCCCAAACAGCAGAAATGTTTTTAGACCAACCCAACTTGTTTTGGAAAAGGGAAAGAAATGTCCCATCCCAAGTACCATCCAGCAATCTACCGTTCACCTGCGTTCTCTTCTAGAATTCATATGAACTGATCTGGCAGCTCCCATTTGGAGACAATCTTAATGCATAACAGATAACAGATATCGATGTATTTGAGTACTGAGGGAAAAGGGTTTTTCTTTTTTTTCTCTCTCCCTAATCAGTTGTTGTAAGTCGTCTTTTACTTTCCTTTCAAATTCAGTAATTGAGGAAACTTATGAAAAAACAAAATTCTCTCTAGGAGAAAAACTTTTCCAAAGCATCTAAAAGGTTGAATTTGCGAGTCTCAAATCTCTGTAGCTATTGCAGACTTGCTCACATTCTAGGCCATCCATAACTGAAAAGGCTCCCACAATATTAACTTTGCTGCATCTCCCAGAATGTCAAAATATCTCTTATAAATCTTCATCTCCATTATTTGTGATTAAATATTCAGACAAAATTAAGTGCAACATAATTCTCCCTATCCATCTCTTCTTTTTAATTGATGACAGTTACCGAGGGGAGCAAACCTATATCCACTATGTATCAAAATACCTAATCCAAGACCTTGACAACTTTGACTCGTAAACACATTCTCAGGTTTCCTGCGCCCGGGAGTGTTAACTTATTATTCAGTAATCTTCAGGAGCAGCCGTTACAAGAATCTGCCACTCATGGGGCGCCTGGGTGGCGCAGTCGGTTAAGCGTCTGACTTCAGCCAGGTCACGATCTCGCGGTCCGTGAGTTCGAGCCCCGCGTCAGGCTCTGGGCTGATGGCTCAGAGCCTGGAGCCTGTTTCCGATTCTGTGTCTCTCCCTCTCTCTGCCCCTCCCCTGCTCGCTCGCTCTCTCAGCCTCAAAATAAATAAACAAATACTTTTAGGGGCGCCTGGGTGGCTCAGCCGGTTGAGTGCCCGACTTCCGCTCAGGTCACGATCTCATGGCTCCTGAGTTCGAGCCCCACGTTGGAGTCTGTGCTGACAAGTCAGAGTCTGGAGCCTGTTTCAGATTCTGTGTCTCCCTCTCTCTCTCTGCCCCTCCTTCCCCCCACACACTCTCCCTCTCTCTCTCTCTCTCAAATACAAATAAAATTTTTAAAAATTAAAAAAAATAGGGGCGCCTGGGTGGCGCAGTCGGTTAAGCGTCCGACTTCAGCCAGGTCACGATCTCGCGGTCCGTGAGTTTGAGCCCCGCGTCGGGCTCTGGGCTGATGGCTCGGAGCCTGGAGCCTGTTTCCGATTCTGTGTCTCCCTCTCTCTCTGCCCCTCCCCCATTCATGCTCTGTCTCTCTCTGTCCCAAAAATAAATAAACGTTGAAAAAAAAAATTTAAAAAAAAAAAATTAAAAAAAATAAATACTTAAAAAAATTTTTTTAAATTACTTTCACCCCTGCACTTAGCCTTCATGGTAGATCTCTAACATTTCTCTCTCCCCTATTCCATCATCAACTTTCCCATAAATCTGTGGCTGTTTTCCAACAACCGTTCCCATTTTTATGACTATGAACTTGGAGAAATGGAAGGAGCAGGGCTGACAAACCCTTATCGCTCAGGCAACCATGCATTTTTCTCTTTCCTCCCACATTTTTCTCTTTCCATGTATTTGGAAAACCTTTACAAATGCGCTTTTGAAAAGCATACTGGTCGTGCAATGGGACCTTTTCACCTTTCCAGGACCAGCCAGGTCACTTAGTCACTTCCCACCCGCAGACCTGAACCCACCCCAGCCAGGACCCAGCCCAACTGATCAGCATAGGCTCCCAGCCACCCTCACCACCATCAGTGGCTCCACATAAAGTCATTATACTTTATGACATGCTGGGTGCTGCTGGGGCAGCCAGTTAGAGTAACTGAACTTCTACCTTCTTCCTAGACCTTGACCTCTCCCGGGTTCCTCTGACTACGATTCTATTTTGATAATATCCTGGATGTACCACTCCCACCTTCCACCGGAGTTTTCCCACTCGGGGCCCCTCATGAGGCAGGTAGGCTCTCTCCACTCCCAGTAGCCACACCTCCTTGACATTAATAATCTGCCACCTCCATTTCTGAGAAGTGGTTCTAGCACAGAGGTTAACAATATGCTCCTAGAGTCAGGTACATCTGGATGTGCAGTTCGACTTTGCCTGTTAATTATATGATCTTGGACAAGCCACGAACTTCTCTGTCCACCTCTTTGTGAAGCAGGCAAATCACAGCTTTGATTGGGCAGGTTATGAGACCCAAAGGGGGTCATGTGGGCAAAGCAGAGGGCCTGACGACAGGAGGAACTCAACACCCTGAAGTCCCTGTTACTAGTCCCTGCCACAGTGCTCTGCCCACCTTCGAGGATGTCCAGCTGCTTGGACACGCCCCGGCTCAACTGATGACCCGGTGTTGTCACACGCTTCAGGCCCCCTGCTTCTCTACCCACTGAAACTGCTCTGCGGAGACAGACACATGATCGTTTCATCCCTAGAATGATTTTCAGGAAGCCACGCACAACGCCAAGCATTAGTAGCCTTTGTCCCGAAACTAACATCAGGAAGATGTTGGAAAACCTTTACAAATACACTTTTGAAAAGCACCCTAGTCGTCCAATGTGACTTACTCAACTCAACTCAATTCAGGGGAAGCGCAAGTGAGACATTGGACGTAGGTGAAGTGGTCCAAGCTTCAAGGGAAGAGAACTCTTATCTAGAAAGATAAAAGGATCTGGATCTTAAAAGAAAAGGTAAGATGCAAAAAAGGAATGGCTTCCCATTACACATGTAATTAGATGATGGGGGCTCCACTTTGTAACAAAGTAATGACACAAATGTTTCTACTTTGCCCCAAGACAGTAGAGAAGGCCTGTTAGACTGTGCTTAGAAGGATGGCAGAAAAATGATCTGAAGTAGAGAAAATGAAAACCTTCCAGCTTTTTTGTTTGCTTACTTTTTTCGACGCTCTCTAGAGCAGGACTTCTCAAGTTTCATACACATACAAAACACCCGGAGATCTTGTTCATGCAAAATTCGGTTCTAATCCACTAGATTTCAGGTGTGGCCCAAAGGTCTGCATTTCTGACAAGCAAGTGAGGATCAAAACCTGGGGATAGGGGCGTCTGGGTGGCTCAGTGGGTTAAGCGTCCGACTTCGACTCAGGTCATGATCTCACAGTCCGTAAGTTTGAGCCCCGCATCAGGCTCTGTGCTGACAGCTCGGAGCCTGGAGCCTGCTTCCGATTCTGTGTCTCCCTCTCTCTCTGCCCCTCCCCTGCTCACGCTCTGTCTCTCTCTGTCTCTCAAAAATAAATAAATGTTAAAAAAACAAAAACAAAAACTGGGTATGGAACCTGCACTGCACCAGGGGCACCGCAAAGTCAAGTCAGGTGCACACCATCAGGGGCTGACTCCAACCTCCCTTTACCAAGGGGACTTGTGTACTCACACTTGCACACAAGCACGCAGGGGGAGTTCCGTGAACTCGCTCACAGACGATTTGGGGTCCGGTCATCAGGCGATCCATACCGTGGGACCGGAGTCTAGAAACACTGTCCAGGGTAAAGGCGGGAGCAGGGTGCATAGACATCATAAACCAAGGCTCAGCTCCAAACAGGCTCATGAAAGACGATTCCAGAGAATGTGCGGGACCCCTGGGCCAGGCTGCCCAGTCCCGTTCCTGCCACTCCAGGTGGCTCAGCCTGGGGAGGGGGGCGTCCCTCTCACGCCCTGGAGTTCATTGGCCTCCTTCACCACCGACTGCCCGCCTCGCTGGGTACTGGCACACAGTTCTACAGTATGCCACAAGAACGCAGTCCATCCCTGCACTGCCTGGTTTTCCAGGTGACTTCCTCAAATGCCATCCAGGAAAACGTCCCTCAAGGTCACGAGGTGTGGCAGTGCGGGACCATTTCACTTTTCCTCTCCTCTTCCTTCCACTACCGCCGTCCCCCCCACCACATCCTCTCTCAGATCTGTCTCAACCATATGCAAATACGTTTCAGATTCTCCTATTTAAAATGTGACATCAAAGAGGCAAAAAAAGAAAAGGAAAGAACAGGAACAGGAGAAAAAACCTTAAAGTTTCTCCCTTCCTAGGCCCTGGGTCCAGCCCCTCTTCCGGGCCTCAGGGTCAATTCTGTCCAGAGTTGCCCACACTCACCTCCCCCACCTCCACCCTGCGGATTCAGACCCGCATCCACAGACAACCCGTTTCTGCCCACCAGGCTGGGGCAAAACTGCTCTTACCCAGCCAGCAATGATCAATCGAACCGTCGCTAAATCCAGGGAACATTCTGCAGGGAAGCAAGGAGTTAAGATCCAAGTAATTGAGGTCAAACTATTGTAGTTAGTGAAAACTGAAATCTTCCTTTAACTTCGCCTCACTTCAAAAGGACGTGCCGTTCTGGGAATACGGCAGTTGTGCCCCCTGGCACCAGACTTACTACAGTGTTTGAGAGGATACAAAAATTCTCCTCTTGGAATTTGCCCAGAGGGGGTAGGTCCCTCGAGGGCATCCCTCCTTTATCTTGGAAAATTCTTTTCTTGATTTAGAATATAGGCTCTCAGAATATAACGTGAGTAGCCAGCCTTGGAACTGGAAAGAAAAACATTTTTTTCTGAGATTTTTGGGTACTCTCTCCATTTTCAAAACCCAACAGATATTCATTCCTTCTTGGGATTTTTCAGGAAAAAAAAAAAAAAACTGTTTTGTCACAAAGTCAAGATTTCCCCACTCAAATTAAAAAATCTCCTGAGCTCAGCTGGAATATAAGAAGGTTTGTGGAAGCTTTCAGTTGATTCAGTGTGGTTGATGAAGGCTTCAGAGCCCATCACCGTTGCTGAGATGATCCCCGAAATAAAAGCTTAGCATACATATCTCCCTAATTCCAGTCCTTAATCCACCCTCGTGACCAAGCACCGGTGTTCCCATATCCTGAAAATAAAGGTGTTGTTATTCACACGTGATGCCTTTTGCACTCTGATTACCTGTGCTACTCATTTTTTGGACAGATTCTTTTCCATAATATTTCCCCCAAAAGAGAAATCGGGAATCTACTGGTTGTGCCGTTCAAACATCAAGAGTTGAAATGCCAGGAATTGTACCTTTGGTTCAACTGTCAGCCAGAGAAAACCTCCCAGGGCCACATCAACTTTTAATTTGATAAGTTTTAAGTGAACCGAAAGTATATACAGTCATCCAAGACAAGCTCAATCACTTTTGCTCTTCCTTGGTGACAAGAAGCAGGCCCCAGGCTCCCAGCGGTCAGCACGGAGCCTGACGCGGGGCTCGAACCCACATATGCGAGATCATGACCTGAGCCGAAGTTGGACGCTTAATGGACTGAGCCACCCAGGCACCCCTCGAATGGTTTAAAAGTGGACAAATCCCGGGGCACCTGGGTGGCTCAGTCAGTTAAGGGTCCAACTCTTGATTTCAGCTCAGGTCATGATCTCAGGGTTTGTGAGTTTGAGCCCACCTGCCCCCTGCATCAGGCTCTGTACTGGCAGTATGGAGGCTGCTTGGGATTCTCTCTCCCTCTCTCTCTCTCTCTCTCTCTCTCTCTCTCTGCCCTTCCCCATTCCCTCAAAAATAAATAAGTCAACGTTTTTTAAAAATTAAAAAAAATAAAATAAAAGTGGAGAAATCCTGGGTTTCTCAATTGGTTTCTGACATTCTCCTGTGTTCCCACAGCATTCTACACAACCTACTAATAGAGGACTTCCCGTGTTGCCCTGTTGTGACTGGTTTTCTAACCGGTTTACCCAACTGGATGACATTTTCCTGAGGCAGAGAAACCAAGTCCCGTTCATCTTTGAATCGTCTCTCTTTTTTTTAAAGGATTCCTGTCAAGATTTTTTGAAAACAGCAAGTTACTGCTTGGGTTTATACGTTTCAAGGAGAAAATAGATCGTATAAATCAAAGTATGCCTGAATTCTGTAATTGTGGCTAATTGATGGATATATGTTATCTGACTAAGTGAATGAGTAAATATCTAGAGAATAACATTTTATGAGATTTCAAGGGGGAGAACCAGAAGCAAGTTTAGCTTTAATTTACAGTGTTTTTCAGCAGTGAAGTAGGTGGAAGTGAAAATCTAATGGAAACTTACCACGGGATTTTCTTGGTTTTGAAAATATTTGGCTTATTTATGTACCTGTTCTCCCTTCCGTCTTCCGCCTCTCCTCTCTCCTTAGCAAAACACAATTTGACTTTTGAAATGCATCTGTTGAAAGGATGCCAGACGGTTTAAGTGGAGAAAGATCTGTTACAAGGTATTAGATCACCTGAAGGGTGTCAGGGCCGTCAAGGAACCCCGATGATCTGGGGGCCAGGAGCAGGGCAGCTGGAGACCTTACCACATCCTGAGACCTTTCTTCCAGCAACCTTGCCCTGGCGGTCACCTGCTGCTCAGCATTTAGGACGAAAGGAACAGAACCTCCGGATCTCTGTCACTCCCCAGAAGAACAAACCACGTCCCCGCACACAGCCTGCGCCTGACCTGTGGTTGGGCTTCACCATTCCAAAGTACTACAAACACCTGGGTTCTTTAGCTGCAGGAAAGGCTGAACATTTTTCCTCCCCCCTCCCTCCTTTCTTTCCTTCTTTTTAATTTTTTTTTCAAAGCTTTCCAGTTTCTATCACATACGACACCGTAGGAAGGGAGCTGGAATGGGTGTCTGGTGAGCCAATCTATAATTACCTGCTACGTAAACAAAGGGATAAAAAGAGTCTCAACCCCGGGGCCCCTGGGTGGCTCAGTGGGTTGAGCCTCTGAGTCTTGATCTCCGCTCAGGTCGTAATCTCTCAGTTCCTGAGATCAAGCTCCGTGTTGGGCTCTATGCTGACAGCACAGAGCCTGCTTGAGATTCTCTCTCCCTCCGCCCCTCTCCAGCTCATGCTATCCCTTTTCCTCTCTCTGAAAATAAATAAATAAACTTTGAAAAAAAAAAAAGGTATCTCAATCTCAGGGTCTGCTTCATGGATATGGAACCGGTGCTATAAATACAAGGCCCTGCATTTGCATTCAAGAGACACACAGCAGATTTTATATATTGAACAAATGCAAACAGAGCCTGAAAATAAAGATGAATGTCTTTAATTGTAAGTGAAGCTGTTCATCTTTTTGTGTGCTAAAAACATTTCTTTCCTGTGACCCATCTACACGTGTCCTTTGTTCATTTTTGAGTGGTTACTGGCCACTTTTTCTTACTGATTGATGACAATTTTTGTTAGGAGAAACAAAACTCTTTCCAAAATATGTACTGTATGTTGCAAAGGTATTTATACAGTTTGTCATATGTCTCTTGACAGTTTGTGGCATGTGTGTGCATATGTGTGTGAAAGGATATTTTACCACATTAAGGGGTGTGTGTGTGTGTGTGTGTGTGTGTATGTGTGTGTAAGGATCTCTTACCACATTAGGCTGTGTGTGTCTGTATGTGAAAGAATATTTTACCACATTAGGGTGTGTGTGTGTGCATGTGTGTGTGTGTGTGTGTGTGTAAAAGGATGTTTTACCACATTCGTGTGTGTGTGTATGTGTGTGTGTGTGTGTGTGTAAGGATATTTTACCATATTATCGGGCAATCAATACATTGTAAAGAAATGAAAACCAGCAAATTAATATCGGTAAGCAAATAGTATTTCTCAGTTTCCACACACCATCTGTGGCCCTTTGAAAATCACTTGAACTGGATTTCTTTATTGGGTGACGTCAGGTATATTTATTTCTCCCAGCAACACCACTTTCCAGGGAAATGGCTTCATGCTAAAATGTATAATTTGTGAGGGAAAAGTATCTTCACGGGATTAGCAGAGAAGGCGAGTGGGGCCATGAATGGCCGCTAACATGAGGTGGGACCTTAGTAAATACTTCTAATGACTGTAATATTTCAAGCATGGGTAGATTCATTATTACTGAAGAAAATGATGGTGGTCTTGCATTACATTTAGAAACGTCACTTAGCTTTCCAGTTAAAAATAAGGATAAGGAAAATAGGTTGGATAGTGTTTGTCTCCGAGAAGAACACAGTAAAACCACAAATGTCCTTGTTCTCCAGATGCTGAAAACTCTTCTCAAGAGTTTCAACACTAGGATGTGCTAGAAGAAATGGTCACGAAAACGCATTTAGCTTTGAAAGTTTGTGGGAATGCTTCGAAAAGGATAATAAAAGCTACACCAACCTACAACATCGTATCTCGTATCACGGACACCACCGCGTCACCAATGTCATTAACAGCGGTGGGTTTTTAAGTCAGGTAGCAGCCCTGGGGTTCAGAACCCGACTGAGAGCCACCTGGAGGAGGGAGCCTCTTTGTCCTGCCTTGGGAGGGATGCCTTCCGCTCTGCAGGAAGCAGAGGCTGGGGAGAAAGAACAGAGGCGCAGCCTGTGCTCAAGTCTTAAGAGATAAGGAGAGGGGACGGCGGTGGGACAGGCAGTGACAGCAAGTAAGTAACCAAGGAGACAGGAGAAGGGTTCACATCTAGAGAAAGCGCGGTGGCCGGTGTGGGGAAGTGGACCCGGCCTCCCAAGCCACGCGGAGTAAGTCAGGGGAAGCATTTGGGAACCATGCACAGCTAAGGATGGTAGCACTGGGGAGGGAGGGGGAGGGAAGACGGGGCCTCATTAAAACATGAGAATTCATCTGATAGTGGCAAAAGGGGGGGGGCGCTTTGAGGGATTGCTATAAACAAACACAAGCAGGTACAAAAGACGCGGTGCCATGATTACTCTTGCCGCTTGTTTTTGTTCAATCAGAGCTGTTAAATGGAAAATGCAGGTTCGGGTCTAAGAAAATGGTGCCAATTGTTATCTCTTGCTCACTCCGGCTCCACAAGACAAACTAAGAACGGGACCACCTAGAGTAGGAAACCTGGGCTGTCACTAGGAAGCCCCAGGGGATCTCCCCTGTGGGAGGGGCACTGCCGGAGCCAATTATGCAGAGACCGGTTTCTCAGGGGGGTTGTGGAAAGGGGCGGCGACGTAACCAGCAGGACCAAAGCTTCTACTTTCTTAAAGGGCCAGGCTCATCCCGGGTCTGCAGTGGGAGACAGCACAGTTTTCTCCATGGGCAGTCATTCCTAGATGTTCCCAAAGGGAACCTACAGGCAAACTTAACTCCGCAGTGTCTTTGCAGACTGGTAGGCTCTCGTGTTCTGGTGCCGACCCTCTGGGGTCAAAGTCAGCCCTGACTCTGCAGAAATCCTGTCCGTCCACTAGCCTGATGTCAGCTGCCAAATTCAATAGGGAGGGCGTCAGGCATGCTAAAAGGGGTACCTTGGGCATCAAATGCTTTTTAAAAATTTTTTTTTTCAACGTTTATTTATTTTTGGGACAGAGAGAGACAGAGCATGAACGCGGGAGGGGCAGAGAGAGAGGGAGACACAGAATCGGAAACAGGCTCCAGGCTCTGAGCCATCAGCCCAGAGCCTGACGCGGGGCTCGAACTCCCGGACCGCGAGATCGTGACCTGGCTGAAGTCGGACGTTTAACTGACTGCGCCACCCAGGCGCCCCTCAAATGCTTTTTTAATCCACGGATTACATTCACAAGTAAAACAGAACATAGAGAAATAAGGACTATACCTTTCATTGGAATGAAAATAAAATCCTCTAATAATTTGCTGACTTCCATTGTATGCATCTAATCAACAAATATGTGTTAAATGACAATGTGCCCAACACCCATATTATATACTGGGGACGCTGCAGAGAACACATCAGTTTCTGCTCCCGCAAAGTGCACATTCCAGAAAGGGCAGAACTTACAAACGAAGCTGAGGCTGATAAAACCAAGCAATCTGAATAACTACCTTCTGAAATACACAAGTGTGTACTTAACTGAACCCAGTGAAGGCCTCTTCTTCCGTGGCGGGTGCAGAGACCCACTTATTTTGCTAGGGCCCAAGACAAGCCTTGCATATGTCAGTTCCCTTTGCTTATGAAAACGGCCACCTACCAGTGGGGTCTGCCTCTTTCTTTCCCATTCCTCCCTGCCCTCCATTTTCCAGGGGCCAATGGCGAATTTCATCTGGGAAGCTCCAGAAGTTTGCAAACTAACACCCAGGGAGATCCCCTAAATGGAGCCAGTATGTAAATACCAGGGGTTTTTACACACGCCTGCCCCACACCCTGCCTTTCCAGTCCTCTGCCATCCTGACAGTTCCTCTTCCTCTCCCTTCTCCAGGAGGCCCTCAGGTGACCACAGGAAAAGGCTCAGAGGACTGCAGGTTTAATTATTTCTTACACAGAAGGAAAGGGAGACAGCACTTTCCTGCAAGTCAGGGAATTTAGAGTCGAGTTCAGGTGAACCACATTCCTTTTTCTATTGTTTTTGTATCTTATCCTTATTTTTAAATTGGTAGATTTCAGAGCCTTCATATCTGTATCGGATTAAAACTTTGTTCTTCCTTTCAAGCACAGGGAAAAGTGATTCTTCAGCATTTCTCTGTTAATTACAAAAAAAAAACCAGGCGGGGGGTGGGAGAAGGGGGCACACCCTGCCCGCTCACTAATTATCCCATTTTAAACAACAGACATGCGTTTATGCTCAGGACAGAGAAGCAAACATCTCAATGCTTTTCCAAGCTAAGAGGTCTCAACAGATAGAATGACTGATGCTGTTTGATGAACTTAGTAAAGTTTTGGTGTCCTCAGCCAGTCTTACTAGAACTGTCTTTACATAGCATGTAAAATGTTCCGTTTCTCAAATGTTTGTATACAATTTTAAGACCCAGAAAGGTGGAGATATGGAGACAAATTTGGGAACCTGTACTGAAATGAACGTTTATACATAATGCAAAGACATTTGATACTGACATCCAGTTATTTTTATAAAGTATATATTAGACAAAGGAATAAAGAACAATATCTGATTATATAATTTAGGCGAAAATGAACACATTCATCTTCTTTGTTGCTTTAGTTGAACTGATGAACCGATGAGAACAAAAATTTCAATTCATTATCTGCTTTTAAGAATTACAAAAATAGGGGTGAGTGACTCAGTCAGTTAAGCCTCCAGACTCTTGATTTAGACTCAGGTCATGATCTCGGTTTGTAGGTTCGAGCCCCATATTGAGCTCTGCGCTGACAGTGTGGAGCCTGCTTGGGATTCCCTCTCTCTCCCTCTCTGCCTCTCCCCTGCTCACACTCTCCCTCTCTCTCAAAATAAATAAGTAAACTTTAAAAGAGTACAAAAATAAAAATAAAGAAACATTACAAAACTAATTCTGCTCAATCTTAGTTAACAGTATCACAGTTCAAATAAATATTTTGACAAGGCCTTTTAAAAGGTAGAGAAATCAATTTTTCACCACTTATTTGTATACAATTTTCATTCAAGTCCATTGGAGGCAAAAGCCAAACGGAGCAGGAGTAAGTAAATCAGGATGCTACTACCCCAGGGTAATTGTTCAAGTCTCTGGCAGGACTCCAAAGTATTTCAGAAGGGGTGTGTGTGTGTGTGTGTGTGTGTGTGTGTGTGTATGCACACAAGCTGTGCTTTTTTTTTTTTTCTGTTTTCAAGAAATAATTAATTATTGAGCAACCTTATAAATTCATGAAAATCACTAATCCCAAAGGTACATTTAAAAAAAGACTAGTATAGGGGTGCCTGGGTGGCTCTGTAGGTTAAGCATATGATTTCAGCTCAGGTCACGATCTCACGGTTCCTGAGTTGGGCCCTGCTTTGGGCTCTGTGCTGACAGCTCAGAGCCTGGAGCCTGCTTTGGATTCTTGTGTCTTCCTCTCTCTCTGCCCCTCCCCTGCTCACACTGTGTCTCTCTCTCTCTCTCTGTTTCTCTCTCTCAAAAATAAACATTAAAAAAAATTTTTTAAAGACAAATATTGTTCCAATAGGTTTTTTTTCATCCATATGAAACCAAACTCAGCATCTAGATATAGAGCAGACTAATTTTATAAAGCTACTTAAGTGCATCCTTGGATTAATTGTAGTATTTTACTGTAACAAATTTTCTAGTATTTTATCCATTTCTCATTTAAGAATTATTATGTAGTGTGTATAGATCTTAATCTATAAAGGTCTAGACAGCATAGATCTTAATCAGGAAACCACTCCAAAATTTTAGTTGATCTGTCACCTGGACAAGTGCATGGTACCTTCACTCCATCTAGAATAACATTTTGTGGGGCGCCTGGGTGGCTCAGTCGGTTAAGCAGCCGACTTCGGCTCAGGTCATGATCTCGCGGTCCGTGAGTTCGAGCCCCGCGTCAAGCTCTGTGCTGACCGCTCAGAGCCTGGAGCCTGTTTCAGATTCTGTGTCTCCCTCTCTCTGACCCTCCCCCGTTCATGCTCTGTCTCTCTCTGTCTCAAAAATAAATAAACGTTAAAAAAAAAATAGAATAACATTTTGTGTCCTGGTTCACTAACTTTGTTTCTCAGCTGAGGGGATTTGGGCACAACAAAAGTTGTTAAGTGTGGGAATGTAAAGTGATACAACCACTTAGAAAACAGTTTGGCAGTTTCTTATAAAATTAAACATACTCTTTCCATAACACCCAGAAATTGTCCTCCTTGGTATTTATCCAAATGAGTTGCAAACATATCTACACTAAACCTGCACACAAATGTTTGTAGCAGCTTTATTCATAACTGTCAAACCTTGGAAGCAACTAAGATGGCCTTTGGTAAGTGAATGAATAATTGTGGTGAATCCGTAGCACAATTATTACTCAGTATTGAAAAGAAATGAGCCATCAAGCCATAGAAACATAGGAAGGAACCCTAAATGCATACTGTAAGTGAAAGAAGCCAGTCTGAAAAGGCTACATACTACATGATTTCAAATACATGACATTCTGGAAAAGACAAAACTAAGGATAAAGAAAAAAGATCAGTGGTTGCCAGGGGTTGGGTGTAGGCAGGGATGAAGAGGCGGACCACAGGGGATTTTCAGGGCAGTGAAACTATTTTGTAACATACTGTAATGGTGGTTAGCTATCATTATACATTTGCCAAAATTCGTAGAATTTACTAGATAAAGAGTAAACGCTAATGTAAAGTATGGACTTTCACTAATGATAATGTATTAGCATTGGTCCACAAATTATATCAAATGTACCATAGTATGGGGCACCTGGGTGGCTCAGTAGGTTGAGCGTCTGACTTCGGCTCAGGTCATGATCTGGCAGTCTGTGAGTTCCAGCCCCGCCTCGGGCTCTGTGCTGACAGCTCAGAGCCTGGAGCCTGCTTTAAATTCTGTGTCTCCTTCTCTCTCTGCCCCTCCCCCACTCAGGCTCTGTCTCTCACTCTCTCAAAAATAAACTTAAAAAAAAAAAAAAAGAAAAAGAAAAATGTACCATAGTAATATCCAATGTCAATGTCAGGAAAACTGGAGGTGAGAAGCATCTGAGAACTCTGTACTTCCCATCTAATTTTTCTGTAAACCTAAAACTGCTTGAAAAAAATCTACTAACTAAACAATTAAAATTAAAAAAAAAAACATTGCTTAAATTTGTTCAATGAAGATACAAAGAAATAAAAGAAGTTGGTTGCGTCTCAAAAGCACCTTCCTCCAAGTAATCTTTACTGAGCCAAGTACCAAAGGTTCACCATGTCCTAATGGCGAATGGCCTGGTCCATTCAGGGAATGCTCACCTACAGAGGTCTTTCCAGGTCGGAGTTCTCCCACCTACAAAGCGAAGCTCATTTCCTAAACTAAGAAAGGTAAATCCTACTAAAAGCTAAAATAGCATCTAGGGCCTAGGGAACTGAGGAGAAGGAAGGGAATTTATAACCAAAGCCCTCTTAGGCTCAGTGAGAAACCCATGAATGAATAGCAGTGGGGTCACCCTTGGCTCAGGAGGTTAACCAGCAGGCTCCTTCACTGGGAATCCCTAATTAACTTCTGTGGGGGAACTTCCCAGCTAGCTGGCGTTGACTGTAAAAGCCAACCCTCCTTCCAACACGCACACATGTTAATGCGCTATTTTAAAAGTTCAGGGTACTTATTACTGAGTTGTCAAAGGCCCATTAATTATCCCCTATACTGTATTTAGCTTTCCTCTGGTAAATCTTTTTTAATTGCCCAGTCCGCATTTACAGAGCATCTTTATTTAACACGCTTCCAACTCTGTTTATGTTTATGCCTTTTCCAATAGCTCATTAAATAGAGTTCTTACCAGTACTATCAGAATCCTCAGTGAGAACCGTCCAAGTCTACTTAAGTGCTTTCCGTGCATTTCCTCATTATAGAATATTTGCAAGTTCCAAATAAATTTCAAGTCTACCCTCATTCATATCTTTTCCCTGCCTCTGAAGAGTGGAGACTTCCTTCTCCGATAGTCCCCATATTTATACTATTTTACAAAAAACGACCATTTGGAAATACAGCCTTGAACTTGCTCCCTGAGCTGACACTTACCGACGGAATCAAGTCCAGATTCCCCAGGGAAGCACCACAGTCCTGGTCAGTTTGGTCCTAAACTCAAAATTCATCTGTTGATATTCTTTCCCTGACACCTTCCACGTCAGTCCTTTACAGAACCCATCACGGACCACCTTTGTCCCTTCTTTTCTTTCTGCTTGGAATCCTCTGAGGTCTTACTCAAAGGTTACTCCCACGTGAAAGCTTCCAGGAAAGAAATCCTCCGTCTTCAATCCCTAAACATTTCTCCTCCCGCCATTGTTGATGATGTATCACCCTTCGAGGTATAAACAAATATAACCCTTGCACGGCAGGTAACTCCCTTAAGTCAGGGAGTGCCTTTTGCGACTCTTGGTGCACCCAGAGCCTGCACTCAGTGAATATTTCACAAACATATATTAAATGAACGAAAGCATTTTTACTCCAGACCATCTTGGTTTCATTAAACTATTTCTGCGCTTTCCAGCATGTCCTAAGCTATATAATCACATGATCAGGGGCACACACAGAAGCAAATCATGAGAAAAATAACCATGCTATAGATATACATGATTCTTAGAACTTAATACTTGGGATAAAAAATCCAGTAGATCAGAACCTATTGAATGTCATGAGCCTTAAAAACACATTTGGAAATCACTCGGTCTCTCTGGAAAAACTACATTTTGTAGAGATACCACTGAACTAAAAAGAAAAACCATAGTGCATATTTTTCATTGAATGCCTACCCTCACCACCACCCCCCCCCCAAAAAAAAAAACTATTAAAAAAAAACCAGACGGAAGTTGGCAAGCCCTTCCAAGGCAAATTGTATCTACTTGGTGGGGGAGGGGGGGGAGGGGGGTGCATTTTTTAAATTAGGCAGAGGGGAATTTTTTTTTTTTTTTTTGGAAATAAACATTTGGAAACGCCTTTATAAAAGCTAGTTAGGTCTGATTCTGAAAATTTTGAATTGTGTGCACTTGAGAATGAATTTTCTAGCACTTGCACATGCTAGACTTGTATAGAGTTGGTCCTCTGAGACAAGGTTTAGGACTTGAATTTGAAGTTGTGTCACATAGACGTAAATCTTGCTGGTCTCAGAGAAAGTGATGTGACTGACAGAGAGGTTCTGCCTTGCATACTTGTAGCTGAATTCATAATTCGTGAACATATGTGGAGGAGAACTCTAGTATATGCAAAGCATGACTGCGTGCAAAATGAGGATATAAATACAGGTTAATTACATACTATTCACACGGGGCTGGAGCCTACTTAGGATTCTGTAGTGTCATGCATTTCCCAATGGAAAGTATATGTATTTTACTAGGAGGTTATCAAATCAAAGTGACATATTATGGATAAAATTGATCCATGGTCTCTGTGTTTGAAGTTTGGTGTGAAATATCAATCTCGGGAGTAGTTTATCAGAAACCTAGCCCAGGTCAATAAAGCATGAATATTGTTTCCCACGTGTATGTTCAGTCAGGTCTATGAAAGGAGCTGATATGCCCCACGAAGAGTAGTAAGACGTAGCGGCGAAAGTACAAGATAGGGAAGCCAAAGTCATGATTCTAGACTGCTGATACTTGCTATTTAGCAGCTGCGTGCACTTGGGCAAGTCTGCTACCTCCCTGAACCTCAGTGAGTTCATCTTCAAATGAGGGCAAGGGTAACACCTACCTTGAGAGGCTGGCGAGAAGACGAGATGATTTAATATGAGTAAATGTGCTTTGCAAGCTGGAACAGCACTTAACAAAGATTTAGTCCTTATTGTCATGACCAAATACTATTTATTAAACCACCAAATAAGCACAGCATGTCACTAGGCCTTAAGCAAAGCAGGAAGCAGGGAAGACAATGGGCTTTATTCACATTAGGGGTTTTATCTCCCAAAGAGTCAAGTTTTTACCAGCAGGTAATCTTATTTGCAAAATCCATTAAGTCAGCCCGCTTCTGCAGTGACACACTCACTGCCCTTTCTATGGTAACTTCGAGTAAATTCTTAGTATTTTGAGCCATTTCACTTAGGATTTTCCTCTTCTCCCCTCTCAACAATTGAGTCCTGACATTACCTAGAGCAGCCCTGCCCAACAGAAATATCATGCGAGCCACACACGTACTTTTAGTTTTCTGGTGGTCACATTTATAAAGTATAAAAAGCAACAGGTGAAATTAATTTAAACAACATATTTTATTGAACCCAATATATCCCAAATGTTATCGGCTCAACACGTAATCAATACGAAAATTATTAGTGAGATCCCCTTTTTTGCCCCCCCCCCCACCAAGTCCTCAAAGTCCCCAGGGAATTTGACCCTTGCAACACACATTTCACATGCTCAACGTGCAACGTGCCGCTCAGGGCCACCATATTGAAAAGCTATGCAGGTCTCGAGCCTGGCAGGTGACCACACCTACTGATGGCGCAAACCTAGAAAAATTAACTTAGTCACTCTCCATGGAAACCCTTAAAGAACACTGATGGAAACAATCACACTCTAGCACATAGATGGGGGAAGGAGCCCTAGCAACATAAGCGACAGCATAGCAACACCAGCTGTTGTACGAAAGGGAAATTAGAAAACTACTACTCTGAAGAGAAGCATTTCTGGGAAGGTCCGCCTTTCTCTATTTTGTGTGGTATGAACTAAGGCAACTGGCAATACCTTTACACAACCATGCATTTGATAAGGTGCAGTTCACGTTCTCTTTTCATTCTTCACCACAGACACGGACGTATTTTGTCCTCAAGTTGAATGTCCTATTTCTCACTTAGGATGACAAACAGCAAAGCATGAAATCCTCCCATGATCTCGCTGGCCTTGTCGGTCTTGGGGTCACTGGGAGGGACTGAACTGCATGAAGCAGATTGGCCATCAGACGTCTCTTGTATTATTTTATAAAAATATCCCGCTAACTCCTGGCCAGGGCCTAGCCTTGCGGGCCTGGAGGCCTAGTTCCATTTTCTTCTCTTCCTCCCTTCGTTCTTCCTTCCCTTTGCAGAGGCAGAGGCTCCTTGGCCTATCAGACTAAAAGCTGGGGGTGAGAGACGCCCACAACCTGAACTCCCTCCCCACTGTCCGGACAGCCAGGGAGGGTGATGTCCTTTGCTCACCCTCGGGGCTGCTGCTTTTTCAGAAACTTCGGAACAGGAAGGAATAGCACAAACAGCCCAGCTCCACCTGTCTGAGCACAGACAGCAATCATTACCGCTTGGCAGCAACAGCCACCCTGTATCTCTCCCCTCTGTCTGCTTACTCTGATGGCACCGCCTTCCTTACTGTCTACCTATTTCCCCTCTCCCCACGCCTTGTCCATTCCATCCCAAGGGCATGAGGACTTACAGAACTGTGAGAGATGGGTGGCCAATGTGCTGACTTAATTTCCTAGAGTTTGGTTGTGAACAACAAAACTATAAAGTAATGGATTTTTCATAAAGATTTTATTAAAACCTTTCACTTTCTTTGTCAATGGGAGATTTCACATCTTTGTTTATAGTATTGCCTATAAGGAGATCCCACTGTTACCATTTCCAAGTACCAGCCCTTGCTTTCCTAGTGGGTGAGCTGACTTTGGTGAGAAAGCCCGTTAACACATCTGGATCGACCATATTTTCCGTTGATATCCAGCACAGATTAATCTTCCTTCACCACTTCAGTTGAAGGGGATTCCTCCCCTGTCTGCTTCTCAAACTTCAATGTGCATACTAATCCCCGGGGGATCCTGTTCAACTATGGGTCGTGATTCACTAGGTGGGTCTAGGTGAGCCTGAGATTCTGCGTTGCTGACACACTTCCAAGTGATGTGGCTGCACTGGCTGAAGATCCTACCTTGTATTGTAAGGTGATAGCTCCACTCTTGGCACAACATCACAGACAGATTTGGTGCTATGAACATGACTTGCCTCCTTCCCTAGGAGAGCATGTTCTTTTTTAAAATGTCCTCCTTATGATGATTTCAAACACATGTTTGTGGAATCCACGATCGAAAGGCTATCACTGTGGTCACTTATTTTTTATCGTTCTATTCTCAACAACTGATTACAGTGACCAAGTCGTGATTTAGTTGATAGACTGCTAATGAATTTGCACATATCAATAGCAGTTGAGTGAGAACCCGTCATCCCAGCTCTGCGACCTCCCCTCATTGCCATCAGAACTAGACCTCCATGGGATGCCTGGGTGGCTCAGTCAGTTAAGCATCAGACTCTTGATTTCAACTCAGGTCATGATCTCATGGGAGCCCAAGTTCTTGAGGTCAAGCCCCATGTCAGCACGGAGCCGGCTTGGGATTCTCTCTCTCCTCCCTCTCTCTCTGCCTCTCCCCACCCCTCTCTCAAAACAAATAAATAAACATTAAAAAAAAAAAAAAAAAAGAACTAGACGTCCAGCCTGTACCCTTACTCTCAACATCTGACCAGGCAGAAATTGTATAACGAGAACATAAATGAAGCAAATTTCCCTTTAGTTTTTTGAAGCAGTTATAGTTTGCCTTTGTGATGCCCTTGATTTCAGATTCTCACCTACCTTTACTATTAACAAGTTTGTTTCTGCACCTCACTTGGATTCCCAGGTTTCTCTTATGTTACCATGAGTGGTGATGTGCCTTGGCCAGTGATTTCATACCTACTTCTGATTTGTGTTTTAACCCAGGACTCTCGGGTCAAACACCTTCAGACTACACACCCCACTGGTGCCCTCAATATCCAGTTAACCTAAACCTGACTATTTTCACAACTGGAGTTTTGCCCCTTTGTTCCTAGAACAAACTCCTCTAATGGATCTTGTCTGGTCTGCCTAGTGAAGTGTTGCTTTAAGCTTTGCTGTGATGAGTTTTAAAATGGTTGTCAGTACAATTTTCCCACTCACACTACCAGGGATCGAAATTTCAGCCTCTGATTTTGGAACAAAATTTTCCATTTTTGTTCATTTCTCTCGTGGCCAAATTTCTCTCAGGGCTCATAAATGCATGCCTGATCTTCAATACCCTCATCTCCTATGAGCAGATGAGAGAGTGGATCTCAATGATAGAGTCCAGGGTATTTGGTCATGCTTCCTTGACAGAAACTTCAGGTCTCCTCCCTCTTACTCATTTGATTCCAGCCTTATTTTAAAGTAGGTAGAGAGGTACCTGTGTGGCTCAGTCGGTTAAGTGTCCCACTCCTGATTTTGGCACAGGTCATGATCTTGCAGTTCATGGGTTCGAGCCTCGCATCAGGCTCTGTGCTGACAGCATGGAGCCTGCCTGGGATTCTCTCTCTCTCTCTCTCTCTCTCTCTCTCTCTCTGCCTCTCCCCCTCTTTCTCTCTCTCAAAATAAATAAGTAAACATTAAAAAATAAAGTAGGTAGATATTATGCCCCTAAGTAACTAATAACTATTGACTACTTTTCAGAAATATGAACACATAATATTTATGCTTTCATTAGAATAGTGTTACATTACCCGCTGCTGTGTAGAACTCAATTTTTCCAACCCAACCATCACCAAATCAAGAAAAATCCTATAGGATATATCTGTGACTGCTACTCTTAATAGTAATATGTCCCCTGGAAATATGAAACCCTATGGGACGTACTTCCTAATTTAGAGTAGAATAATGGATCCAAGTGCTATAAATCTCTTTGGAGAGTCTTCTGAAACTGACCTACATTTACAAAAATAATTGGTATTAATTTTACTTTTGTAAAGCAGGAAATTAATTAATGAGCTGAAAAGGTACCAAAATAAAGAAACCTCTGCAAATCCTTTCCCCCGCTTTGCTAAAGAATCATTTACTTCTTCAGTGTTACCATTTCATCGATCCAGTGGCCGGGCCATAAACCAACGGTAGAAATAATGGAGGATCACTTTGTTACTGTTACAGCTACAGGGGCTACCTTTGTTTTGATTATTGGCTCTCTGTTACTGAAAAAAGACCTGAACTGTAAAGAATCCCCATATCTTTATTCACGACTGTCATCCGAAGTCCTACTGCTCTTTATATGGATGAAATCTCTCAGACTGGTGGTTCAGAAAGGTGACTTTGTCCGAGTGTACTTGGTAAGAAGCCAAATCAAAGTCATCCCAAGTCTTTTTAGACCCGTATTCACTGTAGATCCTATTTTTTCTATATATGCATGATTTTCTGTTTGACTAATCCTCACCCGCCCCACACACTGCCCACTGCTCTGTTTATATAAAAGGATTCCCCTGGCAGGAAAACAGGGCATGTGCATAAATTAAACAAAAGAAGTAGAACTGATTCAAACAGCCTACTTATGAATCATGAAGAAGAAAAAATAGTTTGACACACTTCGGATCATTTTAAAATAGATGCTTAAAATTTTTTTTTAAAAATTAAATATCTGAAATGTTGGCGTGGGGTTGAAAATTGTTCAGCTTCATGACAGAGAGCTAACATCCTAGAGATCCAGGCAATTCCTATCCAAGAAAGGTTAATGCATTGCGCTCTGAGTGACAGACCCCTATTCTTTAATGAGGACAGGCCTGGATACAGTGTCTTTGTTTAGAGTTTAAATTCAATTTCTACCATATTAAATCAGGGACAGTGTAACCCAGGACAGGCTTTTGATTTAAAAGCCCACCTAGCTCTGACAACAGCCTTCTTGTTGACATAACGTATAGTTCTTTATAAGCCAGTGAAGCATTGTTTTTATTTGCTAATCATAGCACCCCAACTGTGCCTACCTCGCTACATGAAATGGAAACAGTATTTTTGGCTTCCCAGGTCTATATGATAGATACCTTAGGTTTAGTGATATGGGAACACTTCCCACATCAGCGTCAAATACTTAGATACGGGTTTTTATGAATATGGTGTTATTTGATTGTAAGTAAAATTCAGAAATGACACAAAGTAAGTTACATTACACGAACACGCTTAAGATTCTGTCTACGTGTATGGATCATACCAGTTCCTAGATGTTAGACGCTAATATCATCAACTCTGGAAAGTCCCTTGTAGGTAACCAGAGAAACGCTATTAACGATGATGTCCTTGGAAGAACACATACAGACTTTGTGGTGCTGCTACCCTGGGGACTGGGTAAACAGGAAGAATTTATAGTAAAAGCAAGACCAGAATTTTGGACCTGGAAAGGAACCTTGAATATTATTTTTTGACCGATCACATCATACAGATAGAAAATTAAGGCTCGGGAGGAGGAAACCAAATGAAGATTTAAACTTTGCGGGGACCCAGGGAGATGCACTCTGCCATCATGCTGACACACGTAGCCCAGAGCACTGAGGTGACCTGCCTGGGGTCTGGGCTATCAAGCAGCCAGTTCATCTCTTCTGACTCCTCACCTAGTCCACTGCCCCCAAAGGAGCTGCCTCTGGAAAGAAGATCCGTCACCGATATTCTACTGGGACCCATCATCTTAGGGTTGGAAAGGAAGTAATGCTGTCCTTCAGATCACTGCCTCTAGAAAACCTCTGGACTGATTTATTTCCACTTGAACCCTTCTTTAGTTTCCTTGGCAACCGGTAATCTAGATTAGTTCTGTGGCTATACTAGACGTGAAATTACTGGTTTACGGTGGTAAGAAGCATGGCAAACACGGGAGTGGCACGAGTAATAGCAGAAGCTACAAACCTTCTTTGCATAGACAAATAGAAGCACCGGAAAGAGCAAAATCATTCCATACATAAATATACCCTCAGGCAGTCAGGTGTAGGGAAGAAGAAAGTGAAAAAGTTTTATCCCAAAGCTTTCCCGGGCTGCCTTTTCCATCAGCAAGCACAGAAATGCCAAGCTGGGCTTCTGGATGCATCTTTCTCTGAGCAGAACTAGTACTTTATGGAATTTATCCCCACTTCCTTAATGCTGGCGATCTGAAAAGAAAAAAAAAAAAAAGAGCTGGGGCAAGGAGGGATATCGTTTCTAGATAGCAACACCCCTTCTGATTCGCTGCACCCTTAGAAACTCAAGAAGCAAACAGCCCCCTTCTCATAGAGAAGAAGGAATAATGCCTGGGCTTCATTCACAGGTCAGTAAATATTCACTGAGCATGGAACCTCCACAACCATTGGAGTAACTTCCCAAGGACGGGCCCGTGGTCTTCCTTCCTGACCGGCCATGCCACCAATTACCAACGACACCGGCATATAGCCGGAAGGAAGTCACTCGGTGGTGGTCAGAATTGTGCAACGCCATTCAACAGAATTTGTTCTTCCCTGACATCCTTCAACACATTACGACTATTTTATAAGATTACACCTGACAAGCACTTTCTCATGACTGGTACCACACTGCACCTTGTGTCTGATAACACCTAAGACTAAAACTTCTAATTCCTGATCTTGCTTCCATGGGCCTAGTTAGGGTGTCATTCAAATTCTATAGCAAGTCAAGCAATGTGCTAATTGGATTAGCCAGTGAGTTCAGACAAAGGGGAATCATTCTGTACCGGTTACCCAGTGGTTGGTGTTATTTAATATCACAGGTAAACGATTTCGCTCAAGCTGTAAAGTATAGAACACGTTTAACAGCAAGATGTGTACTTGGATACGCAAACATTAAAGAATTTTTTGCAAGTGACTGAGCAAAGACCTTCAAAGCTACTGAGCCAAGGAGTTGTGGATACTGTTCAAAAATGATAGCATCCATTTGTATAGATACTTTTAACTACGCTATGCAGGAAGTCGGCAAATTCCATCAGAATGTAATAACCATAAAATCCGTTTTCACCCTTATAAATAAACAGTATATGGTTGAAGTGAGTGGGAAAAAAAATACAATTTTTGCACTAGTTATTGCAAAGATACTGAAATAAGTATATCTATCACATAGATTTATGCATAAATTATTCCAACACATAGAGAAGCCACAGTACATGCACAGAGGACTGCTGGTTGTGTGTGGATTTATATCTGTTAGGTAACTCAGAGATTTAAATAGCAAGGCCAGCACTCAAGGATGTTACAGAGACTTGTGGTGCTCTAGGGAAGATAGCGGGTCCATAAACCAATGAACAGATCTCAAAGTAACATAACTGCAGTGTTCCAAGCAAACTCCTGCTTCTTCCATCCACGAGAAAGCAAAGATCAGTCTACTATGTTTGGAGCAGCATGTAATTAATGATGGAAACTGTCATGAAACCTCAGGGCTGGAGGATGATCTTTTAGTTCAACCCACTGCATGATACTTAAAAGTTTTTTCTGCTACAACTCTGCGTCCAGTTTTCCAAATGATGCTTAGACACTCCAGTGTTGGGGAACTCGCTGCTGATAAGGAATCATACTTGATCTCTGGATGCCTTTGACTAGCTAAAAACTGCTTCCTTACATTGACTCAAAATCTGTCCATCTTACCCCAGAGGGCCCACACCCAAGTCCAGTGCCTGGCCCTCATTACAACCCTTCAGTACTTACCAGGGAGCTCTTAACTTCTCAGCCTTCTCTTCTACCTAAGGACCCTCAATCTCATCAATGATTTTCTCATGTGGCCTTTTTTCCCCTCCCACATCGGTACCGAATTCTAACCTAGAATCGGTGCTGAACTATATGACCTGGACAGAAAACACACTTAACATTCTCTGTCTCAATTTCCACATTTGCAAAATGAAAGGGCTACCTCAGAGATTACTCTGAAGATCAAAGCCCTCGGAAAATTAAAAAAGTGTTACAAAAACAGAAAGAACAAGTTTCCAAGGACAAGGAAACGTAAATTTGAATAACACGAAGACCACCGTATCCTAAGGAAAATCTCTTCCAGAGGTAGCCAGAAATAAACTTTTGCCAAGAGTTTACTTTAGCATAGGGGCACCTGGGTGGCTCAGTCAGTTAAGTGGTGGACTTCGGCTCTGGTCATGATCTCACGGTTTGTGAGTTCAAGCCCCACATCGGGCTCTGTGCTGACAGCTTGGATCCTGGAGCCTGCTTTGGATTCTGTGTCTCCCTCTCTCTCTCTCTGCCTCTCCCCTGCTCCCACTCTGTCTCTTGGTCTCTCTCTCAAAACTTAATAAACATTAAAAAATTTTTTTTAAAAAAGAGTTTACTTTGGCATAAATCCAGGAACAATTTCAACCGATCTGTTTTTCTGAAAAAGCACTCCCCAACTTGTTGAGCCTACTTAGGCACTCCAATTACATCCAAACTTGATCCTTTTTAAAATCAACGAATTTTAACAAATGAAAAAGACATGACTGAATCCAAAAGGAACTGATGACGTATCCTCTGAAACTGAACTACGCGCCATTCCTTCGGCTAAAACAATGTTTTAACGCTTTTGTAACAATCCCTCCCCTCCCTGGCTCTTATAATCCAGGATTCCTCCATGCTTTCAGAATAAAATCTAAATCCCCTTCATTGTCTACCCAAGGAATTCTCCTTCCTCCTCTCTAGCTACTATCGCTCATTCACTCTCTATTCAAAGGACACACTTTACCTGCCTTGTTCTCTCTTCCCCGCCCCACCCCTACCCCCCATGCCTTTACACAAAGTCATAGCCAAGGCTCTGCAGCCATTGCCCCGCTTTATTCGGACAGCAGATTTTCTCCTCATTCAAACCTTTGCTCAAACATCCCCTCCTCCGGAGTCTCATCTGAATCACTAAGATGGTTTGAGGTTCCTGTTTCTTTCCTAGTACTTATTTCCTTGTATTGAAATTGTTTGTTTGTTTTTCTGTCTTCCTCGCCAGACAATGGAATCCTTAAAAGATGATGTGTATTTTATTCATTTGGGGGTAATTAATAACTAGAACAGTGCCTTGCATAGAGTAAGTCCTCACTATATGCAGAATGAATAAGTTAATTAATATGCAGTAGAGGGAAACACAAATATACAGAAAAGTAACCATTCAATGAACTGAGGAAAGGGCATCAATCTTGCCTGACCTATATCAGAATTCAGAACTAACTCCAAATCGATAAAGTACTTTTTCAGTGGTCGGAGGTGTAACCTGTATGCTATTTCCCTACCCATTCTTGATTGCTAGAACCTCTTTTATCATTTGCAAGGCACTTTCCACACATTCACCTGCATCGCGCCATTTAATCATTAATGCCACTGCAAGACCCTGTTACCCAACTGGGATTTAATGTCGCAAGCTCAGCATGAGGAGCACTGGACTTAAGAGTCAGACAAGCTGAGCCCCAGGCCCTATTCGGCGGGGTTGACTACTGGTGTGTTATTGGACACATCTCTTACCCCGTCTAAACCGCAGCTCCCTCTCCCACTTTGCCATCCTTAGTGAAGGTCAAGTGTCACTGTTACACAATGTTGTCATTATTATCCAAGCTGGCATTTGGAGGCAGCAAACTGATCCAGAAAGAGCACAGACTTTGGGTATGGTGGGCCAGGCTTTGACTCCTAGCTATGTCACATAATAGCTGGGTAATTCTCTGAGCCACTTTTCTCATATTATAGAGATGCTAATGATTTTTCTCTTAGGTTCTTGTAAAGCGTAGTTGAGATAAAGAATATAAAAACATTTGTAAATTTTTCGAGTGCTATATGAAATTATTATTATTCATGGTTGGCCAGATTTAAGAACGACTTAGAACAGCATTACTCAAAGTTCCCTGTGTGCCACAAGAGTGTTTAATAAGTATACCTTTGCAAAGTTATCGGTAACTACACATTAGCTTATTTTTATTTATTTATTTATTTTTTTTGCATATCAGCTTATTAAAGGCTCTGAGAAGTCCTGCTGTAGAGAGATCTGTTTAACTCCATTTAAGCTGCCCTTTTCCAATTGCCCTTTTCCAATTTATTTGAATATGGAACACATGTCATACCTTGTGGAATAGCAAGCATGAGAAGAGTAGAAATGTTCTTTCACCAGGTCGTCACCACATGACTCTCATGATAGACATTCGGAAACAAAAACCAAAACAGTCAAAGACTAAAAACACTCCCCATTCTACCATCTACTCACTTATTGTATGCAGTATGCCTGCTTGCTAGAAGACAACCAAAAAAGTATATACACGCGTACACGGGAAAAACCGAGTTAGAATTTTGAGAGGAAGTCATAAATTCTGAAGGAAGAAGGCATCCAGATACAATTGGTTATGGGTGCGAAGACTTAAAAACTGTTCCAGCTGGGCATTTGTGATTTCCACTGGCTAGATTTCACTCTTAGTAACTTCTGGACTCGTCTGAAATGAACAAGAAAAAAAATACTTGTTCATTTGCACACACATTTCCTTTAAAGTCGTGATTGCTCTTTTCACATGGTAGCAAAAGCTCACTTCATTATTTCAAATGGCTCTTTCTCAGAATCAACTCTTGTGACTTTATTATTTTTTTTTTTAATTTTTTTTTTTCAACTTTTATTTATTTTTGGGACAGAGAGAGACAGAGCATGAACGGGGGAGGGGCAGAGAGAGAGGGAGACACAGAATCGGAAACAGGCTCCAGGCTCTGAGCCATCAGCCCAGAGCCCGACGCGGGGCTCGAACTCACGGACCGCGAGATCGTGACCTGGCTGAAGTCGGACGCTTAACCGACTGCGCCACCCAGGCGCCCCTCAACTCTTGTGACTTTAAAAGCCGCCATTAATTTCCCATTAGTAAACTTTAATTAAAATGAATATGTATCATTGCTTTCAGCAGTTGCATTTGTAATAAATGTATAAATACATTCAAATCTTGCCCAAAATGTTTCAGATAGCTATTTCTGAACAAGCAAACACGTTGATGTTATTTCAAAGGACTGTATCTACAGAAAGCTTTTAGAACCTTGCCCTTACCTAAAATAACTAAAATTTCATGGAAATACAAGGGACAGTTAGCAACCTAGCTAAAATCTATTTTATTGATCTCAGAAAGTAGCATGTTAAAACAGGAATGATGGCCCCTGAGCTTTGAACCATTCAGTACCTCGGTGTTTCTGCAACATTTGTGCATAATGCACTGAAAAGAAAAGCTAGAAGAAGCAGAGGGGTGTTCCTAATTTAAAGAATCCTAATGGTCTAAGATAATGATCTAATACAACAATCTGTGATGAACTGCCTTTCACCAGCTTATCAAAGATGGACCTACTGCCCAAAGTTGCATTCCAATACTCTACACTCGGAGAAGCTGAAACAATTTAGAATGCATCTGAGTGTTAAACTCCATGAATTTTCCGATCCCTTTCCAGTTTCCTACATTAGGCTAAAGTTTGTTTAAACATACTTTATAAGGAGAAAACGAGGGTGAGTCTTAGACCATACTTCCATCAAGTTACCCCACTGCCCCCCGAATATCGTAACTAGAATCCAAGAACAGGTGGATTAGATCATTCAGACTTACGTGTTAAACACAATATTCTGAAAATGTGGGCAAATATCTGAAAATATTTTCCACAATACTTCCTCCCAGGGAACCATGCAGTAGCAGAAAAAAACCTCAAAACCCTGTAGAAATACTTAACAAAAGGAGTCTTGTGTAACCACAGTTTCTCTAAGAGTTGGGTGGGTCACTGCATTTTTCAGACAGCCTGTGACTTTCCTTGTGCATTTGACCTTACCCTTCTTTCCCTCCGCCTCCTAGATCAGCTTTTCTGTACGGCCAGTTGACCCAGTGGCTGTGGTCTCCCTGAGATGTATGTGGGCCCTTTTCTTTTCCTAATTATTTCTCACTTTCTGCATTTTATCTCCTGAGATAACTAAATGTCAATTTTCAACCGGGAAAATGTTTGGTTTCGACAGTCTAGTAAACATAATGATAATGAAAATTATTTTTCAGGTCACAGAATTTGATAATATATTTTTCATAAACTATCAATCTGGAGGACGCACGGGCAGTTCTTCAGCTAATAAGAGAAGTGGCTGCATTATTTACATACATCTAGACATTTCAAAGGTGATCGAATAGTAAGTGATTTCCAAATCCGGCACAAGGTTTGCAAAAGTCACCAAATGGAATGGTAAGCGTGTAAGCTTCATTTTCCACATTATCAGATGGAAACTACTAATCATAGGCACCTCACCACTAAACAATTTCAGCGATCAGTGTGAACATTTGAGTTCTTCATCAAATCTGAATGGCTTCATGTAATAATGGCTGCATATAAGGCTTCATAATGGTCATTCATGGAACATACAGCTATCACATTTAACTGACATTTCAAAGTCCTTTGAGTCCAAACTATGGAGCTTTCCAACACCGACGGGTCTGACTGCCTCTCCTATACCACTTTTCCAGAAAGTATCCGTTTGGAAAAAAAAAAAAAAAGTTTCGCAATTTGAAAGTTTGCCGTCTATGGCAATGTTCATCCTGCTTCACAAAGCAACGACAGTCCCAGGAAAGGTTGCAAAATAACCACCCTTACTCTTCTCCACGAAAACACTATCGTTCGCCGCAAAGAAAACAAGCGTTTCGTCCCATTCGACAAATCCTCTGAGTTGTTTCCACATGGGAAACATGTCCTCGGCACACTTAATGATTTATAAAGCCTTTATCACAAAGATAACTACAAATGAAATGGAAAAGGACACTGGCATACCAGCACGTGAGCCCCACATTGGTGCGCTTACTAGGAAGTTTCCTCATTTTACTTACACTGCATACTTCTGAGCACTCTGTTTCATGATATTCCTAAAGCTAGGCAGTGACCGCTCAAATGACGGCTCCCTCTGCCCAGAGAGTTTAGCTTTGTATTCCAGTGTCTAAGTGGAAGTGATATCTGTGTAAAAAGACTTGGTACATCAGATGACAAGTAGCAGAGCGACCAATGAAGATGCCAAGTCCGATTAAAGTTTACAAGACGCGCCACCCCTTTTCTAAGGTTTCTTAGTTATGTGAGAAATCAGAATGTGGAGTTATTGCAAGCTAAGCAGAAAAGACATCATAAAAGTGAACCTACTCATGGTTGGAGATAGATATAAATATAGATGATAGATATAGGTGTCGGTATTCTCCAAAAAAGGACAAGCCGTCTGCCCACTAAGCTTTTTACTTGGAGCACAGTACTTCTCCTACCAGTGAGCATTCCAATGTGGGTACTTCTGAGCAGTAAGAATTCCCATATAACTAGAATTAGCAACAGGGAACAAAAGAAGCCATCCAAAGGGCAATATACCCCGCAAATTCAACATAATAAAAAAGGATTTTTAGAAGATGTGACAGGAATCCTCTCCCGGCCACTGAAACAGTATCACTAAAAATGGGGAGGGGGTAGCATATAAACAGAGAGAAGCTGGTGAAGCAGCGTGGGGACACAGAGGGGAGGGATGGGTTGATCAAAACCACTTTGCTGCCTGTCTCTTGCTTCTCACTTCCCTCCCACCTTAGGCTGTGATCACAAATCTTAAAAATGCAAAACCCGGTATAAGAAAAAGAAAAAGAAAAAAAAAAAAAAAAACCCCACAAACTGAAAGAGTGTGACTAGGGTTACTACCACAGCAACCCTAAAGGATTTTCGTGCAAAAGCAAAGCAGTGAGGATGATCTGTGCTTAGCAATAGCAGTTCTCCCTCGTCCCCACCCCTGATACGGTACCTCCAGATCTGCCCGAGCTGCAAGATGTGGATCAGTGACTGCAGGAGCCAGATGCAGAAGGAGCAGGACGCAGACCTGTGTTTGCCGCTGGCCCGGGTGGCCCCGCTACTGTTGCTGCCGCTGTTGGCGGCGGCGATGTTGCTCTTGCTGGCGTTGGACGCTTGCCTTTGCGGCGTGGAAGGACGAGCCTCGCCTTCCGCGGCTGCAGACCCACTGCTGGCCACAGTCTTGCAATCGGCTCCAGGCTGCGGGCAGCTGGAGGCGGCTGCGGTCGTGGCGCTGTCCTCGGTGCTGAAATCGTGCACGAACCAGCGGAAGCTGAACACTTGCACCGAGAGCGAGCCGAGCACCACGAAGAAGAGCGTGAGCCCGAACCACCAGCGCTGGCCGCGCAAGTAGTAGTCCACGGCGAGCCAGATGTCCGTGCCCACGTCCGCGAAGTACACGGCCACGGCGGCCAGGATCCAGAGGCAGTCCCACAGCGAGTAGCGCCGCTGCTCCCTGCCCAGGCGCAGGCACAGCGCCGCCGAGCCCGCCGCGCTGCCGCCCGGGCCGCCAACGCCGCCGCCCGGGCCGCCCAAGCCCCCGGAGCCGCCGCCCGAGCCGCCGCTCCCGGCACAGCAGCAGCAGCAGCGCGAGCAGCCGCCGCCGTCCGGGCAGCAGCCGCCCCCGGCCGCCTCCTCGTCCTCGGCTCCCGACCCCGACGGCAAGCCCGGAGCCAATCCCTGCACCGAGCCCGAGTGGTCCGAGTTCTGCAGCGGGGTGAACGCCACGTCGCTGCCCTTCTTCATTTTCAGCCTCCCGTCTGACTTAGCGGCCATGATGCCTCCAAACCGGAGGAGAGCCCTCCTTTATCTGACACCTTTCCCCGCTGTCTCCTCCTCCCGCCACCTCCTCGCCTCGCCCCGGCTTCCCTCCCTGGCGGCGCGGCTCCCCCTCCTCCTGCTCCTGCGCCGGCTCGCCCGCCGCCGCCCGCCGCCCGCCGGGCTGGGCGCTGGGCCGGGCTAGCGGCGCGCCTGGGGCCGGCAGGAGCGCCGCCTGGCTGCCTGCGCGGAGCCAAGCTGCTCGCGGCGCCCCGCGCGCGCCCCTGCCAGCCGCCCGCGCTCCTCGCCGTCCCGGCCCCGCGGCTGCCGCCCGAGCCGCCGCCGCCGCCAGCAGCAGGAGCAGCAGCGGCCGCCGCGGCGCTCCTCGGACCTGCACATTCCTCTCCTCCCCTCGCGCGCGCTCCCTCCTCCCGCTTCCTCTCCTCCACCAGCTGACTCCGAGGGAGAGGATGACCTCATCCCTTCTCTTCCAGCTGCCGCCGCTCCCACCCCGGCTCGGGAGGGGCGAGGGAGGAGGAGGAGGGCCCCGGAGGAGGGGCCGGGCCCGAGACTCGCGGCTGCGGTGGGGGTGGGCGGCCGGCGGGTCCCGGGGGCCGGGGGCAGCGGCCGAGAGGTCGACGAGGGACGGCCGAGGGCCCCCAGCTCACAGGATTTCGGGGGAACGCTGGGTGGATTTGAACGACACAGGGGGAGGGGCAGGAGGGCGCCGAGAGGAGGGGTCTCGGCGTCCAGCCCTCGCGGAGGTCGAGGAAGAGCGGGCAGGGGCGGGCGCGGCGGCGGCGGCGGGGGCTCAGGGGGCGCAGGCCTCTTTGTATGCCGCTCTCATCTGCGGGTACCTGGACCAGGGCTGGGTGTGCAGCTGGGGCTGGCGACGGTTTGGGAGACGGGGTTTAACTCGGACACGAGGGCCCCGAATGCTGGCAGCGGCGGTGGGTGTGCCCGGCCTCGGGAGAGCTGAGAAGGGAGAGGGCGTGCGGGGCCCGCAGAGGCGCGGAGCGCAGCGCAGAACCGCCGGCCTGGAGTGCCGCGGCGAGGGGGCGGGTCCGCGGGGAGCCCCAGCCGGCGCCCTCGGGGGAGGGTGCGGGCCGGGCTTCTCCGGTGGACCCCGGCGCCAGGAGCCGGGAGGTGGGGAGGTGGCCCATGCCCCCTCTGCGACCCAAGCCCACGTCGCCCGGCCAGCACGCCCCACGCGCTCTCCGCCGCCGGGCAGCAGCCGAGCCGGGGGGAGCGGCGGGCCTGGCGGCTGCCCTCCACCCACTCCTCCCTCGGGAGGGAAGCGCAGCACCCCTGGCGGCGGCTCCCGGCGCCGCGGGGAAGCGGGGCGGGGCCGGCAACCCCGGGAAACTGTGGCCCCGCCGGCAGGTAGGCAGCGGCGGAGCCGCGAGCGGGCGCCACCTCCCCTACTCCAAAAGGAGAATTACCTTCTCTTAAAGCTGTAGGAGTTACGGACTTGAGGTGTGGTCCCCCAACTCCAGAAATGACTCGAGTGAATCAAATCTGTCATGGGAGTGGTTCGCCAAATGAGAAACGACGAGAATATAGGATATTTGGGGGCTTGAAAAAAAAAAAAAAAAGATCCTTAAAAACCCAACGCACGTAGGATCCTCATTTTGTTTTTAAAGCCAGAAAACTTAGTCTGATTTGTCTCGCTTAACTTTTGCAGTGTAAGTGACAGAGAGTGTAATTCTTTAATTACACTGTGACTCACATGTTTTAAGACCAGAGGGAAGTGAGGCAACACGTGTTACACTGCCATTAAGAGCACCACTTGTGGTCTTCTAAGTCTGGAGGCAAAACATAGCACCCTCCTCTCCTTCCCCGTTGTAGACACCAGGCTCCATTTGAACTAGTGTGTGCGCCATTCTTAATTAGTAGCATCATGAAGTAGAAATGCAGGGGGAAAAATTCTCTGCGCGTAGAAATAGCCACGCCGGACATCTGGTGGTGCTAGGGCTGTTTTAGCACCAACCTGGACAAAGTGGAATTCGCCCCAGCCCTGGATGCGGCCTCCTTTACTCTTACAGGTGGCGGCCCTGGGAGCCGCTTTACTTGGCCTTTCCTGTGTGGCAGGAGCCTGTAGGGCCACAGAGCCCCCTGCCCCTTACATGGCATGTACAAATCCATTATGTCTAGCAAAAGTCATGGCCCAGTGGTGAATAAAGGTCAATGCAGTATCACGGAGCCAGACAGAATGCCAGGCAAAGGGCATACTTTTAAATCTAACTTTCAACTCGGATCCTCCTGGAGTGAGAAAATCCTTTCTAGAATAACACTCTGGTACTATGTCCCCAAGGTCCAAATCTAAGATTCCATCTCCAGGGCACGACAGCTCATCTTACTGTGTGCCAAACGACTGGGGAGAGGTATGATCTCTTAGGTGACCGGGTCCTAAGGGATGGAGTGTATTCTAGGTCAAATGCAGTGCCTTTAAATTGTTCCAGGGAAAAGAGCCTGCAGAGCATCTGAGCTTCTAAAGGCCGGGAGCTGACTGAAGGTTCCTTTAGAGCAGGGATGTTTCTTACTCGGTTGTATCCTGTGCACCTAGCACGGCACCTGCACAGACTATTTGCTCAGAAAATTACAGTTGAATGAATGCATGAGTTTATAGAAAGAACATTCCATAACTACATTCTGTACTCACTATGTTCCCATGGCAACATAGGAATTATGAGACTTACCCTGTTAGGTTCTAAGAAAGAAATAACTAGTGATGGTTTCCTTAATAATACATTTGCTCGAAACCGTCTAGACCCTTTTGAAAGTTTCTGTCTGGACCATCTCTGGAAATGTTAGTGGAAGTTGGTGAAAGGAGTATACAAGTAGGTGATCAGAAGATGAACATTCTGGCCCATCCTGGTTCTGCTGCTTACTGGCCCCAGGATCTGGGCAAATTGCTTAATACACAGGATTAAGAGGAGGATTAGATGAGATAATGCATATTACTGGGCTTTGTATACAATATTGTTCCCGAGAGTCTCTAATCCCATAAGTCTATTATTCACATCTCAGGATGCGGATTTTAATATCACCTGCTCTATCATAATCATGGCACTTGTCAAGACTGACGGACATAATGCTTAAGCGCTCAGGGTTTAGACTCAGACAGAGGCGCCCTTGGGCATGTTATTTAACCTCTCTGGCTCTCATGTTTATCACTCGTAAAACAGGGATGATAATAGTCTCTAGTATCCAATGTTGTCGCCAGGAATAAATTAAATGATACATGTAAACTAACACCACATCCAGTGTCCGGAACATTCAAACACTAAATACACAACATTCTGTTAATATTCTTCATGTTTCTTCCACCCCCTCATGTTTTCCTTTTTTTTTTTTTCTTTTAATGTTTATTTATTTTTGAGAGAGAGTCAGAGACAGAGCATGAGCATGAGCAGGGAAGGGGCAGAGAGAAAGGGAGACACAGAATCCGAAGCAGGCTCCAGGCTCTGAGCTGTGAGCACAGAGCCCGACGCGGGGCTCGAACTCACAAAACCGTGAAATCATGACCTGAGCATAAGTCAGACACTCAACTGACTGAGCCACCCAGGCGCCCCTTCCACTCCCTCATGTTTCCTGGCTTAACTCTAAAATTTAATGTTCAGCTTGTCAACTCTCCCTAAAATTAGATTTCCTCAAAATACTGTCCTTGGACCAACTGCGTCAGAATCCATTGGTTTTTGATGCAGGTTCCTGGCCTGTCTGTACTATAATCTCTCCTTCGATGATCTGATCTTCTACTGTATCTCAGAAGTTCACCTCCACTGTAATCTAAACGGTGACATTACTCAACGGCAGGCATCCCACTGCGGCTACTCCGTCCCAAATGGTTCACCCATTCCCTCAAGTACCCTTGGATTCCTTTCTGCTTCATTCTCATGCCCTTTAACCTGATCTTGCCCTCACTTTTCTCCTTACGTAGCAGAACTTCCATGGTCAGCCATCATCAGCTCTTTCTCAGACACGTCCTCATCCCTGTTGTCCCTCCCACTCCACAAAACACCGAGCCTGTCCAAACCCCGCTCTCCACCAACTGGAAGCCTAGGTCCCTCCAACCAGCTGCAGTCAGAGGAAGGGTGCAGCCAGGCTGACTGAGCTCCTTTTGGGTCACAAAAAGCCTGCAGGGACCCCCCAGTCCTGCTCAGCCTCACACTGTGCCTTACTTGTCCCTTTTCTTTTCTACTCTTCTAAAGCATTATTTCTTTTTTTTTAATTTTCCCTTCTCCAACTTTACCTCCTTCCTCATCCTTAATCTCAGCTGATGCTTCCCATTTAACTGAGAAAAACGAAGCAATCAGAACAGAACCCACAAAACTCTCAGTACCTCCCAGCCTACCTACTGGCATTGGTACCAACATACTCAGCCTCCTGCCTGCACCAGGAGACCCCGCTTTCTCACCCTTCTCAATGCTCAAGAGCACAGCTCAAGGATAATTTCAACAGTCATCGGTTCTGCCTCTGCTGGGTCATTCCAGTTGGCACACAAGCATGCTCTCATGTATCCACGAGTTAGAAAACAAAGCAACCCCCCCCAAAAAAAACGCAAAACATACACCCCAAATTTTTTAATTCCAGTACCCTTTTAGGTACCACTAAATCTCCCCAAAACCTTTCACACAGAGTTCCTCTAGAGTTACCTAACCTGGCACTCTTCCATTCCTCTTCTCCTAACCTCTGGCACACTCTCAGATGAACCCAGGACAGCTCCAGAGAAACTGTTCTCACCAAGGGCACCCCATCTCTCTCTACTTTATTAAACGTCCCACTTCTTATCTCACTCGGACCTTTCGGCACCCTTGACCTAGTTGACCACTCCCTCCCTGCTCACTGAAATATATTATTCACTAGGCTTAAACTGCACCACACACTCTTGGTTTTTTCTTTCTCAAAGCCTGCCTCTCTGCTAATTCTGGGTCCTTTGCTAATTCTTTCTCATTTCCTCTATCTTTAAATAGGCTCAGTCCTCAAATCTTTCTCTGTGTACTCTTGCTCCCTCGATAATTTCACGAAATCTTATGTTTTAAAATACCATCTATATGGTGATGACTCCCCTATTTATTTCTCCAGGCTGGATATGCCCTGGACCCCAGAATACATCAAACAGCTTTCTCAACGTCTGTACTTGGATGCCTAATGGACATCTCAAATTTAAATAGTCTGAAATTGCACTTCGAGTCCTCCCACACCCCTCAAAATCTGTTCCTCCTTCCTTATTTCAGTTAATGGAAACTCTTTCCTTTTGTTTCTCAAACCAAAGAATTGTAGAGTCATTCTTGGCCACTTCCTTCTCTTAGACCCTATATCTAATCCACCAGAAAATACTGTTGGCTCCACATTCAAAATCTATTTTTATTTGACCATTCCTTGCCATCTTCCCTGACGCCACTTTGATTAGATTCACAGTTACCTCCCTCCTGGATTCCCGTCTCCCTCCTGGTCTTTCTGTGTCCTCCCTTGCTTCCCCTACGGTCAACATGGCAGTCAGCGGGATCCTTCAGATGAGCAAGCCGGGTCAGGCTATTCATTGCTTCACATCAGCGTCGGCTACATAACTTGTGGGGCCCAGCACGAAATGATAATGCAGGACCCTGGTCAGGGGCAAGGAAGCCAGTCTCCTTCCCCGTGAACCTCTGCTTCAACCCGTAATGGATAAACAATCCTTAAGAGATTGCAGCCTTCACACTGGGACATGCTGAATACCTGGGTCCTCGGTGGGCAAGAGACCCCTGCTGAAGGCTCCTAAAGCTGCCAGCCCGAGAAGGGGAGGGCTGCCACCCTGCCTCACCCTGAAATGCCATGGAGCATACACCTGACCGCAACACTCTTCGCTTCATACCCGGGGCTCCACTAAGGGTGGGGGATAGCAATGGTACTGGGACACAGGTGAAAGTGTGGAGTGGGAGGTCAGGCAGGGCTAGAGCACCAGGAGGTGGTGAGTGGGTGGCAGAGAATCCATCCTAGGGAAGCAGGGAGGCCACTTGTGAGCTGAGGTTCCAAGTCCTTGGCACATGCTTCATTATCGGATCAGAATTCACTTACAAAACACAGATTCAAAGAACAAAAGGTGGCAAATGCAACGCATTAAAGTGCCCTTCTAAGCATGGAGCCCTGTGCACCTGCACTGGTCACACACTCACGAGGTCAGCCCTGACTCGTATTTGTCCAACATCTTCCCGTCTTTCACCGTATAAAAAGAAACATTTTCATATTGGCATGCAAAGCCCTACATAATCTGACTCCCGGGCGGCCAGTTTCCTTCTGACCCTACTCATCCATTCCCTCCCTCCACTCCATCTACACCGTTCTCCTTATGATGATACCTCAGATGCACTTGTAAGGCCACTTCCCAGATTCTTTGCACAGGCTGTCTGTTCTTTCCGGGATGCTTTCCTCCAGTATCCATAAGGTTTGTTTCATTTTCTTTAAATCTGCACTTCAAATCCTCATCGATGAGACCCTTCGCCACCAGTTCGGGCAACCTCATTTTTTATACAAGTCCTCTCTTCATTGTACTTACATGCTTAGTCCCTTCATCTAGGCCAAGAGAAAGAGGCCTGACTCTTTGCCTGTCTACTTAAGGTTCTACCTTGTTCTATGGCAGGTAGCGTGGGGCACGGAATGATCTCCCATTCTGCAGAGAGCCCACACACTTACCAGTAGGTACGGAGCTTATCCTATAGGTTCCAATGTAGAAGCTCTATCAGAATAGGCATTAATGTTAACATTTGCCCCAAAGATTCATATTAGGTGGGGGTGGAAAGCAGATTTTGTTTGGGTCTTTGTTAGTATGTTTCTATTTTTTAAAGGTCTCTTTATTTATTTTCAGAGAGAGAGAGAAAGAGAGAGAATCCCAAGCAAGGTCCACACTGTCTGCACAGAGCCTGACATGGAGATCTGTCTCACAAATTGTGAGGTCATGACCTGAGTGGAGATCGAGTCAGACGTTTAACCAACTGAGCCACCCAGGCACCCCTATTTTTTTAATATATAATCCAACTTCAGAGAGGGAATATTCGGACTTGGGAGAAAGGTAGTTAGTAAAACATAGTCAGTATTAAATATTTTGATTCAACGTGTTTGACCTTGAAAAGATAGAGGTGAATTGAAGAAGACCCAGCTGGGGCGCCTGGGTGGCGCAGTCGGTTAAGCGTCCGACTTCAGCCAGGTCACGATCTCGCGGTCCGTGAGTTCGAGCCCCGCGTCGGGCTCTGGGCTGATGGCTCAGAGCCTGGAGCCTGTTTCTGATTCTGTGTCTCCCTCTCTCTCTGCCCCTCCCCCGTCATGCTCTGTCTCTCTCTGTCCCAAAAATAAAAAAATAAACGTTGAAAAAAAAAAAATAAAAAAAATAAAGAAGACCCAGCTGTCCCCTATGGTCAGACAGGAAAGTCAGTCGTTCAACCCCAACCAAATTAAGGATTCCACTTGGGGTGTGGTATGGACTGAATATATGTCACCACTGGTCTATGGTGTTTTGTTAGCACAGCCTAAGTAAACTAAGACAGGGTGACTATCCATACTTATATTCCTCCCTTGTATTTTTGTTTACCAATAAGAGCTTCATTTGGGGGGAAAAAGAAAAGCTAATCTTGTATTACCGAAGCAACTGAATGCTACTGAGACAGGTGTCTTGATGAATAAGCCAGTGGCATATGTCCTAGAACCCCTCTCTGGAGTCCATCCGGGAAACTACCAAATTGAAGATTTTTCACTTACACTATCAACCATAATTCTGAGAAGACTGTAGGGTTTCACATCCAGTCATTTCAAATGAGTGAAGAAATACCCTCTGGGGGTATTCTAAGAGTTGGTAGGAACCCATCATAATGGAGCTATTTTGCTCTTCCTTGTTGGCCAGCCAGAGACCCGTCTTATGTTCCGGCACACCCTTCACTGTGCCATCCCAGATGTGGAGAGATCTCCTCTCTTCTCCAGACATCTGGGCCACACCCTTGTGCCACCACAAGACCCATTTTCCTAACTCTTGTCCATTCTTCAGGATTCCATTTAAATGAATAGAATAACACATAGTTAATGTAAAAAAGAAAAGAAAAGAAATAAAAAGTTTACAACCAAGAGGAAATAAAATTATCTCATACCCTATGCTTTTCAAACACTATTGCCTTATTGAGACCTCATGACACATTTTAAAAAGAATGCAGACAGGCATTTTACTACTATTTGAAAAAAATGAGACCTTGAGAGTTGGAAAGACTACTTGATATCACAGTTCTTATGGGATGAGTTAATAAGATGTATTTGCCCCTCAAAACTATAGGGACTCTTGAACCATTTAAAGTAAAAGAGTAGCATGGCTAATTTTGCATTTTAGAATGAACAATCGAGTAGCAGAGTTGAGAATTAAAGAGAGATCTTATATAAGACCCTTTATGATTTATGAGATACCACTAATCTTCCATGTATAGACTCTGTGCCCAGAGCCTAACACAGTGTCTGCCATATTAGCAGGCATTTGGTAAATATTCTGGAAAAGGTTTCCTAGACAAATAATCTGCACCTCTTCTGAAGTCCAGGAGAACTATGCCCATGACTTTCCAAAAACTAAAACTCCAAAAGCATAAAGTCATCTAAAATGCTCAAAATCCAAAAAAAAAAAAATTAGAGCAGTACCATGGAATTTAAAGTTTAGAAGGAAGCTGGGGAAGGAACAGGTTAGTGTTAAGGGATGTTAAGGGATGTTAAGGTGTTAAGCACCAAAAATGATCATTAGAGGAATCTGGAGGGTTGAATTGCCCCAATATTCTAATCTCCAAATGGGCAGAGCAACACAAGCTGATGAAAAGCAAATACAATGGGATGCAATTTAGGGTCTAAAATGAAGTGTCCTTTTTTTGTTTATTTATTTTGAGACAGGCAGAGAGAGAGAGAAAGAGAGAGAGAGAGAGAGAGAGAGAGAGAGAGAGAGAGAGAGAGAGAGAGAGAGAGAGAATCTTAAACAGGCTCTGCGTTCAGCACTGGGAGCCCAGCCCTACACCCTGGGGTCATGTCCTGAGCTAAAATCAAGAGTTGGACACTCAACCGACTGAGCCACCCAGGCACTCCTAAAATGAAATATCTTAATTGCTGGGGACAAAGGGTTAGATTTGATGCAGAAAGAAAGAGGGAGCCCTGGCTTTCTTTCTATACTTCATAATAGCCTCTGACTGGCCAACCAAGTGAGTTTTGTTTCTGAAGTATCTTAGTGAGTCATTTAAGTCTTAAAGTGCATTTTCCCATAAGAAAAAAAAAAAACAAAAAACAAAAATGGTGCTTAGGTGATTAAGTCCCCAAGCTAGCCAATAAGATTCTGTTTAACTCTGACATAGTTAAAATGTACATTTGCAATAAAAAAGCAGAAAACATGTAGTTTCCACTCTAGCACTTAGACAAATTTTAAAAGTATTATAGTCTTGACTAAGAAAGAGTTTTATTTATATTGGATTCTGGTGCTTGAGAGGAAAGTAGCAGAATCAAAAAGCACATGAACCCCTTGAGAAGAAAGGGCTTAATCCACCCCCGCTCCTGCCCTACCTTCTACCCTGGGAAGGTTGGGGAGCCATTTTCCAGTGGAGAATTCTGGCAGACGTTCTCTTGGCCAGGTGATCTAGATCAAAATCCACAGTGATAAGTCATGTTGATAGCAGGTACCCCTAAAACAGGGGATGAGGGCACTTCTCCTCTGTGGTCTTCCCCCAAAGCTACAACTCGAATGTAATCATGAGGAAATCATCAGACAGATCCTAGTAGAGGGACATTCTACAACATGCCCAACTAGTACACATCAAAAGTAAGCAAAGTTTGAGAAACTGTCACGGCCGAGAGGAAGCTAAGGAAATGAGGAGTAAGGGTGTCCTGGGTAGGATCCTGGAAGGGGCATAAGTGGATAAATCAGTGCAATTCAAATAAAGTTCAAAGTTTGGCTAGTAGGAATGTATCAGTGTTGGTGTCTTAGTTGTGACGAAGGTAACGCACCAATGTAAGGTGTTAACGGGGGTAACTGAGTGAGAGGTATATAAAGGAAGTCTCGATGACATCTTTGTAACTTTTCTGTAAATCTAACACTAGACCCGAAAAAGTACATAGTCTCCCATACAAGGTATAAAAAGGGAGTTTTATAAAAATGTTGAAGCAGACCCTCCCACTCTCAAGAGCGTTAGAAGATGTCAGCAAGGATTCTTTATTCTACTATCCGCTTCTGTGATGCAGATACATCACTAACATTTTTCTTAATATAGGACTTTAGGGATGTAGAGGATAAGAAACAAAACTCATGTAAGACGAGGGGAGTACATGAGAAAGGAGAGGGGCAAGATGTCTGTGAGGGCTCAGTTGGGATTTGGAAGAGAGCTAAGAGACACGAAAAGAACAAGAATGTTACAACAAACAGATGCAATTGCAAGGCTGAACAAGACGGGGCCAAACAGTGGAGTCACCATAGTGTGGGACAGCCAGACCGGGACTACCTTGAGTGCAGAGTGGGACCCAGTCACTTGGGCTCCCAAGTGATAGAGGAAAGTGAGATTCTGCTTTTAAAAATTCACGTGGAGTCCCGCTCACCCTGAGACCTAGGCGGGGGGTGGGGGTGACCCCCAAAAACCAGAAGTTTGCAAAGGACCTAGACTATGAGATTTATTAGCTACTCTAAAAGCATTGCGGGAGGGGCAGGGGAGAGTTGACTTATTGGAGACAGAGGCACTGGTGGACGCTACTTTTGCACTTTTCACCTGGCCAGCTAGCACAGGTGAGCAAGCTGTCCTCCTGGTGCCTTACTGAGACAGGCAGGGTGAGCAGTCACAGCACAATCACCCTACCTTTCTCAGACCAGTGAGCTTGCCCTGCTGCCTATACTCTCCAGCTCCAAAGCCAGTGGGTGTGCACAACCCACACAGGGGGCGCCCCTTGATTGCCTGGCCCTGGTGGCCAAGGGGCTGGCATCCCTGAGTTCCGTGGGAATGTAATAATGAGAAAAACCGTTCTTAAGAGGCTGCCACCCTCAGGGCACCGTGCGGACAGCAAACTAAAACGCAACCCCAATATTCTTGTGAAAAAGGCATATTAGCCTGAAGCTTCAGCCTGAGGGACAGGCTTCAGGTTTCCCACACATCTAGAGGCTAAAAAGCCTCTCCCTGGGGAGCATAGCAGGGAGGCCCTCTCCCTGAACATCCCTTTGCCCTCACTACAGCTCAATGAGACCTCCAAGAAAGGCACTTATACACTTGCTTAGACCCCCAATTTTTTACAACTGTCACCCAAGGGACACCTCCTGACCTCCTGGTCTGTAGGCCAGCAGAAATGATGATCATAGCTCCACAAAACTATATATATTTGCATACTTTAAAAGCCACAACCTGAGGGTCTGGCTTGCCATCAGCCTGAAACTCAGCACTAAATGAGATCCTCCTCCTCCCTCCTTGGAACACTGGCGGGTCTTGGCCCAGCTTCAACAGGGACATATCAAGAATAAATCAGGTGGCTGAGACAAGCACAAAGGTTTGAGAGACAAATGAGGGTGAGGGCAAGATTGAATGAGAAGGATCATCATCTGCACAAGGTGACTCCTTCAAGACTGAGGGACGTAGCCATTTCACCTCACACATAGAAACAAACACAGAGAATCAAGCAAAATGAGGGAACAGAGAACAATGTTCCAAATGCAAGAATAAGAACAAAGCCAAAGAAAGGCTTTAATGATGTGGAGATAAGTAATCTACCTCATATAGATTCAAAGTAATGGTCATAAAGATGTTTACCAGGCTTGGGAGAAGAATGGGTAAACATGGCAAGAATTTCAACAAAGAGATAGAAAACATAAGAAAGAACCAAACAGAGATCACAGAGCTGAAGAATAAATAGCCAAACTGAAAATACACGAGAGGGGCTCAACAGCAGCCTAGGTGAAACAGAATAGTGAATCAGCAAACTGGAAGCCAAAGCAATGGAACTCGCCCAGCTAGAGCAGCAAAAAGAACAAAAGAATTTTTTTTTTTTAATTTTTTTTTTCAACGTTTATTTATTTTTGAGACAGAGAGAGACAGAGCATGAACAGGGGAGGGGCAGAGAGAGAGGGAGACACAGAATCGGAAACAGGCTCCAGGCTCTGAGCTGTCAGCCCAGAGCCCGACGCGGGGCTCGAACTCACGGACCGCGAGATCGTGACCTGGCTGAAGTCGGACGCTTAACCGACTGCGCCACCCAGGCGCCCCAGAACAAAAGAATTTTTAAAAATGAAGATAATTGAAGGGACCTATAGGATAACATCAAGTGGAATAATATTTGAATTATAGGGCTCCCACAAGGAGAAGAGAGAAAGAAAGGGGCAGACAATTTATTTGAAGAAATAATGGTTGAAAATTTCCCTAACCTGAGAAAGGAAACAGACATCCAAGTACAGGAGGCCCAGAGATTTCCAAGTAAGATGAACACCAAGATATCCACATCAAGACAAGACATTATAATTAAAATGTCAAAAGTCAAAGATAGTAAGAGAATTTTAAAATCAGTAAGAGAAAAACAAATTGTAACATATAAGGGAAACCCCATAAAGTCATCAACAGATTTCTCACCAGAAAATTTGCAGACCAGAAGGGAGTGGCATTACATAGGCAAAGTGAAGGGGAAAAAAAAAACCCCTTCAAACCAAGAACACGCTATCTGGCAAAATTATCATTCAACATTGAAAGAGAGATACAGAGTTTTCCAGATAAGCAAAAGCTAAAGGAGTTCATTACTACTAAGTTTGCCTTACAAGAAATGTTAAAGAGATTTTTTAAAGCTGAATAGAAACAGCACTAATTAATAAAAGAAAACATATGAAAGTAAAAACCTCTCTGATAAAGGTAAATATATACTAAAGGAAATGGATTAATCACTTAAAAAGCATAAAGTATAAATATGGTTAAAAGACAAAGTAGTAAAATTAACAAAAACTGCAATGGTAAAAGATTACCTGAAATTAAAAAAATGTAAAATCTGACATCAAAAAAATAAAACATGGTGAAGGGAGTAACAAAGTAAAGTCTTGGAATGTGTTAAAATTTAAATTGCTATCAACTTAAAATAGACTGCTATACACATAGGATGATATATGTGAACCTCATGGGAAGCACAAAACAGAGACTTATAAAATACACAAATGAAAATGAGAAAGGAATCTAAACATAACACTAGGGAAAGTCATCAAACCACAAGGAAAGAGAGAAAGAGAATAAAGGAAAAAAGAGAAACTACAAAAACACTCAAGAAGACAATTCATAAAATGGCAATAAGTACATACCTATCAGTCATCACTTTAAATGTAAATGGACTAAATTCTCCAATCAAAACACATAGATTGGCTGAATGGAAAAAAAATTTTTTTAAAAAAACAAGGCACATCCACATACTGCCTATAAGAGACTCTCTTGGAGGTAAGGACACACACAGATTGGAAGTGAAGGGATGCAAAAATATATTTCATGTGAATGGAAACAAAAAGAGATCTGGAGTAGTTATATTCATACCAGACAAAATAGACTTAAAAGACTGTAATACAAGATAAGGAGGGGGCACTATATAACGATAAAGGGGCCAGTCCTACAAAAACAAGTAACATTTATAAACATACATGCACCTAACATAGAATAACCAAAATATGTAAAGCAAATATTAATTGATCATAATAGTAGGGGACATGGAAGCAACTTAAGTTTCCATCAATAGATGAAACACACACACACACACACACACACACACACACACACACATACACACATACCCAAATCAGCCATAAAATAATGAAACAAATCTAGACATTTGTAACAGCATGGATGGACCTTGAAAGAATTATGGTAAGTAAAATAAGTCAGACAATGACAAATACTGTAAGATCTCACTTATATGTGGAACCTAAAAAACAAAACAAACAAAACAAAACCTAGACTCATAGATACAAAGACTAGATTGGTGGTTACCACAGGTGTTGGGGTTTGAGGGTGGGGAATGGGTGAAGTGAATCAAGAAGTACAAACTTCCACTTATAAAATAAATAAGGAATGGGAATGTAATGTATTGCATGGAGAATGTAGTCAATAATATTGTACTAACTTTGGTGACAGACGGTAACTACGATCATTGTGACGATTATGTCAAATAACTATGTTGTACATCTAAAACCATATGATGTATTTCAATTATGTCTCAATAAAAGAGTAAAAATAATAAAATAATAAAATTTCTTGATGATCTTTGAAGAGATTTACTAACTGTGAAAGGATTTACTAACTGTGAAAGGATTTACTAACTGTGCCACGTTCAATATCATTCGTGGGCTGTGACAAAACCTCATACAGGAAAAAAAAGACCCTCAGATTTTGAAAACAAGGCTACCTCAGAACTCAAAATAAATAAATAAACAAGCAAACAAACAAAACAAAACAAGCAAACAAAAAATGTCACCAGAAAACCACCTGAATTAAATAGGACTCTCTCATTTCTTTACTAAAATTTTAACATATTTGGAATCCTACTTCCATTGCATGAGTTCAGCTTACCTCTTCACTTTGAAGTCTTTTTCCCTGAGAAAGGTTTTTTTTTTTCATTTCTTTTTTTTAATGTCTATTTATTTGGGGGGCAGAGAGGGGCAGAGAGACAGGGAGACCCGATCCCGAGCAAGCTCCGCGTTATCAGCATAGAGCCCGATGTGGGGCTCGAACTCACAGAGCTGTGAGATCATGACCTGAGCCAAAATCAAGAGTCAGATGCTTAACAGACTGAGCCACGCTGGCTCCTTGAGAATAAAAGATTTAGTTTATGATGGTATCTAATGTGCTTCGGAAAGTTAAAAAATCGGCGGTCATGTGAGTCATGAGGAGCCTATACGGTGCATGCATAGATGTAGAGGGCCTTATTGACTGACAAATAGCTGGTCTACCAAGACAAGCCTCCAATACTAAGTGAATAGGCATTCTTGGGGAGCAGAGAACAAATTCCTGCAAGTCAAAAAACCGTTGTTTCTAGTATGTAGTATTTAAAAGTGTTCCATACACGAACACTTTTTTAGCTTGGTGTCCTCACGCTGGACTGACACCAGGAGTCAGTCTAATGTGGGCTCGATAAGAGCACAGATACATATCAAAGTGAATATTACGTCTGACCATCTTTAGTTTTATCATTACATAAAAGAAAAGAAGGAGGTCTTAAAAGCTGCAAGCAGTTCAGAAAAGTATTATTACAAAAGAAATAGAGTACAACTATCCTGGTGTAACTATGGAGCCCAAAGAAACATTTCATTTTTATTTCTACGAAATATAGGTGATAAACAATAATTGCTTAATCATCTTATTGTCTTTGCTTTTTCCTTGCTTAAAAGTCTTACATTTATTTATATTAAGAACATATGATATGAGTTATGAAAATTTAAATACCCAAGGTCTAAAATAAATTTCTGTGAATAAGAACAAAAATATGAAAATATTGTTATATTTCCTCACATATGTCATTTAATTAATCCTACTGTTAAATACTACTACTTGGGGCACCTGGGTGGCTCAGTTGATTAAGCATCTGATTTTGGCTCAGGTCATGATCTTGTGATTCATGAGTTCGAGGCTGCGTCAGGCTCTATGCTGACAGCTCAGAGCCTGGAGCCTGCTTCGGGTTCCGTATCTCCCCTTCTCTCTGCCCCTCCCTCATCTGCACTCTGTCTCTCTCTCTTTCTCTCTCAAAAATAAGTAAACATCGGGGCGCCTGGGTGGCGCAGTCGGTTAGGCGTCCGACTTCAGCCAGGTCACGATCTCGCGGTCCGTGAGTTCGAGCCCCGCGTCGGGCTCTGGGCTGATGGCTCAGAGCCTGGAGCCTGTTTCCGATTCTGTGTCTCCCTCTCTCTCTGCCCCTCCCCCGTTCATGCTCTGTCTCTCTCTGTCCCCAAAAAAATGAATAAACGTTGAAAAAAAAAATAAGTAAACATTAAAAAAATTTTTGTAAATACTGTTACCTAGTCCTATTGCTTTGTTTAAATAATAGCATCAATGTAACCAAAAGTAAATGATATAGAAAAACATAAGATTTTTTTTTTTTTAATTTTTAGAGAAAGAGAGCACAGGGGAGGGGCAGAAAGAGAAGGAGAGAGAGAATCCCAAGCAGACTCCATGCTGTCAGCGTAGAGCCCAACACTGGGTTCTATCTCACGAACGGTGAGATCCTGATCTGAGCCAAAGTCAAGAGTCAGAGGCTTAACCCACAGAGCCACCCACACACTCCCAGAAAAGCATAATTTTAAATGAACATCAATTTTCATACTTTGTATTAAAGCGTTAACATATGTATATAATTTTTTTTTCCCCAGTGAGCGTGCCCTTCCTTACATGAGACAGAAGGGACACACAGAAACACAAAGGAAAAGGCAACATGGGAAGACAGATGTTGGAGTGATGGGGCCACAAGCCAAAGATCGCCAGGAGCCACCAGAAGCTGGAAGAAGCTTCACCTCCTGTGGAGACATCTGAGGGGACATAGCCCTGCTAACCCTTTGATTTCAGACTTCTGTCCTCCACAGCCATGAGGATCCATTTCTGTTATTTTAAGCCAGCCACTCTGTGATACATTGTTATTGCTATGAAAGTAACACACATATCTATCAAAAAGATGCAGGGTTGAGGTCATAATAACAGAGTTATATTACCACCTGCCTTTTCGGATTCATCGTGCATTTGTTTTTGTTTCCCTCATTCCAGGCGTCAAAACCCGGAATTCACTTCCTTTTAGCCTCTTGCGCTTACTGGTCCACACCGTGTGATGCACATTTGGCCAAATAGGGTTTTGCGTGTTTGCAAAGGAAAAGAAAAGGAAGTTGAAAAAAAAAAAAAAAAAAAAAAAAAGGAAAGGAAAGAGCACATTAAAGATGAAAAGAAAACTATCATTTTAACGGAAGGAGGAGCGCAAGTGGCTGTGTGCCGGCTCATGAATGTAAATGGACGCCGTGCGCATCACTGTGCTCAAAGCAGAGCCATGAAACAAACTGGAAATAAAGCGACTTCCTGGTTGCGTAAGTTTCTATACGCAACACACGCTTTCAGAGCCAACCGTATTATGAGATACTGTACCCTTGTTTTATAGTAACAAGCTTTCTCAGATCTATTTTGCAGATCCTTTAAGGTTGGGAAAAATGGTTTTACGTGAAGTAATCCCGATCTATGTTTTACAGAATGGTAAGAAATCTTACCTGTATTGGCAGTCATTTTGTATAAAAAAGTAACGTGCAAGATAGACTTGGCTGGTCAACTGAAAAGGGGGTAGGGTGGTCCTTGAACATACAGACTTCCTTTGTAGGTATTGAGAGCATTTTTTAAAGTCTTCGTTTAGATTCCAGTTAGTTGACATACAGTGTAACAGTAATTTCAAGTGTACAATTTAGTGATTCAATGATTCCGTACATCACCTGGTGCTCATCACAATGAGTGCCCTCCTTAATCCCCATCCCTCATCCCCTCCACTGTCCTCCCCCCTGGTACCCAGCGGTTTGTTCTCTAAAGCTAAGAGTCTGCTTCTTGGTTCGCCAAGAGAGTCTTTTTAATATAAATACAAAACTGGAATTTTAATGAGGAAGTAACATCGATGGCCTTTAAAAAGAATTCTGACTTTGAAATAAGTCACTAAGCTGAATCTAACTCTTGATTCATGATTAAGCCAAAATAGAGATCAATTGAATTCAAATTCAACAAAATCAATCTCCTGAAAATGCTTTCTGCTTTTTGAGTCACTGTTCTGCACGGTTCTGAACACCCAGAAGTTTAAATAGGGCTAACGATCAAAAGATAGTCTAATGAGACCAAAGAGTGCCTGCCCTGGGAGCCAGGAAAGATGGGTTCTAAACGCTGTTTAGACCAGGATCCCCCTTTGTGTCTCTGTAGCCTTAGAGGATCTTGGCTAATGGAGAAAGAGGTCTGGATTACAGAAATACAGGAGATTTCTGTGATGTGACTTTTTCCAGCCAGCATCATGGGGAAGAGATTTTAATGGTCTCCGCCCTCAGCCAAGTGAATAGTTTGGCCAAGACTTATATGCCAGAGACACATTCACCCACCATACTTCCTCATCCTTTCCTAGTCTAGACTGACTCTTTCTTTGCCTTCCCTGCAGTGGCCTCTCATTGCCACGACAACCCACACCCAATAACCAGCAACTCGAGAAACCGCAGTGTAGCTTATCCTCCCTACTCCGCTTTGGATATCTCATCCCATATTCTTCTCATGAGTTCTTGTCATCAGCGCCCAGAGCAGAAATGTTTACAGTGGCTCAGGGTTTATTTCATGCTTTGGAACCAAGGGAGGTTAACCCTAGTTATCTTAGCCCTGGATTCCCCCGTACTCAGAATCTAGAAGTCATACAAAGCCTGAACATAAAAAAGGTGAAGTCACAATGATGTACAGCAAAGCAAGGTACAGGTATTTAACAAAGGAGGAACTACAGAAAAATTAAATTAAATTAATTAAATTAAATTTAAATTAATTAAATTTAAAATTCAATTAAATGCTAAAGCAAGCCTGGTGTTAAAGAACAGAGGAGTAAGTACTAACCAGGCATATGCTGGCTCCACATCATGAAGTCCAGATCACCACCAACACTGGCCAGAGCTCCTTCCTTACTAGCTCCTTCTCTGCCACTTATTATCTGGTTAACTTGCGCCATGTCCTCCAACCTCGTCGGTTTTTCTCCATTTATGTAACCACGAAGGAGGTGCCCTCGGTGTATTTTGCATATCCGTGCCTCGTATTCATGCAGCACCTACTTGAGGGGAGTTTTCTGGGGAATCAGAAATGATGCAGTATCTCTGTCTTGTGGGATCTATTCTTTCTAGAAGCAGGCATCTATCCTGTTGATCAGGAGCTGATCGTCACGCGTGTAGTACGAATCACCACCAAGAGCGGTCAGTGACGTCATTAATTCAACAAACACGGAATGCATACTTTCTGATTGTCTGCAAATGTGAACTGTATAGAAGTCTGCCGGAAGTGTGCATAGTGGTACCTTAAGTGAGCCCAGAGTTTAGGGTCCAGCTGACCACGATTTCATTCTGGGCGGGAATTCTGGGTGCTTTCCCTTGGGAATGTTGCTTCTGTGAGCAACATTCTCTGAGCTCAGTTTCCTCACCTGAAAACGAATTGGAGATATTACAGCTTCATTGTGTGATGGCTATGAAACTGTTATAAAAATTGGAGCCAGTAATGGACACTAACTTGATACACACACACACGCACACACACACACACACACACACACACACACACACACACACGCACATTAACCTGGACCTTAGTAGATGAGGATAAAAAGTGGAGGATATATGAATCATTCCTTCAAAAAGCTTTAAATCCAGCAGGGCAAACACATAAATACCAGTAACATAGGATGAAAAGTTTATTAGGTGATACATACAAGATAGAATAAGGATTCATAGCAGTATGTAATTAGCCCTCTGGAGTCAGGGATGGCTTTGCAGAGGTGATGTTTGAGGAGGGTTCCTAAAGAATCACTAGGAATTCGTCAGGCCCGCAGAGCGGGGAAGTGCATGCCACGCAGAGCACGCAGAATTTCTAAGAGTAAAGAGGCATGAATCGTATGCCATGTTTACTTAACTACGTGCAATTAAATTTCACAAGAAGATAAGTAGATAGGGACATATAAGAGAATTTTCAAAACCATGCAACTGAACGGAATAAAGTCAAGATGGCCAATGCAAAATGGGTCCACTAAGGTCTTAATCATTGTAATACATATGTTTCTGGGATTGATATGCAAGAAAAATTCTGTTCCATAGCACTTTCTCCCCGCTACCCTTAATCATCCTCTGGATTGGATCCCTGGGCTTCTGCCATTCAAAGAGAACATAGAAAGCAGATATCCTCAGGCGCCCAGAGACCCCATGCTCACCTCTTATCTCCTCTCCTGAATCACTCTGGCTTCGGGAGCTCCCTTTGAAGTCTGAGAGGGTAACTGGGCCCTGTTCCAGCGGCTGCTGATTTCCTTTTTCCTAATTAAGTTTCCAAGCTCATTGAAAAAGAGTGTGATAGCAAACCGAGGTGATTCGTGCATGCCTCAGGAAATATGAAGGGGTGGAAGGCAGTGGAAATGGGAACTCTCTATTGTTTGATAGAACTGGAAGTAATTGGAAAATCCACTGGCTTTACACTTCAAGGTAACTTCTTGATAAATCGTATGTAGACTTAAAATGTTCTCAATTAGTCTGATAAAAAGGTATGACTACATACAAAAATTAAAATGGGTAATTCTGGGATAATTCTCTTTTCTCTCTCTCATACTCAAGCTATACTACATTAAAAAAGAATACCCAAACCCCCAAGTAAACAAAAACACCCAACACTCTTCTAGAATTATAATAGGTATTTAATGTTTTAATGGTTCTGCTGCTTCCAAAATGCTCTAGTGTATGTTATAGATAAATTCTGGAAGCATAATAAACCACTTGTCAGGAAGAATAAAGATGTGACAGTTGTTTACATAAACTTAGAAGAATTTGAATTGAATTGACTTAAATTGAAGCATGACAAATTTTTTTTTTAAGGTGATGATAAACAGACCTTAGTTAGTAAAACATCCACAACATACAGATATTATTTTGGACAATGGACAGATCTTTAGGAGTTGCAGAAATATGTTCAAAACGTACAGAAGATTGGTGTGAATAACTAAACTAACAGGCACAAAAAGCCTAGCAAAGTAAGTTTTCTATTCCAATGCAGTTTTTATTTTCTAAATTTAGAAAGGTGAGGTCTAACTGCTTCACGTAGGAACAAGAACAAAGAGAATTGTAGTCTCCCTTCGCAGAAGGCAGACTCCGATGGGACACTTGCTTCACTTAACCATGCAAGTGACACACAATGAATATTGAAGCCTCCCCAAGACCTCAAAAAGTTCCTGGACTTAATTACTGATTGAGTGTCACCTCATGAATTTGACACAGAGTATGTTTTTGAAAAGGCAAGTTCTAAACAAAATTGGCATCTGCTTTATTCACACGGGTTCGGGTTCTGGTTGAGACCGAGATGTCATTGAGTCTGAGGGCACAGAGGTCAGTTGGACTTTGTTTTTCACAAGATAGGATTAGGTTTCCTGCTTGGGTTGGGAGTGGGGGGGGGGGGGGGGAGTCAAATGACTACTCTGAATCAAGAAAATAGGTCGCCTACAGCTTTTTTTTCATAGATGAGAGGGACAGGTACCAGAAATTCTTCATGGGGAGGAAGGGGATCTGGCCAGGGTGGGAGTGAGGGAAGTCAAGAATTGTTACTGCCGTGGTTCTAGGATCAACAGAGGGAACAGAAGATAAGCTCTAGACTCCTGAATCTTGTGCTGCACTTGAACCCTGAAAACAACAGCATTAATAATCAAGTAGCTTACGCTCTGGAAGTACCTGCTCACGCCAAAGTGTTCTTTGGAGATGTCATATTTCTAGCGTGTCAGAAACATAGGTATAAAGGCCTGTAAGAGACAAGGAATGTGAAAAAGAGGACAACAATCTTCACTCGGGAATACGGTATCGATTACCAGGAAGCTAGCCACAGATCAGAGTCCTCTGGGGAATCAGGGCAGAATTTCTTGCTCTTGGCCACCAACGAAAGGGTGTGTTAACTCTTAAAATAGGATTCAGCTGTGGTTGTGTTTTCCAAACAAGTAAATAAGTCAAATGAAACCACGAGTGAAATGGACTTGTATTTTGAAATGTTTAAGAACAACAAACTCAAGTGCACTCACTACTTAGCTTGTGCTGAAAGCACACTGTAAAAATCATTGAAGGTGCCCATACCATACAACAAATTATTGACAAAATTTCACCGTTAAGAAACCTTGAGTAGTGTTCATTTTTTATTATGCCAGTAACAGCTGTAATATATTCAAAGTGGAGGTATTCAAGTGTGTATTGTTAGAAAAGGCTCAGTTGAACAAAACTCAATACCTTGTGGCATCCTACCCATCATCTGAATGTTACAGGCAACTGAGGTAACAACTTTCTTCTAGAGTAACGATGGCCAAAGGAGACAGGATAAAAGTCATCAGAGTTAACTCGATAAATACTGGTCAGTATAAAAATACTTTTTTATTCCTCTGTAGATCTTTTTACCCCAATGAATTTTAAAATATCCTAGTTGTTTCCTGACGTTTATGGATTTTTTTGGAGTGATTTATTTACTAAAAATACCTCAGTTAAATATGTATACACATATGTGACTATGTATCTATCTACCTACCTATCTAGAATCTCCTGGATTAAATACCCGTATGAAGTGTTAGACATTTTTTTTACATTTATTTATTTTTGAGAGACAGAGCGTGAGCAGGGGAGGGGCAGAGAGAGAGGGAGACACAGAATCAGAAGCAGGCTTCAGGCTCTGAGCCATCAGCATAGAGCCTGACGCGGGGCTCGAACCCACCAACAGTGAGATCATGACCTGAGCCGAAGTCAGACACTTAATGATGGAGCCACCCAGGCGCCCCAAGTGCTAGACATTTTTTAATGTTTATTTTACTTATTTTGAGAGAGAGAGAGAGAGAGAGAGAGAGAGAGAGAGAGAAATAACAAGCAGAGGAGGGGCAGAGAGAGAGGGAGAGAGAGAGAATCCCAAGCAGGCTCCCTGCCCAGCCCAGAGCCCAATGTGGGTGGGACTCCAACCCACAAACTGTGAGATCATGACCTGAGCCGAAATCGAGAGTTGGATGCTTAACTGACTGAGCCCCCTGGACGCTCCTGAAGTGTCAGACATTTTAGAAAGCAGAAAGAAAAACGTCCTTTTTCTTTGTTAAAATTGGATACCCCATTCTTCAATGTGTGCCTTCTGTTCCCTTTTCAAATAAATCCTTTCTAGTTATTCATTCAATTGTTCTTCCCCGCGCTCCACTTACACAGGCAACTCGGGAATTACTCTCCCCTTGAGAAGCCTAGAACTGTAATTCCCAAGCACAGTCTCTAAAATTAGAGAGGGCAGTTGCCTCCGTCACTCCTTGATCAAAATCGAAACAAGGTGCTTGAATGAAGTTTAAAGGTCAAAATACACTCCCCATGTTGTTGACCCACAGGGGATGAGCACCCTGATGAGACAGACAGGTGTGGGAAGGCTGGCTCCTCTGCCTCCAGAAGTAGTTCAGCCACAAAAGGAAAGCATTCTTTACCCCCAGTAGAAAACAAGAAGATTCGCTTGGCCATATTTACGCATGAAAATCAAATACGGTATTGAAGAGAATTAATGTTCTGTACAATTAATGGAAAGGCATGGTAATGAAACAGAGCACATAGCTAGTCACAACGAAGTGGTTTAGGATGATGAATATTGGTACCAAATAACCAGACTACACTCCCAGGACTGGAGTTAAAATCCATTCCAGGTGCTACTGTAACAGTAAACGAGGAAATTATATTTCTGAAGAGCTAATATGATGTCGTGATTTGGCTACTTGGATTCTCTCAGGAATCACTGGAATTATTACTTTTCAGGGAACAAAGATAAACTTCTGAGAGGACCGTATGGTTTTCTGTTGGGAAATATGGTAGAGCCTCGGGAACGCGGTCAGTCAATAATCAGTGCTGAATCTGATTTTTACAAACAAAAAGTTTTTGTTTCAATTCTGAAATTAGTGCCTTACAGCATACAGACTTTGTATTAAGCAAATAACTGCTGCGAAGACAAGACAAGTCAGGACAAACATTTGCTGTATAAGGAAACAACAGGAGAGCTCGGCAATATCAGGGTCCAGATCTGACATTTGAAAAGCTCCCGTGGGTATGTAGAACTGAGACTTTTCAGGTTCATTTTTCTAGTTAATTTTCTCCAACCTCTATACTTCTTATTTCTGATCATAGCAAGAGGCAGATGCCAAATCTTATAAGAAAGGCTGTTCGCAGGGTATTTCTAGCCTGTCTGAAAATAGGAAGTGCTAGAAATTTCATAAGGAAGTCAGTTCTTGTTAGCTCTCTGATTCAATTTGTGCAGGCCAAAGTGATTTGGGTAATTACGGCCTGGAATAAAACAATAACATCATAATTATTAGCAAAGGTAGCGCTAATCAAAGGGAGGAGGCAGGGAAGTGTAATGAAACACCACTGGACCGTGGATTAAGAAACTGGGGTTTCCTTCTAAGACTGAAATTTGCCATGAGATCTTGGACAAACCATTTAACTTCTTTCTGGTTCCATTTTGTGATCTTTAAGATGAGGAGTAGCCAGTAGTTCATATACTCGACTGCATATGATGCCTACTTTATTCACAATGAAGATTATGTGGACATCAAAGAGGAAAAACTTCCATCAAAATGGAAGCACTCTTTGAAGAGAGGACAGTTGTCACATAGTACGTGTTCCATAGGTACTGCTTGAATGATTGGCCCTCAAACTCCTTTAGGAGGCAAAAGTGAGGAAGTCCACAGGGTATCGCGGCTCAATTATTTTTGAAAATTTGAATCAGGAGTTAAGGCCTTTCTGATCTAGAAACATCAACGAGGAAGAGAAGGGAAACTTGGGGAAATTACCACTAAAGTGAAGTAGCTGTATGATCTTTCTTAGATAACTAGAAGTTTTCATCCATTGCCACGCTTCGGTTGCCAGAAACAGGAAGCGTGATGCCAACTGATGTGAGCAAACTGAGTAGTATGTTGGTTAATGTAACTAAACTTTTGCAGAGCCAGCTTCAAGAGAGCTCTTCATCCAGGGGTCTCCAGGTTATTAATCTCGGGCTTTCTCTCTCTGCAGTTCCTCAGCATTGGCTTTCTGTGTGTGAGCTCACTATCTCTGGACCAGCTCTCTTCCTGGTAGTATCGTAGCCGCAGTTCGGACCTTAAATCTAGAGCACGCTATGCAGGGAAGGAAACTATCTCTCCTCTGGTAGCCTCCAAAGAAGAAAGAGGCATCTTCCAGAGGCCCCTTAGGAAGCATCTCAATCTTCTGGACCCAAACTGTAACACGCGGTTCATCCATAACAAATCCCCGGGGGATGGAACACAGCCACGGAGCTAAGGCAAGTCTCGCTCCTTCAGCGGGGGCATGAGGGCAATCGCACCCAAAGGACACAGCTAGGAATTTACAGAAAGAGAAGAAAAAAAGGCCTTCCGACCAATGTCCAGTCAGCTATTGACACTATTAATTTCATGCATTACTATGTTTCTCCATACAGATCAAGTGAAAGATTTTTTGGAGAAAAAAATAGACAGATGATCGATCATTACTCCTTCACGTCATCTGATTCAAAGCCACACGGGCCATGAGCTATTGAGTGCAAGGACAGGATCTCAGTTCAAAGAACTGAATAGGAGCTAACTTGTATCAAAAATGCACACAGACCGCAAACTCACAGCACAAGTCTTTATTTACACATCATCCTAGCAAAGTACTTAGTATTGCACGCGGATGGGTTGCACATTAACTTACAATGTTTGAAACCAATGCATGGTTTTGTTAATGCTTCATAAATAATTAATTAGAGGACCCTCATAATTCCATGTGAAGAAATCCGGGGAATAAAATTAGCATTTACTTGGAAAAAAAGAGAGAAGTACATGGGGAATAAATGCTGGGGAAACACAACAGTGGACTCACTGGCAGAGCTTCCTAACAGGGAGCTCATCACCCACACACTGCGTCCATCACCCGGTTGGGGGAGAGAGAAAACATGGCTGCCTCAGGTAGAGCCCCACGTCAATCCAAGAGGCAGCTAGCAAACACGCACCCTAATTGTAAGGACTAATCCCCACTTTATCCAAAGCCCAATCAGCCTGCTCGTGCCCTGAAGATGAACTCAATTGCTACTTTTAGTCACACGGGAAAAAAATAACCAGTTGCTAAGACTTCATCCAGACCACGCAAGCAATAGATGCCTGCTGAAAACCTGTCTTTTGCTCCCAGTTTTATTAGGTGCCGTGAGACAGTCTAAGAGAAAGAGCTGAACATGCGAAGAGCTTTATTTTATTTTATTTTTTACAAATATTATATGTCTGGCATAAAATTCTACAGCAGAAATAAATACCTGGCTCCTTGAAGGTATTAGTCGGTCTCATCATGGAGGAGAATGGCAGCTACTGACTGAGGGCTATGGGAATCGTGTTTAAATTCCAGGGACAATGTATACCTTCCTTTGAACACGTGGTTCAGGAAACTGAGAAAGGCTTGAACTGCATGGTGGCAGGATGCCAAAAGCACACACGGAAGCATTATGCCAGAGAAAGGGAGAAGCTTAGGGTCCCTGGAGGGGCTCACGTGTGCTCATGAGCATTGGGTACATGTTGGTGATAATGAGTGACGAGGAGTAGACCTGGCTAAGCCCCACAACCATCCTGTTCCTCCTCTAGATGAGGGATAGCTATTAAGCAGGGTTTTGGCCTTCCGACCCAGGAGGGATTTAAAGCTTTCTTAAGGCTTCCTAAGAGACTTCACCCTATTTCAAGTGGGTGCAGATTTCAATGTTACAATCTTATGGGCAACAGCACAGGTAACATCAGTGCCAGCACAGGAGACCCTGGCTTCTCAGCTGGCTCCTGGACTGGCCAGTGAGTGAGTTCCACAATGAAACCTTTCTGAGCCTCAGGTTTTCTGTCTGTACGGTAAGGATGTCAGTACACTGTCTGCAGGGTTTTCGAGCTTTTAAATGAAATGCATATAAAGTATCTGATGGGATATCTAGTGCAGAGTTGTTTGGAAAATGCTCATGATCTTCCCTTTCCTCCTGTATTTCATTCAAACACAGATTATTTTCTGATTTTGAGCCACTTGTGCTGGGACGAGATGATTGAGAAGTAAAGCTGAAGATAAAGCAAAGCAAAGAGCCTAGGGGAGAGATTTATTATTTCATTTTTTGGGGGGATGGATTATTTGGATATTTGAAGACAAGAGAAAATCCCTGCTTTATGTCTCCTATAAATGAGAGAGTTCTTGAGCTATAGGCTTTCTTCCTGGATCATAAACCTCGTGGATGACAGTCAGAAGAGGCGATCAGCGAGGATTTGAGGGCCACATCGAGGCAAGGAGGACGGCTAAAGAGGAACATTTCAGGTTTGAGCAGTGGTTCATACTTTGTAAGGCAGAGAGCACTCCTAGAAAAGTTAAAACTGATCATCACTCTAAAGAAGGCCCCTTCAGTGTTGGATTCTTAGTAAAAATTCCTGAGTCTTCCTCGTCTGGTGCCAGGTCCCTCCAAAGGGCATTTTGATTCATGCAGAAACAGATATTCGTCAGGAAGTCTAAAACTATCTTATATATTAATTGCATATATTATTTGCATTGGCCTAGGCTACAGACTAAATGTGTTCCCTCAAAATTCATTCTCTTGAACGCCAAGCCCCCAATGTGATGATATTTGGAGACAGAGTCTTGGGAGGTAGCGAGGGGTGGTCACAAGAGTAGCAACCTAATTTGATGGGATTAGTGCCCCCATAAGAAGAGACTCCAGAGAGTGTTCATTCCCTCTCCGCCCCCCACCTAACTGCCCCTTCTCTTCACCCCACCCCCATCCCTCTCTTTCTTTCTCCATGCATGTGCGCTGAGGAAAAGCCATGAAAGGGCACAACAAGAAGGCAGCTGTCTACAAGCCCAAAGAGACCCCTCACCAAAACGTGAATCAGCTGGCACTTTGATCTTGGACTTCCCAGCCTCCAGCACCGTGAAAAAGAAATTTCTCTTGTCTAAGCCATCAGTCTGTGGTATTTTGTTATAGCAACTCAGGAAAACGAATATGGCCTACTTACTTGGAGAGCTACGCTAACAGAAAATCTCACTTTCTAAAACATATGCTATAAAATTTGAACTGTCCTGTCTCGTAGAAATGCAAAACCACCAGTTGTTCAAGGTCAATGATAGCCAAAGTCTTTAGCCTGACCTGATCCCATCCCGAATGACTTTCTAGCCCCATTTCTCCCTCCCTCCCCACTGTGTTCCAGGCAAACCGGGCTGCTCCTCCTCCCTTTCCTGTGGCATGTCCCATGTCCCCTTGCTTCTTCTGTTCTCCATCAGTAGTGCCTTTCTCTCATATCTGGCAATGCCACGCCTACCTCCTTGCAAAAGCTCTTTCCTTTATAAAGCCCTTCCTTAGATCCTTTTCCACGAGAAAGTAGCCCCCACCCGAAGGTAAAATGTCAGAAGGGAATGGACACTGATTTTGGAGTCAACCATTCGGGGTTGGCATCTCCAGTCTACCTTTTCTAGTCTAATGTTCCATGACGATAGGTTAATCTTTCAGCAAAAAAAGGCGTATGTAGCCTGAAAAAGGTTGAGTGATGCTCATGCCTTGGGTTGAGCACAGCATTTGGCAATTAGCAGGGGCTCAGAATAAATATTATGCTTTTCTTTGTTTTTTTTTTCCCCCTGAAGTCTTGCCTTGAAAAAAACATAGTTTGGGTGCTTACTTCCCACTTCCTAAACTCCTCCTTAGAAGAATGCCGATGTACAAAGAGTAGATAGCAGCATCTGTGATACTTAACTCCATTCTCACCACCACCTGCCAAAAAACCCAAACCAAACCCAAACGAAACAAAACTAAACCAGAAAAACAAGACAAATCAAGGAGATCTGCGGGACAAATATTGTCCCTGAACTAAGAGACAGAAAGGGAAGAAAATAAAGGGTGGAGATAAGAAGTACCAGCCAAACAGGGCAGGGTGTCTATGATGGGGTCATATGTCCCCAAGGTAATAAGGGAGCAGAGAGTCAGAAGCTGATTGGCAAAACAAGGAGAATGAAGCAAATGCATAAAGAGAAGCTGAGAAACCAAAAGATAGGGGAGGCAGAGAGGCTGGTCCCTAAAGCCAACTTGGTGTCTGTTCTTCACTCATCCGTTTATTTATCCAATTACTCTACAAATATTTACTAAGAGCCCACCATGGGCAAGTCTAGAGGGAAAGAGAAAATAAACAAATATGAAGGCATATAGAAGTTGAGGCGCTGATAAGTGCTACCAGCAAAGATCAAGCAGGGCGAGGCAGATAGGAACAAGGAACGGGTAAGTGTTATTTTCCAGCAGGTTTCAAGGAAGGTGTCTGACACAGACATGACAAGTGACACTGAACAAAAGCCCAAATGGGGAAGCACTGAGCTGTGATATCTGGGAAGGAACATTCCCTTACTTCAACGTTTTGAGGCAAGAGGGCTCCTAGCATTTTGGCGTTACGGCCAGGAGGATGACGAGGGTCAGACGGAGGGAGGGCTGGAGTCAGAGAGGAGAGAGAAATCATGGTCCATGTGGGGTCAGATGGAGTCTTCCTGCACCCTCAGAGTCTGTTTTGGTTTCTCCCTGTGACCCTGGGATCTTGTAAGACCTGTCTGCTGCTTTCAAAAGGAGATTTTCTTGTTTTAATTGAACAGACTTGAATGGAGTTTGGATCCTCGAAAGAAAAGAGATTATCTCTTGATATCTCTTGAGGCATTTTTCAGTTTCTATTGTCCTAAGATTTGGTCTCAGTCTTTTCGTGACCTTGCGTCCCTCAGGTATGATCTTCACCAGTGTTTCTCAGCTTTGTTTGGTTCCCCCCCCCCATAAAACAGGAAGTCTAGATGGGGCTGGAGTCGGGTGTTTCCCATTCTATGGAGAGTTAGGCTCTGATAAAACCCCAACTGTTTACGCTCTGAAGAAGGTTTCTCCTGAGGGCAGGTGTTTTCAAAAATAGAAGGCTCTCGCATATTTCAAAACATTTCCTTTATTCCTCTCCTTGCCAGAAGCGTGGGGGAGTTTTCTCCAATCTCTACTGTGACAAGCTGGTAGGGCTCCTGGAGATAAAACTCAAAAAAGTGTGTGTGTGTGGGGGGGGGTTCCCTTATGACTAGGTCCTCCCAGAATTCTTAACTCTCACTCGGAGCCGTTGGTAATCTCTCACTTATAGCTTAGATTTCCTACCCTGGCACTGGTTGGTCCTGGAGGTTTCTGCTCCCATGATCCTGGTCCACTAAGTTGTGATTCTCTGTATTTCTAGTCTGTCTCTAGGGGCACAGGGTAGCGGTTTGCCCTGTGACCTCAGTTCTCTGGCGGATCTAAGAAAAGTAGTTGATTTCCAGTTTCTTCAGCTCTTTTTCTTCTGTGGATGGGAAAGAAATGAAATGGACAAATTTCTAGAAAGATACAAGCCACCAAAACTGACTCAAAAAGAAATAGAATATCTAAAATAAACTCGTAAGAAGTCAACAGATTGAGTCAGTAATCAAAAAATGTTAAAAAACAAAACAAACATACAAAAAAAGAAAAAACCCAGACTAATGGCTTTACAGGTGAATTCTATCAAACACTTAAAGAAGAATTAATACTAATATTTCTCAAACTCTTCCAAAAAATAGAAAGAACAATCTCTAACTCATTCTTGTGGTCAGTATTACCCTGATAACAAAATCAGACATTCATTTTGATGTTTATATATGTTTTAAAACTATGTATGCAAGCTCTCCTGTCCATATCAGACTGAAATTATCTCACCTTGGAGATCATATACTCAACCTCGTTTGCTTCTTCTGAGCACAATATTTTGGGGTGCAATGAATAACTGAAATCTAAAGAACATTTCTTTTGGTCATACATTTATATTCTGGCTTTTGTCTGTGTATGTAGGAAAGAAAATGTCAGAGACTCAAAAGGTAAAAATTAAATAAATACAAATAAAGAGCCCAGAGGACAAGTCTGTGATTTTATCTCATGGCTGCCCTCTTTGATATTTTTCAAAGCTCAAGTGTATACTGTATGCTTGATATATATATATATATATATATATATATATATATATATATATATATATATGTGTGTGTGTGTGTCTGTGTGTGTGTGTATATATATATATATATATATATATATATATACATATATATATATATATATATATATATACATATATATGCTGCTCTCTTCCAGAGACTTCCAAAACTCATCCCTAAAAGAATGTGAGAATATCTGAGAAAACTGGAGGAAGGTGAAAATTAGATTTATAATAATAATTAAAAATTAAATCCCTGTGTCAGTATTGGATAAAGTGTTTTACAGGGTGATATTTTGAGCAATAGGATGTGTAAGTTAAAATGTAGGGGTTTTGAAAGGGAAGGGGAATAAACTTAATAACAATAAACTAAATGAGCAAAACTGAGTCAGCATTTACAGAAATCCCTTAGGGCATCACTTCTCAAAGGTTAAAAATCTTAAAGATCAAAGACAAAAGTTAATCCAATTTATTCTTAAAATCGATATTATTATTTCTCTTCCCCCTTTCTTAAACTCTCTAATAAGTGTTGCCTTTGGGCAAGGACAAGTTGTTTTCTTTCACCGAAAAGCGCAAAAAGTTTTAAAAAACAATAACATTTATTTCCTACAAGTCCTAATCAGGCAGATTTTGATTTTTCTCATCCCAGCCTCCAGCCTGTTCTTTCTTTCACTCTGCTTCTCCTCCTTCTTCTGAACTTGTCTTACCTCCTTTCTCTCAAGCAAGTCACAGCTTGCCAGCTATTATCACCTTCTGAGACGGTCTCTGGCAAAACCGGTCTGATCCTTGGTAACTTAACGACAATTCTCTGGGCGTTCTCAGGCCTCTGCCCATACCCATTGTGCCATCTGATTAGCCGGACATACTCTGGCACATGCTGGGCTGTCAGAAAAGTAGGTCTCTACAGTGTGGTCTAATTAAGAGAGAAGAGAACACCTCTGTTTCAACCCTGTCTCTGTGACTTTACCAGTTATGAGACCCGATAAAATCACAATCCCACTAAGTTTCATCTTCCTCCTCTGAAAACTGGATACTAATGACATCGAACTCAGTGGGGGCTTTGACGACTAAAGGAGAGAATACAGAGTTCTTGTGTGAGAGCGTCTGCGCACCTACGTAACAATGTGTATTTCATTATAACATCAGGCCCTTAACGGGTCCCCCGTCCCTAATTATTACTCTTCATTTCCAGTTTGAGAAGCAGAGGAAGTAATGATAATAATAATAATAATAATAATAATAATAATAATAATATCCTTGATAATGATGGGGGATACTGCTTTTGAAGAGCTTACTTGTCACCACATGTATGCCCTATATTTTACGTATATTATTTCAGTAAATCTTCACCAGAATCCAATGAGGTGAAGCTGAGTCTCAGAAACGTTAGGGTCACAAAGCCAGTGTATTGTCAACCTGAGATTTGGCCCTGCATCCTCTCTGACCCCAAAGCCTATGTTCTCATAACCGTGTATGTAACCTGGTTCCCTTTCTCCCGGCTGCACTTCTGAGATCTACTTCGGTCCCTTGGCAGGAAAGCTGCACCCACCCTGCTTCATGCAGAGAGGAGAGTGGGCGTCTCCTATAAAGGACAATGACTAAAGAACACCCCTGTTCTGAAGAAGTGGGGGTGTCCGCACAGACAGGGATGGGGGTAATCACTGGTACTAGCTCATCGTGTCTTTTGGAACCATGTGTCTTGTCTTTAAGCTATCCCTGCTGAGAAAGCTGAAGGCAAGTGTGCCAAACTAGGGTAGCTGTCTTTTTTGGTCCCCTTATCCCATTTTCCAATACCTTTTCTTCTGAAAGCATCTCTTTCTGTTTGCAGAGCTCCTTCCCATTTCTCAAGGATCTAACGGAGCTATCAAACACAGCGTCCCGATCTCAACCTCCACCTGCAGTGTGCCCACGTGACCCAGGCTGGCTCTGTAACAGGAACCACTCCTTTTGGACACAGTTACTAATCCATGACTGGGGATCTGACCAATCAGAGTCCATTTCCTGGAACCACATTTGGGCTGAGGACAGATGAAGTCTCTTTACACGAAAGATATCGAGTGACGTTGAAAAGTTGTAAATCTGAGGTTGACTTGCCTTTCTCCTTGCCAAAATAGAGCAAGCACGTCTTCGGTAAGGGAGAATCAGAGGAAATTATGGGAAAGAGGAAAGAGACAGAAAGAGAGAAAAGCCGACAGTATCATTTGAGTTTCTAGAGTCAGTCTTGCCTGAGGCCAAATCTACCTCTAGGCTTCTGAGGAACCCAAACCAACAAATTTCTTTTTCTAGGGTTGTGTTAATTTGAGTTGAGGGTCTATCTCTTGCAATCAGAAGAATCTTGACCTAGATAGCTTAACAGAGTGAAGAAAGTTGGAAGGTCTAGAGGAAAATAAGGAATATATCAATAGATTAAGAATATACAAATTATCAAAGCAGACCATGATGAATGGATAAAGAAGATGGAATATTATTCAGCCATAAAAAGAATGGAATGTTGCCATTTACAAGGGCATGGATGGAGCTAGAGAGTATAATGCTAAGCAAAACAAGTCAGAGAAAGACAAATATCATATGATGTCACTCATATGTGGAATTTAAGAAACAGGGGGCGCCTGGGTGGCTCAGTCGGTTGAGCGTCCGACTTCAGCTCAGGTCACGATCTCGCGGTCCATGAGTTCGAGCCCCGCGTCAGGCTCTGGGCTGATGGCTCAGAGCCTGGAGCCTGCCTCCGATTCTGTGTCTCCCTCTCTCTCTGCCCCTCCCCCGTTCATGCTGTGTCTCTCTCTGTCTCAAAAATAAATAAATGTCAAAAAAATTTTTTTAAAAAAGAAACAAAGAAGCAAGAGAGAGAGAGAGAGAGAAACCAAAAAAACCAGACTCTTAGCTAGAGAGAACAAACTGAGGGTTACCAGAGGGGAGGTCAGGGAAGGGGTTGATTGGGATTAAGGAGTGCACTTGTGATGTATGGAATTGTTGAATCACTATGTTGTACACCTAAAACTAATATAACTAATACGATGCTAACTCTCCTGGAATTAAAATTAAAAACTTAATAAAAAAGAATGTACAATTATAAGATATTTCCACTCTGAGACAAAACACAAATTTGTGTACAGACCTATTGTGAAGAAGGGACTGTATTTTCTCCCTGGACTTCTGCAATTGCTATTTAAAAAACAAAAAACAAACAAACAAAGGAAAAAAAAAAACAGCCATACGCTATAAGGGAAAAATACTCAAGTGATAAAATATTTTAATATGCTGAACATTCAGATATGGATAAAGATATTCTTACCAGTAGCCTGAGGCTTGTAGAGAAATCCTGCTTAAGGGGTAGTTATCATTATCCCCACACCCCATACCAGAAGTCCTAACATAAAGCTTACAGACCATTTTAGAAAGTTATTTAGCGGTGATGGTGGGGGTTATGAGGGCAAGTCTCAAAACTCTGAAGGTGAGTTTTGATCCCATTTAAAGTATAGTCCAAACAGCAGCTTAGTGAATCACGTCAAATTAGCCGCACGAGGCAACACAACACCAATTTGTACGTTTTAATTTTGTCTTCTTCTCCCACTGTGAAATGTTGTTAAAGAATGCTGTTAGAGCCTAATGATGCAGCTCTTGATGCTCTGGCCAGGTAAGACAGCAAGTCATGAGGGATTTGACTTTTTCTGAGAAAACCAGAGATTTTGGAGTAGATCAGACTTAAAGAAGAACACTCCCTCCATCACCTTTGGGCTTTGGGTTGCATTTACTCCTCAAACGTATTTGAGATTTTGGGAGGCATGTGACAGTTCCAGATTTCCATTTTGAATCCTTAGCACTGACTGTATTTTCTATCCTCAGGGGCTTCTTTGCTGACTTGGGCAGGTGTCTAGGCAGGTCAATGAATTTGGTCCCCTCGTTGGTCTTCACTTATTTCAGTGACAAAGTTATACGATTGTTGTTAGGTCACCTGCACAGGTTTACTAAACTCTCTTTCTGGGAATACAAGTCCTAATCGTAGTCCCAAAGAACGATACTTTTTATTCCTCTCACTTGTACAGGGCCAGCTCATTCTTCATTAACATTTCAGCATGGTTCTGGCATTTCATAAACATGAGTGGTTGTTTTCTTGGCCTAAGTGATCATGACAGGCTGGTTGATTTGTGTTCATGAAATGTAAGAAATATATTCTACCACCATTCCAAGGAGAAATGCTGACATGTAATTCATTGATTTGACTTATGACAAAACACATGAAGAAAACAGTAGACTCAAGCATATTTAAGTGCATTTATAAACGTTCAGTGAAATTTGATTGAAATGTATGGCTTTCTGCATGCTAAGATTTTAGTAAACACTATTATATATACAGATACTGGTTTTCAAAGTTAAGACAGTCTGCTCTAATATTTTGAAATCACGAGGAGAAGACGATGTCTACATATTCTACATATTTTTCTCCAGTGACCTTTAAGCTGCTGAAGAAAGATGAGGATTTCTTTGAGATCGCAACCAGAAAGGGGAGGGTGGGTAATAAAAGCTAAATAAAGCAAATCATCTGTCAACACTTCAGTTCTGGCAAAATCCTGACCAGTTAAACCACCCTGCAAACAATGGATTTCTGTAGATTCTATAGAGTTTTACAAATTGTACGCAACACCGTGTATGGGGATGAGAATTTTCCACAGCTTCGTTAATTTATATTTATTTGTATAAATTGCGTAGTTATTTCTCATAGGAACCACATGATGTAAATGCTATTATTGTTCTTATTGTACAGATGACTGAAGGAGAAAACAGCTTTCAAAAGTCACAAGCTCCAAGGTACAGAGCGTGACGATGAACCCAGGTCACAAAGTTTCAGCACCACGCTGGTGACCCGGAGGCCACAGTGCTTCTCGCCACGAGGAGGAGAATTAGGATTGACTTTGGAGGACCACAGTGTGTAAGTTGTATATGAATATTTTAGAACAGTTTCCACTGAGTGCTGGATAGAGGGAAATATCAGAGAATCTTTGTTTTCCCCAAGGACGTCCCTGGTGGATGGAAAGAACATTGAAGCTGTGTTCAGAGGAGGTCGCAGCAGGAAAGATTTGAGCTGCCTGGCTACGGGGTTGTGGGCTCAAATGAACAAAGTATTCTAGTGACACAGGAGAACCCTGGTGGTAGGAGTGTGGGGTTTTTAATGTCAGTGAATATAATAAGCTGGAGGCATCCATGTCTAGAGCCTAGAGATTATGCAAGAAATTGTGTTCTGTTGGTCAGTCATGAGGGAGAGAAAGCCCGTGGGAAATAGATGTTACATATTCATCCGCATAAACCAAGAGATTTTTTTCTTCACCAATTAAGATCCAGAAGCAGTCAGCACACTCGGCTCTAGGGGACAGATGGGGCAACATGTCCAATAAGCAAATCTCAGGGCACCGATCAAGGTGATGGCCATGCCAGTGGAGGGGTTGATGGGTAAAGTGAGGTGTCAAAGTACGAGAGGTTTAAATGCTGATGGGACAAGGGGATTTAAAGCCATGTGGTGTGGGGGCTCGGATTCCCCTCAAATCTCACATGCCTCACTCTGGGTGGTGTAACCGGTGTTACTGGGGAGCCAATACCCATTCATCAATCGCTAGATGCAAACAAAAACCTGGAATCCTGGAATGCAACCAGTGAGCTGGCTCTGCTGAAACATTATTTGCAAGTTCTCTGATGTTCCAGATGTGAGGCTCATGTTCGGCTGCAGATTCAGTACATAGGAATCACAGTAAGATGAATTGAAAAGGGGGCACAGAAACCATAAGAATATATGCTGCTTTATAGTCCTGAGCCTCAAGAAGATGGACGAAGAGCGGCTGAACATGAGACCGACCAGGGATGGTGTGACTTTTCCTCTCTTTCTTTTCTTTGTCTTCTCTTTTGAGGAAGGCAGGACCAAAATTAGCAACACGCTCAGCAAACAGCATCTACAGCTGCTAAGGAAAGAACAGCCTTAATTCAAATGCACTGTAGAGAGGACAGCTGCTCACATTGGTCTTTTCAGCCTTCCTCATGCACATATATAGCAACATAGTCAGCGGCAGTATCTTTGACTAGAAAAGACACTGGTAGATATCTGGGATAGCTCCAGTTCAGTTACATTTTCCTTAAGGAGAACTTACCAAGTCCTTTTCTGTTATGCCCAAACTCAGTACTCTGGAGTTGTCCCAGTTTTTTTGTTTTGTTTTGTTTTGTTTTTGTTTTAATGTGGACTGTCTCGGTCTTCAAAAGACAAAGAGGTGGGGGTATTAAAATACAGAGAAGTCAGGGGCCCCTGGGTGGCTCAGTCAGTTAAGTGCCCGACTCTTGGTTTCAGCTCAGGTCACGATCTCACGGTTTCATGAGTTCGAGCCCCATATCCGGCTCTGTGCTGACACTGCTTGGGATTCTCTGTCTCCTTTTCTCTCTGCCCTTCCCCCACTCACGCTGTCTCTGTATCTCTTGAAATAAAGAAATAAACTTAGATTTTTTTTTAATAAAAGTCAGAGCATTGAAAGTTGAGGTCTCGGCTGGTTCAGGTTTGTGACTGTACCAAATAAATGGATGCCAGGATGTTTCGTGTCTTCTTTCAGAATTAATATTCTCTTCTTTAAACATGAGGAATCCACTTTCCAACTTGTCAACTGGCACATTTTAACTTCGAAATGGGGTCTATAGAGGGATGTGGTCCCCCCACCCAGTCATGGTTTGACAAATGAGGTCAACAAACAGGCTTTGGGGCCACCAAAGTTGTACAGCCTGCAGTGTTAGGGCCTGCAGAGGGTATTGGGTAATAAAGACACTCACCTTTCCCACCGGAATGTATTTACACTCAGACATGGGCATAACTGCTACACAAATAATGTATAATAGAAGGCAGGAAGGCAGAGTAGATTAAGGGCGCACACACGCGCGCGCGCACACACACACACACACACACACACACACCTGCACGTGTTCTAAGGGGACAGAAAGAGGAAGAGTTTACACCCAGGAGAAGGAATCACCAAGTGTCTTGGAGGCAGACCTTAAAGAATTAGCAGGATTTTGACAGAGGAACGTCAGGGATAGCATGGGGGAGGAATCAACTTGGGAAGCCATAGAATCGTCTAGTTTGGATATAAAAGAAAAAGCCAAAAGGGAAGACAGAACCCTATATAAAGGGATCTGGATTTGAGTTTGAAGGGTTTTGAGCCAGAAAGGGACACGGTTGGAACCGCAGTTTAAGAAAATATCCAACATACTCAGATAGTTTACTTTTTATTAGTGTTGCCCTGGGAACACAGAAAGACAGGTGACCAGAAAGGATAAAATACAGTAAGTGCTTTGCATTTTGTCAGGTTGCTCAAACTCCTCCCCCTTTTCAGCTTGAAAGTGTGAGATGGCTTCTCACAGTTGGATAATAAAAGGATGGCAATGAATTTCAAATTAAAATCTTTCTTCTAGAGTACTATAAACATACCGACAAGAAAAAGGAAGCAGGATTCCATAGGCTGTCCTAATAATAATAATTAATACAATGCATCGTATTAATACAACGCAGTCGGGCAAAGGGTCAACTCTCTGGCTCTTCCCTGGCCTCCATCTACCACCTGTCATGTTCCTTATGTTCCTTCCCAGCCTTCCAATGGTTTGTCCACTGGAGTTTTGACATTTAAACATATCTTTAGCGGGGTGGAAAGCCCTGCACTAGCCTTCCTTCACAATCTATTTTGGAAGATAGAGGCTTCAAATGTGGTTGTCACGGTCAACATTGCTTGATAGGGAATAAAATCTTGAAGGCTTGGGGAACGGATTAGCAAGATGATTGGGAGAGAAACCAAGAAGAAAGCCCCAGAAACTTCTCACAGACCTGTGTGATTATCACAGCAATAGCATGGGAATTAAGGACCGAACGGGACTGGTGTCACTAGACCAGATGTTAAAAGATCCGAACGATTAACTCAAAAGGACCAGTGTGAACTCTCTCCACGACCACAATACCTAACTTGTCAGTCTAAACCTTGTCCTTTTACCCGGCCTGCTCTTTCCCCTAGACTCAGGTAGCTGCTTCAGTAGTCAATACCCGGTTTCTTAAAAAAGGAAAAAAAAAAAAGTATCTGACATAAATACCAAGCATTACAAAGATTTCCTTTAAATCCAAAAACGATGAGAATGATGGTGTCTGTGCGCATAAGGCTAATTTATGTAACATGACGAACTTAACCAACATTCATCTTTGGTCTTTCGCGGGGTCTGAATGGTCCTGAGACCAGGGACACGCGGAGGTTCAAATACGCTCCTTTCCCAGATAGTCGCCGCTTCCTGTATCTTTAGCACCACTAATATACTAATTATTAGTATGCTAATATACTAATATACTTTAATTTCATACTCAGTCACACCGCGTCCAGGTCTTTTGCCTCCTGGGAGTTAAGGACGATTTCAGTACCAGAGCCAGCTCCGCATTTTTATCAATAACGGAGGAAACTGAGATTTTTTTTTTCTTGAATTTCAGGCATTTCAGTGTTCATAATGAACTTTCTGACAAGTAAATCAATGTAAACATAAGATTTGTTAGCACTTTAGCTAGGAAGCATCAGAAAAACAGGTTAAACTCAGGTAATATGCTAGAAAATGTGCCTACTGAAAGCCCCCTGTCTTTCTAGGACTAACCACTCCCCTACCATGGGGAAGAGAGCTTAAACTTGGTCTTCTTGACTTAGTAGAACCCATGAGTCACCTTTGCCCTATGCTGATTCATGCTCACCTAAGCAGAGGGCAGGCTCTCTGTACATGGTTGTGAGGGGGAAGCTTTTCCTGCCTAACTGTAAAGCCAGCTCCCTCGGTAGCTTGTGCTCTCTCTCTCCCTCTTTTTTATTAAATTTTTTTTTTTTTTTGAGAGACACAGAGAGACAGAGCATGAGCAGGAGCAGGGGAGGGGCACAGAGAGAGAGAGATAGAAACAGAAGCCAAAGCAGGCTCCAGGCTCCCAGCTGTCAGCACAGAGCCCCATGAGGGGCTAGAACCCATGAACTGTGAAATCATGACCCGAGCCGAAGTCAGACACCCAACCGACTGAGCCACCCGGGCGCCCTGCTTGTGCTCTCTTAAAGCTGGGTCACTTGTGCCAGAGAAGAGCCACCTGTCAGACAGGTACAGTGCTCAGACACGAATGATAGAGGATGCTTATTCTTTTCAGGCGTGTTTTGATTAAAACAAAAATGTCTATTGTGAGTAATGATTGTTCCAATCATTACTTTTATCGTAGAGCTTCAAGCACCTGGTTCTTAGGGTTCAGGGGGTGGCGAGGAGGTAGGGTTCTCCATTAGTCCATAAATCATACTATCTTGGTCTGCTATGAAGCCCAGCCGCACTGGAATCCACAGACATTGTTGACTCCTAGCCTCTTGTGAGGGGAATTCTCTAGGAATGGGGTGACACAAGGGACTGCTGTAATGGGCACTTTCCAATTAAGCTCCAACTGTCATTGGCTCTTTGACCTCAAGATGGTAAGTTTGTCTCCCCAACCTCAGTTTCCTAACCTGTAAATTGAAGATAACAACAACCATTTTTAACATAGCGATGACAGTGCAAATATATTAGTTACACGTTCTCACTCGAGTGGAAGTTCTAACCCCCGCCCCTCTCCCACCACCTTCCATTGTCAGTGGTCTGATAAGGGTCAGGACCTACGAGGCCACAGTTTGAGATAAAACAAGAGAAAGTCTCGTTTCTACTTGAAAACCTGCTTGGTGGGTCCCAAGGCTTTGGTGTCTCTAATTTTTTTTTTTTTAAATGTAATAATTCTCCTCTAGGATTATAAAGGGGTTTGGCATGCCTCTCATTTGGAGAGAAGAGATCTCTTTCATTACCACTCCTTGCCCATTTTTAGGACAAGAAGGAACTGGGAAAAAGAGCCTAGGGAACAGGCTTCTCAGATGTACTTTTAATCCAGTGCAAGAGTGTGAACAGCTTTCCTCTCCTTTTCCACTGTGCACAGCGTTGCACAGAGAAGGATTCTGAGGCCATGATGGATTGGTCTTGGCAGTGGGTGTCTCGTGGGGCAGCAGAGCATACCGACCATGAATTTGCCCTCCCTGATCTAGTTAGATACCACCAGGCTCACCAGGGTAAGCGTCCAGGTAGAAATTTGAGGCCAAAGCTGTAGTTTAATAATAGAGCATACCCTTCTGCCTTTACCGCCCTAATGTGTTAATTTTCCCTACGAACGCGTTGCGCTGGGGCGACGTTGGCCCAGCCAGGATTTGGGATGCCGCTTTATTCCCAAATCCCTTTCCTTTAGAATGACAAATCTGGCATCGCTCAGCAAATCGAAGTTCAGCGTGCTCAACGGAGGGCGGGTCCCTTGGGAGCCCCAAGCTGCAAAGGCAGCTGCACGACTAATTGGCACAGTTTTATTCAGGAGAGGAAAGCCTTGGGGGAGAGGCTTGTTCACACGTCTGCTAAGCCGGCCTCACTCTAGGTACCTCAAGTTGCAGCCTGGTGGACCACGTGATCCGCACATCCCATCTAGTTGCGGGAGAGAGAGGGGTCTGTCCGGGCCAGGCAGGCTCGCCTCAGAATAGGAGATCCTGGGCCACCTGGGTGGCTCAGCCCGTTAAACGCCGGGCTCTTGATTTCAGCTCAGGTCCTGATTTCACTGTTCCTGGGTTCGAGCCCCACATCGGGCTCTGAGCTGACAGCTGGGAGCCTGCTTGGGATTCAATCTCTCTCTCTCTCTCTCTGCCCCTCCCCTGCTCACTCACACTCTTTCTCTCTCAAAAATAAATAAACATTAAAAAAAAAAAAAAGAAGAAGAATAGGAGATCCTGAGGAGAGGCTCCAACTGGGCCTTTTGGACACTGGTGAATGAAATAGCATTTGCTTTTCCTTTCTCTCTCCTTTCCCAGGAAATGCAAAGCCATGCCTGGTGTGTTTTGGAGAGATTTTTGTCACCAACGCTCACAGAAAGGAAGAATGTTCTAGACCAGAGGTCTTTTCCAAGGCAGGATTAAAGTATCAGGAATGCCAAAGCTAAAGAGAGAGGTGAAAAAAAGTGTTCTTTCAATATTTATTAAGGATGCTAAGGAGAATAAGAAGGCCTTGGGGAAGACCTGAGGGCCAGTGTTGCCTGCGTTGAAAATTTCTAAAGTTTGTCAGAAACACAGTGTTTCTGAAGACACTCTCCTCAGATGAGGCAGTCGGCACAGTTGTGGGAATATTTTTGCAGTTAACCTATTTATGGGACACTTCCCCCAAATGCATTTTAAATTCACTGGTGAGAGAGTCTCGATAACTGACATAAACAGAAAGGAAAAAGCCTTTCTCTTTTTCTCTCTGCTTTTTCGCTATGCACCTCCTCCTAGTAACACTGCCTCCGTTCTCCTCTACAGCTAACCACGCCACAAAGCTCTAGAAGGCAGCATCGTTTGGCTTCCAGGAATAGCCCTTTTCTGGGGAGGCACGACTATATAAGGTTCTTTCAAGCACGTTGAACGGCGGCTATAGAGGAGGTCCCGTCAGGCTCTGGGATTCAGAGCTTCTGACATCTTGTAGACAGATGTAGTGGATGGTGGCTTCCATCCACAGCAGTGTCCACTGAGCTCCCGAAACCGGAACCATGGACATGCAATTCTGTCATCATTGGCTTATTCTATCTCTGAAGGCACGAAAGGAACCGGATAGATTTGAGCAGAAGCTGACCCAAACTTCAGCCACTGAGCCGGAGACCCCGGGTCGCACCAGAACTTAGAATGGGGTCCATCGGCCAGGGCTGAGCAAAAGGAAAATAGGAGAGAGGAAAAGCTTTGTACACGTCTTGTAACTTTCATTTCTCCAAAGTAATCAGAGGGAGTCAAAGGATGAGTTGATTCAATCTGCCTAAAAACGTATCAGATGATGAAAAATGTAAGCAACTTAGATTGTTGTTCTTCTAGTTTAGGGACAGGGTCCAAATCCACCCCACAATGCTCGATTCCATCCAGACTCTGTTGGTCAGTGCAGTTGAGCAAAACTCAAGATAATAGAGGTGAGGGGGGATTTCTGACCTACTATGTGATCTAAAGATTTTCTTTTCTTTTTCTTTAATTTCGGTATAATTTACCGCACAGTGAAATGCATAGGTCTTAATCTTCCAGTTCCAAGAGTGAGTCATTGGAACCTCTGGTCCGTACCCAGTTGGCCAAAAGCATAGGCATTATCTGAAGTGTGTGTGGGTGGGGGGTGGGGGTGTAGTGTTGTCAGACTGAGCCCTTAACCAGTGAGATCTATACAATCTCCAAGTAGATGGTTCAGAGTTGAATTAAATTGTAGGAGCCCCAACTGGTGTGGCAGACAATTGCTTCATGCGGGGAAAGACCTCCACGTGTTTGATGACCTGAAGTGTTTCATGAATAGTAAGGGAGACACATAGGAAAGAAACACATAGAAGGGAAGACAGGGTTTTTTCCTGCATAGGAAGGAAAAAACTATGGTTTACATTTTAACTATCAATGTAGAAAGTTCCTTTGTCCTCCTTTCCGTTAAACATCTCTCCAACAAGAGGCAGCCGCTGTTGTTATTTCTAACACTACAAATAAGTTTTACATGTTCTTTAACCTTCACATGGGTGCAATCTTGCAGCACGACCTCTTTGTACACATGCTTGGTTTGCACAGCACAATGTTTCTGAGGTGTGTGCATGTAGCTGCTGTTGGTTCTTTCTATCATTGAGAAGACTTACATTGAATGAGTATGTTGTGATACGTTTCTCCATTCTCCTATTGATAGACATTTAGGTTATTTTCAGTTTCAGGAAATCCTGAATAAAGCCACTATGGACGTCATTACCCAAGTCTCTTCTTGAAAAGATGGGCACATGGTTTCACTTTGTTGTAGCAAAGTTCTGTGTTTAAATTTGCAAGAATCTGGCAATTTGCTTTCCAAAATGATCGCACCATTGGACACTCACACCAGCGATATATAAAAGTTCCAATGAGCACATTTAGTGATTTTAGCCTTTTTAATTAGTCATTCTGGTGGGAAGGAGTGGTATCTCCTCGTGGTTTGAATCTGCCCATCCCTGATGGCTAATGATATTGAGTACCTTTTGATATGCTTATTGGCCATTTAGAGATCTCTATTCTGTGTTAGTCCTTTGCCATTTTTTATGGAGTTTCTTTTCTTGTACTTTTTAACTTAAATACACTACAGTTTTTTTACTTCTATGTCACTTTTATTTTATTTTACTTTTACTACTCTTTAAATATACTGTAGATACCAATCCTTTGTCAAATGCAATAATGGCAAATATGTTCTCCAGTCTGCTATCTGCCTTTTGATTTTTTAATAGTATCTTTTGTAAAGCAAAAGTCTTAATTTTGGTGCAGTCTAATTTATCCATTTCTTTGGATTTTTTTTCTTGTTTTCAGTACTTTAAGAAATCCTTAACTACCTGAAGATCACAAATATGTCATCTTATATTTACTTCTAGAAGCTCCATACTTTTTGATTTTATATTTAGGTCTATGCTTCTTATGGAATAATTTTTTTTTCTTATGAAGGTGTGATGAAAGTGTCCAAGTTCACTTTTTTCCATGTAGTCAACCAGTTGTTCTAATTTTTTGAAAGGATATCCCTTTCCCCGTTGCATTGCTTTGATGCTTTTGTGGAAATAAACAAATTAACTATAAGGGACACTATTTATGGACTGTGTTCTGTTCCACCCACCTATTCATCGAATGTTTCACCAACGACACAGTCTACGGTTTATTGTAGCTTTCTGGCAAATCTTCAAATCAAGTAGTATAGGTCCTCTAACTATTCTTTTTCAATCTTACCTTGGCCTTTCTAGTTCTTCTGGTTTTCCATATACATTTTATAACCAGTTTATCAGTTTCTATAAAAGAAGGGCCAGTTGCTATTTTGATCGAAATTACGTTGAAACTATAGGTCACTTTGGGGAAAATTGACACCTCAATAATATTGAAACTTCTAATCCGCGAATATACTGTATCCTTCCATTTATCTGTATTTTCTTTAATTTCTCTCAGAGTGTTTTGTGGTTTTCAGGGTAGGGGTTTGCAGGTATCTGATCTTTTTCTATTTTACCTTCCCTGATGCTGTCATAAATGGTTTTATTTGAATTTCATTTGTCCATTGTTTCCCACTGGTGTATTGAAATAAAATGAGTTTTGCATATTGACTTTATGTCTCATGACCTCAATAAATTCAATTATTAAGTTTAATAAGTTTTTATTTTTTGCAATATTTCCTTGAGTTTTCTATATACACAATTACATCTCCAATGGAGACAATTTTACCTTTTCTTTCCAGTTCAGTCTTTATGTCATTTATTTCTTTTTATTTTTTTTTTTAAGTTTTTATTTATATTTTGAGAGAGCACAAGTCAGGGAGGGGCAGAGAGAGGGGCACAGAAGAGCCAAAGCAGGCTCTGTGCTGACAACAGCAAGTCCGATATGGAACTTGAACTCACCATCTGTGAGATCACGACCTGAGCTGAAGTCCAACGCTCAGCCGCCTGAGCCACCCAGGTGCCCCCATTTATTTCTTTTTATTATCTAATTGGACAGACTAGGAATTCTATTACATGTTGAACACAAGTGGTAAAAGAGGAATATCTTTGTCTTGTTCCTGAAATTAGGAGATGTGATGGTTAATTTTACGTGTTAACTCGACTGGGCCACAGAGTTCCCAGACATTTTGTCAAATATTATTTTGGGAATGTCTGTCAGGGCGTTTCTTGAGATTAACATTTGAATCGGTAGACGACTGAGTAAGGCATATTGCTCTCCACCATGTTGATGGATCTCATCCAATCAGTCAAAGGCCTGAGCAGAACAAAAAGCTGACCCTTCTGTGAATAAGAAGGAACTCCTGCCTGACTGCTTTTTTGAGCTGGGACATTGACTTTTCTCACTTTTGGACTTGGACTGGAATTGTACCATCAGATCTCCCGGGTCTCTAGCTTGCACACTACAGATCTCAGGACTTCACCTCTATAATTGCATAAGCAATTCGTATATATACATATATATTTTTATTAAGGTGGGATGAAAGTATGATAAAATATAAAACTCACATATATATGTGTGCATAGATGATATATAGATGTAGATATAGATATAGGTATAGATATAGGTATAGGTATAGGTATAGGTATAGATATAGATATAGATATAGATATAGATATAGATATAGATATAGAGTGTCTTTAGAGAGCCCTAATACAGGAGAAAAAATACAGTCTTTACCATTAGGTATAATATTAGCTCTAGGCTTTTATCATGCCCATCATCAAAATGATGAAGTGTATTTTATTTATAGTTTATTGAAAACTTGTATGATGAATGTCACTTTCAATCTATCAATTTTTTTTTCTCTTTAGATGATTACTTAATTTGTTTTCTTTATGAAATGTTAAAGTGGTGAATAACGTGGATGTCACTGTTAAGCCTACCTTGTATTCCTTGGTAAAGCCCATTTAAATATGACGTATTATCCTTTTCACATATTGCCTGATTTAATTAGCTAATATTTATTAAAGGTTCTATATACCTAGGCTCATTATGAATGTTTGCCTTTAATTTCATTTTTGTAGTGTTCCTTGTCAGCTTTTTCTTTTAGGTTTTTGGTAAAATCATTAAATGAATTGGGAAACAATAACTTCTGTTTTCTGGAAGGTTTTGTCTAAAATTTCTATTATTCAAGGTAGCTATTTTGGCTTGGAATTTTCTTTATGGAAAGGTTTCTAATTATAAATTAAGTGTATTTAGTAGATAGAGAACTACTCACATTTTCTATTTCCTTGTGTGTCAGTTTTCATAATTTTGTCTCTCAAGGAATTTGTCTATCCTATGTAACCCACAAAATTTAGTGGCATAAAGGTATTTATGATTACTTTCCTTTTAATGATTGGTCAATGGCTATCTCTTCTATTTCATTCCTAATATTGGTAATTGGTAGTTATTTTTTTTTTCTTAAACAGCATTGCTAAAGATCTATCAATTTTAATAATGATTTCAATTTCAATAATGTTTTCATTTCAACCCATAATGGCTCTATTGATTTACTCTGTGGTTTCTTAATTTCATTGATTATTGCTTTCATTTTTATCATTTCCTTTCTTCTGTTAACTTTGGGTTTCATTTGCTCTGAATTTCCTAGTCTCTTAACATGGAAATGCCAGTCATTGACATGAAAATTTCTTCTTTTCTAATACAAACATTTTAAGAATATATATTTTCTGAACACTGATGTTGCTATAGTACATAAATTTTAATTTCTTTAATATTACCACTCAAAGTGTTTTCTGATTTCCCTGTGATTTCTTCCTCAGAGGGCATTGCTTAATGTCTAATTCCATGGGGGAATTTTAAAACATCTTATTGTTAATGGATTGTAATACATATTGTTTCATTCCCTCTAGATTTATTGAGGTTTTCAATGGCCCAAAATATGGCATATCTTGGTGACTGGTCCATGTGCACTTGAAAAGAATGTGTATTTTGGACTCAACCAACTGAGCCACCCAGGTGTCCTTCCATCTGAAATATTAAAGTGTGCTGATGACAAATTCTCACATCTTTCATTTATTTGAAAATGTCATTATTGTACCTTAATGCTTAAGGATTTTTTCCCTGATAATAGAACAGAATTCTTGGTTGTTAATTACTTTTTCCTTTAACATTTTAAAGATACCATTCCATTATCATCTGATTTACTTTTTTTATGATTAGAAATCAGCTATAATTCTTATTGCTGATTATCTCTATGAATGTGTCATTTACTCTTACTACTTTAAAGAGTTTTTTTTTTTAATTTATCTTTGTATTTGAGCAAACTGCGTAGGGTTCTTTCTGTCTGTCTGTCTCTCTTGTAATCATTTTTAGTTTCTTGGTTCTGTGGGTTTAGAATTTTTACCAAAAATTAGAAATTTTCTTTTTTTTTTTTTTTTTTTTTTTCAATGTTTATTTATTTTTGGGACAGAGAGAGACAGAGCATGAACGGGGGAGGGGCAGAGAGAGAGGGAGACACAGAATCGGAAACAGGCTCCAGGCTCTGAGCCATCAGCCCAGAGCCTGACGCGGGGCTCGAACTCACGGACCGCGAGATCGTGACCTGGCTGAAGTCGGACGCCTAACCGACTGCGCCACCCAGGCGCCCCAAAATTTTCTTTTTTTTAAATTGTTTTCAACTTGATACCTAATTGGGTTGTTTTCTTTTTATAGAGATACAAATGGCACCCAACATTATATAAGTTTCAGGTGTACAACATAATGATTCTATATTTGTATATATTGTGAAATGATCACAGTTCATATCCAACACCATACATAGTTGCTATAAGTGTTGCCAGCCTATACTGTAATCTAAGGTTCAGCAGATTTTTCCTCATTTCTGAAATATCTCTCTGTGTAGAGCTAACCAAATCTGCCTGACCACATCAATATTAGGTATCTGGCCTCATTTATAGAAGCTGCCATTGTTTTGGGCTAAGCAAATAAAAGCATATTTCTGTAATTCAGCATATCAGGGCTCACTTTTATGCACAATTCCTTACTCGCCCTGTGAAAATCATGCTCATAATTTTATCTGGGTTTTTCTTGTTGCTGCTGAGGGAATAAAGTCTTCTTATCTTTGTTCCAAATCCCAACCAGAAGTGCACCTTTAAGAGGTGAGTTGGGACAATGTCACATGGTACAGCATGAATACGAACAAGCAAAGGCAAGTTCAGAAAACTGGCCTCAGAAGGATGCAGAGAAAATTTCTCTGGTAATTTGATGATCGTCTTTTTTGGGGGGTGGGGGTGGGACATTAGCATCATTTGGATCTTCCTTGGGTGAAGGTCAAAACCCCCTCCATCTCATTTCTGTGGAAAATTGATGAGACAGATTGCTGCCAGTGAATATTGGATAGAGATGCCAGAGGCGGCACTTTGGGACAGAGAACACAGTTCCTGACTTTGTGTGGGATTGCTTACACTGGATTATCTTTTTCTCAGTTCATCTTGTTTAGACTCCATATGTCCATTTTGAAATAGTTTCATCTCTTACAGTGTGACCAGTGATCTGGATTTATCTGTGGTCTCTTCACCCTTGAGAACAGGTGGCTTTTCACCTTTCCATGATCAAATGAGAAGGGTAAGATCAGGGGAAAGGAGTTTAAAATAAGAAAGATTAAATGTTCATCTGGGTCCAGCCCTATTGACCACAGTGAAAGATCACAGAGAATTTGGAACCCAAGCTTCACATGGTGTTAAACTTTTTCTTTGCCTGGAGAATTCCATGAAGCCATCACCTTCAAAATATGTGGTGACTACAGACAACTAACCACGAATTCCTTATTTGGGGAGGTTAGCCACACGTTTCTTCCTTATAATGGATAGCATTTATTCCCCGGGATTGTTGTGAGAGGTACACAAGCTAATATCTAGAAGAACTACTGCCTATCAAGTCCTCTATGGAATAATAACTGCTTATTTTATTATTATTATAACCAATAGTATTTCTATAAGGAGAGAAATTGGTTGGGCCACATGCATTGGGAGATTGCTGACTTGTTAAAGGGGGAAAGAGAGAGAGAGAGAAAGAGAGAGAGAGCTGCCTTAGTGGCACAGACTTCTGGTCATAATGAGTTGTAGCGAGGCATCGAACATTGCTCTTGGGTTTTGGTCACAAAGAATGGAAAAACAGAAGTAAATCTTTAGGCAGGGGATGGCTTTCAGTTCCAGTTTTGTGGGTTTTTTTTTCTATAAAATGGCTTGTGGTTTGTTTCTTATGCTGCACTATCCAGCCCGATCACAGTTGGGTGTTGCTACCTGTCACCAGTTGACTCTTGCCTGGGCTGGGGGTTGGGGGCATCCCTCCTGACTGTGTAAGGTAAAATAGGCTCTGTGGGCTCCAAATAGCCACAGGGAGCTTGATGATGGTAACTGGCTTTCTATCCCATTACGTGTGAATAAAACGGCACCTCCCACCCTCTCCTTGGGTGTTGTAGAAGAATCCGCAGGGCGCACAATCCTGGAGCTTATGCCTTGTGTCCGGACTACGTGCTCTGTGAATGTCGTCAGAGGGGTCGGTGAAAACAATCCATATTTAGGGGTCTAGAGGAGAGTATCTTTAAAAGCCTTACTCTTTTTTATGCCCATTTTGTAGGCAGCCCATGTAGCGTGGGAATTAGTCTGGTGAGCCTTGTGGACACATTTGCCCCTTCGTGTGACAGTTTGCTTTTCTCACATATGGGGGAGATTAGAAGTCAGCATACTTGTTAAAAGGCCTTCTCCCTAGCTCCCTACACACCAGATTGTCTGGTGAGTTAGGAGGATCGGGCTTATTTATTCACTTCACAAACATAAGTGAGCTCTCTTCTGAGTTGCCTTCAGATATAGTGCCGTAATATCTAGTTCATAGCCAAAGAAAGGAAAGGAAGCAAAGTAACATTGACTTGAAGAGCTCGCCCAAGTTCCTTCCCTGCATGCTGGCTGTAGCAGACACTTGGCATTTTCAGGCCATCTCAGCATGACTCAAGGGTCTGCTCGTCCGTACTCTGAGTATTTCATACTCTCAAAACACGAACTAACAAATATTATCCATCGTTATTACTACTGCTTTCAACACTACGAGAAACACGTTTTATTGCCTCCATTTGATAGACGTTGCTCTTGAGGTTGGACGACTTGCCTCAGTTTCCAAGATTACGAAGTGGTAGAGATGAAATTCGCAATTACAGAACCAAGTCACTTAACTACACATGCTGCCTCTTATCCTACCACTGAGTAACTTTCCGAGGATTACCTGTAATGGAACCAGGATTCAAATGCAAATCTTTCTGACTCTCCAGCCCCAGTCTATCTGCTTTGCCTCACCTTCTTTCCAGGTCCAGCAAGAAGGTAAGAGGCAGAGTTATAAAGTTCGAAGGGCCAGGCGACTCTGCACAGATTGCTAACTCCTTCCCCAGGAAGCGGAAGCTAGGATAGCTAACACCTGGTTCACATTTTACATTTACAAAACATTTTCAAACGTTCAATGCTTTCAATGCTCACAGTAACCCTGAGAAGCGAGCATTCTTACTTCCACTCCCATTTGAGGAAACTGTAGTCCGAGACTCAAACCATTTGCCCAGAATCATTCTGTTCAACTCGAATCTGCCTCGTTTGGCTTCAAACTCTTCATTTCCTCCAGCATACAATTTTACACACACACTTTACCCTTGAGAAAGTTGCGTTCTTCCTTCACTTTGAAACATCTCAAAGAATATCTGTGCCTTTTGTGCATGTGAAATTGGCACAACGACAATTTTTTTTTTTTTTTAATTTTAGCATGCTCCTTTGGACTTTTCTTGCCAAAGCAGAACTCGGATCCTTGCCGGAGTTAGCTCATTATACCCTACATTGTACATAAGTGGGTAGTTACAGGTACATATGACACCGTTTATGACTAAAAATTAGTTTCTTTTTCTCTTACTTGAATTCTTTTGCTGGGACTGAGGGACATTGCTTCCCACGGCCTTTCACAAAAGATGGACAAACAGATCCATCTGTGTGTGTCCTTCCCCCAAGGTGGGGATGCACATACTGAGATTTGCTCCCATCACACTTCTAGGCTTTCTGGTATGAGCAGGAGTGGAATCCCAGGAGACCACTTTGGCTTCCATGCCTGGGTGATACGTTTCCTTCCTGACATAAAAGCGGCCCATGTCTCCTGAGATCTGTGCTGGTCTATTTTCTTTCAACTCTTTTAGCTTACTTAAAGGATACATTTGAATTGCTGATAACGAAGATAATATGATGCCATTTTTACTGGGGGAAAAAAAAGCAAAACCAAAACAAAAAAGAACAACAACAAACTCATCCAGGATCAAGATCAAGGCACTGAAAAGAGAATGGGGAAAACATTAATAATTCAAAGACAAAGAAAATAAGAAATGCATCTCCTAGAGAGAATGAAAGATGGAATGCCATTCTGCCTTTTTTTTTTTACATTTTTTTTAGGACATGCTTCTGATTGGAGAGAAAGTCTCTGTGTCTCTACTGGTTCTGAAGATGAAAATTTTAAGGTGAACTCAATCCCCCAAATCAGAAAATGGCAAGAGTTCAGGGTCAGCTGGCACTTAAACACTGCCATCGATAAGAAAAACCATCCAGGTTACTGTTCTAAATATAACTTCGAAATTTGCTTTTAAAAGAAGGCATCAAAAAAACAAAATAAAGAAGGCATCATCTTCTCATTTTAAAGTAACATACTTAAATATAAATTCAAACAATTGTCGCATAGAAATAAAATGAATTTCAAAGTTTTACTTTTATGATTATAATATAATAACAGTTACAAATTAAATATGGCTTGAGGCTCCTGGGTGGCCTGTTGGTTAAGCGTTGGACTTCGCCCCAGGTCATGATCTCACAGCCGGTGAGTTCGAGCCCCATGTTGGGCTCTGTGCTGACAGCTCAGAGCCCGGAGCCTGCTTCAGATTCTGTGTCTCCCTCTCTCTCTGGCCCTCCCCCACTCCTGCTCTCTCTCCTTCAAAACTAAATATTTTTAAAAATTAAAAAAAAAAAAAAACAAATAAGGGGGGCCTGAGTGGCTCAGTCAGTTGAGCGTCCGGCTTCAGCTCAGGTCATGATCTCACAGCTCATGAGTTCGAGCCCCGCATCAGGACAGTTTAGAGCCTGGATCCTGCTTCAGATTCCGTGTCTCCCTCTCTCTCTGCCCTCTAACCCACTAGCTTTCTGTCTCTGTCTCTCTCAAAAATAAATCAACGTTCAAAAAAATAAAAAAATAAAATAAATAAATAAATATGGCTTACTTCAGAGATCTAAATATGGCTTCATATATACTTTCGGTATCTGTATACGAATATGTAAGATTTCTATTCCATAAATATATAGATAACATTATCTTCCAATAAAATTTATTCTGGCACTTGAAGCATTAGAGGAAAAATCATTTAAAAGGAGATAAATTCTGAAATATGAATATCGGTTAAAATTTGTAACAACCATTCAATAAGTCCATAAGGCGTGGAAATGTAATGTATGAATTCATACTTACTGAGTATTTGTTGGACCTAAACTTTGTGTTTCACACTGTTATCTGGCGCTAAGGATACAGAGCACAGAGTAGCAGTTTGAGCCGGAATTTCGGTTTTTTTAAGTTAAAACAGTTAGTGGCAATTTAAACAGCAATTTCACACGATTTAACCTAAGAAGTAAAACATGCCCCTTGTCCTCATGGGATTCGGCCTGGGAAGGAAGACAGACTTATAAGCAGACAGGTGCAAGCACAGGGTGAAATATTAGAGGTGGCTTTTTAGTGATAGGTTTTTTTGTTTTGTTTTGTTTTTTTAATTTTTTTTTTTCAACGTTTATTTATTTTTGGGACAGAGAGAGACAGAGCATGAACGGCGGAGGGGCAGAGAGAGAGGGAGACACAGAATCGGAAACAGGCTCCAGGCTCTGAGCCATCAGCCCAGAGCCCGACGCGGGGCTCGAACTCCCGGACCACGAGATCGTGACCTGGCTGAAGTCGGACGCTTAACCGACTGCGCCACCCAGGCGCCCCAGGTTTTATATATATTTAAAAGTAGGAGCAGAAGGGATTAGAACACTGGATAGGAGCGGAAGGAGGGGAGATAAGAAAGGGGTGTGTTGCCTATGAAGCAGAGAGTATCATTTGAATCTGGGGGTGGGGGTGGCAGGGTGTATTTCTTTGTGAGTTGTTTTTTTTTTTTTTAAGAGAAGAGAGGAGTTTTTATGTTGAGAGGGGAAAGGAGTCAGGAGGAAGGTTATGGAGAGTGACCCCAAAGATGCCGGACGGGAGGGTTTCTGGCACTGTTTATTTGAATCGTGAGAGTCTACGTACCATGTACATGACTTAGTAAGTAGGAGGCGTGCAACAAATGTTTCTTGAACTGAAATAAAAACCCTGCTGGATTCTTCTAATTTCTGACGGCACATTGTTCTCCAGGGACAATAGCAGATGAGAGTCAATTCTGGGAAGAAATCTTGTCATTTCATTTCTAAACGCGTCAGGTAAATAATGTCAGAAGGGAAAAAAGGAAAGAAGAGGAAAAACAGTACTTTGAAGGACTCTAAACGGAGCCCAAAGAACGGTTTGTGGTAGAGGCAGGAAAAGAAGCAGTCTTATATTCAGAGACGGTGAGCCATGCATAAGAAGGATTAATGAACAAAGACCTGGGTAAGGAAAAGTATTAAAGATAAAAAAAAAAAATCATGAAAATGAGAGAGGATTTTCGAAGCTCAAAGCATAGTATTCTAGAAAGGCAGCAAGAAAATTATTAGTCCTCGTTGACAGAAAGAATGTTGTTATTAATTACCTTGTGAAATACAATGGCTGTCCCTTTTTCTTACAGAAAGCGAATCCATGTAATGTGTGAATGGAGAATTAGCAAACGGTTATACTAGGCTGGGCTCTGCTGAGAAGGTAAAATTTAGAAGGAAGTTCATAGTCAGGATGAGTGGTAGGGGCAAAGAGTCCTATTTTCCATGGCAGAGAAAGAAAGAAAGAAAGAGAGAGGGAGAGAACTGTAGGGTCAAGGAAAAAAGCCTTTCCAAAATTCTGAAGTTAAAATGGACAACTGTGAATTGATTTTTATATAATCTGTGATTCTTTTCCAAATATTCCAAGCCAATCTAATTCTGATTTCAGAAGTTTTTTTCCCCCGTGGAGTTCTCTCGGTAAAGGACAAAGCTTATACATTGTCTCCACGGTATAAAGAGTGCCAAGCCCAAGCCGTTAGGACCCCAGAGTGCCTCCATTTCAATTCTCCCTCCTCTTCAATTTGTGCCTTTCTCCAGCCTCCTGGGTGTTAAGATATCTCCATGGATCTCCATTTGAAAACCATTTCATAACTTAGTTAGCCTTTTAAAAAAAAAAAAAAAGGTCCTTGTTTTTGAAAATTTTATTTACTCCACTAGGGGTCAAAATAGCCCTTCTAAGCCCTACTTCCCTCTTCCCCCGCAAACCTCACCTCTGCCACTTTTCCTGGTGACAGTCACCACATGGGCAGTAAGTGTGCCCCGAGCACCAGTAAGTGTGCACTGGGTTCTGGGTGTGCCAAGTGCGTGACTGAATTACGGATGTTACTACTTCACGGAGGGCCACTGCTGTGCCCGGCTCGCTACGGCCCAAGGTCCTTCACCTGGTCACCAGTAGGGGAACTGATTACTAAAAGTGTGAAACCCAAAACATCTAACTATTTGCCCGAAACTCCAGAGCTCAAAGCCAAAATGAGACCAAGTAAATCTGAATAATTCTTTAAGCAACGTGCAGACATTTTTACAATAGCCTGGACTTCAACTAGCATGGATCCAGGTTCAGAGCCTGATCATAGACATCAGCAACCAAGAGAGTTTAGCGGACGTCACCTTTCTGGGTCTCAGTTCCACCAAATGTGCAAAGAAGACGGTACTCCTTATAGGCAGCAATGGTATGATATAGGTCAAATGCCTAGCATGGTTCCTGGTTCAGAGAAGCCACTCAATAAGTAATAAGTAATTATTAATATTATTTGTATACGTTCCATATTTTCTCAATGTTTCTGGAATGTTAAAGTCCCCAAAAGACAGTCTCAGTGCAACATCGAGGGTCAAGATGAAATGGCTTATGATGTGCAATTTATCAGAGTTAGTGTAATGTATACACCGGAGCCTCCTGCTTAAGAACACACTGAAGGCAATCGATACTTCTAGCACCAAAACTTCCCTGTCATAACATTCTACTTAAACAATCGATAGACAAATAGGAAGACCTTAATGATTTAGCATATTATTAGCATAATGCGGTGTCTACTTGGAAGGCGACTTTGAACTGCAGTTGGAAATTAGAAGCAAGTGATTTTTTTTAAAGGCCACTCTCCTTTTTTTGGCAACTCTCCATTGACAGCATGTTACTTTTGCTTTCTTTGTCAAGCACAGGAAAACAGGAAGCACAAAATCAATTTGGACTGGGGGTGGGGGTGGGAGGCAGCTGGCAGAGAAGCGGGCTGTTCCTTGCAGTAGAGTCTGGTCTACGTGAAGCGGTAAGAGATCACTCTGAGCTCGGCCCGAGTCTCCCTCTGAGCTGCTCCTTTGAGCATTTCTGAACACAGAAGAAGAAACGTGGGGTTTCTGGTCCCCTGAGGAGCTGTTTTTTATTTTATTTTATTTTATTTTATTTTATTTATTTTTATTATTTTATTTTATTTTACTTTCCTTTTATTTTATTTTATTTTACTCTACTCTACTTTTATTTTATTTTATTTTATTTTATTTTATTATTATTGTTTTTTAATGCCTGCTGGGTGTATAAGACAGTGGAGTAAGATGGAGACAAGAAGACTGAGACCTGGACATAGACCCAGCTCTGCAATGAATTAGCCATGTGACCTTGATAAAATAACTGAATATCCCATGGCCTCTGATTTTTTCATCCATGAGGACACTGAACCAGGAGGAGGAGTTTCACACTCAAATTCCAAGTAAGGAATGCATTGTGGGAAAGTCCTGGAGGCGACCCAGAGAGGCTGGTTGGGCTGTGGCCAACTGGGGATATCTTGGGCTCAATCCAAAGACTTTCAAATCCCATTAAAAAATAGTCATGCTCCAGAGAGAACGTTTGCTGGCTGCCAATTTGAGCCCTCTGGACCAGAGGATGTGGAAGGTCTTTCTTAGTTCTATGATTTGGGCCACCCTGGCACGGGAAAGTAACACTAACGGATGCTGAAGGATGTGCAACTACAGTGGTTTGCCAAGTAATGCTTAGCTATGCATTATATGAAAAACTCGAAGTGTGTAAAAAAATACTTACTCTTGCTCTAGATATCCTGATTCTGAAACAAAAACTAAATGGATTCCAGTTTAATTAGAATTAAACCTAGGATTAATAAATGGCTTTCAGGAATTTTTAAACATACCAAACATGTACTACTGTGAAAAAAATGTATTAGATGACAGACATTAGCTTCAGAATCATTTACCATATTCTATGTAACTAGATATATACGCACCAGAAAGTGTTTCCCTTAATGGCCACTCAGCAGGGACTCAATCCATCTGTCTCCATTAAAAGAAAGAGGAAGGGTTTTATTTATAGAACAACTAAAAGTATCCATTGTTGCTTTATTATGCATTTTAAAATTATGAAGAAACACAGATGCTGCTTCCCAAACTTTTCAGCTCAAGTAGGACTTCTTTGATCATTTCCCAAGTCAAAGAGATCAGAACCTAGAAGGCACTGAGTGACCCAAATTATCACCCGATAGCCAAACCTCTCAATAAGCAAATCTCATCCACTTTGAAGGGCTCCTTGATTCTGCCACACAGGGTGTCATGGACAGCGAGGGCCACAGATCACCAGAGACAAAGTAGGATTTTTTTTTGTTTTGTTTAAACTTCTGGTTTTGAAGTAAATACAGGTTCATGGGAAATTGCAAAGATAGCACCCAGCCTCCCCCACGGGTTACCTGTTACACAGAGCCCAAGATCAAAGCTAGAAAACTGACACAGGAACAAAGTATGTGGCTGGGTCTGCAGTGGGGTTGCGTGGGTAGGTTTGTGTAACCACACTGCAGTGAGATACACAAATGTCTCATCCCCGCTACGTTCTCCCACGCGGTTCCCTTTTGTATGCACACTCACCTCCCTGCCATTAATTTTTTTCTCCATCTCTATATTTTGTAATTGTGACGATATTATACAAATGGAATCACATGGGAAATTGTACAGTGGCTTTTTTCCACTGGATTTCTCTCACTTGGCATGAGATCCTTGAGACTTATCCAGGTCGTTTCATTTCTTTTTATGTTGGGGCACTCCTTTGTATTGCAAAGGAGTATTCCATGGTATGGGTTTGTTTAACCATTTGCCTATTTTAGAACATTTTTACTTTTTTCTTGGGTAAATGCCCAGAAGGGGAATTGCTGGGTCACGTGCTAGGTGTGCGTTTAGTTTTTTAACAGACACTCAAACTGATTTCCAACATGGCTGTACCATTTTATAGTCCTACCAGCAATGTCTGAGAGATAGGGCCTCTCTCCATCCTCATCAACATTTAGTATTGTCAGTATTTTTCAATTGTAGTTGCTCTAACAGGTATGTATTGATATCTAATTGTAGTCTTTTTTTAAATGTTTATTTTTCAGAGAGAGAGAGACAGACAGAGCATGAGCGGGAGAGAGGTGGAGAGAGAGGGAGACACAGAATCTGAAGCAGGCTCCAAACTCTGAGCTGTCAGCACAGAGCCCAACGTGGGGCTCAAACTCACAAACTGCGAGATCATGACCTAAGCCTAAGTTGGACGCTTAACTGACTGAGCCACCCAGGCACCCTGTCTCGTTGTAGTCTTAATGGCTAGTGATGTTGAACATCTTTTATGGCCTCACTTTCTCTCCATATATCTTGTTCAGTTAAGTGTCCCTTCATGCTGTTTGCCCATTTTTTAATTAGATTTGTTTGGTCCTTGTTTTTTACTGTTACATTTTGAGACTTCTTTATATAGTCTAGATATGATTCCTGTAACAGATATGTGGCTTGCAAATATTTTTTTCACAATCTGTAGGTTATCTTTTCATCATCGTAACAGGGTCATTTGCAGAACAGAAGTTTTGAATTGATGAAGAAAAGTTTATCATCTTTTTTCCTTTATGAATTATGTTTTTCATGCCTGAGGATTCTTAGTGAAACCCTAGGTCCTGAAGTTTTCCTTCTATGTTTTCTTCTAAACATATTGTAGTTTCATATTTTACATCTAAATATATGATCCATGTTGAGTTATTTTGGGTATAAGGCATTAGATATAGGTTGAAGTTTATGGGTTTTGTTTGTTTGTTTGTTTGTTTGTTTGCTTATAGATGTCAAATCTTCCAATGCCATTTGTTGAAAAGGATTTCCTTCCTCCACTGAATCACTTTTGCACTCCTGCTAAAAATAAGTTGGGCATATGTGTGGGAGACTATCTCTGATTCTACAATCTGTTCCATTGATGGAGGTATCTATCACTCCACGAATGCCACTCAGTCTTGTCTACTCAAACTATAATAAATCTTAAAATTGGGTAGACTGCTCACAGGTTATTCTTTTTCAGAATTGCTTTTAGTTATTCTAGTTTCTTTGTCTTTCATTATATTATTTTGGAATAATCTTTTCTATATAAAAAAATTTGCCATGAATTCAATAGGAATGGCATTAAGCCAGTATATCAACTTAGAATTGATACCTGTATTAAGTAGAGTTTCCCATTGTATTGGAGGGGATTGTAAGTGGTATTGTAATTTTTTTTTTTGAGAGAGAGAGAGAGAGAGAAAGTGGGAACAGAGAAAGAGAGGGGGGCAGAGGGAGAGAGACAGAGGGAGAGACAATCTTAAACAAGCTCCATGCTCAGCACAAAGTCCAATGTGGGGCTTGATCCCACAACTCTGGGACCATGACCTGAGCTGAAATCAAGAGTCAGATGCCCAACTGACTGAGCCACCCAGCTGCCCCAGTGGTGCTGTATTTTTACATTCCAATGTCCGTGTATTCGTTGCCAGTATAGAGACAGACATGCAATCGATACTTTTGTGTGGATCTTGAATTTTGTGACCTAGCTCAGTTCAATTATTAATCCTAAAAGTTTTTTCTTTCCTTTGGTAGATTTCTTGCGAAATTTTACATATATGATCATGCCATCTGTGAATAGGGAAGGTGCCCTCCCTTCCTTCCTAAGATGTACTCCTGTATTTCTTCCTCTTGCCTTATTGAAGTGGCCAACACTTCTAATACTACATTCAATAATAACGATGACCCTGGGGTACCTGGGTGGCTCAGTCGGTTAAGCGTCTGACTTGGACTCAGGTCATGATCTCGCTGTCATTTTGAGCCCTGAGTCGAGCTCTGTGCTGACAGCTCAGAGCCCCGAGCTTGCTTCAGATTCTGTCTCCCCCTCTCTCTGCCCCTCCCCAACTCATGCTCTGTCTCTCTTGCTCTCTCAAAGTTAAAAATAAACATGAAAAAGATTTTTTAAATAATAGCGATGACACTGGTGGTCAATCTTGCTTGGTACTCATTTCTCCCTACTTAGGGGGAAAGCATTCAATTTTTCATCATCAAATATTGTGTTCGTTGTAGGTTTTCTTTTTTTGGATGTTTTTTGGCAGCGAAGAACTTCTCATCTGTTCCTGGTTTTCTGATATCTTAATCATGAATGGGTGTTAACTTTTGTCAAATGATTTTCCTGAATCAATTGATAGAATCATGTGATTTTTTTATGTTAAAATGGCAGACTGCATTATTAATCTTTAACCTTTGAACCAGCCTTACATTCTTCAAATAAATGCCATTCTTTAAGATATAAAATTCTTTCTACCTATTGCTAAAATTATGTTCACTAATATTTTGTTAGGGATGTTTGTGTCTATGTTCATGAGTGCTGTTGGTCTTTATTTTTCTTTGTTTTGTACTGTCGTTGGTTTTAGTATCAGGATAACATGAAACACAAGCTTCATAAAATGAACTGGCAAATTCGATTTCTATTTTCTGGAAGATACTGTGTAGCACTGGAGCTAATTCTTTAAACCTTTCATAATTCTTCTTTAAACCCATTCTCCAGTGAAACTATCTGGCCTGGAGATGTCCTTTTTTGAAATGCTTTTCATTATACATGCAATTTCTTGGATCGTGGCAAAGCTATTCAAGTTATCTAGTTCATACAGGGTGAGTTGTAGTATGTGTTTTTTGAAGAATTGGTCCACTGCATCTAAATTGTCAAATTTATGTGTGTAGAGTTGTGCATAATATCCTCTTATTACACTTTTGGTGTAGAACTTACCCTGTACTTCATCTCTGGTGGAAGTTCTGACTCTCCACTCATCCCCCTCTGATGGCACCTCATTGCTAGCAGATGGGATGGAAGTTAGAGACCCCAATATGGCCTCCACTGACCCCTCGTGGAAGAAGGTGTCTTGTTACCATCCAGCAGAGGTGAAAATTTTGACTTCCTACTCATTCTCCTTTGACATCATACTCGTGGAGATGATTGAGGTATCTTTTTAGAGCCTGGAGAGTGTGAATATCTAGGCTTTCTATTCAATCTTTGGTAGGAAGTGTAGGGAAACAACACATTCCCCTCCCAGCCCCGTGGTATTGGCTACAGTAAAGTGGTTATTACCTAGAAGATTTTCTGTCTTTCTACTCTGCCTTTTTCCTGGTCATGTGACTAAAGAAAACAGGATTCTTATTTTATTTATTTTTATTTTTATTTTTAGTCTGTGCCCAATGGCATTTATAGATTGCTGCCTTCTCCAGTATCTGGTCTGGGACACGTGAGGCAAAAGAAAAGTCAGAGAATTCATCTTCGTGTTGTTCCTCAGGTCTCGATGTCCCCAGTCAGTCTACCTTCTCTCACCTTTCAGAATCTTCTTATGTTTGTCATACGTATAATGTCTAGAGGGGGTGTTTTTGGTACTTGGTGGGAGGAATATAGAAGAGTATTTCTACTCATCTATCTGAAAGCAGACATTCCCCCAAATAAGACACATTTAGTCCAAACTTTTCACATTCTTTTGCTGGTTCTTCTTGAACCTTTAGGCATATTTCCCATATACTTTCTGACCAAATTATGTAAGGAAGGATATAATAAATGTAAGATAAAATTGTTTCCAACATAAAACCTGTGAAGAGCCCAAAATAAATCAGGAAAAGGAAATGCATTTCATTTTATTTCAATCAAGGCTTTATCCGGGCAGCCTAGCACCCAACAAAGTATACTTTCCAGTGTTTATATTGCTTCTACCTTAGAGCAGAAAGGCAGGAATTTAGGGAAAATGAGCTATTTTTGAAAATTGTTATGTGTCTTTGGGGGCTAAACTTATACCAGACGGCAACTTAAGGAACGAAAAGAAGTTAAAATACATTAAAATGTGTATTTTGACTGGGTGATAGACTCTAAACATATCTCCATTTTTAAATAGCACAGGAGAACTTAAAAAGGCTTCCTTGGAAAAGGCAAATTCTCACATAGGTATTAACAGCCAACACATGACTAGATTTAAACTACCTGGCCCAGTCTTGGTGGTGGTAGCATGTGCCTCACCTGATGTCCTGTATCAGTGTCTTAGTGACAAGGCATTTATATTTCTGCTTTCCTGGATTTCTAACTGAAAAGGAGATGGAAATCCAAATTCATGTTTTGGCAAAACAGTATCTCAATGATAATGAGCATACGTATTCATTTGTGGTTAGGCAGTTGAGTATCATTTAGATTAGGATTAAACTTAGAAGTCTACAATGTGATTTTCTACCTAACTTTACCCTCCTAGACACTGCTCTGCATAACGAGCTGGTTCGAGAACACAGACAGTATTTTGAAAAGCGTTAGGTCTAGACGTTCACTATTGTTCATTTTTCATTATTTATGCTTCATGTACCTAATTATTGCTCTCACTGCTTTGGATGTGTCTGAATTAATCAGATATTTCTAATACCAAGCCAATTACCTAAGTCATAATGAGATGCAACTGTGTACAATAAAATGCAACTTTTTCTCTTTTGATTTCGTGACAAAGTCAGCAAAAGCCCTCCGTATTTCTGTAGTTCACAAAACACTTGGTATCGAAGTTTATAATATCCATTGTTCTTAAGAATTACTTGTAAAACTGTTAAGACTCGCTCAAGATTTTTAACAACACATTGTTAATAACTTGATTTGCTATAAGCAGATGACAATGATTCACTTCTTTGAAAAAACAGTAATAAGATTAAGGCTAGATAATTAAAAATTAGATAACAATGCACATGCTAACAAACACCAGCAGACCGCATTACTCCTGTGGATGTAACGCAGAGTAAGTATCAAAATATTTTCTTTTTTTTCTTATAATATAAATAAATCATAAAATCTATAAGAGGTAAGCATATTACCATTTGCAACTGGATCACACTGGGGCACTTTTGACAACAGTATTACCTGGATCTAATGAATTCCCAGGCTTCAATTTCCAATTGCATTTCCTAATTAAGCAAGACAATGTGCAGAAATGGTCTGCTCTGTGCCCGATGCTGGGTCTTGTGATAAGTTTTACATGCACGGATCATCCAATTAAGCCCCACGTCCCCCTCGGTTGCTACAGCTTAGAGAATCCAAGTTTTGTTGCAGTTGGGGTGAGTGTATTACATCTCTCCCCAAGTTCCTTCAGTGAGCAAGCTCCAAAGTGGGAAATAAAAATCAAGTTCTGCTGATTCCGGCTTTGCCTGTTCTGCTGCGTCCAGCCCAAGCTCTTCTGTTTGCCATAAAATGGAAACCGTTATCATGTCCTCTAACGGCAACAGAAATGCTTGGCTAGATCACTTCTCTTCCACAGCGATTGTAGAAAATGATTCACGAGCTGGTAGTTATCATGGGAGTTACTTTTTTACCAAAAGGAAAAATACACCACTTGTGATTTTTCGTGTAACCAGTAAGTATTCTGTCCTGTGTCGGAGCAGGTCTGAGCCAGAAGCCGCAGTGCCTTTTGCGTTCACGGATGCCTCTCTCGCAGTTAGCTTTTTCAAATGCTAGCCGAGGCCTTGCCCCCTTTACCCGTGCAACGTTTGCAAAGGCACAAGGACAACTGCCTCCACCCTGAGCGTGTCCACCTGCCGGCTGAGGCATCCTGGTTCACAAGGAGGAAATCCTCATCTGCATGCAACCTAGGAGAAGCATGGGACAAACCTTTCCTTCTCAGAGAAACACCCGACTCCGGGTAAAGCTGAGTCATAAGCGCCAGCCTCCTTTCTTTGTGAGATAAACCTGACAGTTTGGGTTAAAACCATTTCATAATCTCCTAGATCTGTAAGCCTTGCCAAGAGGGCTGTGCCTGACCAACTCTGTCCAGAGCTGGAGTTTCCATGATGGAAGAAACTTGTTCTAAACGCAAGAGCCTCTCAGCAGAAATCCCCTGGAAGAGGTGTTTGCAAAACCAAGAAAACCACGGCTCGAGGCATTAGCTGCTTACTTTTACAGTGTCCGGGCAGACGACGGGTCTCCTGCAGTGAAGACACCAACACCCTCGCCATCAAGTGTTGCTAATCCGTATTTTATTCTAAAGAGTTCACAGGCTCAGATTAATCAGAGCCAATTATTGTCAGGAGAAAGAGGGAGAGAAAAGCCAACAAATTTGTATGTATTGAATGTCACCCTACCTATATTTACCGTTGAATCCTCACAGCATTCTTGTGAGGATTTGATTTTCTCTGTTTGGCCAGTGAGCACGCGAGACTCCAAGAGGTAGATAGTTTGCCCGGATTCACAAATCGGGTAAATGGCACGGAAAACAGAGAGACTACACTAAGCATGTCTAGTTATTAAGTATCTACTACTGTGCTAGATGCTACATTTATTTTTGCTTTTATTTTTTCATTCAAGTATAATTAATATACAGTGATATGTCAGTTTGGGATGTGCAATAGTGATTCGACAATTTGTGCATTTCTCAGTGCTCATCGAGGTAAGTGTGCTCTTAGTCCCTCTATTGATTTGTCCCATCCCCCCACTCACCTTCCCTCTTCTAACCACCAGTTTGTCCTCTGTGTTTGAGAGTCTGTTTTTTCATTTGTCTCTTTTATTCTTGTTCATTTTTTTTTCTTAAATTCCACATATGAATGAAATCATATGATATTTGTCTTTCTCTGACTTACTTTACTAACATTTATACCCTCTAGGTCTATCCCTGTTGTCACAAATGGAAAAATGTCATTCTTTTTTTGTGGCTGAGTAATATTCCATTGTATATGTATACATACAATATATATATATATATATATATATATGAATACACACACACACACACACACACACACTACATCTTCTTTATCCATTCATCTATCTATGGGCACTTGGGTTGCTTCATCTCTTGGTTATTGTAAATAATGCTGCAATAGACATCGGGGTCCATATATGTTTTTGAATTAGTGTTTTTGTTTTCTTTGCGTAAATACCCAGTAGTGGAATTGTTAGATCATATGTAGTTCTGTTTTTAATTTTTTGAGGTACCTCCAGACTGTTTTCCACAGTGGAAAACCAATTTTCATCCCCACCAATAGTGCACTACATTTAGTCCTCACGTGACTCTATAACTTAGGTGTTATTTCTCATATGACAGATAAGTAACTGAAGCCTCAAAAGGGCTTGATGGCTTTCCCAATGTCACATGGCTACCAATTCAAAACTTTATGGGCTGCTCCAACTCACTCCAGAGCTCATGATGATCCCACCGGGTCCAGGGCTTTCTGTCCAGGTGACATCAAGGCAGATGGCTTGCCACTGTGTCACAACACCTCCAGGCAGAAGTATTCATAATGAAAATACCAAATGTTGAAACGTTGAGCTCTGTCAAACAGCTCAGTTTAATTCACAAGCCACACATCCTCCATAAAAAAGTAAAAAAAGAATTCTGGGGTGTCTGGGTGGTTTAGTTGGTTGAGTGTCTGACTCTTGATTTCACCTCAGGTCACGATCTCATGGTTCTTGAGATCACACTCCGTGCTGGGCATGGATCCTGCTTGGAATTCTGTCTCTCTGCCCCCTTCCCCACACATGCTCACTGTCTCTCTCTCTCTCTCTCTCTCAAAAAAAAAAAAAAAAAAAAAAAGAATTATGAGAAGTTTGCAAGCGAAATACCAGGTAGAGGAAATGAGAATCAGGGTACGACAGCGTATTGCCTCTCTGTGTTGATTTGTGGCTTTGAAGGCCATTTGCTATTCTGGAGAGAGAATGGAGTCCAAGGTTGGAGAAGCCCAGCCTGACCTGTAATCTGGGCTAGTCTCATTGGGCCAAATTTGCTCACCTACAAAATTATTTGATTAGATTTAATAGTAAAACTAAGACACCCTCTTGACCTTATTATTTATTTATTTATTTATTTATTTATTATTTTTTAAATGTGCATCCAAGTTAGTTAGCATCTAGTGCAATAATGATTTCAGGAGTAGAATCCAGCAATTTGTCACCTACGTATAAGAAACACCCGGTGCCCATCCCAACAAGTATCCTCCTTAACGCACCTTGCCCATTCAGCCCATTCCCCCACCCAAAACCCCTCCAGCAACCCTCAGTTTCTTCTATATATTTAAGAGTCTCTTATGGTTTCTCTCCCTATTGTTATATTGTTTTTGCTTCCCTTCCCTTATGTTCATCTATTTTGTATCTTAAATTCCACATATGAGGGGAGTCATATATTTGTCTTTCTCTGACTGATTTCACTTAGCATAATACCCTCTAGTTCCATCCACATTGCTGCAAATGGCAAGATGTCATGCTTTTTGATTGCCGAGTAATACTCCATTGTACATATATACCACACTTTCTTTAACCATTCATCAGTTGATGGACATTTGGGCTCTTTCTGTACTTTGGCTATTGTTGAAAGTGCTGCTATAAACATTGGGGTGCACATGCCCCTTCGGAACAGCACACTTGTATCCTCTGTATAAATACCTCGTAGTGCAATTGCTGGGTGGGTCGTAGGGTAGTTCTATTTTCACTTTTTTTTTTTTTTTTTTGAGGAACTTCCATACTGTTTTCCAGGGTGGCTGCACCAGTTTGCATTCCCACCAGCAGTGCAAGAGGGTTCCTCTTTCTCCACATCCTTGCCTCTTGACTTTTTTAAAAAGATTGTTAACAATAGCTAAAGAAGCAAATACTGTTGTAGTCATTTATAATAAATCTCACTCTGAAATATATAATGTACAGCCTCCCTAATATTCCTTAATAAATTTACCACTCTCTTCCAAAAAAAAGGGGGGGGGTGCTAAGTTCCCTTCAAAACATTACAGCACCTTGAGAAAATCACTTTAGGATTTGTGTGTGTGTGTGTGTGTGTCATTATCCATAAAAACCAAATAAAAAATACAGGCATGATGGCTAAGGCTTATTATGTTCTAAAGGCATCAGGCAGGAAGTCCAAAGGCACTTTATCAGTTTGAAACACTTTTACTGTGATGATTTCTCATTTTATTTAAAGAATTTCAAAATTAAATTAAAAATTAAGTGGGGGCCTTGAATAGCTTCTGTTATGCCAAGGAATTGTCTGTGGTTGCCCAGACACTGCTATCAGGTGAAACAAGGGGTCTCTTCATGACAACCATACCTAATGCCCGCTTATCCTTGAGCACAGAAAGCTAAGCAGTCAATATAAGAAGGAATGTATACAAGTGTATGCACATGTAGATACCACATTCAATCATTTCAGTAACATAAAATAAAAATTAATAGACATCCTCTGTACGTATTAATTCAAAACACCCAAATGGGTAACAATGTGAAAAGTAACAGAAAAAAATGTAGTTGTTTGTTCTCATTTGTTTGCTTGTTTGTTTATTTCTGAGCTCTTATGGGAATTATTCACTTAATACAGTTGTTAAAGACATAAAGGCTACTTACTACAAGGTACACCTGAAGAACTTGGCAATAAAACAATTATGGATATCTTTTGAGGTAAAGTATAAAATCAAACTATAATGATTTGAATACGAGAGCCACAGGTCATCTTGGGGAAGGATGATGGCTGTTATACTACCCTGGATTGATCACACCTGCCTGAGTGTATGAATTGGTCAAAAAAGGAAACTTGGACCAGGAAGAAACGATGATCATTATTTCAATGTTTGTTTATTTTTGAGAGAGAGAGACAGAGAGACAGAGAGAGAGAGAGAGTGAGCAGGGGAGGCGCAGAGAGAGAGGGAGACCCAAAATCGGAAGCAGGCTCCAGGTTCTGAGCCGTTAGTGCAGAGCCCGATGCGGGGCTCGACCTCATGAACCATGAGATGATGACCTGAGAAGAAGTCTGATGCTTAACCGACTGAGCCACCCAGGTCCCCAGTGATCGTTTTTTCAAAAGGTGTCTGCCACCAAGGTCACCATTCAAAGGATGTGTGGTATAATGGCAAATGTATATTTGCTCTTTGTCCCTGGTTCCTGGCACAGAGCTAACTAAAACCCTAGCAATTTCTTGAGTGGGCAGGAGCTTCTATTGTCACTCATAACAAAATCCTTTCAACCATACCTGTGTTATGCTAATAGAGTGATTCTAGCAGGCTCCTAGATGGCTTCTGGTTGGGCTGGTTGCCAGAAACACCAAGGTATGGTTAAAAGGCTGGAATTTTCAGTTCTCACTCCTACCCCCTGACTGCTGGGGAGGGGAAAGGAGCCAAAGGTTGAGTTCAGTTACCAATGGCCAACGATTTAATCATCATGCCTATATAACAGAACCTTCATAGAAACCCCTTAGACAATGGAGTCCAGAGAGCTTCTGGGTTGCTGAACACACCAGAGTGACAGGATGGCATACCCAGGGAGGGCACAGAAGCTCTGTGCCTCGCTTGCTCATGCCATACTTTAACCTTGCATGTCTGCTATTTGGCTGTTCCTGTGTTGTATCCTTTATAATAACCCAGTAAATGTGTTTTTTCTGAATTCTGTGAGCTATTCTAGCAAATTATCAAAGTTGTAGAGGTGTCATGAGAACCCCTGAATTTATAGCCAGGTTAGACAGAAGTATAGGGACCCTGCAGGGACTTGAACCTGCAACTTACATCTGAAATAAGGGCAGTCTTGTGGAACTGAGCTCGTTAACTTGGGCGGTCTGCATTCACTCTGGACAGTTTGCATATTAGTCTGTTTGAGCTGCCATAATGACATAGACTGGGTGGCTTAAATACTAAAGATTTCTTTTTTTATAGTTCTGGAGGCTGGGAGTTCAAGATCAAAGTGCCAGCATGGTCAATTCCTGGTGAGACCTCTCTCTCTGCCTTGTAGCAGCTTTTGTCTTCCTATGTCTTCACACAGACTTATTCCATGCACGTGTGGAGAAAGAGAGAAACCCCCCACCGGGGGTCGGGCTTCAACACAGAATTTGGGGAAACACAAACATTCATCCCATAACAATTATTGACTGCGAATCGGAGGGTCGGTGTTGGAAAAGACACCAGGTTTTTGGCATCAAGAAAAAAGCCTCTGGGGATGCAAACAAAATTTGTCTTCAGGAAAAGGCTTATCGTTTGATTAGGAAAGCGTTGTCATGCTCCTTTTAGGTTCTGTAGGTTACTGCTCCAGCATTCAGTCTTGAGAGACAGACTGAAATGAGAACCTGAGTTGCCCTTCAGCCCCCACTAAGATGGCCCATCCAATACCTCAGTCGCTCAGTTCCATGACCTAGCCCTGTAAGACTTTCTTCCCTCTGCCTCAGCCATGCTCTCTCAAAGTCATGCCCAGGACTTGTCACCAACTGACCTTGATCCACCCCAAGTATTCCACATTCTTCCCAATGGGAAGAGGTCTCCAAGGATGCCTCCCCCACGTTCCAGTCATGTCCCAATCACCATGTCCCAAATCTTTCTTTGCTTCCTTCTTACTCAACTTCGATTTCATGTCCCTCCATTTCAGAGACAGCTTTGTCACGACCCTAAACTGCTTTCTCCCTTTTTTTTTTTTCATCATATCCATCTGCAATGATCTACAATTCCACCCAACCATTCCCTCACCAGGCAAAGATTAAACCTTCTTCTTAACAGAAAAGTGGAAGCCATCATTTGGAATATCCTTCAACATCCAAATTAATCCACCCTGCTGTGTCTAGAAACATCCATTTTCTTTCTTCCTGTTTTTCTCAGCTGTGCCCTTCCCCTATCCAGAGCTAACCCCTGTGCCAGTGTTTTGATCCTAAGGTAGCCGAAATTACTAATAATCCCCTCTGTCTAGTGTAATCACCCACATAGATCCACCCTATTATTGCCATTGGCGCTTAAAGTCCCCCAACTAAATCAGATACATGATCAACAAAAACCTTTCTCTATCACACTTCCCTGTTCACACCCCAAACTTTTGCTTTTCTACTCCATAGAAAACCTCCTGAGTGACTGGTCCCTACTGATTGGTTCCATTCCTTCCTGTTCCCTTGGGGTCATTTCCCCTCCTAGTGCCTTGTGGGGCACCTCCCTCTCCTGGTTATCGCCCTTTCTGGACACACGCTCCTCTCCACAGCCACGAAATGCTAGTGCCTCTTGCAACTCGTGTTTTGACCCTTTGCTTTTTCCACATTGTACTCTTTTCCGAGGACAATCTCACCCACCCTCAACTACCTCTTCAAATCAACTGTTGAGAGAGCTCAGGTCTTTCTTCCGAGCTCTAGCCAGCATAACCAGCCACTATTAACAGGTTAATTGAGTATCTCAAATGCACCCAAACTCCACATGACCAGCACTGAACTCATGATTTTAGCCTCCAAGTCCTGCTTTTTCCCTAGGGTTTCTTATTTCAACGTGCATCCTTTCAGGTGCAAGAGTCACATCTGTGGCTTTTCCTTCTTTTATTGCTAATATCCAATCCATCGCTGATTCTTCTTCATGTTCTTCCTCTCCGATTCTCCGATCCTTCCTCCTGTCCTTTCTTCAGTTGGGGGGCAGTTTTTAGTTCCAACATTTATCATCTTTGGATTGGACTGTTTTCTTCTGCAGACTCTGGCACACCTCCAGTACTTCCTCCACACTACGACCAGAGTGGCTCTTTTTTCAAAATTTCTATCTGAGTTCTGACAATCCTCTGAGTTCCTGCATGGTCCAGCCTCTCCGCCTGTCTTTCCAGCCTCATCGTGGGCTTCATACAACTCCTCTCTGCACCCCTGCTCTCCAGCTGCGGTGGACATCTTCTGTTATCCTAAGTGACCGAGCACCGACTCTGTCTGGAAGGCTGTGCTTCTGTCCACTCCTCCTTCTCTGCTGGCTTACCAGCCATGTCTCCTGATCAGTGTGAATGTGACTCCGCCTTCCTGATGCCCAGCCTAGGCTAGAAGCTATCGTTTAATGCTCCCAAAGACCAAGTTTCTTTTCTTCAGAGTACTAACCTCACTTTGTGATTATATACTCATTTGTGTAATTATTTTATTTAATGTATAGTTGAGAATACGGGCTGTATGTTTTTTTGCTCTCTGTTGTATCCCAAGGCCTATCACGGTGTTCGGCACATGGTAGGCATTTAATAAACATTTTCTGAAAATGATAGTATGATTATATAAAAGGGGGAATTTTTTAGTTTGTTATTAGTTTTAATGAGAATGCTTCGACGGTCATTTTATTAAAACTTACATACGCCATCTTTTATTATTAAAGTAAGTGGTGCTTCCCTTGTATCTAAACAGCAAGAGAGTATCTATACAGAGTCGTCAGAGTAATCTATAGGTATATTTGGGTCAAATGCCAATGAACAACTAAATAAACATTAAAATAACCATTCGGCTCAGAGCCTGAGGCCTGCTTTGGATTCTGTGTCTCCCTCTCTCTCTCTCTCTGCCCCTCCCCCATTCACGCTCTGTCTGTATGTCTCTCTCTCTCTCTCTGTCAAAAGCAAATAAACATTAAAAAAATAAAATAAAATAACCGTTCAGATTATGCAACAATATGAATAATTTTTAGAACAGAGCTAAGTGCAAAACTAGGATACATAATTGTACGCCCATTTTTTTTAAATAAGGGATTTTGCTATTTTTACATGTACGCTGGGAAAGGTAGTTTGGGAGTTTAAGAGAGAAGGTGGAGATCTCTTTTTTTAATGTTTATTTATTTTTGAGAGAGAGAGAAAACATGCACATATGAGAGGGAGGGGGAGAGAGAGAGGAAAACCTGGAATTCAAAGCAGGCTCCATGCTGACAGCAGACAGCCCGATGCAGGGCTTGAACTCACAAACTGTGAGATCATGACCTTAGCAGAAGTCAGACACTTAACCAACTGAGCCACCCAGGTGCCCTGAGATCTCTTAATAGAGTAGGATAGTTGTTGCAACAACATGGCAGTGCAGAAATTGCCACGAAGGGATGGTCTGTGATGGACCACGGCCAATAATCTTTGGGAGCAGTGACAGCTGGCCAGTCTGGTTAGCTCTTTTTTTTTTTACCCCTTTTCTGCTTTGAAATTCCCTTATGACACGTATTTCCAGAAAACTAGCTAACGAGGACAGTTAAGTGTTCCACTTTTTCTGGGAACTAAAGATAAGGTTAGATACAGGTGTTGGGACTCAGTAATATGAGTGAGAGATAAAACAACATAGAGATAGCAGTAAGTTGGCAAGAAGCGGCTGGGGAGGGGATTCTAGGAGCAGGACTTTGGAATGACAGATAATAAATGATAACTAGGACAAGAAATTCTCAGAAATATTTGAGAAATACTGAATTATGTTACAGTCACACCATATGGGAGCTATAAAGTATTTTGTTTGGATATTAAGAGTAAGGCATGATCCATGAGGATTATAAAACAGGATACTCACTTTACACAAACAGAAAGAACAGCCCAAGACTCAAACATTGGAAGCACCTTCGTGCTAAGCCCCCGGACTCAAGGATGTTATTCCACTGGCAAGATAACCACAAATGTGGAGATAAATGCATCAGACTATCTTAGTCGGATGTCATTATATATTCAAATCACTTATTGATTTTCCTTGATCTGACCCCCTGCTCGTTCAGTAAACTTCTGATTATATCTGACTTCCCACATAGAACTAACCAAGAGACATTGCCCTTCAGGGTTTATGACAGTTCATTTCTCACTGCAAATTAATAAATCGATGTTCTGATTTTATCCATTGACCTCATGCATGCGTTTATCTTAAAGACGAAACCACTCTCCATTTGCTGTTGGAATCGGTTTTCAAAGCTAACAAGGTAAACAAGTAGCCTCTGTACTGTGAAAAGGCTACCAGGGAAATGTCATCCTTTGGGATTCTCTTCCCAAGTAATCTGCCTCTTTCCCACTGGTGCATTTTCTCCATTCGACCACCCTACAAACAAATATCTGTGTTAAAAAACATTTATTATAGGGCCACTTAGGTGGCTCAGCTGGTTTAGCCTCTGACCTTGGCTCAGGTCATGATCTCATGGTTGGTGAGTTAGAGTCCTGTGTAGGGCTCCGTGCTGACAGCTCAGAGCCTGGAGCCTGCTTTGGATTCTGTCTGTCTGTCTGTCTCTCTCTCAAAAATAAATAAATGTTAAAAAATTAAAAAAAAATATTTATTATAGGGACACCTGGGTAGTCGGTTAAGTCTCCAGCTCTTGTTTTGGCTCAGGTCATGATCTCTTGATTTCAGCTCAGGTAATGATCATGGTTCATGACTCAAGGTTCATGAGTCCCATGTCGGGGTCTGCATTGACAGCACAGAACCTGCTTGGCATTCTCTCTCTGTCCCTGCCCTGCTTGTGCTCAATCTCTCTCTAAATATATAAACGTAATAAAAAGAAAAAAACATTTGTTATAGAAATAAGCATAAACATGAGCCCTTATTTTGAGAGTTTATAGTCTTTGGGGGAAGAAGAAATCTTCACAAATACCTTCATTCATTCAAAGTATTTATTGATTGAATAGTGCCATATGTTAATGATATAGAAAATAATTACTCGAATAAATAAAACTATTTTTCAAAAAGCAAAATAACTACATATAGGATTCAGAAAAATTAATTCCACTCTAGGTAGAGAAATCGGACCTACATGGAAGAGGGAAGCATTAAATTAGACTTGAAGGATACAAGAGGTTTCAATAGATTTTAGGAGAGTAGAAAGAGCAAAAGAGAGAGAAGAGAGAGGGTGAGTTCAGATACTCAAAGTAAAACAATACCACTTGTTATGAGTTGAATTGTCCCTCTTCTCTGCTCCCCCCACTTCTTACGTTGAAGTCCTAACCCCAGGAGCTGAATGTGAACTTATTTTGAAATAGCAGTGCTGCACTTATATTTACTCAAGTTAGGATGAGATCAGTGGTGCGGGCGCCAGTCCGGTATAACTGGTGTCCTTGTAAGAAGGGGCAATTTGGACATACAGAGGGAGGATGCCACGTGAACGCGAAAATTGCTTTCCATACACCAAGCAGAGAGGGCTGGAACAGATCCCTCCCCCATAGCCCTTAGAACGGACCAACCCTGCTGACAGCTTGCTCTAGGACATCTAGCTGTACAACTGTGAGACAATCCATTTCTGTAGTTTAAGACACCCAGTGTGCAGTCATTTGTTATGGCAGCCCCAGAGGACCGACATACCACTGCTGACATAAGAGTCCCAGATGTAAAACTCATAGAAAATAAGACTAGATGGGTGTTAGAAGTGGGTTATTTGTTGGTTTGTTTTGTTTTTTTAAGAGTCATAAACATCAAGCACATTATCTTGAAAAGGTTGGGAAAGGGGCAGGAAAATAATTATTTACTAATTCGGTACCAGTTAACACGTATTGTTAAGTAACTTTATCTCATTTATTTCTCACAAGAAACCCTGGGAGAAAGGGTGATTAACACAGCTATGACCCGAGGACCAGTCGTCAGAAGTAATCAATAAATGTGCATTAAGTGAATAAGCAACCAATGGTACTTTGCCCTTGTTTGGGCTCAGCCACTATAAAGTCTTAGTATTGTGTTTTCGGCTTGGTAGGTTTCTCATAATATTTCTTGAGGAGGTTGCCAAAATGTCCTGACTCTCTCCACAGTTCCTATTAAATGTGAGAAATAATGAACGTTCTCACTAGTTGAAGGGTCAGTATCTCAAAGAGGAAGATTCATGTCCTCCTTCCGAGTAGCAAGTTCAGAAACAGAACAAATTATATTTTAGCCTGAAAAACCATGGTTCCTTACATGCCCTGCCTACACGCCTTATCTCCGTTTTAAAGAAAATAAATGCTTTGGTTTCTAATTCATATCCCTCGCTAGGGCATGGAGAATAGAGCAGCGTGGCTAGTCGAAAGTACTATCTCCCATAGTCCTTTGCCTTTTCTAAGACTCCTTTATTTTTCTTAGGCTTGTTCGGCTAGAGACAATGATGATGTCGGGCTGCCCGGATTACTCTAAATCTGTTGCAATGAAACAAGAGGAGAAAGCCCTCCCACCCAGGAAAGGAAAACCACTGACTCTACATCCTTTTCCAAGAAGCATCATGGAATCTCGTGTCCCAGTCCGCGTAGCTCACCTATACGACGTACATTTCTCAACAGTGCTGAGGAAGGAGGTGTTCAAGAGGGTCACAGGTAAGTAAGCACTCTTGAATAAAGAACCAACTTGAACCCAAGCTGAACCCTACCTACTCAAATTTAGGCCTAACTGTACCCTTAGAAAACTGAGAGGGGTACCATCACATGAGAAACCAGAGAACCTCCTGGGAAAAGAAACAAAGAGTTCGCCTCAAAGGAAGAGGAAATTCAAGTTCTGGAAGCTAAGGATCCCTGAGAGGGAAGGACACCTCTAAGCCAGGCCTGCTGCCTCTTCTCCAGCCTGTCTCCAGGTGTGGTCACCAAATGCTCTGACTGAGTCCTAGTGAAAGAAGACCACCACACGAGGAAGGCATGAATGAAGGGATCTGCTATGGTCACCCTGGCATTGGCAGACGTAGCCACCGTGGCCGAGGTGGACACACTCTCTTCGTTTTAGATCTCAGGGGACAACTTCTCCTGGGGACTCCCATGCCTGTCTGCGGGGTGCTCGCAGACGGGAGTGGTTCTGAAGGACATGTGGGTGGTAGATTGGACAAGTGCAGTTCGGTGCTTGCCTGGCCCTTGCTGCTCTCCCGCCACACTGGACTTTTGTTTATTCCTGGAATATGGCAGGGCTGTTTTTTCCCAAGAGCCTTTGCACCACTGCCCGCTCTGGAAGCCCGTTCTCTGGATCTTGGGTGGCTGTTCTTCCTGTCATTCAAGTTTCAATTCAAGTGTCAGTCTTTCAGAGCAGTTTTCCCCAGGTTCTCCACCCACTAGCCTGGCCCCATTGTACAAAAACTGTCTCACCTGGTAGTTGTTACATCACTTACTGACACATATGGCATTTTAAATGTGTGTCTACTATACGCGTGTTATTCTTACTTACTGTTGTATTTCATCATCTATCTCTCTCCCAGTGAATGTGAGCTCCAAGAAGACAAGACCCTGCCTGTTCCATCCCTTCTTGTGTCTAGTGCCTAAAACAGTATTTGGCAATGGATAAGCTCTGGATAAGCCCCTGTTGCCTGCGTGCATTCTTACCCTCAGATAGGTGTGCGGGAAAACCATGGAATACAAATGCATGGGTATGAACTTATCTTGCTGGTATCTGGGTATCAAGTGAGCATCTAGAATAATCTTGGGACTCAAGGTAAGCAGGAATTTTAAGAACAAGGCAGAGTCATTGGTGATGAGAGGAGCCCGGAATCAGGAGAGGAGACTCAGGCACAGAGGCTCATTTGCATTCAGCCTTCAGCCATTTCTTGCACTTGGATGATACACAATGACGGCCGTGCACCCTCCCCTGTTGCAGGGGTCCAAGAGCAGCGGGACACGTAGCCTTGGCCAGACAGTACCTTTCGTCTCAGTCGAGTGGCACTAAGTAAGCACCTCCTCGGAGCACGCCTGCGCCTCCCTTGCTAACATTTCTTCGTGCAGCGGTTGCCATGGCACCGACCTGCCTGGTTGACGTCTAAATATAGTGATAAAAGATTTCATCTGCTCTCAACTACTAAAAGACAAATTTGAAGAGCAAAGAAAAATAAATGTTTCTGTGCCATTATTTTTTTCGGGGGGTGGGGGGAGAATACATTTTCATCTTTTTGGTTAAGACAGTGAGAAAGAGTGATTGATGGTTTTTATTTATATTTGAGGTTGTTTGTTGCATTACCCATTGATGTTGTGCTAAAGTTTGCTTTTTTAAAAGATCATAAGCTATTTGGGAAGTGGGGGGGGGGGTGATAAATAAACAACTGTGTTCTAGAATGACTCTTTTAGTAATGCTCAAGTAGGTATGACATACGTGGAAATTACTCAGGAGAAACACCTTGTGATGACTCAAAACATTTTAGGCAGAGAGGAGAAAATACATATTAAGGGGGGGGGGGGGGAAGGGGGCGTTTGTTTACCTAAAGGCATAACCAAAAGAAAAAAGAAACACAATATTGTTTCATGGCCACAGATAAACTTCCTATGCATTATATGACCCTTCACTTTACAAGAGCCAAGATGACAATCCCTTGCAATGGTTGTATTTACTAAAAGGCCTTTGAATACAATATAAGAATTTGTGCCCTTTTCCAGAATAATGAGAACAACTTGAACTTTGAGAGAACTCACAAAATGTAAAGTTTCCAGGAAAAAAAAAATACAGTGTATGAAATCATAAAAGTACCCATTTGACTCTGGAGTCATAAACTGTTCATGTAAAGCAGACTGATTTATTTTAAAACCAGCCACTTTGAACAACATGTCAAACAAGTTGTCTCTTTCTCTAGGGAGATTCCTTCCCCTAGACGTGGTTTGCAAGGGAGCCCTGGGCTCAGAGTCAGAAGCGTGAGTGCTTCTGGCTGTGGAAGGGGGCTCTGTCTGCTCACCCCTCGTCTCTGGGCTCCCCCAGAGCTTGGCACACAGGAACGACCCCTGTAAGCCAGTGTGGTGCCTCTGGTGGATGCTGACAGAATCTGGACAGTTGTCCCTCTGAAGCGAGCATCCTGACAATAAAATGGAGCTTGGCCAAGCCTGAATCTGTGTTTTTCCAGCACTAATGTTGGTGGACACCACACCAACCAGTAGGGACTAGTTTACTCAGGCTGTGTGCCCTGGGGAGCCCAACGCCAAAGCCTTGGAAATGACTGGTTTCTGAGGTAGCGAATCGGGCTGGGAGCCATGCTCATCAACAAGGCATGTGTGAAAACATCCTGAGAAGGTGCTGCCTGCCGTCAGGGCTGCCACGTCTTGAAGCAACACCCCTGTCTGCAGCAATACAAAGTCTGGAAGATTAAGCCATTGGGTGCCAGCCTTACTCACATCTATTGTTCCAAACACGGCCTTCCCAGTGCTCTTTTCACACAGCAGCCCATTCAAGATGGCTGCCTCCGCGGTGAGCTAAGTGGGCACAGTGTTCACATGAGGGCCCTATGTTTGTGCTCCTCTCCAGACTCAGTAGGGTCTCCTCCATCTTCCTCACATGAACCAAGTGCTCAGCTGCCCCAAAGTTCTTTCTGTCATAGAAAAATTCTGAAAAATTTATTTCTACTAAGATGTCAGTCGTATAGTTCAGCATCAAGAAACACGAAGGAGTATTTTTTTGAATAGATACATGAAGAAATAGGATAATGTTGAATCCAAAGACGTAAACTGCTCACGCCCACCGTACCTGTTTCTCAAAATGTGCACATAGTCATTAAATTGTCCTGTGTATGCAAATGTTGAGTGAAGGAATTAGTCATATTGACTTCAGCCAGAGGAAAGTCATGCAGGGCAAGAAGCATGAAGCCAATGGACTTGATAAAGAACAAAAACAGACGTTGGGGGATGTCTCAACAATCAGCATCTTCAACTCCCCTTATTTTTTTCTGTGATGTGTGAATTAGTGCATCATTAATGAAGCCAATAGTACCTCATTGATTGCCTCATGAATTTAAGATAATGGAGGTTCAAAAAAAAAAGATAATGGGAGTTCTATTTTGGAGGGCGGTATGGGGAGAGAAGAGGAAGAGGTAAGGTGAATATGAGCAATGGTTGAACTCCTTTCCAGACTATTCTGCCAAAACTATCCAAATCCTCTGAGGGGGAGGTGATGGAGTTCCAGGAATTGTGTCCAACTTAAACTCCATCAGACTTGGGCTATGGTCCGTATTCTGGGCAAAGGTGAGGGTTTAGGAGGAACGTCTACCATAAATGCTCTGGGAGTCAAAAGGCCGATCAGGTCAAACACAATTGCTCTGATTTAGCCAGCTCTTCTCCGCGCGCCCCCCACCCCAACACCTGTGACGCAATCTCACAGGTAATTCTCACCCCTGTCTTGAGCCATCTCCCCACCTGTTAGGTTACATCCATTCAGGCTTCATTCCATTAGAAACTTGTTTCAAAAACCCTAGTTCAAATCACTCATTGTCTCTAACTGCCATAATGTTCACAGTGCCGACAGAGGATGTTGTACAATTGATATACCTCCTTTTATATAATTCTCTGGCTCTTGTGTATACTTTTGTGTCCCCACTGCATTGCAAGTGTCCTTGAAGTCAGGGGTCATTCCCACCTTCATTTAAAGAGCACACTCTAGGGGAGCCTAGGTGGCTCAGTCAACGTCAGTTGACTGAGTTGTATGGTTAAGCATACAACTTCAGCTCAGGTCATGATCTCACAGCTCATGAATTCAAGCCCAACATTGGGATCTGTACTGACAGCTCAGAGCCTGGAACCTGCTTCGGATTCTGTGTCTCCCTCTCTGCCTTCACGTCCCCCACTTGCACTCTGTTTATCCCTCTCAAAAATAAATAAACATTAAAAAAATTAGAAAAAAAATAAAGAGCACACTCTAAAATCTCATGCCCCCAACCAACTGGAAGAAAAGACACTGAATGAAAGAACATGCAAATAGATATATGATTATACATTGTAACAAGTGAAAAGAAAAAGAACCAAATATTATGAGCAAACCAATACTGACCAAAGCTTAGTAATCAAGGAGGAAATTGGTAGGAGATGATGTAGCACAATTAATCAGGGAGGTGTGCATGGAGGGTCTCAGAAGTCACTACCACAAATCTAATCTAAGGTTTTATTCTAAGGACAAAGGAATCCAAAGAAAGGATTTAGGCAAGAGAGTGATATGATGTTATATTGCCGTCACATCTTTCTATGAAGCAATCAACAACCCAACTTTAGACACACAGCAAAGTTTATTATTCCAGCCATGTGGAAGAAAGAACAGAGAGTAATTGTGGTTGAATGGGGTTAGCACTGCAATTACCTTTAGCTAGACATGGGCCATAGTGACCCTTTACTATTACGAAGGAACAAACACTAGAAAAAGCTACAATTTGCTGTGTTACATTCCTTTTTTTCCCTTTCCATTGGAAATTTTGTCAACTTAAGTAATGTGGTCAATTTACATAGATGCGAATTTAGAGTCCAATCACTATTCCTGAACAAATCTTATTTTGGAGAGAAGTTTTTTTTGTCAAGGAGTGATTTTTAACATGTTTAGATTCTTTACTGAGTTGAAGCAACTTATGTCTCTCTCAGTTGAGGAAAAAAACCCAAACACATAAAAAGTACATTACCCTCTCCATATGCTCTTTGAAGACGCTTCACTAAAATTGTATGGTATACATCATCAATATCTTGAAGTCTGTCCCCGAACCTGCTCAAACACACGGATCGGCTGTGATGACTTCTTTCTTCATCCAGTCAACAAGTAGGTTTTAAGCACGGATGTGACACCTAGGGGCCTGCTCTACAGGTTGTTGGGGCAAAATCTCAGGGAGGTCACAATCCCAGAAATGCACATCTCCACTATCTCTTTGCCTTATTTATCTGGCCTCTTGTGGATGCTGGATGTGATTTCCATTGTTACTATGTTTGAATATAAAACTGAATGTTAAATTTAATATCCATTGACCTACAGCTGGTGTTCGGCTCACAAGGGGAAAGAATCTATCATTTTCTAAATGAGCTTTCAGTTCATGGAAAATCATTTTGAATGTTGATGTTTTCCATTTTCCTTTGCACCGTGCTAGTCTTTGGGGTGTAACAGACCTAATATTTGTGTTCTCGGTAGTTGGATTGTTATATAACTAACGTAATATTTTGACAGCATTTTATTTCAGTGGTAAAATATAGTTGCTGTTTTGTAGCATCTTTGAGACAAGACAGAGCCTTACAAGAAAAAAGAATATTTTTTTTAAGATGGTCGATGAGATTTGAAAAATTAAAATCCCATTTTTCTTACTCTCATGAATGTTTTTTCTTCTAATCCTATTGGAGCATTTTTCCTCCTTGAAAACTATGTGGGATTTAGGCATAAATGACAATTGCACCTTTTGGATATTGTCTTCATCTCACTAGCTCAAAACCGTATTTGGCCATTCACTGAATTAATTTATTTAATGAAATTATCTTCTCTTTCAGTATCTAGTAATTCCTGCACATTTTATTCTGTATTGAATGCTTTCACTAGTCCCCAAATAACGTTAATGAGCGTGTAACTGTTCCTTAGAGCAAAGTGGTTAAAAGTGAGGTTTCCGGAGACAGTGGGTTGGGGTTGCGGTTAAGGGTCAGGGCTAGGATTAAGGTTCAAACCTTGGCTTTTTCGCCTTCTGTCCGTTCTCTATCACTTAGAGTAAGTTATTTAACGGTACCCGAGTTCCCTTGCTAGAAAAAGGGAATATTAAGAGTGCTTGAGTTATGTCCCTGTTTTACGGACTAAAGGCTTAAGACACACAAAGTGCTCAGAAGAACACCGGGCATAAAGGAAGAGCTCAATACAAGTAGTTTATTTCTATCAGATACAAATCTGATGGCAATGCTGGAACTAGTCAGGATTTCTTTAAGAGAAATGGTTCTTGCTAAGTGTCTGTAATGACTGAGAGAGAAGGGTGTGCAGTTGGGTGGGGCCTCGTCCCCTGCTCCCAGCCTGCCCATCCTGAGCTTTAGGGAGAGCAGCTGGGGTTCATCCCTGCCCCTCCCCTGCCCGTTCGGGAAGGCAGCTCTTACTTCCAGAGGCGTCCCGTTTCAGTGGTGGAAAGGCCCACTGAAGTGTCAGGAGATTCCAGACTGGCAGAAGGAGACTACAATGTAAACCCATCCAGCTGCATTTAAAGCTTATGGAGTAGGGCGCCTGGGTGGCTCAGTGGGTTAAGTGTCAGACTTCAGCTCAGGTCATGAGCTCACCATTCATGAGTTCGAGCCCCGCACTGGGCTCTCTGCTGTCAGCACAGAGCCCACTTCACATCGTCTGTCCCCCCTCCCTCTCTGCCCCTCCCCCCTCTCTAAAATAAATAAATATTACAAAAATCTTAAAGCTTATGGGCTTGGAAGATAAGATTTTTCTGGGCTCCCTCCCTCCAATGGACAACAGGCTTTGAACTAAAACCCGTTTTCAGATTCCAGTCATGTCTTTCATCCAGCAACCACCAACCAGGCTGCCATGTCTGATGGAGCAGGGATTTGGAAACTCATCCATAGGTACTGCAGCCAACCGAGATCCTAATGCCTCTAAAGGTAAGATGCCAAGGGCCAGTAACCTTACACCTTACACTGGCATTCATTTCAAATCAACCAAAGAGCCCAAAGAAATTCAGAGCTAATCATATATACACACACATAAACACTGAACGAAAGAGAGGAAGGAAGGGAGGAAGGAAGGAAGGAAGGAAGGAAGGAAGGAAGGAAGAAAAAGGAAGAGAGAGAGGAAGGAAGAAAGGAAGGAAGAGAGAGAGACAGAAAGAGAGGAAGGAAGGGGAAGAGAGAGGAAGGAAGGAAGGAAGGAAGAAAAAGGAAGAGAGAGAGGAAGGAAGAAAGGAAGGAAGAGAGAGAGACAGAAAGAGAGGAAGGAAGGGGAAGAGAGAAGAAGGAAGGAAGGAAGGAAGGAAGGAAAATTTTTCTATCCTGACTCCTTATCCTGACAGTGCCCTCTGGGTTCTGTAGCTGTCCTTAGAATTGACCTCCTAAGGTTTGGGGTAGACTTGCATTTATTATCTGTTCATGGTAGGCTGGGGGTTGGGACTTCTGGAATAAACTGAGCTCCTTCTCAGGGGACAAAGGTGTCTATCAAGATAGGAAAAGGAGGAGAAAATAACGTTCGTGTCCCCCACAGTTTCATCTGCTAAGTTGGCATGAGTTGGTCTGTCTCTTATTCACTGTGCGTTCCCTAGCCACCCTTAATGTCACCTAATTCTAACCAGTTATAACATATCAGGAAAAGAACTGTGCTCAGGTGTGCAAACTATCTTTCTCAAAGGCAACATAGTACCTTCAAGAGAGAAATTCCTTTTTGAATTTAGAAGTATCTGTGACCCTCAGGGAAAGGTGACTACTTAACTCAAGAAGTGTCCTTCTGGGACTTGGATACATCTAAAGAGCCCAACGTCATTTTCCAAATACCCTCTCAGCAGTCAGGGAGGCAGACACTTACCTTTGGAAGGAGTATGGTCTCACTGAGGCCAGTGGAGTTCTATTTTAATTAATGGCGCAGTGGACTCTTTCCTAAAGACTATGGCAACAGTTTTGAAGAATTCATCTACCTTCAGAAGTGAGGGGAAAGGAAGCAGGTACAGCTCAAGCACTGAAAATAGCTCCTGATGTAGATGGTAATTATCAGCTTTAGTTTTTGAATGAGAACACGCAGGCACCAAACTTAAATTATTCAGCGTTAGAGTTGAGGATTGCGTCTGTGTCTTACACTGAGCCTGGATGTGGCTGAGGGCAGTGACAATGACACCCAACCCAACTAAATTCTGGGCAACGCTGGGGGCTGTCCTGGGTGTTTTATAGGTCCTGTCTTCCAAAAAGCTCTAGGAGTTAGTACAAAGGCTGTAGAAGGTTTTTCATGTTTGTTTTATAAACAACAAAAAAAAAAAGTGGCAGAGGCAGGATTGAACTGGGGCACCTCTCTGTGCAGTCTGTGTTCCTAGCAGCTGTTACTGCCCCAAGCCAAGCCACAGAGCTGCAGTGACCGGTCTTGGGTAAGTGAGCATGGAGGGAAAAGGAAAGAGGATGAAAGAAACATCTGGAAAGGGCAAAGAAGTGGTAGAACGAGAGAAAGAATGATGCCTTCGGCTAAGAAAACTAGAGGTTTGTGGGGAGCATGCTGAGAGCGAGTTGGAAGAGGCAGAATATGGAAACGGAGATTTTTCAGTAGCAGAAAAATTATCTGCTTCCTGGAGGAAATAAGTTCCCTAAAAGAATACGTTTTTGTGTTCATGCAACATCCCTCTCCCAATTCGAAGAAAGGGAACGTAAGAAAAAGTCAGGAAACCTGCAAAAGTGTCGCCCACTTTTTCTCTTGTTGAGCAACCTTCTCCCAGTGAGAGCTGAAGACTCCAATGCCTGACCCCCGGGGGGGCTGTCCAGCAGGGAAGGAAGCATGGCTTCTCTCTCGAAGCAGAACACAGTATTCTCATAAAGTAAACACACTGTTAATTGATACAGAACTACACTGAGTCTCCTGGGACCTCTTGACCTAGTTTATTTCCACTGTCAGGGAGAGACTGTGCTACGGCAAATCCAGGACCTTCCCACCATGATAAGTTTTACCATATGATTTGATGACACGTAAAATTCTTTGTCTACAACTTTGAGGTTGAATCTTACTGACGTTTAAAGCACTCGTATTAAGGACAACACTGTACATGGAGAAGATGTCATTGTCCGAGTTTCCAGCTGTGTATCTGACCGTGACACCGCCATGAGGGTCCCTCCCTGTGTGTGAGGGTGTTGGGGGTGTGTGTGCGTGTGCACGTGTGGACAGCTACCAGAGGTGATACGTGTGGAATTTTCCATGGGCTGGCATGATGGAATCGCATAGAGTTAAAGAAGGTAAAGTAAAGGAATAATGGTCCTTTTGAGTAGAACAAGTCCGGTCAATAAAATCTGACCCCACAGAAGTAACGAACATCTCTCCGCCTCAGTTATCCCACAGATAAGAGAGAGACAATGTCTACCTCATGGTATCTTGGCGAGGAGGACCAGCAAGGTGCCAACAAAAGCTCTAGTGCATAGGAAGTCCAAATGTTCACGTTTATCTTGTCATTATTCGCACCCTCTGAGATTTCTGGCTCCCCACACACACTTTAAAGGGAACGTTAAGTCCAGCGTTACCGACTGCATTTCGGTTCTCAATAAAACTTAATTTTATTAAAGTGAATATTTATTTCACTAAAATAACAATGCTACTTCTGGTAGAAGCACTGAGTGGGTTTTGTTCCTCCTTCTGTCGTCACCGTCAGCTGTTTGTTCTGACCTTTCTGTTCCTTTCAGTCACTGAGAAACTTTGAAACAGCAAAATTATTTCATTAAATAATAGAGTACATCCATTCAAACTAAGGTCTCACAACATTGGGAATTTGAGAAGCACATATATATATTTTATAGTATATTTTGTAAATATCCATTTACAAAAGGATGAGAAATCTGAGATCTGTAAAAGTTAGAAAATTCCCCATGTTCCCATAACCCTGTCAACTGATTACCTGTCCTGAGTTTGGTCTCCTGTAATTCACTTGGATGTGTCTACATCATTTGTGTTCAGGTGATAAGTATTTATTAAGTGGTCCACTTTAAGTAATCTAAAATTAGAAGCAGATTAATAGAGAGGTTCAAGGTTTTTAGAGAGAGAGAATGAAGGCAATTTCTTAGGGATCACTTTTCTTTTTTTAATGAAAATGTACTTAGCAAATTAAAACCTGCTCCGTGGTGCACTCCATTTCTGCTGTTGGCATTGTGCAGCATCGGGAATGATATAGCGTCTGCCAGCACGACTCACAGATCATATCTATAAATGATCCATAAGTCATGCGACATAAATAATTGTTATCTTCACTAGGGCAGTTTTTGGATGTCCTAAGATAAATTATAGACTTTTCGAACTGAAAAGAAAAGTTGACACCATTTGTCCAACTCACTCATTTTACGGTTAAGGAAACAGAGATCTAGAAAAGCCAAATGCCTCACAAGTATAGATTTTACATTTCATGCTTAAGAAAAAGCACTGAAAGTAGTAGCAGGTACACTCCTCATAAGAGCTCATCGAGTGACAGCTGCCTGTTTTATGTAGTTTCAAATACCATCGTCCAAAAGCAGGGCTTGACCTTTCAGTGTTTTGCCTCAAAATCGTGACACGTGTGATGAGGAGAAGTGGCTGCCCATAAAAACAGCACCCTCAGCCACTGAGTATCCATCTACATTTGGGAAGAATTTCTGGGAAGTTCTTCTGGAAAACTTCTAGAAGAACTTCTGGAAAGTTCTGGAAAGTTCCTTGACTTGCTCTGTGTTCAAAAACTACCTGAGTAGACCAGATGGAAGAGAATAATTTTTTTAAATAAAGTTTATTTATTTTGAGAGAGAGAGAGAAAGAGAAAGAGAGAGAGAGAGAGGGAGAGGGAGAGAGGGCAAGCAGGGGAGGGGCAGAGAGAGAGGAAGACACAATCTGAAGGAGGCTCCAGGCTCCAAGCTGTCAGCACAGAGGCTGATGTGGGGCTCAAATTCATGAACTGTGAGCTCCTGGCCGAAGTCAGATGCTTAACTGACCGAGCCACCCAGGCACCCTGAGAATAATTTTATCATAAGAAGTTACTCTGGTTAAATGCTATTCTAAGTACCAATAGTGTCATGCTACTCAAAACATCACATTATTTTAAGATTAAAGCCAGAAACAAATGAAGAAAGAAATTCTCTGGTTGATGAGGCATCTAGGGACTTTATCTACCACTGAGATTCCAGGAATAAAATCTTGTTTAATGGACAGGTCATGCCATGGCTCAAGGGGATAAGAACATCTTGCTCTGGGCTTAACCTGGCTTTGCAATGCCATTTTTTCCCTAATAACTTTCCCCCTGGCCCATCTTTTCCTCTTAAGAACAACCTTCACGTCCAATGAAGAAAAGAATTTTAAATCTCCTTGGAGATCTGGGTATGGTAGGAAATTTCACTGAGTTAATAATTCTGGCTTTCTTCCACATTAATTCTATAGGCCTAACAAAAATTTCAGAGAAGAAAGCTCCATGACTGGAGTAGCAGGATAATTTTAAGTGAACAATCAAGAAGACGAGTGGAAAAGCAAGTTGATCCGGTTTAAAAATGTTTCTACTATAAATATAAATGTATAGAATACAGGCATTTATAGAGAAATATTTTACAATACCAGAAATTATTTCCAGTTCCCAATGCACATATCAAGAATGATGGACTCTCTATTTTATTTTAGTTTCGGTTTTATACAGTGGTTGTCAATTCTACTACTTCTCATTTATCATCCACACGTACGTATAATATTCTTCTGGTTAAGAGGACAGAAAATATATTGTCCCTTATCTCAAACACCTGTGTTTGCTTTTGCCATTAATTAATTGAATGGCATAGATGCCAGGTTTAATATAATCACCACCACCTAGCTGCTCATATACCTTGAAAACCAATTCACTGATGTGATGAGTCTACTGATCTAATGAACCAGTTGGGTCCCTTGGTAAGTACACTCCACCAGAAGGGCAATGCCTCGATGACGGCATGGAACCTAATAAAAAGAACTTAGAACTTAAATCCATACAGTTTTTCTTCAAAGAAGGGTAACCCAACTAAACCCAGATCAGGATTTTTAAAAGTGATGTCTGAAGAAAAAAAGGCATAAGTAAGCAAGACCTTCACACAGAGATGACACTTTACTCTCCCCCAGTATCAGACAGCCTACTTCCCTGAAGGGAAGAGGTGATTTTCCACTCCTTGTCTTTGCTTATTCTAGCTTCCTCCCCAGCTGGGATAACTTTCCCTTCTCCAATCTCTTTAACTCGTGAAGATTATTTATGCTTTTTAAAAAAAAAAAAAATCTTTTTAATGTTTTTTTTTGGCAGAGAGAGAGAGAGAGAGAGAGAGAGAGAGAGAGACAGAGCATGAGTGGGGGAGGGTCAGAGAGAGAGGGAGACACAGAATTCGAACCAGGCTCCAGGCTCTGAGCCATCAGCCCAGAGCCCGACGCGGGGCTCGAACTCACGGACCGCGAGATCGTGACCTGGCTGAAGTCGGACGCTTAACCGACTGCGCCACCCAGGCGCCCCTTACTTATGCTTTTAAAGTTTACCTCAGTTGTCATCTCCTTCTGATGACTTCCCTTGTTCACCCTTGACTTTACCTGTAAACCCTATTGTTCTCCTATTTTCTGTAAATTCCAGCTGCCCCTGCATACCTCTCTTGGATCCCCTTCTCACTGTATCCTAAGTATGTCTTCTCATGTCTGATTCACCCACTAGAGTTATAAATCTCAGTGTATGGTTCATAAACGAGTGCATCATAAACACCTATTGATCGTTAGGTTGGGTTCATACCTGAGCTAAGTAATAACCGATAGCTAATAAAACATAATTTATTCACATGTGATTTAGTGATCTTCATTTTTGAATAGCTTTACAGGAAGATATGTAATCACACTAAAGTTTGAGACTAATGTATAAGACCTTGTAACTCCATGAGGGCAAGAAAAATGACTTCTTCATCTATATTCCTAGAATCTTAGCATGGCAGCTAGCACCTGAAAAACGCTTGTGAAATAAATGAATATAAAGGCAGATGAGTCAAAGCAATCCAGAAAAGTAACATAAACAAAAGATTCTTTTAAAAGATAACCGAGATTGACAACATTTTGGAGAGGCAAAATGAGTGGCTTAAACAATGGACATTTATTTCTCATAGTTGTGAAGGCTAAAAGTCCAAGATCAAGTTTCCGGCCAATTTGGCTTCTGGGGAGAGCTCTCCTTCTGCCCTATGGACAGTTTATCTTCTTGCTTTGTCTTTAAATGACTTTCCCTTGGTTCCTGCACGTGGAGAGAGAAAGAAAGTTCTCCGGTGTCTCTTATTTAAGGACACAAGTCCTATCAGCTCAGGCTCCATTCTTACAATGATTCAGAGGTCATCAAAACTGCCATTTCCACCACAAACCCAGAGGGCAGGACTGGTTCCTCCTCCATTTTGAAGGGTACAGCCACCTCTCTTGTTTGAGGGAGAAAGTATACCCTTGCAGAGGGCCTCAGGGCAGGATCCTCACAGAAAGTCATGGGGGGGGGGGGGGCTGCCCCTAGAGCCCAAAGGAGCATGACCACCCTGAAGATCTGAAAGGTCAGGGCTTCTCTGCATCTTGTGGGTGAGGCTGCCACCCCTGTGAGCCTGGAGGGCAGACCAAAGAACCAAAGAGGATTATTTTTAAGCCTTAAAATCTAATGAAATTTGCCTGGTTAGGTTTTGGACTTGCTTGCTTGTCATCAAAGGGATGACAAAACTTACCCTTTTCCTCCTTTTGGAAAGGGAGTGTTTACAGTGTGCCCATCCACCATTATATTCTGGAAGGACATAACTTGTCTGGTTCCACAGTTTCACAGCTGGAGAAGAGTTCTGCCTCGAGATGGGGGACACCCAGAGTTGCACCCATATCTGATTTAGATGATATTAAGATGAGACTTTAGAGTTGATTAAGATGAGACTGAGATTTGGGGGCTACTGGAGTGGAATGAATGTGTTTTGCATGTGAGAAAGGCATGGATTTTGGAGGACTGAGGTGGAATGTTTTGGACTGAACATGTGTGTCCCCTTAAAATTCATATTTTGAAGCGCCAACCACCAGTGTGGCTCTATCTGGAAAGGGGGCTTTTAGGAAGTAATTAAGGTTAAATGAGGCCATAATGGTGGGGTCTTGCTCCAATAGGATTCATGTCCTCGTAAGAAGAGACATCAGAGAGTTTGTTCTCTCTCTTTGCATGCTCACAGTGAGGAAAACCCATGAGAGCACACTCTGCAAGAAGGTGACCACCTACAAGCCAGGAAGAGAGCTCTGACCAGGAACTGAATCCACCCGCAGCTTGGTCTTGGGCTTCCTAACCTCCGGAACTGTTAGAAAATAAATTTTACTGTGTAAGCCATCTAGTCTATAGTTTTTGTTACGGTAGCTTGAGATACACCAAACAACAAAGTTTGAGATATGCCAAACAACAACAATCAACAACAACAACAGCAAAACCAGAACACTCAAATTACAAAAATCAGGAATAAGCAAGAGATGACTTTACAGAAACAAAAAGGATTATAAGAGATTATTATGAACAGCTATATGCCAACAAAGTGGAGAGCCTTAATGAAATTGACAAATTCCTAGAAAGACACAAACTATCAAGACCCAAGAAGAAGTAGAAAATCTGAACAGCTATTTAATAAGTAAAGATTGAGCTATCAATAGATTCTTTAAAACTACCCACAAAGAAAATCCCAGGTCCAGATGGCCTTACTAATTAATCATAGCAAATATCTAAAGAATTAACATCTATACTTCACAAACTTTTCCAAAAAATTAGAAGTGAAGGAATTATTTCTCAACCCATTCTAGAAGGCCAGTATTACCCTGATAATAAAGCCAGACAAAGATACCTCAAGAAAATGAAACTACAGAGTCTTCTTTATTAATATAGATTCAAAATTATCAACAGAATGCTACCTAACCACATCCAGCAGTGTGTATGTGTAGAAGTGTACAAGGCGGGCGCATAGAAGTGTATGCCATGACCAAGTGGGATTTATCACAGGAATGCAAACTTGGTTTAATATTTGAAAGACAATTAATGAAATACGCCATTTCAATAGAAAAAAAAAGGGGGGGGGGCCACATTATCAACTCAGTATATTTAAAAGAGGCATTTGACAAAATGCAACACCCTTTCTTCATTAAAAAAAAAAACAAACTCAATAAACGAGGAATAAATAAAAGGGAACTTCCTCAACCCGATAACAGATACCTATGAAAACCCCATAGCACGCAGCATAGGTAATAGACCAAAAGCTTTCCCTTAAGATCAGGAACAAAATAAGGATGTCTGTTCTCACTAGTGCTAGTGTTCCGGGCTTAGTGTTGGGGGTTTAGTCCGCGCTCTTTGGCAAGGAAAAAAAAAAGTATCATCCAGGTTGGAAAGGGAGAAGTAAAAATCTTTGTTTGCATAGGACGCAAAACTATATGTGGAATTACAGAGAATCCAAGTTAAAGAACTATTAGAGGACAAGAGTCAGGGAAACGGAAAACTAGACAGCACAAAGGGCCCATCTCTTCCAAAAAACATCAAAAAATCAAGCAAAAATTGTCTGATTCAACTCTGTCATGAGTCTGGGAAATTGTTAAAGTTCCCAGAAACCCAGCAAATGATGAATCAAGAGACAATTTAGAGCAGTAAGAAAGCGTTGCGGCACTTTTATATTTGTGGCACTTTTGTTTTTGTGTCATTTTTATTTGTCTTTGTCACATTCTGTCCCTGCCTTATACACAATGTATAAAAATGTAATCTGTGACAATAACAACATAATAACAGCAGAGGGGAGAGAACTATTTAGAAGCAGAGTTTGTGTATGCTGCTGAAGTTAAATTGAGATCAACTCAAACCAAATTGTTATCAATTAGGAGGTTGGTTGTAACCCCCAAAGTAACTGCTCAGCAAATAATTACAAAATAAAGAGATCGGATCACCAATCAAAAATCTTTCAGTCAAAAAATGTCCCAGACCAGAGGGGAGGAGCCAAGATGGCAGAACAGTATGGAAGTTTTTTGTGTGTCTCGTGTCCATGAAATCCAGCCAGACCAACACTAAACCATCCTACATGCCTGGAAAACTGATCTGAGGATTAACACAACAATCTGCACAACCTGAACCACAGAATTCAGCAGGTAGGCGGTGCGGAGAGGTGAACTTGGGGAGCGAGAAGCCGCGAAAGATAGGGAACCACTTTTGTGGGTGGAGAGAGGACGGAGACTGGGGAGGGGGAGAGGATCCGGGAAAAGCACCCCTCCCCAAAAGCAGCCGGGGAGAAAGTGGAAAATTGGAAACAGCCACAGGGACTGAACTAAAAAGGGAGGAAGGAGAAAGGAGAGGGTTTAAGTGCCATTAAGACTGCAAACAAGGGGGGCACAGAGACCGCAACTCCGCAGCTCCCTACCTGGCGGTGCTCTGGTGGGAAGGGCGAATCCCCAGGAGCAGAGTGGGGTCCGGGAGGTGCTCGGGCCACACGGGGAGAAGCGGCTCCACTGCTGGAAGGACATTTGGCGGAGACGGTTGAAGCCACCTGGTCCCGGAAGACCCCGGAAAACGGCCACACTCGCTGGTGCTGGAACAAGGTCGTCAAGGGTGAAGCCCGCTGCCAGGCATGTGTTGTGATTTTCCATAATCCCCGAAACGCTGCTGCTACACCATCTCGCGACCTTTTCCTGGGGCGGGCTGGCACCTGGCCGCCGTCTCGGGGCTCTGGCAGCAGCAGGGTCCCACAAGCGTTTCTGGGTTCAGCTGACATTGGGCTGTTGGTCATTCGGCCAGTGCTCGGAGACCCTCCCGCAGAGGGGCTCAACGGGTCAAGGCCGCAGTCCGTCAGAAGTAAGGGGCGGGGAAAACAGCCGCATCTGAGACAAAACTCAGGAGAGAGGTACTGCCTGGTGCTTGGTCATGGAGAGTGAAGCAGGGAGTGGACAGAAGCTGAAGACAGGACAGGTGCGCGATTGCTGATCGGGGAGAACAGACAGGGTAGCTGGAGAACGCCATTTTCACGCTCCCGCGCACGCGCATACTTACGAGCGCCGCAACCATCCACCCCAGGAGGCCAGCGGCGCCATCTAGTGGAGAACGGAGCCGTTACACCGAGCCCCGCCCAACTGGGCCCACCTTGCTCTTCAAGAACACAAGTCTCACCGAGGGCTTAGTTTATGGACTATAAGGCTCTACATAGACTGACTTCTAGGGGAAAACGAAGTAATTTCAGTCCTACTTCAATCTGTCAGCAGGTGCATCTATTCAATTTTCTTTTTTTTTTCTCTTTTACCCTACTTTTTCTTGAATACAGAAAGAGAAAAAAATTCATTTTTATTTTGTTTTTATTAAAAACATTTTTCTTTAATTTTTTGCTACTATATTCTTTACTTTCATGTAAATTTTTTCAAATTCTATTTCACTCCCATCATCTCATTTTAGTCTACTTCAGTGTATTCATTTTTTCAAATTCTCAAACGACTTCCTTTTTTTTTCTTTCCTTCTTTTTCTCTAATCTATCAAACCACTTTCAACACCAAGACCAAAACACAACTAGGACCTAGCATCATCTATTCGATTTGTGTGTGTTTGTGGGTTTAATTATTAATTAAAATTATTAATGTTTTTTCATTTTAATTTTTTTACTTCAATTTTTCTACCTCATTGATTCCTTTTCTCCCTTCAAAATGACAAAATGAAGGTATTCACCCCAAAAGAAAGAGCACAAAGAAATGACAGCCAAGGATTTAACCAACACAGATACAAGCAAGATGTCTGAACCAGAATTTAGAATCACAATAATAAGAATACTAGCTGGAGTTGAAAATAGATTAGAATCCCTTTCTGCAGAGATAAAAGAAGGAAAAAAATAGCCAGAATGAAATTAAAAATGCTATAACTGAGCTGCAATCATGGATGGATGAGGCAGAACAGAGAGTCAGCGACATAGAGGACAAATTATAGAGAAGAATGAAGCAGAAAAAAAGAGGGAGATTAAGGCAAAAGAGCACAATTTAAGAATTAGAGAAATCAGTGACTCACTAAAAAGGAACAACATCAGAATCACAGGGGTCCCAGAAGAGGAAGAGAGAGAAATAGGAGTAGAAGGGTTATGTGAGCAAATCATACCAGAAAACTTTCCTAACCTGGGAAAGACACAGACATCAAAATCCAGGAAGCACAGAGGACCCCCATTAGATTCAACAAAAACCGACCATCAACAAGGCATATCATACTCAAATTCACAAAATACTCAGGCAAGGAAAGAATCATGAAAGCAGCAAGGGAAAAAAAAGTCCCTAACCTACAAGGGAAGACAGATCAGGTTTGCAGCAGAACTATCCACAGAAACTTGGCAGGCCAGAAAGGAGTGGCAGAATATATTCAGTATGCTGAATCAGAAAAATATGCAGCTGAGAATTCTTTATCCAGCAAGGCTGTCATTCAAAATAGAAGGAGAGATTAAAAAGTTTCCCAGACAAACAAAAATTAAAGGAGTTTGTGACCACTAAACCAGCCCTGCAAGAAACTTTAAGGGGGACTCTCTGAGGGGAGAAAAGATGAAAAAGTATATATAAGTAAATACCAAAAGCAACAAAGATTAGAAAGGACCAGAGAACACCACCAGAAACTCCAACTCCACAAGCATCATAATGGCAATAAATTCCTCTTTCAGTACTCACTCTAAATGTCAATGGACTCAATGCTCCAATCAAAAGACACAGGGTAACAGAATGGATAAGAAAACAAGATCCATCTATATGCTGTTTACAATAGACCCACTTTAGACCTAAAAACACCTTCAGATTGAAAATAAAGGGATGGAGAACCATCTGTCATGCTAACGGTCAACTAAAGGAAGCCGGAGTAGCCATACTTATATCAGACAATTTACACTTTGAAATAAAGACTGTATCAAGAGATGCAGAAGGGCATTATGTCATAATCAAGGGGTCTATCCACCAAGAAGACCTAACAATTGTAAACATTTATGTGCCAAATGTGAAGCACCCAAATATATAAATCAATTAATCACAAACATAAAGAAACTCATCGATAGTAATACCATAATAGTAGGAGACTTCAACACCCCACTCACAGCAATGGACAGATCATCTGATCAAAAAATCCAACAAGGAAACAATGGCTTTGAATGACACACTGGATCAGATGGACTTAACAGATACATTCAGAACATTTCATCCTAAAGCAGCAGAATATACATTCTTCTCCAGTGCACATGGAACGTTCTCCAGAATAGACCATATACTGGGACACAAAGAAGCGCTCAACAAGTACAAAAAGATCGAGATCATACTGTGCATATTTTCAGACCACAACATTATGAAACTCGAAATCAACCACAAGAAAAAATTTGGAAAGGTAACAAATACTTGGAGACTGAAGAACATCCTACTAAAGAATGAATGGGCTAACCAAGCAGTTAAAGAGGAAATTAAAAAGTATATGGAAGCCAATGAAAATGATAACACCACAACCCAAAACCTCTGGGACACAGCAAAGGCAGTCATAAGAGGAGAGTATATAGCAATCCAGGCCTTCCTAAAGAAGGAAGAAAGATCTCAGATACACAACCTAACCTTATGCCTTAAGGAGCTGGAAAAAGAACAGCAAATAAGACCCAAACCAGCAGAAGACAGGAAATAATAAAGATTAGAGCAGAAATTAATGCTATCGAAACAAAACAACAAAAAACAAAAAACAGTAGAACAGATCAATGAAACCAGAAGCTGGTTCTTTGAAAGAATTAACAAAATTGATAAACCACTAGCCAGTTTGATCAAAAAGAAAAAGAAAAGGACCCAAATAAATAAAATCAAGAATGAAAGAGGAGAGATCACAACCAAGAAATAAAAACAATAATAAGAGAATATTATGAGCAATTATATGCCAATAAAATGGGCAGTCTGGAAGAAATGGACAAATTCCTAGAAACGTATACACGACCAAAACTGAAATAGGAAGAAGTAGAAAATTTGAACAGACCCATAACCAGTAAGGAAATCAAATTAGTAATCAAAAATCTGCCAAAAAACAAGAGTGCAGAGCCAGATGGCTTTCCAGGGTAATTCTACCAAACATTTAAGGAAGAGTTAACACCTATTCTCTTGAAAGTGTTCCAAAAAATAGAAATGGAAGGAAAACTTCCAAACTCTTTCTAGGAAGCCAGCATTACCTTGATTCCAAAACCAGACAGAGACCCCACTAAAAAGGAGAACTTTAGACCAATTTCCCTGAGGAACATGGATGCAAAAATCCTCAACAAGATATTAGCCAACTGGATGCAACAATACATTAAAAAAGTTATTCATCACGACCAAGCGGGATTTATACCTGGGATGCAGGGCTGGTTCAATATCCGCAAAACAATTAACATGATTCGTCACATCAATAAAAGAAAGGACAAGAACCATATGATCCTCTCAATAGATGCAAAGAAAGCGTTTGACAAAATACAGCACCCTTTCTTGATAAAAACCGTTAAGAAAGTAGAGATAGAAGGAGCATACCTCGAGATCATAAAAGCCATATGTGAATGACCCAATGCTAATATCATCCTCAATGGGGAAAAACTGAGAGCTTTCCCCCTAAGGTCAGGAACACAACAGGGATGTCCACTCTCTCCACTGTTATTCAACATAGTATTGGAAGTCTTAACCTCTGCAATCAGACAACACAAAGAAATAAAAGGCATCCAAATCGGCCAGGAGGAGGTCAAACTTTCACTCTTCGCAGATGACATGACACTCTATATGGAAAACCCAAAAGATTCCACCAAAAAACTGCTAGAACTGATTCATGAATTCAGCAAAGTTGCAGGATATAAAATCAATGCACAGAAATCGGTTGCATTCCTATACACCAACAATGAAGTGACAGAAAGAGAAATCAAGGAATTGATCCCATTTACAGTGGCACAAAAAAACATAAAATACCTAGGAATAAATCTAACCGAAGAGGTGAAAAATCTATACACTGAAAACTATAGAAAGCTTATGAAAGAAATTGAAGAAGACACAAAAAAATGGAAAAAGATTTCATGCTCCTGGATAGGAAGAACAAATATTGTTCCAATGTCAATACTACCCAAAGCAATCTACATATTCAATGCAATCCCTATCAAAGTAACACCAGCATTCTTCACAGAGCTAGAACAAATAATCCTACAATTTGTATGGAAGCAGAAAAGACCCCAAATAGCCAAAGCAATCTTGAAAAAGAAAACCAAAGCAGGAGGCATCACAATCTCAGACTTCAAGGTATACTACAAAGTTGTAATCATCAAGACAGTATGGTACCGGCACAAGAACAGACACTCAGATCAATGGAACAGAATAGAAAACCCAGAAATGGACCCACAAACGTATGGCCAACTAGTCTTTGGCAAAGTGGGAAAGAATATCCAATGGAATAGAGACAGTCTCTTCAGCAAGCGGTGCTGGGAAAACTGGACAGCAACATGCAGAAGAATGAACCTGGACCACTTTTTTACACCATACACAAAAATAAACTCACGATGGATGAAAGACCTCAATGTAAGACAGGAAGCCATCAAAATCCTTGAGGAGAAAGCAAGCAAAAACCTCTTTTTTGGCCACAGCAACTTCTTACTCAACACGTCTCCAGAGGCAAGGGAAACAAAAGCAAAAATGAACTCCTGGGACCTCATCAAAATAAGAAGCTTCTGGGGCGCCTGGGTGGCGCAGTCGGTTAAGCGTCCGACTTCAGCCAGGTCACGATCTCGCGGTCCGTGAGTTCGAGCCCCGCGTCAGGCTCTGAGCTGATGGCTCAGAGCCTGGAGCCTGTTTCCGATTCTGTGTCTCCCTCTCTCTCTGCCCCTCCCCCGTTCATGCCCTGTCTCTCTCTGTCCCAAAAATAAATAAACGTTGAAAAAAAAAATTAAAAAAAAAAAAAAAATAAGAAGCTTCTGCACAGCGAAGAAAACAATCAGCAAAACTAAAAGGCAACTGACAGAATGGGAGAAGATATTTGCAAATGACATATCAGATAAAGGGTTAGTATCCAAAATCTATAAAGAACTTATCAAACTCAACACCCAAAAAACAAATAATCCAGTGAAGAAATGGGCAAAAGACATGAATAGACACTTCTCCAAAGAAGACATCCAGATTGGCCAACCGACACATGAAAAAAATGCTCAACATCGCTCATCATCAGGGAAATACAAATCAAAACCACAATAAGATAACCACCTGACACCCGTCAGAATGGCTAACATTAACAACTCAGGCAACAACAGATGTTGGCGAAAATGCGGAGAAAGAGGATCTCTTTTGCGTTGTTGGTGGCAATGCAAGCTGGTGCAGCCACTCTGGAAACCAGTATGGAGGTTCCTCAAATAACTAAAAAGAGAACTGCCCTACAACTCAGCAATTACACTACTAGGCATTTATCCATGGGATACAGGTGTGCTGTTTTGAAGGGACACATGCACCCCCATGTTTATAGGAGGACTATCAACAATAGCCAAAGGATGGAAAGAGCCCAAATGTCCATTGATGGGTGACTGGATAAAGAAGATGTGGTACACACACACACACACACACACACACACACACACACAATGGAGTATTACTCAGCAATCAAAAAGAATGAAATCTTACCATTTGCAACTACGTGGATGGAACTGGAGGGTATTATGCTAAGTGAAATTAGTCAGTCAGAGAAAGACAAAGATCATATGACTTCACTCATAGGAGGACTTTAAGAGACAAAACAGAGGAACATAAAGGAAGGGAAACAAAAATAATACAAAAACAGGGAGGGGGACAAAACAGAAGAGACTCATAAATATGGAGAATAAACTGAGGGTTACTGAAGGGGTTGTGGCAGGGGGGATGGGCTAAACGGGTAAGGGGCATTAAGGAATCTACTCCTGAAATCGTTGTGGCACTATATGCTAACTGATTGGGATGTACGTTTTTAAAAATTAAAATTAAAATTAAAAAATGTCCCAGACCAAATGGCTTTACTGGTAAATTCTATCAACCATTTAAATAAGAATTAACACCAATCCACCGATCCATCTTAAATTTTTCCAAAAACCAACAAATAAGCAAAACTAAAAGAGGCAGGAACAGCTTCTAACTCATGCTACAAGACAGTATTACCCTCATACCAAAGCCAAAGATAACACAAGAAGATTATAGATCAATATGCCTTATGAGATTCAAAAATCCTCAAAAAATGCTATACGCTGAATCCAATATCATAGCAAAATGATTATACAACATGACCAAGTGGGATTTTTCCCCAGAAATTCAAAGATGATTCAACATAAAATCTATGTAATATACCACATAACTAACAGATGAAGAAAAAATTGATCATTTAAACTGATGGAGAAAAAAGCATTTGATAAAATCCAGTACCCTTTCATAAAAAAAAAAAAAAAAAGCCCTCAGGAAACGAGGAATAGAGGAAATTTCCTCAATATAATAAAGGGAATTTATGAATAACCAACAGCCAAGATAATGCTCGATGGTAAAATATTGAAAGCTTTTGCACTAAAATCAAGAATAAGACAAGGACACCTACATTTTTTAAAAATGTTTATTTATTTATTTATTTTGAGAGAGAGACTGAGTGAGAGAGAGCAGGGGAGAGTCAGAGAGGAAGAGAGAGAACCTCAGGCAGGCTCTGCACTGTCAGCACAGAGCCCAATGTGGGGTTCCATCCCATGAACCATGAGATCATGACCTGAGCTGAAATCAAGGGTTGGATGCTTAACCAACTGAGCCACTTAGGCACCCCAAGGACACCTACGTTTATCACTTCTATTCACGTTGCACTAGAGGTCATAGCTAGAAAAATCAAGCAAGAAAAAGAAATAAAAGCCATCCAAGTTGGAAAGGAAAAAATTTAACTATTTTTATTCACAGATGATATGAACCTTTATGTAAAAATCCCAAGTGAATTCATGCCAAAACAAAAACAAAAACAAACAACCAAAAATACTACTCGAGGGGTACCTGGGTGGCTCAGTGGGTTAAGCATCTGACTTCCACTCAGGTCATGATCTCACGGTTCGTGAGTTCAAGCTCCATGTCAGGCTCTGTGCTGACAGCTTGGAGCCTGGAGCCTGCTTCAGATTCTGTGTCTCCTTCTCTCTCTGCCCCTCCCCAACTTGTGCTCTGTCTCTCTATGTCTCTCAAAAATAAATAAATAAATAAATGTAAAAAAAGAAATAAAAAAAACATCCTACTCAAACTAATAAATGAATTTGGCAAAGTGGCAGGATATAAAACCAACACATAAAAATCATTTACGTTTCTATATACTGAGCACGAACAACACAAAAAGGAAATTAAGAGAATAATTCCATTTATAAGAGCATGAAAAAGAGTAAAATACTTAAGAATAAACTTAACCTGGGTGCCTGGGTGCCTCAGTCGGTTAAGCCTCCAACTTCTGCTCAGGTCAAGATCTCGCGGTTTGTGAGTTCGAGCCCCACGTCAGGCTCTGTGCTGACAGCTCAGAGCCTGGAGCCTGCTTCCGATTCTGTGTCTCCTCCTCTCTCTGCCCCTCCCCTGCTCATGCTTTGTCTCTCTCTGTCTCTCAATAATATTAAATACACATTAAAAAAAATTTAAAAAAAGAAAGTCCAGAATTAAATATATATTATATTCAAAAATTACGTATAATTTATAATATGCAAATATATATATATATAAAATATAAATATATAACCAGTCGATTGCATTTATATAAACATACAGAATATGTACATCCATAGAAATGGAAGGCTGACTGGTGGTTGCCAGGTGCTGTGGGTAGATGGGAATTGGATATGACTCCTTATGAGACACAATGAATAAAAATATTTTGGAACTAGACACAGGCAGTAGTCACACAACACTGTGATGTACTAACTGCCATTAACTTGTACACTTTAAAATTTTTATGTGAATTTCAGCTTGATAAAAAACTACTAGAACAAATAAATAAGTTCATCAAGGTTGCAACATTCAAGATTCAAGATATAAAAAATCGGTTGCATTTATATCCACCTATAATGAACAATCCAAAAATCAAATTAAGAAAACAATTATATTTGCTGCAGTATAGAAATTATAAAATACTTAAGAGTAAATCTAACAAAAGGGGTATAAAACTGATATGTTGAAAATTACAAAATTTTATTGAAAAAATTAAAGTAAATCTAGGTAAATGGAAGGACAACCATGTTCATGAATCAGAAAACTTAATACTGTTACTATGGCAATACTCCCCAAAATGATCTAAAAATTTCACACAATTTCTATCAAAATCCCAGCTGGCTTGTGAAAAGTGGCAAGCTGATCTTAAAATTCCTATACAAATTCAGAGGACCCAGAATGGCCAAATAAATCCTGAAGAACAACAAAGTTAGAGGACTCATACTTCCTAAATTAAAACCTTACTACAGAGTTGCAGTAATCAGAACAGTGTGAAACCAGAATAAGAATAGACATAAAAATCAATGGAATGGAATTATGAGTCTGGGAATAAATCTTCACATTTACAATCAATTGGTAATTGACAGGGCAAGACAATTCAATGAGAAAAGTCTTTTCAACTAATGGTGCTGGGACCATGGGATATCGATATGCAAAATAATAAGGTTGAAACTCTACCTCACACCATATATAAAAATTAATTGAAATGGATAAAAGACCTAAATGTGAGAGCTAAAACCATAAAAGCTCTAAGAAGAAAACAATGATGTAAATCTCATGCTTTTGAAATGGATAATTGTTTATTGTATACAACACCAAAAGCATAAGATACAAAAGCAAAAATTAATAAAGTTAGTATCATCAGAATTAAAAGATTTTATGCTGTAAATGAAACCATTTAGATGTGAAATGGTGACCGATAGAATAGGAGGAAATATTTTCAGTTCATTTATCTGAGAAGGGACTTATCTTCAGAATGTATAGAGGAATCTTACAAGTCAATTTAAAAAAAAAGTCCAGTTAAAAATAGACAAAGGAACTGAATAGACATTTCTCCAAAGAAAATATACAAATGGCCAATATGCACGTAAAAAGATATCCAACACCATTAGCCACCAGTGTAACTCAAAACTACAGTGAGGTACCTTTCACACTCGTTAGGGTGGGTAAAATAAAAAAAAAAAAAAGATAATAAGTATTGGTGAAGATGTGGAGAAACTGGAATCCTTGCACACTTGTAGAAAATGTGAATTGATGCAGCCGGGGTGGATGCAGCCAGTGGAAAACCATTGGTCAGAAGGCTTGATATAGTTACCCTTTAACTTGTTACCCTAAGCCAAGTCCTAGCTATATCCCCAAGAGAATTGGAAACATATGTCCACACGAAAACTTGTATATGAATCAATCAGAGCGGGTATCAACCAAGTGATGAGTGGATAAGTGAGATGTTGTGTGTCTGTATCACGGAAATGAAGTCCTCGCCCAGTGCTGCAACTGTAGTTCAAGTAATTTCAACATAGGTGAAGCTCGAAAACATTGTGCTGCGGCAAAAAAAGCCAGACCGGAAGGCTCGTTATGCGGTTGTGAATGTGAATTACGCGTTAGTGATGTGGGTGAGTTGAGTAACTTTTCTAAGAAGCTCCGGTGTCCCAGACTCTGAGTTGTATACAGTGGAATGCAGACATACTATCCACATGCCGTCATAGGAGCCTATGACATCAGTCATGTATGTGATTGGAACAATTTTCAAAGAACACACAGGTTATGTTTTGAATGATTTGTACAACGAAAACCGACATCACAGCAGAGCTACACATTCTCATCTTGGAAACTGAAGATAAATCTTGGATAAATTGGAAACCACCTAAGACCTCTTCCATTATATTGAAATCCCTGTTAAGCACAGGCAAGAGGGAACTGCGTCAATTTCAGGTGGCTGCGTCACTTGTCCCTTTAAGACATTTAAGTGTCCCCAAGAAAGAGCTTTTCTTGAAGAGAATCAAATTGTTGAAAAAGAATATTTTCTTTAGTAGCCCATACCATAAAACTGAAAATTTCCTTCACAATCAACTTTGTGAGCCTCTATCAAAAGGTAGAGATCTCTGCACATGTGCTCTGGTTCCAGCTTTGGACTTTACCAGATTCTAGCCCTTCCCACCGATTCCTGGGTTTGAGACCATAGAAATTGGTGGTAGCTAATATTTGAAGAGTGTTTGCCAGTTTAAACTGCATGTTGATGTCTCTTGGCTCACACGATCCTCTGACATAAGCCTTGTTACAACTCTAATTCACACGCGTGGAAACTGATGCCCTGGCTGGCGAAGTGTCTTGCCCGCAGCTTGTGAGTATGGATCCCAGATCCAGGCTCAGACCCCAAAGTCTGCATTCCCTTCACAGTGGCCACACAGACTGGAATTCTGAACCTCCTGGCCAGATGTCCCAGTTTCATTTTCGGTGCCCTCGGTCACGCTTCCATTGTCACTACCCATACTCTGTGAGCCCGAGCCCACGTAGATACGGGGTGAAAACGCCGTAAGATAAAGATCTAGTACTCATATGAGGGCTGTGGCAAAATGCCCTCTGCTTCAATTACACAGATTTCGTCCTGGAAAAGAACACGGCTGGAAAAGACAATGTAGTCGTTGCTAAATGGCTGAGGTATAAATTGTCTTTATGAGCGTACAAATGGGAAGCCTTGAAGCATTGTTCTGCCTCTGGCAAGAACCCTGTGGCTTTATTATTATTCTGTGCTGGTTCCTTTGCTCTTCATAACATCAGGTTCTCCCAGATGGGCATATTCTATTTTGGAGGCAATGAAATGCTGAAGCCGAAGCAACCCTGAACGCGTCCTCCGTTCTGGAACACCACCGAGGCAACACAAACCATTAGGATCTGCTCCCCAGACTGGCTGCCAGTCAGTACTGGGCCAGGTCACAACGGGCATCCTGACATCCGTGGCTTCATAGTGCCCTGTTTGTGGCCACACTGATATTAACCCTTGGTTATGCTGTTCCTGTCTCATCTTTGCTGTGGCTCTATTTGAGAGGTGAGATAAACACTGGATGAGGAGTCAGGAAATTCCGTGGCAGAACCCCTGCATAGCCTCCCTGCCACGCGGTCCAGACCCCATCGAGATTATCTTACTGTTTTATTTTTTTTTAATGTTTATTTGTTTTTGAGAGAGAGACAACGTGTGAGTGGGAGAGGGGCAGAGAGAGAGGGAGACACAGAATCTGTCAGCACAGAGCCCAATGCAGGGCTCGAACTCGTGAACTATGAATTCATGCCCTGAGCCGAAACCAGAAGCCTAACTGACTGAGCCACCCAGGCGCCCCTTTCACTGCTTTTTTTATTTTCAGAGGAACATCAAGTCAGCAAGTATATATCCAAATATTAAAAGCAACTAAAAATTGTATTTTTATTGGAAATGACAATATTAATGACGGCACCTTGAAGACAGGGGCCCCTTGTGAGAAAAATCCCAGAATAAACAAACAGACTTGAGCGAGTCTGAAGGATGATCACGCACCTAAATACTTAATGCATAAATGTGCCTTATTTTATGCCTGGTATTATTAGGCTGATATTGAACATGCTTGACGTTCCATCAGATTGAAGACTGAGTGTCGAAATTCTGGCTCTGAGTATATTCATTGCAAAGGGCTTTCAGGACAATTAGCTGATAGCTCCTATGGGGGCAGGCACAGAACACAGAGCCATTCTCATTAAGCTCTTCCGACCTGAACACACCATGCAGTGAGACCCTCCCCTCTGTGTTTGTCACGAGAAAATCTGACATACTTAACAGATCAGGGGAACAGCCATGCCAAATTGACACGCCAGCTGTGAAAACCTTCGGGGTTGAATTATTATTATGACTCTGGTAGCGCTCTCTCTCTCTCTCTCGTTTTGTTTTGTTTTGTTTTTTTTTCATGGCTTTGAATCATCACCGGCTTTCGTGGAGGGTCCCGTGCCAGCAGTTAATTGCAAAGTTCCAGCCCTGAGTATGTGCCCGCTATTGAGATACACCAGCCAGTGAGTGCGGTCTTTAAAATCACTTTTAAGTAGGCTACCTGGCCCAACGGGTGCATCTTTCACAGGAGGAGGAAGCTGAAATTGGCAGGTGGGCCTGAAGGTTAATGTTCGCTGTGTGTTTCATCATCCCCACCAGTTCCAACACTTAATAACTGATAAAGAGGTTTTCTTTCCATGCTTACACAGAAAAACAACAAGATATTCTTAGATACAGGCTGGTAAACCTTCAAGGGGAGGTTCCCCCCCTCCCCCCCACCTTGCTCCTTTTCCTTATTGCCAGGACAAATGGATCAGAGCCTAATCTGCTTACGACCGCAGTCCTTGCCCAGCGATTTTGATGTGATCAGAGGATTATCTTCGGGATCCTCACGCAAATAGACGTTCATTTCGTTTTTAGCAGGTTAACCCACGTGGCAGACATTTTTGCCCAAAGGCATTTCCGGAGTCTCGGTGTATTACCTCCTTGGGATTATACGTCTGGAGCATATAGCAGCCAGTTTGGAATTATGCTGATAATCTCTTGCATGCTCACAAAAAAGTAAAAAAATACATTGAAGTGGGGGCAGTGCTCAGCTTGATTTTCGCACCAAACGAACTCCGGCTCTCTCCCAGCTAGAAATAATGTTCCAATGAACAGATCATCCAATAAGAATACACAAGTGGTATGTTTTCTCATCGCATATAAAACCTTCAATGCTGAGACTTAGCGGCTAAAATAATTTGAAAACCGAGCACCAAGTCAAATCATGCTAAGCGCTTTATCGCTGAAAAGGATCAAACTCCTGCCTGCGTGGAACATGATGCTGGGTTCCTGTGTAATTCCTGTCCTCCAAAAATATGGAAGTGGGGGCAAAACACAAACATAAGAAATAAGAGAATGCAAATGATTTACTTGTTTACTTGATGGCAATGGATTTCCCATTCTGGACGTCCCTGATGTGTAGACCCACCATATTTAAGGTCCCTTTATTTCCATTTATTGGCAATGCTGTCTCACATCCCTGCCGCTCTCAGAAGACAGGCTTTCAGGACCAACACCAGTGCACAAACACTCTGATCACAGCAAACTACAAAGGTCACTTCGGGGCTCCAGCTTTGGCAAGTTCAACGTGAGTTCCCAACTTTCTATTTTTTTTAAAAAAGCACATGGCCATCGATAGATACGCATTTGCTCCAAGAAGTATAAAGATACATAAAACATCTGTTTTCAAGCGGGTTTAATCATTCTCCGGGAAAATACCTAAAGAGAAAATGATGGTGCTGAGATGCTCTGCCTCTAGTGCTATTCCAGGATGATCTAGTACAATGCTTTCTGATTGAAATGGAATGTGTGCCACATGCACACTTTTATCATTTTCTAGTCCCTTCATTTCAAAGGTAAAAGAACGGAAAAATTAATTGTAACGATACATCTTATTTAACATTACTCTAAAATGTAATCATTCAACTTGTCGTCACTATAAGCACATTAATGAGTGCTTTTACGTTTTTTTCTTTCCAAGTGTTTGAAAGCTGCGGTGTATTTTACAATTACAGCACAGGTTGACCTTAACCAACTACATTTCAAGTGGTTAATAGTCACATGTGATTATTTCATTGTGCAGTGGAGATCTAGGTTGCAAAACGTACGTTTTGGACCTCGTGTGATACATGTGCTGAATCTCATCATGTGTACTTTATACATTATTCATCGCGGTGTTACATTTTTATTTTTTACTACATTTGTTTAATGTTTTGCTTCCTCGTGGTTTTATTTCCTTGTTTGCAAGGTTATCAAGCAGTGCCTTTATAAGAAGTGACAGGGTCTAATTGAAACAGTCCCTCTTACGTAAAGGGGGTGACTTCAGGACAGCTAAAGATGCTGTTTGCTTGGGGGTGTAATAAACACATCAAAGTATGAATTAAGATTTGTGGGAAAAGCCCAATGTCCATCGACTGATGAATGGATAAAGGAGATGTGGTGTATATACAAAGGAATACTACTTCGCGATGAGAAAGAATGAAATCTTGCCACTTGCCACAATGTGGATGGAACTGGAGGGTATTATGCTACGCAAAATAAGTCAGTTAGAGAAAGACAAATATCACATGATTTCACTCATATGTGGAATTTGAGAAACACAAAATTAGGGGAAGGGAAGGAAAATAAGGTAAAAATGGAGAGGGAAGCAAACCATGAAAGACTCTTAATTTTTTTTTAATGTTTATTTATTTTGGAGAGAGAGAGACAGAGTGTGAGCTGGGGAGGGGTGAGAGAGAGGGAGACACAGAATCTGAAGCAGGCTCCAGGCTCTGAGCTGTCAGCACAGAACCGGATGCAGGGCTCGAACTCATGAACCGCGAGATCATGACCTCAGCCGAAGTCAGACGCTTAACGGACTGAGCCACCCAGGCGCCCCAGAGACTCTTAAATACAGAGAACAAACTGAGGGTTACTGGAGGGGTGTTAGGTGGGGAGGATGGGCTAGGTGGGTGATGGGCATTAGGGAAGACACTTGTAGAGATGAACACTGGGTGTCAGATGTAAGACATGAATCACTGGGTTCTATTCCTGAAGCCAAGACTGTATGTTAACCAACTTGAATTTTAGAAAAAAAAAAAAAAAAGAGGTATGAAAACAAATATATGCAGCTCAATCACAAACTTGTGACTAATACAAACCCTGCAGAATAAAACCCTAGGCCCCTACTGTGGTTTTGTGTGCCTTTCAACAATTGAACCCTGCCTTCTGTTCTGGCTTCCTTGCTCTCCAGTGTCCCCAAACCGCCCCATGATCTAGTCATACTGATTTATTTGCAGTAATCATACACAAGCCTATAAGACAGGTGTTTTTACCACTATGTTACAGGTAACGAATATCAAGTTTGATGGGGTTGAATGACTTGCCCGAGCTCACATGTGTGCTAAGAGATAAAGCTGGGAAACAAATCTTCTGACATCTTTGCCGAGCACATCCCCCTCCACAGGAGACAAGAATACTTAGACTCCGGACTTTTTGGGAAAGGGTGTCCTTAGCTAGTCAAATGACAGCTTGGGTAGCCAGACCAAGCTTGGGAACCGCTAATCATTAGCTCGCTGCTCTCTATGAGACAAGCACAGTATTTTATTGCAAGCATTTGACTTGTGTTTTGCGGTAGAATACTGTACACGTTCACCAAATACATAGACGCAAAGAATTATGGTTTTGTTTCCATTTCAAACCATACTAAGTGTTTAACTTCTGTTATTTCAAAGGCTGATCAGTCTCAGAGCTTGACAAGGTAATTTGAGGGAACGCTACAATTGATGCCTTTGAAACTACTGTTGTGGCTTTGGGTTTTCCTCCTGTTGTTTCCAAAACCCTGGTATTTTATGTGGGTGAATAAAAAGTTGTTTTCGTTTAGGAAATTGCTGGTGTTAAAGGAACGAGTCTCTTGGTTAGCAAATATTTTAAAGGAAAGATGGTGCAGTGACACATAGAAACCATTTCCTCACTTTTGAGATGACAGTGGCTTTATGATTGTCCAACCCGTTTGCCTTCATGCTTTCTCCTGATTCTTTCGGAGCCTACTTTATGCAACATGTCAGCACTGATAAGGACTGACATCAGTAAATCAAGATGTAAAAAAATCAAAATGTGTGCATCCTATTTTACCAGGGCCTCCTGCTACTTTGTCATTGTCATCATTGAAGACAATAAAGAATCAGGAAGACGACCAAACTGTGATGTATAACCAACTGGTTCATTTTAAATTTTAAGAAGTGCCTGAATACAGACCACAAAAGCGTCATCAACTCTCTAGTAACCATGGGCGTGAGAAGGCTTGACATTAGAGATGAGATTCACTGGGAATGACAATGTTTGTCTCTGGTGTGGGGCAGGCGAGGCAGGGAGATACAACCGGCTTTGATGATATGAAGGGCAGGCTCGGGCAGATGTGAGACCTTATGTTGACCATATAGAGGGCATCACAAGATTAGAGGCACAGTAATCAAGAAGCAGGAAGAAGTTACCACAAGAAGCAAATGGCATCCCTAATGATGGGCACAGTACAGAGAACATCTCTGAACAAGAAATGCAGAGTTCCTAGTGGGTTACCAGGAGGTTAGGTAAGAGAGAGCAGGGAGCCAGTCATTGTCCTAATGCCCTGTGGTGTAGCAGCCTCTGACTAGCATTCCATCAGTTCGTCAGTTTCAGGTGAGTAGGACTTCCTATACCTCCCAGTATCTTCAAAGAGGAAACAAATGAATAAAAGGCAAATTGTTAATTATTAGAACAAGTCTTGTTTGATAAATATGTGCAAATTTATAATTATTGAATATATCCTAAAAATGGGTTTCTAAAATAGATCTGGAGATAATTCTGTTTGTAAAAGCAACAACAAACAGAATGTTTAAGAATTAAAATGATGTGCCGGGGCACCCGGGTGGCTCAGTCGGTTAAGCGTCTGACTTCGGCTCAGGTCATGATCTCACGATTTGTGGTTCAAGCCCCAAGTCGGGCTCTGTGCTGACAGTTCAGAGCCAGGAGCCTGCTTCGGATTCTGTGTCTCCCTCTCTCTCTGGCCCTCCCCTGCTCATGCTCTGTCTCACTCTCTCTCTCAAAAATAAATAAACATTAAAAAAAATTTTTTTTAAAGAATTAAAATGATGTGTTGGGACACCTGGGTGGCTAAGTCGGGTCAGCGTCTGACTCTTGGTTTCTGCCTAGGTAATGATCTCGCAGTTCATGGGTTTGAGCCCTGTATCCAGCTATGCTCTGATAGCACACAGCCTGCTTGGGATTCTGTCTCCCTCACTCTCTGCCCCTCCCCTGTTCTCTCTCTCTCTCTCTCTCTCTCTCAAAAATAAATAAATAAACATTAAAAAAATGATGTGGAAACTCAAAACAGAAAATATCAAAGAAGAAATATTTGACAAAATAGATGAACATACCACTTCTCCACTATATAAGTCAGCATTCTAAAATTACTGGTAATGTAAATTAATATAAAAGGTTAATGAAATTGCAACGAAAATCCAACCATGATTTTTTTTAAGACTCGGACAGTAGCAAGTGTCTGACCCAAGCATGGCCAGTCATGGGCTGAATGAACTATTCTAATGATTTTATTGAAGATTTGAATGAACAGATGCACATAGTAAGCCAGACGGTGGTGCAGGCAAGTCCAGTTGGAGAAGGAAGTTATTACTTTCTGCAACAAATCTCCTCTGCTGGGAGCAGAGTACCAATGGAATAGAGCCTCGGAGAAGATCCTGACATTCTTATTCCTGTTCCTATTTTTTGAGATTCTTTATGAAATTGCTTATTGTTTTCTTTTGATAGAAGTCCCCTTACTTGAGCTACTTTGACTGAGTTTTCATCATTTGATCAAACTAATCCCTTAGCTAGGTGATTGTTTCTGGGTAACGACATTGTACTTTTTTGTTCATTAATTTTTCTATTTGTCCAGTATTGCCTTTATAATCAGGATTTAAAAAGAGGTCTCCAGTGGACCTAGAGGGAACTATGCTATGTGAAATGAGTCAGACAGAGAAAGACAAATACCATACGATTTCTCTCGGGTGTAGAATCTCAAAACAGAACAACCGAGCAAACACAAAAGCAGAAACAGACCCACAAATGCAAAGAGCAAACTGGTGGCTGCCAGACAGGAGGAGTGTGCAGGGATGGGGAAATGGGTGAAGGGGGAGTGGGAGGTACAGACTTCCAGTTACGGAATGAATAAGCACCAGAGGGAAGTCACAGCATGGGGAGTGCAACCAATGGGATGATAATAGTGTCACCTGGTGACAGATGGCAGCTGCACTGGTGATGAGCCTAGCATAATGGATAGAGTTGTTGAATCATGATGTCGTCCACCTGCAACCAATGTGACATTGGTACTTCAGTTAAACTAAAAAGGGCTGTTGAGAGTCATCGTCCTGGAGGAATTGGCTACTGGACGTTCAGGCAGGGCTCTGAAGACGGTTGGCCCCACCCTATTCTGGGAGCCACCTTTACACGATAGCCATCACTGATTTGCAAATGGGTACTGCGGTTTTGACAAGTGGAAGCGAAATAGTTGAGGAAAGGACACCTTCTTTTAGCTCTCACAGTGATGCTGGGTGGACTAGCGACATCTTTGTTAAGCAATTTAGCAAAGAGAGAGTTGGCACAGGGTTCGAGGTGTGGTTTCGGTGCATAAAATTAAGTCAGTCTCGTGAGCAGAAGAGAGAAAGCAGCCACTGAGGTCAGAGATGGATCATGACTTGTTATATGTCTACAGGAAGTTGGAGCTTGAACTTGGGTGATTTAAGAATATACCAGGAGTATAGGGGCACCCGGGTGACTCAGTCAGTTGAGCGCCAGACTCTTGATTTCGACTCAGGTCATGATCTCAAGGGTCATGGGTTCGAGCCCCACATCAGGCTCCATGGTGGCAGTGCGGAACCGACTTGGGATTCTCTCTCTCCCTCTCTCTCTGGCCCTCCCCTGTTCGTGCTCTCTCTCTCTCTCTCTCAAAATAAAGAACTTCTTTTTTTTTTTAAAGAATAATACCAGGAATACACAAAAGAGCAGCCTGGGAGCAGGGAGAAGGAATATGGAAGTGATATCATTATATGTGGGTAAAAAAATGCACACGTTTACTTACATTGATGTTCGGTAGTTTTTGATTTGTCAACTTTACCTAATATCAAATATTAGCAGATAATTGCCTCTGTTATGTTCCATGGACAGCTGTAGTGATCACAGTTATCAATGAGACAGCCCTTGAATTTTGGTCATGTCCCCACATTTAGTGGGTTGGACAAGAATTCCTGGAGAAACGATGATGCAGAAAGCCATTAGAGTTAGGGCATTATATTTAGTATCATTTCATTCTGGAAAAAGCAGAAATAAATTCAAAGAGCTACAAGCTCACTATCTACAAAGGACTGAATGCACCTATTTCAATCAACCAGACAACTGATTAAGTAAATGTAATGATAGCACGTTTTGACATGACCGATTTTAGCGAAAACTGTACAAACCCATAATATAACTGAATATATACAGGCACAGTAGACAAATCAGACACACCCAGAAATACTATAAGAGGAACGAGTTCTGAATTCTGTACCTCATTCTGTCCTTCAGGAGGCCCCCCAAATTTTGCTTAGAGTGAGTAAGACAGTTTCTGCTTTGAGTGTAGATCTTTTGTCTTTAAATGATATATCATCTGAAATAATAATGTCAGTCCTGAATAACATATAATTTGGGGGTATCTATAAAAATAGTTATGCAACCTCTTCAAGCATATTTTACCACAGTGGTTAATTTTTTAAAGAGGAAAAATTTTAAATCTATGAAACGATGTCACCCAAAGCATTGTTTAAAAAAGTATTCTACACACACACACACACACACACACACACACACACTGAAACACTGGGGAGGGGGAAAGCTGTTCTCAGTCCAGTGGTTCCCTTGTTCAGCTGCTTACCAAGGACAGTTCACCTTGACTATTATGGAGCAGTGGTATCTCTTTGTTGAACCATCCAAGGAGCTTCACCTCCCTTCCAGTTGATCTGTCACTAACCTTACCACGAAGTCTTGCTGGCAGGGAAAGGCCAAGGCTTTGTTACTCCTCCTTCTCCTTGGATAACCTCCAGGTCACAGATGACATTCAGCACGCTCTTGCATAACGGGCACCTGTCTTCACCTGCCCAGGTCAACCGCACACGGAGTGAAGGGGTTCAACTGATCAGGAGCAAATCACAAGAGCAACACAGGGATACTCAAGTGTCTTTGGTAGAAGAGCAGAATTCTGATATGCAAATGTGACGGCTTGTGGGTGTGGTTGTTCTTGTAGCACGATCTTTGTAGAAAGGTCAATAGAGAAACAGCAAGGCGGTGAACAGCAGCACGCCTTCCTTTCTACCTGCAGGGATCCCTTCAAGTGAGGATTTCGATCCCAGCCCTGGGGATGAGTGCCTTCATTGGGTCTCACGTTTCAACAGTAGTGGTTTACAGTTAGTGTGCTGGAGCATACTGAGGGGCCCTAAAACCCTCACAGAGGGGCCTTCAAGTTTCTACCGGTGTGTACAATTTGTTTTTCTAAAAATGATGACACACTTCGAATGACTTTTCTCAGGCAGAGATGGAAGCTGAGGGATCATGGGATACAACTCAAAGCGGACTAAAACTGGTTGCAAATTGTGGGATGCATGAGAACAGCCTCTGACCGTATCTAAAACGGGGCCAAGTCAGGATTGTCAGCAGGTTCTATCAACACCGAGCCATGTGGGGTTTGGAGCACAGAGTGAAGAGTGTAATAACTGTACGAATAATTATTTTCCACTTTCTTGAATTTCTTTTTTAAAACTAGTGCTTGCTTTTCACATCCTTCAGTATTAAGACCGGAAATTCCCATATTGGAAGGTGTGTGACAAACACAGGAAGGTGAGGAACCAGTTTGCTTATTGGATTGGGACCCACCCTAAGTGGCTTCATTTTAACTTAATTGCCTCATTAAGGGCCCCATCTCCCAAAACAGTCACATTCTGAGGTGCCAGGGGGTTAGGGCTTCAACATACGAATTTGGGGGAGACACAATTCAGCTCATTGCTATCATCTGGGCTGCAGATTTTTTGGACACCTTGGTCCTTTCTGCTGTCTGTCTCTTCATCCCCACTGTGTGGTCCAAACTGATTAGTTTGAATATCCCCATGGGTGCACCACCAACATTCGAACTTCACAAATCTTCAATAGATCACAGTTAGTAATAGCTCCCAGGTACACTTCAAGAACCCCACTCCAAAACTGCTGCACGTCAAAGGTGAACTTGTGTATCCCCCCCATCAGGCATCCCAGTGGGAGGATGGCCGGAACTACTGAGGCCAGAACTTTTAGAAAGGATGGAATTGTCTGCGTTTAAGAAAATGCTCATAAAAGTGATCTGGGAGAGGCAGACAAGTCCCCAGAATGTGGTTTGGCGGGAGAAAAGGAAACTCAACCAGTTAAACCTTCAGTAAAATGGAGTAAACAGGAATCCAAGACGAAAGGTCGAGGGAGACTAGACAGACAGGGAGAGCACTGTGTTCCCAGCAGGAGGCTGGAGCTGGAGTTGGTGGAGAGAGATTTTTCAGAACAGGTTCGGCCAAACACTCCATTTTAAGTGACTTGTGTTCTGTGACGTGAACTCCTTCCATATCTGTAGAACTTCTGTAAAGTCTGCTTAGGTGACGCCTCTTTCCTGTGGCTTCTACATGTAGACGCCATGGGAAGTTAGTAAATCCACACCTGCTCTAGCAGGGAAGGAAAAAGGGCGGCATACACAAAGTGAAGGGCCCCCCCCCATTAAATGCATGGCCCTCTGAGAAGCCGGCAGCCTGAAAGGACAGTCCCTGCTTTTAGCACTGTATCTGCAGAGGCAAGGGAAGGAATGAGGCTTTCATGGCACCAGAAAGGGGATTCCAGACAATGTCATCTGAATTCGGAAGGACAGTGTTACACAGAGGACTCTGATCAACCTTGTCTGTCTCTCCAGCTCTCACTGTTTTCCCTGCTCGAAAGCATTCTCATTTTACCAGAACCCCACTTCCTGGTCTTATTGCCTTCTCTTTCCAATCTGAGCTTCATTAACTACTACCACATAAAATATTTCTCACTACTTTCTCTCTGCCTTCTAGTTGTGGTTTTTAAACATGTTTAATATTCCCCCTTAAAAAAATTATTTCTAGCACCCCTAGATCCTGCCAGTTACTACCCCATGTCTCAACTCCCTTTATTTTCATTATTTTGTAAAGTTTCTTTCTTTTGAGAGAGACAAAGACAGTGTGAGTGGGGGAGGGGTAGAGGAAGAGGGAGAGAGAGAGAGAGAGAGAGAGAGAGAGAGAATCCCAAGCAGGCCACATGCTGCCAGTGCAGAGCTCAATGCAGAGCTTGAACTCAAGGAACCGAGAGATCAGGCAGGACCTGAGCCAAAACCAAGAGTCGGATACTTAACCGGCTGAGCCACCCAGCAACCCCGCCCCCACTCAGATCCCTTAAAAATAAAAAATCCTCAAAGAATTTTTCTTACCAGACGTGGTACCTCTCTACTTCCTGTTCATTTCTTGCTTCACTCTGACTTAGACTTTTGGTACCACCACTATATTGTAATTTCTTGTCAAGATCAACAATGATCTCCATCTTGCCAAACTGTATGGCCAGTTGCCAGACTCCAGTTTTCATGACTGTTTGGCACAGTTCATCATTCCCTCTAACCAAAGACAACTTTCACTTGGATTTCAGGATACCATGCTATTTCCTCCTGAATTCGTTGTTCCTCGCTTCTCTTCTTTATCGGCACCTCTCCATCTTCCTAAAGTCTAAATATTGGCATGGCTCGCATCTCAGACCTTAGCTATTTCCTGTTTTTATTTGTACAAATTCCCTAGGTTTCTTCAGCTAGTATATGGTTTTAAAATTTATCTAGACACTAAGATACTTCAAATTTACACTTTTATCCTGATTTTCTCCTGAGTATCAAAGGTGAATGCTATCCTCAACCGCCTTTCCAACATTCTCTACTTGAAAAATGGCATCCCAAATGTAACTGAATTCTTAATTTCCTTCCACCCACAACCCCCCTTCCCATCTCCCCTGTTTCAATTAAGGGCGATGCTGTGGGCCTAGCTGTTGAGGTCATATCCTAGCTATCAAATTCTTTGCATCCAAGCCCACATCCATTCTGAAAGCAGAGCCTACTGGCTTCTCAACCTTGCTTTTAAAGTATTTCCTCCTGTCCAAGCACTCTCCCAGTTTCCATACTACTATAAACAGGCACCAGCTCACAGCAAGAGTATTACAGTAGTAAATTTATGGCTCCCCTTTTGCCCCTTCCAGTGGATTCTTTAGGCAGCAGCCAGGGTAGTCTTTTTACATATAAATTAGATCATACCACTCTCTAGTTCACTAACTACCTACTGACTTCCTGTCACACTCCAAATTCCATTTAAGTTTCCAAATCTCTGCACAATCTAAAGCCTCTACTTCTCCAAACTTACCTCTTACATCATTGCATTTTCTTCTCCACCATCTAGCAATACCTCAAGTGTACTTTCCTCTGCCTGGATACTCTTCCCCAGGTCTTCTCTGGAATCTCCTTTCATTTTATTAATGTCCATATTCAAACAAAACCCCTTAGCAAGGTCTTGTCTGATCAACCTGTCTGTGATAGGTCTCCTGATAAGTCCTCATCTAACTGTTTCTTTTCCTCCATGTGCTATTTGACATTATTTCATACACTTATTTGTTTATTTTGTGTCTCACCTGCTAAAATGTAAACTCCATCCATACAACTCAAGGCCAAAAAATATATGTGTACAAACAATCCAACTAAAAGTGGGCAAAAGACGTGAACAGACATTTGTCCAAAGAAGACATCCAAATGGATAAGAGACACATGAAAAGATGCTGAACATCATTCATCGTCAGGGAAATACCGATCAAAACCACAATGAGGTATCACTTCACACCTGTCAGAGTGGCTAAAATCAACAACACAGGAAACAACAGGTGTTGGCGAGGATGTGAAGAAAAAGGGATCCTTGTGCACTGTTGGTCAGAATGCAAACTGGTGCAGCCACTGTAGAAGAGAGTATGGAGGTTCCTCAAAAAATTAGAATTGGTGCTTGATCCAGTAATTCCCCTACTGGGCATTTACCCAAAGAATATAAAAACACTATTTTGAAAAGATATATTCATGTCTATGTTCATTGCAGCATTATTTACAATAGCTGAGTTATGGAAGCAGCCCAAGTGTCCATCCATTGATGAGTGGATAAAGAAGATATGATGAATATGTATATATATGAATATATAGATGAATATATATATATTCATCTATATATTCATCTATATATTCATATATAGATGAATATATAGATGAATATATAGATGAATATATAGATGAATATATATATGAATATATATGAATATATATATTGATGAATATATATGAATATAATATAATATATGAATATATATGTGAATATATATATAGTATGGATGAATATATATATATATATATGGATGAATATTATTCATCCATGAAAAATAATAAAATCTTGCCATGGATGGAACTAGAGTGTATTATGCTGAGTGAAATAAGTCGGTCAGAGAAAGACAAATACCATATGATTTTGCTCGGATGTGGAATTTAAGAAAAAAGAAATGAACAAAGACAAAAAGGAGATAAGCTAAAAAGAAAAAAAATACTGTTAACTATAGAAAATAAATTGGCGTTTGCCAATGGGGAGCTGGGTGGGGGGATGGGTGAAATAAGTGAAGGGGATTAAAAAAACATTCACCACGATGAGCACTGAGTAATATCTAGAATTATTAACTCACTGGATTGTACACTTGAAACTAATATAACACTGTATGTTAATAATCCTGGAATTGAAAATTTTTTAAATAATATAAATAAATAGTTATCAAATAATAACTTAAAAAAATAAAATGTGAACTCCATGGGAACACTGTTTCCTCACCTCAAAAAAGTCTTCAACAATGCATTCTTCTAGGGCTGCCTGGGTGGCTCAGTTGGTTAGGTGTCCAAGTCTTGATCTCAGGTCAGGTGTTTATCTCAGGGCAATGTGTTCAAGCTCTGCATTGGACTCCATGCTGAGGCAAAGCCTACTTAAAAAAAAAAAACGCATTCTTCTAGCGCTCCACATTGACTAAACCCAGTTGAAGAAGGCAAGAGAGTTCATTGATGTGGTCTGTATAGGCCAAATTTACAGGTAAAGAATAATATGGAGAGGTGGAAGGTGGATCTCAAGGTAAAAACGGAGGGTATCTAGTATAGTCAACCCTATGTCCCCTATGTGGTGGTCCTTTAGCCACCACAGTTATCCTTCTGTCCAGTGAAAAGTTTGGGGTTGACTCCACACATGGGACACACCTCAGGGACAGAGCTACACTGTCATCACAGAGTGATATCAATTTGATCATATTTCTCCCTAAAACTTAAAACATTAGCCATCACTATGGTACTTCATGGAAGTGAGTGGGATAAGGAGAGGACAGAAGACACAGGTGACATAAACGTGGCCATTATGCCCATTTCTATAGCTGCCCTTGAAGCCTCTGAAGGTAATCAGTGGTGGATGGAACAGATATAGTCAACCTGCCAGAAGAGGGCTCTATAGGGGATGATCATTCACTGAGTCTCAGTGTCGGTGTTTCCTGTTTACAAATTGTGTGTTCAACAGTCACAACAACCAGATAAGTTTTGGTGAGACCACGTCCATTTTCTTGAGCCTATCCATGTCCTCCACCCTGCCATCATGCCCACTCTGCACACGGGCCTACTGACTAGAGAGTTTATCAAAGAGGCTATGGCGTGCACTCACCTGCCATATGAATATTTCCACATCCCAGGACAACTCCCTAAGTTTCATCTGTGTACCCCTCCCTCACACCACCTTTTCAACAACCATCCAGTCCTGTTTTTTCTTCAGTCCATGTCCGGCCTGCCAGCCCATTAACCAATGCTCATGAATCAGTGTAGATTTGTACTTAAGGCCATCTCTCATTTCACACAATGCTTTTAATCAGCAATAATGGCGTCTCGGATAAACCTGATTGGCTGTGCAAAGCTTCACGCAACAGTTTCAATTTGAGGTTGGAGCCGCTGAGATTTCTCTCCATGGCTGCCTTCAGGGCCACCCCAGAGCGGAGCAGAAGTGCAGCAGACACAGAAGGAGACGAGGCCTGTGCTTTTTCCTCTTCGGTTAATTGGTCATTGGGAAATCCCATGAGGCCAGGGAATTGGGCTGAGAGGGAAAATGGCAGATGATTAGGAACAACTATCCTGGGAGTCTGAGTTCTTGCCGGCACTATTTACTTGTGTTGTTTTATAATGGAATGTTTGGAGTGTGTCAATTTTTCTGAATAAATAGGCTATATAACACCCATTTCACGACAGTTAGTTCTTTCGTACATCATGATTAAGCATGCATTATCTACCAGGGACAGTAGTTATCTATGGGATTCTTTTCAGAAGGAGAATAATTCTCAGTACAAAAGAGAGTGACTTTACTCCAAAGCCCCAGGGACTTGCACTGGTTCCCCTTCTGGGTCTTGCAACAGACTCTCTCAGCTCATGGGGCTTTTGGGGACGAAGGGCCCACAGGGCAGGGCAGTGGGACCTGCTGCTGAGCCTTTAAAATTTTCATTTTTGCTCGGTTGGTTGGTTTTCCCACAGGCTTCACTCAAGATTATCAGTCTTATTGGTTACAGAGATAAGTAGGTCAAAGTAGCGTGCCCAAATATGGATGTGTTGCCTCTAAAAGCCAAAAAGGGCCACCAAACATTGTATTTCTTTATATATTGTCTGCAATGCAAGACGTACCACTGTATCTCTCACTGTAGGAGAGATCTCACAAAGACCCCTGAACCCCAGAATCTTCACTGGAATGGCAGGTCCCTGAATCACTTACCCCTTGACACACATAAAACTGGCAAAGGCATCACAGAGATGTCCTACTTCTTTCTTGCTGGGTCTGGTTATTTTAATTTCATCAATTTAATGGGTATTTCTGATGTTCTGTTGGTTATGAATACAATCCAGTTTCCTCCAGACCAACGTTGTCCAATAGAAACACAAAATAAACAGCAAGGGCTAGCTACACTTGACACTTAATATTTTCTAGTAACCCCCCCCCCTTAAAGAGTAAACATACACAGATGAAATGTGTTTAATATTTTATTTAGCCCAGTGCATCAACATGTTATTCCAAAATGTGACCAATATAAAAAATATCAATAACGTTGAAATGTTTTTTCATACTCAGTCTTGGAAATCTGGTATGTATTTTACTCTCACAGCACATCTGTAATTGTCCCAGCTACATTATTAGTGGTCAACCATGTGGCTAATGGCTACCAAATCGGCCAGCACAGCCTTAGGCAATATGATGACAACGGGCAGAGTTGTTGATGAAGGTCTTCCTTCTATCTTTGCCACATTCCGAGATCTACTGATATCAGTGGGGAAAATACAGTGTTTGATAGTAAATAGGTATCAGGGGCTGTGTTTATTTCTGCAATAAAGACATAACATCTGGAATCACAGATGCGGTTGCATCATCACCTGATAAGGTTTGCAGCACTACAGAATCTTTCCCCATGATCCATCTGCTTTTGTATTGTCTAAAAAGGTAAATTAAATGGAAATATGGGTAGGAATAACTACTCCTGCACCTCTCAATTTGTTGATGGTAGGAAAAACCATGTGGTTTCCTTAGGAATGTGGTGTTGCCTTTGGTTTACTATCTTGTAAGCTATCTTGAGACTAATCATGTCTCTTCTCATTATATATTTGGGGATTGGGGAAGTAACCACAGGATGGGTCTACACTCCTAATGGGCTCTCTCTGGGATGAACTCAAGCCAACACTCCATCCATCACGTGACTTCCATAAGCTCCCACTTTGACCAGCGTACTACAGGGGTATTTCCAGTTTCCGGGTATTAGCAACAATTTAAACCCAGTACTAATAATCCTTAGAAAATCTATGTTTTTCTTTTTTCCTAGGGCAGTCACCCTGATAAATGGCCGAGGTCCCTCTAGAGAAGGTTTGTGAGAAGAATCACCATATACAGAGTCCTGTCTCAGTCGGGTCTCCAATCTAAAAACTGACTTAGGTCTGAGAACTAAATAGTCATGAATCTCCACAACCAATTCATTGTGAGCCACAGAGAGGGAGCCACATTGGAGGGGGTAACACAGACCCCGGGTTCCCTGTCTTTCCTCCCCCCAATCTCTTCTCAATGTTTCCTATCTGTGGAGGCCAACGGGAACCCAGAGTGCAGGTAAACACACTGAAGCAGCCCGTACAGGTCAACCTTCCAGAACACACAGCAGGGCAGAGAAGGGTGGACAGCACACCTGAAGAGGAACACAGAGGATTTCTAGAATAGGCCCCAACACACACAGACACATACGTGCACTGGTGTATCTTCTTTTTAACACAAATTAATTTCATATTGCTGCTTTTACACAGGGTGCATCTCAGAGACCATTCTGTATCGATGCACAGGAAAGTTTCATCCTTTTAACTACTACACATTAGTATCCATATTATGGATACATTACAATTTACTTTACTGGCCCCCTATATGAATAAAATTGGTCCCAAGCTTTGGCCATTGCAAATAGTGCTCCCATGAATATCTGTATAAACATGTCATTTTACACATGTGAAGGTATGTGTGTAAAGTAAATATCCAGGGCGTTTTAATTTATAATTTTGATAAAAACTCACAAAGTGCATTTCACACTTAATTCTCTCATTCTTTAGAGCAGAGCTTCTCAACGAGTATGGCACAGCATGTTATATGGTGGCTTCTAGGTGTATCACCAACCACAGGGCAGAAGCAGGGGATCACCTATATACTGCATTTGGAATGTAAATATTATTTTCTATGTGGCTCGTGGTGTGAAAAGACACCGTGTTAGATATCTATTACCTAATATGAGCAGAGATGAAATCATTACATTTACGTGATATCAGTTCCCCTTTCTCTTTCACACCACCCAAACTCCAACGATTATATGATTGCATTAGTATTCCCTTTAGGTATTTGCTGATGGATATGGCAGATTGGTCCTACCTGCTGTCCTTCTAGCTGTTTCCCTGTGTTGCAGTGACTGAAAAGCTGAAGCCTCCGTTTTTCAGACTTTTATGTGGTCACCACTCGAGGCGTGATTTAGATTTGACAAAGCAAATGCGCTCTCATGCGCGCCGGGAGGCAGAGGTGAGATGGAAATTTCACTTCTGCTGTTTGTGTTGGCAAGCGTGGTGGTGTTGCACGGATTTCTGCAGCAGCCCGGTGTCTGGTGACCACTGCCACAGATGTCATGAAGAGGGACATGGGGTGTTTATTCATGTGTGGTGGGGACCACAGCATAGGCCTGGGTTTGGACCTGGGAACAATAGACCTGCTCAGGGTGGCTTTTTCCCCAAGGTGGTTTCTTAGTTATAGGTGGCGATGTGGCTCAGGGGTCAATGGGTTCCTGACCAGTTCTCTTTTTCTCCACGCCATTTAATACACTGCCATACGCCTTTGTTTTGGATTCCATTCCAGTTTATTGCCTTTGGCTTCATCGAGTTTTTGAATTCACAACAATCCATCTGGGCGAAAGTTTCGTTGTTCTCTTCCAACATTTTTCTAAGTGTTTTTCATCTTCAGTTTGTTTTCTCTATTCCTTTGCTCTTTTCCTTAAAAAAAAAAAGAATCTCTTGGTGCTTTGTATTCAAAGTAGAGTTTTGAAGAAGAACATTTTCCTTGGGCCAGTGGTAGTGGGCAGTTCTGAGGAGGAAGGGGCCAGGGCTTTCAAGCTGAAGGCTCTTAGGAAATCTCCCTGGTACACAACAGAGTTCCTTATGACACGGACTTGTGTGAGTGGATGAGGTGTCCCGGCCAGAGTGGTCAGGGGCACCATAGCTGCTTCTCACACAGAGACGCACCTCTCTCGCCTCAACAACATACTGCTTCCTGTAAATATGGCGTCTGCCTCATTTCTTCTTCAATCCTGCTTGTCAAAATGAATTTCGGGAAGACCCCACAGCCAGTTTGTGTGCCAAGTTCTCATTGCTTTGAACAACAAATATATTTGTTTCAGCTATTTCTCTTAGAATATGACACTTGCTTTGGAAAACTGAGTGGAGATCTGTGCTCCGGGCATTTTGTCCGAGCCCCCCAGGCTCAGGCATCTTCTCTCTCTAGCTCTGCTGGTCTCCCTTTCTGCTTATGGTCATCCTTCCTTAATTATTGTGGTTTGAGCTTACAGAGCTCTTCCGTTTCAATTGAATACGGAGGTTCTCTTTTTCTTTGTTGTTATTAGCAATTTATGCCATTGAGACGAGGGAGCCATGTCTGTGTGTGTCCATTTTAGTATTGGGATGCTAGGTTGGGAAATCCTGGTTGTGCTGTGACTGAGGCAGACGACATGGTGCAGACACTAAAAATCTGAGACGGAGAGAGTGAGAAGGTAATGGGACCATGTTCTGGGGAGGCAGAGAAGAAGGATCTAGGACAAGTCTAGGACCATGCTGTCCCATGCCTTTTCCACATAAAGCATGACAGAATTTGTGCAGCGTGTTGGAACAAATGCACAACGCTGCTTACCTAGAGAGCAGCAGCCTAAAGACCTTCACGCCACGCTTCCTCGAAACCAAAGAGATCAGTATCTCAGCACCCCGTGACCATCCTCAGTACAACAATCTGTTCCCGTGAGGAGGCACTGAAGGGACAGGAGGTTAGATTTGGTGAGAAATGCAACACAGCATTCTCTAATTGGGGACCTAAGCAGAATAACAAAAGTAGTAAAATAGATGAATTTTAGAACAGAGAAGGGATATGAGATGTTTAGTAACAATTACAGGATTAGCCGAATCTGATTCAAGGACCCCACAAATATTGTGAAAAACCTGATCACTCTACATACACGTCTTACGCAGTAATTGTAAAATGACACGGAGAATCAGTGTCTTCATCCTGGGTTGATTCTGCCGTGGACACATGGGTGAATGTGCAGGTGACACGAAAGGGAACAGGTGAAAGGGAGAAGCAGGAAGTTCAACCCTTTATTGCCAACCACTACACCATTCGAGGAGCGCCAAAGACCAGACGAACAAGGACAGATTTGGCATCAAATCCACTTTCTCTCTAATAATTCCTAGTCACTAGGCACCAATGGACACAATCAGTCATTGTTTTGAGTGAATTCGCATCACATTTTCCATTATATGATTATTATTAAAGTGATATTTTATACATCATGCTTACCTCCTTAGTTTTTTAATTTTTCTCAGTATGCAGGGATTGATTTCCATCCTCGAATTGCTGTAATGTAAGATTTTCAAATCTGAATAGTCTTAAAATGGTTAACCTACATTAAATGAAACATTTTCAAGTAAACATTAGAATTTTTGTTCACAGTGATCCAAAACATTAGGCCAAAGGTAAAAACAAGTATCTCTGTCATCTAATATTAAATTCATAGCAAGAAGTATGAAACTCTGTAATAGCTGATAAACCAATAAACCAGAATTAATGACTCATCTATGACAGAGCCATTGTTTCAATTGCACATTATTTTGAGAGTTAGAAGAAGTGGGTTGTAATCTTTTTTTGAGCTTACAAGTTCTGTTTTATTTTTTTAACTATATTTTCTTTTTTTTTAAATATGAGATTTATTGTCAAATTGGTTTCCATACAACACCCAGTGCTCATCCCAAAAGGTGCCCTCCTCAATACCCATCACTGCCCCCTTCCCCACCCTCCCACCCTGGGTTGTAATTTTTAAAAGAGGTCTTGCTAAGAAATGCCAGAAAATATAGTATACCCCTTTTCTTATTTGTCATAAAAGTTATTACAGTTGAAAAATTTGTTTACTATTAAGTTACAGATACTAAACTGATGTTTAATCAGCAAACATTGTGTTCATTCCTATGATATCAGTAATACTTTACACACTATTTGAACTAATGTTAAGTGAGTCCATGTATATTCTTCATACATATTATAAGAAGAGGCCTTCCATTATTTTTTGAATGCTGACTGAAGTTTGCACATTCTATAGCAGCAGAAGAAAATAGCCATCTGGCCAGATAATGCAAACGTCTCTCGCAGCCATATACTTAGAGGAACCTACACGTACAAACCAGATTCCATGTTAAGGGCTTCCATTTTATACTCTCCATGACACTGTGCAATAGTTCCTATGATCTCCATATTTACAGATGAAAGAAATTGAGACTTCGAGAAGTTCAAGAATGTGTCCGAGGTTAAAGAGCCAGGATTCAAATACAGTTTTTTTCTGCTACAGAATAATGGTTCTCGTAACTTCTTATTCTGATAGTTGATGTGGCAGCCGTGAAAATGTGCCACCCACATGTCCTGCAGAAAGCTGCGTCGTTGCCTGATGGCCTTGCTGCTGCCCCCCTCAGATCTGTCCCTTTGTTCCTTAGAATCTCCTCCAAGGGGCAACTTGGGGTCTCGTGAGCTCTCCAGCAGCCTGGCCAAAAATTTCTGGGAACCACACTACAGTCCAAGATGCTTCCTAGCCAATCCCCTTCCTTCCCTCTCTCCTTCCACAGGTGTCAGACCTGAAGTGTGGGCTGAAAGCAATCCCACTTTTTTCCTGCTCCTTCTTTCAATAAATTTCCTGCATAGATAATCCTGTTTTTGTGCATGCTTTCTGGCAGACACAAATTAACAGGACACGTTAATTGGACTGGGGGTGGACAAAAAAATAGTAAATAAGATGAGAATTTGACAGGCTTCCTCACTGTCTCAACATAATTGTATACAACCTACATCAGCAAGATGCCCAGTATGGAATACATGGAAAATCATGTCCATCTTGTTATCAGAATTTTCCCAATCCTTCCCTGGTAAAAGCATATTCAGGTCCAAATGTGTGGGTGTGTGGGGAGTACCTCGGTTAGGTAAATGATGAGAACTTATATTGTCTTGAAGAGAGCTAATGACCTAACAGTCACGCTCAGGAGAATTACACTGGGGCCCAATCTCAGTGACAATCCCGGGACAGGCCTTATTTCCCTCTTAGAATAATGGTATGTGAGGCTCGAGACCATCAGTCCCTTGCAGGGGTCTCACATGGCCCTAACCCGTCTATGAAGTTCTCAATGAACAACGCACTCTCATACTTTATGCTTTGTTAAATGATACATATTTCCTAGTAGTAGGGCACATTTAAGGGTAGTTTCTTTTCTCTCATTGTGATTTTCAGTGAGACGTTCTACCCAAGGTTACACAGACCATAATGCTAATGATCTCAAGTGAGTAGATTTCCTTGATCATTGATATGTGCAAAATAGAACAATGGATTAGTGATGAGTCCTGCCCAAAGGCAACAGGTTTTACTCATTTAGGGAACCTAATACAAATATATGTATATAATTTATTTCTCTCTGAGTGTCACTCTTAAGGGATCCTTTGGAGATAGGAACCTTTCTTTTATACCTAAAATTGATTAGATTGTAAATAGAGGAAATTTTTCCTTAAGTGGCCCTTGAAAAACATTCACCTCGATCTCTATACAGGTTGAGACCAGTTGGGGAAAAAAAAAACAGCGAAACAGCAGGAGCCAGGGGATACATCTAGGATTGAATTTTTGAGAATTTTGATAAAGGAAGCTGGAACTAGATACGCAAGAATTTATTCATATGGAGACATTTTCTTGGGACATGAGGGTTAATACCCTGGCAAGGACCAAGGGAATGGACAAAATCACCATTGGAGTGGCCTTTGGAAGCCTGGTAAAGGTGATGTCCAATGTCAAGCAAAGGGAGGACACCTTTGGTGCCCTGTCAGATGGAAGAAGAAATAAAAGGCCCAGGGAGGTACATCTGGGATTGAGCTTGAGCAGAATAAGAGAACATGAGGAGGCTTCTTGGGCAGGTAGCCCATGGATACCCACCATGGATTTATGAGTGCCCTCCCCCCAGCTCACACCGATGGCCATAGACGAGTGCAGGTTCCCCCATGACTAATGCAGAAGAAGAAATGGCCAAGCTTGGCTTCTGGACAGGCCCCTTATGCATGTGGGGACGAGCTTGAACGGATGGAGACTTCACCACTACCACAGACAGGAGCCTCAGAAGAGAGCGGAGAGGGAAAAAATAGGAACCGGCAAGGAGTGCTCCTCGTCATTCACCTTGAGTGGAAGGAAAAGGAGTCCAAGGTAAAATCATATCCAGGCAACTAGGAGGTGGCCAGTGGCCTGGCCTGTAAGGGAAAGGAAAGGGAATGGCAGGTCTGAGGATAGAGACACACAGACAGACATACAAGAGGGAGCACAAAGAGTAAAGATTTTAACTTAATGCCCTGCAGAAAACAGCCACCAGAGAAGAGTCACTGAACAACCAAGTAGACAAAATGACACAGTTACTTGGCTGCAGCCAGACTTTGTCTTGGGTACCTTGGAATCGGCATAAGTAGCACCATAAACACATAAATAGGGTGGCTTATGTGTGGGTAAAGATGGAGGCTGGTTATGGACCCAAAGGCATGGGCTCCCACTCACCAACGCTGAGCTAGCTACTGCCACCTCTCAATGTCCACTTGTGAGCAACAGAGACCAAAGCTAAGTCCCTGATATGAAATAGTTGAACAAATATGAAATCACGGCCACCTGAACAAACCATCTATCCTACTTTGGAAGGGAAGGACTTTATCCTCAAACAGAGACCTATTTCGGGTATGGGTTTGGGTTCCTGGTGCTAATCTTCAGTCAACACCCCTGTCTGGTGTTGCTGACGTGAGTCCTGATTCACAGGCACAGAAGCCCACACGACACAGCTTTCACTGAGGGCGCCTGCGGTCATAGGACCACTAGTCATATCATATACTGCACTGCTTGGAAGCAGCGAGCTTCAGAGTACTGGAACAATCTTCTAAAAGTCAGCTAAATGCCAGCTCCAAGGCAACACTTTGAAAGGATGAGGCGACATTCCTCACGGCGTGATACATGCATTAAATCAGAAGCTTCTATATATTTGTTTCCCAATAGGAAGAATACGTAGGTGTACTCACCATCTCTCCCCACGACCCACTGGGGGTTGTCGTGCTTCCCATTTCAATAACTGTGCTGGAGGTTCTAGTCCCCAGAGGCTCATATCCTTACAAGGGGGCACAACCCAGCTCTATTGAACTGCAAGGATGACTGATGCCAAGGAGCTTTGGACTCCTGGTGCTCAGGGTCCAGTAGGCCAAAAAAAAAAAAAAAGGAGTCATCATTGTGGCAGGAGTTACCAACCCTGATCTGCAGGAGGAGGAAGGCTGCTTTTCCACATGGGAGTAGGGCCATGAACTTGCATGCCACTGGATTTCTCCGTGGTAACTATGAACGGGCCCAGACAACAACTTTGGCTGAAAAGGGGATGATGCCAAGGGCTCAGAACCTTGAAGAAGGAAGGTTTTGGTGACATCACCAGGGAAGCCACCAGGACCTGTCCAGGTGATGGTGGAGGGTGAGAAAAACTCAGGATGGTTCCTGCAGGATGGTAAGGATGAGAACCAGTTGTAGCTCCCAGACCAATGGTAGCCATGGGGGGTGTAGTTCCTCCTACTTTGCTCTGGCTTCTACATTTCCCTTTAAGAAAAGAGGCCCGTAGCACCATGGAGAAGTTAGTTCCAAACTTACACGGAGAAGTCAATCTGTGTGGGGCAAAGTTTAAACTTGGACGGGCATGAAAATGCAACACTCAGGACTCCTGCTACAGGGGACACAGTTGCCTGATGGCCCCAGCTGCTGGATTCACCAGTGAGCTCCGAAGCCACGCTTCTGCTAGACGCTCCAGCTGTGACTGGGTGTGGTGCAGGAGCAAGGCCGTCCCACTACGTTGAGGTGTGGGAAGATGTCCAGCGGCCACCAGCTTGAGGATTCGTATTGACATGGCCCAATCTTTCTCAGAACTCTGTCGTAGTTCAAGTCTCTTTGGGCCCAGGGTTTTCCTCCCTACCTCCTCCCTGCAATGCGGTCTGAAGGCTTTCGTCACTTTCCCCTGTTCCTCCCTTAAAAATTCTCTCGTAATGGGGAACCTGGGTGGCTCAGTTGGTTAAGCATCTGACTCTTGATTTTGGTTCAGGTCGTGATCTCAGGGTTCATGAGTTTGGGCCCCGTGAAGGGCTCTGTGCTGACAGTATGGAGCCTGCTTGGGATTCTCTGTCTCCCTCTCTCTCTGCCCTTCCTCCCACTCACTCTCTTTCTCTCAAAAATACATAAATATTAAAAAAAGAAACTCTCTTGCACCGCTGATGCCATTTGGGGTCTGCTTCTTAGAGGACCCAAACTAAAGCAACAGAACCAAAATATTATCTGCTCTTTTTTCTCCTTCTGCATGTTAATGTTATACTGTACAAACTCGTTGACCGTATCTAAGGTACATCTTAAATGTAATTATTCATAAATCAAAGTACTAGTTTGGGTGGAAACATATAAAGATATTTAGCAAACTGTAGATGATCATTTGGTTTGTCAGAGCATATAAAGAGAGTAGATTCCCAGCAGATTTGTAAAGAATACCCAAGGGATTGTCAAAATTGTCTGATGTTGATCAGGGTTTTATTTTTTAAGGGTATATTCAGTCATTTTAATTTAGTCAATCTAGATGACTTTTCTTTTAAAATTCACCAATAAAACATTGTGATGGAAGTCAACGTTGCTTCCAATAATTATCCTTAAATACATAGAATCTGTAGTTCAAGTGACTTCTCCCGACTGCCAAAGCATATACATAAGTAATTCCTGAAAAAATTCTTTTATTTATTATTTTATTTATTTTAATTATTAAATTTAATTTAATTTACTTAATTTAATAAATTAATAAATTTAATTAAATTTATTTAATTATTAAATTATTTTAATTTAATTATAATTATTAAATTATTATAAAATAATAATTTATTTTATTTATTATTATCTCTAACTCCTTTTCCCTCAAAAGGTGGGAACTATGATATAGGTGTTCCCACATAAATAGTCCATAGTTGAAAAAAAAAAAAAAAAAAAGAAAGCTAAAACAAAAACAAGAAACAGTTGAGAGCCATTCTATTAGACCAGGAGCAGATTGATCCCATAAAATGGGAGGATAAAAATTTTATAATATTACTTTAGTGTTAGCTGCAAAGTTTGTTCTTAGGGTTTCTTCCCAATATTACCAGTGATCTTCATATCATTTCATTTAACTTCCGTTTTTATTATATACGCTTTTTAAAGGATTTCTGGCCTTATCTTTATATCAGCAGACCTATTTGTTTTGTGAATTGTTTATGGCCTTGTGAATACAGTGTCTATGCTATTTTAAGCTGTTGACTTAATTGTTAATAGAGAAATTGCTGTGCCTTCGTAAGTACTTTATCCATTTTGTGATTTTTTTCAGATCTGAGCTTTCAATAAAGCAGCATACACTTTACTGCAGTGTCAGTCCAAACATCAATATCCAGGAACCATCAACAAAGAAATGAAAAAAGGAAAAGCCCACCAATTTTTTTAAATCTTCACTTAAGGGGCGCCTGGGTGGCTCAGTCGGTTAGGCGTCCGACTTCGACTCAGGTCACGATCTCGCGGTCTGTGAGTTCGAGCCCCGCGTCGGGCTCTGGGCTGACGGCTCGGAGCCTGGAACCTCTGTCTCTGCCCCTCCCCTGTTCATGCTCTGTCTCTTTCTGTCTCAAAAATAAATAAACGTTAAATATATATATATATATATATAAATAAAAAATAAAATAAAATCTTCACTTAAATATTACTAACAAGATATTTTGAAGACTTTTTTTTTAAATCACCATTCTTCACTTATTAAACTATTGTTTCAAGTGGATTATTTTTAATTGTTTTTGTTAAAGAAATTGCATGCTAAGTGGGCTAGGACATATGAATGTGCATTCATAATATTGTCTTCTGGAGTTTCTACTAACCTCTCCTTTCCTAAATATGCCCTTATGCTGATGCTGAAATACTGAAGTTTTATAAGAATGAGGAAGAATGATCCTGTTCCTCAAATGAAAGATGTCTTGATCTGTTCCAGACGCGGATTACACCTCTGTATGGACTCTGGCCAAGTAAAGCACGGTCTTCAAAAAAGAACTTAGTGGGAAAAAATTAAGTGGGAAACAACTTTAATGCCATTATTAATGCAAACACTGAGAAAGAAGCCTTAATAATAGATACATATTACTTCCTGCATCCAGAGTTAATACTGGGAAGTTATTTTTCTTGAGATATAATAACGAGCCCATCATGTTTTCTGGCCCCCAACCCCCACACAGATATCTTTACTGTGAGGATGTAGGGGCTGAGTCGCCCCATCGAGTGTCCTTTTCTGACTTTATGTACTGTCATTTTTCAATTTTTCAAAGACCCAACATGGAATATTAATATTCTAGTTCAGGTTTATGTTTAAAACATAACACGCCCCTTCAGTTCGGTGAGTTGTAGGTTACTTGCCTGCTGTAGAGCTTTAGGAGTATAAAGAAGAAAATTCACCGTGAAGAATTTCTACTTTCTTCCAAATGAGAAGTAGGCAGTATGGCCGGTTAGAGAGGTAATCACTGTCACCTCCCATTAATGTGGCCTGGGAAAGGGCTCCACCTTTCCCATCACCAAGCATTAACACTTTTCATGCAGGAGAGTAATTATAATTAGCATGTAGCGTGTTTTCTAGGTGATAAGTATGGTTAGCACACGATCCTCAGGCAGAGTGTCAGAAATATTTTAACGAGGCTCACGGAGACTCATTACAGAACTGAATGCCATGAAGCCCCTCCCTATGCAATTTCACCGATGTCCTGGCTGTGACGCAGGCTGGCCAGCCGGCTCTGAGTAGTATTGTTGACCTTCTCCCAAACGGACATACAAAACCGGTCTCCATGGGCCACAGTGTATACACCAGTGTGGACACGGATGGCCTCATCTGCAGTGCTGCACCTTATTTGGTCAAAATTACCTCAGGCTGTTCTAAACACTTCTTTTTCTTTTTTATCTGCTTTTTGGCATTGCATTTTAAAAATGGCCAGTAAATAACAGCCATTTGCGGTGAAAAGAACTTACAGATGTACAAAGTGTGTTTAGCAAGAAATGCTATTGGTCTAAAATAGTAAACAGAAATGATATTGAAATCCCTAACCTCCAGACTAGACATGTGACCATGAATGCTTGAAATCAAGCGTGCTAGAGAACCTTCTGCAAGGTTGGCCTGCTTAGCCAATGAGGTCCCCGACATGAGAAAGAACTGGGGGAGACCCTTGGATGGGCAGGCGCCCTGCCACATTTTCCCACCCGGGCACACGGTGTCTAGAAACAGAGCCCTTACCTCATATCCTTGACTTTGAGCCAAAGCCACGAGAAAAAGAAGGCCTATGTGCAAACTCATTTTTAATGTAACAAAAATAAAATGAAATGAAATACAAAGTGACTTGTTTACCATTACTTTTAGTGATTACAAATACTTTTTAAAAAAATAAACGCTAGACCGGTGCCTGGGTGGCTCAGTCGGTTGAGCGTCTGGCTTCAGCTCAGGTCATGATCTCGCGGTTCCTGAGTTCGAGCCCCGAGTCGGGCTCTGTGCTGAGAGCTCTGGGCTCTGGGCTCAGAGCCTGCAGCCTGCATCTGATTCTGTGTCGCTGTCTCTCTCTGTCCTTACCCTGCTCATGCTCTCTCTCTCTCCTTCAAAAATAAATAAACATTAAAAAAAATTTTTTTTTAATAAAAATAAACACTAGATTGTGTGTGCCTAGTTTTCTTAGGGAGTCTGGCTTCATGCGGCATACACTGCTTATTTGGGGCGACTTCCTCTAAGTATCAGTCAAAAAATGCAAAGTCATTTTTAAGTCACAGTTAATCTGCTGTCAGATTAGAAACTGCACAGAAATGTTATTTTATATTCGTCGCATTTTGTTCACTTTCCTCTATTTTAATATCTATTTGGAGGATCCTGGTTTAACTAAAATTTATCTCTTTTTCTTCCTCTCTCCCTCGAATCTAACAGCTTCCTTGCCTAAGGTCTTTTAAGTTCATTTATATTTGTAAACAGAAGGTTTAGATGTAAATGCAAGTATGCTTTTGCATTTTATAAAGGCCAACGGCAATAATGAAATTAAGCATTATGTAAATGTGTCGAGCAAGTGACATATACTTTTTCTCTCACATTTTACTTTGGAAATTTTCAGATCTGTAGAAAATGGAAAGACTGATACAGTAGTAGTATACTACAGTAAATACCTGTGTATTTTTACAAAGATTTACTAACTGTAACATTTTATAACATGTGCTTTATCTTTTTTTCCAGATGGATAAGTACACAGGTACACACACACACACACACACATATACATACCTACATACATCCATACAAACATACAGACAGACTTTTTTGCTGACAGTTTAAATATAAATGGTAAACATCATAACACTTTACCTCTAAATATCTAAGTTTTTAGATATCTCCTGACATTTTCCAGCATAAACACAGTATCATTTTCATACTCAAGATATTTGGCGTTGGTACAATATTACCTAATATGCAGTGCATACATAAAATTTTGCAGTGATCCCCAAATAGCCTTTATAAGTCTTTGTTTTGTAAAAATCCAGTATCAAAAACAGTTTTTCTTAAATGGGGGTGGGGGCGCCTTGGAGGCTCAGTCAGTTAAGCATCTGATTCCTGATTTTGGCTCAGGTCATGATCTCATGTTTTGTGAGTTCGAGCCCAGCATCAGGCTCCGTGCTGATAATGAGGAGCCTGCTTGGGATTCTCTCTCTCCCTCTCTCTCTGTCCCTCCCTTGCTCTGTCCCTCTCTCTCTCTCTCTCAGATAAAGAAACTTAAAAAAAAAAAAAAAAAGAAAACTTAAAAAAAATCTGGTATCCAGTCAGAGACCATTTGGTTGCTTTTGTCTTTTTTAATCTAAAATGGTCCTTTCCACCATTTTGTGTCTTTGGTGGTTTTTGGAGTCCCGTTTTACAGCCTGTCCCACAATCTGGATTTATCGGATTCCTCCCCCTGCCCCAGCCTCTCCCTGCCCCACCCCCCATGATTCGATTCAGGTTAGCATTTTTGCCAAGGAGGCACGTACTCATCTGTCCTAGGATTGGTAACAACTATGATTGGCCAACTATTCCATTCGAGTCGTAATGCCTCCGGACACAAGGGGTCCTGTGTGTCCGTTTTCCCAAATTCCAAAGTAGTCGAAGATAGTTATCCTACAAGAAGCCTAGCTGGGGCGCAGCTGCTGGAAAATCTGTCTCCTGAAGAACTCAGAAAGGCTTCCGACCAAAGAAGACAAGGGAGGAGACCTGGGGACTCCCGGGGGTGGGCACACAGGCTGGAGCCGCCATGTTGCATTGCCCCCCAGGGATCCGCTACAATGTCCTGCCCCTTGGTGTTTATTTCCGTGCCATCTCAGGCCTCTCCTGTTTCCGTACCTTCTTCAGCTTTCAGCAGTCTTGCCAAATTGCATTCGCAAGTTCTCGGCCTTGTTTCTGGTCTTCAAGCTGGAGCCCCGTCGCACAGACAAGTTGTTACATCCACGGAACTTTTGAAGCTTTCCCACAGGCTTGAGTTTCTGTTAAATGCAACCTTTATCCAAAATGATGTGCTTGCAGATTTTGCAACCCTTTGCCACATCGATATCTTATATTGACCCGATCTCTTAACAATTCTGCAAATCGAAGCGTGGCTAATTGGTGTTTTGTTATAATTAGTCAAGTTATTCTGAGATCTTATCTCCCAGGAGATAAGAGAGAGGGAGAGAGCGCCTTTACAGTGATTTATTTGTACAGTTCTCTTATTTGGACAAGTGGCTAATCTATCAGTTCACCACTCACAGTGGGACCTCGTCTACCCTGTTACAGTGTGACACAGGTGGCCATTTGTTCTTTTTATTCTTTGGAAAACCCCATCTTTTTCTAGAACTATTCAGCCCACTGTAAATTTCCAATGTCTTGCCATCTCTTCAAAGACAAATACATATCAATGCTTTATGAACAGATATCTTTTTATTAAATTTATTTATTTATTAATAATTATTTATATTATATATATTATAATATATATAATATATTATTATTATATTATATATATAATATAAATAATATAATATATTATATATAATATATATTATATATAATATATATTATATATAATATAAATAATATAATATATATTATATATATTAATATAATTATATATATAATATAAATAATATAATATATATTATATATATTAATATAATTATATATATAATATAAATAATATAATATATATCATATATATAATATATATTGTATATATAATATAAATAATATAATATATATTATTTATATTATATATAATATATATTACTATATATTATATATTATTATATATTACAATTAATAATTTATTTATTAATATAAATTAATAAATTTATTAAATTAAATATATAAATATATTTATATATAATTATATATTATATATATTATATATATTATAATTAATAATTTATTTATTAATATAAATTAATAAATTTATTAAATTAAATCCCTACATGCATCAATATCCAATTAAGCCTTATTAGAATAAATGTCCTATGATATTTCCTTCAATTGCATTAAAAGTAGCTCTTATATACTTCAATTTTCACTTTTCTCTCTTTGAATATCATTACGAATCTATGGCATCTCATAGACAAAGATGCAACTTGTTATAATTAATGACAGTGACTTGATGTAACTCAAATATTTACATCTTGACTACGAACAGCAAGTTTCAGATGCGTTTTGTCCTTTAAACATTACCCGAGACATTTTGTTAAAGTATCTTTGCTTGTTAACAATAATAAGATATTCCTGCTACCTCTGGATTCTTTCTCCAAATGCTCAACAGGGAATCAGTTACTCTCAGAGAGACCAGCTTCCTTTATCTGAAAAATAGTCCTGGAGAAAAGTGTATATTCGTGGTTTCACCTGAGTATTGCTGTTGGTCGGGGGATTAGGCCACTTTACTGAGAAGGCCATAACAGCTTTTTCAGAAAGAAATATATATATTAGGATCCAAGTTCCTAGGACTGTGACTTTAATTTCCAAATTAAAGTTACAAAGTTATATTTTCAAAGATTTGCTTTCAAGACAAAAATTGCAGCTTACTACATCACTTAGATTTTTAACCCCCTACCTATGAAATCATGAGTTTCATCTGCATGAAGATCTACTACATTGACTAGAGAAATTACCTTCCTTTCATTGTCGATAAAAAGTATAATAGGGGCACCTGGGTGGCTCATTGGGGTAAGTGTCCGACTCTTGATCTCAGCTCAGATCGCGATGTCATGGCTCATGGGGTGGAGCCCCTTGTCGGGCTCCGCTCTCACAGCGTGGAGCCTGCTTGGGATTCTCTCTCTCCCTCTCTCTGCCCCTCCCTCACTCTCTCTCTCTCTCTCTCTCTCTCAATAAATAAATAAAGTTAAAAATATGTATCATCGAAGAGTGAAATGCACCGTATTACCCAAAAGCGTTGACCTGTCAGTGATATGTTACCTCTATCTATTTAAGTGTAACAATTTGATATGCAATGTTGAAAGTGTCTTATGTAGCTTTAATTCCTCTCTCCAAATATAAGCCATGTGATAGAAAAGAAACTTCACCTATAGCACTCTGCTCTCAATATGCAACTGTAAAATGACAAAAAACCCAAACAGAATAGAAAGGCAGTATTAACAAGAATCTTTCCATACTAGAACTCAAAGCATATTTGGTTGTTGGCATTGTTTCTAAAATAGGATGATATCTGAGCAGTTTTGCTTCCTTTCAACACTGTTACGTGTAACATCACAAAGCCCAGTCTCTGGAAAATGATTCAGAGCAGATACACGGAATTACCAAGGAGTCTGCCAAGATTCGCTGGCATTTGGGACTTGGCAGAGTGTTGGAAAATAAATTTTCTTAGACAATTCTGGTTTTCGCTACATACCCAAATGTCTGAGAAGTAGTTCCAAATGTTCCTCTGACCACAGGTTTTCCTCCACGTCTCTCTTTTTCTTTCTTTCTTTCTCTCTCTCTCTCTTTCTTTCTTTCTTTCTTCTTTCTTTCTTTCTTTCTTTCTTTCTTTCTTTCTTTCTTTCTTTCTTTCTTTCTTTCTTTCTTTCTTTCTTTCTTTCTTTCTTTCTCTTCCTTTTTCTTTTTAAAGTAGACTCCACAGCCAGCACAGAGCCCAACGAAGGGCCTGGACTCCTGACCTGGAGATCAAAACCTAAACTGAGATCCGGAGTTGGACGCTCACCTGACAGAGCCTTCCAGGCGCCCCTCCACATCTCTTGATTACGCCTTTTCATCTGCCCGAGTTAAAACAGCACATCACACAAACTTGGGGAGAGATCGAATGCCGTGCCTCCTTATGTTGTTTCAGCCAAACTTTTCAAATTCTCTTGAGAAAGCTAACATATGTTTAAGTGAATGCTTCTAAGAGGAAACCTGCCAAACATGGGTCACTTTTTAAAGACTTTATTTATTTATTTATTTATTTAGGAGTAGTTACACGTTCCCAGAAGTCTTGAGACAAAGTACAGAGATTCCCCATATGCCCCTTGCTCCCCAAACATCCCTAGCCTCCCCCACTCTCAACATCCCCCACCAGATGGTATATTTTACAATTGACAAACCTTCAGTGACACATATTCATCACCCAACTCTCGCCGGTTACGTTAGGTTTTTGGTGTTGTTTATTCTACGAGTTCGGACAAATGTATAATGCCATGTGTCCACCATTATAGTCTCCTGCGGGGTAGTTTCACGGTCTTAAACCTCCTCTGTGCTGCACCTATTCATCCCTGTCTCCCCTCTAGTGCCTGGCAACCACATTTCACTGCCTCTATCCTTTTGCTTTTTCCAGAATGTCAAATGGTTGGAATCATACAGGACGCAGCCTTTCAGATTAGTAACAAGGCTTTCATTTACTAACACGCATGTAAGTTTCCTCTGTGTCTTTCCATGGTTCGATAGGTCATTTCTTTTCAGGGTGGATTAACAATTCCATCACCTGGATGTGCCGCAGTTCATTTATCAATCCCCCTGCTGAAGGAAACCTTAGCTTCTCCCATGGTTTTGGAATTACACATAAAGCTGTGATAAACATCTCTGCAGGGTTTGACGTGTACGTAAGTTTGAACTCCTTTGCTTGGGTATCAGGCAGCACACCTGCTGAATCCTATGATACGTAAGAACGTGTTCAGTCTTGGGGGGCCCCGGGTGGCTCAGTCTGTTGAGCATCCGACTCTTGATTTTGGCTCAGTTCATGGTCCTAGGATCGTGGGATCAAGGCCTGTGTTGGGCTCCACACTGAACGTGAAGTCTGCTTAAGATTTTCTCTCTCTCTCCCCCACCCCCTCCCCCCAACTTGTGCTCTCTCTCTAAAATAAAATAATAAAATAAAATAAAAGTGTTCAGTTTTGCAGGAAACCAGCACCCTGTCTTCCAAGGTGGCTGTACCATTTTGCATTCCCACCAGCAACGAATGGGAGTTCCTGTACCTCCGCGTCCGCACCAGCATTTGTGGTTTGGGATTTGGGCCATTCTAACAGGTGTATAATGGTATCTCGTAGTTATTTTAGTTTGCATTTCCCTGATGACATATGATGTGGAGCAGATTTTCATATGCTTATTGGCCATCTGTATATCTTCTTTCGTGAGGTGTCTGTTAAGGTCTTTGGCACATTTTTTAATTGGGTACATGTCATGGGTATTTCTCAGTTACCCCCTACTCCTCTTGGGTGGGAAGGATGGCTGGAGCTGACTGGAACCCATCATTTCCTTTCTGCCAGGTCAGTTAGCTCTGACAAAACACCAACATGCAGGTCCTGGATAAGTAGTTTCTCCTAAGGGTTGATCTTGTTAGGGACAACAGAATGCTCTGCTCTGTTTCAAAAATGGTTCTCCTTTTCCCTTCTCCCTGCCAGAAGCATGAGATTTGGTTTTCTTTCTCATACCTACTGTGAGAACCTGGTCAAGCTCCTGGAGGCAAAACGCGTGACATTTCTCCCTCCCTTCCCACCCCTCCCACCCCTATGACTAAACTCCCCTTGGAGTTTTTAGCTCTGAGACTCGTCCAGTCTGAGCCCTCAGTAAGTCCTCAAGTACATTTAGCTTTTCCTACTCTGCTCCATTGCCGGTGGAGATTTCTGCCCCTGAGTTTCTGCTCTGAAAAGTTGCAAATCTCTGTTTTTGCCTATTGGTCTCTCTAAGATTGGGGGGGGGGGGGGCAGTCTTGTTGCCTGTCACCTCATCACTTCTCTCCGAGGTCTAAGAAATATTATTTATTTTTCAGTTTGTTAGACTTTTTACTGGGACAGAGTGGTGCCTCCCAAACTCCCTACACGTGGAGCCGGAAGTTGGAATTCCCTGGGGGGTTTATCAAACCATTGATTTTCTACCCAGCACATTCTCCCTCATTCCGACACTGTCACAACTGGAGGATGTGGCCCGTGACATTGTGACTTATAAAAAACATATATTGGGTTATTCAGGTGACCAAAATATATATATATATATTTTTAAATTTTTTTTAATGTGTATTTATTTCTGAGACAGAGAGAGACAGAGTGTGAGCGGGGAAGGAGCAGAGAGAGAGGGAGACACAGAATCTGAAGCAGTCTCCAGGCTCTGAGCCATCAGCACAGAACCCGACGCGGGGCTCGAACTCACAAACCACGAGATCATGACCTGAGCCGAAGTCGGTCGCTCAACCGACTGAGCCACCTAGGCGCCCCCAAAATATATTTTTTATATGTATTTGATCTTCATCAGTTCCTCACTCAGAACTCCCCAAACCCTTGGACTTGCCTGTGAGGAAGGCAACAGAGATGTCTTTTATCATGCTGATGCAGGTGACTTCTGGACTTCTCCCAAGGGCTGAGGCTTGTTTCCAGGAGGATCATCCAACAGTGTGATTACAAATCCCCAGACCTCCAGGGAGGGGAGAGGGGCTGGAGGTTGAATCCGCCAATGGCCAATCACTTAGTCAATCATGACTATGTAAGGAAGCCTCCATAAAAATCTAGAAGGACCGGGCTCCCAGAGCTTCCGAGCTGGTGAACTCAATGGTAATGCAAGAAGGATGGCCTTCCTGGAGAGAGCATGGAAGCTTAGTGGCTTATTCCCAAACCTCACCCTATGTATCCCCTCTTCTGGCCATTGATTTGTATCCTTTGTCATATCTTTTAATAGACGGGTGAACTTAAGCAGTTCCCTGAGTTCCGTGAGCCACGCTAGCACATTAAAAGTACCTAAGGAGGAGGTCACTGGAACCTGCAATCTGCAGTTGGTAGGGTCAGAAGCACAGGTTCTGGGGGCGCCTGGGTGGCGCAGTCGGTTAAGCGTCCGACTTCAGCCAGGTCACGATCTCGCGGTCCGTGAGTTCGAGCCCCGCGTCGGGCTCTGGGCTGATGGCTCAGAGCCTGGAGCCTGTTTCCGATTCTGTGTCTCCCTCTCTCTCTGCCCCTCCCCCGTTCATGCTCTGTCTCTCTCTGTCCCAAAAATAAATAAACGTTGAAAAAAAATTTTTTTAATTAAAAAAAAAAAAAAAAAAGCACAGGTTCTGGGGCTTGAGACTGGCATCCAAAGTGGTGGGGGGGGGGGGGCTTGGGAACAGTCTTAGGCTACTGAACCCTTAACCTATGGAGTCGGATGCTCTCTCTGAATGGATAGTGTCAGAGCTTAGCTGAATTCTCAGACACTTGCAGGTGCCCAAGAATTGCTTGGTGGTGTGTGGGGGGGGAACCCTCCCTCTATGCCAGAATTGGCCCTAATAGTTTCCTCTTCTTTTTATCATGGGGTGACTATCTACGTCTAAGCTTTGAAGAAATCATTATTCGCGGGTGTCAATCATTATTTGAAAAAAACCATTATTCACATGTCTATGGCAGGCAATGCAGAGGGAATTGTGTTGTGCAAAGGTTTTTCCCCTCCAGATCACATCAGATAACATTCGCTCGGCTCAAAGCACTGTGTATCCCACGATCATATTTAAGTGTCAAAATGAGTGGTAAAGACATTTGTATTCGCAGCGTTCAGAGAAAGGTAAAAAGGGCATGTGCAGCACAGAGAGGGGCTCTGGACGAAGCAGAGCTTGCAAGGGCCCTGAGAGACAAATGCATTCTACATACGGAGAGGGGACAACAGGCATTAAAGGCTTGGGGAGTAGCATTGACAATGAGCATGGCACGCCAGCGAGGCTCTGGGAAGCTGCTTGTATTAAAGGGAAGAGTGGAGTGGGTAGGAAAGTATAGGTGAGGTCAGAAGTACGGGACGAATTATGGAGGTCTAGGTAGGATGGGTAAGGGAGTTAACAGCCATCAGGTACTTTTCTGGGGACCGGTCCTTCTGCTGAGGGTGCCACATCTCAGTTCTGTCTCACGCCACCCTGTGAGGGAGGCGGGTTGGATGAGGAAACCGCTTGCCTGACGCCATCCCGCTCAGTTGTGATCTCACACATGGAAATTTGTTTTTCACTTTGAGTATACATAAGCTTATGTTCATTAGGACATAGAAAATACTGAACATTTTATGATGTATACAGTAAAGTTAATATTTTATAAAACGATTTAAGTAGGTCCAAACTAACTTGTGTGAACAGTGAACTCACTAATTTGAAAAAAAGCACGTAAAAATTTTTACTTAGGCCCTTGATAAAATATGTCTCGAAAGCTCTTGGTATTCCCGGACAATTAGGTAAATTTAGGCTGTAATTGGAGATTTGCTCTTCTAATGGAAACTATATATTTTTTCCAGCCAAATCAAAGAAATATTGGGATCTAATTAATAAGAGTGATGGGACTTTCAGTGGAATTATAACTTCAGGGAGACCTTTCTTTGAGTGCTTGCTGATCTAGTTATAGGTAAATACGTGAGACAAGGTAGAGATTTGTCCCTCCTTCATGCCAATCTCACCAGGAACCAATTATCCAGTGGGAACACAAGAAAGAAGGTATGTTGACTTCCTGGAAACATTATGATGCTTCCTCAGAAAATACACCTCTAACATTCTAATGGAAATAATAATTCAAGGAAGCTACCCCCCAAAATCAAAACAAATGAAAACCCAACCCTGCCACCGACTCAGGCGGTTGAATTTGGTGAAACTACCAGAAATTTTGGTCTACGTAACCTGCAGTGGTCAATCACATTAGAGTCGTCTGCCTTGACATCTCGCACACATATGGGCTACAGGGCAGTATGGCTAATTGGAGGGCACCAACAGTCCAGACGAGCGTATGTGGCTAGATGGGTTATTGGCTAACTTTCCCATTTGACACTTAATTTATTAGTCAGTAAGAGGGGTAGCCTATGGCAGCAATATAGTTGTCATCATGGTCTATTGACTTAGATCTTTATTCCAGAAGATAAAAGGTGTATGAAGATGCATCCACTCTATTGATTGCTAATTCGAAATTAATTCAGTGTTCCTGGATGTGTCAAAGACTGCTAGTTGCCTAATATAATTCTCCTTACATTCCTTGATTTTGCTTGTGGCAGAATATGCCCAACTAAATGTTTACATTTCCTGGCCTCCTCTGTAAGTTGGGGGCTGACAAAAGGACACAGTCCTGGCTAAAGAGATATAATTGCAAGCCACTAGGGGAGAGAAGGTGTTGCTACTGGGTGAGCAGATTCGTGGGCATAAACCACCTCTTTCCTTTTTCCTATTCCCTTCCTCTTGATTGAAGCAAGAGAAACCTGGCATCGGTATCGTTCTTCAGACACGAGACTATGGTTCTCACTCTACAGGTTGTAGAGCCAAGAACTAGAAAGGGGTTGAGTATCCAATGACCCCAGGGAGCTACCACACAATACTCAAGCCACCAAACTGGGGACTTACAGTTTGTGAGCAAAAAATAACCTCCTCTTTGGGTGAAGTCAAAATCCATTCTGCACAGCATCGCTGGACACATTTAGGACACTGCCTACATTTAGGACAATTGGGACGGTTATCCATTAAAAGCATGACTTACAGACTTCGCATTTTTTTAATATATGGTGGTATGATAGCACAAACAGATGCATCATGACGAATCTGAAAGAAGCCAGACAAAAGCAACAACTTCTAAAAATGAAAACATGTAAGAAGCCAGATTTTAGGTAGTTTCACTAAGAATTCTATGGGGCTACCATAGAGTCGAATGGCAGCCAGCGTCCATCACTGACCCGAAGTGATGGAAATCCTAATAGGGAAAGTGAGTCTTTACGTTAGATGGTAACAATTAGGTCTCCGATTTTCAAAATATGCATGGCCACAAAAAGGAAATATCTCTTCTTTGGATAGAAAATAACATTATCTGCCAAAATCCTGGAGGTGAATGCCAAGAACTAGATGAGTCAAAATTTGCTGGCAAAAATAAATGTAGGAGTTTCAAAATTAATCACATTTTTGAAACATGCTTGTGATACACACTTACTGTTTGCGGTCCCTAGAAGCTATAGTGGCTATACCACTGAAGCCTAGATTCGCAGAGAGTACTTGAACATAGAAAGTTAGATTCTAAAGTCAGAGGGGCATGATCATCTCCGTATTTCACCCTGGATTCATTGCGATATAGTTAGCTCTCATGGGAGAGCACCTCCCCAGGGTAACCAATGTATACAAGCAGGCTTAGTGTGTGTTCCACCCGAACGAAATCACAATCTCAGGAGACAGAAACTGACCAAAATTCTCTGGTGTGAATGAACAGTTTAAAAGGTATGCTTAGATTACAACGGAAGCGCCTTTTGCTAACATCTATCCACATATCCCTTTCCGCTTCCATGTTCCTGGACCTTTGCAACAATGTGATACTGTCTCAAAGGCCTTTTAGCTATTGAATCAATCCTTTGTCTAATCGCCTTCTTACACCGGTATTCGATATGCAAGCCTGAATTAAAGCAGAGGAGCTCCGAACTGAAATAGAGTTCTCGAAGAGGAAAAAAGAACTTCCCATGTCACATCTGCAAAAACTTGCAGCTAGCGTTTTGTCTTTTGTATGTGAAGTGATTGCATGATAATCTTCCCGGAAAATGGGATTCTATTCCCCCCCTTTATTCCTCACCTTTGAAGCACATTAACATGCATAATGAAATAGCTGGTGAGGACTCATTCATACAGCAAATTTCCTCGGGGCTGAGAAGAATCAAGACAGTATGGGGCATTCAAAGTATATGTCCTTACTCATGGTGTATTCCGATCACCGTCGGAGGTTTTCTTTTCCTTGTTATTCTTAAATATTTTTATTATATTTTGACCTTAGCGGTCTAACTAGATAACTCAAACAATATTTCGTTTCAGAATGTCACATTTCACCAAAAAAAAAACAACTTGGAAAACCAACCTGATTTCTTAGTGTCTTCTATTTTTTTCAACATTCGCTATTTAATTCAGTGTTGGATTATGATTATAGATACATTGGAATGTTTTTCTAAATACTAAGGAGGTTCGACAAGTATTTTGATTTATTTTTTATAATATTCAGGAAGGATGAGACGAGGTGTGAATGCTGAAGTTGTATAAGATGAATGCCTTCAAGCAGTGGCATATGTTGAGGTCATAAACCAGTCTGCATTTGGACTCCACTCTTAGCAATCTCAATCACTTATAAATTGAAAAAAGAAACCCAAATACATGGAAATAATATTTTTGAGGGGAAGGAAGAATTCATTCTTTCATATCTAAAAATTTAAAGTGCAGGCTGTTATCAAGTGTGAAGTTTGGAAAAGTAAAACGAGCAGTTTGAAAATTGCAACCGTTTTCTCCATGCTTCTTCTCCCTGCCTGATTTGTTATTCAAAAATGCACCCATGTAAGGAAGGCCATTGAGATTTCCCATGTTTGGAAATCTGTCATCAACCAACCAAGGATATAACCCAAATCTCCTAGTTTATATGATTCCTGAAATGTCTATAGCTCTTTGGGACTAAATACACACACACACACACACACACACACACACACACACACACGCTTTGAGAAAAAGGGGTTTATTTGAATAAGCTTAAATAATACTACGTAGAGCTACTAGTGAACCTAGTGTTTTTGGTTTTCTCAAAGAGAGAGCTAAGATTTCGTTTAAAAATCATAACGGGGGTGCCTGGGTGTCTCAGTCGGTTAAGTGTCTGACTCTTGGTGCCAGCTCAGGTCATGAGCTCACGGTTTGTGAGTTGAAGCCCCCCATCAGGATCGGCACTGACAGTGTGGAGCCTGCTTGGGATTCTCTCTCTCCTTCTTTCTCTACCCTTACCTCTCTCTCTCTCTCTCAAAATAAATAAACTTAAAAAAATCATAATACTAACGATTAGACACTTACGGATTAAACTATAGCATTGAATACAGTTCTATTTTAAGATGTTGGTTTCGTTTCATTATTATTGAAATTAAATTCTGCTTTGAAAATGATCACATGTGTTACTTCTGCAGAATAATATGGAATTAATCTAAAGTAATGAGGCAAGTTAAAATAGTACCTCCTCATTAAATGTCCCTAATATATTTAACATACCACACAGCCTGGTCAGCCTACAGGTAATTATGTTACATTTCAAAACACTGTACCTTTTTTGAAACTCTGCCGCAGCGCGCCGGGCTCCACTGGTCCAACTCTGAACACATCAGCCTATGATTAAAGCACGAACAAATTGGAAATGCTAAAGAAAAGACAAAACACTGTAACACACCAATAGATTTAAAACGAATGGTTTTTTTGCAGCTTGTGAATATTTTTCTGTGCATTTAATTCGTATCGATTCCCTTCATTTCTTGAACATACATGGATACAGTTCAAATCATCCTGTCATGTTTGAGGCCTTTAAGAATCTTTTATAGATGGCAATAAAAAGAATCTTTTATAGATGAAGAAACTCCAGCATGGGGACTCTGAGGGAGCTGCCCGTGGGCACAGCGCCCATTGGAGGCGAGCAAGGATGAGAACTCAGGGGCCCTGAGTTCCGGTCAAGGGCTGTCACCTCCACTGCTAGGAGAGGTACTTAGGCCTTTTAAACACTGCCACTGTCAGTGATGAACTGTGTTCTCAGAAGCTTCCATGCTCTGTTGAAAGTTCCACTAAGCACATCATTGCTTGTCGGTTGTCAGGACGCTCGTAACTAAGTAAGGTGACATATCATCGCTTGTGGAGGAAGACAGGCTGTGCATCTTCAAGGAGAACCAGAAGCCCCGTCAGTTACTGCGGCCTCTAAATACTCAGCATTCGGGTTGCATGAGCTCATAGGGCCACGGAGAATGATTTGGAGTTGATTTTAGGGCTCAGTGGCTGAGAACAAGCACGCAAAAGCGTACGGAAGGAAACCCAAACTCGGGTAACAACTTTATCTTATCACCAGCAAGGGTATATGAGAGGAGACGAAAAGCCGTGTTTTTCCTGGAGGTGTTTTTCTTCAGCAGCAACAGAACCGGAAAACAGCGCAAGGTCACTTAGTAATCAAGCAACTTGTAAAGGACGAAAAGAAAATATGGGGAGACCCACTCAACCACAGGGTGAGTGCTATGGAACTGCTACCAATATTCTATCACATTCCAATAAAGAGGATGACATTTTTCCTTTTTTTTTTTTTTTTTTATTCCTGAGGCAAATAGAATAGTTATTTGCACCAATTAGATTTCTTAGTTATATTAATTTGGAGGGCAATACATGAGGGAAAAAGTACTTGTTAAGTTAAATCTGCAAAGATTTTACACCATGTGTTTCCCTTACAAATTCATGTTATTTTTTTTGGTTTTGATGTTTTCTATTTTTTTATGTTTATTTATTTATTTTGAGAGAGGGGACAGCACACCCAGGTGAGCAGGGAGACAGAATCCCAAGCGTCTCCGTGCTGTCAGCGCAGAGCTCCGCTCGAGGCTCCAACCCATAAACCATGAAATCATGACCTGAGCCAAAATCAAGAGTCAAATGCCTAACCGACTGGGCCACCCAGGTGCCCCTGTATTTTTGCTTTTTAATCTATCAGTCTAACAGAACTGTTTTGGATTCCATAAGATGGTAAATTCTGAAGCACTTTCTTTATGCCTGACCTGCCTGTCATTCCAGCAGCCTCATGGTGGGTGTTTCCGTCCAAGGGTCTTCACTCACCTCCACTTACCATCTTGATGGACAAACTCTGAGCTTTGTTATCATCTGTTCAAATCTCTGAAATTCGTCAACCATAAGATTTGAGTCTGTCTCTCTCCAGGTCAAACACAGTCTTCCCAGGACTTCGGCTCATTCACACCAGTAACCTCCTTAAGCTTTATTTTTTCTTTTCAGTTAGCCACCTAGTTCATAATGGCATTTACTGCAATGTTCCCATCACCCTCATTTCCGTTTCTCATTTTTCCCTCTGCTCCGCCTTTTTCATCAATTATTATCAAAACTGAAGCATAACTTTTTGGTGCCTACATTTGGCTTTCCTTTTTTGTGAATTACCTGTTCATGCCAATTAGCCATTTGTCTATGGGGGTTTCTGTCTTTCTTATCTGGTTAATATCTCATCTGCTATATGAATTGCATTCGTTTAATCTTTATATTAATATTTTATTTGCATGAATTGCAAGCATTCTCTCCCAAGGCCTATATTTTCATTCAAATATAGTGTGTTTTATTTTACAGAGTATTAAATTATTTTACAGAATTTTAAATATTAATATGGTTAAATTTTTAAATCTCTGCATCTCGGTTAAGATATCTTTCTTTCCTGTGAAATAAAAGCATTCACTTATATTTTATTCTGATGCTTCTGAAGTTTTATTTTTCACATTTTGATGTTTCACAGAACCGGAGTTTATTTTTGTTAGGAGGGAATCAGATTTTATCTTCTTCAGTATTGCCAGTTAGTTATCCCACTCATTAAAATTTCGTCCACAATCACTAATATGTGATGCCACTCGGTTATATTCCTGTATATATTTCTGGGACCTTTATTTTGCTTTGTTCCATATGATTTCACCTGTGTCTATACTACGAGATCTTAATCACTAAGCATTATAATGCACATTGGTATCTGATATTATCTTGGCTTTTCTTGGTCTTCTGTCATTTCACATGAATTCATGAATTGGCCAAATTCTCTGAAAACAAAAAAGGTAAAGGGGAAGGAAGAAAAGAAGGAGAGAGGGAGAAAGGGAGGGAAAGAGGAAAATAGAGATAGATACGTGCATAGATTTGGTGGTATTTTACTAAAATGAAAACAAATTATTTAGATTAACATGACTATTATCTAATCTATGAGTATGGTATTGCTCTCCATATATTTAAGCACAATTTTCTATTTCTCAATGGCTTTCTTTTCTTCTCCACATTTTGTTGGATTTATCCTCAGAGCTTGATGATGTTTTCTCTTGATTTATTATATTTTCTAATTACTGGTTGCTGGCATATGGGAATACAGTTGATCTTTATATACCAATCTTAAACCCAACATGATTTCTAAAGCCTTTTCTTTCCTTCTTTTTTCTTTAAAGAGAGAGAGAGAAAGGGTGTGAATGGGGGAGGGGCAGAGAGAGGGAGAGAGAGAATCTCAAGCAGGCTCCACCCTGCTAGTGCAGAGCCCAATGCAGGGCTCAATCTCACGACTGTAAGACCATGACCTAAGCCAAAATCAAGAGTCAGATGCTTAGTCGGCTGAGCCACCCAGGCGCCCCAAACCCAACACAATTTCTAAATCTTACTTGTTCATATGTAATTCTTTTGGATTTTCTATGTAGATTTCTATGTCTATAAATAAAGACAATTCTATTCAGATGCATATTCTTTTAATTTTTTCTTTTATTATTGTATACTATAAATTTTTTGGTAGATACCCTTATCAAATTGAGAAAGTTCTTCCCTGTATTCTTAGTTTTCTAAGATTTTTTTCTTTAGCACTAGTGAGTGGTTAATTTTATCCAGATGGCTGCGGCACCTTTGAGACAGTTATGCAAAGATAAGAGAAGGCTCTGTTTGACACTGACGTTCTAGTAACTCAAGAACCTCAGTTGCCCTCACTGTCAACCAAATGAGACACAGGATTGTTCTAAATGCTACAGACAGAATGCTAAATTCTCTCAATGCTGCCTTTTACTCCTATAGCACAATGGCCTACTCATCCTGGGAGATAGAATTCTTTAGATCTCCAAAAACTCAATACGGGAAGTTACAACAAATATTCTCCTTGAACCCAGAGCTTCTCAGCTTTCTCTCTCTACCTACAGAACAATCTGTCAGGAGTAAGGAGCCTCCGACAGATTGTCTTACATACAGATTCTCCCTTTGTCATTTAATCTCCAAAGGATATCGTGAAATCCATTCCTTTTTCCTACATCTTCTCAAAAGAGAAATTTAGCAATGAGCGGGACAGAGGTGAGTTATCAGCTGGGGTATGACAAAAGTGATGGGTGTCCCATCAGCACATTCTTGTCCTACAAATATGTGGGGATGGCTTTTCATCTGGTCATGCAATATCTTCAACAGGTTTTTCTAATGTTAAACCATGCTGGTTTCCTGGAATAGAGCCAACTTGTTTGTAACACATTGGCACCATTCCTAAAGTCAGTTGGTAAATATTTCATTTAGGATTTTACACTCAGGTTTATATAAATGTGTATATGTTTCATACATACTTAGAAAGAGATATATGGGCGCCTGGGTGGCTCAGTCGGTTGAGCGTCCGACTTCGGCTCAGGTCATGATCTCACAGTCTGTGAGTTCGAGCCCCACATCGGGCTCTGTGCTGATGGCTCAGAGCCTGGAGCCTGCTTCCGATTCTGTGTCTCCCTCTCTCTCTGCCCCTTCCCTGCTCATGCTCTGTCTCTCTCTGTCTCAAAAATAAATAAAAACATTAAGAAAAAAAATTTTTTAAAAAGAAAAAATAAGAGATATAAATACATATGTTGTATATACGTTATATAAAACTTTAATACACACATATATTTTATGTAAATTAATATAGTTTCTCCCATTTATTTTCTTCCCAGAAGCATGTCTATTTTATTAATTCCTTCACAGACCTAGCTTTTGATTTTATTGATGCTATTTATCATTTTTTATATTTTAAAAATTATTTTCTGCTCTTTTCTTTATTATTTCCTTCCTCCACCTTTCTTAAAGTTTATGGGTTTTTTTTTCCCTATCTTCTTGAATTGTATGATGAGGTCATTCATTTTTAATATTTCTCCCTTTGAATATATACACCTATTTCCTTCAAAGGAAATCTTGCTGCATCTAAAAAGATTTGTTATATGTAGTGTGTTTTATTTTGTTGTTTAGTTCTTAAGACTTTTTAATGTCATTTGTGTTGTGGATTCATAAATTATTTATGCATGCTTTTAAATATCCATACATGAGTTTTAGAAGTACAATAAAACCTTGGACTGTGAGTAACTTGTTCTGCGAGTGTTCCAAAAGATGAGCAAACATTTCTAATAAATTTGAACTTGACAAACAAGAGGTATCTTGCGATACAAGTAGTACGTGATGCTGGATGTCACATGATCACCACTGGGCAAATAGTTCTCTCTCTCTCTCTTGCTGCAGAATTGTGGGTGATGACCTCTCATGCTCGGTTGCTCGGTCTCAGGTCGTGGTGTTTGGTGGAAATCAGTGAGTTTTCAGTATGTTGGAAGGTGCCCACAACTGACACTAGGGTATTTTTTGTCACTTGAAAGCACCTATGGACAGTCCTTTGCTTTTCCGCACAAGAGCAAGCTTAGGAATGCTTTGCATCATTCTAGGTCAGGCTGCCTGCAGATATAGACCCTTTCTTCTGCTGCCTTATTGCCACTTACGTTAAGTACAGCATATGACAAGAGTTTACTAAGACTGTACAGTCACCATCCATGTGAGTGTATACAATGGCCCCTATGCAGAAAAAGGTTGAAAAGAAAGGTGGTAAGAAGGAGATGATTACAATGGAATTTAAGAAGGAAATCATCGAGAAGTATGAATGAGGAATGTGAGTGGCCGAAATTGCAAGCTTTTAAAAGAAGTCTACGTCTGCAGAGGAGGAGGAGAAAAAGGCAGAGGAATCCCTCACTTCAAATGAGATTAGGGAGATGTGGAAAATGTGGAAAACAGTGCAAAATTTTGTAGAAAAGCATCACCCGAACAAGCCCGTAGCAATGCGAGCCATGAGTCTGTTTATGGACAGGGCAATGTCACGTTTCCACGAAATCCTCAAAAGGAGGCAAAAGCAAGTGTCATTGGATAGGTTCCTTGTTAAAACTGCATGGAGGGGCGCCTGGGTGGCGCAGTCGGTTGGGCGTCCGACTTCAGCCAGGTCACGATCTCGCGGTCCGTGAGTTCGAGCCCCGCGTCGGGCTCTGGGCTGATGGCTCAGAGCCTGGAGCCTGTTTCCGATTCTGTGTCTCCCTCTCTCTCTGCCCCTCCCCCGTTCATGCTCTGTCTCTCTCTGTCCCAAAAATAAATAAACGTTGAAAAAAAAATTAAAAAAAAAAAAACTGCATGGAAAGAAAAAGATTCCATTGAGCCAATAGATAGCAGTGATTCTGTTAGTGATAGTGAAAGTTGTCCTACACAATAACACTCTTCTCTCTTGTCTCCCTCACACCAGTTACGAAGGTTTTCAAAGGTAAGTGCTGGTTAATTTGTTCATTTTTCTTTATAGTTTGTATTTTATTATTTTGTATTATATTACAGTTTTGTAGTCATTTTTATACGAATATTTTTGGGTTGTGGAACAAATCGTCTGAGCTTCCATTATTTCTTATGGGGAAATTCGCTTTGATATACAAGTGCTTTGGATCACAAGCATACTTCGTCTCTAGAACGAATTATGCTCGCAAACCAAAGCTTTACTGTATTCTCTTTTCATTTTTGTTTTTGTCTTGCTTTTCATTGCAAATTCCATTGGATTTTGGTAAGAATGTGTTCAGCATTGTGATTTCCTCTGCTCTACCTTCCAGACACGTTGTCTAAATTTCAGTGAGTACAATTTTATTTGTTATAATTCTGTTCGGTCTAGGTTTAAACCTACCTATTTCTAAAATACTGCTCAATTTATTCACTGAGGCATTCATTCTTTCTTTTATCTTATAATCACTTCAAGGGTAATTACTTTATAACATCAGAGTGTTCATTTTCAGGAGGGTTAATTTTGGTGTGTATTATATCTACTTTCTCCTATCATGACCCACTTTCTTTATGTGGTGTGTAAGGGATTTTATGGGCTCTCGACTTCACCTGGGCTATGTTCCCCTATGGAAATCTAACGTGCTGGATTCTGGGAAATCCTGCATATCTGGGGGTGTGAACACCTTCCTATTGAACTGCTTAGCACTGCATTTCTCCGGAAACCTGATGGGAATCTGTTTTCAGATTAACTCTGTGGCTCATTTACATAGTCAACTATTATTTAACAAGGAAACCAAGAATACTCAATGGGAAAAAGACAGTCTTTTCAATAGAGGGTGCTGGAATAATTGGATATTCACGTGTAAAAATATGAAACTGAACCCATATTATATGCCACTCACAAAGATTGACTTGAAGTGTATTACACACTTAAATGTAAGACCTGAGATCAGAAAACTGTGAAAAGAGAACAGGAATAAAGCCACTTGACGTTGGTCTTAGTAACGGTTTTTTGGATCTGATATCTGAAAACACAAACAACCAAATAAAAAATAAACAAGTGGGACTACATCAAACTAAAAAGCTTCTGCACAGCAAAAGACATGATCAACAAAGTGAAAAGACAACTTATGGAAAGGGAAAAAAATATTTGCAAACCATATCTGTGGTTAACATGTAAAATATATAAAGAACGCATACAGTTCAATAGCAAAAGGTCAAATAAGCCAGTTACAAAAATGGGCAAAGGCCCTAAATAGATATTTGTCCAAAGAAGAGATGTGAAAAACCAATGAGCACGTGAAAAGATGCTCAACATCACAAGTCGTTAGGGAGATGCAAATTAAAACCACAATGAGATATCACCTCATGCTTGATAGAATGGCCATCACCAAAAAAATAAAAGATATAAAATGTTGGTGAGGATGTGGAGAAAAATGAAGCCCTTGTGTACTATTGGAGGGATTATAAATTGGTACCGCCCCTATGGAAAAAATGGATCCTTAAAACATTAAAAATAAACAATAAAACAATAAAAATAAACCCAGCAGTTCTTCTTCTGGGACTATATCCAAGAAAATGCAAACACTAATTTGAAAAGATATCTGCACCCTCATGTTTATTATTTATAATAGCCTAGATATGGAAACAAATATCCATCAATGGATGAATAGATAAAGAAGTTGTTATATCTCTCTATCTATCTATCATCTATATCTATCTAATGGAATATTATTCAGTAATATTTTTAGAAATGAGGAAGTCCTACCCTTTGGGACACGATGGATGGACACTGAAGATGTGGTAAGGAAAATAAGTCAGGCAGAGAAAGACAAATATGGAATGATTTCACTTACCCATGAAGTCTTTAAAAAAACAAAACCAAAACCAGAATCATAGCAAAAGAGATCAGATTTGTGGTCACCAAAGGTAAAGGGCTGTGGGAGGGGGAATTGTAGGAAGGTAGTCAAAAGGTGCAAACTTCCAGTAAGAAGAAAAACAGGTACCAAGGCATGAGGACTGCAGCTAACACTGCCATAGGATATACGGGAAAGTCATCAAGAAAGCAGATCCTAAAAGTTCTCAACGCAAGGAGAATTTGTTTTCTTCTTTCTTTTGTTTCTATTGTACCTATATGAGATGGTGGGTGTTCGCTAAACCTATGGTGCTCTTCATTTCACACTACGTCTAAATCAAGCCCTCATGCTGCACACCTTAAACTTATACAGTGATGTATGTCAACTATACCTCAAGAAAACTGAAGAAAATATCTGGGCTCTGATTGCATGCCTATTTCCAAGGATGACTACAGAATCCCGGGACCTCACCATCACGAAATGCTTAGCTGACTCCTTAACTAGGCTTATTTAATATATATTTTTAAGTTTATTCATTTATTTTTGATAGAGAACACGTGCAAGCTGGGAGTAAAGGCAGAGAGAAAGAGAGAGAGAGAGGGAGAGAGAGAGAGAGAGAGAGAGAGAGAGAGAGAGAATCCCAAGCAGGCCTCATGGTATTAGCACAGAGCCTGATGTGGGGCTTGATCCCACAACCCTGGGATCATGACCTCAGCCAAAATCAAGATTCAAATACTTAATCGATTGAGCAACGCAGGCACCCCAACTAAGGATTATTTAAACAAAAATAGGAAGATATCTGGATTTCATCATTTTCCTCCTGAAACTTTAGTTTACAGGTAAAGCATTTTCATTTAGTAACACAAAACAGCCCAGGATTCTAGCTTTGAGCTCAGGAGCTCCCTTTTGGGGTGGGTTTTTTCGGTTTTTAAGCCAAATGAAAGGCCAGGTGGTCTTTTTCACAGGGACATTGCATACATCAAAGTAACTACATGAAAACTACAGCTTAGAAGTTTAATGAAAATACAGTTGCTCCTTGAACAAGTTTGAAATTGCATGGGTCCGTTTATACTCAGATTTTTTATAGTACCGTATTGTAAATGTATTTTCTCTTCCTTATGATTTCTTGATAACATTTTCTTTTCTCTAACTTACTTTATTGTAAAAATACAGGTTATAAGATATATAACATACAAAATATTTGTTAATCAACTGTTCTTGTTATTGGTAAGGTTTCTCATCAATAGTAGGCTATTAGTAGTTAAGTTATGGGGAAGTCAAAATTATACATAGATTTTCAGTTGCGTAGGGGTTAGCACACCAATGCCTGCATGCTCCGAGGGACAACTATATTCATAAATGATACTAAAATACTGCATTTAAACTAGCAACTGATGGCGGCTGACGAGAGACAAGGAAATGTATGTTATTCAAAGTTAACTGAAGCCACATAAAAGAGAAAGAATTTACAAAGGGCTTATTCTCAGAGAAGGCAAAACCTTCAAATTCCCATAAGAAAACAAAAGGAAAAGAATGCACATGAATACAATGTGTGTATGTGGACAGAAATAGAGAAACAGACGACGAGTATATTTTAGATATCAAATGTATGTTTCCTCTCTATTCCACTAAGAGGGTAACTTGATATGTCCCAAAGGAAATTCACCTCGAGTCCACTGTCTGTACTGTGTTCCAGTTTTCCACATGCTGCCTCCAGGGTGCCAAGGGAAGGAAGAGAGTAAGTCCTTCCCAGAAGATACTCAGTTACATTTCTTTAAGAGGGTGAGGGAGGAATAATTGCATAATATATGAAGAGTGCAGAACAATCAACTCTTTCATATTTTGAGCAAAACAGTGCCAGTTGCCAGTGACAGGTGGTCTTCTGAAGATCCTCAGGGTATCCACTTTTAGGAGAACAGCCACACTATTCCTTACAAGGTGGCATTGTCCTTTCAAGCCTGACATTCTACCTTAAGGAAGTAGGGATAGAAGGAACATACCTCAAGATCATAAAGGCCATATATGAAAGACCCAGAGCTAATATCATCCAATGGGGAAAAACTGAGAGCTTTCACCCTAAGGTCAGGAACACAACAGGGACGTCCACTCTCACCACTGTTGTTCAACATAGTGTTGGAAGTCCTGGCTTCAGCAATCAGACAACAAAAAGAATAAAAACATTCAAATTGGCAAGGAAGAAGTCTAACACTCACTCTTTGCAGACAATATGGAATGTTAGAAGTCTAACATTCACCCTTTGCAGACTCTACATGGAAAACACAAAAGACTCCTCAAAAAGACTACGAGTACTGATACATGAATTCAGCAAAGTTGCAGGATATAAAATCAACATACAGAAATCGGGTATTTCTATACACCAGTAATGAAGCAGCAGAAAAAAGAAATCAAGGAATCAATCCCATTTACAATTGCACCAACAACCATAAAATACCTAGGAATAAACTTAACCAAAGAGATACAAGTTCTATTTTCTGAAAACTATAGAAATCTTATGAAAGAAATTGAAGAAGACACAAAGAAATGAAAAAAACGCTCCATGCTCATGGGTTGGAAGAACAAATATTGTTAAAATGTCAATACTACCCAAAGCAATTTACATATTCAATGCAATCCCTATCAAAATAACACCAGCCTTCTTCACAGAGCCAGAACAAACAATCCTAAAATTTGTATGGAACCAGAAGAGACCCCAAATAGCCAAAGCAATCTTGAAAAAGAAAACCAAAGCAGGAGGCATCACAATCCCAGACTTCAAGCTATACTACAAAGCTGTAATCATCAAGACAGTATGGTACTGACACAAGAACAGACACATAAATCAATGGAACAGAATAGAGAACCCAGAAATGGACCCACAAATGTATGGCTAACTAATCTTTGACAAAACAGGAAATAATATCCAATACAAAAAAGACAGTCTCTTCAGCAAGTAGTGCTGGGAAAAATGGACAGCAGTAAGTAGAAGGCTAAGCCTGGACTACTTTCTTACCCCATAAACCCAAATGGATGAAAGATGTAAATGTAAGAGAGGAAACTATCATAACCCTAGAGGAGAAAACAGTCAGCAACCTTTTTAAACTTGGCTGCAGCAAATTCTTACTTAACATGTCTCCAGAGGGAAGGGAAACAAAAGCAAAAATAAACTACTGGGACCTCATCAAGATAAAAAGCTTCTACACAGTGAAGGAAACAATCAGCAAAGGCAACTGACAGAATGGGAGAAGATATTTGCAAACGACATATCAGATAAAGGGTTGGTATCCAAATTTTATATAGAACTTATTAAATTCAACATCCCCAAAACAAATAATCCTGTGAAGAAATGGGCAAAAGATATGAACAGACACTTTTCAAAAGAAGACATCCAGATGGCCGACAGACATATGAGAAGATGCTCAACATCTCTCATCATCGGGGAAATGAAAATCAAAACCACAATGAGATACCACCTCCCACTTGTCAGAATGTTAAAATGAACAACTCAGGAAACAACAGATGTTGACGAGGATGTGGAGAAAGCCCTTTTGCATGGCTGGTGGGAATGCAAACTGGTGCAGCCACTCTGGAGAACAGTACGGAGATTCCCCCCAAAATTAAAAATAGAACTACCCTATGAGCCAGCAATTCCACTACTAGGTATTTATACAAAGGATACAAAAATGTTGATTGAAAGGGACACATGCACCCCAGTGTTTACAGCAGCACTATCGACAATAGCCAAATTATAGAAAGAGGCCAAATGCCCATCGACTGACAGATGGACAAAGAAGATGTCGTGTGTATACACACACACACACACACACACACACACACACACACTGGAATATTGCTCGATCAAAAAGAATGCAATCTTGCCATTTGCAACATCATGGATGGACCTAGAGTGTGTTATGCTAAGCAAAATGAATCAGAGAAAGATAAATATCACATGATTTCACTCATATTTGAAATTTAAGAAACAAAACAGATGAACGTAGGGGAAGGGAAGCGAAAATAAGATAAAAAGAGAGAAGGAGGCAAACCAAAAGAGACTCTTATATAAAGAGAACAAACAAGGTTGCTGGAGGGGAAATGGATGGGGGGATGGGTTAAATGGGTGATGGGCATTAAGGAGGACACTTACTGGGATGAGCACTGGGTGTTAAACATAAGTGACGAATCACTAAATGCTACTCCTGAAATAATTATTACACTATATGTTAACTAATTTGGATTTAAAATTAATTAATTAACTAACTAATTAATTAATTTAATTTTTTTTAAAAGCTTGAGGTTCTAAGGGAAAAGGTGTCAGATCTTAAAGGATTGTAGGGAGAAGGGAAGGAAGCAGAGGAAGATGAATCAAGGTTCTAGACTGTAGCCTCTGCCCATGCTGACTTTGAATTTCAGGCTTAGCTTCCTTGCCCTCAAAGGGCAGCAGAGCGTGGGCTCAAGGGCAAGATAGAGGCAAACGGACATTATGCCAGGCTCTGAGACAGGGACAGGATTGGAGGACGTGGCCCAGCCACGCTCCACCGAAGTCAGTAGCCTCTTCTGCTCTCACCATTCCACCACAGTGACGGTTGTTAGTGATGGTTGATCTCCAGGCACAGTGATGCCAAGTACGTGGGAGAGAAATTTCCTAACCAACCTCACTCTCTCACTGGCATGGGCTGGACCTTGATACAGGAAGCACTGCTCCCTGATTTGCCTGGTCTGTAGCAAAGAACTCTGAGGTCAGGGTGGATTTTACCTGGAGGATGAGGCACCTGGTCCCTTGCACTTAATGCCACAAAGTCAGTGCATACTTACATACCACTTTTTAATGCACATGGAATTTTCAGCTCATTACCTTACTTGTTAGGAGAAGTCCAGACAAACAACATGGCAAAGATGATCCCATTTTGTAGATAAAGAAAATCAGATGTAGGGATGTGAGGTGACTTCCCAAGGCAACACAGCTATTCAGCAGTACCCAGGCAGAGTGTTTTAAACCAGCCCCTGATGGCACGTCACTTTTCAGTGTCAGCTCCCGAGCTTTCTCAGTCAACAGCCGCCATTCTCCATGTAGACAACCCAACTTGCCAGAGAGCTTCAGTCTCGCAAATACTGATCTAACCTGTGTGAGTAACTACTAAGCTGCCTCCTTTCTGGTGAAGCAATGATCCAACATGATTGCTGCTCAGACGATAGAAAAATGAGCTCTCTACAAATTCGGTGAGAGCCCGCGGTGAAGCCAATGGCAAGTCATAGGACAGTCACTCTGGGCAGAGCTTCCTCAGCCTTCAGGGGACGGGACTTGCTCCCACATGGCCTGTCCATTCGGTTTCCCTTCAGTCTGCCCTGCACCCCAAAGCCCTGCCTTCACCAGGTCACCTCCCTTGGCAACGACTTCAAGGGCTCTCTAGTATTGACAGCAAATTTTAAGTTTTTAGAATAACTTGCCTCATGTTGTTGGCTGAGGTTAAGCTTTATTATTTACTTTTTTTTGAAGTTTAATTTAAAAGAAACATTAGCACAGAAGAGAAATAACAAGTCTTCATATTTTCAGAAGCATAAGTCTCTAAATTTTGTTTAAGATCAAGAACAATTATACCCCTATATAGAGAGCAACAGCCCAGACAGGACTTATTTCTTTTCCTCCAGTTGTATTCCATTATAATTGACACATAATATTGTATTAGTTTAATGTAAACAATATAACTATATAACTATATAACTATATATATATATATATATATACATATATATATATACATGAACATGATTAATTCCTTAAGCTTAATTAATATCCACCACCTCAAATAGTTACTGAATTTTTTCATCTGATGAGAACTATTTTTTTGAATGCATTTTATTCTTATTATTTATTTAGGCAATCTCTGCATTCAAGGTGGGGCTCAAACTCATGACCCCGAGATTGAGAATTGCATGCTTCACCGACTGAGCCAGCCAGGTGCCCCTGTGATGAAAACTTTTAAGATCTACTTCTTAGCAACTTTTTTTTTCTTTTTAAAATTTTTTTTTAATGTTTATTTATTTTTGAGAGACAGAGTGAGAGCAGGGGAGGGGCAGAAAGAGAGGGAGACACCGAATCTGAAGCAGGCTTCAGGCTGTCAGCACAGAGCCCGACATGGGGCTCGAACCCACGAACTGTGAGATCACGACCTGAGCCAAAGTCGGAGGCTCAACCGACTGAGCCACCCAGGCGCCCATGCTTCTTTAGCAACTTTCAAATGCACAATGTAATATTAGTAACTATGGTCGCCATGTTGCACATTGTATCCCCAGGACTTGTTTATCTTACAACTGGCAGTTTGAACCTTCTGACCCCTTTCACTCATTCCCCACTTCCTCCACCTCCACTCCAGAGAACCGCCAATCTGTTTTCTGTTTCTATGCATCCAGTTTTTTTTTGTTTTAATTTTGCATATAAATGAGATCACACAGCATTTCTCTACTCGAGTGTTTCGCTTAGCACTAATGCCCTCAAGGTTCATCCATGTTGTCCCATGGATATATAACCAAATTTATACTATTTAATGAACAATAAAGTATAGTTTAGTTAGTAATCACACTGTTGTAAAAATAATTTTCAGAATTTTAAATGGAAGCAAGGAAAAATATAACTTATTTCACAACTATGGTGACATTTTACATATGATATGTTGGTAACATTGATATTTTAAACATTAAAGAGTTATCTAAAAATAAAGGGAAAAGGTCAACAGTGTTATAGGTGAATGGGCTGAAAAGTAATTGTACAGTTGCAAATATGAAAATCTTTTCTTATGACAAGATACTCAGCCTCACTTATAATAAATATAAATGAAAATTACATGCAGATATTTTTACCATAAAACTTCTGGTTTTTATGTTTTAATATTGTGTTGGCAAAGGGGCCCATGTCTTATCTTTCCAAAAAGATTGAGCCTATGGAAGACAGGACCGTGTTTTACCGCAACAGCATCTTGATAAATGTCTGATTAACCAATATCTAAGATAATGGTTTCGAGCTAATGCTGTGGATGCTACTGATGATAATTTGTTCTCTTCAAAGTTGCCTCAGCCTTCGGTACGTTGAGGGGTGCCGGTGGGGAAGAAAACAGTTACATTCTCTGCCTTGACGTGATTCTATTGCTCTGGAACAGTACATTCAGTCATCTTCCTGTCTGGGTATAATTTTGAAAAAAAAAAAAAAGAAGAAGAAGAAGAAGAAAGAAAACAGTGGCAGTTCACAATTGAGGGGGAAAAAAACCAGTGGCAAGCCTATTGTGTGGTTTGCTGTCTTTCTCCCGCATAATCTGGTACCTTAAGAGAAAGCTCTTTGAATTCCGCGACCATGTACCTAATTCCCGGCATTACATTGTCTCTTTTCAGGATATCTTAGATTGGTAAGAATCACAAAGTGATTTTTGATCAACCCAGATGAGACAAGAATTTAAAACAAAGCAAGTTTTCAATCAGATAGGAGCACGATGTGAGGTGGCTGGCTGGGGGAGGAGGTCTGAGCTGGAGGGGGACGAGATAAGGACAAGCCCAAATGCCAGCAATTACTGTGGCTCACAGGTGACGGGGAAAAAATGTCTCCAAGGTATTTATTTTTAAAGTCTCTTGCAGCTCTCTTCATAAGCTTTTCATACTGAATGATCTAACGAAAGGGCTCAATTCCAAATATTATGACACTTGGTGCAGTCATTACTTAAAATACTTCTAAAATGCCAAAAAGAGCATAATGCTAATGAGAAAAAGACAATTTTGCCTAGTCTTGACAAAGTTAGAATAAAAAAGATCTCCAGCCCCACAGAACTAATATGCCTAATGCAGAGGGACAGTATCTGGAAGGGTATACATCTGGAGGAGAAAAGTAATGTCTTGATTTTCTGTGAATTATAAAGTGAATAAAACCCATAAAAGGCAGGACACATTTTCAGTGTAACTAGTGAATTTCATCTTGCTGGGTTTTGTTCAAGAGTAGGTACAAACTTTAAATATGCCGCTAGTTAAAACGCTTAGCATTAAAAACTACCAACCCATACATTTGGGGGGCTATAGTCAACAATTCAAGGTTTGTAAACAAAAGTTATACTCCTGATTAATATTATGTATAGCTTTAGAACGGAGTTAAGTGTCATTTAGTTTCCCCTGTCATTTATTAGTTTCAATACCTTGTGTGACTATGGTCTGACATGCAGACAGGGAAATAGCGATCGGCATGGCAGTCTCGGTAGGCTGGGTTCAGGACACCTTTTATACCATTTCTAGAGGTGTAGACTATGCTGAAGGGATTTTTGAGCTCCAGAATCCCTCCCCCATGAGTGCCAAAAGGGGAGTCCTTGAGGCTCCATTCTTGGTTTCCTTATGACGGATCCTGTCCAATATATGAGATTCCGTTTGGGCCGGGGGGGGGGGGGGGCGCGGAATATAACCTCAATACTTACATTTGCCTGAGAAAAAAAAATTTTTTCCAGAACAACTCAAAGGCAAAACACAATGCTAGGAGTGGATAGAGGAGGAGTAGTCTGGGGTTGAAAGGAGAAAAATGACTGGCAGATTAGAAATGGTCTATTTCCAATACGTCCCTGCTGATGCAGGAGCTGAGATTGGTGATAAAGCTAATGGGGTGGCCTGTTGTGTCCAGGCATGGCGCCATTATAAGCAGACCTAAAAACGAATAATCTTGGTGATTATGAAACATTCCCTTCAGGGATCCTGTTTTATGCATCTCCAAAGTGATGCAAACATGTTTCTTATTGAAACTTTCCAACGACTCTGCGTGCCAAAGCTGAGACTGCAATTAAAAGAGGGATCCCTGTCCTCACAAGGGTGCAGAACTCAGAGCATAAAGAGAATGCATATGACAGGGCAGAATTTGATAGGTGAAAATAGAAGTGGAGGAACATACCACAGATGACAAGAATCAAAGGAGAGCCCCAGAGGAAAGTCAAAGGAGAGCCGGGATCTGCCTGGGAACGTCTGGCAAAGCTTTCCAAAGGAAGGGAACTCTGCTTGTTGATGCATGCGATATGCACAGATTGTCTACACCATGCCAGGAATAAGTGTGGTGCCGGGGGTGATGTGAAGGACAGAGACACGTAAGAACGGCAACGGTACCATGTGGTAAGGGAAATGATACAGATACGGGCAGGTAGATTCTTTAAGCTCCACGAGTCTTGCCTTGTCTCGCCCCAGGTGGTGGGGCAGCTAGTAATGGCTTTCCAAAGAGGAATACTAGAGCTGGGTACAAAAAGTGTGCCGTGGGGGGTGGGGGTGGGGGGAGGGAAGACAGAAACGCCAATGCACATCACCTATTCCGAGCCGAGCCACAAAGGAAGTAACACAGACGTTGAGAAGTAGTGATGGGAAGGTTGGGATTTGGGTGACTGGGTGATGAAAGGTACACAGTTGAGAAAATGTAAATCAGTTGGAGGATGCCAAGTGAGAAGCTGTGCATGCCGGGGCAGAGGGTGAAAGTGTGTCACAGGGGAGAAGAGTGAGCAGGGCGGTGTGTCCTAGAGATGAGGTGGTAAGAAGGTGAGAGCCTTGAAAGTCACGTGAAGAAGGCTGGTCTTATTTGCTGTCTCCGGGGTGGCCACGTGATCAGTGGTACCATTGAGAGTGGCATCTCGCCACAGAATGAAGGATGGTAGGAAAAGGAACCAGGTCAGAAGACAGCTTGGCTAGCCAGGAGCTGGTAAGATACTAGCACAGTTTGGGTGAGGGGTACTGCTGGGCCACTCCAGGCTGGCAGTCAAGGGCTGGGATACTCAAGAGATCTGCTCCTGCATGTGGGGGGGGGGGGGGGGAGGGAAGAACCCATGGTGCCTGGGGTTTCCAGCCTGTGTGTCTGGCAAGACTGTAGTAAGGAGGAGGTCCCCAGGAAAACCCTGTGATTCTGGTCACACACATAAACCACGGTGCATACGGAATGCAGAAGGGTAGTCAGACTGGAAGATGGGAGAACTCCGTGCAAAGGTCAAGCTTAAGTCATGGGAAGCAAAGAAGCTGCTATTGAAAAACCTCTCCCGAGTCCTTCCCTTTGGCATCTTTCTATTCCAAATGGATAGTCCCTGACATCCGATCTCCCTCCGAGTTCTACCAGCCCTACCTGGTCAATTATGAAACTGTTGTATCATTTTTCCTTAGAGCCGTGTTGTCTAATATTGTTATATGTGGCTCACGAGCATTTGAGATGTGGTTAGTCTGAATTAAGATGTACCATAAATACAAGAATTTGCACTCTGTATACAAGTGAGTGTTAAATAACTCAATACCATTTAATAGGACCGTATGTTAAAGTGACCATTTGGATGTATTGAGTTAAATAAAATATATTATTAAATTAATTTTACCCATATACCTTAAGAACTAGAAAACTGTAAAACACCAACGCGGCTTGTGTTACATTTACGTTGGATAATGCTTCCTAAAGCATCGTTTTCACATAGCGGGTATGAAATCAAAGTGGGATATAAACTATGGGGACAGCTGACAAGCTAGAACATTTATAACCACATCTCTTTGAGCACAGTGACTCCTCGTCTCCTTCCATTGATCTATGTTACTCTGGTATGTAAATTCCACCCAAATGAAGTGTGTGGACTTTTTTTTTTAAAGTGAATTCTTTTTTTTTAACGTTTATTTATTTTTGAGACAGAGAGAGAGACAGAGCATGAACAGGGGAGGGTCAGAGAGAGGGAGACACAGAATCAGAAACAGGCTCCAGGCTCTGAGCTGTCAGCACAGAGCCCGACGCGGGGCTCGAACTCACGGACCGCGAGATCATGACCTGAGCCAAAGTCGGCCGCCCAACCGACTGAGCCACCCAGGCACCCCATGAAGTGTGTGGACTTGGATAATGACATCACCCAAGCAGCTCCCTACCAAGGGTATCAACTGTCTGAGTCTTCTTTTCCTAGTAAGTGCTCGACACAAACATGGTCAGGCAACAGCTTGCTGGTAAACTACCTCTCAGAAACGAAAGAAAACAAAACAAACACACAGAGAAATACTCCTTGATTTGAGAATTTTTTTTCGTGATATAGATGCTTCCCTTAAAGCCAACTTACTGACACCCGTATTTTATCAACTTGTTTGCAAAATTCCTGCGTATTTGCCAATGGGATCTTGTGAGACAGTTTGAACAGGCTCTTCTCTTCAAGTTCTTCCAAATACAAGCCATTTGTTGAGCCAAAGGATCAACCGTGACTCTAGAGCAGTGCCACCCGATAGAACTTTCTGCAGTGATAGAAACACTTTATGTTTATCCATACTAGGGGGCTACTGAGCACTTGACCTGTGGCCAGTACAACGGAAAACAGAATTTTTAATTTAAATTCAATTTAACCTTAATTAATTTAAATGTAAGTAGCCACATGTGGCTTAGTGGCTGTTGTATTAAACAGCCCAGGTCTGGAGATGCACAGGGCAGATGGAAAGTTCTGATTGTGTGTGTGTGTATGTGTGTATGTGTGCAAACATAAAATGCATATGTATATCAAATAACCATGCTATGAACTTTGAATATATGTGATTTTATTTTTCAATTATACCTCAGTAAACTTGAGAAAAATGAACAAGAAACTTACACAAGCCTAGTTTCTAACTTGAGCAAACAAGGCTGGGGAAGAAGGGTCGGGATTGAACAGCTTTGCTCGTATCTAAAACACATTGATCTTTCCTCCTGGGAAAAGGAGCACAGAAACTGCTCTCAATATTTTTTGTCGCTGTAATTTTTTTCATAAAACTCTGGTGAATACTCCCTCAATTTCAATTAATACAATTTGTGAAGGTGATCCCTGCAACCATTCATATTATAAAAACCACAGTTTTAAGGTTATTAAGTAAGAACTATTAAGATTTCCATAAGGAGGACTTTCCCCGTCTTGGTTGCCGAACATAAATGCATTCCGTGGTTGCTCACGAAGTTCTTTGAGCACCAAGGGAGAACTCAGTTATTACATAATCATCATTTTGGTTCTTTAGAAAACATTAGACTACTGGTTTGGGCCCAATGAAGAGAACCATGTGGAATTTCCTGCTCTATATTCAGGTTAAGAACCTTCATCAGACAAAACATGTCTTTCCCTCTAGGTGATGAGGTTCAGAAGCAAAAAAGAAAATCTCATGCCTTATCATAAGAAACATCTGACAAAAGCCAGAGGCATTATATTTGTCTTTGTCACATAAGATTCGTCAATTTCATTCCCATTGTTCTGGATTCCAGATGAACTCACTACCTTGTTGATTAATCAGAAAGTCATTGATCAAACAAACAAATAATCAAGCAAACAACAGGATCAAGCTTATAAATATAGAGAACAAAACTGGTGGTTGCCGGAGGGATCAGGGGTGCAGGGACGGGCAGAATGGGTGAAGGGGAGGGGACGTTCGGGCTTTCAGTTACGGAACGAATAAGTCAGGAGGGTGAAAGGCACAGCACAGGAAACCCATCAACGATACGATAATAGTGTGTGGTGACGGATGGCAGCCACACTGAGCACAGCACAATGTGTATAAACTTATCGAATCACTATGTTGTACGCCTGAAAGTAACTTAACATTGTGTGTCAACTATTATGCAGTTAAAAACGAAATTAACTTCAGGGCACCTGGGGGGCTCAGACTGTTAAGTGTCTGACTCTTGGTTTCTCTTGGTTTCGGCCCAGATCATGATCTCACAGTTCATGGGTTTGAGCCCCGTGTCCAGCCCCATGTTGGGCTCCATGCTGATGGTGTGGGGCCTGCTTGGGGTTTTCTCTCTCTCTCTCTCTCTCTCTCTCTCTCTGTCGCTCTCTCTCTCTATCAAAATAAATAAATAAACTTAAAAAAAATTTTTTAAATAAATCAATTTTAAAAAGCTATTGATCGGGGCACCTGGGTGGCTCAGTCGGCTGAGTGTCCGACTTCAGCTCTGGTCATGATCTTGCAGTTCGTGGGTTCAAGCCACTGCATGCTCTGTGCTGACAGCTCAGAGCCTGGAGCCTGCTTCGGATTCTGGGTCTCCCTCTCTCTCTGCCCCTCCCCCACTCACACTCTGTCTCTGTCTCTCTCTCAAAAATAAATAAATATAAATAAATAAATAAATAAATAAATAAAACCGTTATTGATCAATGACACTTGAATTTAGATAGCTATCTAAATTAATTTTAGTTCCTAAAGCTCATTTTACTGCTCTTCAAAAAATCTAATACTCAATGACTGATTAGCTTTTCTAAGGTCATCCTATGAAAAACTATATAATCATTTCTTAATGGTTTCATTAATCCCCAATTGGCAAAAAAAATATATTAGTAGGTCAGCAGGACTTTGAACTGAATTAACGATACTGAATGTGCACATACTTAAAGATTTTAACAACAGTTGTGATATCATCATTTTTCTTATATTCTGAAAAAGGTTACTCACAAAAACCTTCACACATCTCAGATTTAAACACTGGAGAATTCTGCTTATTTCTGTCTCAGAGCTTGCAGGTACTATAGGAGTAGAAAGGCAAGGCTAAATCTACACGACTTTAAAGTTGACCTCAAAAGGCAAGCCCAGTAGTTCCAAGAATAAGTAAGTGTACATAACAATTGCATTTGTTTAGGGGCGCCTGGGTGGCTCAGTCGGTTAAGCATCTGACTTCGGCTCAGGTCACGATGTCACGGTTCGTGGGTTCGAGCCCTCCATCGGGCTCTGTGCTGACAGCTTGGAGCCTCGAGCCTGCTTCGGATTCTGTGTGCGTGTGTCTCTCTCTCTCTGCCCCTCCCCCACTTGTGCTCTGTCTCTCTCTTTCTCAAAAATAAATAAACATTAAAAAAAATTAAGTAAAAAATAAAAAAAGAATTGCATTTGTTTAAAGAAATGCAGATTCCAGGATTTAGGGTCCAGTAACCTGTATTTGAACAAGTACCTTCCAATGATTCTTAGTCTACTTGTTGAAAATCCTTTGAAATCTGAGACTTGTAAACTACCTTACGTATTACCAATAGCTTTTTACCTGTCTACTCAGAGAGTATATTTGTACATTCGATTGCTTAACTTCTAAGCCCAAGCATCACTCCATAAATAGTATTTAATGGACTCCACAATGCAGATCATTCTGGACACTTATTACTTGGTAATGTAAAATAAATTTTGGTCCTCAATGTCCAGAACTCGCAGGAATTTGTTTACTTGAAAAAAAAAAAGTCAACGATCTGTGAAGAACCCTAATTGCTGGTCAATACAAGAAGGATAGGACAAAGTTATAAATCCAGTAATTAGCTCATTCTTTCCATCACTTCTATTTCTCACTATGGGTAAGAACTCTGCTGCTAAAGAAACGAGCTTAAAAAGTGTCTCACTCTCTCTCCAGTAACTATGTGTGAATTGAACTAAAATAATACATCTCATCATTAAAATCTAAGATGTCCAGGGGCGCAGATCTCTGCCCGCCAGGGGAGTGTTCTTCTACAGATGATTTTCCTGGGTGTGATAGGACTAATCTGAATTTAAAACATAATTTAATTTAAAACAATTATTTGGGGTCATGAAGACAGCCTCTGTGGGGCAAGAGAAATTTAAGGCAAAACATGCTTGGTAAAGAAAAATACATGCTTGGTAGAGAAAGGAGAAGAAACGAGAGGCGACAGTTAAGTATTCACAGACACTATTATTTCGCAACACTTTCTCAATACATCTGTCAACTATATACTGACAATATCTATAAATTAATTATGATTTCTCCATGAATCAGGAGTGTTCTCAAATATTCACAGATGACATTGAATTAATAAGCAAGAGCTTCACCACTTTGTCGGGGCTCCACTTCCTAAAATTTGTGGGGCCACGTCTTTGAGATTCAAGTGCCCATAATAACAGATCGAGTGGATGACGCCCTGTTTGTTCTGTGTTCAACCCACATCCAGGATGTGTGTGTCCGTAAGCCTGGGAATGTTCCTTGCTTTTAAGCTCAGGTGGACTCCAAACGATCTTTTCCTTAAAAATGTGCTAGAAATGAGAGAAAACGTAGAGGAGAAAGCATGAGAGCAAGTCTCCTGATACAAGGACCAAGGACTGAACACTAGAAAGTCTACAAAAAGTCGTATTAGCAGGTTCCATTCATACCTATGGGAACAGTTTACAGGTCACTGCCATACTTGTATTGGTTTTCTTGCTGAAAGGATTTGAAATTTGAGCATTCTTAGATATTTAAACTTTTCTGGATAGTTGTATATTGTTGTCAAGTTATTTTAACTCTTTTCTTTAAGACCTGTTTGTGGAAGGGCGGGAATTATCCCTAAACTCAACTTCCATAAATGTTAAACAGGACTGCACTTAGAAACCCTTTGTGCCTATGAAACATTATTATTGATTGTATTAATTTTTATGCAACTCGTTGCCTTGGTACCCAAGCACAGTTCTGCTGAAGTTAGTATTTTAAAACCGTCCAAGGAAATGTGGTACCATTGGCCCCTCGATCAACTCGCTCTCCTAGAAAATATTTGTGCAGATATCAAGTAATGCCAAGTCTTTCCCATGGCTTTCTCTCCCCACCAAAAACACAACCCAAGACTTTTATCTTCTCCTGATTATAATTCCCAACCTAAAGACGGTTGGTTTAACTGAAGTTTTAACAAACTGTTAGGAAAAGGGAGTTGAAAGACAGTGAATCTTGACAACATACTGAAAACTCTGATGTGGGTCAATTTTTAAAGCACAGGGAGCTTGATTATTCTTAAGATCAAGCAACTCATCCTTTCCTTTATTGGTCAATTCAGTGAGCAAAGGATAAATGAAAATAAACTTCATTAATATACCCAAACCAATTAGCTATCTATTACTAACTACTAGCTGACCTATTAAAGACTGCTCTCACAGTTCTATTCAAAGAACCAATTCACTGTGAATATAATATGTTTCCACGAATAATCTGCCATTAAATCTTTAGAACATAAAGATTTTGATGAGTTTTAATTTAATCAGAAATTATTAAGAATTCTGTAATAGGTTTTGGGCTTATGGCTGTTGACACTAACGTTTATCATTCACCGAGAAAGTTTAGTTACAAAGGACTCTTCCAAAAGAGCATAAATTGCTTCAGATTTCTGGTCCAATACATAAGGAGCTTAGAAGTCTCATCCATTTAGCAATAAGCAAAGGCTAAACGAACTGAAAAATAAACTCTTGTTAGATGCATCCCCAGAAATTGGAAAGACAGAAAGGCAGATACAGAGAGTCCCAATTTGTCAGAGCAGAAACTCACCAAGAGAAAGTTCTGTGGGAACCATGCCAGGGCCTCAACTGTCATGGGTAAATTGTTGGAGGCTCAGTATGGACAAACCCGGAGGTGCTGGGTTCCAGTCATGGTAAAGGGAGGCCGACGCTTTTGTGAGTTTTACCTCCAAGAGCTCTCTCAGGTTTTTACAGTGAAGATCTGAGAAAAATCCTCATCCACGTTACACAAGGAAGCAAATGTACAGCAGTAAATTCATGTGCACCTTTCAACAAAAACTTTCAAAGCATACGAAAAGGCACAAAATAGTTTGAGGAAATTCAAAAGCATCGGAACCAAAGTCAGTTACGATGGGAGTGTTGAAATTATCAGACTGAAAACCTTTTTTGAACCGATGATTACAATGCTAAGGGCTTTAGTAGGAGAGCAGACAACATTCAAGAACAGATGCATCATATAAGCAGAAATGGAAACTCTGTGAAAGACTAGAAAAAAAAATAGCAGAGATCAAAAACACTATCAAAAACAAAGAATGGCTTTGGTGGTCTTATTAGCAGACCAGACTCAGCTAAGGAAGGAATCACTGAGCTTAAAGATATATCAACAGAAACTTTCAAAACCAAACAGCAAGGAGAAGAGAGACTGGCAAACATAAAATGGAAAATCCAAGAACTATGAGACAACAAAAAAGAGGGCAATATACCTCTAGTGGGAATACAAGAAGGAGAAGAAAGAGAGGAAAGAGAAGAATAAATATTTGAAGCAATAATGACGGAACTTTTTTTTCCAAATTAATGCTAGACACCAAACCCATGGTGTCAAACCATGGGCCCAGGAGGCTCAGAGAACACCCAGCAGGGTAAACATCAAAACAATCAAACAAACAAACAAACAAACAAACAAACAAGCTGCACCTAGGCATGCCATATTCAAACCTCAGAAAATCAAAGAAAAAGAAAAAATCCTGAAAGAAACCAGTGGGAAAACACATCTTACCTACAAAAGAACAAAAGTATTACTTCTAACTTCTCCCCAGAAACCATTCAAGCAAGAAAAGGGTAGAACAAAATATTTAAAGTATTGAGAGAAAACATCCACCAACCCAGAATTCTATACCTGGAAAAATTACCCTTCAAAAGTGAGGGAGAAATACTTTCTGAGAAAATAAAAATTGAAAAAATTTGAGGGGCTCAGTCACTTAAACATCCAGCTTCGACTCGGGTCATGATCTCATGGCTCGTGAGTTTGAGCCTTGCCTCGAGCTCTGTGCTAACAGCTCAGAGCCTGGAGCCTGCAAAGAGAATAAGTAAAGGTAAATAAAAGCTTTAATTTTTCTTTTTCATAATTGATCTAACAGAGTACACTTTATTCAAAATAGTAACAACATGTTTGGTTATATGTAATGATCAAGTGGGATTCATCTCAGGCGTGCAAGGCTGGGATAAACTGAAAATCAATGAATTTAAACCATCACATCAACAGGCTAAAAAAGAAAAACTACACGATCATAACAGCAGATGCGAAAAGAGAAAAAAAGCACATAACAAATCCCACTCCCATTCATGATAAAAAATTTTCAGCCAAGTAGCAATAGAAATGAACGCCTCTCAACTTGATAAAGAATAGCAACCAAAAACCTACGATTAGCATCATACAAAATGGGGAGAAACTTGAAGCTTTCCCACAGGTCCAAGGCAAAGATTTCACCCCTCACCACTATTTTTCAAAGTCATGTAGAAGTTCTAGCTAATGCAAGTAGATAAGAAAAGGAAATAAAAGGTATACAGACTGGGAAAGGAGAAACAAAACTGTTTTGTTCATAGATGACATAATTGTCTATGTAGCAAATCTAAAAGAATCAACAAAACAACTCCAAAACCAATGAGTGGGTGTCACAAGGCTGTAGGATTCAAAGGTAATATACAAAAGTCAACCACTTTCCTATATGCCAGCAAGAGACAAGTAGAATTTGAAATTAAAAACATATTCCCATTTATACTAGCACCCCCAAAATGAAATACTTAGATACAAATCTAACAAAATACATATAAGATCTATATGAGGAAAACTACACAGAAGATCTAAATCAGCGGAGAGAGATTCCCCGCTCACAAACAGAAAGCTCAATGTTTTCAAGTTGCTAGTTCTCCCTCTTGATCGATAGATTCAATGCAATTCCAGTCACAATCCCAACAAGTTATTTTGTGGTTATCAACCAACTGCTTCTAAAGTTAATATGAAGAGGCAAAAAACCCAGAGGAGCCAACAAAATATTGAAGGTGAGGGACAAGGTTATGGGACTGACGTTACCAGACTTGAAGACTCACTATAAAGCTCCACAGTCAAGACAGTGCAGCACTGGTGAAACAAGAGAGAAATAGATCGATGGAACAGAATATAAAGCCCAGAAGTAGACTGATATCTAGTCGACTGATTTTGGTCAAAGGAACAAAGGCCACAAAGGGAGCACAGATAGTCTCTTCAACAATATGCTGAAACAAGTGAATCCACATGCAGAAAAAAAAAACCTAGACACACACCTTACCCTCTTCACAAAAATGAACTTAAAATAAACCGCAAACCTAAATGTAAATTGCAAAACCATCAAACTCCTAGAAGATAACATGGAAGAAAATGCAGATGACCCTGGGGATGGCAATGACTTTTTAGACGCAATAAGAACAGTCATATCCCTGAAAGACATCATTGATAAATTGGACTTCATTAAAGTTTAAAAAATCACCGCTCTATACAAGACAATGTCAAGAGAATGAGAAGAAAAGCCACAGAATGGGAGAAAAGGTTTGCCAAAAAATATATCTAATAAAGGACTGTTACCCAAATGTACAAAGAACTCTTAAAACTCAGCAATAAGAAAATAAACAACTCGAATAACAATGGGCCAAAGACTTTTAACAGACACGGCCACAAAATAATACATACAGATGGCAAATAAGCATATGAAAATATGCTCCACATCATACGTCACCAGGGAAATGCCAACTGAGACAACAGTGAGATAGTACCTCACACCTATCGCAATGGCTAAAATCCCAAACACTGATAACTCCGGATGCTGGTGAGGATGTCGGGCCGCAGAAGCACTCATTCATTGCTGGAGGGCGTACAAAATGGTACCGTCACTCTGGAAGACAGTGTGGAAGTTTCTTACAAAACTAAACCTACTCTTGCCATATGTTCCCGCATTTGCGCTCGTGGTTTTTACCCAAGGGAGTTGAAAACGTCTGTCTCCACAAAAACCTGCACAGAGATGTTTATAGCAGCTTTATGTGCAGTTGCCAAAATCTGGCGGCCACCGAGATGTCCTCCAGTAAGTGAATGGATATCTCACTGTGGTACGTCTAGACGATGGAATAGTATTCAGTGCGTAAGAGAAATGAGCTATCAAGCCATGAAAAGACATCGAGGAAACTCAAATGCGTATGACTAAGTGAGAAGCCAATCTGCAACAGCTAGATACCATATGATTCCAATTATATAACATTCTGGCAAAGGAAAATCTGCAGAGATGGTTAAAAGAGCGCCCGCTGCCGGGAACCGGGCCAAGGAGTGGTTGGGGGAGAACAGGAAGGGCACAGAGCATTTGTAGGGCAGTGAAACTATTCTAGGTGATACTGCAATGGTGGATGCCTGCCATCACGTTTGTCCAAACCTATAGAATGTACAACCCCCAGAGTGACCCCTGACGTAACCTATGGACTTTGGACATTGTGACGTCATTGTAGTTTTGCTTAATTGTAGCGAATGGACTACGGCGGTGTGGGATGTCCACATTGGGAAATATTGCACATGTAGGAAAGAGGGAGTAAGGAGAACTCTCTGTACTTTCCACTTAGTTTGGCTGTGAACCTAAAGCTGCTTTAAAAAAATAAAGTTAATAAATGTAAAAAAAAAAGAAAAATGAACCCTTTCATAAACCTAAACCTATCTGGACCCATTAAAGAAGGATTAGGTAAATACTTTACGTAGCCATTGAAGGCAAGCTTGTTTTTTGTTTTTGTTTTTTACCTTTTTAAAAAATTTCAATTGCAGGGGCACCTGAGTGGCTCAGTTGGCTGGGGGTCCGACTTCGGATCTCACAGTGCATGGGTTTGAGCCCTGCGTCCGGCTCCGTGCTGACAGCTCCCAGCCTGGAGTCTGCTTCGGATTCTGTGTCTCCCTCTCTCTCTGACCCTCTCCTGCTTGCACTCTGGCTCTCTCTCTCTCAAAACTAAATAAACATTAAAAATTTTTTTTTAACTTTAATTGCAGTATAGTTAACATACATAACATGCATGTTGTTGCAAATGGCAAGATTTCATTCTTTTATGGCTGAATAATATTCCATTGTGTATATACGTATACCCCATCTTTTTATCCACTCATCAATCTATGGACGCTTGGGCTGCTTCCAAAACTTGGCTCTTGTACATTAACGCTGCTGTAAACACAGGGGTGCGTGTATCCCTTTGAATTCGTGTTTTTGTACTCTTTGGGTAAATGGCCAGTAGAGCGATTACTGGATTGCAGGGTAGTTCTATTTTTAACTTTTTGAGACACATCCATACTCTTTTCCACAGTGGCCGCCCCAGGTTGCATTCCCACCAGCAGTGCACGAGGGTTCCTTTTCCTCCACAGCCTCACCAACACTCGTGTCTTGCATTTTTGATTTTAGTCATTCTTACAGATATGAAGTGATCCCATTGTAGTTTTGATTTGCGTTTCCCTGATGATGAGTGGTTGGGCGGTGAGCATCATTTCATGTGCCTGTTGGCCATGTGAATATCTTCTTTGGAGAAATGAATGATTATATCTTCTAGCTATTTTATTTTATTGAATGTTTATTTGTTTTTGAGAGAGAGAGAGAGAGAGAGACAGAGACAGAGCATGAGCAGGAGAGGAGCAGAGAGAAAGGGAGACAGAATCCAAAGCAGGCTCCAGGCTCTGAGCTGTCAGCACAGGGCCTGATGCGGGGCTGGAGCTCACAAACCAGGAGATCGTGACCCGAGCCGAAGTCGGACGCTTAACCGACTGAGCCACCCAGGCGCCCCATCTTCCGGCTATTTTTTTAAGCTTATGTATTTATTCTGAGAGAAAGAGAAAGAGAGAGAGCACGTGAATCAGGGGTGAGGCCTAGAGAGATAGTATTCCAAGCAGGCTCCATGCTGTCAGCACAGAGCCTGACGTGGGACTCGATCTCACGGCTCAGTCTCACAAACCGTGAGATCGTGACCTGAGCTGAAACCAAGAGTCAGATGCTTAACTGATGGAGCCACCCAGGTGCCCCTTCTGGCCAATTTTTAATTGGATTATTTGGGTTTTAGTTACTGAGTTGTATAAGTTCTTTATATATTTTGGATACTAACCCTTTATCTGAAAGTCATTTTCTCCCATTCAATAGACTGTCTTTTAGTTTTGTTGATTGTTTCCTTTACTCTGCAGAAGCGTTTTATTTTGATGTAGTCCCAATAGTTTACTTTTGCTTTCATTTTCCTTACTTCAGGAGACTTATCTTGAAAAACATTGCTATGGCCAATGTTAGAGGCATCACTGCCTGTGGTCTCTTCTAAGATTTTTATGGTTTTAGACGGCAAATTTTAAAAATCATTTTTTGTACTTTGTGACCTTCTTAAATGACAGTGTATCATTTTCACAGTGAAAAAAGTTACATTAGAAGTCCCCTCCTAGTTTCAAGATAAGCCTTATATAGTCAATCTAAAATAGTCATAGATTGTGGTTATTCTTTATCCCATCATCTTGTTTATTTCCTCCTCATCGTACATATTATCAAAAAAAGTATTTTATTTGTTAACTTGCTAATTATTTATGTCTCCTATCTTTACTAGAATGTAAATTCTCTGAGGAAAAAATACCTCTCTTATTCAACGTGTTTCCATATGCTAGACTACAGACTAAAACAGAATAGCCATATGGTAATAATTTGTTGAAAAAAAATAAATGAATTGACTGCTCATTTAGCACGTTCTTTCATAAATATATATCGATACGTACTCTCCATTTCACAATCCTGCCCACTTAATGTAAGTCCCCTGAGGGCAAGGACTATGCCATCATCATTCTTCATGCTGGCTAAAGCCCCATGCCTGAGCCACTATAGACAAAGGTGGGAAGGAAGGAAGGAAGGAAGGAAGGAAGGAAGGAAGGAAGGAAGGAAGGAAGGTAGGAAGGAAGGAAGGAAGGTGGGAAGGAAGGAAGGAGCTTAAATTCTGAGGGCTAACACCCATGCTCTTCTCCCTACACCATTATGCCTGAATTCATCCTTCGAGAAGCTAATACGAATTCTAGGGTTAAAGAAAGTTCTCCAGTCAAACTAACTTCCTAAAATCTTGGTTTAAAAGAGGTTAAGATTCGGGGCGCTTGGATGGCTCAGTCGGCTGAGCGTCCAACTTCGACTCAGCTCATGATCTCGCTGTTCCTGAGTTTGAGCCCCACATTGGGCTCTGTGCTGACAGCTCAGAGCCTGGGGCTTGCTTCAGATTCTTTGTCTCCCTCTCTCTCTCTGCGTCGTCCCTGCTTGTGCTTTGTTTCTCTCTCTCCCAAAAATAAATAAATATTTAAAAAAATTTTTAAAGAGGTCGTGTATTTGGCGTAGGACCTTGGCAGTCTTTGTTGTAAAGGTGTATGATAAATAATCCCAAGGGGCACAACATGTCGGGTAGCTCATCCTGTGGACAAGTCCTTTATAACAGGCAGACTTTAGATTATGGAACAGGCAGTCTGTCTCACCATGAAATTAGTTTCATTTGTTCATTATGTTAATCACTAATTCTTACTGAGGTTTTAACGATCACAGCGGGTTTTTGGAGATGTCTTTCTATCAGCTAGGAGAGAACTTATTGACCACATTCTTCAGCTTCCATTATGACATTTGTCACCCAGTCAACCATGCAATCCTATAGCCCGGAGTACGTACCTTCCCAGCCGCCACCGGCCGCACCAGGACCTCCGCGTCCCCTGTGTCTCGTTAGCTGGCGGTGAGTGTGGCAATGGTCCAGGCCCTGCCATCAGTCTGCCGCCAGTTTCTTGTTTGCAAAATGTAGAAAAGAGTAATTACCGCATGTGTACTGCGAGGAGTAAACGTATGCAATGACACTCTACCTACTTATACTTACAAAACGTGGTCTTCCTCCTGTTCGGTTCCAGTCGGGCAATTTATATAAAGGCAAGATCAGGTTTGAACAGGAGCCTCTACAAAAAGACTTACCAACAACCAATCCTGGTACCACGCGGTCTTCTTCGCGTGTTCTTCCCAATTTCCGGATAAAAACGAACATCTAGCCTTCAGTTCAGAAATTGGCTCAAAAGCTCCCAAGTGAGTGTGCAGCCAGTTTCAAAGTGAGAATATCCACTCAACGGCAGTGTCTTCAGGCTCCCGAACTGTTACCATGTCCAGGTACAATCTGGGAGGCAAAGGTTGGAGAAGAAAGAAAAGAAAGAAAGGGAAGAAAGATTACAGGTTGATATCTACGATAAACCTCAGCAAAATATGAGCCAACTGAATCCAACAAGACATTGAAAGGATCATACACCATGAGCAGGTGGGATTTATTCCAGGGATGTAAGGAGCATGCAATAGCCACAGAGCAATCAATGGAATAGACTTGAATAAGGTGAAGGACAAAAATCATGTGATCATCTCAATAGATGTAGTAAAAGCATTTGACAAAATTCAGTATCCATTTATGATAGAAACTCAGTAAAAGGGGTACAGAGGGAATGCACCTCAACATAATAAAGGCCATGTATGACAAACCCACAGCTAATATCAGGCTCAAGAGTGATAAGTTGAAATTGTTTTTCTCTCAGGAATGATGAGGAACAAAACAAGTGTGCCACTGTCCCTACTTTTATTCAGCACAGTACTGGAAGTGTTAGCTACAGAAAGTAGGCAAGAAAAAGAAACAAAATTATACAAATTTGAAAGAAGGAAGGAAAACGGCCACTATTTGCAGATGATATGACGGTGTATATAGAAAACTCTAGACTCTGCCAAAAAACTGTAAGACCTAATAAACGAATTCGCTAAAGTTGCAGGATACAATATTTATAGACAAAAATTTGTTCTGTTTCTATAAGCTAATAATGAACTATAAGAAAGAAAAATCAGGGCGCCTGGGCGGCTCAGTCAGTCAATCATCCGACTTTGGCTCGGGTCACAGTCTCACAGTTGGTGGGTTCGAACCCCGCGTCGGGCTCTGGGCTGACAGCTCAGAGCCTGGAGCTGCTTCAGATTCTGTGTCTCCCTCTCTCTCTCTGCTCCTCCCTCACTTGCACTCTGTCTCTCTCTTCAAAAAAAAAAAAAAAAAAAAAAAAAACAGAAAAAAAGAAAGAGAAATCAAGAAAACGGTCTCATTGACAATCCACCAAAAAGAATAAAGTACCTAAGAAATTTAATCAAAGAAGTGAGAGACCTGTACACTGAAAACCATAAGACATCGATGAAAGAATCTGAAATAGAAACAGATAGATGGGAAGGTATTCTATAATTAGGGATTAAATAAATTAATATTGTTAAGGTGTCCACACTCCTCAAGGAAATATATATATTCAACGCATTCCTTATCAAAATTCTAATGACATTTTCACAGAACAAGAAGATATAATTCTAAAATGTATATGGAACCACAAAAGACCCCAAATAGCCAAAACAATTCTTGAGAAAGAACAAGCTGGAGGTATCATGCTTTCAAACTACACTACAAAGCTCTAGCAATCAAGACAGTATGGTATTGCCATACAGACACCCTGATGAACAGGACAGAATAGAGACCTCAGATATAAACCCATGCATATATGGTCAATTAGTTTTTGACAAAGGAGGCAAAAATATACACTGGGGAAAGGCCAGTCTCTTCAATAAATGATGTTGAAAAAAACTGAACAGCTACCCTCACAAAAACCAAAACTGTACAACTATCTTACACTGTATACAAAAATTAACTCAAAGTGGAGTAAATACCTGACTGTAAGACCTGAACCCATAACATTTCTAGAAGAAAATACAGGCAAGAAGCTTCTTGACATTGGTCTTAGCGATGGTGTTTTTTGGATCTGAGTCCAAAGACAAGGGAAACACATGCAAAATAAACAAAGGAGATCTCATCTTCTGCACAGAAGAAAGAGAAAGAAAGAAAGAAAGAAAGAAAGAAAGAAAGAAAGAAAGAAAGAAAGAGTAAATCGTATGTCCAATAAGAGGCTAATAACCAAAATATTAAAAAATGTCCTAGAACAAAATTTTTTAAAAAAGCAAACAATCTGATAAAATACAGGCAAGGATCTGAACAGACATTTTTCTGAAGAAGACATACAGATGGCCAACAACACAGGAAAATATGCTCAACATCACTATCAAGGAAATGCAAATCAAGCCAGAATGTGATATCACCTCACCCCTGTCAAAATGGCTAGTAGCAAAAAGAGAAGTGTTGGTGAGGATGCGCAGAAAGGGGAGCCCCAGTGCATTGTTGGTAGGAATGCAAATTGGGGCAGTCACTGTGGAAGATCGTATAGAGTTTCCTCAAAAAATTAAAACTAGGGCTACCAGTTCTATTCAAAGAAAACAAAAACACTAATTCAAAAAGACACGTGCTATTCATTGCAGCATATTTACCATAGCCAAGATAAACAACCTAAGTGTCCATTGATAGATGAATTGATAAAGAAGACGTGTTATATATATAGTGGAATATTACTCAGCCATCAAAAAGGATGAAATCTTGCCATTTGCAATGACATGGATGGACCTTGAGAGCATTACGCTAAGTGAACTAAGTCAGTCAAACAAAGCAAGACAAATACTGCGATGATCTCACTTATATGTGGAACCCAACCCACAAAACAAACAAACAAAACAAAACCCAGAGAACAGATTGGTGGTTTCCAGAGGGGAGGAAGATTGGGTGTGGCAAAACAGGTGAAGGGTATTGAGAAGTACAAACTTTCAGTTATGAAATAAATTATTCACGGGGATGTGATGTGAAGCATAGGGAATATAGTGAATAATACTGTAATAAGTTCGTAAGGTGACAGATGGTGACTGGACTCCTTGGGTGTCCATTTTGCAATGTATACAAGTGTCAAATCACTCGAATACTTTGAATTGACATACTATGTCAATTGGATCTCCATAAAAGATAATCAGATACGTGGGGAAAATTTTTCAAAAGAAGTACAAAGTGAGAATCTCAAATCCTGATTCCAAAACTTGCTATAAAGCTAAGTAATCATGGCAGCATGGTCTTGGCATAAGGATGGACATATGGAAGAAAACTGAGATCCCAGGAATAAACTCTAGCATTTATGGTCAGAGATTTTTAACCAAAGTGTCAAGAAAATTCAGTGGGAGAGGAACAGTTTCTTCAACAAATGGTACTGGGGCAACTGCTTCACACTATACAAAAAAATTAACTCAAAAAGGATTCCAAGCCTACATGTGAGATCTAAAAGTATACAACTCTTAAGACACAGGAATAAATCTTCATGATGTTGGGTCAAGCGATTATTTCTGAGGCTTGACGCAAAAAGTACAAGTGATATAAGAAGAAAATCAACAAATAAAATTTTCAAATCAGTAAGAGATGAAATGCTTTTTGCACTTTAAGACACTCCATCAAGAAAGAGAGAAGACAGCTCACCACTTGGGAGAAAAATATCCCTCAAGGAACATATATATTCAAAATATAGTTTTTAATAAAACCCCTACAACTAATAATAAAAAGGCAACCTGGTTCTTAAAATAGATCATAGAACTGGAATAGACAAAAAAAAGTCCTAACAGATTTGGTAACTGACGTTCATTAATGACCCTGAAAATAATAGTGGCGGTAGAAGGATGGGAGTAGAAATAAATCTATTTTAGAGGGATTCATAGAACATGGGAGGTGCTGTTACTGCATTTATTTAGTAACGCATAAAAAATGGTTACTACTGTACGATGAGCTCTTTTAAGTATTTTGTAAAACTTAGACCATTTAATCTAGCTTCATAAGTATCATTATCATCCCAACTAAGGAAACTGAGGCACAGAGTAGTCAAGCACTTGTGCAGGGTACAAGGTATTAAATATAAAATTTTAACAACTGTTTATACGTTTGAATAATACATACCGTGTCTTACTAGTTAGTAAGACTATTACGGAATTTTGCACTCTTGGGATTAGATGAAAACTGAACTTTGATCCAATGTTAACATTGGAAATTGCCCCATTTTCAGAGTAGTTATGAAAATGTCACATAAGCAGGTATCGAAAGGAGGGAAAAATAAAATGTACAGCTCTGTTGACTTCTTTTCAAAGCCGCGTTGACACTGTCTGTCCTCACCCTTATTTTTACCTGATGAAATGTTTTGATGCTTTCTCTCTGTGGAGTATTCTTTGACCAGTTCCCCGTTTCTCTGTTAGGAGAGAACCCATGGCCTCAGTCGAAGTTCACCTTGTGTTTTGTAGGTTCCTCTTCTCTGTGAAAGACTTCAAGGGTTGATGATGAGTGCAACCTTGCTCCTGTCTCCCCCAGGCAGGATGCAACCTGCAACAAATCATGAAGGAGACTGGACCCATTAACAGGGCTGTAGACACTTAAGTATATTAACGGTTTCAAGTTGTGGAATACCACGCATCCCCTATAACAAATATTGTGCTAACTAGTTACAACTAGTGCTTATTTCCTGCCCACAATAGCCCTGCAAGCCAAGTCCTGTTAAGCCCATCTTCCAAGTGAGGAAATTGAGGTTCGAGGACATTAATATCTACACCCTAGTCAACGTGATGCCCCCCCTTGCTCGCCAGCCAGCCAACCTTCGTAAAGTTACTGTTCATATCAGTAGTCGGCGGTATCTGTAGAATTATTTGAGCAAACATGAGTTCTTTATTGATTTTGTGACTGGCTAGGCTTTAAAAACATGGGCGAGACTAGTGAGACAAGACAGCCAAGGTCTGTAGCATATTTTGTAGTTGGGGGAACAGAATGCTCTCAAGGCGTGTCACCGCAGGTTTGTATGCTATGGAATGTCGGTGGGAAGACCCATGAGCTAACTAACACACTAGCATTAACGGCTATTAGAAATCTGTCTGCTGCTGGACATAGGTTGGCTAATATTTGTAAAATGAGCAGAACTAAATATTATTTTGAGCTGTTTCAATTAAATTCCACTAAATTTTGTTTCTTAAAATGGGGCCTCAGAAAAGGTGACTCACAAAAGATGTCCACCTGTCCTGGATGCCAGCAGTGAAAAAATACAAGGGTTGAAGTGAATGCAATCATTCGCGTCAAAGAGAACACTGTGTGCCTGGTTTCCATGGAGTCCGCCACCAGGATTTCGGCCTGAGGCCTTTGCCTTTCTGCAGGGCTGATGGAAAATACGGGCATCCCGCCCTTTCCTTTGTACTTGGACCATTAACCACTGTCGGTTTATGCAACATCGAAAGGAAGTTGCAGAGTAGGGTGGTTTCCCTCCGTGCTGGTTGTTGCTGTTGACGCTGTTGTTGTTTATAGACAGATCGTAGGAACTTGTTGAAGAGATGTATTTAACTATTTTATCCACTTAAGGACCTTTTTTTTTTTTTTAATTAAAAGCTCTGGGAAAGCCAATTTGTTAGACATTAAGTGGTTCACAAGATGTAAGTTTCTTCCCAATGCAACCAGCCATCTGGACACTTTGGATCTTGCACCGCAGGAAGAAACCAAGGCAAGGCTGAGGTATTATTAAAGAGAGTCCAGGCCTTTAGACATACGTCGGACATATGCACCGAACAGAAAGCCACCCATAGGCCACCCTCGTCTCCCCTTTACAGGAACGCTCTGATGCAGTGGTGGAGTTCGAAAAATTGCAGAGATGACATCATAACTTCCAGGAAGATCCACAGATTTTTGTAAGTGGTTCAATTGCTTTTGCTGCCCCTGGAGCATGGGACTCCAAATGTCTCTGAACTATCATTATTCACCCCCCCCCCCCGATTCAATGTCATCACGTCCACCAAGAAGACAAAGGGTCTCCGGGATAGTAGCGATGAGTCCATTAATTCCAGACGTCTCCTAAAAGATCTGGCAATGTGGCCAAAGACTGGACAATGTTTAGGGGCAGTTAGCTCCAGTAAGGCATTCCCTCTTTAAATCTTTGGTGACAAAGATTTGGAATCACATACTGAATATATTCTAACATCCTCCCTAATCCCTGAAATTTCAAGACCGGAAATTCCAATAATGTCATTGAAGTTTCCATGACTACTTTTAAGGTTGTACTGCTCGCTTTTGTGCAAAAAGTTATCTGATACTTTAAAGTCTGTTTTTATAATTTGGGAATAATCCATGCATTGAATAATTAACAGACTGTTAATCATACCATTATGATCAATGAAACATTTGTATGTATCACATACAGTTGGGGATCTCGTTTTTAGCCCATTTTTTAAAAAGATAAAAGTTTGGTCATCTCACTCATGGTGACCCCACTGTGGTGGTCACATGACAGTGGTCACAAGTCTTTTGAAAACTTGTTCTCAGAATTTCCATCCCCTATAAAGCAGTGGAATGTAGGCTTCCCAGTATTCCCCTACTCCCCCTACTCTCTGATGTTACCAAAGTGTTTGCAATCAAGAGTAGAGCTGAAAATAAAACACTCGTTAACCATTTGCACTCCAGAAAGGAACAGTTACTGAAGCCTCTGACTGTCGGCCACTGCTGTCACTAGCATTGACATAGAGCTGTCCCTGCTCTCATGACAAGGTCAAGAATTTAAAAATGCACTATGGTGTGGTTACTATCGTGGTAATTCTCATTATTATTTTCATATATAAGAGCAATGTTACATACATTTTCTCATTTCATCTCTGCCATTAGTTCAGAGATGGACAATATTCTTCACATTTTATAAAGGAAACATCAGTCTTGGAGAGAGGTAATAATTTACCCAAGTTCTAGAGCTGAGAGCGGCTCATTCTTACCACCATCGCCATGACTTTTAGGAAGAATGATAGCTCCCTTACGAGAATAAAAGTGTTGTTCATTGCTTCGTTCTGCCTGGCCAACCTTCTCTGGTTGCAAAAATTCTGACTACACAGCTGACCACTGTTCACTGATTGGCGATCTCATGCTCTGTGAGTCAGAGTTCCATCACTCGAGAACCTTGAAAGTGTTTTGGAAACTTAAGGAAGGATTATAAAAATAACAAAGTAGCTTTTACAATACAGATGGCAAACACAAAAGTAACTTTGCAAACCCATACATGAGTGTAAATGGACTAATGTAGACAGAAAAGATTTTCAGACTAGATGCTCTGCGTTTTCTCCCATGAATGCAATTCTTATTTAAAGGTAAGCGTGACTTCATGACCATGCCTTCGGCGGAACCATTAAAGGCCTTGTTTCTCCCAGGGCTAGACTCAGCTCTCAATATCACGCTGGACTTTTCAAGGGAAAAGCGTATGTGAAATATCTTGGCTTAGGAAGAAAGTTAATCTTGCAAATCAAAAGACTTTTTTTTTCATCTTTTTTAAAGTAGGCCTCACACCCAGCATGGAGCCCGACGCAGAGCCCCGTGCAGGGCTTGAACTCACGACTCTGAGATCACGACCTGCGCGGAGATCAAGAGTTGGACGCTTAACTTACTGAGCCACCCACGTGCCCCGTGACTATTTTTTTTTTCTTCATTTGACTTGCCAAAGTCATGGTTTTCCCTTAGTAATTTTCACTGCACACATGCACAACAGTGATACATTTCCAACCAAACTTCCCTCCTGCTCACTAATTTTGAGATGTTCTTAGATAAACGGATTTTTTAATGCTTTACTATTTTAGTTAAGTTCATCAGAGTTTTGGCCTCCAGCTAGCTGTCAATTGTTTCACTCCATTGCCACAGATTTCCTCCTTACCACTCAGAACACATCAAACTTGTTTTCTAATTGAGCTTGCAAACATCTTATCCGGTTTACCCCTTCTTCTCATCTTTATTGTCTTACAGATGTTTTCCCCTTTATCGTGTAGTGACTTGCTCCCCATCCGAATTAAGTCTATTCTGTTCACCACGACGTTGTTATTATCCCCCAGTAAAAAACCAGGCTACGCTGAGTCCTCCCCCCACCTTCTTCAGAAGTGAAAGCTCTAGGTCACATAAAATCTTTGTTGATAAGGACCGTCAGAAAGGCTAGTGACAGTGTAGCATCCGTGGTCAATTCTCTCTACCTAGAATGTATGTTCCACGAAACATCGACTTCATGAGGTTGCAGGCTGGTTGCTCTGGTTTTGTACAGTATTTGAAAACTGATAAAACATCGCAATCCAGAAAGCGAGACTTCAAATTAAAAAAAAAAAAAAAAACTGCTAGTGTTGCAAGAATACTAATGTTGTGGGAAGATCCCATATAAACGCGGATGCAAGGTATCTCTCTTCTCATAGATCTTGAACCAGGAGAAGTACGGCCTTCTATTTCTCAGTGGCCGGTGAGGTGCCTCTCCAAGTACAAATGTGGAGTAAATACAGCCCCAGGGAGACGAAAGTGAAATACATGATCGCAGTTGGCCGAACTGTCTCCCCGGCAGGATGATTCAGGGGAGAGAACTGAAGTGGGCATTTCTGACCAGAGAGCTATGAGGCTGGTGAAATCCGATCGTGTCTCCTGTCCCTTCTGTTTCCTGAAATTCTCAGGCTTCCTGCATTTCACACAACCAACAGACCATGAAATAACCTGCAGCCATTTGGGAGAGTTTCTGCACCCTGAGGGAGGGACCCAGCCCCGCTCACAATCCCTCTCTCGTGTCCGAGGGGGCATGGCAGTGGGGCGTCACTGAGAAAGTGTTTCGCAGGAGAACGAGAGAAGCTTCTGCCCGACACACCACTCTGGGCTAAGGCCACCTACGTGGAGGGGCTCTTCCCCGTCAGCTGTGTCCCTCACCTCAGAAGAGGAGAGCCTTTTCTGGCCACACAGGAACCCACCAAATTTCCATATGTAGTGAGGGCTCTGCCAGATGGACCTGATGTTCTGTTTCACCAGGGACTGGTGGGCGTCAGGGGCAGACACAGACTGACGGAGATTTCAGGACAAGGGCCCCGCCGAAGTCTGTGACTGTAGGCTTTTAGCCATGGGGATATTTAGCCCCGTTCTTCTTTCTTGATAAAATATTAGGCTCAGTTTAAAGCTATCCGGAACTCAAGGACAAAGAAATCCCAGCTGGAGAATGGTCTGATTAACTTTAATTGCCGGTCACCTAGCACTCAGTCCTTCATCACATACTTATGGGACCCTACTGTGTACCAGGCAGTAGTCGAGGCCCCGAGGATTCTGTGCTACCCAGGTCAAAAATCACTGCTTTTCTGGAGTCCGTGTGATGGTGGGAGAGAGAGCCAATAAACGAACCAGTAAAAGTGTACTCTCTACGAAGAATATGGGGCAGGGTAGCGGGCTTACGGGGTGACCGTGGCAGGGGGTGAGAGGAAAGGGCCACTGGAAGAGGCCAGGGAAGACTCTTGTGTGCGGGCGACACAGGGCCAGCGTCTGGTGAGTAAGAAGCCTGAGGCCACGGGAGGACCACAGGTGCAGTTCCAAGTGGATGACTCAAAGATCCTGAAACCGGGCCCAGTAAATACCATGGTGTTGACCATCTGCTCCATAAAATAGCCCATCGGATACGCTACCAAGTTAAAATACACGTATATACCATCCTGGGAAGTTTTAATTTTAAAATCCACAGAAGACACACAAACTGCCTGAATCCAAAGTACACCAAAACCTTCTCACAAATGGCCCCTTTCTTTCTGTTGGATTTCCACAATATAATCTACAAAGACCGTCTCTTAGCGGCTTCCGAGGAACCCATCGGCTGCTCCAGGAAGAACACCTTGTCTTGGCCTGCCTGAGGACAAGGGGAAGGCTATGGTTTCTCCCTCTTGGGCCATCGGACACCCAGGTTCTCTTACATTCTCGAACTTCTGCACACTCTCCAACCGACCTACACCCCTAAAATCCACCTCTGCTTGGCCGGGATAAATGTTGAACGTCTGTCAACATCAAGGGCGTCCAGACGTAACGATTCGTTACCCTTCTAATTTAGGAGGGCTTGCAAAGTGGAACACATTTGGAAGGGGAAAAAGATCACACCAACACTCTAAATGGACTCCAAGTTAATTTTTCAAATGAAAAAAAAATGTCGTTAAGTTTTTTAAGTATTTCATTTGGAAGCTTTTTAAATTTCTAATTGTGGCGGATCATTCAAGACTCCATTGTCTGCAAGCACACGTAACTACAGGGCCAATGAGCTGACTGAGCGCTGTGTACTAAACAGAAGAGGGTGGCCCTGATAAGCCCTTATAATCTCATGGTGGTAACATGTGCAAACGTTAACCTACATCACGGTAAAATGTCCTGGATAAAATCATCCTTACACTCGATATTTTCGGTTGCTTTTCGTGAAGGATACGTTTTGAGAAGTAGCATAGACTAAGCATCAAAGGATGAAAGGTTGGGGGGGAAAAAAACTTCTATTTTTACTCAAAGGCAGAGTAAAGGAAATAGATGTGACACAGATAAAGAAAGGAGCTCTGAGGAAACTGTGCGATAGAGTTATTTCCTCCCTCTTCCCATACGAGTATATTTTCATCTTCCAGCATCAGGCACATAAATTTCCAAAGCTTGCAATGCTTCAATCCCTGGAGTATCGTAAGTCCTTGGTAAATATTTACAAAATCAGTGGAAGGGGGAAAGCAAGAAAGACCCTCCATAAACAGTGCCTGTGTTTGAAACTGTATAGAGAGATGATCGGGACCCAGTAACACCTCTTACCCCAATGGGTCTCAAATACATGGAGAAGACACAGACACCAGATATGAGCTTTATGCTTGGTAAAACAGAATGGAGAGTATGCCTTAGCTATGGTGCCAGAATGAGATAGGAACCCGGGACTCCCCGTGGGACCTCTCTTCCACAGTGTAGACCCTTCTGAGCCAGCCACCAAGATGATTGCTGTCTGTCTCTCCTTACTGAGTCAAGAGAGCAAGGACTGACCGAGGTCAGGCAAGAGCTGTTTCTATATAGCACACTCAAGGCCAGGTCCCTAATTTCCAACTTACAGGGAAGGCAGCAAAAAAAAAATTGAGCCCGTGCAGGGGCCAGAAAGGAAGAAGGACTGCCCACTGGGAGGCCAGACCCCCTAACAGGAAGCAGAGAATGTCATTCTCTCAACATAGCACCCATCAATTGGGTGAATAATCCTTACTCACGCGGGAAGGATTTTGTAAAGAGTAGAAAATGCAAAAGTGGCCTCAGGGACACGATGGGACCAGGGATACAGGTCTTCATAGTACCAGCTACATTTAAATCAGGATTTAAATCAGGATTTAAAACAAGGTGGGAGTGGAGGGAGGAAAGAGTATTTCTAATTTTAAGCTCAACAGCCTGAATGGTTCATCAACAAATGGATAAACAAACCGTGGTACATCTATACAATGGAATACGATTCAACAGTAAAAACAAATAACTTAAATAACTATGACACATGCAACCCTGTGAATGGCACTCCAAAGCATCACACTAGGTGAAAGAATCCAGACACAAAAGGCTTCGAATTATAGGATTCCATTTATAAGACATTCACTCGGGGTGCCTGGGTGGCGCAGTCGGTTGAGCGTCCGACTTCAGCCAGGTCACGATCTCGCGGTCCGTGAGTTCGAGCCCCACGTCGGGCTTTGGGCTGATGGCTCAGAGCCTGGAGCCTGTTTCCGATTCTGTGTCTCCCTCTCTCTCTGCCCCTCCCCCGTTCATGCTCTGTCTCTCTCTGTCGCAAGAATAAATAAACGTTGAAAAAAAAATTAAAAAAAAAAAAAAGACATTCACTAAAAGGCGAGACTATAGGCACAGACACCAATCAGTAATTGTCAGGATTTGAAAGGAGCAGGAGAAGACAGAGTCTAATGGGACACAGGGAACATTTCAGGCTGATAGAAATATTCTACATCTCAGTTGTGGTGGTGTTGACACAACTATATGCATTTGTCAAATTTTATCAATGTGTTCACCCCGAAAGAGTAAATTTAGAAAGGAGAGTCTTTTCAACAAATGGTACAAAGAAATGGATCTGGATACAGACCCAACACCCTACCCCCCAAAAAATGAATTCAAAATGGATCATGAACCCAAACGTAAAATGCAAGACTATAAAATTTGTAGAAGATAAAAACGGAGAAAATATAGATGCTCTTGGGTTGGAGCATGTCGTTTTAGGTGCAACACTGAAGGCACAATCCGTGAAAGAATTCATTGATAAGTTGGAGTCTGTTCAAATTAAAAGCTTCTGTTCTGTGGAAGAACGTAAAAAACTAAATTCGTGAATGAATGAATGAATGAATGAATGAATCTCACTCTTTAAAAAATAAGTCTTGGGGCACCTGGGTGGCTCAGTTGGTTAAGCCTCCGATTTCGGCTCAGGTCATGATCTCACGGGTTTGTGAGTTCGAGCCCCGCATCAGGCTCTGTGCTAACAACTCAGAGCCTGGAGCCTGCCTCGAGGTCTGTGTCTCCCTCTCTCTCTGCCCCTCCCTTACTCTCACTCTGTCTCTCTCTTTCTCTCAAAAAAAAAAAAGAAAAGAAAAAAGAAAAAAGCAGGGACACCTGGGTGGCTCAGTCGGTTAAGCCTCCGACTTCGGCTCAGGTCATGATCTTACGGTTCGTGGGTTCGAGCCCCATGTTGGGCTCTGTGCTGACAGCTCAGAGCCTGGAACCTGCTTCAGATTCTGTGTCTCCCTCTTTCTCTGTTCCTCCCCTGCTCGCACTCTCTCTCTCAAAAGTAAATAAATGCTAAAAAATAAGTCTTGAGTGTCAGAGACGACATTGTTCACACCAGCCAAATCATCTCTGAGACAAAAGGGAATTTTTTGAGTTGCAGGAAAAGTACAGGTCCCCCTCAGCAGCTGAGACACGGGTCGGTCAGGAGGCCAGCAGAGACAAGAAAAGTCTCTCGCTTAAGGTAGAAGTGAGTTTACAAAGGCAACGAGGAAACAAACATCACCAACTGTGTCTCGATTGTTCGATAAAGGAGACTGATCATCAGGAGACTGATGACGAATTCAGGGAAAAAGAATGTGTGTTTTAGGAGTAGTAGTAATATGACATTGGCCTGGTGGATTTTGAGGTGGATTTGCAACAACATAAATGGTATTCCCAACTTATATTCTGTAATTTTAACTGTTCTATTCTCACTACGGAATTTGTCCGCTAAAGCATAGATTGATTCCTCATTTATCGTTTTCTGCGCAGACTTTTTTTATATATCCTTTCAAAATTCCCTGGTCCTTCTGCAAACAGTCTCAGTAAGCAGCCATACGGGTTGTCACAGAATGCAGGTCCTTGTCATTAGCATCCACTTGCAGTGGGAAGTATAGACACATGCTTTGTGTAAAAGGGCAGCCTTTGAAAAGAAATGAATCCGGAAACGTAAACAGAGCAGAGATTTGGCCACTGTAAAGAAATTAACTTTGTTTACAAACACTTGGAAACTTTGTGTAATTTCGAAAGAAAGATACGATTTGGCTGGTGGTCTGTCCTGTGGGCGATTTAGAGAGAACAATTGTTTATTCTCAAAAGTCGGAATATTCACAGAGATTCCTCCCTAGTGGAATGATGTTCACAGATGGGCCAGAATCGATACCATTAAGGGATCATGTTCACTGTGTTATTTCCAGATGAATAGGGCAGGGTGAATGGCTACACGTTTCAAGAAACCTCAGGCAAAGCAGGTTAGAGGAAGCGTAGGGAATTAAAAAGGAATCAGAAACAATGTATTCACATTTGAGACTAGATTGTTTCCAGCAGTTTCAGGTGCTGTCTGGATAAGTGGCATGCGGGGTCTGGGATCCCAAGGAGGCTCACCACAGGGCGAGGTCACTCCAGGGCTCCCAGCGCTGGCACCGGCTGCAGTCTCCTTGTTACTTTCCTTAAGCTTATTTTAAATTAAAATCATGGACTGATCGGTGCTTGTTCTTGAGACTTCAAAGCAAGTTTTTTAAACTTCACGGGTCACACATGGTCTCTGTTATAGGAGCGCCTGGGTGGCTCAGTTGGTTAAGTGTCAGCTTCGGCTCATGTCATGATCTCACGGTTCATGAGTTCAAGCCCAGCGTCTGGCTCTGTGCTGACAGCTCGGAGCCTGGAGCCTGCTTCAGATTCTGTGTCTCCCTCTCTCTCTGCCCCTCCCCTGTTCATGCTCTATCTCTCTCTGTCAAAAAAAATGAATAAACATTAAAAAAAATTTTTTTAATGGTGTCTGTTACATACTTCTTTTTCTCAATTTATTTATTTGTTTGTTTCACTGCCCTTTTAAAATTCTACGACCTATTCTTAGCCCTCAGGCTACACAAAACAGGTTGCAGGCCACTGTTGAAACTACGCCAACCCCTGCTTAAAATCATTATATTTTAATGGAGATATAACTTAGGGCATCTCACCGAGTGCATTTGCAGAGCTATTACACCTTTGGGGGTCAATGAAACCCCAGTGGTTTAGGGTGTGGGTCTTTGACCATGTGATCGATCCAGACATGGGACTTCCCTGTCTCTACAAGGGAAGCACATTTTCAGAAGCTCTGAAACAACTGACGAGGACAAAGTGGAGTGAGGAAAAGCAGCATGATCCAAATAGAACAGGCCTGGATGGCTGTTTCGAAGCGCGTTTAGATTCATATACGAACAGCATTTGGAGTGTATTTTCCCAGGAATGAACATACAGGTGGTTGTCAAGGACTCCCTAAACACGCAAACGTGCTGTACATCGGGAAGCTTCTATCTGCAATGCTGGAGAGCCGGGGTCAAGAGGGGGAGACTAGCACACTCCCCGCGGCCTTCCCAACCCCCCAAACAAGGGAAACGAACACATTCACACAACAGTTGCCATTGGAAGGAACAGAGCAGCCAATGCGAGGCTCACTGTGTTCTTCCCTAAGACAAAGAACCGATTCCAGCCTATGGAAGAAGGAAACTCAGCAAATGGTGAAGAAGACTACAGAAAAGTGAATATATCCAGGTAATTTCACCTCAACAGTGTCCGACTCATTATAATAGAGAAAAATATCCTATCAGAAGACTCCATGCATAACATGTAAATAGAGTTGTAATGGTAACTGTTTATTGGGTGCCCACCATAAGGCAGTCACTGTTCTACACAATCCGTGTGATTCTTAACCCCACTCTGCAGATGAGGAGACAGGGAGAAACACAACTTGTTAAGCCTCTGTCCCCCAAATGGAAAATGGTCAAGACGCTATTTGAGCCCTAACCATTGTTCTTACTACCCACAAAAGCCACATGGCTGGATAGGATTTTGAGTAGTTGGAGGCATATATTTTTATCCAAAAGTGTTAACAATGTGATTGGTAGCTTGGCCATGATTGAGTTCTTTTGGATAATTTATAGGAGGAAAGAGATACTTGTTCATTACAAAGACTTTTTTTTTTTTTTGGCCTGTGAATCTCAAAATGCCTTTCCTTGTCATCTAATGGTAACTCCACAAGGCTATCTCTCTCTTTTTTTTTAATGTTTATTTATTTTTGAGAAAGCACAAGCAGGGGAGAGGCAGAGAGAAGGGGACAGAGGATCAGAAGTAGGCTCTGCACTGACACCCGTGGACCAGATGGGGCTGGAACTCATGAACTAACTGTGAGATCATGACCTAAGTGGAAGTTGGACGCTGAACCAACTGAGCCAGCCGGGTGCCCCCATAATGCTATCTAAGGGTAGCTTTTAAGACAATTCATCAAGGGGCGCCCGGTGGCTCAGTGGTTAGGCCTCCAACTTCAACTCAGGTCATGATCTCACGGTTTGTGGGTTCAAGCCCCGTGTCGGGCTCTGTGCTGACAGTTCAGAGCCTGGAGCCTGCTTCGGATTCTGTGTCTCCCTCTCTCTCTGCCCCTCCCCTGCTTGCATTCTCTCTGTCTCAAAAAATAAGCACTAAAAAGATTTTTTGAATAATAAAAGAAATCATCCAAATAAATCGGATTTCTTAAGATTAATAAAATTTAAGCAACAGAAGTAGGAGTATAGTTGCTTCAACCCATCAGCACGTTAAAAACGCTGAAGTGATTGCAACTGCAAAACCGGCCTAAAATATTGAGGAAACTTAAAATCCGAAGAGGAGAAACACAACCTTACACAGTGCAAAGAGTTTAGCGATCAGGTTGAAAGACGATTTCCGGAAACTTACTCTTTCTCCTTGTGGCAACATTTAATATAGTTACATTGGGAGCTTCAGGTGATTTTATACAGTTTTTCGGAAATGTCAGTTATGTTTTTTACCACCTATGCTGACATGCACTGGCGATAAAGATCACTCTTGCTTAAAAAGGTGACATTTAGCACTTTATGCTAAAGATCACACCACGGTAGAATGCACGTCGAAATGGCTTACTTTTCTTAAACATTCGATTGAGTTTTTTCACCCTACGTGACAGTCCTCCGTGTCAGCTTTATAGGAAAAATGTCTATATTTCTGCAATCACCCTGCTTTATACAGTAAGAGTCATCAGAAGATCTACAGGGAAAACCCAAGGCCAATATTTCAAATGCTAAAGACCTATCCAGGGACACCGGATGGTTCACGTACAGGGATATTAAGACAGAAAGTCAGGTTTTGAAAGACGGGTGATGTGATGGAAGATGGAAAAGGGAATTTCACACGCCGACTGGAGGAAAGAAAGAAAAGACGCCGGGCATTCGAGAAGGGCTGAGCTCGCTTTGGCCTCAGGAGAAAACTGTAGACAATTAGTTCAAGATCAGGGAAGAGGAAGGGGGGGCAAGGCTGCCTCCATAAAAGAGTAAGCAATCGGGTCTGTATCCCATGGGGAACCACGTACCTCTGGGAGTGGAGGCCTCAGGAGCTCAGGCACCAGACATAAATGGCCTGGCTTTGAATCTCAGGTCTGTGCCAGCCCACATAGTACCAAGTGGACAAGTTCCTTAATCTGCCTTAGTGTCCTCGTTTTTACTACAGGCATCAGTGTATGTCTCTTCGATTATATACTAAATAAGATAATTCAGGCAAATCTTCTAGAACAAGACCTGTTGTGTGAGAACAGCCAGTCAGTGACCGAGTCGGCTCCAATTTGTAAAGAACAAGCAACCATTTTCTTTTTCATTATTATTTTTTTTAATGTTTATTTATTTTTGAGCGAGAAAGGGAGACAGAATCCGGAGCAGGCTCCAGGCTCCGAGCTGTCAGCACAGCGCCCAGCGCGGGGCTTGAACTCGCGAACCGTGACATCGTGACCTGAGCTGAAGCCGGACGCCCAACCGACTGAGCCACCCAGGCGCCCCCACCCTGTTATTTGAGTCTGTGATTAACAAAAGGCTCTTGCGGCACACGCAAGGCAGAGCCCAGGCTGATGGGGCAGGTGTTGTGCTGTGATTGAGAACCCTCGACTCTTCCAGACGGGCCCCAGCCCAGCACCTCTTGCGATCACAGGGGCAGGCGGACGCCGGGTCAGAACCTTGCAATGTGGCGTGATGTCGCCTCCTCTCAGAGCCCGTACATCCTGGCAGCAGAGTGTGTGACCAATGCCTGAATACGTTCTGAGACCCTTGGGGCAGGACTAGCCCTCACTCTGGTTCCCAGAACTAGCCCGGGAGCAACCCCCCGGGGCAAACTTTGCGAGGCTTGTTGCATGAATGAACCATTGCGTGAACGCAAGGAGCTACACCCCACGAGCATGGGGGGGGGGGGTTGCTGGCGGGCTGAGGAACACCCTTTGCTGACACCTGTCCTTAGGACCCTCATGTCTGAGGTTCAGGAAGCTGTGAGGCCCCCACGGGTAGCCTGCAAAGATCTATGGCATTTCCAGAATCCACGGCCTGGGAGGGCCGGGGAGACCGCTGAAGAGCTGACACCCGCAGGCAGTGCGTGTCTTTACCGACGGCAGTCCTTGGGTTGGAAGGTCCGGAGGACCCGGGAGCTCCTAGCACGGGGGGCCAGCTTCAGAGGGCAACAGAGCCCCCGGCCCGGCTGGGGATCGTTTTCCTCTGCACGCATAAAGCCCTGTCAGGAGTATGTGGAAGGGCATTTTAATCAACGTTCAGCCAGAACAACTCTGGAAGAAGCGGGGGACTTATTGTCTGACACAGTATGGAACTTTTTCTGTCTCTTTGTACTGCCAGGCTTGAGACAATTTAGAGCGAGCTATTTTGGGCACTGTGATTACACTGATAGAGCCACCCCTCTCGTGAAATTAACTGCAAGAGGTTGCACGGATTTGTGCTCAGGAGTCTGCAGCGCCGGTCTCCCTTGAACTCTGGACCGTGGGGAAGCCTTGTTCTGTTTCTGGGTTCAGGAAATCCGGCATGATGTCCAAGGCCCCAAAGTAACCAATACGGCCTGCCTTAATCTGTCCCCACCTCCACGTGTCGTGAAAAAGATATGACAGCAGCCAATCGCAAAATCCCCTGGGCCGCAGAATCTCTAAACATCAGAAAACACAAATGGAAATCCGCGCGTGCTGTCAAATGCAACATTTAAAAAAAAAAAAAAAATTGTAAATAATGTGACAGACTTAGTCTCAGCAACACGTAGCAGTGGAATTTCTAATTCAGTGGTTGCCAAACGCCAGCCCAGTGCCTAGTACCTGCCAGACGACATTAAGAATCACTCCGGGCATTTCTTGTATACAAACAAGCAAAGGAACCAAAAAGCTGTGGAGTCCCCCTCCAGACAGTCTGGCGCATGAAGTCCGCGGGGAGCCCCAGGGGTCTGCATCTTAAACAACCGGCCCAGCTCATTCTGATGTAGGATGACGTTTGGGAATAATATCTTGATCACGAGCACACGGGGAAGAAAACTATTCCTTGAGCTGTCTTGCAAACTCTTTTAAAAAATGTATTCAGAGGCAGGAGATGTGATGCGAAAGGAATTTTAAAATCTCTTCATGTGCAGGCCCTGACCACCTGACCTTGGATACCACCGAGGGAAACCAAAAGAACCTCTTCATGTGTTAAAACAAAACCGAAAACGCCATGCGATCGGAAACCAGATGAATTGGGGCAAAGAATGTGACTTCTTAGCATTTCCTTCCTTTTTGCATTGGAAATGGAAAGGACAGCTTGGAACTTAACAGCAAGTGGACAGCGCCTTAAGTATCAAAAAGCCCAAACCACAAGCTCAAGCGCGAACTGAGAGTTTGGATACACAGACAACAGGCAGGGTACGTAGGTCAGGAGAAGTGTGGCTCACGACCCCAGCTGTCGGCCCCGTAGCCAACCACAACCAGGACTTGACCAATGACGGCTAGCTTCCTTCATTTTTCTTCCTTCTTGCCACTCAGGATCAACCAGAAACAGCCCAGTGTGCACCCCAAACCAATCGCGTAGCATGCCAGCTTCTAGTCAGCCCCCTGCGGCCTCCCCAGGTCAAAAGTCCCCAATCAGGGCAAACCCAGAGCTTCTTTTTTTCCATTGTAAAGCTTCCCCACTCCACTGCCTGGTGTTAAAGGCAAGCCAGGCAGCCGGCTGGCTCCCTCGCTAGAGCGGGCCCTGAATAAACAGCCTCTGCTTTTCTCCTTTGGATGATCTTCGCCTATGCCCACGTCATCATCAAAGCAATATAAAATAACAAGCCCCAAACCACTCCCGCTGTTGTTCGTACCACACAACTCAAGTCAAAGGGCGGGGTGGGGGGGGGGAGGGTGGGTGGTGAGAAATTTTTAAGTTAGGCAATCTGCTGAAATTGTAAACGTCTGTGAAACATTCAGATGGCTGTGTCAGGCTTAAAGCTGACTTCTCAACGACCACCAGTTTCATTGCTAAAATTAAGGACGCCAGTCATCATCGATTCTGACAGGGAGATCGGCAGTAAAATAAATTAGCGAGTCATAAAAATCAGGACAATGGGGAGATGGGTAGTAAAATAACTTAGAAAGGTTTGCGGAAGTTAATAAAAAAGGGAACCTCATTTCAGAGGGAGTGGGGAGGCCGGCAGGGGGAGCTCTAACACCCTACCACTCTTGGTCAACTGCAGACCCAACAGGAAGATGTACCTCCCATGACCACACTATCGGGTAGGAGGAAGAAAGGTTTTCCCCCAGCCAGTGACAGACTGTCAACTCACTACCAAAAAACCATTGTCCTTCAAACTCCCCAGTTATTCCAATGGACTTTTTTGTTTATAACACGTTGCCTTCCTCACCACCCCCACCCCTTTCCTCTATAAAAGAACATTCTCCTTTGTTCTGCTGACTTGCCAATGGCCCCTGCCAATGGTTTTGCTATAACTCACTTGTCCTGAATTGGAATTCTCTGCTATTTCCAAACAAACACATTTTTGCTGGTAAAATAACTGCCAGTTTTACTTTTAAGGTTAACGGTTTACCAAAATGGACACTTTAGGAGCTTCTCCTGAGTCTTCTCTTCTCGATGGAGGATCCAGTGTAACATCAGTAACATGTGCATAATTTCAAGGAGTTGGATGGCGTGTTCACGGGTTGATTCTACGTTAGCCAGATACCTCGGGGAAGATACTGCTGGAGTTTCATCAACCAATTTTAAAGTTGCCGAATATTCTGAGGAAATCCTTGCATGTTCTCAGTGAGCTCTGACCCACGACTTCTGGGCTTGTCACTTCACCATACGTTTGCAGCCTCCTGAGGCTTTCTGAGGAACCAGTCCCTTTCCGTTAACTGTGACACTTGGCTAAGCAAGACACTGCTCAAATCTCTTTCCCGAGAATCTTCCTGGGCGAAAACAGAATCACAACAACTGTTGGGGAAAAAAGGAAAGATGGATTTCCTAGAATATTTCAGGTTTCTTAGCCTTCCTATTAATTTCCATTATTCCTAAATACACATAGTTTGGAATAAGGAGGCAATGCTTTTATTGTGCCTGGGTTGGCCCAGTCATCGTGCTCAAGGATACTAAGGTGAAGAAGATGAAAAGTCCTGCTCTCAAGGAGTTCATTGTCAAGTGTCAAGAAATAGACTAATACAACAAGAACATTTTTGAGCTATTAGTTCCTGACATCTCCTTTCATTTGCTTTCTCTCCTGCCTCTCCTTTCAAGCAGCAGATCAGAATCTCTATCCCCTAAATTTTGGTGGGGAGGAAGATCGAAGTTCCTCAAGAATCTATCCTTTTTGGATGTTGATAGGTAAGATACTCCCCGTTCACTGTCAATTATTCATTTATTTATCCATACTAATTTTCTAAAAAAGAATATAAATTCGGTGATTCAAAACAATCGAATGGCACGAACAGACATTCCTACCCTCATTTTCCATTCTCTGCATTCCTGTCTCTGTCCTACCACTGGCAACCATTTAAAACATTTTAATAAATCTCTTGTCTATCCAACATAGGCAAATTCACAGAGACAGAAGTTAGATTAGAGGTTACTAGGAGCTGGGGAAGGGCGGGGAAGGGAGAGATTGTTTAATGGCGTGAAATTAAATAAAGGAAATCTCATTTAAAATGGAGTTGGGAGGGGCGCCTGGGTGGCTCAGTCAGTTGAGCCTTTGACTTCAGCTCAGGTCATGATCTCACGGTTCGTGAGTTAGAGCCCTGAGTAGGACTCTGTGCTGACAGCTCAGAGCCTGCTTCAGATTCTGCGTCTCCCTCTCTCTCTCTCTGTCCCTCCCCTGCCCATGCTTTGTCTCTTCCTCTCTCTCAAAAATAAATAAACATTAAAACCTTTAAAAAAAAAAAAAAACAATAAAATAAAATGGAGTTGGGAGGGGCAGCTGGGGGCCTCAGTCCGTTCAGTGTCCAACTCCTGATTTTGGCTCAGGTCATGATCCCAGGGTCATGGGATCAAGTCCTGGGTAGGGCTCTGTGCTGAGAGCATGGAGCCTGCTTGAGATCTCTCTCCCTTTGCCCCTCTCCCCCACTCTCCCTCTAATAAATAAATAAATAATCAATGTCGTTAAAAAAATAAAAAATTTTGAAATGGAGTCAGGAGGCCAGAAGGGGGAACTCTCATATGCTTGTCCCTGCCAGACTCCCGCAGGAAGAAGCCTACTTTACTACCTCAGCAGGAGGAAGGGAGAATTTCTCCTGACCTAGCAACAAGCTCAGCCAATAAGAAAATACCACAACTCAGCCAATGAGAAACCATCACTACCCTGAACTCTCATTTTCCTCCAATGGATTTCATTCAAGCAGCCCCTCCCAACTTCCTTGTCTTTTCTATAAAGTAATCTTCCTTTCCTTTGATATCTCAACTTTCTTATGGTTTTCCATAGCCTACGTGTCCTGAATTGTAATCTCTGCTATTCCTAGAGAAACCCATTTTGCCAGTAAAATAACTGGCTTTTACTTTTGTTCAAAAAAAGTTTTTAATGTTTTATTTATTTTTGAGAGAGAGACAGAGTACGAGTAGGAGAGGGGCAGAGAGAGAGGGAGACACAGAATCCGAAGCAGGCTCCAGGCTCTGAGCTGTCAGCACAGAGCCCGACGTGGGGCTCGAACTCGTGAGCTGTGAGAGCATGACCTGAGCAAAAGTCAGACACTTAACGGACTGAACCACCCAGGCGCCCCTGGCTGTTTCCCTTTTAAGGTCAACAGAGGGGTACAGAATTTTATTTGCAGTGATGAAAAAGTTCTAGAAGTGGGTAAAGGTGATGGTCGTACAACACTGTGAATGTACTGAATACCATTGCACTATACATCTAGAAATGGTTAACTTGGTAAATTTTATGTTATGCATATTTTACCACAGAAACACATATGAACAGTGTAAAGAATGACTATGAAATCAACATTCAGGTGACCATCATAAAAAGGTCCATAAAAGACCACTGCCAATGGTCTGGAAGTCCCTCCTCAACCAAGCCCCCACTCTCAGAGATTAGTCTCCCTGACTTTTTGGTAATCATTTCCAGACTTTCATAAACACAACTATATATATTAATGAATTAAGCATTACATATGAAATGTTTGCTGGTTTTCAAAATTGGTACAATTGGAATTACGTTTACATATTTGTGCTTCTTGTTGATTTTGCTCCTCATGTTTACGAAATTCACCCATGTTATTGATGTATCTGTAGTTCGTTCAGTTTTATTGCTGTTTGATGGCCCAACACATGCTCAGCATTTAGGATGTTCCATGTATATCTGAAGCGAGCGTGTATTTGGCATTTGTTGGATGCAGTGTTTTGTGTTTCTTAGGTCTTTTGTTGATCATGTCCCTTAAGCCCTTATCTTTTCAATTACCAAGAGAGTTAGGTGCTAAAGTCTCCCGATGCTACGATATATATGTCTATTTTTATTTGTGCTTATGTTTAGTTTTGTTTCATATAATTTGAGCCTATATTATTGGGGACATATTAATTAATTTTTTTACTGTTTATTTTTTGAGAGAGCACGAGCAGGGGAGGGAGTGAGAGATGGGGACAGAGGATCCGAAATGGACTCTGTGGGGATAGCAGAGAGCACGAAATGGGGCTCAGACTCATGAACCTCTGCGATCATGACCTGAGCCAAGTCGGATGCTTAACTGACTGAGCCACCCAGGCGCCCTGGGACATATTAATTAAAATTTATAATATCTTCCTGGTGTGTTAAAATTTTTAATCTCACATATACTTATTTGGAAGTTTGATCGTTTTTTTTCTCTCTCTCAGTGGTTACACTAGAAGTTCAAACACACAAACTTAATCTAATACCTCTATCCTCCTTCTAGAAAACACAGGGCTTGAGAATACAGTGCTTCACTCACCCCCTCCCCAACATATAGACTTACGTGTTACGTATTGTTTCCAATTTACATCCTATTTCATTTTATCTTTAACTCAGTATCACTATATGCATGTAATCAATGTTATTTTAGGTTTGCCGACCTATCGGCCACTTCCTGGGACTGTCGTTCCTCCTTACGTGTCAGTCCTGCTATATAGGGTCGTGTTTCTTCTGCCTCAAGTACCCGCTTCAGAAGTTCCGTTGGTGAAGGACTAGGGGCCAACTCTCAGAATTTGTGTGTGTATGTGTGTGTGTTGTGTTTGAAAATATGTTTATTTTGGCCTCATCCTAGAACTATATTTCCCCTGGTTCAAGAAGTCTAGATTGCCATTCTTTTGCAGAATTCTGAGGATGTCCCTCCATTCTCTGATTTGCTTTGTTATTCTTGAGACATCATCCATGAGTTCATCTTCTGTTTCCTTGAAGGTAAACTCTTCTCTCAGGCTCCTTTTTGAATGTTCTGAATGTTTTTCGTAGTAGGAAGTTTTTACTGTTTTTCCTCGATGCGAATTTCTTTTAATGTATTCTGTTTAAGATGTACTGATCTTCTGGAAAGTGAAGTATCTGTGAAGTGGTATCTTTAAACTTTTCTGGAAACTTCTCGACCATTATCGCTTCAAGTATTGCCTCTATAACATTCTTTGCGTTCTCTTGAGAAATCTGAGTCGACATCTTAGAGCTCATTTTATTCTGAAAGTCTGTTAACCTCTCATTCATACATATCATCTCTTCGTTCTTCTCCACTACATTCCAGAAAATTCCTTCTGGTCTATATACTCCAGTTAACAAATTCTCTTTTCACCTGAGCCCACATTGCTGTTAAACCCACACACTGAGACTTAAATTTTAGGCATTGCATTTTTTAAATTCCACAAGTCTTATTTTTTTTCTCAATATGCTAGGTTAATTTTATATTTTCCATTTAGGCAGAAACTCTCAAACCTGTTGCTTATTTTTAAATATAGCACTCTAGATGTTTTTATAATCGGCATCCACAATCCCAGTGTCTGAAGGCCTTGCAGTTCTAGGTCTGCCATCTGTTATTAGTTATGACTCCTCAGTGTTTCTTTATTTTTATATAAATCTCTGGTTTTACCGTGCACCGTCCATTTTCTTTGACAAATTATTTGTGGAGATTCGACACTTCCTGAAAGTGACATTCTCTATGCAGCTTCGGCTTGACCTCAGCCCCACCACCCTTTAGCCACCAGACTTCATGTATGTGCCTGCTTGAGCAGTCATAAATTAAAAATATAGCTTTTTACTTCCTGGGAGGGCGTGCACTCTCTGTAAGTGGATTTTTTTTGTTGGCAGTTTCTAAAATTTGCCACCGCTTGGCCCTTCGAGTTCCTGTTTTTATCTGCTTTGGGCAGATTTTCACTATATCATGCTTTTATTGGAATTGGAGACTGCATGTTTCCTTCTATTTGTTAATTTGAGTAAGAAAAGAGGGGAAAGATTCTTTTCTCTGCTATCACCATGTTGTTATCGGTAGCAATATGTCTTCTATAAAAGCCAAAATGTGTAAATGAGCTTACACTGGTTGTGCTACAAAAGGAGAAAGGGAAAGAGTTTTTGAGAAGTGACAGGGTAAGGAGATTTTCCTCGACCAGAAAGAAAGATCTGTGGGCCCCACGCCACGGGATCCCTATGGGATTTGTCAGCATTGTGTAAGGAGAGACCCCCCCAGGAGAGGGCCACCCAGCAGCCTAGGAAGGGGGGGACCTGGGACCCTCAGGTTTCCAGCCTTGCCCCAAATTCTAGCCCTTCGTGAGTGGCCTAGAAGCAGAGAGAGAACGTTCCTTAGCAGGGACAATGGCAGACAGGGAGAAGTATTTTCTTCCAAACAGAGCGTTAGCTTGCAGGATTCTGTTGCCCCTTGGGTAGGAGAACGTGCCACAATTATGCTTAAGAAGAATTTCTCTCCCAGTCAGTGTAATGGAGACTTGAAATCAGACATTCCACTGATGTAGAGAAAATAAAAAGCGTCCCGTCTGTCACACTTCTGCGCTTGTAAACTAGGACACATGCCCACCACGAAAATAATTACCACCAGAGAGGAAGGACAAAGTCATATGGGCACAGAGGATGGGATGATTTAATGCTGACTGATGCTGAGAACTTCAAGCTTGGGCTGAGAAAATGAGTAGGAGTCTTGCAGGCAAGGAGGGAAGTTACCTTTCAAGCAAACACAACAACAGAGGTAAAGGCCCAGAGAATGGTGAATCTGCAAGGTTTCCATCAGTCAATAGGGCTGAGCTTGCAAATGTTAATGTTTACTTTATACTCATTTGTTTACACATTTGTAAACTCGGTCATCAGTCTAACTGGTATTCAGCCGTCTCTGCCACAGAGGCCGGGAGAAAGCCCAGGGAGCTGATGTTCCACTCCTAGGACTTCAGACTCCTTGCGGTAGAGAGTCAAGATTAATTTCTGAACTTGAGAGTCTTTGCTTACTATACTTTATTCCCACTGCTTGAGGGAATTACAGTGAGCCTCCTTTTATTTTTTTATTATTTTTTTTTAATTTTTTTTTTCAACGTTTATTTATTTTTGGGACAGAGAGAGACAGAGCATGAACGGGGGAAGGGCAGAGAGAGAGGGAGACACAGAATCAGAAACAGGCTCCAGGCTCTGAGCCCTCAGCCCAGAGCCCGACGCGGGGCTCGAACTCACGGACCGCGAGATCGTGACCTGGCTGAAGTCGGACGCTTAACCGACTGTGCCACCCAGGCGCCCCTGCTTCTAGTAGTTTCAAATGCAACAATTCAAAAGTATTATCAGTGCTGATAACTGTGAAATAAATCTAACCCTGGCGGGCTTTCTGGAAAGCCTCTCTCCCTATGAAAGAACAATTAACTTAGCTCTCCAAGCTACTGTATTACCTAGAGTCACAAAGAAGTTGCATTCTCCTTTGATATAACAAACGCATCACTTAAATATTCACCTGAGTCAGCTCGACGAGCTTATATGAAAACACATTAGACCCCGAAGGCCACCCACATCATCATGGAGCCATTATTATAGTTTGCTGCTTAAAATATAAGATTTATCCCATCAGATAGACGTGTTCTTCACTCCCTCCTGACTTTATCCAAGAAACAGGAAAACGTGAGAAAATGCCAGGATCGTGCTAGACAATCGCGGTGCCCCATGAAATGAGCCACACTCTGGTTTTGGCCTCTGTTTTTGTACTCGTTTTCCGTTCTCCAACCTTTCCAAGAAATACACATGGCAGGCTTCTGGATGAGGGGCTTACATCATTCTCGCCACAGGCAACAGACACTTCTTTCCACAAAACCTTTAAGAATCTGTTTGCCTTCTTTGTGCTAGGTACTCTGGTCATTTTTTGCCTTTTCAGCAAACTCAGAAATAAATATGGTTTCTCTCCCCTTTTCCCAGTTTTCAGGATGTACCCATTAGGTAAAGGGGTTAGACTGAGGGAGCTGAGTGGACCATGTCCGGGAGAATGAGCCCCTACCTATGAGAAGTAAACACGAATCGACACAAAATGGATCAAATCAGTATTCACACCACCTCCGCTCTCTGGAGAAGGTTGTAAATATGCAGCTGGATAGAATTGGGACACATCCCAGCTCCCATCTGTGTGGTGGGGGCAAAGAGGCAGGATCACGTTCAGTATCACAATATATTGTCATAGAAAAGCTTGTAAAAAGAGAGGAGTCGGGTGTGATTATTTGTAAGTACTGATTCCGTGCAAATATGAGCTGAATCAGGTATCGTGTAACATTCTGATCACTTAAAAGGTGTATTGTAATTTCAGGCAGGGATGATTCATGCATTTAATAGACACGGAGCACTTACTATGAGTCAGGCAGCGTGCCAAGAACTAAATATACAGAGGAGCACAGAATGATCTCTACCTCCAGTGAGCTTGCGATTTAGCAACGAGCGGTACTGATCTACGTCTAATTATGCATTATTCCCTCAGTTCCCCACTATGACAGAAGCCCCTCTGAGGGCAGGCAAAATGACTGAGCTGTTTGCCCGTTTATCCCCAGTGCCTGACTGTCTGGCACACGCGAGTGCTTAACGACTCTGCTTAATCAATGAGTGTGTTTATTCACCATCTGCCTGGTGCTGCGCACAAGGGCAATAGTGTTAGGAAGGGACTACGGGTGGTTCATCACACTTTCCCGTCAGCCTGCGGAACCTATCAACTATTCTTACCCCTAAGATGGCCTGTCGACCACGTTAGGGGGGCAAAAAAAAAAAACGCTGCTTGTAACTTCAAATCACCAAAGCTCTATTCTTGATGTATTTTCAAACTTTGATGCAAAACGTACTATTTCTAAGGACTAGATTAGTCCTTAGTCACAGGTTGGTAAAAAGTAAACGACGACAAAAACGGCTTCTATTTACTGAAACGGTATTTACTGATCACTATGTACCAGGACCACTGAGCGTTTATAAGATGATTTTAGGTAGCATATAGACTAACCTAAAATTTCTGTTAGATATAAATTCATTTTAACGTGTTTTTTAAAATGTTTTTTTAATGTTTATTTATTTTTGAGACAGAGAGAGACAGAGCATGAACGGGGGAGGGGCAGAGAGAGACAGGGAGACACAGAATCAGAAGCAGGCTCCAGGCTCCGAGCCGTCAGCCCAGAGCCCGACGTGGGGCTCGAACCCACGGACCGCGAGATCATGACCTGAGCTGAAGTCGGACGCTTAACCGACTGAGCCACCCAGGCGCCCCTAACGTGTTTTAGGAAAAAGCGTGACAACGTCAATGATTTCATGGACATTATGAACATAGTTTAGACCGGGGCTAAGTTCTCCCCAACGCCAAGCAACCTGATTTAAAAAGAGGTTAAAGGAGAACAAAGTGACACGTATAATGGTACAGGTGGCACCTGCAGATGACAAGAACACGAAGGCGGTGCGAGATCTGTTTGGGAGCATCTGTGTGATCTCACGGATACCTAAACACGTGTGGAGGAAGGCCAGTTGGAACAGGGCCGCCATGTGTGTGGGCGGGGGGGAGGGGGGCTGTGGAGTAAAGACCGCTGGGTTCAAATTCCGCCGTCCTATTTATTGCATTCTCTGAGCTCAGGCAAACCTCTCTAAGTCTCAGCTCCCTCGTCTGCAAAATGCGATTAATACTATCCACTTCACCTTGGCAGAAGAATCTAGATTCCAACACAGGTCCCTTTGATATCGACGCCAGGCCAGAGCCTCTCCTACACTGGCAGATGGGTTTTATCTCCTGCGACAATCGGAAGGGTTAAAAGAAGCTGTCTGTGCCACCGAGTTCACAAGTATTTGAGGCTAACTGAGGAAAGCGACACATGGGTAGAAGACGTCCACCTTCGCATGTGTCCCCTGCATGGCACTCGCCGACTGTCCAACCACGGCCCCAGGGACCAGCTCTCAAAAGACCAAGTCGATGAGAATCAGCGTGATGTGCAGTGACAATGGGATTTAACCCAATCAGTTGTTTTCATTGCCCACTTTCTTCTTTATATTATCACCAATACCGAGAGAGACATACCATTATCTAAGAATAGGACTTCCACTTTAAAACGAATGTACGTTGTATAAAGTGTTTTACAGCAATTAAATGTTATGTACCTCTTCAGGTACCTTCTACTGAGGCCACCTAAACAGTTCAGTAAACAACAGGTGTCAGACTTTCTGCAAAAAGAATGAGAAGAAGAAATAATATTTTTTAAACTTTTAATCCCACTATACACACAGTATTGTACTAGTTTCAGATATACAATATAGTGATTCAACAATTCCATACATTCTCCAGTGCTCATCATACTAAGTGTATTCTTATCTCCCTCACCCGTGTCGCCCGTAAGAAGAAACAACGTGTGTACCTACCCCAGCTGCCATAGGCTGATCTTGGTTGGCTGTCGGCTGATTCTTCTCCCAACCGTTGAAGTTCTCAAAAGCGAAGGACGTGTCCAGTACAAGTCGACCCTCCCCAGGTGTTTGCTCCAGTACAAGGAAGGGGCAAACACACTATCACCACCAGATCAAAAGCCTTTTGGAGGCATGGTGGAACGCTGGCCCCGGGAGGCCACGGGCTCCGTCTCTCCTGCACTGTAGCCACTTTGTGCGAACAACTCTCGTGCGGTCCTGCCATCATCTTGGTACTCATCAAACCATCTGCCCTGGGAAGAGAGAAGACAATTCATAGGAGAGAACTTAAAGAAGGCACATTACTTAGTGTTGAAAATAGAATACGGAAAGGATTTAAAGAGGCCTTCCGGGAGGAGCGCAGACATTTTAAAAAGCATTTAAGATTCCAAGCCGCACCGAATGATCTTTAGGAGCGTGGCTTCAGCAAACCTTTGTCCTACGCTCTAGTTGCAAGGTTACATGGATTCATCCTAAAATGTGAGATTTTAGGAAGGTCCTATGGTAACTTTACATATATTCTAATATATCATAAAATCTGTAAAATTTCTCCTTTGAGATCCTCTTAGTGGAAGCCTTTATTTCTCCCCTTTCATGTGACTGGTAGGTTACCTCAGACTCGAGAAGAGCACTCTTTAAGAGAAATCTAACACAAGCCGTGCATGTAAAAACAGTAAAAATAAAAAAGGTGAAATTCATATTTATCACTTTTCTAAATGTTTATTTATTTTTGAGAGTGAGATAGAGCATGAGTGGGGGGAGGGCCAGAGAGAGAGGGAGACACAGAATCCGAAACAGGTTCCGGGCTCTGAGCTGCCAGCTGTCTGCTCAGAGCCTGATGCGGGGCTCGAAGCCACGAACCGTGAGATCATGACCTGAGCCGAAGTCGGACGCTCAACCGACTGAGCCACTCGGGCACCCCTAATATTTATCATTTTAAGAAATATGAAAGACGTGACTGCTTGTTCCCCTTCGCACCCCAACTCATCTGATGAATTTTTCTGGGAGGTGCTTCAAGTCACGAGGTCCATCCCAGGTGGGATTAATGCTCTTATAAACAAGGCCCTAGAGAGATCCCTTGCTCCTTCCACCCTGCAAGAACATAGCAAGTAGGCAACGTGCAACTTGGGGAGGGCCGTTGTCAGAACCCCACCCTGTGGGCGTCCTGATCACGGGCTTCCAGCTTCCACCTTCAGCTGTGAGATCAGAAGCTCTGACCACCCAGTGGAACCCATTCCTTGGTAGAAGTGAGCTACATGCTGGGGTTGGGCACTCCCTGATTGTCTCCCAAATGAAGACAGGTGTGTAAACCTTAGCGGGCCCACAACAGGATAAACACCCTCTATGTTTGCTTGTTTCTATTCCCTGATAAAGCCCTAAATAATTTCCTCCCCAGAAGACTTTCTCTTCTTCAAAGTGGAAGGAGACTTGAGTTTAAAGGGCAAAGCTATGCTGGCAAAAGTAGCAAAATCTGGGTTTTCTAAACACTCCAAATCTCAGTAGAATTTCTGACAAATCAGTTTTGTAATGAACTGAGTAAATTGCACAGGGACCTCTTCCTTGGAGGGTAACGCATAAAATCTCGCTGGCAAAATGAGAACAGGAGATTGAGAGACACTAAATTAAAATTCCCCAAAGTGTCCAAGGGACCAAGAGACCCCACTCTCTGACGGTGACCCCACTCGTTGACTCGTCTATGCCTTGCGCACATCACTTAATCTCCGCGGGGGACATTTTTCTCATCTGTCGATGAGCTACAGGACTACAATGTTATTATGGGTTCTTCACCTATAAAGGAATAACAGCAAGAAAATGTCCCTCTTTTCTCATTTATGTCACTGAGAGCCCTCAGTATGAATGAACAGGGAAACTGTTAATACTCTTACAGTTCAGTTGCTCAGAGGGCAATGGTGTATCTGTGTGCAGTATTTAATATGATGTGGTTTAATGCAGTAGAACATTTTAGTGCCTTCATTTGTATTATTTTGTTCCTTACAAATCCAATTTCCAAGGCTTGTAATTATTCTAAAATGCTGGCAGGCCCTAAAGAAACAAGTCACTTCCACCTTGACTTTTACTCCTTTGTATTGCCGGTAAGAATAATTTCAGCTCTGAGGAGTATAGGACTATGATCATCTGTTCTGGATGATTCTTGATTTTTAAAATGTGACACATTTGTGAAAATAAAAATCTTTTATTTGCTCCTCGTGTTACTCCGTAGTTACCGTAGCATATAGAGCAATAAAAGTATGTTATATAATATTAAATGTATCTTCATTTGATGCCAAATACCTAGATGTGATAGAGAACCAAATGTTGTATGGCCAATAGAGTAGCCACTAACCAGCTGTGACTACTGAGCACTTGCAATGTAGCTAGTATAACCCAGGAGCTGAATTTTTTAATCTTATTTGATTTTAATTAATTTATATGTATTAGATGTATGTAGCAGGTGGCTACCATATTGGACAATGCATATCTAGATTTTTAAAGATAAAAGTTAGTAGATTATTTGGAGACTTCTAAATACTTGCCATATGATCTAGAATTAAAAGTGAGCTTTTCTACTTCATTTGCATGTATGGCTCTGTATCTAAAGATTTCTTTAATTCAAAACTGCTTCTATCACCATAACATTTATCATCATGGAGCTTCTAATAACCGCGAGACACTTTTGCGGTTACTTTATGTACACTGTGTGAAGCCTTCCAACAACCCTGCAAAATAGGTGTTATTATCGCTAGTTTACATAAGAATAAACTGAAGCTTCCAGAGCTAGGCAGGGAAGGAGTTATAATTCAAAGCCAGTTCTGAAAAACTTCAATTATTGCTCTTTTCGTTCCCCATTAATAATAAAAAAAAAAATCTTGCAAAAAATAAAAATATAGGGTCTCTCTCCGGAGCTTGAATGTTATACAATGGCAATAAATACTGTGATGCAAATGCATTTTAAATGGATGAGTATTAAGAAAACAAACAACCAGCAGATCACAGAAGTGTTCCACATTTTGTTCATACAGAATGCAACCTCTTATTAAGTTTCAAAAGAATCTATATTTCCTGGAATCTGACTATCGTAAGGTAAAGTCCACTCAGTCAACCGACGCGTTTCTCTGTTTCTGAAAGCGTGTCCAACACTTTAGGAGACGGTGACGCCAAAACACCTGGTAAGCTCAGAGCACACCCAGCTCTCTGGCTTCACTTAGTACCACATCCCTCCTGCCTTAGCCTAGCATTAAGCGGGAGCTCCTTCAAACAAGGATGCTTCGTTTTTTTATCTCTATATATCCAGGACTTGGCACGGGGTCCGACATCCGGAAGGCAGGCAATGTTTCTGCATGCATAAATGGATGAACAGATGAATAAACACAATGCGTGAGTTCTTCAGAGTCAAGGAACCTGCAATCACAATGACATCTACTTTCACCTGAGCTCTCATATAGGTCTCTACCATGGCCCTTAGGACATAAAAACCAAAAACAGAAACAAAATCAACAAAGAATAGAAAGGACCAGAGAACATCACCAGAAATACCACCTCTATAGGTAACACAATGGCAATAAGACAAACCTTTCAATAATCACTCTAAATATAAATGGACTAAATGCTCCAATTAAAAGACCCAAGTTACCAGAATGTATAAAAAATAATCCATCGATATGCTACCTATAATGGATTCATTTTAGACCTAAAGAAACCTCAGATGGAAAGTAAGGGGATGCAGAACCATCTATCGTGCTACCCTCAGCCACTGTTACTGTTCCCATACGGGTGAACATGCCAATTTGATGGCACCCGCCATCTATCATGCTAATGGATGTCAAAAGAAAGCTGGAGTAGCCATATTTATATCCAACAAACTATATTTTAGACCAAAGACAGTAACAAGAGATGAAGAAGGGCATTATGTCATTTCTTGATAAAAACCCGCAACAAAGTAGGGACAGAGGGAACATGCCTCAATGTCATAAAGGCCATACACAAGAGACCCATGGCTAATATCATCCTCAGTGGGGAAAAACTGAGAGCCTTTCCCCTATGGTCAGGAACAAGACAGGGATGTCCACTCACCATTACTATTTAACATAGTACTAGAAGTCTTAGCCTCACCAATCAGACAACAACAACAACAACAACAACAACAAAGAGGCATCCAAATTGGCAAGGAAGAAGTCAAACTTTCACTGTTGGCAGATGCCATGATACTTTATGCAGAAAACCCGAAATACTCACCCCAAAAAACCTGCTAGAACTACTACATGAATTCAGCAGTTTCAGGATATAAAATCAACCTGCAGAAATCTGTTCCATTTATTTTGTTTAATGTTTATTTAGTTTTGAGAGAGACAGAGCACAAGCAGGGGAGGGGCAGAGAGAGAGGGAGGGAGACACAGAATCTGAAGCAGGCTCCAGGTTCTGAGCTGTCAGCACAGAACTCACAGGGCTCAAACTCACCGACTACAAAATCATGACCTGAGCTGAAGGCAGATGCTTAACCGACTGAGCCACCCAGGTGCCCCAACCTGTTCCATTTCTATGTACCAATAATAAATCAGTGGAAAAAGAAATCAAGGAATTGATCCCATTTGCAACTGCACCAAAAAAATTAGATACCTAGAAATAAACCTAACCAAATAGGTAAAATAATATACTCTCAAAGCTGTAGAACACTTGTGAGAGAAATTGAGGAGGACACAAAGAAATGCAAAAGCATCCCATGCTGATGGATTGGAAAAACAAACATTGTTAAAATGTCTATACTACCCAAAGCAATCTACACATTTAATGCATTCCTTATCAAAATACCACCAGCATTTTTCACAGAGCTAGAACAAATAATCCTAAAATCTGTATGGAACCACAAGAGACACTGAATAGCCAAAGCAATCCTTAAAAAGAGAAAACAAAAATGAAGGGATCAAGATTCCAGATTTCAAGCTATGATACTGGCACAAAAACAGTATCATGGAACAGAATAGAAAACCCAGAAATAAGCACAACTATATGGTCAACTAACCTTTGACAAAGCAGCAAATAATATCCAGTAAGAAAAAAAGGTGGTCTCTTCAACAAATGGTGTTGGGAAAACTGGACAGCATCATGGACAAGAATGAACCTGGACCATTTGCTTATACCATACAGAAAAATAAATTCAGAATGGATGAAAGACCTAAATGTGAGACAGGAAACCATCAATATCCTAGAGAAGAACACAGGCAGGAACATCTTTGACGTCGGCAGGAGCAACTTCTTACTAGACACGTTGCTGAAGGCCAAGGGCAACAAGAATAAACATGCACTATTGGGACTACATCAAAATAAAAATCTTCTGAACAATGAAGGAAACAATCAACAAAACTAAAAGGCAGCCTACAGAATGGGAGAAGATATTTGCAAACTGCGTATCTGTTAAAGGGTTAGTATCCAAAATCTACAAAGAATTTAGCAAACTCAACACCCCAAAAAACAAATAATCCGGTTAAGAAACGGGCAGAAGACATGAATAGGCATTTTTCCAAATAAGACATTCAGATGGCTAACAGACAAATGAAAAGATGGTCAACATCACTCATCAAGAGGGAAATACAAATCAAAACCCTGATGAGATACCACCTCACACCTGTCAGAATGACTAAAACTAACAACACAAGAAACAACAAGTCTTGGTGAGGACTCGGAGAAAGGGGAACCTTCATGCACTGTTGGTGGGAATGAAAACTGGTGCAGCCACTGGAAAACACTATGGAGGTTTCTCAAGAAACTAAAACTGGAACTACCCTACAACTAGCACTATTAGATATTTGCCCAAGGGATAAAAAACATTCAGATTCAAAAGGGCACATACACCTCAATGCTTATAGCAGCATTATCAACAATAGCCAAACGATGGAGAGAGCCCAGATGGCCACTGACTTATAAATGGACAAAGAAGATGCGGTATATATACACAATGGAATATTACTTGGCCATCAAAATGAACGAAATCTTGCCATTTGCAATGACTTGGATGGAGCTAGAGTGTATCATGCTAAGTGAAATAAGTCAGAGACAGACAAACACCATAGGATTTCACTTCTCTGTGGAATTTAAGAAACAAAACAGATGACCATATGGGAAGGTGGGGAAGAGAAGGGAGGGAAACAAAGCACAAGAGACTTAATGATACAGAACAAACTGGGTTGAAGGAGGGAGGTGGGTGGGAGATGGGCTTGATGGGTGATGGGTATTATTTAGGAGAGCACTTGTTGAGATGAGCACTGGGCGTTGCATGTAAGTGATAGATCACTGAAAGCTACTCCTGAAACCACTATTGCACTGTATATTAACTAAAATTTAATTAAAGTAAATAAATAAAAATTTGAAAACCGAGGATCAGAGAGTGGAAGTGATACACCTATACGTGGCCTGTGAGTTACAGACCCGCCCTTGCAACTTGATTCCCCTAATTTATATTATCCCTACACCACATCAGAATAATGCTTTAGAGTTCACTGCTCATATACCAAACTTCATTTGAGCTTAAATGGTTCCGATGAGCTCAGAGGACCAGGTATCATTCCTGTTTTACGAGGAAGGAATTGAACCTCAGGGAAAGTTGAGAGTAGCACCCAGGTTTGCAGAATCAGTGGGAACATAGCAAGTATTAGAGAAACAAATCAAGAACCTCTTTTCTAAATCCTAATCCAGTTTTTCTTTCCGTTGCATATTCCAGAAGAGAAAAATATTAAATAGAACAAATAAAGAGAGAATTTCTAGTGCTGATAAGGAACAGCGTGCTGAGGAGGGAAGGCCTTCAGCTCTGTATTAAAGGAGGGACTGATGAGACCAGGCGGATGGGCAGGGCCAGGGGCGGAGCTTGCTGATGACCCGGCTGAAATGAATTGGACAGAGGGGAACAATATTTTGCATAATGAGGAATTAAGAAACAGCACTTCCTGATTGCCATCTTCCTCTTCAGACTTAACAACAACACTCTCAAGGAACCGTCCATTACCTGTTTAAATTGACAAAGGAGATCACTTTGATCCTTTAGCATACAATGTACTACATGGTGATTTTATTCATAGACTTTCCAAACGTTCAAAAGTTGGGGACAAAACTATGCACCAAATTATACCAGAAGAGAAATGAAAGCGTGAGTATTCAGAGTATTCAGAGCAGTAGAAGCAGAGGAAAAGAGAAGATTCCCTATCAGGGATACAAACTCTCTAAATCCCTTAAAAGTATTTCAAGGCCAAGAGCAAAACTAAATAAATTCACTTAAATGTATTTCACTGCATCATTTATAGAAGATTGATATATTTAAATCATGATGTAAAGGCACAATAATCACCGCTCTTGGTGGTGAAAATCTAGAAATTATCAAGGATTACTGCATTTGTCAATGCAATTAAATAAAGAAAAAAGAAATAAGGAAGAAGGGGGAATGAAAAGTAGTAAGTGTTGGAAAGGAAGAAACAGAACTGTCATTATGTATAAGGTGACTTTCTGAATTAAGAACCCCAAGAAGTTGCAGAATATAGTGAGAGATGAAAAAAAAAAAGTTACAAAATAAATATGTAAAAGTCCATTACATTTCTATTGACCAGAAAGGAAGAGCTGAGAAGCATAATTCAACAAAAGCTACCATGTTGCATTGCTATAAAAATTTAAGAACGTAGGGATAAATCTAAAAACAGCTGTAGTGTAATTTATAGAAATATTATCCGAATTTCAAGAATAACAGCCAAGAAGACATAAATAAAGAGCTATTCTATACTCGCGAGAGTGCAGAAATTATAGAGATGTCAGTTTCTCTCAAGCTAATCTAAAATCTGAATATAATTAAATCAAACCCACCACAGAGTTTTACAAGAAAATTGACAAGCGAATGATAAAATGTGTACGGATGTGTGAGGCCCAAGAATATCCTGACGCTCCTGAATCAGAGTAAGGTAAGTGATTCATCCTTCCAACTACCAACATTTATTATAAATCTATACTAATGAAGACAATACAGAATTGGTGCTGGCATAGATAAATTGACTGATGGAATGGGAGAAAGGCCTTGGGCTTGACCTACACATCTACACAAACTCATTGCAGGAAGTCTGTGCTTTACTTCTGGTGCAGAAGTGCTATGAAGGACGGCTCGCTGGGAACACCATCGTCATCAGTGAAGAAAATGATGACTGTTCACTTGCTAAACATTTTTGCCAAAACATCGAAACCTCCCTTACTGTTGGTTAGAAACGGATAGGAAAATGGAAAAAAAAAAATCAACACTAATATTTAGTACACTGTATGAAAACATTAGAAACAGAGAATTACAAGGTGTATTTCTTTGTTATAAAACAAAAAAAAAACGCCTTATCGAGAGTGCTCTGCATGGTGCTTGCCTTCTCTCTCTCATCATATAAATTACAATAAACAGCGCGTGTCTTTTCTACGCCCTGGCAAACTGCCTAACTCCTATCTAAGTTTCCATCAGCTTCCCATGTTCTACCCTCTGTGCTTCCAATGTCCTCAAATATCTGAGAGTTCCTCTCGTGGGAAGTTTTTACCAACATCACCTCCTCCGGGACATGTTCAACCTTTCTGTCACCCTGATTTATGGTCCCAAGTCCCTTCAGCTGCTCATCTAAAGTCTCCGATGGTGACAGGGCCAACATTCCCGTAGGCAGATAGTTCTTTAACTCCATGTATGTTTGCTTTGAACGTCCATCCCAGCATTACCACTGGTATTGCTTTGATGTGCTTGTATCTGGGAACTGCACGTTTTTAGGAAATGTCAGATGCGTATGTCACTGGGAGACGAGGAGTCAGTACAACTACAGGCTCTGCTGTCTGTGCCCGAATGGTGTAACAGACTGTGAAAGACAGGAAGTGACTGGTGTTGGATCAGGACCCATATCCGTTACGTACACGGTGATTTGTGGACTGAAGAGCTGGCAGTGAAGGGTGTGGTTGATGTAATTACACTTAGATTACCATGGTAACTGAAATCTCAACTATGTTGCTTAGGGACTTGTGTTGTTGAAGTCATTGTCACTGAGGGGCGCCTGGGTGGCGCAGTCGGTTAAGGGTCCAACCTTGGCTCAGGTCATGATCTCGCAGTCTGTGAGTTCAGGCCCCGCGCGGGGCTCTGTGCTGACAGGTTCTGGGCCCCCTTCTCTCTCTGCGCCCCCCACCCCTCTCTCAAGAGTCAATAAACATTGAAAATCAATCAATCAATCGGTCAATCACTTTCACTGATAATTGTGCATCCAGAAACCATGCAAAGCAAAAACTGCCTATATCCGAAAGGTGGCTTTGTAGAACACACAGGAAAAGGTAGGACAGATGATAAATCATTATGGCACAACTGCTGACCCACGTGGGAAAAAGCAAAGTGAATTATATCTTTATGTCACACACAGAAATCAACTACAGGTGGATTAAATATCTAAATATTAAAGACAAGACTTTATATATGTGTATCTTTATATAAATATATATATAGATACACATATATATGAACATCTATTTATCAATTATCTATCTATCTATCTATCTATCTATAGAATACCCCATGAGTAGTGAAGTCTTTCTTAAGATATAAAATCTGATCACTAGAAAAAAATACCCTATTGCTAAGTGGAAAGACATTAAAATTAGGAATTTCAGTTCATCAAAATATACCACACCCTGAACAAGATACTGTGGTAGTAACTGCTCGTTGCTGTCCCCTTCGTCAAGCACTGCCAGCTGGAGCCACATTTCTCAGATGGCTTTGCAGCCGGAGCGAACCGTGTAACTAATTTCTCATGTGACCGGAAGTAGTGGGGGCAGTTTCTACCTCACTTGCTTCAAGGACACTGTTGTCAGGGATTTTCTCTCTTCTCTGTGCCAGGACCAGCTCTGACCACTCGGAAGAGGAAGAGATCAAGGTCGTGGCGTAATAGCAAAATGCAAGGACCCTGGGTCCCCAGTGACTGGCTAGAGAAGATCCATCATAACCGCTCACTTTGGCACCTGCTGCCTTAGGGTGCAAAAAGCTTCTATCTTTTTAAAACCCTTTTTGAGCAGTTTAAAAAAAATGTTTTTAATGTTTTTATTTTTGAGACAGAGAGACAGAGCATGCGTGGGGAGGGGCAGAGAGAGAGAGAGGGAGACAAAGAATCCGAAGCAGGCTCCAGGCTCTGAGCTGCCAGCACAGACAGCTTATGTGCTGTTAGCTTATGGCTCCAATCCATGAGCCGTAAGATCGTGACCTGAGCCAAAGTTGGACACTTAACCAACCAAGCCACCCAGGTGCCCTGAGCATTTTTTAAACAAGACCTCCTTTGCCTTTACCATAAATATTATGGATAAGAACATGTATTTCTACAGAAGAGGAAATTCAAGAGGAGGGAAGGGAGGGGAGGGGAAGGGAAGGGAAGGGAAGGGAAGGGAAGGGAAGGGAAGGGAGGGGAGGGGAGGGGAAGGGAAGGGAAGGGAAGGGAGGGGAGGGGAAGGGAGGGGAGGGGAAGGGAAGGGAACGGAAGGGAAGGGAAGGGAGGGGAGGGGAGGGGAAGGGAAGGGAAGGGAAGGGAAGGGAAGGGAAGGGAAGGGAGGGGAGGGGAGGGGAGGGGAGGGGAAGGGAAGGGAAGGGAAGGGAAGGGAAGGGAAGGGAAGGGAAAGGAAGGGAAGGGAAGAAAGAGGGAGGGAGGAAGGAAAGAAGAAAGGGGGTGAGACACAATGAGGGGGGGAGGAAGGGAGGGAGGGAAGGAGGGAAGAAGGAAGAAAGGAAGGAAGGAAGGAAGGAAAGAAGGAAGGAAGGGAGAGAAACTGGGAGGGGAAGGGAGGGAGGAAGGAAGGAACGAAGGGAGGGAGGGTGAAAGAGAGAGACTGAGAGGGAGGAAGGGAGGCAGGAAAGACGGAAGCAAGCTAACTCACACTTCGTAAGAATCGGGGAAATGCGAATTAAGACCACGGTGAGATAACTCATACATTGTTCCTTATTACTGTATGAATTCAGTGTACCAGGTGTCTGTGAGACTATGACACAAAAAGAAATTCTTACATACTGTCGGGAAAGCTTAATCAAATCACTTTTTGAAAAACTGGCCTATTTTAAAAGCTGACTATAATCATAGTTTTTGACCCAGCAGTTAACTTTGCTCTGGAGCAGGACTTCTCAGCCTCAGCAATATTGAGACGTCGGACCTGACAATTCTTTGCTGTAGGGGTGTCCTGTGCATGGTAGGACGGTTAGCGGCATCCCAGGCCTCCACTTACCAGGTGGTACCCTGGTACCAGGAAGGTAGCCCCTCCTTCCCAGCGTGACAACCAAAACCACTCTCCTGAAATTGCCACACGCCCCTAGGGGAGGCACAATCAACCCCACGGGGGAATCACCACCCTGGAGGACCTCTTGCTTCCGTGCACAAGAGTGCTCGCGTCAGTCTGCGACAGCCAGCCTGGAAACAACGCAGCCATTAACAGGAGATGAGCGAATTCATTATGTGTCATCAGGCAATAGGATATTACAGTCACGAAAAAAGTATCTACAGCACCACACAAGAAAGTGAATGAATCTTAGAAACACGATCTTGAATGAAAAAAAAAAAAAAAATCAAACCACGTAAGACCTCATACAGCACAACACAATTTACACAAAGTGCAAAAACCATCCAAAGTATTTTCAAGGATGGCTACGAAATTAATGGAGTAAAAGCAAAGATGAACAAACCGAGAAATGATAAACAAAAAAACTCGGGCTGTCTACTTTGGGGGATGAGGAGGGGTGCTGAGATACAAGCAGAACAACGGTATTGGGAACGCTCTACGATCCACTTTGCGTGGCTTTACAGGACACGAATTTTGCAAGAGAAGAAAGGAAAACATAGCCTAAGTACCCCATCGTGGCATGTTTATTCTTCTTTTTTTTTTAATTTTTTTTTCAACGTTTATTTATTTTCGGGACAGAGAGAGACACGGCATGAACGGGGGAGGGGCAGAGAGAGAGGGAGACACAGAATCGGAAACAGGCTCCAGGCTCTGAGCCCTCAGCCCAGAGCCCGACGCGGGGCTCGAACTCACGGACCGCGAGATCGTGACCTGAGCTGAAGTCGGCTGCTTAACCGACTGCGCCACCCAGGCGCCCCTTATTGACCAGTCTTTTTTTTTTTTTTTTTTTTCAACGTTTATTTATTTTCGGGACAGAGAGAGACAGGGCATGAACGGGGGAGGGGCAGAGAGAGAGGGAGACACAGAATCGGAAACAGGCTCCAGGCTCCGAGCCATCAGCCCAGAGCCCGACGCGGGGCTCGAACTCACGGACGGCGAGATCGTGACCTGGCTGAAGTCGGACGCTCAACCGACCGCGCCACCCAGGCGCCCCTTTTTTTTTTTTTTAATTTTTTTTTTCAACGTTTATTTATTTTTGGGACAGAGAGAGACAGAGCATGAACGGGGGAGGGGCAGAGAGAGAGGGAGACACAGAATCGGAAACAGGCTCCAGGCTCTGAGCCATCAGCCCAGAGCCCGATGCGGGGCTCGAACTCACGGACCGCGAGATCGTGACCTGGCTGAAGTCGGACGCTCAACCGACTGCGCCACCCAGGCGCCCCGGCATGTTTCTTCTTTTAATGAAAAGAGTGTGCAGAACACAGGGAGGATAGTTTAAATAATTTAAAAAGAATGTTAAAGTAATTACAGGCAAACCTCATTTTATCGGGCTTTGCTTTTTGCACTTTGCAGACACCACAGTTTTTACAAACGGAAGGTTTCTAGCAACCGTGCGCGGAGCACATGCATCTGCGCCATTTCCCAACAGCATTCGCTCCCTTCTCGTCTCTGTGTCGCGTTTTGGTAATGCTCACAATAGTTCAAAGTTTTTCATTATTATTATATGCACCACGGTGATCTGTGATCAGCAGCTACTACTCAGTGAAACTTCAAATGATGGTTAGCACTTTTTAGCACTATTTTTTAGTTAAGGTACATACATTGTTTTCTTAGACATGATGCTATATTATAGCAGACTTGATAAACTACAGTGTAGTGTAGACAAGAACTTTTCTCTGCATTGGTAAGCCCAAAAGTTCATTTGACTCACTGTCTTGCAGTATTTGCTTTATTGCAGTCTTCTGGAAGAGAACCTGCGATATCTTGGAGGTATGCCTGCCCCTTCGACCTCCCTAAATGCAGTTTCAAGCAGTCTAATCCCATCGGTCAGAGCAAACCATCAAGATTTCCAAATACCACCAAAACATAGCTCTCACCCCTAGCCTACCGCATTTTCATCTTTTCTTGGGAGAACTCCACGTTCTTCTGAACTATGCTAAGTACTCCTGCCATATGTTCAACAGCACTCCGAGGGTCACTTCTGGACTCTGTTTCATATTTTATTACACTTGTTTATTTCATATGTGTCTGCCCCTACTAGGCTGTGTCTGGGGGGCAGAGACCCCCTGCATCTTCTTCCCGTTTGCACACCCAGCCTCTGGCAAAGTGCCTGGCACATAGCAGCCCCTCAGCAAAGAACTCTTACATAGAAAGGAGTGCTTGTAGGGGCGCCTGGGTGGCTCAGTCTGTTCAGCGTCCAACTTCGGCTCAGGTCATGATCTCAGGTTCGTGAGCTCGAGCCTCACGTCGGGCTCTGTGCGGACAGCTCAGAGACTGGAGTCTGCTTCCGATTCTGTGTCTCCCTCTCTCTCTGCCCCTCCCCCGACTTGTGCTCTGTCTCTCTTTCTCTCAAAAATAAATAAACATTAAAAAAAATTTTTAAAGTGCTTGTTAGTGATTGCTTTGAGGACCACATGAATCAGAATCTCCTAAACTACTTATATAAATAAAAATATTTATATATAATAAAATTATATATAGTTATTTAATATATGTTATATATTTATATATGTTATATATTTAGATTTATTTAATACATGTTATATATTTATATTTATATATAATATATAGTATATGTTATATATTTATATTGTATTTATATATAAAATATATATATATTTTTTAAAAGCATATTTCTGATAACTCAATACCTACTGGATCAGAATCTCTGGGGTGAGCCCAGGAGTCTATTTTCTTTGTTATAAGATACTCCAATAATTCCTAAATATTCTGGAGTTTTATAAAGTTGGCTGAAAAGGTAGGGCTTTCCCAAAGCTTTGTATTATTCCATTTGACATTAGGTACCTACAGATATAACTGTATTCAGGTTAAAAGAATAACGTGGTAAGTAGCTTCTCTTTTTCAAAACGGGCAGGGGGAAGGAAAAAAAAAAGCCTCGAGGATGCAGCCGAAGTCGGTCCCAAACCTGCACAGGTTTTGTTGATTAATGTTTCACTGGGAAAAAAAAAAAGTTGATTTTGGAAATCTGTTGCATCCTCTGTCCAAAGCATTTTCCGCGTCAGTAATTTAGCTCCTTCAACATGTTCAAAATCACAATGTTTCTTCCGTGTTTCCTTCTGTCACTTCTATTTGTAGACCATGTCAACTAGCATCGGTAATGACCTGGCCGCCTTCATGTGGCCGACTTGCCCCTTTAGATAAGCCCCTGACTGCTTCCTTTCACCCGCGACAGCCCCCTGTGACTGCCCTACTGGGACCTTCCACAGCACGCAACCTTCAACACCTGCCACAGTCCCTCAACATTGGCCCTTTCAGTATTCGGGGCTTCCTTCCCTCCTCTCCAAGGGGAGCCTCAGAATAATGTTCGGAAACGAGAGGCTGGAGCAGGTAGGGATTTCTGCCAACTGCTCTGTTTGGTCCACACCCCAGCCTCCAGTCTCACCTCTCGGTAGCTGTCCTGCGAATCCCCGATCTGTGCGCAGTGGAGCCTTGGCGTGAAGTCAGGACAGTGCCAGTTTCCATCCGCCACGAAAACAATGCAAAAGTCATACCCCTCTGCCGCCACACCGTGTAGAGAAGGCAGCATACTGTGTCTCCCTATTCAATTTCTTATTTCTGCCTCTTTCTAATAATTTCCCCCATGTGATCCCCAACTCAGTTTACCACGTGTCCATTTTCTTTCTATACACAGCTACCTTCTCTTTTCTTCTTCCTTTCTCTTTGGTTTGCATTCAGAATAAACAGGCTTCTTTCTTGCAAAGGCCTTTTTAAGCTCTCCTCATTCCTTTTCAAGGGTTTTGCTCGAAACCGTTTCACTGATTTTGATTCTTCCGTTCAATCGATGGTCATCAATTAAACTTCCATACTACGAAGCACTGTACCAGTAAAGAGGGGAAAGACGAATAAAATACAACACCAGGCTTCAAAAAACTCAAAATCAAGCAGAAGGCAAAAAAAAGTAGTATAGAAATAAATGTAATCAACGGTTTAGGCACAAGTTAAGATGTGTGGTCATATTCTAGCAGTAGGTTCTAGAGACAACAACGAAAATTTGAATTGAATGGCCCTTCCAGAGTTAGTGGCGTTAATGAAGTAGAATTGGCGAAGCTTAGTTAAAAGATGTGGAGGGGGCAGAAGGCAGGGAGAAAAAGGAGGAATCAAAAATGATTCTCGGGTTGCTGGTTTGCCAAAGAGGGTGCGGTGGGGAACCCAGGAGAAACACTTCCGCAGGAAACGTGGCAGATGCAGTTCTGAACGGTGCCTAGTAGGTTTGCCAATTTTACGTGCGGGCACAGACACTCAATAGAGCTTTTGTCTTTCCTTCATAGTAACACAGCAGTGAGCTTTTTAGGTCCTAGAATAAGCCTAACCTGACAAAACTTCACTTCACCGTGATTTCTTAAAAGCAAATTATTTTCTCATCTCAATTTGACATGATCTGTACACGTACCTTTTTCTTTTAGCTCCCTTTGATGCTGCTTTTAATGCATTTTGAAAACAAACTTCCTACCAAGACAATGAATCTTACCTGGACCTGTCCCATTGTGACTAATCAGAACTTTCTTTTATTACTATTACTACTTCAAAAAATTACCACCTACTTTTTTTATACGCAAAGTCCTACACTATACCTTGTGAGACATACACAAGCGGGGGATATAATTTTTTCCCCTCCTCAATGAGACAGTCGACATAAATCTGAAGAAGACTTTTTAAATGTACCATAACATTTCAGTCTACCATTAGTAGCGATAATAAAAGTTCATATAGTCTTCACGATACACAAAGCCTTCTGTTGTTCATACATTTAATCCTCAGAATAACCCATGAAGTAAGTACTACTCATTGTATTATGTTACAGTTCAAGGGACAGAGACATACAGAGTTCAACTACTTGCCCAAGGTCAGCGTCTAGTGAGGGACGAAGCCCGGACTCAGCCCCAGGCAGTCTGCCTCCAGAAGTGTGCTCTCCACCATCGGGATACGCCTCTCAGTAGCTATAGTATCTAAATAAACTATGCATCGCAATATCTACATGTGCATACACATACAAATCAAGTTTTAAAATCGACTATTAACTAGTTATAAAGTATACGAATTAAAAGCCACAACACTCAATGCACACATCCACGCAAAAAAATTAAACACTAACAGCACCGTCATAATCTTCCCCCAGTGATAAGCACTATCCCGGCTTTTAACTAGTTTTGCCAGGTCTCAGACCACAAACAGAATCATCTGGTATGTTCTCTTTCTGCCTGGCTTGTCCCACTCAACCTTTGAGGAACACATCCATATTGCTTCGTTTAACAGCACTGTGTTCCTTTTCATTACCCAACGTCATTCCGTATTATTCACGCATTCTACTACTTATGGATAATGGTTGTTTCCGGGTTTGAGGCATTAAAAATGACGCTGCTCAGAACATTCTTGTGTGTGCCTTTTTGCGTATGGACGTGTACCTGTCTGGTGGGGAACTGCTGGGTTATAGAGCATTTGTAGACAGTCTACTTTTCCAAAACACTCATAGCACTGCACATTGGGCATGCTCCGTGCGTGGGAGGTCAAGGTGCCGCGCAGCCTACTCCTACTTGGTATCATCATTCTTTTTACCTTTGAGCCATCTGACTGTTCACGGTGACACTTCATTATGGTTTTCATTGTATTTTCCTGATTACTAACAACGTTGGGGACATTTTTCATTTTATTGACTAATTGGATATCCTCTTTTTAGAAAGGACATATTCATGTGTCATGCCTATGTTTTAAAGTGGGCTATCTGTTTTCTTGTTGATCTGCTGGTGCTCTGTATAAAGTTTGGAAACAAAGTCCTTTGCTAGGATATGTTACAATTATCTCCTCCCACTTGCTGAACGGCCTTTTTACTCTATTGTGCCTTAAGAAAAAGAAGTCTTTATTAAAATGGTGTGAATTTATCTTTTTTCCTTTACGCTTAGTGCTTTCTCTGTTTTGCCTTTAAAATCTCAGTCTATATGCATACACTCACTACCTAGCACACGATGCCTCCGGAGCCAAAAGATGGAAGCAATACAACTCATACCAATGAATGGATAAACTAATGAATGTTGTATATACACACAATGGAATATTATTCCACCTTAAAAAAAAAAAAAAAAAGGAAATTCTGACACCTGCTACAACACAGATAAACCTTGAAGACAGTGTGCTAAGTAACACAAGCCAGTCACAAAAAGACAAATACTTTGTGATTCCACTTTGATGAGACACATAAAAGAATCAAATTCATACAGACAGAAAGTAGCATGGTGGTTGCCGGGGGCTGGGTAGGGGGAAGGAGGGGAGAATGGGATTTATCGCCTCACGGGTCTAGTTTGGGTCCTGCAAGAGGAAAAGAGTTCTGGAGCAGGATGGTCGTGATGGTGGCACAACAGTGTGAACAAATGCACTCAATGCCATTTTAAAATTGTTTATGCTGTGGTCGGGCACTTGGATGGCTCAGTCAGGTAAGCGACCGACTCTTGATTTCTGCTCAGGTCATACATCTCAGGGATGTGAGATCAAGACCTATCTGGAACCTGCTTAAGATTCTCTTGCTCTTCTCGGCCCCTCCCCAACTCGTTTGCACACACTCCCCCAGTCTCCTCCCTCCCCCCAAATTGTTAAAGTGGTAAATTTCATGTTATGTCTATTTTACCACCGTTAAAAATATTTTTAAAAATCCTAGCCTACCCCCCCCCCCACCCAAGATCACAGAGAACTCTTCTCTCATATTATCTTCTAGATACTTGATTGTTTTGCCTTTCTTATTTAGACCTACATTTGCACGAAATTGATTTTGGGGTTCAATGGAAACGAGGGCTCAGAATTTCTTTTTGTCTGTGAGGATATCCAATTTATTGCCTTTCCCTGATGCTGCCCATCAAGACATGTGAATCTTCTGGCTCTCTTCTGTTTTTTCGTTCTATTTGTCTTGCTTGTACCAATCAATGCTGTCTTGATTACTTTAACTTTACAATAAATCTCAATATCTGGTAGTGTGAGCCCTCCAGCTTTGTTTTTCGCAAGACTAGTAATCTTCGGGATTATTTTGGGTGTATCTGACTCTTTGCACTTCTACATAAATTTTACAATTAGATTGCCAAGTTCCATAACAAAAAGCTATGGGCTTTTGATTGGTTTATAATTCTAAAATTGAAACTTCCAATCCAGGAACATAGTATAATGTATGACTTTTTAAAACTTCCCAATATTATTTTGTCATTTTCTCAGGGGAGGTCTTGCCTTGGCCACCTGGGTGCCTGCTGTGGATGGAATAGTCATGAGAGCAGGGCTCTGCATGGCCCCAGGACTGTGCCCCATCCTGCTAGCCTGCTTTAACCACCACTGCCATTGGAGCCATCTTTCGCGGGTTGGGGGACGGGGGGGATGTCTCAAGGTTCTAGTCCCTGCTGCCAACGGAGGGGACCTCTAGAATGTATACTTAAATTGGCTCCTCCTCTCTCCTTCTCTCCTTCTCTCCTTCTCTCCATTCATTCCTTCACTGTGTTTCCTGGGATCACCTCCCCCATTAACCTCCCACAGGACCTGTCCCAGGCGCTGCTTTGGGAAAACTCACATGAAGGTCCCACTTTTCAAGTGGAAGATTGTGAAGGCCTATCTCAAGGCTAGGTCCAGACAGAATCCCAGCCCTTTGAGACCTTCTAAATCCCCACATAGCATCTAGGGCTCTCCGAGGCCCCTTTCTGTTTGGTTTCTTGCTTCTAAGCTTAGAAAACTGTACTGAATATCAAGCCTCCCCCTGCCCCTTCTTTCTCTCCAGGATCTTGGACCTTCATGCCCTACCTGCCTTCGCCGCTGCCCAGTGACTTTAAAACCAGCCTTATAAGGTATTTATCAAATGTTTCTAGCTGTCAGCAGGATAGTTACTTTGTTACAAAGCTGACCATCCCAGCTGGCTGCAGAATCTTGGTTGTTTTGTTTTTGGCTTGTGTTTGTTTCTAATAGAATATACTAGGAGTTACTTACGTTGCCCTGTTCCCGGTTAAGCCCACCTCCACTCAGCTCCAGACGGTACGACCCACACTGGGAAGAGGCTGTACCTCCCTCTACTTCCTAACTAAGGGTACTCAAATGAGCCCCTCTGGAATTTTCTGTGTGTCTTTTTAGTTAAAAAAAAAAAATTAGAGGAGGGATGATAGGTAAGAATCGATAAGGATCTTTCTATTACCTGCCCACGTCGAAACTTGACTTTCTTATTTTGGCATCGAGGAAGCCACCAACTCCCTGAATCTCCCCTGGTGCCAAGGAGGTTGATAAGTACGTTAGACTCTGTCTCCGCACCAGGCTTCCTGCCTGTATACCTGTAGATCTCATAAACCACCACTGAAATGTCAGAAATCTGCTTTCTCTCTCTCGTTTCTATTTTCTCTTTGAATGTAGGAGACACCCAGAAAAACAATCAGAATGTCGTCTAATCTAGTTGACATGCGTTTCTCTGTGGTGTTTTGGACACAGTTCTCTTTCTTATGCGGACCCCTGTTCAAACACACTCTCAGCTATTCCCAGAACTACTGTTGTGAAATAATTATTGTTAGCAATTACGCACTTTCATTAACCACTATACTCTCACAGATATTAGGAAAAGTTGTGTAAAAAAAAAAAAAAAAAAAAAGTCCTCTCTCTTAATTAGATGAAAGCGGCAACTTTCCCCCCTGAAGTCTGGCTGTTCTAATCACGGCTGGCCACTCATACTGCATGGAGATCACTACTGGCATAATGGAGATTTTTCTAGCGCTCTTGAGAGAGAGAAAAATACACAGATCTTAGAGAGATACAAATTTAAATACAATTTTTTTCAAAAGGGGCCAGTGAGGTAACCAGCAAATTGTAACCCACTAAACTTGACCTTAGAATTAAGGCCATTTCTGAGACCCCCGTAGAAGTCACTAATTAGAAAAGAGACTGCTCTTGCTGATGTGACTGCTGTGAATAATATCTTGGACACAACGGATACTTTTTATTCCAAGTCCTAGAACGCTTTATAACTGGTACTCGGTGCAATTGAACAGTTGCATTTATAGAAATTCACATTAACATTTTCCAAAGAACTCAGACATGAAAATCCAACAAGTAAGAAAACAAGGTAAGTGAGAAACATTGCCTGTTTCCATCGTGCCTGACCTTTAAAAAGACAAATGTGGTATATTGGGAAATGGTGTAAGCAGAGAAGATAAATCAGTTTCTTTGTGGAGTCTTACATATTCCAAAATACCCCAGAGTGAAACCCAGCTGAGCTTAAGCAGAAAATTAGAACACTTCTCATGAATTTAGGACAACCAAAGAAATCTTTTAAAACACCCTACAAAGAAGATCTGGTCTTACAACCTGGATAACCGCCTGAACTGAATTAAGCCAAACTAATGATAGAATTCGTCCCGAAAACCTACGTGGGCAAGCAGCATCAGAAGTCTTTAGAGGGAAGCCACGCTTCTGCTTCCTGAGAATTTTTTCAGTATTTCAGACGAAGAGTGAACTTGTTTACAACTTAAAAGAAAAATGACGTTTAAAATATTAAAACACATCTAAAGTAAAAAAAAATAATTAATCGTTAAAGGTCTAAAAAAGGACATATCAAAAGTTATTTAGGACAGAGATCATATCCGTGGAGCACGAAGAACAACACTCAGCCCTCCCTCAACCATTATGCAGTGTGCGTCCTTTACCACCAATGTACCCATTGCCCCATGACAAAATCACATATCTGGACTGCTCCCTGCACACACCTCAAATATTTCACACTGTGTTCCCAGGAACTGCTATAAATTGATTAAGTGTAAAACATAGGCATCCCTCCCCCCAAAAAAAAATCACTGGCCATCTAAAATTCGAAGTTAAATATACCACGTATTTAGAACAAAATGGATGTCCTAGTCGAGCACTAAGTTTTATTCTCAACCTACATCAAAAAGAGTTATGTAGCTTGAATTAGAAATTGAAAGAAAAAAGAGGGGCCTAGGCGGCTCAGTCAGTTAAGTGTCAGACTTCAGCTCAGGTCACGATCTCACGGTTTGTGGGTTCGAGCCCCACACTGGGCTCTGTGCTGACAGCCCGGAGCCTGGAGCCTGCTTTGGATCCTGTGTGTGTGTGTGTTTCTCTGCCCCTCCCTCACTCACACTCTGTCTCTCTCTCTTTCTCTCAAAAATAAACATTAAAAAAATTTTTTTAAAGAAATTGAAACATATCATCCTACCCAGAAAGACACATTTTGCTGAAATCTTTACTATTGACCCTACTTTAATTGTACACTATTACATAATTCACTAAGCCATTGCTGTAGTTCTGCAACAAAGGCATGTAGATATTTTAAATACTAAATTTATCACAATAGATTCTAACTCCACACTTTTTCATGATCCTAAGACAGTACAAAATTCTTCCACTAACTTAACGCAAAGGGAGAATTTAAGGAATGCTTAGTAAACATGTTGCGTAGACACACGTTAAACTATCGTGTGTTTTAAACAATTCTTAGCAAGTGAAGCTCTCAGAATCCTTTGTTCGGTCTCTATCCTTGGGCATGAAAGTCCAGTCTCAGTGTTGTTGATTTAAAGGCAGGGCCATATGTTCTAGCTAAAAGGCATGCATTGTTGTAAAAATGTAGAAGGCTAGCAAATTATCTCTATTCTAAGAGAGGGACACCCCACACAGGGAGGTGAAATCCTGAGGGAGTGAAACAGTACGCTGAAAATGTGAGTTAGAAGAAACTTTATAATTACCTTGAAAAACACAAGGCTGGGTTTCTAGCTACGGAGAGTACACGGAATGGAAGAGATCGTTTTACTTGAACATGTTCAAGGCCAAGTATTGCTAATCAATCATTCTGGCTGCAATTAACCGTTCTTAAAGCACCGGGTTTTAAGTAATTATTAGTATACCTATCACCATGATTTGGCTGAACGCACCAGAAGAGTTAACTTGTTGGTTTAGGTTATCCATAAATACTGGGCATTTCTGCCCCAATTTTCTTACTGTTCTTTTTACTACAGTTGATGCTCAATGTTTCTTTCTGACAATTAGGAGCTTCGGCTGCTTGGGAGCCTTACGCACTCTGGCAAAAGTCTGCCGTGAGCGCCGAAGAGCTTGCTGGTCTGTCTGGCACAGCTGTCATCTGGGTCATTTCATAGCTACACTACACCCTTCCACCGTTTTGAGGGGAGGGAGGCTTTGTTTCACTTGTGTTGTCACTGTCATCACTTCCATCCCTCTCCTCCTTATATTTACCTATGCTTATTGTCATTCCGAACACTCCCCCATCTTTCAAGGAATGCATGGGACACACAACCCTGTCACACCTCAGCACTCTCTGGGCTTATAAACTTGCGGCCCACGTCGTAAGACTTCACATCATCTCATCGGTGACACAAAAACCCCTCAAATTTTCACCTGTAGGTTGAGGGTTTTTCCCCCCTCAAACATCATTTTAGGCAGAGTCTGTGCCAGACATTTGTTAACGATGATGTATCAGCCCCAACCCCAAGCATTAACATCTCCATCAACAGTAACCTTAAGATTCTCTTTCAAGAAATCTTGGCACACCTGGGTGGCTCAGTCAGTTAAGCATCCAATTCTTGGTTTCAGCTCCAGTCATGATCTCATGGTTCATGGCATTGAACCCCACATTGGGCTCCTCAGTGACAGCAGGGAGCCTGCTTGGGATTCTCTCTCTCAGCCTCTCTCTCTCTGCTTCTTCCGCCCTCATGCTGGCTCTCTCTCTCGAAAATAAATAATTAATTAATAATAAATAAATAAATAAATAAAACATTAAAAGAAAGAAAGAAATCGTGGATCCTTTAGCCTCTACTCACTTCAGTCAGCATAGAGTTAAACATCTATCTATCTATCTATATGTTTCTATATATCCCATGAAGAATATATATATATATATATAATATATATATAATATATATATATATTATGTATCTATTATATATATATATTCTTCATGGGATATATATAATTGTTCTTCATGGGATATATATATAATTTCTTTTTTTAACAATTAATATTTATTGACTTTTGAGAGTGAGCACGAGCTGGAGGAGGGGGTGGGCAGAGAGTGAGGGAGAGAGAGAGAATCCCAAGCAGGCTCCACACTGTCCACGCCGTGCCCAACGCGGGGCTCCATCACACGAACCACGAGAGCGTGACTTGGGCCAAAATCAAGAATCAGACGCTTAGCCGACTGAGCCATCCAGGCACCCCTATTCCTCAGCCACAAAGATATATTAAAAATGTCACATGGCTGGAGAGGGGGCTAAAAAACATCCCTCCAATGTGATTTTTCACAGGAAGTTTAGGAAAGGGAAAGCCAAGGCGTGGTAGGACATGTGTTCCTTCGGCAGAAGTTAAGAGGGAGGAGGTGATACCTAAGGACCAAGTAAAATGAGATGCCTCAGGTGTGGCCACCCTGAGGGCCCTCTTCACATCTGAGCGTGACATCCAGGGACTAAGGTATCCACATGAAGTAGGGATGGGAGCAGAATGAGAATTCTGAACCGACCAATTTCTGACCAAAATAAACCAAGCTTTATATTGGAAGTGACCGAGCTTCTTTTGAGTTAAAACGATTAAGATTTCGATCATCTGTGGAAATAGGGGCTTGGATTATCTTGAAGTCAGGTTTGTGGAGATATGATTTACATGTAGCAAAAGTCACTCTTTTAAGCTATATAGTTTGATGAGTGTTGAGACATATTTGTAAGTCCTATAACTACCACCACCATCAAGATAGAGAATATTTTTATCACTCCAAAAGGAAAGGTATGATTTTAATAAGCTATGGAGCATGAAAAAAGTTGTATTTTTGCAACCCTCAGAGTTTTGATTGTGAAGATTCAAATCCATGACATGATGATAAAAACAATGCACGGGGAATAACCTAGAGGCTCTCTAGAAAGATCGTCTCATACACCCACCTGCCTGAATTTTGAATGAACATCTGAAGGAATTGGAGCCAATGAACTGTGTGTAAAATATATTTAGCACAGTTCTGTAATTTGCATCTCGATTCCATTTGAAGGATTGCCTCTTAATATTTTATCATGCCAAGAAGTTTTTCATTCCCTTGGTGGCCCATTTCTTGATTACCCAAGGTATCAGGTATGTGGTGATGAGGCAGCCTTTTCACACAGCTACTGGAATGGAGTGTTTTAAATATTTAGGCAGCAGAAGTTTATTTGCAGAATTGATGGTCCTTCACCATCAGACTTACATTGTGTCTATACATTCATAGGGTCATGGAGGCCCAGTGCATGGTTCAGGAAGAAAGGACCACCACTAACCCAACCTAGGATGTCAAGATTGAACCAAAGAAGTAACACTGACCAAATAAAGTCAGCCCCAGAAGTAAATATGGAAAGAAATAGGCTACTGCCTTATCCCACAGTCCGTAGTCCGAGCCATGGTCTGCCGTCGCACTGAACATACCCCCGTCCCCAGGAATGCACTTACCTGTGTACTGGGCATCTCGGTCTCCTCTCCTCAATCTCACATGTTGTGAGTGCAGGGCTCACATGTTTTTCTGTTCTGAACCCCTAGCTCCTAGTACACGTGAATATTTACTGAACAGTACTGCATAAAGGAATGCCTGTTCATCCATCCATTCATCAAAAAGTGCTGTGTACTGATCTCCCCTGCTTGGCCATTTGAAATGCCACCTCATCTTCCTTGTGCAGTATGGCCCAGTGGTGTTATTCTCTTTTGATGCAAACCATCCTGGAGGGCTCAATATGCTGCCCCCAAATTCCCCATTTACCAAACAAGAGAGGTACATAAAAATATCATTCTTCCAGCTGTATCCCCAATGTTCCAGACTTCCATTCTCCTCCCAGGGTACTTTCTTCAAATTTTCATTGGGTGGTGGCTTTGGGGACCTACCCTAGAGAGACATGTCTCTGTACAAATGTGGTAGATGGACACACACACACACATACACACACACACACACACACACACACACACACACACACACACAGATTCCATGCCTTGGGTTGGGAATAAACACATGAATGTTTCAGTGAAATGCATGGGACCTTAAGTCTTAAGTAGGTTCCTAGCTGGAAGATGGCATACCCAGGCCTTTCCAAATATTTAGCTCTCCAATCTAGAGATAGTTGTGCCAAACGGTCTCTGGACCAACTGGTCTCCCGACTCTCCCCAGCTAACAAATGACCCTGGAGCCATGACCTCTCAGTGCCCTTTTCTCCATTCTGGGAGACAAACTCTCAAAACATCTCGGGTCCACCAATCTTGGGTGTCGTAAACAAATAATCACAGAGTCTAAGGAAAATGCTTGGAAGGCCATGAACTCTGCATTTGTAACCCCATCCCTGTCAAAGTGCAATGTTTTTAGTGAATGTAAGTTGGTTTTTTTTTTTTTTCCCTGAAGACTTTCCCAATCAGAAAAAATGAAACGTAATTGTCTATGTTTGGGGGCACTTCCTGGTACCATGTGGTTAGTCATCATGCTCAAATGTTCCCAGGTAATACTGCATGGCTTTGCCCTTCCAAGGCCTTCTGCAGTCTGCCCCGTGGGAGGCAGCTCCTCTCTGCACGAGGCACCTGCAGTGTTGATGAGCACTGAAGACTGCCTGTACCCCCTCAGGGCTATGAGCACTGGCTCTGGTACCTGCAGAGATCTCCAGGCAGCACAGCTGACCCTCCCCAAGACAACCCCCCCCCGCCCCCCAGCTGAAGCTTTAATTTGATTTAATTAATGGACTGTTTTAGTGCTTTCTCTCAGGCCACCCAGAATTAAGCTTTCCCAGCACTCATCGTGGTGTGATCATGTTGATACAAACTGCCCAAGGAAATCCGATCTCAGAAACAGATGGTAAATGAGATTCAGTGTTAAACGTGTGCAGACATGTCAGTCTGCATGGACCACGTACGTCGGCGGTTCAGCACTGAATCCTCATGTGCCTCTTGATCGAAAATATTTATCTTATTGCTGAAAAAGAAATACCTTTGAGCTGTAGAGAGAAGTGCCCAGGCGGGAAAGAAGTGGGATTCCTTCATATTTTATAGAAGGTTTGCAGGAAGGCCTCACTGAGAAGGTTCCTGGGACCAGAAACCTGACCAGAGGTGTAGGAGCTGGCCACGTAGAGGCCTGGGGAAGGCACAGGCCGGCAGACAGGACAGAACGGCAGAGTCCTAAGGGCTCAGGAGACAGCTTGCCTGGCCCCACCAAGGAACGCTGATGCCGGAGTTGGGGGGAGGGTAAGCAGGCTTTGTAGGCATCGTGGCAACTCTGGCTTTACTCTTAGCAAGTAGGCAAACCGTGGAGTGTCATAGGCAAAAGAGTGACCTAATCCGATTGATATTTTAAGAAGGCCACTCTGACTGCGGGGTTGAGAATAATAGCCTGTCCTAACCCCAAACTGTTCTTTGTGTTTGACCTCCCATCATCATGATGCCAGCTGAATGGTATGAAGGAAGCAGAGGGAAAGACAAGTTGAGGGGAGAGAACAAAGAGATTAATTTAGAGCGTGCTGAGTGCCTCCGATGTCACAAATACCAGATTCATACCCTCCTGATGGAAACCCCATGGGTGATCTCATGTCTCCTTTGGCTGAAATGGTCCCAATTGATACTGATTGTTCTCACGCACGAATAGAGCCTTGGATGGGGAATATATGGCGATTACGCTAATAATATTCGTTCCATTTCACAGACAGACTGAGGCTGAGAAAACCTGTGTAACTTGCCCCAGTTCACCAAGCCTGTGATTGAGGCCAAGGTTTGGAAGCCAGACTTTGCATCTCTGCACGTCAGATGTCTCATCAGTGAAAGGCCACGTTTCCCCCTCGAGCACGGGTCTGGTGGAAAACGCTAAAGCATTAAAGAAAGCGTGCTTGTTTTTCCAAACTTAGCTCAGCTGTTAGCATCCAAAACTTGCTGTAGGTTGCACGTGTTCAGAAAGACACTTACTTTCTCACTACTGAAAGTCTGGTAAATACAAATATTTTAAAGGAAACACATTTCTATTACGATGGTACTTTCATACATTCTCAGATAATTATTTCTTGATTGGCAGTAAACCACTAAACACACCTCCTGCTGGCTTACCAAAACCTAGCGTCACATATTTCTTCAGCCACAGCGGTGGCCCCAAATCTCTCCTCCTATTATCATGGGTCTCTCCTGAGGAAAACCCGGAGCCAGATCCTGTGAACAGGCTGTGAGCCGAGTCAGCATTCTTTTCAGCCCGGGGCATGCCGACCAGGCCATTTATAAAGATGGTTAAGAACAACCAAGCAATGGCGATGAGCAGCCCTTGGTCCCTTTCCCCACAAACATGGCAGATGGTGAGCAAATGGGAGGAAGGTGTGGAAGTCATGCGTGTGAACAGGCTCCGCTTGGCAGTGCTGGTCTCCAGGAGGAGACTGCTCTGATCCCAGCAGCAATCCAGCTCAGCCCCCAAAGAATAGTGATTTATAGACTAATAGTCTCAAAAAAAAAAAAAAAAAACCCTTTTCTTTTGAAAACATTCCAGTAATCTTTTGAAAAGAAGAGGCAAAGTCACAAAATTAATTGGCTCAGAGTGAAAGTGCCAACTGCACGGAAAAGCACTCTTCTTGTGCTACTAAATTAAAAAAATATATAACCCTCAAGTGTCCCTAGGACTCTATCCAGCCTGGCAAACCTAAGTATTAATAGCTTCATTTTAAAAAGAAGTTCCTCTGCGATCATTCTTTGTGCTCTTCCCTGGGCCAGCTTCGGAATATTCTGACAGATGAACAGACAATCCCAAAATATTGAAGGTCAACCCCTCCGTAGTCCTCCTTTCAAACCCAAACCAGAGAAGCATCAATTCAGTGGTTTGATTCTGCTGTGGCTTTCCTTGATGTCACAAGAATAGTAAATGAACCTCTTGGCACCAAGAATGACTTTCCAAAAGCAATACTCAGCATGCCTGGACTGCGGCTTGCTCACCAGTAGGTTTTCATCTCTAGTTAAACCTGAACATTAAGGTGTCACTGTTTTTTCACTTTCTTATTTGAATGATTTTCCCCTAAATGAGCAAACAATCAATCTGGAAAAGGGGCAGCCGGATGGGTTTGTCAGAACTGGAGACAAAGGACTGGATTGGATCAGCTCTAGGTATTATGTATTACGTTATATTATCTTGTAGGAGAAAATGCTGTAGACGTGGTTGGTGTGCTTCGGCTAAGAAATTCCCCCTTAAACGGGAAATGCTAATGGATAAGGTTTCATTAGAGAGTTTGGGAAAGGGATGAACAGAATGATGCTGGGAGACATGCTGAGTCTTTACTGCTGCTAAAGTTAAATGAACCCAAAATCAATAGTTCATTTAAAGCACAATGGAGTTTCTTTTGTGTCTTGGGTTTTTTCAAAACCCATACAACTGCTTTCTACTTTTTTATTTTTTTACAAGTAACAAACTGTGCATTTGTCAAATAGGAAGCGATTGGAAGAAATACAAAATAGGTGTCTAATAGAGTTTAAATACAGTTCATTTTTTTTGATGCAGCTCTTTAAAACACCATAAATTGAGAAATAGCTAATATAGTAGGCCAATAGATTTCTTGTGTTTCTTATTGGGACCATGGATTTCAAAGTCCTTCTATACATCATTTTCAAAAAGCAGAATGGGTTCTTGATAGCTGTTAGCAACAGGGTGAAGAGTACAGGGGGGCCGTAGGAGTCTAAATTTTTTGTTCCCCAACTGCAAGACATCAGCTCTAATTTTTCCTCATAGATACTTTGTATTTCTAACATTCCTCCATCAGTTAGACATGATTCATGTGACGGAACATGATGAGTCTTTTTTTTTCACGTTTCTTATTCAATTTATTTAAACTAACAAAAAGAGTTCCCCATTTCTCCCTCCCCTATCCCCACCTCTTGCAACCACCAATATGTTCTCCATCTATGAGCTTGGGGGTTTTTTTGTTTGGTTTTTGTTTTTAGATTTCACATATAAAAGAGATCATAGAGTATTTGCCTTTCTCTGTCTGACTTATTTCACTTGCCAAAATGCCCTCGAGGTTCATCCATGTCACAAATCAAGATTTTATTTTTTTAATGGTTGAATCATGTTTCATTATATATATAAATATGTATATTAAATACATAAATACCAAAATCATATATGTTATACCAAATAGTTATATCATTATATAAGTGTAATTATGTTATATATACCAAAATTATATATATTATACCCTGGTATGATATATGGTACATATAATTATATACCATATATATAGTATAATTAGTATACTATACTACTATATACAATGACAAATTAGACAATTACTAATATATTATATAATATATAATATACAAATTGTATACAATTACTAACACTATACACTACTATACAAATTACTATACTATTACTATACTATACTACTATAGTAACTTACTATTCCTATACTATTACTCTAATATACAAATAGTATACAATGTTTGTATACATAATTATATTTTCATAATTATAATATAAAAATTATTTGGTATGATATCAGTACAGACATATAGTATATACTTTATCCATTCATCCATCGATGGTTACTTAGGTTCTTTCCATATTTTGGCTATTGTAAATAATGCTGCAATAAACTTTGAGGTCCTTATGGTTTTTTTTTTTTTCAAATTAGCATTTTCATTTGCTTTGGATAAATCCCCAGAAGTGAAATAGCCGGATCAAACGATGGTTCTATTTTTAATCTTTTGAGGAAACTCCATACTCTTTTCCACAGTGGCTATGCCAATCTACACCACCACCAATGGTGCACAACGGCTCTCTTTTCTCCACATCCTCACCAGGACTTGTTATTTCTTGTCTTTTTGATAATAGCCACTCAACAGACGTGAGGTGATATCTCATTGGGTTTTGTTTGCATTTCCCTGATGATTACGACTTGAAATCTTTTCGGGTATTTGTTGGTTATCTGAATGTTCCTTTTTTTTTTTTTTTTTTTTTTTTTTGAGTATAGTTGACACAAAATGTTACCTTAGCTTCAGGTGCACAGTACCTAGTGATTTGACAAGTTTGTACATTATGTTGTGGTCACAAGTGTAGCTACTACCTGTCCAGTACATCACTTCTCTGGAAAAGTACGTACTTAGGTTTGCCCATGCTTTAATCGGACTATTTGGGTTTTTTCTTATTAAATTATATGAGTTCTTTATCTATTTTAGATTGTTAGCCCTTCAACAAATATATGGTTCTTCCATTACTTCCAAATACTTTCTCCCATTCAGGACGTTGCTTTTTCATTTTGTTGCTGGTTTCCTTTGCCGTGCAGAAGCTTTTTAGTTTGATGTAGTTCCACTGATTTATGTTGGTTTTTGTTAGTTTTTCCTTTCAGTATCATATTTAAAAAAAAAAATCATGAAGACCTATGCCAAGGAGCTTACTTCCTACATTTTCTTCTAGGAGTTTTATGGTTTTAAGTTCTATGTTCAAGCCTTTAATCTGTTTTGAGTTAAAATTCATGTACGGTGTTAGATAGTGGTCCAGTTTCATTCTTCCGAATGTGACTGTCCAGTCTTCCCAACATATTTATCAAAGAGATTGTCCTTTCCCTACTGTACATTCTTGGCTCCTTTGTCATAAATTAACTGACCATATATATGTGGGTTTATTTCTGGGCTCTCTATTCCGTTTCGTTGACAGATGGGTCTGCTCTTATGCCAATGCCATACTCGTTTGATTGCTTTATGATGTAGTTTGAAATCAGGGAGTGTAACACCTCCAGATTTGTTCTTCTTTCTCAAGATTGCTTTGGCACTGGAATATCTTTCGATTTGTTTGTGTCTTCTTCAATTTATTTCATTAACGTGTTGTAGTTTTCAAAATATAGGTCTTTCACCTCCTTGGTTAAATTTATTCCTATGTATCTTGTTCTTTTTGGTGCAATTGTAAGTGGGATCGCTTTCCTAATTTCTCTTCCTGATAGTTTGTGGTTAGTATCAAAAAATGCAGCAGAGTTTTGTGTATTGACTTTGTATCCTGCAACTTTACCTAATTCATTTATTAGTTCTGACAGTCTTTCGATAGAATCGTTAGGGCTTTCTAGATATATGTCAGCTGCAAACAACGACAGTTTTACTTCTTCCTTTCCAATTTGGACGCCTTTTATTTCTTTTTCTTGCCTAACTGCTCCGGCTAGGACTTCTAGTACTACGTTAAATAAAAATGGTGAGCGTGGGCACCCTTGTCTTGTTCCTGATCTTCCAGCTTTTCACCACTGAGTATGATGTTAGCCGTGCGCTTGTCTCAGATGGCCTTTATTATGTTGAAGCACCTTCCCTCTAAACCCACTTTTTTGAGAATTTTTATCACAAATGGGTGTTGAATTTTGTCCAATATTTTCCCTGCATCTATTGAGATGATCGTATGATTTTTATCTTTCATTTTGGTAATGTGGTACATCATATTAACTGATTTGCAGATGTTGAGCCATCCTTGCACCTTGCATGAAATAAACACCACTTGATCATGGTGTATGATCCTTCTAACGTGTTACTGAATTCAGTTTGCTAATACATTGTTGAGCGTTCCTGCATCTATGTTCATCCGGGGTATTGACCTGTAATTTCTTAAGACCCTTTTATCTTTTCCATTTCAGTCTTTTAGACACCCCTGGACACTAGTGCCACCCCACATGACTGTAGGGCAACCAAAACTGTCAGGATCTGGAGATTCATGTATTAAATGAGATCTTCTATGAGCAAATGCCTTTGCAAACAGTCAAACTATATACAAATATAAAGGATTAGTATTAAATACTTCTCCTTTCATTAAGCTGGCATTATCCTAAGTCTTTTATTTTGCTATATCTGAATTAATCTACAAGTATTTCTGGGGCATACAGCTTCTGTGTCCTGTGCCAAACATCAACCTAACAGGGATCGAGAATACAAAATGGAGCCCCTGCTGGGAGATAAGGCTAATCAATATGAACTTGGTGTAGAAAGAGCAGACCCTCCTTGCAGGCTAAAGTGGAGGGGCAGGGATGGTGACTTCTCTTAGGGGGTGTGGTGGGTTCAAAGCATCAGTGAGCTACGGAGTGAGGACTCCTGAGGGGAGCTGAAGAGAAGAAACTGATGAGAAGGCAGATAGAGGGGAGTCATCAGAGCTAAAATAAGAACTGAAACCACAAAACTGAGCAACTTCTGGGGAATGGGAGCCCTTCCTGAATCATGTTTATATCCTCCGGATCTCGGTACTCGTGGCACACGTTTGGCACTTTCTACCTGTTTGCATACATCTGTTTACCTTTACTTGTGTGGAACGGCTAAACAGACCACGGATGGGTATTAGAGATGATGAGGTGGCGAATCATCGACTGGAACACTGGGGCTCAAGGCAAGGGAGAGGACAGGGCTGAAGACAAAGAATTACACCTCTCTGTAGAGTTAACAACAAAAGTTAGAGACAGCCTCAAAAGGGCAGGGAGGAATCAAGCGTTTAAATCCATATGTTCAAGGAAAAAGGACCAAATGGAACCAGTGATAGGAACAGAAAAAAAAATAGAGAAAACAGTGAAGTGAAGGTTGGTTTCATGTGACAGAGGTCAGGGTTGGAGAGGTGTTTAAGAACAATGATGGTAATAGCTAGTGGTCATTAAATGATTACTATGTGCCAGGAACAAAGCGCTATAAGCACATTACCCTGAAAACTAAGTGCATTATCTCATGTACCCAAAATAATCCCATGACATAGGTACTATTTTTATCTCCTTTCATAGATGAAGTCGTTCCGGCTAAGAGAAGTTAAGTATATTGCCCAGGGTGACACAGCTAAACACATCACCAAACCAAGACTAACTCAAGTGTGCCTGGTTCCAGAGCCTCTAGAAATCTCCACCTCTTTAAATATGAAATCAACAGTGTCAAATACAGTGGAGAGATCTAGGACACCAAGAACACACACACACACACACACACGAGTCACTGAACTTGGAACACAATGGCCATCAGTATCCATTGAGAGAGAACATTTTCACTACAGCAGTGGAGGCAAAAAATAAGATGGCTCTCAGAGAGATGCAGGGAATGAATCGAAAGACAATTAAAGCAATGTGTCAGTTCACTTTTAGGCAAAACAAAACAAAACTGAGTAAGGGAACTCAGGTGCTCCTAAATCCATGACTGCTTATGTTTGCTCACATAGTATAGCCAAGAAGAAAGCCACACTAAGGTGGCTAGCAAAACAGTTTACAGAAAGATGAACTGATGACACACATACATCCTTGCATATACATTTTCACCTCTGAATGGCCACACAAGCGTTAATCTTAAAGCCTAATATTCTAAATCACGTGTAGGCAAACTATGGCAGCACCTGTTTTTATACAGGAGCTGAGAATGCTTTTTGTACTTTTCTTTTTAATTTTTTTTTTCAACGTTTTTATTATTTATTTTTGGGACAGAGAGAGACAGAGCATGAACGGGGGAGGGGCAGAGAGAGAGGGAGACACAGAATCGGAAACAGGCTCCAGGCTCTGAGCCATCAGCCCAGAGCCTGACGCGGGGCTCGAACTCACGGACCGCGAGATCGTGACCTGGCTGAAGTCGGAAGCTTAATCGACTGCGCCACCCAGGCGCCCCTACTTTTCTTAATGGTTAAAAAAAAATTGAAAGCAGAATAGTATTTCTTGACAAATGAAACTTACATGGAATTCCAATTTCAGTGTCCACAAATAAAGTTCTCTTGGCATGCAGCCACACCATTAGTTTACATATTATCTACAGCAGCTGCCTCACAACCCTGGCAAGGCTGGGCAGTTTGGAGAGACTTTATGGCCCAGGCAGCATAATATATTTAGTGTCTGGCCCTTTCCAGATAAAGGTTGCCCATCTCTGTTCTAAATCATCTCAACGGTTTTAATTTTTAATACGTATCGCGAAGGAAAGGAAATTATATACCTGGCAAAGGTGCCTTATTGGTTCTTACAGTGGGTATCCCTTTCCACGTACCTCCATTATTTTCATTCTCGGCTATCCAGGAGTCAACAGTGAGACAAAACACCTCACACGTGTCTATATTTTCAAGGCTAATTTCTTCCAGACACCACCCGGGATCCTGTCCGCTGTTGTCATGTCCAATGCGTATTTTATAGATTTCACCAATATCTTTAAGATCAATCTGCAACACAAAGGAAAAAAAGGGGAAATGAAAGTCCCCACATTTCTGATTCGATTTTTCAAATCAAAAATCCATATTCAGTTTTGAACTCACTATTTTCCCCACACATACTCCTTACTCATTTTCCTTAGAACTATTTACTTGTAACACTGTGAAATGCTGTTACGTATGGCAAAGCGTGAGCCCATTGACCATGGAGAAACCAACAGATTAAATCCAGTTAGCCTTCACGACATCTTTTTTTTCTTTTAACAACTCATTGTTATTACCTTGCAAAATAAATGTTTTCTTGTGATCACTGATATACAAGACTTACTCGGTAGTTAGGCCTGAAGAAGAGAATCTATTTCTCTGGTGTCTACAAGAGATTGGATATTCCCATTAGGGAGGGATCCTGAGGAAAAGAAACCGTATATATATGCTTCTGGATTTACACTAGGGCTCACCACGTAGCCCTGAAACAGTGGTACTGGAGAGACGACAACGGAGCCAACAGTGTAGGTAACGTGATTAACAAGTAATTCCGCCTTATATTCCTATGCACCTCACCAAACAACTAATTACCCGACATGGTAATTATTATCAAGTATCATCCACTGTTCAGAAGGAACAATATTTTTCTTTTCATATGAAAAAAAAATTGATCGATTATTCTACCACATCAGTTTTCTATTGCAAACAATGACCTTCAATGCCTCTCACTCCTACGGGTCAGAAACCCAGGCACCGTGTGGTTCAACTGTGTTCTCTGCTCAGGGCCTCACGAGATGAACCCAAGGTATGGGCTGAACTAGGCTCTTCTCTGGAGACTCAGAGGAGGATCCTGCTTCTAAGCTCATCCAGGTTGGTGGCAGAATCCAGTTCCCTGTGGATTTAGAACCGGGGTTCCTCTTCCTTGACATGTAACCCTTCATCTCCAAGCCAACAAAGGACACTCTGACCCCTCGTCATGCTTGGCATCCCTGGCTTTCCGTCCACTACCAGCAGGAGAAAGATATTTGCTTTTAGGGGCTCATGCGATTTAGATTAGGCCCACCTAGATTCATCCGGCTCATCTCCCTACTTTAAGGTACTTAAGTTACATACCATGAAACACTGTAATTAGAAACAATTTCATTTGCTTCTGGTATTCTGTCTCCCTCCACCTAACTTCTTTTCTCCCCTTTGGTATTAGTGTTACCATAAGCATTCACATGGCCACAGGAAGTTACTCCTCCAGAGTTTATGCAGACCTACCACGTTTTTTTTCTACTAAAATATTTTTTACTGGTAATATCATTTCGGGTTGCTGTATGGGTGATAATTGTTGTGAATAAATTCTGTCCTGCAGCCAAAATTCCTTTTGGTCAGGATGCACAAGAGTTCAACAGAGTTGAGCTAAATAATTGGGCACCTCCTATTATTTCTGGAACAAAGCGGTTGTAAAAATACTCTCATGTAGAAAATCCTAATATTGGTGCTCAGTATAGATAACTAGCCTCCTACAGAGTTACAGTTGCAGATGGTGGAAAGAAGGAGAGAAAACAGAGGGCACATCTCAAAATCTGCTCAAAGGCAAAATTGTGTGGTGGCTAAAACCCTGGTTTTTGAAGTGAAATCTGGAGTTGAAAGTTCCCCTGCCCTTGCTGGTTGTGTAAATGCCAGCAAGTATGTCCACTTTTCTAAGCTTCCGCGTCCCCATCTGAACACTATAATAGTGCAAACCTTATAAAGTCTACACTAGCACTCAGTAAGTATTAGCAGCCATCGTTTTATCGATCAGAGTTGTGTGCTAATTAGAAAATTCCTAAATTTACCTGATGTAAAGACAAGATTAATCTAAAGACAGGGTCCAGCATTCAAAGTAGGAAATTAAAATTAGTATTTGGGCATCACATATAAAATTGAAATGAATAAAGCCTATGTCTTTCCCTGATGGTAAAAATAGGTCCTTGTAAACGAAAACCAAATGGTGGCGTCGTCTAGAAACTAAATCATTATTCACACACGATGTGTGCATGGGTTAGCCAATACAATCAGAACCGAATGGCTGTACCACAGTCTGGCTAGTGCTATAGATTGTTCCCAAATTACTTCTAACACGTTAGCCAAACGGATTTGGAACTCTTTGTTCTGGCTTAACGTAGTCAACCTGGGTCACCTCAACTTTAGTAAAGTTCAAACGCAATATGCCAAGAAATTATTCTTGCACGTAACTGTTTTTAGTTTTCTCCATTTAACTTCCACACTCGAAAACACACACAAAGTTATTCTATAATGTAGGATGGCTTTTCATCATACAGATGGACCCCATCATGGCTCAGTTATTCTCCAGAAAGGGAATTATGCTTAAAGTCGTATGTGGTCACAGATTAAAATAAAAATTTTTTCAACCTGAGGACCAAAAAGGCATATGGATTGCTAGACACAGGGTCAGAAAGAGAAAGGCAGAAGAAATATAGCCCATTCCCATCGCTGTAATGTCACATATTGAAAACCATAAGGATATCAATAAACGACTACATGACCAGAACATGAAGATCTAAAAAAATGTTATCTGAAGTGTCTGATTTGGGTACTTGAAAATGGATTAAGTCTATATTGAGTTTAAGTAAGAAAATAAAGCACTTTGTATACCCACAGTTTAAAAAAATTATTCTGTTTATCATACACACTACTCCCAAGAATATTTTAAACTAGACTAAGTAAATTAAACCATTTTAAACATTTAACGAATTTGTATTACAAACACACCCTGCTCTAAGCGAGCATATAAACAAGGAAAAAAACAGCTCTCGCATGCCTGTGAACCACTAATCCAATACGTTCAAAGTGAGAAATAAAGCAAGAAAAGTATGAGATGGTTTAGCACAGGTGGGGCAGGTAGCAAGGAACCGGGGCCTTGAGGAATAAGCAGCGGGTCTATGAAGGAGAGAAGACACAGGCGATCTGAGATGACTGTTCCTGAAATTTTACGACTCTAGGTTTTATTCCCTCCCTTTGAACACAGTCTAGTACCCTTCCGGGTATGCGTAGGTACTTAGCAAATGCAGATGCCATTGCCAGGAAACGGCCCAGGAGCAGCTACTTGGGCTGGAGGACAGAGCACCACACCTAAGCACCCAGAGGGACGCCCCGCAAACCCAAGTACCGAGACCTCCTGGCCCTGGGATCTTGAGGAAGTTCCATCTTCTCTCTCAACTTCAGTTCCCTCATTTACAAAATGGAGTAATTAAGAATCACTTTAGTGAGAGACTGCGAAGATAAAGGACGCGTTAATTAGCGAAAAACTTGTCACATAAACACACACTAGGTCCTTAACAAAGAGTGGTGATCTTAGTAATTATTGTTATTCTTAACTAAAGGGGGATGGAAGGAAGTAGGTGCAAAATACAGCAGGGAGAAGGCCACTAAAGTCCATATGCTTCAGTCCTGCAGGCATTCTTTTTCCGTGCCTTTGACCTTCCAGCACTGAGCCGGGCAGATGGGAGAAGGAGATAAATGGAGTAAGGTCAGCCCTCTCCCCCCATCAGGTCCTCAGCAGCCAGCGGAATCCCCAGGGCTGGCGGGCATGGGATCCCTGACCACGGGGTAGGCCTAATAGATCAGGGGGCTAGTTCTCAGAAGCAGAGCATGAGAGGAAAAGCACAGAGCTTGTCATCGGAAAACCAGGCCCGAGGCTGAGGGCTCGCATGTCAGTCATTTCATATCCCCGCGTCTCAAGTTTCTCCTTGTAAAAAGAGGGCTTTTGTAAGGACCAAATTAGATAATCTTGTGAAAACACATTGTAATTCATAGACCGCCAGCCCATGCAGGTCTCAGGACAGAGAAGAGAATTGAGAGTGTGGAGAGGTCTCTAAAGAATAACCAGGACTTGTACTGTACCTTGTGTTCAGACCACCCTTTTTCTTGGAGCTCCCATGATTAAAATAGTTGGGAAAATTAGGTAGTAATTTGAGGGGTACTCAAGAAAGAATTTGAGGATTATCACAAAAAAAAGGCCATTTTCATTTGTCAATGAAAATGGAAACAGTCACGCAAAAAATAGCAGAAACGATTCTCAAAGCCAAGAAATGAACTTGAATAAAATACATTCCTTTTGCAAATTGCACAATACAATGCATATCCTCCCTTTCCAAAGATGAAGGCTTTTGTACGCTAAAAGTTGTATAGCCTATTAGAGAATGTTCAGATACAGAACTTTGAAGGAATAACCTGTATTTTCTAGAAAAACAACATGACTGGGGGATCTGTGAAATAGTCATACAAAAAGTTTATGGAAAAAACATATTCCCTCTTCAGATATCTAGTGTTGGGTTTTTTTGTTTGTTTGCAGAAAGAAATTTGTAGCAAATTAAAAAAAATTTTTTCTTTGAGTAGAATTGACACAAAATGTTACATTTGTTTCAGGTGTACAACATAGTGATTCAACTCCTCTATATGTTCTGCTGTGCTCACCACAAATATAGCTACCATCAGGTATCGACTTTTAGATGTAGATCTTAATCCAGACATTTTTGCATATGGAATTACTGACCAGTTGGATTTTTCTAACTTGGAGATGCTAAATCTCTTCGTGCAAACGTCAGTATTTTTTTCAATAAATGGCAAAGGAATTCTTTTTACAAAAATTCTATTCTGGAAGACAATTCCATGGCCTGCAAAGTCTGTATTCTCTGTTTAAGAACACTTCCATAGTTTGGAAAAAGCATACTGGAACACAAATTAGCTGTGTGATCGCTGAAATCCCATCTGGGGGCATTTCCCCCCCACCCCCCACCCCATGTTTCAATTTATACAGATATCTCATTTTACGTATTTATTGTCTTTCAAAAAGAACATTATGGCTTAAAAGCTCCGGACAGGAATGTCCAAGTGTAGACTGGAAACCTGGGCTCTAATATGTTAGAAACACTGAACATTATCAGGGTAAATTTTTAAGAGCAAGTAAGTCACGCCGCTAAAAATAAACATACAAAAACCAAAAGCATAAACAACTTGTTACATTATACAACAGGAAAATAAAAACCAAGATGCTTTTCTCCTCCGCCAGTCTTAGGCAAACATTCTGGATGTTAATCAGTCCCCATGCGCCCCCCAAAGAGATAGGAAGTCCTGATAGGCCCATAATTATTCATTGGCTATCACTGGCGAGCACTTTTCCAGAAGCACTGCCCTCTGGCGTTTTCTGTATGCCAATGTCATTCCCCTTGAAAGAGCTGCAAAAGAAACGTTTCCTGACTCAATGAGTAAATAATAGATTTTTTTTAAAGGGGGGAACCTTGTGTCCTAAAATGTTTAGGTTTCCTTCTGAAACCAGACAAGAGTGCCTGAGTTGAAGAATGCCTTATTTTTTTATTGTTGGTGCCAGTCACAAGTCAAGTTCAAAAGCCCTGGTCTCACCAGTCTTAAAAGATTTAAAGCACCTCATTATCTCAGATGTGACCAGGTTTTCCCAGTACCCAGTCCCTGACACTGACCTCATCTTTCAGGGTAAACAGCTTCTCATACAACTGGCTACCCAGAGTCTCTAAAGATTTGGAAGCTACTAGCTCTAAGCTAGTTGTGGGTACATTACGCACTCTAGTCTTAATTTCTTGAGAAAACTTCAGTATTTGGTATTTTTTGGTTGTTGACTTTATCTTCTCCACTGGACTCAACTTTGTGAGGACCTAAGCTCTCTTTTCCTTTCTGTATCCTTAGTATGTATAAGCATTTGGCATGTAAAAATGAATATAACATTTGTTGAATCAATAATTTAACTTTTGATATTTTTAAATTTTCATATGTTTCTTTCATTCTTTTTGCTATCAAAATTCTGCTGGATGAAAAAAATTGATGTTAATTTGCAAAACTATGATAATTTGCTATGACATACTCCTAGTAAATAGCCACGCCCCAGGAACTAGAAAAAAGTTCTTAATCGTACTTCCCAGTTGTTGCTTTTTATTTACGTTTTTAATTTGTTTTAATGTTTATTTATTTTTAAGAGACAGACAGAAACAGAGCATGAGCAGGGGAGGGACAGAGAGAGAAGGAGACACAGAATCCTAAGCAGGCTCCAGGCTCTGAGCTGTCAGCACAGAGTCCGACAGGGGGGCTTGAACTCACAAAGTGCAAGATCACGACCTGAGCCGAAGTCGGACACTTAACTGACTGAACCACCCAGGCGCCCCCTGCCCCCACTGTTGCTTTTTAAAAAATTTGGTAATGATATGCAATCCAATTAGTGCTGCCCAAATGAATGGGAAACAAATGGCTTTTACCTTATTATACCATCTGTATTTTTGAGAGTGAATGAATTCTGTTGGGAAACAAACGCTGTCATCTTTACAAAAAGGGTTGTGTGGTTAAGGCTAAAACCATTGTCCCATACCATGGATCTTTGACTTATTCCAACACACCAGAGATTTTTTTTTTTCTGGATTTTTTTCATAACTTTTGATACATCTTGGACAAATATAAACAGATTGTGGCCAGTTCTGTATTTTGGTTCCGCCTTCACCAGTGCCAGAGTAGCTGACATTGACTACTACTCAGCCACAAAAAGGAAAAAAAACTACCAATACAGGCCACAACTTGGGTGGATCTCAAGGGGCACTGTGCTAAATGAAAAACAAAAGCCTAATGTAGCTGTATGATTCCAATTATATAACATCCTCAAGACGACAAGGTAATAGAGATTGAAAACAGAACAGTGTTGGTTAGGAATGGTGCATGAGCGGCAGTGGGGTCTGGGAGTGTAAAGGGAGACCTTTGGGGGGGATGAAATGATTCTGTGGTGGTGGTTACGTGAATCTAACGCCTGATAAAACGACACGTAACTATCCACACGGGTTGTATAAATGCTGAAATCTTGGTTTGAAATTGAACTGTAACTTGTAAGATGAAGCCACGGGAAGGAAAGTGGGTGCATGGGGTCTCTGTGAACTTTCTTTGCAACTTCCTGTGACTCTATAATTATATAATAATAAAAAGGTCAACAAATACGTACTTACTAGCATTTTGTTATGATTAGCAAGACCATCTAGAGGCCTCGTCTCTTAGGAGATAAGAGAATTTGTCCACGTTTATTTCTCCTCTAGGCATTTGGCTAATTTGCCATTTTTGGAGCGCACAGTGACCTACTGCTTTAATTCTGATGTCAGCAGGTGAAGGCAGACCTTCTTCAGCTCAGCGTAATATCTACTTTTTCCTGGATTATTTGAATTACAATTCTCTGTATTTTTTCCTCCCTTCCCACACAGACAGAAGTACATACGTTTTCGTACTTATAAATAATACATAATTAAAATAAGTAACAAAATACTCATATATTCGATATATCCATAAGAGAAATTAAATGTGCAGTTTTCATTTTAGTACGTTTGCATCTATATAAGATGTAAACAATTTGCAAAATGTAAGAGAGTTTGAATTTACTCATAATTTAAATTAAATTGTTAATGATTCATTTTTTTTTTCCAATTTCTTTCTTTTATATTCCAGGTAATAAAAACGATGCTATGAATGGCATCAACATTATCCAAAATCACAGTGGATATACTGAAAAATGATTCCTGCAACCAAATATGCTACTCTCTGGGTAATTTTTTTCTGTTGCATTTTGCAGATTGTTTACATCTTTTATTGAAGTGAATTTATTAAAATTTCACACGGCACAGGGCTTTATAGGAATCCCATTTATTAACACTCCTTTATTTATTAAAATCGGTAAATAATTAAACATACACTATCATATACACCCTTCTTTGTATTATAACTACATTTTGTGCATTTTATACCCACTTTTCTCTCTTGAATATAATTACTAATTCATAGCTCTTCACAGTCTGCACTTTTTTCAATTAACTATTATGATTATTATCACTATTATGAAGATGGTACTTGCAGCTTAGCTAGTGCAGGCCCCTTTTAAACTTGTTCTTCTGTTCTTCGGCACTGCCCTTGACATTTCTGAAGTTATCATTGGGATTCCAGACAACAAAAGGATACTCCAGACCAGTTCTGGGGTGTTTTTGTTTTTGTTTTGGCTCAAAGACATGGAATCAATTTCGTACGCAGGTATTCTGGTTCTTTTTAGTAGCGTGCATTTAGAGACAAAACACATTAGAGACAAAACACAGAGACGAAACACAGATGTGGGACATCTGAGAGCTTCCGGTGGTGGAAATGTGGCTGCTGTAGGGACAATTAGTGGAGACAGGCCAGAAAACATGCATCTTTTTAAGGTCATGAGTTCATACTAACATTTCCAATTGAATACATTAAGTTATGCTCCCTAGCTTTCCTAGGGTCTGAAATTTTATCAACCACCGAGGCTGCCTCTGCTGATACTTTCATCCCCAAAACCAACATAGGAAGTTAATATCTGTACCCCCTTTCTACAAATCAGAAGGCAGAGTTTGGGAAAGTATTAAATTGGCCTCTGTTATACAGTAAAGCAGAATATGGAATCAAATCCATAAATAATAGAATTTCTTTAAAATTTTTTTAATGTTTATTTTTGAGACAGAAAGAGAGAGAGACCGCGGGTGAGTGGGGGAGGGGAAGAGAGACAGACAGACAGACAGACAGACAGACAGAATCTGAAACAGACTCCAGGCTCTGAGCTGTCAGCACAGAGCGGGACGCGAGGCTCGAATCCATGAACCGTGAGATCATGACCTGAGCCGAGGTCGGATGCTGAACCGACTGAGCCATCCAGGTGCCCCAATAATATAATTTCTTTGAGACGTAGAAGTCTACCGAAATTGGTGTCCATATGTTTATGTAAATTTTTTTGTATGGTTCGGCAGCATCTATTTTTTTGGACAGACATCTACAGGGTTATCTTAGCATTCCAAAAAGCTGCTAAGGTGTGTCTGATGGGGGTCCCTTTCTACTGGTTTTGTGTATAATCTGAAGAGCTCTTTCATTTATATAGGATAATCTTTCCATAGCTCTACAAAGTTTGTTCCATCATTTTTTATGGCCATTATTACCTATTTTCTTGTTTCTTTTTCCAAAACACCTTGGTTTACTTTCTGTTCGTGATCCTCTCCCCCTGCCTTCTTTTCTCCATTTTTTCTCATTTCATTCTAGGGGATCGCTGCTGGCATGCCCCACACCACCGACTCAATCGTGGGGGCTGCTATCTCGCACTCGTCCAGTTTACATGTGAACTGTCACTCTACTGTTGCATTGTTTGTCTTGAAGACATTGCCGGCTCTACGTCTCATCTTGCTGTTTCCTCTTGGGGATTCCTGGAGACCATGGCTTCTCTTCCTCTTGTGAGGACACCAATCTCCCAAACGTGTTCTGGGCCCTGCAGTAGGGCACTGCAATGTCCTGATGCCACCACACCCCAGCCCTCCTTCTAACCTCCAAGCCCCTGAGCACAGACTGCTCCCTGCAGGCTCCCAGCCCCATCTCCAGGGCTCTGCTCCTAAAGACTCCACCTCACAGAATGCAGTCTATCACTGCCAATTTCCTCCTACATTTTTTTTTTTTTTTTTTTTTTTTTTTTTTTTTTGCTCCAGTCTCCTGGGATTTGCAGTATCTACCTCGTTCTGAGATCCTGGCAGAAAACATCCTATGGCTTCAAGACAAAGCAGAACTAATAGTAATTTGCCTCTCAAAGGAGTTCCCCAGGGGGGAAAACCAGTAGCTGGCTTGTCCAGTGGGCGTTCACCCTAAGACTCTGCAGGGTTACTATCCCAGGCCTCATGACCTTTCCCCAGGCAGCTGCTCTCCTGAAGCAAAGCTGAGCCTGGCATTCTGACTCAGCTCCACGTAGATGCCCTTCTGCATCAAGAGGTCTATTGCTATCCTTAGTTTTTGGTGCTGAGATGTCTCAGGGCTACTGAATCTTCATGCATTTGTGGGGAGATAGATGCCATTCTGAACAGAAAGTCTCAACCTAAATAAATCTGAGGGATTTTCATAAAATAGCATGTCTTAGTGTTGATAGAAGTGAGAGGACAGGAAATCTCCTGTCAGAACAGGCCATCATTAACGTACAGCTTATTTCAGCTACAGTTTGCATTTTTGCAAAGACGCTGTTTACTGAATCCATTTCACAGTTGAGGAAATTGAGCTAACGTAGCTAGTCCAAGGTTGCACAGGAAGCATGCAAATTAAGAATGCAGGCCTCCAGCACACATTTAGTTCAAAACTGTCAGTCAAGTTCAATCCTGACCAAGGCAGCTTAAAATGACCTTGGTATGAGAAAATGATCTCAGCAATTGTTAACACATTGCATCTTTGCAATGTTCAAAATGGTTGAGTTTTTATTTCTATGTGTTTTTTTTTTTTCTTATTTTATAGAGAAACCCAGGTTGTAAGCATTTGGGTTGGTCAAGCTTTATGACAGGAAATACAAGCTCTATAAGGAACTGTCACATGTCCCAATCATGAAAAGGGTTTCATGGTTCTTTTGTGAAAATAAAATAAAATAGGCCACATAGTAATTATGACCTTTTCCACAAGTAGAATTCTGTAACACTACAACCCAAGTCTAATAAATTAAAATGAAGAGTGTATATTGGTTTTAGAGAAAAATCTTTTACTTTATGTCTGTATGAACATCTGTAGAATTAACAGATGTAATAATAAGGGTTTCTAGAGTCATTTAACAACAACGACCACCAAAATGTTTTCCTATGTAAGTGAGGAAATCATTTAGAAAATTGGTGGTGACTTACTACACTTTCTCTGTAGTAAACACAGTTTTATTTTGCACACGACACACACACATACACAGAATATACTCTATTTGTCAGAATCACTGATCTTTCTGGGTAGTTTTCAAATCCTTCTGCCATTAGTAGGACACTACTCCGTGTAGTCTCATTCCCTACCGCTTCCTGCCACATGAGTTCCTTTCTAGGCTGACTCTTTGCTCACCAGCTTGCAAAGGCCAGAGGTCTTGTCCTTCTACCAATCCCCTAGCCCAGCGTATGTGCCCAGTTCTCTCTTCCACCTTTCCAAGCCCTGGGCAAAATTCCAACCTGACCCCTCCTTTTCCAAAAGCATTCCAACTCTAATTTGTAGCAAGCTCCTTTGTTTCTGATTTCTCCCAGCTCTTAATCATTCACACATTCATTCATTCAGTCAGTCAGTCATTCAAATGTGTTATTGAGAGCCTATTACATACCAGGCACTGTCCTAGGTACTGGGGAGAGACAGTAATGAATAAAATAGAGTACCAACCCTTGTAGACCTAATGGGGTGAGAGAGGCAACAGACACAAATGAGAAAAAATCAATGAGGTGCTTAGTCCCCTACACAGATGAATGGGTGGCCATTCTACATAGGATGTCCAGGGAAGGCCTCTCTGAGAAAGTGATGTTCAGGCAGAGGTGCGGATGATGTAAAGATACTGGTTGGTGGATATCAGGAGGGAAAGCATCGCATGTGGAAGGAACAGCTACCATGATCTATTAAAAGTCCTAAAGTGGGAATGAGTCGGGATTGTTCAAGCTTTGAGCAGAAAGAAGTTAAATGGGCTTTTGCAGCCAGGAGAAGCACAGAATGGGTGAAGGACAAAGAGGCAGATAGGCACCATTGGTCAGGGGTGGGACTGTAAGCAGGACATTACCTGATCTGATTTGTGGCTTAAAAAAATTTCACTGACTGCTCTGCAAAGGAAAGACTGCACGGGAGTAAAAGAAGAGGCAAAGGGACCGTGTAAGAGACCAATGCTTCATCTGAGTGACAGAACATGGGGACCTCGACCAGGGTGTTGGAAATGGGACTGAAAAGGGATTCTGAACATATCTGGAGGTGCATTCTATTCCCCATATTTTATCTGGCCACATCCTTAATTTCTTGGGCTGAAAGTCTACCTTTATATTTCCAGGTGAGACAGTATTCTCACTGAAATCCCATCATAGTTTGGTACCTGCGCCTCTCTCCTGGTTCGTGTTCACATTATCCATCTGACACAAGCGGGGAGTCTATCCCTTCATTCCTGTCTTCCTCCTGGCTTTTAATGGCCCTTAGCATTTTCCACATGTCTCTAGTTGTACAAGGCCTTAGCTTTATGAAGACATATTTTGAAAGCTCCTGTATGTCCCGAATTGCAATTCTCTGCTATTCTCGAATAAACTCGTTTGTGTGTGTGTGTGTGGGGGGGGGGGGGAGGTAAGGAAAGAGAAGAAAGAAAAAGGAAAGCTCCTGTTTGTTTCTATGTGTTCTATGCATTTTAGAATAGCTTTCAAAATTTTAGTTCATCGGCTAAATCTCTATGTAGTTACAGTGACTTTATTAAATACGCCTTTCTCTCTTTGGTATTGCTTATAATTGGAGAGTAAGGGTTTTATTTTTAAGAATCTATCTTTCTTTGTAAGTGAAATCCCCCAAGGTTGCACATTTATACCTGTGAAAGACAGAGTTAAGACTCAGCAGCCATTTCAAAGCTAGTAGACAAGAAATCTGTAACACGCAGACAAGGTTATGGTCAAATTAAGATATATCAGTATGCTACAGGTTCATAGCCATGTTGTATTAAAATTTCAGAAGTAATAATCCCATTAGCAGCTAAGGCAAACTGTTCATGTCTAGACATAAGTTAATCCCCATTATAATAATTACCTACAACTGAGCCAAATATGAACTATTGTTCTGGAAAACATTAACATTAGCAAATAGAACTTCAAAGCAGGCATCTGTTTTTTAAATTTACAATATCAGAACTAGTATTCTTCATTCTCTGTCTCCCTCTCTCTCTCTCTCTCACTCACTGTCACCCATCCCTCCCCACACACATTTATATTATTTATATATTTATAATTTATTTATATTATTGTGAAAATACTACAAGAATTAAAGGGCTAGGGAGCAGTTTGCAATGTTATCTAGTCTATTCATCTTGAGAATAAGAGGTCTACAAATGGACCATCCCAGTCCATGAAGAAAATTCCAGACTTCCTTGGAAATCTACTTCAATATTCACATCTTACGTTAGAAATATTGTTATCAAACTACATTGTCTGGAGTATAACAAATCAATACTGGACATATTCATAGTCTAGAATATCAAGAGTGAACTTTTATTGAGTTGGTGTGGAAATTAAATAATGGTCAATAGATTATTTTTTATTTAATTTAATAAAAGTAAAAGAAGAGAGTTTCTAATTAGTTTTTAACAGCTTTATTTATAGTTGATATACAAAAACTGTACATATTTAATGTACATAATTTGATGGGTTTGGACATAGGCATATACCCATGAAACCATCACTAAAATCAAAGTGATAAACACGTCCATCACCTCCAAAATCCCCTTTAAAGAAGAGAGTTTTAAGGCTTGATTTTAACTTGAGAACTAGACAATAAGCTTTTCTAAAACTTTGAGACATTGAACAAATATGTCCCAGAATATTTTGAAAATAGTTCTCCCATAAACCAACAGACTTACAAAAGAATAATTTGGCCATAAAGGAGAGAATTCTGTGGTTGTGGGTTAGGGGAGAGAGGGGTGTGTATGTTTATCAAATTACCTACATTACAAAAGAAAGGCTGGCCTTAGGCATTATTTCCACTGTTTTTAATGGGCCCATGGGCATCACCATTTTGTGATCATGGTAAACCTCTCCAACGTCCGCTTAACGAAGTAAAAATTTTACCAAATGAAAGAGGGTTAAGTAACCAGCACACTTGAGAGAGAGAGAGCTTTGAAAACACAAGAAGCAGGGCTCTTACCTCATGGGGCAAACTGGGAAACTAAATTCCACATTCATGACTCCCACCAACAGACAGAGTCCCATTACGGGGCCTATTGGCCACAGAACTTACATGGTGAGTTCTGAGCTAACACACCAGGTTTTATGTGCTAATGATCATCCATCACACACCTTGTTCTCCATAGAGAAACCGCCATCTACTACATGCTATATGGGCACCAAAGACATCACTCTGAGTGCCGTTACTCTGAGTTATTTGGGGGTTGATTTGTTTGCATTGTTGCTTTTGTTTTGTTTTGTTCGCTTTTGGTTTATTTTGAGTGCCCACTCATTCTAGGTTGGTGTCACTCAAAAGCTTTCTTCCTTCTTCGTATTCCATGAACTTCTTGGGAGAATTTCATACTCCATTTTTCAGAATTACAATAATAAGAATTTGGGGGTTTTCATTTAAAATGAATCCAGTCTTGTAATCAAAATCGAAGTCAGGATTCAAGATGTTTATCTGGTCTAATAAACCAGTGATGAGAACATGTTGAGAAAAGGAGATTGTCTGCCAAACACTTCACATATGTTATCTTAAATCCTTACAGCAACCCTAGGAGATACACATAATTGTCTCCATTTTAAAAAGAGGAAACTGAGGGGCGCCTGGGCGGCGCAGTCGGTTAAGCGTCCGACCTCAGCCAGGTCACGATCTCGTGGTCCGTGAGTTCGAGCCCCGCGTCGGGCTCTGGGCTGATGGCTCAGAGCCTGGAGCCTGTTTCCGATTCTGTGTCTCCCTCTCTCTCTGCCCCTCCCCCGTTCATGCTCTGTCTCTCTCTCTGTCCCAAAAATAAATAAAAACGTTGAAAAAAAAAATTAAAAAAAAAAAAAAGAGGAAACTGAACTTCAGAGAGGTGATATCTTTGGCCCAAAGCTCCGTGGCCCTTAAATTTCAAGCAGGAATTTTAACTCAAGACGCTTGGATTTTATAGTGCATATACTTCCCACCGCATAGCACCCCAAAACAGCTGGACAATCCTATCTCAAGAGGTGAACCTGATCCACACAGGAACACAAGACAAAACAAAACAAAGCAGAAACAGTATACCTGGTGAAACATAGGAGTAAATCAATCTTTCCTCCTTTCTTCCTTCCCCCTTCACTTCCTGTATTATCACCCCCTGTGTGGATATAGTCTGCGCTTTATCAAGTAAATGTGTGCGGATGTCACATGTATGAGCACATGTGTGTGACTGTACCTCTGAGGACCAGCTCTCAAATGCTCTACAGTATTTTCCAGGGGACTAAGTAATATTAATCATGTGTAAGAGCAAACACATGCGTGAGAGCAAACAATTAAACAATGTTACAGATGATTAAACAACAGATGATTAAAACGTCCTTTACATCTGCTGAAATGGAATGTTTTTGTCATTTTGCTCTAAGTGTAAGAGAGTGGACAGCATCCATTCCAATACCCCTGGGCTCTCCAGGCAGTGGCCTGGTTTTACCATGGCACTGTATTTCCATTTGCATTTGGAGCAAAGGTTAACCATTTCTGTAAATGCTGACACTACACTTTGGTACAGTTAAACAGTACAGCACAGACATGGTAACACAAAAAAATAGACTGAATGAGTACAGGAGAAGTCACTCTGACTTGGGCCGGAAGAGTCTGAGCTTGTTGAGGAGTAAAGACAGACAAGTCTTCGGGGTGCATCCAGACACCAAGTCAGCACATCCCTAACGTGTACAGGAAGGCTGTTCATGAAACTCAGTCCCCCCAAATAAGGTGACAAACCTAAGGCCTGGAGCTCTTTTCTCAGCATTCTAAGATGCAGCCAATTAGCTCTGTCCCCGAGTCCAGGTAAAGAAGAGTGAAATATATTCCACAGGAACAAGGTAGATACTGATTTGATTGCCCACCATTAGTAGACTTAGGAAACTGCTGGAAACTATTTAGGTACACAATCACCCCGTGATCCATAGGGATCCATTCCAAGACTCCTAGATTTCAGTGGATGCCTGAAACCGCAGGTAATGCTGAACCCGATACATATTATGTTTTTTCCTATACACACACACCTATGATCGTTTAATTTATAAATTAGAGACCGTAAGAGAGTAACAACAATAACTCGTAATAAAATAGAACAATTGTAACAACATACTGTCACCAAAGTTACGTGAATATGGTCTCTCTCTCTCTAAATAACTTATTGCACTGTACTCGATTCTTCTTCTCGTGATAATGTGAGATGATAAAATGCCCACATGACGAGATGTAGTGAGGGGACTGACGTAGGCACCGTGACGCAGCACTGCTACTGACCTGATGACAAGTCAGGAGGACCATCTGCTTTCTGACCACGGTCGGCCATGGGTAACTGAGGCCGCAGAAAGCAGAACCGTGGATAAGGGGGGGTGGGGACGACTGTAATTAGAGTTCAACGCATAAGTCTTCACCTTCATGCTCAAACCGTGACTTACTATCCTGGCCTTCAAGCTAGAGGAGTTGGGACTAGATTTCCCCTTCATAGCTTCTCACCATCACCACAATAAGACTCAGAGAAAACAAGAAAAAAACCCTAAATTTTGACTTGTGGCACAGAAGTGTTGATACCAATAAAATCTGTTGGCCAGATGGATTAGTAAGAATGACTTCCCACAGGCATTTAAGAAACTGAACTAACTATAGCTTGAGTCTTTGGAGAATTATCGAAAATATCATTTCTATGTCCTTTACTCTCTAATCCAACAGACAAATGGTAGATAGGTAACAGATAGGAGATAGATGATAGATGATAGATGATAGATAGACAGACAGACAGACAGACAGATATAGGTAAATAAATGTAAAAGAAGGAGAAGTGAAGGAGGAAGGAGGAAGTGAAGTACCTAGAATCATGTAAATGAGAATCTACTCTTATGCTTGAGATGTAAAATTAACATACACTTAAGAGACAAAGGAAAACCAACGGAAGTGAAGACTTAAATAGCTTTATGGATGTTTCTAAGGTGGATTACTGAGCAGCCACGCATGAGGATGAGACATGTGAGCATGAGTCTGTGTTATTATGTTGTTGGAGCCGATATATCTGGCAGAAAATATGTGCGTTTTATAAGGAAATAAAAACCTGGTGAATGTACACATGTCTCATGCTATTGATGACATTTGTAAGTTTTTCTCTTGGTCTTGCTATAACTCAATTGTGCCCACTCTGTAATTTACAGACAAGTTTCAGACACGAGGATACAAACTGTTCTTGAAACTGACTCCACAAATCTTGGTGTTTTACAAAATGTTTTTATGCAATTATAACTGAGCTCCCTCTCCAAGACTGCAATTCAGGTCTCTGGTGAGGAAGGATCAGAAGCTAAGTCTTGCTGGATTCTGTGAACAGAGCAAATATGTTGCAAGTGAGCTTTCCATTTGGGTTAGCTATGCAATCCTGAGTTCGATGAAAAACGTCAAGATCAAATTATAAACCTGGATCAGTTGAAACCTGGAAACTTTAGCGTGTTCCCCACCCCTAACTTTCTGAATTCTTGGATTCTACCAATTTTTTTAAACAATGGCTGGAGATATCTGAGGTTTGGAGTATGTGTTTAGAACCCACTATCCCTTTGACCCACTTCACAGATATCGGAGGGTCTGAGTCTGGCTGGTGCCCAGTGCTGAGGAAGCAGCAACATATAAGACCCATATAACTCCTTCTGTCAGAAAGCAAACAGCACACACACTACGTGTCACACACGGATTCAGGTCTCTAAAATGTTAGTGTCAGATGTGGGGGGAACTACAAGAGAACTGTGGAGATACAGCAAATGTTGACCTAAACTAGTCCAGGTGCCAAGGAATGGCATGTTTTGTTAAAACTGTAAGGAGTGTTGACGATAATCTGCTGAAGGTGGGTCTGGGGACCATCAAGTACAGGCAAAAGGCAGGCAGGAGGGCCCTGCACCGAGGACGCTGTTGAAGTGTAGGCGTGCAAAGGCAAGGTCAGGCTTTGGTTGGAAGGAGTAACGATTGCACAGAAAACCGTACTTCTGCACGTCACAGCAGAGCAAAAGGGACAAAACCTCGTATATTATTTGCTTGTCAAATCAGGGGAGTTCTCCCTTCTCTAAGCTAGGCCTCATTTTGGTTCTTTTAAAACAAACAAGGAAAGGGGCATTTCAGGGTAGCGAGAGACCTAGAGACAACGGGACGAAGATTTACTCTCTCCCTTCAGTCTCTACACAAAACCACATTTCGCGACATTCAAAGCTTCCCACTATTATGTCCCCCGGATTCCTACGTTGAAATGCAAACCCTCCAGTGTGATGGCACTAGGAGGGGGGCCTCTGAGGGGGCATACAGTCAAGAAGGTGGAACCCGCACGAGTGGGGTTAGTGCCTTATGAAAGCAACTCCAGAGCTTTCTCATCCTTCTTCTCCCACGTGAGGACACCACGAGAAGCTGCAAGTCAGCAACCTGGAAACCGGAATAGGTCCCTCACCCAAGCCCAACCACACTGGCGCCAGACCTCCGGCCTCCAGAACTAGAAGCAAATTTCTGTTATGTATAAGCCACCGTATAGCAGCCCAAATGGATTAAGACCAACACCCTGGGCTTCATCGTCTACATGTCTATTTCAGCCTTTTGTTCACGCAGGTACACAGATTTGAACCTCTTGACCGGTGGGGTGAGAAGCAAAGAGGGCTCTGCTTCAAAGCCAGAGGGATGGGACGGTGTCACCTTTCACACCCCTTTCTACGACTGGCAGACAGCAGTTGTGAATCTTCTCTGCCATGGCGGACAGATCCCTCTCTTTTCTCTAGCAGCAACATTAAACCCTAAGCAGCAAAGTGTTTGAACAGGGATTTTCCACAGGAACGGCGCAAGCATTACATGTTTCCTCTGTTGCAATAATACGAAATTTATTTTTTTTCTAAAAAAGGAACACATGCATTGGTGGGATGTACTTGGGAACAATAGTTAACAGTCGATTTACTTCCAACAGGTTTCCAATAGAAGGGAAAAGAATAAATCAGTCTATGGTGAGTTTTTTTTTTAATTTTTTTTTAACGTTTATTTATTTTTGAGACAGAGAGAGACAGAGCATGAACAGGGGAGGGGCAGAGAGAGAGGGAGACACAGAATCTGAAACGGGCTCCAGGCTCTGAGCTGTCAGCACAGAGCCCGACGCGGGGCTCGAACTCACGGACCGTGAGATCATGACCTGAGCCGAAGTCCGACGCTGAACCGACCGAGCCACCCAGGCGCCCCAGTCTATGGTGAGTTTTAAGAGGCTTCATGCCTGTGAAAAGGATTCGAACGTTCCTGGGAACACTGCAATCATTTGATAGTAATAATTGTAGCAATAGTTATACTAATGGCAAAAGGCAAAAGACAGAATAACGAGACGTAAAAAAAAAATCTATTTAGAAAGTGATCAGCTACTGTCTGTAAGGAAATAATTGTGCAAAGTATAGGATTAAGTATTACAAATACTCAGAAAACATCCTTTCTGGAAACCCTTATGTTGACATTCAAACAATCATCTCAGTGGTTGCCTTACAAGCAGGGCATTCCAGCATAAAAGTCATGTTAAAACATTGCTTAGTATCTTTCTTACCCCAAGATAATTGTAAGTTCACGCTGATGCCAAATGTAAATTTTGTTTATTTCTCTCTGAAAACTGTGGCAGGGATCTTAACAGCATTCAATGGAGCATATGGTCAGATGTGTGCATTATTTTGAAAGGTTACTCACATGTGTGCTCAAACACATATGTACGTTCTGTTTAGAATGGTGATAGTGCTCACTGGTCTCAGCTTTCGTCAGTTTATTTCACTTTCAGATGAGCTTTTGCACCGCACCCTCAGCAGTATTGACTTATTAAAATGCTACCGTTTGCCAACTGGAATACTGTCAAACGTTTTCCAGCTTTCTCTTTCGCACGGCAGTTCAGAAGAAAATGCTCGCGCTGCCACACTGCATCACAAATGACTTTCTCTTTCCCACCTTAAGTAATAGAAGCTGAGGTTGCTACTTAATTTTCAGCATCGACCTAAGCCACTGCAAATGACCTGTGCGCAGTTCTCTGCATCAAGGTCTGCAGCATAGTTTGCTCTAGGAGAGAGGGCTATTTTTCCCTAGCAAGGCCACCAAACAAAATAGACTTTTCTTTCTTTTACAGTACAATGGCTATGAAAGGAACAGTCATCTTTATGTATAGCATGCCTTTCTGGCATAAGGTTGAAATAAATACAGAGAATATGCTTGAATTTAAGGCTTTTACGAACAACACGGTCCCCTACGACTTACATCCTGCGTGAATCTGTCTTGTACATAATTCAAATGCCACCAGTAGACACCGTATCTTCCACTGAACCCCTATGGCTGATACTATCTAACCAGACTGTTTTGATGTCCTGTGAAAATGTGGCCTCCTTACGGAGCACATTCATAACTTACACTGATCCTGATTCAAGTTCTGCATTGCAGAATGAAGAAAGAGAAAGGACGAGGAAGAATATGAGTTGTTTATTTATGATAGCATGCGTATTAACAAGCTGTGAGTACTTCTAAACTTCAGAAAGATCTCCAAGTTAAGAAAAGCAAGTTTGATCTTGTTAGATCCACGTTCTTTCTAGGTAAGGGCAAAAAAGACGTAAACGTGATTGCCCAGAGTTTAAAAATAAAGACAGAAAGATGTAGGTAAACTCTTAAGAAATGAAGGTTAGAGTGCTAAGTCAAATCATTTGTATAAATTGAAAACTATTCAAATATTGGGGTGCCTGGGTGGCTCCGTCGGTTGAGCATCCGACTTCGGCTCAGGTCACGATCTCACGATTCGTGAGTTCGAGCCCCGCGTCGAGCCCCGCGTGCTGACAGAGCCTGTTTCAGATTCTGTGTCCCCCTCTCTCTCCACCCCACCCCTGCTTGTGCTGTGTCTCTCTCTTTCAAAAATGAATAAACGTAAATAAATAAATAAATAAATAAATAAATAAATAAACTATTCAAATATTTGCTAGAACTAGAGTGTTTAGCCCCAAAGATGGCTTCTCTTCCTCATTAGCATTATAAAATGATAGTCATTAGCTTTTATGCCATAGGACAGATAATATTGGCTGATAGACAGAACTTACAAACTATAGTGGACTCTGCGAAGTTGATCTAGGTTGAATGGGGTGTGGCCATGAAGGACTATTCTGATAACACAACAGACAGAGCTTTCAGGTAGAAAAGAAGGAGAAATAGATAAGCAGTGTTTCTGCATCAGATCCTCCCAAGCTCTGGAGGTTGGTGCCCATGGAGGAGTAAGATTTTTAAGAAAGAAATGGTAAAAGAATGAATCAAAATGAAAAATGAAGGAGAGCCTTGCTCACATCTTCCGGATTTATGAAGAATCTTACTGATGAAAAAAATGATTGGTAATGACCAACTAGGTGTCTTAATCCATGATAGAATGAAGCGTTCTCAGATCAGGATTATGACCCTGCTATAAGTTATGAACCTCAGTGTGAAATCAAAACCATTCAAAACAGGCTGATTACAAATCTGTAGAGGATGTGATGGATGCAGACATGTCCACCTTCACACTCTTGGCAGCTACAGGATGCTGGATAAAGCAATGACATCTTCTTCCGTTCACTCTAGGAATCCCAAAAGAACTTGCAGAGACCCGTGGGCAAGTCAGTCTAGTTAGTGGAAAGCATTTGAGTCCAGTTTACTGAAGGCAAGGGCCTTCTGAAGGATTACTAAGCGGCCAACATTTTGCTACTCCTGAATCTGGGAGACAGAGAACTTTATTGTACCTAAATGAACTCCATATCCTGGAAGTTCCTTTTTATGTGGTTGTTGAAGAAGGCGCTTTTAGGAGTGATGACGGTTAATTTATATGGCACTTTGGCAAGCCATGATACCCAGATACCTGGTCAAATATTATTCTGGATGTATCTGTGGAGGTGTTTTGGATGAGATTAAAATTTAAAGAATGGACTTGACGTAAAGCAAACTGTCCTCTGTCCTCCAGAATATGGGTGGGCCTTGTCTAGTCAGCTGAAGGCCTGAACAGAGCAAAATATTATCTCCTCAAAGCAAGAAAGAATTCTGCCAGCAGACTGCCTTTGCGCTTGGACAGCAACACTGGCTCTTTTCTGGGTCTCCAGCTTGCTCGCTCACCCTGCAGATGTCAGACATCCATCCCCATGAGCCAATTCCTTAAAACTCTCTCTGGCTCTCTCTCCCACTCCCTCTCCCTCCCTTCCTCATGAATACACATCATGTTGGTTCAGTTTCTCTGGAGAACCCTAATACAAGTGCACTATACCCAGGTACCTCTCTAAGTTAAGGGATAAGCTCAACTCCAAACAAACGAAAAGACCAGTATCAGAAACACACACCCATACATCACATAGTTATACTCAGGCAGTCAAAAGAATGAATGGATTTAATGAGATGGCCGAGGCACATTTTAGCAATGTAATTCTCTAGCCACGTAACTACCATGATTACTTCTGACTAAAAAGAGGAAAATCTCCTCCCCTAACATTAGTAAAAGATTCAGTTCATTAGATTTTGCTCTTTGAAGGACAAGTGACAATTTTCCGCCATGTTCTTTGAGATCTGTTAAAGTATCTCAGTCTTGGGGCACCTGGGTGGCTCAGTCAGTTAAGCATCCAACTCTTGGTTTCGGATCAGGTCAGGCTCCTGAGTTTGAACCCCGCCTTGGGCTCTGTGAGGACAGCGTGCACAGGCTGCTTGAGATTCCCTCTCTCCCCTCTCTCTCTGCTCCCCCTCCACTCATTCTCATTCTCTCTCCCTCTCCCTCTCTCTCTCTCTCTCCCTCTCTCTCTGTCTGTCACACACACACACACTAAATAAAAAAACAAAAAACAAAGTAGCTCAGTCTCTCACCCAGTGGGCAAAGCACAGCATAATAAAGACCTGGCAAAGTCTGACACAAGGTTGTATGTGCCTTGCCCTTTCAAGTACCTGTTCATTTGCAGCCTACATTATGACAGATGGAGAAATTTTAATTAAATGACATACACAGAATAGCTCAAACAAGCTTGGCCCCTTGCAGGTGGCCAGTAAATACCAATTCTGACACCATATCATGCAAATAAGAATGAGACCTCTCTGCCAACAAGGAACTGTTCGTTTTTCTCTCAGAAACCTAATTCTGTGGCAAATCTGACCTTAAAGACAAAGGTAACTTAAATGGACGCACTCCAGCTTATTTCCAGCACACCCAGCATTCAGTAACCTTAACAACAGTATTTTCTCAGGGTGATGAGACCATCCATCTCCTCTGGAGATACTAAACGTTCTTCCTCACCCATCACCGGCAAAACATTTTAAAACAAGGAATATTTTTGGAGAAAATACAGGGAGGGAAATGTACAGGAATATATGAGCCATTCTTGGAATTTCGATGCTGGCCAATACTCTGTCTTTAAAAATATCACCAAATAATTGTAAGCTTGATTATATATAAGTTATGAGTTCTTAAGGCACATAAGTTCACGTATAGCAAGGTGTAGAACTTTAGGAATTGTGTTCACGAAACAAACGTGGGAGTGAAAAAAATGAGAAATCTATTTGAAATTTTAAACCAGCGCCACTGCTCGCCAAAAAAACCAGTTTTAAGTCTCTGCTAAGATGTAGCCAGGGAAACCCTGTAATGAGAGATGGCTTTTTGTAGTTTTTAACCAGCCGAGCCTAAGATAAATGTCGATGATTATACATTGAAAGGATGTCCATCTTGAAGCTTTCCAGTTGACGCTATGTTAAGGAAAAACAAACAAAGACAGTGCATTCATTATCTTCTTCTATTTTTGTATTAGACACAGACACTCTGCCCAAGAGCAGAATAGTCTCCGCTCAGAAGAATCAGTGTTTGTCTTTTAGCACCTAACACACATCCTGGAGGCTGCTGGCACACAACCCTTGATGAGGTACTCATAAGGACCCATCATTCACAAAGTTTCAGATGCCTTATGTAACGGCTGGATTCTCTAGCAGCCTGGAAATCATTGACAACATTCATCTGCCTTCTGTGGCACCTGCAGACATGAAAAAAATCGAGGGAAATGAAAAACATTTCCACTACATGAACATGCAGCTGGTGTCATGGCCAGGGACGTCATAACTAACGTATGGACAAAACACCAAGGGTCCAACCAGGTTGCCTGTATTTTCCAGTTGTATAAACTCAGTCACTTTTTTGAAAAAAGTTCAATTAATTTGGCACAGTTTCATGGGGTGTCACAGAAAACAGGTAAAGCTATTCGGCATAAGAGGATTCAAGTCATAAGTGTAAAAGTTCCATGGTTTTATGTCTTGTTGTTGTTGTTGTTTTCATTAAGATTTTTTTCAGGCTCACAACAAAATTGAGGAGGAAGGTACAGAGATTTCCCTGGTACCCTTTGCCCCAACACATGCAGAGCCTCCCCCATTCTCATCAGAATGGTCCATTTATTACAACCAGTGACCCTCCGTTGACTTGTCACACTCACCCCAAATCCATAGTTTACATTACAGTCCACCCTTGGTGTTGTGTATGCTATGGGTTTGGAGAAATGTATAATGGCATGTACCCATCACACGACATCATACAGAGTATTTTCACTGCCTTAAAATCCTCTGTGCTCATTCCTTCCTTCTCATCACCCGAACCCTGGCAACCACTGATCTTACTGTTTCCATAGTTTTGCCTTTTCCAAGGTGTCATATCGTTGGAATTCTACAGTATGCAGCCTTCTCAGATTGGCTTCTTTCACTTAGTAAGATGCATTTAAGCTTCCTCCATATCTTTTCATGGCTTGATAGCTCATTTCCTTTTAGTGCTGAATAATATTCCATTGTCTAAATGCACCACCTGTTGTTTATCCATTCACCTACTGAAGGGCATCTAGGTTGCTTCTAAGTTTTGGCAATTATGAATAAAGTTACTATAAACATCTACGTGCAGGTTTTTGTGTATACTTAAGTTTTTAACTCCTTTGGGTAAGTACTGAAAATTGCAAATGCTGGAGTATATGGTACGAGTATGTTTAGTTTTGTAAGAAACTGCTAAACTGTCTTCTGAAGTGGCTTACTATTTTGCATTCCCACCAGCAATGTATGAGAGTATTCCCTCTGCTTCTGTTTTCTGAAAGAAATTGTAGAGAATTTGTATCATTTCTTCTTTAAATGTTAGGTAGAACTCACCAGTGAACCCATCTGGACATGATGCTTTCTGTTTTTGGAAGGTTATTAATTGATTAAATTTCTTTAATAGACACAATCTATTCAGATTGTCTATTGCTTTTTGCATAGTTTTGGTAAACTGTATCTTCCACGGAATTGGTCCACTTCATCTTCATCCATCATTGGTTTTATTTTATTTTTGTGCCTCTACTGGAAAAGTTGAAGACACCATATATTCATATAACATCCCTTTTCTTAAATAAATGGTAGCATACATGTTTTTCTCCACTTTTTTTCCCCACTATATAACATATTCTGGAAATCATTTCACAATAGTATATGGAAATAAACCTCATTCCTTTAGATAGAAGCAATTATTTTAGGAAAATTATTCAATGACATCCTTTTCTGAATAGCATTTGGGGGATGATACTGTGTAATTCCATTATTTGTTACATATTTTTCTGGATCTTTAGTTTTCTTAAGTGAGTCATTATAGTTACATCAAATCCATTAACTCTTAAAGGGTCAGGGTAAATTTATGGTCCTTAGGAGGCCTCTCATAACCATCAGTGTCACAGGGCAGAATTCATCATCTCAATTTTCTATTTTTACCTATGATATCTAACTATCTTATCAATAGTCCAAAAATCTGCTCATGTGTTTCTGTCTAATCTTCTCCATGAGATAATAAGGAACATATTTATATAGACTCCCAGTGCATATATCACATTGATTCTCAAAGTAGCTATGAAAACTAATTTGAAAACTGAATTATGATTAGACTAAAAAACAAGCCAAAGTTTTTGGTGAGATTTTTGAAAATAAAGCGTTGCAGTTTGGGTTGCCTGGTAAGTTTAAGAAAATGTAGGGAATATTCAGCAAAAGGATAATTGCTGCAGAGTTTGGGGTTGCTCATACTCTATTTGAGAGGCACAAAGAAGGACAGAGAAAAAGAATGAACCATGAATTCAAAGAGAGGCAAATTTCTTGTCTCCCTTAAGCTTAGTAAGCTACCTTGTTTTTATAGAACAACACTTCCAGCACACCCTGATCCCAGTTGAAAGGTCCACTAGTCAACAGCTATAAAAGATTTTGCTTTAGCAAGTCCCAAGAGAGAACTGTAGATCCTTTCCCTGAGCGCCTAAAACATTTTTTATCTATACTGCTTAATGGGGCACTAAGTCATAAAATTTCTGGCATCTTCCCTGTTTCATGTGCACATGTCCCCTCTCTTCAATGTGATTGTTCCTTATTTTATAGTTCTATACCTATCAGAGGTCTAAGCACAGTGTTGAAAACATTGTGTGAGCTCTATAAACACTTGCTGAACTACACTGAAATGAATAATATCCTTTGAAGACCCTATCTTCTAAGGAAGAAACAATTTGATCTTTCTAAAATGCTTTTTGAAAAGCTGGATGAAACATTTTTCTTAGATTTTACCTTATCCTTCCTAAGAACTTACTAGTCTCCTGACTCCAAATGTATATTTGAAGGTATTTCTCATTTTTTCTCATTAAAATGCCTATATTCTTTTTTTTGATTTACAATCTTTCAATATAATTTATTGTCAAATTGGCTTACATACAACACCCAGTGTTCATCCCATCAAGTGCCCTCCTCAATGCCCATCACCCATTTTCCCCTCTCCCCCACCCCCCTCCACCCTCAGTTTGTTCTCTGTATTTAAAAGTCTCTTGTGGTTTGCCTCCCTCCCTGTCTGTTTGTAATCATTTTTCCCCTTCCCTTCCCCTAAGGCCTTCTTTTAAGTTTCTCAAGATCCACAGAGGCATGAAAACATAGGATATCTGTCCTTGTCTGACTGACTTTCTTCACTCAGCATTAATACCTTCCAGTTCCATCCATGTTGCTGCAAATGTAAAATGCCTATATTCTTTTTTTTTTTTTTTTTTTTTTTTAACGTTTATTTATTTTTGAGACAGAGACAGAGCATGAGTTGGGGAGGGTCAGAGATGGGGAGACACAGAATCGGAAACAGGCTCCAGGCTCTGAGCTGTCAGCACAGAGCCCGACGCGGGGCTCGAACTCACAGACCGTGAGATCATGACCTGAGCCGAAGTCGGCCGCCTAACCGACTGAGCCACCCAGGCGCCCCAAAATGCCTATATTCTTAATGTCTAATACTTTCTATTGAATATCATGATTAAGCAGTCTATTTGAAATTCAAAAATTAGATTCCCTTACTGATGATAGGTTGGTTTCATCTAAATTAGGACATACTAAAAAAGTCCCAGCTGTTGTTTAATACTGTCAGAGAAGAAAACATAATAAATATTATTCCAAGGTTATTCTACCTTTATTATTTAGAAGTTCTTTCTTAAATATTACTTTAATTTCTTTTATTACAGTCTAGGATATTTATTCTCTTCTCATAGAAGATGGAGTATATAGACTTAATGTTTCTGAGTAATATCTTTTTGCCCAACTGGTTATTGAGCCTTTATACATTTTAAATTTTTATATAGAATTTTCAGCTCTTCATTGATGACTATCCAAAAACCAATCTTATAAATAGGAAATAAATAAATCTATAGATCTAGATAGATAGATGTATATATGTGTACAAATATGTGTGTACATATACACACACATAAACACACGTAGTTTGAGCTTAGAGATGTAGAGAATTGGAAGGAATGGGGTCATTCTCACCTTTACAACAGAAAAAAAAACTGGGTAAGCTGTAAATTAATGACCTTTTCAGAGAACTAGGTTCCAGGGTAGAAAACTAACCCAAAATTAGAGAGAGCGGCGGGGGGGGGGGGGTTGCAGGGAGACACAGGACCCAAATATTTGCTTATCTGGGGCAGATGCCAACAAATCTCATATAAGTCAATACAATAATTCACCTAGAAATTTTCAACAAATTGCCAAGGGCTAGGTGTGAACTATCACAAAAGTTTGAACCTACTTACAGACTATTCCTCTAGCAACCCCACCAGGCATTTACAGGAAAGATTAGGTAGAATTTTAAGAAAGAATCCCTCCTGGTATGGCTAGAAGGGGAAACAGCAGTCACTGCTGAAACTCTGCCCAGACCTATTTTTCCTATCTCTCCTTTGGAACAGAAAATATAATCTGCAGAAGAAAAAGGAACAAAAACAGTCACCTGAGGACACGGGTGGAAACCCACTGCAGCTTGGGCCAAGAAACATGAAGTAAACAAACCTCTGGACCTGGGGGAGGAGGAGGAATATGCAATAGACTCACTACATCTGGAGAAAAGTGGGAACACTTGTGAAGGTCATAACCCCAGACCCATGTTCATAATGCCCAGCCAAGACTGAGGCTTAATCAGAATATCAGAGAACATACATACCTCTCTCCCACCCTCTCATCACCACATTAACAAATGTAACATTTGGGAAAGAAACATTGAGAAAAACTCTCTGACAAATTAGGGTACATCCTAAACACAGGTGTTATTAAAGGAATATGAAGACTATAATACACTAAGTATAACCGTAGCAACAAAAGTCTTTAATCTCAGCCCAACTATTGATTACATTAGCACATACTCTTACACTAAATGCCAAACGTAGGAAGGTATGCTTATCTCTAAGCATGAACAATGCTGGCCCCAGCATCTTCTATTCTATACAACATATGTAGCTTCCAACAAAAAAATTACAAGGCATGTAAAATGACAGGAAAACCACAATCCGAAAAGACTAAGCAATAATCAAAACCAGACCCAGATATGACACAGACATTGAAACTATCAGACAAATAATTTAATGTAATTATGATAAATATATTAAGTCTCTAATAGAAGATGCAGACAATATACAAGATTAGATAGAACAATTAGAAACTATAAGAAAGAGCTAAAGCAAATTCTAGAAATCAAAAACATAGTTATAGACATGAAAACAAAGTTTTTGACAGCTTCATCAGTAGATTCAACATGGCATAGGAAAGAATCAATGAATTTTTAGATAAGGTGATATAAACAGAAAAAAATGGGAAAAAAAATAGAACAGAGAACCCAACAGCTGTAGGACAATATCAAACTAATAGTCTTACAGTTTAACAATTGGAATCCCAGAAGGAGAAGAAGCAGAACAGGGCCTGAGAAATATTTGAAATAGGTAATAGTCAAAACTTTTCAAAACTAGATATAGAAACCAAACCATAGATCCAAAAAGCTCACCAGGGAGGATAAATACTAACACACACACACACACACACACACACACACACACACACACACAACAACACCACCACCACCACCAGCAGGCACGTTATATTCAAAGTGATGTAAACCAAAACAGACAAAATCTTGAAGGCAGTCAGAGAAAAAAAAGACACATGAACAGCAGAAAGGATAAGAATTACAGCAGACTTCTTGTCATAATATACACAAGCAAAAAAGCAATGGAGTACTAAAGAGGTACTAAAAGTACTTAAAGAAAAAACCCTGGTAATGAAGAATTCTATACCCAGTGAAAACATCATTTTAAAATGAAGGAGAAACAAAGACTTTTTCAGAGGAACAAAAACTGAGGGAATTCTTTGTTTAATAAGCCTACGTAGCAGGCAGTGTTGAAGGGAATTCTTCAGATTATGAAAAGCCAGAAGCTTTGATCTACACAGAGAAATAATGTCAGAAAAGAATGAAGGTAAAATAAAAAGTTCTTTTTTCTCATTTTCATTCTCTAAAAAGTAACTATTTATGTTTAAAGCAAAATCAGTAATTATATGTTGTATATTTATACATATGTAAAAGTAAAATCTATGATAGTAATGGTAGAAGAAACAGGAGGTAGAAATTAGGACAATTCTGTTATAAGATCCTTACTTTCTACATGAAGTGGTATATTATTTGAAGGGAGACTCAGGTTATTTTAAAATGGATATTTGTAAACCATGGGACAACTGCTAAGTTGATAAAAGAAAGACAGAAAAATAAAAAATGAGGTATAAATAATATCTACTACACTATGTTAACTTAGATTAAAAAAAAAGAAGTATAAATAATATCAATAGAGGAGTTAAAACTGATTTACTTTCAAAGTTCAATTAAATCCAGAGAAGGCAGAAAGAGAAAGGAAGGAAGGAAGGAAGGAAGGAAGGAAGGAAGGGTAAGAAATAGAAGACAATTGGCAAAATGGCATATTTTATTCCAATTACAGAAATTATCCTTTAAATATAAATGGTCTACACATAGCTAAATGACAGAGATTATCAGAGAGAGTAAAAAAGCAAGACTTGACTATATACTGTTTATAAGAAACCCACTTTATTTTTTAAAGTTAATTTATTTTGAGAGAGAGAGAGAGAGAGAGAGAGCGCACAAGTAGGGGAGGGGCAGAAAGAAAGAGGGAGAGAGAGAATCCCAAGCAGGCTCCAGACTCAGCACACAGCCCAATGTGGGGCTCGATCTTACTAACGCAAGATCATGATCTGAGCCAACATTAAGAATCAGACGCTTAACCAGCTGAGCCACCCAAGTGCCCCAAAACCCACTTTAATTATAAATATGTAGATATATTACAAACATCTATAAATTTTAAAGAGAAACTAAACATTTTTGGCATGGTATTTGGGAACGAATGTCTCCATTAATGTTTTTGAATGAATATGTTTCAGATAGTGAGAGATTTATTTATTTATTTTTTTTAATGTTTATTTATTTTTGAGACAGAGACAGACAGAGCATGAACAGGGGAAGGTCAGAGAGAGAGGGAGGCACAGAATCCGAAGCAGGCTCCAGGCTCTGAGCTGTCAGCACAGAGCCCGATGCGGGGCTCGAACTCATGAACCGTGAGATCATGACCTGAGCCGAAGCTGGATGTTCAAATGACTGAGCCACCCAGAAGTCCAGATTTATTTCTTTTTTAATTAAAATTAAAAGTTATCAAATTTACATAGCATTAAAATTAATCACTTCATAGCTTCCTATCATTTTATTTTTATATAACAGTAGCAAATAATATCACCAAGGTCTTGCTGAATTCCATCATAAAAAAAACTTTTCTAATCAACTAGCATAATCTCAAAATGGGCAAAGGCATTTATTTTAATAATCTTATTATTTATAGATTTTGCTAATGTAGGGAGAATTAAGCCCAAAAAATACTGAATAAAATAACTGTATGGAAAATATTAATCATTTTTGCTACCATAGGTCTTTAAAAAAAAAGAGATATACAAAATATTGTAAAGCTAAGATTGTGTATGTTAAAAGACCATGGGGATAAAAATAGAAACTACTATATAGATATCTAAGTATACGTGATATTGTGAAGCCAGGAGAAGAACAACCTTATAATTTACTTTTACTCCCTTAAATGACAACCAAAAAGATGAAGAATGTTTCCTGTATATATGTTGGTAATTAAAATATTCAAGAAACAAATCACTTCATATTCATGCAACTCAACATACAGTAAGAATTTTAATACCCCCAAAATAAATCATGTCAGCATGATGATCTTTTTCCTCTGTTGTCTTATGCCTGAAAATCACTTGAGCTATAAACTCAATTTACTAATTGGCCTAATCTGCATGATACAATTTGTGACTGTTTCAATAATAAAATTTCAGGGAACAAAACAATGGAATATTACTCAGCCATAAAATGAATTACAACTTGCCATTTGCAACAACATGGATGGATCTAGAAGGTATAATGTTAAAGGAAATAAATTAGTCAGAGAAATACAAATACTATATGATTTCATTCATATGTGGAACTTAAGAAACAACAACAAAAAAAATATGAACCAAGGAAAAAAAGACAAAAAACCGGACCCTTAAATACAGAGGATAAACTGGTGGTTACCAGAGGAAATGTTGGTTGGGGGATGGTTGAAATAGGTGAAGGAAATTAAGGGTACACTTATCGTGATGAGCACTGAGTAATGTATAGAACTGTTGAATCATACTGTATACCTAAAACTAATATAACACTGTATATTAATTAAGCTTGCATTTTTTCTGAGAAAGATTGCATGAACACGAGTGGGGGAGGGGAAGAGGGAGAGGGAGAGAGAGCATCTTAAGCAGGCTCCACACTCAGCACGGAGCTGGACATGGGGCTCAAACCCACGACCACAAGATCATGACCTGAGCCAAAATCAAAAGCCGGACACTCAACCGACTGAGCCACCAGGCACCCCCGTAACTGTATTTTTAAAAAAGAAATATTTTTTTTTTCAAAATTCCAGGGAACAAATGGGTAACAGAGCCAACAGTATTAAAGAAATGCAATGACTTCAGTTTCCTTTAAAAAAAAAAATCACCATAACACAAAATCGTATAATAAAAACCACAAGATTTATGGGGAGAAAAGAAGTTGGGAACCAACAACCAAAAACTTTATCAGTGACATAAAAAAAGGATAGACACCTCACAAAAATGGTAGGAAGTCTTACAAATGCTGATGGTTAAGAAATTCATAAATATTGCAATATATGTAGCACCAAACATCAGGCTCACTTGCGGAGGAGATGGTGGAAAAAACTGCAGCTTGTGAGTGTTTGTCAAGTAATGTAATAGGATTATCAGAAATTGGAAGACAATTTTTAACACCAGATGTGGAGAGATGTGACTTACCCCACACACAGTGAGGTGAGAAAGCTCGTAGATGTTTAAAGTGTATATGTGCAATTTTTATAGTCCTTTTGTGGCCTGGTTCGGCTGGGTAGAATTTACCGCATGCACCTAGTGTTTCTTGTGGATGAAATGTGCATAATAACCAAATGTGAAATTCCAGTTAGAATCAAATTTTTCCTTAATATATCAATCATGTTGGCACAACTTCACATTTTCAAAACAAGTGTTAGAACTAAACTGCTTATACTTCATTTCTATCTTTTTTTAAAGTTTATTTATATATCTTGAGAGAGAGAGAGAGCGTGTGCAAGTGGGAGAGAGGCAGAGAGGGAGGGAGAGAGGGACAGAGGGAGAGAGAATCCCAAGCAGGCTCTATGCCATCAGTGCGGAGCCTGCTGTGGGGCTTGAATTCATGAACCGTGAGATCATGACCTGGGCCCAAGTTGAATGCTTAACCGACTGAGCCACCCAGGTGCCCCTACTTTATTTCTATCTTAGTATTTGTTATTTTATTTGTTATTTATTTATTTATTTATTTATTTTATTTTTTTAATGTTTATTTATTTTTGAGAGAGAGACAGAGTGTGAGCAGGGGAGTGGCAGAGAGAGGAGGAGACAGAATCTGAAGCAGACTCCAGGCTCCGAGCTGTCAGCACAGAGCCTGATGCGGGGCTCAAACCCACAAACAGCGAGATCGTGACCTGAGCAGAAGTCAGATGCTCAACCCACTGAGCCACCCAGGTGCCCATGTTACTATATGTATTTCTTATCCTCGTTTCTAGTATCAAAGACCATGACATAGTGTCCTTCTCCTTAACACAACCAATGCCTCCAACTGTATCCTTGCTAACAGATAGATAGATCCCTTTGTCTTTTTTTTTTTTTTAATTTTTTTTTCAATGTTTATTTATTTTTGGGACAGAGAGAGACAGAGCATGAACGGGGGAGGGTCAGAGAGAGAGAGAGGGAGACACAGAATCGGAAACAGGCTCCAGGCTCTGAGCCATCATGAGCCATCAGCCCAGAGCCTGACGCGGGGCTCGAACTCACGGACCGTGAGATCGTGACCTGGCTGAAGTCGGACGCTTAACCGACTGCGCCACCCAGGCGCCCCTCCCTTTGTCTTTTAAGAGCTCTGACTCTCACACGCCATTGTTCCTCTGCAATCTTATATGCAAAGATGCCTCTCTCTTGTCTTCTTCTTCCAGTTCAAAAGTGGACAATTCTGCTTTTTAAGAGTCCCATTCTCTATCCTGTTGTGACTTCTATCAAACCACCCATTGTTCTTCATCTAAGAAACTCAAAAGGAAAGTGGCTCTTTATCTAGAGCCACCATTTCTCTTCACACCATGAGAGCCTCTTTTCACTCCCTGTAATCTTTCTCAGTACCATCAGTAAAACAGCTCTCCTCCAAAACACTCCTCCTTGTCGGCAAATTCATCATCTTCTTTCCGTTTCCACCCTCCCTTCCTCAGAAACATCTGACTGTCGATCACTGTTTTAGTTTTCTAGGGCTGCCGCAGCAAAGTACCACAAACTGGGTGGCTTAAAACACCAGAAATGTCTTAGTGCACATTATGGAGGCTAGGGTCTGAAATCAAGGCTTTGACAAGGTCATGCTCTCTCCGAGACTCTAAACAGAATATTTCCTTGCCTCTCCATATTCCGGTAGTGGCCACTGGCCCTTGGCATCCTATGACTTACAGCTGTACCATTCCACTCTTTGCTTCTGTCATCACAGGGTGTTCTCCCTGTGTCTCTCTGCTCCTCTCTTTTTAAGACACCAGTCATATTGCATCAAAGGTGAGCCCTTCACCTCATGATAATTTATATCTTAATTATATCTGCAAAGACCCTATTTCCAGATAAGGTTACATTCACAGGTACCAAGACTTAGGATTTCAATATCTTTGGCGGGGCAGGGGATGGGGGGAGACACTCATAACAGTCACCTATTCTTTCCTAAAACCCTTTTGTCCATTTCTTTCCAAATACAATAAAAATATTTCAAAATTTCTGAGTGTTTTCTATGTGCCCTCCTTTGTGCTGAACATCTTATACTGATTTTATGTACCTCATATAATCCTCACAAGTCTCTTAGACAGGTGCGATTATTTTTGCTCATTTTATAGACCATAAAATTTTAAATGACTTCCTACAGATAAGGTGGTCAAGAAGCTAGAATTTGAATCTAGGAGATCTGATCCTAGCACCAACCCCTATCATGACACTACCCAGCCACCTGCCCAATAATTCCTTCACCAGCAACCTGGGATAACAAGTGGGGGAGAGGGATAATTAGGACTTCATTGACGATCCTAGAAAACATGTCTTAAATAGAGTGATGGGTGAAAATCCCAAACCACAGGAGAGAATGGGGAGAGAAAGAGGTGAAGCTACAAGGATAAATCAGTATTTTAAAAGGTGTGCAAAGAAGAGGAGAAAGGTCAGTAACTTAAGAGCAGATTAAAGGTTATTTTTATAATAGGGAAGATGTAAGCACATTGATAGATTGAAGGCAAAGATTAAGCAGAGTCATTCTGAAGATGCAAGGAAGAATAAGGATGGCTGATGGAATACAATCACGAAATATGGAAGAGGCTGTGATCAAGACCACAGATGTGTTGGTCTTTGCGAAGAAGAGAATTTCACCAGGTCAAGAGAGAGGCATCAGAGAAAGGGGCTTTTCTTTCATGTGTCCAGGTTTACTAAATAGCTGACATCTAGCTCGGAGTAGACATTAGCTAACGCCCTTTTAGTTTTCATCCACAAAGGTTTTTGGCTGCTAAGGAATAGGCCACGCCATATTCTTTTGGTAATCCTCCAATTACTATGTAATGTTTGCTATCTGAGGTCAACAGTCTTTTTGTTTTAACATTTAGCCTTTTCTGAGAAAATCTGGTCCTTCTGAAAAGTGGTTATCTGCTTTCTGTAGATTATTCTGTATTGGGGTTTTGGTTTCTGTACTTTATTTAAGCAAAGCAACTCTACTGGCCTTTTTGGATAAGAATTCGTATGTGAAAACTTGGTGCTCCAAACGTAGACATCATTAGAAAATACTTTCAACTATTTGACAGAGGAAAAAGATCAAGTTAAATTGTCTTTAGGACCTGTCGTCTACAGGAAAGCCAATTATGTCAGCACAGCACTGCTGAAGGTTGCAATTCCTAAACTGCCAAATGGAGTCAATGTGAAATGTTACCAAACTCCAGATTTTAAGTAGAAGGAAGGAAGGAAGGAAGGAAGGAAGGAAGGAAGGAAGGAAGGAAGGAAGGAAAGAAAGAAAGGAAAGAAAGAAAGAAAGAAAGAAAGAAAGAAAGAAAGAAAGAAAGAAAGAAAGAGGGAGGGAGGCAAGAAGGCAGGAAGGCAGGAAGGAAGGTAGGTAGGAAGGAAGGAAGAAAGGCTCTTTCCATGATTTGGCTATCATTGAAAGTGCTACTACAAACATTGGGGTACAAGTGTCCCTACGCATCAGCACTCCTGGATCCCTTGGGTAAATTCCTAGCAGTGCTATTGCTGGGTCATAGGGTAGATCTATTTTTAATTTTTTGAGGAACCTCCACACTGTTTTCCAGAGCGGCTGCACCAGTTTGCATTCCCGCCAACAGTGCAAGAGGGTTCCCGTGTCTCCACCTCCTCACCAGCACCTATAGTCTCCTAATTTGTTCATTTTAGTCACTCTGACTGGCGTGAGGTGGTATCTCAGTATCAGACAGAGAAAGACGGATACCATATGTTTTCACTCTTATGTGGATCCTGAGAAACTTAACAGAAGACCATGGGGGAGGGGAAGAAAAAAAAAAAAGAGAGGGACGGAACCAAACCATAAGAGACTCTTAAAAACTGAAAATAAACTGAGGGTTGATGGTGGGGGGGGGGGGTGGGACGGCAGGGTGGGTGGGTGATGGGCATTGAGGAGGGCACCTGTTGGGATGAGCCCTGGGTGTTGTATGGAAACTAATTTGACAATACATTTCATATTAAAAATAAAAAAGAAAAGAAAAAGAAAAAGAAAAAAAAAGGAAGGAAGGAAGGAAGGAAGGAAGGAAGGAAGGAAGGAAGGAAGGAAGAAGGTAGACAGGGAGGGAGGATGAATGGACAAGAGGAGGAGAGAAAAGAATAGAAAATTACAAAGCAGTAAGTCATACCCAGTTGTGCCAAAATCAAAATGACATGCTAGCATCCATTTAGCTAATGCCTAATAATTTGTAGCTCCACATGAATATCTAACCTTTCAACACTGAAAAGGCCCAAGATGAACATCCCTCCTATTACTTACATAGTCACTGCCTTACTCTAGCCGAGCCAACCTAGTCTTGGCTCCCTCTCCTTCTTCCTCCTACTTCAGCCTCCAGACACGTTTCTACGCAGACCCTCCCATGCCGGCAATAGCCACCTACCAACCATCTGCCGAGCTGCCTTCCTGCCCTCATTCATCTGAAAATTTTTCTTAAATCTCACCCCATCAGGAAAACAACCTCAATTTGTGGGCAAGAACATAGAGTCTGCCTTAGGAGTATAAAGTCAAGTGTTTCTATAAATCATTTTAATTTTTAACTCTTTAAATATGTACAATCACATTCTGAGGTATTATTGTACCCATTTTACAAAGGAGGAAATTAAAGCTTAGAAATGTTGAGTGGTTTATCCATATTTCCTTAGACAGTAAAGATCAGAGTTGGAGCTCAAATATAAGTCTTCTAATTCCTGCTGATATAAATTGTTCTTAAAAGGCAAAAATGTATGATGCATTCTATTCGAGGAACATAAGGGATATTCAAATAATTGTGTAAGTGCCCTATGAGCTCATAATAAACATTAATTCTATTCATCTACAAAATTAATTGACTTCATCCAACAGTAAACTAGAAGCAGGAAACCACTTTCTAGGAGCAAAGGGCTCAGCTACCAACCTTACCCAAGCAACACAGAATACTATTAGTGTTTCAACTTGCAAAAATGCAATAAAAAGCTCAGTTAAATCTCTAGGCAGGTTTATAAGTAAATAATAAACATATAAGATACATGGGACGCCTTTATGATGCCTCCAAGGTGCAAATGATCACAAGGGAAAATCAACGAGTGCCTCAAGAGAAAGCAGCAAATATTAAACAAATTTCAGCAAAGTCATTTTTATTAAATTTTCATTTTGTCAGAAGACATCCACACGTATCTAGTCTATGTCAGTCAACAGGTAAGATTCAAGAATTAGCAACTAAATGAGGTCCAGTCCCTGTGATCTAGAAATTCCTCTGTCTTCAAACTTCCTGCTGTAACAGACTGTGCTCTGATTTTTGTTTTTGGTCATTTTTTGAGGATGGCTCATTTCCTTCAGGCTGGTTCTCTGTGACATTACAGGTGCTCCTACAGGGCTGACTCCATAGTCTATGGAAGGTAGCTACCAAAATTACTACAAAGCTTGACATCACTTTGCAAGCCCTTCTTTGATGCTCGAATCCTCTACTCTATGTAGCGCCTACCATTAAATTCTCCTTCAACACCTATGATTGGGTCAAGGAAACATTATAGCTGCCCCATGTTGCCAAACACAACATGAACCAGTTATACAACAAAAACATTTTCACTGTTCTGACAATAATGAGATGGTCAAGGGGTGCTTGGTGGCTCAGTTGGTTGAGCATCCAGCTCTTGATTTCGGCTCAGGTCATGATCTCACAGTTCATGAGTTTAAGCCCCACGTTAGGCTCCGTGCTGAAAGTGTAAAAGGTGCTTGGATTCATTCATTCTCTCTCTCTCTCTCTCTCTCTCTCTCTCTCTCTCTCTCCCCCCTCCCTCTAAAAATAAATACATAAACTTAAAAAAATGAGATGGTCAACGTCTTAACACCACTTGGCTGGTGGCTCTTAAGTTGCATGGATTTAGTCACATGACATCACAGGCTCAAAGTCACGTTTACATTGGGACAGATCCTACTTATCTTCAGCAGATAATAAAAATCACAGCCACAAATAGATTATTTCATAGAGGAATAGAAATTTCAATAAAGTAGAACAAAATACGATAAAGATTTTTTAAAAAGGGACACTGCAGGACTTCTGGAATGGTGTATTGAGGCCCTCCGTAAAAGCAATGGCAAAAATTATTGAAATCAAATTTTCAAGAACTCTGGAAATTAATCAAAGACTTTCAACAATCTGCAAAGCATTTGTTCAATAAAAACTGTGGACCTTGTTAAGAACAGAAGGGTTTATGTGTTGTAACTTGCTCTACTTCCATTTTTCTCTCCTGCTCTACAATATCCTTAAAACCCAGCAAACTTGCAACCATGGTAGCTGTGAAAAACAACAGGAAGGCAGTCTACATCCTGCTACAACACAGTCAAACTACTGAAAGCCAAAACAAAGAGAGAATCTTGAAAACCACAAAAGAAAACAACTCATCATACACAAGGAATCCTCTATCAAATTACTAGCTGACTTCTCAGAAATCATGATGGCCAGAAAGCAGTAAGATGACATACTCAAAGAGCTGAGAGAAAAAACAACAACAACAACAACTGCCGACAAGGAATTCTAGATGCAAATTAAGACATTCCCAGGTAAAGAAAAACTGAGAGAATGCATCATTAGCAGAACTACCCTACAAGAAATACTAAAGGGAATGTGTCAGGCTGAATTGAAAGGACACCAGAAGTAATTCAAATCCATACCGTCAAAAAAGTTAATAAAAGATAGCCCACAAAATGGAAGAAAATATTTATGTCATATATGTGGTAAGAGCCTCATATCCAGACTATATAAAGAACTCTTAAACTCATTAGTAAAAAGATAAATAATCCAATTAAAATGAGCTAAGTATTTGAAAGGACATTTCTCCAATGGAGATATAGAAATGCCTAACAAGCACATGAAAAGATACTCAACATAATTAGTCATTAGGGAGATATATATCAAAACCACAACGAGATACCACTTCACATCCACTAGGATAGCTGGAATCAAAAGACAGACAATTAACAAATTTCTGTTGGAGGTGGAAAAATAGGAACCCTCATACATTGCTGGTGAGATTGTAAAATTGGTTCAGCCACTCTGGAAAAGCTTATCACTTTCTTAAAATGTTAAACACTGAGTTTCCATATGATACAGCAATTCTACTCCTAGGTACCTACCCTAGAGAAATTTTCAGTTGATCCTTGAACAATGAGGGGTGAGGGTGCCAACCTCCCACACCGTGGAAAATCTGCATATATAACTTTTGGCTCCCTCAAAAGCTTAACCGCTAATAGCCTGCTGTTGAACAGAAGCCTTAACTGATACCATAAATGGTCGATTAATATATATGTTGTATGTCATACACATTATATACTGTATTCTCACAATAGCGAAAAGAAAATGTTAAGAAAATCATAAAAAGAAAGTATATTTATAGTATTGTGCTGTAAAAAATCTACATATAAGTGGATCTGCACAGTCGAAACCAGTGCTGTTCAAGAGTCAATTGTACAGCATGTATCCATATAAAAATTTATACACGGATGTTCACAGATTATTCATAATAATTATCCATATTAATAGCTAAAAGCAGAAACAATCCAAGTGTCTATTAGCCAATGGGTGAATAAATAAAATGTTATATATTCATATAATGGAGTACTGCATAGATACTGGATAATACTGGATAATATATATAATACTGGATAATAATGGGTAGATACTCAATTCCTAAGGCTAGAGACTAGAGAGTTGCTGTTAATGGGTCTGGACTTTCTTTTGGGGGGAGGTGAAAATATTCTAAAATGGGAATGTGATGATAGCTGCACAACTCTATGAATATACTAAAACCATGAGTTGTATACATTAAATGGATGGATGTTATGGTATGTAAATTACATCTCAATAAAGGTATTTTAACAAAAAGGTAAGAAATGAAGATAACTTGCACAGATCCACAGTCGCATACTGCAACTTGGAAAGAGGTATTAAAATTTTTTAACAAAAGATATTAAGCACTGTGTATGGCAGAAATAAATACCATGATTTGGGGTGTGTAGGACGTATTTAATAACAAGTAAAATTTACCAATTGTTTACTATGTCTTGCCAGGCACTGTGTTATACAAATTAGACACTTTTACAAAGTGTCAGCACTTTGTCAGAATGGGTCAAGAGTAATCCCATCTCGAGGGGACTGGGTGGCTCAGTCCGTTAAGCATCTGACTCTTGATCTCGGCTCAGGTCACGATCTCACAGTTCGTGAGTTCAAGCCCCGTGTCGGGTTTTGCACTGACAATGCGGAGCCTGCTTCTCTCTCTTTCTCTCTCTGCCCCTACCCTGCACAACCTCTGTCTCTCTCTCTCTCTCTCTCTCTCTCTCAAATAAATAAATAATCTTACAAAAAAAGAGTAATCCCATCTCTCAGAATTTGTCATAAGGAAATAAACAGCTTTGGTTGGATAAAAAAAAAAGAAACTAAGGTAAAAAATATATTCATTATGACATTATTTATAATAATAAAAACCTTGAAGCCATTTAAATGTCCAACAACAGCAACAACTATAGCATATGGCAAATTTCATATAGTCAATATTTAATAAAGATTATAGTTCAGAAGACTGTGTAGTCCCTTGCATAAATAAGGGGCTACAGAATTACTTGCTACCATATTAAGAGTAAACATCTACTGGGGCGCCTGGGTGGCGCAGTCGGTTAAGCGTCCGACTTCAGCCAGGTCACGATCTCGCGGTCCGTGAGTTCGAGCCCCGCGTCGGGCTCTGGGCTGATGGCTCAGAGCCTGGAGCCTGTTTCCGATTCTGTGTCTCCCTCTCTCTCTGCCCCTCCCCCGTTCATGCTCTCTCTCTGTCCCAAAAATAAATAAACGTTGAAAAAAAAATTAAAAAAAAAAAAAAAAAGAGTAAACATCTACTGAGTCCTTTAGGTACTGCCCTAAACACTTTTAAAAAGTTTTTTTAATGCTTATTTATTTTTGAGAAAGAGAGAAAGACAGAGCATGAGCGGGGACGGGAAGAGAGAGAGGGAGACACAGAATCAGAAGCAGGATCCAGGCTCCGAGCTGTCAACACAGTGCCTGACGTGGGGCTCAAACACACGAACCATGAGATCATGACCTGACCTGAAGTCGGACGCTTAACCAAATGAGCCACCCAGGTGCCCCCAAACACGTTACGTATATGAATTCATTTTAAGCCTCGTGATAACCCCTTGAGGTAAGAGTTATTGAGGCACACAATAGTTATCAAGGTCACCGTGTCAGTAAATGGTAAAGTCAACATTTGAATCTTGGCCATTTGCCTCCACAGACCATGTCTTAGCCATGAGGCCACACCTCCTTTTTATCATAGCATTATATTCCATGGATATGGATAAGGACTAGAAAAGATACTCAACAATGGAAATACTGCTTGATGATCGCATTAGGAATAAAGTATTCCACTCTAATTTTCAAAATTTTTTGAAGTTCATGTACTTTGTTACCTTTATAGTAAAAAAAAAAATGGTGAAGAAACAAAAAATCTTATATTCTTTTTTTTTTTTTTTAATTTTTTTTTTTCAACGTTTATTTATTTTTGGGACAGGGAGAGACAGAGCATGAACGGGGGAGGGGCAGAGAGAGAGGGAGACACAGAATCGGAAACAGGCTCCAGGCTCTGAGCCATCAGCCCAGAGCCCGACGCGGGGCTCGAACTCACGGACCGCGAGATCGTGACCTGGCTGAAGTCGGACGCTCAACCGACTGCGCCACCCAGGCGCCCCAAAAAATCTTATATTCTTGTTATTACACCCATTTATCCCTCTACTCCTATTACCTCTTGGGATAAAAGATTTCATGTCTACCAAGAAAATGTAATGCAAATACAGAATCAAAACAAGAACGGTCTATCCCACCTTAGAGAATGTATATCATAATATACCTTAGCAAGCAAGTTGTAGCATATCAATTTTACCTTGAATATATCTGCACTGTTAGAGTTGAATAGCTGGTATTTCCCAGATCCCAAAATAATAGGACCTGAACATGTCGCCTCCCCATGGACATAAAGGGATACTGTTGCTGTGGTACCAGCATTTTCAAGATCCCCAGTGACCACGGTCACCTTCCAATCTCCTTCTGCAAAGAAAAAAGGAAATGAGAAAAATTGTGGAAGAAAACCATATTAACATTAGGAAATGAGGAGTTCTACCTAATCTACTTAGTTATGAGATGAATAATTTGTGAAATCAAGAAGTATTACAGCAATTGCTCATCATGGACTCCCTTTTGGAAACTAGCATGTGGAAAAGCCTTAGAAATAATAGAGCATTTTAATCGCAAAGCAAATAAGCAGTGAGCTTTGTAGGACAGCAGACATTTTAGGGAAAAACGTTAAACTGGAAACATTTAGTACCAGGTGCTTGGCTGGAAGATTTAGGAGTTTATCACCGTCCAACCTTTGGGTGGTAATTGATGACAGACATATTGACAACCCAGCATTAAGGCAGTATCTGTTAGGGAATAGCCTTGGCAAGCTGGGCTTGGCGATTCTAGCAGAATTGTGGTGAGGAGGCGGAAAACCTAAAAATAAAGCAAGAGGAGCTAAAGTTTTTTTTTTTTCAAGAAAAATTCCAACCCCTAAGGGTGGGAAGGAACCAACAAGGAAGGAGTAAAATATTGTACGTAGGGCCTAGCAGAATTGGGAGGGGGAAGTTGAAGAAAAGCCAAATTTGAAGCAGAGGAACACCAGGAGTCGTGTAAGCTGAACGGGTCATTGAGCTTTCTGCCAGGGCAATGCTGGAAGCACAGGAAGGCTGAGACAAGCAGAGCACGACAGAAAATATCTTTTTAAAAGGTCTACCAATTGTTCTACGATAGATTTAGTTGGGAAAACAAATCGAGATAGTATTTATTTCATCATCCGGTGCGCTTTAGAAAACGACATCATCAACCCCAAAGCAGTGAAACCCTCCCATGCGAGCTCAATACTACGTAGTCAAGCGAAACAGAGGACAGAGTCCTCCTGTCCCCTAGAACTCTACGTAGGGCACGCATCCCGACTCATCACAACCGATCCTGGATTGTAAGGCCAATTTAAAGGTGTCTTTGTTGTTACTTTCAAAGCCTCCATAAGTACCTCCCGCCTTGTGAGTATTTATTACATTTGCAAAAGATGGTGAAGACCCACCACCATTCTGAATATCTGAGTTTTCAGCAAGTCCTCCACTCAGAGGTTACCTTCCCTTTTAATACATAACGCCACTCTCCCCGGCCCCTAATCCATCCACAAAGATCACTGGAACATCTCTAGTCGGTTTGACAAAACTTGCATCAGGTAGAGTTTGCGTAATGTTGCATTTGTTAATAACGATGGAATTTAATTAGGCCTCATTACCAAAATGCCAAGGGAGAGGCACAAGTCCCAGGGTGCACCCTGCGACTTCCACCCTGTGGCAAGTTTGCTTTGAGGAATTTCAGTTCATTTTCAGTGGGAAAACAGAAAACACGAACATTTCAAGCTATGATCTCATTGAGAATCTCATCACGATATTAATTCTTATAGAAGGCTTTCCACCTGTGCTTTGATGCATAATTCAAGAAGTTAAAGTATCTCTTTTCCTGTTTTTAGATCTTCTTTCCTATCTCATCCTTATCTCCTTCCCCTGCCATCTGGGCCCGCCCTGGGCTTTTTGTATCATGCTATCATGGGGAGAGGGACACAGAGGAGTTTGCGTGTCGGCTTGGATATCTTGTTTACTAAAACAGAGACAAGTAACAATGAGCCATTGATTTATATAATACTCCTGTATTCTTCCCTTTTGAAATTACCAGGTCACCACGACATGAGCTTTAAAAGTGGAGTAAGCAATGAAACGTCTTCTGCAGTGATATTTTTAAACTGTCATTATTCTGGGCAGGATTTTCTTTACCACCACTGGAAAAAATTTTAACTACTTTCCAGTATTTTCTAGAGTACACTTTTTAAAATCTGATCATTTAATTTCTCTAAGAATGTCTCACTACTAAAATATAAAATAGTTAGAAACATTTGTAGAAAATCACAGAGAGAAACAATCTGAGTCTATATTTAAAACTCCACTGTCCTGTGAAAGTTTATTTCTGTCAGAGCTAAAAATATGTTTATAGTTTTTATATCTCTTATCACGCGTCACAATTACAAGGTTTTTGTTCTCTAATTTTCTATTGTGAAACTCTTTTTACCAAAGAATCAAAAGAACATGAGTTCAGATATTCGAAGTGTCTCTTTTATTTCTCTCCTTAGAGCTGCTGTGTGTCCAACCCCAAGGAGTCATACCCCAAAATATTGTAATCTGTTAACCCCTTCAGAAAATCACTTCTATTAACCCAAAGCTCCCAAAGGAAGCAAGAAAATTCCACGTAACTGAAATCTAAATATTTATCTTGTATTTACCAATGTTTTGAAAGGTTTTAAAAAGATTGTTGACTGTGCACTAAGCCATCGCTGAGCATCTGTCTCAGGCTGCCCCATTTTACTCTCTTTTCAGTGGCTCTCAACGCTTAAATTTGGAAAAGATACTATAATAGTCACCTCCACTTGAAGAAATCCTACTACAGAAAAAAAGAAAATTTTTCTTGGACACTGCATCCTAGGGCGATTATTTTTCTCTTGTGTTAGAAATGTTTAAAAGCAGTCTAGATATACTCCATGATCTCTAAATAACCCAACAATGAATTTAAATTTCTTGTCAACGATAAAGTAAGTGTAAACAGGGGCTTCCACATTAACAATGAAAAGCATGTGTTCTGTCATTTGCTATTCTTACATAGTTAAATGCAATCAGTATAGATAAAACTGAACCAGAATATCCTGAACTTCAGGATCTGACGGTATGCCAACAACTGGAGTTCAACTAGTAGTTGTTGACCAGCTGACTTACAAGTAGGAAGTGTCCATATTATGTTCAAGCATTGTGACAGATACTCAAAAGGCTCTCTAAGGGGCATGTGAGTCAAAGTACTAAACCAGACTTGACAGTTGGTAGATCTTAACTAGTACCAAATTTAGTGATTATTCACTGGCAAGGCACAGGCTAAGCATTCTTCCTTTGAAGAGATTCCAGACCAGGGGTTGGCAAATTGTTGCCCACTGGCCAAATCAGCCCACAACCTGTTTTTGTAATTAGTTTCACTGGAACACAGCCATGCCCATTTGTTTATGTATTTGCCATGGGTGCTCTGGTGCTGTAACAGCAGAGCTGGGTAGCTGCAACAGAGACCATGTGGTCTGCAAAGCCTAAGATGCCTATTATCTGGCCCCTTATCATAAAAGTTTGCCGAGTCCTGCCCTGCACGATCGATACAACTCAAAAATGTCCTCTCCAGCCTGCGTTAGGACACGTGCTGGTTCAGACTAAACATGCGAAATTTAAACAACGCAAGCACAGCTATCAAACTCCATCGATTTCCCAGTTTACATCCCAGGCTCCAGTCATGCCTCCACCACTCCATAAATACCAGGTTTATTTACAATAGGCAATCTACACAGAATATGCCTGATCTCACTGCATTATTTAAAGGCCTTACCGATATCGCCCAACCCACTTGCTCTTTTGCAAAATGCCCATTTTACCTCTCTACTAAGAGGTGGAGTCCAGTTTCCCTGCTTGAGTTTGGGCTGCCCTTGACCATTATAATTCAGCAAAGTGATATTCTGGGCCTTCTGAGTCTAGACTGATCTGGGTCTGTTAGGACACTCTCTTAGGACAGTCCCTCCTACACCCCAGGAGTTGTGTTGTGAAAACCTAAGGCACCTGGGAAGGTGCCTTACGGAGGAAGGTAACTCCGGCTGAGCTCCCAGTGTCATCGACCGGTGGAATGGGCACCCATCTTGGAAGTCTGGCTAGCCATGGCTTCAGATGTCTGTGCAAATGAAGTACTATCGGACTAAAGTCACCAAAGTTTCTCAGCTAAAATCACCTGGCTGAGCCACATCGACCCACTGAAAGGTAAAAGACGGTAATCAATTACTGTTTTGAGCCACTAAGCTTCAGGGTGGTTTCATATGAAGCAGTGGAAAATTGGAAGAGCGGCTGAAAGCATTTCCTAGTTAAGAGCTCTCTGTTATCTTTTCTCTTATAAATACCATTAGTGTTTCTACCAGGAGGTCTTATTCTTAGCATGTATGCAGGGGGGTTTGACTGATGCACCTCCTTCATTTCCTAGGAAAAGGGGAAAAAATAGATTGCAAGTCTACTGTTAACTGTTTCCTTCCCAAAGTTTTCTCATTAATTGGAGATTTATTTTCAGGAATGCACGAGCGAGTTATTTTGGGGAGCAAAACCCCTGCAGCTAGTGAAGTGCAATAGCCCTTCTTGAGATCTTAACAATTTATATTTACCTTATTCTGTGTATTCTGTTACAGAGGTTACACGCATTTGCCTTTGTAGCTCGGAAAATTGACCCTGTTGTTGAATATAGAAACATCTGTGTCTAGACACATTTCAGTTACTTGGCAACTACCCTACCGAATACTCAAAGAAATGTAAGGAGACTGCATGTGAATTAAGCTCCGACCATGCAATTGTTAGCTCGGCATATTGAGGAAAAAACTCCTCTTAGCTGCCAACCTAAGTCATCCTAATGCACAGTAAAAACCACGGGCCAGGCATGCTTTGTCTGATGAAGCACCGGACAGCAAGCATATTCCTGTGACGCTTGCCTTAAGAGAGCAGGACACAAAAAGATGCAGTGAGCGTGACAGAGCCTTATTCCCCACTGCAGATCGCAGCCTCCCACTGCTCTGATTACAATCACAGGTAGACTGAGACAGCCTACGAAGAACAATAGCACGATGCATCACGAAGCGTGTGCCCGGCTCGAGCTTGGTGGAGAGGCTGAACCTGTGGCAAGGAAGGAGGGAGGAGAACTGCAGAGGACTCGGGAACAAAATCCCTAAAGGGAACCAGATCCCTCCCTCACACAGCCCCGCAAGGCTCTCCCAGACTCTAGGTGACGAATCTAAGAATTCTACTCTACTCGCAGTCCCTTTCCTCCTCGAGAGAGGTCACGGCAAACGAAACTTTCTGCATCCTTACATCCATGGCAGTATTTTAACATTGCTTATGGACTGGCATGCATGTCAAATGCTTAATTCTACTCTGTTCATACTGTTGCTACCCCCTGCCCACCGCGGCCTCTGGCCTCTCTGAAATCTCTCTCCCACAGCCACTTTCCCTTACACCATCCCTCAGCTATCTCGAAGGGCTTTGTCCTACCTCCAGGCCTTCGCCTGCAAGTCACTTCCTGCAAGGAGCATTCCCAGACACCCCTCCCAGTCACTAGAACGAACCCTTCTCTCCGTATCTCTAGCAGACCCTGTGCATACTTCAACTCTGAGGTCTATAAGTAAGCACCATCTCTCCGGCCCTCCTACCCCTATGCACCCACCCAGATTGTAAGCCCCTCGAAGGACAAGTTTGGGTCTTACATGTCTCTGTAAACCCAGCGCCTAGTACAACCCTTGGCCCAGAGTAGGCTCTCAAACAAAACAAAAGAGTGAACAATTCAGAAAATATTTGAGGATCCGTTAAGAAATAGTGTGAAAGGCAAAGACTGCACGTGTGAGAAAGGATATGCAAGGTATTAAGAATGCTTTAGCACAATATATAACTATTTCTCAACAAAGAATAAGTTCTTCTGATTAGGACTTCTGTCATTAGGGTATTTTTTTTTTGTACAAAGGACAAGGACATTGCTATTTGCCTCATAATTGGTCTTGTTATTAGCACAAAGATAATAGAAACAATATTGACCTTATATCACCCAAGTTTTGAAGGGCATGTAAATATATTTCAATGAGATTTGGCAAGGATATTATAAATAAGACAAATTGTTACTTTACCCTAATTTTCGATAATTTTATCTCCAAACAATTCTATGTCTATAAACTCACAAATCCTTCAAAATACAACCTCATAAGAGGATCATGAGATTTTTTTTTGAATTTTTTTAGTACTTGACAAATATTTTTATTCTTCCAAGAGACAAATATCATTAATCCTATTATACATACAAAGCAATAGAGAAATTATGTGCTCACTAGCACAGGAATTAGGATAAATTCGATACAGAATTAGAAACAGTTATGCTTCCTAGAATAAAATGATTTCAAACAATATTCCATTTTCTTCACTTTAAGTCTGGGAAAAAAGCATAAAACACTATCAGAAATGACTCTGTGATATATTCCACATTGATATTGGTGTAGGGTCCATGGATTGTCATTTCTGTGGTTTTGTTCATTATTTATTGCTGCGTGATGGGGTAAAGGACACCCCAATTTACAGGGCTGGATACAGAAGGCTCAGTGATTAGAGACAGTTGATGGCCGTGGGGGACACTGGATGCTCCAGCCCAAATGCTCCGGAGTCGGACTGTCACTGGATGCTCACGACCTTTGATCCCTCTTACCACAAGGGCAAATGCAGGTTAAACATTACCACGTACTGGGTTTGTGAGGGATACAGGCTCTGGTTACATGTTTTATAGATATTATTTTATCGAATCCTTACAGCAACCCTAATGGTTTCTGTTACGGCCTCTATTTTATAAGAAACAACTGAGGCACAGAGAAATCCAGGGATCTCCTCAAGCCAGGCAGTGAATAAGCTGTGCGGTCAAAATTCAGAACCTACACCTGTAACCACGGTGCTCCGTAGCCTCCCTGCAGGTTGGAACTTGTCCCATATCACTGTTAAGTTAGGATGACCGCTGTTCACTGCAGCGTGCTGTGAATCCTCTGCCTCTCTCTGTTTGGTATGTCCAATTCCACGTCAACTCTTGATTCTTGACAGGCGGAATAGCATAATGGCTAAGTGTCAGGCTCCTCCAGGGTGCCTCAGGGTCCCTGTGGCCATCCTCAACCTGGATTCCAGATTCTCCTCAGTGGGTATTTCTGCCTTGTCCTTATCCCCAATTCCCTTCAAATTCCCCCACTGACCATCCACCTTACCCCGGCTAGACACCTTAGCTTGACCCTCTTTGGATAGCTGCTAACAGTGCTCAAGTACTTCATGCTCTGGCTTCCAAGCAACCTATTAGGTCTAAACCTACCTTCAGAACCACATGACTGGCGTCATTAGGATCGCAACTCCCGGTCCTCAGTGGCAGAACGCGTGTCTTGACTCACATCTGCACGCTACGTGAGCCACCCTCCATCAGTTCTACAGCTGTAGTTATCTATTGCTGTGGAACAAACCATCGAAAACTGAATGGCTTGAAACAACAATTATTTCTTTGGCCAATGAGTCTGCAATCTGGGCCAGACTTGGCAGGGTAAGTTCATCTGTGCTCCACATGGCATTGACAGGGGTGGCTCAACAGCAGACAGAAGGATCTGTGTTCAAGATAGCTCTTTCACGTGACTGGCAAGTTGGTGCTGGCCGGGAGCTCAGCCAGACAGGGCTCAGGGTAACAGCCTTTGTGTCTCTCCATGTAGACCTGTCCATGTGTTCTGGGCTTCTTTACAGCATGATGGCTGGGCTACAAGAACAAACACCCCCCAAGAGAGAGCCGGGCGGAAGCACTAACACATCTTTTGACCTACTTACTAGTAAAAAACAGAAATGTCACAAATGTCACACAGCATAACTTGCATTCCATGCTATTAGTTGAGGCAGTCTCAAAGGTCTAACTGGGTTGACTGCACCTTTTTGTGGGGAATCGGCAAGGTTCTGGGAGAGTCCATGGGGCAGGAAATGTAGCCACAGCATTTTAGCACATAGAGTCTTTCACATCTACCTCTCAGACTTGCCCATCCCAACGCTCCTCAGCCCCCTTTTCCAACAAAACCACTATTCTCTAGGTCAGTGTTCTCAACTGGGGGTAATTTCTCCCCCCAGGAAATATTTGCTGAAGCCTGGAGACATTTTTCATGGTCACAACGGGGGGCTGAAGGTTATTAGCATCCAGTGGGCAGAGGTTCAGGGATGCTGCTAAACATCCTTGACAGTTTCCCCACAATGAAGAATTATCCAGCCCAAAATGTCAATAGTTACAAGGTTTAAAAACCTTGCCTCAGATTAAGAGCAATCTGATTATTCCTATTTTACCCCAAACTGCACCATGCTTTTTGTGAATGATCTCCAACTATAAATTGGTTGAGAGTAGGCTCTCTGTGGTAATGTTTCTGCATAACTGTTGGATATTCTGAAGATGCTGAGATCATATTATTGTTTTAGTGTCAAATCCATTATGTTCAATTACTGTGTTGATTTATGGGTATTTTGTCTCAGTCAGGAAAAGATACGAACCTACCTTCTAGAATCAATGCAGCATGAATGACTATTCAAACACTGGCCATTTCCTGTCAGGACAAAATGAGGCCAAAGCCAAGCAGGGGGTATGGGAAACACTGCATCGTTTCCTTCATTGCTCACTTAACTCTTCCTGGCAGACCCACGTCGAAGGTTCTGGGCACCAAACAGTAAGTCACAGCAAATATCTAGCCTCGGCTGAGAATTCCTGCGACTTCACCTTCTTCCTTTTGGTTCCAAACTTGTCCCCACATTGACTTCTCTTTTCCCATTTAGCCCTGCTGGAATTTGTTAACCAGGTTTCAGGCTACCTATATTGGGACCGATGAGGCAATCCCAGAAATGGTTTCCCTGGCATCTCAGCTGCAAACATCATGGGCACTTATCTGAAACACTGACCCCTCAGGCCCACCCAGGTTCTCAGGTGCCCACAGCGTATCTTTCTATCCAGAAAATGAGACTGACCAAACAGGTAGAAAGTTCTGACAGAGGAGCTCAGGTGGTTACTTCTTTATCCACACAACTACCAAAAACTGTGCCACAAGTGATCAGAGCAGGGAGCAATTCAAAGCCATCTACACTTGACTTGGAATGTGTGATGATGTTATAAAATAGCTTATATTCCTAATTATGGTTAGGTGAATCCAATAATTAAATTTCAGTTTCTTTCCTAGAGCAGACACTCTTTGGGTAGAGAGACCTGAAAGCATGTATAGAAAATAGAATTGAGAGGAGAGAGAACATATTGGAATAATCTTTACCCCAGATAATCTGTCAAGCTGCTAATACTCATGCTGCAAAAAGTTGGCATTGCCTGTAAATAAATGAGTGCTCCCAGAGTCTTATGCTCCCTCAAGTCAGAAACCCTTGAGAGCTTGTAGGTAGCTCAGCCATTTAAAGTGAAGCAGTTTCGTGTGTATAATGCTTAAGAGCTGAATGCCAATACCAGTTCTTTTCATTTACTGTTTGACTTAAGACAAGCTTCTGATACTTCTGAGCCAGTGTCTTGGGACGGTATTTGTAAAGCTCTGTCACTATAATACCACTAAATTCTGGATAAATTGAAAAAAAAAAAACTTTTTAGTACACTACGTCATTCCCAAGAAAGTAAGAAAAATTCCCCACTGTCAAATAAAATAAGAAGAAGAAGAAGAAGAAGAAGAAGAAGAAGAAGAAGAAGAAGAATAGTAGTAAAGAGGCCATCAGCAGAAATTTAGTGGCAAGTCACCAGCAACTGCTAGGTCTGGAGTTGCGCTTGGGGTAAATGTCAACACCCCAGGCCTGGGGTGGGGGGCTGGAGCTACACAAGGCTGGGAGCTGGACCTGAGACTTCTGAGGCAAGCCAAAAGAGTCTACGCCCTTAGTGAAAGGTTGGGCTCCAAGTAATCACAAGCAAAGGAAGCCCAGCAGAAGCCTGATCTGTCTCTACAAAGGTTCTAGGTGAAGAAAGATTAATAAAGATAAAACAATAATAACAATAACACCCCCAAGAATTGAAAACATCCTTTCACGTGTGTCTGGAATAAGGTTAAAAGCTAAAGGTCTAAAAATATAGCCTAATCGGCTAGAAACACAACACAACAAAATAAATCCAAAGACACAGATGATATCTACGCATACGTAAACACACACACATTCTGAATGACTAGGGACAGTTAGAAGTTCCTTTAAAAAGAACAGTACGGACTCTGGAATCAAACTATTTGGATTCAAGCTCTAAATTTGCTATTTGCCACCTGCGTCACCTTATGTGAGTTAAAAAAAAAAAAAAACCCAAAACGTGTGTATCCTTTACTTTCACCATCTGTAAATGGAACAATGATACTGTCTACCTCCTGGGTTATTGTGAGGATTAAATAAATAGATCTAAAACACGGAGACCCGACATAGTAAAACCTATGAGTTCACTATTAATGTTGCCATCTGCTTCTATTCCACATTGTAGCACAGACGTAGATAGCATCTTAGGACAAGAAAAGGTATCGTCATTCACATATAATGTGGCTGCCTTCACAGATCATTCAAAAAGTGTGTGAAAATTTATTCGAGTTATGATTAATACATTTATTATTTATTAATATATGTATATATTATCAAATTATTTATTATATTATAAATTAATATACATTTATTAGAATTACTAAGAGGGCTTACCATAATGGCTAACTATAAGCATTATATAAGAGGCACTGATAACAGATGAAAAATTCAATCCTGAAATGTACAAAACGTATTATTCATGAGCAAGTTCAGTCTAACTCAGAAATGCAACTTTACTGTGATAAATTATTTTACCTATATGAATTATAAATATTTATGTTTATAAGGCATCAGGTTTGGGAAACATGTCTTAGATAATTGTGGGAATTTATTAAATATGGCCTGGAGTTAATGATGGTACATAATTGTGTTTACTGTGAACCACCTTGAAGTGAAATGAAATTAACTCAGTTGATTCCTTCTTGTCCTTTCTACCACTAAACCGAACTAGGATCTTGGGCTATTTTTTTCCCACTGCAGCTACACGGAAGGGCATGAATTACACAAACACGCTTCATGGACTTTCCAAGCCTAAGCCTCATGTTTGCTCTTCACCACAATGTAATGCTGCCTCATCAGATTAGACTACGTAACTTCCCAAGGTTCTTTCCACACCATAAACCAGCTGATTCATACAACCATAAAACTACTGATGTATTTCTAGAATCATATCCCAAGAAATATTAAAGATCGCATTCTTCAGAATTCAAAAATGAAAGAAAATAAAAGACCATTCACAGACAAGTGATGATAGTGTCCCAAGAACTAAGGTCTGTGATTAATCTGCATTTGTACTATAAAAAATACATTTTAATTCGACCACAAAAATAAGCTAAAACCACAGAAATAAAGAAAACATTTTGTACAGTTTATTTAATCAAAATTAATTTTTAGCAAAGTTTTAAAAGTGTATCTACCAACCTCCTAGGTAAACATGTCTGCTACTTAAGCAACCTCATTCTATCTGGTATCACTGATGTTGATTACATGGATACTATTATTAACAAAGGACTTTCAACATTTTCAACCTTATTTAAAACCTTCAGTTCAAAACTATTAGCCTATGTTATTCATATATAATGAAGTCACCACCAAGTCCTGAGATTAATGGATAATTTTTCTACTGAGAGTGCGATTTCAAGTTTTATCACTTCCAGACTTACCATAAAACACAGAACTTCTGAGGTCCCTTAAAGTTACTAACAGATTCTAGAACAGTAATAAAATTACACCCATATTAACAGTCTGACACCTACACAGCTTACCCTCTCTACATAATTAGAAAACAAAAAGTAAAATATTAACCAAAATACAATTTCTAATACAATAAATGCAAACGCCATTTATGGACATAGTGTTTGCATCTTAGTGGCCATCCTCCAAGACTTTACGACTATAATAATGTTAGCATTACCCCTTGCCTCATTTCAAATTGCCACACAGAACAAACAGTTTTGGAAACATGAAGGTTTGTTCACTGAGTATGCATATTAGTAATTTGTATTTATCCATATCATTCAGATCAGCTTTAAAATGTCAATATATTAATAACACAACTGCAGGTTGATTTGAAGAAGATCTAATAGAAAAAGCTAATCTCAGAAGACTTAAAAAGAAAACTGAGAACCAATATGCAAAATTAGTTTAAAAAAAGGACAATTAATAGAAATTAATCATTTGGAAAATGATTATTTCATCCATATATTTAAACTTTTGAAGGGAAAAAGCATTTGGGGCTAAAGTTACTTATCTTAGTTTCTTTATAAATCAAACCATAATATAATGCCTGTTCCTATATTCATTTTAAATATTTTTGGATCAATAGTTTAAACTCAATAAGAACATACTAAAAATCGTACAAGGCAGGTAATCTTGAAACAGAAATAGATCATTTCAGATGATTAGAAGGTGAAAAGTGGCAACAACATTTACCATTTGCTTCCTCTTGTATTTTAGGTTGATGATTTATTTGCATTTCTGCAAAAATAAAAGTGAAGTACAGTTAATAATAGATTTGTCTGATGATATTGTAAGTGGGAGAAAATGAAGGGTGAGTTAACTCTTTAATGGTAGCCAAATCCTTAGGTTGATTTGTAACTTACATAGGCATATAATGTTGCCAAGACACATCTTTACATGTGCTTTTATTTTCACTGTGAGAAATAACTATACATCTGATACAAAGGTAAACTATCAAAAGGGACATTCTGGGGACAACTGAGGAATGTTCCATGATATCCAGTTGTATCAAGATCATCTTGTAATATTCCATTGTATGTATGTATGTATGTATGTATATATATATATGTATATGTGTGTATATGTATATATACATATATATCACATCTTCTTTATCCATTCATCAGTTGATGGACACTTGGGCTATTTTCATAAAGACAGAGAGAGGCAAACCAAGAAACAGACTCTTAACTAGAGAGAACAAAGTGATGCTTGCCAAAAGGGTGGTGGGGAGGGAATGAGTTAAATGGGTGATGGCGATTAAGGAGGGTATGTGGGATGAGCATTGAGTGTTGTGTAAGTGATGAATCACTGAATTCTACTCCTGAAACCAATATTACACTGTATATTAACTGACTGGAATTTAAATAAAAACTTTTCAAATAATCATCTTGTATTTTCTTCTCCTGAAGATTTCATTAATCCTCACCTTGAAGACAGAGTTCAATTTCTGAATGAATTACACCCTGAGACATAAAGGGAAGCCATCTAAGGAAAAGAAAGAAAAAAGAAAGAAGAAAACAAGAAAGAAAATTAATTTTTTTCTCAATTTTTCCAATAAGCTCAATTCTATACTAATTTTGAACATGAAAAGGTAACTATTAAAAAAAACAGCTTTTTATAAAGTCAAACAATCCAATCTACCGTGTACTCCTGATTGTGGTAAGAACGATATCATAACCGTGGCTTGAAGAATAGAACATGTAAATTGCTAAACCTGCTAACCACCTACTTCTCCGGGTTTATCAGTGCTCAGTCACAACACTCGTAAACGCACCTGGGGCTCCAGCAGAGAACTGCCCCACCAAGCTGTGATGAAGGCAAGGGCTAGTCTAAGACTGAACATCATACCTGGGCTAGGCTAGAAAGGGTGGCCCACCCATTGGCCCAGAAAAAGAAGTTCCCTCATTTTCATACATCTTCTATGGAGGTCTCTATCTTGCTTTCACATGACTTCCTCTAATATCTTTTCCTCAGTGTCTTAAAGAATAACGGTATTACCCTAAAACTTGATGAAAATATTACCACTTTGGAAAATGTGCTTATGCTAAATAATAGCTCATCCTGACAACTTCCCTCTAAATCAGCCAAACTTCTGTGTTAGAAGCTCCATGTCGTTGAAAAAGCCAAGGCTAAACTCAGAAAACCAACGTTATCATTTTCTGGCTTTGTGACATTACCCTCTTAAAGCTTCATTTCCTCGACTAAGTTATCTGTCTCACAGAGCTGCTGTGAAGCTGAAGTCAACAGTCACGTAAACATACTTTATGGACTATTAAGTGGTACATAAATGTTACTATTATATCATAATGAGCACAGTTATTGTTATCTCACAAACATACTTCCATTCCTTCCATCCGTCTATTCAATAAGTGTTTAGAAAGTGCCTTCTGTGGGGCGCCTGGGTGGCGCAGTCGGTTAAGCGTCCGACTTCAGCCAGGTCACGATCTCGCGGTCCGTGAGTTCGAGCCCCGCGTCGGGCTCTGGGCTGATGGCTCAGAGCCTGGAGCCTGTTTCCGATTCTGTGTCTCCCTCTCTCTCTGCTCCTCCCCCGTTCATGCTCTGTCTCTCTCTGTCCAAAAAATAAATAAACGTTGAAAAAAAAAAAATTTAAAAAGAAAGTGCCTTCTGTGCACCAGGTCCTTTGCTAAGTGCTGGGGACACAGGAAGAACAATAGAGACAGGGAGCCTGAGCTGAAGGAGTCTCGGTGTGAAATGTGGAAACAGACATGTAAAGGTATCGATGTACAAAGAGTTGTAGGTGGATGTACAGAAATACTTGCAGATATTGTAGGAAGAGAAAAGGAGGCTGACCAAGCCTGAATGGCAACAATGGGGGAAGTACAAAGGAATGAAGAACAAACAAATGTCGACAAAGAGGTGATACTTGATCCGAAGGGCGGAGGGTAAGGAGAGGTCTGACAGGCAAACCAGAGATTGGGAAGGGCATCACAGGGAGAGAAAACAGCATCGGCAAAGGTACACAGACAAGGTTCCACGTGGCTGAAGCACAGGAGGCTGCTGGGAAGGACACGGGGGCAAAGGGGAGTGGACCCCGTGTGAGGGTCACTGAAGGGGAGGTCACTGGAGCTGCGAGTGTCGAGTGATGCAGAGGTGGGGCTGCGGGACTCACTCCACCACTCTGGTCTTGAAATCGCCAGAAGATGCTAACAGGCAGGGTAAAAAGGTAGACTGTGTTCTCCTCAGCTCTCAGGACAGCTCATCTCTCTGTTTTTCCAAAGCTCTGAGAGCTCCTATTTCCTTCTGACCACTTTCACTCACAGTGCTCTTTCTTTCCCTTTTCTGAAATCTAGTAACACGTATAACTTACTTTATGCGTTTATTTAGCCCGATTATGCAATTTTGCTTTCTTTTGGTTTATGTATCCTGTCTTTGCAGCAAGATGGTCGTCTCCACAGTTTCCCCAATAAGCCAGAACAAAGGAGGTCAACTTTATGTTGAAGAACATAGTCTTTGGATTTCACACACGGTCAGACTGCCTGGCTCCACACTGCTTAGCCACTGATTAGCACTCTTCGTCTCTGTGAGCCTCGATTTCTTCATTTGTAAACTGTAGGTAATAATGGTGGCTACACAATAGGGATACAAGATTAGATACATAAATTTATCACGGTATCTGATGTGTGCCAAATGGCCACCAAATATCTGTCACTACTGTATCTTCTCCAGTACTTTGTACTTAGCTGGAGTTACAGTTCCATTTGGGGTGACTGCCATGCCCCAGCTTTGCAAATATGTCATAAAGAAGTAGACCGTGAACACTAACCTTTACACCAGAAGTCCCGCCTCTCATCGTAGCTGACTGGGGCAGATAGGGACACCTGATCCATGCTTACTCAATCGGTCTTCATATTTTCACACAAGAGACACAGAAACTGTCATCAGAAGGCACGGACAATGGAGGCTTCACAGCATCTGTATGTTAAGGCCGGGTGGTATTTTGGAGCCCAAGCCAAAGATACGGCAGAGAAAAGCCTGAGCACAGAGAGAAGAAGCTGGTGTAGAGAGGCAGAACAAACATGTTCAGTGAAGAGACGCTGTGGAAATGCAAACAGAGGGACTGGCTCTCTGATGACTTTCTAATTTACAATGTCCAGCTTTACTTCTTTATTGATGGCTTCCACGAGAGTCACCTTCCAAGTTGCCCTTTCTAAAATTAACTTCAGTGAACTCCTCATCCTTGCAGCAAACCAGGCTTTATCGACTGACCAACTGAAATTTTCAAAGTCATACTGTCATCTTGTCTTTCGTTTTGTCCGTGCATGGAAGGTCCCTAGTATGGCTTCTCTTTTTTTTTTTTTTTTTTTTTTTGTTTGTTTGTTTGGTGTTTGTTTTTTTTTTTTTTTTTTTTTTTTTAGAAGATACACGGCTAGGGGCGCCTGGGTGGCGCAGTCGGTTAAGCGTCCGACTTCAGCCAGGTCACGATCTCGCGGTCCGTGAGTTCGAGCCCCACATCAGGCTCTGGGCTGATGGCTCAGAGCCTGGAGCCTGTTTCCGATTCTGTGTCTCCCTCTCTCTCTGCCCCTCCCCCGTTCATGCTCTGTCTCTCTCTGTCCCAAAAATGAATAAACGTTGAAAAAAAATTAAAAAAAAAAAAAAAAGATACACGGCTAAAGCAAGGCTGTGGCCCTGAAAGCTACTGAGACTTTTGAGTACTGGAAATCTACTAATCTGTGTATATGCTAATTCCCTCTGGTTTGTTCCAGGTATGGATTTCTTAACTTGAAATCACCAAGACTATGAACTCTTAATTCCCATCAGTCACCATAATTTCTATGATGCTAACGGTTTTATAGTGTCATTAGATACTGACTCATGAACTCTGTCTAGGTAACAGAACAAGATAAATCTTAGTTGCTGTGGATGATGCTTATTTGCAGCACAGGCATGTTTTCTTCTGAAAAATGGCTCTACCTAGCTGCCTAGGTCTGTGTCCGCACCCATTCCTTAATTTCTGTCCCAGAATGGGCCACAAAAGAAACTGAGAGGATTAACCAAGACTAGTTGTTGAGGACTGTGAACCATGTTTTTGCATTAGGATGTGAAAATTCCCCCCAATCCAGTGAACGGAGGAAAATATTGGAGCAGTATGGCTTGAGGAGCATGATGATATTAAAGTAATGGAATAAAAGGTAAGCAGGAGGAGCCTGCTTGCCCAAGAACAAACACCACACACGTTTTGCAGCCACCAGCAGAAGCATGCTTAAATACCCCCAGACCACCAGGGGCTTCCCTTTCGCTGGCTAGCTAGAAAATACAAACACAGAAACAAAAGAAATTTCTCTAGCCTTTTAAGGTTAAAGTGGGACAACCATGGAATATGTATGAGTGATGTCGCCCTTAAATATGTGGGCTGTTTTTGGGGGGAAGGGGCATAAAAAGGTGACACAGAGGCGATTTTGTCTGAGATATATTTTAGATATGGCCACCATTCACTCACATCGAAAACGGCAGAAGAAATACTAAATGCTTGTAAGAAGGTTCTACGTCTCCACCCCCATCCCGAAAAATGAGCAAGACTCATCCCTGCGCCTCATTCTGTCAGTTTCCCACCATCACCACTTGTCACTTCCATACTGAAGAATGGCTCGAACTGACAAAAAGAGCCCGGAAATCTGCAGCAGCACAAATACATGCTCAGAATAGCAAGAAATGATTAATAGTGGCCTCTTTCAGGGGAAAAAAAATCAGTAAAGTTAAGTGATTGCTCACTGTCTCGTGATAATTTTTATTATTTTCTCCCTATAAAAATAGTATTTTACATTTCTGTATTTTGTCAAAATTTCAGTGTCCTTTCTTATCGATCATTTCCCCTATTTCCCAGAAAGGGAAAATAAAACTCTTAGTACATAAGCCGAATTATTTTCAAAATAAACAAATACATAAACAATTTTTACTGAAACACCTGAGGATGTTACAGAGGAAACTGATATAAAGAGGAGGAGACCTCTAAAGTTTCTTCCACTGCTTTTTATTAGTCCTCCCTCCCTTCTTGCTACTCCTTTTTCCCTCCCTCCTTCTCTCAGTTCCTTCCTTCCTTCCTTCCTTCCTTCCTTCCTTCCTTCCTTCCTTCCTTCCAGTATTGGCCAAGTCTGTGCTTGGTGCAAGAAACCATGTTGGACAATAAAAACAAATGTATGAGAAGTTTAAGAAGATTATCATCAAGTACCTGAGACGAACACATTCGTAAACAATGACAGTGGATGACGCTGTGTGCTAAGTATTGCACAGAGGTCTAAGTAAAGCTCTAAAGAACTGTAAAGAGAAACACTTCTGGTTGGGCAAGCAGAGAATGCTTCGTGGCATGGACAGCATTGTATACTGAGCCTTGAAGGATAAGGATTTCACCAAGCAGAGGAAAGAATAAAATGAGCTAAGACATGTGCGGTAAGAGAGTATTAATGTCCCTGGAGAATGTCTAGGGAAGAGAGCAAAATGCACTTTATTAGGGAGAATTAGGAGAGAAGACTAGAAAGGTTGTTGGGGAGACAGGAGGGGTAAACTCATTTTACACGTGGCACTACAAACTAACACCTTAACACATAGCTGGCCTGGGTGTAACACTTCCCTTGTCCACTATGGTGATGTGAAGAAACGTGCCCTTTAAACTGGGCTGCCCTGAGTCCCTTCCTGACCCTCTCCACAAACTCAATCCTGCTCTGTCTATAACTTAGTTTATGATTCATTCACGAATTCTTCAAATTTAGCACACGCTTCCTGAGCACCTACAACATTCTGGAGTAAGTCTGTCCTACGGACACTGAGGGTGTTGATGACCCCCTTCTAAGGGCATGGACCTTCATGTGTGATTTCCTCGGAAGACACGCCAGAAAATAAACACCAGAACTGGCACAGGCAGCTAAGCACGGAAGATGCTTTGTGAATGATCATGACGGGATGGTAGACAGGGGATCATCAACCTTGCTTCCGTTTAAGAGCCTCTTGCGTCTAATGCAGCCCTGCCAATGTCTGAGCCACAGAGATGAAACCGCAGAGACTGCGCCCCTCTCTGCCAGATGGTGAAGACACAAAAGTCCCAGTTGGGGTTAATCAACCAGTAACGTGAGAGTTTTTCAAGACCGAGATATCCCGAGACAAATAAACCGTTTATTGACACAAATATCTATACCAGTGGAATATTACACTTCTGGGCTCACTTTAAGAATCACTCTTGGGGCGCCTCGGTGGCTCAGTCGGTGAAGCCTCCAACTTCGACTCAGGTCACGATCTCGTGGTCCGTGGGTTTGAGCCCCGCGTCGGGTTCTGTGCTGACAGCTCAGAGCCTGCAGCCTGCTTCAGATTCTGTGTCTCCCTCTCTCTGCCCCTCCCCTGCTCATGTGCTCTCTCTCTCTCTCTCAAAAATAAACATTAAAAAAAAATTTTAGGGGCGCTGGGTGGCTCAGTCAGTTAAGCGTCCGACTTCCGCTCAGGTCACAATCTCGTGGTCCGTGAGTTCGAGCCCCGCGTCAGGCTCTGTGCTTACGGCTCAGAGCCTGGAGCCTGCTTCAGATTCTGTGTCTCCCTCTCTCTCTGACCCTCCCCCGTTCATGCTCTGTCTCTGTCTCAAAAATAAATAGACGTTAAAAAAAAAAAAAAAAAAAAAAAAGAATCACTCTTACGGTATTGTATTAATACTTCAAAATATGTATTAAGTGATAATTTTGTTTATACATGTCTTATACATATTTAGACCTTTTAGATTCCATGTTCTAATGCCCAATTCTTCATTTAAGGTGATTTGCCTTAGGGCTTATAGTGTCTTCATTAATGCATGCCCTTCAGTTCAGTTCAGTTCAGTAGGTATGTAACTTTAAGCTACTGTATTTCAGGATATACGGTAGGGATTGAATGGAAACATAAGACATAAGTCTGGCCTGAAGAAAGTCTTGTGAGAGCTAGAAGTCACATAGACATAAATACACAAATACAACTACGGAAAGTGAGTGCTGAGTTAACATTATGTACTTTGGTAAAAATAGGGAAGGAAGGGAAAGTTGGCCCAACCTGAAGCTTTAGGAGAGACCCCCTGGTACAGGGGACACAACCTCGTGTTGATTCACGAGTAAACAGAGTGAGAGCCCACAAGACTCCAGGCACCAGGAGAGGACCAGAAGCTGGGCAAACTCAGGTGGCACAGCACCAGCTGAGAGGAACATCCAGGGCCGACCAGGAGCGGAGAAGCACGGAGTCTCCCCCAGGGTGCGCGAGGCTGGCGCGAGCTGCAAAGGGTGCTGTCTCGAGGGTGTGACAAAGGCCTCCTTACCCACTAGGCTCAAATGCCTGCCTCGCATGCCTGCAGGGCTCACGATTATTTTAATGGAGCAACAGACCCTGTTTTCGACAATCAGACGATGTTCAGGATTCCGAAATGGTGGATGTGGGCCTTGAGTGGAGGCAGCATTCCATTTACAGAAAGTACCCAGGATTTGCTGATAGTCTAGTCTACCCAGAGAGGAGAGCTTTTGCAGTCTTCTTTTCTTCCACTTTTACATAAAGGAAATGATCTCAACCTTCCTAAAAAAAAAAAAGAAAAAGAAAAAGAAAAGAAAAAAGAAAAAAAACCTGACTGGAAATGAGGCTGGAACACTTTAAAAGTGTTAGCTGCGATACCAACTCTGAGGAACACTGTGCAGCATCCTGTCCTTATTCCTTAGGATAATACGCCTCAGGGTCACTCCACCTATCTGACCACAATTTGCTTCTGAGGGGACAAAGCAGGTCACGCTGTTCTGCCTTGGCAAGTCAAGTTAGAGAGTTTTTCAAAATATCATTTATTTGTATTTAACATTTCAATTTTTCCTCCATAAATCACCTTCTATTTAGAACTGCCCTTAGGTGGGTCTTTATTTCACCTAACCTGCTCCCACAAGCTAATGCCAATTTCATTTCCGAAGCCAGTGAGGAGTAATGAAGGCAGCACTGAGAGGTTCTTGGCCCTCATTGTCCTCAGGCTGAAGAACTCTGCCATTAACCATTTGTGAATCTAGACCCACCTAGGTCAAGTGGGTTGTCCAATATATTGGTAAATAACATTGTTTCTATTAAAAGGTAGATACTAACTTCTTTTCGGTGATGTCAATATTAAAAGTCTATACACATGCATGCACACACATGTAGAAGTCTGGTAACATACAGAAAAATCTGGAAACCTCTAATTTAATGCTAATAAATCTTGCGGTGGATAGTACATCGTGACAGCCACTCAAATAGTGTACTCGATTCAACAGGGCCCCCAAATACTCATGTCCACCCAGAAGCTCAGAACGGACCTTATGTGAGGATAGGCTCTTTGCGGATGCAATAAATTAAGGCGAGGTCATACTGGAGCAGGGTGAGCCCCCGTCGAATGGCTAAGTCCCCATAAGAAGAGAAGTGACACATTGGGGCGCCTGGGTGGCGCAGTCGGTTAAGCGTCCGACTTCAGCCAGGTCACGATCTCGCGGTCCGTGAGTTCGAGCCCCGCGTCGGGCTCTGGGCTGACGGCTCAGAGCCTGGAGCCTGCTTCCGATTCTGTGTCTCCCTCTCTCTCTGCCCCTCCCCCGTTCATGCTCTGTCTCTCTCTGTCCCCAAAATAAATAAACATTGAAAAAAAATTTAAAAAAAAAAAAAAAAAAAAAGAGAAGTGACACAGAGACACATACATAAAGAAAACAAATGGCCACGTGACCGCAGAGGCAGAGATTAGAGGGACGCAGCTCTCCACCAAGGCTACCAACCGGTCACCGGGAGCTACAAGAGGCACGGAAAGCTCATTCCCCAGAGACCGCAGGGGGAGCACGACCCCGCTGATACCTGAATTTCAGACTTCTGGCGTCCAGAACGAGGAGAGAACAAATTCCTCGTGTTTTAAGCCACCAAGCTTGTGGGGATTTATTGCGGCGGTCATAGGAAACTAATACAAATAGTAAATTAGAGTATTTACTTCAGTTCATGGTCAGATGATTTAGACACAAATTTTGCTCACCCCAAACTCAAACCGCCAACCCTTGTGCAGAAAGGGTAGAAATTCAGCGGTGTGTACTCTTATCTATGCGAAATGTACAAAAAGCAGAAAAATAAAATCCTCAGGTATAGAAATAAAACAAAACCATAAGGATGTGGGTGTCGAGTTGAAGAGGAGAAAAGAAAAAAGAAAAGGAAACGCAAATGCTCGCAGGAAGCGTCTGTGATGCACAAAAGCATCCTCTTCCTGTAGGTGTGCTTTCTAGTTCACGTTTTCCCGCTCAACTTATAAAAGGAACGAACGCTCGGTGGTCTTTCTCTCGGCCCTAATTCAGCTGTGCTGCACATTCTGGTCCTGTGAGGGAGCATCAGAAGCGTACGGAGATTTTCTTTCCGTTTCCCCTGTGATGTATACACTTGAGCGTCTCTGCTGCCTGCACCCCAGAACTCATTAGCCGTCATGAATGCACCCGGCACCCCACGGCGGCCGGCTCCCCATCAGGCCTGAGAGGAGGCCGGGCAGTCCCGAAAGAGAAGAGGTCCGTCCAGCTCCTGCGTGCAGCGTGGGTCTCCCGTCCTATTAGAGCGGCCTTCCAGACTCACACCTGCCTTGCTGACAATAAGCTGTCCTTGACCTTTCACATGCAGAGAGAGGCTCTGAAGGCACAGAAGCAACCGCCCGGCAGCTGCCGCGAGGTCCTCTTCTGTTGTAGAAAGGAGCCTGCTGGGCCTGGGTTCTATTCTTGGTGCCGCTACTGTTCTGCTTCTTTGAGAATTAAGAAAACAGGATCTGCCGCATCTTTTCACACCGACAGACAGGAGGGAGTGATTTTTGCAACTCCCTTTCCTCATCAGGGTGTCGTGTGAATGGGCATCAGCTACCATTTTCTCAGGACCTATTACTGTGAGCGGGACACCAAGTATCATCAGTCGGTTGTGTCGGAACGGTGCGTATCTGTTGTGTCACTTTTGGTCAGTTCGCGTATTTCGTAATGAAACTCTCTTCAGCCTCAATCCGGTGAAACTACATTTAGCCATCACTTGCGTTTCTTCGTTCCAGACAAGGATGTATTAGCTTAGTGCAGACATGACCTAAGGTGGTGCAGGGAGTGATGGTGGAGGCAGTGGGGGTGACGGTGGCCAGGGGCTGGCAACACTGATGACAGGGTACGTACCTGTAGGCCTGAACGGTGTGATGAACACATCTAAATAACCCTGAGAAGAGTTCACATTTAAAAAAGAATCAGGGGCGCCCGGGTGGCTCAGTCGGTTAGGTGTCCAACTGCGGCTCAGGTCACGATCTCACGTCTGCGGGTTCGAGCCCCGCGTCGGGCTCTGTGCGGACGGCTCGGGGCCTGGAGCCCGTTTCGGATTCTGTGTCTCCCTCTCTGTCTACCTCCAAAAAATAAATATTTAAGAATTTTCAATAAAAATAAAAATAAATCAACTGTATTAATGTGCCAAAGTATACCAGAACCCAAGAAGAATATCGTAGATGAATCACTCCCTAGCCTTTGTGATGCGAGGAATAAAATACAGCTTCCCTTCTGCCCCTGTGATGCCTGTATGCTGCAGGTGGGAGAGGTTGGGAGGTGACACTCAGTCCCTTCCAGCATATTTGTCACTCAGCAAATGGCGGTTCTGTGTATATGCTATGTTCTGAAAAAGCACTGGGAGAAGGAGAAGTGTTTCTGGTGGGGCCAGTTAGGTCATGCTGGCAGGAGAATTTGAATAGGAACTTAAAGGAAGAATGGGCCTTCCTGAGTGAAAGCCAGCAAACTCCAAGGGACAGAAGCAAAATGGAACAGAACTTGTTCCAGCAACGAGAGATGGTCTAATATCACCGAGATCTGGCAAGAGGACAGTTATGAAAACAAATGGGGGAGGGTGGGAATGGAGTCAAAGCCTTCAATGGAAAGGTCATGAGGCTGTTTTGGTTTGTTTGTTGGTAGGTAATAGAGATCACTGACGATTTTTGAACAGGGGAATGACGTCATTGAAACACTGTCTTAGGAACAACATCATCCTTGCATTTTTTCTGTTTCTTGAAAACTTTCAGGACAAAACTGTTGCAAGAAGTACTTAAGAAAATTCTAAAACGGAGCAGGAGAAAAATGAAAGAGGAAAAGATAAGCTAAAGTCAGAATGATGCTTGTGTCAGAGCCGGATTAGCTGGAAAGGGCCTCAGCAGAGTCAGAGTCCTAAGAGAGTGGCCAGCAGGGAGGACCAGTGAGAAGGAATGAAGACAGTCCAGAACCTACCGCGACAGTCTAGTCCAGGGCACAACCGGAATAAAGGAAGCGATAACAGAAAAGGAGGGGTGTGTTAAACAGGCCCTGTGGAAAGGAACTGACTGAATTCAACGACTACAAAGGCCCAAGAGAGGGACAGCCCGCTGTGGTTCCCACTGCTCCTGCTCAGTTAGTCGCCCCCAGTCATCTCTGGCTTGCAGTTTTTAGTGGCACGCATTTACGATTTTTTAGTTGAATTGACTCACTGTCTTCTGCTCTGTTTTTGGCTTCGCAATTCAAGTTGCAGTTGTTCTGACGTCTCCGAATCTGCATGCCTGAACCTAAAAGCCATTCTTTGTCTATATATTTTTTTGCCTCGTTTCCTGTTGATTATCTACGATCTGTTGAAAGAAGGCCGTAGGGCCCCAACATTGAGGATTCAAAATTGCAAACAGAACCCCAGGTTTCCTCCTCCATGTCCACAATAGATTGGAGTTTTGTGTAGAACCCTATCGTAATTCAATCCCATTCCTGGGTCTGGGGCCCACCCTCTTCGCTGTGGTGAGAACCAAGCATCAATACCCAGCTGGGAGCTTCCGGAGAGAGAAGACTCAAGGGCCTAGAGAGCAAGGCTTGAACCTGGAGGCAGTAGGACCAGGTCAGAAATGGCTATCAAAGGACGGGGAGTGGGCGGGGATGAGACCGATGGTACTTAAGGATACAAACTAGCAGGGAGCAGTAAGCAAGCCACAGAGACCTAATGCACAGTGCCATGAATACAGACAATATTGTACGTAATGGTGTGACGTAATCAACATCGTTCCAAAGGCAATCGTAGTACGATATACAAAAGTATCAAAATATCACACTGTATACCTTAAATTTACACAATGTTATATGTCATGGGGCTCAAGGGAAAGCCTAAGTTATCTAGACTTTAATCTTTGTCTTTCACAGGTTCAATTCCGAGAGTTCTTGCCACAATTCTCGCTAAGTTCCCTTATGAAATTGGTATAACACTACAATTTTAAGTAATGGAAGTAAAGTAAAGCCAACATTTAAACAAACATTCCCATGATGGAGGTAAAAATTTCCAGGATTAAACTTTTGATCCTCGTGTGATATACAGAGCACACCGAAATAGTAAGAAACGACGATAAGATTTCTTTGCAATGCTTAGCGATAGGTCATTCAAACAATCAACGAGTAAAGATGATGTGGAATACTGGGTAAGCGACACAAACCCCCGCACCTGAACGCACACCGGCTCACGCACACACAGCATTACCCACATCGCAGCACACTCTTTGAGGTACCAGAGGGACCAGCACTACCTTTCACAGGTGAAGACGGGCTCGGGCGCGGCACCAGGCTCTCTGGCCACGACCTTGTCACAACACCAGTACTGGGATTTGTCACTGGCCTCACAGCGCAGCAGCACCTTCTGAAGTTTGCCGAGTCACACTGCTTCCACTTGCCACGTATCGATCTGGTGCAGGAGGCAGAGAAAAGCCCCACGGAAATAACATGAGTCCGCACACGGCAAATGCGGGCAGTAAGAGGCCGAGGACGGCCAGCAGCAGCCCGGTACTTTAGAAGAGATAATGTTACCACAGTTAGCATCAAAAGGGAAAGAAGGAAAGAAGAATAAGCAAGTTACTTTTATCTATCAAAATAAAATTCTGTGGTTTTTTTTCTCTTCTGCAGTTTTATTTTACCCATTTGTGGTAGTTTCTAATGTAAGACATAAACCCTTCTACAAAGGCTTCTGGTTTGTGGCTTTTCTCTTACTCAGATTCCCGCTCCTGTGACAGTTTAGTAGGTGGTCAGATTGAAAACCATGAGCCCTAATATGCAAAACCAGTTTTGTTTCCATGAATGTTGATATATTTGGAGACATGTAGAAACAAATTTTCCCTTTCCTTCCTTCCTTCCTTCCTTCCTTCCTTCCTTCCTTCCTTCCTTCCTTCCTTCCTTTTCTTCCTTCCTTCCTTCCTTCCTTCCTTCCTTCCTTCCCTCCTTCCTTCCTCCTTTCCTCTCTCTTCCTTCCTTCCTCCCTTCCTCTCTTTCTTCCTTCCTCCTTTCCTCTCTCTTCCTTCCTCCCTCCCTCCCTCTCTTCCTTCCTCCCTCCCTTCCTTCCTTCCTCCCTTCCTCTCTCTTCCTTCCTTCCTCCCTTCCTCCCTCTTTTCCTTCCCTCCTTCCTTCCTCCCTTCCTCTCTCTTCCTTCCTTCTTCCTTCCTCCCTCCCCCCCTTCCTTCATTCCTTCCTTCCCTCCCTCCTTCCTTTCTCCCTCCCTCCCTCCCTCCTTTCCTTCCTTCCTTCCCTCCTTCCTTCCTCCCCTCCTCTTTCTTCCTCCCTCCCTCCCTTCCTCTCTCTTCCTTCCTTCCTCCCTCTCTCTCTTCCTTCCTTCCTTTCTCCCTCCCTCTCTCTTTTCCTTCCCTCCTTCCTCCCTCCCTTCCTCTTCTTTCCTTCCTCCGTCCCTCCCTTCCTTCTCTCCTTCCTTCCTTTATCCCTCCCTCCGTCCTTTCCTTCCTTCCCTCCTTCCTTCCTCCCTTCCTCTCTCTCTTCCTTCCTTCCCTCCTTCCTTCCTCCCTTCCTCTCTTTCTTCCTTCCCTCCTTCCTTCCTCCCTTCCTCTCTCTCTTCCTTCCTTCCTTCCCTCCTTCCTTTTTTCCATGCTTCAACACATCCTCTCCTGTACTTTCCTCTGTAAATAATACATAGAGCACGTTCTCAGGCTTGTTGTGGAAGGGCATCCTGGAATCTTCATTCCTAAACAGAGTCACTTTGTCGTGTCAAACACTCACTGACGTTTCTAGAGAGCGGTAGGACCTAAAGGACGTGCTATTCTGGTTGGAATCAAAAGACCTCCTTCACACATTACTTCTTCATAGATTCTTGTTGAGAAAAACCACCTAAAATTACCCGAGGAAAGGGTCATGAATTTAATCAAGTCCGCAATGATCCCAGAAATGACAGTTGACTACTAGCCACTGTTAACCCTACTTTGTGGTAAAAATACAAATCCAGTACGGCTTTGTGTTTCCTATAGGGGTTACGTGGTCTTACCAGCTGCCACACTGTTACCAGTTTGAATTTCAATGTTATATTTGAAGACCTACTGCCTGGCTGTTAACTCTTGATGCCGTACTTGTTATTAATGGAAATCTTTAGGCCAAACTCACAACATTACTAGTCCAGGGATGTTTCTGTAAACCAGACTACAACTGTGCGTGTTCTCAGGTGCGCCTGGACAGCCTTCTTGTGCCTCAATCGCCAGTGAGCCTTTACGAGGGACATTTCACAATACACATCACCGGTTGCGGGAGATGTGCTTGAAGCCCCACCCACTGTCTTCTAGGTCCCTTTCTGGTCCCCTGCTGCTTTGGTAGATAACTCAGGCATGCTGACAGCTTTCTTCCTCAATCCCCTGTCTCACTGCCTCTTTGCCTGAGGGCTTCCCCCTTGTGGGACAGGCTTGAGGGGTGTCCTGCAGAGTTTCTCAAGGTCCCTAGCAAGAAGGAATTCTAGGTCATTAATGTCCCTATCTTGACTTTTCTCTCTTTCCAGCCTCATTTTGTCTACTCCTTCATTCCAAAGGTATTCACTGCGACTGTCCCCCAAATAAATCCCCGGTACCCCAGTCTTTGTGTTATGGTCTGCTTTGGAGCAAATCCAAACTATAATACATCAAGGTCCAGAAAGATTGCCTGACTCGGCTTTCTGGTTACTTCTTGTCTCTTAAACTAACTTTGGTTCTGAAGGTAGAATTAAATTAGGTCTGTTACATATGTTGCTGTCTCTTGGTTATCCACTGGACCCTCTGCAGAGAAGATGACAATACCAGCACCATCAGTGGCTAAAGATGTGAGCTGTGGCTCATGTAAAACCACTCTGGTAATAAACCAGAAGACTGTTGTCACAGCTTCTGAACTGCAAAACTCTTGACATCATTTGGCATTCCCATTCCATTCCATTCGTTGAGGAAAACAACAGAAAAATATGAAATCTAAAATGAGCCAGGGAAGAAAAATACTTTCGTATCTCTGATGGTGAACTTCAAAACATACAACTAAACCCACATTTTTCCCCTGAAGTACACGCTGATGGCAATTGTACCTCCTGGCTGATTTTAATCTCATCCATAATGCGCCCTTCCCATTCTCTCGTAAATGCTACATACAGTGATGGACTGAAGATCCATCGTGAAGACGGCTTGTGAAATCAGCACACGCAGCCCGACGTGACGCAGCACACAGAGAGACCGACTAGCTGGCACCCAGGAGAGATGGGCTTCACCATCACCAAGTGATGTTGATCACAAAAGGGGAGGGTGGAACAGTCTAGGACTGATGGGAAGCTAGGAGGATCCTGTAGGGGGTAACTTCACTGATCACTCGGTGTAACGATAACCTCATGATATCTAAAACTTTGTTTCTGCTTTTCTCCTCAAAATTAATTCACTTGTGATGGCAAAAATCAGGCACAATTTTGTTCATTCCCTTATCCAAAGCAGATCCAGCCTTCGTCTGCATCCTGACGAAAGTGTCTCCGTAATCTGCAGTGACAACAGAAGGCTTAGGTGATCTTTAAGATCTCTGATGTTTCGAAATAATTCATGAACTTCAAATACAAAAAAGTGTGAGAAATAGCACTGTCAAACTGGTCTGGGAGTCTTTTTTTTTAAATACATCCTAGGGTGACATATTCCCTATTTTTAGTTTCAGACCCCAAGTAGTACTTTCTTTCTATATACAACAAAATAACATTAAAAATTAACTGGGTTGATTACATATCTTATTGCCCCCTCCTCAAACATCTAATATACAAAAATACTCATGCTTAAATATATATAGGACAAAAGGAAATAGTGAAGGGCTTAAAGTGTGAAAATAATACACTTGGTTCCATTCAAGATGTTTTGAAGAAAGGCTATTGTGTTATTATGTGAAATGTACAATAATGCCCCTTCTATGACCCGATCTTTTAGATTAAGGCTTTGTACTTTCGGTCCCAACAGGGCATGTTCATATATATTTTTCCCTGGTATTGTCTCATTTTTTTCCCTTATGCTATCACTAATTTTTTTTTTTTTTTTAGAAAGAGTACGTGCACACGTGCGCACACACACACACACACACACACACACACACACACACACGAGTGGGGGAGGAGTAAAGGGAGAGGGAGAGAATCTTAAGCAGGCTCCACACCCAGCGTGGAGCCCAACACAGGATTCAGTCTCATGACCTTGGGGTCATGACCTGAGCCAAAATCAATAATCGGACACTCAACTGACTGAGGCACCCAGGTGCCCAAACTATTACTAATTTTTAATGTCATTTTCTTTGTTCTATTATTCATGGCTAGTAGAGTGTGTCCCGTCTTTCTTTCAAGATCTTCTAAAACAAAGCACATTGGGAAGCTGGTCAGAAAATCTTATGTCAACGATGTCCTACAATGAAAACTTGAAGGGTGTGAAGCACCTTTCAATTTTCAATTATAAATGTCCACCTTCAGGGAGGTTGCTAAAATCATGGGAAAGTTACTTGTGTGGACTCACCTGTTCTCTTTGAAATTTTACTAGCATGTTAGATTTGTCCAGAAGTCTCAGCCCAGAGTCTCCCCTCTCTTCATAGACACAGGAAAACTTCAGACTCTGTTTCTGCTTGCTTCAATTGCCCAGTATGGACATCAACATGGTATCTCACTACTGGTAAAGCAAAGGGAAGAGAAACAAAAAGCAATCCATTACCTGTAAACTCGTACAAACAGAACCCAGATCCATGGGTCAGACCACAGTAAAAAACAGTATACGAGAATTCTTCTAATCTGGATTTTCTGCATCTATTGAGAGATTTAAACGCTTTTTTTCGATTACTAACTTAAATTATGAATGGGCATTTTTATACCATGAACAAATGCCCTGAAGAGAGAAAGAGAGAAATAAAAGATTTTTTAAAGACTGTTCTACATATGACATAGGAGGACATTTCAGGAGGACTTATACATATGACATAGGAAGACTTAGTATTTTAGTGGCAAGGGTGACAATGTTATTGTACATGATGCTTGAAGTTTAAAATGATAAAAGTTTAAATGAGGAAATATATCAAAAATGACATGATGGCCCCAGAGGAGGCCCAGACCTGACATTATATCTTTCTTAGAGCTTCAGCCCCTGTGAGTATAGATGGACCATAAGAACCTCTTTGAGATTACATTTCATCCCAGATCCACCAGTGACCCGTGCTATGATACAGAAAAACTCACTTCTCAATGGGTAAAACAACCCTCTGTTAGAACTAGAAACAATATTCTGTAACTAAATAGTTCAGAGAGAAACTCCAGCAACTCTAAAACAACGTGTGCATGCAATATATGCCACTGAGAATCAGTAACGCACATGGAAAAATAGCTTGTCCTTCTCGCACTACAGGAAGCTCACAGACAATCCCATCGGCTTGCATTCGAGACAAGCACGCGTTTGCTGCAAAATCGAGAGTCTCCTTGCTCTTCACGTGTTGCATGGTCACCTGGATTTAGAAGAAACAACGACCAAATTGTGTGACTTCCAATTTCTCATAGAACTTCAAAGTGCACCCCAGGGATTGCTAAAATGTACTTCGCAGTCTCATGTTTGTTGTCGGTGGTAGTGGCTGTTGCTTATGATTTTCCAGTGACTATGTGAAGTGATTCATTTTAATTATCTCTTTTAACCATCACCAACTAGATTGGAGAAATACTTATAATTTTATAGGTAAGAAAATGGAGGCTCGGAGATTTGAAATGGGCTGTCTGATTCAAAGCTCTCAATGTCACTATAGCAGTTGCTAAAGAAGCAATCCAGAGGAGGGAAACTCCCAAAGAGATTTGGTGCTCTTTTTAGTCACCGAAGCAGGCACACAGCAGAATTTTGAAAATTTCTAATGTCTCTTAAACGTATTTCAATAGGTGTAGGTTACGAATAGCCCTCAGCTGCTGCAGCCAAAGTGTCTCACTTCCCCAAGTGCAGGGACTTGTCTCTGCCTCCTTGCCCAACGTACCCTCGGCAGGCTCCTCACTGGCTCTCGATTCTTTTGTGGCCATTTCACAAGACGGCTCCCTTCCCTTTGTTTTACCCTTCACATCTCAGCCAAGGACTGACTTCCAGAAAGAATGTCACAATCGCCTGCCTTCCCTCCGGTCACATGGATGAAGTGCCCCCCTCCGAGCTCACTGCCATAACCCACTGGCTGCCATTTTGGCTCCCCTCAAAACCTGTTTTTCAGCTGTTTGGAGAGAAAGCAGTCTAAAACAGAAATCTGATCACTGTGTATACTGCTCCCAACTTTTTCAATCATCCTGCCTATAGCATAAAATCCAAAATCCTCAGCATCATGAGCAATTCATAATCAGGCCTTGCTGACCTTGAGAGAGACTTCTCCCTCACATACAAAATCCAGTCATACTAGGCACTAGGAAGATGGCGGCGTAGGAGGACGCTGGGCTCACCGCGCGTCCTGCTGATCAATTAGATTCCACCTACACCTGCCTAAATAACCCAGAAAACCGCCAGAGGATTAGCAGAACGGAGTCGCCGGAGCCAAGCGCAGACGAGAGGCCCACGGAAGAGGGTAGGAAGGGCGGCGAGGCGGTGCGCGCTCCACGGACTGGCGGGAGGGAGCCGGGGCGGAGGGGCGGCTCGCCGGCCAAGCAGAGCCCCGGAGTCTGGCCTGCAAAAGCGGAGGGGCCTGACGGACTGTGTTCCGACAGCAAGCGCGACTTAGCGTCTGGGAGGTCATAAGTTAACAGCTCTGCTCAGAAAGCGGGAAGGCTGGAGGACAAAGGGAGGGAGAGCTGCTGAGCCCCTGGACGACAGAGCTCAGTTTGGTGGGGAACAAAGGCGCTCGCCAGCGCCATCTCCCCCGCCCATCCCCCAGCCAAAATCCCAAAGAGAACCAGTTCCTGCCAGGGAACTTCCTCGCTCCGCGCAAACACCCAACTCTGTGCTTCTGCGGAGCCAAACCTCCGGCAGCGGATCTGACTCCCTCCCGCTGCCACAGGGCCCCTCCTGAAGTGGATCACCTAAGGAGAAGCGACCTAAGCCTGCCCCTCCTGCCCCTGTGCACCTTGCCTACCCACCCCAGCTAATATGCCAGATCCCCAGCATCACAAGCCTGGCAGTGTGCAAGTAGCCCAAACGGGCCACGCCACCCCACAGTGAATCCCGCCCCTAGGAGAGGGGAAGAGAAGGCACACACCAGTCGGACTGTGGCCCCAGCGGTGGGCCGGGGGCAGACATCAGATCGGAGTGCGGCCCCGCCCACCAACTCCAGTTATACACCACAGCACAGGGGAAGTGCCCTGCAGGTCCTCACCACGCCAGGGACTATCCAAAATGACCAAGCGGAAGAATTCCCCTCAGAAGAATCTCCAGGAAATAACAACAGCTAATGAGCTGATCAAAAAGGATTTAAATAATATAACAGAAAGTGAATTTAGAATAATAGTCATAAAATTAATCGCCGGGCTTGAAAACAGTATACAGGACAGCAGAGAATCCCTTGCTACAGAGATCAAGGGACTAAGGAACAGTCATGAGGAGCTGAAAAACGCTTTAAATGAAATGCAAAACAAAATGGAGACCACCACAGCTCGGATTGAAGAGGCAGAGGAGAGAATAGGTGAACTAGAAGATAAAGTTATGGAAAAAGAGGAAGCTGAGAGAAAGAGAGATAAAAAAATCCAGGAGTATGAGGGGAAAATTAGAGAACTAAGTGATACACTAAAAAGAAATAATATACGCATAATTGGTATCCCAGAGGAGGAAGAGAGAGGGAAAGGTGCTGAAGGGGTACTTGAAGAAATAATAGCTGAGAACTTCCCTGAACTGGGGAAGGAAAAAGCCATTGAAATCCAAGAGGCACAGAGAACTCCCTTCAGACGGAACCTGAATCGATCTTCTGCACGACATATCATAGTGAAACTGGCAAAATACAAGGATAAAGAGAAAATTCTGAAAGCAGCAAGGGGTAAACGTGCCCTCACATATAAAGGGAGACCTATAAGACTCGTGACTGATCTCTCTTTTGAAACTTGGCAGGCCAGAAAGAATTGGCACGAGATTTTCAGTGTGCTAGACAGAAAAAATATGCAGCCGAGAATCCTTTATCCAGCAAGTCTGTCATTTAGAATAGAAGGAGAGATAAAGGTCTTCCCAAACAAACAAAAACTGAAGGAATTTGTCACCACTAAACCAGCCCTACAAGAGATCCTAAGGGGGACCCTGTGAGACAAAATACCAGAGACATCACTACAAGCATAAAACATACAGACATCACAATGACTCTAAACCCGTATCTTTCTATAATAACACTGAATGTAAATGGATTAAATGCGCCAACCAAAAGACATAGGGTATCAGAATGGATAAAAAAACAAGACCCATCTATTTGCTGTCTACAAGAGACTCATTTTAGACCTGAGGACACCTTTAGATTGAGAGTGAGGGGATGGAGAACTATTTATCATGCTACTGGAAGCCAAAAGAAAGCTGGAGTAGCCATACTTATATCAGACAAACTAGACTTTAAATTAAAGGCTGTAACAAGAGATGAAGAAGGACATTATATAATAGTTACAGGGTCTATCCATCAGGAAGAGCTAACAATTATAAATGTCTATGCGCCGAATACCGGAGCCCCCAAATATATAAAACAACTACTCATAAACATAAGCAACCTTATTGATAAGAATGTGGTCATTGCAGGGGACTTTAACACCCCACTTACAGAAATGGATAGATCATCTAGACACACGGTCAATAAAGAAACAAGGGCCCTGAATGAGACATTGGATCAGATGGACTTGACAGATATATTTAGAACTCTGCATCCCAAAGCAACAGAATATACTTTCTTCTCGAGTGCACATGGAACATTCTCCAAGATAGATCATATACTGGGTCACAAAACAGCCCTCCATAAGTTTACCAGAATTGAAATTATACCATGCATACTTTCAGACCACAATGCTATGAAGCTTGAAATCAACCACAGAAAAAAGTCTGGAAAACCTCCAAAAGCATGGAGGTTAAAGAGCACCCTACTAACGAATGAGTGGGTCAACCAGGCAATTAGAGAAGAAATAAAAAAATATATGGAAACAAACGAAAATGAAAATACAACAATCCAAACGCTTTGGGACGCAGCGAAGGCAGTCCTGAGAGGAAAATACATTGCAATCCAGGCCTATCTCAAGAAACAAGAAAAATCCCAAATACAAAATCTAACAGCACACCTAAAGGAAATGGAAGCAGAACAGCAAAGGCAGCCTAAACCCAGCAGAAGAAGAGAAATAATAAAGATCAGAGCAGAAATAAACAATATAGAGTCTAAAAGAACTGTAGAGCAGATCAACGAAACCAAGAGTTGGTTTTTTGAAAAAATAAACAAAATTGACAAACCTCTAGCCAGGCTTCTCAAAAAGAAAAGGGAGATGACCCAAATAGATAAAATCATGAATGAAAATGGAATTATTACAACCAATCCCTCAGAGATACAAACAATTATCAGGGAATACTATGAAAAATTATATGCCAACAAATTGGACAACCTGGAAGAAATGGACAAATTCCTGAACACCCACACTCTTCCAAAACTCAACCAGGAGGAAATAGAAAGCTTGAACAGACCCATAACCAGCGAAGAAATTGAATCGGTTATCAAAAATCTCCCAACAAATAAGAGTCCAGGACCAGATGGCTTCCCAGGGGAGTTCTACCAGACGTTTAAAGCAGAGATAATACCTATCCTTCTCAAGCTATTCCAAGAAATAGAAAGGGAAGGAAAACTTCCAGACTCATTCTATGAAGCCAGTATTACTTTGATTCCTAAACCAGACAGAGACCCAGTAAAAAAAGAGAACTACCGGCCAATATCCCTGATGAATACGGATGCAAAAATTCTCAATAAGATACTAGCAAATCGAATTCAACGGCATATAAAAAGAATTATTCACCATGATCAAGTGGGATTCATTCCTGGGATGCAGGGCTGGTTCAACATTCGCAAATCAATCAACGTGATACATCACATTAACAAAAAAAAAGAGAAGAACCATATGATCCTGTCAATCGATGCAGAAAAGGCCTTTGACAAAATCCAGCACCCTTTCTTTTTTTTTTTTTTTCAACGTTTATTTATTTTTTTGGGACAGAGAGAGACAGAGCATGAACGGGGGAGGGGCAGAGAGAGAGGGAGACACAGAATCGGAAACAGGCTCCAGGCTCTGAGCCATCAGCCCAGAGCCTGACGTGGGGCTCGAACTCACGGACCGCGAGATCGTGACCTGGCTGAAGTCGGACGCTTAACCGACTGCGCCACCCAGGCGCCCCTCCAGCACCCTTTCTTAATAAAAACCCTTGAGAAAGTCGGGATAGAAGGAACATACTTAAAGATCATAAAAGCCATTTATGAAAAGCCCACAGCTAACATCATCCTCAACGGGGAAAAACTGAGAGCTTTTTCCCTGAGATCAGGAACACGACAGGGATGCCCACTCTCACCGCTGTTGTTTAACATAGTGCTGGAAGTTCTAGCATCAGCAATCAGACAACAAAAGGAAATCAAAGGCATCAAAATTGGCAAAGATGAAGTCAAGCTTTCGCTCTTTGCAGATGACATGATATTATACATGGAAAATCCGATAGACTCCACCAAAAGTCTGCTAGAATTGATACATGAATTCAGCAAAGTTTCAGGATACAAAATCAATGTACAGAAATCAGTTGCATTCTTATACACTAACAATGAAGCAACAGAAAGACAAATAAAGAAACTGATCCCATTCACAATTGCACCAAGAAGCATAAAATATCTAGGAATAAATCTAACCAAAGATGTAAAGGATCTGTATGCTGAAAACTATAGAAAGCTTACGAAGGAAATTGAAGAAGATTTAAAGAAATGGAAAGACATTCCCTGCTCATGGATTGGAAAAATAAATATTGTCAAAATGTCAATACTACCCAAAGCTATCTACACATTCAATGCAATCCCAATCAAAATTGCACCAGCATTCTTCTCGAAACTAGAACAAGCAATCCTAAAATTCATATGGAACCACAAAAGGCCCCGAATAGCCAAAGGAATTTTGAAGAAGAAGACCAAAGCAGGAGGCATCACAATCCCAGACTTTAGCCTCTACTACAAAGCTGTCATCATCAAGACAGCATGGTATTGGCACAAAAACAGACACATAGGCCAATGGAATAGAATAGAAACCCCAGAACTAGACCCACAAACGTATGGTCAACTCATCTTTGACAAAGCAGGAAAGAACATCCAATGGAAAAAAGACAGCCTCTTTAACAAATGGTGCTGGGAGAACTGGACAGCAACATGCAGAAGGTTGAAACTAGACCACTTTCTCACACCATTCACAAAAATAAACTCAAAATGGATAAAGGACCTGAATGTGAGACAGGAAACCATCAAAACCTTAGAGGAGAAAGCAGGAAAAGACCTCTCTGACCTCAGCCGTAGCAATCTCTTACTCGACACATCCCCAAAGGCAAGGGAATTAAAAGCAAAAGTGAATTACTGGGACCTTATGAAGATAAAAAGCTTCTGCACAGCAAAGGAAACAACCAACAAAACTAAAAGGCAACCAACGGAATGGGAAAAGATATTTGCAAATGACGTATCGGACAAAGGGCTAGTATCCAGAATCTATAAAGAGCTCACCAAACTCCACACCCGAAAAACAAATAACCCAGTGAAGAAATGGGCAGAAAACATGAATAGACACTTCTCTAAAGAAGACATCCGGATGGCCAACAGGCACATGAAAAGATGTTCAGCGTCGCTCCTTATCAGGGAAATACAAATCAAAACCACACTCAGGTATCACCTCACGCCAGTCAGAGTGGCCAAAATGAACAAATCAGGAGACTATAGATGCTGGCGAGGATGTGGAGAAACGGGAACCCTCTTGCACTGTTGGTGGGAATGCAAATTGGTGCAGCCGCTCTGGAAAACAGTGTGGAGGTTCCTCAGAAAATTAAAAATAGACCTACCCTATGACCCAGCAATAGCACTGCTGGGAATTTATCCAAGGGATACAGGAGTACTGATGCATAGGGGCACTTGTACCCCAATGTTCATAGCAGCACTCTCAACAATAGCCAAATTATGGAAAGAGCCTAAATGTCCATCAACTGATGAATGGATAAAGAAATTGTGGTTTATATACACAATGGAATACTACGTGGCAATGAGAAAAAATGAAATATGGCCTTTTGTAGCAACGTGGATGGAACTGGAGAGTGTGATGCTAAGTGAAATAAGCCATACAGAGAAAGACAGATACCATATGGTTTCACTCTTATGTGGATCCTGAGAAACAACAGAAACCCATGGGGGAGGGGAAGGAAAAAAAAAAAAAAAAAAGAGGTTAGAGTGGGAGAGAGCCAAAGCATAAGAGACTGTTAAAAACTGAGAACAAACTGAGGGTTGATGGGGGGTGGGAGGGAGGAGAGGGTGGGTGATGGGTATTGAGGAGGGCACCTTTTGGGATGAGCACTGGGTGTTTTATGGAAACCAATTTGGACAATAAATTTCATATATTATAAAAAAAAAAAAAAAAAAAAAACAAAATCCAGTCATACTAATAGGTTATGGTTCCACAACTGGCCCCATTCCTTCTCACCCCAGAGTTTCCACACACACTTGTATCTCTACATAGAACAGCTTTCATCTGGCTGAATCACCTGCTGAATCTGCCCATCCTTCTTTACATGGCTCAGACATAACATCTTCTAAGAAGCCCTCTGTGAGCCCCTGGCCTGGGTTAAGCGACCCTACTGTGATGCATGGCAACCTACCCATTCATAACTATGATTTAACACCCAATATTTGACTGACTTGATAGAAGGGACAATGTCCTACTCATCTTGGTTCTTCCACAAGCTCTCACAAGGCAGTCCTTAAGTTGTTTTTTCAATGAATGATTAAATAACGAAGCGAAAATAGGTATTTGTCAACAAAAGTAATTAAAACTAAATCAGTTTTGTTTAATGCCTGATTGTGTCTTTACTGCTCCAGACAAGAGGCCATTAAAAGGACACTGGATTTGGAGAAAGAAAAACTGGGACCAAAGTCTAGATCTACCATTTTACAACTGTTTGATCATGAGCAATTCCCATAACCACTTTGAGTATCAGTTTTTTCATCCATAAAATAGTTTACATGGTTGTTGTGAAGATTAGATGAGATTATATGTAAAAGATGTGCAAAACTTTTTATAAACTGCACAAAAAACTCTTATTTACATTAGCCAAATTTATATATGAAGACACCAATAAATATAAAGGCAATTACTATAACATATTCCACTAAATTTGGAAATGTCCCTCTCTCTGAACTATCTCATGCTTTATTTTTCTAGCAATTAGATGGAAAATTCAGGAATACTAAGAGATAAAGACCAGTCATAAAGAGTCACATGCTTTTTAACCCAAATCAGATACAATACTCAAAATTATTTTTGCCATCTGTCTGAAGTTTTCATTTTTATTTTTTTAAATTTTTTTAACGCTTATTTACTACTACTGAGAGTCAGAGAGCCACAGAGCATGACCAGGGGAGAGGTAGAGAGAGGGGGGAAACACAGAATCTGAAGTAGGCTCCAGGCTCTGAGCTGTCAGCACAGAGCCCGACACGGGGCTCGAACTTACAAACTGTGAGATCGTGACCTGAGCCGAAGTCGGTCGCCTAATCAACTGAGCTACCCAGGCGCCCCATGTCTGAAGTTTTTAAAGTTCAGTTGCCCCAGTGGTCCTGAAACTCAGAGGCTGGGTTGCTGACTTGGCAATTAGACAGACAGGAGTGGTGGATGAATAAAAGAAGAGAAACCCACATCCCACAGCTGAGGCTCCATATTATAAGCCATTTTGTTGCTAAAGTCCTAGCAAATGAGAAATGATGTTTAATCTTTTTATCTCCCTTCCTTGATCCCCTTATCATATTTTTTTCTTTACTGGGGGCAAAAAGAGATATTACTTCCTAAACTACATAGAGGAAAATACTCCTCAAAAGAGCAAGCAAACACAATTCCTAAACAAAAAAAGAGCTGACCAAGGGGCACAAGGGAGTTTCCAGACTAGATAGATATGCTTGCATGCAGACAACCTCAAGAAGTGGCACACAGACCCTTGGCCTCCTCACAGTGACATTTCTTAGAGTGATGCTCACAGCACTGCACTGGCCATGACTGGGAGTTTAACAACAACAACAACAACAAAAACGCCTCTACGATCAAGGAGAGTATATAGACTATCTGTGAAGTATAGACCAAAATATTTAAATAACACCAGACTACATTAAAGCATCCTATCAATAAACGCTTTTCTTTCCATAAACACTCATTAAAAGAAACTAAGTTCTATGGGGATGCAGGCTAATGTGAAGATTGGAATGAGAATAATTTCAGACGGAACTTGGTGGATGCTTCAGATAAATGAGGGTCATAAGCAGGCCAAAGGGAGTCTTCTGGATTCTGCATTTGAAGCCTTCCCCACGAAGCAAAAGGTTTTTACAAGATCATTCTACCTCAAACTACAACAGGCTCTTCCTCTACACTAAACTCTGTGGAACCGGCAAGAAGCCTCTGGTTTCTGAGGCTCCGGTACCATCCCTCATCCTTAGAAGTATACCGACTGTTGAGAGAGTCTTAATCATTTTACTTAATTGAGTGCAATCGCACGAACTCCACTGAAAAGCCTCCGGGTGAGGGTTCTGAATGAGTTTCATTTACCTTCAGAGTAGTGATGCCACAAAAATAACAAACAACAAATCTAAGTTAATTTGTTTTGTTTTGTTGGTTTTTTTTAAATGTTTAATTTTTTTTGAGAGAGAGAGAGAGAGAATATGCGTGGGGAGGGGAGACACAGATTCAAGTAGGCTCTAGGCTCTGAGCTGTCAGCCCAGAGCTCCACGTGGGGCTTGAACCCATGAACCATAAGATCATGACCTGAGCCAAAGTCCGATGCTGAACCGACTGAGCCGCCCGGGTGCTCCTGTTTTGTTCTGTTTTTTATACAACACAGAGGTACGGCAGTGGTTCTCAACCAGGTGAGATTCTGTCCTCCCAGGGGACATGTGGCAGCATTTGGAGACATTTTTGGTTGTCACAATTGAGAGGATGCAATTGCTACCTAGTGGGTAACAGTTGTTGAACATTCTACAACGCGCAGGACGGACCCCACAACAAATCATCCAGCTCTAAATGTCAAAGTGCTAAGGTCAAAAATCCTGAGATAGAAAGATACCTAGTTGATAATAGATAATCCAATAATTGAACAGAATGATATAGGTAAAGAAAGAGAGACACATACATCTATGGATCTTATTGTGTTCATGTCTGTTTTTGTCACAATTGTTTTTGATTATTAAAGTAATAAAGTAATACAATATTTTTTAAATTATTGAAGTATTGAAGTGAGTAACAAATGCCAATTATTAAAGTATAAAGGTCAAAATTCTTGGAAGATCACAAGGCATGAATTCAGTCACATCGCAGCTGATGGCAGGACACATGAAGGACATATGCCAAGTGGGACAAACCCAAGCTTGGATCACAGGACCTCCATTCATGTCCTGGCCCTGCTACTTACTAGGTGGCTACACAGCCCCGGGTAGAAGCCCTACACGACCTGTGGTCTTCCTCATTTGCAAAACTGGAGTACTTCTATCTTGCCGGGTTGGAGACTGAGTGTTTTAGAGCCAGAGTGCTTTATGTAATAAAGTGAGATAAAATTACCTTGTAGAAAAGAGAAATAGAAAGTTATTTCCCACAGCAGAGTTTTCGCAAGTGTGGGTTACTATATCCAGGAATACTGAAACACACACTCATCCTGAACATCTGACTTGCCCAGGTGGCGGTAAGCGTCAGACCACTTCTTTTCAGATCCTTGTGCTTAGCTATGTGATATTGGGAATGGTTTATTGTAGATTCAAAAACCTCAATATCCTCCATTGAGATAATAATAGTATCTCCACTGTTACGGTATAATCACTAAAAGTCTAAAAGTGATGATTGATACTCTTAGTGCCCAATAAATGCTTGGAGGTGGTCGTGGCACTAGGAGGAAGAGGACAAGGATTATTACAATTAATCATAGATACTAGATTTCAGAATTGTTAACCTTTATTTGGGGTTATTTGTGGTTCCTCCTCTCTAACGTCCTCCTAGAGATTGCACAAGGAAAACTTTAGGCTCAGTTCTTTATTATCAAAAAGAGATTTCTTTTTTTTTTTTAATGTTAACATTTTTTTATTTTTAAGAGACAGAGAGAGACAGAATGCGAACAGAAGAGGGGCAGAGAGAGAGGGCAGAGAGAGAGGGAGACACAGAATCCGAAGCAGGCTCGAGGCTCGGAGCTGTCAGCACAGAGCCTGACGCGGGCCTTGAACTCGGAAACCGGGAGATCGTGATGTGAGCTGAAGTCGCATTTGACCAACTGGGCCCCCCAGGCCCCCCCAAAAGAGTTTTCTATTCTAAATCGTTGGCTCCTGCTCTACTTGGCAGAGCTGACTAGATTATCTGGGAAGACAGACAGAGGCCTCCCTAACTCCTCCTCCCCTAAGCCAATCTAAGGTAGCTTCTCCTGCTTCCTCTCTTCAGGGCCCTACCTTGAATTCTCTAGCCCATCAGTCAAGAGGTCTAAACAAAAGGCAAAATCCCTAACTTCAAGAGTGAAAATTCTGAAGCTCTCCTCTCACTGCCCCACCCCCCCATCCTACCCCTCCAGGAAAGCTCTCTAGCACCTCTAGTCTCCTGGATTCCTATCTGGATAATCCCTGCATGTTTTCTCTGAGGTGGTTCCCATTCAGATCCTCTGTAACACCAGGCAAATGCCCTAATTCCTCTCCACGGGTTTACCTCTTCCACTAATGTCACACCTATTTAGCCCTTCAGAGATGGCCCAGTAGCCTTTTCCCCACCTGGCCTTCATGCCTATCTTTAATGCCAACCAGGACACCCAGCAGAGTAGGAGTCGGATCCAGGTGGGGCGGAGGTAGGGCCACCACTGTGACTGGGTTACACTGGATGACAAGGGCAGGGGGAGAAGCCACCCCCCCCCCAAGCTCTACATCATTCTTTCTTGCCTATCAGGATTGAAATTAAATGCCATTCATAACCAACAAAAATTACCACCATCTATATTTATATTTCCCTTTTTTTAAATTTTTTTAAATGTTTTATTTATTTTTGAGACAGAGACAGACAGAGCATGAGCAGGGGAGGGGCAGAGAGAGAGGGAGACACAGAATCTGAAGCAGGCTCCAGGCTCTGAGCTGTCAGCACAGAGCCTGACGTGGGGCTCGAACTCACAAACCACGAGACCATGACCTGAGCTGAAGTCGGATGCTCAACCGACTGAGCCACCCAGGCGCCCCATATATTTCACTTTGTTTTATGAAATACTCTTCACATATGTTATGTAACCCCAAATTTAATCTTATCTTTTCTTGGAGGAGAAATGACATACAACCAATGTCAACCCTTTCTGAGAACTCCACTTGTGGCTAGTTGTCTGCTGGACCCTGGATATAAAATAAGGATGTATCAGGATGACAGAAGTTGCGAAAAACGCTTTTAGAAATCCTACTCTGAAGTGTCATAAACCTTTGTTCTATAAAACAAAACACAAAAATGCATAATACCTCTACTCTTATTATGTATCCAATGTAGACCATGCTTCTTGAAAAAATAATAAAAGCAAATAGTCACCGATCTACTTTGGAGGCACTTAAAGTGTTCACAGTATTATACCAGATCTGGCCCTGGGGACAGGGCAGCGTGTACTGTCGGTCATTAGTATTTCCTTTTTGGAGTTGGAAACATGAAAACATAATAAGGTCTAAATGTGTTGTTGTCAGAGAAGAACTCTTAAGCGTTCTTGCCAACCAGCCTCCAACTGAAGCCTGACTCTGAGCCTCCTTATTTCTGGTATTGTTCCTTGTGATAACACCCTATTTGTTACACGGACGGTCCAAGGAGGACGGACTATGGTATTTACAACTGACTGGGGGACTATCAAATACATGAATTATCTTTGGTTCAAATAAGCTGGCACAACTTTTAGGATGTTTCTATAAACTGCTGGAGCCTTTTGAGATTAAACATTTGACTGGAGATTTTGTGAGAACAGCTTCCTGCTGTTCACTGAACTAGAAAATCCTCAAAAACAACCATTTCTCTTACTGCATTTTAGAACTTGCTCTTTCTCTTCTGTGGCTCTTTTCTAGAACCCTGAAGTGAAGAACTAACTAAAAATGACAAAGAACTGGAAATATTTATAGGATGATTTCAACTTTAAGAAAATAAAGCAAGAAAGCAATTTCTTACCTGGTTTAGCTAATCTCAAAACCGCCTGGAGCTTGTTATCAAGTAGGTTATCGTATCATATCAAGGAGTAGTAGTATAAAAATAACAACAAATGCACCCAAACCTATGACCCACTTCAATTCAAAGGCGCAGAAGAATCAAGAAGTATCCAGAGAGTCGCTATTCTATTTGAGCCAATTTATCCAAGGCACATATATAGCACATGCTGCAGAAGTAGCCCAGACATGTGAAGAGAGAGCAGTGGGCCAAGAGTCAGGAGGAGGGCCTCTGGCCTTGACTGGGCGATTAACTCTATGAGAGCTGGCCAAGCCTCCGAAACCGTCCAGGCTTTGTTTCCTCATCTGCCCCTTACATCCGTCAAGGCTCAGCCGTATAAGATTACCTCCCACTCCTTAAACACCAAGCAAGCTTGTATGATTTCGCTTCAATTCACACTTACAATCTACAAAGGGTTTCACATATATTATAAATATCTGTTACATAAACCCAAAGTGAGTTTTAGTCATTCATTCATTCCACAAATATTTATCCCACATCTACTAGAGTGTAGGTACCATTCAAGTAGTTGGGGTTATAACACTGAATAACACTAAGTTCCTGCTCTCATGTTTTGCTCAGTTTCTGGTGAACGGAGAGTAAACAAATAAATTTTAAAAATCAGATTAAGTAACGTGTTATACAGAAAATGAACCAGGCTCATAGGATTGAGGGACACTGGGGGCTTACCTTGGACTGTGCCAAAAGGCCACTCTGAGGCAGAAGAGCCGTGTGGCTTAAACATAATGTCATGAGCAAGGGTAGGGTGGTGGGAAAGGTGGCCAAAGAGGGAGGCAACAGTCAGATCAAATGGGGAACACAGAACCTGACTGATGTTTCTAAAAGCACTCTGGCTGCTCTTGGGAAACTGGGTATCAGGGGAAAAAGGGAAGAAGCTGGAAGGTCTACTTTAGGAGATTTCTGCAGTGAAGAGGAAAGAAAATATGGCACCAATGGACTAAAGGGATGATAGTAAGATGCAGAAAAAGAGACAAATTCAAGATATGTTTTAGCGACAGAGCAAGAGGGGATTTTTTCAGGCACTGGATTCTGAAAGCTAAAGAAATAAAACAGTCTAGGAAAACGTATAGATTTCTGGTTTGGATAAGTAGGTAGACGCTGACATCATCTACTCACACAAGTAAGTGGAGGAAGAAGCAAGCTGGGTGGGGAATGAAAGGTTCTGATGGTCCTGTCTCATTTTTTCACTTGATATTCACAGCTTGTGAGGGAGGGTAACTATTTCTGAGCCCTATTTTACAACAGGGAAAACTTAGAGAAAAGACGAACAAAAGACTTTTTATAAATTAAACATCTATCAGGCCTTTGGACTCTACATCTAAGATTTCTTACATCAATTTTAAATAGTCAAAGCCAATTCCAGGGAAGAAAATACAGAAACCCCAAGATTCAAAAAATAATTATTAGTTTTACACAATAGTATTTCCTAAAATAAATTCTTATCTTTTTCTCCACATTCAAAATTAATTACTATGTGATTATCTTCAGTTATAGCCATCCTATTTTAGGGCTGAGCTATCTATCTGTTACCTGGAATCAACTCAGTGACCTGGATTAATATTTTACATCAGCATCTGGAAGCTGACTGGCACAATTGGTTACAGTGTATTAACATGGCTGATACAGCAAGCCAGACCTCCCTCCAGAAAGGTGACCAAAGTATGATCAAGGAAAAAGAATACGTTCATACTCTGATACAAAAATCCACCACTAAACTAACAGCCCCAAACTGCTAGAGCATCATGGAATGGGAGAGCCAATCCCTCTAAAAATCTACATGTTAGGTGAAAAAGCATGTTTTCACCCATTTTAACTTGGACACCAGGAATAATTTCAACAAACGCTTGCCGGAAGCACTGGCTTCCCTTAAACAATAGCATCCCTAAGTGCTCTCATGGTTCATCACCAGAAACTCTTGGCTATAAACAGTGCATCTTTATGGACGGGGGGAAACCCTCATGGCATACACCCTAATAAAGACAGGCTTTCAGATTTCTCAGTCCACTAAAGACAGCCTTTGATCATGACAGAACCAACTATTTTCTTGCTGAAAACAGTATTTCCTTTTGACTTTCAGACTGGGGCATCATCTACTATACTTCTGTCTCTACTAAAAAGATCCAAAGCCCCGACTTTTGCTTTTGCTCTGATACAGAGTTGCCAAATGTGAGTACTATAAAAAAAAAAGTCAGTATAGCAGAGAAAAAAAATGCACTTATATTAAGCTTCAAAACCAAACCTTATGTTGGGATAAATGTGGGAAAAGAAAAAGGGTGAGTTCCCCAAAATATTTTTTCCATGGGAACATACACTCATTTCCATTTAAAACAAATAAATTAACCAAGTGCTTAAGGCATGACGGTGTCTTTATCATGTAAAGTCTTCAGCATTTGTCTTAATTTCATAAATGAACAGAAACAATTTTAGGAATGGCCTCAACAGAAACTAAAGTTCATTTGCTGAGCTCTCCCTGCTGACTTACAGTCGCAGATATTAGTCGTTTCACAAGAAAACATTAACATAAAAATTCACTTTTGGTTTCTTAGAAACCTAGAATTCCTGGATTCCTTTAAGAAATTTCAACTAAGTAGTTAAATATGTGCCCTAAAAATAGCTGACTGGAACAGACACACGGCGGTATTTACAATGTCTTAGTTAACACATCAGAATTCAACACTGAGGTTAGAACACCTCAGTCAGGCTACCCAACCTTTCTGCTCAGAACCTGAGACAGGGGAGAAATCAATTTAGCTCCTTCAATAAATCTTTTGGAAGACAAACGCAGGGAGCGAAGCATTTTCACTGAGATATAACAATTAAAATGAAAACTCTAAGAAGAACCAAACCACAATCTGGTTTATAGCTGGGTTAATCGTGCAACAAACCTTTTAAAGGCCCGCTACGACACCTTTGTCACACTGGCATGCTCACACTCCTCGCACAGTCCCTTGCATATAGTGGGTGCTCTAACAGTACTTGATGAAGGACTTTGAATATGAGCACAATTGTGTGTGCCTTTATGCATCTCTGTTATTATCTGTTTTAACGCCAAAGTCCAAAAGAGAGACCTGTCGCTCTCTTCCTTCCACTTGGACACACTGAAATACAAAAGAAAAATAATGTGGTCCTGATCTGTCCAAAAGTATAGAGTTAAGTTGACTAGGACTATACTAGTCCTGACGAGGAAAAGGGAAAAGCCCTTTAAGAAAAGGGAAATATTGATTAAGAGGAATATATAGATGATACAAAGATTACTAAACTGTTCCACTGGGCCATGCATGCAGATGAATAAAACTGTGGGTTGCATAGGGATAAACTTCCAGTGCAACCGTGAAATAGAAAACAGATAATAGCGAGAGTTTAATTATCAGACAGAAGATGGTTGTCATGCACACAGAATTCTTTGTACATGCATGAGCAGGAAGGCAAGACATGATGATGAAAGATGTGTATTTATCAACTGACTCCACCTAAATTATGCCAGCCAACTTGTGTCTGACAAAATCGAGGCTATCCAAAGACCCTTGAAATACAAACTACTTCAGCTTTGCAAATAGACACTTTCCCTCTCATTGGGGAAAAGCCGTTTTACATATATATGTAGTTATTTTTCATGAGACTCCACATGCAGCGCGGATACCTGAAATAGGCAATCTCCAAATAACTTTCCGCTCACCATCTCTCCCTGCTCTGCCCTTACTCATACCTCTCCACTGTCCAAGGGCTTCCTGTTCACAAAGCCTTCCTGGTTCCTCAAGGGACACATATGTATCTTTCTTATTTGAAATCTATGGCTGTTTGGGTCTTTATACTACCCTCTAATCACTATATGGATGTTACGTGATTTTGTTTCTCCACCCAGGTTGAAAGCAGAACCTACGGTTTATTCTAGTTTTGTAACATTGCAATGACTAGCACCAGGCCTATTGGTGAGTTCATCATTGTCTCTTAGATATGCCTTCAGAATCCCATAATTCACCTAGCTGCTTCTAGGTTAAAAGCAGTTCCTTGGGGTCTCACTTTGATCACCTCTCCCAGAATTCTCTGTGGGTTGGAGATTTCCAAAGAGTAGATTAGCACATTAGCTAGTCATTTTCTAAATTATATAAATTATAGACCCCTATGTATTGTTAACTATGACTAGACTCATACAAATATAAGCCAGACATCTCTGTGTGTAACTGTTACATCACTGAGTCAAAGATGGCCTCTGGATATTGATTCCTAGATTGTTTATTTCTTTACTTGCAGGCCGAGGCTCATTAGCTCAAAAGCTGCTGGTGGCAAACTCAAATTTCATAAGTTTAAAAATAGCCCAGGGGCACTTGGATGGTTCAGTCAGTTAAGCGTCTGACTCTTGCAGTTTGTGGGTTCATACCCCGCTAGGGCTCTGTGCTGACAGCTCAAAGCCTGGAGCCTGCTGCAGAGTCTGGGTCTCCCTCTCTCTCTGCCCCTCCCCTGCTCATGCTCTGCCCCCCTCTCAAAAATAAATAAGCATAAAAAAATTTTTTTAGAAGCCCAAACGATTTTTACCCCCCCACACACACACACACAAAGATAGCCCAAACAAACAAGTCTTTAGCCATTTAGACCCGGCCTGATTTACACACCCCCCAAAAACCTCACCCAACGGCTGTTCCCTATTGATAATATAGGGCCTCGAGGTTACGAGGCCCCAAGCTGCTGCTGCTGTCCTTTGGAGCTCTGTGGCAGAGACTCTCCACTATGCTGGGAAACCGAGGCACGTAAACCTCCTCTCCTCAGATCTTGCTCTCCCCTGGGGGTCCCTTTACCACCCCGCCTTCCCTTCTGAGTAGCAACCCACGCCTTAGCGCCTGTCTGCACAGACTCCTGCCACGAGGGACTCTCCCCAGATGCAAACTCGTCAAGGCCTCCCACAATAAAATGAGTGTGTCCCACTTCTGCTGCCTCCTGGTCATGTCTTTCTCCTCAATTGTCCCCCAAATGCCTCAAGTCCCTACAGCAATGCACAATATTCATTTCAAGGAATGTTAATAGATTTTACCTGAAAAATATGGTCCCATGGTGAATTTAGCTTGGAAAGGCTGTGAAACAGTTTTCTTTACCAGAGGGCATCTCCGAGCCTTCACTGTATTTACATGCACTGCAAATCTCCAAGAGAGGAATGAGAAACTCAGTGTTTCACAAACTCATTTCACCACAGGACTACTTACCGGGGGCATCTTGTGAAAGCAGAGGCAGGGCCAGGCTCTCACCCCAGAAGTCGGCCCTGGGCTGACGTACGTAGGCTTGAGAGGGGCAAATACCTTCTCTGGGTGTCCCGCACAGATACTAAATGTCGTTGCCCACTAAAAGAAACCAGGGCTGGAGAGAAGAAAGCATTAGATGAGCCTGAAATATCTTTCTGTGCCAGAAAGCAAAGAAGTACTCAGAGTATGGATGGTGACAGGCAAGGAAATAGGACATAGGAGCTTGAAGGGTCGCCCACTGGATGAATGGAGAATGATTTTAGCATCAAAATAAAGGATGATAAAAAACAGTTTAAACCCATCAAACAAAATAAGAATCCATTAAATTCACGCTGGTACAAATTAAATAAAATTTTTAAATGGGGGAGAAAGGAAAGTTGTACCTTGTAGTAGAATGCCACATAATAAATGACAGAATCAGAAAAATCCCCATCTGGCAAGCATTATAGCAATAATTGATTCTGGCAAGAATCTCCCATAGATATTAAATTAGTGGGTGAAAAATTTATGAGAACAAAGTGTCTCCCCACAGAATACTATTAATTAATCATTAATTAATAAGTACAAAATACACAGAATTTTACATTGAAGAACTGCGATAGACACCAATCTGACCAACTGGTCCAAGGGAGCATCCCCAGGAACGGGAAGAAATGGTACTGTGTCCCTGGAGATGTGAGGCACTGAAGAGAACACACCATCCCTTCTTGGAACTTCTGCCCCGAATGAGAAACTTGAACCTAATCGTGACAAACACAAAATGAAAGGCATTTTGCAAAGTAATAGGCCTGTACTCTTCAAATATATCAAGGTTACGACAGACAAGGACAGACAGAAGAATCCTTCCACGCTGAAGGAGATTAGGGAATCAGGACAACTAAACACAACTCACTATCCTGGACTGAATCCCTGTTTGGGGGAAACAAATCTTGAAAACTTAAGGGGCGCTGGGCAGCATGTCTGTAACCATCTCTCAAATGACTAAAAACTACACACAGACACACACACAGATATTTCAACAGAGAACGATAAAGCAAATGGGGTGTAATGTTAACGGGGCTCTGAGTAAAGTCAGTTTTTATTCCATTCTTGTAATAGTTTCATACATAGGAAGTTAATTTGAGTGGACAACATGTTTAAATTAAGTCACAGGATGAGTTCCCTCATTCCACATCACTCTGGTGATTCAATCAGGTCTAGTCGCTCAATTCATTTGATTTGACGGATTTGTTCTTCACAGAAACCTGTGCCACCAACCCAAGGGTGGGCGATGCCTCCTTTGGTTCCAAGGACCGAGCACACCCTCCTCCGAGCGCCCTTCCTGGGGCTGCCTCCCCCCAGCTGGAGGATCACTGCTGCTGCACCTCTGAACAGCCTTCTCACTTCGAGGCCCAGAGACAGCAAAGCTCCGCCAGCGACGACAGGCCAACTTAGCTCACAGGAGCTCCTTCCTAAAACATCTGACTCCTCTTTCCCAGTAATTCACAAGGACAGATTTCATAATTGTGCGAGACTGTGCAGGTTCCGTGGAGGTTTGCATCCTCTTAAAGGGTTCCTTTCTGTGTGTCCTTTGAAACCACTGAACGCTGCTGAACAGAAAAACTTCATAGCCAACATACAGCCTCTTCCCATTCTCTACAGCATTTAGCACAATGGAGGGCATATATTAGGTACTCAGAAAATACATCTTGTCCAACTGACTGGAACATACTTACCTGTTCCTGTACTATAAGAATACTAGTTTTCATCTATTAGTTATGTCTTAAGAAATGCAACAATGAACATTTCAGCAGATTTGACATTTTCTCATTTACTTTCAAAATACAATCAAGGATAATAACAAAAATCACAGATAAGATTAAGAAACGTTTTATTTTAACTTTATTTATTTTGAAACAGAGAGAGAGTGTGTGTGTGGGTGGGTGGGTGGGCAGGGGAGGGGCACAAGAGAGGGAGAGAGAGAGAATCTCAAGCAGGCTCCCTGCTGTCAGCAAGGAACCTTACACAGGACTCAATCTCACAAACCGGGAGACATGACCTGGGCCAAAATCAAGAATCCGATGCTAACTGATTGAGCCACCCAAGCACCCCAAGAAACATTTTAAATGGAAAAATGATAGACTTGCTAGATTCTAACAAACTTATTAAAAATTTTAAACCTCAAACATGTTAAAATAATATATCATGTACTATAAATGAATCAGTGACAGACATAGTATTTAAAGCTAGAAAGCAGAGATGTTATAGAAATCGAACCACAGCATCTCCACAATAATTATGCTTCCATACAGAAACCTTATGGCTTCTAAAAATTTAATTGCCATCTATTTTTGAAAACAAACTTAAGGCCCAATGATATTGCTTAAGATCTCGGTAATATTATGTATCAACTATACTCAAATAGAATTTTTTTTAATTTAAAAAATATCTCCATTCTTGTAGTGTAACATACAATAATGCCTTTACTAAGTCATCTCAGCCAAATTATTTCACGTTATGGAGCCTCAGTTTTCTCTTCTATGAAAAAAGGACATTAATGGTACCTAAATCAAAGAGTTGCTTAGGCAACAAAAATATGGTTGTATCTGTAAAGCAGTTAGCATATGGTAAGAACTTAGCATACACATTATTACTGCTGTCATTATTGCCATGATTAACTAAAAAAGAAAAAAGAAAAAAGAAAAGACAGAATCCCAAAGTAATACATAGCATGATTCAATTTCATTAAAGGAACAAAATATATATAAATGTGTGAGTATGTGTGTGTGTGTGTGTGTGTATAATATTCGTACATTCATATGTTCAAGTATGTAATATATACATTTATATACAATCACATGAGTATGTGTATGTGGAGAGAAAGTGAGTTCAAGAGAGGGATTCATAGAAAAAAGACTGGAAGAAAATGAACAACCCCAGTGGTCATCTAATGACCAATGAGTAACAAATCATTTTTTTCTTATATACTACTGTATTCTTCAGATCTTCCATGAACACAGATTGCCTTTGTAAATATAATTATAAAAATACTATTTTTAAAAACCTCACAAAGATGAGCCATATTTGTTTAGAATGTTATAAACAAATAAAATTTGTTCACATTATTTACAACAATTGGAAAATATGCTATCTTTCTCATTGTTTTAAAAAGTCTGCTTCCTTCTTTTCATAATCGAGTAAATATTAAGCACAAAATAAAAACCATTACCCTCTGTAAGCTCCACTCGGGCTGCTCGCTAGTCCCATCATGTCCTAGCCTGATCTTATAGATCTTTCCAACGCTTCTTATTTCAACCTGAATGAAATGCAAAGAAGAAACCATTAGCAGAATGTTCAAATGAAGCATATTAAAAATTTTGTTTTCTTCTTCTTACTAAATGCATCTTTTCTTCCTAATAACTGGAAGGCTCCCAGGGACCCCCTCAGAGTCTAGCGATGAAGTCTTCTCAAGAAGCCACTGGTGGACTCCACAGACAGAATATGAAGCAGAAACATCACGAGACTTGACTAAAAATACGCAGAAGGAGTCAGATGAAAGAATAAGATAAAGAACATACATATGCTCAGCTCTCTGATTACCACACACTTCTCATTGGAAGCCAACATCTTCTGAGCTGAGCCCAAAGACGGGCTCTTATTTTAAAAAGAAAAAAAGGAAAAAAGCAACTTTCATCAAAGCTAAATATGGCTATTTCTACACACTCAAGGAAAAGTACCAGTGAGTCTAGAACTTGCTTTTACTCTGAAAATCCTCTCTTGTTTAACTTGCAAGCTAAGACATAGATGTTCAAAGTTCAAGGATAAGAAACAAAGCTACCCACAGTGTATGTATACTTGGTTAGTTTCTGACATGGCCCAAGAGTATTCGTTAATCCAGGTAGCATTGTAGAGAATCAGCTTTGGGATCATTTTGAGTTCAACTGCTATCCTGGCTATTGTAACCTGAATAAAATATGGTATCGTATATCTCTGGATCTCAATTTCTTTATTTGTTGGACAGACATAATGTCTCCTGCATGCAATTTTCAAGTTAACTAAATAAATGTGTAACGTAAGCGTTGTGCAAGTCTACAGGTATCCAAAGATTAAAATGATGGCACAGTCCCTAACTTTGAGGAATTTACAGTCTAGTAAGAGAGACAGATTTGTAAGCAGACATTTTCAGCATAACAACATACGTCCAGGACACTTAACTGTGAGGATTAAAAAAGGCAATACACCACCTTGCTGGTTAATAGCTTAAATAATAGCCACTACCATTATTTCTACTACAGGTGCTCATCTACCTCCACAGACTAGAGATATGAATATAAGTAGGCACTTGCATATCATACTTGACTTCTATCATTGCCCATCTATGAACTAGACCCCAAAAGAGCTGGGACAGTCAAGTGACCCAGAAGCCATCAGCATTCCTCTTCCACGCCCATTTCCCACACTCAGAAATTCTCTCTCTTAAGGGCCCACCACCACCACTTTCCCCCATAAACTGCAGCAGCTAGACCGGCCCTGAGGCAGTTGCACTGACTGGGAGGGAGGAAAAGAGGCTGTTAATCCCCCACTTTCTCATTCCCAGAGCTGGTCTCAGCGGCAAACGCTGAAGCTAGCTCTTCCCACCAGAGGAAGTAAGAAGCTATCCCAAACTGTCGGCCTACTTTCTCTCTGAAAGTTAAGCTGGCCATTAGGTAAACTTTCACTGCCCCAAGAATCTACTAGCACATAAGTGTAAACCTTCTCTTTCCATAAATTCTAAGTGAAAACATAAAGGACTATACGACTTCATGACTGCCTTCCTGTTACTTCTGGAGAATGTAACTGCCATGCAATGACCTCGGCTACGCGCCAGCCAGGGGGCAAGTGCTAGGTATGTGTGGTCTCTTCCAATCTGTACATAGCTCTGTGAAGAGTAAGGCCCTTTAAGGACACCAAGAGGTGAAGTGATGTATCTAAAGACGTACAGCTGGATACACGGGTCCAAAAGCAAAACTCAGTCCCAAGCCTGTCTGATCAGAAATGTCACACTGTTCTCACAAAAAAAAAAAAAAAAAAAAAAAAAAAAAAAAAAAAAGCCATGTGTTCACTTTGGAATTGGAAGGAAGGAAAAGAGAATAAAAGACTAATTCAGAGGCTGCAGATGATGCCAGTGAAAAAGAACAAGGGAGTCAATGCCCACAAAAGCGAGAATGAAGAGGAATGAGCTGGCTCGTCCTAACTTGAGGTTCTCAGACTACCAAGAGTCCCCATCACTCCTTAAACCCTAGACCAGTGCATCTCAAACATTAGTGTATACACAGATTACCTGGGGATCTTGTTAAAATACAGATTCCGATTCAATGGACGTGGTGTGGGGCCTGAGATTCTGCGTGTCTAACGAGCTTCCGGGTGAAGCCCATGCTGCTGGTCCGGGTCCACAAGGCCTTAGACTCCTAGGGAGCTTTCGTATCCATCCCTGAGCCTCTGCCCCTGAGGCAGCAGCTTGGAGCTGGGTAAGTCCCTGCTCGCACTTCACAGTAAATAGAAGCTAGGAGAAAACATGCTGATGCTGCAATATCTGTAGTTAGTAGAGTACTTCCTATCTACCAGGGGCAGAGCCCGAGACGCACATTCCCAAACATTTCTTTAAAGTTAGTAGTATTACCTCGCTCCCACTCTTTACGAAGAAGGAAATTGAAGATTGATGAGGTGAAGCGATCTGTCCCAGGTCACAGAACTAACGAGTGGTCAATATGGCTCTGAACCTGGCTTCCATGACTCCAACGCCTCTCTTCTTAATCAATTTACTACATTCCTTAGGGGCCAATGGAATTCTTTAAACGTATACGTATCTTCTCTTTCTCTTCTAAATTTCAAACCACTGTGAAATTTGGGGGGAAAGCCAGATATCATTGCCTCCATTCTGTATGTAAAAATAATGCTGGCCTGGAGAAAAATAATTATGACATGGTCAAGGTCACACTGTGAATATACGGTAAGCTAGGACTCGAATCCCGCTCACCAGATTTGCAGTCTAGTGCTATAACGGGGCTACTCAGCCTTGGTTTCACTTTAGAATCACTTGGGGAGCTTCTGAAAGCTTCAGTGCTCAGGCCGCTCCCTAAACAAAACAAACCAGAAGCTCTGGAGGTCGAGCCGGGCATCAGCGGTTTTTAAAGCTCCCAGGTGATTCCAAAGTGCCATCAAGACTGAGAATCTATACCATCCATTCTAAAATTGGAATCTGGGAACATTTTTCCAGAAAAACCAATCACAGATTTACCAGCACATAAGTTCATATGTCACAGGTACATGATGAGTAATGATAGGCTTGTGTGGGGTAGCCTAGGGATCTAACCACACAAGCCTTCTAGGTTCTAAACAATCATCCTCAAACAATCTTTTGAAACGCGTATGTTGTATAAGGGACGACTGCCTGTGCATTGAGCCCACGTGCTCTTTCACGACTGCACGAGTTCTAGGTCCTGTGGCCTCAAGCAGCCTTGGCTTCCTGGTGACTTGAGTTGGCCTCGATCATTCTGTATGCTCTACCCAGCCTTAGGATACAAAAGGAATATTCTCCAGGAGAACAACTGCTGTTTAACAGTGCACTCTGTGGGGGTGGGGGCGAATTAGTGAAGTGGAATGTAATCGTCCCAACTGAAGTTTGTCCAAAGCCCTGAGGAACTAGGAGAGGCAACCAGTGACACTCAAAACAACAGTCCATTGAACAGCCCATTGAACAAAAGAACAGCCCCTTGTTCTCTGATGCCAAGAGAGATAGTCCGATGGGCACGGGCAGAGCTTCAAAATACGGCCTCTGAAGATGCCAAGAAAAGGATCTCACATCCATACTGTTCAGCTGAGTGACATCTCAAAGTATACGCAAGTTACAAAAAACAGGTTTTCATTACCAGAAGAATTTCTAAATGGCTTATAACCCGGTTATAATTTGAGTTGAGGCTGATGGTTTATGGGGCCAGTTGCAAGGCAATGGCCTAAAACTAACTGCTTTAAAGAAACCAATTTTCAAAAGAAGAAAGAAAGAAAGAAAGAAAGAAAGAAAGAAAGAAAGAAAGAAAGAAAGAAAAGAAAAGAAAAAAGGAACCAATTTTCTTCTACAACTTTCTTTGCTTATATAACATATGTCAGGAAAAAAATGTTTCCTCCGATGATTCCAATAGGCTTTAGGATAACTCGTGGGGATTTTCACAGACCAGAGATTTTATACAGGACACCCCCATAGCCACTCCCCCCTCCACACGCAGTCACACCCTTCTGTATTACGGAAATAAATTTAGGATGTTGAAAAGGCAATATTACCGCCAATCTTGTTTACCTGAATGAAACTCATCCTCCCGTCGTGGAAGGAAAAGCTCCTCTGGGCTGTCCTTGCGAAGACTTATTGGTCCAGTGACTTCTTCATCTCCAGACACCCAGAGTGTGACATTGGCTTGAGTCCCTCTATTTCCCATCAGCACTAACACCTTCCATTCATCTTCTGAGAGAAGAGACTTACTGCTTTGGGAAGGTCTGATTTCTTCTATGGGGGGAAGAAAGGCATTAGCGGCAGATCAGATGCAACATCAGGCTGACAGAATCCTTTGTCACCTGAAGCCCAAGGACATCAAAACCAGCGCACGGGAGGGCAGGGCAGGGAGGCACTGAACTGCCACACCTCCAGGGAGTTGATTTGTGCTGGTCTGCTCACAGCAAGGTTCTGGTCAACTGCGACTGAACTACTGAAGGAGATTGAATTAGAACAATAAACATCTGACACACCCGGCCATTTTTCACCTGTCCTCAACGCTACAACCCGGGCGTGTGCCAGAATTTGCAGTCTGTCTCCACAGATTTGTCATAAAGCTGCCCGCCTGGCTTACAGACTTTCAGACAGAACTACTACAATGTAAAGAAACCAAAAAAACAAAAAAAGTGGAATTAACACCCGTTTTCAAGTCAGATGTAAAAATGGCAAATGGAGGGGAGAGAAATTCTTCCGAAATATTTCTAGGCAAAAAAGAAATGCCCCACTAGAGAAAGCAATGAAAGGATTTAAAGCTTAAGGTGGAATTTGCACACGTGCTCAGCGCAGGTTAGTCTGTGAGGACAGGGGCTCGGCAGCCCCCGTCAGCCAGCACTTCCCAGACGGCCGCTCCGTGTCGGTAAGAGATGCTTAGGAATGGAGGCCCCAGCCGAAGCCACTGTCTCTTCTGCCTGTTGCCTCATCCAAAGAGATGCCGGGGCACACAGAGCTGACAGCATCTGCCCGGCCACTCTGCCCTGGTGGCTGGACTGCCCCCAGCAGCACACGAATTCTTGACTGACACGTCCGTGTAGAAATATCCCAGACTTAGGTAAGGGGATCAACTTTCTCACGACGAGCGGTTAAAAGTTCCTTGAAGCCGTCACTTCCCTGACTCTTCCTCCCTTTAATCCTGTGGTTTGAAGCTACAGGCAACCCTCAGCAGCACCTCGGATCTCATCAACACAGCATCGACAGTGATGACCAAACCCGGCAAATAACGCCAGTAGTCCCCCATTATCTGTAGTTCTGTCCTCCCCGGTGTCAGTTACCTGCGGTCAGTTAAGGTCAGGAAGCAGATGTCTGGTCATGTGGTCAACAGTAGCCTAATGCTAGGTCAGTGTCTGTGTCGCGCACCTCACCTCATCACAAGAAGGGCGAGTACGGTACAAGAAGGTATCTTGAGAGAGACGACATTCGCACAACTTTATTCATTATTCTAAATTTTCATAATTATTCTGTTTTATAATTATTGTTAATATCTTACCGTACCTCGTTTCTAAATTAAACTTCAGCATCATAGGTATTGTGGATAGAAAAAAATCACATGTATAGGGTTGAGTACTACCCGGGGTTTCAGGCATTGCCGGGGGTCCTGGAACATATCCCCTGCAGATGAGGTGGGGCTATGGTCATTATTTCCTTCTGTAACAAACAAATTTTAAAATAAAAACTACACCCCAAAAATTGTACACGCTAAGAAAGAACTGGCCTTCATTTTCTAAAGTTGCCTCCTCTTTACTCTCCTGGGTAATTTCCGTCATTGTAACGGCAGGCATTTCTCCTTCTATCATAATAATAATTAGCATCTATTAAGCTCCTACAATAAGCTAGGCTCTGTGTTGGATGCTTCATATTCATTTCTCACTCCATGAGGCAAGTCAAATTATGATACTCATTTTAAGATGGGGAAAAGAGGCAGAGGCTTATATGCCCTAATCATACAGTAAGTAAAGGATGGAATGTCTACCTCCAAAGCCTCTGTACTCCAAGCTGGATGGGTGTATCTAAACACATTTCACCAAGACACATTTTATTTTGTGCAAGGACGGTCCTAAAAACTTAACGTTTATTACTATGTCAACCTTACTCAAACCTCACACTAGTTCTATGAGGTCCTGTCCCCTATTAAACAAGTGGACAAACTGGGACGCAGAGGTTAAGTATCTGGCCCAGACTGATACAGGCAGTAGCAAAACAGAACTGGCAAACTAGGTTTGAATCCCATGCCAGGCTGGATGCAATGTCAAAGGTAACTGACCCAGAAAAGAGCACAAAACTTGGTCCAACAAAATTTTATGACACAATCTAATTTTCAAAATGTAAATATTGTATGTGAACACCTAACTGCCTTGCCTGCTGCTTCTGGTCAACCATGATCAGGAACCTCACACACACACTGGAATTTTCTCAGACGCTAGACGAGGGGGCAATCAGATCTCTACTGATGAAAACTCCATAGCACATCTATGAGTGCCAGAGAATAATCAGTGATCTAGGTTAGGAGGATAAACTATGTAGGATGCTAATCTTTACTCAGTATTTCATGAATGTCTGAGTCATCTAAAAAGATCATTTTTACTCAATTCCAGAAAATTTTATTTAGTTCCTATTATTTGCTGGGCACTGTGTCAGATTCATTGCTCTCTAAAAATTAATCGCACAGATGAAGTGTTTGAAAGATAAATGAAATAAATGAGAGTCTCACCTCAAAGATACACACTACCTGGTAGGGAAGACAAACATATAAATATTTGGATTTCAAACATGTAGACACATTCTCAGACAACAAAAGAAGTACTACGAAGTTTAGATACAGCAGAATGAGGAGTGGTTAACTGTGGAGGGGTGGGCAGTAAAAGCCTCATGGAGAAAGATACGAGGTGAAGCAGAATTTTGTAGAAAGAGGAGGGGAAGGACTTCCCCAATACGTACATGCCCAATATGTACAAAGGCTTCAAATAGCAGGCATAAAGAAGAGCTGCACACGGTGATAAGTGGTTAAACATGACATCCCATGAGACATTATGGGAGAAAAGGAGAAACAGTGAGATCATGAAAGGCATTGAGCAACTTGGAAGGGAGCTGGCACACCTTTGTGCAAGGCAATAGGGAACCGGTCAAGATTCTAAAGTGTGGTGGTGATACCATCTGAGTGTTAGAAAGATCAATGTGGGGGCGCCTAGGTGACTCAGTTGGTTAAGCGACTGACCCTTGATTCTGCCTCAGGTCATGATCTCATGGTTCATGAGATCGAGCCCCACATTGGGCTCTGGGCTGAGGGTGTGGAGCCTGCTTGGGATTCTCTGTCTCACTCTTTCTCTGCCCCCCCCATCGCTCAATTTCTCTCTAAAAATAAAAGAAAGATTAGCGTGAAACGCAGGGAGGCCAGTGAACAAACAACACTGAATAGTGTGTAAACAGAGCCTGGAACAGGGCCAATAGACCACCTTTACTTGGTTTTAGTTTTTTTGGGTATTCATATGCAAGTACACACACATTCATGCACATGTGTGCATGCTTGTAGTTTGTCTGCTTCCATCTGAAAAAAATTAATGTTCTCTAAAACCTCTTCTTCATTCTCTAATGTTTTCACAAACATAACACATTTGCACGAACATGCATATCATTGGCATGCACTTATGTCATAAAAGCAGATGACTTAATATGGTAGAATCTATCATATAGAATAATGTATCAAAGTTGTGCTATCAATTAAATATGAATTCCATCTAATGCCCTGATCTTCTGGAAATAAACCAAAGTCCATTAGTCTCAGACCATAAACGTATCCATTTGAGAACCATAAAAGCATTTGCTATTGTTGACTAGAGGTTTAAAATATTCTAAGCTGGGAGAATATTTGATGGTGACTCTGAATTAACTGACAGACTCTTTCAGGGTCTCCCTGAATAAAATCTACAGTGCCTAAAATGTACCCAAATGACTAAAAATGTACTTCATAGGGGTGACAGAACACTTTAATTAAGCACCACTCAGGTTGACTCGGCCCAAAGGAAAAACAAACAAACCCTAAGCTACCATTGCTGGTCTCTTAAAGCTCTAGAGAAAAGAAAAAAAATACAGAAATAAAATAACAAATTAGCTGATTCTAATAGTTCATGGATTGAACAAAGTTAAGGTCCACTTGGAGCACCTGGGTGGCTCGGTCGGTTGAGCATCCGACTTCAGCTCAGGTCATGATCTCACAGTTCGTGGGTTTGAGCCCTGCATCAGATTCTGTGATGACAGCTCAGAGCCTGGTGCCTGCTTTCGATTCTGTGTCTCCATTTCTCTCTGCCCCTCCTGCAATCATGCTCTGTCTCTCAAAAAAATAAAATAAACATTTAAAAAATTTTTGTTTAAAGTTAAGTTTCACTAAAAGCATGAATCACCATCAGAGTGTGGGCATAAAAAAACAAATTGCGTAAATTTTTGTGTACTTTTTCAAGACAGTGTTTGAAAAAAGTTGATTTATACTAAAATGTAGGGGTGCCTGGATGGCTGAGTCCTTTAATTGTCCAATTCTTGATTTTGGCTCAGGTCATGATCTCAGAGTTCATGGGATCAAGCCCCACCTTGAGCTCTATGCTGACAGCACAGAGCCTGCTTGGGATTCTTTGTCTCTCTCTCTCTGCCCCTCCCTCACATGTGCACACACACTCCCTCCCTTTCTCTCTCAAAATAAGTACATAAACATTGAAAAAATAACTATTTATATACTAAAATGTAAAGCCCACGAATGCCCATTAATATCTGATACACAGTATCAGAAAAATGGCTATTTAACTGCAAAATCATCTGGAAAAAAAATAAGGTAAAGTCGTCTCTCCATAGGTATCTTACTATATAAAAATATCTATTTCTACAAACTTAACATGAACCGTATTATTTTATTCACAAACTTATCAGTTTCTTGACTTAAGGCATTTATATAAAGCACAGAAAGCATAAAGCTGGTAGGGAGAGCTAACATCAAATAATCAAAACTATCTCAGCATGTTAGAATGTTGGACTGATAACAAAAAAAAATAAAAATTAACTGGTATCAAGGTAAAGGTCCACATTTTGGTTCAAAACATCAGTTATATATTTTTCAGTGAAAGGATCTGAATACAATATCCTAAATGATCTTAATGAATACCAAAAGTCCAATAGCAATGCCCTACAACATGTATTCCAAGCCAAGACCATACTAACAGATGTATGAGGTCCACATTAAAGGAACGCCATTATTCTAACCATTCAGATTATATGAAAAGACAGGCTCCTACATGGAGAAAAACACTTTAAATATCCATAACGGTAAATAATTAGAAAACATATATTAGGAGGAACTATTAAAATATATATATTTCAAATAGAAGAGAATATACTAAAAAGAAACTACAAAGCCACTTTTTAGTGTGTGTGTGTGTGTGTGTGTGTGTGTGTGTGTGTGTGTATGAAGGATATACTAAGAAGAAATGAGAATATACTAAGTAAAAACATCAAGGTTTATTTTATAGGACAGGATGTTGACTTTTTATATGCCAAAAGAATTTATAAGGAGTAGGTTTTCTGTTCAACACAGAGAGGTACTTTCACCTGATTAGGATTGCTTAAAACTGTGTGCCTTATTTCTGCATTCTTCATGTGAACTTTTATGTTATTTTTGCCAGGTGAAAAGTCCCTTCAAATCCTCATTCTTTTTTTTTTTTTTAATTTTTATTTTTGAAACAGAGAGACACAGAAGCAGGCCCCAGGCTCTGAACTGTCAGCACAGAGCCCGATGTGCTTGAATTCACAAACTGTGAGATCATGACCTGAGCCGAAGTTGGACACTTAACCAACTGAGCCACCCAGGTTCCCCCTTCATATCTTCATTCTGTGATAAAGAAAACTTACACTACCTCTACACTGTAACTTACTACAATAGCATGAGCACAAAAGAATAAACTTATACTTCAGTCTGTATGCTGCTATTTTTTTAATATTAAAAAAAAAACCTCTAAGATCACAACAGGAAGAACAGTTAATATAAGCTATTACCTTGTCTATTTATAAGAATTATTCTAAAGAAATAACACAAAATACAGAGGAGCATCCGTTGCCAGCTATACTTGAAAAAAATTGAAAAACAATACCCAATAGTAAGGGAGTAGGTAAATATGGTATGGAATATCTATACAATGGATTATTTGCAGCTATTAAATTATTTTATAAAATTATTTAATGTTATAAAAATACTCATTATGCTTACTATATTCTATTAGCTGAGAAGCAGATTACAAAACTGTGTACTCAACATAACCTATATATGTGTGCATGCATTTAGGACGGTAATAAGATGACATAATTTTAATTTTTTCCTTTATGCCTTATGTGTTCTACATTTTTTTCAGAATAAACTTAGTTTACTGTGACTGCTTTTAAGGAAGACTTAAACTTGGTAACAGATTTCACATTTTCTTTGCCCAAATATTACTTGTTTGTTTTTTAAAGTGTTGGCATCTAAAGAGGTGTGAAGAAAGTATATGTAGGGCTCCTGAGTGGCTCAGTTGGTTAAGCTTCTGACTTTGGCTCAGGTCATGATCTCTCTGCTTGTGAGTCTGAGCCCTGCATCGGGCTGTGCCGACAGCTCAGAGCCTGGAGCCTGCTTCAGATTCTGTGTCTCCCTCTCTTTCTGCCCCTCCCCCATTCAGGCTCTCTCAAAAATAAATAAATATTAATTTTTTTTTTAATTTTAAAACAAGAAAGTAAATGCTATGGCTGAGACTTTGGCACAGATTAGGCCTTGCTCAGTAACAGCAGTGAGACGCCAGCGGCTGACTAAGGACTGCTGTGGCTGCGCATACTGCAATGCTCAAATTCTCATGGACAGAATGGGTGGGTTGCCCTCAATTTGGAGGGAAGACTTCAACCACATTTATCTTCCTGAGCCTCAGTTTTCTCATTCATAAAAATAAGTCACATTGAAGATTTCTAAGGACCATTTCAGTTCAGAACATCCAACTGTAAAGCTCTTTTTGGTTCAAATGTTTTTAGATGCAATGTTTCCAAACTTATGTGGAAGCAATTTATATTCCCAAATATTTTAATAACTACTAAAATACAAATTTCCAAAGTGCTTATGGAAGAAATGATATGGTGCCTTAGATTTGCTATAATCCAAGGGAGGCAACGTGGGACACAATGTGAAGGATCATAACTAAAACAAGATTGGTCATATGGTGGTAATTGTTGAATCTGGGCAGTGGGTACGTGGGAAGTCATTATTCCATTCTATTTTTGTGTATATTTGAAAGTTACCGTAACTTTTAAATTTCTTTTTAAAAAAAGTAAAATTCCTTCCTCAAAACGTCCCCCTTCCCTAACAAAACTAATATTAAAACTCAACTTAGCCCTAAAGGAAAATCTTGCAAATTTAATGGCCTTACACCTCTATTTACTACAAAAAAAAGTACTATCTATTGAATATGTAGTTTTAGAAGTTCTAAATCTCTGTCTCTCTTTGATGTAGATGAGAAAAACATCCATTTTCTTTTTAATAAGCAAGCATCTTGAATACAGAGGACAGGTTTATTTTATCTATAATACCTAATCCTCAAACTATTTAAAACTTGCTCTATCCTGGAGTAGACTGACAACCATAATCTCATTCTTCAGGAGCGGATAGTTGCTTTTGATACCTTTAAAACATGAAATAACTTTGCTGAATTATTTTTCAACTAACATATATTTTAATATGAATGGCTAATGTAACCCAAATCCATCTAGCATGACAGCTAAATTGCAAAACCAAAAGGAAGGTATTTCTGGCAAGAAACAACTTTTAAGTACTACGGATGTTTGAGAGGTAGAAAGAAGACAGTTGTGATTTCATTACTCAGTAATGAATGGGAACCTTCTAGGTAATAGTCATACGTGAAGATATTTTTTCCTATGAAAGTCATCGACGTATAAAAGCCATTTCTACTACAATCCGCGAAGGCAGCATTCAAACAAATCACGGGGATTTTGCAAACAGCATTTGCATTAGGAGAGCTTTACCATCTGAATTTCCAGGATTTCATGTCCAGTGTCTGTGCCATGTCAATGACTTAAATAGCGCATTAGCAAATGAAGTTCAGTCTCCCTTTTCTCAGTTTTTGGCCCACTCTCCATTTCTCCTATATCACCATTAACTACAACAAAGGACTTACACCTACCTAACCCATTCCCCCCACCTCCATTCTGGTAACCATCAGTTTATTCTCTACAGTTAAGAGTCCTTTTCTTGTTTTGCCTCTCTCTCCTTTTTTCCCCTTTACTCATTTGTTTTGTTTCTAAAATTCCACACATGAGTGAAGTCATATGGTATTTGTCTTTCTCTGACTGTCTTATTTTTCTTAGCATAATAGTCTCTAGCTCCACCCAGGTTGCTGCAAATGGCAAGATTTCATTCTTTTGATGGCTGAGTAGTATTGTAATATTCCATTGTGTGTATGTGTGGATACACATACGCTCTTTATCCTCCTTTATGCACTCATCAGTTGATGGACAATAGGGCTGTTCCTATAATTTGGTTATTGTAGATAACGCTGCTATAAACATTGGGGTGCATGTATCCCTTTGAATTAGTATTTTTGTATTCTTTGGGTAAATACCTAGTAGTGCAATTGCTGTATCACAGGGTAGTTCTACTTTTAAGTTTTTGAGGAACCTCCATACGCTTTTCCAGAGTGGTCACACCAGTTTGCATTCCCACCAATAGTGCAGGAGGGTTCCCCTCTCTCCTTGCCAATACCTGCTTCTTGTGTTGTTGATTTTAGCAATTCTGACAGGTGTAAGATGATACCTCATTGTAGTTTTGATTTGTATTTCCCTGATGATGAGTTACGTTGAGCATATTTTCGTGTGTGTGTTGGCCATCTGTAGGTCTTCTTTGGAAAAACGTTCATGTATTCTGCCCACTCTTTCATTGTATAGTTCATGTTTGGAGTGTTGAGTTCTATAAATTCTTTATATATTTTGGATACTAACCCTTTATCAGAGGAGTGCACTTGTTGTGATGAGTACCAGGTGGGGTATGGACATGTTGAATCAATATATTGTACACCTGAAACTAATATCGTACTGTATGTTAACTAACTGGAATTTAAATAAAAACTTCAAACAAACAAAAAAAGGACTTGCAAGTCTTTTTATAAGTTAATTAATAACTGAAATTTTGTTTTGTGTCTAGCATGCCCTGAATGTTTCCCACATCTCATGTATCAGTTTTTAACTTTATATTTTTGTGTGATTGTTTAATATTTATCTGGCTCGATGGAGTGTAAACTCCAAGAAGTCAGAGACTGAGTCTGTTTTGTCTATCACTGTATTTCCTTACATCTGACATTTGGTAAGCACAAAATTCCCATTTGATAATTCATTACATGAAAGAATGACTTGAAAAAGTTTATATTTATCATGAGGTCTAATTTCATCAGTTTTGAAAATTACTCAATCTTTCCAGCTTTATTCTAAAACTTATACCTCCCAATCCTTAAAAATTTAACAATGCTATCAAATAAGGGGTTAATATCCAAAATATACAAAGAACTGATACAACTCAAAAACAGAAAAACAATCTGATTACAAAATGGACAGAAGAATAAATAGAAATTTTTCCAAAAAATATTCAAATGGCTAACACGTATATGAAAAGATGGTCAATATCACTAATCATCAGGAAAATTCAAATCAAGACCAATGAGATATCACCTCATACGAGTAAGAATGGCTATCATCAAGAAAACAAGAGATTACGTGTTGATGAGGATATGGAGAAAAGGGAGCCCTTGTGCACCACTGGTGTTTAAGCTGGTAGCACCACAATGGCAAACAGCATGGAGATTCCTCAAAAAATTAAAAATAGAACTACCATATGATCCAGCAACTCCACTTCTGAGTATGTATCCAAAGGAAATGAAAACAGGATACTGAAGAGATATATGCACTTCCATGTTTATTGCAGCATTATTCATAGTACCCAAGATATGGAAACAATCTAAGTGCCCAGCAGCATGTCAACGGGTAAGGAAGATGTGAAAGCCATAAGAAGGAAATCCTTCCGTTTGCAACAACATGGATAGACCTTGAGAAAATTATGCCAAGTGAGATAAGTCAGACAAAGATAAATACTTTCTGAGATCCTGTATATGTGGAAACTAAAAAAAGGCTCAAGTTATAAAAACAGAAAGTAAAATGGTAGTTACCAAGGGCTTGGAGTTCAGGGGTGGGAACAGAAGAGATGTTCAAGGATACAAATTTGCAACTAGTATGTAAATAAGACATAAAGATCTAAGGTATAGTGACTATAGATGACAATATTGTGTTATAAACACTAAAATTATGAATACACTAGATCTCAATTATTCTCATTACAAAAAAGAAATGTATAATTACACAATGTGATGGAGGTACACTGTTGCATATTGCATGTATTATATATCTATTGCATAGTGCAATATATAAAAATATTAAATCAACATATGGTACACCTTAAATTTAAAAACATTTAACAACGGTAACATTTCAAAGATGTTTTCGCCAGAAGAGACAAATATTCATAAGACATGTAGAAGTTTTCCTCTTCAGCATTTTGTTACTCATAAAAAAAGTATCTATTTCTAGGGATTTCAGCTAGTATGTTATTTTCAACCAAGTCAAATTTTACTTGAGGTGGCCATCCCAGATTTAGGTGCCATTACTTCCTGACACAAGATTGAGTTTTCCTTCTGTGAAAAATTTTAACTAAGCACATGTTTCTCATGCAGTGTGAGATTTGTCACACTGTTCCAGGGATTCATGATACGACACGGAAATATAAAACTGGGCCTGTTCCAACAGCAAGAATCGAAAGGCTAATTTCTCTTCCCTCTGCTTGATGTGATAGCATCATAAGGTTGTCAGCAAGAGACATCTATTTTCTGTTACTCTCTGAAAGAAAAGAGAGCACACCCAATTACTAATTTTCAAAAAGCGCTTTTTAAAAGGTAACACTGCAATTTATCTGACTCTCAAGATGGGATTAAAAAAAAAAAAAAGGCCAGAGACATCAGTCCAGTATTTCATTTTACCCAAAGATTACTAGCTTGTGATGCACAGAATCTGTCAGATATCATTCATTATACTTCCCAATCAGAGAGAGAGTAATACATTTAAGGGCAAGAAAGAAACTAAAAATTCAAAACTCTGAGACCTACAGTACTTTATTCATGCCTCAGTTTCTTTATCAGTGAAACAGAAGAGATTATTTTTATTGTTACTTAGACTTTGGTGAGCATTTGCTGTTATTCATAAAATAGATGCATAAAATATTTGGTATGTGATAGCCCAGTACAATGTCATAATTGAATAATTTCTTCTTACCAAGTCATTGTTATGGATGAATATTAAATTCAAGATAAAGAAATGAACACATTTTCACATATATGTATTCTTTGCAATATAAAACCAAAACATAAAAAAAGCAAGATAACAGCTCAAAAGCAAGTTCATGTGCAATAATGTAACCTATATTTTAAAAATAACATGATGCTCTTCCTGAGGTGGCCACAAAGAAGCAGTGCAGACAAACAACCCAAAAGAAGGGGGGGAAAAGCTGTTGCTTACTTGCAGTTGAAGAAAGTAAGGAACACTTGGCCTCAAATGCTGCTGGTGTTTCTTGCTGATTTTTTGTCTCATGGATCTTTTCCTCCTCTTGGCTGGGTGTTGCTGACATACCCATTGGGTTTTCTCTGCCAACTGAAATTAAGATTTTAAAAGATGCCATCCTTTCAAAATCACTTGTTTTTTCTCAGAAAACTCACCATATGTTCAGCTATGCAAGTTTAAGTTTTGCTATTGTCTCCATTTCAATGCCTAGTCAAATCTTTTCACTCTGCATTACATACTTACCAGAAAATGACTTTTTATTCTTAGCAGCAGGCTGTGCATGAATGGTATTCCTATAAAATTTATTCACTGATTTGTAAATCCAAGCAATAATTTAACACCACAGTATGAATCAAATAACTTATTCAAGATGTTTTTCTTATGGATTCTAAACAGAAACTCCTTTGACAATTTGGTACTTTGGCTTCCTCAGAAGGGGAAACTGACTAAAACATGATTCAAATAATACTTCCTGTTACCTTACTAAAATATGAAAATCATAGAAATATATCAAATAAATATATATGTATAGATGTACATACGTATATATAAATATATGCACACACACATATAAATGAGGAAAACATTAGCTATTTTTCTGCCTTTTATTTAGAAGCAAGTGTTCTGGTATTTGGTCCAGGAATAGGTATCTCTAGTCTCTACCTGAATAATAACTCCAATTTTATAGCATATGTTCCTAAGTGCTATTTGTGTTTAGGATTTCAAAGTTTGAGTTGTTTGTGTTTCATTTTTAGGCATCAGCCATAGATGAGACCTCATCAGCAACAAAAAATTATACAGATGTCTGATTCTACACATTAATAAATAATAGCAGCTACGTCTTAATACCACAATTACAGCCAACAATTTAAGATGACCCGTAAGACATATGCTAGCACGAGAAGGCGCAATGCTCTCATAAGTACGGTTAACAGAAATCAGCAACACTAAAACACATGGAGTCATGGCACTGACTACACAACACTGGTATCTGAAGAACTGCCCATGATTATATTGTCATAAATAACCTTATAATTGTTTGATATCATATGATACAATTTCAGGCAATAATCATCTTTCAAACACCAAACTCTGGAAAACATAAGGTTTTCCATATGGTTTATTTACAATGCAATGCTTAGACACTGGAGATTGATGCTAACAAAGGAACTTTAAAATATTAAAAAGAAGATCAGAAATAACTAGAAATATGTCCACTGAGGGTAAATGGACACTTACAGAAAAGAAATAAAAAAGATTCCTAAATATAATATACATAGCATCCATTTTCTTATGGTCCATTAAGGGACCCATAATTAAGGGACTACATTATTTACAAATAATGTAGAAATCCAAGATTTACAAAGAGAAAATAAACTCTCTCCCAGTCACTGCCATAAGCATAAGAATAAATCAATGCAAAACACGCGGCTTTGACATCGATGAGGTCACAGCCCAGGAGGAGAACACATGAACAATGACCTCTGCTATATATTGCCAAGTGCTATAATGTACAACGCATGCACAGGTGCCTCGCACAGAAAGGGCTGTACAACAGTGAGCCTAAGCAGACTCTGAAACAGGAATAAGCATTTCTTACCTCTATTCTCCCACACTGGCTTTTCAAGATTCTACCTCATCCTCAAAACGAATGTCAAATTTTTATAAACACAACAGTTGTCTTAATAGTAGGAAACCTAGGATCTAGACGACATTTTCCGGATAGGTCACCTAGGATGGTCCTGTCCTTCTGTACAGAACACTGCCCATCTTGCCTTGGGGCCACGTGGGTCACAGCTGGAGGTCCAAAACCCAGGTACCAAACAGCCATCCAGTGGATTCACAGCCTACTCTGAATTGCGGTAACTCTTACCGGTATGCTCTCTCTGTCTCACGTTCACAATTTAAACAGGAGTGTGGAAATTTATCAAACATAAAATCAAACCTGTGATAAGGGTGAAAGAAACAGGACTGTCTAGCTGGCAATCGTACCAGAAGGTATGTATTATTGATAGCTGGGATTGACTGATTAATTTGCTCACTTCAGATAGCATCTCAGTATACCCAACAGTTTGGTAGCATCAAGATCAACCAGACAGAAAGGCTCTAACTACAAAAAGTGAACTAGTAAAAACATTTTGGTTCGCTGAATACCAGCTATTTAAAAAAGGCAAAACAGGGGTACCTGGGTGGCTCAGCTGGTTAAGTGTCCTACTTCAGCTCAGGTCACAATCTCGCGGTTCATGAGTTCCAGCCCCGCATCGGCCTCTGTGCTGACAGCTCAGAGTCCGGAGCCTGCTTTGGATTCCGTGTCTCCCTCTCTCTCTCTCTCTCTGCCTTTCCCCAGCTCATGGTCTGTCTCTCTCTTTCTCTCTCTCAAAAATAAATAAACCTTAAAATTTGTTTAAATAAATAAATAAAACAAAAAAGGCAAAATACACTAAAACACAATAGCAATGTGTCATGCTGTTATGGCATATATATTTAAATCTATAAAATATATTTTATTATATGAAATATGTTTTTGCCATATTCTTCTACATAAGATCATAATGTACACATTCAGAATCTGATGATCAGGTATATGACAGTATTCACTTGTATTCTGAAACTTGAATGATCTTAGAAGATTAGTATGAAGTGGAAATGAATTTTCCAAACATACTCTAATAAAAACTTCCATAAGACTTGAAGGAGATTCCTCATATTATAATAAAAAATTAACATCTGAACCATATCTTCAGTCCTGAATTTTTTTTCAAGTTACTGATACCCACGCCTCATGGTTTGAATACAGAAGGTGGCTAATACCATCAAGCCAGACTGGAATTTGAGTAAGAAGTGGCAAACTTTAGGCATAATTTAAGTCTCAGTTATGATACTTATAAAACTGGAATATACCCAGTTCACTGTTACTTAAGTGTTCTAAAAAAGAAACAGTGTATTAAGGTTAATGGAGGGGTGCCTGGGTGGCCCAGTCGGCTGAGTATCTGAGTCTTGATTTCAGCACAGGTCATGACCCCTGGGTTGTTGGATCAAGCTGATCCCACGCTGAGCATGGAGCCTGCTTAAGATTCTCTCTCTTTCTCCCTCTGCCCCTCTCCCCCCACTGGCATGCTCAAGAAAGAAGGAAAGGAAAGGAAAGGAAAGGAAAGGAAAGGAAAGGAAAGGAAAGGAAAGGAAAGGAAAGGAAAGGAAAAAGGGAAAAGGAAAAAGGAAAAAGGAAAAAGGAAAGGAAAGGAAGTTAGCTAATAGAAAGTCACAAGTTATACTGATCCAACATTCCCTAAGAAACTCCAAGAACACTGTGTTGTTATTATATGGAATTATAAGCGTGGGGTTTATTGTCTGGAACAATGGGATTGAACACACTTCCAAATAATCCATTGAGAACTTTCTCCATGGGCTCAGTGTAATAACTGACTATGTAAGCATATGAAATCAAATCTCTTCACACTTTCTCCTATGTATAGAGTTCATAGTACTGGGAATGTAAATTCATGATCAAGAGAATAAATATGTTTTGCTGCACAAGCCAACTATTTCAACTAAATTGCAGTAGGAACAATGACTTTTTATTATAAATCCTCAAGACACCATTAATTAAACCAAATTCTAACCAAATTGTAGACAAAGAAACCAAGTTACAGAGAAGTTATATGATTTGTCCTAAGTGATTACACGAGGGAATGAGAAGATAACTCCCCAAGAATCCATCAACTCTAAGTTATAAAAAATACACCATGATGAATCAGATCAGAAACTAATGAAACTGAAAACAGGACATCAATAGAGAAAATCAATGTACCAAACTCTGATTCTTTGAAATGATCAATAAAATTAGTAAGTCTCTTGTCAGACTAAGAAAAAAAAAAAAAGATGAAAGAACACAAATTACTAACATTAGAAATGAAACAGATGACATCACTACAGATCCCATGGACATTAAAAGGTTATAAAGGAATACTATCAACAATTCTATGATCTCAAGTTTGATAACCTAGATGAAATGGACTAATTCCTGGAAATCTGACAATTTGCCAAAACTCACACAAGAAGAAATAGAAAAAATGGATGGTCTTAAATCTATTAAAGAGACTAAATCAATATTTAATAATCTTCTAAAACAGAAAACACCTGGCTCAAACAAATTCACTGGTGAATTTTACACCAAAAAATTTAAAGGAGAAATTACACCAATTCTCTACAATCTCTTACAGTGGATAGAAAAAAAAGGAAATATTTCCCAACTCATTCTACGAGGTCAGGATTGCCCTAATACCAAAAAACAAAGACATCACAAGACAAAACTACAGACCAATGCTTCTGATGAACATAGATGAAAAAATCCTCAACAAAATATTAGCAAATTGAATCCAACAATTTATAAAAAAAAGATTAATAGAACAAGTCCAAGTGGGATCTATCCCAGGTATGCAAGACTGGTTCAACATTCCAAAATCAACTAATGTGAAAGACAGATACCATATGTTTTCACTCTTATGTGGATCCTGAGAAACTTAACAGAAGACCATGGGGGAGGGGAAGGGAAAAAAAGAAGTTAGAGAGGGAGAGAGCTAAAGCATAAGAGACTCTTAAAAACTGAGAACAAACTGAGGGTTGATGGGGGGTGGGAGGGAGGTGAGGGTGGATGATGGGTATTAAGGAGGGCACCTTTTGGGATGAGCACTGGGTGTTGTATGGAAACCAATTTGACAATAAATTTCATATTAAAAAAAAAGCTCCATTAATACCTATAAAAGCTGCAACTACATTTTATGGAACTATATAAATAATTGTGGAAACCTTAAAAAAAAAACAAAAATCAACTAATGTAAGGATTTGTAAGTCATTGAAAATATTCTTTAGATATTATATTGATGGATATACGTCATTATACATTTGTCCAAACCCAGAGAACGTACAATACCAAGAGGGAACCAAAATGTTAACTATGAATGCTAAGTAATCATGATGTGTTAATGTGGGTTCATCAATTGTAATAAACATACCATCTGGTGGAGAATGTTGATGGGGGAGGCTATGCATGTGGTAGGCAGGAAGTATATGGAAAATCTCTATACCTTACCCACAATTTTTCTGTAAACCTTTAACCGTTCTTAAAGAAAAACTGTTAAGAAAATATGGCTGAAAACAATTCACCATGAGAAGCTCTTCCTTTCTTTATAATCATAACCACAGGGGCGCCTCGGTGGCTCAGCCGGTTAAGCGCCAACTTCAGCTCAGATCATCATCTCATGATTCATGGGTTCGAGCCCCACGTTGGGCTCTGTGCTGACAGCTCAGAGCCTAGAGCCTGCTTCGGATCCTGTGTCTCCCTCTTCTCTGTCCCTCCCCTGCTTGTGCTCTATCTCTCTCTCTTTCAAAAATAAACATGAAAAAAAACAATCATCATCATAACCACAAACACTTGTATAGTGCTTACTGAGTACCAGGCACGATGATAAGCATCCTACAGATGTTAACTCATGTAATTCACACACCAGCACTGTGAGGCACTCCTCATCCTTATTTTACAGAGAATGGAAGTTTGGTACAAGTGCTATGAGAGCACACAGCTAGCAAGAGGCCTAACCGGGATGTGAACAACTGGTAGTGCATCTCAGAGCCTGTGAGCCTCCCTGACCTGCTTTGCTTTCAAACCTCTAGCTGTTTGGTAGGTGAACCAGTCAACAAGAGTGTCATCGTAGGGCAGAGCAATGACCTCCATACGATTGTGAGCCCTGCCAGACCAACCGGTATATAAATACACGTCCTTCAAGCACACGGGCTTCTAAGGAGGCCAGGGCCCAGCATTCAGGGGTACATGCTTGGGGACAACAGGTACCTTCCCCACAGGAAGGTTTTCACATAAGTCTCCTGAAATGTAACCTTACTATGATCTTCCTAAAATGATCTCTTCCCCTGTACAAGTCCCTGATTGCTAGGAATACCTGAAAATTTCAACTCTACCTTCCATGAAGAAACGTTAATGTTTAAAAAAAAAGGCATGGAGCTGGGCTTCTCTATATCTGTACTGAAATACAAACAAGACTCAACAGTTTTAAGGGGTATTTGTTGTTATGCTTGGTATACAGCAGGCTCAATCTATCATATATGGGAATATGAATCCCAGATTCTGTGAAATATATATATTCTAGTCAGAATATATTACTTTTAAGTAAACATTCTGCTGCTCACCACAAAACTCTAAGGAGCACCTGGGTGTCTCAGTCGGTAAAGCGTCCAGACTTCAGCTCAGGTCATCACCTCGTGGTTTGTGAGTTTGAGCCTGGCCTCGGGCTCTGTGCTGATAGCTCGGATAGCTATCGGATCCTGAAGGCTGCTTCAGATTATGTGTCCATCTGTCTCTCTCTCTCTCTCTCTCTCTGCCCCCTCCCCACCCTCGCTTGTTTTCTCTCTCAAAAATAAATATTTAAAAATTTTAAAAAACTCTCTAAGAGAGTTGCTTAACACTTTTTGAGTCATGGTTCCCTCTGAAAACCTAAAGGTCATGAATGAGCTTGTTCCCACCTTAAATACACACTTATGTGTATTTGTCTACAAATTATTTACTCAAAATATGTTTACTCAGTTTCAAAAGGTTCACAGACTCACACTAAAAGTTCTTACTGTAACTCAATGTTTTTATTCTTATTTACATATGACAAAACAGAGGTTAAGCCAGATGAAAAGATATATAGGGCAATGTCTGGGAGGGCCCAGAGTGCAGGAGCTTCTGTCCCCACTGAGTGGGGTGCCTCACCCTCCCAGTACATATATGTGTTCATTAACCTGTAAAGCTCCCCAAACCCCATACTATTGGGATTTTAGGGAGGCTTTCTCATATAGGCATGATCAATTATTAACTCCATTTCTAGCTCCTCTCCTGTCTCTGAAGAATGGGGAAATGAAGTTAAAAACACCAAAGATTCTAATCCTGACAGGCTCTTTCTGGTGACCAGCTCCCACCCAGGAGCCATCCAGGGACCCACCCAGAGTTGCCTCATTAGAACAAAAGACACTCTTAGTGCTCTCAGGACTTCAGAATTTACAAGGGTTCTAGGAGTTCTGTGCAGGAACCAGAGTGGGGGGGGGGGCAGGGGGGGAGTGGCAGAGACCAATATATTTTCTATTATCTCACACTGTTCTCTAAATTTTTTGTTATACCTTTGTTTATCTGTTATGGCAGCAAATTCAGTACCACCGAGAAAAGTAAGGGAAAATGTGGGTAAAAGTAAAGACAAATAGCCCACAAAACAGATTTTTCAATGGTACATACGAGTATAGCAAACATGAGCCTTTGTACAGCAGCCATTCTTTGTGCTTTCTTTTGTTAAAATGTGCATAGTCTAATGATTAATTAGAGTCCAAATAAATCCTGCAAAGGAACTGTTGCAATGAATTCTGCAGCCACATTTTTCATTACAGTCCTGGGTGGGGAAAATACAAACTTGACGTGGAAGCCAAAAGGCAAGTGGTACACACACGGATTTCTTCAACACTGTGGTTCTTGTCTTATGAAAACGAGGAAGTATTACTAGAAAGGCATTTTGAATAAATGTTAGTGCTTCCATACCTTTCCTCAGAATTCCTAGGATTCATGATGCTTCAATAAAATTTCCAAAGCAATATAACCAGCATTAACACAGGAAGTTGCCTCAGTATATTCAGAAATAATATCATGGTTGGCTTCTGGGAAGATGGTGGCGTAGGAAGACTCTGGGCTCACCGCGTCCTGCGGATCACTTAGATTCCACCCACACCTGCCTAAATAACCCAGAAAATCGCCAGGAGACTAGCAGAACGGATTCTCGGGAGCCAAGCGTAGACAAAAGGCCCACGGAAGAGGGGCCCCTCCTGAAGCGGATCTCCGAAGGAAAAGCGAGCTGAGCCTGCCCCTCCCACCCCCGTGCACCCTGCTGATCCACCCCAGCTAATACGCCAGATCCCCAGCACCACAATCCTGGCAGTGTGCAAGTAGCCCAGACGGGCCACCCCACCCCTCGGTGAATCCCGCCCCTAGGAGAGGGGAAGAGAAGGCACACACCAGTCTGACTGTGGCCCCAGCGGTGGGCTGGGGGCAGACATCAGGTCTGACTGCGCCCCGCCCACCAATGCAAGTTACTCAAGACAGCACAGGGGAAGTGCCCCACAGTCCCGCACCACTCCAGGGACTATCCAAAATGACGAAACAGAAGAATTCCCCTCAAAAGAATCTCCAGGAAATAACTACAGCTAATGAACTGATCAAAAAGGATTTAAACAATATAACAGAAAGTGAACTTAGAATAACAGTCATAAAATTAATCGCTGGGCTTGAAAACAGTATAAAGGACAGCAGAGAATCTATTGCTACAGAGATCAAGAGACTAAGGAACAGCCAGGAGGAGCTAAAAAAGGCTATTAATGAGCTACAAAATAAAATGGAGATGACCATGGCTCGGATTGAAGGGGCAGAGGAGAGAATAGGTGAACTAGAAGATAAAATTATCGAAAAAGAAGAAGCTGAGAATAAGAGAGATAAAAAAATCCAGGAGTATGAGGAGAAAATTAGAGAACTAAGTGATGCACTCAAGAGAAATAATCTACACATAATTGGTATCCCAGAGGAGGAAGAGAGAGGGAAAGGTGCTGAAGGTGTACTTGAAGAAATAATAGCTGAGAACTTCCCTGAACTGGGGAAGGAAAAAGGCATTGAAATCCAAGAGGCACAGAGAACTCCCTTCAGACATAACTTGAATCGATCTTCTGCATGACATATCATAGTGAAACTGGCAAAATACAAGGATAAAGAGAAAATTCTGAAAGCAGCGAGGGATAAACGTGCTCTAACACATAAAGGGAGACCAATAAGACTAGTGACAGATCTCTCTACTGAAACTTGGCAGGCCAGAAAGGAATGGCAGGAAATCTTCAATGTAATGAATAGAAAAAATATGCAGCCGAGAATCCTCTATCCAGCAAATCTGCCATTTAGAATAGAAGGAGAGATAAAGGTCTTCCCAAACAAACAAAAACTGAAGGAATTCATCACCACTAAACCAGCCCTACAAGAGATCCTAAGGGGGATCCTGTGAGACAAAGTACCAGAGACATCGCTACAAGCATGAAACCTACAGACATGACAACAACTCTAAACCCATATCTTTCTATAATAACACTGAATGTAAATGGACTAAATGCTCCAACCAAAAGACATAGGGTATCAGAATTGATAAAAAAAACAAGACCCATCTATTTGCTGTCTACAAGAGACTCATTTTAGACCTGAGGGCACTTTCAGATTGAAAGTGAGGGGATAGAGAACTATTTATCATGCCACTGGAAGTCAAAAGAAAGCTGGAGTAGCCATACTTATATCAGACAAACTAGACTTTAAATTAAAGGCTGTAACAAGAGATAAAGAAGGGCATTATATAATAATTACAGGGTCTATCCATCAAGAAGAACTAACAATTATAAATGTCTATGCGCTGAATACGGGAGCCCCCCAAAATATAAAACAATTACTCACAAACATAAGCAACCTTATTGACAAGAATGTGGTAATTGCAGGTGACTTTAATACCCCACTTACAACAATGGATAGATCATCTAGACACATGGTCAATAAAGAAACAAGGGCCCTGAATGATACATTGGATCAGATGGATTTGACAGATATATTTAGAACTCTGCATCCCAAAGCAACAGAATATACTTTCTTCTCGAGTGCACATGGAACATTCTCCAAGATAGATCATATACTGGGTCACAAAACAGCCCTTCATAAGTAAACAAGAATTGAGATCATACCATGCATACTTTCAGACCACAATGCTATGAAGCTTGAAATCAACCACAGGAAAAAGTCTGGAAAAACTCCAAAAGCATGGAGGTCAAAGAACACCCTACTAAAGAATGAATGGGTCAACCAGGCAATTAGAGAAGAAATTAAAAAATATATAGAAACAAACAAAAATGAAAATACAACAATCCAAAAGCTTTGGGATGCAGCGAAGGCAGTCCTGAGAGGAAAATACATTGCAATCCAGGCCTATCTCAAGAAACAAGAAAATTCCCAAATACAAAACCTAACAGCACACCTAAAGGAAATAGAAGCAGAGCAGAAAAGACACCCCAAACCCAGCAGAAGAAGAGAAATAATAAAGATCAGAGCAGAAATAAACAATATAGAATCTAAAAAAACTGTAGAGTAGATCAATGAAACCAAGAGTCAATTTTTTGAAAAAACAAACAAAATTGATAAACCTCTAGCCAGACTTCTCAAAAACAAAAGGGAGATGACCCAAATAGATAAAATTGTGAATGAAAATGGAATTATTACAACCAATCCCTCAGAGATACAAGCAACTATCAGGGAATACTATGAAAAATTATATGCCAACAATCTGGACAACCTGGAAGCAATGGACAAATTCCTAAGCACCCACACACTTCCAAAACTCAATCAGGAGGAAATAGAAAGCTTGAACATACCCATAACCAGCAAAGAAATGGAATCAGTTATCAAAAATCTCCCAACAAATAAGAGTCCAGGACCAGATGGCTTCCCTGGGGAATTCTACCAGACATTTAAATCAGAGATAATACCTATCCTTCTCAAGCTATTCCAAAAAATAAAATGGGAAGTAAAACTTCCAGACTCATTCTATGAAGCCAGTATTACTTTGATTCCTAAACCAGACAGAGACGCATTAAAAAAAGAGAACTACAGGCCAATATCCCTGATGAATACGGATGCCAAAATTCTCAATAAGATACTAGCAAATTGAATTCAACAGCTTATTAAAAAAACTATTCACCATGATCAAGTGGGATTCATTCCTGGGATGCAGGGCTGGTTCAACATTCGCAAATCAATCAACGTGATACATCACATTAATAAAAGAAAAGATAAGAACCATATGATCCTGTCAATCGATGCAGAAAAAGCATTTGACAAAATTCAGCATCCTTTCTTAAAAAAACCCTCGAGAAAGTCGGAATAGAAGGAACATACTTAAACTTCATAAAAGCCATTTATGAAAAGCCTACAGCTAATATCATCCTCGATGGGGAAAAACTGAGAGCTTTCCCCCTGAGATCAGGAACATGACAGGGATGCCCACTCTCACCGCTGTTGTTTAACATAGTGTTGGAAGTGCTAGCATCTGCAATCAGACAACAAAAGGAAATCAACGGCATCAAAATTGGCAAAGATGAAGTCAAGCTTTCACTTTTTGCAGATGACATGATATTATACATGGAAAAGCCAACAGACTCCACCAAAAGTCTGCTAGAACTGATACATGAATTCAGCAAAGTTGCAGGATACAAAATCAATGTACAGAAATCAGTTGCATTCTTATACACTAATAATGAAGCAACAGAAATACTAATAAAGAAACTAATCCCATTCACAGAAATAATATCATTAGGGTTAGCATTTCTGGGAATAGTCTACTTCTATACAAATGTTGACAATTTATGATACTGGTGATGAGGTTCCCTGGATCAATGAGAATTTCTTGGTCAATCTGGGCATCTACAACAGTGGGGAGAGAGAACTACTTAGGCAAACTTTCAGTATCAACTTTTTCCCAGATTCTGTGAATACTAACAGGTAACATACAGAATATAGAACACACTACCTCAAGATAACGTGAACCCTGAAGATTTTAGCCAAGGCCACAAAAGGTCAGCTAACTTGTAGTAATGTTCTAAGGATTCCTGCTTGAAGGCCATATCAACACGTGTCTTCATACATATTAATACCACTTCCTACAAAATGGGTTCTCTGCCTTTAATTCTATTAATTGCTTCTTCCTACTGAATCTCTGAGAGAGAGAATCTTACCCCTCACTTGTCCATGTCTCTATCCTGGCTCTCGAATTCTCATACAATGACAAGATACATAATGAGTGATACATAATGTACTGGGCTATAACATCACATCAATGCAAAGTGGTATTACAGTCACTTTTACAGGTTGAAAATAATCAGTGAGAAGGTACGAGGCTAAGAATTTTAAGTTTCCGGGGCTCCTGGGTGGCTCAGTCAGTTAAGGTCCGACTTCAGCTCAGGTCATGATCTCACAGTTCGTGGGTTCGAGCCTCGCGTCAGGCTCTGTGCTGACAGCTCAGAGCCTGAAGCCTGCTTCCATTCTGTGTCTCCCTCTCTCTCTCTCTCTGCCCCTCCCCTGCTCACATTCTGTCTCCCTCTCTCTGTCAGAAATAAACATTAAAAAAAATTAGAAAAAAAAAAGAATTTTAAGTTTCCTTTTAATTTGAAAATCCAGAATCCTTTGGAATAAGCCCTTCAGGGGTAGCAATCTTGATAGAGCTGAAGTCGATAACTTTACACTATGTCTGAAAATCCTCCATTCATTGTTTTTAAGTGGAAGAGGTACCTGCAATAAAAGTCCAGCATTCACTTAGAACTTCCGTAATCTAGTCAACAGACAAAATTCCATGATTTTCCCCACGGGTTAATCCAGATAGGAACAGCTTGTTGATCACAGGAATTTGCATCTAGTAAGAATGACTTGTAAGATCTCAGGCTGCTAAGTGACAGCCCAAAGTAGGGCAAGAGGAACCCTCCGGTATATCCAGGATAGACAGGAGCCCATAGGCAATACCCCACAGGGTTAATGAGAGCCAAACAGGCTTCTCATTTCTGAGACTGCTAGAGTCACCATGGGGCATTCAGATTTAAAAGAAGTCTATTGTCACTGAAATTGAATGCACAATTCCACTTCTGGTAATTTATGCTAAGAAAAAATTTCAGATCAGTGCAAAAATAGGTATGTACATGAATGATCATCCCAACATTGTTTATAAGAAAAAAAAATTAAACCACAAAATATCCAACATTAAAGGACTGGTTAAATAATTTGTAGTAAAGGCATTAATAAAAATCACTTGAAAATATGGTATAAATCTGAGTATTGATGAAAACGATATCTTTAAGTAAAGAAGCAGAAAAAATTGTTATATATATATATACAGAAGCCTATATATATATTATATACATATATATATAATATATATATATTGACAGAAGCCCTATATCTTGCTAAAAATATACTTTCAGTATACTTAGAGAAAGTAAATATATCCAACACACACTTTCACAGAAAAAAATCATGAAAAAATATACATAAATGTAAATAGTTTTTATCTCAGATAGATTTCTACATGAGTATATTTTCAAAATTTTCCACAATTACATGCATTACCCATATAATAAAAATAATAAAGGGGAAAAAGAAATTATATAAACAGATTACCGATGTCTATCAATCAGGTTAATCAGTGTAGCATCAGAAGAATTAGTGTCAGCCCTACTGGCTATAAGCTCTTAAAGTTCATTTACAATCAATGCGTTTTCAAACACATTATCAAATATAAAAGTGACGTTTCAAAAGACCACAAGAAATAATATATCTATTTTCCAAAGTGAGACTAAACTATATAACCCATGTTTCTCAGTGTGTGGCATAAAATAACCGACTACAAATGTTAGGTACTATTACTGAAACAAGGACTTTCATGTGCATTTACTTGCTTGACCCCACCAGCTTCACTGGGGAGACAGGGAAGGTATTACTGCTGTCCCAGTTACACAGACACAGCTGCCTAAAGTTAGTCGGCTTACCTAAGAGCATACAGCTGGTAAACAGAGAGAAGAAATCATCCGTGCTCTAGTAAGAGAACTACGCTGTGATGCCTGCAAAAAGGAACGACTTCTTTTCTACCGGTACCAATATCTTAGGTTGAGAGACACGGCCTCTAATTCTCTCTCTCATGTGTTGCCACAAATTATTTGCGCTCGTACTCATTTTTTTTCCAATTATTGCTACCTCTGCCCTCTCATCTCTTCCTCGCTGTTCCCCCCTTTCTTCCTGTGCCCTTCCGGCACGGTCGGTGTCCCCTACTAGCTGTTTCACACTACTTTTTCTTCCACTCCAGCCTGTACGTTCCTGCTTTCCCTCAAGTCATCTGTTTCCCTGCAGAGGGCCAGAGACAGATGGCAAACCCATTTTGTTGAGTAGGAGTGCCACTCTGTGCCAGTCTGTGGAAAAACAGAGGGCGGAGGGAGTGGCGATGCGGATGACAGTAAGTTAAGGTGTACTAGTCCAACAATTTGCAAAACTTGAAATATGGCAACTAAAGGCTGAGAAGGAATTGAGGCAGACAGCACAAAGAACAGGGCCAGATATATCATCATGTTAAGTCAAGCTCTTACTTAAACTATCTTCAACAGGATATTTTATATATACATATAAAGAAGATATATATAAAGAAGATTATATATATATAATCATAACACATATATGACACATATATGGTAATGTATCTTATAGGGAGATACACATGTAGACTTTGAGAAGCAAAGAGAAGTTAAATAAGAGTCAGACTAAGAAAATCATCTAGATTAAGCCAAAGTCCATGGGACTACATCAGGCAAAAATTAGACAGCAAACTAAATTTGCAGATAATTTAAGAACACAATGGAGTTACCTCACTGGCCTTTGTGTTCCAGCAAATACATTCTAAGCTTAAACTGTTTAAATAAAGTCCTCAGATCCCCCACTTCAATTAGCTAGGGAATCTGAACTTAGGAGAGAAACCAGTTTCAAAACATTCACATTTCTGTCCTAACCTTGTACTTTTTCCCCCAAATCCTATTTTTAATTCAAATCCCATTTGTAATGATCTTTTTTCTATCTCATTTTATACAGTGAGCATTAAAAATTAATAGCAATGAAACAGAATATTTCTAACAGATCCATTTCCTCACAGTGCATATGGAGATACCATTAAATAACAAAATACACATACACACACACACACACACAAACACACACACGTGCAAATGTACAAATTTTAAAACTACAAAGGAGCTTAATATAGCAAAAACTCTGTATCTAACATTAACTATCTGAAAATTTGGGTTGTGATCTTCATAATTTTTTTCACTGCTTCTAGAATAACAGCAACTTACAAAAAGGCTAATTAGCAGAGATCTGCTTAGTAAAAATGTGATGAAATTATCAGACACGAAACTATCACAAAGCACACCAAAATGGAAACATTTCAAAGTAAACGTACATTTGACGACTTGTGGATAGAAGAAAACATTCCCATTCTTGGTATAAATAGCTGGTTTTGCCTGTCCATCTGACTCAAGTCCAACAAATAACCCCGGGCTTTTCGTAGATTCCAGGCTTACAGATGCATTTTCCAAGTTCTTCTTAATTTTAAAATGACAGTCAGTATCTCCTGTACCCTGTGATCAATATAACATGATTTCATGAATGTAAGCAAATACCAAAGGGCAGAATTTAAAACCAGTCATTTGACAAGAATACAATTTTGCTTCATTTTCCAACCTCAGGATGAATACAGAACCTTTCGCATACCCTGTGCTACGCATCTCACCTTGTTCCATGGATTCAGAAATGAGACCGTGTGTTTGGCTGAGGCAAGGGCGTATGCCCTAGACAAAAGGCTCCGAGTAACCAAGGAGCTTCAATGAAGGAGAGTGCATTGTATGCTGTGTTTCATTTCAGAGTTACTAAACTATTGGTAAACAGAGAATACTAAGATGTGAAACTTTCCTTCTGAAAAATACTCTAAGATAATGAAAAAAGGGCTATTCTCACCATAAGTCCATTTACACCTAAACATAAACCAATTTTCTGTGCTATGCCACATTTTCTGAATTGAGTTTTTACCAGTAAACAGAGTTCACGTAAATTACTCAAAGACTGCATGGCAAAACATTCAAGAATCAGGTGCTTAGGCATAATCTACATACCCTTCAGACCATCAAAATCATCTCTCACCTTTTTAAAGGCACGTATCATGTCCTATTAGAAAATATTTCACCTTTTTCACCATTTAGTGCCTTAAAAAGTTTTCTTATAAGATTTAGGAGTTCTAGAAAATAAGTTTTGTGAAAATGAATCAAAACTTGTAATGCAACTATTTTATTTGTAAAAGATAACTGTATTCTGATCTCTACCTTCAAATGTGAACTTCTTGTAGATGAGAAACAAGTTGCCTGTGGTCTATTTCTCTCTCACAATATAAATATGGCTTAAGCAACTTCTGTCTTCTGTTCTTGTTATGGGTACAATAAAATTCTGGCTTTGATTTGTTCATAGCCAAGTAGAGCGCATGACCACACATACAAATAATAATAATAATAATAATAATAATAATAAATGTGTAAGGGCCAACAGGATAGAGATGGACTCCTTGGGTGTAGGGAGAAGAAAAGGAACTAAGCTGAGGAGAATCAGGAAGGGATTCCTAGAAGAGGTGAAGCCGATAAGAACTAAGCTAAGTGGAGGAAAGGGAGGGGTGGTAGGTAGTGGATTTCAGGCGCAAGGCAACATGAACAAAGCTAAGAGGCCAAAAGCAGTATGGTGTGTAGATGAACAACTTCTTGATGTTCTCGAGCAAGAGACAGGAAGGTGAATTCAGAAAGGTAGTATCAGTTTGTATGCAACATAGAAAGTCGAGCCTGATCTCAGACTGTGGCAGCCACTGAGGAGTGATACGGGCACATCTCAAATTATCCTCAGGAAATTTCTTTAATGCCCCTTTAATGACTCTCTAATACGCATTATCTACCCAATAAGTTACATCACGCTCTGCAGTTTTCTAGCAATGATAAACAGAATCTCAATTCTCTCCTGCTCTTCAAGTACACACCCCTGGAGGTCCCTTTTATTATCTTTTAGAATAGACTTCTTAAAAAATGTTTATCTATTTTGGGGAGACAGTGAGTGGGGTAGGGGCAGAGAGAGAGAAGGGGACAGAGGACCTGAAGTGGCTCCACGCTGAAAGCAGCAAGCCCAAAGCAGGACTTGAACTCATGAACCACGGGATCATGACCTGAGCCAAGGTCTGATGTTTAACTGAGTAAGCCACCCAGGCTCCCCTTTAGAATAGACTTTATATTTTAAAACAGTTTTAGATTTACAGAAAAAATTGAGAGACAGTACAGAGCTCCTACTTTTTCCTATTAATATATTGCATTACTAGGACACATTTCTTATAACTAATGAACCGATGCTGATACATTATTAAGTAACACTTCACTGATATTTCCTTAATTTTTAACTAATATCCTTTTTCTGTCCAGAATCCCACCCAGGATACATTTCTATCTGGTCACCATGTCTCTAGACTCCTTTTTGCTGTGGGAGTTTCTTACATTTTCCTTGTTTTTGATGACTTTGACAGCTTTGAGGAATACTGTTCAGGTATTTTGTGGGATGCCTCACTATTGGAATACGTCTGATGTCTTTCTCATGTTTAGACTAGAGTTTTGAGATACTGGGAAGAAGACCACAGGAAAAGGTGCCATTTTCATCACATCAAATCAAGGGTGCAAATTTCCAACGTGAGTTATCTCTGTTGAGGTTGACCTTGATCACATGGCTAGGTGTTGGTCAGGTTTTCTACTGCAAAGTCACTGTTTTTACACCCGCTCCCCACCCCCCCACCACCGCCCTTCCCATACTCTATTCTTTGGGAGGAAGTCACTGTGTGCAGCCCATACTTAAGGGAAGGAATTGTGCTTCACCTCCTTGCAGGCAGAGTATTTTATGTAACTTATCTGGAATTCTACATAAGAGATTTGTCTCTTTCCCTCATTTATTTATTTATTAAATCATTTACGTATATTACTATGGGCTCATAATATTTATTTTACACTCTAGGATATAATCCCACACTACTTTGTTTCTCAAACTGTTCCAGCTTTGGCCATTGAGATCTTTCAGTTCTTCACAAGTGTCTCTTAAAGTGTCTCTGAAAGTGTGTGTGTGTGTATGTGCGTGTGTGCTTGTGTGTATGTGTGTTGGCTGATCTCAGGGTTCATGAGTTCGAGCCCCAATTCCAGTAAAAACATGAGCCCCGCTTCAGGTGAGCCCTGATTCTCTTTCTCCCTGCCCCTTGCTCACTTGCATTCTCTCTCCCTCTCTCTCTCACACACAATAAATAAATATATATATATATATATATATATATATATATATATATATATATTTCTGTTTAGACACATGAAAAGATGTTCAACATCACCCATCATCAGGGAAATACAAATCAAAACCACATTGAGATACCACCTCACACCTATCAGAATGGCTAAAATTAACAACTCAGGAAGCAAAATACATTGATGAGGATGTGGAAAAAGGGCAAACACTTTTTCACAGTTGGTAGGAATGCAAACTGGTGCAGCCACTCTGGAAAACAGTATGGAGGTTCCTCAAAAAACTAAAAATAGAACTACCCTACGACCCAGCAAGTGCACTACTAGGCGTTTATTCAAAAGACACAAAAATGCTAATTCACAGGGGCACACAGGCCCCAATGTTTGTAGCAGCACTAGCGACAACAGCCAAATTATGGAAAAAGCCCAAATGCCCATCAACTGACAAACAGATAAAGAAGATGTAGTATACGGAGTATTACTTGGAAATCAAAAAGAATGAAACCTTGCCATTTGCAACCATGTATGGAACTAGAGTGTGTTATGCTAAGCGAAATAAGTCAGAGAAAAACAGAGATCATATAATTGCACTCATATGTGGAATTTAAGAAACAAAACAGATGACCATACGAGAAGGGAAGGAAAAATAAGATAAAAACAGATGGGGAGGCAAACCATAAGAGACTCCTAAATACAGAGAACAAACTGAGGGTTGCTGGAGGGGAAGTGGGTGCAGGGGTGGGCTAAATGGGTGACGGGCATTAAGGACACTTGTTGCGATGAGCAGGGGGTGTTAAATGTAAGTGATGAATCACTAAATTCTATTCCTGAAACCATTACTACAGTATCTGTTAAGTAACTTGGATTTAAATTTTAAAAATAAATAAATAAATAATCTCATTAGAGTGAGCAGGAAAAAAAAAAAAAAAATCTCTGTTTTATCCCTAACCCAAATACAAACGGATTAATGGAATGCAGATAGGAAATAAAAGAAACTACGTGGGTTCTGGATGTAAAAGGGTCCTGTTGTATTTTGTGTGTCTTCCTACATATCCACAACATATACCAACGGGACAAAGTCTTGTTAGAGTGTTGATGCTCTGACCGCCGCTGCAACAGCATGTGATGTGCCTTTGCCTCTATCTGGTTTCTTTCTAGAAGGACACTTCCTACTCATCACCCCCAAGTGATATTTTAACTTCTTATTCATTACTGAGCACCTACCAAATGTCAAACCTTGTTGAAGAGTTTGGGGTATTTTAATAAACGAAGCAAATAAGAATCTCTTCCTTATGGTGCCCACATTCTACAAATTAATATACATTCTATACATCGTACTATTATTAATGCTTCTCATCAGCTTTCTCTTTTCCAGGATGACTCACTCAACAATTTATTCTTGTCTTAAAGTCTGTTGCTTGTGAGGGGAAGAAAATCTTTGTTGCTGTCCTCAAGCCCCTCTGTGTATTCTTGAAATCTCCTTCATGCTATAAACATCAAAACTAATGCATAGACTATGCTCTATAATAAACAGCAAAATGTAAGATCGTTTTCTGGAAAATTCAAACAAAATAGCTAATCTTACAATTTTAATAAAATTCTTCAAAAATTTTTTGATTAAGTAAAAACATAACTTTAATTCCCAGTTTCCAGTTCTGCATGTAAGAAGCTTAGAAGTTACTACTCTGTCTTAACAAATAAAAAGCTAAACAGATTGAAAAATCACCAACTCCTTTTAGAACCGTCAGAGGAGTGAGGATACAGGTAATTGCTGCCCCCAAGAGTAGAGAGACAGACAGGCAAATACAGGGAGTCACAGCTTACCAGAGCAAAGACTCAAAAGCAGGAACTAATGAGGAAACCATGCCCGGGTAGGAAAACTTGAACTATAATTAATGAATTGCTCAATTGAGCCTCAGTGAGGACAAGTCTCAGAGTTAAAACTCCAAGGAATTCCAGTCAGAAAAGGCCCTTGTACTTTGTGACTTTATCTCCAAGATCTCAACCAGGGTCCTACAGTGAATATCAAAGAATTCCCTTGTGCTTCTGGCAGGGGGAGGGAAAAACGAACCATTTTTAAATACACATACCACTTTGTTCTTCTTAACAAGAACTGCCCACAGGAAAAAACCACTTAATTATAGCCTCAACTTTTGGGGTGTTATCAGACCCTTAATGACCTGGGGAAAGGGAAATATCCAACTTCCGCCCACTCTACCTATCCCAGAACTGAGAAGCACTTGTTAAGTTCATATTCTAGGGACATAGGCTCACTAAAATCATATGATCTATTATCATCTACATAAAACTAAGTCTTTTACTGAATTTTATACTTTTCAATCCACTGCCCTAGCATTGTATACCCAGCCCAGCCCATTTATACATCTATACCACTTCTTAAAAATATGAATTATCTTTAACTTTGTAGTTATGTACATCTAAAGGAAAGAGGCAAAATTAAATAAATTTGCCATGAGAGAATCTGTCCCAGTTTCTGCAAACGAAATTCTTGCCCATGAACAAGGATCCTCCTAGTGTGGGTGTATCCATGTGTGTACGTGCCTTTTGTTTGTATCCTGTTTAGTTTATTTTTCCTCCAACTCTTAACATCTCTTTTTCCTTTACACTGATTCTAGGTGATGAATTCCACCCATGTTTTGAGGCTTGTTTTCTTCTCTGTTTCTTTATTTTTTTAATATTTACTTTTAAGAGAGAGAGAGAGAGAGAGAGAGAGAGAGAGAGCGGGGGAGGGGCAGAGAGACAGGGAGACACAGAATCGGAAGCAGGCTACAGGCTCCGGGCTGTCAGCACAGAGCCCGATGCGGGGCTCGAACTCACAAACCATGAGATCCTGACCTAAGCCGAGATAGGATGCTTAACCGACTGAGCGAGCCAGGCGCCCCTGAGGCTTGTTTTCTTCTTTAAATTAATAGCATTACAAATGTCCCTAGTGAAATGCATGTTTGTTGCTAACTTGAATCTTCACCACATCAGGTGATTTATTCCTACACCATAAAAATTTCATAGTAACAGAAACATTTATTATAGAATCAGCAGCATACTTGATGATAAGTATGTCTGCCTATGAGAAATGTTTTCAGGGGTGCCTGGGTGGCTCAGTCGGTTGAGCTTCCAACTCTGGATTTTGGCTCAGGTCCTGATCCCAGGATCGTGGGATCCACCCTTGTGTTAGGCTCTGCACTGAACATGCAGCCTGCTTAAGATTCTCTCTGACCCTCTATGCCCCCCCCCACCTCTCTCTCTAAAATAAAAGAAAAAAAAGAAATGTTCTCAAATATACAATGGCAGATACATTGGAAACATTAATGCTCTTATTCAATTCCATTTATACAATGAACATTTGTTGACTAGGACCGAGGCACTATTAGGTTTTTAAGGTATAATATGAGTATGTGTTACCATTTACCTTTGAGTTCATTTTAAGCCCCTTTGGAGGCTGTGAGCATGCCTTACAACAGCCTCTAAATACATGCAAAGGAGAATAATTAAGATGATTATTACCATTCTGTTTTCAAGAGTAATGTCATTGCAGCCTAATGATTTCTGGTCAGATACAGTAAAAGTGAAAAATAATATGCCTGATTCTTATGCATTAATACAGTACCTTATGAGCAAAAAAGCTATCCATTTTGACTAAAAAGATCTATTTACCAAAATTTTAGATGAAGAATTTTAGTCAGACAACCACATCAGTGAGTCACTAAATAAGTTATAAAGAGAACACTACGATGGGAACAGCAGAAAGTAAAATACAAATGCTGAAAGTTCTGGGGAGGCTCTTCTCCACAAAAGTTCCAAAGTAAAGTTTAAACATCAATGTTGTTTAAATGGTAAACACATAGGGGCGCCTGGGTGGCTCAGTCGGTTGGGCGTCCGACTTCGGCTCAGGTCACGATCTCGCGGTATGTGAGTTCGAGCCCCACGTCGGGCTCTGCGCTGACAGCTCAGAGCCTGGAGCCTGTTTCCGATTCTGTGTCTCCCTCTCTCTCTGCCCCTCCCCGTTCATGCTCTGTCTCTCTCTGTCTCAAAAATAAAGAAATGTTAAAAAAAAATTTTTTTTTAATAAATAAATAAATGGTAAACACCATACATAGTAACCTGAGTTCTCCAACCTTCAGTTGTTTACATGAGGCTGGTATACACAAAACAAATAGACACGTGGCATCCACAGGAGGAGCCCTCACTAACCTTGATGTCCCCTGACAGTGTTGGTGGGGGGAGACCATAGCCAAGGGGCCAATCCCAATGAAAAGTAGAATAGGATTGATCTAGACTATGCCTGATGGATAAAAGACTTAAATTTAGAATAGAAACTCTTCAATCCTGGCCAATCTTTTAGTAACTACCTAAAGGGAGTGATTCATTCATTTACATGGATCAGTTTGGGGTAAGACCTGCTATTGTTGTTTTCTTATCTTATTATTTGTCTTGCTATATGAGTTTAGGGGTAAAAGGATGTCATTACAAATATCAGAGACTTAGTCCAGCCTCTGCTACACAAGAGACACTCAAAAATATTAGTCTTTCTCCTTTCTGTTTTCCTTGCTGATCCCGTTATAATTATCAGGAAGTTCACCTTTGGCAAGAACATTTTTCTAGAATTTACATAGCATTCAGGAGCCTGTGGCTTCATGGAAAATCTCTTTAAAATTTCAAATCTTTTGGGGCACTTGGGTGGCTCAGTCGGTTAAGCATCCAACTTCGGCTCAGGTCATGATCTTGCGGTCTGTGAGTTCAAGCCCCACATCAGGCTCTGTGCTGACAGCTCGGAGCCTGGAACCTGCTTCAGATTCTGTGTCTCCCTCTGTCTCTGCCCCTCCCTCGCTCATACTCTGTCTCTCTTGCTCTCAAAAATAAATAAAACATTAAAAAAAATTGTTTTTAATTTCAAATCTTTTAACAATAACTTTCCAATGCAATAATTTTTCCAAGAATAAGCTTGAAATTTCTTACAGGAACACCAGGAAGGTAAAGACCTCTACCACATGTTTGAGCGTTGATTTTAGGAGGCAAGTGAACAAAAGTAACAGATCTATAAGTTTGTCATAGGTTAGGAAGACTCCAAAATCTTACCTTAACTGGAGATTTTTACCAATGTTTAAAAAAAAGAAAATAGTAACGAGATTTCCTCTGCAGCCTTCAAGGGTTACACACACCTCACCCTTTGTGTGCTAGTAGTGGTGGGGGAGCAGTGTTTGAGATTGAGCTGGTACACACTGGGAGAGCCATGCTCGTTTTTTAAACATTGAAATACTTCCATTTGAGATGGTAACTAGCTGTGGTCTGAGCCCCTAGTTCCTCCTGGTGTGCTGGCTGTTCCAGCAGGAGACAGTCTCTGGAGGTCCTGGCCCACTGCTGGGATTGGGGGCAGGGGGCAGGGACTAGATCCTAGCAAAAGAGATGGCACCCTGAGTAGAGACTAGATCCTAGCAGAAGGGACGGCACCCTGAGCAGGGACTAGATCCTAGCAGAAGGGACGGCACCCTGATAACACGGCCAGCAGTGCCTCACCCCCATCGTGGACCCCCAAGGCTCCTTTGCTCCCTGCTCTTCCTTCCAGACCCCCTCCCCCTTACTAGTCTCTTTTCCATCTACCTCCTGCTTCACAGGCATGTGGTCTCACAGGAACATGACCTAAGAGGAAGGTCCTTAAACCTCCGGTCAAATGACATGCAATCAAGGTATCATTCCCAAAACGCCTAGAGAATCTCTGTGTTATGCTCTATTATGGCCCGAATTTCTTCTTTTAATGTTCTGAATATCAAATTCCATGTAATCAAACCAATTATGTTCCTTCACCTTTGTCAATATATCTCACTGGGTTCCCCACTTTGGCTCTGTCCAAGCCAAACAAAACGAATGCCTCTGTTTTTTTCAAGTTAGGAAAGATCTTTAAGAAGAAGGGATACTTGGATTTGAAACCCGAACACACGATTGCCTGCCTCAGTTCTAAAGTACATAGGAAATTCTGAACTTAGTTTTTTATCCTGAGAAGTCTATCAGGAAGGGAAAAGAAAGCACAGGCTGAAAGGACACAATTTTAGATTCACTCACTCACCTAAGCTGTCAACAAGATGGGTTCTAGGAAAATTGCTAAAGAAGGAAACTCTATTTTTGCATTGGGAACCACCTCCCCTCTATGTATATGGACCCTGTTCTCCTCATGGGAGTCATTCCAGCTCTCCCATCTTGGTATCATGAATCCTCCCAAAAAAGGGGGGGGCTTAGAAGGTAACCTGACCTAGACTGATTCTTGGCTCTGACACCAGCTGCTGGGCTCTGGGAAAGTTGTGTAGCCAGGCTCACATTCAGCTTCTTCATCGGAAGAATGAGCATGCCAACAGTTTCTCTGTGACAGAATACTTCTACATATTAATCTGTAAGTTTCCGCCCGTCTGCCTGTGCTCACCAAATTCTTTCAACTGAATACCCAGGACTTCTTCCAGTTCCCTCAGCCTCATCACATAGAGATGAGTCACTCAGCACAAACAAGAAGAACAAGAAGAAAACAACAGTAAGTACTTAGTGTAGGGCAGAAAAATTCAAGATTCTGCTACACTCTTGCAGAGGAAATGTGCTCACGTGCAGGGACAAGAGAAGCAGCATACTGGGAAAGAGGGGGAAGAGACAGGGCTCACACAGACTGGAGAGGGAGGAATGGAAGAACCATGAAAACCACCATCCAACTTGAGTATGACACAACAGCTAAATGGAAGGTGACTGACAGATGAGCTATCCCCTCGGTTGATATCTAGAGAAGACACAAATTTCCAATGTTGGTTCATCTACTTTAAAGTGACATTTATCTTTGCCACCACAAACTCTCCCCAGAAATTTAAAAACACACATACCCCAAAACATGTGTCATGCAGTGATACATATCTGTCTCATGGTTCTGAACACTCCCATGAGCCCCCAAAGCAAAGACTCGTATACTTTGTGGATGCTGGTGATACGAAAGGAAAGCTACCTCCTGATGTTCCTCCGGTAGGATGACTGAGCATTAGATGAAATCATACTCTCAGTCTGGCCATAGTAGTAATGTTACCTGTTTCGGTTTCTTTTTTTTTTTTAAGTTAATTTATTTATTTTGAAAGACAGAGAGAGAGTGCACATGCACAAGTGGAGGAGGGGCACAGAGAAAAGGAGAGAGAGAATCCCAAGAAGGCTCTGCATTGTCAATACAGAGCCCAACGTACGGCTCAAACCCACGAACCATGAAGTCATGACCTGAGTCTAAATCAAGAGTCAGACACTCAACCAAATGAGCCACCTAGGTGCCCCAAAAGTAACGTTACCTGTTTTTAATCTTAATTGGTTCACTTACCAGTTTGCCATAGCATGGCACCATGGATTCTTCTGTGAAATTTCACAGTGTTCTTGTGAGTCAATCAAGGATACTAATTAAATATGTGCATGCATGTGCTTTTCTCTTTGCACTCTGAACACCAGTGCAGCCCACCAGACACAGACTTGCCAGTCTGCAGCAGAGACAGGGGCCCAGACAATGATGAATAGTCTAAGCCTTCCTCCTTCTCACCCCCAGAAGCTCATGCAAACACTACCATATAACTGATGCCATACTGGTAAGGAGAAAAGGGAGAGGAAGCACCCCTGGGTTTATCTTAAAGATGCAATTTAAACTAAATTGTTTCAAAAAAGAACAGAGGAACAAAGCATTAGCAGTCAAGTTAAATGTGTAAACTTACATGACCCTCAACCCATAGAAGAATTATGATATATGAAAGGTATTATGTTAGTTGCCTTCTATGTCCCCTCCTAAGTCAGGATGTTAAAGAAGATCCTCTAATATTTAGACTTTAAAATTACTTCCTTACTCAAAGTGCAGGGTTTCCATTGGTGGAAATTCAGGCACCAAAAGAAGCAGTAGGTAAATATTGTTGAGCTGGGACTTTCTGGAACCTTGGTTCTCAATGTATGGTTTATAGACCAACATCATCAACAACAGCTGAGAGCTTATTAGAAACACAGACACACAGGTCCCACCACAGTTTATCTGAATTAGAATGTGCTTTACAATACAATTCCCAGGTGATTTTTGTGCACATTACATTTCAGAAGCAATGTCTAAAGGGTCAGACAGAATCCCTCTCTAATCATATAAAGCATGTGGCTGCCCTCCCAACTTTTCAATAAGTTAAGAGGACCACCATATATAACATCCTATTTCTAAAACGTTTATGGGTTAAAGCTAAAAAAACAAAATACTCAGAAAGAGCCATTCTCATATCTATCATTGGCAAACGTATTAAACATTCGCTGAGAAAAATACAAGCATATGCTTACTGTTCCATCACACTGGCCATCCTTAATCCTCAGATACATCCCTGCATTTTTCACACTTTCAAACATGCAAATACCAGAGCTGATTTTATGCACTTTCCAGTAGGATTTCTCAGACTGGCTTCCCACTCCAGTGCAGCTCCCATCAGGCTGGAGACACAGGGCTTGGCACAGACTCGTAGCAAGTAGAACCACAGCACTGTTCAGGAACACGCCCTTCAGGATGACATACAGAACAGAAGGCAGTAAATAACAAGCTCATGTGTTGCTAAAAGAAGATAGCACGAGAGCCCATTCTTTTACAGAAGTTATAGTGATCAGAATTTTACCAGAAACTTGTTGGCTAAAAATGAGCAAAATAAGGAATAATTTAACTACTATGCAAAACTATACCAAATTAAGGGAGGTTCTCTGACTGGCTCATTATAATATACAACAATTATTATTCATTGAGAATAAAGGATCAGTATTTAATGCTACAGAGATTTAAAAAAGATAAAAAACCACAAATACTTCTCTTAAGAAATTTATAATCAATATAAACAAATAATTATAATATTAATACAAAGCAGAATAAAAACAGTGTACTACAAGTGTACCTGAATTATAGGATGCACCTTATTAGGTGCATATTAGGTCAATGTACATATGTAGGAATGAATGAATAAAAAGAGATATCAAATACAACTAAAGTATTTTTAAGTAAATCCTAGGCAACCAATAACTTAAGAAGATGTAAAAAAATCTTGAAAGTTTATTAGAATACACTAATACTGTGCAGAAATAGATAAAATACATAAACACACAAGTCACTGAGGACAAAATACAAATGGCAAATAAACATTAAAAAAAAAAGGCAGTTCACCCTAGCTTATTACTCTAAAAATTGTCAAAAGTTTTTTTAAAGACCATACTCAACACCAAGTTCAACAAGATGGATCCTCTCCTACACTGCGAAAGGAATTGTGTAGTAAAGAAATTAAGGAAAAAAAGAAACAAACAAAAACAGACTCTTAAATACAGAGAACAAACCAGTGGTTGCCAGAGGAGTGGGGGATGGGAGAATGGGTGAAATAGATAAAGGGAATTAAGAGCACACTTTCTCTGATGAGCACTGAGAAATGTATAGAATTGCTGAATCATTATATTGCACACCTGAAACTCATGTAACACTGTATGTTAATTATATTTCAATTAAAAAAGAGAAAGAAATTAACTTTGCTCACACAGGTCTGGCCTTTGCCTTTGGATTCTGAAAGGTAATTTCTAAACCTTTGGATTGCTATGCTTGATAGGAGTTTTTTGTTTGCTTGATGGTCTTGAACCAGTCACATAGTAAAAATCTGAATTAGGGTGGCAGTTTTGAGTCACAAGATGTCAGCTGACCTCCTCTGAGGCTGGAGACTGAGATGAGCAACATGGACTCTGTATGATTGAACCCCAATCAAGACTGCACACCAAGGCTCATGGGAGCTTTCTGAATGGCAATACTCCACGCATATTGTCACATATCAATGCTGAGAAACAAATGCTGTCCTCACTCTATAGGGAGACGACAACTAGAAGTTGCACCATTTGGTACTTTCTATGTGTCTCTTCCCTCAGATGATTTTAACCTGTATCCTTTTTCTGTAATAAACCATAACCATGAGTATGACAACTTCCAGTGAGTTCTGAGCTATTTTACTAAATTATCAAAACTTGATAGCGGTCTCAAGGACCCTGGAACTCTGAAGTGTGTGTCAGATGTGAGGGTAGTCATATGAGCTGTCCCCTTTTAACTTCACAGTTGGTTTAATGTTCACAGGATTTAAAATTAGTACATTTCTGGAAAGAAAGTTGGCAGTATGTTCCCATAGTCTTAAAGGCTTCATATTCTGACCCTTAAATTCAATTTCAAATCATTTAAGCTAAGCAAATAACCAAATATGTCAAAGTATGTCAAAGTATATTTTGCAGTAACATATGCAGAGGTGGTAAAATGAAGAGATTAAGATTAAACACCCAAGGGCATGTGGATGGCTCAGACAGTTAAGTGCTCAACTCTTGGTTTTGGTCAGGTCATGATCTTACCATTCAAGGGTTTGAGCCCCACATCAAACTCTGCACTGAGAGTGGGAGCTGCATGGGATTCTCTCTCTTTCTGCCCTTTTCCTGTTTTCTCACTCTCTCTCTCTCTCTCTCAAAAATAAATAAACTTAAAAAAATTAAAAATCCAATGATAGAGAGAGAGAGATTGATACATAAACAAACATATACATATACCTTATGTTTGGGTATAAAAATCATGTTTTGGGAAAAATAATATTGTCATGAAGTGTTTATTATATAGTAAGCATAAAAAGTTTTGAAGACAAATTGACTTTGATTTGAATCACGATCCACCATTTATCCACTAGTTATGCTACACTAGTCAGATTTTAACTTCTCGGAAAATCTTTTCTTCTATTTAAAATACAAATAATAGTATCTGTCACTATTTTTAGGATAATTAAATATAATTTTGTATGTGGTAAAGCTCTCAGTAAAGTGCTTGGCACAAAATAGGCAAAATGGTAGGTATTGTTTTATTATGATAACAATAATATTTTTAAGATAAACTCAGAAGCACATACTATAAAGAAAGAAGCATAAAATGATCACACATATACAACACTCAAAGAGTGTAAATATTCTAATTGTTAGAAAAGTTAAATATATACATTTGATTCCCAAATGTAAGAGTCTCTAAATTTGTACTAAGAATTCCCACATTTATGGTTTTCACCTACAAATTCAATTGAATAAAGGATGTCACTCCTATCAGTTCCAGTGCTGCTAAAGCTATGATCCCTATTGCCTTCCACAGTCTGGGTAAACAGAATGGCAATAGGCATCAATGCCACCTAGTGGGAAAGAGATCTGATTACTCCATTCTGACTCCAGAGCTTTCTTTCCTCAATAGAGCGAAATAAAGTAGGTATTTAGCAATATAAACTTTAATGACTTTCCACCATTTTACCTTGACAAAAACCACAAATTCTTTTGAAAGGTCTGCGTAGCCTGCTGATGATTCAGCAGCTATTTTGCCATGACGATCAAAAATAACCGTTTGACCAGGAACCAATGCTGACTCAAGAAGTGCACAACGGTTGGGCTGATAAAGCACTCGCAGCTCAGTGCAGGCTCCACCACTAGCCTAAAAAAAAAAGAAACAAACAAGCAAGCAAACTCTGAATTAGCAATAGAAAATAATTAAATTTGAAATGTTTGCACATTCTATGTATGTACAGGTCTATTCCCCTCTATAGACTCCTCATATTATCTATCACATGCTTTTGTCATTTAATTGTTTTGATTTTCCAGCCTGATTTCCAGGGTCTTATTCCAAGAACTTTCTGTTGATTTCTCAGAACTCATGGAAGAGTACCAGGTAACAACAAAAAAAACTTCAGCAGCAGGAGAATTTAATGAGTTGCTGTATTCTGTTGTTTATTTTTCATTTCTTCATTTGTGTTCTCCTAACTCAAGACTCTTTTGGACCAAAAGCTGAAATTAACAGGCACGCATTATTAGGTTTTGTTTACAAAAAAATTAAGCAAATCGAGGAGGTTATGCTACAGGGAAACATTCCTGGCTCAAACTACTATTTGAGATTTTACCCCATTTCCCCTCAGTGTCTTGGGGAGGCAATGGGCCTGAAAAGGAAGGACACATGGGTGTCCTTGAAAGGCTTGGCCCATGGCACTCACTAAAGCTACCAAACTCAGCAAAGTGCTCTTGTGTAAGTATGGTAGGTAAGCAACAGGGCTATTCATCTCCAAGAAGCCATGTGATGTTTGATGAGTACATCAGCAGTTACTGGTGTGGACTGAAGCCAAAAGGGCTGTTACTGGATATTCCCAGACCCCCATACCAGGAAAAGTCTTGTGTGTAACAAGATGAGTCTCGTCGTAACTAAGATGGAAACTCTCACCAACCTAATGGGTTAGGGGCTTGGAAGTAAATTTAATTTGAGTTTAGAAAAATAAATTTCTCAAACTCTTGATCTAATTAAGTAGATTCCATACTTACTAATTCTTATTTATAAGCACTTACTATGACCAGGATCTGTGCTGAGCAGAACGTGCTACAAAGTACAGCACAGGATGACGTGCTAAGTCCAGAGCAGAGGAGAAAAGACTTTGTAAACAAAATTTGACGGATTATCATTTAGCCTGAATTTCAAGCCTACAAATTATATACATTTTTTTCAATAATTATTATTTTCCCTTAAGTTAAATAACACACTACGAGTCAAAAACCATGTAATATTATATAGCATTACATGAAAAGCTGTAGCATGAGTGCTAGAATCAGAATGCCAGTGTTCAATTCCTGCTTCCACATTTACTGCCTATGTGACCTTGAGCCACTCACTTCATCCTCCTACACATCAGGTTCCTCTTCTGTTAAACAGGGATAATAACGGATTCTCTCACAGGGCAGATATAAAGATTAAGCGTTATAACACATATTAAACATTTTACAACAGTGCATGACAGCTATCCCATGCGGCCTCATTTTTCAAAATAAATAACATGCATATATTTTTTAAAACAGCTTTATATATTAAAAGCTACTTTTCAAACCTAAACTAAGCAATACAAAGCATCCTTAGGTGACGTTATTAGTATTTCTTCCCCAATAATATGCTCCTTGAAGGGACCTTTGAGAAATCAGATCGTCCCCTTTTGGAGGCTTATTAATACTTTGAATGTTATCAGAAAAGTGGTCTAGTTTTCTTGTCTAAATTTTAATTGCTGAAATTAGGACCATTTATGCAACAGAATATCAAAAGTTAGTTAGACAAAACAGAATAATGAGAAGGGTGAAAGGGAAAGCCAAAGGAAATACAATTTGATAATCTTATAAAAATAAATTATATATGGATACAACACTATTGATAAACAGCAAATAAACAAAATCACTACACACCATTCCAGTGACAGTGCTGTTGTCAACAGCAAGAGAAAGATGCCTGATTACATGACTCTGGAAAATGCACATATTTCCTTTGTTGAAAATAACATCAAAGAGACCTGGAAAACATTTTAGGTATTAGCACGTAGTAATTCATGCTTTTAAAGTATTTTTTCTTATTCAATTATACACTGAAACCTCCTGATAAGACGTTTTATGATACCTCTCAGTTAAATATTTTTAATTAGTCAAAAGACAGAATGCCACTAACCTTTGATTGTCTACAAGTTGCTTGGCAATTTGGTGGAATTTCCATGGAAAATCCCTAATGCCTTTCCATGTTAATCAGTAAGCCCTGATACAACCCCAAAGAATAACACCTGACAGAACTGATTCCAGGAAGATAAATTATCCTGGTGCAAAAAAAAAAAAAAAAATCCATTCCATAAATCTCAGGGACTTGAGGTAAAATAAAATAACACATTATAATATAATAATGCATTACAAATACATATGACTTGAGCATTAGTGACTGCTTTGTAGGATTACGATGATTAAGATAATGTCATCATATATGTGGTTGTTTTCAGTTTTCAATACACTGTTTTTTTAAGTAGGCTTCACACCCAGTACAGAGCCCAATGTGGGGCTTGAACTCATAACCCCAAGATCAAGACCTGAGCTGAGATCAAGAGTCGGATGCTCAACTGACTGAGCCACCCAGGCACCCCAGGTTTTCAATATACTTTTTTATACCTTTTTATCTTAAAATGTATGTTTCTTCAAGGCATGAATTTTTGTCTACTCTGCATACATCCATATAACTGCACTTAGAACAGTGTGTAGAACATAGTAATTTCTCAAGAAATATTCTTTAGTCAATTAAATCATATATAGATATACACACACACATGCATATATATGCATGTGTGTGTGTGTGTGTGTGTGTGTGTGTGTGTGTGTGTGTAAGTATATATTAACAGATCCAGAGAGAAACTGACAGACTACAATAATGTAAGGAACTTTAACACTTGCCTTATAACAATGAATATATCTAAACAAAGAAATCAATAAGGAAACATTGACTTTAAACAATATGTTAAACTAGATGGACTTAAAAGACATACACAGAACATTCTATTCAAGATCAGCAGAATACATATTCTTCTCAAGTGTACATGAAACATCCTCTAGGGCAGATCATATGTTAGGCCAAAAACAAGTCTCAGTAAATTCAAGAATATCAAAATCATATCAAGAATCTTCTCTGACTACAATGATATAAAACTAAGAAACCAAGTACAAGAAGAAAACAGAAATCCACAAAAATGTGATGATTAAAGAACATGTGGGTCACCTGGGTGGCTCAGTCAGTTAAGCGACTGACTCTTGATTTCAGCTCAGGTCATTCATGATCTCATGGTTCTCATGATCTCATGATCTCATACACTGTATGCTAACTAACTGGAATTTAAATAATTTTTTTTAAAAAAAGAGGGAAGATCATAGCAGTGCAGGCCTAAATCAAAAAATAAGAAATATCTCCAACAATCTAACTTCATGTTAGAATCTACATGTAAGACTCTAGTTCTGGTTCTGGCAATAAAGAGTTCAATAATTCATTCAACCACTATTTACTGACCACTTACTACATGCATGCAATATTTTAAGTTGTAACCTAGATAAAAATTCTCAATGTTCTTATCTGTCCAACATTCTTATCTCTACAAACAAGAGGTGGCTCAGTCAGTTAAGGAGAGAACTTTTGATTTCAGCCCAGGTCATGATCTCCACTTCATGAGATTGAGCCCCCTAGGGGGCTCCACACTGACAGTGCACAGAGCTTGTTTCTGATTCTCTCTCTCCCTCTCTGCCTGCCCTTCCTCCACTTGCACTTGCTCTCCCTCAAGTAAATAAACTTTAAAAAATAAAAACAAGGGGGCGCCTGGGTGGCTCAGTCGGTTGAGCGTCCGACTTCAGCTCAGGTCACGATCTCACGGTTCGTGAGTTCAAGCCCCGCGTCAGGCTCTGGGCTGATGGCTCAGAGCCTGGAGCCTGCTTCCGATTCTGTGTCTCCCTCTCTCTCTGCCCCTCCCCCGTTCATGCTCTGTCTCTCTCTGTCTCAAAAATAAACATTAAAAAAAATTTTTTTTAATAAATAAATAAATAAATAAATAAAAACAAGAAGTAAGTCTATATAATCTTAAGTTCCTGGCTAATTCTAACATCCACTGGATCTAGTCACACTAATGTCACCAAAACGAACTCTAAGTGCCAAAATCCAACAGAAGCGTTTCAGTCCTTATTTGGCTTTGCCTCTCTACTCCATCTGAACCTGCAGGCACCTTTTGAAACTTCACAGTCGCCCTCCTCACTAACTTCCTTCTCAATTGCCCTTTTCATGAACAGAGTTCTGTCCTCAGCTGATTAACCTTCTCACTTTTCACTGGCTCCCTGGGAAGTTTCCTTTGATAATCCATAAAGTGATAAATGCCAAGTAAAATCTAAAGCACCCCCTCAACATCAGCTCATATATATTACTTCCTGTTAAACATAAACAACTGGGTATGTCACAGACACTTCAAACTCCATATATACAAACGAGAGCTCACAATTTCCCCTACATTCCTAGCTTCCAAATGTACTCCTCCTAAATCTTCTGTATCTCCGCTTTAGTTGGCGATCCCATCAACAATTTAATCACCCAACTCAGAAACCTGAGAGTAACCTTTGCCCTTAATACTCCTTTACCAATAAATGATGAAAGCCTGCCAATCTTATCTCCTAGAAATTCCTCAAAGCATCCCCTCTACTCTACCAATATTCCCACTGAAGTATTTTAGGTCCTCATCATCTTCTGCTTGACATGTTACAAGAGGCTTCTAACTGGTCACTCCTTCTCTAATCTCCCTGCACATCCTGAAATCTTACTTCCACTTAGCTATCAAAGTATTTCTATTCTACTTCAAATCCATTAACAGCTATGTCCCACCCATAGGAGGGAATAAAAGAAGTTGCCTTCAGACATACACTGGCCCTTCTCTCTCAGATATTTGTATAGGGGCCACAGACTAGTCATGGAAGGGGATGGTTTGACTTACACATTGCAGTAGACACCTTTTGATGACCAGCAGACTACTTTTAACACAATATTCTTGTGGTATTGGGATAAAGGGTTTAAAACACGCTTTACGGTCTCTAGAGTAAAACATCAGATTTAGCACTCTCTATTGCAACACTCAAAAAGATACAGGAGTGCTGATTCATAGGGGCATGAACCCCAAAGTTTGTAGCAGCACTTTCAACAATAGCCAAATTAAGGAAAGAGCCCGAATGTCCATTGACTGATGAATGAATAAAGAAGATTTGGTTTGTATATTCGAAGGAATACTACTTGGCTATGAGAAAGAATGATCCCGCCATTTGCAACAACGTGGACGGAACTGGAGGGTATTATGCTCAGTGAAATAAGTCAGTCAGAGAAAGACAGATACCATATGTTTTCACTCTTATGTGGATCCTGAGAAACTTAACAGAAGACCAAGGGGGAAGGGAAGGGAAGAAAATAGTTGCAAACAGAGACGGAGGCGAGCCATAAGATACTCTTAAATACAGAGAACAAACAGAGGGTTGATGGGGGAGAAGGGAAAATGGGTGATGGGCACTGAGGAGGGCACTTGTTGGGATGAGCACTGGGTGTTGTATTAAGCAATGAATCATGGGAATCTACCCCCAAAACCAAGACCACACTGTATACACTCTATGTTAGCTAACTTGACAATAAATTATATTTTTAAAAATTCATCTTGGATCTACAATTGGATTCTGAGTTAAGAAATTCAGCAATTGGGGCGCCTGGGTGGCGCAGTCGGTTAAGCGTCCGACTTCAGCCAGGTCACGATCTCGCGGTCCGTGAGTTCGAGCCCCGCGTCGGGCTCTGGGCTGATGGCTCAGAGCCTGGAGCCTGTTTCCGAGTCTGTGTCTCTCTCTCTCTCTAGACCTCCCCCGTTCATGCTCTGTCTCTCTCTGTCCCAAAAATAAATAAACGTTGAAAAAAAAAAATAATTAAAAAAATAAATAAATAAATAAATAAAAATAAAAAAAAATAAAAAAAGAAATTCAGCAATTGACAAAACAAAATAGCCCTGATTTGCTGAAGACTGGTATAAGTGTTAGTCTCACCTCTATGTATCAACTCAGAGAGAGTTACACGAGGTCAGAGAGCAAAGTGAGCAGCCATATCCAAACCATGAACACGTACTTCTGACATCCAGAGTTCTCTTCTTCCTTTACATCTCCTTTCCCTAATCTTTCTGAATTCAGAGACTTAGGTTCACTTTAAAGGAGACTGAATAAGACAACATCCATCCTAGAGCACATTCTTTTTCAATTTAAAGCCAAGGAAGTCCTTCCAAGTCCTCTCCCTAAAATAGAAGAGCAAAACCAATGGCTTTTTGATCTCAGAGAAATGCACCTAGGACATGGTAAGAGCTGGAGCAGAAGACAAAGTGGCCAACGTGTACCCACTGCTATACTCTTTAAATTATAAGTATTTTTTAATTGGCTTTATTAGTACCTAGTAGCAGACAACCAGACAAACAAAAAAATTACAGCTAATCACCACCTAGTGAATCACCACATTCACTAGAAATAGGGCTTAAAAATGAGTAGATCAACTGCTAACAATAATCTAAGAGAAGAATTCTAGTAGTACCTACACAGAATCCTACCTACACAGACAGAATATGAAAGATAATACAAAGAAGGAGTAAGTTCTAGAAAAGGCTGTATTTTTTGTTATTCCAAAAAAAAGTAGAGAATAAACAGCACAAGAACTTTCGTTTAAGGGGAAGAGGAAAATTAGCCTCCTTGGTATACCATGTAAACTATTTGATAAAGAAACAATGAAAAACTACAGAAAATCTTCTCTTCAAAGTCCTGAGAAGATTCAATCTATCTCTCCTATGAAACAATACTCCTTAAATTCCTACATCCCAATTAATTGTAACTGAAACTGGAAATTATCAAGCATGCATTACAGGTATAGTTACCATACAATTGTCCAACCAGGATACTTTTGAGAGTAAAATGGGATGCCAATCAGACGGAATACAGATTCAAACAAGAACATGCAAACGAGAGTGTGTGGTCCTTTTAACTTATGCAATGCTTTACACAAGAAAAAGACCTTAGCCTTACATTTTAAAATTGGATAATAAGTGTGTGTTTGTAAGCTTCAAGCGTATATTAAAGTTAAAGCATCCATTTTTTATTATTAATTCTGCCTTAATGACAAAGTGTAATGAGTCTAAGACCCTCATGCACCACTGATGAGAGTATATACAACTGATATAACTGATATATTTAAAGGGCTGATATAACTCTTCTGAAAAGAGATGGGGCAATCTATAAAAAGAGGCTTAAAAATCTTGGGTGAAAGGAGAAACCAAAGGAAAATCAAAATAAATCCTGAAACAAATGAACATGGAAGCACAGCACACCAAAACTTATGGGACTCAGCAAAAGCTGTTCTAAGAGGGTTAGGTGTAGCAATATGTGCCCACATTTTAGAAAAGAAAGATCTTAGGGCACCTTGATGGCTCAGTTGATTAAGCGACCAACTCTTGATTTTAGCTCTGGTCATGATCTCCAGGTTCGTGAGATAAAGCCTCGAGTCAGACTCTGCACTGACATTATGGAACCTGTCAACATGGAAGCCTAGAGCCAGAAGAAGGTAGATCAAATTAAAGACTGGAGAAGAAATAAATAGTATAGAAACAAACAAACAAACAACAGTATAACACATCAATGAACCTAACGGTTATTTCTTCAAAATAATTATAAAATTAATAAACTCCTAGCCAGACTTATCAAAAAGAAAAGAGAAGGAACCCAAATAGATAAAATCATGAATGAAAGGGGAAAGACCACAGCCAATACCACAGAAATACAAACAATTATAAGAAAATATTATGAAAAATTATATGCCAACAAACTGGGCAACCTGGAAGAAATGGATGAACTCCTAGAAACATACAAACTACCAAAAGTGAAAACAGAAAGAAACATAAACTTTGAATAGACCCACAATAAGAAAAGAAATTGAAACAGTAATCAAAAATCTCCCAAGAAACAAAATTTGAGGGCCAGAGCCTTCTCAGGGGAATTCTACCAGACATTTAAAGAAGTGTTAATACCTATTCTTCTTAATCTGTTCTAAAAAACAGGAACATAAGGAAAACTTTCAAACTCATTTTATGAAGCCAGCATTACCATGTCTCCAAAACCAAAGACCCCACTAAAAAGAAGAATTACAGGGCAATATCCCTGAGAAACATGGAGGCAAAAATTCTCAAAAAGATACTATCAAATCAAATTTGACAGTACATTAAAAGAATTGTTCACCACAATCAAGTGGGATTTATTTCTGGGCTGCCAGGCTAGTTCAGTATTTACAAATCAATCAGTGTGATACACCACATTAATAAAACAAAGGATAAGAACCATATGATCCTCTCAATAGATGCAGAAAAAGCATTTGACAAAATACAGCATCCATTCTTGATAAAAACCCTCCACAAAGTAGGGACAGGGAGAACATACCACAACATCACAAAGGCCATATACAAAAAACAGACAATATCATCCTCAAAGGGGAAAAACTGAGAGCCTTTCCCCTACAGTCAGGAACAAAACAACGATGTCCATTCTCACCATTACTATTTAACATAGTACTGGAAGTCTTAGCTTCAGCAATCAGACAACAAAAAGAAATAAGACGCATCCAAATTGGCAAGGAAGAAGTTAAACTTTCACTATTTGCAGACAACATGATACTCTATGTAGGAAACCCAAAAGACCCAAATAATTGATAGAACTAATTCAGCAAAGTTGCAGGATATAAATTCAATGTGCAAAAATCTGTTGCATTTCTATACACCAATAACAAAGCATCAGAAAAAGAAATCAAGCAATCAATCCCATGTGCAACTGCACCAAAACAATTAGATACCCAGGAATGAACCTAACCAAAGAGATAAAGGATCAGTACTCTGAAAACTACGGAAGACTTATGAAAGAAATTGAAAAGAACACAATGAAATGGAAAAGCACTCATGCTCATGGATTAAAAGAACAAACATTGTTAAAATGTCTATACTACTCAAAGCAATCTACACATTTAATGCAATCCTTATCAAAATAACACCACCATTTTTCACAGAGCTAGAATGAACAATCCTACAATTTGTATGGAACCACAAAAGGTTCCACAAAAGGCTACTTGGGAGTAGCCAAAGCAATCCTGAAAAAGAAAACCACAACTGGAGACATCACAATTCCAGACTTCAAGCTATAATATAAAGCTGTAGTCATCAAGACACCATGGTACTGGCACAAAAACAGACACACAGATCAATGGAACAGAAGAGAAAACACAGAAATGGACCCACAACTATATGGTCAACTAACCTTTCACAAAGCAGGGAAGAATATCCAATGAAAAACGACAGTCTGTTCAACAAATGGTATTAGGAAAACTGGACAGCAATATGCAAAAGAACAAAACTGGACCACTGTCTTACACCATACACAAAAATAAATTAAAATGGATGAGAAGGGGCGCCTGGGTGGCGCAGTCGGTTAAGCGTCCGACTTCAGCCAGGTCACAATCTCGCGGTCCGTGAGTTCGAGCCCCGCGTCAGGCTCTGGGCTGATGGCTCAGAGCCTGGAGCCTGTTTCCGATTCTGTGTCTCCCTCTCTCTCTGCCCCTCCCCCGTTCACGCTCTGTCTCTGTCTCAAAAATAAATAAAACGTTAAAAAAAAAAATTAAAATGGATGAGAAACCCAATGTGAGACAGGAAACCATCAAATCCTAGAGAAGAACACAGGCAGCAACCTCTTTGACCTCGGCTGGAGCCACTTCTTACCAGACACGTCACCAGAGGCAAGGGAAACAAAAGCAAAAATGAACTAATGGGACTTCATCAAGATAAAAAGCTTCTGCACTGTGGAGGAAACAACAAAACAAAAAGTCAGCCTACAGAATAGGAGAAGATATTTTCAAATAACATATCTGATAAAGGTTTAATATCCAAAATCTATAAAGAACTTATCAAACCCAACACCTGAAAAACAAATTATCCAGTGAAGAAATGGGCAGAAGACATGAATAGACACTTTTCCAAAGAAGACACCCAGGTGGCTAATAGACACATGAAATGACATTCAACATCACTCGTCATCAGGGAAATACAAATCAAAAGCATAATGAGAGGGACAGCTGGGGGGCTCAGTAGGTTAAGCATCTGACTCTTATTTCATCTCAGGTCATGATCTCACAGCAATGAGACTGAGCCCAGCATCAGGCTTTGTGATGTGCATGGAGCCTGCTTGGGATTGTCTCTCTTCTCTTCTCTTCTCTTCTCTTCTCTCCTCTCCTCTCCTCTCCTCTCCTCTCCTCTCCTCCCCTCCCCTCCCCTCCCCTCCCCCCCCTCTCTCTCTGTCCTTCCCCTGCTTGCTTTCTCTCTCTCTCTCTCAAAATACATAAATAATCATTAAAAAAAAAAAACACCATGAGATACTGCTTCACACCTGTTAGAATGGCTAAAATTAACAACACAGGAAGCAAGATGTGTTGGCAAGGTTGTAGAGAAAGGGGAATCCTCTTGCACTGTTGGTGGGAACGCTGACTGGTGTAGCCACTCTGGAGAACAGTATGGAGGCTCCTCAAAAAGTTAAAAAGAGAACTACCCTATGATCCAGGAATTAACTGCATACTAGGTATGTACCCAAAGTTACAAAACTACAGTTTCAAAGGGGTATATGCACCCCCAATGTTTACAGCAGCATCAACAACAGCCAAACTATGGAGAGAGACCAAATGTCCACCAACTGATGAATGGATAAAGAACATGAGGTATATGTATACAATGGAATATTACTCAACCATCAAAAATAATTGCAAAAACTAGATGTATTAGGCCAAGTGAAATAAGTCAGTCAGAGAAAGCCAAATACCATATGATTTCACTCATATGGAATTTAAGAAAGCAAGCAGATGAACATATGGGGGTAGGGGTAAAGAAAGAGGGAAACAAACCATGAGAGACTCTGAAAGACAGAACGAACTGAGGGGTGATGGAGGGAGGTGGGTGGGAGATGGGCTAGATGGGTGATGGGTATTAAGGAGGGCACTTGTTATGATGACCACTGGGTGTTGTATGTAAGTAAATAATCACTGAATTCTACTCCTGAAACCAATATTGCACTGTATGTTAACTAACTAGAATTTAAATAACAATTTGAAAAAGAAAGAATAAATGAAATAGGAAACAAAAACAATAGGAAAGATTAACTAAGATCTTGAAATAAGGAGTTGAGTTTTTTGAAAAGATAAACAATTGTCAAATCTTTGGCTGGATTAACCAAGAAAAAAAAAAGGAGACTCAAATAGGTAAAATTATAAATGAAAAAGAAGACATTACAACTGAAACCACTGAAATACAAAGTGTCATAAAACAATTTTATACCCACAAATTGGAAAACTTAGAAAAAATGGATAAGGTCTTAAAAACATACACTCTAAGAATGAGTCATGAAAAAAAAAAAAGAAAATTTGAAGAAACCAATAACAATTAAGGAGTTGAATCAGTAATCAAGAATCTCCCAACAAAGAAATGCCCAGGATCTAATGGTTTCACAGGTAAAATTACCAAATATTTAAAGAGCAATTAACACCAATATTTCTCAAACATTTCCAAAAAAAAAAAAAATTGAAGAGGAGGGAACACTCCCAAACTCATTTTACTAGGCCAGCATTACCCTGTTACCAAGGCCAGATAAGGACACAACAACAACAACAACAACCACAACAACAACATAAAAGAAAACTACAGGCCAATATTATAGATAAATACAAATGCAAAAATTCTCAACAAAATAGTAGGAAACTCAATCTGAAGTCACATTAAGAGCATTATACACCATGATCAAGTGGGATTTATCCCTGGGATGCAAACTGTTTCAAAATACTCAAGTCAAGAGAGTGACACACTACATTAATTGAATGAAAGACAAAAATCATACAATCATTTATAGATGCAGAAAAAACATTTGAGAAAATTCAGTATCATTTCATGAAAAAAATCTCTCAAAAAGTGGGGATGGGAGAACCTTACCTCTACATAATAAAGACCAGGTATGACAAGCCCACAGCTAACATCATAGTCAGTGGTGAAAAACTAAAACAAGTCTAAGATCAGGAAGAAGGCAAGGGTGCCCACTGTCACCAGTACATCAGCAGAGTACTGGAAGCCTAGCCTGAGCAAACAGGCAACAAAAAGAAATAAAAAGAATCCAAATTCAGAAGGAAGAAGTAAAATTGTTTCTACTTGCAGGTGATATGAGAGTCTCCACCAAAAATTGCTAGAACCAATAAAACAAATTCAGTAAAGTTGCAGGATACAAAATCAATGCACAAAAATCATCTGAGTTTCTATACACTCACAGCAAACTGTCTGAAAAACAAATGAAGAAAAAATTTAAAATAGCATCAAAAACAAGAAAATTCTTAGGAATAAATTTAACCTAGAAAGTGAAAGATCTATACACCAAAACTGTTAAGACAGTGATTAAAAAAAATTAAAAAGACATGAATATAAATATATCCCATATTCATGAATCATAAACTGTTAAAATGTCCATACTACCTGAAGCCATTTATTGTTTCAACACAATCCCTATTAAAATTCCAATAGCATTTTCATAGAAATAGAAAAAAATAATCTTAAAATTTATAAGGAACTGCAAAGACTGTAAGTAGCCAAAATAATCTTGAGAAAGAACAAAGTAATCTTGAGAAAAAAAAATCATACATCCTAATATTAAACTACATTAGGGCTACAGTAATCAAAGCAGTTTGGTACTGGCATTAAAACAGACACCTAGGGGCGCCTGGGTGGCGCAGTCAGTTAAGCGTCCGACTTCAGCCAGGTCATGATCTCGCGGTCCGTGAGTTCAAGCCCCGCGTCGGGCTCTGGGCTGATAGCTCAGAGCCTGGAGCCTGTTTCCGATTCTGTGTCTCCCTCTCTCTCTGCCCCTCCCCTGTTCATGCTCTGTCTCTCTCTGTCCCAAAAATAAAATAAAACGTTGAAAAAAAAATAAATTAAAAGACACCTAAACCAATGGAACAGAATAGAGAACCAAGAAATAAGCCCACACGTACACCATCAACTAATACTTGACAAGAGAGTCAAGGAAACTCAATGCAGAAAGGATAGTCTCTTCAATAAGTGGTTCTGGAAAACTGGATGTCCACATACTGTTGAAGAACAGTATAAATAGCTCCTTAATGTTGGTCTTGGCAATGATTTTTTGGATATGACAACAAAAGTATAAGCCACAAAATAAAAAGCAACAAGTGGTATTACATCAAACTAAAAGACTTCCACACAGCGAAGGAAACAATCAACAAAATAAAAAGGCAACCTACAGAACAGGAGAAAATATTTGCAAACCGTATCTCGGATGAGGGATTTATTTCCAAAATATATAAGGAACTCAACGCAATGGCAAAAAAAAAAAAACCCAAAAAACAAATAAAACAACACACACACACACACACACACACACACACACACACACACACACACGATTAACAACAAAAAACACTTCCATTTAAAAATGGATAGGGGCACCTGGGTGGCTCAGTGGGTTAAGCATCCGACTTCGGCTCAGGTCATGATCTCACGGTCCGTGAGTTCGAGCCCTGCGTCAGGCTCTGTGCTGACAGCTCAGAGCCTGGAGCCTGTTTCAGATTCTGTGTCTCCCTCTCTCTCTGCCCCTCCCTATTCATGCTCTGTCTCTCTCTGTCTCAAAAATAAATAAACATTAAAAAAAATTTTTTTTTAATGGATAGAACATTGGAACAGATATTTTTCCAAAGAAGACATACAAATGGCCGAAAGTACAAGAAAAGGTACTCAACACCAACCATCTGGGAAATGTAAATCAGAACCACAATGAGATACCACTTTACACCAAATTAGGGTGGCTGTTATCAGAAGGACAAGAGATAACAAATGCCTGCAAGGACCTGGAGGAAAGGTAGCGCTGATGAACTGTTGGTGGGAAGGTGAATTGGCGCAGCTACTGTGGCAAACACTATGGAGTTTCCTCAGGATATTAAAAATAGAATTACTATATGATCCAGCAATATACTTTTTTACAATAAATAAGTATTTTGTTGGGGCAGAGGCTGGAAACTCGCAACTCCTACAGGACAGCTCCTGCCTGTGGACATTTTGTTTTTAATGATTTATTGTCAAGTTAGCTAACATACAGTGTAGTCTTGGCTTCAGGAGTAGATTCCCATGATTCATCACTTACATGAGCACCCAGTGCTCATCTCAACAAGTGCCCTCCTCAATGCCCGTCACCCATTTTTTCCACCCCCTCAAACCCCCACTCCCATCAACCCTCAGTTTGTTCTCTGTATTTAAGAGTCTCTTACGGTTTGCCTCCCTCTCTGTTTATAACTTGTTTTTCCTTCCCTTCCCCTGTGGTCTTACGTTTCTCAAATTCCACATATGCGTGAAAACATATCTGTCTTTCTCTGACTTATTTCACTTAGCACAATACCCTCCAGTTCCATTCACATTGTTGCAAATGGCAACATTTCATTATTCCTCATTGCCAAATAGTATTACATTGTATATACATACCACATCTTTATTCATTCATCAGTTGATGGAGATTTGGGCTCTTTCCATAATTTGGCTATTGTTGATAGAACAGCTATAAACATTGGCATACACGTGCCCCTACAAATCAGCACTCCTGTATCCTTTGGATAAACTCCTAGTAGTGCTATTGCTGGGTCATAGGGTAATTCTATTTTTAACTTTTTGAGGAACCTCCACTGTTTTCCAGAGTGGATGCACCAGTTTGCATTCCCACCAACAGTGCAAGAGGGTTCCCCTTTCTCCACATCCTTGTCAACATCTGTTGTTTCCTGAATTGTTAATTTTAGCCATTCTAACAGATGTGAGGTATGTCATTGTGGTTCTGATTTGTATTTCCCTGATGATGAGCGACGTTGAGCATCTTTTCGTGTGTCTGCTGGCCATCTGGAGATCTTCTTTGGAAAAGTGTCTATTCATGTCTTCTGCCAATTTCTTCACTACATTATTTGTTTTTCGGTTGTTGAGTTTGGTTAAGTTCTTTATAGATTTTGGATACTAACCCATTATCTGATATGTCTTTTGCAAATATCTTCTCCCATTCTGTCAGTTGCCTTTTACTTTTGTTGATTGTTTCCTTTGCTGTGCAGAAGCTTTTTATCTTGATGACGTCCCAATACTTCATTTTCCAGCAATATATTTTTGCGTATATGTCCAAAGAATATGAAATCATTATCTTAAAGAGGTATCTGTACTCCTATGTTCATTCACAGTAGCCAGGAAATGGAAAAAAATCTAAGTGTCATTCAACAGATGAATGGATAAGAAAATATATATAGATGTAGATGAATATTTTTCAGCCACAAAAAAGAATGAAATCCTGACATTTGTAACAACATGGATGGACCTTGAGGGTATTATGCTAAGTAAAGGAAGTCATACAGAGAAAATCAGATACCATATGGTTTCACTTATATTGAGAACCAATTTTTTTTTTTTTTTTTTTTTTTTTTTTTTTTTTTTTTTTTTGTAAATCTGACACTGAACTGTGGAGAACAAACTGAGGGTTGCTGGAGGGGAGGTGGTTGAGGCATGGATTAAATGGGTGATGGGTATGAAGGAAGGCATTTGTGATGAGCACTGGGTATTGTATGAAAGTGACGAATCACTAAATTGTACACCTGAAACTAATATTACACTGTATGTTAACTGGAATTTAAATAAAGACTTGAAACTACAAAAAAAAGAAAACCAAAGCTGAACTGAGAGAAACGGAGAGCAGACTGGAGGTTGCTAGGCCGAGAGGTGGGGAAATGAGATGCTGGCCAGTGTACAAATTTCCAGTTATAAGATGAATGAGTTCTGAGGGTGTAATATACAGCATAGTGACTATTACCAACAATACTGTATCAAATACCTGAAAGTTGCTCAGAGATTGGATCTTGACTGTTCTCACAACAAAAACAATGGTAATTATAGGCCATTAACGCAAATGTGCAAACTAACCCTACTGCGGTAATCATTTTGCAATATACACATTTATAAAATCATCATGTTGTGTATCTAAACTTACACATTGTTCTACGTAAATTATGTCTCAATAACTCTGAAGAGTAAAAAGAATTAGTAAAATCAAAAGTTGAAAAGACTCCTCACTCCTCCCAAAGTAGATACACCAATCTCATTGGAATGTAAACTCTAAGCAGGCACAGGTTTTGTTTGTTTGATTCCTGTAATGTTTCCAACATCCAGACCAGTACTTAAGTGTGTGTGTATGTATGTATGTATGTGTTTACATTTAATAAGTCTCTCCTGTGAACAGAATTTATAATTTCTAAAAAAGAAAAAAAAAACTAGAAATCTCACTTAAATTACAGTTAGAGTTATCTGCCATGAGTAAGCAAAGTTTAGTATAAGAATAGAAATACTTAGTTTTAAGAAAATATATTTATTCAAGTAACCTTTATTAACTCTAAATCTAATATGAAAAACTGTATCATGAATCCAGAAGACGCCAGAGAAATGTAGTAATATTTAATTTTTAAATTATTTTCAATAGGGTTCTTAGTAAAATTAGAAATATGTGACTTTTTCTATCACTCTAAAGGACAAGTATTTAAAAATCAATAACCACATTACATATAAGGGGGAATCTACTTTCCCCATCCTAACTCTCACACTCCCCTACACTCCATACCATGGAATAGAGCACCTCTGGAGCTTTGACAGAAGCTAGTATTACAGTCTAGGCCCTTTCTGTTCCCAAAGGAGCCACCCTCAGGGGAGGTCCTTTCTGCTGTGCTCTTCGTCACTTGTAAGGGGCAGCTCTTTGTCACTTGTAAGAGTTAATATCCTCATTTGACTCCATCAGCAGTAATGCTGAGATCTCAATTTCCATGTGTCTGCGTTCTGTATCTTATTCTGTAATTGATTCTGTACACAGGAAGGGAAAAAGGTGGTATTATTTATCAACTCCTCTTCAAATACCCAATTCTTAGCAAACAATAAAGACATTCCATTAATATTAGTTACAAAATGAGAACATCAGTATTACCAACATTATTTTGCCTTCTTAAGGATGTTCTTGCCAGCTGAAAAGTGCTTGAAATCAAAACAGATCTAACTATTGGGAAGTAGATAAGTTTATTATATTTGTAATACCTGAAAAAACTCTTTAAAGTAGTAAAATTCAAAAGAAATACCTGACAAATAGGCACCTATTAAATACTGAATAGAACATAAAAGCTGTAGATTTATTTTTATGTATATGTTATTTATAATAGAAAGGGGGTTATTTATAATAGAAACCAAAACCTTCATAATAACACTAACAAGGCAATGCAGTAACTACATGAAGAGAGAAAATAGTTTAAAATATATATATGAAGTTCTGAAAAACTAAGTGTAGGACAAATTCCTAAAGGAAAAGTCTGAACACTGAAGACATGAATTTCTCAAGTATAATATATAGATTTAATGTAATTTTAACAAATTTTCCTTCAGGATTTCCTTTGGAATGATGAAAAAATTTAATGTTAATTTGAAAGAAAAACCATATAGATCAACTCTGATAAATGTTTTATGCTGTAGTTTGAGTATTTTTTAAGAGCACGTGCAAATCAGGGAGGGGCAGAGAGGTTTCAACGCAGGCTGCATGGTAACAGCAGAAAGCCCCATACAGGGCTCAAACTCAGGAGCCCTGAGATCACAACCTACCCCTGTGGTTTGAGTATTAAAATGTCAAGTCATGGGGCATCTGGGTGGCTCAGTTGGTTAAGCATCCGACTTCGGCTCAGGTCATGATCTCACAATTTGTGGGTTCGAGCCCACATGGGACTCCCTCCTGATAGCTCAGAGCCTGGAGCCTGCTTTGAATTCTGTGTGTGTCTCTCTCTGCCCCTCCCTCCACTCACGCTTTGTGTCTGTCAAAAATAAACATAAGGGAGGGAGGGAGGGAGGGAGAGAGAGAAAGAAAGAAAGAAAGAGAAAGAAAGAAAGAGAAAGAAAGAAAGAGAAAGAAAGAGAGAGAAAGAGAGAGAAAGAAAGAAAGAAAGAAAGAAAGAAAGAAAGAAGGAAGGAAGGAAGGAAGGAAGGAAGGAAGGAAGGAAAGAAGGAAAGAAAGAAAGAAAGAAAGAAAGAAAGAAAGAAAGAAAGAAAGAAAGAAAGAAAGAAAGAAAGAAAGAAAGAAAGAAAGAAAGAAAGAAAGAAAGAAAGAAAGAAAGAAAGAAAGAAAGAAAGAAAGAAAGAAAGAAAGAAAGCTCAAGTCTTTGAAATTTCAAAGTACCTCTCACTTTCAGCTCAGGTGTGGTTGCTAGAAGCTACTCGGAAGGGAAAGGAGCATTACCTGGTTTCTCCCGGTTTCCCTCGTCACCTTCACTCACCAGGTGAAGTTAGTATGTGATTTATCGCACATATGAATTACTGTGGATGCAGAATTGCAGGCCCAGCTTGTTGGTCATTGCCATTTCTCCACCAAACAATGCAGGAATCAAAATAATGACTCTAGTGTCTGTCACGCTAGATTAGCATTCTCGTACTACCATCAACAGCTTCCTGATATTGAAGAATCCTATCAAGGCGAGGCCTTTTTGCACTGGGCAGCCATCGGGGGCAGCTAGATGGCACCTGCTTACGTGTTCTATCTGTGCCTCGTCTAAAATCCCTGGAACCCCAGGAATCCATTCCTCAGATTCAAGAGAGATCAGGGACTGAAGTCAGTCTCTGACCTTCCTATGGTCCTTCCCTATGATCTAGTGCTTCTAGTCCACTCTCTCGCCATCCGACAGACAGACAGCCTGCAGGAAGACACCAGTGTATCACATAGACAAGGAGTCCCTACGCAGCAGGCAGCTGTCAGTCAGCCAGCCACACTTCCATGAGTTCAGCCGTGAGGACACAGCAAGCCTCGCTGAATTTAAGTAGTTTATTGGACACAAAGTGCAGGTCCATACCGATTCCCCTGACGCCCGAGCCCCATCAGGGCAACGCAGAGCAGGGCGAGGTAACTGCCACTGCACACTGTGACGCGGGACCACACCCGAGAACTTCGAGCTGGGCAAAGCCCCACGCTTATTAGGAACCGCTTGCAAACCCGCCCGATCTTTGACCACGGAGAGGGATTATCTTAACTAGAAAACAAATGTTCTCTGAGGAAAGCCGGAAGACCTTACTATCCCTGAAGGTCTTCAGGAAAGGAGATGTTCTTTGTCTTGCAGTATCTCTTTACACAGATATTCTTAAAGTGGCCACGGAGAGCTTTGCGCAGGAGACCCAGATCATACAGAAATGTGAGAGACACAGGGAGAAACTGTCCCCTGACAACACGTTGTCTTCATGTACACACCTCCAAAACTTCCCGGAGAACGCTGGATCTTCCACTCCAGTAGGGAACAGCAAAAGACGAAGTGCTAGGAGAAGGTGCTAGAGCCACTCCCTCCAACCTACTGCAGTCCTGAGGCCCTTTACAGAAAGCCAGTTCAAGTCGTGACATGAAGTGTGCATTCCTGGCTCAGTTTGCCACTCTGCCTCTTCCTGTTATACCTGTTTGTTTGTAATGCGCTCCCATCAACCAGACTGGCAAGTGAGATAATGCCTTTGTGAGAACTGGAAAGAGTTGTCCTTTTCCCAAAACACATTATTGCCTTTTTTGTTAGAAATTGTTAATAAGTGTACAAATCTGTAACAACTACAGATGTAAAGTTTACCTCTGCTCTCGTGCAGTGCACAGGGGCTCATGATGTTAGTCAACCACAGTAAAATACCATAACATAAAATGCACCATTTTAACCATTTTGAAGTGTACAATTCAGTGGTACATTCACAGTGTTGTGCAAATAATCACCCCAAAAGAAACCTGTAGCCATTAAGCTGTCAATCTCTCTTCCCCTCACTTCCAGCAGCCTTCGATCCACTTTCTGTCTCTATAAATTTGCCTATTCTGATATTTCATATAAATGAAATCATTCAATATTTGATCTTTTATGTCTGGCTTTTCACTTAGCATGTTTTCACAGTCCATTCATGTTGTAGCATAAATCAGTACTTCATTCCTTGTACAGCTGAATAATGTTCCATTGTATGGATATCACATTTGTTCACTCATCAGGTGATGGGTATTTGGGTTGTTTCTGTCTTTTGGCTATTGCGAATAGTGCTGTAAACATTCGTGTACACATTTTTATTTTCAGTTCTCTTAGAGTGGAAACGCTAGGTCACATGGTAATTCTATGTTTAACTTACTAATTGCCAAATCATTTTCCAAAGCAGTTGAATCATTCTGCATTCCCACTGGCAACATATGAAGGTTCTGATTTCTCCATATCCTCACAAGCACTTATGTTCTGTTGTTTGTTTGGAATTTCCAGATGATAATTTTATAATAACAATTACAGTTTTTCATATTTTTTATTCAAGTATAATTAATATACAGTGTTATATTAGTTTCAGGTGTATACTATTCAACAATTCTATACATTTCTCAGTGTTCAAGGTAAGTGTACTCTTGATCCCCTTTATCTATCACACCATCCCCCATCCACCTCCCCTCTGGCAATCACCAATTTGTTCTCTATATCTAAGATTGTGTGTGTGTGTGTGTGTGTGTGTGTGTGTGTGTGCATGTGTATTACCTCTTCTTTATGCATTCATCATAAATAATGCTGCAATAAATATAGGGGTGAATATACCTTTTCAAATTAGTGTTTTCATTTTCTCTGAGTAAACACCCAGTAGTAAAATTACTTGATTATATGGTAATTCTATTTTTAATTCTTTAAGAAATCTTTATACTGTTTTCCACAGTGGCTGTCACAATTTGCATTCCCACCAACAGTGCACAAGGGCTCCTTTTTCTCCACATACTCACCAACAGTTGTTATTTCTCATGTTTTTTATTTTTGCCTGTTGACAGGTGTAAAGTGACACCTTATTGTGGTTTTAATTTGCATTTCCCTGGTGATTAGTGATGTTGAGCATCTTTTCATATGCATATGAAAAGCCATCTGGATATCTTTCATAGCCATCTGTATCTCTTCTGTGGCAAAATATCTATTCAGGTCCTTTGCCCATTTTTAATCAAATTCTTTTAGGTTTTGGTTTTGAAGTTGTGTAAGTTCTTTATATATTTTGGATATTAATCCCTTATCAGATATATCATTTGCAAGTATCTTTTCCCATTCAGTAGGCTGCCTTTTTGTTTTGTTGATGGTTTTTTTCTGTGCAAAAGCTTTTTATTTTGGTGTAGTCCCAGTAGTTTAATTTTGCTTTTGTTTCCCTTGCCAAAGGAGACATAACTAGAAAAATGTTTCTATGGCTGATGTCAAAGAAATTACTGCCTATATTTTCTTCTAGCAATTTTGTGGTTTCAAGTCTCATATTTAGGTCTTTCTTTTCTGTTATTTTTATTATAGCCATCCTAGTGGGTATGAAGTACTATCTCCCTGTAGTTTTGATTTGCACTTTTCTAATATTAATGACAGTGGACATCTTTTTATGCATTTTTTGGCCATTTGTAGATCTTCTTTGATTAAATGTCTATTCAGTTTCTGTGGTCATTTTTAGTTTTTTTTTTATCATGTTGTTGAGTTTTAAGAACTTTTTATATATTCTGGGTACTAGAGCATGATCAGATATATGATTTGCAAATATCTTCCCCCATTTTGGGGGTCACCTTTCCATCTCTTAATAGTATCCTGTGATGCATAAGAGTTTTTAATTTGATGATGTCCAACTTACCTATTTTTTCTTTGTTGCTTGTGCTTCTGATGTCATATCCAAGAAACCACTGACTATTCCAACGATATGCAGACATACACATATATTTCCTTCAAAGAGTTTTATAGTCTTAGATCTTATGTCTTTGGTCCATTTGACTTAAATTTTGGATGTGATGTGAGGTAAAGGTCCACCTCCATTCTTTTGTGTTTGGACATCCAGTTGTCCCAGCACTATTTGTTGAACAGGCTATTATTTCCCCAATTGAAGGTCTTGGCACCCTTGTCAAAAATCAATGACCATACATGTACAGGTTTATTTCTAGGCTCCCAATTCTACTTGCGTTGTGTATAATTTAAGTTTTCTGTATATTATGACGGTTTGACATCTTAAAATTTTTTTCTGGCTGGGAGAGACTGCGTCACTCTGGGCTAAATTCTTAGAGATGGTAAAAGTCCCAGACTACAGCAGACCTGTAATATTCAAACTAACCAATCCAGAGTCATACTTCCTCTTTCGGGCCCACGTACCCCAGGAGGCAACGTTCCTCTGTCTTAACCATCCCAGGGCCAAGTACCAGGCAACTAGAGACCACCTCTAGAGTCCAAAACGCAGTGAAACTATTCAAATTAGCCAATCCTAAACTGTTTACCCTGCCCTTCCTTGCCTTTCCCGTGGAAATCCGAATAAAGGTCATGGCCTAAGTGCTCCCTCTCTCCTATCTTCTGTCTTCTGAATTCCCTGGTGTTTTTCTGTGGTCCTGCATGATACATTATGCCTCCTGTCTCTAGGATCTGTGAATATAATGAAACTTGTTTTTCTGAGCCTCTCCTGTGTCTTCTGCACCTGACTGATCATCCCATAAAATATATAAAACACATTGTTCTATATGTCAATATTTATGCCGGTACCATACCATTTTGATTACTGTAGCTTTATGGTAATTTGTCAGATCAGGAAATGTGAGTCTTCCAATTTTGTTCTTTTTCAGTACTGTTTTGGCTATTCAGGGTTCCTGATAAATTTATATTTATATTAAATGTATAAATATAAATTTATCAGGGTTCCTGATAAATTTATATTAATTCCATATAAATTTTGGATTAGTTTTCCCATTTCTGTAGAAAAGGCATTTTGACAGGGATTGAATCAAATCTGTACATAATTTGGGGAAGTACGGTCATCTTCACAATATTAAGTCTTCCAATCCATGAACATAGGATATTGTTCTACTTCTTTAGGTCTTCCTTAATTTCTTTCAAAAATGTTTTATGGTTTTCAGTGTAGAAAAAAACTGAATATACAGGACTTCCTAATCCACCAGTAAAAAATGTAGAAATGAATCAGCAATGCAAGAAAGATGATGAGAATTCAGATTAGAGAGAGGAGAGATGCTGCCATAACTTAGTGTGAGGGGAAGGCGGAATCCATCATAGTGTCTAGGGTGAGAATATACTGACACATCTTTCTTACAGGTGGGTAACTCTGGGTCAGGGTCTCTCATGAGATTACACTCAAGTTGTTGATTGGGGCTGTTGTCATTTGAAGGCTTGACTGGGGCTGGAGGATACTCTCATGAGATGGATCACTCAACATGGCTGTTGGTAAGAAGCTGCTGTTCCTTTCCAAGTTGGAAACCCTCTCCATAGGGTTGCTTGGATGTCCTAAAGACATGGCAGTTGGCATCCTCCAGAGTGAGTGATCCAAAAAGAATACCAGGAAAAATCGATAATGCCTTTTATGACCTTGCTTCAAAAGTCACACACAATCACTTCTAACATATTTTTTTTTGGTTTATTTATTTTGAAAGAGAAAGCATGGGAGAGGCAAAGAGAGAGCGAGAGAGAGAATCCCAAGCAGGCTCTATGCTGTCAGCACAGAGCCCAACATAGGGCTCGATCCTATGAACCATGAGATCATGACTTGAGCTGAAATCAAAAGTTGGACACTCTACTGACTGAGCCGCCCAGGCCATATTCTATTTGTTAGAAGAAAGTCCCTTAGTCCATCCCATATTCAAGGGGAGAAGAGTGGGCCCACATCTTGAAGAAGTCCGTGTCAAGTCATTTGTGGACAGATTTTTAAAACTCCTACACTGAAGAATGTAGTCACCTCTTCCATATGCACTAGTCTAACACGGAACCAAATAACCACTCCACAAACAAAAATCAAAAATCCATCATCAAAACCTGGTACAGTAGTTCCTCCTTATCCATAGAGGATACATTGCAAAACCTCCAGTGGATGCCTAAACCTGCAGACGGCACCAAACCCTATATATTCCATGTTTTTTCCTTTGCATAAATGCCTATAATAAAGTTTAATTTATGAATTAGGAGCAGTAAGAGATTAACAACAGCTAATAATAAAGTAGGAAAATTATAATAATATACTATAATAAAAGTTATGTGAATGTGGTCTCTTTCTCTCTCTCAAAATATCTTATTGTATTGTACTCGCCTTTCTTCAGGTGATGATGTGAGATGATAAAATGCCTACATGATGAAATGAAGTGTGGTAAATGACGTAGGCATTGTGACATAGTGTCATGCTACCACTGACTTTCTGACGACATGTCAGAAGAAGGATCATCTGCTTCCACATCACAGTTGACTGCAAGTAACTGAAACTGTGAAAAGCGAAACCAGGGATAAGGGGAGACTACTGAACAACTATTGACCTCGATTCTTAGAGACAATGCAGAAGACAATAATGACTATTAGAAACTTACAGTGGAACGATATATTTTACATTTTTAAAATTCATGCTTACTCCTGTTAGATTATAAGTCAAATCTCATTTAGGTTATGAATTTTTTTCTTCAAAACTATAAAGTGAGAAAACTATGGAAAGCTATTTTATAGTAAATGTTTTGAAATTTGGGGGTAGGGGAAGTTTGTGAAAGTGGCCCTGACATAAAGTAACTATCAAGGGTTTGGAATTAAAAACTGAATTGCTTTGGTTGTCTGGCCCTTCTTTTTGGTTCTAAGATATCACACTAAAGACAAGAAGACTTGTTTATGATTGTCATTCTCAATGTTGGCATAGTATTGTTTTTAATACCTATTTCAAAGATCTTCCCATGCTGTGTCATGCTTTTAGGTCCGGTATTGCCAATAAATGGTTTAGCAGCTCTCAGAGAAATGAGCATCTAACTCTCTGTGTATGGAAATAGCTAAATTTACAATCAGCTTGATGACTAAACAAAAGTTATTGTTTCATGGTGATAAAAACAACATTGTTTTGTAGAGTGAAAAGTATAAGCAAACTTATCTCAGAGACAAGTTCTTAAAATATTTTCCTGAAAAGATGTCCATGGGTCAGCACTGTTCATCACAACACTTTCCAGGCATGTGCAAACTGATTCATGAGTGTGAATTTATAGGATACTGAGCATAACATCAGGAAATAATGCTGCAAGTAATTATCACACATAAAAGACCTCCTGTTGCAAAAATGTCAGTTATGCCAAGGAAAATTACTCATACTATCCTGTACCTCCCATGTTGAGGACTGCTCATTCTACTTTATATATTAAAGGACGTGCATATTAAGATGCTAGAAATGCTTCGGGGTAAAAAGTTTCTCTTTTTCATATCTACCAGTTAGTGTGGTCTACACAGGAACCCACATATTTGACTATAGGGCAAGAACTCAGTTGGAGCTGTCGGAGCATCAATTCTTTCTGTATGGCTGTCTGGGCTTTCTTGTAGCAGGAGGACTGGCTTCCAAGAGGAATTAATCCAAGAGATAAAGGTAGAAGATACAGATTTTGCAAGTTACAGTGTTGCCCCATCTGCACTGTATTAGTCAAAATGTGTAGAAAGGCTTGATCCAGTAAAGGGTAAGTAAGGAAATGAATCCCACTTCTTGATGTGGAAGTGGCAAGGTCCCTTTACAGATTAGGTTGTATGACGAGTGTGAGAAGGCAATCCTCCCTACATCTGTCATTCTCCTGCAGAGGCCGGCCCTCTGAATAAAGACACTTACAAAACGTTTATATAAGGAAACAATCTGTCATAATAAAGCTTCGAGATCTCTCCCCCTCCACTTCCTTTCCCTTACCTCTCTTCTCCTCTTCTCTCATCTCTCTCCCTCCCTCTCTTCCTTTCCTTCCCTCTCTCTCTCTCTCTCTCTCTCTCTCTGTCTCTCTCTCTCTCTGCCCCAGGAGAATAAGAAGGTAAAGGCCTTTCCTTCCCTTCCCTGGAGAAGATTTGTTTATATTCCAGAATGAAAAAAGGTGTTGTCTGTCTCCTTTCTCTCTGTCTCTGTCTCTCTCTCTTTTTCTGAAAGGAAGGATGGGCAACCCTATATAAGACCAGAGTTTCCTGACTTGGGGATTTCTCCCGTTTAATGCACCCACCCACATATGCAGGTTCCGTCAAGCCTTCACCTCAAATGCTGTGGGATTCAGACTTGGGGAACCAACCAAGATGTTGCTCTGGCTGCTGCACTTGCAGTGGGAAATGAATGGTCTTGCTCTTTGACTGTGCTCTCATGTTTTCTGAAAATAGGGCAACACTTAGACCCTTCACAGTTTCTGATTTAACAATAGCAGATACTTTTGCGACCACATTTGGAAACACAATATACTATATTCAATAAGGAAAAAACCACCAGCCCCAGGGACCTGGATATAAAGGGCCACTTTGAATGATCTAAGTAGGTAAATCATTCCAAATGGGAACCAACAGGTAAAGAAAATGTCTAAGGGATAGATTAATTTTGGAAAGAGAAGCTACTAGGAAGTATTCTTAGCCTTCCACGTATTTTCATAGAGGAGAAAACTGGATGATTCCTTGGGATCTCTAATATAAGGTAGAGGAGGTTACATTTTGAGGAAAAATCTCCAGCACATCTTAGAGGCTATTAAACAACATGGTTTCTAACAAAGTACAGCAAAGTCATATTCATAGACGCAGCTGGAAAATTTTGCTTAAATACTAAATTTGTTTCAAAAAGAGTTAGAGGTTTGGGTTTATAGTCAAAGATCTAACATTATCAGTTTGCCCCTTCTTCACTAGTTCTTATGGTCAAGGCATCACTAAACGTCAAATCTAGACTTTCTTTGCCTAGTTTTTCCTCTGTATCTTTATGATGGCACTAGCTACCAAGAAAAAAGAAAAACCAAATCATCATTAGAATCGTATGTGTTTGTTCTCGTTTTTAGGTTGTGACCCTCTGGAATTCAGAATACTGTCTTAGTTATTTCTGTGGCCCTCAAATTATTTAACATAGTGTTTTGAACAGAACAGTCACTCAATATTTAGTAGAACCAACCTAATTCCTTAATGGCCATACCATTCAAGAGCTCAATTTTGTGAACAATTAATGTTAATTGCCTACATTTTATTCTTCAATTAATAGCAAATATAAGTTTTTTCATGATGTACTGTTCCGCAAAATGACATCATCTGCCCGGATTTAAAGCGTGTCACTAGTGATTATTTGTATTAGTGTAAGTCGTGAATTGTTTAAATGGCCTAATACTGGTGTAAAGCCATGTGAAAAGAAGCAAAACCATAAATTAAATTGCCTTCCTCTAGTTCCCAAAACTGCCACAGCACCAGTTGCTTTGCCAAATGACTTTACCGCATTTGTCAGTCTTCTCTCCAAGTGCATCAACTGTGCCATCTGGATGCAGACGGACAAACCCTCCAGTAAGCTTGTTGTAGAATTGAAGAGTATTTCCTTTCATAAACTTCCATCTTTCTGCAGCCCACTTAATATGAAAACAAAACAAAACAAAAACACCAACATGAGAAGACAAAGAGAACATTATATACTGGTTTTTTTTAACACATCAAATAGCAATTTGGACACTATTGATACCAAATAATTTAAGGCCAAAAGTAAAATCTTACTGTTTCTTTTCTACTAAGTTCTAGCTTCTGCCCTGAAGGTATAAAGGAAAGAGAAAATCGTTAATTTCAGCAGAGTCATGCTTTCCTCAATCATCGTAAGAGAACCTTCCCAGAAATGTGTATGTATGACACTCACGCCCAAAAATGATACTGTTATCCCTGGCATACAGTTCTCTGGCAATTTTACCATCATCTTCCCCTTGATCCAGCCATCTATGGAAAGAAAAATATATCAGGAATATTGTGGCTTTACACTTACACTGAGCACTGGAAATTATGGAACCAAGTCAGAAATAACGGGTAACAGGAACCGGAAAAAGTCATAGGTATCTTGTTGGCACATGCAGAGCAGAAAATGGAAAAGGAAATGCATGAAGTGACTAAGAAAGTGCAAGGGAGGGAGGAGAGGCTGCCATCAGATTATGGGAGAGGCACCTGCTTTCCCTAATCCACAGGTCAGTCGGTCAGTTAGCTGGTCAAGGTCACAGATCTTACACCCCCTGCACCAGTTATTAAATTCCTGGTTTTAAGCCATCAACTACATTTCAAACTACAGTCAGTTATTTCATAAACGCCTATTATTGGTTCCATAGGGAAAGAGGCAGGAGAGTGCTGAAAGAAAGAGCAAATCTATCACCACTTTGGAAGAATAACCCAAAAATCAAGGCCTAGTGACAGTAAGTCAGCAAAGCCATCATTGTATAAAAAGCCACGTGCAACATTTATTTTGTACGTTTATTAAAACTGAGCTTAATTTGTGACCTAGTCCACAGGGGATCAGTTTTCTTGCCAGGGACTTTCATTCTCATATGAGAAATCATATTTTTTTAAATCTTTCCAGGTAAACCAAGGAAGATTTAATCATATTTTTTAAATCTACCTTAATTTACTGAGAAAGATTTAAACTTACATCAAGAATGATGATAAACATATTGTATATCTTTATAAATAGAAGCAGATGCCCCTAAAATTAATCTTCAAAAAAGTTACCCAGCAAAGCATTAGTGACCAGGAATAAGTGGATAAGCTATCCATTGCTCCAAAATACATGAACTTGGAACTAATATGAAATGAATCTGATGAATGTAAAAGCAAACCTACACACACACCTGTGACAGAAGAAGGCATATTCGCGGTCTGTTGTGGGATCCTTGATTACAACATCATCAAGAAACCAGCCATTTCCTAAACACAGATTAAAAGAAAGAAAACCATAAATATGTATGGCCTAGGTATTACTTGAAGTTTTGGAAAGATGTCCTGGCTTCCAAATATATGTGAAGGCTTTGTGTACTGTAAAGCTTTAATACTTCAAATAAAGCAAAATATAAGAAAAGCTATAATAAGCATTTAAAAATATTTCTTATACATGTAACAAGAGCACAACATGTTTTTAGGTTTCATGTTTTACGATATCCACCTCAATATTATTTTCCAAGAAGTTTGAAAACAGACCAATTCAACAATTTCTCTTGATTTCATAAACTGTATTTATATCCCTGGACCTAAGATCTTCCAAAATATATATACCTAATGAGCTAGCAATACTTTGTATTTCTAAAACATACACATAAAGTTAATTAAAGTTCAAATTTGAATCAAGTATATATTTTGCTGATCCAGAAAATGAACTTTTAGATACTCTGTTGAAGCACACAGACTGAGCCGGTATACATGAAGACAGTCATTTCCTTTTAAATATTTGATTTTATTTTAATTTGAAAACTGGAGTTAGTTAAGATATAATTTAATTTTACTTATAGATAAAACGGAATATTTTAACCAGTCACAGTAGTTTCATCTATACAAAAGAGTCAGCTCAAAATCTATACTCTTCTAATCAAATATCCTTGAGTTTATGACTTAATAACTAATAACTAGAGAATGAAACTTTTTTTTAGTGTGTTTATTTTTGAGAAAGGCAGAGACAGAGACAGAGCGTGAGCAGGGGAGGGGCAGAGCGAGAGGGAGACACAGAATCCGAAGCAGGCTCCAGGCTCTGAGCTGTCAGCACAGAGCCTGATGTGGGGCTCAAACTCACAGTTGTGGGATCACGACTGGAGTCAAAGTCGGGTGCCTAACCAACTTGAGCCACCAGATGCCCCTAGGATGAAACTCTTTTAACAAAGCATTCAAGGGCCTTCATTGCCTGGCTTCTGCTTACTCTTTAACTTCATCCCATATTATATATTCCCATCATGGAACCATGCCAAATTGCTCATAGTTCCCAGATCAGCATGCATCAAAACCACCAGGAGGGATTAGAAAAACACAGATTGCTGGGCCTCACACCAAGTTTCTGATGCAGTAGCCCTGCGATTAGCAACCTAAGGTGACTAACTGTCCCAGTCTGCCCTGGAAAGAGGGGTTTCCCAGGATGTTCCTATACTGGGAAAGTGTTTCCACTAAACACTAAACAGTGTTTAGTTTCAGTGCTAAAACCAGGAGAGTCCCAGGCAAACCAGAATTATTGGTCATCATATAAAAGAAACCAAGAATGGAATTTTTAATGACATCCCAGGCAATGCTGATGATCCAGGAACCACTTTGAAAACCACTGTCATAGATAATGGATATTCATAATTTACACATGGTGCTCCATCACCCATGCCATTCCGTATGCCTAAAATGCCATCCCCAAAATGCTTTATTTCATTTTTTTATTAAAAAAAAAATAGAATTACTTGTCTCCTCTAAGGAAAATTAAAATGTTACCAGAATTCTGAAATGGGTTTTAAGAGCTACTGAGGAGTCTCTAAAGAAAACTCTTGGAGATGACAAGGTACTGATTTTTAAAATACTTTGTAAGTTAATAGGTTTAATTAATAATCAGTATAAATATATTTTTTAACGTTGGCTTATTTTTGAGAGAATAAGAGCATGAGTTGAGGACGGACAGAGAGAGAGAGGGAGACACAGAATTGGAAGCAGGCTCCAGGCTCCGAGCTGTCAGCACACAGCCCAACGCAAGGCTTGAACCCACAAACTATGAGATCATGACCTGAGCCAAAGTCAGACACTTAACCGACTAAGCCACCCAGATACCCCAATTAGTAATTAGTTTAAAAGTACCTATATAAAAACATATCTCCAAGAACAGTCAAGTGGAGGCAAGATCAGCTGAAAGACAATGTAAACATGAAATAAATATCACTGTAATTCACTGAAATTTAGGAGTGGTTTTCTATACACCATACACAGACTTGTGGGTTAATTAAAATTTTACAAAATTAGATAAGAAAAAAGGTTAAACTTCAAATATTATATTTCTTTGTATAACACTAAAGATTTACTTTTTAGCCATTTTTTCCAAGTTCTTTATATGATGAGTGGTTTTTTAGTGTATCCTTTTGGAAATAATGTTATGAGACTCCGAGTGCTATTTAATCTTCTTTTTAGCAGGCTGCACCCTCCACCCCCACTGATGTGCAGCATAAGCTATACGTGTGTGCACACATTCAACTTCTGACCCAACAGGTCTAAGTGGGCACTGACTCACTGCAGACACCTAGGTAAACGCTGACTTCCTCCTCCCGCCCGCTGATACCTTCCCCATAAAAGTAAGGCATTTGCTGTGTCACTGACTCTGAGGACGGTAATCTCCCTGGTGTGACCCTCTGTTTCCGTAGAGAGGGGGAGCATGAGGCTCAGTCACACCCTTTGCTGCTGCAGAGTAAGGACAGAAGCTCGCAAAAAGGAAGGAGAGGCTGAAGAGCCCCGACTAGGCCCAACTCCACCACCCTGCTCTGCCTGGTTGGTGTGGACAGGAGTATAAGCTTAGGTCACTGGGCCTCACTGATGACTAGGGCACAGGGGGAGCAGAATGTCATCCACCCCATACTGTCCTACCTCATTCCACCTCCTGATGCTAGGCAGGGGTGGACACTCAGACACGACGAGAATTCACTGACACCAGGGGTGGGAGACAGTGGAGTGCTGACTAGCCCCAGCTTGCACTGCTTTCCCCTACTTGCAAACGACAGGGCTGTCTACGGATAAAGTTCCAAACAATCTACAAATAATAATAAATAATAATAATAGTGAATGATAATAATAATCATAAATCCCAGAAGTAAAAAGCGAGTTGAGTGACATCTTGGATACAAGACAAATCACCACACAAAAATAAATCGCATTTCTGTATACTAACAATGAACAAATGGAAACTGAGGTTCAGACACGATGCCACTTAAAATCACTGCGGAGATTAAATATTTAGGATAAACTTAACAAAACATGTACAGAATTTGTATGCTGAAAATTTTTAAATGCTGAGGAAAGAAATCAAAGAATGCTTAAACAAATGAAGAGATATACCCATACTACATTCATGGATTGGAAGTCCCAATATAGTGAAAGCATCAATTCTTGCCAAATTAATTTCTAGGTTTGATATAACTCCCTTCAAAACCCAAGCAATTTTTCTTGTAGATATGGATAAACTTTTCTAAAACTTATATAGAAAAGGAAAGGTCTTAAAATAGCTAAAACAATCTTTAAAATATTAAAATAGGAGGAATTACTGTAACTGATGTTAAGGCCTATTAAATAGCTGTCAAGACAGTATGGTATTGGCAGGACAGACACACATATCAACAGAACAGAGCAGAGAATCCAGAAATAATCCCACATCAACATGCCCAATTGCTTTATGACAAAGGTATAAAAACAATTCAGTGGAGGCAGGATAGGCTTTTAAACAAATTGTGTTAGAGTAACTGGACTTTCATAGCTAAAATAAATTAACTTCAACCTACATCTTACACTTTATACAAAATTGCAAAATAAATCATAGAATTAAAAATGAAATGTAAGGGGCGCCTGGGTGGCACAGTTGGTTAAGCGTCTGACTTCAGCCAGGTCACGATCTCGCGGTCCATGAGTTCAAGCCCCGCGTCAGGCTCTGGGCTGATGGCTCAGAGCCTGGAGCCTGTTTCCGATTCTGTGTCTCCCTCTCTCTCTGCCCCTGCCCCGTTCATGCTCTGTCTCTCTCTGTCCCAAAAATAAATAAACGTTGAAAAAAAAAATTTTTTTTTAAAATAAATAAAAAATAATAAAAAATTTAAAAAAATGAAATGTAAAACTATAAATCTAGAAATAAACAAGGAAAAAAAGTTTGTGTATAGGACTATTCAAAGAGTTCTTCAACTTAACCCCCAAATTATAATCCATAAAAAAAAAAGAATAAACTGGGCCTTATCAAGACTAAAAATTTGCTCTGCAAATGGCCTCATAAGAAGGTGGAGTGACAAGCTACAAACTGAGAAAAAATATTTGCAAACCATAAATCCAAAGGACCAGTATCTACAATATATATACAAAAAAACAAAACTTTTAAATTTTAACACTAAAAAAAATCCATTACAAAACAGACAAACAACATAAAGACATTTCACCAAAGAGGATATAAGCACATAAAAATATGCTCAACATTATCTTTATAAAAATACAAATTAAAATGAAACTGGTAAGTCACTACACACCCATCAGAATGGCACAGGGGGAAAAAAAGGCAGCAAAAACACCCAATACCAACACGGATGCTGAGAAAATGGATCACACATATACTGCTGGTGTGAATATAGAATGGTATTGCCACTATGAAAGTTTGCCAATTTATTACTAAACTAAACATGCAATTCCATATGACCCAATCAACTGCATTCTTGGGCACTGATCACAGAGAAATGAAAAGTCATGTTCATGTAAAAATCTGTACACATACAGTCACGGCAATTTATTCATCACAGCTCCAAACTGGAAGCAACCTAGATGTTCTTCAATGGGCGAATGGTTAAACTGAGGGAAAGCCGTTCCATGGAACACTACTCAGCAATAAAAAGGAACAAACTGCTGACACATAACATACACCTCGAATGAACCTCTAGGAAACTATACAGAGTAAAAGAGCCAATCCCAACAGAATGCATAACACATGATTTCATTACTATAACTGTCTTGAAATGAGAAATTATAGGTGTGTGGCACAGATTAGTGGTTGCTGAGGGTTAAGAATGGGAAATGTAAGGAAGAAACTGAGGAAGACAAGTGGATGTGGCTACAAAAATGAGACATGACAGGTCATTGTAGTGATGGCACTCTTCTTTGTCTTGACTGTATAAATATCAATATGCTGATAACGATGGTGTAGTATACCTTTGCAAGATGTTACCGCTGAGGAGAACCGGGTAAAGGACACAGAGAAGCTCTCTGTATTATTTTGTATAAATACATGTCAGTCTATAATTATCTCAAAATAAAAAATTTAAATCATCCCCATCTCTCCCCAACTCTCTTATTTCTTCACTTGTGATGCTCCACTTGGTTTTGGAGTAAACAATGATGTATCCCCTTACACCAGTTAGAATGGCTAAAATCAAAATGACAAGAAAAAACAAGAGTTGCCAAGGATGTGGAGAAAAACGAACCCTCATGCACTGTTGAGGAGAATGTAAACTGGTGCAGCCACTATGGAAAACAGTGCAGAAGTTCCTCAAAAAGTTAAAAATAGAAATACCATACAATGTAATAATTCCACTACTAGATATTTGCACAAAGAATATTAAAACATCAATTTGAAAAGATATATGCACCCCTATTGTTCACAGCACTATTTACAATAGCCAAGATATGGAACTAACCTAAGTGTATATCAATAGACAAATGGATAAGGAAAATGTGGTATGTATATGTACACACACACACACACACACACACACACACACACACACACACACACGGGGGGGAATATTATACAGCCATAAAAAAGGACAAGATTGTGCCATTTGAGACAACATGAATGGACCTAGAGAGTATTATGCTAAGTGAAATAAGTCAGACTGAGAAAGACAAATACCGTATTATTGTACTCATAAGTGGAATTCAAAAAATGAATAAAACAAAAAGCAGAATCAGACCTATACGTACAGAAAACAAACTGGTCATTACCAGAAGGAGTGTATTGGGCTAAATGGGTGAAGAAGAGAGGAGGTAACAGGCTTCCAGTTATGGAACGAATATGTCACAGGAATAAAAGACACAGTATAAGGAATATAGTCAATGATAGTGATATAATGGGACAGATACGGTAGCTATGCTTGTGGTGAACATAGTATGATCTATAACTTGTCAAATCACCATGTTGTATACCTGAAACTAATATAACACTGTGTCAATTATACTAAAAAAATGTTTTAATTAAAAATGTAGTTTATAATTAACTTTTTTAACTTTGTTTTCTGAATAATAAAAATTTATTTTGAGTCATTTTGAATTGCTTTTTTAATATCCATTGATCATTTTTCTAGTGACATTCACGAAACTGCCTAGTAACACTCACTAAACTATATTTAAAAATTATCCTCATGCATTTTAATGTGAGAGTCTTCCTTGTTAATCTATTTCAAAATGCTACAGTCTATTAAATCCTTTAAATTTTTCCAAGTTAGTAACATAGTAATTTTAACAGATTTATTGAGAAATAATTTACATACATAACGTTCACTTGTTTAAATGAGTTCTGAGGTTGTGTGGTTGGTAATATATCTATAGTTGTCATATCATAACCCAAATTCAGTACCATTTCATCAACCCCAAAGGAAAGTCTGTACCTATTCACTACGACTACCAACCATCCATCCCCTCCCCTCTGCTAGACTTAGGCAACCACTAATCTACTTCCTCATTTTGAGAAGATCTGCCCATTGTGGAGATTTCACACAAACGGAATCATGTAATATGTGGCCTTTTGTGACTAGCTTATTTCAGATAGAAATAGAAAAAGGAAGTCAGCTATCTAATGATTTACTTTAGGTTAATTGTACTACCTGAGCCTGTGATGGCTCTTAATCAAAATCAGTAGGTGTATCTGTATTATTATCCCCATCTCTCCCCAACTCACTTATTTCCTCATTTGATTTTGGAGTAAACCACAGCCTTTCTATAAAACACCATTGCAGCAGATTCTCTCCCCTGTAATCTTAGATCTTATGTAAAATGAATCTCACAGCAGATTGTTTTTGCTAACCAAATGGACAGACCTGGTGCACTTTGGCTCATCAAACAAAATTCTCAACTCCTTCCACAGCCAACACACCAGAGACACAGCTAGGACCTAAACTAAATATATGGAAGCACGAAACCTTCACCTCCCTCACCAATAAATAAATAAATAAATACATACATACATACATACATACATAAATAAATAAAAATAAACCTCTAAAACAAAACAAAAACAAAAACACCCCACACATAATGCTACTGCAGTATCAACACCAAGAAATGGATCACAAAACTAGCTGAGATCAATCACTGGTAACTAATCTGTAAAGAACAAATAGGTTCACTTAATCTAAAACAGGACCTATAAATCACACTTTCTTGGCTAGAACTTCTATTACCTCTCTATATGGCTTTCAGACAAGGCAAGTCTAATAAGTCAGATGGGAATATACTGTTTATTGTTGATGCTAATTATTACATATAAATATTACATATATTTTAAATATATATTTTTTGCTGCCACTCTAAGATCTTTTATATCTTGTATTTTCTATTTAAGAAAACAAGACTCAAGTTATCATATATTGATTTAATTTCTAGTTACTTTATAAATTCTATTTATTTTTTTTTTATTTTCAGTTGATACTCCTCGCATTTTAATGGACATGTCTATCACCTGTAGGCAATAATTTTGCCTTCTCCTTTCTAAAAATTATAATTGTTTTAGAAAACATATTATAATGCTTTCCAAGAATGCCTATATTCATAATGAGGAAATCTTTGTTGTTCCACTTCATTGAATTCCATTGTTTATTAAGTAATTGTCTTGAGTTACATTATTTTAAAATATTTTTTCTGTTTCAAATTTTCAAAGAACTTTTAATAATAGTATTATTGGGCTGTTAACAATTTATCTACTTTACCCTTCTGAAGTGATGTTATTTAATTAATAGATTTTCTAATGAACTATCTTTCAAATTTTGGGCATGAACCCTATTTAGTTGTTATGTATTATTCCTTTATTATACTTCTTGACTCATTTCGTACACATTTAACTTAGGATATCCTCACATACATTTATCAGTAAGGCTGAACTACAACTGTTCTTCTGGAGAATAAACACCATGGGACACAGGACATGGCGTAACTACGAAAATCCTCAGGAGCAACATGTCACTTTTATTAGAATATTTGGAGGAAAGGGAAATGAGAAATTTAACTGTCTAATTGAAATACTGTCTTAGTCTGCTTGGACTGCTATAGCAAAATACCACAACTTGGCTAGCTTATAAACAACAGAAATTAATTTCTCATAGTTCTGGAGGCTGGGTAGTCCAAGATCAAGGCACCAGCATAGCCACCTGATGAGGGCTCTCTTCGTGGTTTATAGCTAGCGCCTTCTTGCTGTGTCCTCACAAGGTGAAAGGCACTAGGGTTCTCTCTCTAGAGCCACTTTTATAAGAGCATTCCTAAAGGCTCCACCTCCCCCAGGCTCCACCTACTAATATCATTGCGTAAGGCCTTAAGATTTCAACATTTTAACGGGGAGGGGGTCACAAACATTCAAACCACAGCAAATATTTTTAAACAAATGTGGAAAAATTATGAAATAAAAATATTTGCTTACATTTACATTATAAAACATGACTATGGTAAACAAAAAGAGAATTCTTTTAGAATAGATCCTCTGAGGTCTGCAGGCATTCTTGCCCACACTGGGAACGTAACAGAGGATAATGCAAGAAGCATTAAATCATAGTTCTATATTCTGTACATTGTCAGGTTTCAGTATCATTAAGTCTGCGCACAAGTTTCCAATTCCATAATCTGGAACATTTTATATAGTACTGAAAATGTCTGCTTCATGGACATTTCAGAGAAAGTGCTGATAAATCCAAATAGAAACACAGGTGTTGGAAAGAGATTAGCCTTCTAAAAAAGTTTATTATTATTGATTACCATTATTTTCTACTTTTTCTTTGGTCAATATTGAGTCAAATCTGCTTCTTGGGTAATTCATAATTTCTTAGGCTATATTTCTTGAGTCAATTTGTCTTAAATAATCATCCAGTTCATGCGGAGCTTCAAATTTATTTATCCAAAACTACATAATAGTCTCAAAACTTTTATCCAATATGTGTTTGTATTGTATTCACTATATCTTATTTTGGCATGTATTTTCTTCACATTTTCATTGCACTTCTCAGTGTCATCTTCCTATGTTAGTGCTCATATTTTTTTTCCCATAGAAATCCATTCATATACATGATCAATTCTGTTTTACTATTTTCAGTCTTTGATTTCTATTTTTGTCTTCATATTTTCTTTCTCTCATTTTTCTCGATTTTTCTTTCTTGCATACCTTATTTTTTCCCTGACTTGATTATCGAGATATAATTGACTTGGAATATTGTGCAAATTTAAGGTAAACAGCCTATTGACTTAAAACATATATATATACATATATACACACACACACACACACACACACACACACACACACACACACACACACATATATATATATATATATATTGCTAAATAATTACCAACATAAGGTTGGTTAACACATCCTTCACATCACATACGTACATTTTTTGTTATTGTTATGATGAGAATATTTAAAATCTAGTCTCAGAGAAACTTCCAATTATATAACACAGTATTATTAACTAGAGTTACCATATTAGATCCCCAGAACTTATTCCTCTTATAACTGGAAGTTTGTGCCCTTTGATCAACATCTCTTTTTCCCCACCACCCAGCCCCTAGGAACTACCAATCTACTGTTTCTATGACTTCAGCTTTTTTATATTCCACATATAAGTGAGATCATACAGTATTTGTCTTTCTCTGACATTTTTCACTCAGCATAATGTCCTCAAAGTTTGTTCACATTGTCACAAATGGCAGGATTTTCTTTTTACGGCAGAATAATATTCACTGTATATATTGACCACAACTCTTTACCTATTTATTCATCTGCTGATGGACACATAGGTGGTATCCATGTATTTATTGGCTATTGTCAATAATGCTGCAATAAAGATAGGAGTATATCTATGTTTATGAGATCATAAATTCATTTCCTTTGGATATATACTCAGAAGTGGGATTGCTGGATCATATGGTAGTTCTATTTTCATTTTGTGAGGAACTTCTACACTGCTTTCCATAATACCTATACCGATTAACATTTTCATACCAGTGCATAAAGGTCCCCTATACATCCTTTCCAGCCTTCTAACAGGTGTAAGGTAGTATCTCAGCATGGTTTTGATTTGCATTTCCCTGATGATTACTGATGCTGAGCACCTTTTCATGTACCTGTTGCCCATCTGTGTGACTTCTCTGGAAAAGTGGCTTTTCAGATCTTCTGCCCATTCTTTAACTGCATTCTTTGGGTTGGGGGATGGGGTTTTGGATGTTTGTGTTTTTGTTTTCTTGCTATTAAGTTATACAAGTTCTCTGTATATTTTAGATATTAACCACTTAGCAAATATATGATTTACAAATATTTTCTTCATTCTGTAGGTTGTCTTTTTTCTTTTTTTTTTTTTTGATGATTTCCATAACTGTGCAGAAGCTTATTTTGATGTTGTCTACTTGTTTATTTTTGCATTGGATGCCTTTGCTTTTGGTGTCAAATATAAAAACTCTTTGCCAAGAATGATGTCAAGGAGCTTAAGACCTATATTTTCTTCTTGAAGTTTTATGGTCTCAGGTCTTACATTCAGGTATTTAATCCATTTTGAGTTAATTTTTGGTGGGGGGGTGTAACATAGTGCTGCAGTTTTATTCTTCTGCATGTGGCAGTCCGATTTTCCCAAAACCATTTATTGAAGAAACTATCCTTTCCACATTGTACATTCTTGCCTACTTTGTTGTAAATTAAACATGTAAGTGTGGGTTTATTGCTGGGCTCTCTATTCTGTTTCATGTATGTCAACACCATAATTTTTTGATTACTAGAGTTTTGTATTATAGTTTAAAATCAGGAAGTGTGATGTTCTTTCTCAAGATTACTTGGTTCTTTATTCTTTCTCAAGATTACTTTGGCTATTCAGAGTCTTTCATGGTTCCAAACAAGCTTTAGGATTCTTTATTCTACTCTGTAAAAAATGCCATTGTAATTTTCATAGAGATTGCACTGAATCTGTAGACTGTTTTGAATAGTGTGAACATTTTAACATTAACAGTATGGACAATTAATTCTTCCAATCCATGAACATAGACTATCTTTCCATTTATTTGTGTCCTCTTCAATTTCTTTCAATGTCTTATGATTTTCAGCGCACAGGTCTTTCACCTCATTGATCAAATTAATTCCTAGATATTTTATTCTTTTTGATGCAAATGTAAATGAGATTTTTTTTAAATTTCCCTTTCTGAAAGCTTCTTTTTTTAATGTTTACTTGAGAGGGACAGAATGTGAGCAGGGACGGGGGAGGGGCGGAGAGAGAGGGAGACCTAGAACTCAAAGCGAGCTGCAAGTTCCACACTGTCAGCACACAGCCCGACTGAGGGCTCAAACTCACATACTGTGAGATCATGACCTGAGCCGAAGTCGGACACTTAACCGACTGAGCCACCCCAGGTGTGCCAGAAAGTTTCTTATTAGTTGTACAGAAATGCAACAGAATTTCATATATGGATTTCATATCCTGCAACTTTACTGAATTTATCAGTTAACAAATTTTTGGTGGAGTGTTTTGTGGTTTCTATATATAGCATTATGTTATCTCCAAATAATGACATTTTATTTCTTCCTTTCCAATTTAGATGCCTTTTATTTATTTTCCTGCCTAGTTGGTCTGGCTAGGACTTTTAATACTTGTTGAATAAAAGTGGTGAAAGTAGATTTTTTTCAGGTATCTCCATTAATTTAATAAGTGTTAATTAGTACATCTCCACATTAACTGCACATAGTTTCTGTGGGTGCCTGAGTGGCTCAGTTAGTTGAATGTCCCACTCTTGATTTCAGCGTGGGTCATGATCCCAGGGTCATGGGATCAAGCCCCATGTCAGGCTACATGCTAACTAAGCATGGAGACTGCTTAAGGTTCTCTCTTTCTCTGTCTCTCTTCCTCTGCCCCTCTTCCTTGCTCACACTCTCACTCTAAAATAAAAAATTAAAAATTAATAAAAAATAAAGAAGAATACACTGTCTATATTAAGCATTATACACATACATCATTTTACCATGCTTCACTTTTTATTATGTTTCACAGATACTATGCTTTTTATAAATTAAAGGTTTGTGGCAACCCCACATTGGGCAAGTCTCCTGGCACCATTTTTCCAACAGTTTTTGCACATTTTTTGTCTCTGTGTAACACTTTGATAATTCTCACAATATTTCAAGTTTTTATTATTACTATATTTGTTACGGTGATATCTTATCAGTGATTTTTTACGTTTACTGTAATTATTTTGGAGTACTATTAACCATGCCCATATCACATGACAAGTTTGATAAAGGTGTGTGTTCTGTTCCACCAACTGACCATTCCTCTATCTCTCTCCCTCTCCTTGGGCAGCCTCCCTATTCCCTGAGATACACAACATTGCAATTAGGCCAATGAATAACTGTACAACAGCCTCTAAGTGTTCGAGTAAAAGGAAAAGTCAGCATCTCTCACTTTAAATCAAAAGCTAGAAATGACTAACCTTAGTGAGGAAGGTATGTCCAAAGCCAAGACAGGCCCAAAGCTAGGCCTCTTGCAGCCAAACAGCCAAGTTGTGAAGGCAAAGGAAAAGTTCTTGGAGGACATTACAAGTGTTACTCCAGTGAACACATAAATGACAGATAAGGGAGCAAAGAGCCTTATGGCTTACGTGAAGAAAGTTTAGTAGTTTAGATAAGAAGATCAAACCAGCCGCAAGACTCCCTTAAAGCAGAGCCTAATCCAGAGCAATCCTAATCCTAACTCTCTTCAATTCTGTGAAGCCGAGAGAGGTGAGGAAGCGGCAGAAGCAGAGTCTGAAGCATGAGGTTTAAGGAAAGAAGCTGTCGGCATGACACAGAAGTGCGAGGTGAAGCAGCAAGCAGTGATGCGAAAGCTGCACCAAGTTATACAGAGGACCAGGCTAAGACCATCAACGAAGATGGCTACACCAGAGACTGCGGTGCAGATCAAACAGCCTTATACTGAAAGAAGACGCCATTTAGGACTTTCACAGCTAGAGAGGAGGTGTCAGTGCCAGGCTCAGAGCTCCAAAGGGCAGGCTGACTTTCCACTTAGGGGCTAATGTGGCTGGTGACTTTAAGCTGAAGCAAATTCTCATTTACTATTCGGAAAATTCTAGGGCCCTTCACAATTGTGTTCGACCTATTCCACCTGTGCTCTAGAAATGGAACAACAAACCCCGGATGACAGCACATTTGTATGTCACAGGGTTTACGGAATTTTTTTTTTAACCCCACTGTTGAGACCTACTGCTCAGAAAAAGATTCCCTCAAAAATATTACTGCCCCTTGGCAATGTCCCTGGTCACCCAAGAGCCCTGATGGAGATGTACAATGAGATTAATGTTGTTTTCATGCCAGCTAAAACAACATCCATTCTGCAGCCATGAACCGAGGGGCAATTTCAACTTGTAAGTCTTATTACTTTATTTTTTTACATGTTTTGCATATATTTTAATCACATTTGCATGTTATTTTAATCAAAATAAGAATATTTCATTTTACTTACAGTTTTCTAACAATTCTTTTTGTTTCTGAGATGTTGACTTTTATCATTTTTAATGCATTTATTGATATGATCATAACATTTTTTTCCTTTAAACACATTTTTTTAATTTTAAAAAACTGTTTTACAATATTAAGGAATTATTCATTTTTATTTTTATTATTTTAAAAGGCTCTACCTGCCATAGATAGTGATTCCTCTGAAAATCTGGGCAAAGTAAATGGGAAACCTTCTGGAAAGGATTCACCATTCTAGATGCCATTAAGAGCACTTGTAATTCATGGGAAGAGGTCAAAATATCAGCATTAATAGGAGTTTGGACGAAACTGATTCCAATCATCATGGATGACTTTGAAGGAGGGGTTCAAGACTTCAGTGGAGGGAGTAAATGCAGATGTGGTGGGAAGAGCAGGAGAACTAGAACTAGAAGTAGAGCCTGAAGGCAAGACTGAACTGTTGCAATATCACGACAAAACCTTTACAGATGAGGAGATGCTTTTTGTGGATGAGCAAAGCAAGTGGTTTCTTGAGATAGAACCTACTCCTGGTGAGGATGCTGTCAAGGCTGGTGAAATGACTATAAAGGATTTAGAATATTACATAAAGTTAGTTGATAAAGCAGCAGCAGGATTTGAAAGAACTGGCTTCGATTTTGAAAGAAGTTCTACTGGGGGTAAAATGCTATCTCACAGCATTGCATCCTACAGAGAAATCATTTGTGACAGAGTCAACTGATGTGGCAAACTTCCTTGTCTTACTTTTTTTAATTGTCATAGCTGCCCCAGCCTTCAGCAGCCATCAACAGCAGCCTCATCAGCAGCCTGATTAGTCAGCGGCCGTCAACACTGAGATAAGACCCTACACCAGCAAAAAATATTACAACTCACTGAAAGCTCAGATAACACCTAGCATTTTTTCGCAATAAAGTATTGCTTAATTAAGGTACACATATTTTTTAGACATAATGCTGCTGTACACTTAAAAGACCACATACTTTTTACAGGCACTAGGAACCCAAAACATTTGTTTGATTCACGTTACTGTGATAGTCACGTGATTGCAGCAGTCTGAAGACTGCACTGTCTCCAACTCACACCTGTACTTCCTCAAAAAGAATTCACCCATCCATTTTAGATAATTTCTTAAGCAACTTCCTCAAAAACATTGCGTTGCTTCCACTACACAGAGATTAGGAAGTTAGAGAAGCAAACCCACGGGGCACCTGGGTGGCTCAGTCGGTTAAGCGTCCGACTTCGGCTCAGGTCACGATCTCACAGTTTGTGGGTCCCAGCCTCGCGTCCGGCTCTGTGCTGACAGCTCAGAGCCTGGAGCCCGCTTCGGATTCTGGGTCTCCCTCTGTCTCTGCACCCCCCCCCAACTCGCACTCTGTGTCTCTCTCAAAAACTAAATAATAAACATTAAAAAAAATTAAAAAAAAAACCTACTGCCGCACACCCAAAAGAGCATAATACGATTTCAACACGCTTTGTGATAACTTAAGTCTCACATATAAAGAAGCATAGCAGTTTGTAAACATGCAATACACATATTCATACAGTGTAGTTTACAGTCTTAACAGAAGGAAGAATTATATTCACATAATGTAGGGTACTTAAACAAATATGTCTTTGTTTTGGTGCGTTACCCTTCCAACATTTCTTCCTGTGGTTAAACTTCTCTCTGCTACAAAATGCTACCACATTTTTGAAAACTTGTATCATTTTTAATCAAATAATACCTTTTTATTCTACAGAGGCTCCCTCTGAGATGTTATTCAAAGGACTGGAAGTTAAGAAAATTATGAGACCATTTGATTACTAGTAAATTTTAACCACTGAGATCTTCACCCTTGATTATGACAAGAAACAGTATTTTATCAAGTTACTCAACAAGTGTTGCCAAATTTCACTGCAACATAAGTCTACTAGAATTTATTAAGTAACTTCAGTGTTCTTCACCTCTTAAAAACAAAGGACTCTAGGGGTATCTGGGTGGCTCAGTCAGGTAAGCACCAGACTTCAGCTCAGGTCATGATCTCATGGTTCGTGGGTTTGAGCCCTGCGTCAGGCTCTGTGCTGACGGCTCAGAGCCTAGAGTCTGCTTTGGATTCTGTGTCTCCCTCCCTTTCTGCCCCTCCCCTGCTCGCACTCGGTCTCTCCCTCTTAAAAATAAACATTAAAAAAAAATTTCTTTAAAACAAATCACTCTCTGAAGGAGATTCTAATTAAGACTTTCTGAGAGACAAAATTTGTAATAGCAATAGTGAAATAGTAGTTTGAGACTATTTCAGAAAGTATCCTTAGCATGTTATTACTTCTTGAATTATAAAACGGATGTAAGTTAAAAATAACAGTATTTTTAAGCTGTAGTCAAGACAGTGTGGTATTGGCACACAGACACCTAGATCAATGGAACAGAATAAAAAATCCAGAAATGGACCCACAACTATATGGTCTAGTCATCTTCAACAAAGCAGGAAATATCCAATAGAAAAAAGTCTCTTCAACAAATGGTGTTAGTAAAAGTGGATGGTGACAGGCAGAAGAATGAAACTGGACCACTTTCTTACATCAGGTACAAAAATATATTCAAAATGGATGAAAGACATAAACTGAAACAGGAAACCATCAAAATCCTAAAGGAGTATCAAAATCCTAGTCCTTGGCACAGAAATTTCTTACTAGACATGTCACAAACGTCATTACTGGGACCTCATTAAGATAAAAAGCTTCTGCACAGTGAAGGAAACAATCAACAAAACTAAATGGCAGCCTATGGAATGGGAGAAGATATCTGCAAATGACGTATCTGATCTGATCATACAGATCCAAAATCTATAAAGAATTTATTGAACTCAACACCCAAAAAACAAACAACCCAGTTAAGAAATGGGAAGAAGACATGAATAGACACTTTTTTTTAATATTCATGTTTATTTTTGAGAGAGAGAACATGAGCAGGGGAGGGGCAGAAAGAGGGAGACAAAGGATCCAAAGTGGGCTCTGCGCACTGACAGTAGCAAGCCCAACGTGGGACTCAAATTCACGAACCGCAAGATCAAGACCTGAGGCGAAATCAGGAACTCAACCAACTGAGCTACCCAGGTGCCCCAAAAGACACTTTTCCAAAGAAGACATCCAGATGGCTAACAGACACAGGAAAATATGCTCCACATCACTCATCATCAGGGAAATACAAACCAAAGCCACAATGAGATACCATCTCACACCTGTCAGAATGGCTAACATTAACAACACAGGAAACAACAGATGTTGGCGAGGAGGCAGAGAAAGGGGAACCTTCTTGCACTGCTGGTGGGAATGTAAACTGATGCAGCCACTCTGGAGAACAGTATGGACGTGTCTCAAAAAACTAAAAATAGGGGAATACCCTACAACCTGACAATTGCACTATTAGGTATTTACCCAAAGGATACAAAAATATAGATTTGAAGGGGTACATGCATCCCAATGTTTACAGCAGCATTATCAACAATAGCCAAACTATGGAGAGAGCCTAAATGTCCACTGACTAACGAATGGATAAAGAATATGTGGGGTGTGTGTGTGTGTGTGTGTGCACGTGTGCACACACACACATATAAATGCAATGGATTATTACTCATCCATCAAAAAGAATGAAATCTTGCCATTTGTAATGACGTGGATGGAGCCAAAATACTTTATTTAGCATAAATAAATAATAACAGTTAAATCAATCAGAGAAAGATAAATACCATATGACTTCACTCATATGTGGAATTTAAGAAACAAAACAGATGAACATATGGGAAGGGTGGGGGGAAGAGAAGAAAGGGAAACAAACCCTAAGAGACTCTTAACCATAGAGAACAAAATGAGGGCTGCTGCAGGGGAGACGCATGAAGGGATGGGTTAGATGGGTGCTGGGTATTAAGGAGGGCACCTGTGATGAGCACTGGGTGTTGAATCAGTGAATTCAACTCCTGAAACCAATATAGCACTGTACATTAACTAACTAAAATTTAAATAAAAACAAATACAGTAACAACTACACCTTAACCACCTGCGGTCAGGGACTTGGTAGATACTGACATTCTATTTTCCTACAGAATTAGCACCACACTATACAGCCAAATATCCAAGGTGGTAGAACAGAGATGGACATATGGAGGAGACACTTTTCCATTCCTAAAACAAGGACAGCAATTTGCATGTACCAAAGACTCGAGAAAGGTTGGCTGAATGAATCCAAGGGAAGTAGCCAAATGTAGTAAAGAGGTAAATGCTGGCTACTTCTAATCCTTTTTAGCCTAGCAATTTCCATCACCACCAACTCCCACAAGTGCTCTTAGATAAATACTGCTGACTGTACAAATAAAGAGGTGGAGAGGAGTGAAAGGAGCAAGATTATAAGAGGAGCTTTTAGTTTCCTTCTTACAATATACATACAGAAAATGCGGAAATGAAAGAAAATGGACTAATCTTACAAAACAACATATTGAATTGGTATTTATTTATTTATTTTTTTTTTATTATATGAAATTTATTGTCAAATTGGTTTCCATAAAACATCCAGTGCTCATCCCAACAGGTGCCCTCCTCAATACCCATCACCCACCCTCTCCTCCCTCCCACCCCCCATCAACCCTCAGTTTGTTCTCAGTTTTTAAGAGTCTCTTATGCTTTGGCTCTCTCCCACTCTAACCTCTTTTTTTTTTTCTTTTTTCCTCCCCCTCCCCCATGGGTTCCTGTTAAGTTTCTCAGGATCCACATAAGAGTGAAACCATATGGTATCTGTCTTTCTCTGTATGACTTATTTCACTTAGCATCACACTCTCCAGTTCCATCCACGTTGCTACAAAAGGCCATATTTCATTTTTTCTCATTGCCACGTAGTATTCCATTGTGTATATAAACCACAATTTCTTTACCCATTCATCAGTTGATGGACATTTAGGCTCTTTCCATAATTTGGCTATTGTTGAAAGTGCTGCTATGAACATTGGGGTACAAGTGCCCCTATGCATCAGTACTCCTGTATCCCTTGGATAAATTCCTAGCAGTGCTATTGCTGGGTCATAGGGTAGGTCTATTTTTAATTTTCTGAGGAACCTCCACACTGTTTTCCAGAGTGGCTGCACCAATTTGCATTCCCACCAACAGTGCAAGAGGGTTCCCGTTTCTCCACATCCTCTCCAGCATCTATAGTCTCCTGATTTGTTCATTTTGGCCACTCTGACTGGCGTGAGGTGATACCTGAGTGTGGTTTTGATTTGTATTTCCCCGATAAGGAGCGACGCTGAACATCTTTTCATGTGCCTGTTGGCCATCCGGATGTCTTCTTGAGAGAAGTGTCTATTCATGTTTTCTGCCCATTTCTTCACTGGGTTATTTGTTTTTCGGGTGTGGAGTTTGGTGAGCTCTTTATAGATTTTGGATACTAGCCCTTTGTCAGATATGTCATTTGCAAATATCTCTTCCCATTCCGTTGGTTGCCTTTTAGTTTTGTTGGTTGTTTCCTTTGCTGTGCAGAAGCTTTTTATCTTCATAAGGTCCCAGTAATTCACTTTTGCTTTTAATTCCCTTGCCTTTGGGGATGTGTCGAGTAAGAGATTGCTACGGCTGAGGTCAGAGACGTCTTTTCCTGCTTTATCCTCTAAGGTTTTGATGGTTTCCTGTCTCACATTCAGGTCTTTTATCCATTTTGAGTTTATTTTTGTGAATGGTGTGAGAAAGTGGTCTAGTTTCAACCTTCTGCATGTTACTGTCCAGTTCTCCCAGCACCATTTGTTAAAGAGGCTGTCTTTTTTCCATTGGATGTTCTTTCCTGCTTTGTCAAAGATGAGTTGGCCATACGTTTGTGGGTCTAGTTCTGGGGTTTCTATTCTATTCCATTGGTCTATGTGTCTGTTTTTGTGCCAATACCATGCTGTCTTGATGATGACAGCTTTGTAGTAGAAGCTAAAGTCTGGGATTGTGATGCCTCCTGCTTTGGTCTTCTTCTTCAAAATTCCTTTGGCTATTCGGGGCCTTTTGTGGTTCCATATGAATTTTAGGATTGCTTGTTCTAGTTTCGAGAAGAATGCTGGTGCAATTTTGATTGGGATTGCATCGAATGTGTAGATAGCTTTGGGTAGTATTGACATTTTGACAATATTTATTTTTCCAATCCATGAGCAGGGAATGTCTTTCCATTTCTTTAAATCTTCTTCAATTACCTTCATAAGCTTTCTATAGTTTTCAGCATACAGATCCTTTACATCTTTGGTTAGATTTATTCCTAGGTATTTTATGCTTCTTGGTGCAATTGTGAATGGTATCAGTTTCTTTATTTGTCTTTCTGTTGCTTCATTGTTAGTGTATAAGAATGCAACTGATTTCTGTACATTGATTTTGTATCCTGCAACTTTGATGAATTCATGTATCAATTCTAGCAGACTTTTGGCGGAGTCTATCGGATTTTCCATGTATAATATCATGTCATCTGCAAAAGGCGAAGGCTTGATTTCATCTTTGCCAATTTTGATGCCTTTGATTTCCTTTTGTTGTTTGATTGCTGATGCTAGAACTTCCAGCACTATGTTAAACAACAGCGGTGAGAGTGGGCATCCGTGTCGTGTTCCTGATCTCAGGGAAAAAGCTCTCAGTTTTTCCCTGTTGAGGATGATGTTAGCTGTGGGCTTTTCATAAATGGCTTTTATGATCTTTAAGTATGTTCCTTCTATGCTGACTTTCTCAAGGGTTTTTATTAAGAAAGGGTGCTGGAGGGGCGCCTGGGTGGCGCAGTCGGTTAAGCGTCCGACTTCAGCCAGGTCACGATCTCGCGGTCCATGAGTTCGAGCCCCACGTCAGGCTCTGGGCTGATGGCTCAGAGCCTGGAGCCTGTTTCCGATTCTGTGTCTCCCTCTCTCTCTGCCCCTCCCCCGTTCATGCTCTGTCTCTCTCTGTCCCAAAAAAATAAATAAACGTTGAAAAAAAAAAAAAAAAGAAAGGGTGCTGGATTTTGTCAAAGGCCTTTTCTGCATCGATTGACAGGATCATATGGTTCTTCTCTTTTTTTTTTTTTGTTAATGTGATGTATCACGTTGATTGATTTGCGAATGTTGAACGCCCTGCATCCCAGGAATGAATCCCACTTGATCATGGTGAATAATTCTTTTTATATGCTGTTGAATTCGATTTGCTAGCATCTTATTGAGAATTTTTGCATCCATATTCATCAGGGATATTGGCCGGTAGTTCTCTTTTTTTACTGGGTCTCTGTCTGGTTTAGGAATCAAAGTAATACGGGCTTCATAGAATGAGTCTGGAAGTTTTCCTTCCCTTTCTATTTCTTGGAATAGCTTGAGAAGGATAGGTATTATCTCTGCTTTAAACGTCTGGTAGAACTCCCCTGGGAAGCCATCTGGTCCTGGACTCTTATTTGTTGGGAGATTTTTGATAACCAATTCAATTTCTTCGCTGGTTATGGGTCTGTTCAAGCTTTCTATTTCCTCCTGATTGAGTTTTGGAAGAGTGTGGGTGTTCAGGAATTTGTCCATTTCTTCCAGGTTGTCCAATTTGTTGGCATATAATTTTTCATAGTATTCCCTGATAATTGTTTGTATCTCTGAGGGATTGGTTGTAATAATTCCATTTTCATTCATGATTTTATCTATTTGGGTCATCTCCCTTTTCTTTTTGAGAAGCCTGGCTAGAGGTTTGTCAATTTTGTTTATTTTTTCAAAAAACCAACTCTTGGTTTCGTTGATCTGCTCTACAGTTTTTTTAGACTCTATATTGTTTATTTCTGCTCTGATCTTTATTATTTCTCTTCTTCTGCTGGGTTTAGGCTGCCTTTGCTGTTCTGCTTCTATTTCCTTTAGGTGTGCTGTTAGATTTTGTATTTGGGATTTTTCTTGTTTCTTGAGATAGGCCTGGATTGCAATGTATTTTCCTCTCAGGACTGCCTTTGCTGCGTCCCAAAGCGTTTGGATTGTTGTATTTTCATTTTCGTTTGTTTCCATATATTTTTTAATTTCTTCTCTAATTGCCTGGTTGACCCACTCATTCTTTAGTAGGGTGTTCTTTAACCTCCATGCTTTTGGAGGTTTTCCAGACTTTTTTCTGTGGTTGATTTCAAGCTTCATAGCATTGTGGTCTGAAAGTATGCATGGTATAATTTCAATTCTGGTAAACTTATGAAGGGCTGTTTTGTGACCCAGTATATGATCTATCTTGGAGAATGTTCCATGTGCACTCAAGAAGAAAGTATATTCTGTTGCTTTGGGATGCAGAGTTCTAAATATATCTGTCAAGTCCATCTGATCCAATGTCTCATTCAGGGCCCTTGTTTCTTTATTGACCGTGTGTCTAGATGATCTATCCATTTCTGTAAGTGGGGTGTTAAAGTCCCCTGCAATTACCACATTCTTATCAATAAGGTTGCTTATGTTTATGAGTAGTTGTTTTATATATATGGGGGCTCCGGTATTCGGCGCATAGACATTTATAATTGTTAGCTCTTCCTGATGGATAGACCCTGTAACTATTATATAATGTCCTTCTTCATCTCTTGTTACAGCCTTTAATTTAAAGTCTAGTTTGTCTGATATAAGTATGGCTACTCCAGCTTTCTTTTGGCTTCCAGTAGCATGATAAATAGTTCTCCATCCCCTCACTCTCAATCTAAAGGTGTCCTCAGGTCTAAAATGAGTCTCTTGTAGACAGCAAATAGATGGGTCTTGTTTTTTTATCCATTCTGATACGCTATGTCTTTTGGTTGGCACATTTAATCCATTTACATTCAGTGTTATTATAGAAAGATACGGGTTTAGAGTCATTGTGATGTGTATGTTTTATGCTTGTAGTGTTGTCTCTGGTACTTTGTCTCACAGGGTCCCCCTTAGGATCTCTTGTAGGGCTGGTTTAGTGGTGACAAATTCCTTCAGTTTTTGTTTGTTTGGGAAGACCTTTATCTCTCCTTCTATTCTAAATGACAGACTTGCTGGATAAAGGATTCTTGGCTGCATATTTTTTCTGTCTAGCACACTGAAAATCTCGTGCCAATTCTTTCTGGCCTGCCAAGTTTCAAAAGAGAGATCAGTCACAAGTCTTATAGGTCTCCCTTTATATGTGAGGGCACGTTTACCCCTTGCTGCTTTCAGAATTTTCTCTTTATCCTTGTATTTTGCCAGTTTCACTATGATATGTCGTGCAGAAGATCGATTCAAGTTACGTCTGAAGGGAGTTCTCTGTGCCTCTTGGATTTCAATGCCTTTTTCCTTCCCCAGTTCGGGGAAGTTCTCAGCTATTATTTCTTCAAGTACCCCTTCAGCACCTTTCCCTCTCTCTTCCTCCTCTGGGATACCAATTATGCGTATATTATTTCTTTTTAGTGTATCGCTTAGTTCTCTAATTTTCCCCTCATACTCCTGGATTTTTTATCTCTCTTTTTCTCAGCTTCCTCTTTTTCCATAACTTTATCTTCTAGTTCACCTATTCTCTCCTCTGCCTCTTCAATCTGAGCCGTGGTGGTTTCCATTTTGTTTTGCATTTCATTTAAAGCGTTTTTCAGCTCCTCGTGACTGTTCCTTAGTCCCTTGATCTCTGTAGCAAGAGATTCTCTGCTGTCCTCTATACTGTTTTCAAGCCCAGCGATTAATTTTATGACTATTATTCTAAATTCACTTTCTGTTATATTATTTAAATCCTTTTTGATCAGCTCATTAGCTGTTGTTATTTCCTAGAGATTCTTCTGAGGGGAATTCTTCCGCTTGGTCATTTTGGATAGTCCCTGGCATGGTGAGGACCTGCAGGGCACTTCCCCTGTGCTGTGGTGTATAACTGGAGTTGGTGGGCGGGGCCGCAGTCCCACCTGATGTCTGCCCCCGGCCCACCGCTGGGGCCACAGTCAGACTGGTGTGTGCCTTCTCTTCCCCTCTCCTAGGGGCGGGATTCACTGTGGGGTGGCGTGGCCCGTCTGGGCTACTTGCACACTGCCAGGCTTGTGATGCTGGGGATCTGGCGTATTAGCTGGGGTGGGTAGGCAAGGTGCACAGGGGCAGGAGGGTCAGGCTTAGCTCGCTTCTCCTTAGGTGATCCACTTCAGGAAGGGCCCTGTGGCAGCGGGAGGGAGTCAGATCCGCTGCCGGAGGTTTGGCTCCGCAGAAGCACAGAGTTGGGTGTTTGTGCGGTGCAAGCAAGTTCCCTGGCAGGAACTGGTTCTCTTTGGGATTTTGGCTGGGGGATGGGCGGGGGAGATGGTGCTGGCGAGCGCCTTTGTTCCCCGCCAAGCTGAGCTCTGTCGTCCGGGGGCTCAGCAGCTCTCCCTCCCTTTGTCCTCCAGCCTTCCCGCTTCAGAGCAGAGCTGTTAACTTATGACCTCCCAGATGCTAAGTCGCGCTTGCTGTCGGAACACAGTCCGTCAGGCCCCTCCGCTTTTGCAAGCCAGCCTCCGGGGCTCTGCTTGGCCGGTGAGCCGCCCCTCCGCCCCGGCTCCCTCCTGCCAGTCCGTGGAGCACGCACTGCCTCTCTGCCCTTCGTACCCTCTTCCGTGGGCCTCTCGTCTGCGCTTGGCTCCGGCGACTCCGTTCTGCTAATCCTTTGGTGGTTTTCTGGGTTATTTGGGCAGGTGTAGGTGGAATCTAAGTGATCAGCAGGACGCGTGGTGAGCCCAGCGTCCTCCTACGCCGCCATCTTCCCTCCTCCCTGAATTGGTATTTAAAATGTGATTCAAATCAAAATATTGGACCAGAAACTACCTCTGAAGACTATCCATCCCAAGATCGGGGTGGTGCTCCTGAACCTTTAACTTTTAAACCGTACAGCTGAAGCATAAAGTTGTTTGTTGTACACAACAAATATTTGGAGTAAGTCTGTTAGTGTTTCTCTACGAAGAACTCTTTGTAAACTTGTTTTGTTATTTAGTGTGGAACCCCTACTTGAACAATTCTGAACTATACAAACTCATGGAGCTTCTGCTCTTAGTGGGTTTCTTACTTTTGTGTGGAATCTCATATACTGCACTGTCCTGTAAGTAAAGATTAAATGCCACACTTTTCTTTAAAAAATAAAAATAAAATTAAGAAATAAAATGTAATTTAAGAAATTCTAGTGACTATCTATTGACAATTCACTGTCAAATATATACTGCTTTGCCATTCATAAACAACCTCACAGAATCCTCACAATAACCATACGAGGTATTCATCTCATTTTACAGAGGATGAAAGGAAACTCAGAGAGGTCAAGTGATTCGCTCAAGATCAAAAAATCAACAAATGACAGGGCCCGAATTCAAATCTATGTTGCTGGCTAACATTCTAATATTCTCTTCATTATGTCACAGCAACGGTATATCGGTTACTTAGATTCCATTTAGATAAACTAAGAAAATCAGAATTTGGAGGAAAAAAAGACAGGACTTTCAACTAGAATTAGGAAGCAAAGTGTTGTCCCAAACTTGTGAGGATTTAAAATCATCTTGCTAGCTCTTGGTAGACTAAAGGGCAGGCATTCCACGTTGGTCACCCTTGTATTTACTACAGAAAGTATTCAGCACAGTACTTTGCACATAGCAGATCCACCAAAAATATTTACAAAATTGGATCAGCTGACATGTAAGTGTTAGCTTGGGCACACGAACACGTCCTATTAACGTCGTTCTAGAGCACAGTCTAACAAATCGGCCTTAGAGCCATCTGACTCCTGGCAGAAGTGTAATGCTACAACACAGTGTTGACTATGGCCTGGGCCCAGATTATAAAATTAGCCATCAACTGAAAGACAATAAACTGCAAAAGATTTGAGTCTTGTCAAAATATAAACAAATACATCCAGGAGAGAAGACAACACTACAGGTAGGTTTTTACTGTCTGAGAACATTAGCCGCATTTTTAATTTATCAATCTTATTCACCGTTCTTTTTGTTTTCACAGACTATATGAATGCAACCTCCTTTGAACCAGCTTTTTCACCTTGCTGATTCTCTCACTAATTATTTAAACACACTTTCAGCATATTCATAAGAAAACTTTGTCTAGACACTTTGAAAATCACGCATTGCTACCTTTTAGTAAAAGAGTTTACCCTCTTATTTGATGCTTTTTAATTTTTGATCCTTTTTGTGGTATGCACACTTTAGTACTCCTATCTTTTGGTAAAGACTCCGTTTGTCTTATGGCTCTCTTTTTTCACAGCAACAGAAAATGTACTTATTGGGAAGATGCAGGTCATCTCACAGAACTGACGGGAAGACGGAGCAAGAAGCATAAGCAAAGTGGCAGCGGAAAACACAGCTGAGAACCTGCCACCGACACAGCCTCCTTAACATGTGACATGAGCCTGCTGGCACTAATGCTGGCACCCCATGGACTGTCACTGCCGGCAGGCACCGCTGCTCGGCCCACAAGTACCATCCCAGAGCTAGAATGCGGCCACATGCCACAGTACGTGAGTCCCACATTCTGCCAACATTCATGCATCACTCCTTCCAGTATTCTAGGCAGAGCATCCACTTGGACAAGCCTATGGCATTAAAAAAAAGGCACACCTACTTAAAATTTAAAGAACATTTGGGTTCAATACTTTAATTTCAGATAGCCAATACTTAAAGATGAATTTATTATAAGTTTCCTACAATTATTATCCAAATTCGTACAGAGTTGTACGTGACTAGAAAGGAATCAAACCTTACATATCTACTAATGTAAGCTCTTACCCGGGCCAAGTCCATCATGGCCTATGACAATCTTATATAGATCCCCAAGATGCACAGCTTCTAGGGAGAAGGTGTCAATCTGTAACAAATCAAAAAAGGATAACTATATCTGGATTATGAGTCTGATTTGTTACAAGATTATAAATTAAGATACACTAAAAATTGTGAAAAGAATCAGGTGCAGTTAGTAAACACACAAATCTAATTTAACTATTTAAAGATAAAACAATATTAATTTGTAGAACCTATCCCCCACCCGTCTTTTTGTTGCCAATATTTCATTAGGAAAACACAAATTTGGGGACTCTCTACAAATACAGGTTTCAAATAATAATAATATAAAAGTAATAATTATAAAATATACTAAAAGTTGCCATTCCTTTGAATACAACCAACTCTTACCTGTCCCAGGATGGAATTTTTTAAGCAATGTTTATGGACCATTGACAAATATAATGTTTCTACAGTGATTTTAGGATATTGATACAAATATTATTGGAAATCTATAACATGTATCTGAAGTCCCCATGGGCTGCTACAATAAAAATTATTCATGTTTGTGCTCTAAAGGTTTACATATTCAGAACATGGACACAAGTAAGGAGTACAGAGTTCTTTTGATAAAATCTAAGATAATTATATATAGGTTAAAATGCAAGAAAAATATATGATGCAGCATATCAGTTGAAAATAACCCAGAAACAAAAAGTAATGTTTTCGTTAGATAGTAAGTTATACATATTGAAATATTTTCACACTAAAATTTTACTTTATCCTTAGAAGTCATTCTCTGAGAAAGTTGTTATCTAACAGTAAACCTCATTTAACATTATAAAAGTAGATTTAAAAATCAGACAATAGGAAATGACTTCACCAAGATGAGGGACTAGAGAAAACCAAGCCCTCCCTCCCCAAGGGAGATACCATTTTAACAATAACAATAACAGAATACTTCTGTGCAAATTCTGGATACCAGATGGGAAGCTTCAGTACCCACTCTAATGCATAATAAAAAAGGGACTCCATCAAGAGGTAGGAAAGTTTATGACTTCTTGCATGCTCAGAGCCTTCCCCTTACTTGGCATAGTGCATTATAACAGGGAGGAAACCTTCCATACCCTGTATCCTCTTGGGACAGAAACAAAAGAGTAGACAAAGCATACAAAACTCTGGCTTCTCTGAGGGCTGCCCAAAGAACTGATTCTCTCTCACTTAACTCAAGTACTAATGGCAGCAGACTTTGGAAGTCAATGAAAACAGAGAAGAGTACTGTGGCATGTCAGAGCTACAGAGGTTGTGAAGTATAGCAGGATGGAGTGCAAGAGAACATGAGCACAGGAGGAGAAAAAGGAGCAAGCAGCCTAGGAAAATTAAGGGTTAAAAACATGTAAACAAGCCCAAAAAAGATACAGTCCAAAAAAGCATGAGAGTCCCTGGAAATTCAGCCAGGCTCATGGGTGAGGGTCTTCCCTTCACAATGCAGTCCATTAAGACTAGGTAAGATAGTTTTTCAAATGCCAAATCTCAAGAAAAGGTCACAGGGCATGTAAAGAGGGAAACATAGCCCAGTCAAAAGAACAAAACAAATTCCAGAAACCAAACAAAGAAATAAAGATCTCTGAAAGTTTTTTTATTTCAAGTTTTTATTTAAATTCTAGATAGTTAACAAATTTTACATACAAGTAAAATCATATGATATTTGTCTTTCTCTGAAAGACTTGTTTCACTTAGCATAATATATTGACAACTCCATCCACGTCATTACAAATGGCAAGATTTCATTCTTTTTGATGGCTGAATAATACTCCATCATATACACATGTCCATCAGTTGATGGATATTTGGTCTCTCTCCATAGTCTGGCTATTGTTGATAATGCTTCCATAAACATTGGGGTGTATATACCCCTTCAGATAAGTACTTTTGTATCCTTTTGGTAAATACCTAATAGTACGATTGCAGAGTACTAAAAATGGTACTTCTATTTTTAAAATTTTCAGAAACCTCCATACTGTTTTCCAGAGTGGCTGCATCAGGTTGCATTCCTACCAACAGTGCAAGATGGTTCCCCTTTCGTCACATTCTTGCCAACATCTGTTGCTTTCTGTGTTGTTAACTGTAGTCATTCTGACAAGTGTGAGGTGGTATCTCATCGTGGTTTTGATTTGTATTTCCCTGATGACGAGCAATGTTGAGCATCTTTGCATGTGTCTATTACCATCTGGATGTCTTCTTTGGAAAAGCATCTGTTTATGTCTTCTGCCTATTTCTTACCTGTATTATTTGTTTTTTGGGTGTCGAGTTTGGTAACTTCTTTACAGATGATGGATACTAACCCTTTATCAGATATGTATTTTGCAAATACCTTCTCCCATTCCGTAGGCTGCCTTTTAGTTTTATTGATTGTTCCCTTCACTGTGTAGAAGCGTTTTACCTTGATGAAGTTCCAATAGTTTGTGTTTGCTTTTGTTTCCCTTGCCTTCGGCGACATGTCTAGTAAGAAGTTGCTCTGGCCGAGGTCAACTGCTGCCTGGATTTTGATAGTTTCCTGTCTCACATTTACGTCTTTCATCAATTTTGAATATATTTTTGTGTATGGTGTAAGACAGTGGTCCAGTTTCATTCTTCTGCATGTTGCTTTCCAGTTCTCCCGGCACCATTGGTTGAAGAGACTGTCTTTCTTCCATCAGATATTCCTTTCTGGTTTGTCGAAGATTAGTTGACCATATAGTTGTGGATCCATTTCTGGGATTTCTATTCTTGCTATTTGCAAATCTTGCCATTTGCAGCAACGTGGATGGAGGTATAGTATATTATACCAAGCAAAACGAGTCAGTCAAAGAAAGACAAATATCATATGATCTCACTCATACACAGAATTAAGAAACAAAACAGATGACTATAGGGGAAGAAAAAAAGAGAGAGAGGAAGGCAAACCATAAGAGACTCTTAACTATAGAGAACAAACAGTGTTGAGGGGAGACTGGTGGGGAGAATGGACTAAATGGAGGATGAGAATTAAGGAGGGCACTTGTTGTGATGAGCACCAATGAATCACTACATTCTACTCCTAAAACTAAAAAGAAAAAAAAATTACTTTATAATTCCAATTATTTGAGATATCTACAGTAGTCAAATTTATAGAAACAGAAATTAGAATGGTGGTTTCCAAGGGCTGAGGGAAAAGATAAATATGGAATTGTTTAAGGAGTACAGAGTTTCAGTTCTACAGGATGAAAACTTTCTGGAGATCTATTGTGCAACAATGTGAATACATTTACTACTAGTGAACTGTGAACTTAAAAACAGTTAAGATGGTAACTTTTATTTATTTTTTACCACATGCAAAAAAAAATTGAAGGACTTTATCACTTACTTGTCCTCTTAAAAAACTGAAGGAGCTCTTTGATCGAAACAGTTGTCTGGATCCTGAATCTCCCTTTTCCCCATAGACAGAAATGTAGACATTTGCTACTGTTCCAGCGTTCCAAAGCTCACCTGTTGCCACGTGCACTTCGTATACTGTCACTGGAACAAAAGAAAAATAAACTTTATATGCCAAGAATTATTCATATGAGAGAAAAATTACTTCCACCTAATCTAGAGTTCAGTTCCAGTTAAAATGCAGTAACACACCGTATGCAGTCCTTCCCACTGAAAACAGCTATAATCTCTTGACAAATGCAAGAAGCAGCCATATGAAGATGCTGAAGAGTAAAACGTAGCAGGAGGATTCAGGAAGAGGACCAGAATTTGATGTACCAAGTGGCAGTATGTTTGTCATTTTTTGTCCTCTGGCATCTCCCATCCTGGACTCAGTTCACCAAAAACCTGGAAATAAGCACTGTAGTTCAGACGAAGAAACCCAGGAGAGCCGTCGTGCTCAGGCTTAACACACAGGAAAGAAAGTTCCTAAGACACAGAGACAGAGATTTTGCACTATTTGATTTTCTCTTTCATTCCCTCATTCTCTCACATGCCAGTGCTTGAGCAAAGCAGCACACAGGAAGCAACACTCTGAGGGAGAACTTTTGCCTGTTCAGAAGATCTGGGCTTCAGCAGAGGGAGGCCAAATTCCACTGCTTTCTTTGCTCTCTGTCCTACCAGTGCATGGCCCTGGACATAGGAAGAGTGCATAAATGCACATCCAAACAGGAAAACTAAAATACCAGCTAACCAACCAAAACTAGAAGCCAGGGAACTTGAAAGTACCAAAGAGCGTCATGGAAGAAAAGCAAACCCCGAAAGCTCTTTATTAACTCTCAGGCTCACACCTAAGCTAAAGATGCATGACCCTGATCCTATCCTCTTCAGGGTCCCAGAGACCTTGGGATCTAAACTAACAGATAAACCTCCACCTAGGACCCAGATTCACCAGTGAATAGCATACATATAGGGCAGATATGAATAGCACTACAAAGGCTTTTAAAACTAAACTGACATTGGAACCACAGCCCACAGATGACAGGTGGAAACTAACCAGGGGGTCAACTGCCTGTCAAGGCAAAAATATAAACATTCTCCATAGGATTTAAACGGCACCCAGGAGGGGCCAAGATGTCAGAGCTGCATGGAAAGTGTTTTTGCCTCTCTCGTCCCTGAAACGCAGCTAGATCAACACCAACTAATCTTGCACACCTAGAAAACTGATTTGAGGATTAACACAACAATCAGCACAACTTGAACCACAGAACTCAGCAGGTACGCAGCATGGAGAAGTGAACTGGGGGAGAGAAAAGCCGCAGAGGGCAGGGAAGTGTTTTTGCTTGCAGAGAGAGGACGGAGACAGGGGGAAGAGTTCAGGAAAAGCATTCCCCCCTTGAAAACAGCTGGAGAGAAAGAGAAAGACTGGAAAGAGCCTCAAGGGACTGAGGAAAAAAGGGAGAAAGGAAAAGGGAGAGGGCTTAAATTCTTAACACTAAGATGCTACAAACAGGGGAATGCAGAGTCTGAAACTCTGCAGCTCGACACCTGCCAGAGCTCCGGTGGGAAGGGGAAATCCCCAGGAGCAGATAGAAAGATCTGATGGGTCCACAGGCCACATGGGGAGAGGCAGTTCCCCTGCTGGAAGGACATTTGGTAGAGGCCGTGTGGCCTCCCCACAGGCAAAAGGGCCCAGCAGACCCCAGAGAACAGCCACGTTCACTGATGTTGGAACAAAGATGTTAAGGGTGAAGCCTGGTGCCAGAAGTGTGTTGTGATTCACCATAACCCCTGGAATGCCGCTGCCATACAACTGCACGAAATTGTTCTGGGGCGGGCTGGTACCTGGCCACGATCTCTGCACATCTGCAGCACAGTCACCCAAACATTCCTGGAGGCGGGCCACACACAGCCATTGCTCAGCAAGACCCTCCCTCAGGGGGTCTGAGTGGGTCAAAGCTTCAGGGTCCTCAGAAGTGAGGGGTTTGGAAACACAGCCCCACTGAGACATAACTCAGGAGAGAGGTGCCACCTGGCAGGCTGAGTAGATCACAGACTGTGTAGAAGCAGGGAGTGGACCCAAGCTAGAGACAAAGGAGAGATGCTTGACTGCCTGTCGGCGAAAGCACAGAGTTTTGATACTGGAGACTGGGTAGCTGGGTAATGGCCATTTTCACCCCTTCTACCCATGCGCATACACGCCTACACAGGCCATAACAATCCATCAGGAAACTAAGCAGCACCTTTTAGTGGAGAACGGAGCTATTACACCAAGCCCCGCCCAACAGGGCCAGGCATGCTCTAGAAGAACACCACAAGTCGCTCTGCCTGCATAGTTTACAGACTATAAAGAGCTTCATTGTTTGACTTATAAGGGAAGTTTGATGTAATTTCATTCATATTTCATTCTGTTCGCTGGTTCATCTATTCAGTTTTTCTTTTTCATTTGTTTTTTATTCTTAAATACAGAAAGAAAGAATTTATTTTTATTTTCCGTTTTTACAAAGAAGATTTTCTTTAATTTTTTTCTACTACAGTTTTTACTTCTTAATTATTTATTTATTTTTAATGTTTATTAATGAGATGGGGCGCCTGGGTGGCTCAGTCGGTTAAGCGTCCGACTTCAGCTCAGGTCATGATCTCGCCATCCGTGGGTTTGGGCCCCGCGTCGGGCTCTGTGCTGACAGCTCAGAGCCCCGGAGCCTGCTTCGGATTCTGTGTTTCCCTCTCTCTCTGCCCCTCCCCCACTCACACTCTGTCTGTCTCTGAAAAATGAATAAACCTTAAAAAAAAAATTTACAAGAGACAGAGCACAAGCAGGGAAGGGGCAGAGAGAGGGAGACAAAGAATTTGAAGCAGGCTCCAGGCTCTGAGCTGTCAGCACAGAGCCCGATGCAGGGCTCAAACTCAGGAACTACGAGATCATGACCTGACCTGAAGTCAGATGCTTAACCAACTGAGTCACCCAGGCGCCCCTTTATTTGTTAAATTTTTCAAATTCTATTTTATTTTTATCACTTCATTTTATTCTATTTTCCTATATTCATTTCTTTAAATTTTCAAACTATTTTTTCTTTTCTTTCCCTTTTCTCTCTATTCTATCAAACTTCTTTCAACAACCAGACCAAAACCCACCTAAGATCTTGCATCCTTTATTTGATTTTTTTGTTTTTAATTTTTTAATTTTTATATTTTTATTGTATTATTTTTTTCTTCCTCCAAACTGATGAAATGAAGGAATACACCCCAAAAGAAAAAACAGCCAGAGACTTAACACAGATACAAGCAAGATATCTTCACCAGAATTTAGAATCATGATAATAAAAATAATAGCTGGGGCTTGAAAAAAATCATATAATCCCTTTCTGAGGAGATAAAAGAAGTAAAATCTAGTCAGGATGAAGTTAAAAAACACTACAAATGAGATGCAATCTCGAATGGCTGCCATGGCAGCAAGGATGGCTGACACAGAGTAGTAAGTCAGCAACATAGAGAACAAATTTATGGAAAATAATGAAGCAGAAAAAAAGAGGGAGACTAAGGCAAAAGAGCATGATATAAGAATTAGAGAACTCAGTGACTCATTAAAAATGAGTAACATCTGGGGCGCCTGGGTGGCGCAGTCGGTTGAGCGGCCGACTTCAGCCAGGTCACGATCTCGCGGTCCGTGAGTTCAAGCCCCGCGTCAGGCTCTGGGCTGATGGCTCAGAGCCTGGAGCCTGTTTCCGATTCTGTGTCTCCCTCTCTCTCTGCCCCTCCCCCGTTCATGCTCTGTCTCTCGCTGTCCCAAAAATAAAAAAAAAAAAAAAAAAATGAGTAACATCCAAGTCATAGGGTCCCAGAAGATGAAGAGAGAGAAAAGGGAATAGAAGGTTTATGTGAGCAAATCATAGCAGAAAACTTTCCTAACCTGGGGAAAGGCACAGACATCAAAATCCAGGAAGCACAGAGAACTCCCATTAGATTCAACAAAAGCAACCATCAACAAAGCATATCACAGTCAAATTCATAAAATACTCAGGCAAGGAGAGAATCATGAAAGCAGCAAGGAAAAAACAGCCCTTAACCTACAAGGGAAGACAGATAAGGTTTGCAACAGACATATCCATAGAAACTTGGCCAGCCAGAAAGGAGTGGCAGGATATATTCAATGTGCTGAATCGGAAAAATATGCAGCCAAGAATTCTTTATCCAGCAAGGCTGTCATTCAAAATAGAAGGAGAGATTTAAACTTTCCCAGACAAAAACTAAAGGAGTTCATGACCACTTACCAGCCCTGCAAGAAATTTTAAGGGGGACTCTCTGAGGGAAGAAAACACGAAAAAAAACAAAACAAAAAAGACCAAAAGCAAGACTAGAAAGGACCAGGGAATGCCACAAGAAACCAACCCTACAAGCAATATAATGGTAATAAATTCACATCTTTCAGTACTCACTCTAAATGTCAATGGACTAAACATTCCCATCAAAAGACACAGGGTAAATGAATGGATAAGAAAACAAGATCCATCTATATGCTGTTTATAAGAGACATAAAGACACCTTGAGATTGAAAGTAAGGGGATGAAGAACCATCTATCATGCTAATGGTCGCCAAAAGAAAGCTGGAGTAGCCATACTTATATCAGACAATCTAGATTTTATACTAAAGACAGTAACAGGAGATGAAGAAGGGCATTAGATCATAATTAAGGGGTCTACCCACCAAGAAGATCTAACAATTGTTAGTACATTAAAAGAATTATTCATAATGATCAAGTGGGATTTATACCTGGGATGCAGGGCTGGTTCAATATTCACAAAACAATCAATGTAATACATCACATCAATAAAGGAAAGGACAAGAACCATGTGATCCTCTCAATAGACACAGAGAAAGCATTTGACAAAATACAGCATCCTTTCTTAATAAAAACCTTCAAGAAAGTAGGGACAGAAGGATCATACCTCAAGATCATAAAAGCCATATTTGAAAGACCCACCACTAATACCATCCTCAATGGAGAAAAACTGAGAGCTTTCCCACTAAAGTCAGGAACACGACAGGGATGTCCACTTTCACCGCTGTTATTCAACATAGTACTGCCAATCCTAGCCTCAGCAATCAGACAACACAATTGGCAAGGAGGAAGTCAAACTCACTCTTCGTAGATGACATGATACTCTATATGGAAAACCCAAAAGATTCCACCAAAAACCTCCTAGAACAGATCCATGAATTCAGCAAAGTTGCAGGATATAAAATCAATGCACAGAAATCAGTTGCATTCCTATACACCAATAATGAAACAACAGAAAGAGAAATCAAGGAATTGATCCCATTTACAATTACACCAAAAACCATAAAATACCTAGGAATAAACCTAACCAAAGAGGTGAAATACCTATACACTGAAAACTATAGAAAGCTTACAAAAGAAATTGAAGAACACACACACACACACACACACACACACACACACACACACACACACAAATGGAAAGGGGCGCTTGGGTGGCTCAGTTGGTTAAGCATCCAACTTCAGCTCAGGTCATGATATCATGGTTTGTGGATTCGAGCCCCCTGTCAGGCTCTGTGTTGACAGCCTGCTTCGTATTCTTTATCTCCCTCTCTCTCTGTCCCTCCCCTGCTCTCACTCTATCTTGCTCTCTCTCAAAAATAAATAAAAATACTTTTTAAAAATTTTAAATAAAGTAACTATGATTAATATGCTAAAGACTCTTAACAGGTTATATACATAACATGCAAGGACAAATGGGCAGTGCAAGTAGAAAGATGGGATCCCAAAGAATGAACCAGAAAAAAAAAATACTATCAATAAAAAAAAATTATAACAGAAGCAAAGAATGCCTTTGATGGACTTGTTAGTAAATGTTACACTGATGAGGAAAGAAACTCTGAGCTTCGGAGATAAATCAATAGAACCCTCCCAAACTGAAAGGCAGAGGGAACAAGAACTGAAAAACAAGGATTCTGGGACAACTACAAAAGGTGTAATATGTACATAACAGTATTATCAGGAGAAAAAAGAAAGGAACAAAAGAAGTATTTGAAATAATAATGACTGAAAATTTCCTCAAATTAGTATCAGATATCAAGCCAAAGATCCAGGAAGCTCAGAGAGCATGAAGTAGGATAAATACCAAAATAAAAATGTTTTTACCTACTTTAGGTATATCTCTTTCAAACTACAAAAAAACAAAGATAAAATAAAATATCCTGAAGAACTACAGAGAAAAAAAACCTTACTTACAAAGGAACAAAGACAAGAATTACATCTGACTTTTCAGCAACCATGCGAGCAAGAGTAGAATGAAATATTAAGTGTTGAAAAAACACCACCAAGTTAGAATTCTGTACCCTGTGAAATTATCTACCAAAATGGAAGAAAAAATACAAACTTTCTCAAAGAAAAATTGAGAAAATCTGTTGCCAGAGACCTGCCTTGCAGGAAATGTTAAAAGAAGTTTTTAAAAGAGAAGGAAAACAATATAGCTCGGAAGTTCAGATCTATATAAAGGAAGAGCATCGAAGAAGCAGTAAGTAAAGATAAAACAAAAACTCTTATGTTTCTTAATCATAATTCATTTAACAGGTAAGTTCATTTAAAATAATAATAGCACCAGAGTGCCTGGGTAGCTCAGCCAATTAAGTATCTGACTCTTGATTTCAACTCAGGTCCAGATCTAACAGTCATGAGATCAGGCCCCACATTTGGCTCCACACTGGGCGTGTAGCCTGATTAAGACTATCTATCTCCCTCATCCCCTGCCCCTCCCCCTCTCAAAAACATAATAATAATGGCATCAATGCATTTAATTATGTATGTTTATGAATGAATAGGTAATATATGCTTCTGAGTGCTTATATATAAAAAATAATACGAGATAGAAGAATTCGATTATTTTGTTATTATAAGGTACACTATCCATGAAGAGGTATTGTGTTATTTGAAAATGGACTTGTATTAGTTGTAAATGTACATTTGAAACTCTAGAGCAACCACTAAATAAAGTTTTTTTTTAAAAAAGTATAACTGATATGCTGAGAAAGGACAAAAAATGGAATAATTTTCTCAACCGAATGTTCCATTAAAATCACAAATGGCAAAATGAGTGAAAGACAAAAACAAGAACAAAGAATAAAAGAAACAAATAGAAAACAGTAGCAAATATGTTATATATTAATCCAATTATATCAACAATCTCTTTGAACATCAATGGTCTAAATGAACTAATTAAAAGACATTGTCAGAGTAGGTTAAAAAATAAGACCCAGCTATATTTTTTCTTTTTTTTTTTTTTTTTTTTTTAAATTTTTTTTTCAACATTTATTTATTTTTGGGACAGAGAGAGACAGAGCATGAACGGGGGAGGGGCAGAGAGAGAGGGAGACACAGAATCGGAAGCAGGCTCCAGGCTCTGAGCCATCAGCCCAGAGCCCGACGCGGGGCTCGAACTCACAGACCGCGAGATCGTGACCTGGCTGAAGTCGGACGCTTAACCGACTGCGCCACCCAGGCGCCCCCCAGCTATATTTTTTCAATAAGAAACCTACTTTTGATATAAAGATATACATAGATTAAAAGTAAATGGATGGATGGGGCGCCTGGGTGGCTCAGCTGGTTAAGCGTCCAACTTCAGCTCAAGTCATGATCTCACAGTTCGTGAGTTCGAGCCCTGCGTCAGGCTCTGTGCTGACAACTCAGAGCCTGGAGCCTGCTTCCGATTCTGTGTCTCCCTCTCTCTTTGCCCCTCCCCACTCATGCTCTGTCTCTCTGTCTTAAAAATAAATAAAACATTAAAAAAAAAAAAGTAAGTGGATGGAGGGGGCAGTTAAGATGGCGAAGGAGTAGGGAGACCCTAGTTTGTCTCACCCCTCATACACAGCAAGATAGTTGTCAAATCATTCTGAACACCCAAGAAATCAATCAGAGGTCTAAGAGAACAAAAACTGCAAGTTTACAAGTAAAAAAGTGACAACCTTCTGGTATGTAGGAGGTGCCAGCAAAAGCCCAGGAGACCCTCCCCCAGAGGAACAGAGTGGGTCTTCTCCATGGGAGTCCCTAAAATTTAGAGCTTTTTTAAAAAATTTTCTTAAATGTGTATCTATTTTTGAGAGAGAGAGAGAAAAAAAAAAAGCATGAGTGGGAGAGGAGCAGAGAGTGAGGGATGTGAAACTCAGTTGCATGCCTGGGATAAAAAAGCCTGGATACCTGCAGGGTGAATGCAGGGTTCTAACAGAAACTGGGGACACAAGAGGGGTGACTGATTGCTCTTCCATGAGGGTCTGTGAAGACTGGGGGGTGTGATCTTTCAGCAGTGGGGCTGGGGGAGTGTTGCCATATTCATCCAGCCCATCAGCACTGAAAGACTTCAGGGAGCAAAACAGCACCACCTAGTGAAACCCGAACCAATTACTTGTAGCAAGCCCCGCCCTCTACCCCCTGGAGATGCATTTCCACTGAAACAAGTCAGCCTGAGTCAGTGCAGCAAGCCCTTCCCCCAGAAAAGAAGCACAAACCCCTTGCTAGCATCAAGTCTGCTGACCAAAGAGTGCCACAAAATTTCAGCTCTAGGGGAAATAGCATCTAACTTTCTGATTACTTTTATTCTTTATTTTTTTATTATTTGCATTTATTTTCTTATTTTTTTAATTCCTTTTTCAGTTACTTTTATTTTTATATATATGTTTATATTTTTTTGTTTGCTTATTTTATTTTATTTTATTTTATTTTATTTTAGGGTCTAGATTCTTTTAACAAGCAGACCAAAATATACCCAGGATCTAGATTTTGGGGGTTTGTTCTGTTTTGTTCTTTTGGTTTTTGTTGTTTATTGTTTTTTTCTTTCTTCTTTTCTTTTCTGGACAAAATTACAAGATGGGGAAATTCGCCCCAAAAGAACAGGAGGTAGAACTCACAGCCAGAGATTTAATCAATACAGATATAAGTAAGATGTCTAAGCAAGAACTTAGAACAATGATTACAAGGATACTAGCTGGACTTGAAAAAAGCATAAAAGATACCAGAGAATCCCACTCTGCAGAGATAAAAGAACTAAAATCTAGTCAGGTAGTCAGATGGAAATGAAAAAATACTACAACCAAGATGCAAACCCTAATAGATGCCATGAAAATGAGGATGGATGAGGCAGAGGAGCAAACTAGTGATACAGAAGATAAAATTACTGAAAATAATGAAGCTGAAAAGAAGAGGGAAATAAAAATCATGGATCGTGAAGACAGATGTAGGGAATTCAGCGACTTATTACAATGTAATAACATTTTTATCATAGGAGTCCCAGAAGATAAAAAGAGTGGAAAAGGAGCAGAAAGTTTACTCAAACAATTTATAGCTGAAAACATTCCTAATCTGGGGAAGACATAGACATCAAAAACCAAAAAGCACAGAGAACTTCTACTAAAGTCAACCAAAGCTGACCATTGCTAAAGTATATCATAGTCAAATGCACAAAATACATGGACAAGGATAGAATCTTGAAAGCAGCAAGACAAAAAAAATGTCCTTAACCTACAAGGGAAAGACAGATGAGGTTCACAGAAGATCTGTCCACAGAAACTTGGGAGGGCAGAAGGAAGTAGCAGGATATATTCAACATGCTGAATGAGGGAAATATGCAGCCAAGAATTCTTTATCCAGCAAGGCTGTCATTCAGAATAGAAGGTAAAGAGTTTCCCAGACAACCAAAAACTAAAGGAGTTTGTGACCACTAAACAAGCCCTGCAAGAAATTTTAAGGGGGACTCCTTAAGTAGAGAGGAGAAAAAAAAAAAAAAAAAAGACTAGAAAGGATCAGAGAGCATCACCAGATACACCAACTCTACAGGCAACACGATAGCACTTAATTCATATCTTACAATAATCACTCTGAATGTAAATGGACTAAATGCTCCAATCAAAAGACACAGACTATCAGAATTGATTAAAACAAAACAAACAAAAACAAAACAACAACAACAACAACAAAACAAGATCCATCTATATACTGCCTACAAGAGACACATCTGAGACTGAAAAAAACCTCCAGATGGAAAGTGAGTGGATGAAGAACCATCTATCATGCTACTGGAGGAGCCAGAGTAGCCACACTACTACCAGACAAACTAGATTTTAAACCAAAGACTGTAACAAAAGATAAAGAAAGGAATTATATCCTAACTATGGGCTCTCTCCATCAAGATGACCTAACAATTATAAACATTCATGCCCCCTACTTGGAAGAAACTACATAAATCAATTCATCACAAGCATAAAGAAACTCATTAACAATAATACAATAATACTAACAGATGATAACACCCTATTTACAGCAATGGACAGATCATCTAAGCAGAAAATCAACAATGAAACGATGCCTTTGAATGACACATTGGACCAGGACTTAACAGATACTTTCAGAACGCTTCATCCTAAAGCAGCAGAATATATACGCTTTTCGAGAACACATGAAACATGCTCCAGAACAGACCACAAACTGGGTCACAAATCAGTCCTCAACAAGTACAAAAAGATGTAAGATCATACCATGCATGTTTTCAGATCACAAAGCAATGAAACTTGAAGTCAACCACTACAAAAAATTTGGAAAGCCCTCAATTACATGGAAGTTAAAGAATATTCTACTAACGAATGAATGTTAACCAGGAAATTAAAGAAGAAATTTAAAAAATACATGGAAGCAAATGAAAATGAATAAACAACAGTACAAACCCTTTGGGATGCAGCAAAGGCAGTCCTAAAAGGAAAATATATTGAAATTCAGGCCTATCTCAAAAAGCATTTCAGAAAGATCCCAAATACACAACCTAACCTTACACCTAAAGGAGACAAAAAAGGAACTGCAAATAAAACCTAAAGACAGCAGAAGAAGAGAGATAATAAAGATTAAAGGAGAAATAAAAATATAGAAAAAAAACCACAACAGAAGATCAATGAAACATTGTTTTAAATTCTTGAAATAATAAACAAAATTAATTGATAAACCCTAGCCAGACTTATCAAAAAGAAACGAGAAAGGACTCAATTAAATAAAATTATGAATGAAAAAGGAGAGATCATAACCAACACTACAAAAATACAAAAAATTATAACAGAATATTATGAAAAATTAAATGCCAACACACTGGGCAATCTGGAAGAAATGGGTAACTTCCTAGAAACATTCAAACTACCAAAACTGAAACAGAAAGAAATAGAAAATTTGAACAACCCATAACCAGCAAAGAAATTGAAACAGTAATCAAAAATCTCCCAACAGGGGCACCTAGGTAGCTCAATCGGTAAGCGTCAGATTTCAGCTCAGGTCATGATCTCATGGTTCATGAGTTCAAGCCCTGCGTCAGGCTCTATGCTGACAGCTCAGAACATAAAGCCTGCTTTGGATTCTGCATCTCTCTCTCTCTCTCTCTCTCTCTCTCTCCCTCCCTCCTTCCCTCCCTCCCTCTCTCAAAAACAAATAAAACATTAAAAAAAAATTTTTTTAAATCTCCCAACAAACCAAAGTTGAGAGCCAGATAACTTCCCAGGGGAATTCTACCAAACATTTAAAGAAGAGTTAATACCTATTCTTCTCAAAGTGTCCCAAAAAATAACAATGGAAGGAAAACTTCCAAACTCATTCTATGAGGCCAACATTACCTTGATTCTGAAACCAAAGATCTAATTAAAAGGAGAATTACAGGCCAATATCCCTGATGAACATGGAGGCAAAAATTCTCAATGAAGTACTAGCAAACTGAATTCAATAGTACATTAAAAAAATTATTCACCATGATCAAGTGGGATGTATTCCTAGGCTTACCAGGCTGGTTCAATATTTGCTAATCAATCAACATGATACACTACTTTAATAAAAGAAAGGATAAGAACCATAAGTTCTTGTCAATAGATGCAGAAAAAACATTTAACAAAATACAGCATCCATTCTTCATAAAAATCCTCAACAAAGTAGGAACAGAGAGAACATTCCTCAACATCATAAAGGCCATATACAAAAGACTCACAGCTAGTATCATCCTCAGTGGGGAGTATGAGTCTTTACCCTACTGTTAAGAACAAGACAAGGATGTTGATTCTCACCATGACTACTTAACATAGTACTGTAAGTCTTAGCTCAGCAATCAGACAACGAAAAGAAATAAGAGACATCCAAATCAGCAAGGAGGGGTCAAACTTTCACTGTTTGCAGACAACATGATACTCTATGTAGAAAACCCGAAAGACTTCGCCAAAAAATTGCCAGAAGTAATACATGAATTCAGCAAAGCTGCAAGATATAAAATCAATGTGCAGAAATCTGTTGCATTTCTATACACCAATAATGAAGCAGCAGAAAAAGAAATCAAGCAATCAATCCCATTTGCAATTGCATCAAAATAATTAGACACCCAGGAATGAACCTAACCAAAGAGGTAAAAGATCTATACTCTGAAAACTACAGAAGACTTATTAAAGAAATTGAAAAGAACACAAAGAAATGGAAAAGCATTCCATGCTCATGGATTAAAAGAACAAACATTGTTAAAGTGTCTATACTACCCAAACAATCTACACATTTAATGCAATCCCTATCAACATACCACCAGCATTTTTCACAGAGCTAGAACAAACAACCCTAAAATCTGTACAGACTCACAAAAGACCCCAAGTAGCCAAAGAAATCCTGAAAAGAAAAACAAAGGCATCACAATTCTGGATTTCAAGCTATATTACAAAACTGTAGTCATCAATACAATATAGTACTGGCACAAAAATAGACACATAGATCAATGGAACAAAATACAAAATCCAGAAATGGACCCGCAACTATATGGCCAATTAATTTTCAACAAAGAAGGAAAGAATATCCAATGGAAAAAAAGACAGTCTCTTCAACAAATGGTGCTGGGAAAACTGGATGGTGATATGTGGAAGAATGAAACTGGAACCACTCTCTTACATCATACACAAAAATAAATTCAAAATGGATGACAGATGTAAATGTGACACAGGAAACTATCAAAATCCTAGAGAAGAACACAGGCAGCAATCTCTTTCTCCTTAGCCAGAGCAACTTCTTACTAGACATGGCACTGAAGGCACAGGAAACAAAAGCAAACATGAACTATCAGGACTTCATCAAGATAAAAAGCTTCTACACAGTGAAGGAAACAATCAACAAAACTAAAAGGCAGCCTACAGAATGAGAGAACAGACTTGCAAACGACATCTGATCTGATCATACAGATCGAAAATCTATAAAGAACTTAGCAAACTCAACACCCAAAAAACAAACAACCCAATTAAGAAATGGGCAGAAGACATGAATAGACACTTTTCCAAAGAAGACATCCAGATGCCTAATAGACACATGAAAAGATGTTCAACATCACTGTTCATCAGGAAAATATAAATCAAAATCACAAAGAGATACCACCTCACATTTGTCAGAATGGCTAAAATTAACAACACAGGAAACAACAGATGTTGGCAAGGATGCAGAGAAAGAGGAAACCTCTTGCATCAATGATGGGAATGTAAACTTATGCAGCCACACTGTAAAATAGTATGAATGTGTCTCAAAAAAGCCACAAACAGGAGACTACCCTACAACCCAGCAACTGCACTATTAAGTATTTACCCAAAGGATACAAAAATACAGATTTGAAGGCCACCCCAATGTTTATAGCAGCATTATCAACAACAGCCAAACTATGGAGAGAGCCCAAATGTCCGTTGACTGATGAATGGATAAAGAAGATGTGGTGTGTGTGTGTGTCTGTGTGTGTGTGTGTGTGTGTGTGTGTGTCTGTGTGTGTGTGTAATGAAATATTACTCAGCCACCAAAAAGAATGAAACCTTGCCATTTGCAACAATGTAGATGGAGATAGAATGTATTATGCCAAGCAAAATAAGCCAATCAGAGAAAGATAAATACCATATAATTTCACTCATATGTGGAATTTAAGAAACAAAACAGATGAACATATTGGGGAGGGGGGAGGAGAGAGGGAAAGAAACCACAAGAGACTCTTTATAATAGAGAACAAACTAAGGGTTGATGGAGGAAGGCAGGTGGGAGATGGGTAGATGAGTGATGGGTATTAAGGAGGGCACTTTTGTAATGAGCACTGGGTGTTGTATGTAAGTGGTGAATCAGTGAATTGTACTCCTGAAACCAATATTGTACTGTGTTAACTAAAATTTAAATTAAAAAATATATGGCTTGGGTCATGATCTCATGGCTCATGAGTTCGAGCCCCGTGTCAGGCTCTGTGCTGACAGCTCAGAGCGTGGAGCCTGCTTCAGATTCTGTGTCTCCCTCTCTCTCTGCCCCTCCCCTGCTCACGCTCAGCCTCCCTCTCTCTCTCTCTCTCTCTCTCAAAAATAAATTAAAAAGAAAGAAAGGAAGGAAGGAAGGAAGGAAGGAAGGAAGGAAGGAAGGAAGGAAGAAAGGAAGAAAGAAAGAAAGAAAGAAAGAAAGAAAGAAAGAAAGAAAGAAAGAAAGAAAGAGAAAGAAAGAAAGAAAAGAAAAGAAAAAGAAAGAAAGAAAGAGTAAATAAAGTAAATGGGTAGGGAAAATGTATCATGTTAAATTACTCAAAAGAAAGCAGGGTAACTATATTAATTTCAGTCAGAGCAGGTATCAAAGCAAGGAAATAAGAAGGGAATTACATAATGATAAAAAGGTCAGTTCTCCAAAAAGATATGATAATCCTTCATATGTATGTGCCTAACAACAGAGCATCGAAACACGTGAGGCAAAAACTGATAAAAGTGCAAAGAAAAATAGATAAATCTGCTATCACAGCTGGAGACTTCAACACCCCTCTGTCAGAAATGGACAGAATAAGCAGGCAGAAAATCAATAAGGACATAAGTGAATTCAATAACACTGTTATCAACTGTTTATGATTCACATCTGTAGATTACTTCATCCAAAAACAGCAGAACACATATTCTCCCCACACTTACATGGGATATTCACCCAGATAGGCCACAGTCTGAGCAATAAAACAAACCTGTTATGAACCGATTTAAAAGAACAGAAATCATACACTGTCTTCTCTCAGACTATAGTGGAATTAAACTAGTAATTAGTAACAAATAGATAACTGAAAAATTCCATAATACGTGGAGATGAAATTATTAATACACTTCTAAATAACACATGGGCCAAAGAAGTAATCCGAAGCTAAATTTTAAAATATTTTGAACCTGAGGTGCCTGAGTGGCTCAGCTGGCTAAGTGACCAACTCTTGGTTTCAGCTCAGGTCACAATCTCACGGTTCCTGAATTCGAGCCCCATGTCCCGCTCTATGCCAGCAGTGCATAAGCTACTTGAAATTCTCTCTCTCCCTCTCTTTCTGCCCCTGCCCTGTTTGCACTCTCTCTCAAAAGAAATAAATAAACATTAATTAAAAAAAAAACTTGACTTTAAAAAAATAAATAAATAAAGATAAATAAAATATGTTGAACGTAATTAAAATAAAAACATACTTATCAAAAACTGTGGGATGGAGCAAATGCAATGCTGAGGGATTCAGAGCATTAAATGTATACATTAGAAAAGAAGAAAAGTCTAAAATCAATCACTATGTGTCCACCCTGGGAAACTAGAAAAAAGAAGGGCGAATTAAATCCAAAGTAGACAAGAAGAAATAAGGCTTAGAGCAGAAATCAATGAAATTGAAAATAAGAAATCAAGAAAGAAACTCAATGAAACGAAAAGTTGGTTCTTTGAAAAGACTGATAAAATGAGAAGCCTCCTGCCAGGCTAACTGAGAAAAAAAAAGAGAGAGAGGACACAAATTGCTATTATCAGAAATTAAAGAGGGACTGTCACTACAGTTCCCAAGGAAAATTAAATTGATTCTAAAGGAATGCCAAGAACAACTCTACGTTCACACATTTGACAATGTAGGTAAAGTAGACCAATTTGCTGAAACACACCATGTGCCAAAATTCACCCAAGAAGAAATAAAATTTCAGTTTTGTACGATGAAAAAAGTCCTAGAGATCTGCACAATGTGAATATACTTCACATTCCTGAAATGTACACCTAAAAATGTTAAGAAAGTAAGTTTTATTATGTTTTTGTTATCATAACTGAAAATCAGAATTAAAAATAAATATCTCACACAGCCTGAGGAAGTCCACTTTTACTCTGATTACCTTAGCAACCCTTATCCACTAATAATTCCAAAACTATAAAACATATTGTTTCAGGTGCATATGATAGTATACTGGTTAACCAGGCCAACAGTTTTAGACGCCTTTTCACCTTCAATGATAAATATTGCCCTAACTATGGACTCAAAGACACTGAACATAGCAAAAAAGACACTAATCCAGCCTTTCCTTATTTATACCACCTAGAAGTGATGTATCTGTCTCTAGAGAAAGCTGCTACTTGTCTGTAATGACAGCATTTCATACACAGCACCAATCTTTGCTGGAGTATTAAACAAAAATATGGCTAAGATCAGCTATCATTTGTTATATCTACCAATGAGATTTAGATAATTAAAGGCTCACCATGTTTATTAATAGCACATGAGAGGGTACAGATAGCCCAGAGATAACATAGAAGAGATTTCTCCAAGCCATGTGAAGAAACTTGGGGGAGGAGGGGATATTTATTAACAAACCATAAGTATCAAGTACTACAAACAAAGCAAGGGAAGTCAGTATGTATTTGAAGAATATGCCTCCTAGGAACACAATTTTATAATTAAAATAAGAGACAAAAAAGCAAAAAATGACCCCTGCATCATGACTAGCATGGGTAGGAACAGGGCACCTGACCAATGTCTCCTCCTTGTGAAGCAAAAAGGTTGATGAGGAAGAATGTGGAGAATACTTATAAACAGTGATAAAAATGCTTATGAACAGTGAGAACAATGCTCACACAAGCCTTCACTTTTCAGCAAATGGAATTATTCATATATTTTCAAAAATATCTTAACTTCAAAAACTTAAACTAAGAGTTTATTACACCTTAGTTAAAAACCACAAAGGAATCAGGGTGCCTGGGTGGTTCAGTCAGTTAAGTGTCTGACTTCCGCTCAGGTCATGATCTCACAGTTTGTGGGTTGGAACCCCACATTGGGCTCTGTCTGTGCTGACACTCAGAGCCTGGAGCCTGCTTTGGATTCTGTGTCTCCCTGTCTCTGCCCCTTCCCCAGCTCGCTCCCTCTCTCTCTCTCTCTCTCTCTCTCAAAAATAAGTAAACATTTAAAAACATTAAAAAATATTAAAAAAGGAATCAACAGCCTCTGCAAATGTTTTACTTACCTACATTTCCTTAAAATGTTACCCAAGTTATTATGTGCCTAAGCCTAATGATAGATATGACATTATGGAAGCCTCACATGCTCTCTCTCTTTCTGTCTCTCTCTCTCTCAAAAATAAGTAAACATTTAAAATCATTAAAAAATTGGGGTGCCTGGGTGGCTCAGTCAGTTGAGTATCTGACTTCGGCTCAGGTCATGATCTCACAGTTGGTGAGTTCGAGGCCTGTATCGGGCTCTGTGCTGACAGCTCAGAGCCTGGAGCCTGCTTCGGATTCGGTGTCTCCCTCTTTCTCTCTGCCCCTCCCTTGTTCACACTCTGTCCCTCTCTCTCTCTCTCTCTCTCTCTCTCTCTCTCTCTCTAAGAATAAACATTAAAAAAAATTTTTTTAATAAAAACATTAAAAAATATTTTAAAAAGAATCAACAGCTTCTGCAAATGTTTTACTTACCTACGTTTCCTAAAAATGTTACCCAAGTTATTATGTGCCTAAGCCTAATGATAGATATGACATTATGGAACTCTTCTTAATCTTCACATAGTATTTGTTACAATTTATTGCTTTAGAAAACTAAGATACCACATTTTGGATAGAAAATATTCTGGATTGGAAAAAAACTTATTTTTATAAATTACCCATTTAATAATTCTTACTTACCATTTTCCTATTCTCTTCCCAAACAAGGGCCAGCAGACACAAGAGCAAAAAGCTCTTAGAGCCAGAGTCACTTTCAATCACGCAGTGACTCTCTAACCCTGAGCAGAGCCTATTTTTCAGCCATGGTTACACAAGGCTTGAACACACCTCTGCTCTTGGTCAAATGCTTAAAAAGTCATTGAGTAGTTCTGTTTTCATTCCTTCATTAGCAGCAAATTTTTCAAAAGTAAGGTAGGATTGTTGGGGAAACTATACATTGACTTGCATTTCTTAGCCCTGAAATAACTTTATTGGGCTCTCAGCTTTCTCATGACCTCCTAAAAATTAATTTCTTGCTTTGATTAAGAGGCATTTCATTTGACTCCCCTCCAGGGTTAACTGTTGACAAAAACATATTCCTGAATGCCAGTACACGAAGCAACTAAACCATATTTAGATGCATCTGTATCACACCATCAGTGATAACTGGTAGGAAATGAGCAGCTGTTTAATCACTCATTTGTCCATTGATTCATTTATGCAACATGTATTTATCAAGTTCCCTGTCCTTCAGCATTTAGGCAAACAAGTTTTATCTGTGTTGCCTGCAGTTGGATAGTTGGATCTTCCCTACCTGGAAGCATGGGTCGTCCTTTGTTTAAAACAGGAAATTCTCGACAGATTTCCCCATCCTCTTGATCTCGTGCTAACCATCGTTGAACAGGTATATAAAACTTTTTTCCAGAATTCATGTTCCACAATTGTATCTACAGTAGAAACAATATTTCTTGTGAAAAATGTAAGAATACTTTATCAAAGAGTCAAATAAAAGTTTTCATCCAAGCCTGAAACAGCTCATAGAAGACCACGTTATTTTTTTTAATAAAAGAAGTTGTTGAATACTTGACAAGAAAAGTGCTAATTTCTTCTTTTATTGTCAAATCAAGTAAAATGGCATTTCTTTTCTTTACTTTGAAATTTTTCTGTTTTTAATTTCTCTACATTGAAATTCTAAACAAGCCAATTTCCTCCCAAATTTTCTAAGTGTCATCAATATTTTCCTATTTAGAAAGAGATATTTATAATTTTTAAAAACCTATTACTTTCCTATACCAATCTCTTAGTAATACATTTTTTATTTCAAAATGGTATTATAAAATGTTAGCATGAGCTTAGATTTCATGTACTACAGATTCAAACTAATATAGTTTCCTCTGTGGGTCCTCAGCAATGAATGAAATTTAGGCAATAATTATTAATTTGGGTACCTATTATGCCATATTATATCTATTCCACTTATCCTGGAGTTAAACAAAGATGTTAATAAATTCTGTTAGGATCAGATGAATACCAAAAATCATCAACATGTAGAAATTATGAATCTTGATTCTCGAATCTAGCCTTTCATGAGTAGGCCTTATATTATTCTTTTAAAAGTTTCAGTGACTGTTATTTTATCTCTTAAATTAAACTTATAGTCTTTAAAATGCCTTAATCAGAGAATTTCTATTTTAATGTGTTTAAGAAATCAGGTTCTTATAAAATTAGATTTTTGATTCCTAAATTTACTAATTCTGTGGATCTTGGTACGGCCCAAAAATTTGCATTCATAAATTCACACCACGTGTGAACTTGGTACAATCATACTTTTTTTTTTTTTTTTTTAATTTTTTTTTCCCAACGTTTATTTATTTTTGGGACAGAGAGAGACAGAGCATGAACGGGGGAGGGGCAGAGAGAGAGGGAGACACAGAATCGGAAGCAGGCTCCAGGCTCTGAGCCATCAGCCCAGAGCCCGACGCGGGGCTCGAACTCACGGACCGCGAGATCGTGACCTGGCTGAAGTCGGACGCTTAACCGACTGCGCCACCCAGGCGCCCCTAATCATACTTTTAAAAAGGCTTCCCGAGAATCACACAGAATTACCATTGGTTTGCAAGGCTGCTGACATCACGATTTAATTTGGTTAGTTTAAGTAAAGCCCAAGGCAAATCACTTGAGAAATACAAAATTACCACCATTTGAAACTTTTTATTCTGTAATCTTCTTAACTAAACTTGAAAGAACAAAGATTAAAGTCCTAAAAGCTAATGTGACTATTTACAGGCTGTGGAAACAGTGTATCATTGCTATAATGGAGTAGATGTTTTAATTCAAATCCCTTTGAGTTATAGGTACAGTTGGCCTACTTGAAATTTTAAACTTTAAACTTCTAAACTATAAGAATTGAACACAAAATTCCCAGCCCGTTTTCTAGCAACTTAATTTGGCAAAATTAGTATAAAGGTTTTATCTACCTAGAATAAAACTTTAAATCAAGAACATCTCTCTTCCTTGCCAGTACTCAAAGACAGGTGATATAAACCTCAGGCAAACAAGTTGCCTTGCAATGAGAGTAACTGCCATAGAAAGACAACAGGAACGTTCAGCCTGACTTTTTGTCTTTCCTATGCAATACTATAAAATCTTTTCAGATCACTTAATCATTGTTTCAACATCCAAGCTATATATATATATATGTGTGTGTATATACACACATATATATACACATACACACACACACACACACACACACACACACACACACACACACAAACGTGGGTGTATATAAGCAATATATGAACACATATATATAATGAATATAATATTGCTTGTTGGTTATCAATCAGATGAGATGGCAGGAGGATTAATGATAATTTTCGTAAATTAGCTTAGCTTACTAGGAGACAAAAAAATAAAAGATATTATCATATATGATCACTGAAGTGTCAATTTGAATATCATACTTCAAACACTCTAGAACATAAAAGAGAATAATTTCATATAGAAGCAAGGCATTAATTTTGAACTTTGAAATCTAACTTCTATATTCATATTTTCATTAAGTGAGTTTTCTTTTTTCAATTTCCTTCATGGTCTCTGATGGCTTTAATGTAAAGATGCCATTATTAACAACCATATATATCTGCTAACAGAATAAAAGTATTTTTAAGGGATTCCTCATCTTCTACAAATTTTTCATTAATTTTCTCACATATTATAAAACTGTGGAACAAATTTGCCAAGAATATCAGGAGTTTGACTAGGTGCTCTTTGCATTTTGAAAACTTGCTTACCTAAGTTTATTTATTTTGAAATGGCAAATTTTTCCATACCCCAAAATGGAAAACAAGCAAGATTTTTAATGGCCACTGTTAAAGATGTCCACTTTTTGGCAATTATGGCAATAAGTAAAATGTTTAATTCTGAGCAGTGTAGAAAATTTATGCCCATTTTTGCTAACGAAATGTATTCAGGTGGCATTATTTGTTTAGCATGAAAAGACCTAATTCGAGAACTGGCATTCAAGTCTAGCAGATTATTACTTCACCAACACAAATGGTCTATTTTTACAACATTCACTTAGTCTAAACCTTTTTATCACTAGTGCAACTACATCAAGGAGCAATATAATTCCCAAAACACCATGTTGTACACCTGAAACTAATGTAACATTGTATTTCAACTGTACTCAATAAAAAATAATAAAATAATAGCTGATGCTAAAAAAGAGAAGCAGCAGCAGCAAGTCCCAAGTATCCAGAGTCCCAAGTACTTTCTTTTCTTTGCAAAAAGGTAAAGGGATTATTTAGTTGAGGCACTTCCCTCAAGAAATTAGGAGTTAAATTATTAATCAGGGTATATGATACTATTGTTTTAAGAAATATACTGACTAAAAAAGATTCGAGGTTTGACTCAATCAACTCATAACAGGTGTGAAATAAATGCCTCTTTGAGGTTGAATTCCTGAACAGAATTTGCAGAGGAGTTTTGCAAAGGATGTGAGTCTTGATATGCCTTTACCTCTTTACAGTGCCAGGAAGGGGACAGTCCAGAGTTAGTATGACCAATACGAATCTTAAAGAGTGTTCCAATATCTCCAACCATGATCTAGAAAAGAACCAATAAAATGTCTTTCAATGTAATTCAACAAAACCCATTTAAAAATTGCTCATATTATGGGGCGCCTGGGTGGCGCAGTCGGTTAAGCGTCCGACTTCAGCCAGGTCACGATCTCGCGGTCCGGGAGTTCGAGCCCCGCGTCAGGCTCTGGGCTGATGGCTCGGAGCCTGGAGCCTGTTTCCGATTCTGTGTCTCCCTCTCTGTCTGCCCCTCCCCCGTTCATGCTCTGTCTCTCTCTGTCCCAGAAATAAATAAACGTTGAAAAAAAAATTAAAAAAAAAATTGCTCATATTAGGACATTATATGTCAATAAAGGGGTCAATCCATCAAGAAATAATTATAAACATGTATACACTTCATGACAAAGTGCCAAAACATGAAACAAAAATTGACAGAACTGAATAGAGAAATAATCTACAATAATAGTTGAAGACTTCAATATCTCACTTCAAATCATGCATAGAATAACAAGACAGAAGATCAATAAGGAAATTAAGTCCTTGGACAACATTACACACCAACTAGATCTAACAGATATTTATAGAATATTCCACTCAGTAACAGCAGAATATAGTGCTCTCAAGTGCACATGGAATATTCATTCTCCAGAACAGACTATATGTTATACGACAAAAAAAGTTTTGCAAATTAAATAAGACTGAAGTCATAGAGGGAAGAGTTTCTAACTACAATGGAATGAAATTATAAATCACTAGAAGAAGGAAAAATGAACAAGCCATAATTATATGTAAATTAAAAACCACACTCTTAAGTACCCAATGAGTCAAAGAAACTGCAAGGGAAATTAAAAAATAACTTGAGATGAATGAAAAACAATAATAACACAAAAAAATATATGGAATAAAGTGAAAGCAGAGCTCAGAGGGAAATTTAGGCTGCAATTCCTTAAAATTTGAATGTACTTAAAGAAGGAAATCATTTCAGATGGGTGCCCACCAGCTAAATTGGCAAGCTTACTGTGAAAAAAAAATTCTTTGGAGATTCTGACCTAATAAATCCAGAGACTCTAAGCAAAAAGAAGAAGGGAAAGCGGAAGAGGAGAAGGAGGGAGGACAAAGGGGAGAGAGGAAAGGGGAAAAGAGGTGGGAGGAGAAAACAGGGAAAAGAGGAAGAGGAAGAAGGAAGATCTCAATCTAGCTTTACAATGTAAGAGAACTAGAAAAAGAAAATTAAATGCACAACTAGCAAAAGAAATGAAGTAAAAGAATGAAGATAAAACAGAGGCATCTGGGTGGCTCAGTCAGTTGAGCGTCCGACTTCGGCTCAGGTCATGATCTCACAGTTCGTGAGTTCGAGCCCCATGTCAGGCTCTGTGCTGACAGCTCGGAGCCTGGAGCCTGCTTCAGATTCTGTGTCTCCCTCTCTCTCTACCCCAACCCACTCGCATTCTGTCTCTTGTCTCTCTCAAAAATAAACATTAAAAAAAAATTAGAATGAAGATAAAACAGAAAATAAAATCAATGAAACCAAAAGCTCATTCTTTAAGAACACCAAAATTGACAAATATTTTTTCTTTAGAAAAAAGAAAGAATACTCAAATTGCTAAAATTAGAAACGAATAGAGACATTACTACTAACCTTACAGAAAGAAAAAGGATTACTGAGGGGCACCTGGCTGGCTCAGTCGGTTAAGCATCCAGCTTTGGCTCAGGTCATGGTCTCATGGTTCGGTTCATGAATTCAAGCCCCGCGTTGGGCTCCATGCCGACAGCTCAGAGCCTGGAGCCTGCTTCAGATTCTGTGTCCCCCTCTCTCTAACCCTCCCCCGCTCATGCTCTCTCTTTCTCTCCCAAAAATAAACAAACATTGAAAAAAAAATTTTTTTAAGAAAAAGGATTACTGAAAAAAAGAACATCTTGGGCACCTGGGTGGCTTGGTAGGTTGAGCATCCTACTTCAGCTCAGGTCATGATCTCACAGTTCTTAAGTTCGAGACCCACATCAGGCTCACTGCTGTCTGTGCAGAGCCTGCTTTGGATCCTCTGTCCCACTCTCTCTGCCCCTCCCCTGCTTGCCCTCTCTCTCAAAACTAAATAGACTTCAAAAAAATTTTAAAAAGAAGAACATCATGAATAATTGTATGCCAAAAAATTAGATAACCTGTATGAAATGGACAAATCTTAGAAACACACAAACTATCAAAACTGACCCAGGGAAAAACAGATACTCAATAGGCCTATAAAAAGTAAAGAGACTGGGATGTCTGGGTGGCTCAGTCAGTCAAGCATCTGACTTCAGCTCAGACCATGATCTCATGGTTCATGAGTTTGAGCCCCGCGTTGGGCTCTCTGCTGTCAGTGCAGAGCCCACTTCAGATCCTCTGTCCCCCTCTCTCTAGGCCCCTCCCCAACTCATGCATGAGCTCACTCTCTCTCTCAAAAATAAATAAACATATATTTTTTTTAATTTTTTTTAACGTTTATTTAGTTTTGAGACAGTGAGAGACAGAGCATGAACGGGGGAGGGTCAGAGAGAGAGGGAGACACAGAATCTGAAACAGGCTCCAGGCTCTGAGCTGTCAGCACAGAGCCCGACGCGGGGCTCGAACTCACAGACCGCGAGATCATGACCTGAGCCGAGGTCGGCCGCTTAACCAACTGAGCCACCCAGGCGCCCCATTATAAACATATTTTTTAAAAAGTAAAGAGATTAAATCAGTTATCAAAAACCTCCCAATAAAAAAAAGGCCCAGAATAGTTGGCTTCACTGGTAAATTCTACCAAATACTTTTTTTATCATTAATATGTAATGTTCTTTTTGACTGAGGTATAACTGTCATATGACATTATATTACATTCAGGTACACAACGCAATGATGTGTTATTTGTATAATCTATGAAATGGTCACCCCAATAAGTCTAGTTACCATCTGTCACCATGCAAAGTTTTGTGATTTTTTTCCTGTGATGAGAAATTTTAAGATTTACTTAGCAACTTTCAAATGTGCAATCCAACATTACTGACTACAGTCACTGCTATAACATTACATCCCCCTTACTTATTTTATGGCTGGAAGTTGTACCTCTTGACACTCTTCACCCATTTTACCCAACCCTCAACTCCCTTCCCCTCTGGAAACTACCAATCTCTTCTGGGTATCTATTTGTTTTGTTTTGTTTTGTTTTCTTGTTGTTGTTTTTTTTTTTAAGATTCTGCATATAAGTGAAATCATATGGTATTTGTCTTTTTCTGATTTATTTCACTTAGTATAATACCCTCAAGGTATACTTATATTGTCTCAAATGGCAAGATCTCACTCTTTTTTATGACTGAGTGTATTCCATTGTGTATTTACACCACACCTTTATCCATTCATCCATCCATCTATCCAACCAAACACTTGGTTGTTTCCATATCTTGGATATTGTAAATAATGCTGCAATGAACACAGGAGTATATTTATTTTTTTGAATTAGTATTTTCATTTTCTTTGGATAAATACTCAGAAGTGGAATTGCTGGATTGTATGGTATTTCTATATTTAATTTTTTGAGAAATCTCCACAGTATTCTCCACAGTGATTGCACCAATTTACATGACCACCAACAGTGCAAAGGGTTCTCTTTTCTCCACTTTGCTGTCAACACATTATTTCTTGTCTTTTTGATGGTAGCCATTCTAAATGTAGGAGGTGATATCTCATGGGTTTGATTTGCATTTTCCTCACAATTAGTTGGTTACATTGAGCATCTTTTCATGTGCCTCTTGGACATCTATGTATGTTCTTTGGGAATATGTCTATTCAGATCTTCTCCCATTTTTTAAATCAGATTGTTTCTATTCTGTTATTGAGCTACAGGAGTTCATTATATATTTTGGATATTAACCCCTTATTAGATATATGACTTGGAAATACCTTCTATTCAGTAGGTTGCCTTTTCATTTTGTTGATGATTTCTTTCACTATACAGAAGAGTTCAGTTTGATATACTCCTACTGGTTTATTTTTGCTTAGTTGCCCTTGTCTTTGGAATCCAAAAAGTCATCACCAAGACTGGTGTCAAAAAGCTTACTACATATGTTTTCTTCAGTTTTACAGTTTCAGATCTTACATTCAAGAGTTTAATTGATTTTGCTAATTTCTGTATATGGTGTAATACAGTGGTCCAGTTTCATTCTTTTGCATGTGGCTGTCCAGTTTCCCCAGCACATTTGTTACATATTCTTGTCCCCTATACCAAGATTGACTATATATGCGTGGCTTTATTTCTGAGCTCTCTATTCTGATCTGTTTTTATGTCGACAGCATACTGTTTTGATTACTACAGGTTTGTAGTATATTCAAATCTGGGATTGTGATACCTCCAGCTTTCTTCTTCTTCCTCAAGACTGTTTTGGTTACTTGGGATCTTTTGGGGTTTCATACAAACAATAGGATTATTTGATCTATTTCTGTGAAAAATGCCATAAACTTTCAGAGGGATAGCATTTAATATGTAAATTGCTTTGGCTAATATGAACATTTTAGTAATATTGTCTTCTAATCCATGAGCATGAAATATTTATTTGTGTCTTCTTCAATATCTTTCATCGATGTCTTCTCTAGTTTTTGGGGTACAGAAATTTCACCTCCTTGGTTGAATTTATTTCTAGGTATTTTATTCTTGTTGATGCAAATGTAACTGGGATTTTTTTCTTGGGGTTCTCCTTCTTATACTATATTGTTAGTAAATAAAAACAAAATAGATTTTTGTATACTGGTTTTGTGCCCTGAAACTACTGAATATGCTTATTAGTTCTCACAACTTTTGGTACATTCTTTGGGATTTCCTGTATATATAAACATGCAATCCACAAATAGAGTAGCCTTGGCTAATATGGACATTTTAATTATATTAAGTCTTTTAATCCATGAGCATGAAATATTTGTGTCTTCTTCAATATCTTTCATCAATGTCTATAGTTTTTGGTGTACAGAAATTTCACCTCCTTGGTTAAATTTATTTCTAGGTATTTTATTCTTGTTGATGTAAATTTAACTGGGATTGTTTTCTTAGGGTCTCCTTCTTATACTTTATTGTTAGTATACAAAAACAAAATAGATTTTTGTATACTGGTTTTGTGCCCTGAAACTACTGAATACGCTTATTAGTTCTCACAATTTTTGGTAGATTATTTGGGGTTTCCTATATGTAAAAACATGTAATCCACATATAGCGAGAGTTTTCTTTTTCCTTTCCAGTATTCTATTTCTTCATGATTCAGTCTTAGAAGGCTGTATATTCTAGGAATTTATCCATTTCTTATACATTGTCCAATTTGTTGGTGTATAATTGTTCACAGTAACCTCCGATGAGCCTTTGTTTCTCTTTGGTATTAGTTGTAACTTTTGCTCTTTCATTTCCGGTTTTATTTGAGCCCTCTCTCTTTTTCTCAGAACGTCTCACCAATGTTTGTCAATTTTATCTTGTCAAAGAACAAGCTCTTTGTCTCACTGATCTTTTGTATTGTCATTTTCAGTCTCTATTTCATATATTTGGCCTCTGATCTTTATTATCTCCTTCCTCTTACTGAGTTTGGGCTTTGTTTATTCTTCTTTCTAGATTCTTTAGGTGCAAAGTTAAATTGTTTATGTGAGATTTTTCTTGTGTCCTAAGATAGGCCTGCCTGGCTAGAAACTTACCCATTAAAACTACTATTGCTACATGTCATAGATTTGGGTATGTTGTATGTCCATTTTCATTTGTTTCAAGGTATTTTTTTATTTTTCCTTTCACTGACCCCGCTGCTTATTCAGTAATTTGTTTTTCAATCTCCACATATTTGTGATTTTCCCAGACTTTTGTCTTCTAGTTGATTTCTCATTTCATATCATCGTGGTAAGTGAAGATCTTGATATGATTTCAATCTTTTTAGATTTATTGAGACTTTTTTGGTGGCCTGACATGTTATCTATTCTGCAGAATGTTCCATATGCACTTGGGGAGAATGTGTTATCTTGCTGCATTAGGATGAAATGTTCTGTACTTATCTATTAAGTCCATCTGGGCTCATGTATCATTTAAGGCCAGTATTTCCTTATTGATTTTCTGTCTGAAAAATCTAAACATTGATATAAGTGGGGAACTAAAGTCATCTATCTACTATTATTATACTGCTGTCAATTTCTCCCTTCAGGTGTTAGTATTTGCTTTACATATTTAGGTGCTCTTATATTGGGTGTGTGAATCTGTACCAATGTATCTCCCCTTGGATTGATCCCTTTATCATTACATAATGCTCATCTTCATCTTTTATCAGAGTCTTTGTTTAAAGTCTGTTTTGCCTGATATCATATTTACCTCAGCTTTCTTTTGGTTTCCATTTGCAGGAAATATCTTTTTCTATCCCTTCACTTTTAGTCTGTGTGTGTTTAGAACTGAAGTGAGTCTCTTGTAGGCAGCATATAGATAGGTCTTTTTTTTTTTTTTTTTACCCATTCAGCCACCCTATGTTTTCTGATTAGAGCATTTAGTCCATTTCCATTTAAAGTAATTATTGATAGATATGCCATTTTGTTCATTGTCTTCCGGCTATTTCCATAATTCTTCTCTCTCCCTTTCTTCTCCAGATCTTCCCTTGTGGTATGATGACTCTCTTAATTTCTTTTCTCATTATCTTTTGTGTATTTATAATAGATTTTTTTTTTGCTTTGTGGTTACCATAGGGCTCACATAACAGCCTACATATATAAACGTCTATTTTAAGTTGACAGCAATTTAAATCTAAATGCGTTCTAAAACTACATTTTTACACCCCTTCCCATGTTTTGTTTTTGATGTCACATTCCACATCCATTTTGTGTCCCTTATCTAATTATTGTATAGTTATTTTTACTGCTTTTGTCTTCTAATCTTTATACTAGTTTTGTAAGTAATTAATCTGTTACATATACTACTTGTACCTGTGAGATTTTTACTTTCATATGTTTTCTTGTTAGTAACGACCACCCTTTCTTTTCAGTTTAAAGAAGCCCCTTTAACATTTCCTGTAAGGCCAGTTTAGTGGAGATGAACTCCTTTAGCTTTGCTTATCTGAAAAACTCATGATCTCTCCTCAATTCTAAAAGATAATTTTCCGGTTCACGTTCTCGGTTATAAGTTTTTTCCCTTCGGCACTTTAAATAATCATGCCACTCCCTTCTGGACAGCAAAATTTTTGCTGACAAATCTGCTGAAGAACTTATGAGGGTTCCCTTGTATGGGGAAAGTTGTTTTGTTCTTTCTTTTGAAATATATTCCTCTGTTTCTTCATTTTGCTTGATTCTCAGTGTTTATCTCTGCATATGAGGTAAAACAGCTACCTCTCTCAATCTTGAGGGAGCGCCCTTATATAGGAGTTGAACTGATCATTCAACCTTACCCTAGTACTTGGTTATCTCTTGGACCTTTGTGACTGTCTAAGCAACTTGATTTATTCCTTATAGGTCCCAGTTATTGAGGTTGTCCTAAGACCTGTCAGTGCTCCAAGAAGAGGGATCTCAGTCAACTCATACTTGTAGGCTGATTAAAAACCAGACCTTCAGGCAACAACCTTTAAAGCCTGTAAAACAGAGATGACATCAAGACAGCAAAGTAGGAAGATCCTAAGCTCACTTCCTCCCGTGGTCACAACAAAACAACTCTCTCTCTCTAAAAATGAGCTAAAGACTAGTAGAACAGCTGGAAATTCATAAAGAAAAAGCCACGTCAAGATGAATAGAAATGGCAGAGACACAGTCTGGTCAACCCACACCCCCACCGGGAGACCGAGATATAGGAGGAATATCACAAATATGGAAGTGTTCCCTGAGGAGTGAGAGGATCAAGCCCCACATCGGGCACCACTGCCCTGGGGACCTGTACTAGGAAAACAAGCTGCCCCTATAATGTCTAGCTTTGAAAATCAATGGGGGGTAACTCTGGGGAAGCTGGAAGGTTATAGAAAACCAAGACTGTGCTCTTAAAACACTGATGCACAATCTCACTTGCTCCAAGACTCAGCACAAAGGCAGCAGTTTGAAAGCACCTCGGCCATAAGTGAAAGATATTTACTGACTAATTTTAGGGCATGTGCCACAGAGGTAGGAATCTGTAGGAACTTTCTCCAGAAAGAGCGGCACTGATTGGTGATATTTTTCTTATACTTCTTCGACCTAGGCAATCCAGACCTCATGGGCACTGTTTCTGACACTTTCCATCTACCTTGCTAGCACCACTTGCGTCCCTTGCATTCCCCTGCAGACTCGCTCCCACACTCTAACCCCTGGCAGACACCCCTCCAAAGTAGCTTCTGCCCCACCACACCTGACAGGCAGCCTCAGCTGGCACCGGAACCCTTACAAAGATGCTCCCACTTACCAGCACGCCCAAAGCAGCTGTGGTCAGGCCTCTCAGTCACCCAAGCCAAAGGCCAGCCCAATTGACCAGTGTGCCCACAGCAGTCATGCCCCAGCCATGCAGGAGGGCACACAGCCCATACAGGAGACACCCTGGGAGCACCTCCTTCTGGTGACTAGGAAGGACTGAACTTCTCAGCCCCACAGGGCACCTTCCAAATAAGGCTGCTCCTTCACAACCAGGAAACATAGCTCATCTACGTAATATATAGAAACACAGAGGCAAAATGAGGAGACAGAGGAATATGTCCCAAGTAAAATAACAAGATAAAACCTCATAAAAAAAGCTAAACGAAATAGAGATAAGCAATCTACCTGATAAAGAGTTCCAAGTAATGGTCATAAAGACGCTCGTTAAACTCAGGAGAAAAATGGATGAACATAGAACTTCAATAGTAATATAGAAAACATAGAAAGGAACCAATCAGAGCTAAAGAATACAATAACTAAAAGGAAAAATACACTAGAGGGAATCAAAAGCAAATTAGATGATACAGAAGATCAAATCAGTGTTCTGAAAGACAGGGTAGTAGAAATCACCCAACTTGAACAGCAAAAAGAAAAAGAGAATTTTTAAAAGATGAAGATATTTTAAGGGACCTCTGGGAAAACATCAAGTGTACTAACATTTGCACTATAGATGTCTCAGAAAGAGAGAGAGAGAGGCAGAAGACTTGCTTGAAGAAATAATAGTTGAAAATTTCCTTAATCTGAGGAAGGAAACAGACACCCAGGTCCAAGAAACACAGGGAGCCCCAAGCAAGATGAACCCAAAGAGGTCCACACCAAGATACTTAATACTTAAAATGTCAAAAAATTAAAGATGAAGAGAGAATCTTAAGAGCAGCAAGAGAAAAGAAACTGTCAGCTGAACGCTTAACAGAAACTTTGCAGGTCAGAAGGGAGTGGATTGATACATTGAAAGTGCTGAAAGGAAAAAGCCTACAATCAAGAATACTCTACTTGGCAAAATTATCATTCAGAATGGAAGGAGAGATAAGATTTTCCCAGATAAACAAAAGGTAAAAAAAATTCACCACAACTAAACCAGCCTTATAAAAAGAGTTAAAGGGATTTCTTTAAGCAGAAAAGCAAAGCAAACGTATAATAAAGGTACTTGGTCAACCACTTATAAAGCCAGTATAAAGGTTAAAAGAAAAAAGTAGTGAAAATCAACTATGTGTGTGTGTGTGTGTGTGTGTGTATGCACACACAACTATATATCTACTATACATATATATATATACATATATATATATATATATATATATAAATCAACTATACATTTATAATAACTGGTGAGGGTTGGGGGAACGTAACACTTTAAGAAAGTGTTTGAACCTAGGTGAGCATAAACTTAAAATAGACTGTTATATGTTTAGGGTGTTACATATAAACTTCATGGTAATTACAAACCAAAAACCCATAAGAGATACACAAAAAATAAACAGAAAGGAATCCAAATATAGCACTAAAGAAAGTCATCAAATCACAAGGAAAGAAAGCAAGAAAAGAAGAAAGGAACAGAGAAGAACTACAAACACAACCAGGAAACAATGGGCAAAATGTCAATAAGTACATTCCTATCCATAATTACTTTAAATGTAAATGGACTAAATACTCCAATCAACAGACCCTGTTGTTGGGTAACCAACATTTTTCACAAAACTAGAATAATACTAAAATTTGTACTGAACCACTAAAGACCCTGAATAGCCAAAGAAATCTTGGGAAAGAAAAACAAAGCTAGAGGTATCTTAATCCAAGATTTCAAGATATACTATAAAGCTGTAATAATCAAAACAGTGTGGTACTGGCACAAAAACAGACGTACAGATCATTAGAACAGGAGAGAGCACAGAAATAAATCCACATTTATTTGTCAATTAATCTACAACAAAGGAGGCAAGAATATAAAAGCAAAAGACAGTCTCTTCAACAAATAGTAGGAAAACTGGACAGCTACATGCAAAAAAATGAAATTAGACCACTTTCTTACACCATACACAAAAATAAACTCAAAATGGATTAGGGACTTAAATGTGAGACCTGAATCTGCAAAACTCCTAAGAAGAAAATATAGGCAGTAATTTCTCTGACATCAGCCATAGGAAAATTTTTTCTAGGTATGTGTCCTCACGCAAGAAAAACAAAGGCAAAAATAAACTATTGGAACTACACCAAAATAAAAAATGTTTGCACAGCAAAGGAAGCTATCAATAAAACAAAAAGAAAACCTACTGAATGGGAGAAGATATTTACAAGTGATATATCTGATAAGGCATTAATATTCAAAATATATAAAGAATTCACACAACTCAACACCAAAACAAAACAAAAAAACAAAAAATCTGATTTAATAAAAATGGTCAGAAAACCTAAATAGACATTTTTCCAAAGACATCTACTGATGGCCAACAGATACATGAAAAAAATGTTCAACATCACTAATCATCAGGAAAACGCAAATTAAAACCACAATGAAATATCACTTTACAACTGTCAGAATGACTAAAATGAAAAACACAGGGGCGCCTGGGTAGCTCAGTCAGCTGAGCATCCAACTCTTGATTTCAGCTCAGGTCATGATTCCAGGGTTGTGGGATAGAGAAGTGTGGAGCCTAAATGGGATTCATATTCTCTGTCTCTCTCTCTCTCTCTCTCTCTCTCTCTCTCTCTCTCTTCTCTCTCACACCCTCTGCATCTCTCCCCTGCTCACACACACTCTCTCTAAAAATAAAAAGATAAAATTAAAAAAATAAAAACAGAAATAACAAGTGTTAGCAAGGATAAGGAAAAAAAAAACCCTCGTGCACTAATGACAGGAACATAAATTGGGGCAGCTACTGTGGAAAACAGTATGGAGGTCTGTGAAAAATAAAAAATAGAATTACTATACAGTCCAGTAATTCCACTACTAGGTATTTATCCAATTATATCAAAACACTAATCTGAAAAGATATATGCACCCCTACATTTATTGTAGCATTATTTACAATAGCCAAGATATGGAAGCAGCCCAGTGTCCATCAGTAGATGAATGGATAAAGTAGAGGTGGTATATATACATATATATATATATATATATATATATATATATATACATACCGTGGAATATTACTCAGCCATAAACAGGAATGAGATCTTACTATTTGCAAAAACATGGATGGACCTAGAGGGAATAATGATAAGTGAAATAAGGGTCTTGTTGAAACAAGACAACGAAACAAATGAAACAAAGAAAAAAAGAGACAAACAGAAAAAGAGACTCTTAAATACAGAGAACAAACTAGTTGCCAATGGGGAGGTGGGCAGGGGAGGAATGAAACAGATACAGGATATCAAGAGTACGGTTATTTGATGAGCACTGAGTAATTTGTAGAACTGTTGTCATTATACTGTACACCTAAAACTAATATAATACTGTATGTTAATTATACTTGTTAAAAAATTAAAAATAAAATAAACTTTAAAAAGACATAGGTAGCTAAATGGATTTAAAAAAAAAAAAGATCCATCTATATACTGCCTACAAAGGACTCACATACAAAGTGAAAGGATGAAAAAAGCTATCCCATGCAAATGGAAACAATGAGAAAGCTAGACTAGCAATACATAGACAAAACAGGCTTTAAAAGAAAGACTAACAAGAGATAAAGGAGGGCATTACATAAAGATAAAGGGATCAATCCAGCAAGAGGATGTAAGAAAACAAATGAACAAACAGAACAGAATCGTAAGTATGGAGAACAAACTGGTGGTTGCTGGAGGGGTGGGGTGCGGGGAGTGGGTGAAACAGGTGAAGGGGATTAAGAGCCACAAACTTCCAGTTAGCAAATAAATAAGTCACAGGGATGTAAAGTGCAACCTAGGGAATACAGTCAACAATACTGCAATAATTTTGTGTGGTGACGGGTGGTAATTAGACCTGTCGTGGTGATCCTCTCATAATGTACATAAATGTTGAATCACTTGTTGTACCCCTGAAATGAATATAATGTTATATGTCAACTATATTTCAATGAAAAATGTCTTACATACGAAAATGATACATGAATAAATAAGCATAATGCAAAAATACCCAGTCTTACGGGACAACAATCGTTAGCCCCTTTGGCCTCTAGACCAGGCCATCCGGAGGTATCTCCTTGGCAAGAGGTGCAAAGACCAAGCTCCTTCCTGGGAGGTATAGGTGAGAGGAAGGTATGAGGCCAAGGAAGAGCACAGAGATAACAGCTCCTGACTTGCATTCCCTGGGAGCAACTGCACAGCACCTACATGTGTGGTAAAGCGGAAGCCTGTCCCTCAGGCTGAAGCTCTGTGACCCGTAAATCAGCTTTTTTCACAGGAAGACTGTTTCAGTCTGCTGTCTGTCTCATGCCCTGAGGGTACAGAATTAACTCTGATTGTTTCACCCAGGGAGCCCAGAAATGCATACCCTCCTGGCCACCAGAGCCTGCAACCTCTGGCTTTAGTGGGGCTGCAGAAAAACTGTGGGGCCAGGGATGCCTACTGGTGCGAGTGGGGCTGTGGGAGAGTGTGGGGGCAAGGCATGCCTGTTGGCTCTAGCAAAATAAAGTGAGTGAAAAAATGCACCTGCCAGGGCCTCCACCCCGGGAGAGAGTCCCAACAGGCCCCTGTAATTCTGGCAGGTGCTCTAAGATTAGCAAATGAATCTCCTTCACACAGGGTGTAGGTGCTTTTCAAACTGCTGCTTTTGCACTGGGTAATGGGGTGAATGAATCTGTACACAAGCCCCAGACCACAGAACCTCAGTTCCCTACAGCCCTTTGGGTCTCCCAGATGTAGGTTCCGTTGGTCTTCAGAGCCAGACATTTTGGGGACTTGTCTCTCTTGTGCAGGTCCCAAGGGTTGGGGTGCCTGATGTGGGGCACAAACCCCTCACTTTTCAGGAAGAAGCTCCACATTTGTGAGATCCCTCCCGATGTGGGTCACCGCACCAGGGATGCGGTTTTTGGCAAGACTGCATGTCTGCCTCTCTTACCCATCTCAGTGTTGCCCTTTTATCCGTTGTTGTGGAGGAGCTGTTGGGCTAGTTTTCAGCTCTTTTTCAGAGGGAACTGTTCTATATGTAGCTGTGGATTTGGTGTATTTGTGAGAGGAGGTGAGGTCAGTGTCTTCCTACACCGCCATCTTAAGCCACTACTTCTTTTGTTGTTGTTGTTGTTTATTTATTCTGAGAGCGAGAGACAGGATGAGAGTGTGTGAGCATGCAGGGGAGGGGCAGAGAGACAGGGAGAGAGAATCCCAAGCAGGCTCTGCACTGTCAGCACCAGAGGTGGATGCAGGGCTCAATCTCAGAAACCCGTGAGATCATGACCTAAGCTAAAAGTGAGAGTCGGACACTTAACCGACTGAGTCACCAAGGTGCCCCAACCCCTGCTGCTATTTTAAGAAGAATGAACACTAATTCATCTCAAAGTCTTCCCAAAAAATAGAAGAGGTGGGAACACCTTGTAACTCATTCTACAAGGTCAGCATCACCCTAATACTAAAGTCAGACAAATCCATGACAAGAAAACTACAAATACATTCCCTTGTAAATCTAGAGGAAAAAATCTTCAACAAATACTATCCAATTGAATCTAAGAGCATATTAAAAAGTTTACACATCATAACCAACTAGGACTTATCCCAGGAATTCAGAGTGATTCAACATACAAATATTAATACATCACATAAATAGAAGGAAGTAGAAAAGTTATCTCAATTGATGCAAAAAAAAAACTGTCAGAATCCAACACACTTTTAATGATAAAAATACTCAACAAAATAGGAATAGAAGAAAACTTCCTGAACATAATAAACGACATTTATGAAAAACCTACAGAAAATATTAGACTCAGTGGTGAAAGACAAATCAGGAACAAGACAAGGATGCCAGTTTTTGTGACTTCTATTCAACCTTATACTGGAAGTTCTAGCTAGAGCAGTTAGTCAAGAAAATGTCAAGAAAATATTTATATAGCATCAAAATGAATAACCTTCTTAGGAATAACCTTAACCAAGGGGGCGCAAGACTTACCCAAGAAAAACTACAAAATGTTGCTGAAAGAAATTAAAGAACACCCAAATAAATGTAAAGATATCATGTTCATGGACTGAAAGGCTTAATGTTGATAAGATGTAAATATTACCCAAAGTGATCTACAGATTCAATGTAATTCCTACCAAAACCCCAATGGCTTACTTTGTAGAAACATCCTAAAATTCCTATGGAATTTGTGGCAAGGGGCCACAAATTGTCAAAGCAATCTTGAAAAATAAGAACAGATTGAAGGACTCATACTTTCTGATTTCAAAACTTACTACCAAGCTACAGTAATGAAAACTGTGTGGTACAGGCATAAAGATAGACACATAGATCAATGGAATAGAATTTAAAGTCCAGACATAAACCCTCTACATCTATGATCAGTTGATTTTCAATAGGGGTATAAGACTAGTCAATGAGGAAAGAACAAATAGTGCTAGGACGGCAAGATATAGACGTGCAAAAGAATGGAACCAGATTTTACCTCACACCTTATACAAAATTTAGTTCAAAATTAATCAAAGAATATAGAAAAAAACATATGGATACATCTTCATGGCCTTGATTTTGTCGATGGTTTCTTAAATATGACACCAAAAACATAAGCAACAAAAGAAAAAATACATAAATTAGACATCATCAAAATTTAAAATTCTTATGCATTAAAAAATACTACCAAAAGAGTGAAGACAACCTATAAAATAAGGGAAAGTATTTGCAAATCCTATTTCTGATGAGGGTCTAGTATTCAGAATACATAAAGAACTCTTACAAGGCAACAACAAAAAGAAAAACAACCCAATTAAAGATGAACTAAGGATATAAATAGGTATTTTTCCAAAGAAGATATACAACTAGCATACAAGTACATAAAGTGATATTCAATATCACTTCGTATGAAAATGTAAATCAAAATGACAATGAGATCCTACCTCACACCCACCCAAAAAGTTTAGCTAGAATTGTTTTAATCAACAACAACAAACATTAGTGAAAATGTAGAGAGTGAAACCCTCATGCTTTGGTGGTGAAAATGTAAGATAATAGAGCCATTGTGGAAAACAGTTTGGCTGTTCCTCAAAACATTAAACACAGAATTACCATAAGACCCAGAAGTTCCACTTTTAAATATATACTCAAATGAAAACAAGTGTTCAATGAAAAAATTACTTACACACGAATGTTCACAGCAGCACTATTCACAATAGCCCAAATATCCACCAACAGATGAATGGATACAAATACAAATACAAATAACCCAAATATCCACCAACAGATGAATGGATAAACAAAATGTGGTATTTCCATACAGTTAAATATTATTCAGCCATAAAAAGGAAAGAAGTACTAATACATGCAAGGATGAACCTTGAAAACATTATGCTAAGTGAAAGAGGCCAGACACAAAGGCCATACATGATTCCATTTGCACGGAATATCCAGAACTGGCAAATCCTTAAAGACAGAGAGTACATTAGAGGTTGCTAGGGGTTGGGGGAAAAGGGACTGGAGACTGCATAGTGAGGTTTCCTTGGGGGTGACTAAAATGTTCTGGAACTAGATAGTAGTGACGGTGGAACAACACTGTGAATATACATGCCACTGAATGACATGCTTTTAAATGGTTAAAATGGTGGATTTTATTTTGTGGATTTTACCACAATAAAAAATATCTATGCAAGAAAACAATAGGAAATAAGGGAAAACACAATTTACCTAAGAACACTCACAAGAAACCAATTTATCAGAATGAATGAAAACTATGATCAAAATCAACAACAAGATCCTAAAATTAATGAAGATGTTACCTCTACTAACGAGATATACATCTATCAATCCTAGGGCTCATGGAAGAAGAACACAGGGTGCCTAGCTGGCTCAGTCGGCTAAGCATCCAACTTTTCAGTTTGGCTCAGGCCATGATCTCATGGTTCATGACATTAAGCCCCTCATCGGGCTCTGCACTGACAGCATGGAGCCTGCTTGGGATTCTCTCTCCCCCCTCTCTCTGCCCCTCCCCAACTCATTCTCTCTCTCTCTTTCTCTTTCAAAATAATAAACGAAAACAAACAAACAAAAAAAAAGAGCAAGACAACAGAAAAGACCTGAAATGTAGGTAGCAGTGCTCAGAAAATCAGAAGCATCAAACTATGAAAATGATCTCCTGTGGGAGAAGAAAATGGGAATGAAGAGTTATAGGTGCACCTTTGTTAGTAGAGAATTCTGAATGACTTAACCCTATACACCATGCGAAGGTATACCTTGATTAAAGGTACACATGAACTAACAGCAAAACAAACAAACAAAAAAACAACTTAGACTCTTTTGTATATCTTTAGTCACTTCTAAAACTATTTCTTACAGATGCAAAATAATGTCAGTGTTCATTTTTTACTTGCAGAGCCCATCAACACAAGAAAGAATTTCAATACTGATTCATATAGAAAATATGGAAAGGATAGTTCAAACTAAACTATTAGTTTGGTTCCACATGATTCAGCCTCTCCTATGACATATGTCGGCTGAGTACACTGATTGTAGTAAACCAAACACCCAGGATCACATGGAGGTGAGTATACTACAAAGATTTAAGATACGTAAGGATACCCTTTTCTGATTGTGGTTTTATTCTCTATTTCTACATGATTCAAAACAATCCCTCTATGCATCCAATCATTCATTCAACAGATACTATTAAATACCTATAAAGTGCAAGGTACTTGACTCATTTCGAGTCTTTCCTTTGGTTGCTAATCTTTCTGACTTTAGTTTAACAACTGGTCTGATACTGGTCTCCCCTGCTACCTCTATTTCTCCCTAATCTTGATCTCAATGTGTCTAGCCATGACCTAATAATTTGATTACAACATCTTTACTCTCCTTTATTTGATAATTGTATTTTTTTTCCTTCATGACTCTGACTTTGAGCCTTATCTCTTAGAGCCTCAGCCAGAAAGGGATAAGCCCTTGCCCCTGACAGCCGCAAGCAGAGAAACAATAAAGGTTGACCATCTAGTATCTCTCTCCAGCTACTGTCTCTTACTGTATTGCAGTTTTACTTGTGTCTAATCTGCTTAAAGAAAACTGCCATGAATTACCTTTGATTGGTCTTCTACAGGACCCATGGTGTTATAACAGAAAGCACCAGTTTGATAGACTGCATTCATTCCAAAGTACCAACTTGCTGTATCATTTGCATTAATAGATTTTACTCAATTTTATTACTTACAGTAAATATGTCTTCACGGCCATCCTGAAATTGAGCTCCATCTGTTCCACAAAGATATATAGGCGCTGAACTTCTATGTTGTCCATACAGTATAATATAAATCTGTGAGCTGGTCCCTGAATTTGGCAAGTCACTGGTGATTATGGAAACTTTCCAGTTACTACCTATAGAAGCACAAATAACACACAACACTAAGGCAACTTATAAAAAGAGCAGATAATCATAAAGCCAGGAAAGTTCTGAACAGACATAACTTACTCTACTCCATCTCCTTTGGAAAAGTACTATAACACAAGATTTAGATTTGGTTTTTAAAATATTCAATAAAACTATCATGTCCTACACCGTAACTGTGAGGATATTTCCTAGAAGATCTTTAATAATAAAATTAGAGAGATACAATTATCCTGCCATACTTGGTCATGCCTGGACTCCAAGAGAGTTACTACATAGCTTCTCTTAAGTCCCCTGCATTTTGAAAAAATATTTCTAATACTGTCAGCTCTGACATGTAATATGTGCATTCAGAATTACATCTTTTAAGATCTTTTGAATTTAGGTATTTTCCAAAGTAAAAAAAAAATGTAATAATTTATATAAGCATAAAATAATATAATCATATTTAGGCAATCATAAAGTCATGAATTTATATATCATAAAATCATATATAATCATAAATGATAAAATTTATAAAATCATAAAAGGTTTAAATTAGAAGGAATTTAAGAAGTCATCTGGCAATTTCTTCAATTATTGTTTTAAGTATCCTTAATTAATAGACGAAGTAACTGAGTTCCACAAAGGTTAAATAAATTTTATATCCCAGCAACAAATAAGCACAGTGCTAGAAAATATATGGCTATGATGAATATAACTAAGATTAACGAAACACTATAGCTACATTGATAGTGGTGTGATATTACTAACTAGAATTTTAATTTAATTAGGTTTCTTTGGAATAAACATCAAGTGTTAACCAATAAGAAAATTGAAATAATGAGAAATTAGGGAATACACTCAAGATTATATAAAAGAAAAATGTGAGGCAATAAACTTCAGAACCCTGGATTTAAATTACAATTACTCTTCAGACTATGATTTTCTCTCTCCCATATTTAAATTAAAGTTTATTTCCCATCTTATTCAAATAGTAATCAAATTCCAAATTTAAGTTTTACTTACATAGTACAATAAATGTATGCTAAGTTAATGCATGTGTTTAAAAATCTATTTTGAAACAGGAAATTCTACTTTATTTCTCCAACACATGACAAAAATCCAAGTTAGGCTACCAACTCATCTTGGCGGACAATCAGTAAATAACCTCATTTTTAAAAATTGAAAGAGGATAACAGGCTATCTTTAACAATGGCAAAAGCAGTTAAAATGCAATTACAAACTACATAACTGGGAAAATTCTAGCTATTTCCTACAGAATAACTAGTATATTAGTGCTTGTTTGAATAAAATGAAATAAAGTTCTTCAGCTTCTGCTCTCTTAGAAATGCACCAAAAGAGTTCAGGGAAGAATCAATACTTGCTAAATGTACAAGGACCAAATCAATAGGGAAAGAAATTGCATTTTCCAACAACTAAGATGGAAAAGGATAAAAAGTATAGGAATAGAAATAAAAAAGAATATAATGAAATATGATGTCAGGTTACCATAGGTCCTTGCACCTCTTTAAATCATTAAAACCTTAACCTTGGAAGGGAATGTTGTAAAAACTGGAGTAGAATGTAAGGATCATGAACCAAGACTCATCTTTACTTTTATAAATTATACTCCAATCAATCAATACCCAACAAGTCACTGAGTCACGACTAGGTGTCCGGTGTCATGGGGAGGAGTAGATGGAAAACATAAAATGATGTCTTTGTCCTCTGTCATTCTGTAACCTATATGAGGTACTAAGGCCAACATACTAAAAGGGAAAAAATCAGAACTTTTTTTAATGTATTTTCTTTTTTAGTTTATTTTTAGAGAAACAGAGAACACACAAGCAGGGGAAAGGGGCAGAGGGGGAGAGACGGACAATCTTAAGCAGCCTCCACATTCAGTGAGGAACTCGATCCCAGGACCCTGGGATCATGACCTGAGCCAGAATTAAGAGTCGGAGACATCCAGTGTCCCAGAACTTTCTTTTTTTAATTTTTTTTTTCAACGTTTATTCATTTTTTGGGACAGAGAGAGACAGAGCATGAATGGGGTAGGGGCAGAGAGAGAGGGAGACACAGAATCGGAAACAGGCTCCAGGCTCTGAGCCGTCAGCCCAGAGCCCGACGCGGGGCTCGAACTCACGGACCGCGAGATCGTGACCTGGCTGAAGTCGGACGCCTAACCGACTGCACCACCCAGGCGCCCCCCAGAACTTTCTTAATATAAGATTTTGGTTAAGACAGGCCCGATCATAGAAAAGCTAACAAAATAAATATGAAAAATAATTTTTGAAGCTGTTCCAAAAAACAGAAATGGAAGGAAAACTTCCAAACTCATTCTGTGAGGCCAGCATTACCCTGATTCCAAAACCAAAGACCTCACTAAGAAGGAGAATTATGGACTAATTTCCCTGAGGAACATGGAGGCAAAAATTCTCAACAAGATACTAGCAAATTGAATCCAACAATACATTAAAAGAATTATTCACCACAATCAAGTGGGATTCATTCCTGGGCTCTAGGGCTGGTTCAGTATCTGCAAATCATCACATTAATAAAAGAAAGGATAAGAACCACACGATCGTCTCAAATAGATGTAGAAAAAGCATTTGACAAAATGCAGCATGCTTTATTGATAAAAACCCTCAAGAAAGGAGGGACAGAAGAAACACACCTCAACTTCATAAAGGCCATACATGAAAGACCCACAGTTAGTATCATGCTCAATGGGGGAAGACTGAGACTCTCCCCCTTAGATCAGGAACACAAAGGGATGTCCCCTCTCACCACTGCTGTTCAACATAATACGGGAAGTCCTAGCCTCAGCAATCAGACAACAAAAAGAAATAGGAGGCATCCAAATCGGCAAGGAAGAAGTCAAACTTTCATTCTTCACAGATGACATGATACTTCGGGAAAACCCCAAGACTCCACCAAAAAACTGCTGGAACTGATACATGAATTCAGCAAAGTCACAGGATACAAAATCAACCCACAGAAATCTGCTGCATACACCACTAATGAAGCAGCAGAACGAGAAATCAAGGAACCAATCCCCTTTACAACTGCACCAAAAACCATAATTTTAAAAAGAACTGGCAAGAAAAAATAGTTCAAAGTAAACAAAGAAGGTGCAAAACCTCATGCTGTAATCTCTGTTAAGTAGAAGCCAAGAGAAGAGTGAAACAGAAGATTTTAGGAATTTGGAGGACACCTAACCCAGCTTGCCCAGCAACATTATGGGAGAAAGAAGGTGAGGAGATAAAATTCTAAAAAAACCTTCTTAATCTTCATATCCCATTAGACCCTAATTTGAAACAGAGTAGGTTGAAGGGGTGAGTAAATGGACTGGAGAAAAACAGGATGCAGGGAATGGACAAAGAGCTTGATCAAAGACTCAAACACCATATCAAATATAGAACAACTCTACAATGTGAATAGTCCTATATATTGAAAAAAATAATAAACTTGTAGTTAATTTCTTTTCACAAAGAACTGCAGGCCCAGATGGTGAATTTTATACCAAACCTTTAAGAAAAAAAATACCAATCCTACACAAACCCCTTGAAACAGTTCCCAACTCATCACGTGAGATAAGCATTACTTCGATACCAAAGACAAAGGCATAATAAGAAAACTACAGAGCAATAACCCTCATGATTATAAATGAAAATATTCTCAACAAAATACTAGGAAATCAAGTTAACCACCATCTGCAGTTTATCCCAAGGACTGAAAGCTTTTAAACATTTGGAAATCAATCAATGTAATTCATCACATTAACAGAATAGGAGAACATGTACCTGATCACCTCAACAGACCCAAAAACAAGCATCTGGCAAAATTAAACTCCATTCATGATAGAAACTTGTTATTGAAAACGAAAGAAATGAGAAACATGTTATTGAAAACTGGAGTAAAGGGTAGTCTTGTTAGCCATGAAAGTGGCAGAGAACATGGCTGAATTGTGCTCTATTATTCAGGGGTGCAAGCAGAACTTGTAATGATGAACTTGGAGATTTAGGTGAGATTTCCAATCAACATGCAGAAACCGGGGTAGCCTGGTTTCTCCTTGCTGCTTATGGTAAAATTCAAGAGGAAAGAGATAAATTAAGGCAGGAATTGTTAAGGAAAAGGGAACATGCGCTTAATAATTCAGAAAATTCTCAACGAATCTAAATATCTGTTCTGAAAACAGAGCCAAGGACATGGCAGGAAAACTGTTTGCTAAAGAGATCAGGCATGCGATTTATGGATTCAATCAACTCTCTCATCAGAAGCCAGGAGAAAAACTTAGTTATCCAGGAAGACTCTATAGAGTACTCTTGTGCCTAATGATGGGGATTCCCATGACATCCATGGGAGACCAACAAGATTTTCAAGAATTTTATTCCAGCAGATTAAAAGGACAGAGATGTAATGAAATAAAAGAAGAATGACTCTGAGGGCCAAAGTGAGTAGAGTAACTGCTCTAGGGCAAGGCTGCCATCCTGCTGGCCAAGAAGATGGGGCTGTTCCCCTAGTAAGACTGAGGGAACAAAGCAGTACACCATAGGGGTTATTCCCAGGACTTCCAAATGAATGAAATTTGCCCTTCTGGGTTAGACTTGCTTGGGACATGTGACCCCTCTCTTCTTTCTAATTTCTCCCTTCGGGATTGGGAGTGTCGTTTTTATCTATGCCTGTCCCGCCATTGTATTTTATTATTTTTTAATGTGTATTTATTTTTGAGAGAGCAGGAGTGCAAGTGGGTGACAGAAAGAAAGAGAGGGGGACAGAGAATCGGAAGCAGACTCTGTGCTGACAGCAGACAGCCCCACATGGGGCTCGAACTCAGGAACTGTGAGACCATGACCTGAGCTGAAGTCAGACAGCTAACCGACTGAGACACCCCCCCATCACTGTATTTTAGAAGCAGAGAACTTGTTTTCTAGTTTCACAGGTCTGTGGATGGAGAGTAATTTTGGCTGAGAATGGATTATACCCAGTGTCTCACCCATACCTGATCCAGATGAAATAAAAGATGAAATTTTCAACTTTTTGAGATGATTGTATTTAGATGAGTATTTTATACTTAAAGTTGATTCTGGAATCGTTAAGACTTTAAGGACTGTTAGAGTATGGCAAATGCATTACCCACATGAGAAGGACATCAATTTTCCAGTGCCAGAGGAGAACTGTTGTAGGTTGAACTGCGTCCCCAAAAAGATATGTTCAAGTTCTTACATCTGTTATCTATGAATGTGATGTTATTTGGAAACAGTCATTACAGATACAACCAAGATGAAGTCACACTTGAGTAGGGTAGACTTCGTTAATTATAACTGGTGCTTTTATAAAAAGAGGAAAACAGACAAAGAGACACAGGGAAGAATACCAGGCAAAGACTGGAAATACAGTTGCAAATGAAAGAATGCCAAGGACTGCCGGCAGCCACCAAAAACTAAGAACAGGCAAGGAGGACTTTTTCCTCCAAAGCTCTCAGCGACACCATGAGACCACCAACATCCTGATTTCAGACTTCTAACTTCCAGAACTGTGAAAGAATAAACTCACGTTTTCAAGCCACACTGTCTCCTATAATGTGTTACGCTAGCCCTCAGAAACTAATACAAAAAGTGACAACATAAGCGAATTCTGTTATATAAATAAATATAATTCTGCAATTAAAAGGCACAAAATACGGATACAAAAAGCTGGGTGAATATCAAGCTTTATGCTGATCAGAATCTTGGTCACAAAAGAATATACACTATCTGATTCCACATAAAAGCTCCTAAGACAAACTTAGGTGCAGTTAACAAAAAGCAAATGAATTCTCTTCTGGGGCCAGGAGTGGTGCAATTACCTGCAAAGAGCACGAAGCAACTATTTGGAATGATGTAATTATCCCAGACCTTGAGTGAAGTGGCAGTTACACAAGTAAGTTCAACTGTCAAAACAAATTACACTGGAGACTTAAAATGTGTGCCTTTTGTCTATGTAAATTATACCTCAACACAATTGATTGTTTTAAATGTCAAATAAACAAAAACTTGTAAAAGCCATACTGAAATTGGTAAAGTTGGGAAAACAGCCACACAGATGAAAAAGAACTAATTTCTTTCACTTGCAAAGATCTCATACAATCAATAAAACTAAGCTAAACATGAATTTCACAATAGGAAAATGGACAATATGAATAAGTAATTCCTTAAAACACACACACACACACACACACACAAAGCAACAAAGACAGAAAATATGCTTACCCTCCCTTACAAGTAAAGATAGGCAAATCAAAACAAGACATTGTTTTTCACCTATCAGATTGGCATAAATCTTAAGTTTTAGAATATCTAGTGGCGTAAGAGTGGGCCTTCTCATACTGTTTGGCATCAGTGTACTTTCCTGAACCCTTTTTGAAGGGCAATTTGGCAACATGTATGAAAATTTACAACACATGCCCTGTCATTTAAGAGTTTTACTGCTATAATTTACTGTACAAATATACTCACAAAGATGACAAACTATGTGTGCTAAGGATATTCTTCAAGATTCCTTGGAATATTTAATATTTGGACAAACCACGTAGCTTATAATACACAGGACAAATCACAAAAAAAAGCTGCAATGAAATGCTACACAGTACAATGATTTTAAAAGAATGACTAAAGCAATACATGGCACAATTTTACATGTAATCTCAATTTTACAAATAAAAAGGATATCATAGATATATAGATACAGATGGTGACATATGCGTTTAAAATTAGGGGGAAAATTGAAGACCTCTTTGAGTAGCTTTTAGAAGTTGGACCTGGGGAAAGGTTAACTTTGCATTTTATATTTGCTTACACAAATAGATTTCTATCATACTATTTTCACCCTTTTAAATGGGCAAATATGAAAAGGGAAAAAAAAGAACTTTAAATGATGAATTACATACTATACATGAAGAGCTCTTTAGGAACATCAGAATACAGGGAAATTGTGCCTAAATTCTTCAGAGACAAAATAAGGTTTTCTGTGGTTACAAAAATCCTCTCTAGAATTATTCTTTTATGCTTCCAGAATTTCTTACAATCAACTTGCCAACTGTTCTGCCCAGTAAACTGTAAGCGACTCACAGACCAAAAATTCTTTGATGACCTACCAGCAATGTCAAACAGGAAGGACAGAACCATTCCTAGAAGTCAGTATGTTGGAACTTCAAATGCCACAGTAAATTATGTGTCTGTGGCCACAAAATAGCATGACTTTTCAATTAATTTGAATAATATCATTGTGAGGGGTGGAAAATAAGAGGAGGAGACTTTTGAGGTCACAGAAGTATACTGAGATCTACACTTTGAAACTCAGTTTTAGATAAGGTAACAACTCCTCTGTCTCAGTTTCTTTATTCAAAAAATGGAAATTATACACTCATTTGATCTTTATGAGAACTATATCAGATAAATCTGTACAGCCCATGGTACAGTGTCTGATACATAAGAGTCACTTAATAAAGGAAAGTTATTACCATTGTAATTGTCACTGAATTACCTTTTCTATCAACTAGACCATGCATTCTCAATGGTGGCAATATCACTCTCAAAGGAGGAAAACTCGTTCTTAAAGGACAAAAAGCTTAACTATTACAATAGTTTGTGGCTCTTCTAAAACTCAACTTTTTCCAACAAAATATTATTCCTTCATATTTAATTTCTTTCTTAAAAATAATGAGGGGTTCCTGGCTGGCTCAGTTGGTAGAGCATGTGACTCTTGATCTCGGGGCTGTGAGTTCAGGCCCCATGTTGGGTATAGACATTACTTAGAAATAAAATCTTTTGGGGCGCCTGGGTGGCGCAGTCGGTTAAGCGTCCGACTTCAGCCAGGTCACGATCTCGCGGTCCGTGAGTTTGAGCCCCGCGTCAGGCTCTGGGCTGATGGCTCAGAGCCTGGAGCCTGTTTCCGATTCTGTGTCTCCCTCTCTCTCTGACCCTCCCCCATTCATGCTCTGTCTCTCTCTGTCCCAAAAATAAATAAACATTGAAAAAAAAAATTAAAAAAAAAAAGAAATAAAATCTTTTTTTCAAAAGGCAATAATGAAAAGAAAGTTGGGAAAGAATGAATTAAGCTAATGACTTGCTTAAGAATTACATACAAATACTGTTATCAGCTTTGTAAATTTCAAAGAATCAAATGTTTATACAAATTAAAATTAATATCCTGAAGTATAAAACTACAGAAATAGTGCCTGTTCCCATCTACAAACCTGAAGGATTACAATTCATATATGCAGCAATAAAAAGAAACATAAAAGAAAGGGGATCGGCCTTCAGGACATAGTTATGTAGACAGCAGGGTCTATAAGGAAATTTACATTGGTGACTGTTAGCCAAATATAAATCACAAATACTTGGAATTAAACCATTGGAAATCTTATTCCAAGCAAAGCAACAAGCAAAGAGTGTTTAATCTCAGCTACTATTGTTTGAAGAAGATTGACTGTATGAAATCAGAAGTAGCCATAAAATAACTTCTGAGTAGTCAGAGATAGAACTAATAGAAAAGAACTGTTTCTTCAATCATGCCACAAAAGGCTTTCTTTTTGCTTTCTCCCTCCTAAAGTAGCAAAATACCAATTTGAAAGCCAAAGACAAAAATGGACTGCTTTAAAAATGGACAGGATCATTGTGTACGGTCCTCTGTTGCACTGTTTTACACACTAAGTTGACCTGACTGCTGAGTTCTTCGATGGTCTCTATTTTCATCAAGGACTACAAGGACCAAGACCTACTTCAATGGCTCTGTAGTCAGCAGTGAGGGAAAATTCCAAGCTAGCTACTCTGGGCTTTGGTTTCTAGCTATGGTTTGAACAGAGTATGACGAGGGGAGAAATAAAAGAACATAGAGTAACCAAAGCCATTTTAAAAGAGAACAAAGTTGGAAAAAATCACACTATCTGGTTCCAAAACTTACTATGAAGCTATAGTAATCAAGACAGTATATTTGGGCATACAAATAGGAACAAAGATCAGTGAAATAAAACAGGGAATACAGAAAATACTCCCACATATATATGGTTGACTGATTTTCAACAAAAGACTATCCTTTCCAATTCAAAGTATTTCAATGGGAAAAGTATTCCCTTTTAAACAAAAGGTGATGGAATAATTGGGTATCCATATGAAACAAAATGAGCCCTGCCCCTTACTTCCTACCATATGCAAAAAAATAACTTTAAATGGGTCAAACAGACCCAACATAAGAACTAAAACTAAAAAATTCCTAAAACACAGAAGTAAATCCCATGACTGGGGCCAGGCAGAGGTTTCCCAGATAGAGTTTGAAAGACATAAACCACAAAAAGAAAATAACTGAACTTTACCAAAATTAAAAACTTTTGCTTATTGAAAGTCTCACCATTTAAAAAAAAAAAAAAGGAAGAAAAGGCCAGCTATAGACTGAGAGAAAATATCCGTAAAACCTATATCTGAATATGTTGTGCCCAGAATACACGACTAGGACTACAAGCGCCCAACAGAAGAGTTGAAAAGACACTGTACCACAAAAGACAGGTCAACGGCAAACATTAATAGTCACTAGAGAAATGCAAATCAAAACCACAAAGAGACATCACTAAACACACACTGAAATGAAAGGACCGATAATACCCAGTACAAATGAGAATACAGAGCAACTGGAATTCTCATACACTGCTGGTGGGGACATGAAAAGGTACAGCCGCTTGTGAAAACAGTTGGCAATTTCTGATAAAGTTAAACATACAACCTAGCAATTTCACTTCTAGATATTTACCTAGGAGAAATAAAAGCATGCCCTGTAAAAGGACTTATATATGAATGTTTACATAACTTATGTTCATAATAGCTAAAAACTAGAAATAATACAAATAAATGTCCTTTAACTGGTGAATGGATAAACAAACATATAATGGCATAACACTCCAGCAATGAAGAGAAACTGCTGATTCAGGTTAACAATATTAATGAATCTCAAAAGCATTTTGCTAAGTGATAGAAGCAGACATCAAAGATTACATTCCATATGATACTGTTAACACAGCAGTCTAGAAAAAATATGAAACTTACGGAAAATAAATCAGTGGTTTCCAAGGAGACTGACTGCAAGGGGGCATGAAAAACCTTTCTGGGGTGATGTACATATTCTAGATCTTGACTGTACTGGTTACAGGACTGCATATTTGTCAAAACCATTAAAACATAGGCAAAATTGGAGGGTTTATTAAATGTAAGTTATACCTGAATAAAGCGGGATTTTTTTTTAGAAAAGAGAGAAAAAAGGAAAACAGGAAAGAAAAATTGAGGGACTAATTCAGAGATTCATCATCTTCAGGTGATATTCATAGTGGGAAATCTAAAATGAAAGGACAAAGAAACAGTTATAAAACAAATCTCCGGAACTGAAGAACATGAGGTACTAAATGCTTAGTATAGCAAATGAAAAATATACTTACACCAATGTGCATCTTTGTGAAATTTCAGAATACCAGAATAAACAGAAGGTCCTAAAAGATTTTTGGAAAGAGAGTCAAATAGATTGAAGCAGAAATGAGAATGGCTTAGTACTTTTCACATTGGGTTGGAAGATAAAGACAAATGAAGAAAGCTTTCAAAATCTTATTTCCAACCTATAATGCTGTATCACTTTTGTCAGTTAAATATAAGAACAGAACAAAGGTAGCTTCACATATTTAAGATCTCCCAAAATTTTACCTTCTGTGCATTCTTCCCTATAAACTATCAGAGAATTTGTTCTATCAAAACTAATACCTAAACTAATAGTAGAATGTGGGTTTCAAGAAATAGGACATTCAGTATAGAGAGGAAAAGATTCCCAGGATGTTGCTGAAGAAAAGCTTCAGAATGATAGGTGTGGAGAGCAAACATTCCGTCTTGGATGAAAAGAGATGGGGTAGGGTATGAAGGAACTTTAAGAAGAATGCCTCCAAGACAACTAATGTCCCCAAGGAGGGAAAAATAGAATAAAAGAACTGACACACACATCTATGTTGATAACAGATTAACAGCCCTGGAGAAGGACTGTAATGAATGCGTGATAATCAATTTTTAACTTCAGGGAAAACAAGAAGTAGTCAAGAAAGGAAATACAGTCAAAGCACATAAAGCGGCTCAATTTAGAAACAGTATTTACATGGCAATTAAAATAAAAACTCTGAATAGTGATTTTTTTTAAATGTTTATTTATTTTTGACAGAGAGAGACAGAGCATGAGCAGGGGAAGGGCAAAGAAAGAGGGAGACACAGAATCTGAACCAGTCTCCAGGCTCTAAGCTATAAGTATAGAGCCCAGTGTGGGGCTCGAACCCACGAACCGGAGATCATTACCTGAGCCAAAGTTGGATGCTTAACCAACTGAGCCACCCAGGTGTCCTGATTTTTAAAAATTATGGGGCGCCTGGGTGGCGCAGTCGGTTAAGCGTCTGACTTCAGCCAGGTCACGATCTCGCGGTCCGGGAGTTCGAGCCCCGCGTCAGGCTCTGGGCTGATGGCTCAGAGCCTGGAGCCTGTTTCCGATTCTGTGTCTCCCTCTCTCTCTGCCCCTCCCCCGTTCATGCTCTGTCTCTCTCTGTCCCAAAAATAAATAAACGTTGAAAAAAAATTTTTTTTAAATAAATAAATAAATAAATAAATAAAATAAAAATTATAACATTATTGGGAGGAACAGGGACAGAAGTAGAAGGTGGGAAATCAATAAATAAAATCTAAAATTGAAAAAAATCAGTATTTTCCTAAATAAATAACAGAAGAAAGAGTTAAAAGTTTTAAAAAGTAGATGCCTCTATGGAGTCGGAATTAGGTATGTAAAAGGTCAGAAAGTGGTCTACTATTTTTTATTTTGAGGCTTGTATTTCCTTTTTTTTTTTTTTAATGTTTATTTTCAAGAGACAGAGAGAGAGAGAGAGAAGAGGGGCAGAGAGAGAGGGAGACACAGAATCAGAAGCAGGCTCCAGGCTCTGAGCTGTCAGCACAGAGCCTGACGCAGGGCTCGAACTCACGGACTGTGAGATCATGACCTGATCCGAAGTCAGACACCTAACCGACGGAGCCACCCAGGCATCTCTTGAGCCTTGTACTTCTGACTTTTCAAAACTAATTATACATGTATAACTTTAATAAAAGATAAAAATATAAGAGGAAGGATTCACCATTCAAAGAACTGAGCCGGATAATCGGCCAGTGCAGACCTACTATGTGGTTTTGGCTCTTATTGCCCTACAGAAACTAGTGGACCAGCTGTCTGCAGATACCTGCCAACTAGCAGTCCCGGAGGATCCCATTCCTATCTCATTCAAGACCACTCAAGGGTTAAGTCAGTGCCATCAAGATGTTCCATATCACTCCACATCCTTCATATCAATTAGACACTTTGTGTTAACCCAACTTAGCCCACATTAAAGCCTATGCTAGAATTACACCTGGTGGACCGCCAACAAGGTGTATCAGGCTGATTCCAATAATAACCTTTTGAAGGAATCGAGTGGCAGCCTGAAACCACATAGCGCTATACTATATCGTACCTTCCAGAAGGGTGGAAAGAGGGAGCATAAGTTCAATGAAATATAGGCCAGAGCTCAGTATGCACATCGGTGTAAAATAATGAGCGAACAGAGAGAAAGTAAGCAACGCCATGAAATAACAAATCTACAGAGCTTTCTGTTGGTCCAAGTCATTCTATTTTTTTGACAGAATTCCCACTGCCTTACATTTAAACGTGAGTATTCCCAACATCATATAAATGCGGTGGAATTACTCCTTTGAATTTTCTACACCACATTCATAAGAATACATGGGATATTTTTTGCACATAAGTATGTATGTGTGTGTATGTGTACTCCTTTATGTGGATATATAGAATTAAATGTCACTTATTTCTTATTAGCCATTTTCAGTCTTAATGTAATAAAATTCCTGCAATGTACAAGTCATGTTTCTCCATGAATCTAACGTCCTAATTTATTTGGTTATACTGATTCACCTTTAGCTTTAAGCACTCTTATTTATGTAGTTGTCTATAGATTCCAGCGATCCATCAATATTACTCTGACAGGAGAGACATCGCCAAGATGATGGAGTAGGAGACCCCGTCTCCATCCTCCCACAAAGATCAACAATTAGACAGCTATCCAAGCAAAAACAACTCTGGGAGAGCTCAGGAATCCACTTGAGCAACTTCAGCAACAGAGTGAACCAAACCCCTGAAAATAACCACACAAAAAGGAAAATACAGCTTCATTTGGTCTATATCATCTCATCACCCAGGACACCACAGCCCAGCACCAATAGGAAACGCCACAGCGACAAAGAATTTCCCTCACCAGGAAAGGGAGAGCGGGGTGAACCAACAGCTCCCCCAGCCCTTTGGGGCACCACCTGAAAGACCCACTTTGGTTTCACCCCACCTAGAGACTGGTAAGGCTGAGACGTACAGAGATGGCGAGGAACAAGGACTAAGAACAGGGGCTCCCAGTATAAGCCCTGTGGCCCAAGTGCGATCAGGGTTTCAACTGACCTGCTCCCCAGAGGATCTCAGCAGCTTTCACCACTGAAGAGATCAATGGTCAGCACAGCCCCCACAGACCCCCTCCAGATTTCACCAGTTCTGCCCCTCAGGCACTTGTGTTTAAACGTACCAGCCACCCGATCCCTTCCCCACTGCCTCCCACCCACCCCTTCTGAAGACTGGGATCCACACCAGCAGCTAACGCACAGGCCTGTAAAGCTGTGCGAGCGCAAGATGCCAGTCTAGACGTTTGTGGCTGACCTCCACCACGTACGCTCAGGGCCAGCATCTCTGGCTACGTACCTGCTCTCAAAGAGCCTGCCTCTTGTCACCAGGCTCTACTGCCACATGTAGGCCCACGGCAAGTTCTTGGTGCCACGGCACTGCACGCTGACCGCCAAGGCCCCTACGGCTATCTGTAGGCCCAGATTCAGTCTGATTTCTAGTCACCAGCCTGAGCCACTGGGCTCACCTGTGGCGAGCCAGAGGTGCCAGCTGTGCACCTGAATGCTACCAGCCCAACCCTCACCATGGCCTCCACTGCCACGTGCATGCCTGTGGGAATACCCTGCAGCCACGGGGTGCACGCCAACAGACAGACCCACTGACGATTGTGGGCCTGATTCCAACCCAATTTCCTGTCACTGGCGTGCACCACCAGGCTCACTGTGCTTCTGCATGCTCTCAGCCTGACTCCTGACAAAGAGCCTCCACTGCTGGGCAACCAAGGTGAGACCCAGCGGCCACGGTAGTGCATGCCAGCAGCCAGGGTCCACCTAGCTATTTGATAAAACACACACACACACACACACACACACACACACACACACACTCTCAGAAATAAAATTTTTTAAAGTGTATTTTTAAAAGTCATGGACACTAATGGCTTTTCTGAAAAAAAGAACTAACGTGATAGTTCGGAAAGAAAAATTAGGAGAATCATGGGCTCACCTTGCTCCATGGACAAACTAAGATAACAGCTCTATCTGTACAACTAACTCTGAAAATGACCTGTAGCAGAACAGACCTTCCACAGTTAGTTGTGGAGAAAAGGCCATATCAAAAAAGGTACGAGGGGCAAAGACACAGTTGGGAACTAAACTCCTGGCAGGACTACCCACAAACAGGAGGGACGCCCCAAGCACAGAGAAGCAAAAGGATCAGACCCCACACTAAGCACCCCAGGCACTGGGGACCTGCACTGGAAAAGATGAGTCTCCAAAACATCTGGTTTGGAAAAACAGTAAGGCTTAACTTTGGGCGCTTTAAAAATCAGGGGTGCTTGGGTGGCTCAGTCACTTGTTCATGATCTCACAGTGGGGTGGGTTCGAGCCCCACGTCGGGCTCTGTGCTGACAGCTCAGAGCCTGGAGCCTGCTTCGGATTCTGTGTCTCCCTGTCTCTCTGCCCTTCCACTCGTGCTCTGCCTCTCAACAATAAATAAACGTTAAGAAAAATTTTAATAAATAAAGAAAAATCAGTAGGGCTTAACTCCAATAAGTCTACAAATTAGTGAGCTTAATGCCAAAAGAGCTAGAGGACAATAGGAAACTGAGTCTCTACTCTTTAAATATCCAGCATAATAAATAACTCAGCCTTAGACACAGCAAAGCAGCAGCATTTTGAAAATCACCTGAGCTATATGTGAAGGTTTACCAACTAATCTTGGAATGTGTGCTGGAGGGGTAGGGATCTTCAAGAGATTTTTCCAGAAACAAAAGTGCTGCCAGACGCCATTTCTCTTTCCCACCCCCCAGTCTAGATAGCCAGATGTTTGTGGGAGCCAGTGCTGACATGCTCCTATCTACTTTGTTAGCACCACATGCCCTACCCCAGCGTTCCATTGCGGACCGCCCCACCCAACCTACCTGCCTTAGCAGCATCCCTCCAAAGCAGCTCCTGCCCAGCCACACCACGTGAGGATCCCTGGCAGGAACCAAGAAGGTGGGGAGGGGATAGATAACCCAGACACCAGTGAGCCCTGCAGCTCTCATAGCCCAGCCTCCGGGCCCTGTCCTTCGGTGCAGCTGCAGCTGAGGTGGGAAGCAAACTGCAGACAGCTAGTCGTACTGCTGGCCCCATCCACCAAAGAGCCTAGAGTGACGTCAGACAGGCCTCTCAACAGCACGAGGACCCTGCCCGGGGCACCCACAGGGGGCAAAATGGGTCACCGCAACTGAGTTAGGCTGAAGGCAACAGTGGCTCAGTCACAAGAGTAGCATGCAACCCACACAGGACACCAACAGTGCCTGATTCTAGAGACCAGGAAGGACTGTGCTAACAGATAACTCGTGACCTAGTCTTCTACACAAGACCACTACTCTCAAGACCAGCAGCTGTAGCTGATCTGTTCAATACACAAAAACAGAGTTAGACAAAATGAGGAGACAAAGAAATGTGTCACAAATGAAAGAACAAGACAAAAATCCCCGCAAAAGAGCTAAATGAAACAAGGATAAGCAATATGCCTAATAAAAAATTCAGAGTAATAGGGGTGCCTGGGTGGCACAGTCGGTTGAGCGTCCGACTTCAGCCAGGTCACGATCTCACGGTCCATGAGTTCGAGCCCCGCGTCGGGCTCTGGGCTGATGGCTCAGAGCCTGGAGCCTGTTTCCGATTCTGTGTCTCCCTCTCTCTCTGCCCCTCCCCCGTTCATGCTCTGTCTCTCTCTGTCCCAAAAATAAATAAACGTTGAAAAAAAAATTAAAAAAAAAAATTCAGAGTAATTGTCGTAAAAATACTCACTGGACTTGAGAAAAGAGTGGATCTCAATGAGGACTTCAACAATGAGCTAGAAAGAACGAGTCAGACCTGAAGAGTTCAAGAAGTGAAATTTGAAAGTACACTAGAGGTGATTAAAAGCAGACTAAAGGATGCAGAAAGATAAATTAGTAATCTGGAAGACAGAGCGATAGAAAGCAACTAAGCTGAACAGCAAAAAGAAAAAAGAATAATAAAAAATTAGAAAAGGTTAAGGGAGGCCAGTGACATCATCAAGCATAATAACATTAACATTATGAGACCCTCAGAAGGAGAAGAGACAAAGGGACAGAAAACTTATTTGAAGAAATAGCTGAAAACTTCCCTCATCTAAGAAAGGTAACAGTCATCCAAGTCCAAGAAGCACAGAAGCCCCTAACAAGATGAACCCAAGGAGAGCCACACCAAGATATGTAATAATTAAACTGACAAAAAATAATGATAGAAAATGTTTAATGTGGCAAGAAGAAAGAAACAGTTACATACAAGGAAATCCCATAAGGTTATCAGCAGATTTTTCAGCAGAAACTCTGCAGGCCAGCAGGAAGTGGCATGATACATTTTAAGTGCTAAAAGGAAGAAACCTCTAACCAAAAATACCCTATCCACCAAGGCTGCCATTCATAATGGGCAAGACAAACAAGTTAAAAGGAGCTCATCACCATTAAACAGGCTTATAAGAAATGTTAAAGGGAATGCTTTCAATGGTAAGCAAAGACCATAACTAGAAGAAAATTATGAAAAGAAAAAGTTCCACAGGTAAATATAAACTATAGTAAAGGTAGTAAATTAATCATTTATAAAACCAGTATGAAGGTTAGAATACAAAAGCAGTGTAATCGATTATGACTGTATCTAAAAAAAATCAGTCAAGGGATACATAAAAAGATGCAAAATATATGGAGGAATAACATGGAGGAATAACAACTTAATGCTTTTAGAATGTGTTCAAACTTAAGCAACCCTCAACTTAATACAGACTGCTATACACATAAGATGTTATATGAGAACCCAGTGGTAACAACAAATCAAAACCTATAATACATAAAAAATAAAGACAAAGAAAGATAAACATAACACTAAACAAAGCCATCAAACCGAAGGGAATACAGAAGAAAGAAAGAAAGAAAGAAAGAAAGAAAGAAAGAAAGAAAGAAAGAAAGAAAGAACTACAAAATAATCAGAACACTAACAAAATAGCAATACAATTTGACATACCCATCATTAAATTTTTTTATGCTTATTTATTTTGAGAGAGACAGACAGCAGGGAGGAGCAGAGGGAGAGGGAGACAGGGAATCCCAAGCAGTCTCTGTGCTGCCAACTGAGATCCCAAAGGGGGGCTTGAACCCACGAACCACGAGACCATGACCCGAGCCAAAACCAAGAGTCAGACGCTTAGCCAACTGAGCTACCCAGCACCCCAAATTGCTTTAAATGAACTAAATGCTCCATTCAAAAGACATAGTGTGACTAAATGGATTAAAAAAAAAAAAACTCATCTAATATGTTGCCTATGAGAGACTCACTTCAGACCTAAAGACACACACAGACAGAAAAACATGTACTGTGTAAACGGAAGCAAAAAAAGCCTGGGGGAGCAATGCTTATTAAACAAAATGAAGTTTAAAACAAAGACTGTAGCAATAGACAAAGAGAGCACTACACAAGGATAAATCTACCGAACAAGAGGATATAACAACTGTGAACATCTATGCACCCAACACAAAATGCCTAAACACATAAAGCAAACATTAAGAGATATCAAAAGAGAAATTGACAGTAATAAAATCATAATGGGGGACTTTAACGCCCCACTTCCATCAATGGATAGATCATCCAGACAGAAATTCAACAAAGAAACAGTGGCTTTGAATGACACATTAAACCAGATGGGCCTAACAAATAGGTACAGAACATTCCATCCAAAGCCAGCAGAATACACTGGTAACTTTTCAAGTGTGCACAGACCATTAACCAGGATAGATAACATAGTAGGCCACAAAACAAGTCTCAAAAAAATTAAGAATACTAAAATTATATCAAACATTTATTCTGACCACAATAGCATGAAACTAGAAATCAATTATAAGAAAAAATCTGAAAAGAACACAAATACATGGAGACTAAACAACATGCAACTAAACAATAATGGGTCAACCATAAAATCAAAGAGGAAACCAAAAAACGCATGGAGACAAATGAAAATGAAAAGATAATGATCCAAAATCTTTTGGACAAAGCAAAAGAAGGTCTGAAAGAAAAGTTTATAGTGATACAGGCTTATCTCAAGAAACAAGAAAAATATCAAATAAACAACCTACTCTTACACCAGAGGAGCTAGAAAAAGAAGAATAGTCAAATCTAGTAGAGGGAAAAAATACTAAAGATAAAAGCAAAACTGAATGAAATAGAGACTAACAGAATAACAGAAAAAAAAAAAACCAATGAAACTAAGAGCTGGCTATTTTACAAGATCAAGAAAATTGATAAACCTTTAGCTGGATTCGTCATAAAAACAGACAGACACATAGAGAAAAGACTCAAATAAACTCAAAAATGGAAAAATAACAACCAACACCACAAAAATACAAAGAATTACAAGAAAATATTATGAAAACTTAGATGCCAACAAATTGGACAACCTAGAAGGATAAATTACTAGAAACGTATAATCTCCTAAAACTAAATCAGAGAGAAATATAAATTTTGAAGGGACCAATTACTAGTAATGACATTGAATCAATAATCAAAAATCTCCCAACAAAGCCCAGCACCAGATGGTTTCACAGGCGGAATCTACCAAACGTTTAAAAAATAGTTAATACCTATTCTTTTCTATTCCAAAAGACAGAGGAGAAAAAGTTCCCAGTTTGTTCTACAAGGTCACCATTATCCTGATACCAAAGCCAGACAAAAGCACTACAAAAAAAGAACAAAAAAAAAAAAACAAAAACAAAACTACAGGCTAGTATCTCTGATAAACGTAGATGCAAAAATCCTCACCAAGTATTAGCAAACCAAATTCAACAATATATTTTTAAGAAGTATTTACAACAATCAAATGGGATTTATTCCAGGGATAAAAGAATCGCCCAATATTCACGAATACATCACACTAACAAGAAGAAAGAAAAATAACATTTGATCATCTCAATAGATGCATAAAAACATCTAATAAAATACAACAACTGTTCATAATTTAAAAAAAAAAAAAACAAAACTCTCAGGGCACCTGAGTGGCTCAGTCGGTTAGGCATCTGACTTCAAGCTCAGGTCATGATCTCGCAGTCCGTGAGTTCGAGCCCCGCTTCTGGCTCTATGCAGACACCTGAGAGCCTGAAGCCTGCTTATGATTCTGTGTCTCCCACTCTCTCTGCCCCTCCCCCACTCATGCTCTGTCTCTCTCAGTTTCAAAAATGAATAAATGTTAAAAAAAAAATTTTTTTAATTTTAAAAAAGCTCTCAACAAAGTGGGTTTAGAGGGAACATACCTCAACATAATAAAGACCACATATGACAAACCCACAGCTAACATCATAATCAATGGTGTAAACATGAAATTTTTTCCTCTAAGATCAGGAATAAGACAATAAAGTCCACTCGCACCACTTTTATTCAACATAGTACTGAAAGTTCTAGCTGCAGCAGTCAGACAAGAAAAAGAAATAAAAGATATCCAAATAAGTAAATAATAGGTAAATCTGTAACTATTTGCAGATGACGTGATACTATATTTAGAATACCCCAGTCTCCAACAAAAAACTATTGAACTGGTGAATGAACTCACTGAAGTTTCAAAATACAAAACTAACACACAAAAATCAGTTGCATTTCTATACACTAGTAACAAAGTAGCAGAAGGAGAAATCAAGAAAACAATCTCATTTACAACTGTACCAAAAAAAAAAAAAAAAAAAAAAAAAACCTAAGAATAAATTTAACCAAGGAGCTGAAAGACCTGTTCTTTGAAAAGTATAGAACACTGAACACAGAAATGAAAGAAAACAAATGGAAAGATACTCCATCCTCATGGATTGGAAGCATTAATATTGGTAAAATGTCCATGCTACTGAAAGCAATCTATAGATTCAATGCAATCCCGATCAAAATACCAACAGCATTTTTCACAGAACGAGAACAATACTAAAATTTGTATGGAACTACAGAAGACCTCAAATAACCAAAGCAGTCTTGAGAAAGAACAACGTTGGAGGTATCTCAATCCCAGATTTCAAGATATACTACAAGCTACAGTAATCAGAACAGTATGGTACTGACACGAAAACAGACACATAGATCAGTACAACAGAATAGAGAGGGCAGAAATAAACCCACACCTATATGATCAATTAATCTACAACAAAGGAGGCAATAATACACCGTCGGGAAAAGACAGTCTTAAATAAATGGTGTTAGAAAATTGGAGAGCTACATACAAAGGAATGGAACTAAACCACTTTCTTACACAATACATAGCAATAAACTAAAAATGTATTAAAGACCTAAACGTGAGAACTGCAACCATAAAATTCCTTTAAAACAAAACAACAACCAAAAAAAGGCATTCATCTCTTGGACATCGCTGTTACCAACATTTTTCTAGCTATGTCTTCTCAGGCAAAGGAAACAGCAGCAAAAAACTATTGGGACCATACCAAAATAAAAAAGTTTTGCACAGCAAAGGAAACCATCAACACAACAAAAAAAGGCAATGCAGTGAACTGAAGGAGATACTTGCAAATGATATATCTAATGAGGGGTTAATATCCAAAACATATAAAGAACTTACAACTCAACACCAAAAAAATAAATAATCTGATTAAAAATGGGCAGAGAACCTTAATAGTTATTTTTCCAAAGATGACCAAGAGATACTTGAAAGATATTCAACATCACTAATCATCACGGAAATGCAAATTAAAACCACAATGAAACATCACCTCGTGCCTGTCAGAATGGCTAGTATTAAGAAAATAAGAAGTAAGTTTTAGCAAGGACGTGGCGAAAAGGGAACCTTCGAGTGGTGAAGGGAACATGGCGAAAAGGGAACCTCCATCTACTGGTGGAGATGTCAATTGGTGCAGCTGCTGTGGAAAACATTACAGAGGTTCTCAAAAACATTAAAAATAGAAATACAATATGACCCAGTAATGCCACCAAAGGAAACAAAAACAGTAATTCAAAAAGATATATGCACCCCTATGTCTATTGCAGCATTATTTACAATAGTCAAGATACGGAAATAATCCAAATGTCCAACAACAGATGAATGGATAAAGGAGTGGTATACACATGCACAGAATATTATTCAGCCATAAAAAAGAATGAGACCTTGCCATGTGCAACAACATGGATGCACCTGGGAGGCACTACACTAAGTGAAATAAGTTAGTTAGGGAAAAACAAATACCGTATGATTTCATTTATATGTAGAATCTAAAAAACAAAACAAGCCAAAACAGCAGAAATAGACCCATAAACACACAAAAAAACTGGTGGTTGCCAGAGGGCAGGGGGGAGGGAGAGGGGCAAAATGGGATGGGAGAGGTAGGTACAGGCTTCCAGTTATGGAATGAATAAGTCACAGGGATAAAAGGTACAGCACAGGGAATACAGTTGGTGGTATTGTAATAGTGTTATATGGTGACAGATGGTAGCTACAACTTCTAGAGAGCATAGCATATAGAGTTGTCAAATCACTATGTTGTGTGCCTGAAACTAATATAACATTGTGTGTTAGCTATACCTCAATTTTTTAAAAGGGTAACAAAACGTAAATTGTAAATAAAAAACAAACCAGCTTGGGGCGCCTGGGTGGCGCAGTCGGTTAAGCGTCCGACTTCAGCCAGGTCACGATCTCGCGGTCCGTGAGTTCGAGCCCCGCGTCGGGCTCTGGGCTGACGGCTCAGAGCCTGGAGCCTGTTTCCGATTTGTGTCTCCCTCTCTCTCTGACCCTCCCCTGTTCATGCTCTGTCTCTCTCTGTCCCAAAAATAAATAAACGTTGAAAAAAAAAAAAAAAAAAAACCAGCTAAAATGTATTAAGCACATTGTAACGTTTTTACAATCATTCCCTGAAGTGATCCTCTCACAACAATCTTGTAAGGTAGCTACGTCATAAAACCTTTAAAGTGGTGGTCCCATTTTACAGATGAGAAAACTAACAAAATGAGTGTCACAAACATGAAACATGGCTTTGAAACCTCAATATAAACCCTGAAAACGGGACATGTGCTTTATGTCACTGAAAGATTAAGATATCTGAAAACTTCATGTAGAAATCACTGAACCAATGCCTCATTAACTTAGTTTCAACTTGAGTTCGGATTTGGGGCTGTCCCCACTCTCTCAAAATTCACCTTTCCTTGGGATCAACTCTGAGGATTCTTGGACAGGTTGCATTTTTAATATCACCTCTACTTTTGAACTTCAGCTCCTTGCTACTAACAGAATATTTCCTCTAATTCTGATTCTTGATATGCCCTCTGGGTTTAAGACTTGTGGGGGAGGGGAGTTGTACAAATGGATCCTCAGTTTTCTTTGAAGCAGAAGCAAACTGCCCAGAGTGTGTCCCAGTCTTGGATGCACTCCCTTTGGCCTTGCGAGCCTCCTTCTGAGTGCTGCAACGGAGCTGCTGGCAAAGCATAGCACAGCTGACATCTTGTGGGCATAAACAGTAATTACACCGTTCCACCTGGATTCCAAGATTCTGAACTTGGCTGTATTCTCCAAAACACAATAGGCTAGCACTTCATTTTTAAAGCAAAAGCCAAGTCGGTGTAACATTCTTAAATTTCTTCTGAAGCTTCATTTAGTCTTCTACCTCTCAATGCAAGTCTCGTGAAAAATAAATTTAATCATTTGAATGTTGAAAGAAAAAAATCACTTTCACGGACCTTTTTAATGATTTAAATATTGCTTCATAAAATACAAACAACTCAGTTCTATCCCTCAGCCTCTTTGCATATCTCCCTACATGTGTGGATCTGAAGATAAGGGGTAAAGAAAAAGCATTCTGTAACCATCCAACACACATTTACTAGGTGCTTACCATGTTCCACGCAACATGCTAGAACTGGGAGAGAAACATGATATAAGATGTGATTTCAAATCTCAGAATTCAATGCATATCAACCCATTTATCTTAAATAAGAACATTACCCAGTCGTGCATTACCAATTCATGTATGTCAGTCTCAACTTCTTTTTCCCAATATCATCTGGGCCCCGCCGGTAGTGTTATTATAGTAATGTAACGTATGTACTAAAACCGCTAAAAATCATATGCTACATGCCATATTTTCCCAAAAGTTCCCAGCTATTGTGATTTCCCCAATTTCCTTGATACATCTAAATATCGTTCTCTTTCTGAATTAAAGAGAAAAATAATTTCCTTCTCTCTCTTCTTTGGGGAGAGCACTAAATAATTTTTTAAACATTTTACCACTCTTTCCTCATACAAAAAGAACAAAGGTATAGTAAAAGTAGCAGATTTTCAAGCACAAAGGGCTGGGTTCAAATTCTGGCATGATACTGTGCACCACTGATGAAAATACTTTACCTGCCTGCTCTAGATTCTGTCACCTATAAAAAGGGAATAGCAAAGCCAAACTCACAGTCTTTATGAGCACAGAAGGATTACATTTAATAAATCTGTCAGACTACCACAGACACTACTATAAAGTACGCACAAAATGAATTCTTCTCCCCTATTATTTCTCCACAATTTCAGCCCTTTTATGTCAACAAAATTCTCATTGGTCATTACCGAAGCTAACGTAACACCACAGCTTCCACTTTTCAATGGGAAAAGCATTATCACTTAATGTAAAAAAAGCATACTCTATGTAGAGGCAGTCTTTATCTGGTGAAATAGCAACTCATATTTTTTATGGATTTATGGCTCACGCTGAACTGATATTTTTTTATGTAATTAGTTACCTTTAATTACTCAATGCCAAATTTATTTTAGCACCTCCATATGTGGCTCCAAAAAACATTAATTGTTCTACTCTGAGTCAGTTTCAGACAAGAAACATAGACTCCAATGATTTATAAGACTTGTTTCTATACCATCATATAATCATTAGGTGTAAGGAATTTTACTTAAAAGGTTCCCTGGATAAATCCCAGGCAAAATACCCCATGTATTCAAAACAAGCAATTTATAGTCTAATCAAGTTTATTTATCCTTCTAGACATGTTTTTATTCATATCTAATTAAATTTCTTATTTATGCAGCTCGACATAAAAAAAAAACATGTCAAATTCTTCACAGCAGTTCTTCAATGCTGAGAATTTTAAAGTCACCTTTCTCTTTTCTTTTCCAAGTTAAAATCATTCCAGCTCCTTTAATTTTTCTTCACAGAGCATACTTTAAGTTTTTCCTTGTTTTTTTTTTTTTCTGATTTACTTGGATTTCTTGACATTTTACTAATGTATAAAAGATTATAATTTCAGGGCGCCTGGGTGGCTCAGTTGGTTGAGCATCTGACTTCGGCTCAGGTCATGATCTCACGGTCCATGGGTTCAAGCCCCATGTCAGGCTCTGTGCTGACAGCTCAGAGCCTGGAACCTGCTTCCGATTCTGTGTCTCCCTCTCTCTCTGCCCCTCCCCTGCTCATGCTATGTCTGTCTCTGTCTCAAAAATAAATAAAAACATTAAAATATATATATATTATAATTTCTAGGCAAAGTAATAGAGAAGAAGCATAGTAGTAAAGAATCTTTTTCTCATCATGAGAACAAGCGATTAATTCTGTCCCAGTGAAATGCTCACAAGTTCATTAGGTAGATGTTTCCAGGAAATTAGATTCAAGACATTGGCACAAGAAACTTACGAGAATGTTGTATAAACCTTACAATCATACCTTTATTAAATCAGTAGTTAAAATTAATAAAGGAAGTACATTTGAGGCTAAGTCTATTCCATTTATTCACCAATATATTTTATTCACCAATATACATTTTACAAAAAAAACAGACAATATAAACAGAGAAAAAAGATATAATTCCTGTCCTTAGGACATTTGTGATGTCCTAGAAGAAAACCCACAGTTATAGGAAATTATGTACACTCAGGGAAAAGACACACAGAAAATTCAAAAATAACAATAAAAACTGAGTCTGTTATTTTTGGAAAAATAAAGAACAGTGGAATACTTAAAGTCAAACAAGATTATCCAAGTGCAAGCTTTCTAGAGTAAGCTCATTTTAAAGTGGGAAATTTTTAGAGGTTATCTAGTCTATATCCATCCCTTGTGTTTCATCATATTATGAGGGGGGAAATGCACTGATTTAAAAAGGCGGCGCTGATATTAAAATTATAAATCTTCTTGTTCATCAGTGCTTTCAAGATCAGTCAAATTGGTTTTCCTCCTCCCAAATGAAAAGATCTTCATCCTCAAATACGTAAAATATTTCTAATATATTTCTGTTGCTAATACTTAAAGGTGTCTCAACTTTGTAAAATAGGCAGGCTTGACCACGCATTTCAAAGAAATGATAGTTGATATTTTCTCTTACTACTTGGTTGAGATTTGTTCTTGAGTTCTGGAATCTGTTATGTAATAAGTTGTTATTCTCATCAACTACTTGAAAGATTTCATTCGTCTGACTGCTGGGGTCCTGTGTATTTGAATTCACAATATCTACAACCAACAATGATGGGTGCAAGAGGTTCACACAAAACGTTTTCTTTAAATATAACTGAAATTTCTTTAAATTATTTTCTTCCTCTAAGTCCAAGGAGCTAATTCTTTTTAATTTTCTTAATTTCCTTTTATCCATCAAGTCAAATGTATTATTAAAATAAAACCGATTAAAGGTATCATCAATGGCATTATCAATAAATGCTTTTCTACCACTTGCTTTATCGTTCTTATCTCTAAACACGGTTTTGTTCGACTGTAGCAAATATGGGTACATTTTCATCCACAAATGGAGACCCAGGAAATTTTCAATATCAGAATCTTTGCAATATGCAAATCCTCGGTCTTCTTCATTTATAGGTTGTATGGTAACAGTTAGTATTGGGCAATGCTGACCACAAAGAGCATAGAGTTTATCCAGAGAGTCCCCTTCCTGAAGTGCACCATGAATTACATTATTACCAGGCAACGGTTGGTTTTTAATAGTATCATCAGAGACAGGATGGACTTTGCTACCAGCTGACGTGAAGACCTGAGTGACTGATGTACATACTCTTTCTGACTTATGACTAGCTTTCTCCTCTGCATGATCATTGGGCATTCTCTCCTTGGCACAAGTTCTATTTTGAACATCTAGCAAATCCTCACAAAAAGGCTCAGAGTCACTACAATGAGGCATGTTGAAATAACTGCATTTCAGTTCAAGGGGCTGAGTCAGTTCCTCCAATTCTGAAGAGGATAGCTCAGCCATGTTTGGTCCTGGGGCCAAACTTCCAAAATGTGAATATGGTACATCAGTGCTGTTATTAAGTAGAGTATCCACTGATGTGGTGTCTGCATTGCCACATAAGCCAGAATTTTCAGGAGATGATACTCTCAACAAATGATTTTCTTTCAGAAGCCACTTGCCTTTATCAATCAGTACTGCTTCCTCCAGATCTCTGACAAGTCTGTGATGATCATTTTGTGTTGTACCACGTCCTACAATGTCTCCCCCATGATAATTGGCCCTCACACCATTAAAGTCACATTTATGTTGGCCTTCTTCTGGAAATTTCTGCAACACAGATGAAATGCTAGATACCTGTTGAGAAGAGCCAAATGACTGACCTTCAGAATCATAAAGACCTACTTTCCTAGAACACTGAAATTCCATAGAATTATAAGGACAAACCTGAGATCTGTGTGTAGACCCAGGAAAAAAAGATGGTTTAATAATCTCCCCTTTAGCATAAAGTTTTTCAATTGTTCTTTTAACAAACCCTTTATTGTATTCTTTCTCTTGGGCAATCTCCTCACAACTGCCATTGGGGCCATGGCTGGATGGCTGTTCATTCTCACTGTCCTGTCTAAAGTCTGACCAATCAGAAGTCACTGGTCTTGTGAAGCAATTTTTAAAATCAAGAGAGGACTCTGAATAACTTCCAATTTCCATGCTTCTCACCATCATTTTTACTCTCATTTTCGTTTCTCCTTCACTGAGTTCCTTTTCACTATTTTGCTTAGAATCATAGCAAAAAACTAAAGATGGTGGTGTTTCCAGCCTCCTACTGACTGTCTCACCAATCACACCACTTCTTTTTTCTTCTCCTGTAATGTTCCTGCTAGAGACTTCCACCAATTCCAAATTTTTACTAGCCTCGAATTCTTTTTGGATCAACTCTTCAGTGGCCTGTTCTTCTGCATGTATCTTTGTGTTAAAGATATCAGCGTCTGGGTTTTCTAATTCTTCAAAAGATTCCAATTCTGAAATGCTTCTTTCACTGGATGTCAAGCTATTGGTTATTGAGCCTGGTTCTTCAGACGTCTTTGAGTCTTCCTTATCGGAGGACGCATATGCATTTCGACCCTGAAATTTCTTCAATGAATAATTTTTAAATTCAGCCAGAGAGCTATGTTCCTCATCAAATTCTGGTTCGGTTTCATTTAGGGGAAAGCCACAGTGGCTTAATTTGCTGATATTTTGGTGTGACACCAATGTATTAAAGCCATGTTTACACCCAGGGTCTGCCAAAATAGTTAGGTCTTTCTGAACTTCATCGACTCTTTCTAATTCTTCAGTCAATTCCAAATTATCAGTACATGTGTTTTCTTTGGACTTTAAAAAGTCATTGGTATTGTTGTCTTTTTGGGGAATGTAGGCCTCATCAATTGGGCAAGCTGCTTCATAAACACAGTTTTCCCCATAAGCACAAGCCTTATCAGAAGACAGAGCATGAGTAAGTGAACAGCCCTTTCCTAGGAGACAAGCCTTATTCATGGAGGTCTGATCTACGGTATGGCCATCAATAGGTGAAAAAACGTCACTGAGGTTACAAGCCTCTTTTGGAGGATAAGACTTATTCCCAGTGCACATCTCACATGTAGAGTAAGTCACCTCTGAAACACAGACTTCAGAGGCATGGTCCTCACTGGCAGAGTAGCCTGCATCTATAGAGGAGAGTTTCTGTGTTTTTTCATTCTCAGTGCACTCAGAAACTCTCTGAATGTTGGGTGTGGAACAATTTGCAGGAAGTCCTATTGGAACCGTATCTTGTTCTTTCTCAGCAAGTCCAAGGTGATTTGTGGTGGCCTCCACTAAACTGGCAACAGCAGCCTCCAAGTCATCAGCTTCCTCTGTGATGGCAGTATGCTTTAGGACTTCTAATAATGCAAGTATTTCTGAAGTTCTGGTGGTAGTCTTGTGAGCATCACTTTGGCAGAAGCTATTTATACTTCCCTTTAAGGTTAGCACCAGAAGCCAAGCTAGAAGGACATTGGTATATGACTTAGATATTGGGGAAGGAAAGGGAGTATCTGTAAGTGAACCTGGCATTTGAATAACTCCATTCTGAGTCTTAGGAATACTAGGAAGTAAAGCTTGCAGTTGGCGAAGCAACAGGACTGGTAAGAGGTCTTTTGAAGTGTCTTCTACAAGATCTACTTGAATAGCAGCCTCCACACTGTGTCTTTTTGTAGCTAGGTTTATTTCTTGGTAAACAAGGCTTACCTCTGGTCCTAAGTTTTTAGCACATACCTGGATTTTAGTATTATGATCATCAATAGCTGACTGTGACACAGCACAATTTTCATTCAAGGGAAGTAAGTAAGCATCATTCAGAGATTCAACCTGGCTGTCACAGAGATCTTCAGTAAGTTCTTCACTGGTATCTTTGTCAAAAGATTTACCTATTTTTTTACCTAGAGTATTTCCTGCCAAACCAGCATTTTTACTTACATGTTTATTACTTTCCCTAACAGAATTATTTCCTTTTCCAGAACTTGAGTGGGAATCAGTTTCTGCAAAACTACCATTGTTACAACTTACCACACTCCTTTCCTTTTTGCGTACTGGAGCTAATTTTCTAGGTTGCGAGGTTGGATGTGGATTTATGTTCTGCAACCATCTCTGTATATAATTTTGAACTGAATGATGGCTAAAATCCTCAGGAGAAACAGCTTTTTTCAAAGAAGCTAAGGAATTTGCCCTGGTTGTAACATGTTGTTTACTTATAGTAGTACTTAATTTCAACTTATCTCCTTTTTGTTTTTTCTGAGTTTTCAAAGTTATGTGTGAATTATTAACTTTTGAAACTACACTTCTCTTTGTCCTTCCTCTCAAATACCAAGATGCTACTTCTGCTTGAGCCTGTGGTCCACAAAAAGCATTGGGGTTTTGCTCAAGGAAGTTAAACACATGAAATAAATTTTGATCTCCAAAACTATTTTTGCAACACCTAAAGTCATTATAGGGAAATACTTTATCTCCTTGACCAATTTCATTTTTTGCAGGTCTTCCTAAACTTACTTTATTTAGTGGTCTGGATTTTCTTTTGGCTAAAAGTCCTTGAACTTTCGTAGGATTCTGTACGTGGATATTCTTGGGATTCACAGGACTGAGATCACTTTTGGAACAAGAATAATTTGATTCTATTACCATATCACTTGCATGGAGATCTTCCTTACAAAGTATTCCTCTTTTAAGGGAACCATGTGAATCCTTTAATCTGATTTCCTGTGCAATTCTACCTCCTTTGTTTATTCTCTTACTAAGAATTGCTTTGGTTGCAACCTTCCCATCCTGATGCCTGGAGTTTATCACTTGTTGCTGACATTTCATCTTCTTTTTGCTGGCAGCAGATGATGAAATCTGCTTTTCATTTGCTGGAAATTTTGTTAAATCACGCTGAGCACATTCATTAATTAGTCTGTCAATTCTTGTGGTGACAGTGGAGGACCCTACTGAAGCTGGGGTCTCAAAAATAGTTATGTCAGTTCCAGAGTCATTACTTAAAGAATGAGTTGTATCTGCTAAAACAGGACCGAATCTATCACTGGTGTTACCATAAGGTCTTAAGCTTTTGATACTAGTTTTGTTGTCTGATGTTACACTATTAACTATACCTTCCTCCACAACTGAATGTTCCGATGCAGCCTGTGGCAAGCCATTACTATGAGACATCTCTAACACCTTTTCACTTGTAATTTCTACAACATCAGCATGTACTGCACCTGACTTGAGCAGTCTGCTTTCCTTTTTCCTTTCTAAAGATGCCTCTATCTTCTCATTGTTATCGATATGAACAACCACTGGTTTGTTAGATACTGATGACATTTTACTGCAGGAATGTGTAAACATGTGATACTCAGATTTGTTTTCCCCGTCTTCCCTTTCTTCACTATAGGAAAACTGTCCAATCATTTCCTCTTGAACTTCAGTTTCAGATACCAAGGTCACACGCCCCTTCACAGATTTCTTTTGTCTCACCCTCCTTGGCCCAGGTGTAGGTGGCCGATAAAAATGATGCTTCGCTTGATCCTGAGTTTCCTGGAGGGTGTTTGTGTCCATAGCAGCATTCTCCCAACTAGCAGATGTGCAAGTTTCAGCCTCTAGAGCTGTCGTTTGAGTGTTTATCTCCTCAGCCAAACTGCCCTCTTGATCATGGCCTTTCCTCAGAGATGAGACATCTGCAGACAATGAGCATGCTGCAATCTTTAAACCAGAGGAACAATCATCTGTTCTTCCTGGAAAACTGCCTACTTCACTCTTTTCATCATTATTAGAAAGACCAGCTCTACTGACAGTGGTCCATTTTATGGTTTCCTCCTCTTTTATCTTAAATCGAACTTTCATCTCAACTATCATGGTGCCATCTTGATTAAAAACAATTGATTTCTCAATATCATCTTCAGAAGGATATATCAATAAATTCTGAGAATCTTTTTTTTCTAAGGCCAAGTAATTTTCAGAAGCAAAAGAATGGTCTGAGTAGCAATCACTACTATGCATTTTGTTGGAAGAAACAGAATAAATCTGGGACTTTGGGCTTGAAGGCACATGTGTGCTCACTTTCAAGATTTTGAGAGTAAAAAATGCCCCACATCAAAGTGTAGAAGATAGAGAAGTTATAAATATCCAATAGAAGAGGCAGCAAAGAAAGAAAAGAAAAAAATAATTAGTATAAAAAATACCACATTTTCTAAATTTTATAGTAAGATGTTATTAGCAGGTTTCTCACTTCTATGTATTCATTTGTTATTTGAATTCGAAGTCACTGTAATATCTGGTGCATCTCTACAAGCTACTTTTAAAACGAGAACCTTTAGGGGTGTCTAGATGGCTCAGTCAGTTAAGCATCCAACTCTTGGTTCAGCTCAGGTCATGGTCTCATGGTTTGTGAGTTCGAGCCCCATATCAGGCTCCATGCTGGCAGTGTGGAGACTTTTGGGGATTCTCTCTCTCCTCTCTCTCTGCCCATCCTCCACTTGTATGCTTTCTTTCTCTCTCTCTCTCTCTTTCTCTCTCTCAAAAATAAATGAACTTTAAATAAAAATTTTAAAAAAGAAAATCTATAATCCTACTAAAATAACAAGATTCACAGAATTTTAACTTTAATTAGTTTAATTCGGCAATTTTAATAAGTATAAAGTAGAAATTGCTAAATATTCTAACAACAAAAAAAAGATTTTTGTGGGATTCTGTTTTGTTGTTTTGTTTACCAGTACTAAAATTGGAGTCTAACGAAGTGCTGCTTACCAATGCAAACAAAGCAAGTAAAAAGTTACAGTCATATTTATTTTCCTGTCTTTGTATTTCCAAGAGAGGCACTATAGCATTATGAAAGCTAAAACATTTTTAGACTTTATTTAAAAGTCAGGATTAATCAGGGCACCTAGGTGGTTCAGTCAGTCAAGCATCTGACTTTGGCACCTGACTTTTGGTTCTCACAGTTCATGAGTTCGAGCGCTGCATTTGGGCTCTGTGCTGACAGCTCTCTGCCTCCTCTCTCTCTGCCCCTCCCCATTTACATACAGACTCTCTCTCTCTGTCTCTCAAAAATAAACAAATAAATAAATGTCAAGACTAATCAAGTAATAATTATTAATTTAGCATTCCCTTTGTATAACTAGTGCATTGATTTGATATAGGGCACAAAAGAGAATAGAGATAGACAAAGATCCAGATATCTGGTTATATTTTTAATGTGCATCCTAAAGACAACTTTGGTACTCATGCTTCTTAAACTCAATCAAATTCTTATAAGCAGGTTGCATACATTTGCATATTCTTGGCATCAATTAAATACCTTTAACATTTCAGAGTATAAACCTAAAATATGTTCTCCAATTTTTGGTATACATTTACCAAAATTGCAAATAAAAACTTTACAGCTTTTTAAAATAAAATTTAACAAAACCCTTAGATTCCCTAACACCATCAAAAACCATATTCAGCAACCTGTGTCAAACACAAAATAATGAAATCATTTTAGTAAAATGAGCACAGTGAAATAGTACTACCATATGCTTAACAGACAACTGGCAGCTAATGCCTACAAAATAGAAACATTAATAGAAATCTATTGAGTTTATCCCTAATAGATGAGTTTCACCCATGTTAGCAATAAGTAGAGGGATTAATACTACTTAAAGAGTGTATTATTCAGTGCCTACATAAAACCCAAAATTTAAGTATAAATGGCACTCGGTTCCTTAGCAAAAGAGCTAAAAAAAACTGTGCACAATGAATAATGAGATTAAAATATTGAGCACAATGAATAATACAATTAGCCACACCTTCATGAGAATTTATAGCCCATCCCACACTCAGGTATCAATAAACCCTCCTCTCCCCTACCCAAAGGATAATGCGATATTGTGTAGCATTTCCTAAGGAATTGTCAACCTGGATTATTATTAACCAGCGTGAATTGACTATGTGAAATTTTTTTAATAAATAAAAAATGGATCCGAGGCCTGTAATTTTTACTGTAATAACTTCAGAAAGTAGACTTCATATGTAGTTAGAGACTTTTGAAAATACACTCAACTAACCTGCTGAGCTCAGCTATGATGCCACATAGTATTATTTGCAAAAATCTCTACAACAACCAGAGATGTCACTTCTACAAATTCCATAGAATTCCTCTCCAAATCAAGAAAGGCTGCCATTTTTATTCTTTATCTAGGTATCAAATGCCCACCCCCCCCACCAAATAAAGCATACCTCATCAATTTAAACAAATATATCATTGATCGATTTGGGAAAATCTAAAAAAGAATCATACAATCTCTATGACTCTTTCCAACTATTCATATGACCAATTCCAGTTTAGAATGTTTTTGACCCCCTCATTTTCTCTCACGTGATGAAGGAAATTGGCCACTTAAGCATGGATTTTTTTTAATATTGTGGCTAAAACACACACACACACACACACACACACACACACACACACACACACTTCAGGGCTAAAAATAAGGGCTACATATTTAAGTGACTTACTCTTTCTTCTTTCTGACCTAGCAGTTCCCTTGGTATACACATGATGAGAGGCCCCTGGTAATCTTGAAGAAAGCAAATACTTCTGGATGTCATAATTTCCAGGTTTAAACGGCTCCCTTCCTGCTGCCACCACAGCTCCAGAGCTCAGGATCACAGCCTGGAGACTGGGAACCTAGAAGAAACCAGAGTTAAGGTCCTTACATGAGCAACATGAAATTTTGTTCTTTTCATATGGTCATTTTCTAGCAGAAGGGATGAATTCAACAGCCTTTAGGGCTTGAAAGAGATAATCACCAAGCATTCCTTAGGCATCAATACTGTATACAAAGTTACCGAGTATCAAGGTGAAGGTGGTTAAATCAACATCCTACTGAGCCAGCATACTAGCTGAAGATATCGGTCTTCTGGTCTTCTGCTATAACTAAAGATTTTTATTTATTTTAATTTTTTTTTTTATTTTTTAAGTTTATTTATTTACCTTGAGAGAGAGAGAGCAGAGGAGAGGCTGAGAGAGGTAAGAAGAGAACGAGAACCCCAAGCAGGCTCCACCCTGCAGTACAGAGCCTGATGTGGGTGGGGCTCACTCACAAAACCGTGAGATCGCGACCTGAGTTGAAACCAAGAGTCAGAAGCTTAACCCACTGAGCCACCCAGGCGCCCCACCAAAGAAACCTTTCAAAGGTATGCAGTACTGCCTCTGCATTCCCCACCAAACTATCCAGCTGCAGCCAAAGGTCTTCCTTGAGCCAGCTGAGAAAAGGGCCTGGGGAACATGCTGTCAGCTGCAGGTGAAATGCAGCGATTTCAGATTTCAATCTGAAATGCAGTGATTCGGATTCCGACCAGAGAACGACGGGGCCACCCACCCAGGTGAGCCCCCGCCACCCCACGAGGATGGGAATACACACACACAGGCACAAGAAGCCTCCCTTCTCCAGGGCCTCCTTCCACGTCCCACACGGCGGGAGCTCAGACGTGAGAAGCACCTGAACACTCACCCTCCTTCCGTCCGTGGCGTACAGCTTGGTCACCGGGAACCGCATGACCTCCATCAAGTGCTGCAGGAAGGCCTGGAAGCTCTGGGTAACCCTTCGGTTCAGAACGACCGTGCGCCTCGTCTTCGGGTCGCCATTTTTAAAGACCACGAGCCTCCGCGGCGCGCGTAGCATGCCGGGAGCGGCGGCGGCGGGCGCCGTGGGTGGGGAGCTGTGCGCATGCGTGCTGATGGCCCGGCTGCTGTACCAGGGTCGCGGGCGCCGGCGGGCCTTATCGAGGTCCACCGGCTGCACCTTCCTCCGGTGGGAGCACAGGTACGATTCGCCGTCCTCCAGCTCCTCCAGGCGTGTGATGCTGTGCCTTCCCCGAGGGGTGCTGATGTTCCTCACCCCGAAAGGTAAGGGCACCTTCCTTGACAGGTTATCCAGCAAAGCATCAAATGTCTTAAAGGAACGAGGGTTGACCACCACCCTGACCCCACCGAATTGCGGGTCTCCGCTTTTGTAGAAGCTGATCTTTTTGGCCACAACAGGATGCATGACGCTCAAATGGCGAGGAGAAGGACCTTGACCTTCAGAAGAGGTTGGATGAATCACGGAATAACTAGTGGAAGAAGTTTCGCTCATTTTGGCCGAGACCTCGAAAGGGAAAAAATTATTCATCTCGACAGTGACAACACCATAAACAATACATGATAATTCAAATGTAATCTAATTATAGTTGTAGGTATCTAGGCTGTTCCTAGGATTTCATGAATCCATGTATTGATTCATTATTCATTATTATTTTGCCTATTTTGAATGATAACTTGTAAGGGGCTTACAATAAAAAGACACAAGTAAAACAGTTAAATAAGGATATGTGTAATTTAAAGATGAAAACAATCTAAAGACACCAATAGGGGTGTCTTTAAATAAATTATATATACAGCCATGCAATGGACAGCTGTATAACCATTAAAAATGACTTTATGTTTATTGGCATAAAAAATGATCATAATTTATTACTAAGTGAAAAAGCTGTTTATAAAATATATGTGCCATGCCATTTCCAGTGTGTGTGTGTGTGTGTGTGTGTGTGTGTGTGTATGTGTGCACACACACATACACACACACACACATATATGTATTTGTTATACGATAGATAGATGTATTTAGGGTTTTTTTCCTTGACTGCCAGGAAAAAGGGGGAGACAGGAAAAGTTTATCAAGCTCAAATTATTGCATACAACCAGATAAGTTCACCTAGAGGAAAATGTTTCTTGACATTAAATTCTAGAAGAAATGAATCATGTGAATCCTTAAATGGGGGCCATTTTAAGATAATGTAAAATGTTTCCATTACAGATATAAAAAATGCAGGGAAAATATCTAACATACCATTAATCTACTTTTGGAAACTCTGCACTAAACAAATATTTCTTACCACAAGGCAGCTTTGCTATGAGTTGCTAAAAATGATGCAATCTAGGGGCTGCTCCCATCGGTGGTTCTAAAATTAAAACTTTAGGAGGGAATTTAAAAGCCCTTTTCAGCCAGTCACTGAGGTTTTTGTCTCTACTTTCCAAGTGAAGCCAGAGTCTGACTGACCGTTGAGCAGCTCAGGGAAGGGTGTATCTGTTTCTGGGTTCATTTCTCATTTGTCACACTGTTTGTGTGACTGTTTTCTGTTGTTTTAGTGTTTGTTTATTTCTGAGACAGAGAGAGACAGAGCATGAGTTGGGGTAGGGGCAGGGAGAAGGGGAGACACAGAATCTGAGGCAGGCTCCAGGCTCTGAGCTGTCAGCACAGATGCCCGACGCTGGGCTCGAACTCACGAACTGTGAGATCGTGACCTGAGCCGAAGTCAGACGCTTAACCGACTGAGCCACCCATGCGCCCCTCTTTTCTGTTGTTTAAATCAATGTAATTATTAGTATCTTTTGACAGGCCTGCAGCCGTAAAGACAAATTGAACAAACTAAATATAAGTGGTCAGTATTACAGAGATGAAAAAGGCATGTTTGTCTTTATAAATCAGCTATAAATTTGACCCCAAATCACCTACTTAAATGTTTGCAAACTGTTGTCTGATTCTTCACATATCCCCAGGACGACTTACAAATTTTATTGATGTGTTATTTAGGAAAATAAACTCCGAGATCAGCCTGGAAGTTACAGATGTGCCCCCTACTCCCTCCCTAAGCAGTTTACAGTAATTATAGTACTTAAGACAATGAAGGATGTAGCAGGCATGTGCTCCCAGAGCTGGAGAATCCACCTTTGCGATGGAGTCAGCAAAACTGCACCTCTTTTTATCCTCAGCTGATAAACTGTGCACTGACCTTGGGGTGCTACTTAATCTCCATGCCCTCACTAACTATCAGAGATAAATTCTTTCCGTATTTAAATAAAAGATTTCAGAATTCTGCCTCCAGTAACTTTTTAGGTTGGTGTACTTACATACTCATTTTAAAATAGTTTACATTAATAGTGTTTGAAACACATTTTCCACTTAATTTTGGAAAATTGTATTTATCTGTAAGTGTATAGGGAGATTTTTTTTTTTTTTTTTTAGCGTTTATTTATTTTTGAGAGAGACAGAGTGCGAGTGAGGGAGGGGCAGAGAGAGAGGCAGACACAGAATCTGAAGCAGGCTCCAGGCTCTGAGCTGTCAGCATAGAGCCTGATGCAGGGCTCGAACTCAAGAACCTCGAGATCATGACCTGAGCTGAAGTCTCAGACACTTAACCGATGGAGCCACCCAGGCGCCCCATAGTGAGACTTTTAACTGCAATAGTCTTCTGCCTGGTTTGCACTACTTGGAGAACTGTTGACCTGATAATCAAGTTAGGACACCATTATGTAAGCTGATAGGCTAAGGGGGTTGTTTTGGGGTGGCTTTGGTTTTTGTTTCCTTCTGTTTTGTTTTGTTTTGTGGCTGAAATTAAAAAACGGAGATTTTGTGCTGGCACCAGGAAGGAGAACAGAGAACATGAGGACAGTTGGAGGGAAAAGGTGGCCCCCACTGTGCTACCCTACTGCTGCCCAACCCTGAGCACTGGTTTTAAACCTGATGCATGAAGGGAAGAAGCTGAGGGTACCATGTCCTGTGAAAATGCCATATGCCCAGGAGCGAATGAGCACTTATAGAAAAAGAACCTGTAGCAGGATGGCTGCTAGGCTTCTTGAGGAGGAGACTGTAGGAAAAACAAATAAAATATAAATCCAGATGGTCCTCATTGCACGTAAGAGGATTTCTCGGGATGCCTAGAAGTCAGCGGGGAAGTTTTGTAATGGGGAGATTTTGTATACATGCAGGGGAGGTTTAAGAGTCTATGGGGCGCCTGGGTGGTGCAGTCGGTTAAGCGTCCGACTTCAGCCAGGTCACGATCTCGCGGTCCGGGAGTTCGAGCCCCGCGTCAGGCTCTGGGCTGATGGCTCGGAGCCTGGAGCCTGTTTCCGATTCTGTGTCTCCCTCTCTCTCTCTGCCCCTCCCCCGTTCATGCTCTGTCTCTCTCTGTCCCAAAAATAAATAAACGTTGAAAAAAAAAATTTTTTTTTAAAAAAAAAGAGTCTACAGTAAGGTGGGCATTGTGTGTGTAACACAGAACATGATAAAGATTCAGTGTTATTGAATTAAAAATCTGTGGGCATATAGTGCACAGCATTATCATTATTGGAGAAGAAAGTACAAGCCAGATTCCTTCCAGAGGAAATGTCTCAGCCTCTGCCTTGACATAATCCTATGTATCTTCTACAATTTCCCTGAGAAATTCACAGGGAAATGACCAGCACAATAAAGGAGGGGCAGGGCGTCATGAGAATATGAAGAAGGGATCGGTAGCCCAGCCTGTGGGAGTGGCACTGAGGGCGGGAAGGAATGGCAGCTTCCACAGGAGAGCCTGTGTGAAGCTGAGATGCCAGAGGCAGCGTGGCGGAGATGCCCTGCGGGAAGATGACAGGGATCAGTGCCGCTTCCGCCAAAGACACGGGTGCACCTTTTTAAAAAAAAAAAAAAAAAAATCTTTTTAATGTTTATTTATTTTTGAGAGAGAGAGAGAGAGAGCACAAGTTGTGGAAGGACAGAGAGAGAGGGTGACACAGAATCCGAAGCAGGCTCCAGGCTTTGAGCGGGGCTCAAACCCGTGAACCGGGAGATCACGACCCTGGGCCGACGTTGGATGCTCAACTGACTGAGCCACCTAGGTGTCCCAAATGTGCACCTTTCTTAATCAGCCTTAAAAACCAATCAGAATGTGAATGAACATTTTAAAATATTCCTTTCTATACTTGTTAAATGGTAAGGTTTATTCTATGCCCACTGAAGTCGGGATAAGGCAGTAATATACTTAGGGGATATCTGGAAACAAAGTAGCCTGAAGCGGTCTGATTCTTCTCCCAGCAGGTTAGGCCAGTGCAAAGATGTACCAAGAGGAAAGTAGATCCCTACTTTCCTAGAGGACCTGGCTAACAAAATCTCCTCCCTGCAGTCCACGTGATAGTGCAACGGGCTTCCAGTGGCTCAACAGCCTGCTGCTAATATCTTCCCCTCCGCTCTGTGTTCTCTTCGTTGCCAAAAGTCAGACTGTGGAATGATCGTGAATACTTGTATTGCTTTTTAAGATCAAGCAGACGTTTTCAACACCTTTAGGTTCACTGGGCTCACCCATGGTTATGGCCTCCCTGCGCCGTCATTGCTCTCAATATCTGTACTGCCCAGAGCTAAATAGTTGCTCTACCAAGAGGGCTGTGCCTGCCCCCACCACCATTCACTTGATAAAGCAAATTAGAGACCTATAAGCTGTACGTGTGTCACTTCACTAATTATATCTTAAATTTAATGTACAACACGCTAGGAATTCAGGCAATTCAGTAAGAAGAATGAAGTAGACAACAAAATAAGAATATTAGTATAGTCATACGGTCAGTTCTGTGGCAATTCAGAGATTTGACATTACATGAAAAATTAGTTCATTACACAGATTATCATAATTCCGTGAGGTGGGGTTGGGGGTGGGAGTTCAAAAAGGAAATACACCAATTATCCCCTATGGTGATCATAAGCATTGGTGAATTAAAAGTAACTTCCTTCTTTAATGGATTGCACAGATTCCTCCAATGAGTAAAGAGTGCCTTTGTAATCAGAAAAAAAACAAAGAACAAAACTCTACCCCCGCTTGAATATACTAGACTTTCTTGATTTCCTGACACTGAAGTTCCCTCCTACTTCAATATCGGCATATTGTGAAGGTTTCTGGCATGTTTGGATAAAAACTAATGATTATTAGCAAGATTGATTCCTTTTTTCTAACGGTTAAAGATGGAACACATATGTAGTCTAGATATAAGATGGAAAATAAAATACAACTAGCTAAACACAGATTGTTTTCAAAATAAAGATGCAAATAGTTTTGTACTTACCAGAACTTGAAGCTTCCCTTTTAAAGAAAAAAATGTCTTAAGTTGTTTGTATAATTCATGTAAGGTTACTGGATAGGTAACCTGCTCATTTCGTGCAAGGAAACTAATGTCTTTGGATTTATTCTTAGTGTATCCACTCAGGGATTGAGTACAGCCAATTAATTTAATCCAAGGTGATGCTAATCACCAGACAGAATTTACCTTAAGGGGACCACAGCCAGAAACAAACTAGTTCCTAGTGTGCGGCACAGCTCTGAAGTCTTCCTAATTAAGAGTTTTTCTGGCAGTGTCTTGCTTACCCAGTCTCATTCTCAGGAGAAGATCGCCAATTCATAAGCTTTTCTGTCTCAGACAGCCTTCAGTTCCCATTTATTTATGTTAAAGAGAAAAGGCTGTTATGCTGCTAAAAATGAAGTCGTTTGACATTTTATCATTCTTTGATAAGTATTCCAAGTCAGTGTTGGCTCATGGTAGTCATTTAAGCATTCCTGTTTATCACTGCATCAATGTAGTTCTAATGAAAATGGCTGTGTGAACAATTTGGCTACTCAGCCTAACACAAGACAAATAAGAGAGGCACCACTCAAAGTGATTTTATGCTTCTGCATACACAGCACTCTTCTGCTTTGCATAATCATGATGGGATTTGAGCAAGTTGCAAGACTTTGTCACACATGAGGTCCCCAAATGCACCTGCTGCCTCTAATGGCTACCTGTAGTCTAATCTGATTTGAAGATACCTCACCTAATCAGATTTCTTTCCAAGCTTCCCGCCTCTGCTCTGAACCACAAAAACAAGGTAAGCAGTCCTCCAGGAAAAAAGGATCAGGTTCAAACATGTGCTCTCGAATGTTGTCTCCAAACAGATCACAAAAGGAAAAAGATTATGAAATGGCACGCTCTGCCTGGTAAATACTGACTTCATAAGAAGTCAGCTATTAAAAAGTAAAAAAGAGTAAGGGAGGGAGGAGAAAGAGAGAGTCACCAAGTGAAGGAAGGAAAGATGGAGGGAGGGAAGGAAAGAAGTTGGGAGGGAGGGGTAGATACGAGAAACGATAATGTCTAACTTTGATACAAGCGTCCATTTATAATCATCACTATTCACACAAAGACATGCCTATTGACTCAATAAAGAAATTTATGTTTACAGGGTAGAAATAGGCATGGATGGCATCATTACTAGCTCCAAATTGAAGTGCACATTTACAAAGTTTAGCGTTAGATATAACCAGCCCTGAAATAGTTAGACTAATGAGGCATTTCTGTTGACATTATTTTGAATCCTATAACCCACATCTGAGAAACAATTCACATCCATCGGTTCTAATGAACAATGAAAAAATGTCAACTAAAGAACTTCTTCTGGGCACTTTTAGGAAAAGTAGAATGTCATGCATCAGCACAAAGGAGCTCTCCTTTTCTAAGCATCTCCCATGGCACATGCCGCATTCCCACGACTCCAGTTGGGAAGAGGGACTAAGTGCACCTGTTGCCCAATCGTGCCACCGTGCTCTTTCCCATGGCACTTGTCTCTGGCAGACACCAGTGTGGAAAGTCTACATCATTCTTCCTCAAGCTTGAAGTTGCAAATGAATCCCCTGGGGATGTTGCTAAACCGTCGCATCTGACTCAGTAGGTCTGGGGTGGGACCCTCGAGTCTGCATTTCTGATCCGCTGACGCCGGTGGCTGCTGGCATTCCACCACACTTTGATTATAAGGAGTCTAAGAAATGCCAGAAGCCTCTATGACACAGCTCACGTTAAGGTTCTTCCCTGCTAATGGCTTCAGTGGCCATGATATCTGAGGTGACCTGTCTGACATACGTGGACTCCGTTCCATTCTACGTGGTCACCACTGGCAGAGAAGCCAGATCCCAGGGACCGCAGTCCACAGTGGTTGAGCATACGTGCTTTGAAGTTAGTCAGACTTCAGTTCACCTCCTGTCTCCTCCTTCCCCCTAGCTTTGTGGTCTCAGGCCATTGACTTAGTTTCTCCTCCGCCTGTTTCCTGGCCATGAAATGTGAGGAAATCCCTTATAGGCTCATCCTGAGGATTAACTAGGATAATACATGTGTTTGGCAGAGAGTGCCTAAATGTCCTAATAATTAATGGAAATTATTTTTTCCATGTTAATCTTTTTAAACACTCTCACGGTCCTTGCAGCCTTTGCTCAAACACCCCACACCCTGCCCCGCCACCCCATTTATGATCTGACCAGCTTACCTGGTCACAAAGACATGCCTATTGACTCAATAAAGAAATGGATGGCATCATTTCTGACTCTGGATTGAATTATTTGATGCTTCTTAAACGTGGCTCAAACTTTTGGGCCTACTGTTTCTTTCACTTGGAATGCCTTCTCGTAGCCCAAACTCCCTGCCCTCCATCAACATCCACCTTTGCCTCTCTTCCTCCAACACTCAGTTCACCTCAGAAACCTCTCATGAACCCCTTGCTTTCCCACTACGTGAACATTCCCTGCTGAAATAGATACCCTCCACTGTAATCTCTTATTCGTAAAAATACACACTCTTGCACATTTCATACTGCCCCACAACTGGTGATTTCTTAGTAAGCTCATTAAGCACCAGAAGTGCAACTTATCTATCGCCTCAGAATTTCCAGAAATAACTCAGTGCCTTGTACATGGTAGACAATCGATAAATGTCTACTAAAGGAATGCTCCTCTGCTTGTGTTTAATACAGTTGGTTATAGAGAGAGCGATGCCTGAAGAACCCTCCTTCATCTTAACTGCACGAATTTACCTCTCCAGGCAGGCCCAACGAACCCAGGGCAGATACCAGATTTAATCAGGATGCATCATCATTTTGTACAGTTAGCATGTAACACACCCTCTGTCATTTCCATCGAACCCAAATGGAAGTCTGAGTATGGTCCATTCTGATGAAGTTACGTTGCTGGATGTCGAACCTGAGAGGTCTCTGTCTTGGAAACCATCCCTCACATCAAACGTCTCCTGGACTATGACACTGGCATCTGTCTTAGGCAACCTGTCTTCTCAGGCTGCTGTAACAGGATACCACAAACCGGGTGGCTTGAACAACAGACATTGATTTCTCACCGTTCTGGAAACTGGGAAGTCCAAGGTCAAAGTACCAGTCAGTCTGGTTGCCGGCGAGGCCCTCTTCCTGGTTTGCAGACAGCCAGCTTCTTACTGTGTCCTCACACAGCTAGAGGGCAGGGAGAGTGCAAGTGCTCATGCTTACCTGAGTGAGAGAGCTCTCCCGTGTCTTTTCTTAGAAGGGCACTAATCCCTATGAGGGTCCCACCCTCATGACCTGATTACTTCCCAAGGGCCCCATCTCCAAATTGCATCACGTTGCAGGGTTAGGGCTTCAAGACACAAATTTTGGAGGCGCATAATTCAGCCCACAGCAGCACTGCCCTGCAGACTTGGGGTTTGTCACACAACTTCCCTCATGTATTTGTTCATTCATTAATTCTACAGACATTTAATGCACACGTTGTGCACACACAGCAACGAATGCAACAGAAAACATCTCTGCTTTCGTGGAGTGTATGTTATCCAGCGGAAACGAATCGTAAACAAACAAGTGGACAGCATGTTACACGATGCTAGGTGCTATGAAGAAACATGAAAGCAAGTGGCAGTGCTGGAGGTCAGAGAAGGCCTCCGTGAGAAGGTGCTGTGTGGGCAGATACCTGGAAGCAGTGAGGGGAAGGGGCATTAGGCATCCAAGAGATGAGCGTTTCTAGCGGAGGATGTATGTGCAAAGGTCCTGGGTCAAGAGTGTGTGGGAAGTATGTGAGGTACTTGGGAAGTGATAGAAAGGTCAGGGTGCCCACAGTGAGTGGCAGGACACCAAGCTACGTAAGGCCCTGTGCCCTTTAGCAAAGACTTTGAAGCGAGATGAGAAACCAAAGGAGGGTTTTGAGAAGAGGAGTAGTTTCCAAGATTACTCTAAAATATTTACTTTGATGATTTGGATATTGTGTTAAAAACTGAAGTTAAATACAGGGGTAGGTGGTGGGGAAATGGTGTGGTAGAAGGTGCTAGGACTCGGAATACCTGGAAAGCACTTGCATTGGCAGAAACTCTGAAGCAACTCTTTTGGAACTCTGGACGCTATGTGAATGCTCGCAGCTTCCAGAAGGCTTGGCTGTTAAAATTGTGGTCAAGTTTGGTCTATTTCAGCCACTGGCATGGTAGTCGCCACTTATCTCTCCTCCACCAGCCCTGGGGCAGGCAACTATGGGGAAAAGAGCCTGCATTCCTGAAGCAGCTTGTGGGAGCCGGGGTGAGTAATAACGACCTTGTCCTCCAAATACTGGCATTCTGTGTTCTAATTCCTAATTACGGCTCCTGGTCATGGGGGCACATACAGAGGTGGGTGGCAATGGTTGCAACTCCCACTGCCTGAAGTAGCTAACGGGATTTAAAGAGACAGCACCTGTGATCCCCCCCCCCCTTTTTCCCTTTCCCTCCTTTTGGAAGCAGGCATTAAAGGCTAGCATATTCAGAAAGCAACTGTGCATATGGGAAGATTTATCAAGCAGCATGATAGAGGCTCACTCACACTGCGCAGCACTAACTTGCTATGATCTGATGGGACAGGACCATTTCTTGGTCTGTACCCTTGATTTTCCCGGACATATACCCATCACAGCTTACTGCCTGTACCCGGCCTTGCTGAATCTGGGCATTGCTGGGCCCACCTACAGAGCTTTTCCCACACCTCAGCATGCCTGTCTGCAACCTAGAGTCCCGCAAGACTAAGCAAAACAGCCTGATCTCTGGTGTTGGATCCTGCAACGGGACGATAGATAAGACAGGCCCAGCTTCTGTCCTCATGATGCTTAGCGCCTAACGGGAAAACAAACTCGGCCCGGATAGACTTTCCTAAACAAGATGTCGTATGGAATGCTTCTTGGAAGAAAGAGATTAACTAGCAAAGATTTCAGTATACACGGATGTGGTATAGGAAGGCGGGGCTAAGATGACGGCATAGCAGAACCCTAGGCTCCTGTCGTCCCTCAAACACAACTAGACAAGTATCAAATCATTCTAAATATCCCAGGAATGAACCTGAAGACTAACAAAACAAACCACAACTGAAAGGAGGAAAAAGCCACTCAGAAGAAGGCAATTAGTACAGAAACATGGTTTGGGGGAGAAACTGATCACAGGTGCTGTGGAGGGGAGAAAGCCCTGGTTGCAGAGAGAGAGAGAGAGAGAGAGACAAGAGTACACAGGTACAGGGGATCAGACACGGAGAACAGTTCCCGAAAGCCATTGGCTGTGAAAACGAGTGGTGCTGATATTCCAGAGTTCTCTCGACCAGCGGGGCTAGAAGACGAGTTTTAAAGGTCAGCGGGCTCAGCTGAGAAGGAGCACCGAGGGCACTGCCCTGCTCCTGGGGAGGAGCCTGGCACACAGCCCCAGGGGAGGGGGCGGAGGGGGCAGAGGGGGGGAGGGAGGAGTGGGGGCAGACTGCCTTGGAAACTGTGAGCTGAAGAACGCCTGGGGCACCCAGACGGGAGATAATTCTCTCTTCTTGGAGGAGGCCCTGAGAGGCAGTGTTGACCACAGACGCCTCTCTGGAGACAAGGGAGGGCCAGCAGGAGCCGTTTCTCTCCCGGGCCCCTCCCTCAGCGTCAGCACAGAGCCACCTGCAGAAAGCAGCTCTGCCCCAGCACTGGCTGCCTAGCCTGCTCACACCGAGCCCCGCACCCCTACCCTCTGGTGGTGCTGCCCTTCTCGGTCAAGCTGACCTCGGCCCCGGGGTGACGGGTGCTCTCCCCAGGAGACCAGCGGAAACCCCGACCACAGCACGTCTCCTGACCCGAGGGCTCCGCACAGCCTCCAGCCTAGCGGCAGTGGCATCGGGTCTCACTTCACAAGCAGAGCAGAGCACAAGTCGGCGAAATCCGCCACGCTCTGGCCGAGGTCGAAAAACTGCCCACTGCAGGCAAGGAGAGCCTCTGCAGACGACTGGCCCGAAGGAAGGAGCAGCCAACAGCAGAGCTGAAGCAGACCCTCCGTGAAGCTCCAGGCCCTGGGCACCACGTGACCTCTTCTTCCTAAAGCCATCACTCTCAGGAGCAGGAAACATAAAGGACTTTCCAAACACACGGAAGAAGGCAGAGACTTGGACCGAATGCCAAGATGGAGGGATTCGGCCCAAATAAAAGAACAAGAGAAGGTTACTGCTGGAGATCTGACCAAAACGATCATAACAGAGAGAGAAGAACTAAAAACAGAGATTTCAGTATACGTGGATTATTGTTGTCATGAGATTTGCTATTAGCCTAGTAACTATAGTTAAAACTTCCAATTTTCACTAGATTCCCCCTGTTATTTTCCACCATTTTTTAATAGGATTTGCCTGTTCCGGACCTTTCATAAAAATGGAATCATGGTCAGTGTATATGCAAAACCACCCCATGCTGTTCTCACAGCCAAGTCATTTACCCTTTCCTTAGGCACAAATAACTCCCTACAATGACAACAGAGGGCACAAAGCTTCCCACGCACGTCCATTGAACACCCCACCGTGGTTCTCTCTACTTTTAAACAGCTTTCTTGGGTTACAATTTATATACCATGAAATTAATCCATTTAAAGTGGATGATTCAATGAGATATTCACAGAGTTGTGCAACCATCACCATAATATAGTTTGAGAATATTTAGAGCATTCTAATTTTAGAACACCCCAGAAACTTTGTACGCATCCAACCACCCGCACACCAGCCAGAGACAACCAGGAATCTCTTTCTGTCTCTAATTGCATATTCTGGAAATTTCATATAAATGGAATCATATAATATGTGGTCTTTAGTGATGTGTGGCTTCTTTCATTTAGCGTAGTTTAGCATAGTTCTTAAGTTTCATCCATTTTATAGCATTGCCAAACTGTAATTCATTTTATGGATTTTTAAAATTTGTTTTATTTTCCTTATTCATTCACTGGTTAAAGGGCATTTGGGTTGTTACCAGTCTCAGGTTCTTGTGGACTGTACTTCTATGAACAAAAATGTGTAAGTCGTTGGTGAAATCATTTCTTTTTCGAGAAAAAAATTACACCTATCTACATGTTGAAAATACTTTTGGTTTTCTTTCTGTTTACCTTGCTTTCTTATGATGGGATTTCAAAGCTTAACTTTTTTTACAATGAAGAGGGTGTCTCTTTGATAAACCCCATTACTTGCTTGTCTGGCCATTATATAAGTTCCTTACAGGTCCTGCAAATCAATACTCCTACATTATAAAGCAGAGTGGCAAAACAAAATGGTCAGATTAGTTGATAAAAATTTATTATCCAGACCAAGAAAGGCTTGGCAAAGAAATAGAAGATATAAAGAGGAACCAAATGGAAATCTTAGATCTGAAAATATATAATACCTGAAATTTAAGAGCTGAGTATATGGTCTCAACAGACCATGGAGAAGACATGAAGAATCCGTGAACTTGAAGGTGGAACAATAGAAATTACCCAACTTGAACAATAAGGAGAAAATGGATTTTTTTTACATGAACAGAATCTCAAGGATCTACAGGATTGTAATAAAAGACCACTTCTAATTCCTCTTGCTAAGTAAAACTAAAAACCTTGGACATTATATATAAAATAAATACAGAGAAGGAGGCAGAAGGACTAGGAATCTTAGGACACAAGGAATGATATGGCAGTCCATTCCCTGGGTTGTCTTTTTCCTCATGCATCCAGACTGGGTACTAGAGAAGCCAGCAACTCAGAAACACCAATGGAATCAGATTTAAAAATGGCCCAACAGAAGCCAGCTCTCTCTAGCCAAAGGTCTAGGAAAAGGGCAACCCTAGCAAGGAAGATACAATATCTTCAACCACAGCCGAACACCATGGAGAAAAAGAAACCTCCATCTGCCTTGAAGAGTTTTGACTTCTCTTCTTCTCCAGCTTCATGGTGGCATCTCTCCCTTTCCCATGCTGAGATGACATCAGTGAAGACCAAGTAGCGACTCAGCACTTCCATCCCCACCGGCAGTAATGAATCCACACTGCTCCCCTCCTTGCAGTGTCAGAGGAGGTAGCAGAAGGAACCCAAAAGAAAGCCAAAGCTTTCACCACTATTTGGCAGTAGCGAGGCCACCTCTCCCCACTGGGTCAGTGAGACCACACAGGAAACCTGAAATCCACATGCTATAATTTGACATTCTGGATCACAGATTTGATGGTATTGAAAATGTATTTACACTTACATAAAGACACCTGACATCACTTTAAACTTCCTACACTACTTAAATCCACATCTACCCAGAAGTAACAAGGTCCCCCTTCCCCAGGATGCCAAATGAGGCAATGTGGGGAACCTGAACTTCCATCCACACCTGACAGTAAAGAGGGGTACTCCCTTTCTCCTGGCAGCACTGTGTCAAAGAAGATCTGCTAAAACAAGTTTTAAGCAGGATCCACAGTCTCATAACATAATACCCAAAATATCTAGGATACAATTAAAAAAAAAAATCATTCTTCATACCAAGAACCAGGAAAATCTGACCTTGACTGAAAAAGACATCAAAAATGCCAACACCAACATGACAAAAAAGTTGGGATTATCTGACAATAATTTTAAAGCAGCCATTATAAAAATGCTTCAATAAGTTATGACAAACACCTTGAAACAAAAAATAAAAAGCCTTGGCAGTGAAATAGAAGACATAAAGAAGAATTAAATGGAAATCCTAGAACTGAAAATATATAATAACTGGAATTTAAGAGCCCAATGGATGTTCTCATCAGCACAATAAAGACAGAAGTAGAATCAGTGAACTTGAAGATTGAACAGTAGAAATTACTCAATCTGAACAACAACGAGAGAATAGGTTTTTTAAAAATAGAACCTCAGAAAATGCTAGGACCTTAACAAAAGAGCTAACATTTGGATCATCAGAATTGCAGAAGGAAAAAAGAAAGAAGGTAGAGCTGGAAAAAAAAAAAATTCCCAGAAATAGTGGCCGAAAATTTCCCCAATTGTGCAAAAGACAAACTGCAGATTCAAGAAGCCAACTGAGCCCCCAAAGACAATAAACTAAAAGCAATTCACACAAAGACACATCATTATCAAACTTCAGAAAACTGAAGACACAATTTGGAAAACAGAATAGAGAAATGACACATTACCTATAAGGGAAAAACAATTTGAGTGACAGCAGATTTCTCATCAGAAACCACAGAAGTGAAAAGGAAGTTGCAACCATTTTTCAAATGCTGAAATAAAATAGCTGTCAACCAGAGTTCTAGATCCAGTGAAAACATCCTTGAGGAATGAAAGGTAATCAAGACATGTTCACATGAAGGAAAGCTAAGAGAATTTGTCACCAGCAGACTTACTCTAAAAGAATTGATAAAGGAAGTTATCTAATAGAAAGGAAATGATAAAAAGAATCTTGGAATATCACGAAGGGAAAAAAAGAGCAACAGAAAGACCAAAGGGATGCCTGGGTGACTCAGTTATTGTCTGGCTCTTGATTTCAGCTCAGGTCATGATCTCATGGTTTGTGAGTTTGAGCCCTGCATGGGGACCCTGCGCTGACAATGCTGAGCCTCTCTCCCTCTCTGCCCCTCCCCACCACTCGCACGCTCCCACGCGCGCGCTCTCTCTCTCAAAAATAAACTTTGTTTAAAAAGACCAAAAATATGGGGCGCCTGGGTGGCTCAGTCGGTTAAGCGGCCGACTTCGGCTCAGGTCATGATCTCGCGGTCCGTGAGTTCAAGTCCCGCGTCGGGCTCTGTGCTGACAGGTCAGAGCCTGGAGCCTGCTTTGGATTCTGTGTCTCCCTCTCTCTGACCTTCCCCCGTTCATGCTCTGTCTCTCTCTGTCTCAAAAATAAACAAACGTTAAAAAAAATTTTGAAAAAAAAACAAAAATATGAGTAAGTATAGTAGACTTTCCTTCTCTTAAATTTTTAAATGATTTTTGACAGTTGAAGCAAAAAGTATAATATTGCCTTACATAATTCTCAATGTATGTAGGGGAAATATTAAAACAATTATAAACAAGAGAGTTTAAAGGGAGCGAAGCTTTCTACATTTAAACTGGTAAAATGTCTACCTCAGTAAATTGATCATTATATAGGTATAATGTAATACCTAGAGCAACCACTAACATACACAAAGAGATATGCTCAAAAATAATATAGATAAATCAAAATGGAACTCCAAAAACTCTAAAAGAAGGCATGAAGGAAAAAATAGAAAAATGAAAAAACAGAACAGAAAATTTAAAAATAGTGTGGCATATTTAAGCCCTAAGATACCAAAAATTACACTAAATATAAATGGGCTCACATACTGTATGAGTTCATTTATATAAAATTCTTGAAATGACAAAATTATGGAGGCGGAGAACAGATTAATGGTTGTCAGGGGTAGGGATGGTGTTGGGAAACAGTGAGTGTGACCATAAAGGGGTAGCCCAAGGGAGATATTTGTAGTGATTGGACAGTCCTGTGTCTTGATTGTGGTATGGGTGACACATGTCATAAAAGAACATATAACTATTCTCACACATTTCCTTCAACCCAGAAAGACACTTTGTCCCCATTTACCGATATTTCTCCAGCCAGTAATCTTTCTTTCCTTATAGATTTGCCTATTCATGACATTTCATATAAATGGAATCATACAATATAGAATCTCTTGTGTCTGGCTTTTTTTTATTTAGCATAATGTTTTTGAGGTTCGGTGATGTTTTAGCATGTATCAGTACATCATTCCTTTTTATTGTATTCTGGTGCATGAATATACCATATTTTATCCATTCACCAATTGGTAGACTTTAGGGTTTTATGACTAATCTTGTTAGGCAAGTGGTGATGACAGTTTTAATGTGCTCCATACAACATAACAGGCATAGCCCTTCATGTGGAGATAATTGCTAATTAGAAATACACAGGAACTAAATAGTGGGGAGCCATAATTCCCAGGGCCATAGCAGACTCATTTCCCCATTTGCAAAACTTACAGAGTAGAACTGAATGGATACCAAATTCCATGAATAACATCTGTTTATCAACTCATCTAGCAGCTCTGTAATAATAATATTATAATGTATCGATTACTGGAGCGCCTGGGTGGCTCAGTCTGTTAAGTGTCCAACCCTTGCTTTCAGCTCAGGTCATGATCTCACAGTTCATCAGATCAAGCCCCACATTGGGCTCTATACTGTCAGCACAGAGCATACTTGGGATTCTCTCTCTCCTCTCACTGCCCCTCCCCTGCTTGCACTGTCTCTCAAAATAAATAAACTTTAAAAATATATATATGGATTACTTATTTTGTGACAGGCACCATGCTTAATGCTTTAAATGAATTATTTATTTAATCTTCATGATAGCTCTGTGAGATATGTACTATTATCGTCCCTGTTTTTCAGGTAGGAATACTGGTGTTGAGAAAGGAATAGTAATTTACCAAAGGACACGCAATTAGTAAATAGTACAGCCCCTTACCGCCTTGCAGTAATGTTCTCTAGTTAATGTTGAAGCCTATCTGTGTGGAGAATCAAAAAATCCGGGCTAAGGAATTTTTATTCCATTCTACAGAACATGGAAATGCACTGAGATTTTTGAGCAGGGAAATGACTTCATCAGGACTGCACACTTCCCTGACATTGCTAAGTCAGATAATTTGGAGGGAGGAGACGGTGATGACAGACCAGGGAGGTGGCTCTAAAAATAGTTAAATCAAGAGTTCCTGAGGGCCTGAGTTAGAGTAATGAAAACAGGAATAGAAAGGAAGGAAATTATTCCTCCAAAACTTCAGAGGTAGACCCAAAAATAGCATAACAATAGGTTGATTATAGAAGGCAAGGAGATAGATAATTTATTTAATCCTTTAAATGAATAATCTTTTGTAAATAAAGAATCCAGCACAGAGCACAGTTCAGCAAAACTTGTTTGAAGCAGGTGGGGCAAAATTGGCAAGGGTTGACTCTTACTGAGTGCCTGCTACGGCCTCATTACAGTGGACAACTTGACTTTTTCACGCCTGGGCAAAATTACAGTGTCACAAACAACAGTAGCCAACATAAGAGGAGAGGGTATTAAGTCAGGAATTGCATAAATCCATTCCATCTTAACAAACTTCGTTAAGGTCCTTGAAAGACATGCAGGTGATAATGTTCAAACAGCGGTTATTAATATGACACTACAGATTGGGAGAGAGATTAAAAGAAGCAAAAGATTTTAGAAGCATTCAAGTACAGGATGTAATCTGTGCCTTGGAATCGCTGAGAGAAAGAATTGTGGAAAAGGTGAATGTTATTACTCATGTAATGAAATGAGCAAACTCTAGAATTATGTATTTATAGTTATGACATGGATACGGCCTGTAATGGACAAGATAGCCTACGTCCTGTTGAGATAACAGAAAAAAAACCAAATCACAGCGGAATTTCACATTCCCATTAGTGGCTAATCAGATGAAACTGATCTAAATGTACTCCAAATTACAATTCAAAATGAGGGGCACCTGAGTGGCTCAGTCGATTAACCATCCAACTCTTGACTTCAGCTCAGGTCATGATCTCATGGTTCATGAGTTCAAGAACCACCCCCCCCCACCCCTGCCCCCATCGGGCTCTATGCTGACAGGACGGAGCCTGCTTGGGATTCCCTCTCTCTCCCTCTCTCTGCCCCTTCCCCCTTGCGATCTCTCTCTCTCTCTCTCTCATAAATAAATAAATAAATAAATAAATAAATAAAATTCAAAATGATTCTGATTTAAATGTCTTGAAGTCTGTTATAGTCTTACAGAAAAATAGTATTATTGAAGTAGAATTCTACATATCCCAAGAATTTAAGCCATACTAAATTATAGCTTATCATTTCTGTGGTTTGACAAAACTTTTTTTTTTTTTAATTTTTTTTCAACGTTTATTTATTTTTGAGACAGAGAGAGACAGAGCATGAACGGGGAAGGGGCAGAGAGAGAGGGAGACACAGAATCGGAAACAGGCTCCAGGCTCCGAGCCATCAGCCCAGAGCCCGACGCGGGGCTCGAACTCACGGACCGCGAGATCGTGACCTGGCTGAAGTCGGACGCTTAACCGACTGCGCCACCCAGGCGCCCCTGACAAAACTTATTTTTAATTCAGGGCAAATTATTGAGTTATAATCACTTAGTCAGAATTTGGTAAGTATTTACTGAATGAAAAAAAAAAAAATGGGTTTCTCTAAAAAAATGTGCCTGTCAGGGGTAAATCATATCTTCCATAAAGTCTTCAAGAGTGATCAAAATATTGGTAAGGAATATGTTTTATTTCACCAAAAAAAGGAATAACTTCAGCATGAGTGAAAGAAAATGCAGTTATCTTCAAAACGTATATAACCAAGCTATGTTTAAGAGACAAGTAAGTCAATACACAAAATTATTCCTAAACACCTTGGCAAAGCAATAAAGCAAAGTTTCTGCTTAGAATAATCAGGTAAATAGATCTTAGGTTTATAATTTTCTCCCTCAACTGGTAAGTAATTCTTGGGATTTCAAGTCAGTTATTAGAAGCTGCCAGTGAAAAGAGTGATGTGGGGTAAATTTCCCCTGGGGTATTCTTTTCTTTTTAAGATTTTATTTTTAAATAATCTCTACACCCCATGTGGGACTCAAACTCACAACCCTGAGACCAAGAGTGCCATGCTTTATCGACTGAGACAGCCAGGTGTCCCCTGTCCCCAGGTGTTTCTTAGCACCCTACCACAGAGAAATATTTAGGCGCTTAAAGATACCAATTTGCCATAAAACAATGATGCAGGAAAGTTTCAACCTATCCATGTGATTAGACTGTTAGTTTAAATTATTTGGAGGATCCTTATTGCTTAGAGGACATAGACATTCTTGAATCAAGTGCACTATTCAGAAGGATTTATTTATTTGAAGACAGATGTAGGTTACTTTTTTTTAAGTGAGAAAAATACCTTGAAATTTTACTCTGGCTTGACATTTTTACCTTAAGAAAGAAGACATTTATATATTCTCTCCAAATAGCAGTTTTATTCTAATCCTTAGCACCAAATGCTATCATCAAGAACTTTCCTTTCCTGTTAGGGAATATTTTTTTAAACCCAAGCATGGTCTTTTTAACTCATTCTAAAAATGGAAATTTCTGAATTCAGTTTAAATTCTTAGTACACATATCTTTAATGAACAACTTTCATAATCATTACAGTGTCTCCAGTGGCCCTTGATTTGTCTTAGAATTCTCTATTTCTGTTCTTTCCCTTCTAGCACCCCTAATGAAATGAATGAATGCATAATCATAGACTGGAGTTTTAATTGAAGTTTGAAATTTAACTCAAGTTTGCCTGAAAAACATCATGCCAAATTTATCTATGTCTATACTGTTTCATTGTAAAACTGGTTTGAATTATTATTCATCAAATAAGTTGAGATCTAGCATCATTGTCCCCCTTGGTTTTTCAAAATCTCCCTCTAAGCACACCAGAAAATTCCCAAGAAAAAATGGAATGCTCGTAAAGGGAGAGAGAAGACGTCAAGTGGACTCTGTTGCCAGTCCGTACCTAATGGACACGGTCTGACTGCCACCACTGAGGCTACAAATTGTAGACTCAGCCTCCCCAGTCTCTGACCAACAAGTTCCAAGGTTGACTGTCCATGGTCCTATCCTCTCTAGGGGTTTAGGAATGACTTGGCTCCTGCTCAGCGGGACAGGGAGCCCTTGGACACCTGCATGCCCCAGAACTTCAGCCTTCCCTGTACTCTCAGCGCTGTGGGCCAGACTGTGTTTCAATCTGCTATTCTTGATCTTGGTGAATGCTCCACTTAGCTGCGGACAAAGAGACTGCTGTCAGCACTCCGCTGATTGGACCAGCTCAGTCCAATCCCGATATGAGTCCCAGCCCCCTGCCTGATAGGAGTGCTCCCAATGAGACTGTGAACTAAACACAAGTTCAAAGTGAATGGTAACTGATCCTACGCTTTCAACAGAGCAGTGTGGCAGCCCATCCCATACGGAGAGTCTTCCCCGTATCTGGTCTCACCTATTCCCTTCACAGTGAAGCCTTTTGCCTTTGTCCCCATAAGCCCTGCCGTCTGTCACCCTGCATCACTGGATATGACGATGTATACCAGATGGCCGCGAGATTAGCTGGATTTGTGAGTGATTACCAATTAAGTCGCTGATGTGGGAGAGGGAACAGACAGCTAATGCAGGGAGTTGAATCCCAGGCTGAGAGACGGAGATTTCCTGCCACAGCACTAATACAGATTTTTGAGAAGGAAAAAAGGACAAGACAAAAACGGTATTCCAGATGAGAACGCAATGCAGGCAGAGGATGGAAAAGGCTGGGGAGAGTTGCATGAAAACAAATCTTCAATAATTGTCCTGGGCCTGGGTAGTTCTGTAATGCAAAAGATAAGGTATATTTTTAATTTTTTTTAGGTTTATTTATTTTTGAGAGGGAGACAGACAGACAGAGCTTGAGAAGGAAAGGGCCAGAGAAAGAGGGAGACGCCGAATCCGAAGCAGGCTCCAGGCTCCCAGCTGTCGGCACAGAGCCCGACGCGGGGCTTGAACTCACAGACTGCGAGGTCATGACCTGAGCCGAAGTCGGACGCTCAACCAACTGAGCCACCCAAGTGACCCTAGATAAGGTATATTTTAAAAAGAAAACCCCAGCCGTTGCTAGTCAGTCAATGAATGTGCCAAACGTTGTTCTAGGCAGTGGACAGACTGCAATGAGTGTAGCATAGCCTCTGGTCCCCAGGAACCATCATTATAATGAGAGGGACTAAGAATGTGATGGGCACCGGCCATCACTTTATTCAACACACATTCTCTAGCCTCCTCCCTTCGTGCCTTCCTCACGGAGGTTAGAGTCAGATACTCCCCTCCCAGTCTCTCAGGTCCACCATCTAGGTGGTCTTATTTAGGCCAAGACAGTGTGAGGGAAGATCTCAAGGGGCACTTCTAGAAACTTTTGCTTTTTTTAATAAAATAAACAGACACAGCCTGTGCCAGCCCATGTTCCCCCTGCCTGCCTCGAACATGAAAGGAATACACAGAGCTAGCAGGAGGCAACAGCATGAAGATACAACTATACACACTAAGGATGGCCAGGTAGGAAAATAGAAGGAGAATCCTGATAAGCTGTCTGAGCAGCTGGGCTAACCTGGTAACTACCCAACTCTTCCTGTTCTATGAGAAAAGTGAACTTCATTGCTGATACCAACTGCTGGAACAGAGCTCTTTGTAGCAAAGCAACCAAATCTGACCCAGGGAGATTACAAAAAAAAAAAAAAGAGTATTTTAAAGAATATGGAGGGGTTTACAGAATCTGTGAGATGTCTAAAGAATAAGGCTCAAACTTAAGACCCCAGAAACAACATAGCAAACCTTGCATAGAACTGACCCGATGAGGAAAGCCGCTCTATACCGCAGAGCTGGAGACACCCCCCCCCTAAAAAAATCAATTCCCCCGGGAGTCTGTTGTCTTACCTTGTTCTCTTCCAACCTGCACAACTGCCTGTGCCTTAGGGGGAAAATAAATGAAAATATGAGGCTTGTTCTGTTCCTACAGGAAGAAATCTCTGCCCTACGAAAATCCATAAGGTGGGTAATCTCCCAAACTCAAAAAGGGATTCAGATGCTAAGAATCTAAAATGAAGTCCAAATATACACAGCTACGGTGGGTTGTTTGCAAAAATGATTGCCAGTATGTATTTTTTCTCTATAGCCACACCCCTTTACAATGTAATCTGTAAAGTAAGAGGTGATGTCTGTTCCCCACCCCTTGAATTTGGGCAGCTTTGACCAATAGAATGAGGCGGAAGTGACAATATGCCAAAACCTCAAGAGAACGGATGCACTCTATTCTTCTGACAGTCCTATTATCTACCACATAAATAAGCCTGGGCTGGCTGGCTAGATGATGAGAGAAACCTCATCCAGGTGCCCAGCCACCCCAGCCAACAGGCAACCAGCCCTCAGAAGCAGAGCCACCCACCTGACCATATATGCATGAGTAAGCCCAGTCTAACCCAGAAGATCACTCACTTGAGCCCAGTCTAATTGGCTCACTCAAAGAACTGTGAGTTTGGTAAGTGATTGCTTTAGCCACTAACTTTGGGGTGACCTTCTATGCCATAAGAGCTGAAAGAAATACAGGAAGAAAGAAAGAAAGAAAGAAAGAAAGAAAGAAAGAAAGAAAGAATAAAGAAAAGGGGAAGGGAAGGAGAGGAGAGGAGAGGAGAGGAGAGGAAAGGAAAGGAAGGGAAAGGGAAAGAAAAACAAAAGGAAAAACAAAAAGAAAAAAAATAAAGACAAAATAAAGAGAAAATTAGTAAATAAGATAATTTGACACAAAAATGATCTGAAAAAGATAAAAGTAAGTTAATTTAGTAGAAAGTAATAAGAGCTACTTAGTTTCCCAAGGAAGTCCTCTCTGAGAAGGGAACATATAAAACTAAATCTGAAAGACAAAAAATGCTATTCAAAGATATAGAAGAAATGTACTCCAAACAGCAAGGACAGCATGTGCAAAGGCCCTGAGACAGGAATGAGGCCAGCATGGCTGGAAAATATGAACAAAGTAAAGAAAGGTAACATCAGAGAAACTGAAAAGAGACCAGATTATTTAGGGCTATCTAGGCCATAGTAAGGAGTTTGGAGTTTATTTCCTGAGTAATCTGATTTATATTTTAGAGTTCACTCTGGTTGCTACTAGGAGGATGGATGTTAGAACAGGAGTAGAGGCTGGATCCCCATTAGGTTGTTACTGTAATAGTGTTGGGAAATCTTTGTACCTTCTGCTCAGTGTTGCCATGAACCTAATCCTGCTCTAAAAAATACAGTATTTTTAAAAAACGGGGGGGAAATGAAAGAATGGGTCTCTAAGAGATTAGTAGGAGAAAGAGATACAGGCAAGGAGAAAGTCGACAGCACCTGATACTTACCGAAAAGCTGCTCTATGCCAAGTCCAGCCCCTGGAGTCACTGGGCCTCTGTAGGAAGCAATATGGACGAGTGGAAACAGTGGGGACTTTGGAATCACGCAGACCTGGAATCGGATCTAAAAGCTACCGCTTATTATTGTGTGCACTAGGGTGAATCACCCATCTGAGCCTCCCTATATTCTGTAAAATAGAAATAAAAAAAAGCTATGTCCTGGGCGGCTGTCTTGGTTCAATGAGTAGCGTAGGGGAAGTGCCTAGGTACTTTTTAAATGGTAGACATTCTAGAAGTGTCTGTTTAATTCCTTCACATTTTACTTCCCAGGTGGAAGATCCAGCATCTGAGTAGAAACTGAAAGCCAAGGGCCACTGAAATCAAGGTAGACCTATGTCTGGAGCTGTTATAAAGTCAGCAACCTCCTTTCTTTTTTTTTTTTTTTTTTTTAATGTTTTATTCATTTTTGAGACAGAGAGAGACAGAGCATGAACGGGGGAGGGGCAGAGAGAGAGGGAGACACAGAATCGGAAACAGGCTCCAGGCTCTGAGCCATCAGCCCAGAGCCCGACGCGGGGCTCGAACTCACGGACCGTGAGATCGTGACCTGGCTGAAGTCGGACGCTTAACCGACTGCGCCACCCAGGCGCCCCAGCAACCTCCTTTCTTCCTGTAAATCTCACTCAACAGCACGTTCCCCCCATTACTCTCACTTACGTGCACCTGCAGGCTGCCAACACTAGCTTGTGACCTGACATGGCAATTATAAAACCCCAGGCTAGACCGACATGCCAGTTTGTGTCCTTTTCTGTTGCCAAAGCCCATTATCCAGATCCTTCCCGGGGCCCTGCTTCCTGCCACGGTGGGGTCCTAACACCGCAGCTACTTTCCTAAACGCCAGCCCGACTGCTCGCTCTAATCTTCCAAACGTGCTTCCCGCACCAGTCTGGATGCTGAGCCCAGCTCTGAACGTCAGTGCCACGATTAACGTTCTCTGGGTCCCTCTCAGTCCCACACTGGCCTCTCCTACTGCTTCTCCATTCTTCTATTTGCTTTTTCACACCCAGCTCCCTTCCATACGCTCACAACCAGTTGCACTCCTCTGTGACAGGCCGTCCTGAAAGCCTTGTCCATCATGGAAGCATTGTTCTGGCAAGATTGCTTCTTTACTCTTTACAGCACAAAGGATTCTTCTGCATTTGGACTGCTTTTCCACCCCTGCGAATACTTTAAATTCAGCCATGCTCCATAATCTGCAGCTATATTCACAGCATAAAATCACAAGTTGACCTGCCAATGGATACTAAATTCTTCATCAAAGGTGGATTAACTCTACTCTAAATGTAATTCAAAAATAGCAATGGCCATAAGGCAACATGATGGGACAGCTTTGCTTTGTAGGAGGAGAAATTTGCAAGACAGGATTTAAAATGGACTAAACTTAACAGTATGAAATGGCATTTTTGCTGTAATTTTAAGCTTTGTAGAATTTATAAATATATCTGAGGGAAAAAAAATACCGAGAGGGCTAAGGAAAAAAAATACATTCGAAAATACAAAAAAAAAAAAAAAAAGTAAGAGAGCTTTCCATAGACTGACAAAAATTAAAAATGGAAAAAGTCCTTAGGCCACCTTGTTCATTTCCCTGCCAGCACAGCTCACTCTCGAGTGTTTGTCCAGTCTAATTTTAGATGACCTAAGAGTTTTGGCTTCAGGCACTTTATTTGTAAAGCCATTCCAGTGTCCAAGGAACCTCCGTAAGTTGTCAACCCCTCCTGTTCTTCAGCCTAAATTTTAAAGTTTCCAATAGGTTCCAAAGGTTTCCTTAGCTTTCCCTGGTTGCAACATCCAGATACAGTACTAGAGGGAGAATTTCCTCTTCCTTGTCAGATCTATCTTTAAAATACCTAAGAGAGATGAAGCCTCACCAAAACCAGGATAGGCATTCTCTAAAGATCCCTGGCTAGTAGAGGAGAACTCGAGTCCTGGTTTCCGTGTTTTCAATATTACAAACTATGCCAGAGTCTTAAGTATGTCTGAGTTACATTTTGCTTCCCACTGTCCACATAGTTCATTGAAAGACCTCATAAACACTAACAGTCATCAAATGGCCAATACCTGCCAGTCATTAAAGCAGGTGCTTTGTATGCACCGACTCTGAGCTTACAACAACCCTGCACGGCAATTACTCATCTCCTTCGACATATGAGGAAACTGACACTTGTCTTGGGTCCCATGGCCAGTTAAATGCACGTTGGAGCCAATATTTCCGTTAAGTTCATCTGGCTCAAACTCTTGCTTTTTCTGCCGCCGTATGCTGAGCCCTGATCCAGGGCTCTCCAAATCCAAACAGAAGCGTGTCCTGATCCAGGCAGCATGTGAGGATAAAGAAGCAGAATACTACACTTCCTAGGACATCAGCTGCCTCTAAGAGCTATCTCTAGAGACAGGCTCGGAGAGAAGTGGGTGAACATTGTAGGTCCGTGCATGCAGACCCATCTTGAAGAGGGTTGGTAAACGGAGTTAACTTGTGGGCAAGAGGAACCTAGACTCAAAGGCGAGGGGAAGTGCCAGGGTATGGAGTGGAGTCTAAAGTTCCCACCTTCCCTAACCACTGATATTCAGCAAGCACATTTTCATTGCTGGTCATTGTAGGGTGGCTTCAGGCATCCTGGATCTATATTATCCAAGGCTTTAATTTTTTTTTTAATCTTTATGTATTTATGAGAGAGAGAGAAAGAGAGAGAGCAAACGGGAGAGAGAAAGAGAGGGAGACACAGAATCCAAAGCAGGCTCCAAGCTCTGAGCTGTCAGCACAGAGTCCAACACAGGGCTCGAACTCACAAACCGCGAGATCATGATCTAAGCCGAAGTCACCACGTAATGGACTGAGCCACCCAGGCGCCCCATCTATTATCCAAGGCTTTGAATCAGGGTCTGAACAGACTTATGGGACCAGGTGTTTTAAGGAAGCTACCCCAGCCCCTAAGAGAAATAGTAGGACTCATTCCTGCAGCTGACTCGATAATCCCAAACACCCCAGACTGACAGAGGATGGAGATACGACACGAGTGAGCAAAGCCTTCCTTGCAACAGGGAGGAGCACATCTGCCCAGGAAGGTGAGTCATTAATGCCCCCGTGCTCTTCAGCCTTCAGAATCGATCCTACATTTCAGCCTCTTGAATCTTTATGGGTAAAACATGCTGACTAGACTCAACATCAGTTTTCTTACTTTTCTCCCTCATTTGGAGGGAAATGTGGAGAATCATCAAAGGAGCCGGTCTGTAGTTACTGATTTGCAGCTGTGTGTCTACTGCGATAACGCAAGTGGAAATCTGGACACTTGAAGCCCCTGACTTCCCTTTCCTAGACAAAAGCTATGTTGATTAGATTGGCAGTTCTCGGAACAGCAACACCAACACAGCTCTTCAAACTTGCTGTAGATTTCGAGTCTCAACTCTCATTGACCGTATATCCAACCTTCAGAATGAAGTGTTGGAACAAAAACAATTGGAAGGTTAATTAAGAATCTGCTTATTTGGGGAAATGATTTCATTTCCCTCATTTTTCAAGGCACAATAAATAGAATTCTAAGAAGGGTATGAGGCAGACATGCGTCCAAATCCCAGCCCTGTGGCTTATAGCGTGTACGACTTGTGTTGAGGCACTTAACTTTCCTGACACTGTTTTGCCCGCTGAAAAATGTCTACACTAACACCCAGCCCCCAGTGTGCTGTCAGAATTAAATGAAGTAACTTGCTTAGCACAATGTCTTCTCTGCCACAAATGCTGGAGTCCTTCCTTTGACCCACCGGACAAAAAAAAAAACAAAAAACAAAAAAAACAGAGCAACTCGTTTTGTGAAACCATAATGTATTCTTATTTGAAAAGAACCACATCCTCCTGGGACCCTTGTTAGAAATTTTTAAATATTTCACTTCCAGGGGCGCCTGGGTGGCTCAGTCGGTTAAGCATCTGACTTCAGTTCAGGTCATGATCTCACAGTTGCGTAAGTTCGAGCCCTGCGTCAGGCTTCCCACTGGGGCGCTGAGCCCACTCGGGATTCTCTGTGTCCCTCCCTCTCTGCCCCTCCCCCCCTCAAAGATAAAATAAACAAATATTTTTTAAAATTACGAAATAAAATATTTCACTTCCAGAGCAAAAATCCAAGGCAAAAGACACGAAATACAGAATTATCCTGCACACTTTCAACTACTTTTTGTCAACTAATATCCTTTAAGAAATTACTCGATTTCTCTGAGCCATTTCTCACTCTATAATTAGAAAACACTTCATTGCTTCCAACTTCTCCTGTGTGAAAATGTCTACCAAGTTTCTCACCAATGGAATTTATCCAAGTCTGAGGTTATCAATGTACCGCGTGAAAAGCCAGGGGAGCACATTGACGAAATGCCTAGTTTGACAACGGACACACCTAGATTTGAGCCCCACCTGTACCCTTTCTAGCTCTGTGTCCTGGGTAATCACACAGTCTAAGCCTCTATCTCCTCATCTACAATAAGGTTATCATATCTGTCTTAAATTTTATTTTGAGGATTTAAAGAGATGAAGTAACATAGCACCAAGAAATCATGTTAGCCACAATTATTAACACTTAGCAATTCGCAACACATGTGACTGCTCCATAACATACTTACCACGTAGGAAGAACATGTGAATTTAATAATACATTATTCATTATTTTGTACAAACAAGTAATTATTCATAAAAGGAAAACCACATAGACCGTAAACTTGGCATGCAGATTCATTATTTCTAACATTTTTCTTTCAGTTACTATAATGACAGTAGCATTTTCTCCCTTACATGGAAGTCACATATAAACAACTGACATTTTTTACACCACAAATAGTTTCTTCCCATTACTCAGATAGCTTTCTCTCAAAGTTTTTGTTTTATATTTAAAATTGTTGAAGAGTAGAGCAACTACAAATATCAGCATCATAAAGACATCTAAAGCATATTCTGATTGATGAATTTAATCAAGCCTGGTTGTCAGAAATAGCTATCAAATTTAACCCGAGGCTATTGATAACACTGTCCACACCTAGGATTGCCTCACCACCTTATTCCTGTTGGCCAGAGCTGTAGGGAGTCTTATCTAGGAAACAAAGCCCATGAATTTCCGGACCCAAAGTGGAAAGAGATTAACTCTTGTCCTGAAATAAATCACTTCCTGGTGTTTTTGCTTTCAGACGTCTAACATTTTCCCTGCAGTTTGGGATATGACCAGAACTGTTACGTTCTGTGACAAAGATAATTTATTACACTCCGGTCCCAAATCAAAATGGGAACCCCCAGGTTGGAATCTCTTCCTTGTGACCCACGTGACATCATTTTTTTTTAACACAAGCTGTCAATGGTTCTTTTGATATCTAACATACCTTTGAAGGATTTCTTTAAAGCCGGAGAAGAGGCCCAATGTAAATTAGGTCGTCCTTAAGCAATGCAAGAGAAGTACAAACACACTCTGTGGTTGCTAATAAAGTTGTTAAGCTAGCAGATGTCCAAGGCTGATTACCAGCCTTAATCAGTGGTAAGAGTCTGACATATTCATTCATTTTTTTCTTTTCTCCTTGGGATATGTAAATAGCACATGGGCTGGGAGATTTCTAAGGCAGCAAAGTGTGAGTGATTGAGAAAGCGGTGTCCTCCTCTCTGCTCATACCCGCAGGGCAAGAAAGAACTCTCCCACCAGTTAGGTAACCATGATGCTGCGGAAATGGACATCTTCTATGCTTCCAGTGATCAAGTACCCCGCTGTTTCCAGACATCTCAGTGGCTTTTCTGCATCTCAATAGCATTGTTACGTTAGGGAAGGAACAACTAATTCAGGTCGTCGTAAGACCGTCCATCGTCTTAGAGTGAAGGAATTGCTTTTGCAGATTCCCTGAGTCAGACTTTTGCATCCCCTTCTTCACTTCATCCAAAACTGGAGGGCTCCCTGGTAGAGGACGAGTTAGCTCCAGATATAAGAAAGTTCTGATTCACACTGTGCCAAACTGATGTCCGCCCTTTTGTAGAAGTTCTGTACTTGACAGCAAAGGGAGTTTCCGTGTAAATTGTGGACACGTCCCCCAAGGTGGCCTTTGACAGGGAGCCTCCGGGTGGGATTAGCTGTTTCTCCAAACTCTTGGCAGAAAGACAGGCATTAAACATGAAGGAGCCTGAAAATAGGTGATAGGACCCCAAACGCCTGGTTGGAGTTCTAGGGCAAAGTTCTAACTCCTGGCTGAGCCAGCCTAGATTGCAAAATCATAAGAAATAATAAGTCGCCGTCTCAGGTGCTCCGATTTTAATTTGCTTTGGAGTGGTTGGTTATGCAGCAATAGATAACTGAAACACGGACACATTCTCCAAGTTCCAAATAGAACTTCACAGACTCACGGAAGCCCGGTCCTAGGCTCCTTGGAGAACCATGAGACTGAGTTTGAAGTCCCTGGACTGGAATATTCCCAGGCCCCAGTCTTATGAACCTTGGGCTGCATTTTCCAGTACTTGTCCCAAATGATGCTATTCGACGGTAGCATCTTTTCTGTTTGTACAGTAGCACCACCCTTATGCCTCTCTCATATCATTCCCCCTGCTTTGAAGGCCACCTCCCACCTGAATTTCCTCTTACCAAAACCCTCACCATCCTTTAGACCCATCCCTGTGCCCTGTCCTCATATATGCCTTTCCTTATCTTCTCCCCAGTGATGCAGCCCACTACCATCCATGGTCATCAGTGGAGTGGAGTTCAGAATGGCTATTGCTACCAGGATCTCTCCCTCCTTAGACTCTCAGGATCATTATTTCACAGTTCCTCATGGGACTCTTATTGTCCCTTTTATCGTAATGATGTGCGTACTTTGTTTCCTCCCAAAAGTACTCTGAGGAACTGCTTCCCTCACCTCTGCATGCCCCTTCGTGCCTGCTTCCAGCCCTCCTCCTCCTAACTCCACCAGTACTGGCCTGGCTCGGAACAATGATGCCGTAGGAGTCCGTGTCCGAGCAAGGCCTTTGTAGTCGTCGGATTCCCTTACCTGCAAAGCTGTGTGACACGGGCCCCAGTTGTGCCAATCAGGCCCCTGTTTGGGGCCCCAGAATATTTGGAAAGAGCTCAGGGCTTGAGTCAAATGGCCCTGCTCCATGCATGAATCCTGGGCATGCTATTTCCTAACTGGATGAACCTGAGGAGACTATTGAACTCCCTCTGTGTTGTCTTCTCCCTCTGTAAATCGGAGCTGTTCTAATCCCGTAAGGTTGTGTTGTTTTAAATACCATGTACGCTCGGGGCACCTGGGTGGCTCAGTCGGTTGAGCGGCCGACTTCGGCTCAGGACACGATCTCGCAGTCCGTGAGTTGGAGCCCTGCATCGGGCTCTGTGCTGACAGCTCAGAGCCTGGAGCCTGTTTCGGATTCTGTGTCTCCCTCTTTCTGACCCTCCCCCGTTCATGCTCTGTCTCTCTCTGTCTCAAAAATAAATAAGCATTAAAAAAAAATTTTTTTTAAATACCATGTATGCTCAACACCTCACCTAGCGACTGATACCTAACACAGAATGTAAAATGTTGGGATAAAACTTTGATGATTGACTTTATTGTTACGTTGCTGTAAATCAACTCCTCGCCTCATTATACTGTTGTCAAGGGGGACTTTTTTTTTTTTTTTTTTTTTTTTGCAAAAAGTAAAGCTCTGAAATTAGATACTACTTAACTGTAACTCAAGGCATTCTCAAATTTGAGGGAAAGGCTGCTGTATTGAGAGCTTGTCTCCCTGACTTCATATCAAACTCTATATTCTTTTCAAACATGAAACTAGAAATAAGTTCACTAATCAATTCTCTTTCTCCTGATGTTATTTTTTATCTCAGTATTAAATGAGACAAAACACTGATAGTTTGGCCTCCCTCTCTGCTCACAGTAAGGATGGCTGCATCCTGAAAACTGAATGCCCACACGGGTGACACAGCACAGTTAGCAGACATTTGCACCTCTTTTCTGTTTGCTTTGGAAAGACCGAATGGAAAGTAGGGTCTACGCCTCACTCAAGGCACTATGTCTCATTTTTCTTGGAAAAAAGGAGGGTGATGACTGATTTATCCAAACACGGTTTAGACAGCTGGTCTACTTTGTATCCTCCCTGCAATCAGGGGTCACAGTTTTATGACAAAATAAAGAAAAGGGATTAGGATACATTGAGCATTGTAAGAGGCAGTACAATAGAAGGACAGAGCATCTAAAGATCTTTGCTTATAGTAAAGATGCTATTATTAGCAGAAGTTTTCATGCCAAGATGATAAAGAGTGAGTGCGGACACCTCAAAGGCTGAGTTGTACCTAGTAACAAGTAACGAAAACTCTGATCGGGTTCTAAAATACGTTAGCAGACACGCGTATAAATAACTCCTTAGAAAATTACTTATTTTGAGGATGAAAATGACACAGTCGAACCATGCAAACTCTGACACTACAAACCCACCAGTGTGTGACCACTGGGGTGGGTCAGGGGAATAGTGCCCTGTTAGCAGAGGACATGTGTCCTGTGTGCTGGTCTGTTGCTTGCAAGGAGTGGACAATGAGCACAGAAAAATGGATGATGGCAAGGACCAAGCCTTTCCTTCTACACTGAGGCTGGAACCACCTCATACCTACTTACGCTAATGAATCGGAAATGTGTTTTAACAACCGATTCCTTTTTATACTCTGCACAGCCCAATTCCTTAGAGCACTTTTCTGCTTTCAACACTAAAAGAACTACGTAATCCCAAGAAGGTTCCAGTCAGGAGGGTCCTTGGAGGTTACCTAATCCAGTACATGCTTTACAGATAGCATGCTGATGTCTAGACAGTTAAGTGACTTGCCTAAGGCCATACAGCTAATATGTGGCAAACCTGGAATTACTTCTCATTTCAAAGGTTGGGTGGCTTTAATTAAATTGTTGACAAAGTCACTTTCTCTAAATAATTGTTTATTGATCCATGGGAATAAATGAACTCCCGTGACCGCACTTCTTGGTAGACATGCAGCCAAGTAGGTCTAACGACAATCCGTTGAAAACACCACGTGAAGACCATTTTCCAAACCTAGCAAACGAGCTCCACTGCCTGAGTGAACTAACCCCTTAATTTATAATCCAAGCTTTCCTCTGTCTTACTGTTCTTGTTCACAAAAGATAACAAATGAGACTAGACCTTGGGGGGCGCCTGGGTGGCGCAGTCGGTTAAGCATCCGACTTCAGCCAGGTCACGATCTCGCGGTCCGTGAGTTCGAGCCCCGCGTCGGGCTCTGGGCTGATGGCTCAGAGCCTGGAGCCTGTTTCCGATTCTGTGTCTCCCACTCTCTCTCTCTGTCCCTCCCCCGTTCATGCTCTGTCTCTCTCTGTCCCAAAAATAAATAAACGTTAAAAAAAAAAAATTAAAAAAAAAAAAAAAGACTAGACCTTGGGAAAAAACCGAACCCCACGTTCCAAAAATGGTGAGTCAGGAGCATCACCTTTCAACGGAGGGGACAATGTGTTGTGAACTGAGTCATTTCTATGTGTTAATTGTGTCCCCCTCAAAAGATCATTAATGTCCTAGCCCTCGGTAGTTGCTTCCTGCTTGGAAGCAGGATCTTTGCAGATGATGGAGTCAAAGGGAGGTCATTAAGGTGGGCCCTAACCCCATATGGCTGGTGTCCTTATAAAAAAGGGGAAATATGGAGACTGACATGTCCTGAGAGAGAATACCATGTGAAGATGAACTCAGAGATCAAGGTGATGCTTCTCCAAGCCAAGGATCACCAAGTATTGCCAACAAACACCAGAAGCTAGGAGGAAGGCAGGCCACTGATCCTTCTCTCTCTCCGCTCTCAGAAGGAACCAGCCCTACTGACATCTTCATCTTGGGCTACTAGTCTCCAGAACTGTGGAAACAATAATACTCTCTCATCTAAACCACCCAGTTTGTGGTAATTTGTTTGTCAGACCCAGGAAACTAAAACCATTGCTTCATCTGAAAAGGGAGGGAGTGGACAGATCGATTTCACCAGCCTTGGGGACCAAGACCTCCATTCTATGTAGTCACTGACAGAGGCTCTGAGTACATGCCTGGCCCTGGGAACCTGTCTATGGTGATGGGGGGGAGGGACTGCATCTGTCAGACAACGAACAAATATTCACTGAGCACCTATTATGTGTCAGGCACCAAGCTAACACATGCGCTAGAGCCATGAACCAGAAGACACAATCCCCGTGACCCTGAATCCCAGTCTCCCAGGGAAGATCAGCTCTAAACAAGTCATGACAAGTGTGAGGCATGCTGTGAAAAGTCAGCAGCTGCCCTGGGAAAATTAGATTAGTCGGTGGGCCAGGGGAGACTTCCATGAGCAAGCAAGGAGAAAGGAGTGAGGGTGAGGAATTACCAACGAAGAAAGGTGGGTGGGAGGAGGTGGTGTGCCTGCTCCAGGCAGGACCAGCCCAGAGCTCACGCTCTCTGCCCTTCTCAAGGGAAGGGAGAGCCTAGACAGCCAGAAAGGGCGGAATGGAGGGTTGGCAAGTGGCGGAGTGAACACATCCTCCGTGATACAGTGATAGCCGCCATTCACAGCCCGTGGAGACCACACAGGGCTAAGGGGGTAACGCTCCCAGCAGCAACAATAGCGCGAGTTTCAAAGCAACCCTACCTTCAAGATTTGCATCATGAGTGATGTGCCAGACTTCAGTTATATTTGGATTTCTGTTGGGCCTGATGGCATTCTTTCAGTTTTCTATTTAAAAATGGAGTTTAGCAGGCTGAGGACTGAAATTATGAACAAGCACGCATAACTTAATCTAGACCGCAAACCCAGGCTTCCCTTTCAACAAGGGTTGGCCGTCAGGTTCCTATGAGAAACCGTGTTCTTATTTGTGTGCTTGCTGACTTATTTGAAAATAGCGAAGAACACTTTGACAAGTACCTTAGACAAGACGAAAGGAAAGAGACACAGAACACGGAATACCCGCAGAATTTGTCTCTGAAGAATGAGGAGAACATTCTGTGAATGCGTGAGGGAACTGGGGTCTTCCCTAGATCTCGTCCCATGTGCTGACTGTATGGAGGGAACTGGAGAGGTCACATCAATGCCACTCACCCTCAAAGCATTTGAGTTTCACCTGATGAAACTTGAAAGCCTTTGTCTCACGCGATTCGTGTTCACACCCAACTTCTTGAAGGACAAGAGAGCACAAGGGTTCCAATGTCCTTGCCCGCAGAAAGTCAAGGTCAATGTTGTTCAGGACCAGTGTTCTCTCTCCCAAACCCCACACTTATCACACTGCAAGGTATGATAAGAAGCTTCCTGGGGCGCCTGGGTGGCGCAGTCGGTTGAGCGTCCGGCTTCAGCCAGGTCACGATCTCGCGGTCCGGGAGTTCGAGCCCCGCGTCGGGCTCTGGGCTGATGGCTCAGAGCCTGGAGCCTGTTTCCGATTCTGTGTCTCCCTCTCTCTCTGCCCCTCCCCCGTTCATGCTCTGTCTCTCTCTGTCCCAAAAAAAAAAAAAAAAAAAAAAAAAAAAAGAAGCTTCCTACCCAGTTTTTCATGAGAGAAGATGAACCAACAAAAAATCTCATGTACACCAGTTCTGGCCAATTGATCCAATTCAATCAAACAAATATTCTTTGAGCTCTATAGCAAGGATTGCTAGCTGTATCTCAAAATCCATTTTTTCTTTATTTTTGGTAAAAGGAATCAAGCACATTTCCCAGTGTCTGTTGTAGCCACCTGTGGACCACGTTACTGTTCTAACCACTGAGGTAGAAGCGGGAGTCTTGTACGGTTCTTTCAAGAAGACTCATTAATAAGGAGGGGTTCCTTTTTTCCCCCCTTCTTCCTCCTTCACGTCCTAAAATGTGGTTCAATGGCTTCGCAGCCATCTTGGACCATAAGGCGATCCAGGGAATGGGAGCCAGCCACAGCAGAATGAAAAGATGGAAGAATTCTGAGTCTCAGCATTCCAGACCCACCGTACCAACCCTGGACTGTATTTCACATTTTTTAGGAAGAAAGAAATACATTTAAGTCCATTTTTCACGTTTCGGTTATGTGCAACAGAAATTATCTGAGAGAAACACCTGCTATTTGCCAGGCATTACTCTAGAAACAAATCGCCCTCCACCTTCCCCACCCCCAAGACACACATACAGACCAAAAGTAAATCGTTTGGGTATTTCGACAATGCCTGATCTACTGAAGCAATCACAAATAGATCACACTGACTATAAACTTTTCTTCTAAAGATTTTAGAGAAATGCTCAAGGGACCCCGAAATTTTATGAAACGTTCTCAAATCCGTGACTTTAAAACAGATTCTTCTCCGACACAGAGTGGATTTTTTTCACCTGTATCTACAAAGGGAGGTCTAGCTTCCCATCGCTTTCTGCCTTGAAAGACCATTCTGCTGAAAATAATTACCTCAAAACCAGTGGGAACATTTTTCCCTCTCCATCCTACCTGTTAAAAAGTAAAGCTCTGGAAGCCTATATTTTTACTTCACTTTTCCTCGGGAAGCCTCTTGATAATAAGTGAAATGTCTGTGACCTTGATAAGCTTTGAATTATGCTGTTAAAATAAAGCCTTTTGTAGTTTCCTGAAGGGTGTTTGGATCTGAACTGTAAAAGAAAGAAATTGCTTCGATATTGATGCCCATATTAAACTGGCCCTTTTACCAGAATATAATGGAAGTTCTCTACTCATTTTGCCAAGTGCAGGCATCCCTCTGTAAGTCTAAAGCCCTTAACTGATGAATAACAATAGTACATTCTGTGACTAAAGCAAAGTTTGACAAAAATATGTCAAACAGGCATGTAGACATAAGGAGACACAATAATTGCCTATATTGAAGAGTTTTTCCTTTAAGATTTATCTTTGGAAAAGCAAAGGCCAGATTGCCTTTTGAGCTACAGGGATTTAAGTATTCAAATCATGTGTAAGAAAAGCAGGGAACACCCAAGGCCAAGGTTAAGCCAGGAGGGGTTGGTCAGCTCTGGTTCCCCCCACCACCACCCTCAGGGCTCCCAGCAGAGGCTGACCAGGGGGTGTCCAGGACCAAGAGCACTGTCCTCAGCATTCCCCACAGGGTGCACGTGGGGCCCTGTGAACATGCCTACTCCATTCGGTCAAGTTGAACACACCTTCCCTGGCTTCGTGAGGTGGTTTTGTCTCTGTGGCCTGTAGCAGTTGCTTGTTTGAGCCCTTTGTAAATAATTAGTCAGCATTAAATCTCTTCTCTTTTCCCTTGATTTCACTTCCAGACAAGTGGGGTGGAGGCCAGGGTCTGGGGAGATCGATGTGGCTTCGAGCTCAGCTCCGGCTCTTTACTGCCTGTTGGTCACAGCGCTCTGGGGCCAGCTTGGGTTACAAAACGCAGCTCAAACAGGAGAAGGCAACCTAACTGAGCTAGGACAGCTCTTAATGAGTAAGGCGGAATAAGGCAGCCACTGGATGGAGATTCTCGAACTGAATGGCTCTGATCTGACCAGCACCTGCTCTGGCCAGTCCTTCCCACAGCAGGGAAGGAAATAGGAGGGGTGAGGCTTTGCCAGGTGAGGTCTTTCACTCTCCTCAGAGAGTACAACCTGAGATATGGGAACTTTCCTTTGATTTGGAAGGAGGAATACATAGGACCTATTTTAAGTTTTAGCATCTTGACCTACCTCTAGGATAGCCTGGGGGAAGCTCACTGCCTTCTGAAGTAGGGATTCAAGTCTTCCTGTCTCCCTCTCTTATCAGGAGAACATCGATTAATTTTGTATTGAAAGGAGTAAAAGATTATCATTAGGAAAAGGGAAGGCATGATGGGCTAAATTGTGTCCTGTCCTCACCCCCCAAATTCATATATTGAAGGCCTGACCCACAGTCCTCGGAAAGTGACTTTATTTGGAAATAGGATTATTGCAGATACAATTCATCAAGATGAGGTGATACTGGATAGAGTGGGCCCTTCATCCTATGTGACTGGTATTTTTATAAAAAGGAGAAATTTGGACACACACACACACACACACACACACACACACGAGAAATGCCATGCAGAAATGGCGGCAGAGATTGGAGTGATACTCTAGAAATCCAGGTACATCAGATATTGCCAACAAGGACCAGGCATGGACTGGATTCCCCCTCACAGCCCTCAGAAGGAACCAGCCCTGCTGACACCTTGATCTTGGACTTCTAGTCTCCAGACTGTGAGACAATAAATTTCTGTTTCTTAAACAACCCAGTCCACCGCACTTCATTACGACAGCCCTACGACACTAATACAGAAGATGCCTAGCTAACCAAAGGCCCTGAACGACCTCATGCTTATTTAGAGCAGTCATGCTTGTTTAGGGCCCAGGGCCCTCCAAGCCCAGCTTTGTGCCCACAGAGAGTAACAGTGAAGCCTGGGCTCCTCTCCAACCCTTAACCACAAGTCTTCTGTCCACGGACCGTGTGAACTGTCTCCCATCATGCCCATTTAGGGAAGAATGACCTGATGACCACTTCCTGAGGCCAATCCTACTCTTCTCCCTGTGTCACCAAGAAGGAAATTGGGTTTAGAGAACTTGGGTGCTCACCATGTTTGCACCGCGGGTGTGCGTTTCAAACCCAGGCCAGACTCGGGCTCCAGACTCTACACCCCACCTTTGTCATAAACCGTGGCACAGGCACCAGGCATTTGGAGGCATTCATTTTAGTGTCACCATCAGACTCCATCATGACCAGAAAGGAGAAATCCTTCTAGTAAAGAAGCCTACAGTAAGAAAACAAGCCTTCACAAGTGGAAGACCACTGCTGTAAATCCCAAAGGATGTGTGTTCCCTGAGCTGACCGGCCCTATCAAGAATACCAGGGCGGAGGCACCAGGGGGGCTCAGTCGGTTAAGCATCTGACTCTTGATTTTGGCTCAGGTCACGATCTCACAGTTCATGAGTTCGAGCCCTGCATCAGGCTCTGTGCTAACACCGTGGAGCCTGCTTGGGATTCTCTCACTCCCTCTCTCTCTGCCCCTCCCCTGCTCTCTCTCTCTGTCTTTCTATCTCTCAAATAAATAAATACATAAACAAACAAACTAAAAAATATAATTAAAAAAAAAGAATACCAGGACAGGGATGAAAGCTGCCAAGCCCCACCCACAGGAGACCTGGCCTGGAATGTTCTGAAGAGAGTGAACATCTCTGTGCAGAAAAGCCACGCACGGGCCACCAAATCAATCACATCAGCATATCTTGAGGTAGCTCCTCAAGGTGCATTTACCCACATTTGTGATGAAATGGCCAAAGTTTCAATTAGACTGTTTATAGATTGGTCCTTTTCTGCTATTTCCATGTGTTAGGCAAATGAGCGGGCCTTGGGGCCAGGAAATGAAGATTTCGGTGTCTAAAAATAATACCTAACACTTGTAAGGCATTTAAAATGTGCTGGGTTCTTAATTACCAAACCACCTTACAAAAGAGGTGTTTTATCTGCATCACATATATGGAAATGGAGACCCCAGGAGGTAAATGACCCTCTCCTGCCCTGCAGTTCTCTTTGAGAGGCCCTTCCCAACAAGTGCGCATGTCTCAGGAATCCAGACTTCCAGTATGACTGAGGGGACAAGAGGCCGAGGACCTCCTCCCTTTTCACCCGTTCGCAATCTCTGATCTCCTTAGGAAGCCCCATAGCAGCCAGAGCCAACCCCAAGGGCTAGACCTTCTGTTCTGGGCCTTAGGAGGAAACGAGTTACGCTCTCCTCATTCTTTCTTTAGATGTGATTTCCTTCCCTATCAGGGTGGTAAGACCTGGGGAGAAGATAACAGGGTGTAGACTTAAGGGAAAGAGACCACAATTACAGCTGGGATACCTTGAGTATTGTGAGACCTGGGCCTTCCAGGTCTTGGTAAAGGATGCCCCAGTGTGGCCGGCCTGCCTGACGAGCCTGCAGCACTCGGGGCAGAGCCTGTAGAAACAGAAGGCATTTGACCCCTTGTTCTTTGCACAAAACCTTCAGAGACCTTTTCTCTTCTGTGCTGAACAAGGCACCAGCTGTGTGGTATCTACTCTGAAAATGCTGTTTTAATCTATTCATATTGAAATCTGAATAATTATAAATTAATAGTAACACTTCACCACCCCCTAATATTACTAAAAATGTTTCTTTTAACTTATTCTAGAGACTAGTGTATGTATCCTCAACAAATGTTATCATTTCGATATGCTCCTTGGGAAAGCCTTGTCTCAAACATCAAGTAACTGGAGATGTGACTAATGCAACTATTTTTTTTTTTTTAATTTTTTTTTTTCAACGTTTTATTTATTTTTGGGACAGAGAGAGACAGAGCATGAACGGGGGAGGGGCAGAGAGAGAGGGAGACACAGAATCGGAAACAGGCTCCAGGCTCTGAGCCATCAGCCCAGAGCCTGATGCGGGGCTCGAACCCACGGACTGCGAGATCGTGACCTGGCTGAAGTCGGATGCTTAACCAACTGCGCCACCCAGGCGCCCCTAATGCAACTATTTAAAACAAAGCAGTCATCCATCAGTCTTTGTTTTCTTAATGGGCATGAAAATGTCACACCCATATTCCCTAGTTTTACATAGGACGTAAGACAAGAAATTTGAAATTCTGAGCTTTGAATCCTTGGAGTAATAGAAAAGCCGCTGAGTGTTTTAGGAGGATTCATTTTAAATTACTTAATATTAACTGTAAGGACCTCATCTTTCTCTAGACAAGTTAGGGACCATCCATTCATTTGACAGCCAATGTCATAGACCTTCTTAGCTCTGGTACTTTGTTGCAATAAGTAATATTTATATTAATGTCCTGGAAATGCTATAAAATTTTGAAACACCTCCTCAAGGGAAAACAAAAATTATTTTCATTTGCACTTGAGTGTGTTTCCATTATTCAAGGACAGGTAGTGCATGTATGCTATTCTGATATTAATTCATATATTAGCAGGATGTATAATTAATCGGAATTCGGCATTCACCAACCACGCACAGAAAGCAGAGGTATGCTCATAGAATGTTCTAGCAATGATACCTCTTGTTGATCTTTTTTTCTGTTTTATAGTTACTAAAATTCTTTTGTGACTAAGTAAATCAACCTGGAATAAAATAATCCAGTGGGTGGAGTTTATACACCACTGACATCTGAAATGCCACAACTCACTTTTTTATAAGTTAATGGTTTGTGCTGTTCACTTCCTGCCTGACTTGACTAGTTGTCATAGGCCTGCCAAACTCCTCTAGCGTTTCCTTGTACTGAAGAAATCCCTCAGCTGTGGTGATGCCCCAGTCTCCGTTTCTCTTTTTTTTTTTTTTTTTTTTTTTTTTTGAGAGAGAGAGAGAGAGAGAGACCGTGCAAGGGATCAAGGGGCAGAGAGAGAGAAGCAGGGCTCCCCCAAAGCGGGGCTCGTGCTCACCCAAAGCGGGTCTCAAGCTCACCCGATGTGGGACCTGAACTTGTGAACCGTGAGGTTGTGACCTGAGCCAAAGTCAGACGCCGAACGACCGAGCCACCCAGGCGCCCTGTGTTTACAAGTTTCTAAGGGTGCTGTTTGGCTTTTACGTTATGTTGCTATTAAATTATTCTAAGACACTGAATACAGCAAACATAAACAGAAAGGAAACACCTGTTACTATGGTGTCGATGGCAAGTAATTTACCAATCACTTTGAGCCTACTCAGAATCCACATTACAAATTTTAAACACATAAATTATGGTTGTCCAAAAGGAAGAGAGAGATTTCATAGTGTGTTTTAATGAAGGTATTATGCCACTAATTTCAAATATACCAAGCGAATTGAGGCGATTGGGGATTTATTAAGAAGCTTTAGCAGTAGGAGGTTTACCTGGACTGGCTTTTCAGTCCATGAGGCCAGGCTACGGGGTAAGGGGGCTCGAGTCCTACCGCCAGTCCCTGCCCGGGCAATGTCACTGTGTGGTCCCCTGGAGATCAGCTCCGATCTCTCTAGTGTCCAGATCTTTGTCACAGCTCCTGGGGCTGCCGAGTAGCCCCCAATCTTCAGGGGAGTCCAAGAGCCAGCCACGTACCCGTATCCCCACCTGGAGGCTCCCGCTCCATCCCACATAAAGCTACTGACGGCCACCCACACAGGGATGACACCAAATATGCTACAGACGGTGCGGGTCTCCCAGCTCAGATGAAGTCCGCGTGTCAGATCCAGGACAAGTAAGATCTACTTGTTTGTGTGTTGTGTGCTCGCAATGTACTAAGCACTGTAGGTGGTGGCCTTCCACAGCCCTGCCCTTCCTATTCTCAGTTGACAGGTGGAAACAGGAAGGTGGCAGTGAAATAGCTCACACAGGCTTGGGAGACTCGGAGCAGGTGTTCTGAGCCGGAGCCACCGGACCCTGCCTCGCTGCAGAGACCTTGGGGACCAGCCACATTCTTCTCGCTAGGGAGGGGGTACAGGGAACACAGCACTGAGCGACGTAGGAGGGACCTCTCGCCTGCGCACCTAGCAAATGCATTGAGCCTGGGGGACCCTGTGTGTCCCCTGTTGCTCCTGCCAGCTCCACGGCAGTCAGAACAGCTAGTCACCTCATCGAAACGCAAACAAACCTCCTCTTGAACTGATAAGGAAAAAAAATCTAAGATAATATCTAACATTCAGGCAGCACTTTAGTGTATGGATGTAAGGAGCTCTGAGGCACCTGCCTGCAGACACATGCCCAGGGGAGGGGGGGGGCCCACGTGCTGTGATCCCCCTTCCTGTGAACTTGCCCTAACACGTCCTTGCCTCTCCTATCAGTCTACTCACTCCGCAAACAAGGAAGACGTTTGCAGCTTGAGTGTTAACTTATTGAACGTGAAAAACTGCATGAGTCCCTAATATATCCCCACTCCGTCTTGTTCCCTGAATATTCTTTTCCTGTCCTTTGATGTGGTTCTTCTCATTTCTGTCATCCCGTGTTAGACTGTCCCGAGAGCCTCCTAAGTGGCCTTCAGGCATATAGCGAGTCCTGCCCCACCGTGAGCCACTCTCCTATTTGCCTCCGTTGTCAATAAATGTCAGCTGTTATTTCTAAAACTAAGATTATGCCTGCTACTGCTCTAACACCCTCCAAGTGTCCCCAGGGCTTTAGGGCTCATCTCCCAGGTGCCACGCATGGCCCACAGGCTCTTGAACTTAAGAACAAGTGTCTAAACAACCTCTGAAAACTAGAATATCTTAGAAACATCTGCAAAAATGCTCCACGAGAAAAATTAGTTCACTCACCTCCCCCACAGTAACCAAGACTAGACGTTATTTAGCTCAGGCCTTTCCTGCTTCCTTTACTCATCTTTGGCATCTTTTCCACACCATTAACCAATCTTCTGTGTTTAAATAGAAGTGAAAGATATCTTCCCTTTGAAACACCTAGTAAAGTTTTCTAAAACTTAAATTTTAATTACCATCCCCCCCCCCAAAAAAAAAGACCAGGAAAAAACGAAATCACGTATTTTACCTGTAATTTCCAAAGCGTCTGTAGAAAGTCCCCAGCTGCTTCCAGAAGGTCTTAACCAAGAGGGCTACAGTTTGGAACGTTCAGAGCCAAGGGCTTGGCATCGTGTGGCATCCTGTTGCTGAGATGCAGCTTAGGAGTAAACCTGGCTTTTGTTTTGTGCGGGTCAAAGGAAACAGCGATGTTTGCATTGTCCTGTGTGTTACCTGTAGCGACAGCAAACACTTCACATAACCCCCAAACCACGCAATGACCAAGGACACAGCTACTGTGAGATTCAGGACTGTTATTATGGATCAGTGAGTACATTTCTCTTATTCTGGTTTTTTTTAAACATTACAAACTCTGGCACACATCACTGCTTTCCCTGGTCTTTCCAGTTGCCTGTAATGTCCAATAAAATAACCTATTCTAGATAAAATTAAATTTTATTAAACAGTCAACAAAATAACCGATTTTGCTCCTTTTTCTAACCAATAGATCCTTTGCGGCATACGAATATAATTTGGCATATGAGCGTATGAGCATTTTACCTTATTTTGAAGTTGATGTTTTGAACATTTATCTTGAAAAGTATGTTTTAGTTTAGACACCGGGAAGTCGGGTCAAGCCCCCATAATAAGTGAGTCGGTTCAATTCAACAGATGTTTGTTAACTACCTGCTCCATTTAAGGCATGTGTCTGAAAAAAAAGAAAAAAAAAATGTCTGACTTCAAAGAGTTCACGAGTCAGTATTTTTTGTACTAAATGATTACCGAATGCACATATTATCTCTACTGTTCACTTATTCTTTCTTTTTTTTTATTTTTAATGTTTATTTATTTTTGAGACAGAGAGAGACAGAGCATGAACAGGGGAGGGTCGGAGAGAGGGAGACACAGAATCTGAAACAGGCTCCAGGCTCCGAGCTGTCAGCACAGAGCCGACGCGGGGCTCGAACTCACGGACCGTGAGATCATGACCTGAGCCAAAGTCGGACGCTCAACTGACTGAGCCACCCAGGCGCCCCTATTCTTTCAACAACCACGTATCACTTCCCACCAGACAGAGCAATTGCTGAGAATGCCAGCAGCCCAGGGAGGTGGAGCCCCAGAAGGAGATAACTGAACCCAATCGCGTGTCCTCATCATTACCTTCATTTTGGCCACCAGAACCCCTGGCTGAAGGCCTTGTATTATTCTGTGGGGTTTTTGAATGGTTTTATTGAAGGATAATTCATATACAAGGAACTATACATGTTTATGTGTACAACTGGATGAGTTTGGACGTACACAAATACCCATGAAACCACCATCCACAATCAAGGGAGTAGACATAACCATCGCCTCCCAACGTTCCCTTGTTTCCCTTTGCTTTGTGTTTGTTTCGTGGTAAAAATACTTAACACGAGATCTACCCTCTTAAATGTTGGGGTGCACTGTATAATATGTTAATTTTAGGTACTGTGAGGTACCAGGATCTCTAGCGTTTATTCATCTGGCATAAATGAAATTATAACGACTGAGCAACAACTGTCCATTCCCCCACCCCCAGGCCCTCGCGATCACCGTCGTATCCTCTGCTTTTATGAAGTTGACTATTTTCGCCACCTCATGTAAGTGGAATCACACATTATTTATCCTTCCGTGACCAGTTCATCTCACTTTGCATTATGTCCTCCAGGTTCATCCATGTTGTTGCAAATGTCAGTGTTTTCTTCTTTTTCAAGGCTGAATAATATTCCATTTTATGTGTGTATGTATTACGTTTTCTTTTTGCATCACCGGTCAATGGACTGGTGTTTCCATATCTTCACTACTGTGAATAATACTGCAGGGACCCTGGGAGCGCAGATATCTCGTTGGGATCCTGATCTCAGTTCTTTTGGGTAGATGCCAGACATGGGATTGCTGGCTCATACGGTAGTTCTATTTTTAGTTTTTTGATAAATCGCCATGCTGTTTTCTATAGTAGCTACAACAGTTTGCAATCCCACCAACAGAGTACAAGGGTTCCAATTTCTCCACATCCTCACCACCATTTGTTATCTTTTTTTTAATAACAGCATCCCAACCGATGTGAGGTGATGTCTCATTGTAGTTTTGATTCACATTTTCCTGATAATTAATGGTGTTGAGCGTCTCCTCGTATCCCTATTAGCCATTTGTATATCTTCTTTGGAGAAACGTCGGTTCAAGTCCTTCACCCACTTGTAATTGGGTTGTTTGGGTATTCTGGCTATTTAGTTGTAGTCTCGTATTTTTGTTGTTTTTATTTTTATTTTTATTTTTTAACGTTTATTTATATTTGAGAGAAAGAGAGAGTGAGAGAGAGAGCACAAGAAGGGGAGAGAGAGAGAGAGAGAGAGGACACAAATCCGAAGCAGGCTCCTGGCTCTGACCTGTTAGCACCGAGCCCGACACGAGGCTCGAACTCACAAACTGTGAGATCATGAACTGAGCTGAAGTCAGACACCCAACTAAGCCCCTGGTGTTGTTGTGTTTAGAGAGAGGCCGTGTGCAAAGGGAGGAGAGAGGCAGAGGGAGAGAGAGAGAATCTTAGGCAGGATCCACACTCAGCAGGGCTCAATTCCACAACCCTGGGATCATGACCTGAGCCGAAATCAAAAGTTGAACATTCCACCAAATGAATCACCCAGGCGCCCCTAGTCTCATATTGTCATAATGCTTAGAGCAAAGGCACGATCTGTTTGGTTTTCTCTTCAATGCAAAAATTATCTTTTTTGTGAGGTGGGACACACGAGAAGCAAAGTTCCTTCAAATATGACCATAGAATGTCAATTCCAGAGAGCAAGAAAATCTATCTAAAAGAATCTGAGCGTTTGAAACACTTGGCCTTTCTTAATAAGTTAAGCAGCAGGGGGCAGGGCGGTGCAACAGAAAGATCAGAGGCTGACCAGCCAGAAAGAGACACCTAGGGTTGGTTTCATCTCTGCTGGGCGTTTGTTATCCAGTCTGCAAAGTAAGGAGCTGAGTTGGATAGACTTTCCTACATCAGAATATATTTTCTTTCATTCAATAATACTATTGCGTACCTACCATGTGCCAGATGTTGTGTTAAGTGCGGGAATAGATCAGTACACAGGAGTCAACAGAGTCCCTGGCAATTTAGAGTTTACCTTCTTAGAGGGGGTAGTAGGCAATTTACAAGTAATTTCATGAGTTACATTGTTTCCGACAGCACTGAATGCTACAAGTAAACCACCACTGGCCTTCCTGACCTCTCCTTTACTAATCCTGACCCCTTCAAGAGCTTTGCACACAGTGGGCTGCTTTTTTCCTTCTCCCCCATTAAGTCTCGGCTCTGAATGTCACTCCTCTGGGACCGCCCTGGCCAATATCGGCTCACCGTCCCCCAATCACTGAACAGGATGTCTGTTGCTTTATTTGATCTTATTTGGAGCATTTGGCACGGCCTGAAACAATGTTACTAGTTTACTAGAGAGTATACAATCTCCAAAGAGCCACTTTTTTCACTGATATGCAGGTGGGCAAATGATTTTATTTTCACCTTGTCCAAAATGCCCCACAAACTATAAAATGAAGGAAATATTTCTGACCTATCTTCCGGGGATATTCTGAAGAATACTTGTAATAAGTGGTAGGTATTGAACATATTTTACTTATTTATTTATTTGTTTGTTTATTTATTTATCTATCTACTTTACGTCTTCTTAGAGAAATCACATATATGCACCAGAAATTTGTCTCTTTTACTAAAGGAATCTAGACAACGCCCTTAATTTCTCTAAGCCTCTGTTTTAAAATGGGACTAATAATCCTTCCCTGCAGGATTTTTTTTTCTGCTTCTTAAACAGGATAATTGAAAGCTCCCAGCAAAGTATCAGTCATAAAGAGGGTATGCCCACTGAATCTTCACTGAATTAGAGTTAGACTTCAGTGAATATTTGGAAAAGCTTCCAGTAATACGATTCACTGCACTCTGATACGTAACTCCTGACTTCAGAAAATGGCAACATTACCAGACAATAAAGTCAGATTTCTTAATGATGTGTCACGACACAGAATGATGCCATGGGCAATGCACACGGAAAACATCCCAGCCCATACTTCAAGCCCGTCAAGCAAAGAAACCACACAGGTACCAATAATACACCACCCCCCGCACCCTCTTCAGGGTCCGGTCACAAACAGCCCCAGCACTGAGGGTGCTGAGAGCACCCAAACAGCTCCAGGCCGGGGACAACATCACTGATGAGCTGGCAGACTAAAGAATAACGCGAGACAAAAGGTCAACGTGAAGGGCACTCGGTCTCAAGGATGCAGACATGGGGCCCAGAGACCTAGAGCATTTTCCTGAGATCAAACGCCCCTATAGTAGCTGAGTCTGACCTCAAACTTGGCCTCGTGACTATTTAATCCACGGAAAAGTAGCTACTATATCCACATGGTCATGGTTCAAGATCTAAGTACACAGTGGGACAAAGGAAATTATTTTCATTCCTTCCCTCAACAAACATTTATTGCAGACCTGTTTGACTGGATACAGACATTCTGAGGATTACAAATTCAATGAGCTCCCAAACAGATCTATAAATGCTTGAAAACCCTCTCTTAGCCTCCCCCTGCTCTCTGCGTAGTCACTAAAGGCCAGCCTGACCTCAGCCTCCACAGCAGGGGGAAGGGTCCTGATGTATTCAGAGGATACACAATCATACTATTTAAAGACAGATAGTATAGATAAAGCGTTTCTCAGAGTGTATTTTGTACTGAAGCTCAAATTAAAAAAACATGCACAATCTTATCACATTAAGTACTCATGACTTGTGCAACAATTTGCTTGGGATATATTTATATCAGGGAAGGGAGAAGAAGAGAGACAACATCTGCAGAAACATGGAAACCAGAGAAGCTTGGTGCATTAAAACAATGAAGTATAGTATACCAATGTGGCTGATCGTAGTATTGGGTTGAACTGTATAAATTAACTATTTTGTAAATCAGAAATGGTCACTTACCAGTGTGTGTGTGTGTGTGTATACACACGTATATATGTATATATATATGTATATATATGTATATATATGTATATATATGTGTATTATATATACATACACACACACACACACACACACACACACACACATATACATATATAGTGAGGCAGTGAGAGAGGCTGCTAGAAAGGTGGGCAGGGGCCACTCCATCATGGGAGTTTAGATTTACGCTATAGGCTACCAGAAGCCATTAAAGAATTTTAACAGAGGAGTGACATAGTATTTATCTTACAGTTAGTAGTCCAGTTAGTAGCTGACTAGTATTTATTTTACAGTTACCATTCTGATGATTTGGTGGCGCTTAAAGGCAATCAAACTCAACGTAAAGAAACTCGTTACGTGACTATAGTAATAGAACATTAATTCAACAGTACTTATTGACTGCTGTGGCCGACAGACAAACGGCCCAAAAGATGTCTCGAAAGACTTTGAGAATGTGCTTCAGCCAAGCACCTTGAGATGGGAGGGTTGTCCTAGGTCCTGTCGGGGGGCGGGGGGGGCGCCCAGTGGAATCACAAGGATTCTTACAAGAGGAAGACAGGAGGGCCGGAGTCGAAGAAAGAGTGGAAGATGTGTGTTTTAAGGCTGGAGGAAGAGCCCACAACCCAAGGAACGCAGGGGGCCTGTAGAAGCTAAAAAAGGCAAGGAACTGATTCTCGCCTAGAGCGTCCAGAAGGAATACAGTCCCGGGGCATCTTGGTTTTAGCACGTTAAGACCCATTTTGGACTAGTGACCTCCAGAACCGTAAGATAATAAATTTGTGTCGTTTTGAGCCACTAAGTTTGTGGCGATTTATTACAGCAGCAATAGCAAACAGTTGACTCCAGTGGTAGTGAATTTTACGTGTCACCTTGATGGAGCCATCACGTGCCCAGATACTTGCTTAAACATTATTCTGGGTGTGCCTGTGAAGGTGGGCCCGGAAAAGGTTAACGTTTTAATGGGTAGACTGAGTAAAGCAGATTGCACTCCCCCATGTAAATGGACCTCATCCAATACATTAAAGGCCTGAATGGTACAGAAAGTCTGAGAAAGATAGAATCCACTTTCTGCCTGCCTGTCTTCAACCTGGGATGTGGGTCTTGTCTCCTGCTGTCAGACTTGGACCCAGACTGGAATTACACCACTGGCTCTGTGGATCTCCAGCTTGCCAGCTGTAGCTCTTGGGACTTCTCAGCCTTCATAATCATGTGATCCAATTCCTTCTAGTAAATTTCACTGTATATTTACATAGTGTATACATATGTGTATATATTTACATATATTTGCATATATTTGCATATGATTATATATTTCCATATGTGTGTGTATTTACATATATATACATATGTGTATATATATGTGTATAATAAAGGGGTGCCTGGGTGACTCAGTTGGTTGGGCATCAGACTTCGGCTCAGGTCATGATCTCAGTTTGTGAGTTCAAGCCCCGCCTTGGGCTCTGTGCTGACAGCTCAGAGCCTGGAACCTGCTTCAGATTCTGTGTCTCCCTCTCTCTTTGCCCCTCCCCTGCTCATGTTCTGTTTCTCCGACTCTCAAAAATGAATAAACATTAAAAAAAATTTAATATATATATAATTTACATATACATAAATGTGTGTGTATATATATTTATATATATGTATTTAAATATATATATATATATATAAAATCTATTGGTTCAGTTTCTCTGGAGAACTCAGACTAACATGCCTACTGTATATAAAGTCTGGGCAAGAAGTAATTCAGGCTTGAATTCCTGTGGAGTCAGGGCACATCGCCCTCCCTGCACATCGATATTCACCAAGGAAGCTCTGCTGGGTTTCATGTCCAGTGTATTTATTGGAGTTTCATTATGTAGTCATGATTAATTAAATTATTGGCCGTGTGATTGAACTCAGTCTTCAGCCTTTCTCTCCTCCCCAGAGGTCAGGCAGTGCAGAGCAGAGCCCCCAAACCTAATCACAAGGTTGGTCTTTCTGGTGACCAGCCCCCATCCTGAAGCTCTCTGGGAGCCCGAGAGTGAGTCACCTCGTTGGCATAACAAAGACAGTCCCGTCAATCAGAAACCCAGGACAAAGACCAGACAAATTCTTTATTATGACACAGTTCTTTTCACAGGAAATGTTGCATTTGCACTGCCATAACCCCTGGAAGCTTTGGTTGATTTTGAATGGCCCTTGATGAAGGTATCCTTGACACTCTTTAGAGGTCATGCTTCATTTGTAAGGGTGCAGGCTTAAAATGGATCTTAACAAGTATATTTGTTCCAAACATGACATCCACAGCTATGAAAAACAATACTGTTCATACCATTACCTTCCTTTCTCCCTAGAATTTTGAAAGCAACAAGAAAGGAAAGTTTGTTTAAAAAAATGTTTAAGAGACAGTGTACCAAAGGCTCCCTTGGACAGAGTTTCAGTTTTGCAAGATGAAGACAGTTCTGGGGATGAACGATGATGTTGATGACACAACAGTGTGAATGTACTTAATGCCACTGCACTGTGCATTTAAACGTGGTTAAGATGGTAAATTTTATGTTATGTATATTGTGCCACAATTTAAAAAGAGAAAGCTCCCTTGTGGGCTAATTAAAAAAAAAATCTTTTTCAATGTATATTTATTTTTGAGAGGGAGCGAGACAGTGTAAGCAGGGAGGGACCAAGAGAGAGGGAGACCCAGAATCCAAAGCAGGCTCCAAGCTGTCAGCATAGAGCCTAATGCAGGGCTCGAACTCATGAACCATGAGATCATGACCTGAGCTGAAGTCAGATGCCCAACCAACTGAGCCACCCAGGTGCTCCCCTTGTGGACCAGTTTAATCTGAGCTCAAGGAGAGAATCTTTTCCAGTTAAATCAGTAGCCTCCTTTCTCCACTCCCTCAACCGGGACCATGGACAGCTGCCACTGATGGGGTGTAAAAAGTGAGGTCGCCTGGCTGGCCCCCTCTTGGCAGCTACAGGGACAGGAAGGGGCTTCAGCGAGCCAGCACCACCTTCTGAAGATGTCCTGCTGTCTTCACAGAGAAACCTGTTCGCAGGAGTGGCTCAGAAGGTGAACCGAACCTTACAACCAGAATTTCCATGCAAACACTGGGCACCTGTCCAGCAAGAAAACATGGTTAAATGTAGCTGATGTGCAGTGAGATCCCGGTTGACTGAGTTTGTTTTTCCTCCTAGAAACTGGGATTAGAACTTTTGGTGAAAACTTTGAAACCTGAAGTATCTCTCAAAGACATTTCTCGGCAGAATTTCAATATGTTGCCTTCTCTTCCCCTTCTGTGCCTTGAAATGTTGTGTCTCCCCACCTCTATTTGCTGTTATATTACAGTGACTCAATTTTTCATCTTTATGTTACAACTGCTTGTCTGGATACACTCTCTGGATGCTTCCTATCAGTATTTCCCCATGTAGCATCTAAAAAGCTTCAGGGAAGGCGTGTCTGGGTGGCCCAGTGGGTTAAGCTTCCGACTCTTGATCTAGGCTCAGGTCACGAGCTCGCAGTTGGTGAGTGCGAGCCCCACATCGGGCTCCGCGCTGATGGTGTGGAGCCTCCTTGAGATTCCGTTTCTCCTTCTCTCTGCCCACCCCCCCCCCCAGCTTGTGAGCTCTCGCGCTCTCTCTCAAAATAAATAAATGAACCTAAATTTTAAAAGCTTCAAGGAAGCACTTTACACTTCTCCCCTGAAAAACCTACATTTCAGGGCCACCTGGCTGGTTCAGCCAGTAGAGCATCCGACTCTCGATTTCGGGGTTGTGAGTTCGAGCCCCAAGCTGGGGGTAGAGGTTACCCTAGGCTCTAGGTATCTCACATTCCACGAATAAACCTACATCTCACATTCCACGAATCTGTGAAATGTTTGGGTTGATGGACGTTTGTTGAACATCTGTTACGTGCCATTGACTGGGGCATGTTAGGCTCTGGGGACATCAAAACAGTAGAGAAATAGGCTGTAGAGAGTTCCTGCTCCTCCAAAAACACTTGACACTAAGGTGAGCTTATTTTCCTCATAGCAAGGATTCTCCCATCTTTTGAACAGGTTTTGGGAACTGAGGATAATAAAATAACATTGAATAAAGATTTAATTTTAGAATGGAGAGCCTTCGTTCTTTCAGCACCGTCCAGACCTCACCTACCTGTGGGTATAATTGAGGTGCATTCTCCTGAGCTTTGCTAGCTCGCGAGGCCTCACTTGAGGCTATGGAACCTCAGTTCTTGGCAAGCCGTCCTCTTCAACAGTCCCCTTGGGCTTATGAGGTGGGTCCAGGCTTCACAGGCCTGATCGATCCATCCAGCTTCCTCATGAAAATCCACTACACGTGGGCACCTGAGGGAGGGTCCTCTGAGACAGACTGCCAGCTCCCTGGGGTCACGGGCTTTCTCAGAGGGCTATGACTTTCCCTGAGGGAAGCCCTGCCTCCAGTCTTTGGAAAATGACAGGAGGATGTCCCTTTCTCCAGTGTGGGATCACATATTATCACCTCGAAGCCACACGGCCTCTTAGACAACAGTCTCTTCGGCTTCTGGCTCCTGCTTGAATTACTAGCTGCCTTGTGCCAGTTTGACAAGGCAGGCAAGGACCGTACCCTCCCCGGAAGCCTTCGTGGTAGGGCTCAGCGGCCAGACCATCCCAGCTCTGCGACCTTGGGCAAATCCGCTAGCCGATCCGAGCTTTAGTTTCCTTAATTATAAAAGGACGGTATTAATAGTCATTATTTAACCGGGCTGTTGAAGATCAAATCAGATAATTAAACACAGTGCTGAGAATACTGCTCCGTGCCTAGGGAACACCTGATAAATGTTAACTGCTGCTTTTACCGTCATCACACCCGTCCGTTAATCCCTCTCCACGGGGTCCGCAAGGCGCACACGCACCAGACTTCCCTCTGCTTCAGCAGTCCTCCCGCCATGTCACCTGCCACAACTAGATCCAGAACAACTGGTGTCATTTGGCCCAATCCGTCTGAGCCATCAGGAATGAAATGTACACAGTCATTTTCAGAAAGCACCTCGTTAACCTGCGTATTGTAATTCTACACAAGGAACCACCCAAAATGAATGCGTTAATTATATACTGAAAGTTAACCTGAGCCAACAGATAATGAATGAATGGATGGATGAATATGTTATCCAGGCAGTTTCAATGTTAAGAGTCGCTTGACTCTCGAATATGATCAGATTTGGATCCAAGTGTCTGAATTTAACATTGGATGTACACAGTCTGACAGCAAGATCACTATATTTTACCCCTGTAGCTTTACTTCAAACTTCCTCGGACTGTGAGCCACCCACGTAGTACCGTCAAAAGCACCCATCCTTTTTCCTCACAATTTATACCCCTGCTGTTTTTCCACTTGTGTCGGTGACCTTATTTTGCTCCCTGGTTTCCCAACCACATAACCTTTGAGTCATTCTTGACGCCCCTCTCCCCTTTCCTTCCTGAATTTTCCTTCCTGAATAAACTACCAACAAATCTGCGGCTACTGGCTCCAAAGTCATGCCCTACCCCAGAGCAATAGTGCAAACGTCTATTGTTGTGACCACCTTCCAGGGGGATTCCAGCCCCAGGCATTCCTGCGGCCGCGTGGTAACCTGTGCAGGGACTGCTCCAGCCTTCCACTGCCTCCTTTCCTGACTCACCCAGAGAATCCGCTCTCTGCAGAGGCAACAAGGGAGGGAAACAACCAGGCAAGTGCTTCCTACCAGCGCAAAGTACCAGGAACCGGGGGCTTTCCCACAAGGCCAGGCCAAGCTCTAGGCAAAGGAATGTCCGTGTTCCAAGGCACAGCCCGGGCTGGAGTCTGTCACCGCCCTTGAAACCCCTTTGAAGCCGAGCAAGAGGCCTGCCAACGCCAAGCAGGAGAGCTCCTTGTCTTACCCTGGGAGGGGCGGTTTCCTGCCTGCCTTTTGAGGCCTCCCACAGGAGGGAAGGGGACTAACAATCATTTTGCAAGATTCTCACTTTAGACACCAAAATCTAAAAATGCAATGGAAGCAAGCTTTATGTGAGGTAAAGATCAGACTGGCCAAGACTATTCAGTCCTGCAAGATAATTCTACTAACTCGGAGACCTATTATCATTATGTATATACGTATATATTATGCATGTGCACATATATGTGTGTGTGTGTGTGTGTGTGTGTGTACACACACACACACACACACACACACACTCTATTTACAGATTCTTCCTTCAAAATCGGATCAAACATTCCTGGCTTCTTTTTTTTTAATTTTTTTTTTTTTTACATTTATTTTTGAGAGACAGAGAGAGAGAGAGGGTGAGCAGGGGAGGGGCAGAGAGAGAGAGGGAGACACAGAATCCCAAGCAGGCTCCAGGCTCTGAGCTGTCAGCACAGAGCCCGACGCGGGGCTCAAACCCACAAACTGTGGGATCATGACCTGAGCCGAAGTCGGACGCTTAACCGACTGGGCCACCCGGGGGCCCCACATTCCTGGCTTCTTAAATAGTTTTAGACCCGGGGCGCCTGGGTGGCGCAGTCGGTTAAGCGTCCGACTTCAGCCAGGTCACGATCTCGCGGTCTGTGAGTTCGAGCCCCGCGTCAGGCTCTGGGCTGATGGCTCAGAGCCTGGAGCCTGTTTCCGATTCTGTGTCTCCCTCTCTCTCTGCCCCTCCCCCGTTCATGCTCTGTCTCTCTCTGTCCCAAAAATAAATAAACGTTGAAAAAAAAAAATAGTTTTAGACCCTTGCCCAGTTTGAATATCCTTCTCCGAACATGTGTCGAGTTGCCGATCCAGGAGGGAATGAGGGAATCCTGAGTGAGCCTTAAAGTGAGCTTTTTGCCCTCACACAGTAGTATTTGCACATATTGACTAAATCCTCGCTCTGTCTTCACATGAACTCCTCCCAAGTCCAGATCTTCTGTTCTAGACTAAAGGAATTGGGTTTGGAGGCTTTTATTTGGTTTTGTTTGTTTGTTTTCTAAGAGAATCAGAGAACATTAGAACTGAATAGTCTATTGAAATTGCTAGTACAGGTTTTGGGCTACAGCCCATTTGTGGGCCATGAAATCAATTCAGTAAGTCACCACCAGCTTTTCCTTTTAAAAATGGAATAAAATCAGAGTGCCTGGGTAGCTCGGTTGGTTGAGCGTCCAACTCTTGATTTCAGCTCAGCTCACGATCCCGGGGTCGTGGGATCGAGCCACCGGTCCAGCCCTGCGTCAGGCTCCACACCGAATGCGGAGCCTATCTGAGATTCTCTCTCTCTCTCCTTCTACCCCTCTCTCTTGCTCATGTGTGCGCACCCTCCCTCTAAAATAAAAAAGAAAGAAAATATTAAAAAAATAAATTGAAATTTAAAAGATAAAATGGCGTAAGATCTGTCAGAGGGCATTGCCCTTGGGAGGAGCAAGTCTCATTTCACGAAACTTTTTTTCAGATTTATACTCCCGTGTGTTGGTGCATGTACACACACGGGCATACGAAATTAGAACCATGATTACGTTTGGGTCAAAAAATTTTAAAGCCGATGGTCTAGTCCAACCAGGAACCAGTAGTGTGCTATAATGGGCAGGTGTCCATTTGAAATGGGGAGTCAGCAAATCCCTGATTTCAAGTGTTGGCTCTGGGCACTTAGGAATTGCATGACCACGGGACACTCTTGAGCTTTGCTGAAACTCACCTCAGTTCTTCGTCTATAAAACAGAGATGACAACAACATTTTCCTCCAAGAGGTATTAAGGAGAAACACAGTAAGGCACAGTAGCCAGCACATATCATGCGTGGGGAAACATACCATGCATTACACTTCTGCCTTTCACCATGACAACCCTTTCTGTTGGATACTGTTATCATCCATCGGATGAGGAAACTGAAGCCACTTGGTCCCAGCACACGCACTCACATTCCACTGCACTATGCCTCTATGCACATAGGATGATGCATTTGGAGCACTTAGCACAATTAGTACTAAGTACTTGGTACTAACACCAAGGAGCCTTTAAAATTCAGTGCCACTCAGGGCACTTGGGGGGCTCAGACTGGTGAGCGTAGGACTCTTGGTTTCACCTCGGGTCACGATCTCAGGGCTCGTGGGATCGAGCCCCGCATCGGGCTCTGTGCTGACCGCGTGGAGCCTCCTTGGGGTTCTCTCTTCCCCACCCCCCCCCCGCCCCGTGCCCCTCCCCTGTTCGCATTCTCTCCTTGCTCTCAAAATAAAGAAATCAACATTAAAAAAAATCAGTGCCGCTCAAAGGGCTTACCCTCCACGAGAAGAAGAATGTGTGCAGGAATGCAGATTGATGCCCTGTTTCCTTCACCAGGGAATTTTTCATTTGTTTGGCTTTGCTGAATAATGTGCTTTGCGCTCAAGTTCACCGACACCCTGGCAGAAGCTCCTTACCCTGTCGAAGATAGGCAACAAACGGTTTGGCGAACAGTGGCCCGCACTCTGAGTGACGCTGTTAGAATCACTTATACCTGTTCACTTTCATCTTGTAGCTTTCAGGCCATTGAACTACTTTCAGAATCTCGGCAATATCATCCAAATGCACCAATTCTCCTCCCTGGCTTTGTGTCATCACACACCTGCTAAGCATGTCTTTTGCGACTTCCCGGAAGATGCTGATAATAGCGTTCATCAGGATAGGGCCAAGGACAGATCAGTTTTCGTTGTAACGATGACTAGAACAACACTCTAGATCCCCTCAAGGCCTGTGCGCCTCCTCATTACTGTACGGGCTTTGTTTCCCGCCCCCCCCCCCCCAACACTCCCAAACCCAGATCTTCACTGTCCAAAGTGGGAAATGGGAAGGAAGCCCTGGGAAATAAGCAGCTTCGAGGGCTCCATCTTGTGGTGCGCAAGCGTCATTGCACCTCGATGACTGAAGGCAGAGGGGGCACGCGTGGAGAGTGCCTCAAATAATACTTCGCCTCAAAGTAAAATCGACACTGGTCCTACTCCTTTTGTTCAGCACTATTAATTAAATAAATATAACACCATCCCCATATTTGATTAGTGGCCCAGGAAAAAAAAATATTTTTTAAAGAGCCACATAGGTAAAGAGAACATTAAAAAAAAAAATTTTTTTTTAGAGAGAGAGAGGGAGAGAAAGAAAGCACAAGTGGGGGAGAGGGACAGAAGGGGGGAGAGAGAGAGAGAGAGAGAGTAGGCTCTCGTAAGTAGGCTCCACACTCAGCAGGACCCTGATGCGGGGCTTGATCCCATGCCCCTGGGATCACGACCTGAGCCAAAATGAAGAGCCAGAGGCTCAACCAAGTCCCAAGCACCCCAAGAGAAAAAATTTTATTTTTTCTACCCTTAGTTGTAAATTTGAAATAAAAGTTTCCTCTTCTTCCCTGACTTGGAAATGATCTTCAAGGAATGCTGGATTTCATACAAGTATTTATAAATAGAGAGGCAATACCACACGGGCCAAGCGGCCTCCTCACGACCTTGACTGACGCTGGCACTGATGCCCTGGTCCCTCCGGCCTGCTTCTCCCACACCTGGATCCGGACTCCTTCAGATGCAAGGTGGCGCTGCCTTTCCCAAGCAACTCCGATTTCTATTTCCTTCTGGGATGCAAGACAGGGCCAAGGAGAAATTCAAACACATGGTCAGTACAGGTACTCAATGTGGTTTTAATGATGATGACCAGGGGCGCCTGGGGCGGGCTCCGCTGGTTAAGTGTCCAACTCTCGATTTCAGCTCAGGTCATGATCTCATGGTTCATGGGGTCGAGACCCCCCGACAACATGGAGGCTGCTTGGGATTCTCTCTCCCTTTCTCTCTGCCCCTCCCCCACTCATGTGCTCACGCGCTCTCTCTCTCTCTGTCTCTCTCAGGATAAGTAAAAATTAACTTTAAAAAATGATGATGACTAATAAGCTGGGTTAGAGCATAAGGATCAGCCATGAGTGCATATGCAGGGCCTGTTAGGGTTAAGGATGGTAAAAAAGAGACGAAAATTACAATAAGGAGCAAGAGGGACCCAGGATACGAGTATCAGGGTATGACCGTGTTTCCTAAACCAAACTTAGAACACATGATCTGAAAGTACAAATGTGAGAAAAAAAACAGTACTCTCGTTTATTCGGTCAACAAACATGCACCCATGGTAAGTCTTGAGGATCAAGAAAACAATGAGACCTGAATCCTACCCAGAAGTTCACTGTCTGGGAGGGTGACCTACATGTAAATGAGTAATCACACCGGTTCCTACAACTCTTGAAACAGACTCTTCCAGAAAAGCAGGTAGAAGTAGAATCTGGCAAGTTCCCCTTGGTGTCGCTTCCTCTCAGGAACCCAACAGGCATTTTATCTGGCAATCTTCTTTACCGCGTTAGTCTATCAACTCCAGAATTATGGTACCTCAGCCCCATAATGCCTCTGATTTTGATTTATGATTATAGCTCCTTCTTAACCTCGACACAACCCAAGAGCCAATTTTTTTCTTTTTAATATATGAAATTTATTGTCAAATTGGCTTCCATACGACACCCAGCGCTCATCCCAAAAGGTGCCCTCCTCAATACCCATCCCCCACCCTCCCCTCCCTCCCACCCCCCATCAACCCTCAGTTTGTTCTCAGTTTTTAAGAGTCTCTTATGCTTTGGCTAAGAGCCAATTTAATAGAGCACCGTAGTCTCACAGATGAGAGAAAAACTGGCCAACCAAGCGGAATGTCTTCAAGCAAAGCCTTTCCACTCTTTATGTCAACTGTCTGTGACACTTATGTCCAAGCTTCTTGGCGGATGAGACCCTTGCTTTGAGGGGCTGGAGAAATACGATATGAAGTCCTAATAAGCCACATCCCACAGATTAAAGACCCAGTCAAGTTACCTTTGGAGATCTGCCCTTCACAGGGAGAAAGTCATTACAGTAAAAAGATATAGTCAAGTGTGTTAGTAATTACTAAAATACCAAGCAATTCAATCCCTTCCCAAGGAGACTCTTTCCGCTTAACATTTATATTTTTATTTCGCTGAGATAACTAAAGGATTCAGTGATCTCGTCTTTCCACCATTTCATCTCCCCCTGGCCGCACCCCTACTGAGGACACCATCAAGGCGTGGAAGCATTGCTTGAAATCCTGCAAAGCAACTTCTTCAGGAAACTCAAAGGGCAGGAACTTGAGACCCTTCATTCGGAATGTTCCTCTCCTGTTGATCTTTTGGGAATTTGAAAACGCCTCACCAGTAGGAATTGCCAGTGATCTTGGGAAGGTGACATTTTTCTTAATGGGAGTACCACTGGCTGACTTAAGTAAGCATGGGTAGTGCTTGCACGTGCATCCAAATAAGCTAAGGATCTAACCCAAACTGGGCGCCTGGGGGGCTCAGTTGGTTAGGCGTCCGACTTCGGCTCAGGTCATGATCTCACGGTTCATGAGTTCGAGCCCCGCATTGGGCTCTGTGCTGACCGCTCAGAGCCTGGAGCCTGCTTCGGATTCTGTGTCTCCCTCTCTCTCTGCCCCTCCCCTGCTCACACTCTGTCTCTGTCCTCTCTCTCTCTCAAAAATGAATAAATACTTTAAAAAAATGTTTACCTACCTGAATATAAAGCAAAATGCCTTGGCTTCACTGTCATGTGGACAATAAAAATCAAGTGTCACTATTGTGTTTGTGAATCATTCAAGTGACAAAGAAGAGAAACATAAAATCACTAAATTCTATGCCTTTACTCTAAGTAACTAAGGAGGGTGAGGCTTAACATTGGTTTTGACGTGAAGCTCTCTTTCGTAAAGAAACGGGAGGGGAATGCTGTATTTTGGCCAACACCAGAATTCTAGTCACGTGAAAGTTGTGCTTAGTCCACGTCCAACAACATGGGAAGCACACTGGGGCAAGGGTGAGGTCAAACCAATAGAACTGTAGAACGTAATACCACTTTTTGTTAACAATGCGTTTGGGTAATGGGAATCCCTAGGTCCTAGAAATGAAGAGAAGACTGGAAACAACGTCCAGAAGTTGTTGCCATAGGGATCCACAGGGATCTCAGACTTGGGGTGAAAGCTTGGATCTTGATGCCAAGGGGAAGACAGGAGAAGAAAAAAGGAGGGAGCAGAGACGGCACCATGTGCTTAATGTCCAGAGGTGTTGAAGGGCGGGCCAGACTGAAGAGCAGTCAAGAAAATTCTGTGCACTCGTCCTAAGAAGCAGCGAGGAAACTTTCAGTCTACAGGTGCCTTATATAAAGAAAACCACTTGCAAGAAAGCAAAATATCAATATACCACGTGTGGATTGGAATCTACACCTCCTTCAGGGAGCAGGAACCACAACTTGAGAATTAAACATGAAGACTGGTCCAGGAGAATTGAATTCTGAGATCCTAGGAAAAGCCGAATGTAAAACTGCTCCCTAATAAAACTTGCACAGCCCAGGACACATAGATCTCCCATGGAAAGAAGAGCTCTTGCTGAACATAAATCAAAATTCAAAGTGACTTAATCAAAACCCCACATGCAAACACCATCACATCTACATGAGGAACCACCTTGAAATGAATTAGCACTCAAGAATGAGAGGAAATTGGGGGCGCCTGGGTGGCGCAGTCGGTTAAGCCTCCAACTTCAGCTCGAGTCATGATCTCACGACTTGTGAGTTTGAGCCCTGCATCAGGCTCTGTGCTGACAGCTCAGAGCCTGCAAACTACTTCAGATTCTGTGTCTCCCTCTCTCTCTCTGCCCCTCCCCTGCTCGTGCACTCTGTATCTCTCAAAAATAAATAAAAAAACATTTTTAAAACATTTTTAAAAAAGAATTAGATGAAATAGAAAAATCTGAAAAACACCATTAGAAAGATACACTTAAACTGACATAAACTAAAAAAGGAAGATAAACGATAACAAAAGGCACGACAGCCTTTTTAAAAATCAGGAATATCTGAGAAAAAAGCAAATGTAAAATGTAGAAATTTAAAAATCTCTAGATTCAGCATGGAGCCATAAAGAGCTGGGGAAGAGACACGCCCACTACCCTTACGACAAGAAAAATGCCGGACAAACTGCAAATTAATGACTCTCCTTGAGTCACGGGGAGAGTCGAGGTCACAAGAGCACGCAACTAACTGGAAATCCTCAAAGAGACAGGTGCTTGCAAGAGGAAACAGGACCCAAGCTTTTCCTACTTGGGGCAGAGGTCATCAGATGCCATATACACCAATAAGAAGATTCAGCTAGAAATTTTTAATGAATTCCTAAAGACCAAGTGTGGAGGCAGAAAGGGTTTGAAACTTGGGGGACTGCAGACAACATGGGGGTAGGAAGCTGGCACCTCATTGCCAGCAGTCCAAATCCACAAGAAATGTTAAAACTTGTTAAGTCAGTGGCGCGTGGGTGGCTCAGTCGGTTAAGCGTCCGACTTCAGCTCGGGTCATGATCTCATGATTTGTGAGTTCCAGCCCCATGTCGGGCTCTGTGCTGACAGCTCAGAGCCCAGAGAGTGCTTCAGACTCTGTGTCTCCCTCTCTCTCTCCTGCCCCTCCCCAGCTTACACTCCTTCTCTCAAAAATAAATTAAAAAACATGAAAAAAAATTGTTAAGGTGTTAAGTCAAAAGGAATATGATATAGGTCAGAAATTTGGATCTACACAGAGAAAAGAAGAGTATTAGATGTGGAAAATGTGGGTAAAAATAATTTTTTCTTATTTTAATGTCTCTAAAAGGTAATTGAATTATTAAGCAATAGTAATAATGTATTCTGTATTGATAGCTTACAGAAAAGTAACATATATGACAATAGCATCAAGGATGATAAGGAGAAACTGAGAATATACTGTTATAAGTTTCTTATGCAACATGGGAATAATACACCATTATTTGAGGACTGACTCAGATGATTTTAAAATGTACATTATAAACCCAAAGGCAACAGCTAAATAAAATTTTGAGGTATAAGTAACTTCAATTAAAAAAAAATAAAATGTAACAATAAAAATGCTTAAATAAACCCAGAGAAGGCATTAAATAAGGAAAAATCAAACAAAGAATAAACAGAATAAACTATAAACAGCAAGATGGTAAATGGTAATTTTAATCAAGCATTATTAACAATCACTTTAAATGTGACTGAGCTAAACAAACCGGTTTAAAGAAACATTGTCATACTGGATAAAAACATCAAGACCCAACTATATGTCGTCTCCAAGAACCCTACTTTAAACATTAAGATGTGGATAGGTTAGAAGCAAAATTTTAGGAAGATATACATCATGAAACACTAACCATAAGACAGCTGGAGTAGCTATACTGATTTCAAACAAAGTAGACTTTAGAACAGAGAATATTTTCAGTAATGAGTAGAAAACTTACTAAGATAAAGGTATGAATTTTGCAAGAAAAATTTCCAAGGCAACTAACGAGTATGTGCCCAACAGCAGAGTTTCAAAATAAAAGAGACAGAATGTGATAGGTCTGAAAGAAGAAATAGATTATTCCACAATTGCAGTTGGAGAAATCAAGACTTCTCTCAGTAATCGATTAAACAAATGGACAGACCATCTGATGAACTGACAAATGGATAAAGAAGTTGTGGTTTATATACACAATGGAAGACTACGTGGCAATGAGAAAGAATGAAATCTGGCCATTTGTAGCAACGTGGATGGAACTGGAGAGTGTGATGCTAAGTGAAATAAGCCATACAGAGAAAGACAGACACCATATGGTTTCACTCTTACGTGGATCCTGAGAAACTTAACAGAAGACCATGGGGGAGGGGAAGGGGAAAAAAAGAGAGAGGGAGGGAGGCAAACCATAAGAGACCCTTAAAAACTGAGAACAATCTGAGGGTTGATGGGGGGTGGGAGGGAGGGGAGGGTGGGGGATGGGTATTGAGGAGGGCACCTGTGGGCATGAGCACTGGGTGTCGTATGGAAACCAATTTGACAATCAATTTCATATTAAAAACATAAAAATAAAAAAAGGAAACAAATGGACAGAAAATCACTAGTAGCATAGATCGCAGTCTGTCAGTCAACCTGACATACGAACATGTAGGAAACTCTCAATCCAAAAACAGCAGAAGGCTCATTCTTCACAATAGCACGTGGAATATTCACCAACATGGGCCAACTTCTGGGCCATCAAATAAACCTCAGAAGAATTTAAAAGTATAGAAATCATAGAAAGTATGGTCTCAGACTATAAGATTTAAATTAAAAATCAATCATGGAAACAACCTGGGTGTGAACCCCAAATATTTGAAAATTAAATAACACATCGGTCTAAGAAGATGTCTCAACCAAAACTGAGAACTATTTTGAATTGAATGAAAATTAAAATGCAACCTATTAAAATTGGTGAGACACGGGTAAGACAGTCCTCAAAGGAAATTTATAGCATTAAAGGCTTATATTAGGGGGAAAAAGGTTCTAACTTAAGAAATTAGAAAAAGAAATGTGTAGTAGACTTAAAGCAAGAAGAAGGAATGAAGGGGCGCCTGGGTGGCGCAGTCGGTTAAGCGTCCGACTTCAGCCAGGTCACGATCTCGCGGTCCGGGAGTTCGAGCCCCGCGTCGGGCTCTGGGCTGACGGCTCGGAGCCTGGAGCCTGCTTCCGATTCTGTGTCTCCCTCTCTCTCTGCCCCTCCCCCATTCATGCTCTGTCTCTCTCTGTCCCAAAAATAAAAAAAATAAATAAACGTTGAAAAAAACAGAAGAAGGAATGAAATAATAATGAGAACAGAAATCAGTGAAATTAGGGGCTCCTGGGTGGCTCAGTCGGTTAAGCATCCGACTTCGGCTCAGGTCATGATCTCGCGGTCAGGGAGTTTGAGCCCCCCGTCGGGTTCTGTGCTGATAGCTCAGAGCCTGGAGCCTGCTTCGGATTCTGTGTCTCCCTCTCTCTCCCCACCCCCTCAAAAAATAAATAAACATTAAAATTTTAAAAAAAGAAATTAATGAAACTAAAAACAAAACAAAATAGAGAAGACCAATTAAACCAAAATCTGATTTTTTTTGTAGAAGTCTAAAACATTGGTAAACTCCTAGTGAGCCTAACCAAGAAAAAAAAAAAGGACATAAATAACAATACTAGGTGTGAAAAAGACCTCTTGACCGCACTGACATTAAACGGATAATAGGAGAAGAAAGGGAAGAACCGTATACTCATAAATTTGGCAATGTAGATGAAATAAGCTAATTCCCTGAAAGATATCAACTGAAATTCACTGAATTCAGTGAACTTAAATTCACTGAATTCAGTGGAACTTAAATTCACTAAAGAAGAAATAGAGAACCTAAATAGTACTACATTTATTAAAAGAATTGAATTTGTAATTAAAAGTGTTCCTGTACAACACACTCCTGGCATAGATGATGTCCTTTGTGAATTCTACCAATGTTTAAGGGGGGAAAGTACAGATCTACACAATCTCTTTCAGGAATAAAAGAGTAGGAAACACTTTCCAAGTCATTTTAGGAGACCAGAATTAGCCCAATATGAAACCCAGACAAGGGCTTTGCAAGAAAAGAAAATCGCAGAACAATGTTTTTGGTGACTGTAGGTGTAAAGTTCTCCAACAAAACATTACCAATTTGAATCTAGCAGTATACAGAAAAGATTATACATCCTGCTGGAGTGGGAATCATTCCAGGAATGCAAGATTGGTCCAACATTCAAAAATCAATTAATGTAATTCATGATATTACCAAAGAAGAAAACCCTTATGAACATCCCAATCGATTCCAAAAACAGCATTTGATAAACTTCAACATCTGTTCATAATAAAAACTCTTAACAAACAAGGAATGGAAAGTAACTTCCTTAATTGTATGAAGGGCATCTACATATCCACCCGAACCCTACAACCAACCTCAGTGGTAAAAGACTGAATACTTTCTCCCTAAGATGAGAACAAAAGCAAAATATCTTCTCTTACCACTTCTGTTCAATATTGTACTGGAAATTCTAGCCCTAGCAATAAGCAAGAAAAAGGAATAAAAAGGATACAAATAGAAAAGGAAAAAACACAACTGTGTCTATTCTCAGATGACCTGATTGTCTATTGAGAAAATCCTGAAAAATCTACAAAACACCTCTTAGAACTAGAAAGTGAGTTTAATAAGGTTGCATGATACATACTCAATATATAAAAAGTCAATTGTCTTTATATAGCAATAACCTACATATAGCAATGAACAAATGAAATTTGAAATTCAAAAAAAACCACCATTTGCAATAGCAGTAAACATGAAATACTTAGGCATAAATCTAACAAAATATATGCTAGGGTCCGGATGCTGAACAGTATAAAACACTAATAAAAAAAAATTAAGGTCTAAAGAAAGAAAGAAATATACCATATGCATGAATTGGAAGAATAAATATTTTAAGGAATCCATCTCTCCAATTGATACATTTAGTGCAATCCAACTCAAAATTCTAGCAAGGTTTTTGGAGAGATAGATGACTTAATCTAAAATTTAAATGGAAAGGCAAGAGAACAAGAAAAACCAAAATATTTTGAGCAAAAAAAAAAGCAGAAGTTGGAAGACACGTTATACCTGATTTCAATTTGTACTATAAAACTACATTATCTAGACAGCATAATTTTAGTGAAAGGATGTATACATATAACAATGAAACAGAATAAAGGGCCCAGAAATATACCCACACAAATACAGCCAGTTGATTTTGGCAAAGATACAAAAGTAATTCAATGGAGAAAGTTTTATCTCTTCAACAAATGTTGAGGGAACAATTGAATATCCATGTACAAAAAAGATGCTGGACACATACCTCATATTCTATATAAAAATGGACTCAAAATAAATCATGGAGCTAATTTAAAATCTAAAACTTTAAAACTTCTAGAAAAAAAAACAGAAGAGAAAGTCTGTGTGACCTTGGATATGATAAATTTTTAGCTATGACACTAAAAACATAAGCCATGAAAGAAAAATTGGTAAATTGGGCTTTTAAAGAAAACGTTTGCACTGTAGGAGACACTGTTAGGAAAATGAAAAGTCAAGCGACAGACTCAAAGGAAAATATGTACATATCCAGTATCTAATAAAGGACTTGCATCCTTGTAGAATATATAAAGAATTGTTATAGCTCGACAATCAGAAACACACAACCCCCTTTTAAAAATGAACATAATATATGAAAAGATATTTCTCCAAAGAAAATATACAGTTGGCAAATGAGCATATAAGAAGATGTTCAACATTAATGGTCACTATGAAAGGTAAATTCAAATCATAAAGAGGTATCGTCACATACCTAGAATTGGCTAAATTTCTTAAATTAACAATGCCAAGATTTGTGAGGATACAGAGCAATAGTAATCCACATTCATTATAGTATAGATGGGAGTGCAAATAATACAGCTATATTGGAAAACAGTTTAACAATTCCTGATAGTTAAAGGTATACTTACCATATGGCAGGGAAATCTCACTCTTTAGTACTTATCCAAAGGAACTGAAGACCTATGCTCACCTAAAACACTCTGTGTAAATATTTTTAACAGCTTTATTCATATCCCCAAACTGGCAAAAACCCAGATGCGCTGCAACAGGCGGCTGGATAAACAAATTATGGTACATCCCACAAAAGACTACTACAACTCAGCAAGGAAAAGGAACAACTATTGATTCACGCGACAATATGAAATTTCGATGCATTTTCCTAAATGAAAGAAGCCAGACCCCAAAAACTTCATATTGTAAGATTCCATTTATATGACATTCTGAAAAGCAAAATTGTACAGAAAGTGGATTAGGAGTTGAGGATGGAAAGAGTATTTAACTTATAAAAGGCTGTGCGAGAGCCTATTCAGCTGGGATCATTGAACACGACCGTCCCAGAAAATGGTAGATCAAAATGACAAAACACTAGGAAAGTATAAAGCGTTCCCTCCCATCAGTGGGTCTGATGTAATCAAAATACATATAAAACACTGCACTCAATGAACAGAAAATGGTTCTGTTTCAAGTATACATGAGATACTAAGAAAAACACACAGTAGGTCAAAAGGGAATCTAATACATATTTTTAAAATTATATACGGATCACAATATCTGCTCAAAATTCAGTAATATTAAAAATCGATAACAGGGGCGCCTGGGTGGCTCAGTCGGTTAAGCGTCCGACTTCAGCCAGGTCACGATCTCGCGGTCCGTGAGTTCGAGCCCCGCGTCGGGCTCTGGGCTGATGGCTCAGAGCCTGGAGCCTGCTTCCGGTTCTGTGTCTCCCTCTCTCTCTGCCCCTCCCCCGTTCATGCTCTGTCTCTCTCTGTCTCAAAAATAAATAAACGTTAAAAAAAAAAAAATTAAAAAAAAAAATCGATAACAAAACAATTGCCAATACCCCAACACACACACACACACACACACACACACACACACACACACAATTTTAGAAACTACAAAGCACACTTCTATTTCAGTTTAACCTATTTGGGGTCCTTTGGGCTTCGTGGATTGGGATGTTCATTTCTTTCCCTAGGTTCAGGAAGTTTTAGTCATCATTGCATTAAATATACGTTCTGTCCCTTTCTCTTTCTCTTCTCCTTCTGGAATTCCCATAATGTGAGTACTGTTTCTTTTCATTGTGTTCCATAACTCTCAAAAGCTTTTTTGGCCCTTTTTCTTTTTTTTTTTCTTTCGCTCCTCTGACTGGGTAATTTCTAGTCTCCCACCCTCCACACCACTGATTCATTCTTCTGCATGGCTGAGTCTACTTTTGAAGCTCTATGGAACTCTTCAGGTTTTTGTTTTTTTCAACTCTAGGGTTTCTGTTTGGGCTTGTTTGCTCATTCATTTGTTTCACGGCTGCTCTTTCCTTATCAAACTTCTCATTTTGTTCATGCGCTGTTTTCCCAATTTTGCTAAGTTGTCTGTGTTTTCCTGTAGTTCACTAAACTTCCTTCAGAGGATTTAGGTTTCTTTGGGTGGTGTCCTAGTCGCCTGATTTTTTGTGATTCCTGATTTCTTATGTTGGTTTCTGCTCCTTTGGGGGGGGCAGGGCTCCTCTTCCACACTGGACAAGTTTGCTTTGGCAGAGGTGGTGTTTTCACCAGTCAGCTCAGGTGTGTCCGCTGGTGATGTCTCTGGGAAGGTGGGGCCTGCTGATATGGTCTATTTTGGGGTGAGGCGACTGTCCAAGCTCTGAAGCTAGAGGATGGGCCGCTGGCTGAGAACAGTTCGATAGGACACCTGCTCGGTTCCTTACCCAAGCGAAGCTGTAGGATGAGCTCTGTGGTTGCCTGGATTCCCTGGTCAGGTTTACTAGATGGTTGGGACTGGGTAATATACTCAGTAGCAAATGGGGCTATGAATTATCTTCCCTGCTCTGATAAGGCAAGAGGCCAGGCCCAGGGCCTGTGCAGCTCGATGTTTGGGAGGCTGAATCAGCGGGTACTGAATTATCTGATCGGGTGAGGCCACCAGTTTTGCTCTGCCGGCGAGAGAAGTCACAGGCTCTGCTCTCTGTTCAGGCACCACTGTATGTAGGGGTGCTGAATGGGCTACACAGCTTCCGGTATGTTCTGCTTAGGTTTTCTGGTTGGGCAGGCTGAAGACTGTACCCAGCAATGAGCAGGGCTGGGAATTGGATTCCCTGCTTGGGCAGAGTGGGAGGAGCAACTCTAAAACCAGTAAAGCTCTGTTGGTTATCTTAACCCATGCTGACCCACGCCCCAGGTTTCCTGGCGTGGAAGTTTGCTCTGCAAACTATCGGCTCTGCCTACCCTTCTCTTGGCTTTACAGCCATTGGGTCACATAGTCTTCAGGAGGTTTTGCCATCCCCTCTGGTCAAGTGGGGATGGGAGACACTCTCCACAGTGGGTACAACTGTGATTCAGCACCTTGCCTGAGCGTGGGCAAACCAGGCTCTAGGGCTGGCAAACCTCCTCCCTGGAGGATCCAGATCAGACGGATCTGCGATTCACTGAGTTCTTTGATCCGAGCGTACCCCCAACTTTGTTCTGTAGATGAACCAAGCAGCTGGTTGGGACTACGACTTGGTCACTGCAGATATGAACCGGGTCTGTCAAGATCCACGTGCTGGTCATTGCCAGCCCCTCCCCTTCTCCATCACGGTCATATCCCCAGTAGTGGAGCCCCACACGTTCTCCTGCAATCCCTGTGGTTTGAGATCAGAGTAGGGGCTCCCACGAAGTGACCCACAATGATGGTGGACGTGCTTGTTGCCCTCCTTGGGTTCTCCTTGGACACTGGACAAACTGAAGGCTCAGAAGAGACCTCTCCACGTGGTGCTGTGCAGTCCCGGGGGGGGGGAGGGGGGGAGGGAATGCAAGTAATGTGTAGCCGCTTCTCTTCCCTTCCAGTGTGGTCTGTCTTGGCCTCTGAGGTGCAGAGGGTGCTTTGGCCTCACCCCGCATGTGCCAGAATTCTCTCACCGGCGTCTTGCTCATGAATAGATGTTAGTTGTTTTTCCATGGGGGGGAGGGGAGCGAACAACCTATGTCACCATCCTGGTGACATTATGCTCCACACTTGTAAAGGATTCATGGGTCAAAGGAGAAATCATAAGAAAAATTATTAAATATTTAGATTTAAACGAGCGTGAAATCTTTTTCCATCATGGCATTTGTGTAGACACACACAAATATATAGGTTATATATAAATATATGCTTACAAATACATAAATATATAAACATATTTGTGCCTTTCTGCATGTGTGTGTGTGTATACACACACACACAAATGGGATGATGGAAAATAAGAGTGAAAGGATAAGAAATATAGAAAAAAATAGAGGATGAGTCCAGAAGCTCTAACATCTAATTAATAGTTTTTCCGTAAAGACATAAAGAAAAAAATAAAAGTGATGGTTTTATCATAGAAATAATTATAGAAATTTCCCTCCTACTGAACAACATGAGTTTCCAAATTGAATGGGCTTCCTAAGTTCCCAGGACAATAAAAGGAAAAGACCCACACCAAGGTACATTATGCTGAATATCCAGAATAATAGAGACAGATAAACATGACAAATATCTCAGCAACTTTAAAGAATTATATAAAACGATCAGGAAAAATATGCAGTCATTCTCAAGAAGCCACTGAAGAACATGCCCCATCAAAATAATAGCATAAACAAAGGGGAAAATACAGGATGCAGAAAACTAGTAGCCTGAACACTGGAGAAAGTTCCTTTTGCGTTTCTCCAATGGACCAGCCACTGGTACCTAGCATAACTGTGACAAGAAATCCATGGACAACAGCCCCATAACAAGCAGAGAGCACAAGAGGTCTAGATTGGAAGAAGAAGATATAGAATTCTAGGAGGGTTGTCTCTAAGAAGGAGAAAATCAAATACCGGATGTGTATGACCATAGTGAGAAAATATTTAAACTTAGGGAGGAGACCTTGAAAATGAAGGAATGATAAGAAAATAGAAAACTAAGGAAAACATAACTTTATTTAACTTTAACTTTTTTATTAACTTTAAGAAGGAAAAAAAATTGCAAATCAGGAAATGCAGTCACAGTACATTACATAGCTCTTTGGTGACTACAACTTGTATATCCACATAATAATGCAAACACTGAATATCGACAATGAAAAATGATGACGCTGGTCCCATTAAGAGGATGGGGGGAGAGGAAGAATGTGGGAACAGATCTGATCTTCCATAAGAAAGTCAATAGATAATAGTTAAACTGAAATATCAAGAAATTAAAATATAACATGTGAATTAGAAATAGAGATAAACACCAAAAGAAACTGTTAAAAAGTTGTCATTATGGAGTGTGAATTAGGGATGGAGAAGGTGAGAAAGGGGTACTTATTTCATTATAATCCTTGGTGACTCTTTAAGCTAAATATGTGTAGAATTCCATGGGCTACCGCAAAATAAATATTTAGAGAGAATGTATATGCCTAAGTGTATATCTTAGGGAAAATGGAAATTAATGAGCTGAGTGCTCATTAATGCTGATTTGGTAAATGAACACAGTTAACTCCAAAAAAGTAAAAGGAAATAAATAATGAAAAATGATGAAATAAGAGAAAAATTAAAGAAATAAAAGAAGGATAGATAAAAAGCAAAGGCTGATTCTTTGAAATAAATCAGATTTTACTGATTTATAAATAAATCATTCTTTCCATAAGAAATAGGTCACTAGAGGTACAACAAAGCTTAAGACATCATGAAAGAATACCCTAAACCACTTTATGGCAACAAATTTGACAACTTAAATGGAGTGGAAAATATGAACTACCAAATTTAACTCAAAAAGAAATTGAAAACATGAGGACACACAAACATTACAGAGATTGAATCAATTGTCAATATCAGAAAATTTCCAAGACTAAAACCTTTCAAAGGTGAGTTTTACCAAAACCTTAAGAAACAGATAATTCCTATTTTTACATTAACCCACTCAAGAAAATAGAGAAAGAAAACTCAACAACTCACTTTTTGAAGTTTATAAACCTTAAAAACAGATGGAATAGTATGAGAAAGACAGATCATCAGCCAATCTCATTTTGAGTAGTACCTCCAATTGATAAACTCTATGAGTTCTTTATACATTTCTGGCACCACTATAAGAGCTTGTATTGTTATTGTTGTTTTCTAACAGCTTTATTCAGATATGATTAATATATAAAGAACTGCACTTATTAAACGTATAAAATTTGGTGAATTTAGACATATGTGAACACACATGATACTATTGCCATAATCAAGGTAACAGACATATCCAATACCTCCCAGTTTTCTTGGTCCCTTTGTTTTTGTTTTTGTGTTTTATTTCGTGTGTGTGTGTGTGTGTGTGTGTGTGTGTGTGTGAACATTTAATATCGGGTCTGCCCTCAACAAATTTTGAAGTGTACAACACCATATTGTTAACCATCGGCACAATGTTGTACAGCCAATCTCTAGAATCTATTCATCTAGCATAACTGAAACTATACTCCTAGAATAACAACTCCCCATTTCTCTTGCGATACGAGTATTAAAAGTGTCAACTTATTTAGTCTTCAAAACAGACTTATCAAAAGGATACTATTCTAATATTATTCTCATGTCTGTTTTATCAGTTAGAATAGTAAAATAGTTTGGAGTTAACTGTGTTCATTTACTAAATCAGCATTGAATTTGCCCATGATATCAACCAGGCAGTGTTCCAGAGTTCTGTAATAGCGAAGTCTCATGCAGACTATGAAATGGAGAATAAACTTGGTTCCGATTGGTCATTTTTTTTAATATGAAATTTATTGTCAAATTGGTTTCCATACAATACCCCTGGACTGGTCACTTAAGGACACAGAGCTGCTACAGTGCAGGTGCACAGCTACACCAAAATAAAAATACTAGCCAACACAATAAAACAAGAAAAATAAATAATTTTAAGTGCTGAAGAAGAAAAAACAAAATTCTTTTTAACAGGTGGTATAATTATCCACGTAAAAATCGGAGAAAATACATAGACCAATGATTAGAACTTAACGAGTACTTCAGCAAGGTTACTGGAGAAAAGTTAATCATTTACTACATACCTGCAAAAGTCTGTCATGAATGTCACCTTTTAAAACTTTCATTCAAATTATAACCGAAGCTACAAAGTACTCAGAAATAAATCTAACAAAGAATTGCAAGATATTGACAAAAATGATAATTACTTTTTTTAAAGCTATTACAGAAGACTTAAAAAGAAAAATACTATGCTCACGGACAGGAAAACTCACTATTCTAACAAAGGTAATTTCCCCAAAATAGACCTGTAAGTTTAATGCTATTCTAATCATGAGACTAACCATATTTTTCAAAGTTGACAAACCTTATACTTCATTTAAAGAAGTAAGATTCAAGTTTGAGAGAGAAAAAGAGGGGGGGGGAGAGAGAGAGAGAGAGAGAGAGAGTGTGTGTGTGTGTGTGTGTGTGTGAGAATGGGGGAGTGGCAGAGGAAGAAGGAGAAAGAGAATCTTAAGCAGGCTCCATGTCGAGCGTGGGGGGAAGGGACCCCACATGGGGCTTCATCTTACCACTCTGAGATCATGACCTGAGCCAAAATCAAGAGTCTGCTGCTTAACCAACTGAGCTACCCAGGTGTCCCATGATGCAATTTTGAAGATGAGTAAAGTGAAAGAAAGAATAAGAAACATTCCCGACCAAATATTAAGACTTATTACAAAGCCATAATAATGTTTGAAATTTTCAGGCTGATGAAAGAATTCACAAATAAACTTGTAAAGCAATAGAGAGCTTAGAAATGAAGCGATAGATGATAGATAGGTAGATAGATAGATAGATAGATAGATAGATATAGAAACTTGGTATGTAACAGATGTTGTATTGTGAATCAAATTCAAATCTCTACTTAATAATTCTGGAAAGTCCTTTATCCAATTTCTACTCATCTTTTACTCAAAATAAAAAAAAAAGCTAGTAGATTAAAGATCTCAATGAGAAAGAAAACTACAAAACTTTTAGAAGACAATATATGTATGAGACTATTTCCCTGAAACCAAAGTAAGGACAGATGTCTAAAACAAGATGAAACCCATAAATTATAAAAAATAAAAATTATTAACATTGACAAAGTTAAAATAAAATTTTCTGTACGATAAAAGCCATCATAAATATTGTTAAAAGAGAACTAGAGTCTAGGGGAAAATATTTGAATTGTGTACAATAGACAAAGAATTACAGTCAGTCCTCATTATTTGTAGAGTCCAGATTTGTGAATTCACCTAGTTGCTAAAATTTATTTGTAACCCCAAATCAATACTTGCAGCACTTTGTAATCATTCACAGTCATGCCCAGAGAAATGAACGTTTTGAATCATCCAACGTGACATTCCCAGTCCCGGTCAAACAAGGCTATATCTGCCTTCTTGTTTCAGCTCTCATACTTTAATAAGTGTCCTTGTTGAGATTCTATTCTATTCAAAGTTTCCCAATTTGGGGATTGTCTGTGCTTTATTTTTAAAATGTCCCCTGAGCATAGTGTTAAAGCACTAGCTAGTGCATTCCTAAGACCAAGAAGCCTATGGTGTGCTTTTTGGAGAAAATACATGTATTATCGAAGCTTCATCCAGACATGAACTGCAGTGCTGTTGGTCATGAGACTCATTTGTGTTCATAAATCAACGATACACGTTAAATAAAGTGTCTTTAAACAAAAACACACATTACGCACTGATTGGTTGACAAAAAAGTTGTGGTCAAAGGCTCACAGGAACCTAACCCTGCATTCCCCCTAGGAGCAATGGTTCGGCGTTCACAGTGACTTTGTAGAACACTTTGTAGAATAAGGAGAATTAATTGTACTTTCATGAATCTATAAAGATCTACAGATGGAAAGAAAAAGACAAACAATCTAATAGAAACGTGGCAAAGTATTAAGATGCAAAAATATCTGAAATGCCAATAAACATGAAAAGACACACAGTTTCCCTATCCATAATGGAAATGAAATTCAGGGCTCCTAGGTGGCTTAGTTGAGCATCCAACTCTTGGTTTTAGCTCAGATCATGATCTTAAGGTTGTGGGATCAAGCCCCATATTGGGCTCCACACTGAGCATGGAGCCTGCTTGAGATTCTCTCTCTCTCTCTCTCTCTCTCTCTTTCTCTCTCTCTCTCTCCTTCTGCCCCTCTTCTCCACTCTTTCTCTCTTTCTCTCTCAAATAAACTTTTAAAAGTGCAAAATAAAACCACAGGAGGGACACATGGGTGGTTCAGTTGGTTAAGCGTTTGACTCTTGATTTCGGCTCAGGTCCTGATCTCATGGTTTGTGGGATCAGGTCCTGCGCTGGGCTCTGCACTGACAGCATGGAGCCTGCTTGGGATTCTCTCTCTCCTTCTCTGTCCCTTCCTCACTCACACATGCTCTCTTTCTCTCTCTCAAGATAAATAAATACATATTTAAAATTTTCCAAAAAACGGGCACCTCAGTGGCTCAGCATCTGACTTTGGCACAGGTCATGATCTTATGGTTCGTGAGTTTAAGCCCCGCATCGGGTGAGGACAAGCCCCACTTTGGGCGAGCCCCACTTCTCTCTCTCTCATTCTCTCTCCCTCTCTCTGCCTCTTACTCACTTGTGTCTTCTCTCTCTCAAAAAAAAATTTTTTAATAAATAAATTAAAAAATTGCAAACAAAAAAAAGTACCACAGGATGTCTTTTCACACCTATCAAATTAGCAAAAATACAATACTCACACTGACAAAAAGCTGGAGGAAATAGAACTCTCTCATATGTGCATTTTTGTTGGAATCGTAACTTTGTTTAACTAACTTGGAGACCGATGTGGCAATATCTATTATGTCTGATGACGTATAATTCCTATGACCCAAGAAATCTACTTCAGCTAGACACCTTAGAGAGCCCAATGGAAAATGGATAAGATCATTATTGGCTCACTGAATGAAAAAAATGAACTGTCTACATATGCATTAATTGGCAACAAGTAAATTCCATGTCATACATTAGTGAAAATCAATAAATGCACATATATCAACATAGATGCATCTATATCAACATAAACAAATCTCAAAAACACTTTGCAGACTGAAAACAAGCTATAAAAAATGTATGGCAACTAGTCTCTTTCTCTCTGTCTCTCTCTCTGCCCCTCCCCTGCTCACAGTCTGTCTCTCCCTGTCTCAAAAATAAATAGACATTAAAAAAAGAGGAAGAAATAGCTGATTTAAAAATTAAGAAGCATAATTGCACTGAATCGTTGATCCTTGATGATAGAAAATTATATGTTTGTCAATATGTTATACATCAAATATAGGTTTAAAAGATGAAGTAGTCACACAATTACACCAGGGGCCAGTACTGGTATGCCGTGCTAGAAATATTTTAAATATTTAAATATTTGCAAACTAAGTCACAACATTTAAAAGATTATTTGGCAAGAACCAATAATTTCCGCCCAGTTATATCAACATAGAGGGATTGAACACAAACAGCTCATCCAGAAAAACTTCTTTTGACAGTTTACATTTAAGATACACACAGAGCAAAGAAATGCAGAGCAAAGAGCAGGAACGGGCTCTTTTTCTGCTGGGGCGGAACGGGCTCCAGCCTCCAGCTATTGGCGGGAGGGAAGGGAGTCAAATCCGCTTCTCCGCCCCCTGCAACCCTCCCCAATCTCATTTGTCTCTCTCCCCCGCAGAGAACCACCATCCTGGATTTGGTTTTTAATATTTCCCTGCACTCATTTGGTTTGTTTGGTTTTTTTTTTTTTTTTTTTTAAGTAAGAATGTGTATAATTTTAATTGGAATATAGTACTGGTTTGTATTTTTTACACTTTTTTAAATGCTTATTTGTTTTTTAGAGAGAGAGAGCGCGCGCGCGCAAGAGGGGAAGGGGCAGAGAGAGAGAGAGACACGGAATCTGAAGTAGGCTCCGGGCTCTGAGCTGTCAGCACAGAGCCCAAGGTGGGGCTTGAACCCAGGAACCGCAAGATCATGACCTGAGCCAAAGTCAGACGCTTAACCGACGGAGCCACCCAGGCGCCCCTTGTATTCTTTAAACTTTCAACAGAGGTACTCTTGCATACTTCTTTCTGTAACTTACCACTTTGTCCAATCACATCTTTGATATTTACCTCTGTTAATAACTAGAGCTCTCAGGGCTCCTGGGCAGTTCAGGTGGTTGGGTGTCCAACTTCTGTTCAGGTCATGATCTCGCAGTTCGCGAGTTCAACCCCCACTTCAGGCTTGGCGCTGACAGCTCAGAGCCTGGAGCCTACTTGAGATTCTGTCTCCTTCTCTCTCTGCCCCTCCCCGCTCTTTCTTTCTCTTTCTCTCTCTCTCAGAAGTAAACATTTAAAAAAGGAAAAATAATTAGACCTCTCTTTATTTATTTCCAGAAAAAGTATATAATATTCCATTATATAAAAAGGAGCACAGTTTGTTTATCCATTCTTCTAGACTTTTTAGACATTTCCAACTTTTTACTTTAGTAAGTAGTGATCATTTTTACACATATATACCTCACCTAAGAATGGAATTATGGTGTAATAAGCTATTGGGGATTTTTAATTTTATCGTAATGCTCAGAAAGTAATAGTACCAATCCTTACCTCCCCTCACCACCCACCGCCCCCCCCCCCCCCGCCCCAGCACCGAGCAAAGCATTTCTTTTGCCTTAGAATTTCAGTACATGTTTGCCTATCTAGTGCATGAGAAATAGTATACACTGAAGCTCCAACTGGCATTTATTTGCCTGATAAATGGGGAAGTTGAGCATCTGAGTATTGTTTTTTTTGTTTTTTTTGTTTTTATGGCTCGTCTCTTTATATCTTCTGCCTATTTTCTGTCGGGTTATTTGTCTTTCTTGACTTTTAGTTTATTGTATATTTTTTATACTTAAGCCTCGTCAACTGATTCAGTGAAAATATTTTTTTCCAGTCTTTTGTTTTCTAACTTTGCTGATGGTGCCTTTTGATGTATAATAGTCCCCCCTGATCCTGAAGGGATACGTTCAAAGACCCCCTGTGGATGTCTGAAACTGGATTGTACCAAACCTGTAGATACTATGTTTTTTCCTACTATAAATTTAATTTACAAATTAGGCACAGTAAGAGATAAGGAACCACAATAATAAAATAGGGCCGTTATGACAATATACCATAATAAAATTATGGAAATGTGAATATCGTGTCCCAGTGGACTTAACCTTCTTCTTGGGATCACGTGAGGCGGCAGAATGGCCACGCCAGGAGATGGAGGTGAACGAGGCAGGCATCAGGACGTGACCTTGGGCTCCTATTGACGTTCTGACCATTCGTCCCAAGGAGGGATCATCTGCTTCCAGACCGCGACTGACTGCACGTTTCTGAAACCAAAAACCGCAGATAACAGGGAGCGCTCTACTAAAATGTTCGTTGTTTCCTAAATTTATTAATTACAACTTGTGCTCTCTGTTCTTGTTGTTCTTTTATTCCCCCAAATCCCTCCTGGCCATGATCTTATAAAATGTTGCCCTATCTTTCCCAAAACTTTCAAAATATGTTTTTTTCCCCAAAATTCCGAAGCTCTACCTCTAGTGTGTGTGTGTGTGTGTGTGTGTGTGTGTGTGTAATAGTGTGAAATGTCTTTTACTTTTGTCCACATCCATTAATGTATGTTGCCTATTCCTTACCTCTTAAGATAGAGTAGATATTATCAGAGTTGACAGGTGAGGAAAATAAAAACCTAGAATATATTTGATTGACCCAAGGACACACAACTTTTCAGAACCGGGAAAATCAAAGCATCTCTATCTAAATGACCCCCAGACGTATCAAGTTCATCAACATTTAAATCTGTAATCTTATCTCTACCGTTCACTCCCCCCCCACACTCCCCGATCCCCCACTGCCACCCACGCCCCTGCCCTCACTGCTCCTCCTTCCACGGAGTCCCCTGCTCTAGGAACTGGCCCTGCCCCTGGCCCAGCACCCAAAGGCATATTGGGTTTCCATATTGGGTTTCCATATTGGGTTTCCCTCCATATTGGGTTTCCCAAAAGCTGCCTGGGCCCCTCCCCTGCCGCCACCGGAGATTAGAACATCAGTATGGGGGTGGTCAGGCACTGATGGTCCCTAAAAGCACCCCAGCTGATTTTCATATTTAGCAGGGCTGTAAACCACCAGAACAGCGCCTGCTCCCACCCTACCCCACCCCCGCCCCTGACCGTCCCTCCAATTTGGTGATACCTGGAGATATTTTGGGTGGTTCCACTGGGGGAGCGATAACGTCATCTAGCGGCCAGAGGCCAGGGATGCTACTGAAAATCCTGCGAGGTCTCCCCACTTCTCCCCCCCCCGTATGTGGCCCAAAATGTCCACAAGTGGGGTTGAGAAACCTGGACCCAGAGTATTGTCGCCTCAACCCTTGCTGTTCAAAGTGGACTTGCTGATCGTGTCCGCCACCAGGAAGCTTGTTCCCCGAGTGGGGACTGGGATCTCTGCCCTTCCCCACACCCTCCCAGTCAGAATCTACATTATAATAGGCTCCCTGGGTAATTCCTGTGCAGGTCGAACGTTGAGAGGCCTTGCACCGGACCGGACCGCTCTCTCTCTGGCTCCCCCTGCAACTCCAATGGGATAACCAGTGCTACCCCACCATTTCTTACCTGTCTCTGAAAGTCCCCTTGCCTTCTACCCCTCGAGGAACTTTCTCAGTGCAGGGCATCACTGCTTGTCATCTCGCTTATGGCAATAACATTCCAGGCTGACCACCCTCTCCTATCCTAGCAGAGATTTTCACCCTTGGTGAGAATTACGGAGCACTTCAAGCCGGAAAGAAACAGCTGGACTTTCCCAGGGCAAAGCCTGCTCACACAGGCACACACCCACACTCACGTACCCCTGCCCCACTGCATGCAACCTCAAAGGATTCACAGAACCCCGAAAGCCCTCCACAGGCGCTTCTAGGTAAGGAACCCCACCTTAGTCTCCGAGCAGAGGGCTTATTCTAAAACGCAGATGCGATCATTTGAAATCCCCTTCTGAAAGTTCCAGCTCTTCACACAGCCTGCTCCAGCCGACCGAGCCTCAGCAGTTGCCCTGTGCGCCCGTACTCTGCACACCTCAGTCTGCGGATGCCGCTTCCACGGTCTGACACACCCTTCCTCTCTTGGGTGCCTGCCTCAACCCTCTGCTTCGAGACTCGGTTCAAGGATGATTCTCCGGGAGAAACCTTTCCGGACCACTCACCCCATCCTCACTTCTGCTCCGAGTTAGATTCTCCTTCTCTGTGGCCCTCAGCTCCAGACGCTTCTATCTGCCATAGCATTTCCAAGAGTATATGGCGTTGTGAGGTTTCCTTTTTTTTCCTGATTATCCCATCACATCTGAGCCAGCAAACGTATTTTTCATGTCTGCGGCCCCTGTGTCTGGCATGAACAAGAGCTCAGTAAAAGTGGCTAGTAAGTTTGAAAGAACAATAAAGCCAGCAGTCTTTCTACTCTATCACATATCGCTTCCAATTCGTGCGTTGGTGACTTATAATTTTTTCCCTTAAAATTAAATTAATTTTTTATAATTTTTCCCTTATAATTAAATTCCTCATTTCTTTTTTAAAAACAAAATGTTTATTTATTTTTGAGAGAGTACAAGTGGGGGAGGAGTAGACAGAGTGGGACAGAGAATCTGAAGCAGGTTCTGCGCTGACAGCAGCGATCCCAAGATGATGACCCGAACCGAAGTCGGATGCTCAACTGACTGAGCCACCCAGGTGCCCTGTAATGTGTTATTTCTTTTTCTTTTTTATTTTTATTTAATGTTTATTTTTGAGAGAGAGAGAGAGAGAGAGAGTGAGTGGGGAGGGGCAGAGAGACAGGGAGGCACAGACTCTGAAGCAGCCTCCAGGCTCCAAGCTGTCAGCACAGAGCCCGACGTGGGGCTCGAACCCACAAACTGTGAGATCATGACCTGAGCCAAAGTTGGGAGCTTAACCAACCGAGCCATGCAGGCGCCCCTATAATGCCTTATTTCTTAATCAAGGTGGTAAGTGTCTGGGTGTTCATGATATGATTCTTTAAACATTTTTATATTTCTGGGGATGCCTGGGCAGCTCAGTGGGTTAAGTAACAGACTCGAGTTCAGCTTAGGCCATGATCTCACGGTTCGTGAGATCAAGCCCCGAGTCAGGCTCTGAGCTAACAGTAAGGGTCTGGTTGGGATTCTCTCTCTCCGTCTCTCTCTCTCTCTCTCTCTCTCTCTCTCTGCCCCTCCCCTGCCCATGCACACATTCTGTCTCTGTCTCTCCAAATATGTAAACTCTAAAAAAAGTTTTTAAAAATTTTGGATTTCTGAAACATTTTGTACTTACAAGGAAAAACGATTAAAGGTACAATCATGATAAACAAGTGAATGTCTCGATGTCCCCTGGGTTCTGTGGCAATGTACCCCCAGATCTGTATTCCTGTAACATTGCTTTCTGGGACCCAGTCCTGACTTCCCCAAGAGCCCTTGTGTGGGAACGCCAAACCGTTCTCAGCTGGTTCCAGGAGGTGAGAATTTAGAAACATTTTTCCGTGTTTGAGTGTCCAGGTGAAAAAAAAGAAAAAGAAAAGAAAAGAAAAGAAAACTCATCAAGGGCAGAAGAAACAGAACTTGAATGAGGATAAGAGAGAAAGACTGGAGCCAAAAATTTGACACAGAAAGCATGTTAATACCCTCACGGAGGTTATGACCTGGAGTATTCCGTTTATTTAAAAGCGATGGGAACCTCACTAACACTAGATTACCACTTTCCACGTAAAACCAGCATCTACACACTCCCCATCCTCATCTAGAGAGAGATCAGAAATCTTGTTTGCTAAGAACAGAGCACGCTCGTTACAGAAAGGGCTTTTACCAACAACTTTAAATTCTTCTAAGGCTGTGTTGTTTTCTATCACCTACCTTTTTGCCATTACCATAACCTATTTCTCTCAGCCCTCTAAGCAAACAAACAAAAATGTCATTTGCTTATAAAATATCACCTCGTTTTCACTTTGATTTACTGCCCTCTGGCTACCAGTCCCCTGGCCCCGGGCCAAGTCGTCAGGCTCCCCGGGCTGCCTTGGCAAGGGAGGGTTCTGGAACCGCAGCTCAGGAAGCCTGCTGGGGCCCGTGTCACGTGCCCCCTGTGTGTCAGCTGCCATCTGTCCCGCTTGCTCTCCTTGGATGGGGCAGAGGCTCAGTCTGCAGCCCCCACGAAAGGGTAGGGAGGCAAGGCCTTTCCAGGGACTGACTTACAGGAAACAGCCGCTACGCATCTGAACGTGTTGACAAGGGCCTATCCCAGGAAAACAACAACTACCAAAACAAGACTACCCTCTTCTCTTCCAAGGACCCTAAGTCCTCAGTCTGGGAATCATTTCCTTGCTATCTGCGTGAGTCTGAGCTGCACGCGACTCGGTCACAACAGACAGCAAGGATCACCGAGGACCAAGTCAACAGACTCATCCGTAAGCTTCTTGGATCTTACAGAAAGAGCACATTCTGCGAGCGTCGGGGGGTTGGTGTCGTAGGGTTCGAAATCAGTTCTGCTCCCACTGGCTCTACGTCCAACAAGTTCCAGAACCTCACTGAGTGTCAGCTTCCTCCCCCGTACGATTCGAATGGAGATGAAAATAAATCCTCTCCCTGCGGCCTCCCACTCCTTTCCTTTACCTCATTTAGGGAGAAGTTCTGCCTGAATTATCAAAGGATGGTTTTAAGACTTCCAATTCTCTTTGTGCTATGAAGAGAATTTTTAAGAGTTAGAAGTTGTTCTTGGCATTGAGACAAGTTCTCCAAGAGGAAACAGCTCCAGATTGATATTTTCCCAGAGTCGCACTGTAAGAACCCATCATGGTAGAATATTTATTAGGAAGACATATTTTTCTCCCTTTGGAGCATGTACCCTTTGAACATACATTCTGTAGCAGTTCGAAAAAAATAAGAAAAAAATATATTTCTATGATGCAGTTCTTACTCTTTTTAAATGCTTATTCATTTATTTTGTGAGAGAGAGAGAAAGAGGGAGAGCACGAGCAGGGGAGGGGAAGTGAGAGGGAGAGAGGGAAAGACAGAAGGAGAGAGAGAGAAGCGAGAGACAGAGAGAATCCCAAGCAGGCTCCGTGATCAGCTAGACGTGGGGATTGATCTCGGGAACCGTGAGATCATGACCCCAGCTGAAATCAAGAGTCAGATGTTTGATGGAACCACCCAGGTGCCCTAGCTCTTACTTTTTTAAGATAGTAGTAAGAAAAAAGTCAGATCGGTTCGGAATCCCTGCTCAATTGCACATAGCATCAATTAACATCCCTGTAGTACAAAATCTCATGTGCATACGCATGCACACACAGACCTGTGTATACGGAAGTTACGTGTATTAAAATAGAAACTAATGTGTCGTGTAACAACCTTGGAATGCTTTATCCTTCAGCGTTGTGGACGCTGTCTCTTCACCGGGTGGATAAGCCAATAGATCACCACAAAAGAATACATGGTGTGCGATTTAATTCTGATCAATCAAACATCAATATGATGCTTTGCAAATGCAAAAACATTTGCACCCAAGGATCTATTCATGTCTCAGGCTCTGAGGTCAATTATTGTCTTCCATTAAACAACTTCCTGTTTTGCTCTATGGTATCGTTTATCACACTGGACTCTTTGACTGCACTATTTTTGTTCAGCTTTTTTTCTCCCAACAGGATCGTTGCACCTGAACAAGAAACTGATTTTTTTTTTTTTTAAATCTAGTTTTCTCACAGAATCAATGACATAAGAGGATTAATTGTTTGTTTTCAGTCCTGACTTTTGCTCCCCCTGGATCTATTTTTTGAAACCAATTTTATTTTGGGATGTCCTGACTGGGATGATACTAAATTGGAAAGCCTGGTGCAAATTTTATTGACCTCCATTTCCTACTATAAAGGATGTTCCCCGCTAATCTGTCATCTACAGGGCAGACAAAGGCCAGAGGCTAGGGAAGCCAAGCCAGATGGTGTGTTCAAGGAACCCAGGGCCAGAATCTTTATGTTTTGCTGGTCTGTTTTGAAATAAACGGTCAACTAGAAGGAGGAAAAAAACATTTGGGCATCCTTCTTCTTATTCTCAGCTCTAGCCAAACTGAATGCTAATTATAATACGTATGGCAAACACACCATCTGAGAACGGGTACTTACTTACTGAATGTTGCTTGAATATGATAGAATGAATGGATGCAGTGATGAATGCATAAGTGAATAACAGATGGAGAGATAGATGAATGGATGTCTGTATGGTTAGGTAGATGAGTGGAGGAATAAATGAATTAATATTATCAATGGGTTGTTTATTCAAACAATGCAGAAAAATCAAAAAGATAGAGGTTACTATTTTTTTTTTCAACGTTTATTTTTATTTTTGGGACAGAGAGAGACAGAGCATGAACGGGGAGGGGCAGAGAGAGAGGGAAACACAGAATCGGAAACAGGCTCCAGGCTCTGAGCCATCAGCCCAGAGCCCGACGCGGGGCTCGAACTCCCGGACCGCGAGATCGTGACCTGGCTGAAGCCAGACGCTTAACCGACTGCGCCACCCAGGCGCCCCTAGAGGTTACTATTTAGAAAACTATGTAACTTACAAAGTGAATATCACCTCCTCTACCTTTCAGAGAAAAACAACGTTCACGGTATTGTCCATATTCTTCCCTATTTTGTCATATTATATGTCATGTATTTACCTAGATTATTTATCCATCATCTACCTATATCACTAATTTCTATAGTCACATTGTCTATAGTGATCTACATCTCTCTTTTGCCATTTATGTATCATTGACGTGTGGTCCTATCAGTGTAGACACCTACCTTGTTCTCTTTTAATGACTGCATGGTACCCTACTGTGCAGATACACCATTTATAATTCAGTCGGACTCCTATTAAAAATTAAACTGTTTTCAATTTTTACACCATTACCAGCAATATTGCAATGTACTTCCTTGTACATATGTGACCGATGATCTGTATTTTTGAATTTTTAATATCCTTCGCTATTTTCTCTATTGGTTTGTTTGTCATTTTTTCTTTATAGATTCTGCATACGAAGGGTTAGTGCCTGGGTGGTTCAGTCAGTTAAGCATCCCACTCTTGATCTCAGCTCAGGTCTTGACCTCAGGGTTGTGTGTTCAAGCCCCGAGTTGGGGTCCACGCTCAACTTAAAAAAAAATCTGCACATTAGGAATTCTAAGGTTTTGCCATTTATGTGTGTGACAAATATCTTCTCTCAACCTGTCACTTGCCTTTTAAGCTCACTGTTGGCATTTTTCGTCGCCTGATGCTTTTCTTTTAAGTTTCTTTATTTATTTTGAGAGAATGATGGGGAACGTAAGAGGGGCAGGGAGAGAAAGAGAGATTCCCAAGCAGGTTCTACACTGTCAGCTGGAGCCCAATGCAGGGCTCAGTGTGGGGCTCGAACCCATGAACTACGAGATCATAACTAAGCTGAAGTCAGACGCTTAACCGACTGAGCCACCCAGGCGCCCCACTATTTAATGCTTTGAAGTGCTTTCGTAGCCAAATCTATTTTTCCTTTCATTGATTTTTTTTCTAGATAATCATAAGAAATTCTCCCAACTCTGAGTCTATAAAAATGTTTATCTATATTTGATTGTAATACTTTTTTGATAGAGACATTTAATGATGATTGAATTGCCACATGCGTTACATTTTCCAGCCTGTCTTAGAATTAGGTTATAAGTAGATCACTAGTCGTAGCCAATAGGGTGTGGACAGAAGGAACACATACAGCCTATGACATTTCTACCCCTGGCCATAAATACCCCCATCTGCCTTTCCATCTCTCTCTTCTTACCTCAAAACCAAATATTCCAACGAGCACAGGAACAATTAGAAGCAGCTTCAATACTTAAATTATCATCTAAAGGAACTGCGTACAATTAAGGCACCTGGCTTAATCATGACACTTTCCTATGTTAAGTCACTGTGATCCTAAGATATTTTTGCTATTACATGTAGTTACTTTACAATAGCATATAGTTTGTTTCTACATTTAGATGCTCAGTTCCTCTATAATTTTTATAACAATGTGCAAGTGGGAGAAATTCTATTTTCTTTAAAATAACTTCATTATCATAATAGTAAACCCACGTATACAAATGTCTTTTTCTGCATTCCTTGTAATGTACCACTGATCTACTTATCTATTTTTGTATCATTGCCCAACTGTGTTGATTTCAATACTTATATATTTCAAGATCTTAAAGAGCAAATCCCCCATCATGTTTCCTCTTTCTCAAATTCTTATATTTCTTAAATTATATATTAATATAGATTAAAATATATGTTATATATTTCTTATATTATATTTCTTAAATTCTTCTTTATTCTTCCAAATAAATATTGGAATCAACTTGTTTATTTCCCCAAAACAATCTCTTGAGCTACTAATCAAATTTGCATTAAAGTTGTACATTAATTGGAGAAAAACAGCACCTGTATGCTATTTAGTCTTTCCATGAGGAATTATGATATTTATTTTAGTCCTATCGTATATCCTTTAATAAAAGTATAATTCTCTTATTAAGTAATTCTTAGGTGTTTCACAGACTAATTTTGGCTTTGTCTTGAATATGATTTTCTATATTTCAGTTTCTAATTGTTGAACGCTGATAAAAATAAAAGTAATATTTATTTTTGTATTTTGTTTTACATATTGCCATCCTATTAATTTTCTTATTGATTTAACAATTTCTGTTGAATGTATTGGATTTTTAGAAACATCGCATATTATCTGCAACTAATCACTGTGTTTCTTTCTTTTCAAGGTAATTTTCTTTGATTCATATTTTACATAAAGCTTTGTTTAAAAAGGGAATTAGAACTTGCTTCAAAAAATAATTATTTGCTTTTTCTGGTCATCTAATGATATAATCATGATTTTTCCCTCAAATTTTTAAATATAATAAGTAAGGTTAATATATTTTCTCTTTTTTTGCTTTTTATTTCTTTTTCGAATGATTTTTTCTTTTTTTTAATGTAATTTATTGTCAGATTGGCTTACATGCAACACCCAGTGCTCATCCCATCAAGTGCCCTCTTCCCTGCCCATCACCCACTTTCCCCTCCCTCCCACCCCCCATCAACCCTCAGTTTAGTCTCAGTAATTAAGAGTCTCTTATGGTTTGCCTCCCTCCCTCTCTGTAACTTTGTTTCCCCCCCTCCCCCTCCCCCATGGTCTTCCGTTTAGTTTCTCAGGATCCACATATGAGTGAAAACATATGGTGTCTGTCTTTCTCTGCCTGACTTATTTCACTTAGCATCACACTCTCCAGTTCCATCCACGTTGTTACAAATGGCCAGATTTCATTCTTTCTCATTGCCAAGTAGTATTCCATTGCATACATAAGCCACATCTTCTTTATCCATTCATCAATTGATGGACATTTAGCCTCTTTCTATAATTTGGCTATTGTTGAAAGTGTTGCTGTAAACATTGGGGTACCCATCTTACAGTTCATCCATAAACCCTATCAAGTTTATGGAATTGCAATGAAGGTTGACTTTGAGCAACTAGAATCTACCTAGTCCTCAGGCGTTGAGGAATAGTTTAATAAATTAATGGGATAGCAACATTATGAAATACATGACCACTAAAAAAAATACTCATAAAAATAAGGTACATACCTAATTCTCAGTCAAAATCTTTAACAATTTCATTAGATTTAGTGTTCTATGTTCCCGAAGAGCTCAACAATAAGAAGGAAATTTTTCTTCTCTCAAATATAAATGACAGCATTGATCATACCCAATGGTGCAACTTCTGACAGGCATACCACTACCTAGCATATGATTTGGAAGTATGATTCTGCTCTTATGTTAGCAACAGGGTTGTTGTCAATCGTTACTTTAAACACCCATGTTATACAATAAAGCATGCAAAATCCATAAAATATCACATGACAGATTCACTATATAGTTCCTTGAATTATCAGTGTTTTGTCTGTAATTCTCTTTCTTCCCCACTGATGCTGATTCCTTCAGCATCTTATTATTCTTTTTTTTTTATTTTTTTTAACGTTTATTTATTTTTGAGACAGAGAGAGACAGAGCATGAACGGGGGAGAGGCAGAGAGAGAGGGAGACACAGAATCGGAAGCAGGCTCCAGGCTCTGAGCCATCAGCCCAGAGCCCGACATGAGGCTCGAACTCACGGACCGCGAGAACGTGACCTGAGCTGAAGTCGGACGCTTAACCGACTGAGCCACCCAGGCGCCCTTTATTATTCTTTTCATTATCCTATTTATGAGCTTATAGGAGTCACTCAGTAAATATGTATTAACTTATTGGAAGTCATTCTTTAAAAAAAAAAACTGTCAACTATTTATTACTATATTCATTTTCTATTCCAAAATCTATCAAATTCCTACAATGTGGTCATTCAGGGCTCATGTGCCAGGATTTAGTTAGCCAGGGGCTTGTAGAAGTTTGGGTAGGTAATAATAAAGGGAAAACAAAGCAACTGACCTTTCTCTGAACTTGTGTGTTATGTCACATGCATGGTGTGTGAGGCTTTTTGTCATGTGGTCTCATGTAATCCTCATCCCAGCCTTAAAGATGACTGCCACCATCCCTATAAAAGTAATGTTTCCCAGGTGTTTGGCATTGAACTAAGAATTTTCACAGATACTTTTAAGAGTATCACCTTCAGGGGCGCCTGGGTGGCGCAGTCGGTTAAGCGTCCGACTTCAGCCAGGTCACGATCTCGCGGTCCGTGAGTTCGAGCCCCGCGTCGGGCTCTGGGCTGATGGCTCAGAGCCTGGAGCCTGTTTCCGATTCTGTGTCTCCCTCTCTCTCTGCCCCTCCCCCATTCATGCTCTGTCTCTCTCTGTCCCAAAAATAAATAAACGTTGAAAAAAAAAAAAAATTTAAAAAAAAAAAAAAAAAAAAAGAGTATCACCTTCAGAAGATTATTCTTTTTTTTAATGTTTGTTTGTTTGTTCGTTTGTTTAATTTTGAGACAGAAAGAGCGTGTGCACTCACGAGCAGGGGAGGGGCAAAGAGAGAGGGAGAGAAAGAATCCCAAGCAAGGCTCCATGGTCAGCATGGATCCCAACGTGGGCCTCAGTCTCATGATCATGAAATCATGACTTGACCCAAAATCAAGAGTCAGACACCCAACAAAGTGTGCCACCTAGGCACTCCCAGAAGATTCTTCTTTGATGTGACTTCAAAGTCCCCACCCATTCCATTTTCCAAAGTGCCCCTCGAGGACCCCTAGGTAGTGATGCCATAGCTGAGAGGTGACCCCAAGTCCATCTTTTCATCACATTGGATCTCATTGCTATGGTCAGAGCATGGCAGCAGGGAACCCAGGAGCAGGGACCAGGCTCAATTCTCATATGCAAGCAGAAAATGGAGCTGGGCAGATCTGCCCAGGCCCACATCGGTGTAGGCTTCAGAAGTATCACTGTAATTGATCCTGGGACAGCAAGATTGGACACCTAACCCTAGATTGAAAATCACATACTGAAGGCCTGAGGGCCAAATGAGGCTATAGACTCATTTTATTTAGTCAGTGCTTTGAAAAACTGAGCCAGGAGGCTCTGATTTTCAGTTTCCAGTTGCAAATGTAACCAGCTTGGAAGTCACCACTCTGCCCAAACAAGTAAAAAGTGAAACAGACTGAAAAACCAACAGCCCCTCTTGGAAACCCTGTACCCATTAGGCACTAGCTCGTTGTTGCCCCCATCCCATAGCCCCTGGCCACAATTCTCCTTCCGATCTCTATGATTTTCACTACTCTAGGTATCTCATATAAGTGGGATTATATAGCATTTATTTTTTTTTCTGACTGGCTCATTTCATTTAGCATAACGCTCCCAAGGTTTATCCGTGTTGTGTCAGAATTTCCCTTTTAAAGGTCGAATGATATTCCATTTTGTGTTTATGCCACATTTTGTTTATCCATTTATCTGCGAATGGTTACTAGGTGGCTTCTACACGGTCTCTTCCTTTTATTTACTTCTGACTACACAATTCCTGCTGTGCTCCCTCTGAGTTCTTGGTGGGGTAACTCGTTCAGAATCTGTAGGGGATGGGTCTCCCCTTTAATCACACAGAGCCCAAGAAGGAAATGGAAACTGAGTAAAGCCAGTGGGGAAATGTCTGAACATAGCAGAATGATCTTCTTAAAGGGGGCATTTACTGCTCAGCTCAAGTGATTTTAGCCACCTGTGCTAGACGTCTCTAATTCATAAAAAGAAACTGAAAATCTAAATCTGTATTTGAAACCCCTGAGTTCTAAATGGTGACTCAGGCTTTTGTTTGTTTGTTTATTAGACTATAATTCTTTTTTTTTTTTAATTTTTTTTTAAACGCTTATTTATTTTTGAGATAGAGACAGAGCATGAACAGGGGAGGAGCAGAGAGAGAGGGAGACACGGAATCTGAAACAGGCTCCAGGATCTGAGCTGTCAGCACAGAGCCCGACGCGGGGCTCGAACTCACGGACCGCGAGATCATGACCTGAGCCGAAGTCGGACGCTTAACCGACCAAGCCACCCAGGCGCCCCTAGACTGTAATTCTTTAGAGCGGTTTTAGGTTTACAGCCAAGTTGGGGGGAAAGTACAGAGATTCCCCATATACTCTCTGCCCCAATACATGCATTGTGTCCCCCGTTATCATCTTCCACCAGAGTGATACGTTTGCTACAACTGATGAACACTAACGTATCAAAATTACTCAAAGACCATAGTTTACACGAAGGTTCACTCTTGGTGTTTTACATTCTCTGAGTTTGGACAAACGTATAATGACATGTGTCCATCATTATACTATCTATGGAGTATTTTCACTGCCTAAAAATATTGTGCCCTGCCTATTCACCCCTACCCCGAACTTCCCCTCCTCCACCAAAACCCTGGCAACCACTGATGTTTTACTGTCTATATAGTCCTTCCTTTTCCAGAATGCCATATAACTGGAAACATATAGTACGTAGCCTTTTCAGATTGGCTTCTTTCACTTAGCAATATGCAGTTAAGTCTCCTCTATGTCTTCTCATGGCTTAATAGCTCGTTTTTTTTTAGCGCTGAGTAACGTCACATTGTCTGGTTATAACACAGTTTATTTATCCATCCACCTACTGAGGGACAACCCGGTTGCTCCAGATTTTGGCAATTATGAATAAGACTGCTATAAACATCTGTGTGCAGTTTTGTGTGGACACATCTTTTCAAGTCCAGTGGGTAAATAACAAGGAACTCCATTGCTGTAGTGTATGGTAAGAGTATGTTTGCTTTTGTAAGACAGCCACACTGTCTCCTACTAGGTGTATAATGTTTGAATTTGCAATTCCCTGATGATGTGACATGGGCCATCTTTGTCTATGCTTATTTCCCATCTGGTTATCTGCCTTGGTGAGTTATCTGTTAAGATCTTTGGCCCATCTTTGAATCAGGTTTATTTTTTTTTTTTACTGTTGAGTTTCATGTGTTCTTTGTATATTTAGGGTAATGGTCCTTTATCAAGTGTGTCTTCTGCAAATACTTTCTCCCAGTCTGAGGCTTGATTTCTAATTCTCTTGACATTATCTTTTGAAGAGCACATTTTTTTTTTATTTGAATAAGGACAAGTTTGTCAATTGTTTTTCATGGATCATGTCTTTGTTGTTGTACCTGAAAAGTCATCGTGTGACCCAAGGTCGTCTACGTTTTCCCTGTGCCACCTTCTAGGAGTTTTATAGTTTTGCGTTTTACATTTAAGTTCATGATCCACTTTGAGTAAGTTGTTATGAAGGGTGTAAGATGTTTGTCTAGGTTCATTTTTTTGCACCCAGATGTCCAATTGTTCCAGCACCATTTGTTGAAAAGATTGCCCTTAACCAATTTGACAGTAAATTTCATATATTGAAAAAAAAAAGAAAAGAAAAGATTCCCCTTGTTCCATTGTATCGACTTTGTTCCTTTGTCAAGGATCGGTTGACAATATTTATGGGATCTACTTCCAGGCTCTCTATTCTGATCCATTAATCTATTTGTCTATTCTTTCAACAATACCACACTGTCTTCATTACTGTCTGTTTAGAGTAAATCTTGAAGCCAAGTAGTGTCAGTCCTTCTCCAATATGGTGTTGGCTATTCTGGGTCTTTTGCCTCTCCATATTAACTTCTAAATCTGCTCATAAAGTTGGAAAAAACTGACGTCTTGACAATACTGAGTCGTCCTGTCCATGAACAAAAACTACCTCTCAAATTATTTTTTTATTCCTTTCCTTAGAGTTTTGTAGTTTTGCTCATATAGATATTATTCATATTCTGTTTGATTTATACCTATTTTGTGTTTGGGGCGCTAATATAAATGATATTGTGTTTTTAATTTCACATTCCACTTGTTCATGGCTGATATGTAGGAAAGCAGTTGACTTTTCTATGTTAATCTTGTATCCTGCGACCTTGCTATAGTCACTTATGAGTTCCATGAGGGTTTCTTATGCTAATTCTTTCAGATTTTCTACATAGAGAATCATGTCATCTGCAAACAGTTTTATTTCTTCCTTTCAATCCGTATATGCTTTATTTACTTTTCTTGTGTTATTGCATTAGCAAAGATTTCTAGTACAATGCTTAAAAGGAGTGAGGAGGGAAGACTTCCTTACCTTATACCTGATCTTAGTGGGAAGGTTTCAAGTTTTTCAACATTAAAGATGTTATTAGCAGTAAGGTTTTTATGTTCTTTATTAAGTTGAGGAAATTCCCCTCAATTTCTAGTATACTGAGAGTTTTTAACATAAAATGACTAATAGAGTTTGTCAAATGCTTTTTTTTTGCATCTATTGATATGATTATATTATTTTTCATTTTCCCTCTTTAGGTGGTTCTTTTTCTCTTTCCCCAGCCAGAAGCACAAGGAATAGAGAATTCTGGGTTAGCAATTCTTTTCTTTCAGTTCTGAAAAAATGTTGCACCCCTTCTTTTTGTCCTCAGTTGTTTCTGATGAGAAATCCACTATCATTTGGATTGCTTTTCTTCTATAGGTAATGCAGCATTTCTCTCCTCCCACTTTCAAATATTTTCTTTGTAGTTTTCAAAAATTTGACTTTCATGTGTCTTGTCGCAGAAATATTGAGTTTCTCCTCTTTGTGTATTGTTTAGCTCTTCTAATCCGTAAATTTTTACCTCTTGCCAAACTTGGGGACTTTTCAGCTATTATTTCTTTTAATACTTTTCAACCTCACCTGATCTCTTCTCTTCTTTGGCACTTTGGTGACATGAATCTTAGATCTTCATTATAGTCCCACATACCACTGAAACCCTGTTTGTTATTTTTACATTTTTTTGTTCAGATTAAATCATTTCTAGTGTTCTGTCTTCAACTTCATGTATCCCTTAATCTATATTCCAAACTCTCCTATTGAGCCCATCCATTAAGTTTGTGGGGGATTTTGTTTGTTTGTTTGTTTTGTTTGTTTTTTATTTTTAGTTATTATATAACTCAGTTCCAAAATTTTCATCTGGTTCTTATTTCTATCTTCTATTTCTTTTCCAACATTTTTATTTCTTTGCTGAGACTTTCTGGTTTTATTCATTTGTTTCTAAATATGTTTATAATTGCTTACTAAAGTACATTTATGATAGCTGCTTTAAAATTTTTGTTAGATAATTCTAACATCTGTATCAGCTCAATTTTGGTTTCCATTAATTGCCATTTGGATTCTAGTGGTATTTTCTGGCTTCTTGATAGGATGATGAGCGATATTCAACTGATCCCTGGACATTTTGGTCATGATGTTATTGAGTCTGTATCTTATTTAAATCTTATGGTTTAACACGTGTCCTCTAACACCATTCTGGTGGTGCCACTCATTAATACCAAGCTTTCCACTCGGTCTCTGTTGACACCTGGGGAAGGTCTTCATTAGTGCTGCTCACATGCTCTCCATTCACACTATGGAGGATGACTTCCTTTCTACTTAGCAACAGTGAAAACCCTGGCTTTCACTTGGCTTTTTCTCTGACATGAGCAGAGGGAAGGGTGGAAGTCCAATCATTCCATGTTGTCTCCACTGACATTGGGGGAGGTGGGGGGGGGGAGGGTGTGAAAGTCTCATCTCCCCAGTCAGCTCACTGAAGCCACATCATTGGGGTGGGAGCACGTCATTACATTATGGAAAGGATGGAAGTCTAAGTCTTCGCTGGCAGGACAATGTGGAGAGACGGGACTTCAACACTTCCTATGGTATTTGCTTCAAGTAGAGCACATACTGTCTAAAAATTTTCTGGGGCGCCTGGGTGGCGCAGTCGGTTAAGCGTCGGACTTTAGCCAGGTCACGATCTCGCGGTCCGTGAGTTCGAGCCCCGCGTCAGGCTCTGGGCTGATGGCTCAGAGCCTGGAGCTTGTTTCCGATTCTGTGTCTCCCTCTCTCTCTGCCCCTCCCCCGTTCATGCTCTGTCTCTCTCTGTCCCAAAAATAAATAAACGTTGAAAAAAAAATTTTTTTTAAATAAAAAAATAAAAAAAATAAAAATTTTCTTACTAGGGTGTTCTTTTCTTCGTCCTTTGGCTAGAGATTGAAGACTTTTCTTGGGGTTGTTTTTTTTTTTTTTTTTAGTCCATGTCTACTGGTATTTCCAGGTTGCCCATTTCTCTAATGTCCAATCTGGGATACATGAGACAAAACAATAGCGTATCATCTTGTGTGAGCCTTTCTCTTTGTTTCATTTACTTTACCTTCAATGAGATACTTGAGAATGAATAAAAGACTATGTGACACGAATGTTGATATGGCTTTTCTTTTTAGTAGTCCAACAAAATTACTTAAATATCTACCAATACAGGACATATATTTTATTTTCACACAAGGAAATAGTATTTAGCCACTTTTAAAACTAAGATATAAGTTCATGCGTAAAAACGTCTACAGTAAGTTGCCATGGGGTAAAACCATCTTTTTTAAATAATTTGTGCTTTTTTTGTTTTAAATTTCTAAAAGATCTTTGACAATAAGTGGTGCTTGAGCTAAAGAAATAAGAAATGTCTTAGTTTTTCAATAGCTATGCTCTGAAAGCAATCTCATTTGATGTTCACAATATATATAGCTGAGGTAGGTGTTATTCTCAATTAACGTCCAGTCCCACACAGTTTCTAGAAACCACACAATGTTCTATATAAACTTTTTTGGTTCCAGATGTAATCGTATTTTCCTCTTTAAAGCCATCTATCCAAACACTGGAAAATCAGACTATGATGTAAAATAAACAAATGTATAGAGAATCAAAACTTGCAAACTTCTGCTCCCTAATTCCTCAGTCCATTTTCAACCAACAGGTGTTTCTCCTTTTCTATATACTCTACATACACATCAGATAAACAACCTTAAAGTTTTTAATCACAAGGAGGTCTATGACATATGACTTTTCTACTTCAAAGGTCTCTAATAATAGCACATGCATAGAAATATAGTGCTCCGTGCAGAATAAACAAACACCTCTCTCTCCTGAGAGGGATCAGATGAATCCGCTTATGTCAGATCTCTCCCAGAATTCCATTGTTGTCTCTCCAAACAGGCTTTAAGGAAAACCACTGAATCTGGGATTGGGAGCTTTTCTCAAACGTGTTTCCTTTAAAAACACAGGGAAACAGGATTTTTGGCCACAGGAGGTCAAGGTCAGCAATCTAACAGAATTGGTCCTTTTGAACTTCCTTTCTAAGAAACACATTATGTTATCTGATAAAAGCTGTTACATTGAAAATCTCAACACTCATGCTATGATCAATTTTGTTTATCACACAAGGAATGAGCTCAGGAAGCACATCTACAAAATCCATAAATCAGTCTAACGATACTTAAATGTAAATTTCTAAGAAAATGTGAACAGTATAAATTCCATGAAGAACAGAACTGTTTTATCTGTTTTGTATGTCTCATAAAGAACGGTACAGTGCCTTGCAAATAGTAACTAATTAATATTTATTTAATGAATAGTTGTATTTTTAACAATAAAAAAAGAAACACAAAAAGGCAGAATTAAGGATGCAAAAAAATGCAAATGAAACACACACTGTGCTCCTCAGTTGTATATTACTTTCAGATACCTGAATTTATATGCAATTATTTGCAAATATACGTATTGTTACCAAATAAAATAGAAATGTATTTCTATTAGAATGGTGTTAGTATCACTGTCTTAGATGTGCATGGTATTTTTTGAGAATTTAAGACAATTTCCAATAAGTTCTTTCACGTATGTGTTACAGAAATTTCAACGTTATTATCTCCATTTAAAGACGGAAAAATTCAGAGGCGATTTACCTAAAAGCACCCAATGAGTGAGAAGCAGAACCTGATTGTCATCTAACCTTTGCTCCTGAAGAATGGATTGCCTTTCCTTTCTAGAAAAGGAAGGCAGGCCCCGAAGCTCTTATCTCAGTAAAAATGGTTTAGGCCAGGTCTATGCACACCACTCACTCCCTAATCACTTTCCATGATAGTTTGCCTTGCTTTCTTCCTGATACTAAGGTGTTCCTAAGCTTTAGTTCAATTGTATATAAGTAAAAGCAAAGAAGAAGAAACACCAAAAGTAGGGGACGTAGATGTTTTGTCACCCTGGCAGGTTTTCCTCCCATCTGATGGCTGCTTTTGGCTGACACTGCCCACTTCCTGCCCAGAAGGAGAATGTTCAAGGAAAATGTCTAAAACACATTGCCTTTTGCTTTACACGGAATCATGAAAATCCATAAAAATTTCTCATTCCACACCACACGGTGAGAACTACTGGATATTGTCACAATTCTAAATCGGGAAATAAGAAGCCTTAAACGACATGGTCGTTTATTTACATGAAATACCACAGTATTGCTGTTCATCACTTGGTCTTCTAAGTCTTAGCTTTGACGACGTTGGCTTATTTCCATTTAATGTAAGTAAGCTTCTAGTTCCTCTTTTTAAAAACTCATTGCAGTAAGAATTAATTTGAAGCTGTCCACCTTTTTTAAAAGTTTATGGCATCTGTCATCAACTTATGCTTGGAAATTATGAGATGGAGAGAAACAATTGACTACCTAAATTTTTCCTTTTTAGTAAAGTTTATTTATTTATTTTTGAGAGAGAAAGAGAGTGCACGAGCAGGGGAGGGGCAGAGAGAGGGAGAGAGAATCCCAAGCAGACTCCACGCTATCAGTGTGATCCCGATGCAGGGGTCACATTCACGAACCCTGAGATCATGACCTGAGCTGAAATCAAGAGTTGGACGCTTAACCGACTGAGCCACCCAGGCGCCTTTTAAATTTTTCCTTTTAATGTTGGAAATGTCCAGGAACCCCAGTGAGAATCAGATTTTGCTTACGATATGTTAATTAAGGATTCGTTTAAAATGTTTTCTTGAAAGGTACAAAATGTCTACTCAGTGATGATATCAACTGTCCCTAAATGCTAAAAGCAGTTAGCTTCGTGTTACAGTTAGCTTTACGTCCACTGGGTGACATAACGTTGTCAATGCAATGGTCATATGGCCCCCAACCTACAATGTTGGAAGGTAATAAGCATCCCTGAGACTTTACGACTTCATAGCTGTCTCCAGTCTTGGCCGGATATACAAGGCAGTCCGCAATCCAAACACGGCAAGTAGCCTCACAGGAAGTTCCATCTCTAAAAAGGGTCTTGCTTCCTCTCCTGCCTCAGGCAACAGTTGGAGTTTGAGTCTCAGGGAAATGCAGAACCAGCTTAAATGTACCGCTACTCAGGATAATGTGCAACCTTCAACAGCAGCCATGACAATAAAGACAAGTGTACAGACAAGGGTTCTGTCTTAGAACAGAATATTGTATGTGGAGACCACTCAAGGCATGTCCAGTTGAATGTAGAATTATATTGGGCAGCCTTCTATTAGCTTCTTATTAGAACTTCTGATAACCTCATGTTTGGAAATTTTGTCTTAACTTGACATTTTCTTTGAGAAACACCTGTGTACTCTTAACTTAGAAAATATCGTATATGTCAAAAGAAAAGTGTTGGCTCAAACTCTAGACTATTGCAACTTTATGGGACCAAAAAATTCACGTTGTCCAGTAATTCCCAAAAACAATCATAAATCGCTCCTTAGCTTACCATCACCTCTTATATGTGAGTTGAGGACTCAGAATCAGAAAGGCAGATGATTTGAACAATGAACGTATGTTGGAAATTTTCTGCAAAGTTCTCTCATTGGTAAGAAAAGTTGGCAAGCAGCAGCTTTCAAGAATATTTTTTTCATTCAAACTCTCTTCTATAACCATCAGCCTATTTGAAGAGATACCCACCAGCAGCTACGTGAATGTGACAATGTATGCCTCCAAGAGACCTGGTTCCAACCGGGAACAGGAAAGGAGTGCCCTTCTTTTCACCTGTTTCCTCCCTGGCAGCAAGGCAAGGATGCCAGAGCTTCTGGTCATCAACAACAGAACTTTCTCTTTTGTCTTCATTTTTGCCTTAATCAGGCATCTCCATCACTCAGTAACATCTGGAAATTTAATTCTGTTACACAGAACCCTAAAGGCCTCATTCCTCAAATACACGAAGTCCCAGATACGGAAAGATAGCAGTTAGGGTCTTCTTTTCTGGTAATGGCAGGCTAGTTACGTTGGAAGAATCACTTCTACCTGAAGGCAACAGAGTGTTGAGATAGTGGAGAACTTCCAAGCCAGAAAACAAGCAAAGGTAGTGGACAAGGGGCTTGAACCCTTCTTGCCTGGGGAAAACTGACAGTTCTAGAGAAAGAGAGACTAAGAAGCTGAAGTGCTGAGTTGCAGTTTGAAAGGCTCATGGGTTAGAGGGGAAAGTATGAGTCCAGGGCTTGTGCCTTACCCACCACCACCTCCATGCATTGGGTTTGAACTTCAAGCTCGGGATAAGGGGGACCTAGAGGGCCTGAAGGTACTGAAAAGCCTGGGTTCAAATCATTACCATGACTGAAATCGGACTAAAATGGTCTCAAGGTGCTGGTTTCCCCCAGGGGACTTAAGAAAGAAACATAAACTGCTTCTAAGGGGAAAAAAAAACTATTTAAGACTCAAATGATTTCTACAAATGATAGTCCACCCTTGAACAATGCAGAAGTTAGGGGTACCAACCCCTCAAGATTAATACCTATTTTGTATAGTATATGTATCGTACACTATATCGTTACATAAAGTAATCTAGAGAAAAAAAACATTATTAAGAAAATCATGAGGAAGAGAAAAGACATTTACAGCACTATGCTGTATTTACTGGGAAATGTCCACGTATAAGTGGATCCATGAAGTTGAAATCGATGCTGTTCAAGGGTCAACTATATTTGTGAACGTGGTACACTGTTGTGCACACGGGAGAGAATAATCTGGTAAAAAAAACAAACACCAACAAGAATTATAGCTGATAACTGAACAGGAAGATAAAAATAGAGTCATAAAAACAAGTCAGTTTAACCAAAAGCAGTCAAGAAAAAGATAAGACAGAGAGAATACAAATAACTAGAGGTAGACTCAGCCCTAAACTAACTTTAAAGGGAGATCATCTAAACATCATAATTAAAATGCAAAAGTTATCAGTTTGACTAAGAAAGCAAGACCAACTATATGCTGCCGACTGGAAACCCACTTTAACTGGAAAGTCAGAAATAGGTTAAGACTAAAAGGGTGGAAAAAATATACACCATGCTAAGACGAGTCAGAAGAAATCTGCAGAAGCTACACGAATATCAGACAAAGTACATTTCAGAACAAAAGATATTATCAGGGCTGAGGAAGTTCATTTCATAATGATAAAGGGCTTTATTCAACAAGAAGACATAAAAATCCCAAATGCAAATACACCTAACGGTGTTTCAAATATATGAAACAAAAACTCGTGGAACATCGAGGAGGAAAGGATAAATCCACCATCATAGTCAGAGATTTCAATACCACTTTCTCAATAATATATCCTCGAAAATTTTCCAAATATTTGCAAATTTTCCAAAAATTTGTAAATAACTCGTGGATCAAAAAAATCAAAAGGAAAATTTTTAAGTGTTTCAACTGAGTAAAAATGAAAATACATCATGTAGAAAGACCATTAAATCAGTACTTAGGAGAAAAGCACTAAATGCTTATATTAAAAAAGAAGGTGGGGCGCTGGGGTACCTCAGTCAGTTGAGTGGCCAACTCTTGATTTTGGCTCAGGTCATGATCCCAGGATTGTGGGATCCAGCCCCATATTGGGCTTTGTGCTGAGCAAGGAGCCTGCTGAAGATTCGCTATCTCTCTCGCCTCTGCCCCTCTCCCAAGCTCAGGTGGTTTCTCTCAAAAAAAGAAGGGAAGGCAAGGAAAGTTGAGGAGAGAAGAAGAGAAGAGAGAAGAGGAGAAGAGGGGAGAGGAGAGGAGAGGAGAGGAGAGGAGAGGAGAGGAGAGGAGAGGGGAGGGGAAGAGAGGGGAGGAAAAGAAAAGAAGAAAGGTCTCAACTCAATAGCCTCAGCTCCTACCTTAAGAAACTACAGAGAGAGAGACAGATAGAGAGAGAATTTGAACAAAAGTAAGCAGAAGAAAGGAAACAAAAAATAAAGGAGACACCAATGAAATTTTTAAAAACAGAAAAACTATAGGAAAAATAAATAAAACAAAAAACTGGTTCTGTGAGATCAATAAAAGTGATAAACCTGTAGCCAGACTAATCAGGAAAAAATAAAGAGAAAGAAAGTGAGAGAACAAGAAAGAGAACACAAATTACCAATACCAAGGAAAGAGGTGCTATCACTAAAGATTCTACTAAAAAGATAAGAAGGAAATATGACAAACAAGTTTACACCAATATATTTGGCAACTTAGATGAAATACACGAATTTCTTGAAAGACAAATTTCCAAAGCTCATTCAAGAAGAAATATATGACTTAAATATCCCTAAATATTTCATAGAAATTAAAATTATAGTTTAAAAACTTCCCACAAAGAAAACTACATAACTAAATGGCTTCACTGGTAAATTCCACCTAATACTTTAAGGAGAAAAATTAAAGTTCTAAAAAAACTCCTCCAAAAAATTGAAGTTCTTTTCAACTTATTCTATGAAGCCACCATTACCTGATAGCAAAATCAGACAGACATTATAAGAAAGTAAAACTACGGATGAATATAAATGCCTTATGGACACAGATGCAAATATTCTAAAGAAAATTTTAGCAGGTTGAATTCAAAAATATAGTAAATGCATCATACATTATAACCATAGGATCAAATGACACTTATCCAAGTTTTACACAGGTGGATTAATATTTAAAAATCAATCTATGTAATTTATAAGACTTTTGAACTAAAAAAACAACCTGTATGATTATCTCAACAGATACCAAAAAAAGAAAGAAAAGAAAACAAGAGAAGAGAAGAGGAGAGAAAAGAAAAAAAAGAAAAGAAAAGAAAAGAAAAAGAAAGAAAAAAATCCATATGATGAAATTCAGTATCCCTGAAATAAACTCTCAACAAATTATGGTTCAAGGAAACATCCTTAACCTGATGAAGGACACACACTAACATCATACTTAATGGTAAAGATCTGAATGCTTTTCCCCTAAGATTATAAACAACCTAGGAATATTTGCTCCTGCTACTTCCATTCAACATTATACCTGAGGTTGTAGATGGTGTAATCAAGCAAGAAAACGAAATAAAACTCATGTACATTACCAGAAAAAAGTGCATTTTTGTTATTCACAGATGACACAATCTTTGTATAAAATCTGACAGAATTTACAGAAAAGCTAAGAGAGTAAGTAAGCTTAGCAACATTTCAGATTACAGAATCAATATACAAAAATCCGCTGCATTCCTACATACTAAAAATAAAGTTCATATGGACCTAGGAGTGCCTGGGTGGCTCAGTTGGTTGAACGTTGGACTCTTGATTTCAATTCAGGTCTTGATCTCAGGGTCATGGTTTGAGCCGTGCACTGGGCTCTGCACTGGGCATGAAGCCTACTTAAATAAATGAATAGGGGCGCCCAGGTGGCGCAGTCGGTTAAGCGTCCGACTTCAGCCAGGTCACGATCTCGCGGTCCGAGAGTTCGAGCCCCGCGTCAGGCTCTGGGCTGATGGCTCAGAGCCTGGAGCCTGTTTCCGATTCTGTGTCTCCCTCTCTCTCTGCCCCTCCCCCGTTCATGCCCTGTCTCTCTCTGTCCCAAAAATAAATAAATGTTGAAAAAAAAAATTTTTTAATAAAAAAAAATTTAAAAAAAAATAATTAATTAATTAATTAATAAATACAAAACAATTCATATGGGCCTAGAGTAGCTGAAACATTTCTGAAAGTGAACAAAGTTCAAAGATTAACATGGTCTAATTTCAAGACTTAATACAAAGCTCTATGAGTCAAAACAGCATGGTGTTGTTGTAAATAAATCAATGAAACAAATAGAGAATCCAGGAATAGTGCTGGAACTATTTGATACCTACATGGGAAAAAACACTTCACCAAAGAAGATAAAAAACGGCACATAAGCGCATGAAAAAGTATTCAATATCACTAGCCACTACAAAAATCCAAAATAAAAACATGGGAGGCTACTACATACCTATACCATTCTAGAATGACTAGAATGCCTAGCATTAAAACAACGAACCCTACTAAGTATTGGTGAGAACAGGGAGGAACTAGAATTCTCACATACTGCTGGGAGAAATTAAAAGTGCTACATGTAACTACTTTGGAAAAGTTTGTCAATTTCTCTAACGTTAGATATAGACTCTCTTGTATACTCCCTTGAGACCCAGCCACTGCATCCCTACATATTTACCCTAGAGAGAAGAAAATATATGTCTATACAGAGACTTCCATGTGAATGCTTATAGCAGCTTTGTTTGTAATAACCAAAAACTAGAAATAAATCAAATAGCCAACAATAGATGAATGGGTAAACAAATTGAGGCTTATGCATTCAGTGGAATACTATTCAACAATAAACACAGGAATGAACTACTGACACATATAGCTACAATATGTATGATTTTTAAAAATTATTATTCTGAGTGAAATAAGCCAGACCAAAAAATACAGTGTATACTATGTGATTCCATTTAAATAAAACTCTAGAAATCACAAACCAATCTATAGTAACAAAAAGCAGATTCTGCTTGCTTGGAGATGAGGGGAGAGGCAAGAAGGAAGGTCTACAAAGAGGCACATGAAGTATTCTAGGTTTTATGAGTATTTTTATTGTCTTGATTAGGGTAATGGTTTCACAGAAGTATGAACATTTCAAAACTAATCATAAACACTTTAAATATACAGTTTATTACATGTCATTTATACCTCAATAAAGCTGTTTAAAAAAATTTAAGATGTAATTTTCTTATCCAGAAATAAAGTATATTTCCCATTTGTTTGAGTCTTATTTTCCAAAATTGCATTCTAAAGTATTCTTCATATAGTCTCTATATTTCTTACAAAGTGCATTTCTGTGTATCTTTTGTATTACTATTACAAATGAAATGTCTCTACTGCATTTTTTATTGGTTTTGGTTTATTTAGAAGAAAACTTGATTTTTGCTATAACTTTAGAATTAAAGGTGAGATTTTTTTCTCCACTCTGAATTATTTTGACTCATTTCTTGTTTGATTTTACTTCGTATTGCAAAGTAATTTTTCACAAAGTACTCATGGGTAGTACATCCCCCCAGTTATTTTGTGTTTAAAATAGGCTACCTGTTACAGTTTTTAGTACATTGTGTTATTGCTGGCAATTAGTCACTATCTCTTTTCCAGTAGGAGGGTTATATATCCCCATCAAATCAACTTTGGAAGATTTTAAGAAAAGAATGATTAGCAGTATTAAACAGGTCACTTAAGGAGAGAGTTGTGGGGATTGAAGAGAAAAGGAGAGACTGATGAAAATGTAAGTTTACATTTGACGCTTAGCTTCCAGATACTCATTCATTCTATCCATTATTGAGAGTGAAATATTGAAGTTTCTTATTATTATTACATTGCCAATTATTTCTCCCCTCAGTCCTGCCAATGTGTGCCTTATATATTTGGGGGCTCTGATGTTAAGCAGGTATATAATTGTGATATATTTTTGGTGAATTGACCCTTATGTGATGTCCTTCTTTGTCTCTTGTTATATTGTTTTACTTAGAATCTATTTTGTCTAAGTATAACCACCCTTGCTCTATTTTTGTTATATTTGCATGGAATATTTCTTTCACTCAGCCTATGCGTATTCTTCAGTCTAAAGAGGATCTCTTGTAGACAGCCTAGTTTTGGATCTTGTTTTTTGTTTGTTGTTGTTGTTGTTTCAATCCAGGTAGCCATTCTTGAAAAAACATGTCTTTTAATTGGAAAGTTTGACCCATTTACATTTAAGGTAATTATTGACAAGAGAAACGTACTATTGTCAATTCATTAATTATTGTCTATTTGTCTTGTAGCATTTTGGTCCCTCTCTTCCTTTCTTACTGTCTTTTTTTATATCTTGTTGACTTTTTTTACAGTAATATGCTTTGATTCCTTTCTCTTTCTTTTGTGTATCTGCTGTAGGTATTTTCCTTGCAGTTGCACTGTAGCTTACACAAAGCACCATACAGTTAAAACAGCCTATTTTAAACTGATAACAATTTAATTTCAATTGCATACAATTCTACAGTTTTACATTTCCTACACACACACACACACACACACACACACACACACTTTATTGATATACAACTTATATCTTCTTATATTTTTTATCCATTAACGTATTTTATAATTATAGTCATTTTTAATGCTTTTGTCTTTTATCTTTTATACTAGAATCATAAGTGCTTTACACACCACAATTACAGTATTACAATTTTATATTTGTCTAAATATTTACCTTTACCAGCAAGTTTTATACTTCCACATGCTTTTGTGTTACTGTTTAGCATCCTTTTATTTCAACTTGAAGAACTCCCTTTAGCATTTCTTGAAAGGTAGGTCTAGTGGTGATGAATTTCCTCAGCTTTTGTTTGGGAAAGTATTTATCTCTCATTTATATTTAAAGGACACTTTTGCTAGGTATTGTATTCTTGTTTGGCAATTTCTTTCAGCACTTTGAAAATGTCACCCCACTTTCTTCTTGCCCACAAGGTTTCTGCTGAGAAATCTGCTTATAGTCTTATGGAGGGTGGCATTCCCCTATATATGACAAATTGTTTTTCTCTTGCTACTTTTAAATTCTCTTTGTCTAATTTTTGACAATTTAATTACAATGTGTCTGAGTGTGTATTTTCTTTAGGTTCATCTTTTTTGGAATCCATTAGGATTTCTGGATCTTGATGTCCATTATCATTCCCCAGATTTGGGAAGTTTTGACCACTATTTCTTTGAGTAACCTTTTTGGTCCTTTCTCTCCTACCCCTCTGGGAGTCATATAATGCATACATTGTTCTGCTTGATGTTGTCCCATAGTTCTTTATTTTTTCTTTTTTCTTGTTCATTCTTTTTGTTTTGTTTTTTTTTTCTCCTAAGACTGGATAACTTCAAATGGTTCATTTTTTAATTCATTGGCTCTTTCTTCTCCTTGATCTAGTGTGTTGTTTAACCTTTTTAGTTAATTTTTCAGTTCAGTTATTGTATTCTTGAGTGCCAAGATTTCTATTTGGCTTTTTTCTATATTTTCTGTAGCTTTTTTGAAATTCTAATTTTGTTCATACATTTTTCTCTTGAATTCTTTGTGAATTCTATCAGGTAATTCATATACCTCGATCTCATTAGGAGAGTTTTATCTTGTTATTTGTTTGGAGAATGTCCCCCTGTTTCTTCATTTTTCTTGATTCTTTGTGTCGATATCTGCTCGTTAGAAAATGAAACCGCCTCTCCCAATCTTCATGGACTGACCTCATTCTGGAAAAGAACTTCACCAATCATCCTGGCCAGATATTCTCTAGAAATCTCTCAAAACTTCCCTCTTTATGCATCTTCTCTGGACTTGTATTCATATATTCCCAATTAGAGGGATTTGCCAGTTCCCTCACCAACCCCCGCGCAAGGCGTTCATAATTTCTTGCTCCCTCTGGTGTCTGTTATACAATGGATCTTCTGAACCAGTGGCAAACCTCAAGATTTTTGTTGCTGTTATTCTCAGTATTCTCCAGGCATCTATAGTGCAGCCAGGTCCCATCTGTATTCTGAGACTGTTGACAATGAAACTGGTTTTAGGCCGCCACCTGAAAAGTCTAAATGTTGGGTGATAGTTTCGATCTTTTTTTCCCTTCCCCAGGAATAAGCCAGGGACTGAGAGCTTTGTTGATGGTGTTATGCTGAGCCAGGGCAAGAACTCTGGCAGTTAATTGCATACTGGCCCAAATCTTTGCCTTTGTTCCTAGTGGCCCTCAGGCATCTAAAGTATATGGGGTCCCATCAGTGTTCTGAGACAGGTACAGAAGCACTCAGAATATTTGGAACATTGGATATATGGCCCCATGTTTTTCCTTCTCTAGGTAGAAGCTAAGATCTGAGGGTTTTTTAAGACTCATTCCACACCAAGCTGGTGGAAGGGGTTATGTGAGTGCTTGCAGGCTAGTCCAAACTCCCATCTTTGTTCTCAGTTCTGTAAACCTAGGGTTTTTCCCGTCAGCACTCAGATTCAGGCAAGACAAAAAACCCGTCCCTTGGGCAATCCCCAGAAAAATCAGAATATTGGACCCAGAGTGCAGTCTTTTCCTTCCTCCCAGGGGAGAGCTGGATGTTTCCTTCCAGTCATATCATGTTGGGGGCAGTGGAAAGGAGAACTACAATGAGTGAATGTCTCCAATTTTCCTACCTGCTTGGATGTAGCTGGTTTCATGATCACCTCGGGTTCAGAGGCCCATCACCTGGGGTCTGGATTTTTCGCAAACGGAATCGCCCTTGTGTTGTTGATCACGTTTGTGGGGGAAAGGAGGCTCCCGGGCTTCCTCTTCTACCATCTTGCTAACGTCACCCATGGGGAAATATTTTTGATTTGGCTGCTTTCTTTCTGGGGTTTAAGACATTTCACTCAGAACTCGCAAATACTGAAATACTATAATGTATTAACTAGAAAGATGAGCACGAGGAACAGACTTTCACACCCAAAGAAAAGACAGTCAAAGGGAGATGAAGAGTTACGGAAGAGGTAAAGCAACTCAGTTGTCAGTAAGCAAAACACAGGTCTTGGTGTAAAATTTTCCTAAATGACCTCGTCCTTGCTAAAAGATAGAAAGTCAAAGCAACTTCTTATGGCTGATCGTACAGGAGAGAGAAATAGTCCACTCACTTAAGGAAGAAGGAGGTAGGCTTAAAGGAATGAGTTGGTTTCAGATGGGAAAAGACCTGGAGAAGCCTCATAGTCTTAGCCCCAGGGCATCTCCTGCTTGGAGACACATCTGCTCTGTGGAAATTGTATCAGAGATCCTGTCTTGATCCCCAGTCTCCATTTATAAGCTGGTAGTGTTAGGCAAATCTGGAACTCACTCTCTCATCTCTAAAGTGGCCTTATGGATTCACAGAGTTCCTCATGGATTATCTTCATTACTATAGGATAGCTTCTAATATAATCTTCTAGATATACTCAAGAATTTTATCAGGAAATCTCAAAATGCTCAAGAAACATTTACTTTTGCCATTGTCCTCCCCTTGAAATAACTATTCACACTCACATATATTAAGAAGTGGAATAAGGAGTGCTCCTTTCGACAGCACATATACTTAAAAAAAAAAAAAAAGTGGGGTAAGAAAATATCCTAAAGTAATTTTTGGTCGACGAGGGAAACATATATGGTCTCTCGTAAATGAAATCATTGTGTCCCTCTTAAGAACACCTGCCCTGGGAAGCCTCCTTGAGGCTACAAGATAACCCAGCACAAAAGCAATATTAGTCTCTCAGATTATTGTTTGTCAGATCTGAGTGTATACGCCTGTATCACAAGATCAGGCAGCGTGATGCCCAAGTTTGGCTGAAAATGACAGGTGTTGATGAAGGGTTATCTGAATCATGACCCCCTTCTGCCCTGCAACGTCTTTGAGAATCCCTCCTAATCCAGTCCCTTCTTCAATCCTTTTAGCAGCCCACATTTCGAAATAAGCCACAGAAGCATCCATCATTAAGAGACAGAGCCAGTCAGAGCAACCCTCAGACCCCATGTGGTAAGGGCCACCCTCAGGGTGTCATCTGATGACCTTCTATTCTTTTCTGTTCTTTTAGTTTGAGGACTTCTTGGAATCCACGGTAACTACCAACTATTGGTGTCAAATTCCCACAGAGAACTGGTACTTGACTGGTACTTAACTGGTTCTTTATCATTTTGAGGCCCAAGTCCCCTCTGAAAACCAAGGAAATCGTTGCGTCTTCCCCCCCAGAAAACCTCACATACACAAAAATTTGGCATGCGACGTAAGGGACTCCACTTGCTCAGAAGGCCAGCCCTGGACTCCACGTCGAAAATTCTGGGGTTAAAAGCACCTCTATGTCCGGCGATGCTGAAATCACACAAATCCTAAAATCCAGGCTCTCTCAATCTATCCCTGAGGTCGCAAAAGGAGATTATAAAATGCCTTTAGGGGCGCCTGGGTGGCGCAGTCGGTTAAGCGTCCGACTTCAGCCAGGTCACGATCTCGCGGTCCGGGAGTTCGAGCCCCGCGTCGGGCTCTGGGCTGATGGCTCAGAGCCTGGAGCCTGTTTCCGATTCTGTGTCTCCCTCTCTCTCTGCCCCTCCCCTGTTCATGCTCTGTCTCTCTCTGTCCCAAAAATAAATAAACGTTGGAAAAAAAAATTTTTTTTTTAATAAAATAAAATAAAATGCCTTTAGATAAACAGAGTAAAAGCATGCTACAAGAGAACAGAAGGAAAGAAAACACAAAGCTAAAGCTGTGTGGGCACCTATAGTTCACTCAATTCCACGTAAGCATCTCTGTTCCTAACAAAAGGCTTACTTGGTGGGTATTTGAACAAGACTCCCGAGGGAGTCCCAGAACCACAGGAAATGATGAGGGCCAGGCTCTCCTCTTTCTATCCCATCACACAGAAGCAGAGCACAGGGCTTCTGATCAATCAGGCCTGCTCCAGGCCTGCATCTCCTTCCGATGCAGACAGAATTTTTAACGAAGCAACAACCGTCAGTACTGACCTCTCTGAACCTTAGCCTGGTGGAAAGAAAGCAAGGCAGGTGAACCTACTCATAATTTATCTAGTGTAATCCATTTTAATATTAGGAGATCACTTCAATTAGGTAAAGTAAGAAAAAAAGAAAACTCGCTTAGCATCTTTCCAAAATGTCTTTTCTCCCCATCAGTGCTTATCATCAGTCAACCCATTTCTAGAGAGTCCCACATTTTGACTTTACAAAGCAAACATCTTCTCCTCCACGTGAAAATCATTAAAAATTATTTTCAGTGCAGTGTTACCCCTTGTGTAGCTCCACTGATCAAAAAAAAAAAAAAAAAAAAAAAGGTGTTTGCAACAAGAAAGTCTTTTAAAAACCAGCCCACTACACGGCCATTATTTTATATTTTGTAATCCTTCCCCCACCATCTGTTCCCCCAAATATACTGGACTGGTACTAGGCTGATTACAATAAAATTGACTGGGAGCCCATCACCTAACCCAGAGATTCTGGCTCAGGAAGCCATGCACCAGGCCTAAGAATCCTTTTGCCAAGCTCCCCAAGGTGATTTATGCAGCGTTCAGAAACTTCTCTAGTGCATTTGTGCATTTCTACGGCATCTCAGCGCAATCTTCTTAAACCTGCATATTTTTCACATAGTACCTTCAGTCTCAACAGAAGTCTCCTTTGAACTATTTCACATACATAACAGACCCCAACCTCAAGTTGAGCTCAAGTACCCTCATTATCATCCCAACTTATCACATCCTGGACATGCCTCTCACTACCTTCCTTTCCTCCTAATCCACTCTGAGATGTCAGGGGAAAAAATGCACATTTTCTCCCTTCTACTCACCAGGGCCAGCACCTAAACTCTACTAGTCATATCCTCGGTAAGGAAAAGGTCATTCTATAATGATGATTATAGCATTTCATTACATTTGACTTCAGAACACAAGGGCTGTTTTATGTAAGAGGACTGGGATAAAATTTGGACAAATTTTTTTTTTTTTTTTTTTTTTTGAGAGACAGAGAGAGAGAGAGAGAGATCAGGGAAGGGGCAGACAGAGAGAGGGCAAGAATCCCACGTGGGCTCTGCACTAAGCAGGGCTCAAACTCACGAACTGTGAGATCATGACCTGAGCGGAAATCAAGCGTCTGACGCTTAGCTGACTGAGCCACCCAGGCGCCCCAAATTTGGACCAATTAAACATGGATGCATCCTTCTCCAACCTCCTAGCTCCATTTCCTGGTGTTCATTCTCTCCACCATCCAGCAGGGACCTCTGAGTCAATGAGGCATCCAGTTCTTGGCTTCTCGACATGCTGTTTCTAAAGGTACTCTTTCAAAATTGTAACACAGGCAACAGTCTTGAAAGCCGATCTTACGAGAAATTTCAGACAGAAAATGCTTCATCACTCTTATTGTTGTTGCTTGCTGTGTGTTTGTATTAGAATTCCAAACTTCTGGCTGCAGCTAGAAAGAGATGTTTCCAGTTCTAGGGAACTCAAGCATCGAAGGTGCTTTATTTTTCTTTCCAAGTTTTTATTAAATTCCAGTTACTTAGCATACAGTGTAATATTAGTTTCAGGTGTAGAGTTTAGTGATTCATCGCTTGCATTCGACATCCAGGGCTCGTCACAATAAGTACCCTCCTTAATGCCCATCACCTATTTACCCCTTCCCCCACCCATCTCCCCTCCAGTAACCCTCAGTTTGTTCCGTATAGTTAAGAGTCTGTTTCCTGGTTTTACCTCGCTTTCCCCCACCCCCCACCCAACCCCTATGTTCACCTGTTTGGTTCCTTAAATTCCACATAGGAGTGAAATCATATGGTATTTGTCTTTCTCTTACTTCGCTTAGCATAATACTCTGTAGCTCCATCCATGTCATTGCAAATGGCAAGATTTCCCTCTTTTTGATGGCTGAGTAATATTCCATTGTATATATACCACAACGTCTTTATCCATTCATCGGTTGTTGGACATCTGGGCTCTTTCCATAATTTGGCTATCGTAGATAACGCTGCTATAAACATCAGGGTGCGTGTACCCCTGTGAATCAGTATTTCTGTATTCTCTGGGTAAATACGTAGTGCAATTGTTGGGTCATCGGGGAGTTCTAATTTTAACTTTTTGAGGAACCTCCATACTGTTTTCCAGGGTGGCTGCACCAGATTGCATTCCCGCAAACAGTGCAAGAGAGTTCCCCTTTCTCCACATCCTCGCCAACTTGCCGTCTCCTGTGCTGTTAATGTTAGCCACAGAATGTGCTTGAGAGTTCAAAGGGATGCAGCGAGAAATGCAAATTTTTTTACATGCAAAAGGTGATTTTTGAAAATCTGACCAATGACAGAAAATTTTTTAAGCGATGATTAGAGTTTACTCCTTGCCGCCTGCCCACAACCTCATCAAAATCCTTATGAAGAGGGGCACCTGGGTGGCTCAGTCGATTAAGCGTCAGACTCTTGATTTCAGCTCAGGTCCTGATCTCACAGCTCGTGAGTTCAAGCCCCACATGGGGCGCTGCACTGACAGTGAGGTGCCTGCTTGGGGTTCTCTCTCTCTCTCCCTCTCTCTCTGCCCCCTTCTTGTTCTCTCTCTCTTTCTCTCTCTCTCTCTCTCTCTCTCTCAAAATAAGTAAAACGAACTTAAAAAAAAAAATTATTTCAAAGGGCTCCTGGGTGGCTCAGTTGGTTAGGCGTCCAACTTTGGCTCAGGTCACAATCTCGCGGTCCATGAGTTCGAGCCCCAAATCGGGCTCTGTGCTGACAGCTCAGAGCCTGGAGCCTGCTTCAGATTCTGTGTCTCCCCCTCTCTCTGCCCCTCCCATGCCCATGCCCTGTCTCTCTCTGTCTCTCGATAATAAATAAGTGTTTAAAAAAAAAAAGTTTTTTTAATAAATAAATAAATATTTCAAAATCCTTATAAGGAAAGATTTTAAACACCAAAATAGGGATGGAGATACATAAGTAAAAAAGACTGGACATCCAGTTCACACTTGAATCATTAGGCTAGAAAAGGCAATGAATTTAGGACAGCTGAAAAAAAAAAAAAAAAAAGGTTTCAGACAGTCCCCAGTCCCCAGAGGATGTAGCAGCGTGAATATACATTCTTATGCTGCGGAGAAGGGATGGAAGTTAGCTGATTGAGGGCCGGGGGACACGATAGATGCCTGGGGGTTGGGACAAAAGGAACACAGACACCCTCTGGAGAGCAGAGGGAGGCAACTGTTCCAGCAGAAGGTGAAACAAGGATGGAAAGACAGGCAAAGACCAGCAAAGAATCTACTGCTTCCATGATGGCCCGTGATTTCCAGATTCCCCCAGAGGAAGGGGAAGGAGGAAATCTCTAGCCGACAGTATTTATCCAAGTTGGATAAACCCTTGGGTTTGACACAAGGAGCCACGAAGTTATCAAGATGCCATCAGTAGAAGTGTGGACTATTATGAAAGGCAGGTGGCAGAGAAATAGACATTACATTTCTACATACCTGAGTAGCATGGGCTGTAACATGGTGTATCTGCTCCATAGACACCAAGAATAGTTATAAGGCCCAAAATGCTAGCCAATACAATGACCGTGAGTTTATGGAAGAGTTAAAGGGATGTTGAACACCAACCCAGTATTTCCAACCTAGAAAATTCATTTACCGAGAAGTTGGAAAGTTGATACTGGTATGTGACCTGGTAACCGTAGGAGTGAAAAGAATTACTGAGGGTGATCAAAGAATCTACTGTATTCTACAACACTGCACCAAGCCAGGTAAATATCATTTCCCAAGGTTCAGAGGAATTTTAGGAAGAAGAATCCATATAGAGATAAAATTGCTAAGTCTCTGTATTTTTCTACATTGCGTTTGTCAAGAAGACTCAGACAACATCAGCTACCAATAAGTATAAAAAATGTTTCACTAGAGTGAGCTTATATATCTTTGCAGTTATAATTTCCTGCAGATGCACAATAATGGCAGGGGAATGATAAATTGAATAAAGGTAGTTGGACAGGGTTGGATTGTGATCTTGGATCCACTATTTAATATTTGAGCATTGCTTTCTTCGTCTATATAGCTCACATAACAATATCTGTCTCCAGTAATACAGTACTAACATAGAAGATTTTTAGTTTCCATACACCAATCTATCTTATATTTATCATCTTATATTTATCACTTAAGTCTCCTGTCAACCCTGCGTTGGTTACCATTATCCCCATATACCATTACATGTCATGCAGATGAGGACACTGAAAAATGATAAAAACACTGAGTGCCTATAATGTGTCAGTTGTATTAGGTGCTTTACATATACTTTCTACTCCTTATCAATCTTCAGAGAAGGCAGCATAGTGTAGTCTTCCAGAATACCACAGATTTCAAGTTTCAGCTTGACCACTTACTATGTGACTTTTAAACTGTGCTATTAAAACTTCATTATTAAAAATTTCACTTTGCAAGACTGCGCTCTTAAAACTTAACCTCTCCTCTTGGAATTAGGCTTTGCAAGTGAATGTCTTGGTGTTTTGCTTATTTGCTTTTTTTGTTTGCCACCTGTCTTAGTCCGTTCAGGCAGCTAGAACAAACCGCTACAGAGCCCGTGGCTTGTGGACAACAAAAATTTGTTTCTCGCAGTTCTAGAGGTGGGGAAGTTCAAGAAAAAAGGCACTAGCTTCGTTTCTGGTGAGAACCTGCTTCCTGGTTCGTGGACTGACAGCCATCCTCTTGCTGTGTCTTCATATGGTAGAAGAGGAGGGGCCAAGGAAGCCCTTTTCTTTTTTTCGAGGACGCTCTACACCCAGCGTGAAGCCCAACATAGGGCTTGAACTCACCACCTTAAGCTCAAGACCTGAGCTAAGATCAAGAGTCAGACATTCAACCAACTGAGCCACCCAGGCACCCCATGGGGTCTTTTTTATAAGGGCACTAATCTTATGCAGTCCCAAAAAAGACTATCTTAAAACCCCTTGAGACTCCCAACAAAATATGATTTCCTTAGGTTTGGTTTTGTTTACGCTATGTCAACAAGTAGTTTCATCTCCAGAATGAGCATATATGAATATGTTTCTTTCAGAAACCATAAGCCAGAAAACCTGACTCCTGTCCTATAAACATTTTTGGAAGCTGCAAAGGTGTGGGCCAAATGCTTCCTTCCCTCTCAAAGCAAGAAAGGGATACACGAGGGAGTCACCCTCCCGTGTTGGTCTTCCCATGACATCGCGGTAACATGTACAAAACTCATGAGGGGTCTCTTGAGTGGATAGTATATATGCAATGTTTCTTAAAGAGAGAGGTAAATGAATTTGCCTTCATGTCATATTCTTGAGAACTTACTCTCACCCTCATTAAATCACTCAAGACATAACCAAATTATACTTTCAAATGTGTATTTGATTTGTGCTCCCTCCTGCCATGAACCTGATCATTAAAAGCACCAGGTTCCATTTTCATCTGCTCTCAAGGTGAACTAATGTTATGAGATGCATATTCTTGCATTTTTTTTATCTGTGTGTAACAGAGGAGAAAATTCGGTTTTAAACAGGATGTGTGCAGGATAAATTTTGTTTCTAAACGGCAATAACAAGAAGCTTTAAAGTAAATCAGACACTGTAAAGTAATTCTACAATGCCTTGGAAAGAGCCCAAGACTGGGTTCTTCAATAGGTTCTCCCTGGTAAATGGCACCACCACCCCCTACATGCACAATAAGTCTATTCCCTTGATAACTTCAAGAAATATCCACTGAAATGCATTTTAGTCTGATAAGAAAAAGAGTGGAAATATGTTCGGATCTTTGAATTGTTTTAAACTCATTGCGGCAAAGTTCTTTTTAAGAACTGTTCCTCTTGGCCGGGCGCCTGGGTGGCTCAGTGGGTTGAGTGTCCCACTCTTGATTGGGATTCTCTCTCTCTCTCTCTCTCTCTGCCCCTCCCCAATGCATGTGCACACACTCTCTATCTCAAAATAAATAAATAAACTTTTTTTGTTGTTAAAGAAGTGTTCCTCTGGGCTTTTGCTTCCCCAGTGCTTTATGGTTTACCTCCTTCTAACCCACTCCAAACAGGCTAATTGATTTATCATCCCACTATAAGGCTTTCATGCTTAGACCTCCACACTTCTACACTCACCCTAAGCTTCTTTACCTGTGAAGATATTATACCACTAGTATATGGTTGCGAATGGGTAGTCTATACGTCCATCGTTTCCTTTTTCAAAAACATTTAATGATTCTGCCTTGCCTGTAGAATTACAGCTCAAACACTTCAGGATGATCTTCAAAAGCTTCTATAATCTGGCTTCAACTCACTGTAAACAATATAAACAAACCTGTAACACTGGGAATTCAGGCAATTTTCATTTATTTTATTTCCTCCAAGTAAATCCAAATTGATTTGACTCTCTATGTGTGGGAGTGATAAGAAGTACAACTTTGCCTGTATGGGGGCTCTCTCTTAGCCCTTTCTGGATCATCTGAGAACTTCAGGTTCTTACGCGGTCCCAAAAGAGATCCCTGGGACATCCACTACCAAGTGGACAAGAGCCCTGGGATCTCTCAAACCACCACCACTGGGATTATCATATCCCTGCCACCCAAGACTGCCATCCAATGTTTCCTCTCCCTGTCCAAAGCAAAGGCTGTCTTGGCTCCATTTTCCAGCACAGGCTGGCAGAAGCTTGAGGTAAATGTTGCCCCCGTATGCCTCCATTGCCTCAGAACCACATGCGATTCAAAGGGTTTCTTACGGTATTCGCCATGTGGTAGCCTGAGTCCTCTTAGTTCCAAGAATGGCCATTGTCCTCTGAGCCGCAGAGACATGTTTAGGGTCTGCCCACTGGGGACCCATAATCCCTGGGGTCCATCCCGGGATGAAGGGCTACCATTATTGAGTCACTCTCCTTTTCAGCTCCCAAACCACCAAAATTCATTCTTCTCTCTTCTCAAAATAAGTTCGCCTCTAAAGGCAGCGTGTAATGGAGGCAGATCCTAGAAACACACAACTGTTGACTTAAATCAACTAGAGCTCATTAGCAGCAGGAACGTACGATGGCACAGACAGGTTAGAAAACAGTTTGTTTCTTACAATATTAAACATACCTGAGCACCTGGGTGACTCAGTCAGTTACGCATCCAACTCCGATTTGGCTCAGGTCACGATCTTACAGTTCTTTCAAGAGTTCGAGCCCAGCATCAGGTTCTGGGCTGACAGCGCAGAGCCTGCTTGGGATTCTCTCTCTCCTCTGTCTCTCTGTCCCTCCCCGCCACTCTCAATCTCTCCCAAAATGAATAAATAAGCATTTTAGAAGTGCTAAACCTACCTACTTTCAATACAATCCATATAATTCCACTCTTAGTATTTATCCGAGAGACAGAAGCATATATTTACATAATGATTATGAATTAATGAGTATGACGTCTCTTCATGACAGTCAAATCTGTAAACAACCCAATATCCATCAGCTGATAAATAGATAAACAAACTGCAGTATATCTATACAATGGAATACTAACCACTCAGCAATAAAATGAAAACCACCGACATGTACAACACGGGTGAATCTCAAAACCATTATGTGGAGCAAAGAAGCCAACTTTATTTATTTATTTATTTATTTAATTTTTTTTTTTCAACGTTTATTTTATTTTTGGGACAGAGAGAGACAGAGCATGAACGGGGGAGGGGCAGAGAGAGAGGGAGACACAGAATCGGAAACAGGCTCCAGGCTCCGAGCCATCAGCCCAGAGCCCGATGCGGGGCTCGAACTCACGGACCGCGAGATCGTGACCTGGCTGAAGTCGGACGAAGAAGCCAACTTTAAAAAGTAAATTGAACATGATGCCGCACATCTAAAACTCCAGAAAACAATGAACTTAGTCTACCTGACATAAAGCCGGATCAGTGGGCCCAAGGTTGGGAGGGAATTGAGAGGGGTACCGGGAATCTTTTGGGGTGGTGGGAGCATTGACAGGTGATGGAGATGTGGAGATATATGCTTGTCGAAACCCCTCAAACCATACACTTAAAGTGGATGCATTTGTGGTATATAAGATTATATCTTAATAAAGCTGGAAACAATTTAACCTCAACAGGTCTTGCTTGAAGTCGGACAAACCAATCATGAAATTCACATGGAGCGGGAAGGGGACAAAAATAGCCAACATGGTATTGAAAAAGAACAAGATGCAGGAAATTGGCCACCAGATATCAAGAACGACTCTAAAAGAGGACTAACTAGGACCACGTGAGAGTGGTGCCAAAAGAGACAAATGGATTCGTGGAAAAAAACAGAAATGGAAAAGGCCTCTGCTAACAAAAACATGTACATATGTCAAGCGCTGGGTAATAAAGCGAAAATGAGAAAAGGGTGAACGATGCAAATAGATGAGGCCAGAGCAATTCGTTATTGCCATCGAGAAAATGAAGCATCTAGGTTGAGATACCAGATAGGCAGCTTGCTATCCAAGTTTGGATCTATTATACTTAAAACCATGGGATTCGAGTAGTCGAGAGGAGTCGAAATCGCTCACAGGGAGTCTCGGGTAAAACTGAAGAAGCACACAACAGACCTCAACTTTCTCTGATGGAAATTCATGCTTCAAGCTTCACGCTGGGCTAGGAAATGATGTGAAGCCAGTCGTTCCCCTCCCCAAGAGGAGGAAATCCCTATAACTAGTTACAGCAAACCCATCATAGGACAAACCACATACAGTTCAGCTGAACTCTCTTCTTTCCTGTGCGTTTGGAGGCCTTCAGACTCCATAAATAAAGGTGAACATGAACTATTCACCTGCCGTAGAGTTGCTGACAGGAAAGATGGACAGGCTTTAGAAATGTGGGGAAAGACATTATGAAAAAAAGCACTCACAATATATCACGATAAACAATATGACTGGCAAAAGTTGCCCTAAACCCGAATAAGACAAAAAGAAGCCTCACGGAAATGATGCAAACATATTAGAGTAGGAAGGAAAGAGAGGCATAAGGGCATGAGATGTGATGAATGCAGGGAGAACATGGGATCCAAGGAACAGAATAGCATTTCTGGCATCAGCGTCACAGCTAACCCACTCAGCAAATATCTACAGAGCGCTTGTTACACGTCAGGCACTATGCTGGGTGCTAGGGGCTCAATAGTGCACAAAAAACACAACATGCATTCCAGAGCCCAGCTGCCTGGGTTTGAATCCCAGCTCTGCTGTTTAGCTATGAGATCCTGGGTGAATCTTTAGCTGCTCTGTCCCACCATGTGTGCATTTATAATATAGGAGCTACTCAATGGAGTTGATGTTGGGACTAAATATATGTCCTTGCATGTAGAAAGATATGTGTTAGTGTTACTTATTTTTATTACCATTACTGTGTAAGTTGGATCATTGAATGAAAAAAAAAAAAAAAAAAAAACCAGGCACTCGAAAAGACGATCACATGGCAAACTGGATAAAATAAATTTAGACAAGTGACGTCTACTTGCAGAAAGTTGGAGTGGACAGGGGCGCCTGGCTGGCTTAGTCAGTGGAGCGTGTAACTCTTGGTCTCGGGGTCATAGGTTCGAGCCCGGCTTAGAGATTACATAAAAATAAATAAATAAACACACAAAATGTTGGGTTTTTTTTAAAAAGAAAGAAAGAAAGTTGGAACGGACAAACTTCCACCCCTACTCGGTAGTAACAAGGCATCCCTCTCCCGCCGGAGTGGTGTGAGAGGACGCCGACCGGAGAATCAGGACTTTCGCAATTGCCCAGTGGAAATAAGACAATTCCCCCCGCTGCAGTGTCAGTGGAATCCACACAGAGAGCCAGAACTCTGACCCCCAATCAGCAGCAAGGAGTTTCCCCCTCTGTGGCAAGCCCAAGGGAGAACTCGGACTTATGTCTCCACTAGGCACTAATGAGACAGTCTCTCCTTTCTTCTCCCTGAGGAGTATCAAAGAGGCCTAGCTAACACAGGAGGTTTTAAATAAATTCCAGTCTCCTACTATAATATATAACTCTCCAGGTTTCAACCGAAAATCATTCATCATATCAAGAACTAGGAACATGTCAGACCAAACTGGCCCCTGTACTCAGAGCGCAAGGAGAGAGGGAGGAAAGAGGCAGAACACTCCAGATTGGCAGGGGGCAGGTTTTATAAGCAAGGGAACCTGCGTTTGAGACTTATCGCGGGGGGCTGAAACACGAATAGATCTAAGCAGTGCCCACCAGAATCTTAAAAAGGTATAGAGGGGCCTTAAATGGGTTCAGTGTCATTCCGTCCTGACAGTCTCAGCAAGCCATTACTCTCTCTCAAGGCTGCGTCCTTGAAAACAGCTCCAGCTAAGGAATGTGAGCAGGGCTTGGGGTCCAAGGACAAGGAAAGGGGTGGGGAGCATCAGATTGCCCGGTTGCGACTCAGGGGTGAAGTGGCGGTCACGTCTTCTCAATTACCTCCTCCAAAGTGGAGTAAAGACAATCACTTAATGCCAACACCAAGGGACAGAGACACTGGAATCCGCTGACCAAGATTTTCAAACAGTCATGACACAAATATTCCGGTGAGTGATTTTAAACATGCTTGAAACAGATGAAAAGATACAAAGCCTCGGAAAATGAGTAAAGAGTTGCATCAAAGAAATAAGAAGGTATAGGGATGCCTGGGGGGCTCAGGCGGTTAAGCGTCTGACTCTTGCTTTCGGCTCAGGTCATCATCTCACAGTTCGTGAGTTCACGCCCCACATCAGGCTCTGCGTGGACAGGGCTGGGGATTCTCCTTCTCTCCCTCTGTCTCTGCCCCTCCCCTGCTTACACTCTTCTGTCTCTCAAAATAAATGTACTTGAAAGAAAGAGAAAGAGAGAAAGAAGATATAAAGAAGAATCAAAGGGAAATTCTGAACTGAAAAATATAATAACAAAACAAATTCAACAGGGTTTGCAAAGAAATACAATAACAATAAAAAAAAAAAAGTCAACGGCAGAATGGTAAGAAAGAATCCGTGATGGAAAACAGAAAAATAGAAATTACCTATTCTTGGGGAGCCTGGGTGCCTCAGTCAGTTAAGTGTCCAACTCTTGTTTTGGCTCAGGTCATGATCTCATAGTTGTGAGATCGAGCCCTGTGTTAGGCTCTGCACCGGGCATAGAGCCTGCTTAAGATTCTCTTTCTCCCTCTGCCTCTCTCTAAAAACTGAAAGAAGAAAGAAAGAAAGAAAGAAAGAAAGAAAGAAAGAAAGAAAGAAGAAAGAAAAAAGAAAGAAAGAAAGAAAGAAAGAAAGAAAGAAGAAAGAAAGAAAAGAAAGAAAGAAAGAAAGAAAGAAAGAAAGAAAGAAAAAGAAAGAAAGAAAGAGGAAGGAAGGAAGGAAGGAAGGAAGGAAGGAAGGAAGGAAGGAACAGAAATTACCATATCTGAACAACAGAGAGAAAATAGACCAAAAACATAAAATGAACAGTCTCAGGGATCTGTGGGACTATAACTTAAGGCTAACATTCATATAATCAGAGTCCCAGAAAGAAAGCCGATAAGGCTGAAAAAGTACGTGAAGAAATAGCAACTGAAATTTCCCAAATTTGTCACGAACGTAAATCTACAGATTAAAGAAGCTGAGCAAATTCAAAACAGGATAAATTCAAAGAAATTCAGGCCAAGACACACCAGAAGTAAGTGAAAAAGTGAGACAAAGAAAAATTCTTGAAAGCAGAATTGAAAGCAGAAAAAAAGAATACTTTATTGAGAAGGGGGAAAAAATAAGAAATCAATGAAGTTTTGAAACCGGAAAGACAGTAAAGAATATCAACGACCTAAAAGCTGGCTCTTTCAATAGGTCAATAAAGTTAGCAGAGATCGAGCAAGACAGATGAAGAAAGAAGACAGAGATTACCAATATCAAGGACGAAACAGAAGTTATCACTACAGACACTGCAGATATCAAAAGGATAATAAGGGAGGGGCGTCTGGCTGGCTCAGTCAGTACAACTCTCGATGGCAGGGTTCTAAGTTCAGTCCCCATCCCATGTTGGGCATAGAGGTTACTTAAAAATAAAAAATAAGGGGCACCTGGGTGGCTCAGTCAGTTAAGCGGCCGACTTCAGCTCAGGTCACGATCTCACTGTCCACGAGTCCAAGCCCCGCATCGGGCTCTGTGCTGACGGCTCAGAGCCTGGAGCCTGTTTCAGATTCTGAGTCTCCCTCTCTCTCTGACCCTCCCTATTCATGCTCTGTCTCTCTCTGTCTCAAAAATAAATACACGTTAAAAAAATTTTTTTTAATAAATAAATAAATAAAAATAAAAAATAAAATTAAAAAATCTTAAAAAAAAAAAAAAAGGACAATGAGGGAATACTATGAAGAACTCCACATACATAAATTTGGCAACTTTAATTAAATGGACCACTTCCTTGAAAAACACCTACGGCCACTCAATCTGAAATAGATGATTTGAATGAATATTCCTATAACTGTTGAAGAAATTGAATTTATAATTAAAAACTTCCTTCAAAAAAGAACTTTCTTGGTTTTTATTTTTTTAATGTTTATTTTTGAGAGAGAGACAGAGAGAGACAGAGCGTGAGTGGGGGAGGGGCAGAAAGAGAGGGAGACACAGAATCTGAACCAGACTCCGGGCTCTGAGCTGTCAGCACAGAGCCCGACGCGGGGCTCGAACCCACGAACCCTGAGATCACGACCTGAGCCAAAATGGGATGCTTAACTGACTGAGCCACCCAGGCACCCCCAGCGTCACTTGCTAAGGAGCGGCTCTAGTCTACTGATCTCGAGGTCTGTCCTTATGCCAGTACCAGACTACAGCCTTGCAGTGAGTTTTGAAAGTCAAGAAATGTAATTCCTCCAAATTTGTTATTCTTTTTCAAGATCGTTTTGGTTATCTAGCAACGCTGGCATGTCCGCACGAATTTTAGGATCAACTTGTTCATTTCTGCAAGAAAGACAGTTGGAATTCTGAGAGGGGTTGCACTGAATCTGTAGATCGATTGGGGCAACACCGGATAGAAATGCATCGTAAAAATATAAATTTTTCCAGAAGTGAGGTACAAATGCACTAGAATTCCTATTTGAATTCTAATTATTTTTACTTTTTTTTTAGTGTTTATTGATTTATTTTGAGAGAGAGAGAGAGAGCGCGCACACCAGCAGGGGAAGGGCGGAAGGAGAAGGAGAGGGAGAGAGAGAATCCCAAGCAGGCTCCACACTCAGAGCAGAGCCTGATGTGGGGCTCCATCCCATGACCTCAAGATCACAACCTGAGCTGATATGAAGAGTCACATACGTAACCAAATGAGCCACTCAGGTGCCCCAGGATTCCAATTATTTTTAAGCTGGACAAAGGGATGTCCACTGTTAGTCAAACACAGGCTTGAAAAGTACTCCTGAGGTAGGACTTGCTGTCTTGTGCTGCTCCTTGTGATGAGTTGCGGTAAGTAAGTATCTGCTATCTGACGTGTCTCATTATATTATGTAATTTTGAATGTCTTACCTGTCAAAGAACAAGTCATTTTACGTGAAATACGTTGTGAGAGGGGAAAAAAAAAAAAAAAAAAAGAGGTTGCCAGGGATACAATAAAGGAGACTTGAATTCTGGGCCGTGGTTTGACATCTGGCTTAGAACCAGACCTGATGATCCCACCTAAACAGAGAGAAAGAGAATTCCAGGGGAAGTGGCACCATCCCTGTGGATGCATGAATTTCCCTGGAGCCCAGTGGACACCATGCACAGTGGTCCGGCCTCCGCCATCTTGCTAGTGCTCTACAAAGTAAGTGGAGGTGAGTTGTGGGCTCCTTAGCACAGAGCCTGTGTGTTTACAGGGCAAGGATTCAAAGAAGTGGTTCCGGATGGGTCCAGCACAGTTCATCCTCCACGCAAGGAAGGAGACAGTATGGTGACTCTAAGGCACTCACACGTGGCCTGTGAGACAGCCAGACCCTGTCACGTAGGAGCGTTGAAGGCAGTAAGTGATTTCCAGAGAAACACCAAAGAGATCAACCACAATGGCCAGGTAAGTAAAAAGACATCTGTCCCTTTCGTTGTCCTTCCCCCACACACCCACCCCCACCCCTCCACCCACAGCAGGAGCTGTCCTTAAAAAGGGAGGGGAGAAGGGCTATCCCTCCTCCTCTAGGCCTAGTAGATAGAGTCCCTGCTTAAGCTTCCAGGGAGGAGAATGGAAGGGATAAAATCTGAACTAAGATTGAGGCTTTACGGTGACTTGAATTTTTACATTCTCCGTTTTCAAAAGATTTCAAATGAGTTACTAAAGTAATTAGAAAGTAATAAACTCTTCTCAAGAGTTCATTAGAGGGCAGGACAGGGAGATTTAAGAGAGCATAGTTAAAGCCACACCTGGAAACACAAAACCATTTCGGGTTTATGTTCCAGTGAATTAAGACTGGTCAATAAACTGATTACCCTAGGGGGCACGTGGGTGGCTCAGTGGGTTGAGCATCCGACTTCGGCTCAGGTCATGATCTCACCACTCGTGAGTCGGAGCCCCACATCGGGCTGGCTGCTGTCTACGCAGAGCCAGCTTCGGATCCCCTGTCCCCCTCTCTCTGCCCCCTCCCCTGCTTGCGCTCTCCTGAAAATAAATAAATATTAAAATAAACTGATTACAGGCTCAGGCCGCATCGTTAGATACAGAACTGGGTTGGTGGGTCAAAGGTCTCCCTTTCGTGGCCACCCACGGAAATACCAGCTCAAAGGAACATAGATAGCCTCCTCATACTATGTCACTCAGGGAGGCGCTGTACAAATATTTCCAATCCTTGCAAGGACTCTGCAGGTAGTTATTATTATCCACACTTCACAGATGAGAAAACAGACTTTCGGAGTGGCCGGATGACAAAGTCTCAGAGCCAGTAAGTGAGCTAAAGTTCTCTCTGGAATGCACACCCCCCCCACCCCACCCCCCACCCCCCTGTCTATCAGCCTTGGGGCCCTTGCCCTGCCCACCACAGTAAGTCGCTTAAACGTTAACTCTCCTGGGAGCCCCTCAGTAACTCTCTCTGAAACCCCTCGGGCTGGTCTCTCCACCGCGTCCAGAGGACTAAGTCTGTGTCCCTCTCTACTGTTAGCGGCCCCCCTGTCGCCCACCTTCGCAAATGGATTTTTCATGTCCCTCCTCTCCCTGATCTTTCTGCTTTCACGTCCCCAGTAACCCAAACCCCTGAACCCAGTACGGGTGATGTGATATTGCAGGGGGGCAGAGGAAACACTTCTTCAGGAACCCCTGAAGCTAAAAAACAGCTTCGAGCTTAGCCTGAGGGAGGAAGTGGGGCGGGTCAGCTAGAAAGGATGTTGACCCCCACGGGTCAGACGAGAGGAGGGGCCCTCTGGCCAGGGGGAAGTGAGAAGAGGGAGTGCCTGGAAGAGATTGTTCATGCTTTAAACCCGGGCCAAACTCAATGAGTAATGAGAGAGGGCGTGCGGGACCTCACTATATATAGCTGAGCCTAGAGATTCCCTCACCAGGGAAAGCGCCCGGGGCCCCTAGACACTCTCAGGGTCTATGAGTCCGCAACAGACCCAGTGATACAGCCCAGAGAACAGCTGGGGGAAAGCCGGGAGCTCTGTCTTCACCTTTTTTTATTCTTCCAAGTGGTGTCAGTGGAACAGGATGTAAGGCCCACTTGGGAAGAGGAAGGCCTCCCTTCCGTTGCAAACATGGACGTCTCGGCCGTTGGTAAAGAACTCCCAAGGGCCGACTCCTGCCTCCACTCAAGCGCCCGGCTGTAGAGGGTGGAGGCCGCTCAGGTGTCCGTGGGTTGGTAGGAACGTGGCTTCCGTCTCCGAAGGTTTGGGGAGGCTGTCTCTCTCCACAGGGGGCACATCTTACAGGGTATTTTTGGACGTAAACTTCTCTGGGGGAGGAGAATTCTGGGAGAAATCTAACACCCAAGTCTCTATGTCCGTGCCCAGCTTTCCTCCCCTCAAGGGAAATTCTGAGGAAACCAGTCATCTTGTGGAGTTTTAATTATATACACCCTCTGGATGTACCACCTAGAGCTCCTCTTGGCATAAGATGTTCTCCTGGTGCCTGTTGGATAAGACACCTAGGGGTACCTGAGTGGCTCAGTCAGTTAAGCCTCGGACTCTTGATTTGGGCCCAGGTCATGATCTCACAGTTTGAGAGTTCGAGCCCCGTGTCCAGCCCTGCACTGATAGGGCGGAGCCTGCTTGGGATTCTCTTTGCCCCTCTTTCACTCTCTCTGTCTTTCTTTCTCTCAAAATAAACAGGAGCACCCGGGTGGCTCAGTTGGTTGAGCGTCTGACTTTGGCTCAGGCCGTGACCTCACGGTTTGTGAGTTCGAGCCCCATGCTGGGCTGGCTGCTGTCAGTGTGGAGCCCACTTCAGATCCTCTGTCCCACCCCCCCCCCCCCGCACTCTCTGCCCCTCCCTTGCTTGCCCTCTCTCTCTCTCTCTCTCTCTCTCTCTCAAAAATAATAAACATTAAAAAAAAGAAGAAAAACTTTCTTTACCAAGCATCTAAATAAATAAATATTAAAGGAAAAAGAAGCCTAGTCAGTATTGCTCAGTCTTAGGATAAAAGGAGCTCTCTGGGATCTGGGGGAGGGGTGGAGAAAGTCAAGTGTGGGATGTCAGGCACACTTCCAGGCTGAGCAGAACCCTACCTAAGGCCTGGTGGCTGGGGCTTTGTCTCAAGGTATCAATATTGAGGTAAATGGAGGGGAAAATTTTTTTTTACGAATGAGTTTTAGGGGTACCTGGGTGGCTCAGTCGGTTACGCGTCCAACTCCAGCTCAGGTCATGATCTCGCGGTTCGTGAGTTCAAGCCCCGTGTCGGGCTCTGTGCTGACAGCTCAGAGCCTGGAGCCTGTTTCACATTCTGTGTCGCCTTCTTTCTCTGCCCCTCCTGCTCGCACTGTTTCCCTCTCTCTCTCTCAAGAATAAATAAACATTAAAGTAAATAAACAACACAAAACAAAAAGAACGATTTTTAAGTTTAGCACCTAGAGCTCAAGAGCAATTAATGCAAACAGGAAATTCTCAGAAGGGGGAATTGCTGGGACACTTATCTGTAAACTCTGCCCCTGATCACAAAGTTGATAAGAGCTGCTCTCTTGCTTGGCCTTGAGCTGCCATTGCCAGCAGCAAAATTTCTGAACTCCAGGTCTCTTACCCTAAACTGAAAACAATCTATCTCCCCGTTGCCAGAAGGATGTGCAAAACTTCCTTCCATCGCTAGGAATTCCTGCCACTTCTTCCTCCATATTTTCCGAGTGGGATTCTCCTGCTTCACGGTCACTCCGTCTAGCATTTCAAGGCCACGTCTCTTGCCTTCTGGTCTAACTCCCCCTCCTTTAGATGCTGACTGACTTGATTACGTCCTCTCACGGGTGGGGTGTCTCGCATAATATGCGCGGAGAAGATTCCAGTCTTCCTCCCCTCTTCTCCTCCCACTGGGGGGCTTGCAGTGCCTGTGGGGGACCCACCCCATGTCCCTGGCGGCACGACTCTAGTGATCTGCACTTTCAACCCCTTCAGCGGCCCCACCCCAGCCGCACCTTGCACATTATCCACGCCCTGACCCACCTCATCTCTGAAATCCGCGCCCCCCCCCCCATACATTCTCCTGTCAATCTGGTTTCTCCTTCCCTTTTTTCCAAGCCTAACACTCTCCAGAATTTATTTCCTCCAGATTCATCTCCATTAAACTCTTTGAGCCGAAATCTCACCCGTGCTCCCTGGCCCCCTTGTCTGTCTTTCCACTGCTCCTAAGAGCCTCGTTTTGAGAGAATCCTGTGGTCTTACCTCTCTATTTCTACACTGGAGCTGTTGAGCGGGCAACCCTGAAGATGGGAACCGATCTACGAAATCCACTTTCCCCCCGGGCCTTCCAGAGGGCACGAGAACCTTCCACGGTGCGTGGAGGACGTTCAGGCTGGAACCACTCCTCTCAAATCCCAGACTGCACCCCTCTCGCCGTCCCCCATCTTCTTGGGCCATGACCCTGATTTTACAAAGAAAACAGAAGTCCTCTCCTTTAGTTGCCTCGCCCTCCCACCCCCATCTCCCTCAACCTGGACTCGGAAGTGTTTCCCCCCACCCCACCCACCTTCCCCACTGGGCTCTCTCCTCCTTCAAGGCCTCAGGTAAGCATCAGCCCTTGAAGACTTCTTGATCCATAGTTCGTGCTCAATAAATGTCAGCCATTATTATTTTTCTCCCGTGCTCCTTCACAAAGAATCATCACCCTGCTTTCTGGCAGAACAATATTTTTTGTATTTTACTTTATTGCACGGACCCCACAGCAGTGATTATGTATCTACATGGCCGTCCCTCATGTTAATCCATCAGCTCCTTGAGAACGGGGAAACGATATAGCGTCTGGCATAAAATAGATGTTCAATAAACACTTGAAGAAATAAAAATATGAACAACTGACTTCTCAGATAGCTCTGTGATATCAGTGTGTTCATCTGTTTAATGGCTGCCGTTAGAATCCTTCCAAGGGGGTTAAATTCTGAGACGCCCTGAGAGCAGGCCAAACCCATGAAGTCGGAATCTCTTAGGAGGAGACCAAGGCTTTAGTTTTTGAAGACTGATCGTAGTAGTATGCAGCTTGCTTTGAGAGTCACTGCCTTCTGGAAGGTAGGGAGACTCAGAAGACTTAGCCGGCATCTAACTCTCTCCTGTATAACAGGACGTCCCTGACTGTAATCTAGTAAAAGGGACAAGCCGACAAGAAGTTGAACAATAAGAAGCTGGGGGAGATCAGCAGAGATCATTGGGGGGGGTGATGGGCTTCTCCCTGGTACCCACACACCCTGTGCCAGCTCAAGTCCATCAGGTTTGGGGGGACAAGTACTCACTGTCCATCCCCCACATTTCTCCTGTCAATGAGCACCATAACGTCCCCGTGCTGTCACACCTGTGCTTCTAACGTGAACATTTACCGGACTTTGGAGAAAAGCAAGATAACCTCAGTGAATTGGAAGGGCAGGCCGTGTGGGGGTAAAGAGCAGCACACAAGGTTGGCAGGAAAAAACAACCCAAAATTCTCTAATCTAGTGGTTTTTCTTTTTTTTTTTTTTAATTTTTTTTTTAACGTTTATTTATTTTTGAGACAGAGAGAGACAGAGCATGAATGGGGGAGGGTCAGAGAGAGAGGGAGGCACAGAATCTGAAACAGGCTCCAGGCTCTGAGCGGTCAGCACAGAGCCTGACACGGGGCTCAAACTCACGGACCGGGAGATCATTGACCTAAGCCGAAGTCGGACGCTCAAACGACTGAGCCACCCAGGTGCCCCACTAGTGGTTTTTCTAAGATGACGTTACAGTGTTCGTTCCTGAACGTGGCTTTTTTCTTTTTTTTTTTTTTTTTTTTTTTTTTTTGTCAAGTGGTGGGATAGAGCCCCACGTCCGTCTGGCTCAGGGCTGAACACAGAGCCTGCTTAAGATAATCTCTCTTTCCTTCTGCTCCTCTCCCCCATTCACACATGCTCTGTCTCTCTCTCTCTCTCTCTCTCTCTCTCTCTCTCTCTCTCTCTCCAAATAGAATAAAAAATTAAAAAGTAAAGAAGAATTCCTGGGGCACCTGGGTGGCTCAGCTGGTTGAGCATCGGATTTTGGCTCAGGTCATGATCTCACAGTCTGTGAGTTCGAGCCCCGCGTCAGGCTCTGTGCTCACAGCTCGGAGCCTGGAGCCTGCTTTGGATTCTGTGTCTCCCTCTCTCTCTGCCCCTCCCATGCTCATGCTCTGTCTCTCTCTGTCTCTCAAAACAACAACAACAACAACAAACATTAAACTAAAAAAAAATTTTTAAAGTAAAGAAGAATTCCTAAGAAGTCAGTATGGGTCAGGGATCTGGGGTGTGTCAGCCTCATCCAGGAGACTGGTAGAAATGCAGAATCTTGGCCATACTCAATCAGAATGTGCATTCTAGCAAGATCCCCAGACGATTTGCATGCACATTCAGGTTTGAGAAACGCTGTGCTGGACCCGAATCTGATGTACAAGTGCTGAGGTGGCCTGAAATTCGGCATTTCTAACAGTCTCCCAAGCAATGCAAATGCTGCTGGTCCAAGGATACCCCACATTTGGCATTTTCTCCGTGACAACCAAAGGAATCGGCAATCACATCAGCAGCCTGCTCTATCCCGGGCTGTCTGTTATGAATCCCTGTGTTTCAAGGGGGGAAGAAAACCAATTCTCAGTGGTTTAAACAATAAACGACTTGCATGTGCTTGTATCACTGAGGACTTCAGAGGTAGGGCTCCCTGTCCAGGAGCCCTGGTTCACGGGCTCAGCTGCTGTCACCGGGAATCCCGGTTTTCTCCTGTCCCTCCAGGCTTTAGCCCCCACCCCAGTGGCATCATGCCCAGCCTCCAGTCCGTGGCCTCCAGGCTCTCCCCTCATGAGCAAAATTTCCAAGGCTGAGAACAGCAGCTAAGACCATCTCTTACATTTCACACACGAAGTATAGCGGTCAATTTTATTCAGTCAAGCCTGAAGGGCTGTGCTGACCCCCCTTCTGTGGCGCCATTTATAGAAAACCCTGGACTTTCTCTACCCCAGTAGATTTGCTCTCCACCCTCCTCCCTGCAGCATCACCCATCGGCACCCTGTTCTCTCGTTTTGTGGTCAGCTTTGGCCCGTGAGAGGCACTGTGAGAAAGTCAGGACGGCAACAAGATTTTTTCCCCCAGGGTCTGTTTTCTGGTCTCGTCTTCCTGGGCCACACTGACAGTGGCTTTATTCCTCTTCCCAAGGCCAAAGCCATGGCGGCAGGGTCCCTAAATCCACCATTACCTCTCCCCATTTCCGGTCATGGCCGGACCCTTCTCTGAGCTACTGCAAAATTTAGGATGCTTCCCGTCCCTCTACAGATTCCCTTATACAGATTGTCTGCTTGTCCCTTGATCTTTCTCCGTTCACCCATTTTAAGTACACCATTTGTTTCCTGTGGGACCCTGACTGATGCAGGCACATTTAATTTTGCAAAAGAATACAACATCTCCAAATACATAGAATATTTTTAGGGCTTTATTTCCAAACTTACAAAGATGTCAGTAACGGAGAACTGGAGAGACAGCGATTTGAAATGTGGACAATACACAATAAATGTTCACTACAAGCTTAAAACCAGATGGAAGGAGATAACGTTAGGAAGAAAAAAAAGTGTTTTCTATTAGGGAGCATTAATTTTCCACTTTATAAAAAGATTTTATCTTATAAGAATAAAAACTACTGTAAAACCCTTGTTTTTTAAAATCACGTCTGAATGTGAAATGAAGTGCATATATAGAAAATGGGAAAGGGTGGGTTTTATATACGTTAAGCAGGGCACATCTCCTTTCTTTTAACGTTTATTCACTTTTGAGAGAGAGAGAGAGAGGGAGAGACAGAATCCGAAGCAGGCCTCCAGGCTCCGAGCTGTCAGCACAGAGCCCGACGCGGGGCTCGAACTCACACACCTTGAGATCTAGACCTGAGCCCGAGCCCAAGTCGGCCGCCCGATCGACCGAGCCACCCAGGCGCCCGGTGCCTCGCCTTTGAGAGGCTAACAACGTTAAACGTTGTTCTCGCTCAAACGTCGGTTGTGAGAAAGCCAGGAACGTTTCGCGCGTTGTGACGGCTGCGGCAACGCTCCGTGCACTGGCAACGGACGCCGGGGGGACAGAGGCGAGGACCCGCGCCCGCGCCCGAGCGGCCCCGCGGGAGGCCGCGGCTGGGTCGGTGCGCGCCGTCGGGGCAGGGCAGCGCCTCGGGAGGAGGCCGGGGGCCTGGCCGGTGCGGCCGCGGCTGCCTGGGGAGGCCGCGCCGGCCGCCCGCGGCCCCGCGGGGAGGGCTTCCCGCCGTAGGACGCGCGCGGGACGCTAGGGCGCGCTGGCGGGCGCCGCGAGGCTCCACGCGGCCAGGCCCGGGGCTTGGGGGGGCCGAGCCCGGGTGCCTGTGGCCGGAGGGGGCCCCGCGGAGTCGCGAGGGTGTAGGGGTCGCCGGACGGCCCGAGGCAGCCGCACACGGTGCAGAAGGCCGGATCCTGCGCCAGACGAGTCCCACGTGGGCGGCCGTGGGCTGGGGGCGCGTCCCGCCCCCTGGCAGTCGGGCCAGTGGCCGCCCGCGTACGGGGGACCGCAGCGGCCGGCCCGCGGGGATGCCCTGCTCGGGGCGGGGCGTGGGGGGGGGGGGGGAGGAGGTCAAGTACTCGACCCCGCGGCCGCCTGCGGTTAGGAGTGGGGGCGGGGCAGCCAGTTCCGGTCGCCAGGCGGGTACCGCCAGAGCCCGGCGCCGCGCCGCCGCCTCCAGGAAGGCCTCTCCTCCGTTCACGTCCGCCTCGGCTGGGGGTGGACTTGCTTCCCAACCCCCAGAGTGCGGACATCTCTCCAGCCGGAGGGAAGTCCGAAAAGCGGCGCCCCGCAGGCTCTTTCGTCCAAGCCCGGGGAGCGTGATAGTGGAAGTTAATATTAACCATGATGCCCGAACGGGAGCACCGGGAAGTCCGCCGGCCAGTGGCTGCTGGGGCAGATTTCAGCACTCCAGCCAAATCAGCGTCTTGGGAAGCCGACCGTCTTGGAGTATGACAGTCCTTGACGGGCCCAGAGAGCTGCCTGGAAGGGCCACCACCGGCCCCAGGAAGGCAGGCAACTTAAGGACAGGGTCCAGAACGGAGCACCGCCATCGGAACTTTCCATCCATCGCCGGGCTGAAACGGGATACAGAAAGAACTGATGTTTTGCGTAAAAAAGGTTGCACTTAGGGCGTGCGATTTCTTCCCCTTTTCCTCTTCCTTTCTTCCCCCTTCTCCTGTATCTGAAGCGCGAGTATTCTCCGATCGGTTCGTGGGCACACAGTGTTTACAAGAGTGAGAGGGAGTCTTAGGACTCAGCTGTACAGGAGAGGATTGAGTCAAGATACACACTGACGTTGGACTGGAGACAGGACGAGTGCGGCTGACCCCACTCGAGAGTAAACAGAGGTTCGTCTTCTAGAACTACAGGGACGCCAAATAATATAAGGTTGACTGATAAGGCAAGCTGCAGAATAGCAGGGAAAATGTGATCCCATTAGTGGGGGGGGGGGGGGGGTAGAAGGAGAAAATCCGACCTGTCTTTGTGATTGCAGATGCGGACATAACGTGTCCAGGGGGAATCGCTGAAGTTCGGACCGGGACAGGGATAATAGTTTTCCCTCGGAGTGCTCCTTAAATTTTTATTTAAAAATACGAAAACAAATTTTAATAAAGCTATTTATGCGGAAGACAATTATTTGACATTAGTAAGATGAAAATAAGGTCCGGCCGTGTTATTCCTTCAGCTACAAAAGAAAAACAAACTCTCTCTCTCAACTTCAAAAGACTGAACGCGGAACGAGCTGGAACTTTTCACAACTAGAGGCCACCGTCCCCGGCTTTTCTAACACAAATTTCAGCATCTGGAAAAAAAGAGCCCAAGACCACAGCTTGTATCGCTTGAAATTCTCAAGCTTTGCACATCTGTCCGAAAGGTGCTGTTGAATGCATTTCCAGCTCCAATCAATGACCAACAGTTTTATTTGTATCAATCTCCCCATTTCTTACCTGAGAAGGAAGAAGAAATCCGCTCTTTATAAAAGCATTCGAGTTTCCTTTTGCAGAGGGCCTTGCCTGGTTAGCTGACACCTTTAAACCCTTTCCCCAACGCGCAAAGTTTCGTGTTAACATTTATACCTGGCGATGGTCGAGAGTTTGCTCTCGACCCTTTTTTAAAATTTCATCTCCCGCCCCCAAGACAGTTGTGCACCTGCTACTCCATGGTTTCCCGGACGTAAAAACCCCTTTAGGAGCGAGTTCTCAAGGGTAAAGCCACGGACGCGGGACGCAGGATTTTCCCGGCACCTGCCCCGCAAAAGCCCACTCCTCCCAAGTTCTGCCCAGTTACCTTCGGCCTCGCCCCCACGCTGTGTCCCCCCACCCCCCGCCCCCGCGTCCGAGCGGCCCGCGGGGTGCGTCCCGGCGCGAGCCGATGGCGCTCAGTCTCGGCCACACCTAGAAGGCGCCGGATGCGAGACTCGCCCTTGGCTGGGCCCCGCCGCCCCGGCAGGCGCCCCGCTGCTCCCCGCCGCCTCCCCCTGCACCTTCCTGTCCCCGAGGGGGTCGGCGAGTCGGCCCCGGGGCAGGTGCCCAACCCGGTCATGCCGGCGGGCAGCGCGCGGCAGGGCTGGCTCTGGTCGTCACCGCCGCCCCGCGCTCCCCACCCCACCCCACCCTCCGCGGGACCCGCCACCAGTCCCGACGCCAGGGAGGGGGTAGGAGCGAGGGTGGGGCATGTCCCGGGCGCTGCTCCGCGCCGGACCCGCCACCGCCGCCGCTCCTGGCCAGTCCCAGCCCGCCGCGCGGCCAGCGCCCTCGCCGGCACAGTGACACTGCGGGCGCCCGGGGCACCGGCCCTTTCTTGCACCGATGTGGCCCACGGAGAACCGCCGCTCCCGCCGCCGGGACGGCACAGACGCGGCCGCGAACTCCGTTCGCTCGGTAAAGCGCAGCCCGCGGATACTGGGTTCAATTTTACGCGCAGCAGAAAATAGCCCGCCGAGACCCAAACCCCCTCCCCTAGCCAGAGCAAAGTCAGTCCCGGATGTCACGTCCAGACGACCTTCTGAAGCCTGCGCGCGGCAGGCAGGCTCCCGGACCAGCACAAAAGCGGAGCCCTCGTTCCCACCTCGGAACCGGATTCGTTTGAGGCCGAGTGTACCCGCGCTGGGCGGGCACCAGGCCACAAAGCTAAGGTCTCGAAACGCCTCGACGCAAGCGCACGACGTCGCAGTCCTTGGGTCCTCGTTACCAGGGTGGCCTCGCTGGCGGTGCTCTCCTGGACCCACACTCCCGGGTTTTTGTGCTTTTTGTGTTTTAAAGCACCAAACGTGAGATCTTTGGCCTTCTAAATTCGAGTCACTGCAAAGTCTTGTTAAAATGTTACCCCGAATTAATGGCAGCCGGAGTGCCGACTGCTGGCGAGGGCAGCGCGGCGCCCCGGGGTTCCAGGGCCTCTTCTGCTCCGAGACGCAGGAGGGAAACGCCGCAGCCTCGCCGGGACCTCGAGGGGCAAGAGGCGGGGCGGGGGTGGGGGGTGGGGGTGGAAACCGGGCCGCAGAGCTCAGGGATGCCCCTTTACAGGCCTGTGTTTCTCTGAGCGTAAAGCTTTAGAGACACTGCTTCTCTTCTCTAGTGGGTGTGAAAAGTGTGTGGGTTTAAAATTACAACCACGGCGGTAAGCGGGGCCCACTGTCTGGGATTGATTGAAATGCCGTAAAAATGGATAGCTTTCCATATGACGCGTGACTAAGTATTCCTTCTGTCTCCGCACCAAAGAGAGAGTGAGAAGGAAGAAAGAAAGAAAGAAAGAAAGAGGGAGGGAAGGAGGGAGGGGGGGAGGGAGGAAGGAAGGAAGGAAGGAAGGAAGGAAGGAAGGAAGGAAAAGAAAAAGGGAGGAAGATGGTCACAAATAGCCACCTCTGCTGTTGACAGGCGTGCCGCGGGGGGAGCGGGGAGTGGGAGCCACAGGACCCAGACCTCTCACAGGGGGGAGGAAAGACTTCCCGCCTTTGTGATGGATGGAGAGAAAGGTGTGTAATCTTAGTAATTTAACAGGCAAAGGCAACCAATAGAAGGGTTGGAAATAAGGTATAACTACCTTGGGTGGAAATGCTTAGCGTTTAGACTAGGAAGTCAATGCCTAATTCTGTGATAAACACAGAATTAGCTGCCCAGGCATATTAATTAATGAATTAACCTCCAGAGGTACAGAGTTATATGGTATGTACCTAACGCCCAGTACAACCCCACCCCAGAAGGATTGGTTGACCACGGAACTGGGGCTGGGAAGAAGCACAGAATCCTCCTACAACTGTTTATGTTATCAGCCCATTCGTCACATTTCTTGTTTGTGAGTATGTGCGTCGCTTACATTTTTCGAATTATTTTTAAGATGAGTAAATAAAAACTCTTTCTATACCCACAATCTCTTTACTGAAACTATAAACTTGTAAAATTTTTTTCTTATTTCTCCCTCTTAAAATCTCACTAAGCCCTTCTCAGTTTAATGTCCTTGGTCTGTGTGTGCGCATCTGCAATCCCTGCTAAGGTTTTCACACGCCCCGCCCCCCCCCCGGATTTATTAAAATAAACAGGAGAATCCACTACCTAGGGAACCACTATAAAGTTGTTCATTCCTTTCAAGGACATCGGAGAATTTTCTTCTCTTCACCCCACCTGCCATAGCCCCAAGGAAAGAACTTCTGAGGACAGAGCGATTGGCAAACCCGAGTATCAAGTTTCAGTATGACTCGGAAGTGAGAATTTACTTCTCAATTTGCTGCCCTTCCCCGTTCCAGTCTGCTTGTTCACCCTCAATAGTTCCAACTCTGTTCAGTCCTGAAAAAGAAAATGGCATGCCAATACGATGCAGGGTTTGAGAAACTAAGATTGGTGGGGAGAAGGCTGGCCTGAACGATGAATGCTAGCAGCCTTGATATTGCATTCGGTGTGTCCCAATTACCTGTCCCTTGACAAAGACCTTGAGTTTTTTCATGTGAAATGGGAGTTCCTAGGAACAGAGGCATTCTGTATGAAGTTCTTATTCAAGTGGCAATTACTTCTAGTCTCATTTTATAATCAAACAGGCTGAGCTGCCTGACGTTCAGGGTGAAACACAGATGATCTGTGTTTCCAGATAGTATGGACAGTGCTATAAGGCTGTAAAATTCTCAATCCACTAATCAAAGCACCAGGGGGAGGTGAGTTCCTCTTGTCTTCTCTTTTCCGATGGAATCATGAAATTAAGTCCCCCAAGTCGGCTGGGATAGATATACACAAAATCAGAAGGTAAAGACAGACAGAGAAAGGAGAGAGCATTTTCTGGGGCACTGAAGCAATCCTTTTAGCACAACCTCACTTGTCCCTACACCCATCCAGGCAGGAAGTCGGGACTCTTATTGCTATCCCTATTTTTTTCAGATGAGCAGACTGGAGTGCAGAAAAAGACTGGTGACTTCTCCAGACTCACAAAGCAAAGCTGCTAAACCAGACAAACTTCTGACTCAAAATGCAGTCTTCTTTTAGAACACCACCACTCACGGCACTGTCCAGCCACTCTCTGCTCCTGGCTCCGATATCTTATTCTCGTGTCCTTAAACTTGATGTTCTGACACCGTTTTCAGGAGAAAGGAGTTACAGAGGCTGGTGACTGTTTCAAATAGAAGCAAAGCAAAGCAGGTTCTTCATGAATCCCTGGTGGAAAACTGAGGTACTCACTAACAAACATGTAGGCAGGCAATTTTCTGAGCTCTTACGAGGTGCCAGGTCAGGTGATACAAAATGAAAACAGTCTCTGCCCCAGGAACTCTCCTGGTAGCCAGAAGAATCAGAGAGACCAGACAACTGGTCAACCTACCCCAAACTGGCCAAAATTCTTCTTGTCCTTGCTTAACAATAGATCAGGTACAAGGGAGGTCACTGATTCCCAGCAGCGTGAGCATGGGCCACGATCCTGGAAAAAGCTGGATCTACGACAGGTCTCCTGCTACTTACTTACACTCATCTGAATCTCCACACGGTGTATAACTTCACAAATCATCTTGTAGAGAAACAGCAGTTTGGGGAACATTTGTTATGAATTTGACTTTGGCAAAACGTTTAAGGATTTGGTTAAAGTCTAAAATGTCTTCAGCAAGAGTAAGATTTAAAAATAAAATTTTTTTTTTTATTAAGCCAAATTGTTGTTCAGACCTGAGCTGTAGAGAACGTCATAGTAAAGAACCTCACTGTTATCAAATCCACGACTTATGTAGCACTTGCTGTATACTAACACCAGGAAGTTTTATACTGCACCAAGAAACATTATTTAAATATTGTTTCGTACTGCATTAGGAATTTTTAATATCCAGAGTCTTGAATAAAGCCAGCGGTGAGGTTTCCGTGTTTGTGCAAGGGGAACAGTGCAAACAGCAAATCTTGTTAGAAGGAAGGTAGGGACCGGTGTTCCAATCAAAATTAAAGAAGAGACGGACTCAGAAGGAAGCACCTTGTAACCAGGAAGAATAAACCCATGCTCAAATCATGGATGTAAAATCTCTCTCCGTGTCCAGCCTTGTCCAAAGAAATCAAAGGGGAGAGGGGAGAGGAAGGGAAGGTTGAACATCTATTATGTGACAGGCACCATTCTGAGTTTTAAAAACAAAATGAAGCGGGACCTTTGAAACTGTTAGACACAAATGATGTATTTTGGTTCATAGTACCCCCATTCTGTTTGTTTTGAATTCCTTTTGCTTGTAGGTGATGTCTCGGACATCAGCGAGCCGATAAAGAACAAGCTGATGATGTCTTTTGCGGTGTGATTCGAATGAAAGGTACGATGATCTTCTGAAGGAAGAATAATAAGTGAGAGATACAGTTTCGTTGTGATACCATCTATTAGCTGCTTCAGTAAGTAGCCAGCTTATTTGTAATTTATCACACCCACCCTGGTGGCCTCAATAGAGATGTGGCAGCACAGTGTGTCCGTGGGAAAGAACATACCCTCTTACGTTTTACCTGGGTCTCTCAAAGGTGTGTAGGCTTTGCTGGGATGAGTCAGGATATCCCCGCCCGTAGAAGGGCTGGAGTCCCACCTCCTGACACACTTCCAAAGTACCTAGAAGTAACGAAGGGCCGGGCAGGGGTGGGGCGTGGGGGCTCGAGGCAAGCAAGGTATCCTTTATGTATTTGCTTCCAAAATTAAATCGCCAAAAACAGAGGCCAATTTAACATTTTTTACAAACCCGTTGTGGCCACTTCGTTGAGTCGCTTGGGGAAAGAAGATTCTATACGTTTGGCGAGATCACAGAGTTGTCCTAGCTGTACATTCTGTCCTTCACGTTAAAACTATACTTGTGTCTCTGGCAGGCCCCATGCTCCTTTCGTGGTTTGCCCACCGGGGCCCACATTCCTGTAGTTAAAAATAAGAAAGGGTGATTTAACTGTAACATGTATTTCTGTCATCGGTTGCTACATAGCAAAGCTCACCCAAAGCTCGGTAGTGCATGGAAACCGTTTTTTCTAAGTCTTTGCCACCCGTGGATTGCCTGAGCTCATCTGGGCATTTTCTTCCTCTGGCCTCCCTTAAGTTACAGTCAGAGGCTGGCAGGGCAGATGCAGTCAGCTGTCGGTAAGACCGAGCTCCCCAACTTTGACATGGAGTCACAGGGTCGCTCCTCTCCGTGGGGTCTCTCCAAATGGTCTCCCCACCTTGGTAACTGCACTGCCTCCCCCCTACGTAGCTCAGAGCTCCCAGGAGCACGAGAAACAGCCTGTGGGGCGCTCTTAGGGGTTGGTCCCCGGGCTGACACTGCATCACGTCTACTCCATTCTGTTGGGTTAGAGTCGCGGGTCCAACCCAGATGGTACAAGCAGCTTATACGAGGTTATACACACCCAAGGTACGGTTCAATGGAGGCCAACCCTGGGGACTCACTCCCGCCATCACAACTGCACAAAGGCAAAAACCATACATTCACGTTGGCAGGGCATCATGGGTTCTTCCGTTTATACTTTGAGAAAGAGACATACCCCTCCCCACGTTCCCCGATTCACCTATCTCAAGTAACTCAGTAACGTGAGAGAGTTCTTGACGTGGCTCTTTGTGTTTTCAAATAAAAGGACAAACCTGTTTGGTTTGGGTTTTTTGCTTCGATGCTTGGGTGCCGTGCTTCCCAACAAAACATCACCATCATGGCTGTTAAATCCGAGGGTTTCAGATTCCCACAACCCCTGGATGGGTTGTCAGGGGTCCCATTGCCTACAATTGTGTCTAAAATGTGTGTGTGCGCGCGCGCGTGCAAGCGCGCGCTCGCTCCTGGGGAGGAGTTTCCTAGCTTTCCTCAGACTATCCTCTAAAGCGATTTCAAATTGCCAAGACCTCTAAGAGGGCTTACAACCTAGGGAGCGTGGCCCTGCATTTTTACCTGCTGTCACGCCTCCCCAGTGGGGGAAGGGCAGTGTGTCTTCAACCTTTCATGCATGTTTCTTTTCCTTTCTTTTTTTTTTTTCTCCCCCAGGGAGGGTGCGCGCTCGTGCCTGTGCATGCACAAGCAGGGGAGAGGGGTGGAGGGAGAGAGAGAATCTGAAGCAGGGTCCACGCTCGGCGCAGAGCCTGACCTGGGGCTTGGTCCCACCACCCTGGGATCAGGAGTCGGGCATTCAACGGAGTCACCCAGGGGCCCATGTATTTCTTTCTACAGTGAAACAAAAACCAGTCACTGTCTGGCCTCTGAGACCACTTCAACTGAAGTCTGCCTGAGGGAAGAAAAGAAATGGGCTGGATGCCTCTGCTCCCAAGAATTATTGTGAGAACGAACTCTCCTTTGTTGGGGTTAAAGGCATTGGAATTGCCTAAGAATTTTAGCTCTTATCATTTCCCCACCCATACCTGGTAAATAGTGAAGAATGTAACTTAACGGGACTTTTGATTCTTCCACCATCCCCTTCCACCCCCTTCAGCACTCTGCTTTTCTCCTTTCTTCTTTTCCCTATTCGTCTTTTTTTAATTTTGTAGGATGTAACAGCCGAGGGTGCTACTTAGTCTCCTTGGGCCAAGTGTGTGCTAAAATGCCTAGTGTGATTTCAACTGGGGACACTGCCTTGAACCTGACCAAGTGAGGCCCCTCTGCTCACTTTATCTAGTAGGAACTGGGGACATCCTGGGAAAGGAACTCAGACTGGAAGCAGGACCTGTCTAGGGTCAGAGGAATAAAGAATGTGGAAAAGGGTACAGTACTAGAGGCAAATAGATTGGATTAGATGGTAGATACAACCCAGGACTGAACTGCAGAATTTCACATTTTTTTTAAATGTTTATTTATGTTTGAGAGAGACAGAGTTGTGTGCGTGATAGAGCACACAAGCAGGGGAGGGACAGAGAAAGAGGGAGACAGAGAATCCCAAGCAGGGTCCAGGCTCTGAGAGGTCTGCACAGAGCCCGACATGGGGCTTGAACTCACAAACTGTAAGATCATGACCTGAGCAGAAAGTTGGACCCTTAACCAAGTAAGCCACCCAGGCCCCCTAGAATTTCAAATCTTTAATGTAACCTCTGTTATGCTTAACAAGATAGACTCCCCTTTCTTTGCTGAAACTTTCTGTCCAGAACATTCCTAGCATCCAGGGGCTCCTTGGGATAAACATCCACCTTGCCATTTCTCGAAAGAATCCAGCCAACCACTCAGCTCAGATATTCCTCTTCAAGATAAATGCTTTAAGTTATTCTCCTACCCCTTCCTTTTCTCCGTAGCGTTTATCAGTATGGAGAATTACATAGTTTCTTACCACCAGCGTGCAAGTTCCTCCAGTGCCCACAGATCTAGCCTGGCGCAAAGGAAAACAGTGAACAAATATGCTTTAAGGACCCCTATGGCCTCGCTTTCATCATATACATGGCAGGTGGGGGCTCCAGCGCCTACCTTCTTCATTGGGGATGGGGAGGGGGTGTGGGGAACAGCACTGCAGCTCTCGGGCTTGACCAGACTCAAGCTTGGTACCAAATGTCATTGATGGAACACCTGGCACGCAAAATGCCCAACAAAAGTCATTTGTATCCACTACGTGTCAATCTGCAAAACCTGATGGGCAGGGCCACTGCAGTCAGCCCCTACCTTGCCGCCCTGTGACTCAGTTTCTTCCCTAGAAGGGCAGGACAGTGATACCCTAGGACTGTAGCTTTAGTTGTACTCATATAGCACACTACCTACATGTCCTCCCTGGATCTCTCCAAAGTTTAAGCATTGCTGTGTCGGGGGGGGGGGGCCTGGGTGGTTGTCGGTTGGCTCCAACTTCGGCTCAAGTCACGATCCCACGGTTCCTGAGTTGGAGCCCTGCATCCGGGTCTGTGCTAACAGCTCGGAGCCCGGAGCCTGCTTCAGATTCTGTCTCCCTCTCTCTGCCCCTCCCTCCCTTGCACTCTCTCTCAAAATTAAATTTTTTTTTTTTAACGTTTATTTACTTTTGAGACAGAGAGAGACAGAGGATGAACGGGGGAGGGTCAGAGAGAGGGAGACACAGAATCTGAAACAGGCTCCGGGCTCTGAGTTGTCAGCACAGACCCCGATGCGGGGCTCGAACTCAGGAACCATGAGATCATGACCTGAGCCACCCAGGCGCCCCAGTCTCTCTCAAAATTAAATAAACATTAAAAAAAAAAAGTTAAGGTCACAATGCTAAATAAACTTTAAAAAGCTGGGGGTGGGGGGGGCACTTCGGTTGCCCAATCTGTTAAGGGTCCCACTGGATCTTGGCTCAGGTCACAATCTCTGCATGACCTGAGCAGACCTTGGTGGGTCGCCAGCTGGGAGACTGCTTGGGATTCTCTCTGCCCCTCCCCCACTCATACTCTTAAATAAACTTAAAACACATTAAAGTCACAATGCACATTTTCCTTGGATTCCTTCTTGTGACTCCTTCAGAGTATTTTTAATGCAGTAACACTACTTCCCAAGGTGTAGATGTGTGAAGACGGGCAAATCCAGCGTTGAGAGGGAGTGTGCAGACTCTCGGTGACACGTAGACAAAGAAAACTTCAAAACCCTCTTTAGCCAGGTCTCAAGAGTCAACTAGAACAGCAAAATTACTTGGATGTTGCCCTCTGGTGAAAGCGATATACTAGAAATTAAAATTCCTATGGTGTTAAGATTGACCATTACTTTTTAGAAGCTAAAATCAGGGAAATGCAGAACATAGGCTCATGCCAGGAGGTTTTTGTCCTTGCCAAAACCAAAACCTTAGCTATCCAAACGTTCGTCTTTTAAGTTTCGTCCTTGAAGTCAGTTCTACCAAAAAACGAGGAGGAGAAATTCGCAGGAGCTCCCGCTAGACATTGAATCTCATTAACATGTTCCCAACGCTGCCCATACTTAACATTCATTCATCTCAAAAATTGGCTTTTGTGACAGAGGCACCAGCAGAGTGAAAAGGGATTCCAGATTTTATTTATTTTTTTTTTTTAAGATTGAGAAAACACACCCAAGGCAAAAGTGGTTTTGATCAATCAGTTTTCAGCAAACGGAGCAAGTTACTCGGGGACATACTCAAAACTGGTCCGCTCGAACTGGGAAACGGGGCTTTGACCAGGCAACTGTGGGCAACCAGAATCGGAACAAATCTGAAAACAAACCTCACATTTTTCTCCTCCCCCCCCCCCACCCTCACCCCCACCGTTCAAGTGGCAGACAAAATAAATTACCATAAATTACGTGCCTAGGCAACTTAGAAACAAAACAGAACAACGTGAGGCTGAGGGTGTCCTCAGCTCCTCCGGGAAGTAACACTGCGCTTCTGGCCTGCAGGCTGGGTCGGATCGGGGGGCCGTCAGACGTCGGGATAGTTGCAGTAATATACCGCAGAGCTGGCATCGGAAACCACCGAGGAGATGGCCCCGTGGCTGTCTGGGAGGGTCACGCTGGAGTCGGGCCCCTGGTAGGGGAGGCCCATCTCGGGCTTGCACACAAAGTGCAGATACTGTTCAAATTCCGTGCGGTCCACCTCCCCGAGGAGCTCGGCGGGCTGGCTCGGGTCCGCGCCGTCGCGGCAGGGCAGCGCCTCGGGAGGGGGCGACGGCTGCCCGGGGCCCGGCGGGGGCTGCGGGGGCTGCATGGGGAAGCCGCGCCCGCCGCCCGCCGCCGGCGAGCTAAGGGCGTTGTAGTACAGCTGCAGGGCGCTGGGGGGCGCCACGTGGCCCGGCAGGGCAGGGCCCGCCTGCTCCAGGCCGAGGCGGGAGTGCACGGGGCCGACGGGCGGCTCGGGGGGCCCCGCGTAGTCCGAGGCCTGCGGGTAGCTGTAGGGGCCGGCCGCCGGGCAGTCCCCGGGCAGCGGCGCGGCGAAGAAGGCCGGGTCGGGCTCCACGCCGTCCAGCGGGGACGTGTCCGGCGTGGGCAGCGGGTAGCCGTCGAGCGGGGGCGCGCCCAGTCCCTGGCAGTCGCGGTAGTGGGCGCCCAGGTGAGGCGGCAGCAGCGGCGGGCCCGCGGGGAAGCCCTGCTCGGGGAAGGGCAGGCCCAGGCCGTCCATGGCCACGCGGCCGCCCTCCGGGCCCAGCGAGGCGGCCTGCGTGTCGGCGAGGCCGTGCAGGAAGCCGCCCTCCACCCGCTTGAGTCGCTTCACCTGCTTGCGCCTGCGGGGCCGGTACTTGTAGTTGGGGTGGTCCTGCATGTGTTGCACGCGCAGCCGCTCGGCCTCCTCCACGAAGGGCCGCTTCTCCGCCAGCGTCAGCGCTTTCCACGACTTGCCTGCGTGGGCGCAGAAGGGGGGAGAGGGGCGCGGGGCTTACTCTCCGAGCTCCCGCTCCCGGGCCCTCGCCTGGCCCCACCTCTCCCCTCCGACCCCTGCTTGCGCAGCTAGAGGGAGGAAGAGGTCGCGTGGAAGAGTGAACGTCTGCGACCCCGGAGGCCGAGCGGCGCGCGAACCCTTGGGGAAGCCGGGAGAGCGCGCGTCCTCTAAAAGGGCATCCCTGCCTTCTTGTAGCCTCCTGGAAGCAGGGCCCTAGTTCACCCATCCCCGGGCTTTCACGGAACTGAAAACGTCCCCTCCCCGGGGAAGGGGTCGGGAACCGGCAGGACCAAGCCGGCTTGGCTCCTGGGATACCCTGGCCGCGGCCGGGACGCGCGGGGAAGCCGCTTCCCCAGGGTCGTCGCGGCCGCGCCCCCGGTCACCCGGGTGACCCGGGCCCGGACGACAGAGAAACCGTTTGGAGGGTAGGGAGAGGGGCCTAGGCGGGAGGGGAACCGACCCTGGCGGCCGCACACCACTGGCCCGGAGCGCCGGGCACGCGCCCTCCTGGGCTCAAGGAAGCGGCCCCGCGACTCGCTCCACCCTGGGTCCCGCGCTCGGACTCACCCAGCATCTTGCTCAACTCGGCGTTGTGCAGGTCCGGGTTCTGCTGCGCCAGGCGCTTGCGCTCGTCCTTGGCCCACACCATGAAGGCGTTCATCGGCCGCCGGATGCGAGACTCGCCCTTGGCCCGGCCCGCCGCCCCGGCCGGCGCCCCGCTGCTCGCCGCCGCCTCGCCCTTCACCTTCATGTCCCCGAGGGGACTCAACGACTCGGCCCAGGGACAGGGGCCCAGCCCGGCCATCACCGCGGGCAGCGCGCTGCGGGGCTGGCTCTGGTCGTCACTGGCGTACCCCGCATCCGGGCTGCTCATGGCGCTCCAGCCCTGCCCCTCGCCCCACCGCCCTCCGCCGGACACGCCGCCTCCCCCGACGCGGGGGAGGGGGTGGGAGCGTGGGACGCAGATGCCCGGCGGGCCGCTGCAGGCTCACGGGCCCGAGCCCGCTGCGACGTTGCAGGGCGTCCCCCAGCCCACCGCGCAGACCGCGTCCCCGCCGGCCAAGTGACACTGCGGGCGCCCCGGGCCCTTTTCTGCACTGATGTGGCCAATGGAGTGGCGGGGGCGGGCCGGGTGAGCGTCCTTAGGCCCACGCCCAGCCGGCCGCCGGAGTCCCAAGTCTCCGCTCAACCCCACGCCCTCCCTTTCCCCTCCCCCGGCCCCGCGCCCAAGGCTACACCTGCCCGCGGGGAAACTGGCTGAAGCCGGGCTCTGGCGCCACGTTCCCTGCGACTCGGGAAGAGGGACTCCTGAAACACCTTCTGGAATGTCCACTGCACCGCTGGGTAGAAGAACGTGGCCGCGGCAGTTCGGATAAACAAACTGAGCATACGCTATTATGGAAGCTAGGGGTTTCAGTGCCGGGTGACCTCGCTATCTTACAGGGGAACCCCGCGGGTGTCTTCTTCAAATGTTTTCATTGAATGCAGCACGTACTGCTGATCATATGTTAAAAAGTTTGTAAATAAATAAAAAGGTCCTCCCCAAGGACTCAACCTGCTTGCCGTGTTTATTACACTCAAAATGCTATGTCCGAGGTGAATTCTAATTGCTAAAACAAGATACAATACGGAATGACATTCTGTAGCCAATATTCCGTCATCCCGAAGAATTCAAAACCTTTATTCATAACGACGAAGCGACCCTTGAAAATCTGTACACGAAATGTACGAGAAACAGAAAGGTTTTCTATGTGTTCTGCAAAAGAGGCAAATTGTGGTAACACTAGCGGCAATATGTATCTAAATGCCCGGCTTACGGAGCAAAGAGCAATCCGTCGCACAGCAAAGTAACTGTAGCTCTTGGGGGATTCCTATGCGTTTCTTTAGACTGAAATGAAACTCTGAATGAAGATTAAACTCGTGTTTAAATCTGAAATCTTTTCAGTGGGATTTTTAAACAAGCCCTTACGTTACGCTTTCTGGCACAGCCCTCCACACTTAGCAAACTAGTTTATTCTTGTAACTCTGGGAGGTAGACACTTTTACAAGATAGGAACCGGAGACACGGACAGGTGAAGGAACTTTCCTGAGATCACAGCCGTTGAGGAGAGGAATGCATCTCCAGGAGTCTGCCCTGATTTTGAGCTCTTTGATCGCTAAACCAAACTGTCCGTGTTTGTGTATTTGTTTGTATGTTTGCGTTGTTTTTAAAAGGCAATTAACAGCCATGTCTACCGAATTCCATAACTTTGCAAAGAAATTAATACATCAATCTCCAGAACAGTTGTTCTTTGTTTACCGTGAAGGTTTGAAGACAGCTGAGACTTACATCCGGGATCTGGGAGGTAAATCTGCAGCTCTTTGTGTGACATTTAGAGTAACACAGTCATCTGTCAAGTCTGCTTATTAGTGGCATCCATAAAAACAGAGGAACGGGACGCCTTAGGAAACCCCTGGTCTTGAGTTTCTCTGACAGCGCTACCCGTCCCCCCCCCACCCCCCAAATCTCCTTCACTCTTGTAAGCCCTCTTTACTTTAACTCTGTGAGGATCTGTGCAATGTTGGCTGCCCTCCCTCACTGTTACCAGCCAGTCTTCACACGCGGGATAAATTAAGAAAGTGGTTCTAGTTCCTGGGTCTCTGAGGTTCACCCCAGAAAAAAAATGTTTAATCGGCTTAGGAAAATCATAGAGAAGTGTTTTTTTTAATGGGTGGTTTTGAAGCAGCTGGTGTGAAACAAATTTAACTGGCTGTGCATCTTTCCTTTAAAGCTTTATTTTTTCTGAAATAAACGTGGGCTTGAAAATTAAGCATAATTGCATTGCAAATGGTTAGATAAATAAGGAAACTATAGGAGCAGAAAGAACAAATGCTATAAATTTCTAAATTCTAAAAAACCTATAGGGCCTTGCTTCTTGTTTTCTTGGCGATCTCTAATTTTTCTGCGTAATGATAAATATCTTTGCAAAGACCTCAAAACAGATTTTCTATGAGCGCAAAAGTTTTTATGAACTAGTAGGAATTTCCTTAGACTAGAGACCGAAAACTACGCAAAGACAATGTCCATTCCAGAAGCTATTTTATCTGTCTAGATTAATCTATTTGATTCGTTCTGTACAAAAATAATAGTAACAATAATAAATTTGGGTACAGGAAATTGAATCCGAGTGTGAGTCCGAAGAGAACGTATATGCATGGATTTACCCTTGTACACTTTCTTCGACTTTGTATTCTTCCTGGCCCACACCATTCCAGGGAGAGGTGCTGAGAGAAACTCATGGGGGAGACAGTCTGGAAGGTCTCCATTTATCATTTGCATTTGCTCCTGGGACAGACTACTGATTCGTGCTGGGTCAGATTACCGAGAAATCAAGTGAGAGCACAGCATCCCTAGGGTCGAGCGGGAGCTTCGGATTTTGTGCCCCCCTCCCTATTGCTTATGGTGCCTTCCCTGGCCGTTATAAAGTAATTGCCAGTTAGGAATTCTGGTGCCTTTTCAAGACTGGTCCCTTCTCCTACCAGGGCCTACATGTAATTTCTTCTGATCATTCACTCGTCGTGTATTTTGGGGGGAGGGCGTCGGGGGCTGCGGCGCCGCAGACCCGTCGGTGGTGCGTGTGGACTCTTCTGTGTCCGTCTCTTTGCTAAACGCGGTGTTGGAAGTCTGGCTCTGGACGTTATCAGAGCCGGCCACAAATGCCACATGAAAAGCAGCAAACATCCGGAGTGGTTTCCTGGAAGCCTTGCTTTTCTCAACACGAGAGATTTACGCAGGGGATTCGGGGGGGAGGGTGCGATTGGGGGGAATGACAAACAAGTTTCGCGAGTAAGAGCCTCGTAACACCCGCTGGCGTAGCCGGCCGGGTGCATTTGCGGTGCCCGGTCCAGGACCTCTGGGTTCCTGGCTGCTAATTGCACTCACGTCCCCAGGCCAGACTCGAGGCTCGAAAGGCTGGGCGAGGAAGCGACTAGCCCAGCAAGAAGCTGTGCCCGTGGCCACTTGGGGCCTTTGGCCAGCGGGCGCAGAGATGAACCCGGGTAGGTGACGAGCTGTGGCTCAGACCCGGGGGAGTCGGAGCCGCGCTGTTTCCCCGGGGCCCGGAGTGAGCAGGCGAAGACGGGGTGATTTCCTGCGGGCTTTTACGTTTTCGAAGCTCGGGAAGCGGGAGCCGGACGAAGGGCTTTCGTGTCGTTAGGGAAGGCCGCGGGCAAGCGGGCAGATCCGGCTTAGCTCCCGAGAGCGAGTCCTCGGGGGGCGGGGAGGGGAGCGCGCGCCGCCAGCCCAGGGAGGGCGCCGGGGAGGCCCGCCGCTGCGTAGACAATGGTATCCCCGGAACAAAGCACAACAATAAGGCCTTTGCATTTAAAAAGCGCGCGCCCGCGGCGGCCTCCGGGAGCCCGGCGGGAGGCGGCGAGCGGCGGCGGAGCGCGGCCGAGGCTCCGCACCCCCCCAGGTAGGGCCGCGCTGCCCGACGCCTCGCGTTCGCACGGCGCGCCCCGGCGCCCACCCGGCGGCGCCGCCGCGCGTCTGGGTGCCCGGCGCGTCTCCTCCCCGTCCCCGGGGCCAGTCCCCCGTGGGTCCGGGATGCGAGGCCGAAGGCCGCGGGCGAGACGGAAGGGGTGGGGAGGTGGCAGCGTCCCGGGGGGCAGCGGCCACCCGCTCGGCCGCGCCTCGTCGCCCCTTCCCGGGGTCAGGGCCCCACGGACCCGGCTGGCACCTGGCTCTCGGCCCTGCCCCTGGGCTCTGCGGGCCTTCGCCGCGGGGGCCGAAAAAGGACGACGGCGAGAGGGCTTCGGCGCCGCCGGCGCCGCTCGAGGACGGGAGGCGTGCGCTTTGCTCTCACGCCCTCTCGCCTTGCCTCCGCCCGACTCCCTCCACCGCGCGCGGACCCCTCGAGGCCACCGCCGAGCCCCGCCCTGGCAGCTGGCGACTCCTCGGTCGTAACCCAGTTCCCGCTTGGCTCCGCCTGGGGTTTGCACCGGCGAAGCAGGAAATGCGCTGTTCCCGGGGCACTTCCCTGCTCAGAAACTCGTCCGCGGGGGTGTTTCTTAGATCCGCACCCCCTCCCGCCCCCAGCCTCCTCCGTAGTCCTGGGTGAAGTGTGGGCTCCTTCCCTTTATTCTCTGGCATGGAGAACCTCAGACCCCCGGGATTGGAGGGGGGCGGCGTTTGGGGTGAAGGCAGAGCTGCCCCCCCCCGCCCCCGTTTTCCAGGCGCACACCGTCCTGCCGGCCCCTCCGTATCTGCCTTGCGACGTTAACGGGAATTTCAGTAGTGGCGTGGCTTCTGTGCATCCGCTTCTGCTGACCCACCCCCACCCTCCTCACACCTTACAACAAGCCAGAGCTTCAACCCACCAGTCTTCCCGGCACCATGCCCACTGTGAGAGGGGCACTCACCCTCCCAGCCGAGGGAGGGCGGTCATGGCTCCTGCCTCCGAGGAACGCACAATGCAGGACATTCGTCTTCCTCTCTGATTTATTCACTTCCAGCTGGATGTTCTGGGCCTGTTCTACTGTAATCGTTTGTGCCCGGCATGTGAAGGTGATGCCGACATCAGTAGGCCAAGTCTAGGAGAGGTAAGAGTGGCCTTTGCATCCAGAAAACGCTGCCAAGTTTCCCTAGTCAGCAGGGCTGGATTTGGGCAGGTGGTTGGTTAGGGCGACGGGTGCGTTCTGTGATCCTGAAAGTGATCAAAGTTAATAGGTCATAGGACAGGCCACTCCTGAGGTTCTTCTGTGCAGCTTGAGTCTTAAGCGTATCAGATTTTGAAAGGCGCCTGAGTTGACTTCCAAAGTTTCTTTTTTTTCATTAAAAAAAAATTTTTTTTTAACATTTATTAACTTTTAGAGAGAGAGAGAGACAGAGCATGAGCAACGGAGGGGCAGAGAGAGAGGGAAACACAGAATCTGAAGCAGGCTCCAGGCTCTGAGCTGTCAGCACAGAGCCTGACGCCGGGCTCGAACCCACCAACCATGAGATCATGACCTGAGCCAAAGTTGGATGCTTAAGCAGCTGAGCCACCCAGGCTCCGGTTTCTAGGCAGAAGGGAAAGTATTGGGAATCTTTGCTGGCTTCCTTTGCAGTCAGCCTCCCAGTGACCTCTGTGGTCTGAATTTTTTTCTTCCACTTCTTTGACCTTGCCAAAAACTTCGTCAGTACTTTTTAAAGTCTGCACTGTTCTCTCTCAACCTCCCCTTCATCATCTGGGTCTCCAGTTATGGAGCACCTGAAATCTCACCTCTTCTGAGGATTCATGCCAGTCCTATTGCTTTTCTGAACCAGCAGAGGGGCCCAGAACCACAGGCGGGGTGGGGGTGGGGGGTGTCCAGCCCAGGAATGTACATGTTCGCATGTGGATATGATGCATAAGCAAATTTCTACCTTGATGCCTTTTTCACAACCAAAACCTTTAGTGTTAAAGTTTCTTCATAATCGTAGAGGACAGGTTACAAAGCAGTTTCACACACATGAACTCATCTGATTCTCACCGCAGCCCTGGAGGGAGGCAGCCTTCGTTATTATCCCCATTTTTCAGACAAGGAGAAAGAGACTGAAGAAGCATAGGAAACTTGCTCCAGGTCACATGACAGGATGCTTGGGCCACCCTTGTTACCAGTGGTGGGTCTTGTTTTGAATTTCTTTCCGGGTCATCTCTCCAGCCGGTGAAGGGCCTGATGGTATTTGTAGGGACGAAATAATGATAGCAGACAGGTAGAGATGGATGACGATTCTTGCACACAAGCTTCCGGTAGGGCCCCTAACCGGGTCGTGATCATTTTTTAAATATCAGAGATGCAGGGCTGTAACAAGAAAGCATTTGCATTCGGAAGATCTACAATTAGGAGTTTTTATTCTATCACGTAATCCGAGCCCTAGATGACATCTCATTTATTTTTAGTGTCATTGAACACATAGTATTCGAGTATTATATTTGTGTGTTGTGTACAAATTCTACTTTGGCTGGAAAAATGAAGACAATTCAAAGTTCTGTGGGGATCAAGTTCAAATATAAGGTAGTTGAGGTCTTCAAAGCTCTACCTGTCTACTTCCATTCGTTCAGACTGAACGAGACTTAGTTAATTATATGAAATTCTTGGGGGGTCTTGTCACATATTAAAGTTTATACTATTAGTCTCTAGACCTACTGCTGACCATGCCTTTAAGGCATAACAACGTATTCTGGAGCAGCTAGGTAAAATAAACTCTCCATTCTTACTGCTGTGTGGGAGAGTGATGGATGGCAAATATTAATCCTAATTACAAAGTGGAAAACTAAGGCACAGAGCAATTGGGTAATTTGCTTCCTGCTTCCAAACCAGTCTAAAAGACAAGCGAATAATTTATTCTTTTAATCAACAAATAATTGTCAATGTATACTGGTACATTGACTGGTTATGGGCACAGATTTGGGAGTTGAACTGTTTGGGATTGAATTCACATTCTACAGTTTATCACCAGTTTATCTGGACGTAGTACTTATCCTGTAAGCCTCCTCTGTCAAATGGAATATAATTATAGTAATAACCTCAGAGAGTCTTATGAAGATGAAATGAGTTAATTGTCCATAAACTGCTTAGCATAGGGCCTGGGACATGGTAAGCGTTAACACAGGCATTTAATAATAAAATTTAAATTAATGCATGCTAGCATATGAAGGCATGGTGGGAGAATACATTTTATTTTAAATATTTATCTATTTATTTTAAGAGAGAGAGAGAGAGAGTGTGTGCATGTGCAGGGGAGTGGCAGAGAGAGAGAGGGAGGGAGTGAGTGAATCCACACAGGTTCCAAGCTGTCAGCACAGAGCCGGACGGGGAGCTCAGTCCCACAAACCATGAGATCATAACCTGAGCCAAAATCAAGAGTCAGATGCTTTAGTGACTGAGCCAGGTGCCCTAGGAGAATAAATTTTATTTTATTATTTTTTTAAATCCCCAAATAGATACTCATTATATTTATTTATTTATTTTTTTAATATATGAAATTTTTTTTTAATTTTTTTTTTCAACGTTTATTTATTTTTGGGACAGAGAGAGACAGAGCATGAACGGGGGAGGGGCAGAGAGAGAGGGAGACACAGAATCGGAAACAGGCTCCAGGCTCTGAGCCCTCAGCCCAGAGCCCGACGCGGGGCTCGAACTCACGGACCGCGAGATCGTGACCTGGCTGAAGTCGGACGCTTAACCGACTGCGCCACCCAGGCGCCCCTAATATATGAAATTTATTGTCAAATTGGTTTCCATACAACACCCAGTGCTCATCCCAAAAGATGCCCTCTTCAATACCCATCACCCACCCTCCCCTCCCTCCCACCCCCATCAACCCTCAGTTTGTTGAGAATAAATTTTAAAAAGCTACCATAGTACTGAAGGTAAATGCATTATTAACAACTAAAGAAATGTTTTCAAGAAAAACATAAATGGAATTTCATACTATTGTAGCATCTCTTACAACTAGTAATAAACAACATTGTCATGCGTTCGTCAAAATTGTCTATTGGCAAATGTTTTTAGAGAGTTCTACAACCTATTGTGCATTTTACAATTACATGTGAATATGACATTTTAACTTTGGTGGTAAAAAAAATATGTTTGTTTTATGCATGTCAACCTTCTGGAACTGTGTGAAGACTGGCAAGGAAAAAATACAGAGATTCATAAGACATTCAATATTCTATTAGAAGATCTTTGAAATGCAGGGGCATGTGGGTAGCTCAGTGGGTTAAGCGTCCAACTTGCTCTTCGTTTCAGCCTAGGTCATGATCTCACGGTTTGTAAGATCGAGCCCCACGTCGGGCTCTGTGCTGACAGCTTGGAGCCTGTTTGGGTTTCTCTCTCTCCCTCTCTCTCTGTCCACCCCCTCCCCCCGACTTGTGCATTCTCTCTCTTTCTCTCTTTCTCAATACATAAATAAACTTTGAGAAAAAAAAAAGGAAATCTTTGAAATGCAAAGAGACACCTTGCAACCAGTACTTATCTGGGTAGGACTAGATTGTTCTAAAGTCATAGAGACAAAGTTCAGTTTTGGTAACTACACATATATTTAAAGGAAGAATGACCCCAAACGTACAAACCTTGCCTGGATCTTTCAGTGTAGCATAATGAAAAGATTCTCCAGTCTAGTTGTGGTTGTTCAGTAACTCGCCACTAGGTAAACAGTGAGTCAGTGACACTGCCTCCTCAATGTCCTCAAAAAGAGAAAAGGATACTACCTCATGTCGTCCCAACTTTTCCAGATAAAGAAAAGAACAAAAGTCACAAAGATTTTTACCAAGTAAAAGCATTGAGTGAAACTCTGCGAGTGTGTGTGGGTGTGTGTGTGTGCGTGTGCCCATGAATGTTTGGGTATATATGTATTTACCAAAGGTTCTTTGTCCAAAAAAAAAAAAAAAAAAATGTGAGTGTAATGGAAGTAGGAATTGTAGAGAGACTGCACTACTTTGGGCAATAATGGAATGCTGCTGTTTTTAGAGCAAAAGCTTTTTATTTTTTTAACTTATTACTATGCAGAAGGTCTCAGCTTTGACCCAGGGCAAAGCAGATGCTATTTTTATGAATTAAGACCATGGCTTTACTGGATAACCATTATTTTAGTAAAGCTAATAGGTTATTTCAGTGGCTAATTTAAAACTGGAATTTGGAGTCAAATAGACAACTCTTTCTTTCTTACACTTTCTTTTTATGTAACATTTTCCTGCAACTCACCTGACATTGACAGAATCTTAGGGCAGAAAGGGACTGCAGAACCCACACCCTGCTTTTTTCCGAGTTCTTTATAATTACCCTAGTGAGAATTTCGGAACATGGAAATGTCTTGCCCAGGTAATTTCACATATTACGCTAATATAGGAAAGCACTTGTTACTTATGCACGTATATAAACACGCAGGTGCTCTTTTAAAATCATTTATTTTGAAATAACTTCAAACTTAGAAGTTGCAAGAATAGTATAAAAAACTGCATCATGGTCACTAAGACAATTTGGCAGCATTTTATCACTTTTGCTCCATTTCTGTCTAAATAAACAAGGACTTTTCCCCGCATTTACTTTAGCTCACTCTCCCTTTCTAAAAATGTGTAATGTATAGAACAATATAAATATACAACACATATATTCGTTATCACTAACATATACCAATACGTTCTGGATACTACATAACTATGTGATACATCAGTGTATTATGTTATATCTTATATAATAAAACATAGACACGTATGTCATTAGCCTTTTTCTGAACCGGTTAAGAGCAAAGTTGTGATGCAATGTCTCCCTCATTCTATGAAACACACTCCCATATGATCACCAAACAACCAAACAAATCAGGAAATAAACATCACTACCATCCATCTAAGCCCCACACCCACCTCAAATTTTGCAAACTGCTCTAACAAACTCTCTTTTTTTTTTTTCTGGTCCAATGTTCAGTCCAGGATCACACATTGTATTTAGTTATTGTGTCTCTTCAGACTTCCGTTGGAAACAGTTCCTCGGTTCATGGTCCTTCTTGTCTCTTATAACCTTTATAGTTTTGAAGAATGCGGGGTTTTCATTCCAAAAAGATGTTCCGCGATGAAGTCTGTCTGCTATGGGCTCACATAGCCTTGGTAGGAAATCTGCCCAAATGGGAATGTGCTCTTCTCAGGGAGGCTAGATGTGAGCCCATATCGTCACTGGCGAATTAGCCTTGGTCACCTGATGACATTGATATCTGCCCAGTTTCTCCGCCTTCACATCATCATTTTCCCCCTGTGCAACTGAGAAGTGTTTTTTGTAGGGGGAGTTCTGCCATTATACTCCTATCGTACTCCTCCTCAAGCCTCCACCCACCTGCCTTAGCATCCACTTAGATGGGTGACAAATGGTGGTTTTCTATTCCTATCATTTCTTCTATATTTATTTATTCCTTCTATTATACAGAAGTTTATCCACTTATTTATTTGTTTGTTTGTTTGTTTATTTATTTATATCAGGATGGATTCATGGATTCCTTCTTTATTCAATGGATAGTCATCCTGAACTGGTGTTATTTGTTTGGCTCTTCAAGGTGTCGACATTTTGGTCAACGCAGATTTGGGCACCTTTCGAGCTGGCTCCTGTGTCCTTGGGCTATGTCCTTATCAGTCTTTGGCCATTTCCTTACTTTTGAGCATAACAAGATAGCCCAGGCTCATCTTGAACATCCCCTGCCTTAGCCCTGATTCAGTCATTTCTCCAAGGAGTCAAGGGCATCTTTCGGCCGAGGATGGCATTTGGAAACCAGGATCTTGGTTGCCATAGATACCGGGGCACCACCGCTTCTGCATACACTGAGCAGACAGAGCTGGGAAACATGCGTCCGCGTGTGCAAGTACATATACACATGTATCTACCGTATGTCCTTATCTACCTCTAAAATCTATTAATTTTTTTTAACGTTTATTTATTTTTGAGACAGAGACAGAGCATGAACGGGGGAGGGGCAGAGAGAGAGAGGGAGGCACAGAATCCGAAGCAGGCTCCAGGCTCTGAGCCATCAGCCCAGAGCCCGACGCGGGGCTCGAACCCACGGGCCGCGAGATCGTGACCTGAGCCGAAGTCGGACGCTTAACCGACTGAGCCACCCAGGTGCCCCAACCTCTAAAATCTATTAAAACCATGAGTTAATTGAGGATATCTCCAATGCCAATCCAACGTCTCAGAGTTCTTGCTAGCCCACTACCTTTCCATATTTGTAAGTCCCCTTCCAAGAGTAAGACACCTGGTTCCCATTACCCTCGAGATATCTGCGTATTTGCTTGATGCAATCAGTCTTCTTACCGTTCCACCTGCCTTCTCTTGGCTCCCAGGCCCATAAATACCTCTGTATGAACTCCACTTGCCATGTTTAGAAGCGAGGGAAAGAAAGCATTACGTGTTTCAATTTATGTGAAAATTATTCTAAGTATAAAAGGGGACCATAAAGCATAATATCAAAGTCTTCTTCTTCACTATCTTTACTCCCCAGCATATTCCTCAGGAATAACTTAAAAACAAAGTTACAGGGGAGCCTGGGTGGCTCAGTCGGTTAAGGCTCTGACTTCAGCTCAGTTCATGATCTCCTGGTTTGTGAGTTCAAGCCCTGCGTCAGGCTCTGTGCTAACAGCTCAGAGCCTGGAACCTGCTGCGGATTCTGTGTCTCCCTCTCTCTCTGCCCCTCCCCTGCTTGTGCTCTCTCTCTCTCTCTCTCTCTCTCTCAAAAATAAATAAATATTAAAAAAAATTACAAGACATTACTTTTGTTTGTTTCGAAGGAGGTCACCCATACTTTTGGAACTACAAGATTGTACCTTTAAAACCAAAAAAACTAGGGGCACCTGGCTGGCTCACTCCATACAGCACGTGACTCTAGACTTTGGGGTTGTAAGGTCGAGCTCCATGTTGAGCTCAGAGATTACTTAAAAATAAAATACGAAAAAAATATATCCCTTGGGCTTTCCGTCAGAGCTAAAGGAAAACTAGAGACGGGCTCGACCTAGGAGGATTTCTTTTACGAAAAACTCTAAGGAAGCAAGAGGGATAAGCGTTAAATAACATTTTCCAGAAGTGTTCATGGAATGTGTGGCCGCTTTGAGGAAATACTACATAAATATATTGCCTCTCCCTTCTGTCAGCCACACCCACATAGACATTACTCTTCATGATCTTACATGAAGAAAATAATGCATAACAAGGCAGATTTCACGACTTGCCCAAAGTGCAGAGGTTCACCAATCTCATTTACCCTGCTTCTATGCATGACTGAATTCCCATGAGTCGTTTCCATCGTCAGCATGAGAGAGAAAGTTTGGTGGAACAGTATTAAAATGAAGACCAGCCTCTGAGCCTCCAAACTGGGCTCAGCGCCCCCCCCCCCCAAACTGCATCTTCCACAGGTGCTTTCTCTTGGCATAGCTTGGAGCTGCCCTGCTAATCTCCCCTGCCCCCCTCAACCTCCCCCCCGCCACCCCCACCACCCGCACAGTGAGCTGGTACAAGTTCAGTTGCAGTGGACAGCCCAGGGCTCACCCCAGGCTCGTCTCTGCTGGGCAAATCTTTTCTTCCTTTTCAGATCCAAAGGAGGAAAGTCTTACTGGGTTGTTTCTTCAGAAAACATGATGATCAAACATCCCAGAGCCAGAAGGGGCCTCTAGTTAAGCGAAGACCGTAGGCATGAATGATTTAATGACGATGAATCAACTGGTTTGATCGCTGTACGGAGTGAGACTTACAAAACATATGTAATAGACCAACTGAGTCGTGGAAGAGTCGTTCACACTGAACCTTTAATTCTTGCACAGTTTAAGTAGTTGAAGGGCTTATACTAGTCTGATTTTGCCATTACTTAGTTTATTCTATTTAACAGATGAATTACAGTAGCATATTTCTAAAGATGAGTAATGTTGGGGCGCCTGGGCGGCTCAGTCGGTTGAGCACCCGACTTCGGCTCAGGTCATGACCTCACGGTTTGTGAGTTCAGGCCCCATGTGGGGCTCTGTGCTGACAGCTCAGAGCCTGGAGCCTGCTTTGGATTCTGTCTCTCTCTCTCTGTCTCTCTCTGTCCCTCCCTTGCTCACACTCTGTCTCTCAAAAATAAATAAAAACATTATAAATTAAAAAAAAAATAAAGGTAAGTAATGTAAATGCTTTTCAACGCTTTTGACTAGCAATTGATTTGGGTACCTTTTAATAGTGAACACTTCCGATGCTTGAGCCTCGCGTATAATCACCAATCCCAGTTCAACCCTCTGGAGGCATCCTGTCCATTGCGGTAGCCTATGCGGTCCCGCATAAACTAGCTCTTACCTCTCTCTCTAGTCCCACCTCTCACTGCTCTGTGCCCACATCACGATATTCTAGCCAACCGGCCTCTCCCTGTTCTTAAAACAGCCCAAGCTGCTTCCTCCTCGAAGCCTACGTTCTCCTCCCTCTGCAATGGAACCAAAGCCGCCAATATTTTTTTATGGCGGGCTCCCTCATTGAATGATGACACCTAGTCTGAGACCATCCTACCTAAAGTAGCCAATGTCCGCCACCTCCCCGACAAACCTATCACACTCTGTTCTCTCACCTGCTTTATAACTTTATTATCGGCAGTCATCATATTTCATATTTCTCTGTTTGCCATCCATCCGTCTCCCCATTAAAATGCCGGCTCCCTGAGACGTTATCTGTGTTGTGCATTTTCCTGGATCCACTGTGCCCAGGACAGATGGTGACTGGCACATCAGGGGGACTCAGCAAGATTTGTTGAGCGAATGAATGATTGCCGGAGACTGAGCTCAGTCAGTAGAGGACTTCCCCGTGCCCTCAGTTGGAGCAAAACTGGGGACACTTTTGACTGCTGGTTAGTGGCTCACTAGTCATTTCCACGTCTTGTCATTTCTTTGACACACTCCTCCCCCTGAGAGCTTGCATTGCTTTCATTGAAGCCTCGTGTGGTCGCTTTAAGAGGGAGGAATGCTCCCTATGGACATGTAGTTCATTAACAGAGTATTATCTCACAGAGTAACTAAGAACTTTCAAAAGAAGGGTGATGGTTATAAGAGCCTCTAAATAATTTTGACTGATTAGGTATCTTAATCCAGTTGCCGGTTAATTGTGTTTGTTTGTGATTAAGAATATGATTTTCACCTCCCCCCGCCCCCTCCAGTCTCTCTGTCTTTGGAGAAAGCCAATCTTCCTGCCCTCTTCATATCTACAGCTAGCTCTTTGAAGGTGTTTGTTGAGGGGATGAGACCACAGCTATCACCTGGAGCCAGGAGCTGGGAAGAAGGAATCTCTACCAAGCCACCTGCAGGTTGACTAAGAAAGACCCCCACGCCCACAGCAAACAACAGCGAGATCTGAGGCCAGGAACCCCTCCCCACCCCCTCTCTCTAGGCCCACGGCACTATTTCCAGGGAGAAAATGACCCCGTAGTCGAAAGGCTGATCGCAATGACACGTTCTTGAAAGCACAGCTTCTCAAACCGTCTGTGGAGAAGGATCGGGTGTTTTCTTTATTGCCAACCTGTCGCACGTGGGTACTTTCAGAAGGCGGTAAAAATAAATCGCTAGAAACGTGAAATGGCAAAGTCATGCAAAATACAAGCCCCCGTTTTTTGTTAAAAGGTTCATCTGATGTCCACCGAACTCTTGCATTGCTACCGGAGTTCCGACCTGCTCCCTTGCGAGATCTCTGTCTCTGCCCCCCAGGCTGGGCAGGACGGCGCCCTGTCCCACCCCATGGCACAGAGACCTCTGAGAGCCTCTCTCGGAAAACCCGGGACCTCAAAACAGCAGCCTTTTTCTCATCTTGCACTTTTAGGTTCCTAGTCCTTCTTTATTGTTTTCGTTAATTAATTTGAGAAAGAGAGAGAGAGTGAGAGAGGGAGAGAGAGAATCCCAAGCAGGCTCCACACTCAGCACAGAGCCCGAAGCGGAGCTCGATCCCACGACCCTGGGATCGCGACCTAAGCCCAAATCAGGAGTTGGACACTCAAGCGACGGAGCCACCCAGGCTCCCCTTTCTTTACTCTTTCCAAAGGAGGTAACAAATTGAGTATAAACGTGATACTAGATGAAAACCTCTATCGCTACTAAGCGCCAAATCAACCACCCCCCTTGTTGACATTATTTACTGTGGCCCGAGGAGGCTGCGTGTTGTGGTGGGTAGAGACAGGAAAGCATTCAGCCTCCCTGCCCGGATTTAGTGTGGACGTAGAAGGACCAAAAGGCCTGGACGGCAAACTCTAGCAAGGACGAAAGGGAGAATTAGGTCAACCTAACCTTCTGATGGCCTGCTTCTAAGTCACAGATGTGAATTCTTTCTCCTGCTGCCAAATTGAAGCCTGTATGATTAACCGATAGATACTCCTACATATCATCTATATAAATTACATATATGTAGTTAATTTCTTCTGTTTTACCAATGAAGAAACTGACGCGACGTTTCTAATAACCAGTCTGGGGAATCAAAGGATGTAGTCCTTTCCCTAAGGCATTTGGAGCTGTGACAACACACATGCCATCCTGTAGATCACATGTAACGAATGGCCTAGGCTCACCCCACGACTCGTGAGGTGCCTTTGTCTTTCTAATGAGATCAGACTTTGGGGGCAAACTCTCCACACCATCCCCCGCTCATCTAACTTCTAACTACAACCCGGAGTCCTGGCCGTCACAAGGCCCGTCGGGTCCCATCTTCCTTTTGTTCCCATCACCATCAACAAAGAGCTGTGGTCACAAGTTTCTGTGTATGGGAGATATTTACATATAATAACATTGATTCATTGTTTGTACCTCTTAACACATTGCTGCCATACTAAGGCCTTCGTTCAGACGGAGGGTTTGCAATTGTTCATTGGGGAGAAATTGCATTTTCCAGGCAGACACTGAACTGTTCATCCAAAATGCTTTCCATTCTAAGTTGCATTTAGCAGTAGGCTTAAAGATGCTTAAATGGTGGAGTCATATTCCCTCAGTTTTAAATTTCTTTTTTTTTTTTTTTTAACGTTTAGCTTTGAGAGACCGAGCACAAGCAGAGGAGGGGCAGAGAGAGAGGGAGACAGAGAGAGAATCTGAAGCAGGCTCCGCGCTGTCAGCTCAAAGCCCTACTTGGGGCTCAAACCCATAGACTGTGAGATCATGACCTGAGCCGAAGTTGGGTGCTCAACCGACTGAGCCACCCAGGGGCCCCCGTGTTTTACTTTCTTAAAAGTTTTTATTTAAGGGGCCCCCGGGTGGCTCACTCAGTTGAACATCTGACTCTTGATTTGAGTTCAGGTCATGATCTCAGTGCTCATGGTTCGAGCCCCACATGGGGCTCTGCACTGACCGCACAGGGACGGCTTGGCATTCCCTGTCTCCCTCACTTTCTGCCCTCCCTCTCTCTCCCTCTTTCTCAAAAATAAATAAACATTTAAAAATAAATAAAGTTTTGGGGCGCCTGGGTGGCGCAGTCGGTTAAGCGTCCGACTTCAGCCAGGTCACGATCTCGCGGTCCGTGAGTTCGAGCCCCGCGTCGGGCTCTGGGCTGATGGCTCAGAGCCTGGAGCCTGTTTCCGATTCTGTGTCTCCCTCTCTCTCTGCCCCTCCCCCGTTCATGCTCTGTCTCTCTCTGTCCCAAAAATAAAATAAAAACGTTGGAAAAAAAAAATTTAAAAAAATAAATAAATAAATAAAGTTTTTATTTAAATTCCAGTTAGTTAAGATACAGTGTCCTATTAGTTTCAGATGTACAATATGGTGAATCGCCACTTCCATACATCACCCAGTGCTCATCACGGCAAGTGCCCTCCAATGGTCAAGTGCCATTGCCTATTTCAGCCAGCCCCCACCCACCTCCCTTCTGGTATGTAAGTTCATTTTTTTTTAAAGGGGATACTGCACTTTTAAGCGCATGAATGAGGAAAAGCCCTTTGTCGTTTTGCAAAATAAAAGAATTCATATTTATACTTTGCACTCTGCAAAGTATTTTTATATACATACTCAAATTCATCTTCAAAATAACCCTACCGCTTAGATATTCATACTGCTTCCTTTCCCCCCCCCCCGCCCCCACAAAAAGAAAATGAAGTTCAGAGAGAGAAAATGATCCCCCAGAGTCACAAATCTGGGAAGGATTGGATCCTTCGAATTCACAGTTTATGCTTTTTCTACTGTTCCATGCTGTTAACACGGTTTCTCACGTGTAAAAAGGCCAATTCCGCCATTTTCCTGCTGGCCTGTGTGTCATTCTCCCAGGGCTTGAAGGACTCCGGTTGCCTTCGATTACTGTGAGCACTCCAGCCTGGCTTGAACACTTAGGTCGACATGCTTTTCATTCAGTATTTTTGTAGTGATACTTTCTATCCATAGACTAATGTGGTAACACGGTGTCCTAAACTTAGCTTCCCATTATGGACTCCAAGGGTAGCATGCTCCCAGCCGTGTCTCCCAGACTCCTCCCGAGGGCCTGGGGAATCTGTATTACAAGCCTTCCCGTGGTCCTCTTCCTGAGGAAGAACACTGCTAACATAGTAAAAGTAGTAAGGTGTTAATGATAGGATAGAGTTGTGCCAACATAGAGGAAAATCGTAATGTGTGCTAGTTTGAATGTATGGTAGGTACCCTGAATACTATTATTCCTAAAAAACCAACAAGCAAAACATGTACCTTAGGCTCTTAGGCCTGGCTTATTTGCAAAATAATAAAACTCCAGAACAAACTATCTTCTTAACTTCATCTTACCACTTTTCCCATAAAACAGACATTGCCTGGGCCACCTTTAATGTCTTTTTGCCAAAGGGAAAAAATTAGGACTCAAGTTTTTCTTCAGCTACATCCCTTTCTGTGATTCCTGTAGTGGCTTCCTCCCAGAAAGAGTTGACTATTTATGTCTTCCGTGGCGATCTTCAGAAACTTTTAAAAACTTTATTCATTTGTTTAAGTAATCTCTACACCCAACGTGGGGCTGGAACTCACGGCCCTGAGATCACCAGTCGCACGCCCTTCTAATGGAGCCAGCCAGGCACCCTGCTACTTTTCAAAATTTTGCTAACAGAGTACAGACCCCAGTATATTGCAGTTGGTTATTTTTGTTAAAATTGACCACTGTTCAGATGCCTCTTTATACCACTTTATACCTCCTTATACCACTTTGGGACACAAAGTAAAGTGCTTAATAAATACTAGTTAATTATCATCGCAGTTTGATAAGAATGGTGGAAAAGGGGTTGGCATCTTTTTCGCTTTCTCAAATCCTATTTCTTGTGTATTGTGTTCAGTTCATTTCACTTGCTAGAGTCTTACGCTTTCGTGTATTTCTGGGCTCATGCAAAAAGAATCATTTGGCCTGTATCAAATACATATCTATCCCTGAAATTTCAAGAAATTTTTTTAATGTTTATTTATTTTGGAGACAGAGAGACAGAGCATGAGTGGGGAAGGGGCAGAGAGAGAGGGAGACAGAGAATCTGAAACAGACGCCAGGCTCTGAGCTGTCAGCACAGAGCCCGATGTGGGGCTTGAACCCACGAACCGCAAAATCACGACCTGAGCCGAAGTCAGACGCTCAACCAACTGAGCCAGCCAGGCACCCCAAAATTTCAAGTAATTTTAAGAATGTTCAACATGACAATCCAAATTATTTATAAGCAATCACAGACCATTCATACATAAATAGAATTTTTTTTACTGTTGTATTGCTGCAGGAACGAAGACATTGAAACCCATTAACATTTAGTTAAAATAGATGAATTTGGATAAAGGAAAAATGGATTTTTGTGTAAGTTTTTAGTAACCCTCTGTAAGTTTTCAAAATTAGTCACAGATGAAAAGGTTTTCTTCAAAGGACCACATACTGCATGATTCCATTTATATGAGGGGTGCGGAGTGGGCAAATTCATAGACAGAAAATAGATGACCAGTTGCTTGGGCTGGGGATACGGAGAAACCGGGGTGATGGCTAAAAGGGTTAGGGCTTCTTTGTGGGGTGATGGAGTGCTGTAAACTTGATTGGGGGGGTGACCACACGGTTCTGAGTTTGCTAATAACCACTCAATGGTACATTTGAAATGGGTGAATCGTATAGTATGTCAATCATAACAGTAAAACTGCTATTTTAAAAGATTAGAAATCAGGGGCGCCTGGGTGGCTTAGTCTGTTAAGCATCCAACTTCAGCTCCGGTCATGATCTCGCGGTTCATGGGTTCGAGCCGCATATCCTGCTCTGTGCCGACAGCTCAGAGCCTAGAGCCCGCTTTGGATTCTGTGTCCTCCTCTCTCTCTGCCCCTTCCCCTGCTCGTGCTCTGTCTGTCTGTCTCTCTCACTCTCTCAAAAATAAACATTAAAAAAATTAAAAAAAATTAGAAATCAGAGACAATCTGGAAAAGACACAGATATTACAAGTTTTGTTTGAAATTGAAACCTGGTCGGAGGATAACAGACACTAGGGTTGCACCAATCAGGATATTATTCCTTCCCCATTCCCCTGCACTACCCCCCCCCACCCCCGTCCCCCCACAGGCTCATTTCCACATTAGCAGTAAATGAATTATCTTCTCTTCCATAGTAGTTAATAGAAAAATGTTCTAGCACATAAACGAATGGATTTATGATTAGTCATAGGACAATTTTAACATCTGACAAGTTTGATTTTAAACCTGATTTATTATTTTATGTCTTATTTCCAACTTGACTTTATAGTTACTTTTGAAAGAATCTTGCTTAAAGCATTGTACAAATCTACTTCAGAATCCTAAATGAGGTGTTTCCTCTCTTTCCACCTTCCTGCCTGGAATGGGTAAAATGGGTTTTCACCCTCTCTTTCTCACTCTCATTAAAATTAAATGGCAATTAAAGCTTATGGCTGGAATACTGATGAACTTTGAAAAAAGGAGAAAAAAAATATAAGTTTACCTTATGTTGATCAAGTTCAAAACGACACTAGAGTAACAGTAAGATGGGAAGAAAGTTTCAACACACAACCCTTTTCCGTTTTCCTAATATGTGTTGGTTGTATATGTTTACTGGGTATGCTCTTGTTTGTTCATTTGGGAACTTGATAACATATTCCAGAAAATTTCAGCATCACGCTCAGTGGTATTAAATAAGGTTGGGGATCGCATGAACGTGAAAAGTATTTGTGTAGGAGAAAATTCTCATCCGTAGTCAATACGTTATCCTCTTAAATAATTTTCACAAAGGGATTTAAAAGGCACATGACCATGTTCTGTGCAAAAATGCATTCTCTAGTTTTCCGAGGACTCAAAATGACAAAGAAAAGCCTTCTTTGTCTACACATTGAGCTGTGCCCTAACCAGACGGCTTTCAGATTTAAGCATGAGTGGCAACATGGCTTGCTTGATGTGGCAGTCGCTGAAGTTCTCGGTCAGTGCAAGACCCCACTGCCAGTTTTCTGCGAAGCAAGGCATCACGGCTGTGGGTCAGGGCGGCCTCAGCTACCACACTGAGGGTTAGCAAATGATTTTACCAGCTGCTGTTTAAACATCTTATTTGTCCTTCCTGCCTCAAAGAGGAATATTTTTCTAAAATTGATTGTGGTAGGTTTTCTGTCTGGAAACATTTGCCTAGAGAAGACAGAGTTCTTCTAGTTGTAAGCAATAGACCGAGGGCTTACTATTCAGTTCTTAAATCTGTGGGTTTTTCTACCAAAACAAGGAGTCGATTGCAGTCAGAATGCAGCACGGTTATTCGTTTTTGATTCCCTTATCACCCCACATTTCGGGGAACTTAGTCATTTTTATTTGGGGCCAGGAAAAAAGGAGGTTGCAGCCTTGTAAAAGAATCAAACTTCCTGATAGCTGACTGGATGATTTACCTGTGCCCACTTTAACCTAGTTATGATCTTCCCACACAAAGGGAATTCTCTACAGCTAGAGAACCAGATAATTCCTAACCTAAACTGAAAAATGTTGCGAACAAAATTTAAGATCCAAGGGAAGATATATTTGATATATTCCTTTTATGGTTCCCAAACAGAACAAACAAACCGGCAGAAAACATCCACGATGAAAAATTTGAGGCTGAGATTGTGTCTCTACCGTCCTGATCATTCATATGTGCTCAGATACACACATTCTCTCCATTTTCTGATTTTACATAGTCAATTGGTGCAAGCGAGTTAAATGTTATTCTCTATGCTGCTCTGATTACTCCGATATTTTAACCTTCTAGTGAATTTCAGAAGACACGGCCTCTTCATGTTGTCAGTTAATATATTTAAGTCGGATGAGGTAAATATGAGTACAGCAAAATTCTGTTCTGTGATATCAACTACACTCAATAACTCTTTGTTCTAGTTTACAGTCCCAGTTTGAATTCTGACTCCCGAGAGGCAGAGAAATTTTCTGGAAAGGCCAAGTCATTGAATTTTACTTGCAATCGGCTTTACGTGGGGCCACTTGTTCATTCCACAAATGAATCACAAAGTCTTCGTTAGTAGAAGGAATCCCCCAAATATCTAACAAAATGTCATCTGTTACCAAAATCATTAATTCTATTTGAAATAAATGCATTTCTCTTAGTAAACACACACACACACACACACACACACACACACACACATACACACACACAACACCCCTTGGAATTTTAGAATCTCGTCATTTTGTTGACCTACTTTTTTACACTGGAATTACTTTTATTAAGTTAGATCAAACACAGGCTCTTTGCCTCAACTAAATGGACGTGCTAAACTGGCTCCAGAGTTGATTTGTGGAACTCATTATGGACTTCACAAAGTGTTCAAGGTTGCTTTTCAATTTGTTTCAGCCAGAATCAATAAATCTCTCACCTGGTTTCTTTGCCGCACGTATTGTACTGGTTAATCATGTATATACTCAGCACAGCACGTTAGACCCGGAGAGGGCTTTCGGATGGGAGCCAACTTGTAACTACCATGCTGTTGAAATGCAAAAACAAAGGAAAACTGCTTCTGTTTATTATTAAGGTGTGAGTGAACTAAGAGCCATAAATAATCTTGCTGGCCAGTTTCCAGGACCAAAAGTAGGAAAGAGAAAGAGAGAAGGAGAGGGAGAGGGAGAAGGAAGAAGAGAAAACTAGCTTATGAAATTGCTTTGTTGTAGCATCTCAACATTTAGAAAGCTCTTAATGGGGAGTCCCAAGTGTCCAACAAGGAGAGGAAAAGTAGTTGACTCTACAAATACGGAACTGAGCTTTCTTATTTACATACACTTACATAATATTGTAAGAGACGGCACGAAATCCTATTCAGAGACTACATGTTCAACTTGAAATTTATGTTGGTGAATATAGAGCTCTAGCAAAGAAAACTTTCAAATATCATCTTGACGGGGACCTCTTTCATGCTATTTCATTCCTCTCTTCTCTGGACCCTGTTTATATACAGAACTAAGCTTCAAGATTCTAGCTAACTATGGATGGACGAATTGTGTGCTCCAGGGGCCCCCGATCAACCTAGCTTTGTCCCAACTGAGTCAGGACACTGCTTTGGGCCTGGGCTCCATCTCGTCGGGCTGTGCCCCTAATAGCTGTATGGCTCTGGGCTAATCATCTCATTTCTTCTTCCATAAAATGAGAGGGTTGCCCAAGATTACTCTTGACTGCCTCTCAGCTTACACATTCTAGGATTCTGTAATTCTCCATATGGCAATGAGATTTCACAACTCCTACCTCTCTGATGAAGTAGGGAAGTAAAATATTTCTAAACCTACACCTGCTAGTCAGCATAAAAAGCACCTGGGGGTATGGTAGGTTTGAGGTAACTTGCATTAATCTGCATTTTTACCAAGCCGCCGAGGAAATTCTCACCTGGATGGTTCTTAAGACCTGGCTTGGAGAAGCCTTGCCTTGGGGATTCTTTAAGCTTCTAATGCAGAAGAGGCTGTGAAAATCAAGACTTTTTAAATGATTTTTACCTCCGGGTCACTTTAACATTCTGAATGAAAATAACAGCTTGTGCATTTAGGAAATTAACATATATAAAAGACAATCCCAGGAAGAGGGATAGTAGTCATAGCTGGGGGACAATTTCAAGATTTCAGCTACCAGTTCATGTTGCCTGTTGCAAAGAATGAGTGGAGATAGAGGATTGTAAGAACAATGTCTCTGTTTTCAATTTTAGTGGAAATTACTGTAGCAAAATAAATGTTCAAGCTATAAAGCACTGTAATAACCTCATAGTCACTAAATATAAACTAATTATTTTGTATGCCTTAGTACCATGAAGGGTGTTTGGCATTTCTCTTTTGAGCTTTATTCACTTTATTTTCATCAATCTCACAGCTTAATGACGGCGAATCTAGTATTGACCCATCCACTCTCTTTTTTTTTAACAACAGTTTTTTTTTTTTTAAATATGTTTCACAGATTCTACAATTCACCCTTTCAAAATGTGTAATTCGGTGGCTTTTAGTATACCCACGGGTACCTGTGAATTACTAAATTACTAATTAGAATTACTAATTAACCACAGTCAATTTTAAAATGTTTTCATCACCCCAAAAAGAAGCTTTTGGCAGTCTCCTCTCATTTCCCCCCAGACCTCCATAATCCCAGGAAATCACCAACTACTTCTGTCTCTGTAGCTTTGCCCGTTTGGGACATTTCATACAGATGGAATCATACACTCTGTGGTCTTTTGTGGCTGGTTTCCCTTGCTTAGCAAGGCTCATCCATGTTGTAGCCTGGATCGGTGACTTCATTTATTTCTCCGGTTGATTAATTACCTTGTAGGGGTGCGCTACAGTTTACTTATCCACTCATCAGTTAATAGATACGTGGGTTGTTTCTGTTTGGGGGCTATTGTGAATAATGCTGCTATGCACATTTGTATGCAAGTTTTTATGCAGACTCATATTTTCATTTTTCTTGGGCTGGAATTGCTAGACCATATGGTAACTATATTTAACCATTTGAGGAACCTGCTGAAGTGTTTCCCAAAGTGGTTGCACCATTTTAAAATCTCACCAGCAACGTCCGAGAGTTGCAATTGCTTACACCCTCGCCAATGCTTGTTATTAGCAGTCTTTTTTTTTTTTTTTAATGTTTATTTCTTTTCGAGAGAGATAGAGAGTGCGTGAGCAGGGGAGGGCAGAGAGAGAGGGGGACAGAAGAGCTCAAGCAGGCTCTGTGCTGACAGCAGAGAGCCCAGTTCCCGGCTAGAACTCACAAGCTACGAAATCGTGACCTGAGCCTAAGTAGGACGCTTAACCAACTCAGCCACCCAGGCGCCCCTTATTAGCGGTCTTTTTGATTAGCGCCATTGTAGTGGGTATACACCATCATCTCATTATGGTTTTGATTTGCATTTCCCTGATGAGTAATGATGTTGAGGATCTTTTCATGTGCTTATTGGCGGTTTGTATGTCTTCCTTGGAGAAATGTCTATTCAAACTCTTAAGCCCCATTTGAAATTGGGTTGTCTTTTGATTATTGAATTGCCAGAATTCTTTTTATATTCTAGATACAAGTCCCTTGTCAGATATATGATTTGCAAACGGTTCTCCCTGGAAGCGTGGAAGTTGTTCCTTTTGATGTCTGTTTTGTGTATTTTTTCCATTGGTTGCTTGTGCTTTTGGTGTCAAAAATCAGAAAACTTTCCCTAAACCAAGATCATGAACACCTATGCCTATGTTTCCTTTCATGAATTTTAGAGTTTCAGCTCTTACATTTCTGTTTGATCCATTTTTTTTTTTAGGATTTTATCTATTTTTCATTGTGGTAAAATACACATAACAAAACGGACCATTTTAACCATTAAGTTCAGTGGTGAACTTAACCATTAAGTTCAGCAAGCATACAGTTCAGTGGTGTTGAGTACATCCACGTTGCTGTGCAACTCTTTTCAATCTGCCAAACTAAAATTCCCTAACCATGACATACGCCCGTCTCCCTCTCAGCCCCTGGCCGCCAGCATCCTGCTTTCTGTTCTATGAACTTGACTGCCTCCTAAATGAAGCTTATTTCACTTAGCATAACGCTCTCAAAGTTCACCCATGTTGTAGCATGTGTCAGAACTTCCTGCCTTTTTAAGGCTGAATAACTACTGTATCGTATGTATATGCCACATTTTGTTTAGGTGTTTAGCCATTTTTTTAGTTAATTATGGCGGTCTATGGTGTGAGGTAGGGTCCAACTCTATTCGTTCGGTGCGGAAATCCAGCTGTCTCAGCACCATTGGTGGCCCATTTTGCCCTAGCACAGAGAAGTAATTGTATTTAAATAACTTTATTATTTCAAAGTCTTGGATGTCAGGGGAGAAACAATCCAAAGACTGTGTTAAAAGATACAGTGTACAGTCAGGGCACGTTGTGTTGTGGGTGACAACAGCATTTCAAGACGAGGTATAAAAAGCAAAATATGAAGATGCCATGTCATTGTTTGTTCCTCATACTCTAGATCTTTCTACCGTTTTCCGTTTACTATTGAAAAGTAAACTGTCCCTGCATGTGCTGCTTTAAGGGAATTGTGAAACTGAATAACACAAACCATAACTTAAAATAACTCAATTTGTATCGTCATCATCATCAATATTTAAATACAACAGGTATCGTAAAGCACGCGTATGGACATATGAATTGGAAACAATCATCAACATCACTTCTATTTCCACTTTGGTGGGAACGTCAGTCGCCGAGAATCCATATATACTTAACTACCAATAGGTGGCGCTAGACATTTAGTCAGAATTTCATTCCTTTTTACGTGCGTCCCGAGAAAGTGTCCCACTGGGAAAGAGACACGGTCTCTGGCGGGGACCTAAATAAAATCTTTGGGAGCAAATGGACTCTTTTCAATTAAACCGATACCTTCTTCTGCTTCTTCCTGCTATTCAGGGGGCCCTTCAGGTCTAGGATGTAATCAACCCCTCTGGAATCCACCGAGAAAGAGCCAGGCAAACTTCGAGCCAGGGACACTTTGGAGGGGTTTTTCTTTATTTCTGTAAGACTTAAAAGAAAGCAAATGTAACGACAGCAGCGAGAGATCTACATCTGACTCCAGGTTAGATAGTTACAGAACCAAATGATTGAGAACAGACAGAATTCAGTCACTTATATGTATTGCCTATATTTTTATAGCAGTTGTTAATTTGACCACCGGTAGATTAAATATTACGTATACATATATATATGTATATATATATATGTGTGTGTGTGTGTGTGTGTATCTGTATAAACACACATAACCTATTGATTGTTGTTACATTAACATTGAAAACAAACAATTTAAAAACTGAGTTTCTACATTAAAAACCTACACATTAAGGCAATATTATATATTGAGCAACTTCATTTTTATTTGTGATGCTTTATACCATTGATGGTTTGTACCTTATTTCAAACAAGCAAGCCCCATGCTATCATTCAATCTGACCTACAAAAAAAGTATAATATGGAAGATAAAGCCACAAAACAGATAACCCTGTACTCTACAACCCATCCCTAGAGTATGTTCACCTCTTTTTGTAAATGTCTTGGCTTTGGATAAATGTGCGAGAATATGAGAATTGTCCCAGGGTCCTGAACCTGTCGTTCTAGAACCTCACCTTAGTCCTAGATCAGTCCAGCTTTGCCAGGCTTTTTTTTTTTTTTTTTTTTAAACCTTTTCCTGGCTTCTGTGAAAAAGAGCAAACTTTCTTTACATAACAGCATCCCTAGGGAGGGTAAAACTCTTGCATTCTTTATTTCGTCTTTCCTGAAGTACAACTTACTACCGTGGTAGATGTCCCCCCTGCCCCCATTTGGAATATTTTCAGGCATAGCCTCCTACAGTAGAACGTATCCACTATGATTGTTCCACTACACGGAAAATATATGGATAGAATGAGCAAAATGTTTTTTAACAGTTCCAGATAATGCAATACACGAAATTTCTTTACATTTTTTCCCTTCCAGTGATAAAAGCTAAACATTTAAAATTTCAAATGAATTACATTCCCATCAAACACACTGCGATTTTATTGGTTCGTTTAAAATTGCATTGGTTCATTTTAAATTTACTTCACATGACTTTCACATTTACTTTTTAATTTTACTTCACATTAATTCACTTTAATTTACTTTACATTTTTAATGTACTAAACTTTGCAATTTAGGTATGTTAATTTATTTAGCATTTATAAGGAACTATCATTGGGGCCCTGGGTGGCTCAGTGGATTAAACGTCTGACTTCAGCTCAGGTCATGATCTTCCAGTCCGTGAGTTCAAGCCCCGCCCCAGGCTCTGTGCTGACAACTCAGAGCCCGGAGCCTCCTTCTGATTCTGTGTCTCCCTCTCTCAACCCCTACCCCCCCTCAGGCTCTGTCTCTCTCCCTCTCAAAAAATGAATAAATGTTAAAAAAAAAGAAAAAATAAATAAAAGACACTATTGTCCTTCTTGGCAGGACTCCATTGGATGCCAAATATACTTACATTTTTATCACACCCCAGGGAACTACTTGAAGGAGAGCTTTTGGTATGCTGGCTAAATTCACATGATTGTTAGTGTTTTTCAAAGTAGGGTTCCTGGGCCTTAGGAAACCTCAAGACATTCTTGGAGATCTATGGATTTTCTAAGCAATTTAATAGTTTTTGTTTTCGATTGCTTAAAATATATACATATGTGTGTGTGTGTGTGTATATACATATGTATTTTATATATATCGTGAAGATAACCACCTCATAACCAATCATTGACAGTTTCAGTTTCCGTGCTCAGACTGCATTCAGACTGGATTAAGCAATACTACTTTAAACATTAGGAAAAAAAAGAAACTGGGTGGGGCCGTGGGGTGCGGAGCCCTGTTAGTAATGCTTTGTTGCTGCTTGGAATCACACTCCTTGAGGTTTTCAAATACGATTTACATGATGCTTGGTATTTTCTAAACATCGTGTAAACTTTCACAATTTAAAATGCGGCTGGGATACCATAGATTTTTAAAAAGAATTCCATTTCAAAGAGTTGACATTTCTTAAAATGTCAGCGTCTTGAGGATGATCGTTTCTATGCAAATTTCGTTTCACCTACAGAACAGGTGTGGTCAACCTAGCATTTCTAGTACCTGAATCGGAAACTTCACCGTGGAAAGGGCTACAGGGAGCATGTTCCTAAAATCGGTGCCAAAAATGTATTCGTCAGCTAGAATGAAATGTGCTACATAATGTTCTGTTGGTGAAAGTTGTGGTATTTAAGATAAGCAGGGATTGGAAGGATTACCCGGGCCTTCTGTTCTGCGTGCGGAAGTGATCGGATTTGGATCCCTTTTTCGGAGCCTTGGGGCTGAGTAGAAAGAGAATACTGTGTGCGTGCCATACATCAGTGAATAACTCAGGGAGGTCTGGGACCGGGATCTCTCAGCAAACATTAGCACGTCAGCACAGAATAATCTTGATTTTCAGTGGTGTGTTTGTTCGCGTGCTTTCATTTTAGAATCTCAGATGAGAGACCGTGGGCCAGCAGAAGGAGTCATCCCACCGTGGTGATCTTTCCATCAGCATACAATTGCACCCGCCGCAGGGCACTCGGGCTATCATGCTGGCGTTCTTCGGACCGAGGTGTTCTGAGGACAGAGAGGGAAGCTTTCCCTGGGCATAAAAGATCAGAAGGTATGATTGTTTTAAATGTAGGTGCTAAATGTTCACGCATTTGGCAGAATTTGGCCCAAGATTTGCCCCTGACTACCTACGAAATCACTGGAAGCTGTTCACGTTCGGCAGAAGGGCCCATCAGTTGGTGGAGGACCATATGGCTGTAGGTCAACAGGCTCGTCACAGAAGAGTGAAGCCAAAAGTCCATTAAAGCGGGAAGGAGCGTGTATTTTCTTTGTCACATCAACTTGAATTTTACATTAAGTAATAGAAAGACCGTAAACAACCACACTTCAGTTCAGTGTCAGTAGTTTTTCGAGCTGCATGGATTTCAGGATTGTGGATAAAAAAAATGGTGGACTTCTATTAGTTCCACTACTTTAATATTAGTTACATCCTTGGAAAGAATTACTTCGTGGTATCTCAGGATAGCAATTAATAAATTGAGGAGTGACATATCATGCGGATTCAGCCACCTGATGTCATTCACAATGCGGCGAATTGCCTAAAACTTCCAGAGAGGAAGGTTTTTTGAGTGCTAGCTACATCAATCAAATCTGGCTAAGTTAAGCAAAAAAGCAATGGATCAGAGGAATGTGGGTGCCTAAAAAAATCCTGAAGGACAGGCTGAACCATCAGGAGGGATAGACACTGGAGAAGCAGAGGAAACAGGGTTAATGGGGGAGAACTGGGTCTTGTTATTCTAGTCAAGATGGAGAGTCTGGATGGAGGGTGAAGAGGAGGGAGGGCCTGAAATCAGATTTCGGCCACCCACCCCAGCAGGGTGCCAGCACCTGGCCGGTAGGTGGAGATGGGGTGATTTCTCTCCCTCCGTCAGTCATTCTTTCTGTCCTGTAAGAAACAACCCACTTCTTGTATTTCCAGTCTTAATCGATAATGCATTATGAACTCAGGGGGAAAGGAGCCGAGGAAAGAGGAATGAGTATCATTCACAGAACCTAATGTTTCATTTCTAATCTTGGCCTGCTGTTTATATATTGTGTGTGTCTGAGCCTCTCGTCTTTGAAACAAGTAATAATGGCGCTCGCTTAATAGGGCTGGGGTGACCTTCACTGTGATGGTGGGCGCAAAGCACTTGGAACAGAGGCCTCTGTAATGCCCACCAGTGTTGGTCCTTCTGTGCACTGACGCTGACCCTGATGTTAACCGTGGCAGATTTCAAACCAAACATCTAACACACAGGGTAAAGCTTCAAGTCATTCTGTCGTATCCTTAGCTACCCTTTGGAGGGAAAGCTGTTCACAAGGTAAACACAGCAAACAGGCGAATGAATAGGTCCACATCAAAGCCGCTCTGGGAGAAGTGGTCTGCTACAGGGGCTGGTTAAAGTATCACTAAGAGGCTCTCCGAGGGCACGGTTTCTTGCATTCCTTCCTTCCTTTCTTCCTTCCTTCCTTCCCTCCTTCCTTCCTTCTTTCTGTACATTCCACTTCCAAAGGCTTGGTTGGGCTCACCAATGCTGGGAACACTTGGAGCTTAGAAGTTTATATTTCAGATGTGCTTCAAGATAGTGCTAATTGATTCCCTTCCTTTGAATATTATCAGTTATTTCACTGAAATAAAATAACCTGGTAAAAGATATATATATATATATATATATATATATATATGTATGTATATATATATATATATATATATATATATATATATATATATTTAAATATGTGCTCCTCTATATTGGGGGGGAAAAAACCTACACCACAAGACGAGAAAGAAAACACACGTTCTGAAAACATGCAAATATGTCAGGAGAGCGGTGGCGTATTTGAACGGGTAAGAATCACCCATAGGGAAATTCAGTCCAGCCGTTTCTTAGTAGACTCTGCAGTCTTGCCTTTTTCTCAAAAGGCAATACAAGTAAGGGGTGGCAGAACACCAAATCTGATGAGTTTGGTGAATAGAAGAAGTTTTGTTTAGAAGAGTTTGGTGAGATGAGTTTGCTTCGAAGAAGAAAGGAAGAAAATGCGGTCACAAAATGCTGAATTCTCAAAGAAGAGCAACTCCCTCTGAGTCCAAGCGTCCCTACTGCCTGCCAGGCGTCGGACGATGGACAGAAAATCCCAAGTGCCTTTCCTCCTTGCCTGACTTTGAAGTTGTGGAAGTTAAGATACCTCCTGTTCTCAGTGCACAGGGCAAAGTGGGGCAAGGGAGGGGGGGTTCCCGCCCCCGGAAGGGGCGGCAGAGGAATCACGGTGGAATGTGCCTGCTGGGCCTTGCCTGTGAGTTAAAAGCATGCAGTGGAGACCCAAGGTGCAAATGTTGCTAGAAAAGTATCCCTGGGAGGGACTGGTATGACACCCCAGGGCCACTGGCAGCCTCATCACGGTATTTACTATTTTCGGTGGTGAAGGCTTCGGGTTTCATCCAAGAAGCCCTTACTGAGGGGTGGCTATAGAGTCTGAGCATCTCAACTCCCACCCCACGAGGAGAGAGTTCTCTATCACTGGGTGACCTACTTTCTCTAAAATAAGCAACCGGATAATCCCCAACCTAACCCAGCCAAATTGCGCTATTCAGCCTGCTGGATGATAAGAGATTAGCCAAAACGGGCCTCTTGTGAACAATCAAAGTAAATCTGAGGAATGCTTAAAGATTCAAGAGGTATAGACTGCCAGGCTTTGGCATGGGCGGTGACAGGGCAGGTCACTTAAGGGACTAAGAGAGGCCGCTAAGTCTAAGGATGACAGGGCTCAGGACTCCCATTTAAGGCCACCCTTGTGGTGGTGCCCCCTGGGGAAGGGGGAAGGAGGGACAATGGATGGAGGCCACTGTACTGATGTCCCTTGGGGAACAGCCCCCCCTTGAGAGGGGCTGGACTGTCTCACTGTAGAGAGATGAAAACGTTGGGCGCCGGTGAGGGCAGCCAAGCTGGGAACAGGGACATCAACAGAGCCATGGGGTGGACATGTAGAGCTGGCTCAGTTGAGAAGGAGGCTGGTCACCAGGAGCACTGAGCACAAGGGCTGTTACATCTCTCTGTTGATTTGTTCTCAGGGCAGCCCAGACAGGGACGGTCCTATACAAAGATACCGATCACAGCCAGAAATGAATCAGACATCCGGAAATGCGGCCTATTTCTTGCCGAAACACGTCCAAACTGCTACAACTTTCTCATAAAGGCTAATGTAAAAAACTCAAGAACGTTCCTTTTTTTTTTTTTTTCCAAATTATTCCACAGATTGCGTCCCCTCTTAGCCCGAATAAATGTCCTCTGATTTAATTTTTACACACTATGAATGTGTTAAGTACCCATCTGGCCTAGTTTCCACACTAGGGTGTGTGGACTCACCCGAGGTTGCCTCAGATACCCTGCGAGAGGGGTGCCTGAGTCGCAGAGTCAGGTAAGCTTCTGACTTAGGCTCAAATCACGATCCTACAGTTCATGAGTTTAAGACGGCATGGAGCCGTCTGCTGTTAGCACAGAGCCCACATCGGATCCTCTGTCCCCTCCTCTCTCTCTGCCCCTTCCCCACTGGTTCTCGCTCTCTCTGTCTCTCCCCCTCTGAAAATAAATAAATAAACTTAAAAACTATATACAGCCTGGCAGAAAGGCCTGAGTTTTTCTTGTTCCCTCAGTAGAACTCCTGGCCAGAGTTGATGAAATTGGACCTTCAGATACATTTTAACTTTGATATCTATTATAATAGTGTCAGACTTTTTTTTTTTTTTCAATGTTTATTTATTTTGGGGACAGAGAGAGAGCATGAATGGGGGAGGGGCAGAGAGAGAAGGAGACACAGAATCGGAAACAGGCTCCAGGCTCTGAGCCATCAGCCCAGAGCCCGACGCGGGGCTCGAACTCACGGACCGCGAGATCGTGACCTGGCTGAAGTCGGACGCTTAACCGACTGTGCCACCCAGGCGCCCCAATAGTGTCAGACTTTAGTTCTATTTATGAAAGGAAAACCAGTATGATTATTATTGCGCAATTCAGTAAAATAATTCCTGATGTGAAAAGGGGGAGTTTAGGGTCCTGAGTTTGCAGAAGGGACGGCCACTTAGGCCATGAGAAAGATACTTAAATCCCTCAAAGCAGTTTTGTGTGTATAAACCATATTTTTCTTTTAAAAAAAAATTTTTTTTAGCGTTTATTTATTTTTGAGACAGAGAGAGACAGAGCATGAATAGGGGAGGGGCAGAGAGAGAGGGAGACACAGAATCTGAAACAGTCTCCAGGCTCTGAGCTGTCAGCACAGAGCCCGATGCGGGGCTCGAACTCACGGCCTGTGAGATCATGACCTAAGCCGAAGTCGGACACTTAACCGACTGAGCCACCCAGGGGCCCCGACCACATTTTACTTTTAACAACACACCCAAACTCTTTTCCCGCTTTGGGAAGATCTTTAATGACTTCGAAGAGGAAAATAACATCAGCCACAACTTAAATTCGGAATTTAGAGCAATCAAGCTTCATCTAGTGAAAATCCAAACATGTTTTTAAATACATAAGTAACGAAGCACATGACAATTTCGGTGAACCTGCAGGTCTTAATATAAATGCGTATTTTAATTATTTACTTATTTTTCTGATGTATCTAGGACTTTCTTTCAATATGACTGGATCATGGTAGAAATACATAAACTGGCTGACCTCCAACACAGCTTTCTATTTTTTTTTTTTAACTTTTTTTTTCAACGTTTATTTATTTTTGGGACAGAGAGAGACAGAGCATGAATGGGGGAGGGTCAGAGAGAGAGAGAGGGAGACACAGAATCGGAAACAGGCTCCAGGCTCCAAGCCATCATGAGCCATCAGCCCAGAGCCTGACGCGGGGCTCGAACTCACGGACCGTGAGATCGTGACCTGGCTGAAGTCGGACGCTTAACCGACTGCGCCACCCAGGCGCCCCAACACAGCTTTCTAATGTGAGCTGTCTACATACTTTGAGCTATGTGCTCTAGCATAGCAATATATAATCAAACTTTAAATTCTTCACGGAACTCCTGACCAAAACTTTAGTAAGAAATCAAAGAAAGCCTACCATGTGCTATGTCTATCTCCTTTCGAAAACAGTTCCTAGAGCTTGCTAGAGACCAAAGCTTTGAATCAGAGTGTTTCCGTGTAGATAACTGCCACATTGTACATCATACCACACACACTCTCTGGAACTCAGACCTGGAAGTTTGATGACTTGCATGGACAAACTGCTAGAGAGTTCCCTGGCAACAAGACCTCGGGTGTCTTCTAGCCAGTTGGTCCTATGAAACAGATAAGCCATTTCAGCCACACATATCTTCATCCAGCATTGGCATGCATCCAAAGGAAACACGAAAGGCTGCTGACATCAGAAAACATCTGTTGACTTTGGAGCATCCATATCAACAACAGCAAAACACACAGCAGATGTGAACCTGCTTTGTGGGGGTAAAAGGAATGTCAAGTATGAAAAAAAAATCCAGAGGAAATGGAGATAGAAGATTCCAAATTCAGGGGCGTCTGGCTGGTTCGATCGGTAGAGCCTGTGACTCTTGATCTCCAGGTCATGAGTTCGAGCCCTGCATTGGGCGTGGAGCCTACTTAAAAAGAAAAAAAAAAAAAAAAAAAGAGTAGAAAATTCCAAATTCTTCTACTTCTGCCATTAATTAGGTTAATTTTTGTGTTGTTTTAATTTGGCCTCAAAAACAACTCTAGGATGGCATTTTCAGCTTTCCATTTCCTTAAACAAAAATCTGGTTAAAGATAGTTTAAAAGATCTGGGAATGCAAGCTGGTGCAGCCACTCTAGAAAATAGTATGGAGGTTCCTCAAAAAGCTAAAAATAGAACTACCCTAGGACCCAGCAATTGCACTACTAGGCATTTATCCACGGGATACAGGTGAGCTGTTTCAAAGGGACACATGCAACCCCATGTTGATAGCAGCACTATCAACAATAGCCAAAGGATGGAAAGAACCCAGATGTCCATCGATGGATGAATGGAGAAAGAAGATGTGGTGTATCTATACAATGGAGTATGACTCGGCAATCAAAAAGAATGAAATCTTGCCATTTGCAACTAAGTGGATGGAACTGGAGGGTATAATGCTGAGTGAAATTAGTCGGTCAGAGAAAGACAAGTATCATATGACTTCACTCATAGGAGGACTTTAAGAGACAAAACAGATGAACATAAGGGAAGGGAAACAAAAATAATATAAAAACAGGAGGGGGGGACAAAACAGAAGAGACTCATAAATATGGAGAATAAACGGAGGGTTACTGGAGGAGGTGTGGCGGGGGGGGGGGGAATGGGCTAACTGGGTAAGGGGCATTAAGAAATCTACTCCTAAAACCATTGTTTCACTATATGCTAACTAATTTGGATGCAAATTTTAAAAAAGAAAAAATAAAATTAAAAAAAAGAAGATAGTTTAAAAGATCAATAGTTACATGACCTCAATCTCCAAGTTTGGCCTAAAATCATCATGGTAACCACCAACAATGAATAATATTATGAGGAAATAGTTTTCAAAATGTTTAGCAATAGTTTTACATATTATTTGAAAAAAATATTATTTTAGATCTCTCAGTCCTCTTCTCTTCCCCTAAACACAGCCTCCCTGCTCTGTCTCATCTACTCCCATGGAGCTGAGAATTCCCAACCCACCCAGATTCTATCCTGAGCCTTGGACCACTGTGTTCGATGCTATGCTAGACCCCTACAAGTTAATTTTCCAAACAACAGAACCAAGGCACACACACAAAAGTACTAGAGCTAATAAATGAGTTCAGCAAGATTCCGAGATCCAAGGTGGATTTTTAAAACTTCCCTTGTATTTCTATGCAATGGTGATGAATAATCCTGACGGGAAATTAAGAAAACTATTCCACTTTCAGTATCATCAATGGGAAGAAGAGACTTAGGAATAAACTTAACAAAAGAAGCACAAGTACACTGAAAACTACAAAATATTATTGAAAGAAATTAATGAAATAAATAGGCATCCCGTGTTCATGGCTGAAAGGCTTCATGTTACTAAGATAGCAATACTCTCCAAATTGATTTACAAACTCAACACAATTTATTTCAAAATCCCAGCTGATTTATTTGCACAAATTTACAAGCTGATCTTAAAATTCTAATGGATATTTGAAGGATCCAGACAGCCAAAGCCATCTTAAAAAAGATTAACAAAGTGGGGCGCCTTGGGTGGCTCAGTTGGTTAAGCATCTGACTTCAGCTCAGGTCGTGATCTCATGGTTAGTGAGTTCGAGTCCCACATTGGGCTCTGTGCTGACAGCTCAGAGCCTGGAGCCTGCTTTGGATTCTGTGTCTCCCTCTCTCTCTCTGCCACTCTTGTCCTCTCTCTCTCTCTCTCTCTCAAAATAAACATTTATTTAAAAAAAAAAAAAAAAAGATAAAGTTAGAGGACTCAACACTTCCCAATTTCAAAACTTTCTAAAAAGCTACAGTAGATAGATTGTGTACTGATATGAGAATACATGTATGGATAAATGGAATAAACTTGAGAGGCCAGAAATGAACCCATATATTTATGGTTGATTGATTTTGGACAAGGTGCCAAGACAATTCAATGGGGGAAAAATCATTTTTTTTTTAATTTTTTTTTAACGTTTATTTATTTTTGAGACAGAGAGAGACAGAGCATGAACGGGGGAGGGTCAGAGAGAGAGGGAGACACAGAATCCGAAACAGGCTCCAGGCTCTGAGCAGTCAGCACAGAGCCGACGTGGGGCTCGAACTCACAGACCGTGAGATCATGACCTGAGCCAAAGTCGGACGCTCAACCGACTGAGCCACCCAGGCGCCCCGGAAATATCATTTTTTCAACAAATGATAGTGAATGTCTACCTGCCAAAGAACGCAGCTGAACCTCTTCTTCACACCATATATAAAAATTAACTCAACATGGATCAAAAATCTAAAGGTAGGACCTAAACCTATAAAACTCAGACAAAACATAGGCTTAAATCTCCACAATCTTGGATTAGACGATGTTTGTTCAGATGTGGCAACAGTTCAGGCAACAAAAGAAAAATAGATAAATTGGTCTATATCAAAATTTAAAACTTCTGTGCTTAGGGGCGCCTGGGTGGCTCAGTCGGTTGAGCGTCTGACTCTGGCTCAGGTTGAGATCTCGTGGTCCGTGAGTTCGAGCCCCACGTTGGGCTCCGTGCCCATCACTCGGAGCCTGTTTCAGATTCTGTGTCTGCCGCTCTCTCTGACCCTCTCCTGTCCGTTCTCTGTGTCAAAAAAAACAAATAAAGGTTAAAAAAAAATTAAAAAAAAAATAAAATAAAACTTCCGTGCTTAAAAGGACACTATAAAGAAAGTTAAAAGGCAACCTACAGAATGGGGGAATCGTTTGCAAATCATATACATTTTGTGGAAAAAAAATAAAGAAAATTTCTGTTACCTTTCCTCTCTTTTATTATAAATTACCAGCTCTTGGTATTCTGTTACTGAAATCTATTCTTAGAATAAAATTTTGTCCTTCATCTACAAAAAAATAATAAAATGGGCATATGAGCTGAATACACATTTCTCCAAAGAGGATATTCAAATGCCAAAAAAAAAAAGCACATCAAAATAAGCTCAATATCATTTGTCATTAGCATGATACAAATCAAAACCACATTCAGATGCCAGTTCACAACTACTGGGATGGCTATTATCAAAATGAAAGACGATAATAAGTGTGGATGAGGATGTGGAGACATTGGAGCCTTCATTTTACAACAGCCACTTTGAAAACAGCCTGGCAGTTCCTTAAAAAGATGGGGTGTCTGGGTGGCTCAGTCAGTGAAGCGTCGGACTCTTGATTCAGTTCAGGTCATGATCTCACGGTTTGTGAGTTCGAGCCCCACGTTGGGCTCTGTGCTGGCAGTGCAGAGCCTGCTTGGGGTTCTCTCTCTCTCTCCCTCTCTCTGTGTCCCTCCCCTGCTCATTCTCTCTCCCACTCTCCCTCTCTCTCAAAATAAATAAACTTTTAAAAGCTTTTTCTTAAAAAAAAATATTACACAGAGTTACTGTATAACCTAGCAATTCTGCTCATAGATATCTACCCAAGAAAATTGAACATATATGCCTACATAAAAAATTGTAGACCAATGTTCATAGTAACACTATTCACACTAACTAAAAATGGAAACAACCCAGTGTCCATCAGTTAATGAATGATTAAATAAACCGATATAGCCACACTGCGGAATATTATTCAGCCATAAAGAGGCATGAAGTACGAAAAGATGCCACGATGCGGGTGAACCTTGCAAACATGCTGAATGAAAGAAGTCAGACACAAAGACCATATATTGTATGAACCTATTTACGTGAAATATCAAAAGTAGGCAAATCTATAAAAGTAGGTTAGTCATTGCCAGAGGCTGGGGCAATGGGGCAACAGAAAGTGATTGCTCATGGGATTGGGTTTTGGTTTTGTTTTGGTTTTGTTTTGGTTTTGGTTTTTGAGAAATAATGAAATGTTTTGGAATTCGATAATGGTGATGTTTGGAAAACCTTGTGAGTACGCTTAAAAGCCACCGAACTGTATTATTTTTAAAGGATGAATGTTATGGTATAAAAGTTCCATTCTCACTTTTAAAAAATTCAAAAAAGAAGGAAAACTAACTTCCCTAATTCCAAAACTCTTGCTCCTTGTATGTCTTCATAACTCAAGAAACCTTGAGTCAGGTCGAGTTTGTTCTCTATACCCCACCTTCACTCAATCTTTATATCTTTCAGTATCTTGTATCTATCACTTCTTCTCCATTTCCACTCATACTATCGTGAATCATCATGCCATCGCCTCTCACCCAATGACTGCAACTGGTCTCCATGCTTCCAATCTTTCCCTTGCCCAGAACATTCTCTATGATTTAACCAAAGGGAATGATCTTTCTAATATATGTGATCACATTTTAAATTAAATCAAGTTAATAATTTCTCCTTTATCTCCCTTTGAGGCTTTGGTTTTTCATCCATGTGAGTGAACGTATAGGATTCTAGAGAAGCAACAATGAAAAGGCACGATCGCAGCTTAGGGAGCTGGGCATCTAGAGGGAGTCTCCAAAACGTAACACAGGCGATTGGGATGTCCCGTGGTAAGTGCTGCACGCAGGTTACAATCAGGGAGCCTGGGGGAGTCAGCAGGGCCTCTCAGGATAGTGAAGTCTTAGCTGATTCTTGGAGAATGAATGGGAATTATTCAAGCAAAGAAAGAAAAGGAAAGGAAATTCCAGAAAAGGAGGGACCTTATTATGCAAGTCTGGAAGTAAGAAAAAGCCTGCAGCTTATGGAATCCTCAAAAGACACAGAGAAGCCCATCACCCAGGGTCTCATATGGCCGTCTGTGGTAGTCAAGTCTCTGGCTAAAAAGAAACATATCAACTCAGATGGATGTAAACAAAAAAGGGGGCTGTGTAACTGCAAAGACTGGGGGCGAGTGGTTTGAGCAAGTGTGAACCCAAGCACTTCGAAGTGTGAGCAGCTCCAGGCTCGGATTCCATGCGGTACGAACCCAGCGGAAGGAGTTCTTCTTATCCAGTAGTTCCAAAGATTGCTTTTTCACCGGGGCGATGGAGACAAACAGCCAAGCCTGAATCAGTCACCGTGCCAGAGGGACCCCATTCCCCCGTTTCTCGGCCCTGGCTTAATGAGAGCAGGTGACGAGCGATCAAAGCAAAGGGCGGGAGAATGTTGGGGGTGGAGGGTTCCGATTCAAGTCAGGCACAGGGAGCAGAGCTAGGAGGAACGGGTGGCTGGGTGAAAGACCAGTGGCCTCTGAAACCGTGTAACGCCGCTCGGCTCCTTCCAGCGGCAGCGGGGCCACCGAACTGTTTGTGACAGATGATCCCGAATGGAGACAGTGATGGAAGGCAGCGGCACTGAGGGCAAGGACACTGACTTGGAAACAGCCTTATTGATTCAGGTTGCTGAAATTAAGATCCTGTCTCCACGAATAAAGAACACTTGATCAATGGGAACGCTCAGGTGGCAGAATTTAGGTAAGTGGTTCAAGGTGGCAGCTGGGGGGCGGGAATCTCGTGGGGAGCTGACTGTGACCCCAGTGGCAAGGCTTGGGCAACTAAACAAATAGCGACCACAGACTAGGGGCCCAGGAGCAGGAGCAGCCCTGGGGGAGGGGAGAGTGAATTCAGTGATGTCACTGTGCCCACGTGACATTCAAGTGCAGTGGATACGGAGACCCCTAGAGTCCCTAATCTGGAGGGACCCGTTCAAGTTAGTTAACCTACAGTGTAGTATTGGTCTCAGGAGTAGAACTCAGTGATTTCTCACTTACATAAAACAGCCAGTGCTCATCCCAACAAGTGCCCTCACCCATCTAGCCCACCCCGCACCCACCTCCCCTCCAGCAACCCTCAGTTTGTTCTCTGTATTTAAGAGTCTCTTATGGTTTTCCGGGGAGGGACCCAGGTTTGTGTGGCTGTCGCACATTCATTCAGGATGAGCCTTGCTAGGCAGACAGAATGGTCAAGAAGACCTACTTCTGGCCCTCAAGGGCCTTGCGAGTCACAAGGAACAAAAGTTGTGTCCACAAGTGGTAAGGAGCGACGGAGCTAGAGGAGGGGTACTCACAGGCGACCCTTTCCTCGCCCTGGAGTTACCCCAAGAACAGAGAAGTCTTTCCTCAAGATGAAACCTTGAAACTCAGCCAGAGGCAAAAGACCTCGGGAGATGAGGAGACTGAGAATAAGTTAACTTCTGGTTAAGTTACAGTATTGTCTGGAAATCTGTGTTTTCCCTATTCAATATGCCTCTATGAGAAGCCAAGTCAGCCCGGCAGCTGGCCTCTCTCACAGGGCGCTGGGAACCAGGACAACCATGGAGGACTGTGTTCAGCAGCCCATGGAGCGACCTTGGCGAGGAGTGTGGTTGTGGCAGTGATCTCTGAAAGTGCTGGCTTCGTGAAGGCCACGATCTTATCAATTCTGCGTGAGGAGCCCACCAGGGCTCTGCAGTCTCCCCTCAAGGAACAGGCCTCTGAGCATCCCTGGATGAGGGGGCTCCTATGACCAAAAGGGAGCCGCCATTGAAGCTCGCGCAAAGTCAACCCTACTTTCTCCTTTCGGGGTTCACATAAAGAGTAGGGAAAAGATATCAGAGTAACTCCAAAGTCTGGCCCCTGTTTGGCAGTAGAGAAGAGAGGGGCCAAGTCTGGGCCAGGCCGCTGTGGGAAGCACACCGGAAGGAGCGTCTTGGGGGGCGGGGGGACGTCATAAAAATCCAAAGCGGACTAAGCCCTTGACGTGACCCTAGCGCTCCAGGTAATCTCTGGTCTCAGTTCTCCAAAAAGGTGCCAGGCGGGGATTTATGAGGCGCTCCTTAACATGACCTAAGGAGAAATAAAAAAACAACTTTTAACTCAGGACTGAAAACTGTCCGGGCAGATGGGAAGTGGCTCTCTGTAGTCCCAGAGGTGATTATAACATCATCAAGGAAATATGAGAAAGCCATTAGTGTCGTATGAATGCCTACTAATCCGTCTGTTTTTAAGTTCAAACGGACCATGCCACGGTTGCGTGCGTAATTTTCGGAGTATGCATAGTGATATTTTACTTTTGCTCATGCACTATGAATTTAAATAGGCACTACTCTTAACTGGGCCATTTCTTCCTCTTTTTTTTTTTTTTTTTTTAAGACTTATTTTTAAGCAATCTCTCCACCTATCGTGGGGCTCGAACTCACAACCTCAAGAGTAAGAGTCCCCGCCAGGTGCCCCTTAAATATGCCATTTCTAATTTACCTCTAAATTTAAGACGAAAATAATAAACACACCTGATACTGATACTTCAAAGAAAAGAGCTCCAGCAGGCCTAACATTGTGATACTACAAGTCAAAGTTCTTGTAATAATCGGTATGGTTTGTCAATATTTATTTGGATGGCCAACTGGATAGAGGATGTGTATTGATTTGCTGGCCAAGGGTGCTAGGAAAATAAGGAAGCACCACGCTTCCTTTCTTCTGTGAGATCTGTGTCAGTGCTGTCTGTGGGGAGCTCTTGGCCGTTAAGCGCATTACTCTGTTCTATGTATAGCTTTGTTGATCTTCATGGTTCTCTAAAAGGCACACACCCAGGGTTGGGTTTCACAGGAATAACGTCAACGGACAAACAGTCTAATAAACCTGAAATGTTGTTGTGGGGATGGAGAGAAAGGGAAGACCTTTGGGTGATTTGGGATCCTTTTTCTTCTTGACCTTGGGGTCCTCTGTCTCCAACTGATTTGAAGATTGGAATCTCCTTCTCGAGTTCAACTAATGAGTGTGTGGAATGCAGGTTGGGATGAGGTCATTATTACCTCTAGCTTTTCAGAGAACCGTGGGTGTCTTACATTTGAGAGAGACTGTGGGTTAGATGAGCTGGCTCATGTACAGCCCTAAAAATATCACCGGTTTTATTGCCAATGTGGATTGGTCAGGGTCGCAATGAAAAACGCAACTTAGCAGCCGTGAGTGATCTCACCGGGATCTTAATTGTGCACAGCTTAGTCGAAGCCCACATGTCTTTGCAGATGAGACACCTTCGGGTGTCACCAAATTGTTTGGGGCTCCTCTAATTAAAAGGGGTTCCGTCTAGCACTTTCCAGAAGAGCTAGCACATGCAGCACTCACTGTGGGCCAGGTGGTTGTGAGGACGTTAGTTCCTCCAGTCCCCCCAGAAACTGAGAAACTGGCCGTGGGCCATGCAGCCGTTCGCATCTGGGACAGCTGGGGGAGGAACACGGGCAGTGTGAGGCCAGTCTTTGCCCTTGACTGCTAAGCTAAATTGCTCCCGTGTTGTAGTGTCTCTTCCCTGGGCACCCACCTGCTTCCTTCTCCCACCACTTGTCAACGTACACAAAAGATAGCCTGTCCTAACACGGGGAGCCAACCTAAGTTCTCTTAAACGGGATTGGCTCGTGGATCTGGGGAAAAAAACGTCCAGGACTTTGGGAAGTACCAAAGGTACGATCTTTCCGATGGGCAGAGAAGCAGGTGACAGAGCGTGTGCTTCAGTTAGGAGCCTGTGCTCTATCTAGACCAGACCTTGCCTCCTCTCCAGACCAGCTGAGTGATTGCCGGTGAGCTGCTGCCCCTTCTGGCCTCTGATTTCCTGGTGCCTCAAGTGAAGAGCCGGCCCAGAATCCTCCACTCCCTTCAGGCTCAAACACTGTATAATCCCATGGTACAAGGGTTGAGGGATTTGTCAAGGCAGGAAGAAGGCAGGGAGCAGTTAAGGTAGACTATTAACCTAAACCCTAAATTTGACAGAAGCGTCCTGTTTCCTGCCCACAGATTCATCTCCCTCTAATGGACAGTCATTGGCGGGAACTGATCAAACCTTATTGGCACCATAGAGGGGCACATGGGTGGCTCAGCCGGTTAAGCATCTGACTCTTGATTTGTGCTCAGGTCATGATCTCACCTTTCGTGAGTTTGAGCCCCGCATCAGGCTCTGTGGTGACAGTGCAGGGCCTGCTTGGGATTCTCTCTCTCTCTCTCTCTCTCTCTCTCTCTCTCTGCCCCTCCTGCTCAGTTTCTCAAAATAAATAAACTTTAAAAAAAAAAACCTCATTGGAGTGAAAGAACCCATGAAATTATTTGTTCCTAAACGCTTAGTTCATAGTTTGGTATTGAAATAGAAGACTAATAGTTCTGACTGGAGGATATATACATGCGGATTCCTCTCCAGACCTGCATGATTGGTGGGAGAGTACTTTGCAAATGAGTATGTGCTGGCAAAACGTTTCGTTTCTTGTAATTTCTGCTGACAAAGTTTATTTATTTATTTTGAGAGAGAGAGAGAGTATGAGCTGGGGAGGGATAGAGACAGAGCCGGGGTGGGGGGGGGGAGAAGGGGGGGAGAGAGAGAGAGAGAGAGAGAGAGAGAGAGAGAACCCCAAGCAGGCTCTGCACTTGTCAGTGCAGACACAGACTCGAGCCTCGAACCCATGAACCGTGAGATCGTGATCTGAACCGAAACCAAGAGTTGGTCGCTTGACTGAGCCACCGGGCACCCCTATTTTCTGCTCACTTTACAATGATTCGACGTGGTGTTGTCTCTCAAGACCAAGCACGTATTGCCAGTGGGGTCAGTAGGAAGGTCTATCTTACTTTTAAAACATCACATACCATTTTTCTTACCTTTGGGATCTATTTCATTCACGAGGTAGCGTATCACGAAACAACTACCACCTCCAATTCTGGAGAGAGCCTTCGTTAAAAAAAAAAATGGGGGACTTGTAAGCTCAGCCCTCATGTTCTGCTACAGTTGTAAAATTATGATGAAATTAAAGCTCCTTCGCTCTTGAACCAAAGCGGTTACCAACAGTAGGCTTGATCTCTTATATGTTTTTTTAACAAGGGTTTTTTTTTTCCCCGATTTTCGACATCAAAGTGTGAACCTTTGGCATAGGATTTGATCAAATCCTGTATAAATGCATCAGATGGGAGAAACTGAATATAACAGCTGGGGTCTTAGAAAGACCCTCATCAATATCTTAAGTCAAACTCGGAACTCTTGGACCTATGTCATCAAATGATTGAGGTGTCAGCTGATTTTGTTCCTGTGAAGGCACATATATCCAGAAAGGCAGTTTCCTATTGTAATGTGGGGGCTCTGACCTTTTGACCCAGAAGTGCCTTTCAGAGCAAAGCTGCGTGGGTCTGGAGTCGGGGTGGACACATACTTGAGAGACAATGTAAAGGAGGCGGCATGAGTGTGGGCTTGAAAAAGAATCGCGAAGCCGCATCCTGTCAGGGCTTCCTCTCATTCCTGTATTTCTTTTTCCCCGTAGCTCCGTATTGGCAGCGAGTTGACTATTCTTTGGTGCCGTTTCTGTACATTCTTTCCCACAATGCTTTCCCTCTTTATTTTTCTATCTCTCTCATACCCCTCTCAGTACTGTTTCCTCCAAGTACCTTCCCTGTGTGTTTTTTTTTTTAAGTTTATTTATTTATTTTGAAAGAGAGAGCCAGAGAGCGAGAATGAGCAGGGGAGGGGCAGAGAGAGGATCTGAAGTGGGTTCTGTGCTGTCCGAAAGGAGCCCGGTGTGGGGGCTCGAACTCATGAACCTCGAGATCATGACCTGAGCCGCTTGGCCAACCGGTTTCCCTTTTCTTGCCCCATGAGTTCTGTCATCCCAGTGCCTTTTTCTCTCAGAATCCTTGTCCACATTGCTAATCGAGGAGAGGAAGCCAACGAAGGTGCAGGAAGAATCCTAGATCCCTCACTGAGAAGGAAACTCCATTCCACCTGCCTCGCCAGCTTTAGGCACTTGGAGCTTCCCTTTCTCCACGCCGAGCCGTTTCCATATTCCCATCTTGACTGAAGTATGAACAGGAATGAGTTTCTCTGCTGTTGGTTCGGTAAGGAAACCAGGGAACACTGTTCTGACGTCCTGCCACCCAACCAAACCAGCTGCACCCCTGGGGGGTGAGCCTGGACAGCTGCTCAGCCCCACACTCATAGCCTAGCGGGGAAACAGACATGTAAACAAATGTCCACAATACAGCAAGATGCGGTAAGGGCTGATTCAAATGGATTTCTGAGTTTGCAAGATAACGTCCGCAAGTGTGCTCTGGGCTGACCGAGAGGGAAGAACCCAGAGAGGACGTGACCTTTAAGAAGAGACCTGGAAAAAACAATGAAGAAGATACACAGGATGAGTTCTGCCGATGGAGCGGGTATGGACACTCTAGACAGAGCGAACTGGCCGCGTAAAGGCGCAGTGGCACCATGAAGCATGGCTGAAAAGAGGGAAGAAGTTGGGAGTAGCAGGGGACACGGCTAAAAATCTGAGGAGAGCCAAATAAAGAAGGACTTCATGTGCCCTAGCCCGGTTAAGAAGCATCAAATTATCCCGCAGGTAAAGAGAAAGTGCGGAAGATGTTTTAAAACCCGGAAGTGATCATGGACACGTGCCTGTTGGAAAGATAACTCTGAAAGATGAAGCCAGCAGGTCAACAGGACAGTGGCAGTAGTTCAGGAAAGGGACGGGACAGACACGAATAAGGGGAGGAAAAGCAAAGAATCGATAGGAGAGCCGTTTGGGAGCTAGGATTGGATTTGTGGATGTGTGGACTGCGCACGGTTGGGGGGCAACGGAGGAAGAGAAGGACTCAGAGATAACTTTACAAGTTTTTAATCATTGTTTTGAAGATTTTTAAATTTGTTTCAAAGAAGTGGAAAATAATATTACTAGCCCAAACGAAAGACTGAGTTCGGGAAAAGGAAGTCCTTGAGTTTCAGCTGGATATGTTCACTCTGAGATGCTCGTGGCACATTCACACTCTTTCGGAAACAAGACCGTCAAGCCAACAACGTCAGAGGCTTACGTGTGGTCAAATAAGACAGGAAACGAACACTGAATTGCATTTTGGAAGGCAGAATTTGTGGGTAATTTTACCAAGAAGAGTTTCAGAAAAGCAGTAGCAGAAGAAAACACTGTTGGGAAGCTGAGAGGTGTGTGTGATTTGAAGAAGTCGAGATGATGGGTACATAAACCAGCATTTGTCAAGCTCTTTGGCCTTCAGAACTCTTTACACTCTGTAGTTATTGAGAAGCACCAAAAGTTTTTCTTTATGTGGCTTGTAGCTACCGATAGTGACCATAGTAAAAATTAAAACTGAGAACTTTTCAAAATAGTTAATGAATCCACTGGAAACTAACAAATCTATTATAGGTAACATAAATAACATGGGTTTTTCGTGTGTGAAAAATATATGTTCCCAAACATGGGCGCTTCTTTGGGGGTAATGAAAATGTTCTAAAATGGATTGTGGTGACAAACACAACTCTGTAAATATATCCACAACCATTGAATTGTACACCCTAAATGGGTGAACTATTGTTTTTTGGTTTTCGGTGGTTTTTTTGAGAGCGTGTGCGTGTACATGAGCATGAGTGGGCGGGGGGAAGGGGGGCGGGCAGAAGGAGAGAGCGAATTTTAAGCAGGCTCCATGCCCCAATTGGGACTCGGTCCCATGACCCTGGGATCATGACCTGAGCCGAAATCAAGAGTCAGACGTTCAACCAACTGAGCCACCAGGTGCCCCCATACCGATCCACTCTTACTCCCATCCCCCTAGCCCTAAGCAACCACTAATTGATTATCCATCACTATAGATTTGCTTGTTCTAGATATTTCATGTAAATGGAATCTTACGATATGTAGTTCCTTCATGAGTGGCTTCTTTCCCTTACCTTAATGTTTTCAAAGGTTCATCCATGTTTTAACATTCATTAGTATTTTATTTCTTTTTATCATAGAATAATATTCCGTTTGTGTACCACATTTTATTTATTCGCCCATCAGTTGATGGCCATTTGGGTTGTTTACACTTCTTAGCTACTACAACGCTACTATGAACATTCATGTGCAGGTTGGTGTGGATATATGTGTTCATTTGTTTCATGGGTATATACCTAGGAGCGGAATTGCTGGATCAATGATAACTCTATGTCTAACTATTTGAGCTACTGCCAAACTGTTTCTAAAATAGCTGGGCCATCTTACATTTCCGCCATTGGTGTATGAGGGTTTCAGTCTCTCCGCAGTTTTGTCAACATTTATTCTCTGTCTTCTTGATTAGAGGCGCCCTACTGGCTATGAAGCAGTATCTCCTTGTGGTTCTGATTTGTGTTTCCCTACTGACTAATGATACTGAGCATCTTTTTTATGTACTTGTTGGTCATTTGTATAACTTCTTTAAAGGAGTTTCTATTCAGATTCTTTGCCCATATTTTAACTGGGTTGTCTTTTTATTTTTCTTACTTTATATTCTTACTGTGGTATAATACACGGAATGTAAATTTTACCATTTTAACCATTTTTAAATGTACAGTTCTGTGGCATTAAGTACATTGAAAGTGTTGTAGGACTATTACCACTATCCATTTCCAGGACTTTTTCATCTTCCCCAACTGAAACTCTGTATCCGTTAAAAAATAACTTCCTATCCTCCCTTTCTTCCTGCTCCTGGAAACCACAATTCTACTTCATGTCTTTAAGAATTTGAGTACCAGAGGTACTTTGCTTTTTTAAAAAAACGTTTTTAATGTTTACATATTTTTGAGAGAGAGAGAGACAGAGCATGAGTGGGGGAAGGGTAGAGAGAGAGGGAGACACAGAATCCGAAGCGGGCTCCAGGCTCTGAGCTGTCAGCACAGAGCCCAACGCGGGGCTCAAACTTACGGACTGTGAGACCATGACCTCAGCTTAACTGACTGAGCCACCCAGGCGCCCCCATGGGTACTTTGTGTAAGTACTGTAGGCACTCTGTGTAAGCGTATAATACAGTAATACAGTGTGGCTGGCTTATTTCACTTCGTATGATATCCTCAAGCTTCATCCATGTGGGAACATCTGTCAGAATTTTCTTTTTAAGGCTGAATAATATTCCACTGTATGAATATACCACATTTTATTCATCCACTCATCAGTCAATGAACACCTGGGTAGCTTCCACCTTCTGGCTATTAGAAACAAGGCTGGTGTGGACATCATTGTGCAAATACCCGTTTGAGTCCCTACTTTCAATTCTTCTGGGAATGCACCCAGAAGTGGAGTTGTTGGATCATACTGCAATTCTTTGTTTAAGTTTTTGAAGAGCCACTGTGCCATTTTCCACGGCAGCCGCACCATTTTTTATCCCCACCAACAGAACACAAGGGTTCCAAATTCTCCACGTCCTTACCCAACACTTGTTGTTTTGTTTTGTCTGTTTGCTATAATACCCAACCTGCTGGGAATGAATTGGTATCTTGTAGTTTTGACTTTTGTTTCCCTGATGATTAGTGATGTTGAGCATCTTTTCAGGTGCTTATTGACCATTTGTGTATCTTCTTTGCAGAAATATCTGTTCAAACCCTTTGCCCATTTGAAAAATTGGGCCGTTTGAGGTTTTTGTTGTTAAATTGCCTTTTTATTCATGAAGTGTGAGAACTCTTTAAGTATTCTAGAGTCAAGTCCCTTATCAGATATGTGATTTGCAAAAATTTTCTTCCATTCTTTGGATTGCCTTTTTACACCCTTGATAGTATCCTTCAAGGTACAGAAGTTTTAAATTTTGATGAAGTCCACTTTATCTTTTTTTTTTTAATCTTTGCTTGCGCTTTTCGTGCCATATAAGAACTACTGCATAATCCAAGGTCATAAGGATGTACACCTGTTTTTTTCTAGGTGTTTATAGTTTTAGCTCTTATGTTAAGTCTTTGATCGATCTTGCCTTAATTTTTTTATAGGGTATGAGGTAAGGGTCCAATTTCACTCTGGGCATGTGGATATCCAGTTGTCCCAGGACCATTTATTGAAAATACTTTCCTTTCCCCACTGAATTGTCCTGGTGCGCTTGTCAAAAATCAATTGACTATAAACGTGAGGGTTTATTTCTGGAGTCTCAATTCAATTCCATTGATATGCATCTATCCTTATGTCAGCACTACACCGTCTTGATTGCTATTGTCCTATAGTAAGATATTTTTTTTAAACATTTATGTATTTTTGAGAGAGAGAGACAGAGCATGAGCAGGGGAGAGGCAGAGAGAGAGGGAGACACAGAATCTGAAGCAGGCTCCAGGATCCAGCTGTCAGTACACAGTCTGACTCGGGGCTCAAACCCACGAACTGCAAGGTCATGACCTGAGTCAAAGTCCGAGGCTTAATTGGCCGAGTCACCCAGGCCTCCGTCTTACGGTAAGTTTTGAAATTGGGAAGTGTGAATCCTCCAACTTTGTTTTTCCTACCCAAGATTGTTTGGGCTATTTTTGATCCCTTGAATTTCCACTAAATTTTAGGATGAGCTTGTAAATTTCTGATAAGCCAGCTCGTGCTTGACAAGAATTGGGTGGAATCTGTAGAGGAATTTGGGGAGTATTTGCTATTTTAGCAACGGAAAGTCTTCCGATCCATGAGCCCTGGTTATGTTTCATTTATTTAGAACTTTCACATTTCACTCAAAAATGTTTTATAGTTTCCAAAACACAAGTTTTGCATTGCTTTCATTATTCCTAAACATTTTGCCCTCTTTTTTTAAATTTCTTTTTAAGTAAACTCTATCCCCAACATGGGGCTTGAACTCAAGACCCTGATATCAAGGGTCACATGCTCTACCAACTGAGCCAACCTGTCACCCCCACATTTTATTCTTTGTCAAGGCTGTTCCAAATGGCATCATTTCCTTAATTCCAATTTCAGTTCCATGCTTACTCTTAACCATCAATCAATATCTGGGCTCCCTTTCTTGATTAATAAGGCAAGCTTCAGATGAAGAAATCTCAATTCATTCTGAAATTTTTATGTCTGGCCCAAGAATAACGTCACAAATTTGACTCCATCTGCTTTAAAGACCTCAGATGATGCGACGAGAACACCCGCGGACACCTCGTTTGAGTACATCCCTCTAATATTGAGACTGAGAAGAGGCAGAAATATGAATACACGATTGTACAGCTTCCTGGAACTGCAGCTACAGCAATGAGTGAGATCATGAGGTCACGGAGAGGGCACCGCAGCCCGTCCCACGATGATAGCCCTGCAAACCTCGGGCCAGGGTTTCACCTCTTCAGATCTTCATCCTCCGATCTCTTGCCCTTCAAAGGGAAATAGTAACAGCTCAGTGTTTGCAGAGCTGTCTCCAAACTGGGTGCCCACACCCCTTTAGCAGACAAACTACGAAAGAACGTCGTGCAGAACAAAAAGACAAGAATTTCCATGTCGCTACTTTCACTTGCATTTCTGTTTCTTGATTTCCGGGTGTCCCTTTGCGGACTTTACGTTAGATTAGCAAACCCTGTTTGTCAGTTCATGCTCAATTTTTTTTTTTCATTGATGGAGACTATTGGCTGAATTCATTGATTAGCACATAGCGAGTACTCAGTAAATGTCAGCTATCCTCAAAATAATACTCATAATTGTCATGGTATCATTATGAGTGAATCTAAAAGGACTAGTATACTTTCTCGGTTTACTTTCTTTCCACCATCGATGAGACTGGGAAGCACACAAAAGTCAAAGAGCACCCTTCTCAGATGGATGGCCCATCGACTCAAACACATACAAGTAATGCTTTTATTACCAACTAAAAGCATCGGGTAATAGATTTTAACTTGCGTGCCAGCAGTGTGCGAACACCAAGCACCCTGAAAAAATAGTTGCCGTTGGACTAAAGTCGTGCGACGTCAATTTGGGTTTTTTCCTGATTTTTAAACCTTCACTCGTATGGAACACAGGGAGTTTCAGATATCTCTCGCTTCTTCAAAGCAGCCAGGTCCAAGGTTTGGGCGTCTAATCTGGGCATGTCCTTCTTCAGCTCGGCCGGCTTCCCTGCCATTCTTTACAAGGACTGTGTGTATGGCACCAGACTTACTTTCCCAGAAGTGCTTCTGGGACCTCAGTCTGCACAAAGGGGCTGTTAAATGTGTTTCCCTCCCTGCTGGCTCAGCTGACTCCTGGGCCGCAGGTCACATACAGCTCATAGTTCCTATCAACTTTTCCCAAAGGACCCCTGGGCTCCTGCAGGAGCCAACACTTCCCTGGAACAGGAAGCTCTATTTACACTGTCTTGGAGCCTGGTGCTCATCCATAAAAGGGAAAAGAGTCCTTTAGGAAAAGGGCAGGGTGCTTGGAAACCCTTTAAAAGTGAAAGCTTTGCAACTGTTTTCTGTTGTTTTACACTGCTGGTTGAGCCAGTCTTGCAAAATATAAAAACACATGCCCTTCGGACTAGTTGGGCAGTAAATCCCAAAGCTGACGTGACAATAAACAAAATGGGGAGGGTGTCATGTGAAGCATCCAGAGAGCACACCTGGAGTGGTAATTTCTTTCTTTAGCCTTCCAGAACCCAATTCCATGCTGGTTGATCCATGAGGTATTCAATCATGCTTTCAATGAGGAAGAAGAGCTATTCCGACTTGGGAATAGCATGATGGTTGGGTCTGTGGATGCTTGCTACAGTTTCCCCTGCCTCTTCCATCAGCTGACAGACACGCTTGATGACCGACGTGTATCTCCAGTCAGCAAGAGATATGGATATGCCAGGAAAAGAGTGCAGTGGTGAGGGCGGGGCTGGGGCTCTAGGAGTCGGAGCGCTTGGAAAATTTCATCATAATGGTCAATGATTATTTAGTCACAATATAAATTATTAAAAATAATTGTTAGTCGTGCCTACTATTAGTGGTAACGTGGACAATTATCGTGAATTGTTACAAAGCATTAAGTGTTTTACACATATAAACTCATTTCACCTTCGTGGTAACCTTGTGAGTTAGGTACTATCAGAGTTCCCAAGGCACAGAAGGTACAAAGAGGTTAAGTAACTCGGCTAAAGTCATGGTAGACAGCGAAGCCAGGGCATAAACTCTGGGCGTCTAGTCTAGTAGGTTGGGGTCCAACCATTATGCCCCGCTGTCTTTTTTGTTTGTTTTTTAAATTTTTTTTAATATTCATTTATTTATTTTGAGAGAGAGAGAGAGAGAGAGAAAGTATGAGTGGGGTAGGGGCAGAGAGAGAGGGAGACACAGAATCCAAAGCAGGCACCAGGCTCTGAGCTGTCGGCACAGAGCCCGACGCGGGGCTCGGACCCACAGACCGTGAGATCATGACCTGAGCCGAAGTCAGATGCTTATCCGACTGAGCCACCCAGGTGCCCCTATGTCCTGCTGTCTCTTAAACGCTGTGCCTAATAGTGTTCTAAGCAGGTCAGATGCAGTAACACTTTTAATGAAAACAACACCAGTAATGCGGCAAGTTTCATGAGCTAAAATATTCAGTCCTTTATTCAGCACCTGTTGACACCCAGGACCATACCTAGATCAAATACAGTGGTTCCGATGTCACTGGGATGGAGAGAGGGCTGGCGGCCAGTGTCCTTGCTGTGAGCACCTGTGCGGTCCTGGTCAGAGATCACCGTCCAACTGGTCACGTCTGTCCTTCCCTCCGTCGTCACTTCCGCCACAGACTTTTGTGTCCCACGTGACAGGAAGTTCCCCGACTGTCACCACAGCAACAAGTCCCCCTGCACTGCACAAGCTTCCACGGCCTGGAGTGTGCTCCCTCGTCATTCAGGTCCTCAGTTCAGGCACTGCCCCTCCTGCCCACTGTAGAGAAGGTTGACTCTCCTTCTTCCCTGGTGCTCCCTGGGCCCCATCTGCTTCACTTACTTACTGCTTGGAGCTCGGTGTATCACCACCGTTTCTTTATGGTGCCGGCCAGTAGGCCCATGATAAGAGGCCACATCCTGCGTGTCTCTGTGAAGTCCCATTACTCAAGCCAGTGCCTCACACAGACTATGCAGTTAGCAAATGGGGAGTTAATTTGTGAAGCCGATTCCATCGCCTTTGGACGTTACTTTCCCAAATCTACAAGATTTTCCCTGAGGACTTGCCTCAGGGAAACACCTCAGGAGACAGAGAAGTGATTTTCGGTTTCACTAATCTGGACATCGCTGGTGACCCTAACAAAAGCCATATGGAAGCGAGATTTGAAGGAACCGGAAGGTGGAAAAAGTAACAAGACTGCTATGGACAGCTGTTGTAGAAATTTGATTACGAAGGGAAGCAAATAATCGGCCAATAGCTGAGGTATACAAGGTACGAGGGTGGTTTCTGTTTCTGGTTTGTCTAGCTGTTCGTACTAGTGTTGAGGTTCAGAGGACGTTGCGTATCTGAGGGCAGAAAGGAATGGGTAGAGGGGACCAGGGGAAAGATGAGGGCAATAGCTGATAGCCTAAGGTTCGGAAGAGAGCGCTTAAGTGACTGCCTCTCTTCATAATCAGATTTCTCAACGTTTATTTATTTTTGGGACAGAGAGAGACAGAGCATGAACGGGGGAGGGGCAGAGAGAGAGGGAGACACAGAATCGGAAGCAGGCTCCAGGCTTTGAGCCATCAGCCCAGAGCCTGACGCGGGGCTCAAACTCACGGACCGCGAGATCGTGACCTGGCTGAAGTCGGACGCTTAACCGACTGCGCCACCCAGGCGCCCCCATAATCAGATTTCTCAACTGAACTGGCTTACAGCCGCTCTGTTGCTTTCTCCACCTTCTGGCTCCTTCTTTCTCCACTTCAATATGGCTTCCATCGGGGTCGCCAGTAAGCACCACGTCTCTGCAACCATAAATCACTTCTCAGTACTTTCAGTCCAGGGCAGGATGGAAAATAAGTCTCTGTTAAAGGGGAAATGGCCACTCAGTTCTATCGAGAGGAGGGGAAAACCAGGGCCGATGCAGGTGGTGGTGTCGATTTGATGGCACGACGTCGAGAAAGGTCTTGTCTGGTATTTCTATTTCTTTGTGAAATATGAAGCAAAGTCAGTTAGGGAGAGGTGGGGCATATTTGAGATTGAAGGAGATGGAACATTTGTGAAAAGTGTTTTGAGAGAAGCATAGAGAGATTGCCAGGAAAAGGGAGCACCCCTGTGGTTGGTGATCAAAGGCATATAGCGATCACCATCTGCCTAGCTGGGGAGCTTCCCAATGGTGACACTCAGCAGCCTGGTCAAGGCCGGAGAATGGGTATGGTTGAGTTCATTCAGAGCTGAATTCACCATGGGGCGCCTGGGTGGCTCAGTCGGTTCAGCGTCGGACTTCGGCTCAGGTCATGATCTCACGGTTTGTGGAGCACGGGCTCCGTGCTGACAGCTCAGAGCCTGGAGCCTGCTTCGGATTCTATGTCTCCCTCTCTCTCTGCCTCTTCCTTGCTTTCACTCTGTCTCTGTCTCTCTCTCTCAAAAATAAATAAAACATTAAAAATACGTTAAAAGAAAAAAAAGAATTGAATCTGCTAGGGGTGCCTGAGTGGCTCCGTTGATTAGCTGTCCAGCTCTTGATTTCAGCTCAAGTCATAATGTCACAGGTTCATGGATTCGAGCCCTGTATCCAGCTCCGCGCTGGGAGGGTGGAGCCTCCTTGGGATTCCCTCTCTCTCTCTCTCTCTCTCTCTGCCCCTCCTCTGCTTGCTCTCTCTTTCTCTCTCTCAAAGTAAATAAGTAAACTAGAAAAACGAAAAACAAACAAGGAATTGAATTTGCCGGGCATATGTAGCAAAGGGAGGGCAAGAGAGCTTACCAGAAACGTGGTTGTGTCATGGGGGCCAGAATCCAATTTGGATCTCAGGAACACTAATAGAGCAGAGAGGCCCACTAACGGAGAGAAAGTGGGAGGTGTGCACATCACCCACAGCCAGAGGGACACTTGCGCCGGGGACCTCTGTGCAAGAAGCTGCAGTGACAAGTGTGTGACCAGCAAGGAGGATGTCTGATTCATGATTTTCGAGGTGGAACAGTTTCAAAAGATAACGAGGTTCAGACTTCACATTCTGCACCGTGAGAACGGGAAGCCGTGGCCCAGCAGAGAATAAGGTCATTGGGTCAAGGAGGTCAGAGGGTTGGATGCGTCCAGAAGGAAGGCAGACATCAGGATGGAGAGCAAGAACCAGATGCAAGTGTTTCATGAACAGCGGTGCACGTCTGAGGCAAGCAGAGCTCTCTGACTTGCTAGCGTGGAAAACCCAGTCGTTTGGTGAGTGAGGGGAGGGGCAGGCTGATTTCGAAATGTCTTGGTCATCAATTGCCCGTTTAGCGTGTGTATACTTTTATTTTAATTAATTAACTAATAATTAACTTGTCGACTTCTTTGAGAGAGAGTGCAGCAGAAGGGGAGACAGCCTCCCCTTGAGAGAGAGATTACCTTAAGCAGGATCCACACTCGGCACGGAGCCCAACACGGGGCTCGATCTCACGACCCTGAGATCAGGACGTGAGCTGAAATCGAGAGTCGGATGCTTAACTGACTGAGCCGCTCAAGTGCTCCTAGGGCATGTTTACTTTTTAAATGAGCCGCTAAGAATTTATTATTCATTGGTGCCGTGAAAAAACTTAAAAGAAATAGATCTTGATGGGCACCTGGGTGGCTCAGTCGGGTAAGCATCCAGCTTCGGCTCAGGTCACGATCTCGCGGTTCATGAGTTTGAGCCCCGCGTCGGGCTCTGTGCTGACACCTCGGAGCCTGGAGCCTGCTTCGGATTCTGTGTCCCTGTCTCTCTCTGCTCCTCCCCCGCTCCCACTCTGTCTGTCTGTCTGTCTCTCTCTAAAACATACATAAACATTTAAAAAAATAAAAAAGATGTCTTTAGAAAAACATCAGAGAAGTTGGTAGCAGTTTGGGTAAAAACAAACTGCACGTGCTTCACCATCTCACCAGGACCCCACTTGGTCCCCGACCTCGTATGAAGACTGAACCCCCCACAGGGATCTACGGCCTGAACGTTTTCACTTACGTTTCTCTTGCTCGAGCCCTGAAGCGAATGTGGGGTCCTCTGTCCTAGGTGTCCCGGATTCCACAAATCTGTTCAGAGAGAGTTGCCCTGGGTTTTGTCCAGCTGGCAGCCGGCGAGGCAGCTTCCGTTGTGGAGTTTACCTCCTCTGACAAGGTGACCGAAATGGTGTTCTTAAAGTCTTGAAGCAACCTCTTGTCACGGGAAACAGAAGGAGACCCCCTGGTCCTCCTGAGCCCTCTTTCTCCTCCAGGAATCTCCATCTTGCTGTGTCCCCTAAGAAAAGCTGGCACCTCCTGAAGACTTGGGACACTCCAGACACCCTTCTGAGTGCCTTACACGCCTTATTTTCTTTAAGCCACATAACAACGCAACACCCTATGAGGTTCTACTATCATCATGCTCGCTTTTAGACGAAGGGTCTGAGGCACAGAGAGTTCAGTACCTTTCCCGGGGCCACGGGGCTAGCAAGAGCTCGAGGCGGCCTTTGTCATCAAAGACTGCGCTCCCTCCCTCCCCAGGTCCATGGCTTGGCCGTCCTCCTTGGGGGGACCCAGGTCCGCCCTCCCACCACTCCTCACCCCAGCCGCTCTCCACTGGGCTGTCCACCTCCTCAAACATGGCTGCCTGACTCTCCTGATCACCAGTGCCCTGGTTCAACCTCTGGCCAGTGTCACTGAGTCTCCAGTTTGACCTCTTCTCCAAAAATCTCAGGCTCGTGTAAGAGGTTTTGACTTCCTTAGCACACGTGTGAGGCTGAGCTCTCTTCATGTATCCGGCACCCCTTATCTCTCCCCACCCCCTCCCTACACCCTGTACTTCATACTGAATTATTTTCTACCGCCTCCAAGACATCAAGGACCCTGTGCCCTCCAAGCCTTGGCCTCGGTCCTCTCTATCTTGAGCACCTTCTCCAGCTTCCCGACCACGCCACCCTCCTCCTCGTTGTGCCAAATACCCTTCATCTTTTAAGACTTAGTTCCCAGACCCCTCTGGGAAGCACTCCGCCTCCACAGTCCCCAGCACACTGAAGGGTAACTGCCTGTCTGTCTCTCCGACTGCCAGCCCTGAGACCAAGGCCACAGCCCGATCACCTCCGTGTTCCTAGTGCTGGAGGAAGCCTGGGCACATGGGGTCCAGCTGCTCAGTAACTGCTGTCCGAATAAGTCGTGAAAATGGAAGCCACAGGAGGACCAGATGACCCCTCAAAATGTGCCTTTGTCCTGTGTCTGGAGGATAAAGGAAGAACTCACTGGCATCCAATATGGAGGTGCCCACCGCGTCTACGGACTGCTTGCCCGAGTTCTAGACCCAGTAACTTTAGATATAGCTCCCCACTGAAACTCTGGCTGTATAAGAGCTGGTTATTTGTCTTGTTTGCAGCCATATTTCCAGGTAAGGAACTTGGTACTCAATATATGCTTGTTTCATAAAGCAAATGTATCAAAGATCTCTAACCCTTACAACAACTCTACAAGGTCAATATCATTCTCCCCATCGGATGGTCAAAACACCCTGAATTTCAAAGATCTGAGTAATGCATCCAAGGCCGTAAGAGAGTTGGTGGCAATGTTGGGATTCCTCTCCTGGCTTCCACATTTTAGGCTTTTTCTACTATCCTGAGTTGTCTCTCAAAACCTTCTTAGCCGCTAGACTCAGTCACTCAAATTAAAGGGAGATGAATAAAATCATAGAAAATACAAAGCGAGTGGGGCAGAATTTTCCTGCTTAAAATTAGAAAACTCAAGGGCGCCTGGGTGGCTCAGTCGGTTAAGCCTCCGACTTCGGCTCGGGTCATGATCTCACGGCTCGCGGGTTCAAGTCCCGCGTCGGGCTCTGTGCTGATGGCTCAGAGCCTGGAGCCTGCTTGGGCTCCTGTGTCTCCTCTCTGTGCCCCTCCTCTGCTCGTGTTCTGTCCCTGTCTCTCAAAACGAAATAAACATTAAAAATTTGTTTTAAAAAATTAGAAAACCCAGCACTTTATAAAACTAGATTTGTAGCAGCCAAAACATGGAGTCATATAAATTCCAAAGAAAAGTTGCCGGTGGGCTTAGCACTTGGGAAAGAGTACACTTTGGGAGCACAGACACATGAGAGATGTCTGGCCCGGCTGGACCAGGTCCATGGGGGACCCGCCCCGTGTGTGAAGAGCAGGACAGAAAAAGACTGCTCTCTCCCCCGCACACCATGTCTTGAACGACTGACCGTGTCTTGAACGACTGAACTGCCTCTTGCAACTGTCTTGGCCGTGTCTTGGCCAGCATCAGAAAGCACGAGAATTACGGCACTTTGTGTCCCGTGGTCTAATGAAGCTTAGAGGTTGTTGAAAGTTTTTTCTGTTATATTGTGTCACTTTAGGATAGGGCAACTCCCAAAAAGATTTCCTGTATGATGAAATACATCTTTTTCTCTCCTCTATACTTGAAAAAGTTGCAATTTCTTAGCAAAAATTACTCAACCAGTGCTTACCATAACCCCTGAAGACAATACGTATTTTTAGTTTTGTCTTAGCAGCAAGGAAATGCACTCACCGATGGAGAATGATTTCACGAAGGCCATCCAGTGAGTCAGGCACAAGACCGAGCTGGACGGATTAGGTATCTGGGTCTCTGTTATTAAACTCCAAGGTCCTACAAAACAATCTGAGACAAAGAAAAGCACTCTTATGATAGCTTCTGCAAATAATTTTACTGCCAAGTTTTGTTGAATGTTGATGTCTGTTAACCAGCCATAGGACTGTGGCACTCTTCCCAGGGGGAAAGCTCTACTCATTCTCTTGTAAGGATGTCATAATAGGCATAAAGCACTAAGCACCACACGCAGGATATGGTAGCTGGTCAATAAAAAATGTCGATCTTCCGCTGCCCTGCCCACCAGTCTCGCTGCTGTGAAATCTCCTCAAGGAGACCCGACTCACCTGTATTACGTTTCCTCCCAGTCTTTCTTCATTATCGACCTGACATTTTTCTTAGCTCAGCTTTTGTGGAGAAATGGAATGCCCCATCCATCTGGGCTGGTGCTGTATCCGTATCCGGTGCTCTGGCTTGTGTAGACACCCGAGTTTTTCTCCTTCCTCTCTATAGGTGTAGGAATCTAGCTCTGCCTATGCGTTCAGGAAAAAAAAAACAAAAAAACAAAAAACAAAAAACTACCTCCTTTTATCACCGGAGTGATGTGGAAAGTCCCGTGATTTGAGGGGGCCAAACTTCTCAAGCTCTGCCAGAACCTTGCTGGAAAGGTTGCCCAGGATTAAATATGTCACAGATGGCCTTGCAGTGGCTCTGAGCCTTTTCATTTCTTTTTTTAAAGCCTGTTTTAATGGCATGCACATCTCTGGAGGCCTGAGCCTCACAAGCAATGCGGTGTCACTGGCAACACGTTAAGACATTTCCATTTCGGTCAGAAAGCTCTTTCTCAAGTTATTCTATGGCTCATTTCCCCTTTTATTTATTAATGAAATAAATAATATTATTCATTAAGTATTTACTATTGACGTGTTATAGTAGCTTCAGATGTACAACATAGTGAGTTGACAATTCTATACATTATTGCTCCGTGTTCATCGTGATAAAGTAGCGACCATCGGTCACCAGACATCATTATGACAACTATATTCCCCGGGCTGTACTTTTCATGTCCGTGACTTACTTAATTACTGGAAGTCTGTATCTCTTAATTCCCTTTACCTATGTTGCCCATCCCTTCACCCACCTCCCTTCTGGTGACCTATGGCCCATTTCTTTAAAATGTAGTTCTTTTGGGGCACCTGGGCGGCTTAGTCAGTTAAGCTTCGGACTTCGGCTCAGGTCATGATCTCCTGCTTCATCGGTTTGAGCCCCATGCCGGGCTCTGCGCTGACACCTTGGAGCCTGGAGCCTGCTTCGGATTCCGTGTCTCCCTACCTTGCTGCCCTCCCCGCCCCCTTACACTCTGTCTCTCTCTCTCTTAAAAATAAATAAACATTACAAGAATTTTTTAACAAACAAATGTTTTTAAATAAAATAAAATGTAGTTCTTTTATTTTATGCTGTGTTATTTAGAAATAGGAATGTATCTGTGCTTCATTTTCAAGTTCAGCAGTTATGGTGCTTGTAAAAGAAGATTTACGTAATCGCTAAAAGAAGAAACTCTAGTTACTCAGTGCAGAATCCCTGCATTTTAATATACCCTTATTATGATATTTTTCTCCTTTCAGTTCGTCAGATAAGGGGTGATTAGATTCTGACTTCTGAACAGGAGAGTGAAGAAAGTCTACGGTACTTTAAGAAATGGACATACGTCTTACTTCTAAAAACCAAACTCTAGTGTTTGAAAAAGAAATCGATTGTGAGTTCCCTGCTTAATTTTATTTTATATTTATTTATTTATTTATTTTTAAGTTTTTATTTATTTTTGGGACAGAGAGAGACAGAGCATGAACGGGGGAGGGGCAGAGAGAGAGGGAGACACAGAATCGGAAACAGGCTCCAGGCTCTGAGCCATCGGCCCAGAGCCCTACGCGGGGCTCGAACTCACGGACTGCAAGATCGTGACCTGGCTAAAGTCGGACGCTTAACCGACTGCGCCACCCAGGCGCCCCTCCCTGCTTAATTTTAATATAGTTTCATAAACAGCTATGAAGTATGGTAATTACTTTTAGAGCCAAACAGAATTAGGAGTTTACATGACAGGCCCAATGTTCGAGAATATTCTCCTAAAACAGATCCACGTGTGCCACTCACATTACCAGCGGAGGCTTCCTGAACAGGCGAGCCAGCCAGGCCCCGGTCTAAGCGCTCCCAGGGGCCAACGCCTGGCAACCTCCCAGCCAGCTTCCGGTGGGCACCAAGCACTGAACTGCTCCCCCGCTGGGTTGGCAACACCGGGCTCCAGACGCAGGGGTGCGGCAGCCAGCCAGGTGGGACCCAGCACCTAGCCTGGCTCCGGACCACAGCCCTTCCCCCAACAGTCCCTGGCTTTGCTCGGGCTTGTGCAAACCCTAGCTGCCCAAGAGGGATGGGAAGGGCAGGAAGCTCCTTGCCCACGGCTCACCTTGACCACGCTGGGTCCTCATTCTCCTGCCTCTTGGACGCGAGTGTTCAGTGTCAGCCTTCTTCACTGACCTCACCTCTGCTCACTCCTCAAACGTTCCTTGTTCCTGAGAGTGCGGTCCTGGGCCAGCTCCCCACGCGGTGGCCTTTCTCTGAGCGATCTCATTCCCCACCAGAGTTTCCCTTCCTGCGCATAGCTCATGCATCACCGGTTTTGTTTGCTCTCTCAGAGCCCTCCTAGTGGCTCTTGACCATCTGTCCTAGAGCCAGACACACTACAGACACAGCAAACCCAACACATCCAAACCAGAACCTACATCCCCCCTGCCAGACCTGCTTCTTCCCAGGTTGGGGGATAGCACCTCACCCACCCCTCGGAAGGACAGCTGGGGCCAGGGGCCTTGCATTGCCCCTGCGGCTGCCCCGCGAGGGCCAAGCGTTCAGCTTTGCCCAACAGGCCATCAGGAATGATCGCCTGAGGACTACCCGATTTTTGACACACTTCCTTTCTGCTGCATGCGCCTCCCGATCTTCCCTCCTCGTCACTGCAGGATACTCTTCCTAAGAGTCCTCTTGATCACCTTCTGTCTGCTTAATGCATTTCAAGGACCTCGGATAGCCTTAGATGAAGTCCAGCTGCTGGTTCCAGTAGATAATTTCCATGATCATCCTTCTCCTGGCCTTAGATGTTTCCACTTAGCCACATCCTGTCCTCACCTCCCATCCTCCTGGACAATCTGCATTCCCTCAACTTGCTCTGCTCCCTCTTCCCTCGGAGACTCTCGCATGCTGTTCCCTTGGCCCAGAACATGTTTCTCCACTCCAGTTGGGCATGTCGTCTTCCAGCAGAGTTTCTGTAACCCCCACTTCCCAAACTCAAGCCTGGGTGAGGTGCCTTTCTGGAACCCATCACTCTGGGCTTACCTAGGTCATAACTACGATCACACTGCATGTAATCGCCTGGGTTGTCATTCTCCTCCATTCGACTATGGTGAAAATTGGATCTGATGCCCAATCTGCTCGGTTCCTATTTTTGTCCTCACCTCCCGTACCTGCCTCTCACCAGAGCACTTGCCCATTTCCTGGAAGCTGGGTAAGTCTGGGTCAATTTCATTGCTCTCGTATCCGAGAAAACAAGAGCTACGCCTACCCATCCCAAGGCAGCTACAAAGTGAACAGTAGAGTAGGTGCCGATAAAACCGTGTACACGCAGCTCACGGCTGTTTCCACCGGCTTGACTTTAGCTTCCTGCACAGGAACGAAACGAAGTGAGTTCATTTGTTTACTGCGTACTCTCAAATAGCATAAGGTGGCGATAAAAAGAATCTGATTTTAGCATTTAAAAAAATCTGACAAATAGAAAGGAGGGAACAAAAATCATCCATAATTCTAATTAATTTTTTTAAATGTTTTGTGATCAGGCCACAAAGAGTTTTCTAATAATATTCAAATTGTGGCTTTTCAAAGTTTCGTTGCGTTTGTGAGAATAGTTATGAGGAGTCTGTTCAATATTTTAGCCTGTTCATCTGACTTGATATCTTTTCTGTTGACTCATGATCCAAAGTTAAAGGAAAGGTAGATTTGGGGGACTTCCCTTGGGTTTGTGGATAGCTTCTTATATGACAAGAGAAAGGGGGCACCTGGGTGGCTCAGTTGGTTGAGCATCTGACTCTTGATCTCAGCTCCGGGTAGGATCTCATGATTCGTGGGTTCCAGCCACACTCGGGATTCTCGCTGACAATGCGGAGCCTGCTCGGGATTCTCTCCCCCTCTCTGCCCCTATCCCACTCACTTTCTATCTCTCTCTCAAAATAAATAAACTTAAAAAAAATGTTTTATATTAAATAAATAAACAAACAAACCAACAAGAGGAAAGATGCTCACTTTTTGGATGTAAGGACACCATCAGAGAGTAACTTACTTGCAGACATTTGGGGAATTAACAAAGGGAAACTTTGGACTTCGCCCACTGTTGGCTTCCATGTTTTAAGATTTTCTTGCAACCTAGACTAAAAGAATGTATAGTAAATCCCCACAACTCAGAGAATGGCGTTCAAATAAAGGTCACACATACTAGGGATACGGGAAGTATGTTTTTATCTATTGTTACTTACTCTAGCTTCAAAAAGAAAAAAAAACTTGGCTTGTTTCTTTGTAAATATTCATGTATATTTTATACCTTTTATCTTATTAAACTATGTGGGTTTTTGTTTCTAGATCAGGAAGTGTAAAAGTGAAAGATTTGTAAGTAATTTCTTTCAGATAAAAAAAGAGAATGAAGGGGCTCCTGGGTGGCTCAGTCCGTTGAGTGGCCGACTTAGGCTCAGGTCATGATCTCGCAGTTTGTGAGTTTGAGCCCCGCGTCAGGTTCTGTGCTGACAGCTCGGAGCCTGGAGCCTGCTTCAGATTCTGTGTCCCCCTCTCTCTCTACTCCACCCCTGCTTGGGCTCTGTCTCTCTCTGTCTTTAAAAAATGAATAAACATTAAAAAAAATTATAAAAAAATAAAATAAAAGAGAATGAAGTATGCATACTAAGTCTTATGATGACAGTGTAATGATGCTTCTGTGTAATTAAGAGCTGCTTAAATACCTCATATGAGTGGAATCATACAGCGTATGTCCTTCTGTGACTGGCTTATTTTGCTTAGCAGAACATTCTTGAGGTTCATTCATGTTTCAGCATGACAGAATTTTTTTCCTTTTAAAGGCAGCATAATATTCCATTGTATGGCTATGCCACATTTTGGCGGGAAGTCACCAATGAGCAATTAGAAAAGGCTTCCTGAAGGAGATGCTGTCTAAACAGAGTCACAAAAGTGGGAGTTAGCAGAATAAGGGCAAACCCAAGGCACTTTTCCAGACAACCTGGGTGTGAAAGTATGAACGTTTTCTAAGCCAACAGTTTCCAAGCTTTTTCTTGGCAGGTAGGCTAAAGCCTCATGTCCAAAACAGACCAGATATGCAGTTTCTCCTACTGGGGAGACGAGAGGCAGAAACCTTGGTCTTCTCTCTTCTGTCTCACTCTTGTCATCGACCATGGACATGTTCGCCCTCATGATCACACAAGGGTAGCAGGTACCAAAAAAGAAGGGCCGCAGGGCCTCTGTGGTTTTGGCAATATCGTGTTTCTCTGTCAGCTCACCGGTTATGCAAGGGTTTCAATTTGATAAAATTCACCAAAGACATTATGCTAAATGAAATAAGCCAGGCACAGAAAGACATATGTGGTAGGGGTCCACTCAGATGACTTACACCTACAGGAGTCAAATTCAGAGAGACGGAAGGTAGCCCGGTGGCCGTCCAGGCCTAGGGGGAGGGGAAATGGGAAGCCAGTGTCGAATGGGTGTGGCGTTTCATTTTGGGAAGTTGAAAAACTTCTGGAGGCGGAGAGTGGTGGTGGTTCCCCAACAATGCGTAGACCGAAGTGCACACCCAAAGATGGCTACGGTGGTAAATTTTGTGCCATGTATATTTTTACCACAATTTGATTGAGAGAGAAAAATGGGTCAAGCTAGATATTTACGATTTGTACACTTGGCTACATAGAAAAAAAAATTTTTTGTATGCCTCATCAAATCATAGCTTTCATTGTTACTCTCTGGAAACTTTTGAAGCATGGTGTTTTTCCACTAGTTGGACCAGCAAATATTCCCATTTCATGAAGGGCCAAAGGATAGTTCCTGCTTTTTCATATCCCCTCCCAAATCAAAAAACCTGAGATATGACGACCTTGGTGACTCCCTTACTGCTATTTCCTGAACCTTGTCGGTGGCTACTTATGCTTCTATTTACATTTCCCCTCTTCCAAAATGGTCTGTGTTGGCAGGCATGCCCTCCAGTAATAAGGAGACTCAGTGCTCACCCGGGTTTCCTCCCGGTGAGGGGACCCTGGGGTGAGACTGTCATCTAATGATATCCAGGGCCAAGCTTTCAAAGATTCCGTGATTATCAGGAAACCTTCTTCAGCTGAGTGATTTTTTTTCTTAACTTCCTTGTCAGCAGAAATAATCCTCCTAAAATAAATTGTTCACCTTGGGCATGGAAATCAAGGGGAAAATGTTAGAAGATATTTATTTAAGATACTACTGGCGATTTATCATTATAATTTACTTAAGAAAACATTCGTGAGCCACTTCTTGAAAAGAAAGATCACTTAGTCTTAAACAATGTAAGTTTTGATGATGGTTCATAATTGTGTAATAACTACCCTAGTCATAGAGAATTATTTATTTAGATAAAACTTAGATTTGTTACAATCGTGCTCTGAAATGGCACTAACCAGGTCGATTTTAATTTGGGGGAGGGGGGACTCTGTGTGTGTGTGTGTGTGTGTGTGTGTGTGTGTGTGTGTGTGTATGGTGTTCTGAATTCTCTTGGTTGATTTAAAAAAAAAAATGGGGAAAATTAATCCTAAATTGTTTGAAACCCTATTTACTTAAGTGTTGATTTGGCCATTTCTTTTTTTTTTAATGTTTATTTATTTTTGACAGAGAGAGAGAGAGAGAGAGAGAGAGAGAGAGACAGAGCATGAGTGGGGCAGGGGCAGAGAGAGGGAGACACAGAATCCGAAGCAGGCTCCAGGCTCCGAGCTGTCAGCACAGAGCCCGACGCAGGGCTTGAACTCCAGACCAGGTGATCATGACCTGAGCCGAAGTTGGACGCTTAACCGACTGAGCCACCCAGGCGCCCCTTGACTTGGCCATTTCTTAATTGTATAAGTCAAAAAATAGCCAGGAAGTTAAAAATCCAGACTCTGTAGTGTGAATCCAGTAAAATAATATTTTTGTGGTTTTTATCTCAGACTTTTTATGATATTTTAAAAATTTTGCCATGCTGGTATAGTAGCATATGTGCTTTCTGATTTTTTAATATTAAGATACATCCAGAGACTGTTTCTGCATCAATAGGTATGTCCTGAAACAGTAAAAACTATTCAGATTTACAAACCACCTACTAAAGCTACATTTTTGTATGGTATGTAAAATTACTCTTTTTTTTTTTTTTTTTTTAATTTTTTTTCAACATTTATTTATTTTTGGGACAGAGAGAGACAGAGCATGAATGGGGGAGGGGCAGAGAGAGAGGGAGACACAGAATCGGAAACAGGCTCCAGGCTCTGAGCCATCAGCCCAGAGCCTGACGCGGGGCTCGAACTCACGGACCGCGAGATCGTGACCTGGCTGAAGTCGGACGCTTAACCAACTGCGCCACCCAGGTGCCCCTAAAATTACTCTTTTTTTAAGTTGATGGCCATGCATGGAGAAGACCGACATTGATGGTCCATCTAACTGAATGTATCAAAATGATCTCTAAAAAGTTGAAAGGTTTAGGGGCGCCTGGGGGGCTCAGTCAGCTAAGCATCTGACTCTTGATCTCAGCTCAGACCTCGATCTCAGGCTCACGAGTTCAAGCCCTGCATTGGGCTCTGCGCTGGGCATGAAGCCTACTTAAAAATAAATAAATAAAACCTAAAATTCTAAAAAAGAGAAAAGCTTAAAGGTGTAGCCAAACAACATTTTGTATACATTAAGAATGAATTTATTTTCCTCTGACCTTATTGTATGTATCACTATTAATAATACAAGTGTAGTCCTATCTAACAATTATTACGCATTTCCTGTTTTCCAGGCACCTTTCCCGCACTACATTATCTCACTGAATCTTCACATTAGCCCTGTTGAATAGTACTATTTTTTAAAATTTTTGTTATTAAAGTATAATTGCCATGGGATGGTTCTATTATTTTCCCTAATTTGAAGCACAGAGCTAACGTGTGACAAAGATAAAATGCTAGCTAGACGTCTTCTGAATTTCATAATAGCTGCGTAAGAGGCAGATAACACCAGGACAAGTTGAAGGGCCTGTGAAGGAAGACATCTTTGTCCCTGGTCAACTCTGAATCCCTTCCTGCGTGGTGTGACGGTTCCATGTCTGGCCAACAGCCCATCTGCACTCACTTGGATACAAAGCCTATGAAACCGCCGACCATCACTGGCTTGGGGACAGGGGTCAGAACCTCTCCTCTCCACGCCCTCCATCCCTCTTTTGAGCCTTTCGTGGGCAAGATTCCATCAACTACATAGAGAGCCCTGAGCTCTGCCCAGAGAGATAAAAAAGTCTGGCCAAAAAATCTGGTGCAAACTGGAGTCTACCCAATTTCCAGTGAAAAATAACTTTGAGGCTGAACTTTAATCTTTCACCACTTCAGTGAAGTAGAATTTAGACAGAACATCCCAGGATTTCCTGACTTTACCTTTTTTCTCTGAAGGAGAATGCTCCATGGTTCACTGCTAAAAGGATCAGCTGTCTTTAATGAAACTCTTGAATCGTCTTGGCTTTTGCAAATTTGCTGGAGGGAAACATCCAAAGGCTCTAAAGTTTCGTTTATTTTCAGAGCCTAAATTAATATCACTAGCTAAATCTGTGGAAGATTCTAACAAACAGCTAAAGCCGGGATAAGTGAGGTAATGTCTGCCTCTTAGGTTTTGGTAAGGAGTAAATGATATGATGAATATGTGTGAAAGGCTGGGCACAGTGTTACCATAACTGTGAGAGAACCTGTCTGTTAAAATACACTTTAAAGCAGCATTTTTGTAATTATGGGACCCAACATTTATGAAGCTTCTTCCATTAGGAGGTTCCTCGCTTTATTATTCATTTTTTGTTTGTTTGTTTTACCCTAGGTTCTACCTATGCATATTAAAACCACAGATCAACACTCACGCAAGAAACTCAGCTGAAAACACGACTGAAATTTTAGAGCCCTCACAATGCAAACTGAGACTTCTACTTAGGTCTCCTTTTGAATCAAACTCTAGTAAAGAAAAAAGAAACCTTTATTTGCCCCTAAAATTGTCTTATTTGCATAAATATTATGTGACACTGACTTATGCTTAAAAACAACTTATTATATAGTTGGGTTGCCGAAGGAATTGGAATTATTAGCTACAAGACTAAGCAAAGGCTGGGAACCAAAAGTGGGAATGGAATCTATTTTGCTCTTACAAGGGCTTCCAGGGGCTAAAGAAGCTGCAAACGGCTTGTCCTAATAAGCGCTAGAACTTTACGCTCAACAATAGCAAAAGTTCATATTGCAGATTTAAGAAACGCTCGACGCTACGTCTAGTCTAGTCTCCGTAGTCAGTGGTGTTATACGGCCGACTAAGGCTATGCGGAGGGGCCCTACAAACATTCTGCACACGTATTCATGTTGTTCCACTTCTACCGGGGTCTCCACGGCTGTCGATCCACAGGGACATTATTGCCACAATTTCTTAACTCTGTGTTACAAATAACGAAACAGCACCAGCAGCTTTTCTGGCCCTCGCAGGCCACCATAGTGCGACAATCAGTAAAGACCACGTTTTAAGACAGTGACAACATTCGATTTCATACTCATCTAAATACTTACAATTTAAATGTCGAACAATACCAAGTATTATCGAATGGAGACCTCTAATACACTGTTTATGAGAAGGAAAAGCATGTGACAATATCTAATAAACCCTACAGCACGCATTCAGACCCCAGGTTTTCCACTCCTAGGTATTTACCCAATAGACACTCAAAAACATACCTCAGGAGGGGCGCCTGGGTGGCTCAGTTGGTTAAGCGTCTGACTCTCGATATCGGCTCGCGTCCTGATCGCACGGTTCATGGGTTGGAGCCCCGCATCGAGAGCTCTGCGCTGACAGTGCAGAGCCTGCTTGGGATTCTCTCTCTCTCTCTCTCTCTCTCTTGCTCTCTCTCAAAATAAATAAATAAACATTTAAAATAAAATAAGCTGTGTAAAGAGTTCTTATACTGCAAAAATCAAAAGATAAGTCATTCCATTTTAAAAATGGACAAAGGAGCTGAATAAATAGTTCTTGAAAAACAGATATACAAATAGCCAGTAAGCGGAGGAAAAGATGTCACAGCTCAATGTCACCGTGATTAGTCATTAGGGAAATGCAAATCAAAACCAGTTCACACCACCCATTAGGATGGCCAAAATAAAGAAATCAGCCAGTAACAAGTGTTGACAAGGATATGGAGAGGTTGAAACCCTCATACACTGCAGGTGGAAATGTAAAGTGATGCGGCTTGTCTGGGAAAGTCTAGCAGCTCCTTAAAAGACTGAGCATAGAGCTAATGTACGACCCAGCAAGTCTGCTCTAGACACTTACCGCCAAACTCAAACGTGTTCACACAAACACTGGTACAGAAATGTTCATTGGCAGCATTATTCATAATAGCCAAAAAGTGGAGGAAAAAACAGATATCCATCGATAGATGACTAAAATAAAAAGCGATGCCTCCATACGGCGAAATGGTAGACCGTAAAAAGGCATAAAGCACCAACACCTGAACAACATGGGTGAATCGGAAAGATGTTATGTTGCATAAAAGACGTCAGACACACAAGGTCCCAGATATAATGCCGTTTATGTGAAACGAACAGGCAAGTCCGTACAGACGAGAAGCAGATGGGTGGTTGCTGAGGTCTGGGAGGTGGGGGGTGCTGGGGAGAAGGGGGAGTGGCTGGTAATTGGTGCAGGGTTTTTCGGAGGTGGGTAACGAAAATGTTCTAAAGTCAATTGTGGTGCGGTTCTGTGAAGACATTAAAAAACGATTAAACTGTGTGCTTGAAATAGATGATTTATACAGGATGTGGACTATACCTCAAGAAAACTTATCAGAAAGGTTGCATGCATTGTAATACCATGCATATTCAAATTTTAAAGCACACAAAGCAGTATTACATATCGTGCCTACAAACACACGTTTGGAAACAGGGAGGCAAGAGCATTCAAAACGCTGAAAAACCCGTACTGACTCATCAAGGACAGACAGCAGCCTTCACACAGCAGTGAGTGCTTGAATAACATCTGAGCTGCAGGCAGAGAAGGAAAAGACCAAAGTTCAGAAGGCAATCACCTCTGTGCAGAGAGAAAGGGGAAGGAGGCCGGACAGTGGTCCTCACTCTTTCTTTTAAATTTTTTTTTTAACGTTTATTTATTTTTGAGAGAGAGACAGAGCATGAACGGGGGAGGGTCAGAGAGAGAGGGAGACACAGAATCTGAAACAGGCTCCAGGCTCTGAGCTGTCAGCACAGAGCCCGACGCGGGACTCGAACTCACAAACCGTGAGATCATGACCTGAGCCGAAGTCGGCCGCCTAACCGACTGAGCCACCCAGGCGCCCCCTCACTCTTTCTTTAAAAGAAAATTCTGATGTCACTATCACAAAATGTGCAGGTTGGTGAGCACGTGAACACTTATTATGTGATTCCCTACGTTTTCCTATATGCTTGAAACATTTCATAGTTAAAAAAGTCTACGCCTCGGGGCACCCGGGTGGCTGAGTCGGGTAAGCGTCCGACTTCTGCTCAAGGCATGATCTCACAATCTGTGAGTTCGAGTCCCGTGTTGGGCTCTATACTGACAGCTCAGAGCCTGAAGCCTGCTTCGGATTCTGTCTCCTTCTCTCTCTCTGCCCCTCCCCTGCTCATGCTCTGTCTCTCTCCCTCTCTCAAAAACAAATAAATGTAATATTTGGAAAAAAAAAATTCTACGTCTCTAGGCTCATCTCCTTAAAAGCCATGATGAATGCCTCCCACCAGGGTTGTCTGTTGCTGGTTGTTAAACATTCGCCAGCACTCTCCTGCATCCTGGCCAGGAAAGCCTGCCCGTTTCCACGAAAGCAAGGGCCAGAGAGAAGCATCGTCATTCGTAAATGAAGCAAAGCTATCTGACACACGATTTGAAGCTGTCGATGCCCACGTCCACCGCAACTGGGTTTCGCTGTGTTAGCGGGGATTCCCATGAAGCACAGAGCAGAGGGCTCAGCTCCCCGCGAAGCCAGCCTGGGCCAACCACACTCCTTACACAGCACACCCCGTAGCAGAAGTCCACGACCTGCCAAAAACTTCCTGACCTGGAAGCAGAAGGTTTAAGAGCATTTCTGGTAACTGTTGAATTAAACCCCTGATTTCTGGGAGCAGGTTGCTAAAAGTTTTCAGCCTTCTGGCATAGGCACGTCATTTGAGAGCCTTGGTCACCTATTCAATAACCTAACTGCAATATTCCTAAGCCAAGAAAGCCAAACAAATAAAAACAATTTTTTAAAAACAAGTTTTTCTCATCCTGTTTGACACATTGGTAGTACCAGGGTTTTAATGGCTTTTAAAATTTTTATAATTTAATCCAAGGGCTGTGTTTGAGAGTTCCATCACCATTTTGAGCAAACGCAGTTGAAATACACGGAAAGTAATTACTAGATTTTTAAAAAAAAATTTTTTTAACGTTTATTTATTTTTGAGACAGAGAGAGACAGAGCATGAACGGGGGAGGGTTAGAGAGAGGGAGACACAGAATCTGAAACGGGTTCCAGGCTCTGAGCTGTCAGCACAGAGCCCGACGCGGGGTTCGAACTCACGGACCGCGAGATCATGACCTGAGCCGAAGTCGGCCGCTCAACCGACTGAGCCACCCAGGCGCCCCAGTAATTACTAGATTTTAAAAGGAAGCTCTCCCCATCCCATTCACCCAGATTTGGCGTTTCTGTCCCGAAGCTTTCCTTGTACAAGAAGACCCCAGAGATTCGAGAGTGGGAAGCGGAATGACACGATGAACCACCACGAATAAACTGTGTTGTACGTGGTGTCAATATGGCCTTCGAGACTGTTCTACTCCTCTACGGCCCCTACCATAAGAAGCTCCAGGCGTTTGCCTACATCACATACATGTTTTGAGAGTTAATCCCTCTCCCCGTGTGACTCACGATTGTGCAAGTCCTTCCAGAGGGGATAAAAATACAATGGATTACAGCATCGCAGCGTCTGCAATTCCCAAGGAAGAAGTGGCTTTAGACATTTATACACCGAGCTTGGCGACCGAGTGCCAGCGAGTGTGTCCGAAAGCTGTTGGAAATCGGACAGTTTGTGCTGCAAAGACAGGAAGCACTGCGAGTTTCTGCAGCCGTGGTTGGCTTGAGATAATGCCATTGTATAAGCCGGCACAGCGACCGCTCCCACCGCTGAGAGCCCGGGCCTGGCGTCTGGCTCCTTGGCCGCAGGCCAGGCTGAGGTCCTGCCGTCTGAAGGCAGGGTGTGTGTCCCCTCCCAGGCGGTCCACACACACAGTGCCGGCCACACCTCACCTTCCAGAGGAAATCTGGCCAGAAAGCCAGACTTCATGACTTCTCCTTTATGAGCCTTACCCACCCCCAGTCCTTGCAGGGGAGGGGGACGGGGGGGATTGTTTTCCACTTGGGTGCAGGGATGGCATTCGCTCTGTGCTCAGATGGGGATTTAAAGTCCCAGGCAGTAAACGAGCTGATGACAGGGTTATTGGAAAGATACTGTATCTTGCTATGCTTAGCCACCTCGGGGCTCGTACTTCAGAGAGGCCCTCGGCCCTCATCACTTCTACAAACTGCCCTTCCCATAGAGTTTTTCCAGCAGGCAGGAGTACTTACCAAGGACTATTTTAGACGTATTTAGCAGCAATATTGTTTGATTTTAACTGGACATTGTTCTGAACACACAAAAGAGTTCAAGGATGTGGCCATTGGGTTTTGTTCTCCCCCCCCCCCCACCCTCCTTCCCGCCTCCCCAAACTGTCAGGTTTCTCTGGGAAAATGGGATGAAAATGTTTGGGGACATTTCCACAATAAAACACTCTAAAATATTTTTTTTTAAGATTTCCTTTCTAGTCATGTCAAGATTATAACTCAAATCTGCAAGAGTCAGGAAATTCCAAATTTATGTTGACACTTTCCCCTTAAAACCCTCACCAGATGATAAACAGTGTAAAAAGTTCTGTCCCAATTCAAATGTTCCAAATATGACACGGGTCGCTAGGTTCTTGTCGTGAAAAGGTGCTTCGGGGTGAGAAAGAATAGGGCCTTTGAAGAAGCAAATAGAATCTTTCAGGCAAATAACTTTTCTAAATGATTTCTTAATATAGAAGGTGAAGTAATCGTTTCAGATGGGTCACCTCCTCGATTGCATTTTTGCAGACGGAACAGAATCGAATTCCGTGATGGAAACCAATGAGACGGTGGTGGAATTTACCCGTGAAATCAGCGGTCCTCAAGGTAGGAATTAGTACTTGGCATGGACCAGGGGGCTCTTCTGGACCACCCGGGTCAGCTCACTTTCAAAGGTCCCACAGGCCCCGAGAAAAAGCTCCCAGACAGTGGCCATGCCTCTCAGAGAGACAGGCTCAGCTCTGCTCCCAGCGCTGCCGGCCACCAGCTAGGGGTGAGAATAAATTATCGGGCATGTCTCAGATCCCGGCTCATCATCTGTAAAATGCAGGAAGATCACAGCATCTACCGCACGGGTTGTTGGAGATTAGATGAGGTAAGACATGTTAGCATAAGAAAGCGCTTCTAGAAACTTTCCTACTGATGCTGAAAATAATGGCCAGTTAGATAACAGTATTCATGGCGCGAAGGAAAATAACGCATCATCGGCAGGAGCGTCAGAAAAGCGTGTTTGGATTCGGGGGTGAGAGAGGAACAGAAAGACCTTGGCGAAAAGAATGCCTCCCCCTCCCCCCCCCCCCCCCCCCCCCCGGCCTTCCCAGCCCCTGGCCCTTCTCACCACCTGCCCCCTGGGGCTGCTTTGGCCCTGCTTTGGCTCACCTAGTGTGTTTGCTCTTAGATTTGTTTCCAGCCCACATCTGTAGTTCTCTGGGTTTTCAGGGGCAGTAAAGATTCTGGGGAGAAATGAGCATAGGATTTAGAGTCACAACAATAATGGATACCTGGCCGTGTCATTTACTGGCTGTGGGGACTTTGGTGGATCGCTGACCCTTTCTGGCTGAGATAGCCTCTCTTATCCGGAGGGGATCAGAGTACCACCCTTTCGTGATTATTGTGAAGATTACACATCAAGGGCTGCCTTCATGCATGCTTCAACAAATGTCGTATGTATTCCTGATTTTTGATCTCCCATCTTTTCAGGCTCTGGGCTCTACCCGGATCCTACACTCTTACCGGAAGGTATGTTTCCACGTGCAAGAACAATCTAATAATTCACTTTATCTAGATGTTTGATTCTGTCCATGGGACCCTGCCATTCCCGTATTTTAGTTTGGGTCGGGAAAGCAACCCATGTCCCCAAGACCCAGGAACGTTAGTTAGCAAAAGGAAGCAAATCTGTCATTTAGTCTGCCCCCTCCCTCCGCAAGCACCTTTCTTCCCTTTCTCTCTGCCTTCCTCATCTCCCCTCTCCCTTTTTCCCCTTCTTTTCTCTTTCTTAGACCTTGATATTGATCAATCAGGAAATTCACAGAATCTACAAATCTGTAACTGAGGCCAAGATTATTTTCAAGTCTGATGATACAGATGACAACTATTTCAACACCGATCTGAGTCCCAAAGAGTCAAGCTCCCCCCCCTCTTTCTCCTACTGTTGCCACCACCGCAGCAAGGAGATGCCCAACCCCTGTGCCCCTTGGCGTCTGACCCCAGACTGACTTGACCACACTGCCGTCTGCCTCCATCATGCTGATATACTTGGATGTCGGCAGAGCTGGTAAATATTTGCCCATGCAGGAGACAGCAAGTGGCGGTTTCTGCACAGGAGAGGCGATGAGGCAACTCATCCCCTTGTGTCAATAGCGTGAAACCAACAATGGCAGTGTGCGATGATGGCACGCTACCTGTTAGGTTCAGACAAGGGAGCTACCAATGGCCGTGACCTCCAGACTCCACGGCTGCACCTTTGGAGTAGCCGGCACAGAGCAGGGTGCTTCCTGCCCTGGATGTCAGCTCTTCCCTGCGTTCTGCTGCCCTTCACCCCCTGGCTCGGCTGAACTTCAAGATCACTGCAGCGACATTTTAATTTTTCCCAAGAGGGTTTAGGAATCAAATGTGTCCACTCTTGATCTCTGGGCTGTGAGTTCAAGTCCTTCGATGGGTGTAGAGATTACGTAAAAAGAAAATCTTTAATAATGATAATAATAATACAATAAATGTGCCCATTACTTTGTCGTTATTCCGGCTGCTTGTTACCTCCGTCTTGGGACTCTCTGTGAGAAGAAAGGAGCCAGGGAAGAAGAGAACCTCAGATGAATAGGAGGAAGCAGAACTGGACCGCTGGCAGATGCTAGAAGCATACAACGCCCAGTTGAGCAAAGCGTCCCAGAATTACATGTCTGAGATGGGGGGCGGGGGCAGGAGCAGGGGAACTTAGCGACTCAAGAGAAGAGAAAAGAGGGACGAGCACAGCTTCCTCGATTAACTGTCCAGATTTCTGTTCCACCATCCATTTCCGTTTGGTAAACAGTGTCTCAAAGTATAGTTGGAATCGACAGAGTGAACTTTCAGCACATCTAAGAGAACCACTCACCTTTTCAGGCATATGAAGCTTTTTTCGGCTACCACAAGATTAGTTTACAGTCAATGACTTCTGATGAATTGGGGCAAAAGGTATACAAGAGTTCTTTGTACTGTACTTCGAAATGTCCCCTAAGTTTGACGTTATTTTGCAAGAGAAAAAGGTTGAAGAAAACAAAACCTACACTTCAAAGGAAGCACATCCACAGATTCTGAAAAACCACCAGCACAGCTAGATAGCTAGTCATAACACAGGTAAACAATCCGTTTGATACAGAAGTGACACCTTTATCCTCTGAACATGCATTCAACCAAAAAGTACCGGGCCCCAGTGGGAGCCGGCTGTTTTTCTGGTGCTGGGGCCGTGGCCATGCACAAGAGCGAAAGGGAGTGACAGACCCAATTCTACGAGACCCACCGTGTGATACACTCTGAGTTCAGATGGGGATGTGCGCAGTCCCAAGGGAGCAGAGGGGAGGCAAGGGGACTCTGCAGGAAGCTGGGCTCTCAGGAAGGCTTCTGGGAGGCCCACCGGAAGTCCTTTTGGTGAAAAAGAACGAGCTATGGAAAGATCCTGAGTGAGCACCCAGCCCGGGAGAACAGCACATTCAGTTACTGGACAGGGACCAGCTTAGGGACTAGAAGAACAGCCAGAAGTCTAGTTGATTAACTAATGCATTGATTAATTAATAAAAGAGACCTAAAGACTATATCTAGTTCAATCGCATCATTAAATAGACAGGTGCAAGGAGTCTGTATGTGGGGAGCGATCTTTCAAATGTCTTCGAAAACCTATTTCTCTATTGCTTGCTTCAACGTACCCAAGGATGTCTTCCTTGCCAGACTTCCAGTTGTTGGGTTGTGTAAGGAACCACCCAAATCTCATCTATAGTGAAGATCCGACAAGAATTAAACAAGCAAACGATAACTACTGTCTTGATTTAACCCAATCATACCAGGTTAATTCTGAAGGGCGTCTTTGGCTGTGACGTGGTTTTATGAAATGAACTTCAATTTCATCATATACTCATTGGGCAAGCTGAGTTCACTCGCCCAGGTGTTGTTAATTAGTGATCTAGAATTGCCAGACAGCTAGAAGGAGGCAACCTTCGGCAGAATTTAGGAGCAGTAGGGGACAAAGTGACCATATCTTGATTGACACTGTCTTCAAAGGTCTACTAATCCCAGTATCTATGTGAATTGCTTTATGACACAAGTTGAGTTTGATGTTGATGGAAAATACTCTAAAACAAACACCCCTTAGATTTCTTGCTTATCACCTCCAGATTAGCATTTGCCGATAGGCCCCTGAAAACCACCTTATTTCGTTCATGACAGAGTTAAATCAACGCCGGAGGGGTAGAGAGGAGGAAGCATTGCTCTGTGAGTCACTTGTCTGTGGACTTTCATTGATCTATGTTAGGCTAAGTTTGATTGTCACAATCTAAAATTGGGACCAGCGGAATCAGTCTTTCTGTATGGACTTTTGAAAAGCACGAGTTATGTTTTATTAATGATTGAAGAATGCAGGGAAGTTCGATATAGACACGAAATCTAGTTTGAGGGAAATTGAACACATGGGAACTGGTTTCTCAACACATCATTCCCCACTAGGGCTGTGTGAGGGCCATAGAGTGGATCACATCTGAGCCTTGACAAGAAGAGGTGCCTGGTATTTATAATAAGTTATACTCTCCTGGTTGTAGAAATAATGGCCAATTATATTTCCTGCACACAGGGGTTCTAACTGGGAAGTAGAACAATACAGCGAATGTTCCCCTGCTAAACCGGGTGCAGGTATGGCTACACACAGTCCCAACACACTTGCTTCCTGGCTTGCACATTAGAACAAGTGAGGACAAGAAGAGAAAACTCCTCCTGGAGTCAGTAAGTACGTTGGGCAGATTTGAGAGACAGCTTTGCAACTTCTGGAAGGGAAGAGAACTAAAAGCTACTGTTCTGAGTCCAGACGAGCCTGCTTCACTTTCTCCCTCCTCGTGGGAAAAGGGACAAGGAAGAGAACAGAGAAGGGGAGCAAGGAGAAAGGAAGAGAGGTGCTCTTGGCCCAAAGCATGTCCTTGGCCCAAATCACGGGGCATTCGCTCACCCACCACTTACCCGGATCGTGAAGAGTCACTTTTATCATTAAGCGAAGCTCTGCACATTTCTGCCTTCTTTGTGGCTTATTGGACATGTTGGCTAGTCATATATTCACAGTTCTAAAACCTAGAGAGAACTTAGGAAATATGCGTGAAAATAACCTCCCTTGCTGGATCAGTGAGAATATAAATGATGAAGGCATGACCACGGGCAAGGAGAGTAAGGGAGAATATTAGCGTAATTCAAATGAGAAGTACAAGCCTGCTTTAAGGCAGAAATCTAAAACTGGAAAAGAGAATATATATGAAATACGCACAAAGGATTACCAGAATTTCACGTCATGACGTCATTTTTAAAGGCCAGTCATTGAGCTAACTGTGAGGGTGATGGGTAAAGCCAAGGCCACTTTAGAAAACTTCTCCTCCCCAGACGATGCTTCAGAGTTGCCCTCCTGGATTTCGTCAGCCATTCTGTGAACATGGATAAGTAATGACTTTTTTCTTGCATTCCTTCTCTTAGCCTCATGTAACTCCCCGACCCTCTCTGCTCTGGGCTAACAATGAAGTCAATGGCATCACTACAACTTGAGGAAAGAAAAAGGAGTCCCTCGGGGTCTGCACGTTCTTTTTCCCAGGAGAAATTAATTTGGGTGTTCTTTAGTCAGTACCTAAAAACATTACGATTCCTATAACAGATGATGTCCCATCAGCATAGGCAACAAATGAAAGGCCCAGAAACATAAGCTTTTTACCCTAAAAAGGCAGAAACAAACAATCCATCTCTCCCAATCAGAAACTGGGAAAGATAAGAGTTCTGCTTCATCTACCTCCATGCATGGACCTGGGAGTAAAAGTTTTCCATCTTAAACTCCAAGGACAGGTGTAAACAGAGGCTCAGTTCTTCCTCAGAGGCTGATTACAAAGAACTAATCAGAAGCCTTTCATCTCTGACCCTTTACCTTTAGGTCTATTTTGGGGCATGGAGGTGACAGGGCTTGTGTCCTTTGCGCCCAAGGAAGTGACAGGCAGCTTGCTGATCAATATCCCCTTTGGGTAGTGTCTTCAGAACTTAGAAAAGGGGCCAGAAAATGAGGCAGAAATCAATATTCAGGTCTGGTGAGAAGGAGGCTAGGGTCACATTAATTTCATTTCTAAAAGACTAAAAACAGCGAACGCAGACTGATTCCCTTTGTATTCATTGGGAAATGGACGCACTCTCCAAAGAATCAAGGAACTTGGAGCCTTGAGTTTTAGTCAATTTCATATCCAACGTGAGATGTTGCTGAATCTCTGGGATTCGATGTTCTTTCTCCGTGCTGCTCATGGGGGAGGCAATCCTCGATTTTCCAAGCATCACTAGTTGGACAATAACTTGTAGCAGAAAAACATAAAAGGGAAGAATTTCTGGCAACAAACCTAAGGCTTTAGGAATGAGCAGTTCAATAGATAAATGGGAAGTTTGGGAGAATCAACAAAGCAATTAAGAGAATGGAGGGATTGATTTATGGGGAAGATCATTCCTTTGATGTTGACCTCAGCTAATCAATGCTTCTTTTTTTCCCTCTTGACAAGGATTAGGGGACAGGAGATGAGTAAAGAATTAAGATTAGTAATCTACAAATACCTGAAATAAATAATTTTATGAGGGGAGAGGAATTCCTTTCAAATTGGCCAACAGAATTGAAGAGATCTAAGAAATTAATTCAAAAGGTTTTGTTCCCCCACCCACACCCCCCACCAGGTCAGCTCCTTTTTATTACTTCGTATATTGAATATACACACTCACTGGCTCTTTGTTAGCTTAAAATAGAAAAAAAAATTACAGTTTAAATTCTTAATAGAAGGATGTTTGAAATATGAAAACAATTGCCTCTAAGAAACAATAAAAACTCACCCCATGCAAGATTTAAAATTCCAACACATACGTTGCATCAGAGAGAGAGATGAAATGAGAAAATTTGTCTCTTATTGCTTATGGGACATGTTTTTACAATTTTAAAATATATTTTCCCATTAGACTTAGAAATTTAATAAATTCACTTTCCAATTTGTCTAAGGATTAAGATCCGGGGGATCTGATTCTGACCACACAACACCTGCTTAGTTCCTGTTTGATTTAAGGACATTGTAAGACCTGAGCTGGATGCCGGCCCTCGGGGCTGCTTGTCTTCCCGCCGTCCCCTCACACTTCTCCAAGAGCTTCTCATAGGCAGAGACACTTTTCTTTAATGTTTTTTTTTTTTTTTTTAGTTTATTTACTTGTTTTGAGTGGGGGTGGGTAGAGAGAGAGGGAGGGAGAGACTCCCAAGCAGGCTCCACACCGCCATGCAGAGCCGGACACGGGGCTCCAACCCACGAACCGTGAGATCATGACCTGAGCCGAAACCAAGAGTCCGACGCTCAACCCACTGAGCCACCCAGGCGCCCCACTTTTATAAGTACACGTTGAATCATGTCACTGGCCCGTTTATCATGTCACCTGCCCTCTAAGTGGCTTCCCGTCACATTTGGATTAAAACCCGGACTTCCTCACATCTTCCAGAACCAAAAGGACCTGGAGGCATCTCCTTGAGCCCACCTCTCTGATTGCACTTCCATGGCACCTCTTCCACCGGGCTCTGGCTCGCTCCCCTCCCCCCTCCACACCAAGCCCAGTCCTGATCCTGGGACGTGACTGTTCCCTCTGCCCGCGTTGCTCATCCTATGAATCTGGGCAGAGCCGACACCTTCCCTTCCTTCAGCCGCTGCTCAGGGCATGTGTCTTCGGGGGGCCCACCCTCGACAGAAATACCTCAAACAGCACACACCGGTCCTGTAACACTTGGTGATTTTTCCAGAGTATTTATTGCTCTCTTGGATCGGATTATTTCTTCTTTGTCTTGTGCATTTTTAATTTGTCTTCTCCATTATTTAGTACCCTCCCTGAAAGGGTGACTGCCCTGTCTTTAGCAGGGACTCTGGCATTTGGGGCAGTAGCCAGCTCAGGGTAAGCACCTGATGTGTATTTCTTGGAAGGAAGGAGGGGGAGAAGGAAAGGAACAAAGGAAAGAAGGATGAAGGTAGGAAGGGAGGAGATGAGGGAGGAAAAGGAAGGCAGACAGAGAGGAAGAGGAATGCACTATGTCGTCACCACAGGGTTCTAGAAAGAAGCAGAAATGCATGAGTTACTGAAGAGAAGGGGCAACGTTTTTTTGTTACCAGTACACTCCTTGTGTCCAGCACATAGCTAAACATTCAGAGATATTTACAAGAGAGCAGTAACTTAACAAATGCGTCACTTATAGTCCAGTTGGGGTTAATCAAAAAAGTAATCTTGGGGCGCCTGGGTGGCGCAGTCGGTTAAGCGTCCGACTTCAGCCAGGTCACGATCTCGCGGTCCGTGAGTTCGAGCTCCGCGTCGGGCTCTGGGCTGATGGCTCGGAGCCTGGAGCCTGTTTCCGATTCTGTGTCTCCCTCTCTCTCTGCCCCTCCCCCGTTCATGCTCTGTCTCTCTCTGTCCCCCCCCAAAAAATAAATAAATAAACGTTGAAAAAAAAAAAAGGAATCTTGCAGTATTAACTCTACGGTGTGGTCCTGCTCTGAGTTCTTTGCAAATGTAGTGCTGTACTAATATTTGCAACAAGCCAACAAGAGGCACTGTGACTGTTAGCCCCACTTACAGTTGTGCAATTGAAAACACAACTCCCGGGGAAGTTATTTATCCCAGGGCATAAGCCAGTGACTGGCGGGGCTGGGGTCTGAGGACAGGCCACCCACCTCCCGTGTCCGCTCTCATGACCTCGTGCGATCTAGTCACCCATGGGGTGGGAATCCCCCAGGGAGACAAGGAGGTTCATAGGGTGGGGGGTGGAGAACAGTCCAGACAGCAAGTGTGTGTGGCACAGCCACGAAGGGGGGGCGTGAGACAGGTGGGGGTGAAGAGTTCTCAGACCATGCTCCCGCTTTCTAGGGAGGAGCCTTTCCTGACTTTCTGCTTCTCTGCGTGCCCAAAATGCAGGGCTCATCCAAAGAATGTCTCTTGTCCTGATTAGTAGGGTGACTGGGGGACCACCACGGAAAGCAGGGAGATGAGGCAAAACGGGTGTGGGGCCCTGGTTCCTGAGGGGCAAGGATTTGGGAGATATAGGAGGAAGAATAGTTATTAGAAATTTTAGGTAAGTTACCCAGATGGTACATAGGACGGATTGAAAAGGGAAGAATTTTAAGGCAAACTAGGAAATCAAGGAAATCAGTGTCGAGCAATGGGGTGATAATAAGATAGTAATTGATGAGATTAATAAACTATTCAAAATTGGCAGATGAATGGATGAAACAATACGGCATTTTCATACAGTAGAAAAGTATTCAGCCTTTAAAGGGAAGGAGGTTCGGACACAGGCTACAACTTGGACGAACTTGGAAGAGGTGACACTGAGTGAAATACACCAGACCAAAGACAAATGCGGTGCAAACCGGCTTACGTGAGGTGCCTAGAGTAGTCCAATTCACAAAACGGAAAGTCGAATAGAGGTTACCTGCGGCTGGAGGGAGAGGGGAGGGATGGGGAGTCACTGTTTAGCAGGCACAGAGTTTCTGTTTGGGATGATGAAAAAGTTCCAGACCCGGACGCGCACAATAATGTGAATTTACTTAATGCCGCGGATCTGGATGCTTAAAAATGGCTAACGTGGTGACTTTTATGTTGTGTATATTTTGCCTCGATAAAAGTAAATTCATACATAAATGCACTACTAGGTAGGGGACAGAGGAAGGTGGGAGATAGAAGATAGTTCTGCCGGGTGCCTGGGTGGCACAGTCGGTTAAGCGTCCGACTTCAGCCAGGTCACGATCTCGCGGTCCGTGAGTTCGAGCCCCGCGTCGGGCTCTGGGCTGATGGCTCGGAGCCTGGAGCCTGTTTCCAATTCTGTGTCTCCCTCTCTCTCTGCCCCTCCCCCGTTCATGCTCTGTCTCTCTCTGTCCCAAAAATAAATAAACGTTGAAAAAAAAATTAAAAAAAAAAAGAAGATAGTTCTGCATTTTGGGCTTGAAGAAACAGCACGGCAGAAAAGAGCGGTCAGGAGGGTAGCTGAGAGGCAGGGTTTGTTGGGACGCGGGGACTTGAAGGTGCCCATGAACATTCTGGTTGAATCCCTGGCAGGCGCTTCATTGCCATTGCCTGGCCCTCGGGTGGGCAAGGAGCACTCCTGAGGGGGAGCAATTCAGAGAGGTCAGGCTGGGCCGACGGGGCAACAGACTCACGCCACGGGCACAGCAAAGCGCTCAGTTCATTTCTTCGCCGCCTGCATATTTCTAGGGGAAATAATAGGCTATTAAAATGCTGTCCGGGTTGTAACCTTTCGGGATGTATCTTTAAGGCTGCTTTGAAGGAGTTCATACACGAAGGATTTATTGGTTCTTTCTAAGTGCTGGGCACTGCCCTGGGCTTTTCCTTCTGTGGAGACTCTCCTTCCTGAGGTTGAGTTCTCTCATCCTGAAGCACATGGCTGGAGCGTGGCCCCAACTGGCCTTCACCGTGGCACCACAGGACCCCGCACGACCATGCCCTTGGCACCTCCCAGAGCAGCCGTGATAAAACGGGTGGCTGCCTCATTACTTCTTTGGGCTCCCAGAGAGATTTCCAGATGCCTTATCTAAGCCCTGACTCACCCCCACATTTGCCAACAGATCCTGAAGGCCCACAATGTGAGGAAATAAGCAATACACAATTGGGGAGGTCTTTTGTGTGGCAACCGAGCTTCACTCTTCCTGGCTCTAAATAGCACCTATGCTATGGCAACATGACGTGCAGGGTCACTTCTATTTTCAGGTCTTCAATGCTAACCTTCTACAGTTTTCTGTTAACCTGAATGTCAAGGGGTGTTGCTTTTAATTAATGTTATGGCTTCATCTATAGAGCGATTGGAAACACCCGTTCCGCTCAAGGATTTTCCAAAACTACCTTCCACTTTTGCGTCTTGACGCATTGCCATACAGAAACGTTCACCTTAAATCTAAATAGCTGCAGAGAATGTGAGTTCCAGTGTCTCGGGAATGCCTAACTTCGGCGATAAAACAGCTCACCATCAAATGCATTCAGTGCCGTAGTCATTTGTTAACTACCACTATCTGTTTAAAATTCTAGAACAAGATCCTGAGAAAGTCGGAAGTGTGACCTCAATCCATTTTCTCCTCAAAAGCTGTCCTTCTGCTCCACATTCCTTTCAGAATTTTATCCTAATGTAACATATTTGTGCACTCGAGAATTTATTTTGCTGATCACCCCACATAGTGTCCCTAAAAATATTGTACATAAGTGAAAACCTAATACATTTACTGTTTCTTGTGACCCAATGGCTCTCAATGCCAAAAAAAAAAAAAAAAAAAAAAAAAAAAAAAATTATCCTGGATGGAATACTCACGATATAATTGAGCAAGACAACACATTTCCCAATTTTGATAAGTGATTGTCAAATATGGAGGCACAATTTTGTTAGACGTATCTCTTCATGAAATGCAAAGGTGAAGGTGTTAGCTTGGTTCAGGGAGACAGTATTTCAAATGTTCTTTTTTTCTTCCGTGCCTAGGAGATTACTGTACCTCAAGGTTATGTGCCACAGGGGAAGGCCCTTCCATTGTCAACTGAGGTGGGGATTCATGTGAAAGCAGAGGTGGGAAAGGACATCAAGCTCTTTTAGGTCAGAGCAAATATTCAAGTTGACCCCTTGGGACCATCCAGGCCAAGCATCTCCTGGATACTCTTCCTATACCTGAAGGGAAACATGGACCCCAGTGTAAGGACTGCTCTTCTAGAAAATCAGGTCAGAGCACTGGGAAGAAATATGCAGAATTACATCGCGCATTCTCTTTACTTCCGTGGTACGATAAGATATGGGGCAATGAAGGATGAGAGACACACGGGGTCTAAGATGATCCTAATAGCTCAGCTTGGGGCACCAAAAGGGAACTCAGAAAAATAAGCCAGATCAGCCTCCAAGGAGAGACATGGCGGCCGTTTGGTCCCTGATCTCTGGGACTGGGACAGCTGGGGGCATTTCAGACAGAGGTAATTGATTCTCTGCATCCGATGACTGACTGGAAGTTGCAACCAATCATAGTTCTTTTTTTTTTTTTAATTGAAATTCAAAGAAGACTCATTGAGCATGCATTTTATACCATGGATTGTGCAAGTTTCAAGGGCTTCAAAGATGAAGAGAACTAATCCTTTGCCTCAAAAGCTCACAGGCCAATGGACAAGGCAAATATGTAAGAGAAGTGAAAAGAGATAAATAGATCCTCAGAGAACAGGTTTGGGTTTGGCTCTTATGCTGGCTTTGGCCTGAATCAACCAACATACTAGAATCATAGAGCTGATAAAACAGCACAGTTTGTCTAGTTTGATCCTTTAACGTTACAGACAAACTTTGAGGTGTTTTCTCCCAGGGCTGATACACAGGCTCTGCTGATACCCAAGGCTTCTCTCTACATATACTCCTATTTCTCAGCCCCAAACTCCCCTAGAGCCACAGAGAAACACTGATGGTCCTTCAAGAGGCATGCGGCCCCAGAATGGAAGTTACCTCTCATGCAGAGAGGTTTCTGGGGACCCTTCTGCTCCCTACCCACCAATGCAGGTAGAACTTAGGATACTTTCTGGGAAAGTCTTTTAAAGTCACTAGAGTCAAGTCTTCTAAATATTCCCTCTAGCTCAGGGCACCTGGGTGGCTCAGTCAGTTAAGCATCAACTTTAGCCCAGGTCATGATCTCACAGTTTGTGGGTTCAAGCCCCATGTCAGGCTCTGTGCTGACAGCTCAGATCCTGGAGCCTGCTTTGGATTCTGTGTCTGCCTCTCTCCCTGCCCCTCCCATGTTCATGCTCTGTTTTTCTCTGTCTCTCAATAATAAATAAACATTAAAAATTTTTTTAATTAAATAAATAAATGAATAAATAAATAAAATATTCCCTGAATTTCATTCCCTCCCTAAATAATCCCCTCATTCCCTGCAATGAAGGCTCTAATAAGAGAATATTCTTTATTCAAGTGTCTGCAATGTTTTTTCTAACAAGAGACATGGAAACTTTATCTTAAATCTTTAAAAAGAATTTTTTAATGTTTATTTATTTTCGAGAGAGAGAGAGAGAGAGAGTGAGTGGGGAAGGGGCAGAGAGAGAGAGAGGCAGAGAATCTGAAGCAGGCTCAGATTGAAGCATAGAGCCTGACATGGGGATTGAACTCACAGACTGCGAGATCATGATCTGAGCCGAAGTTGGACGCTTCACCAACTGTGTCCCCCCAGGTATCCCCTGAACAAATCTATCTCTAAAAGAGGTGATGAACAAATGTCCTAATCAAAGACAAAAAGAAAACAAAGAGTCTCAAATGGTCAAGAATGTTCTAGCTGCATCTTTTCAGCCGGCCTGTTTTCTGGTGGTTCTCTTGCTCACCACCGCTAGGAGGTGGGTTATTTATTGTATTCTCCAATTCATGGCATTCCTCCCTTGAACACAAGGGCTCCATGGGACCCAGCAACTACTTCACCATCAGCCACTCTTCCCTGATTCCCTGCAAAGACCTTGTTGGTGCATCACAGCAAACGTGGGTGGTTTGCAGGGGCACAGACACAGGCTGCCTTCTAGAATGGTTTTGTTATGCAGGGAAGATCTGTCAAAGACTCAGCTCAAATAGAATATTTCCTTCTATTCTCCACACGGTTGTTCAGATCTCGAAGCTTAAGGCTGGCCACAGAGCCTGAACTTCCTCCTCTGACAAACAGGTCCCCTCGTAACACATTGTTTTGGATTCCCCAGGGGAATGTGTTAAGTCTCTTCAATTTTTTGCATTTGTTTTTAATGATTTAATTTAAAAAGAATGTAAACCTGAGTACATGCTTCTTTCATATATACTGAAATAAAATAGTTTTGTTTTGCTTTTTTCTGAGCTTTGTATCGTCTTCCTAAGGACCCAGATTGCAGATCAAGAGTCCCATATTAGCTGACCGATCTCCTCCCGTAAATGCAGTCCTCAAAAAGAGAGTGAAGGTAAGGAAGTAGCTTCCAGGAGGTTTGGCAAGACGTATGGATTCTGAGCTTCCAATACTGAGCCACTTCAATGGTGTACTAACCAACCAACAATCGATAACTCTTTCTATGTTCGTTTCATCAGAAATTGTCACAGGATTTGTCCAGTCACGACATGCTAGAAGCTAAAAACCCAAATGGGAAGCCATGTGTCCTCGATCACATGTTTTCTGTTGATGTATATCTTACATTAAGATTACTGATGGCAAAAATGTAAAATGGTGCCATCACGATGGAAAATATTATGCGGGTGGTGGTTCTTCGAAAGTTAAACATAAAATTATCGTACGATCCAGCACTCCCACTTCTGAGTAGATCGACCAAAAAACTGAAACCAGAGTCTCGAAGAGGTGTTTGTACACCAGTGATCACTGCAGCATTATTTGCAAGAGTCAAAGGGTAGAAGGAACCCACATGTCCTTAGACGGATCAATAGGTAAACAAAATGCAGTATGTACGTACAACAGAATACCATCCAGCCATAGAAAGACGTGAAATCTTGACCCGGGCTACAGGGATAAACCTTGAAGACATTATGCTGAGGGAAAGGAGACAGTCATGAACAGGACAGACACTGTATGATCCCACTTAGACAAGGTACCTGGAGTAGAGTAGTCCAATTCATAAAGAGCAAAAGTAGAACGCCGGTTGTCAGGGGCTGGGGATGGAGAATTCGTTTCCAAGGGGTCTAGAGTCTCAGTTTGGCAAGATGAAACAGTTCTGGAAATTGGCTGCACCGTAGTGTGGATGTAGCTGACACTCCTGAATGGTACACTATAAAATGGCTTACATGGTGAGTTTTACGTTACGTGTGTTTTACCGCAACGTTTAAAAATCTGTCATTAGTTCTATGGACATACGAAAAACCATTGGATCGTGCACTTTAAATAGGTCCATTACGTGATGCGAATTTATTCTTACAATTTCTGTGGATTAGAAGCTAAGAGAGGGTGGTTGTGACTTGGAGTTTCTCGTGTAGTAGTGGTCAAGAGGTCAGCCAGGCTGAGGCTGGCAGACCCACTAAGGTGTTTCGTTACATGGCAAGTACGTTCCTTCTGGTCATTGGCAGAAGGCCTCAGTTTCTCCCCATATGGGCCTCTCCCCACAGGCTGCTTGAATATCTTTACAACATGACGGCTGCCTTCCCCCCTAAACAAGAGACTCAAAAGAGAGAAACTTCAGGGTGTCTGGGTGGCTCAGTCGGCTAAGCATCCAACCTCGGCTCAGGTCATGATCTCCCAGTTCGTGGGTTCGAGCCCTGCATCAGGCTCTGTGCTGACAGCTCAGAGCCTGGAGTCTGCTTTGGATTCTGTGTCTCCCTCTCCGCCCCTCCCTCCGCCCCTCCCTCGCTCATGCCCTGTCTCTCTTTCTCTCAAAAATAAATAAACAAAAACAAAATTTTTTTTAAGAGAAACTTCACTATTTTGTATTAAATGTATGACAGAAATTTACAAGACTACATAGAGGTGAGTCTGGTATACTCTAAACCTTTGGCTATACTTTTCAAGTGCTGATGGCTTCCAAAAGACTGATAACTACCTGACAGAGCAAGAAGACAATTGTAGAGAATCCCTAAGAGGTCTGATCTGTCCCTAGAGTATTCACAAAGGCTTTAGAAACCCAATGCTCCCAGGAACACTTGGAATATTGGGTTCAGCTTTCACAACAGCCAAAAAGAAAGCCCATCTCCCAGTTTCAACTCATACAACCAACGGAACTAACATGGTATCCGTACTATTTCAGCCTCAAGGTGCGGCCAAACTTCATGTCAAATGGTTACACTACTGTATGTATGCAAACTAGAAGTATAATGGTCTTTCTCCTAGAAATTCTAGAAGCAAACTTTAACCAAGAAGTACATCTCTTGGGGCACCTGGGTGGCTCCGTTGGGGTTGAGCGACCAACTCTTGATTTCCGCTCAGGTCATGAGCGAGGTCAGGTCATGAGGGAGCCCCACATTGGTATTCTCCCTCTCTCTTTCCCTCTGCCCTCCCTCCCTCAAAATGAATAAATAAACTTAAAAAAAAAAAAAAAAGAAGTATGTCTCATTTTTCTAACTAGCAAGCTAGTACTGAGATTTAGCGCAACTGACTCTAATTTTCGGTGTTGCCCAGAAGTGAATTTAGCTGAAGTTAATGAAATCAGTTTTAGAATCTCTGCTGATAGGGGTCCCTTCCAAGACCCTAGGGATGGTCTTATTGTGTTGAATAGGCCTTGTTTTTTGTTTGTTTGTTTGTTTGTTTGTTTGTTTTTTAATTTGAAAAAATGAGACGTTTCACAGCAATCAGTTAAGATCTCTGTCACTTTCCATGCTGCCTCCCCTCCATCACATTTCATCAGATGGTGTTGGAGTGGCCTTACCCATCGTACATCTGGCTATGGAGCAACTTACACAAGATACTGGTGTCAATGAAGATGATTTAAAATTCCTAAGGGGCGCCTGGATGGCTCAGTGCATTGAGTGTCTGACTCTTGGTTTCAGCTCAGGTCATGATCTCACAGTTTGCGAGCCCCATGGTGGGCTCTGAGCTGACAACTCAGAGCCCCAGCATGCATTCTTTCTTCTCTCAAAAATAAATAAATAAACATTTTATAATGAAAAAAATAAAGTAAAATTCCTAAGACCACACACTGCATGAAGAACATTGGTGACAAAATGCGTGTTTTTGATTCTGAAAGCATTTAAAAGCAGTTACTTTCCAAGAAAACTTGAAATGTCCTAAAATCTTACACTCATATGTGAAAGAAAGGTTTTCCCAAATTTGACAATAATTGTAAATATTTACGTCATATTGTCACCAACAAGTCGTGAAACATAAAGAAATTTGTTCATACTATCAGAACTTAAAAAGCAATCTGTCAGGGGTGCCTGGGTGGCGCAGTCGGTTAAGCGTCCGACTTCAGCCAGGTCACGATCTCACGGTCCGTGAGTTTGAGCCCCGCATCGGGCTCTGGGCTGATGGCTCAGAGCCTGGAGCCTGTTTCCGATTCTGTGTCTCCCTCTCTCTCTGCCCCTTCCCCGTTCATGCTCTGTCTCTCTCTGTCCCAAAAATAAATAAACGTTGAAAAAAAAAATTAAAAAAAAAAAAGCAATCTGTCAATCACGCTAAGGGAAAACGGATTTATCTTCACACTCTGTAGAAAATTCTCTTACAAAACCAATGTTGTATAGGGAGGCACTTAAAGAGTTTGTCACCAAAAAATGTAGAGAAAAGTGTTATAGAGTTATGTCAACCAATTAACATAAATAATAAACAATGTTAATACTATATAATAATGTATAATTATTATATCATTATATAATAATATGAAATATATATAATAGTATATAACTTAATAAACACAGTTAATAAACTGTGTGGAGATTTTTTGGATTTGGTGATCATTTTGTGATGCTTTGTTCATCTTTTTAAATTTGTAATTTGTAATTTGTGGTGGTTCTTTTCTCATTCGAAATAAACATTTATACACAACACAAAGTACTAAAATACTAAACGTACAGATGAAATAATATTAGCTATTGATTGGAATACTCAGTAATACTTTACTGTAATTATTGTCCATTTTTAAAATTCTGAGAGACTAAATACAGAAATATTTCATTTTTCTATCCTTTGTCTATCCTGTTATTCTGTTATAGATTTGATTTTATAGTTTACAGTTAGATAGCATCTGTCCCCTCTTTTCTTTAGTAAACCATCTTTCTCATTAAAATATAGAAGCATTTCCTTTAACATTTTTTATTAATGGCTATTTGCTTATCTAATCTAGACACAATATCTAAAATGCCTAACCAAAATTTATGTTCATCAAAACAAAAATATTTCTGTTCCTTCTTTTTTTTAAATTTTTTAAAATATGTATTTATTTTTGAGACAGAGAGAGAGCATGAGTGGAGGAGGGGCAGAGAGAGAGGAAGACACAGAATCTGAAGCAGGCTCCAGGCTCTGAGCTGTCAGCACAGAGCCCCACACGGGGCTCGAACTCACAGACTGTGAGATCATGACCTGAGCCGAAGTCGGATGTTTAACCGACTGAGCCACCCAGGCGCCCCAGAAAATATTTCTGTTCATTCTGAGTATCACAGCATCATAATATGCTCTTGTAATTTCTATAATTTAAGTTTTGGGATTCTCTTTGTACATATAAGTTTTACTGATGGAAAAAGGTGGTTTCCTTTTAAACACGCAAATTAAGATGTCAGCCCCAGAGGAATACTGTGTCCTCAAACTATCTCAGAAAGATAACAGACTAATTTTGTCTAAATATCATTGATTAGTCAGGACCTTTCAGTTGCGAGTGACAGAAAAATCCAACCAAAACTGATTGAAGCAAAAACGAAGCTTCATGGTCACGGGTGGGGAAGGGCCAGGAGGGCCACTTGGCAGGGGACCCACACCTGGGCTCCACATCATGTCCCTGCGCACTGCCCTCTGTGATGACTCTGTTCTCAAAAAGGCACTCGCCTCGTGGTGGGAGGGTCACGTGACACAATTCCAAGATTAAGACCCACCACTCCAAACCCGGCTGAAAAAGTGAGTGTGCCTCTCAACAGTCCCAGGAGAAGCTGTCTCCTTAGTTTTGATGAACCCTCCCCCACATCCAGCATCGGGGCCAGACAGGGGCACTATGTCAATGGGCCAGCACCGAGATGGGATCCTGTTTTAATGAAGACGGGGAAATAGACCATGAGCAGAAAAACCAATTGTTCAGTAGGATTATGAGACCTAAGAGTCCATCTGGTGTAAAACTTAGGAGAGTGGTCCTGAAGGTGTTGCCTCTGAGACATTGTCGGGGAGCAGGGGCAGGGCGGGGGGTGGGGTGTGGAGGGATGCAGGGGATGGGATGTGTAGGTGTGTGTGAGGGGACAGTGTGTGTGTGGTATGTGTGTGGTGCACGTGAGTGCGGTGCCTACATGGAAACCAAAATGTCCACAGTAAAACATCCACGGTGCCCGGTGGAATAGAGAGCCCTTCTAGGGTTGTCAGTAAGGAAACTCAAGTGAGGTCATGGTGAAATGTTGAAGCATTACAAATTAGGTTAGAAAAAGCCACCTGCCAAGGCAAACAGTATGGGTGGGAGTAGAGGGAGAGAAATATGGTCCCAAGTGGGCGTGCTGACATTTCATGCGGTTCACTAACTCTATGCTTTGTGGCCTTCATAAATTTCACTCAGAATTACTGTCAATGAAATTAATGAAATCACAGGCTGTCCAACAAAAGAAGTATCAATCTGTAATTTTCCATTGGGTCAGTGAGACCTCAACTTATTATCGTAGGCATGCTTCTTGTCTTCAAGGCTGGGTGTTGACTTTGCTTCAAGTTCCTTTCAGGAATTCCATGAAAATTTTATGCCTTGATGTTTCTCAACAAATTCGGGTAACTTGTGGAGCTGAGAACTCTGCCTTAAGGACCAAAAAATGAACATAAATACGAACAAACAAAATCAAAACACAAAAAAATGAATTTTGAGGGCTGTAAGTCAGTTTCGGTCTCTGCCTTTCCAGAATAAGATCTTCCTCCAGCTTTCTTCAAAGATGTTTGTAAATAACATTTATAATTTTATTGTTCCAAGTAGGAAGGGAAAATGGAGAAAACAATGTTTCTCTGAAACACATCTCTTCCAAATTTCAAGATGCAAAATAGACATTGTAGGGATGTTGTTCTACGTGTTTCTTTCCTGAGAGTGTATTTGATTGCATCAATAACATGCTTATCTTGAAGAAGTTTTAAGAAAGTTTCTATTGGTACACCATAGCCATTTTCCACAATATTACCTAAATTAGAAAATAGAGGTCTGTTTTACTTACATAAAGGTATTCATATGTATTATATAAAATATAATGATAGTTGAGTTCTACATTAAAGAAAAACACCACACGTTTGTTCCAGATCAAAGGACAATAGCAAATATGAGAACAAATTTACCCTGGAAACTGAAATTCTCATTTCTTTTGCCAGACCTCCAATTTCCTACTTAGAGGTATAATTCAGGTTATTTTATTTCTATTTCTCCATGTGGAGATGTCTGTTCTCTATTAATTATTTTAAGGAATAGAGAACTAGCAATGATCCTAAGAAAGGGAGAATCAACATTCTGTTCTATTAAAGAATTTTGAGTTTTCTCTCCCCTGGAGTTTATCATAAGGTGTCTTTTCCTGGATCAATTGCCTTGTGCCTCCATGAACTTTTTTTCCCTTCCAAATCCAGATTCTTCTCCAGATCATCGTAAGTTTTTGTCTTGGCTTCCAAATCATTGTTGTTGAGCAATATTCCACCCATCAAGCTTCCCTAAAGTGTCTTTAGACTATCTTTTTTTTTTTAATTTTTTAAAATATTTATTTGGGGGGGGAGAGAGAGAGAGAGAGAGAGAGAGAGAGAGACAAGGAGGGGGGGAGGGGCAGAGGGAGAGGGAGACACAGAATCCGAAGCAGGCTCCAGGCTCCGAGCTGTCAGCACAGAGCCCGACGTGGGGCTCGACCTCACGAACCGTGAGATCATGACCAAAACCAAAGTTGGACACTTAACCGACTGAGCCACCTGGGCACCCCTGTCTTTAGACCATCTTAACTTCTTCTGCCAGCAAAGGGATATATAGTGATAGCGGCCTACCTCAAGAAACGGAATGAAATGTTTTGTCTCGAAGTGAAGTGTGGCGCATTTAGCTTCAGCCATCACCAATGGCAAAGCCCCTCTCCTGCCACCACTATTCCTAAAACGATCTTAAAGTCCTATAGGTGGGAACACAGGAGCCACAGCCCGACTCAGCGGCCAGTAGAAACCTAAACAAAATTCCAGAGGCGATGACAGAATTTCCCTCTTCAGAGAATGAAAGACACAGGCCAGCATGGAGTATTTCCTGACAAGGGCTTTGCTGAAGGAATGGTCCCGGGGCTGACTCTACCTGACACTAATTCTTTCATGGTATCTTATTTTTAAAAAAAATCTGGGGACTAAGGTGGGGGGTGGGGGAAGAGAAAGTGGAGGAAAAGCTAATGTGGCTACCATTTGCCAAGAACCATAAGAATATTTAGTATCTCTCTAAAGCTCCTTTGCCATTGCCAAGCTTTTAAGGAGAAGAATTTAGCAGTACAAGTCTTTGCTAGTGTCCTACAGCCAGTGTGAAATGCAGTATTGAAAATTGAGCATGGGTTACGACTTTTTGACCAGTTTTGCGGCCACATGCAGCACCCACAATGTGTTGCTTGTTTTGTTCATCCACTCTTTGGAGTACTTAAACAGTGATACTTGATAGGTAAATTGAGGTCCAGGAAACGAAAGGATCCCAAGGCTCTAGCCAGCCTGTGCTGTTATTTGCCATAGAATCTTCTTCCAGGCCTTCCTCTGCTAGACCCCACCCTCCCGCTGGATTTTCCACTCAGCATCCATCTTCCCACCCCCTCTTCCCACCACTCAAAACAAGAAAACTAGTTTCTTTCAACGTAGCTTCTTTCCAGGACTTACTCTGGTCTTCTATCAACTTCTCATCTTCCAGATCAGATAAAAATTAAATCTTTGAAATGTCTGTATGTATGTGGATAGTTGTAGAATGAAGGAACGTTTCAACAATGGAAATAAATATCTACTAATGGAACCAGCGAAAGGTGTCATTCTTCAATAATCAACATCTTCTTAAGAAGAAAAAAACTCTTTCAAAAAAGGTGCATTTGTTAACTTTTCCATGGGCAGGACTGTGGTAAGTACTTCACAATGGTGACCTCATGTAGGCCCCGTAATGCCCCCATGAGCTAAGTATTGTGATCTTTGGTTTATACTTCAGTAGACAGACAATGACGAGCCAAGTCACATCACTTGTCTGAAGTCACACAGCTGGCAGATGCAAAGCTAGAATTCAAGGAGAGCGTGATTCAATGACAAAGCTCCATTTCGAACCACCATAACCTACTGATGACCATGTTAATCCTTTGATAATTACCACACACTTAGAAGTCAAAAGATTTGTCGCAGCGGTTGGGGAGGAGGTGGAGAAGTTGGAACTCTTGTGAGCTGCTGGTGGGAATGTCAAATGATGCAGTTGTTTGGGGGGGAAATTGGTGATTCCTGAAGAGGTTAAACACAGAATTATCATGTAATCCACCAAGTCCACTCCTAGGCATATTCCCAAAGAATTGAAAGCAGGGTCTCGAAGAGACACTTGTACATCAGTGTTCATAGCAGCATGGTTCACAATAGCCAAAGGGTAGAAGCGACTCAAGTGCCCATCGATGGATCAATGGATAAGCAGAATCTGTTAGGTCCATAAATGGAATGTTTTTCAGCCTTAGGAAGACATGAAATTCTGACACATGTTACAACATGGATGAGCCTTGAAGACATTATGCTAAGTGCAATGAGGTGGTCAAAAAAGGACACACACTGTGTGATCCCACTACAGCAGAGAGAGAAAGTAGAACGGTGGTCGCCAGGGGCTCAGGGGAGGAGAAGTGGGAGTTCCTTTTTTAAGGGGTATTAAGAAGTTCAGCTTGGGAAGAGGAAACACTTCTGGCGATGGATGGCGGTGATGGCTGCACGTCAATATGAATGTGCTCCATTGTGTAGGCTAACACTGCCCATAAACTAGGAACAGGAAAGGAGATTCAATTTCAACTGCAAAAATAATGAAGCCAAGTCCTCATTCTAATTATAAAAATCTAAAGCCTCAGACTCATGAACTGAGATTAGTTGCACTTTTTTTCTTATTTTTAACATGAAATAAACACAGAGAAATATAAGGCAAACTCTTGCATCCATTATCTAGACTGGGCAGCTCTCTCATTGGCTTCAATTAGAAATGGGTATACAACTCTATCTACAGATACTTCATATATAACATGTAGACAGTCCCCTCTGATGAAACATGATGTTGCAGTTCAATGGCATCAGACCATGGGAGGGACAAACAAAAAAGGTGACTTTAGAGTCCCAAAAATAAGATAAAGGGAATTTGAAGAAAAGATCCTTCCACTCAGAAGAGTATGGAAGGAAAGGACAGAAAGGTGATCTATGGATTTTGAAAAGATGATCGCTAAGGAAAGCAAGGTTAATTTACAAAGGTACACCCACCATTAGATATCTAATACTCTGTAGAAAACAGGATTTAATGTACATAAAATTTCTCTAATATGTCACTTTGTTAGAGATACCGACTCATGTCACGACTAGAACTCTGTGAGTAGGCTATGAAGAAGGAAGGAAGTAGGGCAACCTGGCCGGCTCACTTGGAAAAGCTCATAACTCTTGATCTCGGGCTCATGAATTTGAACCCCACGTTGGGTATAGAGATTACTTAAAAATAAATAAACTTAAAAAAAAGAAGGAAATAAGTGCCGTGTCCGTCGAACGAGATTTTCCTGCTACAAAGCTACTAGTTCATGAGAATGGTCGTAGGGTATGTGCTGATTAGTGACACTTTGGGGCTCTAATAACTTAGAATTTGTCATGACTCGCTGAATTTTTTTAATTTTTATTTATTTTTTTAAGTTTTAATTTTAATTCCAGTTAACATACAGTGTAATATTGGTTTCAGGTGTACAATGTAGTGACTCAACAATTCTATGTTACTCAACGCTCATGATAATAAGTGTCCTCTTAATTCCTGTCACCTATTTCCCCATCCCCCCACCCCTTCTCCTCTAGTAACCATCAGTTTGTTCTCTGTAATTAAGAGTCTGTTTCTTTTTTTTTTTTAAGTTTATTTATTTATTTTGAGAGAGTATGAGCAAGGGAGGGGCAGAGAGAGGAAGACAGAGAATCCCAAGCAGGCTCCACGCTGTCAGCACAGAGCCCGAGGTGGAACTTGAACTCATAAACCATGAGATCATGACCTGAGCCGAGATCAAGAGTTGGATGCTTAACCAACCGAGCCACCCAGGCACCACGAGAGTCCGTTTGTTGATTTGTCTCTCTCTCTTTTCCCTTTGCTTGTTGGTTTTGTTTCTTAATTTCCACAAGTTGAGTGAAATCATATGGTACTTGTCTTGCTCTGACTTATTTTGCTCAGCATCATACCTTCTAGTTCTGTCCATATTGTTGCAAATAGCAAGATTTGATTCTTTTTTATGGCTGAATACTACTCCATAGTGTGTGTGTGTGTGTGTGTGTGTGTGTGTGTGTGTGTGTGTGTGTATCACATCTTCTTTTTAATTTTTTTTTTATTTTAAATACAATCTATGGGGCGCCTGGGTGGCGCAGTCGGTTAAGCGTCCGACTTCAGCCAGGTCACGATCTCGCGGTCCGGGAGTTCGAGCCCCGCGTCGGGCTCTGGGCTGATGGCTCAGAGCCTGGAGCCTGTTTCCGATTCTGTGTCTCCCTCTCTCTCTGCCCCTCCCCCATTCATGCTCTGTCTCTCTCTGTCCCAAAAATAAATAAACGTTTAAATACAATCTATGCCCCAATGTGGGGCTCAAACTCATGCCTCCAAAATCAAGAGTCACATGCTCTACCACCTGAACCAGCCAGGTGCCCCATGTCTTCCTTATCCATTTATAAATCACTGGATATGTGGGCTGCTTCCATACCATGGCTATTGTGAGTAATGCTGCAATAAACATAGGGTGTGTGTATCACTTTGAATTAGTGTTTTTGTATTCTTTGGGGAAAAACCCAACAGAGCAATTGCTGGATCTTAGTGTAGTTCTATTTTTAACTTTTTGAGAAAACTCCATACTGTTTTCCACAGAGGATGCACCAGTTTGCATTCCCACCAACAGCACGAGAGGGTTCTCTTTTCTCCGCATCCTTGCCAACACCTGTTGTTTCTTGTGTTGTTGCTTTTAGCCATTCTGACAGGTGCGAGGTGATAATCTCATTGTAGTTTTGATTTGCATTTCCCTGATGGTGAGTGACGGTGAACATTTTTTCATGTGTCTGTTGGCCATCTGTATGTCTCCTTTGTAGAAATATCTGTTCGTGTCTTCTGTCCATTTTTTTAATTGGATTATTTGTTTTTCAGGTGTTGAGTTGTATCAGTTCTTTATATATTTTGGATACTAAGTCTTTATCGGATCTGTCATTTGCAAATATCTTCTCCCATTCCATAGGTTGCCTTTTAGTTTTGTTGATTGTTTCCTTCAGTGTGCAGAAGCTTTCTATTTTGATGTAGTCCCACCAGTTTATTTTTGCTTTTGAGACATGTCTAGAAAGATGTTTCTACTTTGGATGTCAAAGAAGTTACTGCCTATGTTCTCTTCTAGAGTTTTTATGGTTTCAGGTCTCACATTCAGGTCTTTAATCCATTTTGAATGTATCTTTGTGTCTGGTGTAAGAAAGTGGTCCAGTTTCATTCTTTTGCATGTTGTTGTCTAGTTTTCCCAACTCCGTTTGTTGAAGAGACTGTTTTTTTTTCCCCACTAGATATTCTTTCCTGCTTTGTTGAAGATTAATTGACCCTATAGTTGTGGGTTCACTTCTGGGTTTTCTATTCTATTTCCTTGATCTCTGTGTCTATTTTTGTGCAAGTTCCATACCGTTTTGATGATTATAGATTTGTAATATAACTTGAAGTCTGAAGTTGTGATGTCTCCAGCTTTGCTTTTCTTTTTCAAGATTGCTTTGGCTATTCAAGGTCTTTTGTGGTTCCACACGAATTTTAGGATTGTTTGTTCTAGCTCTGTGAAAAATGCTGTTGGTATTTTGGTAGAGACTGCATTAAATGTGTAGATTGCTTTGGGTAGTATAGACATTTTAACAATATTTGTTCTTTCAACCCATGAGCATGGAATATCGTTCCATTTATCTGTGTTCTCTTCAATTTCCTTCAGAAGTGTTCTATAATTTTCAGAAAACACCTCTTTGGTTAGATTTATTCTTAGGTATCTTATTATTCGGGATGCAATTGCAAATGGGATTGTTTGTTTAATTTCTCTTTCTGCTGCTTCATTATTGGTGTGTAGAAATGCAACAGATTTTTGTAGATTGATTTTGTATCCTGCAACTTTACAGAATTTGTTTAACAGTTCTCGCAGTTTTTTGTGATTCGCTGAAATTGAAATTTGAGTTTCCTGTGAGAATATTTGCTAGAAAATTTTTTTGAAGTAAAGGAAAGAGATAGCTTGCTTAAAAGTAGAATTAATAAGCAAGGAGAGCTCCTAAAAAAATCATCATATACAAATAGTACTGTTAAACCATCAATGTGATAATCACTAGTGGTTTTCTATCTTCTTATTATGGGTAATACTAATAAATAATATTACTATAAATCTCTGTCTACCTCTATATCTACATCTTTATATTTGTTAAGCAAAATAATTAAATATATTCCTACTTGTCCTTTTCTATTAGCAGATACCCTATGAACATAAAAGCAATAAAATTAGATTTCTTTAAAATATTCGGTATGTCAATTTTTTACCTTCCTTCCAACTAAGGAAAATTTTAACGTAGTCAATAAAGTCTATACACTTTTTCACTATATTATTGCAAATATATTTATCCACACAAATATTTCTCTAATAACCTTTTTTAAGGTTTTATTTTTAAGGAATCCCTACACCCAACACGCGGCTCAAACTTACGACCCCGAGATCAAGAATCTCATGCTTCACCAAATGAGCCAGCCAGGCACCCCAAACATCTCTCTAGTGACTTTTTAAAAATATCTATGTTGGGGCACCTGGATGGCTCAGTTGGTTGGGCATCCGACTTCGGCTCAGGTCATGATCTCACTCACAGTTCGTGAGTTCAAGCCCCATGTTGGGCTCTGTGCTGACAGCTCAGAGCCTGGAGTTCATTTCAGATTCTGTGTCTCCCTCTCTCTCTCATTAAAAAAAAAAAAAAAAAAAAATTAAAAAAAAATCTATGTATCTATCAATATCTATAACTATACAGTGTTTACTTTGCCAAATCTTTTCATAATGGTCCACGCAAGGAATTTAGTCCCTGTGGGTGGTCAATATATGATACAACAATATAATGATGGGGCGCCTGGGTGGCTCAGTTGGTTGAGCGTCCGGTTTCGGCTCAGGTCATGATCTCGCGGTCCGTGAGTTCGAGCCCCGCGTCAGGCTCTGTGCTGATAGCTCAGAGCCTGGAGCCTGCTTCAGATTCTGTGTCCCCCTCTCTCTCTGCCCCTCCCCCACTCATGTTCTGTCTCTCTCTGTCTCAGAAATAAATAAACATTAAAAAATAATAATAAAAAAATAATATAACGGTATTTATGAACTGACTGCCTCAATCACTAGTTGACTGAAGTTGTTTCAGTTTATTTATTAGACAGACAGAATCTTAGCGTTTGAAAAAGGAGACAGTGAGTGGAATAACGAAAATGTTCTAGAACTGGATGGTGATGATTGTTGCACAACCTTGTGAGTTTACAAAGTGCTATTTTGAAGTAATTGAAATGATGAATTTTTATATTGTGTATGTTACCACAATAAAAAAGAGTGTATTTTATTTTATTTTATTTTACTTTATTTTATTTTATAGAGGACACTTTCTTCAGCCTCACAGTCCCTTTTTTTTTTTTCTTTTTTTCTGGTAATGGTATCTGGTATCTGGTCTGAAGTGAATAACACCTAATGTAAAGCTTAATTATAGAACATTGTTTAGAATATCATCCCAAGAGGGATGGGAAACATGGTAATTTACCAGAAGACTGGAAGTAATTTGGCATCTCTCTGTGGAAATTTGGCAAAATATAAATATGAATATATATATTTTTTGAGTATATATATTCCCTTTTTTAATAACATTGAGCTCCCACCAGGCCAGCAAATCAAAGAAGGAGACAAGATACACTCTAGCTTGTACTCCAGGCACACGTCCCCAGGCAAGCTGGCCCGCCCTCTGGGCAGCGGTTGGCTTTCTAGACGACACATAAACAAGTGTCTTTGACAGAAAGACCAAGTGGCTCCAGGTCCTGACGATAGTGCACAGTAACAAAGCAGGGAAGTCAAGACCCCGGTCTATTTACAAAGCCTACGTGCTAGAAAGGACAGAGATAAAGTCGTTCCCAGGAGGAGCGACATCAGCACAGGCCCCGATGCTCTCCTTTCTCCAGCTTCCAAGAGCCTATCCAGGCTGCACAGACTCAGTGCAGAGAAGCCATCAGAAAAGGCCACTGCTTGGCCTTGACCACAGGGCAGGAGAGCTTCCAGCCCACCCAATCCCAAACATTCTTATGTATGCACCTGTTAAAATACAGGAACCTTAGACTCTGTCAAGTAGGCAAAGAGGAGAACGCTGCTGTGTCCAGGCTGACAATGGAGAACTATCCAGTAGCCTGATACTCCTTCCACCATTCTCGAAATGGATATCTGCACAGTTTTATTAAAAAGAACTTGGGAAACTAGCCTGTGGAAGACCAGAGGCCCCATAGTTTACCCTTCCCAACCTGTGCCCAATGCTATGACAAATTCCCCCGAGGCTGGGTCTCCTGTATACACATGTCTGATGAATAACCCCAGTTCTACCCAGCCCTAGAGTCTCCTCTGGGACACAGAGTAGCAGTAGACTGATCTCCACCGACATCCCTAGCGTGTGTGTGTGTGTGTGTGTGTGTGTGTGTGCGCACACACACACACATATACACACACTCACATGCTCTTTCCTTTTGGTTACTCACTAGCTGCTTTGTGGCCGCTCTTGTGTCAGGTGCTGGAATAAAACCATGAATAGAACAAGGTTCCTGCTCTTAAGGTTCAAGGTTTCATATGGGAGAGAGACAAGCAAGGGGGTATATAAATGATCATGTGATTTGAGATGCTAGGATCTCAAAGTGCACAGAGGCCAAATGAGCCTGGGAGCACTGCCCCAGCCACCTCAAAGCTCGGCATGCCCGGCAGAGGTATGATGTGAGAAGGCACCTTGGCATCTCTCTGCGTGGGTCTACACAAGTCCTCACAGCCGCTCGGGCATGGCTTCTCAAGCAGTAAAAACCGATGACCAAAAACTAGTAAGGAGATTTAGCAATTAGAAACATTCATATCCATTGAGACAAAGGACCAGTGTGAGTGATTTTTTTAAGAGTGATTTGAAATATTAAAACTGAAATGTCTATTTGTTCAGTAAGCTAAATTCTGGACCCACAAATAGAAGTCCAGAAGTGGTCAATTTGTCTCTTTTTATTTACAAGAAAACAAGCGTCTAGCTTCCCTGAACTGCCAATCTAGCTATGAAAAACTAGAGGAAGAGAAAGGGGAGGGCAGGGAGAAGGACCCAGCCGCCCCCCCCCCCCCGCCACAGGATCTGCCTCCATTAGTCAAAATTCTTCTCCGCAAAGGGAACTAACGTGTAGTTACCCCAACCTTTGGGTCATGGCTAGATTACTCACATCAATGATCAGTTGAATTCCCAATTCCGTGAGAGTAGATTTGATCCCAATTTTATAGATAAGGAAATAGGGGCTCAGAAAGGGAATGATTTACCCAAGTTGACACAGCTAATAAGTGACAGAAGCAATGTGCTCTGGCTGGTTGGTGAGATGTAATGTTCTAGACAACAGGCTAAACTGGATGATTTTAAGGCGGAATTGCAGTTCTTGGGCAATGATTTCCGAGCCTGTACTAAGCTTCAATTCCCTGAAATGTGTCATCGCTATCTGGCCAGTGCCCCAAAGCTGTAACCCCTGGTGTCAGCCCTCAGTTCCTTCCTCTCTTGACCCCACAGCCTGTCACGATATCCTAACCATCGTGCCTCCAATCTGAGTGTGTGTCTCCAACCCCACACCCTGCGTGCACTCTGGGCCTTTGTCTCCTGGGAAATTTCCAAGCCTTTTCCGTCTCTGTATGCCAGCAGCCCATCTCCACACTGCCACCGGGGGGGCTGCATGGCCAGGCTTTCAGACCTCTGCTAGGACCTACTGCCTGCAGGAAATACATGTGCACTTGAACAGGCAGGGCTGGATCACTTTCGGAGCAAGCAGGGTTAGAGTGAGAATTTAACCTAGGAGGTCATTAACAATCTGGCTAGAAGCTGCCTTCAGACCTCATTCCCCACCTGACTTACTCCCCACCTGTCCAGCCTCCCATTTGCCCGCTCAGACCCTACCAGATTCACAGCTCACTTTGGGGCCAGCTGTGTTTGCCCACGCAGCTCTCTGCCTGGAATTTTCCTCTCCTTCCCTTGTCTAGTACATGCCCGCTCATCCCTGTGAGTCAGACAAGAACACCCTCTTCTGTTGAAACCTCAGCTCGTGCCCCCAGGCAGAATGGGATGCTCCAGCCCTGGACCCCAAAGCCATGCGGACAAGGGCACATCCCCAAAAGAACGTCTACTGCACTGTAGTTTCAATATAAGCTTCACGTCTGTCTTCCCCATCAAACTGTGAATTTCTGCATCAAGACCAGTTAACTTTGAGCCCCACGTGCCTATACTTAGCACGTAATACATGCTGGGTAAGTTTGTTGAATGCAGATAACCAGGAATATCTGAGACTCAGAATCCTGCTTCTCCAGAAGTAGAATAGATGCTTCCTATGACACATACCCGTGCTTTGGGTATAATCTTGCCAGCCTTCTACTTCAAAATAGTATTTTCAAAGAGGACCAGGATTTCAATTTCTAGTACTAGGGAGTCGATTGCTACTCTGTGGGGGCGGGGGTTAATTTTGGACCCTGGTGATGCCTTCTCTAAGAAAAACAAAACCCCTGACTCAGTTGGAGAGAAGCCACCTTTCTTATCCCTTTCCTCACCAGAGCCGCCCCTCCCACTCCCTGTGGACAGTCCGCCCCCTCCCCCACCACTCCTTTGCCCCCCTCCTGTTACAAACCACGTGGATTTGAGTTTCACCTACAGTTCCTTCCCTCTGTTCTCTCTTTTCTACCACTTACTTTTCCTATTCTTTTCCACCTTTGCTGCTAGTCTCACATGTCCATTTGGCCAACACACCCTTTCTTCCCCTTCTCTCAATGCCATCTAGACTGGCAAAACCACGTGGAACTGCACCAGAACTCAGAGAGACAGGACTTCCACCCCAGCTCAACTCCTCACCACCCTGGAGAAAGTGCTTAAACTTCTCAGAGCCTTTGAACCATCATCTGCTAAGAGGAGGTTGCATCCTTGTTTTGTTCCTCTTTGTATTCTGGGCTTTTCTTTTTCTTGAGACGTCTTTATTTTTCCTGTAATTTTAGGTTATGAATTTATGTAAGCCTCTCAGATACTTTTTTGATGAGATAACAAAAAATATACAAATTAAGTCTCTAAGAGTTAGTTACAAAGATTTAACCAGATAAATCTATAATGAATTTAGCGCAGTACCTGGAAAATGTTAGCTCATTTTCGGTAATCGTCCTCTTCCTAAAGGAACCCCTGTGCACTATTGGTGGGGATAAAAATTGGTGCAGCCACTCTGGAAAACAGTATGGAAGTTCCTCAAAAAATTAAAGAGAGAACTACCCTATGATCCAGAAGTCACAATTCTAGATATTTATCCAAAGGAAATGAAACCGGGTTCTCAAGGAGATACATGCACCCCACGTTCATTGGAGCATTACTGACAATAATCAAAATAGGAAAACAACCTAAGTGTTGTCAATTGCTGAATGGTAAAGAAAATGTGGTAAATAGATACAATGGAATATCATTCAATCATTAAAAAGAAGGTAATCCTACCATTTGCAAGAAGATGGATGAACTTGGAAGGCATTATACTAGTGAAATAAGCCAAAAGACAAATACTATATGATCTAAAAATGTTGAGTTCATAGAAACAAAGATTAGAACAGTGGTTACCAGGGGGTGGGGGTTCTAGGCTCAGGGTATGTGAAGAGGTTGGTCAAAGGGTACGAAATTTCAGTTATAAGGAAAATAAGTTCTAGAAAGCTATGTACATGGTGACTATAGTTAATAACACAGTATTGTATCCCTGAAGTTTGTTAAAAGAGTAGATCTTAAGTGTTTTCACCACACACAGAAAAGAAATGGCAACTAGGTGAGGAGATGAGAGTGTTAATTAACCTGATTGTGGTAATCATTCCATAATGTATACATGTAGTAACCATCACATTGTACATGCTAAAAAACTCACATTGCACCATCTAAATACACACAATATTTACCTGTCAGTCATACCTTAGTAAAGCTGGAAAAAATTACTTCTCTTCCAGCTATCATGAAATATTAGCTGGTTAGTTATTTCACAAGGTTATTGTGAGAATTTTTTTTAATGTTTATCTTTGAGAGAGAGAGACAGAGTGCGAGTGAGGGAGTGTGGAGAGAGAGAGGGAGACACAGAATCCGAAGCGGGCTCCAGGCTCTGAGCCATCAGCACAGAGCCCGATGCGGGGCTCGAACTCACCGACCATGAGATCATGACCTGAGCCGAAGTCAGAAGCTCCCCTGACTAAGCCACCCAAGTGCCCCATGAAAAGTTTTTTAAAAAATACCATCTAGTTACAAATACTGTTGTAAGTACTTTACAGATACTAACTCATTTGACCCTGCAAAGGAACCTCCTAAGAATCATCTGAAGCCCTCCCAATCTCATCCCCATTTCCGTAGGTCTGTCATCACTGAACCACACACTTAGTAACCAGCCCAAAGTCTCAGAGTTCATGAGCATGCTGGCAGAGCAATTCCTTAGCCTGGGATTTTTATCCCAACACTAAAATTCCCCTACTTGGCAATTTAGGGAGGAAAGAATTACCTCCGTCGATACCAAACACTCCTACTCTAATTAAAATTAGGCATTTTGCTTTGCCCAGTCCCAAGGTACAGTCAGAAATCTCCCACAGCTCTGCCCTGAGGAAGTGTGGCTACATGTTTTGATTGAACTTTTGCTCCTTATCTCCAAGAGCGTTAGTCAGAATCCATGGACTAAAGCTGTGATGATTGTGGAGGAACTCATTTCCTGGGGATTGAGGCTGACGACTGGAGGAGCAGCCAAGGAACTCCAACATGGCGAGTTGGAAGCCAATTGGTCATCCATCCAGAGGAAACCTTCCAGACTGGGTCCGTACTGGTACATACGAGAAACAGACAGGTGCCGCTATGCCTCTTTCTTTTTCTTTTCTTTCTTTCTTTCTTTCTTTCTTTCTTTCTTTCTTTCTTTCTTTCTCTCTGCACATTTTCTTTCTTCCTTCTCTTTTATGAACAAGCCCCAGCCTCATAGTGGGAAGGATCATCCATTTCAGATAGACAGCCACTAAGAATGTTGGCTAACACCATCTCATTGTCCAGACCTCCAGCCCCAGAACTAACCCTCCTCACAGCTTGGCTGCGATTTCCCTCTCACGGGCTCTCCCTCCAGAGTCTTGGCCAGAGGACTAACTCACAGAAGCTTAAACAATGGGCTCCTTTTAGCACGTAGAATTGTAATAAATCGACATTCAAAGGGAAGGGAAAGTCTATATACACCTTGTGTTACTGTCAGGGTAATTTGAAATCTGGGGGTCTAGCCTGTCTAACCTGAAGAATTTTTCTTAATGTGGTTTTGAACTTTAAGATTCCCATGGTTTCTAAGGTCTGCTTGCAGACAAGCCTACTTGTGACTTTAAAGGCAAGATAAAAATGATTTGTAATTAGCATCCTCAGGCTTCATAAGCATGTGTCTGGGCAAAAGGAGTTGACTTGCCTAAGAGGGATAAACATTGTTATCCTACGATGCTGTTAAACCTTGGCAAACCCTCTTTCCTTACACTGGTAGGTTGTACATAGATAGCATTGCTTAGCCCCCCACAAATTATCATGGACTCCAGAAGAACCAGATCTTGATTTTAAAATATGTGTTATACTCCAAGGGGGCGCCTGGGTGGCTCAGTCAGTTAAAATGTCCAACTCTGGATTTCAGCTCAGGTCATGATCTCACAGTTCAATGGGATCAAGTCCTGCATTGGGCTCCACGTTGACAGAGAAGAGCCTGCTTGGGATTCTCTCTCCTGCTCTCTCTGCCCCTCCCCTGCTAGCACTTTCTCTCTCTCTCTCAAAATAAATAAAATAAACTTGAAAAAAAAAATATGTATTACATTTCTAAGGGTCTGTTCCTGGCCACGGTAATGATAAAGACTGAGTCAGGATTTGGTGCATAGTTTAGTGTCTTGCAGCAAAATCTAAGGGCAGTGCCTGAAAACTTTGAATTCCCACTGCAGAGTATTGAGAGTAGATGCTAAATAAATATTTGTTGTCAGGAAACGGATGCAGATAAAGAAGAGAAGGAAGGGGAAAAGGAGAAAAAAAAAAAAACAGGAGAAAAGAGGAGGAAGAGGACAGTGATCATTATTTTTTCCAAAACATAAACTGAAAATACTAAAATCATTCACCAGACTCATTAGATGCGATGAAGTCTTTTGAGCAAGCCAGTCGTTTAAACGCCTCTTAAATACCATAGACCCTTCAGGGTTGAAAAGAATCCTAAGAGTATCTTTAAATTCAGGCTATCTAAAAATGAATGTTAAATATGAATTTTGTGATTAAAACATACCACATAATCATATGGTTACACAGATTCAGCACAAGATCATCAGACCAAGGTCTCATAAGTATTAAATAGAAATAGAACACGGTATTATAATTCTAAAATGCTAAAAATCTGTAAAATAATGATTTTGATGATGTTCACCCAAAGTGATGACCTTACAAATCTAAGATGATGAGGAAATAAGTTCCAGGCAGAGAGTTATTTAATTTTCATGTTGCCAACCTTTTTTTCATGAATATAAATGTTTCTTTCCAAAAGACTTAGAGAAGAGACAAGAGCCTTAACAAGTCTTGTAAAACCAGAATAAACTTCTGCTGGCTATCTTATTTTTACTATTTTTTTAGAGGCATGTGGCTACAGATATCTGGGTGATTACATACCCACTAATGTATTTCCCCTTCGTGTTTATTTTGGAAAGATGGCAGGTTATTTTGAAAGAAAGGAAGAAAAAACAGACTACAGAGGAAGCAGAGTTGGCTTGTATCTCGGAGGGCAGCGGATTACTAAAATTACCAGGCTTCCACGGAAGAGAACACAAATTCATCTCTTTGGCACATTCTCTTAAGTTTCAAAGTAGTTATAACAAGACGATATGCCTCTAGTAATGAGCAGAAGAACCCAAGGCCAAAAAATAATTGGAAACACTAATTCTGGAATTTTCTCTGGAGTGCACCACCAATAATGGGGAAGGGGGTGACACTGCTCCTGAGCGTTAGCTATCAGGCAAAACTTTCTTGCCATACTTCCCAGACTGAGTCCTATGGGTATTTGTAGCCCTCATCAATCGGAGAGATTAGGTATCAGTACAAAAAATACACAGCGTGAGCATGACAAGTCAGAGTTTACATTTTTGTTAATAGTCCTGCCTAGTAACTGGGTTTATTTGCAGCGTTCCGTCTTGCTAGGCACTTACTGAGTGCCCGCAATTTGATGAAATAATTATTTTTGGCAACAATTATGTCATCAAACTGCCCCCTTTACCAGCGCTGCAAAAGTGAATGCCGTAGAACCCCGCCCCACAGCACACCGTGCCTGCCCGCGCGGCCTTGGACGTGACGCAGAAAGTCAAGATAAACAGTATTCAGGAATTGATGCACTTGATAAAGCAGCAACTCTTCTACAATTCAGTGAGAGAATTTCTAGAACAATTAGCTTTTATCTTCTAGAAAAGGAGATCGATTTTGCATTGATCGACCTCTGAAAAAGAGTATCCTTCCTCCAACAATGAAAAATGTCTACTGTACAACATTATTTTAATTGTGTCTCTGCAGGAAGGAACCAGTCCAGAATGATCAAGACGTTGGTTGTAATCAATGACCCCTTCCAAGATACCCTGAACTTTCTTTTGTTGATTGGACCTTCTCAAAGTGCGCGGGGAGTCAAACTCTTCTGGCTGACACCCATTTTAAACATCACTTAATCGCATGATGCGACAATTCGTTATCAGATGACCCTGTGTTCATACACAAACACAGCCACTATCAGGCACAGACAGGCCATAATCTGGCAAAATCTTGATGAAACAGAAATAAACACAATGTGCAGTGCATATTAATAAACTCGGGCATTCTGGCACACACTGACATTACAAACACCCTCGAAAGGAAAAGCTATGAGGCTGGGTTTCCTTATATGAACCTTACCATCAATATAAACAAGGATCCAGAAAAGGGAAAGAGGTGAATCTTTTGAAACACTGTTATCTCTTCTTCAATCTTGGAAACAACAACTCATCCCTTAAGAGCCAGCAGTTTCCATAAGGTATCATTTTCTCAAAGGGCGAGACTAAGGTAGGCAAGGCTCTTGCCCTCCTGCCCCGGGGGGGTTTACTCATTAAAAGGTAGTTGGATATAGTGCATTAGGATGGAGATTCTCCAAAGCCCATTTGCAGCCTACTGCCAGGCTCGGGTTTTACTGATCCAGGACAAACTGGAAAAACAAGGGCACTGGAATAAATCTTTCACAAAGCTAGTTTTTAAAATTGTATTTATTTAGTTTTGAATGCACATGATGAAAACTTCAAAGAGGGTGAAAGTGTGTTCAGGGAAAAGGAGGCTCTTTCTCTCCTGGTCCTCTGGGTCAGACTGGTTTCTCATGTATCATGAATAATGTATGAGCACACTTTTTACATATATATTTTACATATTGTACTGTTCCTTGCCTTTCTTAAAAACTTTTTTTCATGGGGCGCCTGGGTGGTGCAGTCGGTTAAGGTCCGACTTCAGCTCAGGTCACGATCTCGCGGTCCGTGAGTTCGAGCCCTGCTCAGGCTCTGGGCTGATGGCTCAGAGCCTGGAGCCTGTTTCCGATTCTGTGTCTCCCTCTCTCTCTGCCCCTCCCCCGTTCATGCTCTGTCTCTCTCTGTCCCAAAAATAAATAAACATTGAAAAAAAATTAAAAAAAAAACAAAAAACTTTTTTTCATTTACTTTAGACACATTATTTTTTGAGAGTTTCAAAGTGATTTTTCTTTTCATTTAAATCCAAGGTAGTTAACATATAGTATAATAATGGTTTCAGGAGTAGAATTTAGTGATTCATCACTTACATATGAAACCCAGTGCTCATCCCAAGTGCCCTCCTTAATGCCCATCACCAGTTTACCCTATCCTTTTTTTTTTTTTTTAACTTAATTTCTTCTGGAGGTCTCTATCAGTAGATACAATGCTGCCTTATTTCATAAGGCTAAACATACTCCCATGATTTTGTATCATAAGGACTTTTCTTTGTTGATAATAAATGAACTTTGTTGGGGGGGGGGGATGTTCTCACTTGGCAAATTAAAGTCAGCCACGCTGTTTCTACTGGTATGCAATACATCCCCTTACTCAAACCCACTCCACTACTCAGCATGCTATTTCTTTTTAATTTTACTAGTTTATGAAATCTAAAAATCTGAAAACCAGTGAGTTAGAGTATTTGGGTTTTCTGGGACAAAAGTCGGACTTAGGAGTCCAAGAACCAGTAAATAAAGGTTAAAGATAAAATAATTTTCAGAGCATTATATTAATTTTAACTTTTAATATATACCATATATATGTATATATATGTATATACATATGTAGATAGATAGATAGATAGATAGATAGATAGATATAATTATCAAGTAGTAATTTGCTCCTCCAAAAGTTTAGTTTTCTATCAAAGAGAAAACTGATACTGATAGAATTTTTTTTTTTACTTTTTTTTTAACGTTTATTTATTTTTGAGACAGAGAGAGACAGAGCATGAATGGGGGAGGGTCAGAGAGAGGGAGACACAGAATCTGAAACAGGCTCCAGGCTCTGAGCTGTCAGCACAGAGCCTGACGCGGGGCTCGAACTCACGGACCGCGAGATCATGACCTGAGCCGAAGTCGGCGGCTTAACGACTGAGCCACCCAGGCGCCCCGGTACTGATAGAATTTAACTCCATATCATCCCGGGTAGTTTCACTGGGCATCTCCATAAATTCCATAAGAAGCTATTAAAAAGATCAACTATTAGTACGCAGAAAAGCTAACACTCACCAGATACAGCAAATTAAGAGGCACTACAAATTCAGCAAATAAATTTAAGATTTTATTTTAAAATAAAAACAAATACATTTTAAAGCAAAAAAAAAAAATACAAAAGCCTCAAAAAGTTAGTTGAAAACAATTGAAAAGCACTTTAGTTTAGGTGTGTGAGGTCAAGTTAAAACATAGGAGGAAAACTAACCAAACATTTTACTAGTTTTGAAGCCTTTTTGGTGTAAGCAGGATTTCGTACATGTCTGCAATTTGTAAAAATTCCCTATTTGGATAATCTGCTTAAGAGAGTATCTAGGGGCACATGGGTGGCTCAGTCGGTTGAGCATCTGACTCTTGATTTTGGCTCAGGTCATGGTGTCACGGTTTGTGAGCTTAAGCCTCGATTCAGGCTCCGTGCTGACAGTGCAGAGCCTGCTTAGGATTCTCTCTCTCTCTCTCTCTCTCTCTCTCTCTCTCTCCCCCGCCCCTCCCCTGCTCATGCTCTCTCTCACTCTCCAAATACATAAATAAATAATAAATAAATAAATACTGAAAAAACAGTATCTCAATTTGAGGCAATTGTCAAAAAAAATTATGACTTTATCAAATTTAATTTGCTGGTAAAGACTAAACAAAAGGCTATTCTAAAGGTTCTCTTCACCACTCCAACCCATCAACGCAATGTCCTGTTTCTCTTGAACTTGGGGATAAAACTCTCCATCAGTCTCTGAAGCGGGTACTTCAAGAGCCACCAAGTACATGGCCTGCCCTCCATCCCTAACCTCCCGGTATCTCCAGTGCTGGCATCTCTTGGACATGGTAGCACTGGGCCCTTTTCTGGTTGGATAGTTCTACCTTCTAGAGACTTCTGTTTGCTACTGTCGCTGCTGCTCTTTCTTCTCCAGCTCCACAATTGTGTCAGTCTCAAACTGCCACTCGCAGGCTTCTCTGAATGCCCGCCCACACTCTGCTACCCCTGGGAGACCCTGGCCATGGACACCACCGCTGATGCCTTTCAATCGGAGGACCTCCACAAGCCGTGTCCCCTGGGTGACTTCAGACTCGCCATTTGCTTTGCAGACCAGTGCCTACTTGCTCCAGCCACTGGCCCTCAAACGGAGCACTGATCTTTCCCTTCCGGCCACCCCACGCTCCATCACCCAAACCAGGACAACTCCTTTCTCATGGTCTTCTGCTCTTTAATCCAAAAATTCAGGCACTCAGCTGGAACCCAGAGAAGAGAGTCAGAAAAGGTCAAGCTGCCCCCAGTTCAGCAAAAGAACACTTATGCTTTTCTTCGAGAAAAAGTCTCTCTACCATGTGGAGTGACTCCTGTGGGAGCAGAGGGGAGCCTTGTGGTTGTGATAGAAGAAAAGCAAACCCGGTTAAAAAGCTGAGACGAGCAGAGGCACCTGGGTGGCTCAGTTGGTTAAGTGTCTGACTTCAGCTCAGGTCATGATCTTGGGCCCCGTGATGTTCGAGTCCTGTTTTGGGCTCTGTGCTGTCAGCTCGGAGCCTGGAGCCTGCTTCGGATTCTGTGTCTCCCTCTCTCTCTGCCCCACTTGCTCTCTATCTCTCAAAAGTGAATAAATGTTAAAAAAAAATTTTTTTAATTAAAAAGAAAAGGCTGAGAAGAGCCAAAAAAAAAAAAAAAAAAAGCAACCACGGGAGTGGTGGTAAGAAACAAACTGAACTTGTCATTTGTTTCCCTCTGTAACTTCTGTCCAAGAGGGTTATTGATGGTTGAGGAGTTACTTTAGGAAGTGAACTCAGTAGCAAGAAGGACATCCCTGATTTCTCCAAGATTCCATGGGACTTTTGATGGCCTGTGTTCAGTAATGTTTTTCTGTATCCTTTCACCCGGGACAAAAGTGTCTTCCATAGCGCAAGAGGGAAAGAAAACAGAAAATCCAAAGTACAGATACCTACCATTAGTAATAGCTACCATTATTGTTAGCCTAAAACGAATTCCGTTGTAACTAAGCAATTTACATGGCTCACAACATGCCATGAGATAGTATCATCCCATTTTACAAATGAAGAAAGGTGCAGAGAGGTTAAACAATTTCCCGAGGGCCACACAGCTAACTATTCAGAAGCAGAACTAGGATTCAAACCAAATCTAGTGCTCTTTTGCCCTCTACTTCTCCAGCCCCCAGAAGGATTCCAGAAAACATGCTATCTGTTCTTGCTAAAGAATTCTAGGGCTTTAAAACTATGACGTTATTAGCTGATGCCACAGAAGTCATTGATTTTATGGGTAACAAATGTAGAAAGACATTTAGAGGGTTTTCCTAATTTGTTCTCAACATTATGTATTTAGTCCTGTAAAATCAATGGATAAAAACTCACTAAATTGTGATGGGGCACCTAGCTCAGTCCGTAGACTGAGGGTTGTGAGTTCAAGCCCCACGCTGGGTGTACAGGTTACTTAAAAATAAAAATTTTTGGGGGCGCCTGGGTGGCACAGTCGGTTAAGCGTCCGACTTCAGCCAGGTCACGATCTCGCGGTCCGTGGGTTCAAGCCCCGCGTCGGGCTCTGGGCTGATGGCTCAGAGCCTGGAGCCTGTTTCCGATTCTGTGTCTCCCTCTCTCTCTGCCCCTCCCCCGTTCATGCTCTGTCTCTCTCTGTCCCAAAAATAATTAAACGTTGAAAAAAAAAATTTTTTTTAAATAAAAAAATAAATAAATAAATAAATAAATAAATAAAAATAAAAAAAAATTTTTTAAGTTACTAAATTGTCAAGAAAGCTGGACATTTAGGAACAAACTACCATTTTATTCCCTAACTATAAATGAGGTCCCCATCCACTCCCAGGCCCCACAAACTAAATTACTAAGCTCACGTTTCTGAGGGTGTTCAGCCTTTCTCCGGAAGTAAAGGGTATGCTCAACAGTCACTGTAATAATAATTTAAAATTACTCTTTTTTGTTGTTGTTGTTGTTGTTGTTTTTTTTTAATTTTTTTTTTCAACGTTTATTTATTTTTGGGACAGAGAGAGACAGAGCATGAACGGGGGAGGGGCAGAGAGAGAGGGAGACACAGAATGGGAAACAGGCTCCAGGCTCTGAGCCATCAGCCCAGAGCCCGACGCGGGGCTCGAACTCACGGACCGCGAGATCGTGACCTGGCTGAAGTCGGACGCTTAACCGACTGCGCCACCCAGGCGCCCCTAAAATTACTCTTTATTCAACTAAGTCCCTTACATGCACTGTCTAATCTAACCCTCCACAGTGCCCCTCAGATCCAGGTATCATGCTTTTCCTGTATAGATGACGAAGCTGAAGGTAAACGAGGTTTTATAACCAGCCTAAGGATACACCACTAGTAAATGGATTCAAACTCATTTCTGTCTAGTTTGAGAACCTCTGTTCTTAACCTTTATGCTTATCCCTCCTGGTCTATCATGATTTGCGTGTTAGTATGTTTTCTTCTGCACAAATATCTCCATGTTCAGCACATGATAAATTACTAGAGACTTGTGTTCTTGGGTAGCATGGTTAAAACACCAATCTTGGGGCGCCTGGGTGGCTCAGTTGGAAAAGCATGTGACTCTTGGTCTCAGGGTCGTGAGTTCCAGCCCCACGTTGGGTGTAGAGATTACAAAAAAAATTAATAAACTTGAAAAAACAAACAAACGAAGAAAACCCTAAGCTTGACTCCAAAGTCTTTGGGAGGAGGTTAAATATTTTCTTTGCTTTGTAGCAATAGAAAACTAGATTTATTACCCTATGTTAATATGATCTCTAAGAGAGATTCTGTGTTCAACTTTTTTTTTTATTGCATTTCATATATGTTATTTTATTTATTCTCAAAAGCTCTTCAAGATTTGCATTCTAAGCTTCACACTTATTCCTGGATGTAGCGTCTCCCTCCTAATACCAGAGATTTTCCAAAGTGGGTAAATGTAGTCATCGGTGGAAATTTCTGGAGACTGATCTGCTCTGACTAGAAGGCAGTGACACCGAGTGGGTAAGACCAGGCTTTGTCATCAGACAATCCTGGGTCTGCATCTTGACTCTGCCACTTGCATTCTGTGCTGTGTGACTTTAAGTTACTTACTTAACCTTTCTGAATTGGTTCCCCGCACCCCCCCCCCCATCTCTACCAATCCAATTTTCTGTCTCTAGACGTTTCCATTGAATATTTTATGGGCAGTTGCTTTCTAACCCTGGTGCTCTTCCCCCCCAATGCACCCAGTCTTCCTCATCTATGAAAACAGCACACTACCCACCCACTTCTTTATTCCAGAAACCCCCCACCATTGCTGATTTTGTTCTCTCTCTCTCTCTTTCTCTCAGCCACCCATACATCCAATCTATTTTCAAGACCAAAAAAAAATATTACTTATGAGTAGGTCTTGACTCTGTGTATCTCTCTTCTTCAAAAGTGCTCCCCTCGTCCATACTGCCATCACCTTTTCCTGGACACCAAAACACTCTCATAACGAGTGCCCAGTTGCCCTCTCTGCGCTACAATCAGATCCCCATCAAGTGGTCAGAGAGATCATTGTAAAAAGAAAAAGGGAGGCGCGGTAGAGCGTGCGATGCTTGATCTCAGGGCCCTGAGCTCAAACCCCACATTGGGCATAGAGATTGCTGAAGGAAGTCAAAACAAAAACATGCAAAATAAAAACAAAGGGCAGTGTGTTACTCCCTTGTTGAAACCATCCAATAACTGCTAACTTAAGAATCCCAAGTTCTTCTCCATACCCATTCAAATGACTATTATTAAAAACAGAACAGGGGCACCTCTGTGGCTCAGTCGGTTAAGCACCTGACTCCTGATTTCATGATCTCAACAGTTCGTGAGTTCCAGCCCTGTGTTCTTGGGATCCTCTCTCCCTCTCTCTCTCTGCCGCTCCTCTGCTCTCTCTCTCTCAAAATAAACCTTAAGAACAAACAAAAAATCACAACGCATGCTGGTGGGGACATAAAATGTTGCAGCTGCTGTGGAAAACAGAATTGTAATTTCTCGAAAACTTAAAAACAGAATACCACGTGGTCCAGCCATTTCACTTCTGGGGACATACCCAAAAGAATTGAAAGATGAGACTCAAACAGATTATTTTTATCCGATTGTACACTCATGACACGGTTTTACCTCATGACACTGTAATGTTATTCAAGGCAGCGTCACTCAAGAAAGCCAAATGTTCAGGGGCACCTGGGGGGCTCCATGGTTAAGCGTCCAACTTCGGCTCAGGTCATGATCTCACAGTTCTTGGGTTCGAGCCCCGCATCGGGCTCTGTGCTGACAGCTCGGAGCCTGGATCCTGCTTCGGATTCTGTGTCTCCCTCTCTGTCTGCCCCTCCCCCACTGGCACTCTGTCTCTCCCTCTCTCAAAGATAAGTAAACATTAAAAAAAAATTTTTTTTTTTAAAGAAAGCCAAATGTCCGTCAACAGATGGCTGGATGAACAAAATGCATTACATACATACCATGGGATATATTCATCAGCTCTAAAAAGGAAGGACACAGGTCACCACATGGATGAACCTTGGGAACTTAGGCTGAGTGAAATCAGCAGTCACCAAAGGAAGCCTCCCCTCACACTCCACCCCTAAGTCAACCCCATTCTTCTCTGTGACGTCCTACTCCTTCGTGACATACCACAGGGGACTTGGTATGCATACCGAGTGGCTTACTTAAAGCTGCCTTATTCCTTAGGAAGCAGTGAAAGCCCTAGGCCCCCATCAGGCGTCACCCATCACCCACAGGGTCCGCCAGGCTTGCTCATTTCACTTGGGAATAACTCAAGATGACTGCGTACCTTCGTCAAGTCTTTCCAAGGGCTCTCCTCCTGTCTCATTTACTGCTCCTGGAGAAGACCCTTCAAACTACCTTCCCTGGCTCCTACTTGAGTAGTTTCCAAAGTGGGGGAAACTCTTCAACTTTCAAAATAAAAAAATAAATTTCAAAAGGCTTCCTCCCTCCCCTGCCATCCAACGGGGAGTCGCTCCTGGAGGGGAATTCCTCTGAAATGAAATCGGGAAGGGCTCCAAGAGAGCTCATGTTTCCAATGTTAAAGCTCTGACTTCTGAGGATGCAGCCCTGCCCATTCTTTAATCACAGCCGAGGAAATTCCCCCAGCCTGGGTAAAAGATCATAATGTCTTAAGAAGGCCAATGAGCTCATGAAGAGCGGTTGAACTCAGAATGCCAAGACGCTCCCAGACATCTCCTTCAGTTCCTTTCCTCCTGCACAAGCCCCTCGAATTTTCCAGATCGGCACCACAAGCAAATGGTTAAGGGTTTTCAAAATGGCTTCGATTTAATGTGGTAGGAAGCAGAGAGCTGTCCCTTCTCTATTTCCCTGATACTTTCTGCCGTAGTATCTTCATCGTCAATATTAAATAGCTCAGAAAAGTAAGCTTTAAAAATATTTATGGGGCGCCTGGGTGGCTCAGTCGGTTGAGCGTCCGACTTCAGCTCAGGTCATGATCTCGCGGTCCGTGAGTTCGAGCCCCGCGTCGGGCTCTGAGCCGATGGCTCAGGGCCTGAAGCCTGCTTCAGATTCTGTGTCTCCCTCTCTCTCTGCCCCTCCCCCGTTCGTGCTCTGTCTCTCTCTGTCTCAAAAATAAATAAAAACATTTAAAAAAATTTTAAAAATATTTTGAGCCCCATTCATCTTTGACCGACATGACATTCTCAATTTTAATCTTCTGTGGGAGGATTGTCTCAAATCCACCTTGAAATTGTATGGGAGAAAGAAAGCAATACATCGGAAGATCTCACATGATGAGAATCCAAAAGCCTTCGTAATGATCAAAACGCCTAAAATTTGCCAGCGAAGCCAAAGATGTCAGTTCTGGCAGTTTATTTGTTCATATAACAATGTTCACAAGCGAACTACCCACCCTCCTTCTTTAAGCTGGAGACATCGTGAAATGAAGGAAATTGAATAAAGTAGAGTTCACTACAGGTGGGAAGCCGTTTTCCAAAGCGCCCCGTAAACACGGTAGATTCCTGCCGCGACTCTGTCGTCGACGTGTTACAGGTCTGCCCTACTCATTCTTTATTTCCTTGGCTCATAGAACAGAAGATTAAAATGTCAGCTGACGACGAGGGATGGAGACAAGCGATTGTTTTTTTCCCTTGTCTTTTGGAGTTGCATTAATCCTAGCCTACCTGAGCAAAGAAAGTGTGAGTCTGGAAATGTAGTAAGCGTTTTGTAGATGACAGTTGTTTGCAAGTGTAGAAAGCGAGAGATTTCCATGTATGGACCTGAAGTGCATTCCAGTCCAGTGTCAAGTTTTGTGTGCGATAAGGCCAGAGCAGGAAGCCGCTCGAGGTCAGGAAGGAAGTGCTATCAAGCCTGGGAGCCGGCAGGGTCGTGCAGGGAGCTGGGCAGGCTCAGGGCTTCAGCTCTGTAACCACTGCCCTATTTTTAAAAGATAAACAGCACGAATAGCACAGAACCCTCACGGGGGCTGCTTCAGATTCAGCCAAACCGCACAAGGAGCTCCCTCTCGGCCCCCACCGGGCTTTGCAAGCGTCCCCAAAATGTAAAGCCACTGTTTCTCCTGGGACACGGGGCAGAGATTGCTCAGAGGGTCGGATTGTGGCCTTTTATCCAATACCCACAGCTGGCTTTGAGGGCCTCTGAGTATCCTAGCAGATTTCCAAGTATCCCTTGTTTCTCCCCCCGACCCGCAATGTACCACCAGCCCCTCTGTGCTGGGACAGAAATCCTACTGTGAGTCAGTGTTAGGAAGAGAAAGTTCTCGCCTTAACCATGACATGGCTAAAATGCAGCCAGCCAACAGAACCCATTGGACTGATGACCTTGACAATGCTTTCCAGAGTTAATTTCCAGGTCAGTAAACATTGACCGGGTGTCCGCCGTAGCTAAGTATTGTGCTGGGCACAGGGCTCCCGAGGTTTAGTTAGCTGCCCTGAATGTCATAGAGTACACGTACGGAGTGCTAATACATTCACCCCTTTTTTAAGATTCTAGTACTTGTATGCATTGTGGTGAGGGCAGCGATAAAAGGTATAGAGGGGCACGTGGGTGGCTCAGTTGCTTCAGTGTCCAACTTTGGCTCAGGTCATGATCACAACTCATGATCTCATGAGTTCGAGCCCCCCGTAGGCTCACTATTGTCAGTGTGGAGCCCGCTTCCGACCGCAGATCCTCTGTCTCCCTCTCTCTCTGCCCCTTCCCCGCTGCTCTCTCTTAAAAATAAATTTAAAAAAAAAATCTAAAGGCATAGAAGGCGCACAAAAGGAAGACTGTTGAGGGGGAGCTAATCCAAGCTCAAGTTGGGGACAGACACTAAGGGAGACTCTAGGGTAGGTGAGCATATTCCAAAACTAGGAAGAGAAACAACAGAGCACAAGGGAGGGATATTCCCAGGCCAAGGACAGCCTCCGCTATGGCTTAGAGGCCAGAGATAGCATGTAGTGTGTGACAGCTTCACACAACAGCTCGGGAAGCAAGAATGCGCCATTGGGCATTTTCCCTGGAAAAATGAAGAAGAATCGGGACATAAGCTCAGGGGTCCAGGCTCATCCCTGGAAGCCCGTGGTCTGACATCTAAAGCATGGACCACCCACTGGGCAGAGCTGAAACACCTCACGTGAGAATCCCAAAAAGGAAACCAAGTCAAAGAACAAAACTCAACAATTAGTACAACTTCCTGCAGAAAATATGATCGATCTAATTTTAATTTTGCTCATCAAAGGATACCAGTAGGAGAGTGAAATGCTCCTAATGAATCCATAAGAAACTAAGAGAATATGGTGGGAAAATGGGCAAACTCCTTGTCAGGTATTTCACGAAAGGAGAAATTCAAATAGCCGAGGAACTGTAGGAAAAAAATACCCGTATCATCTGTAATCAGGGAAATGTAAATTCAAACCAGTAGAAGGGCACAGCCTGTTAGGTCTAACCTTGGCCTTCCTGGAGAGGCAGAACGTCCACCCCAGTCACCATTCATACAGCAGCACCCCGCTCTGTCCCTCGGCGCCCTTGCCATGTGTGTTTCATTGTTTTAACCACTTGAAATATCACATTTATTTATTATTTGTCACTATCCACTGGGATGTAAACACAGTGAGGTCAGGGACTTTGTTTTGTTCAGCGTCCTTTTCCTTCCAGACCTAAATCACACAGTAGGTGATGGAGGAATATTGATTAACTTAGTGAGAGTGTAAGTCGATGAAACCTCTTTGGACAAAAGTTTGGCATTACCCTGTACCACAGGAAGATATACATACAGGGTGACCCGTCAGTGACATTCTTGCAGATACAGCTTGGAGAAACCTGCAAACAGCTGCAGGGCCACGTCTAAGTGTCCGTCACAGTTTTGTTCCTAATGATCAAAAACAGAATTGGGGGGAAAGTTTTGAAAAGTTTTTGAAAAAGTGGGAACAAACCAAATAGTACCAGCTCTAGAGCGATGGACAAATTATGCCGCGTGGCACAGTAGAATAGAATAGAGCAATAAAAATGAACAGCCATAACTACTTACCACATGGATGAAGCCTCCTAACATAGGAGCAAAAGAAGCAAAGACATAAATAAACGCATACACAATAACTCCATTTATTTAACTCGCACAAAGGCCAGATGAAACTGCAATCTTTCGGGCTACAACTGTAAGTAGTAAAAATCACAAAAGCAAAGCAAGGACCAAACGGTGCAGCCCTTACCTCTCTGAGGGGAAGAGGAAATGTGTGAGGGTTTCGGGGAACTGACGACATCCTGTATCTCAGCCTGGGGGATATTTTTATGGGTGTTGTATAACTACTTGTCAACCTGCGTGTGGTTGTTTTATGCACCTTAACTATTTATGTTCTAGGGGCGCCTGGGTGGCTCAGTCAGTTGAGGTCATGGTCTCACAACCTCGGCTCAGGTCATGATCTCACAATTTGTCGGTTCGAGCCCCATGTCAGGCTCGATGCTGACAGCTCAGAGCCTGGAGCCTGCTTCGGATTCTGTGTCTCCCTCTCTCTCTGCTCCTCCCCAGCTCATGCTCTGTCTCTCTCTGTCTCTCAAAAATAAATAAATGTTTAAATATTTATGTTCTATTGTACAATTGAAATGTTTTTGAAAGGAGAATGGCACTTGGTTTTTAAGGATTATGGGATTCAAAATGAAAAGCAATCACCCTAGAGGCCAAAACCAAAAAAGATGTCACTGGAATCTGTCCAGGCACGTGTGGGTCATCTGTCCCCGAAGAAACGAGAGACCCGGGCAGGTAGATCCTATCACCTCCTCTTGTAGAGTTGCTTATCTTCTGTTATCATTTGAGGTCAAAATTTCTACATTCAGAAGCATCCCATTAATAGGAAAACTGTGCAGAAGATGCAAAATGCTGCCAGAATGTTCCCATTTCTTTTTTTTTTTTTTCTGTGTATTTTTTTTCAATATATGAAATTTATTGTCAAATTGGTTTCCATACAACACGCAGTGCTCATCCCAAAATGTTCCCATTTCTTTTGCACATGCTTTCCTTGCAACTTTACAGCAGAAGAATCTGTGGGGAGACGAAGGACAGCAGAGGAGCCGGTGAACGCAGGGAAACACCTCCATCCACCACGCCTGGAAGGAGGCAAGCAAAAGACTGCGGGATTTGAGCATTACCAGAAATCTTTTGCTCACTAGTACGGACTCTGTGTTCCGGCGCCATCGAGAGATCACCAGAAACCTCAGCCCGGGCACTCTTGCTCTGACGCTCTGATGCTCTGACAGAAGCAGCCTACTCCCAAGGCTCTGCATCCTCGACCCCAGGCCACAGCATCCCACCCTCACTTTTCTTCTTACACCGCATCCTCCCCTCTGCGGATGCTCTCTGTGCATACACGGTGGTGGGGAGGGGGGATAGCCCTGCCTCCATTGCCCCTACCCCAGTATTTTCCCAGCTCCTAAAACACATTGGTTTTTCTCATCTCTGGGGCCCCACGCGTGCGGTTCCTTCTGCCTGGATTTTTCCGTCTTCATCGGGCAGGCCCTTCTCATTCTGATCTCAGGCTGACACCGCTTCCCTCGGAAGCCTCCTGTCACACCCACCAATCTACTTAGATATTGTAGCTGCTTACTTAGCCTCCCTTCAGAACCACATTTTATTTGGCTGGCTAATTACCTATTCATTGCATTTGTTGCCACTAGACTGCAAGTTCTCCAAGGATATTTATCAAATCTGTCTTGTCCGCCACTGATTCCTCTGCCCTTACTGCCGTGATCAGTATCTGTTGAATGACAGCTAAACGAACATGTCTGTTTCATCTCTGATCTTTGAAGGAACCCCTTGGGAACGCACGGACATAGATGCCGTCCACCCCTTGGGTTGTGACATTCACTGGTCAGTCCAAGGGGCTGGAGAGGGAACAGTGACAGGAACAGCAGAGCCCCTGAGAGTCTAACTGCCACAGAGGAAGAAAGGCTGGGCAGATGCACTACCAGGAGACACGTGTTGTTCCTGGTAATTTGCTGAAGACACCCTCCTTCCCGAGACTACGCAGGGCATCAGGGAAGTGCTGTGCGCCGAGCAGAAGCTCCAGGTACCACTCCAAAGGCCCGTGCAGGCTGAGGCATGACTTCTCCGGCACTCAGCCCAGCTCAGCCTCAACCCAGGCAAGCGGGGCAGCCAAGGACCACAGGCAGAGCCGACCACAGAAATCCAGTCTGCTGCTCCGCTTATACACGAAACAAGTTCCCAGGGACCCTAGAGAAAAACAGGGTGGTGATCTTTTCATGTGACAGAAGAGAATGTGAGACTAGGATGTTATTGATTTAGTGGCAAACTTCAGGGATATTTGGGATTTAGGTACAATATTTCCTTTAATACTTTAATACTCTCAACGATCTTACAAGGTATTAATCCCATTTGACAGAGGAGGAAACTCAGACCGAAAAGGTTAAGGCCTCAAAGCCATGTACCTAGTAGGAACAGAAACAACAACAGAGCCAATATTCAAACCCAGGCTGCCTCCCAAGCCCGTGTTCCCGAGAATCCATCCTGCGTGGGCCCCTGTATCTATAATCAGCAAATGCTTCAGGGCACATGGATGCCATACTTTTGTCCAAAAGTGACTTTTATTGTATTATTTTATTATCACTTATGAGAATATATAAATAAGAAAATATCTGACTTGGGAGGAAATTGACTAATCTACTGAAAAAAGAGAAAGATAAATGCGTTCTAAATTCAAATCAGAGGTATGCTCTACCGAAGCATAAGAGGGAAAAGCAGGAGAAAAAAGACTTCTGATGATCAAATGCAGGCCCATGCCCCCTGTTTCCACAGGGGTTCCATTCCTGGGTCTCAGGTCTGCAGATTAGAAATGCAAGGGGTTTGGGGCACCTGGGTGGCTCAGTCGGTTGAGCATCCGACTTGGGCTCAGGTCATGCTCTCACAGTTTGTGAGTTCAAGTCCCGCGTTGGGCTCTGTGCTGACAGCTCGGAGCCTGGAACCTGCTTCAGATTCTGTGTCTCTCTCTCTGTCTCTCTCTGCCCCTCCCCTTCTCATGCTCTTTCTCTCTCTCTCTCTCTTTCTCTCTCTCAAAAATTAGTAAACATTAATTTTTTTTTTAGCAGGTTCTTTTTTTTTTTTAATGTTTATTTATTTTTGAGACAAAGAGAGACAGAGCATGAACGGGGAAGGGTCAGAGAGAGAGGGAGACACAGAATCCGAAGCAGGCTCCAGGCTCTGAGCTGTCAGCACAGAGCCCGACGCGAGGCTCAAACTCAAGGACCGTGAGATCATGACCCGAGCCGAAGTCAGACGCTTAACCGACTGAGCCACCCAGGTGCCCTAATTTTTTTTTTTTTTAAATGCAAGAGATTTTCAAGAATTTGTGTTGGAAAAAACCCTCTGCCAAATGAGGTTCACAATCTGGGGACCTTCTTTCTCTACAGGCTTCCATGGTCTTACCGCCCACGTTTTAAGAGCCTGATTCTGGCAAGATTTCCACTTGTGGACATTTTGGCTCAAAAAATCAAAGCAGATCTCAGGTTTCAAAGGCCCAAAGGAGAAAAGGTCACTACTGAACATGGCACTACTTATTGTTGGACCAACAGCATTTAAGCTGTCAAATTAGGCTTTGCTTTTAATATTCCTCAGTGAGGAAAGTACACATTTTTAGTAGCATTCTTTCGTTCAGTATGCTTGCAATGCTTTACCCAAGCAACTAAATCATAGTCCAACAGCACACATTTTTAAAGCAAAGGTGTTAAAATATTTGGAGTCAATGGTCTGTCTTCATTTCCCAGCATAAATTGTTAATCATGTATTGCAAGTTTGCTTTGGATTTACAGCATGCTTATAGTGATGTATGTTATATTTATATTTTTTATATTTACATTATAAAGTTTTCATTTTTTTTTTTAATTTTTTTTTTTTTCAACGTTTATTTATTTTTGGGACAGAGAGAGACAGAGCATGAACGGGGGAGGGGCAGAGAGAGAGGGAGACACAGAATCGGAAACAGGCTCCAGGCTCTGAGCCATCAGCCCAGAGCCCGACGCGGGGCTCGAACTCACGGACCGCGAGATCGTGACCTGGCTGAAGTCGGACGCTTAACCGACTGCGCCACCCAGGCGCCCCTATAAAGTTTTCATTTAAAAATCGAAGGTACTTCGGAGCGCCTGGGCGGCGCAGTCAGTTTAAGTGTCTGACTCTTGATTTCGGCTCAGGTCATGATCTCACATGAGTTCAAGTCCCATGTCGGGCTCTGTGCTGACAGCATGGAGCCTGCTTGGGATCCTCTCTCCCTCTCTCTCTGCCCCTTCCCCACTTGGCGTGTCTCTCTCTCAAATAAATAAACAAAAACTTAAAAATAAAACTGAAGGTACTTCCAAGATTTTATATTGTGTTCTTGAAACTATTTTGAAAACAACATAAAAATAAGGCACAAAGGAGCCAAAACATTAAATTAGGTGGCAGGTCAGAAGCTGCACTGAATGCTATGCCATTTACTACAAAAAATAGTCATTTCCCATGTATCTTTCCAAATGTAAATATCACCAGCTCACTTTTCCTCCCAAGATTTATTGAGTTGTAACTTACATACAACAAAATGCCCCCTTTTTAGTGTAAAGTATGATGAATTTTGGCAATTCTATGCAGTTATGTCACCACCAACATACACTGCTCTGCCTTGTATCACTCAAGGGTTTTTTTTTTTTTTGCCATTTCTAGGATTTCATATCAATTAAATGCATTGTGTTTTCCAAAGTAACTATACGATTTTACGTTCCCACAAGCACTGCCTGAGAGTTCCAGCTCCTTCTCATCTTATCCAATATGTGGTGTTGTCCATCCTTTTAATAACAGCCACTCTGGAGGACCGGGAGGGTATCTCTGTAGCTTTAATATTCATTTCCTTGGAGACTAGGGACCACGAGCTTCTTTTTATGTTTCTTAGTGGCCATTGCTATGTCTCCTTTCATAAAGTGCTTTTAAATCTTTTGACCGGGGTGCCTGGGTGGTTCAGCTGGTTAAGCACCTGACTCTTGATTTGTGCTCAGGTCATGATCTCACAGTTCATAGGTTCGAGCCCCATGTGGGATGCACTGACAGCACAGATCCTGCTTGGGATTCTCTCTCCCTCTTTCTCTGTCCCTCCCCCACTTGTTCTCTCTCTCTCTCTCTCTCTCTCTCTCTCTCTCTCTCTCTCTCTCAATAATAAGTAAATAGGGGCGCCTGGGTGGCGCAGTCGGTTAAGCGTCCGACTTCAGCCAGGTCACGATCTCGCGGTCCGTGAGTTCGAGCCCCGCGTCAGGCTCTGGGCTGATGGCTCAGAGCCTGGAGCCTGTTTCCGATTCTGTGTCTCCCTCTCTCTCTGCCCCTCCCCCGTTCATGCTCTGTCTCTCTCTGTCCCAAAAATAAATAAACGTTGAAAAAAAAATTTTTTAATTAAAAAATAAAAAATAAAAAAAAATAATAATAATAATAAGTAAATAAACACAAAAAAATTAAAAAGTGCCTTGACCAAATTGGCCTTGGTCAGTTCAGCTTCTTATAAAAGAAAAAAGAAAAAAAATCTTTTGACCAACATTATGATTAAGTTGCATAAGTTGGATATAAAGTTGTACATGTTGCAAATATTTTCTCTCAATTTATGACATGCTGTATTGTCTTCCTAACTTTTATTCTTTTGGATATTTGTGATTTTCATAAAGCCCGTTTTATCAATTGTTTCATTTTATGCCAGTTAACGTTTAAGGACACCAAAAGTAAAACTCTGCTTGAAACGAAATGGTATTCTCAACCTCATCCATCCCTCCCAGGTGTCTTTTAATTCTTTTTGGCATCCTGATTGCTGAACTAAAATTTGTAAATGCCATTTGAGCACCACGGAAATGTTTAAGGATACGATAGCAAACGGTACCACAGAAGGATAAGAAAAGGAAACACACACAATATAAGCTCTTCCTTAAGCAAACTCACTTTCAAAACCAAAAACAAAAGAACCAAAGGTCTAAAGATTTGAAACTGAAGAAAAAGAGAGCATGATGACAGTGGTGGGGCAGGGGGGTGGCGGTGGGGGGTTGTAGCTTTGAGTAATTGCTAGAAGAACGTGTAAGGGTAGGTGTTAAGAATCCAGCTTCCAGGGGCGCCTGGGTGGCGCAGTCGGTTAAGCGTCCGACTTCAGCCAGGTCACGATCTCGCGGCCCGTGAGTTCGAGCCCCGCGTCGGGCTCTGGGCTGATGGCTCAGAGCCTGGAGCCTGTTTCCGATTCTGTGTCTCCCTCTCTCTCTGCCCCTCCCCCGTTCATGCTCTGTCTCTCTCTGTCCCAAAAATAAAATAAACATTGAAAAAAAAAAATTAAAAAAAAAAAAAAAAGAATCCAGCTTCCAGCCAAGATGGGGTATCCAGGACCAGATCTATTCTCCAACCAGAAACAACTGAAAAACTGGACAAAATATATGAAACAATGCTTCTTAAGACACTGGCCATCAGGCAGTGGAAGATAATCCTCCCGGAGAGACTCCTCCAAAGAAGATAAGCATCTGAAGATGTTCAATATTGTTAGTCTTTAAGGACATGCTAATTAAAACCACAAAAGAGGGGCGCCTGGTGGCTCAGTCGGTTAAGCATCTGACTTCGGCTCAGGTCATGATCTCGTGGTTCATGGGTTCGAGCCCCATATCGGGCTCTGTGCTGGCAGCTCAGAGCCTGGAGCTGCTTCAGATTCTGTGTCTCCCTCCCTCTCTGTTCCCCCCCCACACACACTCTGTGTCTCTCTCAAAAATAAAAACATTAAAAAACAAAACAAAACCCACAAAGATACCACTTCACTCCTATTAGAATGTGTAAAGTGTAGGGACACCTGAGTGGCTCTAGTCTATTGAGCCAGCGGCAGACTTGATCTCAGCTCAGGTCATGACCTGAGCTCCGGTCATGATCTCACACTGCTAGTGGAAACTTCCAACCACTCTGAAAACCATTTAACAGATCGCCTAAAAAGTTAAACATCGCCCATATGACCTAGCCATTCCACTCCTATATTTGTCCAAAAGAAATTAAAGCATATGTTCAATACAAAGTCTTCGACAGAATGGTCATAGCAGCATTTGTTACCCAATGGTTCTTAACTGGAAGTGATTTTGTTTCCCCAGAGATATTTGGTGAATCTGGAGATATTTTGGTTGTCACAACTGGTGGTCTGTTGGCATGTAAGGAGTAGGGACCAGAAATTATGCTGAACATCCTACGGGGCACAGGACAGTCCCTCACCACCAACAGTTACCCAGCCCACATGTCAATAGTGGCAAGTTGAGAAACTATGTCTATAGCTCCAAAAGGGAGCAACCCAAATGTCCACTATTAGGTAAAGGGACAAACAAACTGTGGTATATCCATACCACGGAATACAGCTGACCCTTGAACATGGGTTTGAACTGCATGAGTCCACATATAGGTGGATTTTTTTCAATAAATACAGTATAGTGCCATCCACGTATTTTCCCTTCCTTGTGGTTTTCTTAATAACATTTTCTTTTCTGTAGCTTACTTTATTGTAGAAATACAGTATATATTACATGAAATGTATAAAATATGTGTTAATCAACTGCTTATGTTATCTGTAAGGCTTCCAGTCAACAGTAGGCTATTAATAGTTAATTTTTGAGGGAGTCAAAAATTATAATTGGATTTTTGACTGGGCAGGGGGTCAGTGCCCCTAATGCGCTTGCTGTTCAAGGGTCAACTGAGTTGTAAATGGCAATTTGTTTGTAAAATGTGAGAGTTGGGTTTAGGGCTTTCACTCCTCATACTTTTAAGGATCTCTCTCTTTTTCTTTTATAGACTGTATTTATAGTTTTGGGTGCTTTTCAGACTCTACTGTTGTAACACTGAATTCACATAATGGCAGCCAACCACCAAGAAAATGTGTGATTGCGTAGGCTCTTCTTGCCAAGGCCACCTGCCCATTGTTCTGTGGCTGATGGGCTTCCTTTTCTCAGCATGCCTACTGAAGCCAAGGGCATTTAACAATAACCAAACTTAGATAAGCTGTTCTAAATTCTCTGATACTACCTGTAGGTCTAAGAGACAAATGCCCTGGTAAAAGCTAAGACAAGGTGATCCTAGCTAAGACGAGGTAAGATGGATTCTCACCTAGAAAAATGACTCTGGGAATTGACTGAAAACAGTTGAGGAGTCTGAGTAGAGAAAGTGGGGGCACAGCAAATACCTGAAAGAAACTGGAATTCATTGTTCCCGTCTAAAGGCCCTGGATTGGTCAATGCACTGGGAGGCGAGAGGAAGAAGAAGGGTTTGGAAAGGAGAAGAGAGAATCAAGAAAAGAGAGCTAAGATGTACTTCTGGAGAAATACTGGAGGAGCACCAGCTATGGAAGAAGAAGAAGAGGAAAGGAAAAATAATAAACAATTTAGTTTCCCCCATGAACAAAGACTATGGGTCACTGATCTAGTCCTAGAAACCATGAATTAATGGACTCAATGTATCATCATATCTAGGCTACAGACTCTGTCTTCTCTGGGTCTCAGGTATGAGAAGTAAGAAGGAAGTTGGGGGAAACCAGTCCTTGGCTGAAATTGCTTCAAGCATTCGACTTTATGTTAAACGATAGAAAAAGCCAAACCCTTGCAAGAGAATGACCATTTTAACTTCACTTTCTCATCTGATAATTACAAATTTGGGTCTTAAATGGTCCATTTGAGCACGTTGGTCCATTGCTAAATTATGAAAAGCAAGAATTGAAGCTTGGCAGAAGTACAGATCAGATGCAGATTACAAACAGAACCATCTGTCACTTTCAGGGAACATATAAACCAGCGCAAATGACATTAAGTAGCAATTTTCACGGCAGGAAGAGATCAAAGAACCTTGGTCTTTGCTACTTGAGGAAAAGGGGGAAGTTACTCAACCAGGAAGAGTCTTATGTAAAAATTAGCATGGATATGTTCATTCTTATTTCAAATACAGTTTTGTTTGTACTGAAAAAGAGGCAGAAAGCAGCCAAGCAGTGGGTGTCATTGCTCCATTACGTTGGGCAAGAGTTCCACTTGGGTTCGAAGAGTTAGTTCTCTAGGTTAACTCCTTCCTACAACCAGCTGTCAGCTTGTTTTAGTCGGTCTCTTTACATGGTCATTCAAAGACTTCCATTTGTATTGTCTTTATTCATTTTTGTATTTTACCTCCTCAGATTTATTTTCCTTAAGATAGTGTGTATTATGCCACACGCACACGCACGACAGTTCTCACTCCTCACAACGTTGTGTTCTGTAAAGTCCCTGCAAACAGAGAATTAGCCAATGTTGTAATCTCTCCAAGGGAAATGCAGGATTATCTTCTTTCCAGTGTCTGGTCACACTTTCATCAACTGACAGATACATAGCCTTGTTTTGTGTGTGCTTTATGTGTGTTTCTGTTTTAAGACTCCTATTTAATATATATTGTTGATTCATGAGGTTGAACTCATGGACAACAGCATGGTAACTGACGCCTGATAGAAGCTTTGTAACACATAGTTTCTCCTTCAGGCACATCACAGCTTTTGTGCACTTAAAAATACCGGACAGCTCTTCGGCACCTATGCTTGGAAGCCATTTTAAAGTGGAATCACCGGGGCGCCTGGGTGGCGCAGTCGGTTGAGCGTCCGACTTCAGCCAGGTCACGATCTCGCGGTCCGGGAGTTCGAGCCCCGCGTCGGGCTCTGGGCTGATGGCTCAGAGCCTGGAGCCTGTTTCCGATTCTGTGTCTCCCTCTCTCTCTGCCCCTCCCCCCGTTCATGCTCTGTCTCTCTCTGTCCCAAAAATAAATAAATGTTGAAAAAAAAAAAAAAAAAAAAAAGACTGGTCAATAAGGGGCGCCTGGGTGGCGCAGTCGGTTAAGCGTCCGACTTCAGCCAGGTCACGATCTCGCGGTCCGTGAGTTCGAGCCCCGCGTCGGGCTCTGGGCTGATGGCTCAGAGCCTGGAGCCTGTTTCCGATTCTGTGTCTCCCTCTCTCTCTGCCCCTCCCCCGTTCATGCTCTGTCTCTCTCTGTCCCCAAAATAAATAAACGTTGAAAAACAAAATTTTTTTTTTTTTAAATTAAAGTGGAATCACCAACAAAACTGTGAAAAATGTGGCACTAAAGAGACAGAGAAAAAGATACTTGTTTACGACAAGGCAGAACACCGCTTCGTTCCAGCTCAGCTGGGGACAGGCCTGTCCAGCAACTTAGATTTTTCCTACTGTGTGCGTGTCCTTGAATGACTAGCAAAGTGCAGTAAGCATTGATCTTGAGGTTGCAAATAAGTTTTAACATGGATGCAAAGTCCTGGGCCACCTGGGTGATCCAGTCAGTTAAGCATCTGACTCTTGATCTCAAGGTTGTGAGTTCAAGCTCCGGGCTGGGTGGGGAGCCTACTTAAAAAAAAAAAAAAAAAAAAGTATGCAGATTTGCAAATACAGAATCTGTGAATAATGAGAACCAACCATATATGTGTATTTCTTCACAACAACTCCTAATAAAGTATATTACAGATTTCGTTTCCTTGAAGATTGTGGCTATCTAATAGATTCCTAATACTCTTCACAGAAAACTCCTAGCTTAGGATATTTCTTGTATTAAATTCTCTTATATTCAATTCAACCCTTTAAGGTTTTTGCTGTGCAAGAGAAGTAAAGAGCAAAGACGTGGATGTCTATATAGTAACTCCAAAGCCTACACTGAGGTACAGGAAAATGTCAGCATGTACAGGGCTCAATAAATGCTACATACTTTTCTTCGTTTCCTGACTCATGTTCCTTCTTATTTTTCTTATTTGCTCTCATTTTACTAGCTTAAATGATCCACTACGTGAATAAATGCACAGACAGGAAGTCCAATTTCAACGTAGGACGCAGATATAAAATCACTAAAGATCCATCACTCTGAATTTAGGTGGCATCTTCTTTATTTTCCTCAGGGTTCTCAAAAGGTTTCTAAGCTTTGGGTGGAAATAAAGGAAAGCATAAGCCTCACATAAATTGAGTGACTTTTCTAGACGCCAAAATGGAAATAGTAGTTCCAAGTGTGAAAGAAGACAAAATTATTTACAAATTTCAGTTTGAATCCTAAAGGAGCATTAACAATCAAATCACAGTAATAGTGTAATAGATTAAGACTAGAAAGTGAGCTCATCTTTTATAACGTTTTAAATGCTATTTTTGTTAGCGCCTCAATGCCACTCTCAGAAGTAGGGTATTGTTGAAAATACCAGTCACCAAATACGGCAGACCTTTAGCTTTCCAGGATTTATGCTGTATTATTCCACCAGGTCAATGCTTGCCTGAAAATGTCTTTGGCGTGGAGTTATTTTGTTACAAGGGCTTTTGACCCTGTTGACAGCAAGAACCGTCCTTGGGACCGTAAGTGCGGCAGGAAGTATAACGGTTAAGCGTGCCACTGGAATGGAAAGACGTTGAATTTCCACAAGACCACGACCTGTCACTTTGTTAGCTCTGCTCTAAATCATTTAATCTCTCTCTTCCCTGGTCTCTGTGCCATTAAAATGAAGAAATCAGAATAATCTCAGTCAGATGAGTGCTTGAAATCTGTAATTCAAAGATAGTGTATCTAGGGCCACCTGGGTGGCTCAGTCGGTTGAGCATCCGACTTTGGCTCGGGTCATGGTCTCACGGCCCGTGGGTTCGAGCCCCGCGTTGGGCCCTGTGCTGACAGCTCTGAGCCTGGAGCCTGCTTTGGATTCTGTGTCTCCCTCTCTGTCCCTAACCCACTCACGTTCTGTTTCTGTCTCTCTCAAAAATAAATAAACGTTAAAAAAAAAAATTCAAAGAGGGGCGCCTGGGTGGCTCAGTCGGTTAAGCGTCCAACTTCGGCTCAGGTCATGATCTCACGGTCCATGAGTTCGAGCCCCGCGCTGGGCTCTGTGCTGACAGCTCAGAGCCTGGAGCCGGTTTCAGATTCTGTGTCTCCCTCTCTCTCTGACCCTCCCCTATTCACGCTCTGTCTCTCTCTGTCTCAAAATAAATGTTAAAAAAAAAAAAATTCAAAGATAGTTTATCTAAAATCTGGGGCTTTGTTACAGGAAAGCCTAGTAGTGAAAGGGAAAGACAGAGGGAGAAGAAAATAGGGATAATAATTACCATAACAATAACAGCAGAGACTTTGGGTGGCCAAGATAGCCAGTGGTGTCTATGCATCTCCTTCTGATTCTATTGAAATCCCACTAAAAAACAGAAACCAGATTCTGTTAAGGCAGAAATCCACAAGAAAGGAGAAATCAGAGAGGAGGCAGCAGTCACTGTGGATACTAGGGAGCCAGCAGATGAGCCACAAAGGAATCAGCAGACTCAAGACAAGGGAATCCTATGAAGACAGTTAATGGAAATGATTGGAGTGCTTGGGTCGCTCAGTCGGTTGAGAGTTGGATTCTTGATTTCAGCTCAGGTCTTGATCTCAGGGGCATGAGTTGGAGCCCATGTTGGGCTCTGCGCTGGGTGCGAAGCCTACTTAAAAAAATGCTGGGGGCGCCAGGGTGACTCAGTCGATCAGGCGTCCAACTCTTGATTTCAGCTCAGGCCATGATATCACAATTTGTGAGTTTATGCCCCGCATCCAGCTCTGTGCTGACAGCACGGAGCCTGCTTGGGATGCTCTCTCTCTCTCTCTCTCTCTCTACCTTTCCCCTGCTCATTCACTCTCTCTCTCTCTCTCAAAATAAATAAATAAACATTAAAAGAAAAGAATCAAACTGATTGATTAATATGCATCTCTCAAGGTCTCCAGAAGGGCCCCATTAGGAATCTCTGAGAGTTAGGGGTAAAGGGATACCGTAAAGAAAGACGATTGATTGAAAGTCTACATCGGCAACTATCAGATCACCAACTGCCTCGTCTACTAGGTAGGTTCGCTCTTCAAAAAGAGCTGAGACCAAGTTTCCAGACTAGGCTATACCAGGCAGGAAGGTGGGTTTACAACCCTTTGAGGTGGGATCTGGTTGCTGAGGGCCATTCCTCTCCCCCACTCAGGTTCCTAGGTTCTGGCAGGCGGGCTCCCCTTCCAGGCAGAAGACAAGAATCGCTGTCTTCTCCAGAAAATATGACCTACTCAGGAGGAAACACCTGAAAATATTAATATTAGAGATTGTGCAACTCATCAGCCCAGACCCAGCTCCCCAACAGCAAGGACTTTATGCATCAAAGCCTCCAAGCCATGGTGTTTCCCAATCCACTTTTTAGTCTCCCCCTGTATGAGCATACAACCAGGATCACTAAATATCTGAGGAAAGGATTTATCGTCAAAGAGAGGGGGGGGGGGGGGTTGGTGAGGGGGAGAGAGAGAGAATAAGATTGAGAGAGAAAGGGACCAAAACAGTAACTTGGAAGAAATAAGAGACTCTGCAGGGAGAAGATATTTCCCTCAAAAAACCAATACTAACTAAGATAATATATTGCAAGCATGGAACATGAACAGATTGTATAAAAAAAGAGTATGTGGGGAAAAAACTGGAGACAAAGAAAAGATCCTGTAGACTTTCAGAAAGAATAAACACAAATGAACAGACCCCATTTAAAAGATCATGATGAGAATGGCCTCTGACGTCACAACAGCAGTGCTGGAATTGAAAGGACAATTCTGTATACAGCTAACCTATCAACCAAATGTGAGGCTAGAATACAGACATGTTTAAACATGCAAAATTCTATTTGCCCTGTGTTTTTTCTCAGAAATCTATTTTAAAAGCTGATGAATTAGTGAGCCAAGAGAAGAGAGAAACAGAGGTTTTAGGAACCAGAAATGTAGCACAGAACAGAGGGGAGAAAAATTCTCAGGTGTGAAGGACAGGCAGTTGAGATTGGCATAGGATCCCCAGGAATGGTAAATCCGTAGATTATCTGATGTGTCTCAACATCTTGAGGTGAGATTTGTGTAGTCGGCAAAGCATCTGGGGTTGAAATACTAAATACTTATAAAACTAAGCAAAATGCACACACACACACACACACACACACACACACACACACACAAGAGCTGTTAACAATAAGGCAAACTGGTAAGAGGTATACACGAACACTTGGTATTTTTACAACTTTTCTGTAAATCTAAATGATCCAAAAATACAAAAATTTATTTAAAACAATGTTAGACACTGAAAAAAAAGTTAACACTACAACTTGACATGCACGTATGTATATGAGAGGGTAGGAGGGATGACCAAGCAGAGGAGAAAGTCTGGAGAGTGAAAGTTTTCCCACTGAAGGGCCTCGAAGTGAGGTGCCAAGCTCAGCAAAAGCCATCTTGCCTCGGTTTACCCAGCTGGCACGGGGACATGTGCATAGGGCTTCCAACCAACGGGGAGCAGCGTAAGGAGACGGGAATTTTGCAGGAAGCACTGTCTGCCTCAGGTATGTTGGATTTCCCTTTACGATCTCAGCCAACAAAAACAGTTCCCAATTCTTTCCTGCTCTCCAGAGCCCGATTCCACGTGAGGCAACCGGCTGATTTTGAAGATTCAAGTATTGGAGTCTACGGAGAGCCCGACACCCCTCATTTTACCATGAGAGGAGGTGAGCCCGGACAGGCCTTGTCACTTGCCCAGAAGCATGCTGACAGCAACTTCCCAGGAGAGAGCTCTTCTGATGTCACCCTACAAGTGGGATCCAGACTGCACGCACACACAGCTACATTTAATCCAAATATTCTTTCTTCTTAGTAAATTAAAATTATGCAAAGCCTTTCCAAAGTACGTAAAGCCAACATCTCCTGTAATCCCACGCCAGTCCCCAGAAGTAGCTTCCTGAATTATCCCCCCTTCGTAGCCCGTTGCACAAATGAGGAAAGTGAGTCCCAGAAAGTTTGTGCAGCAGGAGGGCATTCAAGTGGCAAAGATCGCATCCGACCAGAGGCTGCTCTAAACTGGCTGCAGACTACACTTTTAATCCAGAAACCATTCTGAAGGTAGAGCGGCCATCAGAACTGGTGATTTCCAGAAGTGCACGAACATTTTACACCGATCTTGTTTTTTCCGAGGCAGAAACATAGAAGGCCCCACCACCAGACAGCATTTGGCTGAATTTAAATAGCACCTAGACGCAGACATCCTAGGATCGGATTATTATTTGCATTTTTCCCTCTGTTGACCTTATCGCCATCCAGAGTGCAGAAAGAAAACATTTTAATCATTGAAAACATTGTTCTGTCATTTATATGGACTCATCAACACTTCTTAATATTCTAAAAAGGTGGGCTTGCCTCCACTACCCATCAGATCCCCTTTTATACCATGTAATCCTTCGCAAAGAGCAAGGAAACGGACTGCGACTAAGGCATTTACTCTGAAGGGAAAGGATTCAAATAAATTCAACTCTGTTGGCAAAGAAAAACTTCAAAGCCTTTAAAGGCACGTCCTTTCAACTCAGTTTGTTAGGCTTGTTCCCCTATTTAAAAGGTAAAAAGATGAAAGAAAGTTAATCCTCCATAAATTCTTCTCCGCCCACCCATTATGCCCAGAGTTTCAATACAATACATTTTTGCTTTTGTGATTCTAAGAGTAAAAGGCAGGAGCCAATAATTAGTAGAGCTGCAAATTGCCATTGTTTTAAGCGGGTGTCCAAATCTCCCTTAACCTCAGGATTCCTAGCCAGCCTCACATAAACATGCCCCTCTCTGCCCCACCAGGTCTCATCCTTGGGTTATTTCTGACATTTCATGAAAACACCCCCAGGAGAACTTTAGCACAATCTTCAACACAAATCTCTCTTCTCTGAGAAATCCTTTTAAAACAAAAGCTATGGTTTTCTTTACAATCTTCTCAAAATTGCTACCACTTACGCATAAATTACACTTCATTTGCATTTAGGATTAAGAATTTCACCGGCAAAGACAAAGATCCCCACCCCCCCATCTTATTTCTAGTTTAGGATAAGCTCTCAAAATCCTAATCGTGTTGGTCTTTGCTTATTTTAAATAATTAGAAGAAAAATCCCTCAGACTGAGGAGTTTTCAGCCGCCCAAAGGATGCTCTTGTGGGCCTAAAAAAACCCTAAAGGCTATTTATTCTATGGCATTAAAGATATAATTATTCACTCGTGTTTCTAGCAGTTGGCATAACGCAGAATCAGAAGTTTGTGTCCATGAACATTTCCATTGCTGGGTTAAAATGCAGTGAAACCCAAAATTCCTTCCTAAAACATGCAACAACTTCTAGTAAAAGAAAAGGAAGGAATGGGAAGTTATCGCTTAAGAGGTACAGACTTTCTTTTAGGAATGATGAGAAAAAAAATTCTGGAAATGGGTAGTGGTAACGGTGGTGTAACATTATGAATGTACTTAATCCCCCTGATTTATCCGCTTAAAATGCTTAAAATGGTAAATTGTACGTTGTGCATACTTTGCTGCAATTTTTACATTCAATAAGCAAATGAGAGCTTTGTGTTAAAAATGTTAAATAACGCAGGTCTGGAAAATACTCACAAAAATGAGGCAATGTGTCTAGTGGGAAAATTGTCATTAAGAGAGATCAAAAATCAATGACATGAACTTTTATCTATTTATGCTAAGGACATAGTTTTTAAACTTTTTATTATCTTTTTATTTTTATTATTTTATTATTTTTAAATTTTTTTATTTTTTTATTTCATTTGTATTTTTCTATTTTTGTTTACTTTTATCTTTTAATTTTTTAATCTAAGGACATAGTTTAAAATTTACACAAAATCCATCCGTAGAAGAACATTTAAAATAGCATTATTTGTCATGGCACGTTGTTAAGAAAACATTAGGAGGACTTTAATGGCCGACAATGTTAGTTCAGTAAGTTCTGGTTAATTTAGTAAATAAATTAGGTCTCTTCTGTTTACTCTTCTGCTTCCGACATTACATTAAATCTGGGCATTCTTCTGCTTCTTTCTAAGGCTTTGTTTCAATTACCACTGGTTCACTCAACAATTACTTATCGACACTTCCTCTGTCAGGACCACAGGAGGTGCTGGGGATAAAGCTTTCGGCAACTCGACCAAGTAAGTCCCTTTCCTCACAAAGTTTATAAACTCTGAGGGGGATACAAAGGGGAAAAAAATCAGCCATCCATATCACATGACAAGTGCTAGGATACCGGGTACTCTGGGAGTATGTCCGTCAGGCCCCTAAACCAGATCTGGGTGCCTCTGAGACGACTTTCTGGAAGAAATCATGTCCCAGGATGAGCAGAAATGAAGTAGGGGCAGAACGGAAAGGGAAAGAAGAATGTTCCAGGCAGAAACAACAGCACGTGTAAGGACTCAGGTGAAAGAAAGCAAAGTATGTGAAGAAACTGGAGGGGTGCCTGGCTGGCTCAGTGGGTAGAGTATGTGACTCTCTTAAATTTTTTTTGATTTTTATTTATTTTTGAGAGAGGGAGAGAGAGAAAGAAAGAGAACGCGAGCGGTGGAGGAGTAGAGAGAGAGGGAAGCACACAATCCAAAGCAGGCTCCAGGCTCCCAGCTGTCAGCACAAACTCTGACTCAGGGCTCAAACCCACGGACCGCGAGATCATGACCTGAGCCAAAGGCAGAGGCCCCACCGACTGAGCCACCAAGTACCCCAGTAGAGTATGCGCCTCTTGATCTCAGGGCCGTGAGTTCGAGCCCCATGTTGGTCCCCGAGCTTCCTTTTATTTATTTATTTATTTTTTTTCAACGTTTATTTATTTTGGGGACAGAGAGAGAGAGACAGAGCATGAACGGGGGAGGGGCAGAGAGAGAGGGAGACACAGAATCGGAAACAGGCTCCAGGCTCTGAGCCATCAGCCCAGAGCCCGACGCGGGGCTCGAACTCACGGACCGCGAGATCGTGACCTGGCTGAAGTCGGACGCTTAACCGACTGCGCCACCCAGGCGCCCCCCCTTTTTTTTTTTTTAAGTAATCTCTACACCCAACATGGGGCTCAAACTTAAAACCTTGAGATCAAGAGTCACATGCTCTACCAACTGAGCCAGCCAGGTGCCTCTCAGTACTGAATTCTTTTTTTTTTTTTAATGTTTATTTATATTAGAGACAGAGAGAGAGACAGAGCATGAGTAGGAGAGGGGCAGAGAGACAGAGACAAAATCTGAAGTAGGCTCCAGGCTCTGAGCTGCGAGCTGTCAGCACAGATCCCAAAGCAGGGCTCGAACTCACCAGCAGTGAGATCATGACCTGAGCCAAAGTCTGAAGCTTAACCGACTGAGCCACCCAGGTGCCCCAGGACTGAATTCTTTTTTTTTTTTTTAATTGTTTAACGTTTATTTATTTTTGAGACAGAGAGAGACAGAGCATGAACAGGGGAGGGGCAGAGAGAGAGGGAGACACAGAATCTGAAACAGGCTCCAGGCTCTGAGCTGTCAGCACAGAGCCTGATGCAGGGCTTGAACTCACGGACCGTGAGATCATGACCTGAGCCGAAGTCGGACGCTTAACCGACTGAGCCACCCAGGTGCCCCTGAATTCTTAATGCAAATTCATTCCCACAGAATTTTCAGGAGGATTTTCAGGCTCCATGCTGTCCCCTCCTTGCTTTGTAAGGGACAGTGCTAGGCTGGGTGTTATAAATGCACATCACATTATAATCCCCGTACAGACTTGCAATAGGTATTCTTTTATAGGCCTCACAGGTATGGAGCACGGTTTTTGGATTTAGCTTTTAATACATAGCAGCTATACTTGTTTGATGAATGTTGAATATCGAGTTTACTTTCTTTCTTTTCAGTTTTACTGAGAAATAATTGATATACATCACTGTATATGTTTAAGGCATACAGCACAATGGTTTGATTTACATATACTGTGAAATGATTACCACAATAGGTTCACCTAACATCTATCATCTCATATAGACACAATAAAGAGAAAGAAGAAAAAAAGAAAAAAAATGCATCGAGATGCATTATGCACTGAGAAAAAACACACAATATTTATGGTATTATTCCATTTGGGGGGAGGAAAATATTCTCAGGAAAAAAAATTCTTAAAGGACAACTACCAACATGATCATTGAAATGGTCTCAGGTCCATCATCAACTACTTTCTTTCTTTCTTTGTTTAAAATTTTTTTAACATTTATCTATTTTTGAGAGACAGAGAGAGAGCATGAGCAGGGAAGGGGCAGAGAGAGAGAGGGAGACACAGAATCTGAAGCAGGCTCTGGGCTCTGAGCTGTCAGCACAGAGTCTGATGCTGGGCTCGAACCCACAAACTGTGAGATCATGACCTGAGCTGAAGTCGGACGCTTAACCAATTGAGCCACCCAGATGTCCCCACCATCAACTACTTTCTAAATGAGTGGGGTCTTCAGTTTTCTTTTTGGTTTTATCTGTTTTCTTTTTTTAAGTTTATTTATTTTGAGAAAGAGAGAGCGTTTGCATACGTGTGCAAGTGGGAGGGGCAGAGAGAGAGAGAGAGAGAGAGAGAGAGAGAGAGAAAATCCAGGGCAGACTCTGCACTGTCAGCACGGAGCTCAATGCGGGGCTCGAACTCATGAACCATGTTATTATGACCTGAGCTGAAGTCAGACTCTTATCCACCTGAGCCCCCCAGGTGCTCCTATCTGTGTTTTCTAAATTTTGGGAGGCCTGAGCATTTTTTTTTTTTTTTTTGCTTTAATAGTAGTAATGAAAACCAAAGAAACCTCATAGAAAAGTGATTTAGGAAATTCAAGATTTAAAGCTGCAAAAATCTATTATTTCCCAGTGTCTAAGCTTTGCCAAAAATAGACTTCTGAGTTAATTTGTTAAATCTACACAAATAATGGAGTTTACTCAACTCCTGACTCTCGCATTCAAGGACTGGAATTGACCATTACAGTCTGCTTCTATTAAAAAGGAAAATATTGCTGCTTCCCTAGAAACCGACTTTGTTTTACAACGATGGCGTTATCTTCACTAAATTTTTCCTCTTTTCATTAAATCTGTGTATTTTGGAAGAACGTTTTAAGTACTATCAGAAAGCACTTCACCTTCAGGTTACTTTTCTTCCCCTAACTGACCGTGTCTCACAATATTCCCAACTAGAGCAAAGGCAAGATCAAGCACACCCCTGATCTTCCCACTCTGGTGAGACCCATTGTTAGGACCGGTCCATTGTTAATCAGGAGGAGACAATCGTATATTTAGTCTACATTCGTGCTCGTTCAATGCCAGTATCTGAATTTCAAGGACAGCATGATTTTATCAGCTGTGCATGAAAACCACCTCACAGCACAGAGATCTCTGCGGAGCCTCTCAGAAATCTCAGCTTCCCGGTTTCTCGCCTTTCTCCACCCCCTGAGGGAAAAACAGCAGGTTTTTACACAGCAGCTACTTTGCTGGTGGGGACAGGGTCCCTGCGGTTGCTGAACCGCAGATCCATTGACAAGGTTAACCAAACACCCACTGGCACCACGAACACATTAACTCTCTGGCCAGTTTATTCTGGCACCGAGGTGAGAAGGGCGTTTGCAAAACTGGAACAGAAACCCAGCTAAGGTTTGGAAGGGGGGGGGGGGGGGCGCCAGTCAGCTCATGGAAAAGGTCCTGAGGACGACTGGCCTCCTGCGAGTGGCAAGATGCAAAGCTTGGAAGGAGAAGAGCAGAGCCAGGTGCAAAGCATTTCCCGCAATTTCCCCAGGCAATTTCCCCAGGCTTCGGAGAGAAGTTGCTTCCAATCCCAGGGCTTGGGAATGGCTCTGTGGGCCCCGTTGTGTCTCTCGGGTTGGAGAGGAGAGACAGGGACCGGCCACTGAGGTAAGTAGCATTCATGCAGTCGTTACATCACTAATCGCGACAGCCCTAGGAAGTGGGTATTACTGTCCTCATCTTATCAATGGAAGCAGCGACTCAGAGATGTTCATCGATGTGCCCGGGGCCCTGAAGCTCTATCCGGGCCCTTACTCTTATATCCTGGAGCTCTTGAACCTCAGGCCTCATCTTTTCTGCCACTCTCCTGGTTCCCTCCAAGGCTGCACCCTGTCCCAGGCTCTACACGCCATCCGGATGCAAACCTCTAAACCCAGGCTGCGACCTCTCAGTGCCCACCCACACTCCTGAGATGCTCCTAGGCCAACATCACATGCCCCAAATCCGACCGTCCCTGGGCCTTCCCTTTCTCTGGAAACAGTAGCTCCCTCCTCCTGGCGAACTGGTCGTGAATCTTGCAATCTTCTCCGGGTCCTCTCTGTATCTCAATTCCCACCTCTGAGCCAAGCTAGAGATACTGTTAGTTCTGCCTTCCGAATCGTCCGGTCTGACCAGCTGTCCCCACCCTTTACCCAGCCTGCTGTCACCCCGGCCACCCTGCTGCCTCTACCCCTGCCCCTTGGTGTCTTCTCTGCACACCGCATCCAGCCACCCCCCACCCAGGGAAAGCCAAACCCATCCGGTGGCTCTAGAAGCTGCCCACACCCGCCGTGCCGCCTCACTTCTAACCCCCCTCCTGTGCTCTGGTCTCACCAGCCTCCCTGCCTCCCTCACACACTAGGGACTTTCTACTCAGATATCCTCTCACTTCCCTTAGGCTTTGCTAGAAGGTCCTCAGTGAAGTCTTCCCACTGCTTTCTTTCCAGTTGCATTACCCCTAACACACCCTCTCCCTACCCCCTTCCTGGCTCCCTCTCCCTGGACTGGATGGCACAGGTTGCCCGCTACCTTACTCGATGGTTCGCCCTTCCCTCCCCCCCCCCCCATGGAGAATGGAATTGCTCAGGACACAGGGATTGTTAACTGGCCCACTCTCTCGTTCACTGCTTCCCTGGAAAGGTTCCTGAAGCAGGACAAGCATTTCACTAACTCTTGTTGATGAATATATTTACATAACCCTGTGTATTCTTTTTGTCCTTTCACAGTGCTTACTCTCTGTTAGATTCTTGCCTTTCACTCCTACTCTGTGGAGACATTTCTAACCTGTTGGCAGTCCGTTTCTATCAAGCCTCTTACAGTAGTATCGAGATGCAAAATTAAACACTGGATTCACGTTGCACTCACACAGCTCAGCCTATAACCAATGCCTGTTCATGAAATCAGCGTCCAAAGCAAAGTCAACAAAAGCATCAAAAGTCCCCTCGTGAGATAGCTCAAGTTCTTTATAGGACGAGAAATAGCGTCGGTGAATTAAATGTAAGAACATCGAGACGTTTTTTGAATGAACACCACCCGCGATGGACGTTGCTCTCTTGACAACACCCATGTCCTAACTCCTCCACGGTGACACCTTAATGGAGTTTGGGTTGCGTTGATTTCTGTTTTCTTGTTAACTTATTTATTTACTTTGAGAGAGACGGAGAGAGAGAGAGAATCCCAAGCAGGCTCCGCGCTGTCCGCTCAGAGCCTGACGCAGGGCTCGGACTCACAAACCATGAAATCGTGACCTGAGCCGAAATCAAAAGTCAGACTCTCAGTTCTGACTGAGCCACCCAGGTGTCCCGTGTTGCACTGACTTCAGAGCGAACCTTAACTGATCACAACTTAGATCTTGACTGCGCATTCTTGCCCACGATGAAAGATTCAGGTAACCCAGGCCTAAGGTCGGACAAGATCGGGCGCGTTCGGGGCGGTATGGCCGTAAACTTAAGGTCAATACATGGCGTTGTGTTGGCCACAAGACTTGGTTCTGGGATAATGTAGTCAGTGAAAAGCCTGGGAATTTTGTATAATCCCGGAGGGATAAATGTACTCCCTTCTGCTCTCATCACACACAGAAATAAATAGACTGACTTAATTGTGTTTGTTCATTTCTCTTCTATATATGTAAATGTCTGCATACATAAATATACAAATAACCGCAAGGGAGATGGATGGAGAGAGTGACAGGTAAAAGCACTCCACGATATTTTGTCATTAATAGGATAAGTATTTTACACTACACTCCTACAGTTTACAAACCACTTTCACACAAATATTATCTAATCTCCATAGCACACCTATGGGATATCAGTGTAATTATCATCCTATTTTATAAAAGCAGACATTACGACTTCAGAGAAGTTTTGTGATTTGTCCTTTGCCACAAATAGTAGATCACTTAAATACCGCCCACCACAAGGTAGGATATGGGAACAGACATTAAATGAACAGAAATCCCAGAAAGCCCGGTATACAACAGTTCTGGGGGAAATCTTGAGAGTGTCGGAGGACCAACTTGACACTTTAGATGGGGACAGTAAAAATAACCAGAGATTAAGAGAGAGAAGAAATCTAGAGCTGAACCCAGATCTGACTCAAAATTCCTCCCTTTGCCCACTCAGGCACGGCCTCAGTTAACCCAAAATGAATATCCCCAGTACCAAGGAAATACAGATGAGACAGCATCCCAAATTAAATCCACACGACCATCTGTGGGCTGCGTATTTAAATGGAGTTTGCCCTGATAAATCCTCCAGAAAGCGGAGCCATTTCTGTGGAATGTGCCTAAGTGCCTGGCACATTTTCACGTGCTGACATGTGAAGGACTTTGTGCTTCCTTCTTTATAACTTGGGAACCCAACCAGGTACATGAGGATATATGTCCTGATTCTCTAATGCTCCGTAGCCTAATACAACCACAACGGGTGTCAGTGTGAGGAAACTATAGCAAATCGATGGCACTTTAGTTGCGGAAAGTGATTACATCCTGTAGCAGGTTTACTCAAGAATTATAGTTATTATGGGGCGCCTGGGTGGCTCAATCGGTTTAGCGTCTGACTCTTGATTTCAGCTCAGGTCACTATCTCTCACGGTTTGCTTTCAGCATGGAGCCTGCTTCGGATGCTGTCTCTCCTATTTTTCTGCCCCTCTCCTGCTCGTGCTCTCTCTCCCTCTCTCTCAAAATAAATAAACAAACATTAAAAAAAAAGGGAGAGAACCAAATAAACTCAGTTCTGCTATTCCCATAGCTCCTGGCCTTTCTAAATCCCCTCCCTTTCGCCCGGTTTTCTCATCTCTAAAAGTAGGAGCTAAAAAGATTTTCAAAATTCCTTCAGGCCATGAAAGACTACAGTTTAGCTTTACATACTGTAAAGCTATGCCAAATATTGTAATGTAAAACTCATATGCACCAAAGAATTGAATTAAAATGAAGTCACCCTATTGTAAACACTTGACCGCTTCTCCCAAAATTCGGACGTCAGGCCTCCGTTGTAGGCAACTATAAAACTGTACTCAATCTATAAAGCCAATGTTTCCAAACACTGGACAACAGGAAACAGAGGGTGGTAATCCTAGAGAAAAGGGAAATACTCGAAATGAGCCCCAATGCACCGTGGCTTTCAGCCCATGGACACCCTCCAGACTGCATCAAGGGGAGGTAGAACCCAAGCAGAAAGCTCTCATCCCCATGACTCGCAAATGCAGAGATTGAGGTTCTGAGCAGCTGAAGCATCTAGAATTTGTGGGGAAAGGTACTAGAGAGAGAGGGATGGCACAAGTCTGAGTGGGCGCTCCCCATGGTCCTGGGCTGAAGACTGGACCACACAAGTACACAGCAAAATCTAAGAGGCCCTACAGAGGGTCAGGTCCACAGAAGTCCCCAGGTCACTCGTGGCTGGGAGAGGTTGAATTCCTGCACAGTCAGAGTGGAGAAACTTTACTGAGCATTGCAGGCATCAGTTCAGATCCCAGGAAGGCCATGCCATCTCAGTTAAGAACACGCCCTAGAACAAGGGACACCTGGGATTAAGGACAAAACGGAAATAGACTCACGTGGTAGGATCAAGAGAACCCACGAATAAAACTCACTGGAATAAAACTCAATACTCTTCAAAGGAAAATGATATAGGCTAACACTCCTGAACTTATCTTCCTTAATGCTCATCATACAATAAAAAAATGACTGGACAGGGGCGCCTGGGTGGCGCAGTCGGTTAAGCGTCCGACTTCGGCCAGGTCACGATCTCGCGGTCCGGGAGTTCGAGCCCCGCGTCAGGCTCTGGGCTGATGGCTCGGAGCCTGGAGCCTGTTTCCGATTCTGTGTCTCCCTCTCTCTCTGCCCCTCCCCTGTTCATGCTCTGTCTCTCTCTGTCCCAAAAATAAATAAACGTTGAAAAAAAAAAAAAAATGACTGGACATGCAAAGAATCAGGATAATCTGACCTAGACCTGGAAATCATATCCTCTCCACATACATATCCATTCCAGTAGAAAGACTGAAGAGATGTCTGAGGCAACAAAATAGCCAAGGTGTCCCCTGATCTAGAAATAATCTATAATAACTTACTAAATACCAACATATCTACAGTAAATTCTATGCCTTTTACCCATTAGTTATACCCATTATGAATTTTTAATGAGATGCTAAAAGATCCTAACCCTGGAATCATTAACTTGAAACTAACTGCATCTTACTTAGAGAAGTAACTTTAACATTAATGTATGTTTTTCATGTCGTACTTTTTTTTTTTTTCTCCTTACGAACAAATCTTTTGCTAAGAATACTAAATAAAGGGCATGATCATAAAGCTTATCTTTCGGAATCTAACAAGTTTACATCATTTTGTGGCAAACGGGTCCTGGTATCTGGATGGTGGTATGACTTGTAGAAGATATCTCAGGATGGGGTGCCAGAAGCATGAAGCCTGGGAATTTGAAACTGGGAGGACTGATGAAGGTTCTAGGATTGATGATGCCATCTGGGCAAACCCAATGACACCATTATCACACCTCTCCCTCCAGACATTATCATTCATTCTCTAAAATGGAAAGGAGAATAGCTAAGGTGACGGTCTGAAGGATAGTTTACCTCACTGTTACCACCACAGACTAGTAAGATTCTCTATTTCGCCATCAACTTTTACAGAAGAGAAGGTAACTAAAATTGAGAGAAGGATCATGGTTTTAGCCAGAAGTAAGAGGAAGTAAATAGATTGTTAAGACACTAAATGAAAACTAATACATATAAAGAAAATCCGTCTTGTAAACGATCAATTAAGTTGCATGGCACTCCCAGACGGAGAAAGGGAAAATTATAGAAGAATGGGATCATCTGTCAAGATCAAAAACCAACAACAGTTTAAACTCGTTTTACAAAGTCAGTGTTACCCTGACACCAAAGCAAGACAGAGATACCACAAGAAAAGGAAACTACAGGCCAATATCGCTGGTGAACATGAATGTAAAACTCCTCCATAATTCCAAATTCAACTCACATTAAAAGAAGGATCACAGGGGCGCCTGGGTGGCTCAGTCAGTTGGGCGTCCGACTTCAGCTCAGGTCACGATCTCACGGTCCACGAGTTCGAGCCCCGCATCGGGCTCTGGGCTGATGGCTCAGAGCCTGGAGCCTGCTTCCGATTCTGTGTCTCCCTCTCTCTCTGCCCCTCCACCGTTCATGCTGTTTCTCTCTGTCTCAAAAATAAAAATAAACATTAAAAATAAAAATTAAAAAAAAAAAAAAGAAGGATCACATACTATAGTCAAGTAAGTTTTTCCCTGGGATGGCGCCACATATGCAAATCAATCAACGTGATAATGCCATGTTAAAAGAATAAAAAAATATATGATACCGTCAATAGACACAGAAAAGGCATTTGTCAAAATTCAACACTCATTCTTGATAAGAAAAACCCGCAACAAAACGGGTATAGAGGAATTTGCTGCACACAGAAGTCATATATGAAACGCGCACGGCTAACGTAGTAATCAATGGGGCGGAAACTGCAAGTTTTCCTTCTAAGACCCGGAAGACAAGGATGCCCGCTCTCCACACTTCCATTCAACGTAGTACTAGAAGTCCGAGTCAGAGAAAAAGACAAGAAAAGGAAAAGGCGTCCATATTGGAAAAGAAGAAGTAAAACTGTTTACAAACTACGTGATCATATATGTGCAGAAAATCCTAAATACGCAACAAAATAACTGTTACAACGAATAAACAAATTCAGGGATTCTCCTGGGAGTGGAGAGGCAGGAACACAGTCTGTGAAGCCTGCAACCCACTGTGGAACATCAGTGCCGTCCCCTCCCGGTCCAGAGGGAACCAGGGTCTGATCCGCATGTATAAGGCCCAGTGCCTGGAGAAGTTCCCTGTGATCCAGCCCTTCGAGCTCGGGAGCCTGCTGCCCATCCATCCGGTCACCTCCCCTCATGCTAGGGGCTGAGCAGCCGGAGGCCCCCAGGCTAAAGTTCCTGTGCCTACCCTCCCCTGCCCCAGCGCCTGCTGCCCACCCCTCACTCCTCTCTTTGTTCTTTCTGTTTGCTGAGAGGCTGTCTACTGGGGTGCGTGGTGAGCACGGGGTTGGGGGAGGCTCAGGTCATGGGGCTGAAGGACCCAAAGTGAAGGGAGAAGCAACCCAAGTGGGCCCCGTCTCCCTGTGGTGGGGAGGGTGTGCTTGGCCCCGATCCCTCGCTCGGCCTTCCTCTCCTCCTTCCTGTTCTGTCCAGTCCCGTTTGACAGTTGGGCTCTTCTGTACCGCTGGAAAGGGGAGGAGTTTGCGGTTTCCATTGCTTTCCTTTCCCAAGGCCTGTGGCCTTTCTAGGGGTTGGAGCACTTGCTCCCTGTGGGGTGGGCCGGTTTCTGAAGCCATGTTTGGGTGGCTGTCTGGGGGTTCTGAAGGCTGGAGGCCTTCAGAGGTGGGGTCGGGGACCGAGAAGCATCCCATGGCTTTGCTGGGTTTCCTGGCCAAAGCCAGTCTGTCCCCCTCTACAAGGGTAGCCCCTGGGTGCTCGGGGGGGGGGGGGGGGCGGCAGGGCTTGCCCACTGGCTGATTGGGTGAGGCCTGCCTTTCCAAAGTTTCTCAGGCTGGGAGGGGGTGGCTGAGACGCAGGGAGGGGCTCGGGGACTGCTCTGGTTGTGGGGAGCCTGGCTTCTTCTCACATCTTACGTTCTGCTCCCAACTCCCTTGCTGCTTGCTTCTCCAGGGCCCTTTGGCCCTGTTTGCCTGCCCTTCAGGGCAATGGGCCAGGGGCCACCGAAGCACTCAGCAACGCCCCCTCCTTGTCCTCCCCTCTCCCCGAACATACCCACTGGTTCTTCAGGGTGAGGCAGCGATGGCCCCCCAAGCCCAGGCTTCAGCCCTGAGGATGGGCAGGGCCTGGCCGGGTAGGGGATGCTGACACGACAGGTCCTGAGTTTTCTTCTAGGGCCAGGCTCTTACAGGCTCTCCCCAGCCAAAGCCCAGGCCTGCCCTTCTCCAAACCCCCGCCCTTTATCTGGGTCCACATGCCTTGTGGGAAGGGGGAGCTCTCAAGAAGCACAATTCAGGGACTTGACCCTCACACCTGGGCCGATGGCCTGGGCAGAGGCCGAGATGGGAACCACCAGAGTCACAGAAATAATTTTCCTAGGAGAGGTCCAGTGCTGGCCTCCCTCCCAGGGTCCAGACCACCCCCTTCCTGGCCCTTCTTGCCCCGTCCCCCTGGGGCTCCCCCAGCCCCGTGTGCTTTCATTGCTGTCCGGATTAAAGTCTCTGTTTTGCACCTGTCAAACAAACAAACAAATTCAGTAAAGTCGCAGGATACAAAACCAGCATACAAAAATCAGTCACATCTTTATACACAATGAACTATCCAAAGAAGAAATTAAGAAAACAGTCCCATTCACAATAGGAAGAAAAAGAATAAAATAATCAGGCATAAATTTAACCAAAACAGTGAAATTTGTACACTGAAAATTATAAAACACTGATGAAGGAAATTAAAGAAGATACAAATAAATGGAAAGATAACCTGTGTTCATGGACTAGAATAATTATTATTTAAATGTCCATACTTCCCAAGGTAATCTACAACTTCAATGCAATTCCCATCAAAATTCCAATGGCATACTTTACAGAAACCGAAAAATCAATCTTTAAATTCATATGGCACCACAAAATATTTTGAATAGCCAAAGAAATCTTGACAAAGGAGATCAAAACAGGAAGCATCGCATGTCCTGACTTCCAAATGTATTACAAAGTGACAGTACTCAAAACAGTGTGGTACTGGCATAAAAACAGACACAGAGACCAGTGGAACCAAATAGCCCAGAATTAAATCCATGCATTCATGACCAGCCAATCTTCAACGAGAGTGCCAAGAACACCCAACAAGGAAAGGACAGTCTCCTCAACAAATGCTGTTGTAAAAATTGGATTCCCACATGCAAAAACTGAAATTACACTCTTATTTTACACCATCTACAACAATCTACTCAAAAGGGATTAAACAAACAAAAGCCAAAAAATTACCATAAGGAAATATAGGGAAAAAGCTTCTTGACATTGATCTGGCCAGTGATTTTTTTTTTTTACTATGACACCGAAAAAACACCTAACAAAAGCAAAAATAGATAAGTGGGATTGCATCGAACTAATAACCTCTGCACAGCGTAGGAAACAAGTAACAGAATGAAAAGGCAATGTACAGAATGGAAGAAAATATTTGCAAACCGGATATCTGACAAGCAGTTAGTATCCAAAATATATAATGAACATATGTAACTCAGTAGCAAAGAAATAAATAAATAACCTCATTTAAAAATGAACTTAAAGGGTGCCTGACTAACTCAGTCAGAAGAGTGTATGACTCTTGATCTCGAGGTCATGAGTTTGAGCCCCACACTGGGTGTACAGATTACTAAAAAAAAAAATAAATAATAAGTAAATTTAAAAAAGTGGACGGGGTGCCTGGGTGGCTCAGTTGGTTGAGTATCTGACTCTTGATTTTAGCTCAGGTCATGATCCCACGGTTATGGGATTGAGCCCTGCATCAGGCTCCATGCTGAGCTTGAAGCCTGCTTGGGATTCTCTGGGTCTCTCTTTTTCTCTCTCTGTCTTTCCCTCTGTCCCTCTCCCCTGCTCACACTCTCTGTCTCTAAAAAACAAATGGAATAAACATTTCTCAAAAGAATAGCCAACAGATATACGAAAAGGTATTCAATATCACCAATCATCCAATCATTAGAGAAATATAAATCTAGACCACAATACTACTTCACATCTGTTAGAATGGCTATTACCAAGAAGACAAAAGATAACAAATGTTACTGAGGGAGTGGAGAAAAGGGACCCCTTGTACACTGTTGGTGGTAATGTAAATTGGGACACCCATTGTGGAAAACACTCTGAAATTTCCTCAAAAATATTACAAATGGAACTACCATATGATCCAGCAATCCTACCTCTGGGGATATACCCAAAGGAAATGAAATCAGGGATATTTGTACTCTCACGTCATTGCGATGCATTCATTGCAAAAGCAGTAGTCCAAATAACAAAAATATGTCCATCGGCAGATGAATGGATAAAGAAAATGCAAAATGAGGGGCGCCTGGGTGGCTCAGTCAGTTAAGCATCCAACTCTTGATCTTGGTTCAGGTCATGATCTCACGGTTTGTGGGTTCAAGCCCTGCGTCAGGCTCCGGGCTGAGTGTGGAGCCTGCTTGGGATACTCTCAATCTCTCTCTCTCTCTCTGCCTATCCCCCATCAAAATAAATAAATAAACTTAAAAACAATTTTTTTTAATTTAAAAAGAGGAAAACAAGAATTGAAAGCAGGGACTCAAAGAAATATTTGTGCGCCCATGTTCATAGCAGCATTATTCACAATAGCTGAAAGGCAGAAACAACAGTATCCACCAATGGATGAATAGATAAATGAAATGTGGTGTGTGCATACAGTGGAATATTATTCAGCCTTCAAAAGGAAGGAAATTCTGACACAGGCTGCGACGTGGATGAACTTTTATGGGCATTACGGCAAGTAAAGTAGGCCAGTTAGAAAAGGACAAATACTTTAGGATTCCAGTTAAATTAGGTACCTAGAGTATGGAATTCACGGAGATGGAAAGTAGTTACCAGGAGCTGGGGGCAGAAGGAGGGGGGCTTGCTGTTTCGTGGGTGTAGAGTTTCATACGGGAAGATGAAAACGTTCTGGACATGGATGGTAGTAAAGGTTGCACGACGATGTGAATATACTTCATGCCACTGAACTGCACACTGAGAAATGGCTAAGATGATAAATTATGGGTATGTATATTTTACAATTACAAAGAGAAAAATAATAGTTGTTTTATTTGCTGCTGCTTTATATTGATTTTGCTTATGAGGAGCTCAAATCACTTTCGTATGCTTTTCTAACCTTTATTTTTGTTTTTAACGCGAATATGCTCGTCAAAAATCAAAATGGAATATTTACTAAGTTGATAGATCAAATTCATTTTTCACTTTTGCAGAAAAATCACACAGCAATATTATCGTCTACTTTGAGCGACCTTAAAGATACTAAATACCCCAAATAATTTGAACAGAGGAAACAATCATTAAAAACTCTCAAAATGGCCAACATTTACTATGATCAGTGGGGACCAATACTTTGAAAAATACCTTGTATCCTAATGTAAAATGACCAGGAAAAAGAAATGGAGCATTAAAACACACGAAAGAGGGGCGCCTGGGTGGCTTGGTCAGTTAAGCGTCCGACTTCGGCTCAGGTCATGATCGCACGGTCCGTGAGTTCGAGCCCCGCGTCGGGCTCTGTGCTGACAGCTCGGAGTCTGGAGCCTGTTTCAGATTCTGTGTCTCCCTCTCTCTCTGACCCTCCCCTGTTCGTGCTCTGTCTCTCTCTGTCTCAAAGATAAATAAACATTAAAAAAACAAAAACACACACACACACACACACGAAAGAGAGATCTAATTGGTATATCTAGAAAAACACAATTATAAAATTGTCAAGTATTCATTCTTCACAAGATCTTACTTATAAATCAAAATTGAATGAATGAATAAAAAAACCATTGCACATCATTCTCACTAAACATTTGAAGATAATTCAACAAAGATTGAATATTAGCTTATCTGGTGCTTTGATGATCTATTTTGCATAATAAAACATCCCAAAACTTAGTAGCTTAAAATAATAACCATTTATTTGCTCGTGATTCTGCAACCTGGGCTGGGCTGGGTGGTTCTCCACTGGTCTGGCCTGTGGCTGTGCCACGGGGATACATCTGCCAAGCAGGTTATCTAGAGTCTGGCTCAACTGGGACATGGAACAACTGACCTTCTCTTTCGATACAATTTGAGGAACACTCCCTTTCCAGATGGCCTCTCTACAGGTCTCCCCATTAGCCAGACTGGACTTCCATCAGAACCTCCAAGAACAGAAAGACTAAACTGCTAATCCTTTTTCATACCTGGGCTTGAAGTCCCAGAACATGACGTTCACGGCTATCTACCAGTCAAAGCAGCCACAAGGCCAGCCCAGATTCAAGGTGACGAGAGACACCGTCTCTTGGGGGGGGGAGGGACAAGGTTATGTTGCACTAGAGCCTTCCTGTTGGAAGACACTGTCACAGCTGTCTTTGGACACGTGATCTACCACCTCTGGCAGATGATTTGTGAAGGGCTGGATAAGCAAGTGAAATATTTTAAAGGCTGGCAGGGATCCTGTACAATCCATCGAGAAAGCAACTTCACCACAAAAACCCAAAAATATTACATGAAAGATGAATTTTATCTCAAGGAAATGGAAAACAAGGTTTCTGCCTTACTGAGTGCTTGGAAGAGAAAATGAGCCAACAAGGAACAAACATAAAGACACTAGTTCATTCAGTGAACCTTCTTTGAATGTTTAATGTGATCATCTTTTTTTAAGTGAAATGTAGTTGACGTGCAATATTACATTAGTTTCAGGTGTACAACATAGTGACTTGACGACTCTACACGTTATGCTGTGCTCACCCCAAGTGCAATGACATCGGTCACTATCTAACACTATTTCAATATCATTGACATATTCCTTATGCCGTACACTTTATCCCCAGGACTTACTCATTCCATAACTGGAAGCCTGTGTTTTTCACGCCCTTTCACTCGTTTTGCCCAACTCCTCACTCCCCTCTGGCAACCATTAGTTTGTTCTCTGTCTTTATGGGTCTGTTTCTACTTTTTGTTTTTGTTTGTTTTGTTTTTTGGATTCCACATATAAGTAAAATCATGTGGTATGTATCTTTCTCCGTCTGACTTATTTCACTTAGCATGATATCCTCTAGGTCCATCTATGCTGCCACAAATGGCAAGATCTCATCCTTTTTATGGCTGAGTAATATCCCAGTGTGTGTGTGTGTGTGTGTACCTGGAATAACTGGATCATATGGTATTTCTATTTTTAATTCCTTAAGGAACCCTCATACTGTTTTCTACGGTGACTGCACCAATATATATTCCCACCAACAGTGTGCAAGGGTTCCTTTTTCTCCACATCCTCACCAACGCGTGTTATTTCTTGTCATTTTTGAGTCAGTCTGGCCATTCTGACAGGTGTGAGGTGACATCTCATTGTGGTTTTGATCTGCGTTTCCCAGGAAGGTGTTGAGCATCTTTTCGTGCGTCTCTTGGCCATCTGTATGTCTCCTTTGGAAAAATGTCTGTTCATGTCTTCTGTCCATTTTTAATTGGACTATTCATTTTTGGGGTGTTGACTTTTATAAGTTCTTTATAGATTTTTGATACTAACCTTTTATCCAATAGGCCATTTGCAAATATCTTCTCCCATTCTGTAGGCTGACTTTTTGTTTTGTTGTTTCCTCCACAGTGCAGAAGCTTTTTATTTTGGTATAGCCCCGATGTTTATTTTCGCTTTTTGTCTCCCTTGCCTGAGGGGATAGATCTAGAAAAATGTTGCTAAGGCCAATGTGAAAGAAATTGCTGTCCATATTTTCTTCTAAGATTTCACGGTTTCAGGTCTCACATTTAGGTCTTTCATGTGCTAATCTTATACCGCTAAATAAAGTATAATTTTTCAAAAGTAGCCTTAAAGTCCCCACTCCTACTTCTTTTCTAACTACAACAACCATAATTTTTAAAAGGAAATGATGAGCACACAGGAATCCCAAAAACAGCTGTCACTGGGGAGAGACTACTAGTTGTCAGGAATGATGTCAAGCACAGCCTCTCTGAATCCTTTCCAAACTCTAAAAAGTAAGCCCCACCCTTTGTCCTTCAATGGGTGAGAAATCGATGCTTCCAGGGGCTAAATACTCTCAAAGTAACACTGACTCCCCAAAATAGTTGTTAATAGGTTGAGGAAGCCTGAGTTACCTGGAACATCAGAACATATTTTAGAGATGTTATTACGCATGTATATTTTTTTATTTCCGGTTTAACCCAATCAAGGTTCCCTGGATGCGCACGCTCCTTAACTAAGAGGTGAGGCTGTGATTTGGTCTCCAGAACGCCCAGCACCTTTGTACGATAGGATTGGACAGCATTCCTCAAGCATCCGCACCTACACTCAAGACTACATCATCCTATCAAACACCTGAATGTTTAAAGCCAGTGAAACTCTTACATGGTGCCTTCCAACACTACTCAAGCCTGGATGGAAAAACACCAAGCTTTTCTCAAATAACTGCACAATTGTCTTGGGTCCAAAATGGAAAATGCTCTTTCTCCCTCTTCCTGCCTTTGCCTCCCACCAAGGCTGCTGCGTGGATCTCTGCTGATGCAGACTTTCCCCTCCTTAGGGTGGGATGCTTCCTCACACATTCAGTAAGAGGAAGAGGTGGACAGAAAGTGGAGGCAGCCACTGAGCAGCGGGGCCCCTGGGGGGGGGAGAGGGGGAGGGGGGAGACTGTGTGAGCTGAAGCCAGAAGTCCCTGGAGGGAGGAGTGAGCAGGGGAAAAAGAATGGAGGGGGGCCTGTGAGGCCTGAGCAGATAAGAATCTCGCATTCTCCCTCCTTTTCCTTGTTCCTCAGTGCTGGCCGCTGGGCTCGCCCACCCTGTGCCTTTTAACTGTCAGGGAGCCAATGCCAAGCGCTGGGCCAAGTCACCGTCGATGACATCTGAGTTGTGTGTGTTCCAAATTGGCCTTCCTGCCTTTCTGCAAGAAAAACAAACTTGAGCTGGACCCCAACAAACATGACAGGAAAAATAACAACTCTTGTCGAGGGCTGATACTGAAAACGGCTGGTCTCTCCACCCCCAAGCCAGCCCCCGCTGCGGACCGGAGCGGGTCCTCATCTGTGACTGTGTGGAAGGGGTCGCAAATTCTGAAGCTCAGGAGTGTGGGGGCCACCAGGTTGTTCCTTCTGAAGTCACCTGTGTGGGGCACTGCGGGAAGCCCTTTCCAGATCCCACAGGGACATAACAAGACATAAACACTAGCCTTGCCTCCTTCCACAGAGAGGTCGGTAAGCGGGTCTAGGTAACCCGGTGATTACGCAACAGAAACATGTTCATTCTCAACAATGTCTAACTCTATCGTATTTTTATTTGGAGTCATTCTTTTTCCTCAAACTTGTAAGGCCTCCACAGCCAGAATTTATTCTATTTTTCACTGGTATTTTCCACATGACTTAACATGGTGCCCTTACAAAGGTGCTCAATTAAAGAGTGAGTTGAACTACGCTGAAAATAACTTTTTCTAGACTCAAGAAACAATATTTACATATACCCAAAATAATTGAAAGCAGAGACTCAATCAGATATTTGTACACCTACGCTCACAGCAGCATTATTCACTATGGCCAAAAGACGGAAGCAATCCAAATGTCCGTGGATGGATGAATGGATAAACATAATGTACATACATACAATAGAATATTATTCAGCCTTTAAAAGGAAGGAAATTTTGACACAGGCTGCAACACGGAGGAGACTTGAGGATTTTGTGCCAAGTGGAAGATTTTATGTTGGGCTACATTAAAAATAAGAACTGCAGGGGCGCCTGGGTGGCGCAGTCGGTTAAGCGTCCGACTTCAGCCAGGTCACGATCTCGCGGTCCGGGAGTTCGAGCCCCGCGTCAGGCTCTGGGCTGATGGCTCAGAGCCTGGAGCCTGTTTCCGATTCTGTGTCTCCCTCTCTCTCTGCCCCTCCCCCGTTCATGCTCTGTCTCTCTCTGTCCCAAAAATAAATAAACGTTGAAAAAAAAAAAAAATAAGAACTGCATATCAAAAGACACCAACCCATGAATGAAAGTATAAGCCCGAGAGTAGAAGACACTCATCATATATATAAACGATAGAACTTAAGAACTCCAAATCAGTAATCAGTAAGAAAAATAAAGATAACTCAGTAGGAAAATAGGCAAAGCATTTGACAGGCACTTATGAATCAGATGGCCAATAAGATGAAAACGTACTCAACCTCATAAGTGACTAGGGAAATGTAAATTAAAATGGTAACAGTTTAAACTGAAAAGATTGACAATACTGATTTTTTGCTAAAGATCTAGAACAATGGGAATATTCATGTGCTGTCGGTGGGAATACAAATTGGCACAACAATTTGGCAGTTGCCTCAGTGGTTCTCAAGTATTTTGCTCTTGGGACCCCTTTACACTCTTAAGAAGTGTTACCAACTAAGAAGAATGTCTCTTATGGGGTATGTTAGTTCTCTACAGCTGCCATGACAGAATACCACAGGCTAGATGGCTTAAGCAACAGAAATTGATTTTCTCACCGTTCTGGAGGCTGGAAGTCCAAGATCAAGGTGCCCAGAGGCTTGGTTTCTTCTAAAGCCCCTCTGCTTGACTTTCAGATGATCACCTTTTCACTGTGTCCTCACACGGTCTTTCCTGTTTTTCACGTGTCTCTGGTGTCTCTTTTTGTGTCCAAATTTCTCCAGAGAAGGACACCAGTCATATCGGATTAGGATTCACTCTAAAGGCTTCATTTTAACTTAATCGCCTCTGTAAAGGCTCTGTCTCCAAATACAGTCATGTCCTGAAGTTGAGGCTTCAACATTTTGAGGGGGACACAGCTCAGCACATAACATGTGTGTTAGGTCAATTACTCTTTGTCATGTTAGAAATGAAAACAGAGACATTTCAGGCAACAAAAGATGTTGGCGAGGACGCGGAGAAAGAGGATCTCTTTTGGATTGTTGGTGGGAATGCAAGCTAGCGCAGCCACTCTGGAAACCAGTATGGAGGTTCCTCAAAAAACTAAAAATAGAACTACCCTATGACCCAGCAATTGCACTACAAGGCATTTATCCATGGGATACAGGTGTGCTGTTTCGAAGGGACACATGCACCCCCATGTTTATAGGAGGACTATCAACAATAGCCAAAGTATGGAAAGAGCCCCCATGTCCATCGATGGATGAATGGATAAAGAAGATGTGGTGTATATATATAAATGGAGTATTACTCAGCAATCAAAAGGAATGAAATCTTGCCATTTGCAACTACGTGGATGGAACTGGAGGGTATAATGCTAAGTGAAATTAGTCGGTCAGAGAAAGACAAATATCATATGACTTCACTCATAGGAGGACTTTAAGAGACAAAACAGATGAACATAAGGGAAGGGAAACAAAAATAATATAAAAACAGGGAGGGGGGCAAAACAGAAAAGACTCATAAATATGGAGAACGAACGGACGGTTACTGGAGGAGGTGTGGGAGGGCGGATGGGCTAACTGGGTAAGGGGCACGAAGGAATCTGCTCCTGAAATCATTGTGGCACTAGATGCTAACTCATTTGGATGTAAATTTTTAAAAATTTTAAAAAAATAGAAAAAATAAACATTTGTTAATTAAGGACCTCTTCCAAGTTCACATGGTTGTTGTCAGCATTGTTTCTTGCCGGGCTATAGGACTCAGTTCCGTTTTGCTGGCTGTTGGCCAGAGGCCATCCTTAGCTCCTGCAAGCTGCCTGGAATTCTTAGCCATGTGGCGTTCCCCAAAGTGGCCGCTTGCTTCTCCCTGGGAATGACGCTAAGGGAGAGAGATGCCAGTAAGACGGCACTATAATCTCATGCGTGTGATGCAATCATGTATGTAATCATGTAATCATGTAATCAGGTATATAGTCATGTGCATGCTTTCCTCCTGCCACATTCTATTGATGAAAAGGAAGCCATGGGTCCCACCCACACTTGTGAGGGATTACACAAGGGCTTGAGATCATGACGTGAGCCAAGTCGGATGCTTAACGGACTGAGCCACCCAGGCACCCCGTTGCAGATTTCTTAAGACACACAAAGAACTAACTTTACGACAAAATGTTAATAAATTTTTACTATAATAAAATTAAAATTTTTTCATCAAAATATATCTTAAAAAGATACGTGCAACCTGAAAGAATTTATACCAGTAGTGCATAAATGATTCCTATCAATGAGAAAAATAGATATAACTTGATAGATAAATGGGCAAAAGACAGAAATGGGTATTTCAAAGAAGAGAAAATACATGAAAAGATCCTCACCGTCACGGAGACAAGGAAAATGCATATCAAGACCACAATACAACATCATTATAAATCCTTCTGTTTAGCAAAGTATTAAAGGTGTGGAAATAACAAGTGTTGGAGAGTGAATCCACAGGATTTCTTATACATTGCTCACGAGAGTGCAGTTTGGAGTGGGCACCCTGGAAAACAGTTGGTCTTTAGAAGCTGACATTCACACATCTGGGTGCATGTCAAGGGAAAGCTTGACACAGTTACATCAGAGCAGAAATGTTCATGCTAGCATTGTTCACAACAGCAAAAACTTGGAAATAACCCAAATGTCCATCAAAAAGAAAATACGAGAAAAATAATGTAGTTGAGTCACACATGGGAATATTATACGGAAAGCCAAACAAATGAACTACAACGGGAGACACCAATATGGAAGAAGTTTAGCAGTATAATAATACGTGGAGAAAGAAAGTTCCCAGGAATTACATAAAGCATGACACACTTTTTTAAAAGTTAATAAAAAATTGGAGCACCTGGGTGGCTCAGTCGGTTAAGTGTCCAACTTCAGCTCAGGTCACGATCTCGCGGTTTGTGAGTTCGAGCCCCACGTCGGGCTCTGTGCTGACAGCTCAGAGCCTGGAGCCTGCTTCAGATTCTGTGTCTTCCTCTCTCTCTGCCCCTCCCCCGCTCATGCTCTGTCTCTCTCACTCTCAAAAATGAATAAATGTTAAAAAAAATTTTAATAATAAAAAAAATAAATATGTGGATACAATGAAAAAGTAAGGGAATGATGAACACACGACTTAGGATTCCTATGGCAGAGGGAAGAGAGGCATAGGATAGTGGCACCCACTGTAGATGTCGGCTGTTTTCAAGATCCTAGCTTCTGTGTTTGTTGGTGGGTTCACAGAAGCTTGTTATATCATTATCCATAAATAAACAGGTGATACTTGGGAAAAATCTTAACCTGTGCAATGGATAAGAATTATGATTAATCCAATTTGTCTGCAGCCTGCTTCAGATTCTGTGTCTCCCTCTCTCTCTGCCCCTCCCCCATTTGCGCTCTGTCTCTGTCTTTCAAAGATGAATAAATGCTAAAAAAAATTTTTTTGTTGAAATATTTTAGGTTTGGGGCTCCTAGGTATCTCAGTCAGTTAAGCATCTGACTCTTGATTTCAGCTCAGGTCATGATCTCACGGTTCATTAGGTTGAGCCCCACATCTGTGCTGACAGTGTGAAACCTGCTTGGGGTTCTCTCTCTCTCTCCCTTTCTCTCCCCCTCCCCTGCTTGTGCTCTCTCTCTCTCTCTCTCAAAATAAATAAATAGAATTTTAAAAATATATTTTAAGTATCATAAATGTAATAATTGTGTTTAAAATAACACACACATTGGGGCGCCTGGATGGCTCAGTCGGTTAAGCGTCCAACTTTGGCTCAGGTCATGATCTCACAGTTCATGGGTTTGAGCCCCACGTTGGGCTCTGTGCTGACAGCTCAGAGCTTGGAGCCTACTTCAGATGCTGTGTCTCCCTCTCTCTCTGCACCTCCCCCACTCGTTCTCTCTCTCTCTCTCTCGAAAAATATGGAAACATTAAAAAAAAAATTTTTTTTTTCAACGTTTATTTATTTTTGGGACAGAGAGAGACAGAGCATGAACGGGGGAGGGGCAGAGAGGGAGACACAGAATCGGAAACAGGCTCCAGGCTCTGAGCCATCAGCCCAGAGCCCGACGCGGGGCTCGAACTCACAGACCGCGAGATCGTGACCTGGCTGAAGTCGGACGCTTAACCGACTGCGCCACCCAGGCGCCCCTAAAAAAAAAAATTTTTAAATAAAGATGTGAAGATGTCATTGTCCTACCAGATGTCAAAGCACATCATAAAGCAGCCGTGCCTGAAACACTGGGTTACCTGTGTCTGAATAGACAATGGCACTAGACTAGAAATTATAGAAGTCAAATCGTATACACACAGGAATTCAGTATGTTGCAAAACTGGCTTTACAAATCAATGGCCCCTGATGGTTATTGGTGTTGGGATAACTGAATAACCAAGTGGAAAAAATTCCTTTGTATTCTGATTAGTTTGTTAGAGCTACTATAATAAAAAAAAAAATCACAAACTGAGTGGCTTAAACCACAGAAATTGATTTTTCACGTTGTGGAGGCAGGAAGTTCAAAATCAAAGTGTTGGGAGGGCCATGTTCCCTCTCAAGGTATGAGGGAAGGATCTGTTCCAGGCCTCGCTCCTAGCTGCTGGCAGTTCCATGGTTTGCAGCAGTGTGGTTCCAATTTTCATACAACATTCTCCCTGTGTATGTGTGTGCCTACATTCTCACTCTTCAGTAGGACACCAATCGTGTTGGATTAGGAGTCCACTTCAGCCCCGTATGACCTCATTTTAACTAATTACATCTGCAGCAACCCTATGTAATGGAATATTATTCAGCCATAAAAAGAATGAAATCTTGCCATTTGCAACAGCATGGATGGATCCAGAGAGTATAACGCTAAGCAAAATAAGCCAGTCAGAGAAAGACAAATACCGTATGATTTCACTCATGCATGAAATTTAAGAAACAAGTGAACAAAGGGGGAAAAAAAAGAAACAAACCAAAAAACAGACTTTTGACTATAGAGAACAAACTGATAGTTACCAGAGAGGAGGTGGATGGGGGATGGGTGAAATTGGTGATGGGGATTAAGGAGGGCACTTGTGATGAGCACTGGGTGCTGTATGGAAATGTTGAATCGCTGTATTGTACACCTGAAACTAATATAACACTGTATGTTAACTACGCTGGAATTAAAATAAAATAAAATAATTTTTTAAATTAAATTAAAATTAAGAACCATGCTGAAGGGGCGCCGGGGTGGCGCAGTCGGTTGGGCGTCCGACTTCAGCCAGGTCACGATCTCGCGGTCCATGAGTTCGAGCCCCGCGTCGGGCTCTGGGCTGATGGCTCGGAGCCTGGAGCCTGTTTCCGATTCTGTGTCTCCCTCTCTCTCTGCCCCTCCCCCGTTCATGCTCTGTCTCTCTCTGTCCCAAAAATAAATAAACGTTGAAAAAAAAATTTAAAAAAAAAAAAAAAAAAAAAAAAGAACCATGCTGAAGAAAGACGGTGGTGATGGCTGCACAACGTCATGAATGTATTTAATGCTTAAAAATGGTTACAATGGTAAATTTTAGGTTATATGTATGTTACCTCAATAAAAAAAGTAGGTAGAGAAAAAGACCATGTAATTTTTTTTTAAGTTTATATATTTTGAGAGAGAGAGAGAGAGAGAGCAGGGGAGGAACAGAGAGAGGGAGAGAGAGAGGATCCCAAGCAGACTCTGTACTGGCAGCTCAGAGCCCGACATGGGACTTGAACTCATGAACTGTGAGATCATGACCTGAGCTGAAATCAAGAGTCAGATGCTTAACTGACTGAGCCACCCAGGCGCCCCAATCATGTAATTTTTTTTTTAATTCCACATGGCAAAACACTTGAGAGCAAGATAAAATGAAAAAAAATAATAAATGATGAAGTTAGCAAAAGACATTTTTGAATTTATGTCATAGGGGAAAAAGCCTATCTCCTCTAACTCAAAAAGAAAAAAAGAACAGCAGTAAAATGGAAAAATGAGCAAAGATACAAATAAGCAACAAAACTGTCAAGGGCAGAGAAACTTATTTTCTGTGATCAACCGCCTAAGACAAACCCCAAATATTAAATTACAAAAATGTTTTGAGCCAAGGACCCACAGGCAGAACAATGACCGAGGGGTTCAAACCAAAGAAGACAATGGTCTTGCTGAGCTATAAACACTGAAAATGAAGTTCAAAAGAAAAGCACTGTAAGTAAGTGTTCGGTACATAGAGATAACTGTCATATTTTTAACTTCCAGAAAATTACCTAATTTCTCCAAATGAGCTAAAATGTCTTAGTACACGAGCTGCAGATAACCCTGCCTGCTTTGCTCGACCTTTGTACTCATTCAAGGTGCTTATACAAAGATCGAGGCTAAGAAAGGCCACATTGAGTAATTTTACAGTAAATGCTCATTTTCTTTCCATTTTCTCTTTTAATTTCCAACATAGGGATGAACTTTTCAAGTCTATACCTCAGTCACATCACATTTTAATATGCTTATGTCCTCCTCAGTCTCAGATTAGGGTTACTCTTGACTCACGTACATTTTTTTTTTTTTTTTTAGAATTACATTTCTCTTCTTTTTAATTTTTATTTAATTTATTTTTTTTTTTAATTTACATCCAAGGTAGCATATAGTGCAACAGCAACTTCAGGAGTAGATTCCTTAATGCGCCTTACCCATTTAGCCCGTCCCCCCTCCCACAACGCTTCCAGTAACCCTCTGTTTGTTCTCCATATTTAAGAGTCTCTTATGTTTTTGTCCCCCTCCCAGTATTTATATTATTTTTGCTTCCGTTACCTTATGTTCATCTGTCTTGTATCTTAAAGTCCTCCTATGAGTGAAGTCATATGGTATTTGTCTTTCTCTGACTAATTTCGCTTAACCTAACTTCCTCTAGCTCCATCCACGTAGTTGCGAATGGCAAGAATGAAATCTTGCCATTCGCACTCACGTACAATTTTTACGCCCAAACTTTCTGCACTTCTTTTTGGTATCGTGCCGCTTTTTCACCACTGGTCCACGACGCTCAATACAAAGACTCTTAGCAGCACAGGTAGATGATGGCAACAGAAAGGGAGGAGGGACGCTTTGTGGCTCTTCCTCAGCAGGCTTAATTGGCACAGGTCAAGAGTAAACACATGCCTGTGTTCTGAACAAGACCAGACAGGCTGGACCGGCTGACTCATCAGCCAAGGGGAGGGGCCACTGTAAGTGGCAGAGAAGGGACGATCACCGTCCCAATCACAGAAGGGAGGAGTCCATTGAAAAGCCTCATGCTTAGCTTTTACTGGTCCAATTTTAGGGTACTACGCACACTCTTCACCTTCTTCCTTGAAAAAGAAAAGAATTTCATGTTGCAGAATGATTTGAAATGGTTCATGATGGAGCTGTCCATCTCCGGAGAGACTAAACGGCATAGCTAAAGTAAAATCAGAAGACTCACAGGTATAGAGAGTGCCTGGGCGAGCAAATATCACTAAAACAGGGCCTCTCTGCTGATGAAGTCCCACTCTGCCTTCTCTTGACTACTGAATCCATGAATAATTCAAATTAATGTAGCTGGTACAGCTATTTTATTTAGGTCAACTGACTTGTAAGAGTTATTTGATGTCCGGAAAGCCTTCTGGATCTTTTTTTCAAAACGTTTAATGTCTTTTTTTTTTTTTTTTTTTTTTTTCATTTTGGAAAACTGTGTTCAGCTCTGACTTCAAAACAGTTAGTTTGCACATGAATGAGATCAGCTTCCTGCCTGAGGTGATAGAGCTCTCTTCACTCCTATGGAGGAGTAATAATTAAAATTAATCTAAGCCATTTTTAGCATAAAAATCTCAGGCGTTTTTCCCAAGTATACTGAAAGTTTTCTTAACTAGTTAAAAACAGTGTTTAAAGCAATAGTCAAATTCTTAAGGAAATTAAAAATTTTCGTAAGAATCAGCCATCAAAATTATACATTGCCAATATACGATACTGTAAGTTATGAGTACCTTAAGATGCTTCAATTCTGTTCCATTTCTTGCAAATTTCTACGCATTTATCAAGAATTACCAACCGAGAGGGGGCGCCTGGGTGGCTCAGTCGGTTAAGGGTCCAGCTTCAGCCTAGGTCTTGATCTCACAGTTCCTGGGTTCAAGCCCCGTGTCAGGATCTGTGCTGACAGCTAGGAGCCTGGAGCCTGCTCCCGATTCTGTGTCTCCCTCTCTCTCTGCCCCTCCCCTGCTCATGCTCTGTCTCTCTCTCTCTCTCTCAAAAATAAATAAACATTAAAAAAAGAAAATAAGAAAATTTAAAGAATTACCAACCTAGAAAATAACAAGTGCTGATGAGGGTGTAGAAAAATTGGAGCTCTTGTGCATGGCTTACGGGAATGTGAAATGGTGCAGCCAATATGGGAAACCAGAAGAGCAACTCCTCAAAAAGTTAAACATACAATTACCATATAACAGAAATTCCACTTCCAAGAATATACCTGAAAGAACTGAAAGCAGGGACTCAAAAAGATATTTGTACACCCTTGTCTATAGCAGCATTATTCACAACAGTCAAAAGGTGGGAACAGCCCAAGTGTCCGGACGGATCACTGGATAGACAAAATGTGGATGCAGCGAAACTTTATTTTAGCCTAGAGAGATGAAATTCTGTCACGGGCTAGCTAGGGGAGATGGCGAGCCTTTTGTTGTGGGTATTTTACCACAATCAAAAAGATAAAGTCAAATCGATGAAAAGAAATAGCAGCCAAGAAGATTATAATAGTGTTGCCTTCATGAGGCTAGTGTGAGAATTCAGAATTAATGCATATAAAAGTCCTTGGAACCGGGTCTGATACTGTAGTTAGCACACACACAAAAACATCGTTACCATCATAATCGTTGTGATTAATGGTATCATCTCCCACCAACACGTTTTATCCTACGGTTTTGCTTGGTTTGGTTTTGTTTTTTTTTTTTTTTTTTTTTTTTTTAAGATTTTATTGCTAAGCAATGTCTAGAAACTCACAACCCCGAGACCAAGAGGTTCACGCTCCACCAACTGAACCAGCCAGACACCCCTAGTTTTGCTACTTGCAAAATTTTCCTGGTGTAATGAAAGGTGATCTCAATAGATGGCTCTGTCTGGCACTTTCACCTTTCTTGAGGGGAATATGATTGCTTCATCAGAGGGCAGACTCCAAGGTTTATTCCGAGCCCTGAAGACCTTAAACAAAAGGACCTGACCTAGAGCAAGTTCTACGCGAACCGTCTTCTCCCCGACATCTAGAGCCATGACAACTATTTCTTGGGATCATTTATAGTAACTCACTTTAAAAGATAATGGAAAATGCAAGTGAAAATAATAATTTATTTTCAGTCCACACGACATACCTGCGGTACCTGTAGGAGTTCTATTTTTCAATTTGAGGGATAATTCTGCCGTCGAAGTTTTACCTCCATTTTACAGTGAGGAAAGTAAACTTCAGAGCAAGTAAACATTTTGTGCAGTGGGATACAGCCTGTCCCAAGAAGAAATAGAGAATACCCAATCCCTCTGAGTCACCATTCTATTATTTGCAGTATGCACTTCAAAAATTAGAAATAAATCTTTTTCTAGCTTCAGAGCTAAAAGGAAATAGAGGCATTGATTTGACAAACTAAAATGTGAGACAAAATTTGAGACTCTAGAGTTGGATGAGTTCAGAAAATTATACATCATAGAGGAGGCCAAACCCAAGAAGCCTTGTGAATTCTACTCATTGTCGGGGATGGGTCAAAATCCAGCTATTAGTCTAAAAATCTGGGCAAACCTGCAGACTGGGGAAATAAACAAACTTCAGAAGAATTGTTCCTGAGACAACTCTATCCAACCTCAAAGAAACACAGAAGCAAACAGATTTAGAATCTCCAAACCGCAAGCGTGATAAAATAGACCACTGGAAATATGCAGCCCTGGGGGAGGAGCCAACAGGTAAGTCCCAGAGTGGGGAAGCGGGTGCATGGGCTGAGCTACCTTCTTTGGAGGTCAAGTCTCCAAACAGTCCAACTCAATATACCTTTGTGGCGATCAATTCATCATGCCTAATATTTACGATACTGCTATCAACACCTTACTGTGGGTTTCAAAAAAATAAAGCAAATTCCACCAGAGATCAAGGAAGATGAAAATATAAAGTTATTATTTCCTGACCAGGCAGGGAAATACACACCAACAGACATTCACTGAGTAGTTCACTCAGGGGGAGTAGGGGGTTGAAGGCAGTGACATATAGGTGTGGTGTAAGGAATGAAAGCTAGCACTCCGATTAGGGCAGATTCCATAGTAAAAAAAATGGTTAAAACAAGCCCCATTGTCTGCTGGTCAAGAAAATTATTCAGTTAGGGGCGCCTGGGTGGCTCAGTCAGTTAAGCGTCTGACTCTTGGTTTCGGCCCAGGTCATGATCTTGAGGTTCGTGAGTTCGAGCCCCACATCAGGCTCTTTGCTGACCGCATGGATCTTGCTTGGAATTCTCTCTCTCTCCCTCTCTCTGTATCCCTCCTCTGCTTGTGATCTCTCTCTCTCTTTCTCTCTCAAAAGTAAATAAATAAACGTTTAAAAAAGAAAAGAAAAGAAAATTTTTCAGTTAGAACTAGGGAGGGTCTAATTTACAAGGGTCCCTCAAAATCTACCATGTTTTATCATTATCAGTTAGTTAAAATCGATTCTGATGAGAGGCTCCTGGGTGGCCCAGTACGGTACGGTTAAGCATCGGACTCCTGATTTCGACTCAGGTCATGATCTCACGGTTGTGAGATCAAGCCCCCGTGTGGGGTTTGTGCTGACAGCACGGAGCCCACTTAGGTCTCTCTCTCTCTCTCTCTCTCTCTCTCTCTCTCTCTGTGTTTCTTGCTCTCTCTCTCTCCCTCCCTCTCTGCTTTTCCCTTGCTCTCTATATCTCTCACAATAAAACAGTGAAAAAACTTTTAAAAAGAAATGAGTTCTGATGAAACACAATATTCGGTTTTGGTATCTGCTAGACAAATTCTGAGATAAACATAAATTTTTTCTTATACATGGGTTATAACCACCACAATGCAATCCATGACATCTGATTGAATATTTCTTTACAAAACCAGCAGTAGAGATATTTGGGGGAAATCTGAACATGAACATGGCTTAGATAGTACATGAGAAGAAAATTTTTATTAAAATGGAAACAGTTACCTGACAAAACAGGTCACAAAAAAGTGTGTACAGTATATCATTTTGCTAATAATAATAATAATAATAATAATAACAATGGACTTATATGTACACATAAAAAAACAACCATAAGGAGATGCACAAGTGTGACCACAGTGAGTTTAGGCAAAGGGAATGTGATAGGATTTAATTTTAATTTTTGTTTGACTTCCTGAGATTCTATTGGCTTCCGGACAGACAGACATGGCAACTTGACTTCTGACAACTGATTGATACTTGCCTCACATCGACGGCTCAAGCCTCACCGCACGGCAGCCCCCAGTGAATCAGATGTGAAGGCGGTTATGGAACACTAAGAAAGCTTTGGGAGCGTGTCCAATTATTCACAGCACCCACATGAGTACCTAGAAGCCCAGCATGACTCTAGTAATCCTCTGGGCCAGAGCGACTGGTCACTCCAACAGACTGACAAGACGCCAGCACCCCAAACCAGGAATTAACGACCAAGTACAAAGCAGAAGGGGACCATCAGGCTAACTCTCTGGGCCAAAAGCTAAATTTCATGACAGGGAGACACAACCCCCACTGATTTATCCTTCCTTTATCCTGTAACCGAACTGGTGATTTCAAGTCTGTTCCATGATTATATCAGGAACTGCTTGGGCGGAGGTTTAAAAACGCACAGGAATGTCTTTTCTAAACCAAATCAGATCCGTAATTTGCAAATCCCAAGAGACCAAGCAGGATGGTAAGGGCAGACCCCAGGTTATCAAGAATAAAGAGAGGGCAAAGTTCAAAGTGTCGGGAAAATCAAAATAGGCAACCACCGGATGGTATTAACTTAAATAAACCAAATGTAGGGTTAAATAGGCCTTCTGATGTTAAAGGTTACATCATTACTCAACTTCAGCCTTGTAAAACAATGAAGAAATGTGAATAAAATTACCTACTAGCATAAATCATTCTTACCCAACCCAAATCCCAGGGAGGACTAAGGAATTACCTGCTTGTACAAAGATAGAGGAGTTCTCTGGGCTCTCTGCAGGAGCAGCAAAGATTAACTTGGCCTCACCCAGAAATTCAAGCAATGATAAAGGGCAAGGAGAGCAGGAATTCAGAGCCATCCAAACTGTCCCACTGAAGATGGGTTTGGCTGAATTTAATATTCCGTGATTTTAAGGATTGAAAATGGAATACAAAAATCGATCTTTTAAGTCAATCATGGGTTTTGAAAAGGTAATACGTGGTTAAATAAAGTGTCTCCCCCAAATTTCTCTCTTTTTCTTTTTTTTTAATGTTTATTTTTGAGACAGAGAGAGACAGAGCATGAGCAGGGGAGGGCCAGAGAGAGGGAAATACAGAATCCAAAGCAGGCTCCAGGCTCTGAGCCATCAGCACAGAGCCCAACGTGGGCCTCGAACCCACAGACCATGAGATCATGACCTGAGCAGAAGTCAGATGCTTACCTGACCGAGCCACCAGGCTCCCCTCTCCCCCAAATTTCTAATAAGAGTGTATCTTCTCCATCAACTTTATCTAAAATCATTATTTTGAGGTTCTTTCAACTTATAGTAAAAGTGATATACATACCTACTAGATTATAAACTTGGATGCAAAGAGCTTGTGTGTTATTTCTCTCTATCCATTGCCACCGAAAGTGTCCAGTAAATGGGAAATCAGTCCCTTTAGGTTCCATCTCGCATAGTCTTTTGTTTAGAATTTTTAGATCAAAAAGAGTTTCTTTGCTCACTAAAGAAACGTAAAGGTATAAATATTTGACTTACCAATGCATATATGCTTACATAATCATTAAACTTTTATTTTAGAAGATATCCAATGTAACTCTTCAAAAATTCTAACCAAAGGGCAGTCATATATCCGCGTTCAACTTACTTTGTAAAGTAATTTAGTTATTTTCTCAAAGGAAAATTAAAAGTAGAAGATCCACAATCATGACATGCCACCACATACTTACAAGAATGGCTAAAAGCCCCCAAAACCGACATGCCAATTGCTGGGCAGGGTGTGAAGTGACAGGACCTCTCGCTCATTGCTGGCGGGGTGGCGGGGGGGGGGGGGGATGTGAAATACTATATCCATTTAGAAGGCAGCTGGGCAGTTTCTTACACAGCTAAATACATTTTTATCATATGATTCTATAATCACATTCCTAAGTGTTTATCCAACGACTTTGAAAACATGTCTACAATAAACATGTGGAAGCTTATAACACCTTAATTCATAACTGACAAATACTGGAAGTATCCGAAAAGTGTACCTCAATAGGCTAATTGATAAACAAACTGTGGTATATCCACACAATGAAATATTATTCAGAGAGAAAAAGAAATGAGCTCTCAAGTCACAAAAAGACACGGATGAACCTTAACACAGATTACTAAGTGAAAAAAGTCTGAAAATGCCTCTTACTGTATACTTCCAATTATATGACATTCTGGAAAAGGCAATACTATAACAGTGGTAAAGACGAGTGCTTACAAGGGTGGGGGTGGGGTGAGGTTTTGAACAGGTGAGGCACAGGGGGTTTGCTTTACGGTGGTTACACTATTCTATATGCATGCAGAATCATATTCTGTATGATTCTATATTCATTGTGTACGTACAACACGGTGCATTCGTTGAAACCCACAGAACCCTACAGCATAAAGCGATCCTTAATACATGCAAATTTATTCTTTTAATGTTTTATTTTTGAGAGAAAGAGAGAGCATGGAGGGGAAGGGCAGAGAGGGAGAAGGACAGAGGTTCTGAAGCAGGCTCTGTGCTGACAGCAGAGAGCCCGATTTGGGACTCAAACTCACAAAACCGTGAGACTGTGACCTTAGCCAAAGTCGGACATTTAATCGACTGAGCCACCCAGGTGCCCCACTATGCGCAAATTTGAAAAGAATCATTTAGGAGGCGGTGTATCCCAGAATGGAATACAGACTAAGACAAGAGAATCTAAGTGTATTATAAACGTGTGAAACACCTTTCCTAAAGGAGTTGGGGGGGGAAGGTAAGTAAACTTAGAAATGAGTGAAGTCTGCAAGACTAAAGACAAGTAAAACTCTGTGTGAGCCACTGCACTCTAACTGAAAAGGTGTTTTCCATGGGGTTAATGTTAACAATTCTGGTAGCACCATCCCTGTATGCTGGAACTGAACAACTTAGCAAATGGACGGCAGATGTTGGGAGTCGTGTTTCCCACTGCAGGATGGGGAGTTTAAGAAGTAAGAGGGATCCATGGGGGAATATATGCAGTTGGAGGCGTCAGCATGAACTCATATTTAGTTTAATTACAGATACAGAAGGGCACATATAGAACTATATATAGACATGTGTATACACACAGGCTAGTATACACACATGTATTTCCTTGCCTGTTGGCTAAAAGGCCTAGAAGCGATGATACCCCAGTAGCAACAAGCACACCCAGGTCTCGGTTTCGAATACCATTCACCAATAAAAGGAACAACAGTTTCTTGGAGAAATGGCTGGTTCTAGGATTGGGACAGGGGATATACAAGATAAGCCTGGAGCATGTCATAGTACCAGGAAATAAGGAAATAGTCAAAACGAAAACAAAAAAACCCACATCGATTGGAGTATGCCAAGGGAGTCAATGAAAGAGCTCTTAACAGCAAAAGCTGGAACAATTTGAGCTACAAAAATAATTGGGGCGCCTGGGTGGCGCAGTCGGTTGAGCGTCCGACTTCAGCCAGGTCACGATCTCGCAGTCCCTGAGTTCGAGCCCCGCGTCAGGCTCTGGGCTGATGGCTCAGAGCATGGAATCTGTTTCCGATTCTGTGTCTCCCTCTCTCTCTGCCCCTCCCCCGTTTATGCTCTGTCTCTCTCTGTCCCCCAAAAAATAAACATTGAAAAAAAAATTAAAAAAAAAATAATAATAATGATAATGATAACTTAGAGTTTAATTCAAGATATAGAAAATAAATATCCATGAGTCCATACTGGTACAACTAAATGATCGAATAAATAAGTGGATGAGGGAGAAGAGGCCAATTTCCTCTGCAGAAGAATTCCAAATAATTTATGTAGATACGGCCCTCTTAGGGAGCTAGTGCATGGTAATGTACTTTCCACCCTCGAAGTGTTCACTGCACACAGTAACTTAATTCCAAAGACTACAATGTGGAAAGGGGGCGGGGGAGTAATCTTGCCGTAGAAAAACCTGAAAAACAGTCCCTGGGCCAGGTGATCAAGGTCAATACCCACAGTGATATGATGTTGATAACCATACACTCTTCATACAATGTGATGGAAATAGCACTTTCCCCCTGTGGCCTTCCTCGAAACCTATAACCCCATGCTAAAGTAATGATGAGAAAAACATCAGAGAAAAACCCAACTGAGTATTCAGGAAAATACCCGACTAGTACTCACAGAAGTATGGAGGTCATCAAAAACAAGAAAGTTCTGAGAACGCGAGAGCCAAGAAGTCATAGTCAAGAAGAAGGTGAGGAGACATGATCACCAAACGTACTGTGGTGTCCTGGCTGGGATCCGGGAACTGAAAAGGACACGGGAGAAAAAGTGAGGGAATCTGTATAAAGAATGAACTTTAGTTAATAATAATATATTGGTTCATTAATCGTAGCAAATGTGCTCTGCCTACATAAGATGTCAATAACGGGGAAAACTGGATGCAGGGTGTGTGGGAACTCTGAGTACTATTATCACGATTTTTCTGTAAATCTAAAATAGTTCAAAAAAAAGAAAAAAAAAAGTTTAAAAGTCAAACAAGACTGGACGGTACCAAAAAAAGAAAAAAGGAAAAGGAAAAGGAAACCAGAAAAAAAAGATGAAATAACATCGCTATTTTCCAAAAGAAAACAAAGTAGAAGACTTGAGGGCAAGTCGTCAGTCCCATCAGAGTTTATCCCAAGGCTAATTTCAACAGCTCTGCCTTTCCTTTAAAGTCAACAGAAAGGGGCACCCGGGTGGCTCAGTCGGTTGAATGTCCAACTTTTGACTTCAGCTCAGGTCATGATCCCAGGGTTGGGGGATCGAGCGCCCAGGTCAGGCTCCGTGCTGTGTGTGGAGCCTGCTTAAGATTCTCTCTCTCTCTCTCTCTCTCTCTCTCTCTCTCTGTTTCTCTGTCCCTCTGCCCCTCTCCTGCCACTCGTGTGTGCTCTCTCTCTCTATGATTTAAATAAATAAATAAGTAAATAAGTAAATACATAAAGTGAACAGAGAGAAGGAACATTCAAACTGTCTCTGAGGGGTATTAACACCAGAACAAAAATTAACCATCAGGCGATAATAGGGGATGTTATTTGTTTACTGAAATAACTAACACGTCTTTGGTTTTGCAAACTCTGTTACTGGTCAAGCACAAAACAAAATAAATCACCAGAGGCAAAGGGCTTTGTTAGCTCTGTTGTAAAACACTGATCCAGTGTCCAGGTTCTGATGGCATCATAGATACAGGGACATAAGCCTCAGGAGAGGGTCTAGAATCCAGGAGAGGGTGTTTTCTAATGAGCCTGCCCGAGAACGCTGAAAGAGGCGTGAAAACATTTCGCATGTAAAAAAATACAAACTAGGGGCGCCTGGGTGGCTCAGTCGGTTGGGCGTCCAACTTCAGCTCAGGTCACGATCTTGCGGTCCGTGAGTTTGAGCCCCGCATCAGGCTCTGGGCTGATGGCTCAGAGCCTGGAGCCTGTTTCCGATTCTGTGTCTCCCTCTCTCTCTGTCCCTCCCCATTCATGCTCTCTCTCTGTCTCAAAAATAAATAAACATTAAAAAAAAATTAAAAAAAAAAATACAAACTGGAAGAGGCCTTCCGGGAGGATTTTAATTCACAAAGGCTGGAGACGCTGAGGAGGAAGGTAGGAGTGATCAGTAGACCAGGCTGACCAGGTTTTGTTCCCCAAGCACAGAGGTGCACTCACTCTGCCGTACCCTTCACCCAGTTACCTCTCTACTATCTCTGTGAATCCATAACTACATTTTTAAAAACTTCTTAATTTCCTAATTTGTGGCTCCATTGACAAGAATGTTTTCTAGGAGTCTTAATTTTTATTTAAAAACAAAATGGGGTAATCTTGGTGGCTCAGTCGGTTGGGTGTCTGACTTCAGCTCAGGTTGTGATCTCATGGTTCGTGGGTTCGAGCCCCGCGTCGGGCTCTGTGCTGACAGCTCAGAGCCTGGAGCCTGCTTCGGATTCTGAGTCTCCCTCTCTCTCTCTGTCCCTCCCCTGCTCACACTCTGTATCTCAAAAATAAATAAATGTCAAAAAAACAAAAACAAAAACCAACGACGACAGATACCTGCTGCATTGTACTGGGGTTCCCTGACTGCCTTCCCAGAAGACCGAAGACTCTCCCAAGAGAAAAATCAAACATGAGAATAATTTATTCAAAAGTCAGGGGGACATTTCAAAAATTTACTGTCTGTAAAGACTTTCTTCCTACTTGGACAAAATAATAGAAAAAGGAAAGTTCTATCGCTCAGCGATTCCCCAGATCTTATTCGCCAGACTAACACTTGTGTTTTTGGTCTTAACGCAGGCCTCTCAACCTTTGTGGTAAATATGAAAAACTTGTAGTTAAGAGCAGTTTCTGGATTTACACAGTTTTCAGAATACGAATTTTTGCTTTACTATTGAGCTTAGGAGGTTTATCAGCCCTGGGAAACACGGAGCAGCCCTTAATTAGCAAAATAACAAACAAACAGCAGTGAGTGAGGCTAAGAGGCGTTTGGTGACGACTCCAAGTGCTGTGAAAAATAAAACTCTCCCTCACTCATTCAGTCAAAGTGACAGCAGTTCTGATTTTTCAATTATCCAAATCCCTACCTGGCTAGGAAGCATCTCACTAAGACAAACTAAAGTCCCGCCTAAAGTAAACAACCACGTCCCAAGATCCTGAGCACCTACTCTCTGTGCTCAGAGAGTAGTTGCTCTCTGTCCTGGGTTTCTCTCTGTGGCCAAAGGTGGTGGTCATGCCTCACCAAGTGCCCAGCGCAGGAACTGGGACAGGGCAGAAAAATCAATGTAGCTGGAACAGGTGTAACAGGTTTCCATGGCAACGACCATTGCAACAGGTCAAGACGGAGTGAGTCACACTTCCTGGGACCATTTCTCCAAGTGGGTGTTTTTTTAATAGCTTCCATTTCCTAACATTTTAAGGAGTAACCAATTTGCCGGGCATTGAGGAGTGGCAGTGAGAGAAATCAGGCCCCCTGTGGGCTGTCTTCCTGTACCCTGTGCCAAAGTTCCTAAGAATGATGAACATGGTCTTCGTTTCAAGCCAGGGGTCAGAGCAACCACGAGATTTTTAAAAAGTCTGAGTTCTCACCATGTTGTCAAATGCCTTCCGCAGGGAAACCAGGCTGAGAATTGGGCCTTCTTCAGAAGAACTGAGCAAAGCCAGAGGCGCCTGGGTGGCTCGGTCAGTTAAGTGTCCGACTCCTGATTTTGGCTCAGGTCATGATCTTATGGTTTGTGAGTTTGAGCCCCTCTTCAGGCTCTGCGCTGACAGTGCAGAGCCTGCTTGGGATATTCTCTCTCTTTCTCTCTCTCTCTCTCTCTCAAAATAAACAAACTTTAAAAAGAAGAGCTAAGCAAAGTGAGCTTGTAGGCTTTGAACACAAGTCTTAAATTGGTAGCATTAGTCTGGATCAGCCAAATACGCTGAGCCCAGTTAGAGGTATCTTGGCTGAAGACCCAGCATCTCCTTCTTAGGCGTTCTAAATTCATTTGGGACCACGGCACACTGAGTGTCCTCCAGCCTGGCCCTTCCATCCCCCATTACCAAGTCCTAACCCTCCTTGTGAAACTTCATTAGCAGGATTTGAGAAGTCTACCACCCTTTATTGGGAGCTGATGCTTTTCGCAATTGCCTTCTACAGAATAAGGCCTCCATAAATGTTTGTTCTAACAGTCTGTCACATATCTGACACTTAGAGGGCCTCTTATCCTGACTCATCACTAGCCTGCGGTGTGAAAATCAGGTGCTTTCTCTTTGGAGATGGAGGGTCCCATCCTGATAGAGGATGTGAAAATATATGTGTGTGTGTGTGTGTGTGTGTGTGTGTATGTGTGTGTGTGTGTGTGTGTGTATATATGTATGTATGTATACATGTATGTGTGTGTATATGTGTGTGTATGTATATATATATATACATACATATATATATATACATACATATATATATATATATATATATATATATGTATGTATATATATATCTTAACTTGGAGCCAGAAATTTGCACCCAATTGGACCCTCACTGGGAGCACCTACCTGGTATTGGGGATGCTTTTCAAATGGGGGAGAGGAGAAGTTGAGGGGAAAATCCAGAGCTGGGACATTTACAGGAGCCTCGAGGCTGACTTTTGAAACCTTCCACTCTTTTCTCATCTGGCACTTAATCGGCTCGGTACATTTCAAGTCGGGCTTCTGAAAGAATGAAAACAAACAGGGTTTTGAAAAATCATTTGATCACTAGAGCCAAGAGAATAAGCATTGCTTAAATTCGGAGTGCTCTAAACGTGCACATCACCACTCCAGGCTGGGGACCTGCTCCCCTCAAACGTAGCTGAGACCAGCCGAATTGCAAAACCAAACAGAAGCTTGAAAATGATTATCTGAAATAATGAAAATTGTATAAACCCCAAAGTTTTCCCTTCCGGAGAAGCACCAGTGTGCCACTGTGGAGAGCGGCTCACAGACAGCCCCCGTTCAAGTCCAGTCTGCAGCTTTGGGGCTACGTGGTGACGCGTCACTTTGTCCCTCTGTGCCATAGCTCTCCATGTATAGAATGAGAATAGTCATCGGTGGGTACTATGGAGGATTAATTCATATATACTGGGCACTTAGAACCATGGCCGGTATTATTACTTCCGGTTCCTTGGCTTGTGACTTGGCTACTTCCTCAATCAATCTGTGACAGGTACATAGTCCACACGCCTCCAAGACGGCCCAGACCTCAAACTGATGTGTACCAGGCACCAGAAATCTGCATGGATTGGCATGACACAGATATCCTTCCCCCATTCTCTGTTCCAAAATATATATGGATTACATGTGAGTCATTTATTTTTTTTTAAGTTTTATTTATTTAAGTAATCTCTCCACGCACCGTGGGGCTCGAACTCATCACGCCGAAATCAAGAGTCACACGTTCTTCTGCCTGAGCCACCTAGGCACCCCCTACATGTGATTCACTTATAAAGTTTTAACTTTGGCTTTGCCTTTTTAATTATTTTATTTAAAAAAAATCTGGAGACCTAAAAAAATCTTTTTGCTTTTACATATCAGTGATGATAAGTGACAAGTCAGAAATCAGTTTTGGAAACAACAGAGGAAAATTTTCACAATTTTAGTAAATGACGGAGGAAAATATGTTCATAAAGCTTATTTATACAGTTGGAATTAGAACAGAAAGTTGAGGTAAGGGCAATTCGTTCCAGATAAAATTCTGAGAACTTTAAGATTTGACAGCATTATTCACTGCTAAAGGTCTTCTTTGTCCTAACCATAATCAAATTTAGGTATTCTTAGAACTCTGCCTTCCTAAAGTGTCCCGTCCTCTTCATCCACCCTCTCCTATCCCCACCGGAATAACTTTTAATAGTATTCTGCTGTCCTGAAATCCCTTTAAAAATCACATCTCAGGGCACCTGGGTGGCTCAGTAGATTAAGTGCCGACTTCGGCTCAGGTCATGATTTCGCAGTTCATGAGTTCAAGCCCCGCGTGGGCTATGCTGCCAGCTCAGAGCCCGGAGCCTGCTTTGGATTCTGTGTCTCCTCTCTCTTTCTCAAAACACACACACACACACACACACACACACACACACACACACACATCTCAAATCTACTAAGTTGATTCTTGAACAATATGGGGGTAAAATGTGCTGACCCCCATGCAGCCAAAAACCCACGTGTAACTTTTGACTCCCAAAAAACGTTGCTAGTAATAGCCTACTGTTGACCACACGCTTTACTGACAACATAAGCAGTCGATTCAGCACGTACTTTGTATGTTCTATGTATTATATACTGTATTGTTACAATAAACAAAGTAAGCTAAAGAAAAGGAAATGTGATCAAGAAAATCGTAATGAAGAAAAAATACATTTACACACAGCACTGTATTTATCCAAAAAATCTGGCTATCAGTGAACCCCACACAGTTCAAACCCATGTTGTTCAAGGATCAACTGTACTGAGCCCATAAAATTAGGAATCCAAGATACCATATCACCATTTCAGCCCAATTCCAGCACCAATTTCCTGCCTGAACAAAGAAAAGATCAGGCCACCATGTAACATCTCCTTAGAAACCTTACGTTACTAGCGAATAAAAACTTTCACCCAAGAATACCGCATCTGCTGTTCCCTCAGCCCGGAGTGCCCTTCCGCCCTCCATTCATAAGCTTCCATTCCTTGTTTCATTCAGACGTAGGCTCAAACAGGAACCCTAGCACTCTCTAATTGCTGCCTTTTGTGCTCTACACGGTTGTCATTGCCCGTCTATGTAGTTGTCTCTTGTCTGTTTCCCTCACTGAGTGTTGGCTCCAAGGGCACACCTTTGTTGTTCATTGCTAGATCCCCAGCACCAAGAAGGGGCCCTAGCCCATAGCAGCTGCTAGATACAAATACCCGTTTGTCAACTGCACCAATTTAACAGCCCTACTCACAGGTAGAGTCTCCTTTGTTCTACTGTTAGAAAGTTAGGTATTGTTAGGTATTGTTAGGACTTCTTTCTACACAGTAGTTGCTCGGCAAATGTTTTATTCATGCATTTTTCTTCATCGAACCGTACTCCTTCGGTTTAATACTATATAAAAAGCAAGACAAAATGATATATGTATATCTGATTACTAGGCTCTCAAATGTGCTTTTGAAAAAGACTGTAAGGAAGCCAAACAAAATAACAGGATTATAGACATCTGTGTGTCATTCTTTCTCTTTTTCCATATTGTTCTAGAATGTGTCATTACCTTTTGGGGGAGGGGTGAGAAGGAAGCATCCACTGTTATCTTTTCTTCTCCCAAGACATAATAAAAAACTTTATGAGAAGGGGGTAATATCTTTTACTTATTTACTAAAGATTATGAAACAAAATGAAAAATTAACACTAAAGCTCTTAATTCATGGTGGCAAAATGTTCTCAACTATATTGACCATGTGTTTCATGTAGATTGTATTTTAATTTTTTTTAATATTTATTTTTATTTTATTTTTTTTTTTGAGAGAGACAGAGCATGAGCAGGGGAGGGGCAGGGAGGGAGGGAGACACAGAATCGGAAGCAGGCTCCAGGCTCTGAGCGGTCAGCACAGAGCCCGACACGGGGTTCAAACTCATGACCTGAGTCGAAGTCGGATGATTAACCGACTGAGCCACCCAGGCGCCCCAACAAAAAAAACTGAAGTCTGTTTATTTATTTTGAGGGAGAGAGAGCACACACAAGTGGGGGGAGGGGCAGAGAGAAGGAGAGACAGAATCTCACCGAGCAGGCAACCAACTTGGACACCCAGTGCCCCTATCCTACTGATCTTTTAACCACAAGCAGTGCTACAATAACAAATCTTATACGTGTTTCTCATGTACTAATGAGCTTTACGAAGTGAATGAGTCGTACATTTTTTATTTTAATGGGCATTGCTAGATTGTTTTCCAAAAAGGCTGTTACACTCTTTATGTATGGGCAGACCTCTTTCTCTCCATCCCCACCAGTGATGACTATTATTTTTCACTTGAACTTGTCAACTTAGTTCATGTAAATTGATATTTCATTGTTATTTTGATTTTGATTTTGATTTTCCTGGCTACTCACGAATTTGAGCCTGCTTTCACATGTTTTTGGCCATTTGGATTTCCTTTTCTATTAATTTTCTATTTATATCCTTTGCTCATTTCTATTTATAACCTTTGCTCATCATTTCCTTTTTGTAACCCAGTCTACTGGGCTTTTGAAGTATTTGTAAATCTCTTTTATTGCAAAATACAATACAAGTATCTAAAATATAAATGTACAACTTAACCACTTTACAAAACAAAAACTCTGTGACAGCCATCTGGGTCAGGAAACAAAACACCGCACCCCACCCCAGAAGCTCTTCATCTATCTTCCTCTTCCCAGTCACAAACTCCTCCTTCTCCCCCCCCCCCAAAAAATAGCCACTATTTTGACTTAGTAGTAATTACTTACCAGCTTTCCTTTATGGCTTTAGCAGCCAAGTATTCAACCTAAATATGATAGTTTAGTTGTGACTATTTTGAAACTTTGCAGAAAAGAAATTGCCTAGCGATGTTCTTTTGTCCCTGATCTCGTTCACTCAACATTATATTTGCAGGACTCATTCAAGTTGTTGGATGTGGCCCTATTCATTTCCATTACTGTCACAGATTCCCTTTTATGAATATGCCACAATGCATTTATCCATTCTACTATTGAAGGAATTCCAGCTTAAAGCTCTAATAAAAGTAAAGCTGCCATGAAAATATACACATTGACTGGGCAAGTGTGCGCTTAATTGTCTTGATTACATATCTAATGATAGAATTGCTGGGGCATAAAGAAGGTACATCCTTAAGTGTAATAATTCCTGCCAAAGTGTCTTCCTAAGTGGCTCTCACCAGGGCACATCCTCAGATAGTGTTCACGACCCTCACCTAAACTTGGTGTTGTCAGGGTCCCACCTCCCCACTCCCACGGGTGTTTAAGGCAATCCCGTGATTGTGGTTTTAGTTAATTAGCGCCTTTTTGTATGGGACCACTGGATTCTCTCTTTCGTGAAATGCTTTTTCAACTGCTCTTGTCCATTCTGATGCTAGCTCGTCTTCCTTATTTTGTTGATTTGTTTTTCTTTATCCATTCTAGACTGGAGTGCTTTGGCAAATGAGAATTTCACTTTAAAAATCAACTTTCTTAGGGCGCCTGGGTGGCTCACTTGGCTACATGTCTGACTCTTGATTTCGGCTCAGGTCATGATCTCACAGTCCTGAGATCGAGCCCCGCATCGGGCTCCGCTCTGATAGTGAGTGGCAAGCCTGCTTGGGACTCTCTCTCTCTCCCTCCCTGTCTGCCCCTCCCCCTCTCAAAGTACATGAATAAACATTAAAAAATAAAAATAAAATCAGCTTTCTTAAGAAGGCAATACACTACAATTTTAATTGGAAACTCAATCTTCTCAGTCCATGCACCAACATAAATCACCAAATGGATAAGAGATCAAAATGTAGAAAATGAAACAATACAAATACTAGAAGAAAGCTACATAGATTTCTTTATAGCCTGGATCTAGGGATGACCTTTAAACCATGACTCAAAATCCAAAAGCAACAACAGGAAGGATTCATAAAGTTCATTTCATGAGAAAATTGTCAACTTTCCTGTAATGACAATGACAACCACAAAACTCCATGAGGAAACTCAAAGGACAAAAGACAGGGTATTTGCAGGTCCCGTCACAGATAAAGAGCTCACTTCTCTGATTTACAAAGCACTTTAAGTATTGGGGGTGGGGGGGGTGGAATTAACAAGATTAACAAGAACTTCATTGAAACAAAGACATAAAGAGCAGTTTACAGAAAAAAAAAAAAGCAAATGGTAGTTCAACATAGGAAAAGATGCTCAACTTAATATATAAGTAAAATGTACCCTGCGGCACCATGTCTAACCTATCAGAAGGCTAAAAATTCAAAAATTTGACAATACAACTCTCTTGCTGAGCCTAGGGGAAGACAGGCCTGCTATTTTAAATTGAGGGCAGGAGAGCAAAATGGGACAAACTCTATGAAAGGGAATTTTGCCATATCTGCCAAAACTATATATATATTCTTTAGTTAGCAATTCCACTGCTGTAAATTCACCCTGAAAGATAACATCCCAAATATAAACCAAGAAATGCCTGAGGCTACCCATCATGATGTTATTTTTAGTGCACAATATTAGATAAAAAATTAAATGACCGGGGTGCCTAGATGGTTCAGTCACTTAAGAATCCAACTCTTGGGGCGCCTGGGTGGCTCAGTCGGTTGGGCGGCCGAATTCGGCTCAGGTCGTGATCTCGCGGTCCGTGAGTTTGAGCCCCGCGTCGGGCTCTGTGCTGACAGCTCAGAGCCTGGAGCCTGTTTCAGATTCTGTGTCTCCCTCTCTCTGACCCTCCCCCGTTCATGCTCTGTCTCTCTCAGTCTCAAAAATAAATAAATAAACGTTAAAAATAAGTAAATAAATAAATAAATAAATAAATAAATAAATAAATACGTGATTTAAAAAAAAAAAGAATCCAACTCTTGGTTTCGGCTCAGGTCATAATCTCACGGTTCATGGGTTCAAGCCCCATGTCAGGTTGTGTGCTGACAGTGCAGAGCCTGCTTGGGATTCTCTCTCTCTCTCTTTCTCTCTCTCTCCCTTTCTCTCAAAATAGATAAGTAAACAACAACAACAAAAAGCTAAATGACCATCCTTAGAAGACTGGATGAAAATTATAGTGCAGTCACATGATGAAATATTACACAGCCTAAAAAGGAATGTGGAAGGTGTCTATGAACAAATATGAAGCAATTTTAGGACATAATTTCAAATGAAAAAGGCACGGTATAAAAAAATGCAGGTAGGGAGCCTGGGTGACTCAGTTAAGCATCTGACTTCGGCTCAGGTCATGATCTCACAGTTCATGGGTTCAAGCCCCACAGCGAGCGGGCTCTGGGCTGACAGCTCAGAGCCTGGAGCCTGCTTCAGATTCTGTGTCTCCCATTCTCTCTGCCCCTCCCCCACTCATGCTGTCTCTCTCTCTCTATCATAAATACATAAACTCAAAAAAGTGTTTTAAAAAAATTGTTTTTAATGTTTTATTTATTTTTCAGAGAGAGAGCACGAGCAGGGGAGGGACAGAGAGAGAGGGGAACAGAAGATCCTAAGCGGGCTCTGCACTAATAGCAGCAAGCCTGATGCAGGGCTCGAACTCACAAACCGTGAGACCATGACCTGAGTCAATATCAGATGCTCAACCAACTGAGCCACCCAGGTACCCCTGATTATATACTCTTAATGAAATATGTATATTCAGGACAAAAAATTTGCAAAAAAATATACTGAACTTAACCTAGTAGATTTGTTGTTGGCCACGGAGTTAGTGTGGCAATTCTGACAGTATTTTCTACATATGGAAGGACAGAGCAAATGAATAAATACATGCTGTTGTTGGGAACGGAGGTTTTTACTGTGGGAGAGGAGGGATACCAACATTTAATTAGAGAAAACTCATGATATTGGAGAAAACCAATAAATGGCTTGGGTGTATGCGTGTGTGTGCACATATATATAACGTTTCCTAGCGCTGTCCATTGAAACAGCCTAGAAACAAGGATGCCTCTTTAGCAGTAAGTACACCCAGTAACCAAATTTTTGTTTCTCTATACACTTAACCCTCTAAAAGAAACGAGGGCTCCTTGAAGAAATGGCTGATTCCAGGTCTGCGCAGAGAAAGTACGTAAGCCTGGAACATCAGGCAGTGTCAGACGGCAAAGAAAGGCTCAGATGAAAAGGATATTTCAATAGGCAGAGGATCTAGCTTAAAGGAGTATCTGAACATCAGAAAATAGTGGCCATGATGGATTATGACACAATGAATTTAGGCAAAAAATCCATGGACTCTAGTAATCATAGTGATACTCCAAAAGAAAACGAAGGGAAAGAGAGAGAGCTCTTCTATACAGAAGAATTCTATTAATAAACGTAGAAGTAATGACAATTAGAAAATCCCCATTGGCACCCCTCATCATAATCACTGATCCAGGCACTAATCCTTAATGGAGGCACTGGGTAAATGTTACGGAGACACAGGTTGTTCATAAAGGCTTGATGATAGGGGGATTGGAAGTGACAACTTTAAGGGAACAAACTTAGCTTCAGCAGGAGAACTTGACATTGGGTGCCTCCTGGTGTGATATACCTCTAAAGAATTCTTGCCAGAAATGTTTAACCCTGAATTTAGTCGTGAAGAAGCCATCAAAAAAAAAAAAAAAAAAAAAAATTCCAGAATATGGGATATTCTACGGGACAACTAGTCTAGACTCTTCAAAAAAATCCAGTGTCATGAGAAATCAGGGGAAAGTAAACTGTTCTAATTAAAAGATACTTGTCATGTGTGTATGTCACATTACTTGGGAATGTTAGACTCTGTTATAGAGATGAGAAAGCAAATAAGGTGGGTAGAGAAATTAAGCATAGAACCAAATGGTTTGAGACGTGGGCAGAATTCATAAGATGTTCCAGGTGTAGCCCACCTAGATAAAATGAGCCTAAATGTGTCAACCATAGAAAGAAAAAAATGACAAAATCCAGAGGGTACTAGATACTGATACTCTATGAAATATACAGAAGGTGTATATTGGGCTTTCCGTATTCATGAAGTCTTAAAATTCACTACACATTGGTGATATCCATCAGGCAAATTGGCCAGCCTTAGCTTGACTCCCACAGAGCAAGTGTGTGTTTGGGTCCCCCAAATCTCCCACTCCTGGGCCCACTGGCTCAGACCCCATCTCTGGCCCACAGAACTACAGCGTCGGCCAGGAAAACAAAGCCACAGAGAGACAGGACACACGTGTGGTCTGTGTCCCCTTGCGGCCCGCTGTATGTTTTAACTGATTAGACCGCGTGACTCAAACACCTCAATTTGGCTGTGAGCTTTCCGGCTGTGTGATCAGGGAGAGCTTGAATGATGGTGTGGGGGATCCTGTCACACCGAGTAAATTGCCCGCACAACGTGACTCAAGAGCAAGGAACAGCCAACTGTAACATGGGAATTGGGAAAATAACAACTTTAAAAGACATTTGGGAGACAAGTGGAGCATTTGAAGTATGGACCATATACCAGATTGTATTATTGAATTAATGTTTCTCGCCTACAGTAATGATGCTGGGATTTGTAGGAAAATGCCCTAGTCCCCGAGGATGGATGCTAATGTATTTAGCAGTGTTGGAGAAAGGGACAGAAAGGAAATGTGGCAAAATCTTAACTGACGAATCTGGATAGAGGTATATGGGTGCTTGTCTTTTCATAAAACTTTTGTGTAATTATGATTTTCAGAATTAATTTTTTTTTAATTTTTTTTTTCAACGTTTATTTATTTTTGGGACAGAGAGAGACAGAGCATGAACGGGGGAGGGGCAGAGAGAGAGAGGGAGACACAGAATCGGAAACAGGCTCCAGGCTCTGAGCCGTCAGCCCAGAGCCCGACGCGGGGGCTCGAGCTGGCGGACCGCGAGATCGTGACCTGGCTGAAGTCGGACGCTCAACCGACTGCGCCACCCAGGCGCCCCCAGAATTAATTTTTTAAACGATCATGAGTTAAGCTCAAGGTTTATTTGGACGGACAGCACCCATTTCTCTTGCTTCCTCTCCTGTCCCGCATGAAAAGTGAGAGTAAAGCAACGTGTATGTAGTTGAGATTCATTTAAATGTAATCTTTAAATTTTTTTTTTTTTGATAGAGACAGAGTACAAGTGGGGGAGGGGCAGAGAGAGAGGGAAACACCGAGTGGGAAGCAGGCTCCAGGCTCCGAGCTGTCAGCACACAGCCCGATGCGGGGCTCGAACCCACAAACCGCGAGATCATGACCTGAGCCGAAGTCGGACGTCCAACCAACGGAGCCGCCCAGGTGCCCCGGTTTTTAAATGTAATCTTTATGTATAAATTCATAGCTTTGGTTTCTTACTCTTCATCAGAAATCTCCCATGGTTTGGGATAATAATTTATTTCTTTGCCAAAGGCCAGCCTTATTATTTTTATGTTACTTGATCACGCTCATGTCTACTGAAGGGATTGGTTTCTTTACAAATGCGTAATATCTTAAAGTCCTTCACTGAATATGGCTAGCTTACTTTTAGTTAGTAAAGTGAGGCGGACACACGACGGGCCTAGAAATTAAAGTTCTGTCCAAATCCTGTACTTCATCGAAATATTGTTATATTTATATATTTATGTTATATATATATGTAACATATATATATTTATATATAACATATATATTTATATATATGTTATATTTAAATATTTGTTATATAATACTGTATTAACTGCAGTACCCATAAATTAAAATTTTAAAAATCGGGAATTTAGGATTTAGTAAAGTGTGTTGTCATAAAACTTGGTTAGGAGCACCTGCTAAGTGTTCAACCGGTAAGATTTACCCTGTTCTCCCAGGCAAGCCAAGCCAAAGGTTGTGAAACCCGACCAGGAAGACATTGTATGAAAATGCAGTGCTAACAGCTCAGGGCACATCCTTTGTTCCACCCCAGCTGAGAAGCCAACAGAGGAATCAGATAGCCCTGGAAATGAGATCAAGCACACAATAGCTGTGAAGATAGGAAAAGTTCACAGGAGTCAGACGTCAGAGAGGAGAGATGATTCTTCTCACGGTATTTTCTAGCTTCAGAGAGAAACGAGAGATGGCTATAGAGAAGGCTGCTGATGGGCTCGAACCGAAATTCACTCTACGAAGAGACTCTTTACTGGCCTTAAGTAATTCAGGAGATGCTAGTCGTGGGATAGCTTTTCAAGTTTTTATCTGTTTTGAATTCAATGGCTTTCGGGGGATTATTTTTTCAGAGGTGCTACGTGCACATAGAACACAAGTTGAAAGGAAAAGCAAGGTCAGCTGTGAGAAGTCAGTTTCTTTTCTTCTGCCACCTGCCCGACTATGCAGTTAGATGTCTGCGTCTATGCGCTAGAAAGGTGAAAGTATACATATATTTTTGTGAGTCCTTTTCAAAGTCGAGTTATTGTCCGTCTGAATCCTGTCCCTCTCCTTCTCCCTAAGACTCCCTCCCCCTCCCTGGGATCCTCTCCTGAAGGCCACTTCTCCTCCCCTCCCCCTCCCCCCCCCCCCAAACACCTGCCCCAGACAGTGTGTCTTAACTAAGAGAAGTGCTCCTGGTTCTCCCATGTACGGGACTTAAACACAATGTTGAGGCCCACTGAGTTAAATTCGCCAAGGGACCACTGTTTGCTGAAGTAAGAAAGGGGTTATGAATAAGGTGCGCTACGCATAATGACACACACAATGACTGATTTCTTCATGGGCACTAAGATTCAGGCCCAAATCAGCTTGCGCGTGGAAAGAGATTAAGACCGAAAACTGTAAACCCTATAAAAAGCCCTGGAAGAGTCGAGAACAGTTGCTCTCTTGTTAAGAGACTCTTAATCCCCTTACGCCATCAAAAAGTAAGTATTTGTGACATTTTACCTTATTCCTTATTAGGTATGCATTTTCTTTTTTTCTTTTTTTTAATGTTTATTTATTTTTGAAGGAGAGGGAGACAGAGCATGAAGGGGGGAGGGCCAGAGAGAGAGGGAGACACAGAATCCAAAGCAGGCTCCAGGCTCTGAGCTGTCAGCACAGAGCCCGACGTGGGGCTTGAACTCATGAACCACGAGATCACGACCGGAGCCGAAGTCGGACGCTTAACTGACTGAGCCACCCAGGTGCCCCAAGATTATTTATTTATTATGTATTATTAATGAAATAATAAATAATTAGTTAAAATAATAAATAATTGAAATCAATTATGGGGCTATTTAAATTTAAATTAATTCACATTTTATAAAATTTAAAATTCTGTTCCTCAATCACGTTGGCCATATTAAAAGTGCCCAGGAGCCATATGTGGCTGGTGGCTGCATACCACACCATATCTCCACGGCACGGATAACCATCATCACAGAAAGCTCTGTGAAATGGCACTACTCTTTAGTTTTCCTTCTTTAATTCAGGAAGTTACAGGGGCCCCTGGGTGGCTCAGTAGGTTAAGCATCCAACTCTTGATTTCGGCTCAGGCCATGATCCCATGGTTTGTGAGTTCGAGCCCATTGTCGAGTTCTGTGCTGACAGCACAGAGCCTGCTTGGGATTCTTTTTCTCTCTCCCTCTCTCTCTCTGCCCCTCCCCTGCTCTCTCTCTCTCTCAAAATAAATACATAAACATTTAAAAATTAATAATCGAGAAGTTACATTTTGGCATAAACCAAGTGAATCTTCAAAACGCTTGAAGTTACCAACTAGTTTGAAACTGCATATTCAGTCTCAAAATCTAAAGGGACATGATTACAAATATCAGTTAGCAAAGCAAATGAAAACAGTAACCCAACACACGACTTACTCGTCCTTTTCTGCTGGTTGGACACCACCTTTCAAGATCCAGCTGTCCTAGAAAGGCTTTCCTGACTGAGTTCAACCCCCCTGGGTCTCCAGATAAGTGATCATTATCTCCCCCACTGACTTCTATACATGGGTCCAGCCCAGCTCCCAAATTTAAAAAAGAAAAATTTATTCTATCTCACTGTCTCTACTTCTATCTGTAAGATCTTTAAGAGCAGGTAGCTGATCCCTTTGGTCATTAGAATCCCAGTTCACGTTACCTCGTAGGGACATTAATAAAAACAATAAATACGGGCGCCTGGGTGGCGCAGTCGGTTAAGCGTCCGACTTCAGCCAGGTCACGATCTCGCGGTCCGTGAGTTCGAGCCCCGCGTCGGGCTCTGGGCTGATGGCTCAGAGCCTGGAGCCTGTTTCCGATTCTGTGTCTCCCTCTCTCTCTGCCCCTCCCCCGTTCATGCTCTGTCTCTCTCTGTCCCAAAAATAAATAAACGTTGGGAAAAAAAAATTAAAAAAAAAAAAAAAAGAATGTTGACATAAGGATCAATTGGACACCATGTAAAGTAAAGTTGGTGGAATTGGGGGGTGGGTCTTGGCATCATCTGGGGCATGCTTCTTACACTCCAAGGTGCAAGCAAATCCCCAGAGGAGCTTGGAAAAAGGCCATGGTGATCCAGAGGGGCTGGGGTGGAGTCTGAGAGTCTAACAAGCTTCCTGGTGATGCCGCTGCTGGTGCTCAGACCGCGCTTTGCTTTGCCATGATGGAAGCCAAGAGGACTTTTAAAGCCAAAGACTCCCACCTTCACCCGCAGTCTGGGACTAGCTTTCCCCAATGGCCACCGTCTGCCGGTGCGAACCCGCGCCAGCTTATCGGTTGCGCCCACCCGGGGACAAAGCCGAACTCACCCTGCCTTGCCACACCCACACACATGCAGACACGCACACACGCACGCGCACACACGCCCACTTCCGTTTTGCTGTTTTTGCCCAGTGTAGCTTTAACGTGTGTCTGCGTTAGGTCTCAGGGCTGGGATGAAGACTGTTTCAGCCCCAGCTGGGGCAGGTAGTCTGAGGGGAGGAGTCGGCGGCCAGGCGTCAAAGCAGAGAGGACAAACCCAAGGTCATATTTGGCCTGTCCCACATTTTAACTTATCAGCTCAGTTTATAGTTATTTCTTCTTCCGCTAAACTCTCTCACATTTATTGACGTTTACTGCTTATCGAATGTTACCTTGACTCAGGGACTTATGCAAATGTCTCCTTTAGATGAAAGCCCCTAGGAGAAAAGAACGGGAGCTTGTCGTGGCAACGTCTGTCACACTGTCTTTCATAGACTTGGTGCTCAGTGAATATTTCTTGCAGGAATCAGCGAGACAAGGAGAGACGCAGAATTTTCACAATTCAACCAGGCCATGTTCACAATATTCATCTATTACTCTGAGGATTCTAGGTCAGACTAAGTTGATCTTGTCTTTTACTCATGAACCGTGAGATCATGACCTGGGCCAAAATCAAGAGTGGGTCCCTAACCGACTGAGCCCCCTGGGTACGCCCTGTCTTTTTTCTTTAAAACATCTCGCACCTCTTTCAAATGCTCAGCACAACCTAAACATGTTTTGACTGATTTTCGCAAATCCTCTCTGCATGTTTTTAACAATATTGCTTCAAGTGCATAGATCCTTCCTGTTCCTGCAGCTGGTCTCTTGATGTGTGCTACCAGAACATTCCCGGTAGATTCCTCCTCTTCCAGGCTGCAATGCTGTCTAAAGTGCATCTTCTAGCCTGGGCCTCACCCAGCAGGATGAGAGCGGCTGGTGGGCCCAGACAAGGTTACACGTTCTCATCACCCTCCTTCTCATTCCTGCAGGCTGCCCCAGCCTCTCTCCTCCATGCCTGCTCTGTGAAGGGACAGCCAAATCTGCCTGCCCACCTTTCTCTTCCTGCTGCTTCCAACCTTTAAAAGCTCCACACTGTGACCCCAGACGACCTGTCTCTGAGTCAGCCGAAACCCCAGCTCCTGGTAGAAACAGCTTCCAGTGGAACCGTGCAAAGGAATCTCAAAACCCTGTACCAGGGTTCTGTGGTTCACAACTGTCCTATTAACAGAATATTTTGAAACCAAATGTGCTACGCTATTTCGTATATGCAGTGCTAACTCCGTGCCGTATGCTGTTTTGAGCACTCTGTAACAGTAACTAATTTAATCTCCCCAGAAATTTTCTAAAGAAGATGCTGTTCTTACATTCCTCTCTTTTTTTTTTTACAAGGGCGGGGGGGGGGGGAAGGGAATGAAATCACAGAACTGGATCTGATTTTGAACCACAGACTTTCCTGTCTCTTGCTTTTGCTTACGAAGAAAGAAATTTTCCTTTTGTTCTTTTCTTTCAAAAAATGACTTTTACAGGGGCGCCTGGGTGGCGCAGTCGGTTAAGCGTCCGACTTCAGCCAGGTCACGATCTCGCGGTCCGTGAGTTCGAGCCCCGCGTCGGGCTCTGGGCTGATGGCTCAGAGCCTGGAGCCTGTTTCCGATTCTGTGTCTCCCTCTCTCTCTGCCCCTCCCCCGTTCATGCTCTGTCTCTCTCTGTCCCAAAAATAAATAAACGTTGAAAAAAAAAAAAAAATGACTTTTACAAACATTCATCTCTTCTCTTTTCTAAAACCCTGGCAAAATGACAGTAAAGGAAGTGAATATATATCCTAAAGTTATAAAAAGAAGGAGAGGAGAGAGCAGCAGTCAAGAAATGTCAGTCAATTGTGCAGACACAATGTGGGGGAAGGTGTGGAGCCTGACTCAGCAGGCAAGTTCATCCCGAGGAACTTCTCGTGGAAGGCAAGGAGAAGGTCTGTTCAAAACAGAAAACTGTATGAAATTCTGGACCCAGAAGACCTAGAGAAGACCTACCATCCCACAGCAGGTATCTCCTTCCCACCCTCCCCTCCAAGACCAGAGCCAGAGGAAGGCAGGCCTGAGATGTACCCACACGGGGTACCCAGTACAGGTCCACATGTCAGCCTTTGGGTCCTAGCCCTCTGCTTTGCTCACAGATACTGGCATCTGTGCTTATGGCCACCTCTCCCTCCACCCCCTCCCTTTAGTGGAGACGAAAGTATTATCATTCTCCAGTGAAAGTCCAAGAGAAAATATATCCAAATAGTGACAGTTGGGAGTACACAAATGAAATGATTGTCCCCTATTTTTTTTACAGTGAAACTCACCAGGTGGCGAGCCCTACAATACAGTAAGCTTTCCCAAGAGCTCTTAGCTAGGAAGGGACAGCTGAAGATCACCATACATTTGAGACAAATCCTCTTACATGAAAATGACTACATCACCTAGAGTTCTGAAAGAAAACGTAGAGTTTTCCATGTTGTTGTTGTTTTTTAAGTAGGCATCATGCGCAGTATAGAGCCCAATACTAGGCTTGAACTCATGACCCTGAGATCAAGAGTTGGACACTTAACCGACTGAGCCACCCAAGTGCCCCTGAAAGAAAAAGGATGGCACACTGAAACCTGGAAATTTAAGGACAATTTAATAGAGGGATAATTGACAAAAGTAAGCAGTATTCAGGGTGAGTAAGGATGAAGGAGGGGTTCCCCAAATCTGGAGAATGTAGTTGTATGGAGAGGCTACTCACCCAGAACTGTGGCCTTTGGTAGGAGAACCTAGTTTTACCTAGCCAACAGCCGGGGGGGGGGGGGAGGGGTTCTGGGGGAGCCAATACCCCACACTCACTCTCCTCTCCAAGCCCAAACAAAATCTAAAAGGCACAGGACCCTATTGATACAGTCTCCATGGCAAAAAGCAGAGGAATGGATCTGTGTGACCTTGAGGATATACTGGTGTGGCCAAGGGAAAGAATTCATCATCGAGACTAAAACAAACAGAAAAGTGAGAGAAGAACAGGAAAGAAGCAGAGACAATGAAGAGAATAGAAGAAATCATAATAGCCTCAAAGAAAGAAAGAATACATATTTTAAAAGATTAAAGAACAAAGAGACCATGGACAGCGTACTATCAGAACTAAAATTTTTAAAATCCAATGGAATGTCGGAAGTTAAAATCAAATAAATGTCCAGAAAGTAGAAGAAGAATATAAATAGACAGGAACTAGGAAATAAACAAGATAATTAGTGGATCAATCCAGATGTTATAACATCTGATAAGCAGCACTCCAGAAAAAAACACAAAAATAAAAAAACAGAGAAAGGGAGGTAAGCATAAAAAACAATACCAGAATAATTTCTCTCATGAGTTGATAGGTTGAAAGGGCCCACCACACACTCACCACGATAATTTTTTTTAAATGTATGCAAAGGCGTATTATTGCAAATTTTGCTTCCTATGTGTAAAGGGAAGACAGAGAGGTAAAGCAGTTAACAAACCAAGGAAAAGGAATTGGAATGTCATCAGATTTCTTAACAACGAAGCTGGCTGCTACGGGACTTCAAAATTCGAAGAGAATTTTATACTCAGTCAGATAATCAAATGTGAAGAGAACAAAAACCTTTTCAGACATGCAAAGACCAAAAAATAGAGCTCTCAGAAAACCTAGATGACCTTGAGTCTAATAATGACTTTTCAGAGGCACAATCCATGAAAGAAATAATGGATAAGCTTGATTTCATCAAAATTACAAACTTCTGCTGTGCCAAAGACAATGTCAAGAGAATGAAGAGACAACTCACAGGCTGGGAGGAAACATTTGCAAAAGACACATTTGATAAAGAACTATTGCCCAAAACACACAAGTAACTCTTAAAACTCAACAATAACTTGAGTTAAAAATGGGCCAAAGACCCTAACAGACACTTCAGTAAAGATGGCAAATAAGCATAGAAACGGTGCTCCCCACCATATGTCGTCAGGGAAATGCAAACTAAACAAGATGCCACAACACAACCCATTAGAATGACTGAACTCCAGAACACTGATGAGGATGTGGAGAGGTGGGAATTCTCATTCATTGTGGGTGGGAATGCAAACTAGTACCATCACTTAGGAAGATGTCTAACAAAAATCTGGCAGTCTGGCAGTTTCTTGCAAAACCAAACGTACTCTGAACCATATGATCCAGCAATAGTGCTCCTTGACGTTTACCCAAAGGAGTTGAAGACGTATGTCCGTGCACATGGGTATTGTAGCAGCTCTATTCGTAATTGCCAAAACTGGGAGGCAACCGAGATGTCCTTCAGTAGGAGACCAGGTAAGTAAATGGTGGTACATCCAGGCAATGGAATACTCTTCAGTGCTCAAAAGAAATGAGGTATCGAGCCATGAAAACACATGGAAGAAGCTTAAATGCACATTACGAAGTGAAATAATGCTGTGTTATTCCAACTATGTGACATTCTGGAAAAGGCGAAACTGTGAAGACAGTAGAAAGATTGCCAGAGGTTTGGGGGGTGGGTAGGGCAGAATGACCAGGTGTAGCACAGAATATTTTTAGGAAAGTGAAAATGCTCCGTATGATATTATAATAATAGACACATGTCCTTATACATTCGTCCAAATCCATAGAATGTATAACACCAAGAGTAAACCCTAATGTCACCTAAGGACTGTGGGTAATTATGATGAATCAATGGGGGGTTCATCAACTGCAACAAATTTACCACTCTGATGATAGAGATCGACAATGAGGAGGTTATGGACATGTGGAGGCAAGGGGAATACAAGAAATCTCAGTACTTTCCCCTCAGTGTTGCTGTAAACTTAAAACTCTAGGGGCACCTGGGTGGCTCAGTCGGTTAAGCAGCCGACTTCGGTTCAGGTCACAATCTCAACCAACTTCGGTTGGTGAGTTCGAGCCCACGTCAGACTTTGTGTTGACAGCTCAGAGCCTGGAGCCTGCTTCGGATTCCGTGTCTCCCTCTCTCTCTGCCCCTTCCTTGTTTGTGCTCTGTCTCTCTCTCTTTCTCAAAAATACATAAACATTAAAAAAATGTTTAAAGATGGGAATGCAAGCTGGTGCAGCCACTCTGGAAAACAGTATGGAGATTCTGCAAAAAACTAAAAATAGAACTACCCTATGACCCAGCAATTGCACTACTAGGCATTTATCCAAGGGATACAGATGTGCTGTTTTGAAGGGACACATGCACCTCCATGTTTATAGCAGCACTATCAACAACAGCCAAAGGATGGAAAGAGCCCAAATGTCCATCGATGAATGAATGGATAAAGAAGACATGGTATATATATAAATGGAGTATTACTCGGCAATCAAAAAGAATGAAATCTTGCCATTTGCAACTACGTGGATGGAACTGGAGGGTATTATGCTAAGTGAAATTAGTCAGAGAAAGACAAAAATCATGTGACTTCACTCATAGGAGGACTTTAAGGGACAAAACAGATGAACATAAGGGAAGGGAAACAAAAATAATCTAAAAACAGGGAAGGGGACAAAACAGAAGAGATTCAAAAATATGGAGAACAAACGGAGGGTTGCTGGAGGGGTTGTGGGGGGGGAATGGGCTAAATGGGTAAGGGGCACTAAGGAACATACTCCTGAAATCATTGTGGCACTATATGCTAACTAATTTGGATGTAAATTTTTAAAAATAAAAAATAAAATTAAAAAAAAAAAGAGTATACAGACAACTTCTGTTCAGAATGTGGGTTCTTGGCTGGGCTTTTGTAATTGCTTGCCAGCTGATGAGCTAGAACAAAGAGAGAAAAAATGCTTAAAGAAATACTCTAAAAAATAGTCATAATAAAAAAGAGAAAGAGAGCTCTCATATGTACCTTCTTAGGTTGCCACTGAAGGGTGTGCCTCAGGAAAACAAGGGAATGAAAACAAGGGAGAGAAAAAAGGGAACGTGTGGTCTTATTGTAATAGAAACTTATGTAGAAAACAGATTCATGAAAAGAGAACATAGAAGAAGCATGTTATTTAGAAATCTGGAATTTCTAATTTAAAAAGCTGGAAGAGTGAGAGAAGTTGTCCCTGCGGATTGGAACTGGGACCACAATTTTTCAATAGAGCCCTCTGGGCACCGTCTTAAAGCCATATGGATATTCCTTTCTTAAAAATTAAAATCAGCAGATGACTTTTTCTTTACCACCTTGCCCATTTCTTCTGTATCATCCTAGTCAGAAAGTCTCCGAAACACTTCCCACCCCTCCCAGTAGATAACCATCCATTTGTTCATCAAGCTATTTCTAAACATTTTCCATCAGCCAGGAGGCTATTTCCACCCATGAGGAATTTCCCACTCATGAAGAATTTCCATATGACTAAGGAGATGATAAATGGATGATTAAATCATAATAAAAGAGACATACTAAGTTGGATGGCACAAGTTATCATTGGTTGTTACAGGAGGTTAAAACATATATCTGTGAACCAAGGCAGTTAAGAAAATCTCCGTGATACGCTGGGATCCACAGTGGGTATCAGTGTGTGGTTATGATTTCTAGGGAGGAAACGGGTAAGTCTTCAAGACTAAGAAAACGGCCAAGTGAAGATGAAATCAGGAATGATTTGAAGAACCGTAAACAGATGACGGTAGGGAGGAGTAAGAAGTGGGTTTAGAACAATGAGCCCGAACTAGACGAAGAGGAATCAGTCAACACAGGACTTCTCTCAGTGGGTGATAAGGAAGCCCCTCAAGGATTTTGACTCGGGTACCATTACAGCAGTGCTTTGGGCAGATTGATCCAGAAGCTACGCCCAAAATGGTCAGAGTCAGCAGAAAAACTTGAGGCATGCTCTCTTGAAATCACTGAAGCATAAAACTCTGAGTGTCTGGACCAGAGTGAGTTACTGGACCTCACCCACAAGAGAAAAGCCCTTCGATGTTCTCATTCATTCTCACCACAAAGCTTTCTGATGCTCAGGACGTCAGGTGTTGCACCAGCTACTGGGGAGGCAATGGTGTTCTGCCGAGGAGTCCACAGTCAACTGGGCAAGAGAAAACAAATGACCATAAGAGATCTGGTCAGATTTTTTCCATCTGAGTCCATTTGCTGAATCCCTGACCCTAGAAGAGAGCCAGGCACATGCTGGGCTTTCATGGGTGTTTGTTCCTGATGCTGAAAATAGCATTAACAGGAGAACAGGACACCTGTAATAAGGCTAAGCATACTGATTGCTATACAACACGCAAAGGGGTATCTAACTCAATATTAGGGAACTTTCCAGAGTAGGTAGCTTAAATTATTCTCATATGCACAGTTTCTGACATATCTGAGATTGGGATGTGTTTTGCAATCCAGAGCAGGCCATACTTCGATTGGCAACATTTTTTTCCTTTGTCGGTGGCCCATAAAATCATGGTGCACCCTGCAGTCACATGTTGGGCTCGTTGAAATGTGGTATCCAAGCCAGAGTCTTTTCTTTCCAGAGATCTGCACGGCCATAATGGTTGCCAAATCTGGTAGACTCCACCTCTATGAGGACGCTTTCATCCGCCCGCTCCTCAGTGGCACCACCATTTTCTGCTGTAAACTGTTCCAACACCGTTGTTCCGTTTCCTCTGCTCCAAAGCTTGGCCTCTCCCATCTATTACTCACCCCTCAGACCAGGCAGATCTTTCCCAAAACCAAATTTGCTTATGTTCCTTTCCTTCAAGACAAAGTCTAAACTCAGTAGAATGGTGTATAAGGCCTTTGGAGAGCTCATCTCCACCAGCTGTTTTAGACTCTCTCTACCTCCTCCACTCTTTGACTTGGCCGACTCCTAGTTCATTTTACAGAATCTGAGGCACCATTCATGCTCAGTCACACCTTTATTTTATGGAACATCATGAAAGAAAAAGAGACTCCCAATCAAGTGGTGACATACTGTCAGGCCCGTTTCTCCTGGAAAAAGCCTCTGAGGAGATCTGACTACAAAAGCTTGATTGGGCAAGGCCCCCCAGAACGATACCCTCAAGCAAATAAGGACAGCAGGACCCAGGATTGGGAGACGCTGAGCTGAAATAGAATAGAGTTCCGGCACTCCACACACCCACTGGGAGCTCTGCAGCTGATGCCTCTTCAGAGCTGTCCCTCATGGAGGCAAGGGAGCCAGAGCTCAGAAAGCCAGTGTAGACAAGTCACTGGATGTGGATTGTAGCCTTGGATGGGGCAGCTCCTCCCCACAGAAGGCAAACTGCAGAAGGGGACACCCAGCCCAGAGCTGTCCTCTGCCAACACTCCAAAAAGATGGACTTGACAGGAGGATCTGGGGGGCATTAACCTCATCCACCACCAATGTCATCAGTTGTGAGATGGGTTCCAATATCCGACATGCTAGAATATAGAAAACTGTACCTCTTCAAATCAGCTAAACACGATATACATGTAATCAACCCCTCTTCTGCTAACATCGCGTAGTTTGGTGGCTTGCAACAAAGAACCGCATGGTACAGCGGAGAAAGAGGTCACCGGAAAAATGGTACACCTAGTTGTGTTTTCTTTCTTTTTTTTTTTTTTTTTGTACATTTTCATTGTTTTAAGTGTGCTGTTAAGTATTGCTAAGTATGTCCGCTTTGTTGTGCGGCCATCGCCACCATCCATCACCAGAACTTTCTCATCTGGCAAAACTGAAACTCTGTACCCATTAAAAAAAATAGCTTCCCTTTTCCCCCTTCCTTCATCCCCGGCAGCCACCATTCTACTTTCTTTCCGTATGAATCTGGCTACTCTAAGTTGCTCACGTAAGTAGAACCGTGCTGTATTTGCCTTCTTACGACGAGTTTATTTCGCTTAGCATAATGTGTTCAAGTTTTCTCCACGGTGTAGCATGTGACAGGATTTCCATCCTTTTTAAGGTTGAATAATATTGCGCTGTGAGCATGTACCACATTTTGCTTATCCATTCATCCGCCAAAGGGCATCTGAGTTGCTTCCACCTCTCAGCTATCATGAATAGTGCTGCCACAAGCCTGGGTGTGCAAATACCTCTTCGAGGCCATACTTTCTCTTCCTTTGGCTACGTACCCAGAAATAAGATTGCTGGATCAGATGATAGTTCTATTTTTAATCTCTGGAGGGACTGCCACCCTGTTTTCCATAGTGGTGGCGCCATTTTCCAATCTCATCAACACTGCATAAAGATTCCAATTTATCCACATCCTCTCCAATGCTTGTTATTTTCCGTTCGTTCTTTCTTTCTTTCTTCTGATAGAAGTCATACTAATTAGGGGCGCCTGGGTGGCGCAGTCGGTTGAGCGTCCGACTTCAGCCAGGTCACGATCTCGCGGTCCGTGAGTTCGAGCCCCGCGTCAGGCTCTGGGCTGATGGCTCAGAGCCTGGAGCCTGTTTCCGATTCTGCGTCTCCCTCTCTCTCTGCCCCTCCCCCGTTCATGCTCTGTCTCTCTCTGTCCCCAAAAAAAATAAACGTTGAAAAAAAAAATTTTTTTTAAAAAAAAAAAGAAGTCATACTAATTAGTGTCAGGTGATAGCTCATCATAGCTTTTATTTGCATTTCTCTAATGATTAATGATGTTGAATATCTTTTCATATGTTTATTGGCCATCTGTATATTCTTTGGAGAAATATCTATTTAAGTCCTTTGCCCTTTTTGATTGAGTTATCTGATTTTTTTGGTTGCTGAGTTGTAAGAACTTTTTATATATTCTGGATATCAACCCCTTATCAGGTGTATGATTTGCAAATTGTATTGTGAAATTTTCAACTTCCTAACTTTCCTGCTGCCTCCACAACCCCACAAACAGGCTGCGAATGCCCCGGGGCACCCGTTGCACCAATGTGATAAGGCTGGTCCCTGTCCCTTACTTTCTTGCCCTCCCCAGACTGTGACCTAATGACCTTCAAATTCACCAATGAAATCCCTTCACGCCTTTTGTTTGTGTGCTCCAGTTTGACCCCCAGGAAAAACACTAGCTCCCTTACCCCCACCTGCTAGGTTGAGCTGGCTCCCTTGACACTCCCCTCCATGTGGCCTTGCACGGCCTGGCATACCTCCTGTCCCTAGGACTTGTGAGGATATAAATTTTATTTTCTTGCACCTCTTCCGTGTCCTTTTTGTGGTTGTACCTGGCTGACTGCCTCATGAAAGAATACAAAACACAAACACTTCCTTCCATTCCATAGACAGTCTTCCACTCTATTGATAAGAGTAAGTTTGGCACAGTCTTGCCTATTTTTGCTCTTGTTGCCTGCACTTTCATTGCTAAATCCAATGTCATGAAGATCTTCCTCTATGTTTTTTTCTCTAGGAGCTTTATAGTTTTGGGGTCTTATGTTTAGGTCTTTGAGTTCATTTTTTAACATCATGTACGAAAAGGATCCAGCTGCATTTTTTTGCCCATGGGTTCCCAGTTTTCCCAACCCTATGTGTTGAAGAAGCTGTCCTTTCCCCAGTGAATGATCTTCGTACCCTTGTCAGAGATCATTTGACCTTATCATTTGATCGTATCTGTCTATTCTGTTTCGTTGGTCTAGGAGTCTTTGTGCCAGTACCACACTGTACTTTGGCTTTGTGGTACGTTTTAAAATCGGAAAGTTTTAGTCTCCCAACTTTGTTCTTCCTTTTCAAATTTGTTTTGGGTATTCGGGGCCCCCTGAGATTCCGTATGAATTTCAGAATGGTGTGTTTCTATTTCTGCAAAAATACATGTCATTGGGATTTCAGTACGCCTACTTTTGTGCACACTGTGCCTGTGGTTTCTAAGTGGGGTGTCCAAGTACAGTAGGCAATTGATTTAGGACTCGAGAGGCATTAAAGATAGAATTGGTCATCTTGTTGCATTCCTTGCATTACATTCCTGCCTTTCCAAGGAGCTTCAAATGATTGTTCCCTTCCAAAACAGCAGCAAGAAAAATAAATCCCAAAGGCAAAGAAGCATCTGTATTGTTGACATTTTTCTTGCTTTTCTCTTCATCCCGAGTCTATACTCAGCATTTTATTTTACAATCAGGAAATGCTATGATATGATATGATATGATATTTTGTGTTATTTTATTTTAGAGAGAAAGAGAGAGAGAGCAGTGGAAAGGGGCAGAGAGAGAGAATCTCAAGCAGGCTCCACACTCAGCATGGAGCTGGACACGGGGCTGGATCCCACAACCCTGGAATCATGACCTGTGCTGAAATCAAGAGGCAGACGCCCAACCAGTTGAGCCATCCAGGTACCCTATACTCAAGCCTTTTATTTTTTAAAATTTTTTTTTTTCAACGTTTATTTATTTTTGGGACAGAGAGAGACAGAGCATGAACGGGGGAGGGGCAGAGAGAGAGGGAGACACAGAATCGGAAACAGGCTCCAGGCTCTGAGCCATCAGCCCAGAGCCCAACGCGGGGCTCGAACTCACGGACGGCGAGATCGTGACCTGGCTGAAGTCAGACGCCTAACCGACTGCGCCACCCAGGCGCCCCTCAAGCCTTTTAAAAGTAAGATCATTTGACCTGATTCTCCTCAAAGAGAAGAGATAAAATTTTCCTAAATTTGAGGGAAATCACATTCTATGAGAAAGGGGGGAGGCTGATGTTCACCCTTCTCTGGAGCAGTCCCCATATCCTGCTGCCCGCTACCCCCAATCTCAGGCCAGGTAACGAAGACTCAGAGCCAACCAGTGTGGTTCTCCACACCAGATACATTCAACGGGGATGCATAATCCCAGGGCACACACTTGTTCCCAACATCTTCCAGGCAGGATTTTTTTTATAGGACATATTTCCAAATATTTCTAGACCGTATACCAAACCTACCAAGAAATCATGGCAGAGCTCTTTCCTTTCCTTTTCAAGCTGTACGTCTCTCTAGAATACTGGACATTGGAGTCAAAAGAGTTCAGGAGCTACCTCTTCAGGGTAAGTCTGTTTACAAAGTTTACTTGCCATTGGCGATTAATTAATCCTTATTTTTACCCCATTTTCTATCAGCCTCCAGAAGTTGGTTCAGTATTGGCTAAGGAGTCTCCATCTCCACAGACACCAGCACTGCAGTCAGCAAGAGTGCTTACTTGAATTCTTGGGGACTGCTTTATACCTAGGAGGTCTCAGGATATGGCCCAGGAATCTGCATTATAAACAAAGTGCCCAGGAGATTCTTTTTTTTTTCAACGTTTTTTTTAATTTTATTTTTGGGACAGAGAGAGACAGAGCATGAACGGGGGAGGGGCAGAGAGAGAGGGAGACACAGAATTGGAAACGGGCTCCAGGCTCCGAGCCATCAGCCCAGAGCCTGACGCGGGGCTCGAACTCACGGACCGCGAGATCGTGACCTGGCTGAAGTCGGACGCCCAACCGACTGTGCCACCCAGGCACCCCAGGAGATTCTTATACATACGAACACTTGAGAAACACTGAAGTAGAGCAAATAAAAGTTTGACCAAAAGGAATACAACTAAGAAAGTAATTATCATAATCATAGAACAATAATGACTCTTAAAAAAAAAAAAAAACTTAGCTTTAATGTTTGTTTATTTTTACGCCCCTGGGGCGCCTGGGTGGCTCAGTCGGTTAAGCTTCCGACTTTAGCTCAGGTCACCATCTCATGGTCCGTGAGTTCGAGCCCCGCTTCAGGCTCTGGGCTGATGGCTCAGAGCCTGGAGCCTGCTTCCGATTCTGTGTCTTCCTCTCTCTCTGCCCCTCCCCCGTTCATACTCTGTCTCTCTCTATCCCAAAAATAAATAAACGTTAATGTTTGTTTATTTTTGAGAGAGAAAGAGAGAGAGAGAGTGTGACCGGGTGCAAGCGGGGGAGGGGCAGAGAGAGGGGGAGACGCGGAATCTGAAGCAGGCTCCAGGCTCTGAGCTGTCAGCACAGAGCCCAATGCAGGGCTCGAACTCACGACTGCGAGATTATGACCTGATCCGAAGTCGGACCCTCAACCAACTGAACCACCCAGGTGCCCCAGAATAATAATGACTCTTATATGGTTTCCAACATAGGATCAAAAATTCATTCACACAGTAGGGAATTTTACAAATTCAGGGTGTGCCGATTTGCCATCAGACTCTTATATCTTATGCCTGTTTAATCTTTTAAAATGTGAAGCTTATATTCTAAGAAATACTGTCATAAAGTAAGCCTCGAGCCGTGTGACTTACTTTCTCTTTAAGATTGGATAAAGTTCCCAACCCTATTTTATATCATGATTCTCACACTTGGGAAATCCTTTACACTAGCTGTTAAAATCATTAAGCCAATGTCCTCGATTTAATCTTTAAGGTTGACCAGCCAGCATTGAGTCACCGCAATCTTCTAAGTCGACAGGAAAAGAATTGACGTCGTTACCAAACTCCACTGCGTAAGTGTCTTTGAGAAAATGGCAGCCAAGTGTACATAGTTGGGTAATGAGATGTGATGGGCAACCGTCTCTGAGCAGGTGAGGGGGCGGGCCTGGCACCTGGCATTCCAGCCCTAATGATGCCCCTGTGTGAGCTGTCAAGGATCCATGACACATTCTCTCTGACATAACACATCCCAGGGAGTTATCAAGATGTTTCCTCTCTCCAGAAAACCAAGCAGTCTATTAGGAATGATCATTTGGCACGTGCTATGCTCAAGGGACAAATGCAATAAGGGATGTTTCTTACAAAGGGGCTTCTACCGTGAGCCAGCAACATCTATCAGCAGCTAAAAACAGAGATGTGTAAAAATAAACCTTCGACCTCTCACCCCGAACAATGAAGATGTTTTCCAGAAAACCACACTGAATCTAAACAGCTTCAGAGGTCACCAGTTCCTTTCTCCAGCTTTTACTTTTTAAAAAAGGAAAAATTAGAAAGAGGACCAGCTGACCTAGTTGGTTTATCTCACTAAATCTGTGACACCGACTGCCCAAGAGAGCAGCATAATTCAAACATGACCAAATAGTCTTGTTGGCTTGTTTCTAGCTTTCAGAAACAAATAAGTTATAATTAGCTATAATTTAATATCCTAAGTAAATATGAACACTTCCGTGTCAGAAGTTAATGTTAGTCTTCAACTCAATTTTAAAGAGAGATGCCAAGATAACGCAGTTCCAATCACACATTCACACCCCCACCCCCACCCCTCTCTCTCATCCTCCCCAACTTAAGTCCAAAGGGAGGGAAAACTTGAGATGTTTATCTGGGAATGAAGAGGGAGAGGACCACATGAGTCTAAATGACTCAGGGCCTGTGCCCACGAACACAAGCAAATCCAGGAACCAGCTGTAGCCCAAAAGGGTCAAACATTGAAGACAAAGCACATCTCAAGTGAATTCGTGTCAAAATTAATTTTTTTTTTTAATATTTCACTCTTGGGGCGCCTGGGTGGCTCAATCGGTTAAGCCCCCGGCTCTTGATTTCGGCTCAGGTTATGACCTCACACTTTGTGAGTTCTAGCCCCACGTCAGGCTCTGCGCTGGCAGTCTGCTTGGAATTCTCTTTCTCTCCTTCCTTCTCTCCCCACCCCCCAAATAAATAAATAAACTTTCAAAGAAAAAAAAAAATGTTCACTCTTATCCCAGGGTTTTGATCAGTAAGACAGGGAGATGTGAGCCCATGGCTATGCAGTGAATTACTGTACAAGGAGGACCGGGGTTAAATATAAATTGTACTGCCCCAGAGCCTGCAAGGCTCCAGGCAGGGAAGGAAGGGCAAGAGGTTGGGCACAGAATATCCAGAGCAGTGGGCCCATTTGCTGATCCATGTTTGTATATAATGTCCCTGTCACTACCATTTTCCTATCACTGTCCCCAGACCAACTCATTCTAATAAATTTCCCTTGTCCCGTCCCCCTTCCAACATTCTTACTTAAGTGTCTGTAACAGAAGCTATGTTCCACTTGGGTCTTCTTTTTTTTTTTTTTTTTTTTTAACAACAGTCAATCCAGACACATATACTCAACATTCTAGTCAAAGGGATGTAGAAATGAACCTGGCTGGGGCTCTGCCTCTAGGTGTGAGAATGGCTACTCTGGCCCACCTCTGCGTGCCACTTACTCTTCCTGGCCTCAGTCTCTCCCCGCCCAGTGGGAAGGCCCATCTAGATGGTTTTTAAGGCCTCTTCCAGCCACGGGTTCCTTAGGGTGGAAATCGAGGTGGTTCCTAGGTCCCCTCTCCCAACCATGGACCCACACCCCCATATGCCCTCACAGTGTGAAAGCACACACCCACTTCTCCCTCCCCTACCGTGAGCCTCCGACCAGATTTGGGAGAAGCGAATGGGAGAGAGAGAGCCCCCAGTCACCCCCATCTGAAATTCCACCAGCGCGCAAATCCTGGCAACTGCTCAGTGGCGGATCTGTGCAGGAGAACAAGGGAAGTCCCCCACATTGTCAATCTGGACAGTACTCCGTCCTCCTGCATCGGACAGCTCTGGTGGAAATCTGAGCATGCCCGGGTCAAGGAAGCCGGGGTGGGAAGGAGAGGAGGGCAGGGACTCAACTCGTGAAGGCTAGAAAAGCAGGACTTCGGGACACCCCTTGACAGTGTCCGGTTCAAAACAACTGTTCTTCTCAGGGTCAGGAGAATTATTAAAACAACCATGTTCCTGAGAGAGAACGACAAAGCGGAAGCGTCAGATTCCCAAGAATGTGACCAACGAAAGCCAGTGAAAATCTGGAAGACAATTTCTACCACTCTTGCATGCAGAGTAGATTCATTCCTTCTTTCCCTAATTTGCTCCCCAGGAAGTATTTACACAGCACCTGCTAAACCTCTGGGACCATGCTTCGTGCTGGCCATAGGGATTTATTTTAAATTATTTCTGTATTGGGGCACCTGGAGGGCTCAGTCAGTTAAGCGTCTGATTTCGGCTCAGGTCATGATCTCACGGTTTGTGAGTTCGAGCCCTGCGTCGGGCTCTGTGCTGACAGCTCGGAGCCTGGAGCCTGCTCCGGATTCTGTGTCTCCCTCTCTCTCTGCCCCTCCCCTGCTCATGCTCTGTCTCTCTCTGTCTCAAAAATGAATAAAACATTAAAAAATATTTTTTTTAATAAAAATAAATTACTTCTGTATTATCAGTGTGCACGTGTGCCCATGCCGGCTGGTTTCGGCTTGAATCCACCCATGGGCTCTCCTGCATAGACGCTCCGCAAGGCACTGGCTAGCTGCGCCTCCTGGACATCTGACAGAGACAGCTTCCTCAGCCTCTGCCACGCCGATCCCGCTTGACCGAAAAGATTTGCTCCTCAGCAGGCTGTCAACAATGGATCGTCCTTCCTGACACCAGTGACTCGCTCATTAATTATTATGATGAACGTGAGGAATGGGCCCTGACTGCTGAAAACATCGACAGGACAAATGGCGTAACAGGTGTAGACATCCAGGTTGGGATGATACAAAGTTCTGGATATGGATGATCCCACTGGTTGCCCAGAAACGTGAATGCGTTTAATGCTACTGAACCGAACACTTAAAAATGGTTACAATGGTACATTTTATGTATATTTTATTGCAATATTTTTAAAGTTCTTTTGGGGGGAGGGCGGTGCCTGGGTGGCTCAGTCGGTTGAGCATCCGACTTTGGCTCAGGTCATGATCTCACGGTTCATGAGTTCGAGCCCCGCATCGGGCTCTGTGCTGATGGCTCAGAGCCTGGAACCTGCTTCGGATTCTGTATCTCCTTCTCTCTCTGCCCCTCCCCCACTCATACTCTGTGTCTCTCTCCCTCCCAAAAAATAAACATTAAAAAAAAATTTTTTAAGTAAATAAAATAAATAAAAAATAAGTTTTTTAGTGCTCGCTTCGGCAGCACATATACTAAAAAAATAAGTTTTTTAAAGTTTATTTATTTTGAGAAAGAGAAAGAGTGGGCATGAGTGGGAGGGGGCCAGAGAGACAGAGAGAGTCCCAAGGAGCTCCGTGCAGATCCAACATGGGGCTCGAACTCATAAACCGTGAGATCATGACTTGAGCCGAACAAGAGTTGGACGCTCAACGATTGAGCCACTCAGGCACCCCTAAAAAAAATGTTTCAGGTGGAGCATCTGGCTGGCTCCCTCAGGTAGAGCACACAATTCCTGACCTCAGGGTTGTGAGTTCAAGCCCCATGTTGGGTATGGAGCCTACTTAATTTTTTTAAAAATTTAATACAAATAAAATAATAAAACATATTTTTAAAAAATGTAAGCTGTAGGGCGCCTGGGTGGCGCAGTCGGTTAAGCGACCGACTTCAGCCAGGTCACGATCTCGCGGCCCGTGAGTTCGAGCCCCGCGTCGGGCTCTGGGCTGATGGCTCAGAGCCTGGAGCCTGTTTCCGATTCTGTGTCTCCCTCTCTCTCTGCCCTTCCCCCGTTCATGCTCTGTCTCTCTCTGTCCCAAAAATAAATAAACGTTGAAAAAAAAAATTTTTTTTTTAAAAATGTAAGCTGTAGACACCGCCCGTCCCTGCACAAACTGGGACGGTGAGGCTTGTCACCGGCATCCTGCTGAATGGCCCCTGTGGTGCAGTCCCTGCAGGGGCTGTGCCTGCCCCTCTCTTGCAGTGGGCCACTCACCGTGGGCTCCAACGACTCACCTCTGTCATTCTGTGGGGAAAGCAATCCGGGCAATACCTACCGAAATGAGCGTGGCTGCGTTCCAACAAAATTCCGTTTACAACAACCGGATCCGGAGCTTAGATCGTTGGAATATACCGCCTACCTTGAATGGTCTGTTCATGTGAGGTAAGGTGGGAGCGCTTCTACTTGCTTGGCCAAGCCCTGCAGATTTACTGTCCGTGGGGACCCCCGTGGGGTGCGCCTCCCTCCCTCGGGGCCTGAAAGTCGGTGAGGCTGGGTTGTCAGCCCGCACACCTCAAACATCCGGGGCATGTCCTCAGCTGCCCCAAGGCACCCTGGAGTTGGTCGTCCCTGGCCACATGGGCTCGGGCCTGCTCACAAAGACTGCCCGGAGTGTGGGGGATAATAGAGAATACAAACAAAAGACTAAACATGGCTCAAGGGGCACCTGGGTGGCTCCGTTGCTTAAACATCCAACTCTTTGATTTCAGCTCAGGTCATGATCTTACGTTTGTGAGCTTGAGCCCCGCATCGGGCTCTGAAATGATAGCGGGGAGCCTGCTTGGGATTCTCTCTCTAACCTCTCTCTGCCCATCCCCCCCAAAAAATAAATTTAAAAACATTAAAAATAATCTTTAAAATTTTTTTTGAAAATTGCTCAAGGAGTTATAAAATAAGAACTCTAGCAGGGCAACAAAGAAAAGCCAGTTGGGGCTGGAAAACAAAAATAACCTACAGGTTATCCCCTCTGCGTGCAGAAAGGTGGTGTCTGGCCCAAGCAGGTCTTCAGGGAGCTATTCAACCAGCACTAAGGGCAGTGGGTGCAGCTCCCAACAGGCCTGTAGGGAGGAAATGCATTGACTTCAGCTACACAACCGCAGGTCCCTGAGGGACATCTTGACGGCTTCATTCATTCGTTTTACCCGACTTGCAAAAGACCGACTGAATCTGGGACACCAGTCGGTTAAGCGGCTCAGCCGACTTCAGCTCAGGTCTTGATCTCGCAGATAGTGAGGTCGAGCCCCACATGGGGCTCTGTGCAGACAGCTCAGAGCCTGGAGCCTGCTTCGGATTCTGTGTCTCCCTCGTTCTCTGCCCCTCCCCCGCTCGTGCTCTGTGTCTCTCTCTCTTAAAAATAAACATTAAAAAAAAAAAAAAGAATCTGCAGGACAATGCAATTAACTTCTGCCAGCGATTATCTCCTGTGTCCAGAGGGAGGGGGACTGGGGCTTGTCACCCCGGGGTGTTTCTACTGACGCCCTGTGATTCTCAAACCAGATTGCAAACTATATGTTCTTCCTTTCTCTAGGCTCCTGCTCTCCTCCCCTGGATCTCCCTACGACCGAATCAGCACATATCCTCAATGGTGTATAGGGATGTGATCAAGGGTAAAAGTCAGATGGGACAATTTTTTAACATGAACTGCACAGTCGACTCAATTTACTCAAGTATAAAAAATTCCTTCTTTACAAGGTTACCATAAGAAGTAAATAACTTATTAGCTAAGTAACACCTTTTTCCCTGTAATTTTCTTGAGCACTTATTATATAAAAGGCACTGTATAAAGACTTGTTCCTAATTAATTTTTTTTTATTTTTTTAACGTCTATTTATTTTTGAGAGAAAGAGAGCGTGAGTGGGAGAGGAGCAGAGAGAGAGGGAGACACAGAATTGGAAGCAGGCTCCAGGCTCTGAGCTGTCAGCACAGAGCCCAACACAGGGCTTGAACTCACAAGCGGTGAGATCATGACCTGAGCTGAAGTCGGCTGCTTAACCGACTGAGCCACCCAGGCGCCCCTCTAATTAATTTAAAAAAACATTTTTTTTAATGTTTTTTTTGAGAGACAGAGCACAAGTGAGGGAGGGGCAGAGGGAGAGGGAGACACAGAATCTGAAGCGGGCTCCAGGCTCTGAGCTATCTGCACAGAGCCCAACGCAGGGCTCAAACCCACGAACTGTGAGATCATGACCTGAGCCGAAGTCAGACACTTAACTGACTGAGCCACCCAGGCGACCCTAGTTTATTTTTAATTGAACAATATTATATTAGTTTTAGGTATAAAGCATAGCGACTCCATAATTCTATACATTACGCAATGCTTGCTATGATAAGTGTGGTCACCATCTGTCAGTGTACGAAGTTATTACAATATTATTGACTATATCTCCTATGCTGTGACTTATTTATTTCATAGCTGGAAGTTGGTACCTCTTGTTGTTTTAATGTATTTTCTTTTTAAAATCACAATTCTACACGGTGGGGTTATTATCTCCATATTACAGACAAGAAAACCGAGGCTTAAGAGAGTTTAATTGAAATAAAATTGTAAAGCATTTGGCACGTAGTAGGCATTTAATCAATATCAGCTACTGTTGCTTCTAGACAAAGCCTAATTTCAAACCTGTGTTCTTTCGTCATAAAGAGATGATGTATGGGGGTGGTAGAAGGCATTGCTTCAGACCAGAGACACATGTCATGGTGTTTCTCTCCATATCTTTATTTTTATTTTTTTTTTAATTTAATTTTATTTTTTTTTTATAATATATGAAATTTATTGTCCAAGTTGGTTTCCATAAAACACCCAGTGCTCATCCCAAAAGGTGCCCTCCTCAATACCCATCACCCACCCTCTCCTCCCTCCCACCCCCCATCAACCCTCAGTTTGTTCTCAGTTTTTAACAGTCTCTTATGCTTTGGCTCTCTCCCACTCTAACCTCTTTTTTTTTTTTCTTTTTTCCTCCCCCTCCCCCATGGGTTCCTGTTACGTTTCTCAGGATCCACATAAGAGTGAAACCATATGGTATCTGTCTTTCTCTGTATGGCTTATTTCACTTAGCATCACACTCTCCAGTTCCATCCACGTTGCTACAAAATGCCATATTTCATTTTTTCTCATTGCCACGTAGTATTCCATTGTGTATATAAACCACAATTTCTTTATCCATTCATCAGTTGATGGACATTTAGGCTCTTTCCATAATTTGGCTATTGTTGAGAGTGCTGCTGTGAACATTGGGGTACAAGTGCCCCTATGCATCAGTACTCCTGTATCCCTTGGATAAATTCCTAGCAGTGCTATTGCTGGGTCATAGGGTAGGTCTATTTTTAATTTTCTGAGGAACCTCCACACTGCTTTCCAGAGCGGCTGCAACAATTTGCATTTCCACCAACAGTGCAAGAGGGTTCCCGTTTCTCCACATCCTCGCCAGCATCTATAGTCTCCTGATTTGTTCATTTTGGCCACTCTGACTGGCGTGAGGTGATACCTGAGTGTGGTTTTGATTTGTATTTCCCTGATAAGGAGCGACGCTGAACATCTTTTCATGTGCCTGTTGGCCATCCGGATGTCTTCTTTAGAGAAGTGTCTATTCATGTTTTCTGCCCATTTCTTCAATGGGTTATTTGTTTTTCGGGTGTGGAGTTTGGTGAGCTCTTTATAGATTCTGGATACTAGCCCTTTGTCCGATATGTCATTTGCAAATATCTTTTCCCATTCCGTTGGTTGCCTTTTAGTTTTGTTGGTTGTTTCCTTTGCTGTGCAGAAGCTTTTTATCTTCATAAGGTCCCAGTAATTCACTTTTGCTTTTAATTCCCTTGCCTTTGGGGATGTGTCGAGTAAGAGATTGCTACGGCTGAGGTCAGAGACGTCTTTTCCTGCTTTCTCCTCTAAGGTTTTGATGGTTTCCTGTCTCACATTCAGGTCCTTTATCCATTTTGAGTTTATTTTTGTGAATGGTGTGAGAAAGTGGTCTAGTTTCAACCTTCTGCATGTTGCTGTCCAGTTCTCCCAGCACCATTTGTTAAAGAGGCTGTCTTTTTTCCATTGGATGTTCTTTCCTGCTTTGTCAAAGATGAGTTGACCATACGTTTGTGGGTCTAGTTCTGGGGTTTCTATTCTATTCCATTGGTCTATGTGTCTGTTTTTGTGCCATCTCTCCATATCTTTAAATCTTTTTCTTCCACCAATAAAGCTGTATTAATTCTTCACATAAGCTCAGGCACCTGCTAGCTTTATTGTTAGCTGTTTGATGAGTGTGCGGCTACCATGAGTGGAGCTTTTCGATGATGCTTTCTAATCGGTCATTGCTGCTGTAACGATGTCAAATGGACCCAGAGTCCACCTGTCTTACGGAACTCTTATTAGTTCTATTGGTCTCACAGTGGAGATCTTTCAAAAATAAAACTTGTTTCTTATTTCTTTTCCTCGTCTTATTATATTATCCAGAAGCTCCAGAACAAATACTGAATTGTAGCTGGGACAGTGAACATCCTTTTAGTCTTCCTGTCTCTACCTTCATAATTCTTCAGTAGATGCCCTTTGTCTGGGTCCCTCAAGTCTCCTGGCTTTTTTTGCTGTTTGCTGGTTTGTTTCCACCAGGACTGCATGTTGAATTTTATCAAATGCTCTTTTGGTACCTGTTGACAGGATTGGGACTTTTTTTTTCAACCCATGACTACATTTCTTTGTGTTGTCTCAGCCTTGTGCACTCAGCTTAGCCACAACTTATTATTTTATTAACCCATTACTTGGCTGGATTCACCGGTATTTTTTTTTTTTTTTTTAGAAATTCCCTATTTATGCGTATGAATAAGATATTCCTGGGGCGGCTGGGTGGCTCAGTTGGTTAAGCGTCTGACTTTGGCTCAGGTCATAATCTCACAGTTCGTGGATTCAGACCCTGTGTTGGGCTCTGTGCTGACAGCTGGGAGCCTGGAGCCTGCTTCAGATTCTGTGTCTCCCTCTCTCTCTGCCCCTCCCCTGCTCGAGGTCCATCTCTCTCTGTCTCTCAAGAATAAACAAACATTAAAAAAAAAAGATACTCCTGCTGGTTTATCTTTGTGAGCTCCCCTTCTCTGTCTTTATTCGCAGGATGCGTTAGCCCTTTGGAAACAGTTAAAATCATCCATTTTCTCTACCCACCAAAATACTGTACGAAACTTGGGGATTAGCTAGTTTTCTGCAGATTAGGTGGATCCTTTCCATAAAACTGTACGGTCTCTAACTTTTTTGGTGGACTAATTGTGGGTCACAATTTCAAGGTTTTTACCTTTTGATGAGCTACTCTTAGCCATTGTCATTTCCCAGGTGATCACTCACATCATCTCGGAATTCCAGTTTAGCGACATAAAATTTCCCATAATGCGTTTGCTAGCGCTGGTGTAACAAACTACCACAAACCAGGTGCCTTAAACAACAGAAATTTTTTCTCTCACAATTCTGGAGGCCAGGAGTCTAAACTCCAGGTGTCCCTTGGCACCTCTTGGAAGCCCTCCAAGGAGTTGCCTCCACCCCTTCTGACCTGCCGAGATCAGGCCCGAGATTTCTCGAGATCTGGCCTCAGGGAGGTGGCTGGTTTGGGGGGGGGGGGGGGCAGGACAAACACAGACTGCCCATTGTGTGTCCCAAATGTTCCCACCTGTGGCCTGACGGAACTCTGAGGGAGGATCTGATCTACTTCTCTACCTGGATCCTAGTGCTTGGGAGCAATCCTGTGCCCATCTTCACATGGTGTGTGTGTGTGTGTGTGTGTGTGTGTGTGTGTGTGTGTGTGTCTTTTAAAGACACCTGAGGGTCTCCTGGATGGCTCAGTTGGCTCCTCCCTCCCCCTCCCCCCACCCTCTCTCTCTCTCTCTCTCTCTCTCTCCTTCTTTCTCTCAAAAATACATAAACATTAAAAAAAAGACAAAGATACCTCTGAGAGCTGCTCAGTGTGGATTTTAATATGCAAAGCATTTGTTCATTTGCAATTTTTTTTAATTGCAATTTTGATTTCTTCCCTAATCCAGGAGTAATTTTGTTAAATTTATATTATATTCATTTTTATATTGTTAAATATCCTAGTGCCTGGGTTTTTCTTTCTTTCTCCTAATTTGCTTTTATTGTTCACTTCTAACTTTATTGAACTCTGTGTTGATTGTGGCCTGCATGATTTCCGCTTTGAGGGCAACAAAGTGTTCCATATGTATCTGTTAGATCAAGCACGTTAAAAATTATAATATTCTCCTCCATAGTCTTATTTTTTTGTTTGACTAATTTGCCTATTAAGAAATATCTCGGGGGGCGCCTGGGTGGCTCAGTCGGTTAAGCGTCCGACTTCAGCTCAGGTCACAATCTCGCTGCCTGTGAGTTCGAGCCCCGCCTCGGGCTCTGGGCTGATGGCTCAGAGCTTGGAGCCTGCTTCGGATTCTGTGTCTCCCTCTCTCTCTGCCCGTCCCTCGTTCATGCTCTGTCTCTCTCTGTCTCAAAAATAAATAAACGTTAAAAAAAAATTTAAAAAAAAAAGAAATATCTCGGGGGCGACTGGGTCACTCTGTGTTAAGCGTCTGACTTCAGCTCAGGTTATGATCTCACGGTCCGTGGGTTCAAGCCCCGTGTCGGGCTCTGTGCTGACAGCTCAGAGCCTGGAGCCTGCTCCAGATTCTGTGTCTCCCTCTCTCTCTGCCCCTCCCCTTCTTCACTCTGTCTCTCTCTGTCTCTCAAAAATAAATAAATGTTAAAAGCAAACAAAACAGTGACATATCTCAGAGATGGATCTAGAAAGTATAATGCTAAGTGAAATAAGTCAGAGAAAGACAAATATCACATGATTTCACTCATAGGTGGAATATAAAAAACAAAACAAATGAATAAAGGAAAAAGAACAGAGACAAACCAAAAGACAGGCTCTGAACTCTAGAGAACAAACTGACGGTTACAGGGGGGAGGCAGGAGGGGGATGGGTAACATAGGCGAAGGGGATTAAGGGTACACTTATGATGAGCCCTGAGTAATGTATAGAATTGTTGAATCACTATATTGTACACCTGCAACTAATATCACACTGTATGTTAACTACACTAGAATTAAAATAATAAACAGTAAGTAGCAGTTGAATACAGTAATAACCCCCCCCCAAAGAAACAGAAAAGAACCACAAAATTTCATTCAAAATAGCCTCAAAGCCTGTAGATGTTAGGGTTCCACTTAACAAAGTATGCATGAGGAGGCTCGAGTCTATGAAGTTTCAATTCCCCGAAATTCATCTATAAATTCAATGTGATTACAGCCAAAACTCTAACACATTTTAAGGGATTTGACATAGTTCTAAAATTTATTTGGAAAATTAAAGAACCAGGAATAGCTAAGACAGTTCTAAAGACGAGCATCAGAGACTTGTCCTATCAGACAGAATTTTCTAAATAAGAAAGAAAGGAAGGGAGGGAGGGAGGGAGGGAGGGAGGAAGGAAGGAAGGAAGGAAGGAAGGAAAAGAAATATGCTGGTCTCTCACAGTAATTAGGGTTTTGTCCACTTTCTTCATATTCTTAGTTCTTTTAGCTTTTTATTTCCAAATGTCTGTGAGTAGGCACATAAAGATCCATGACATTAAACATATTCATGATCAGGGGACCCAGATGGCTCAGTCTGGTTAAGCATTGGATTCGATTTAGGCTCAGGTCATGATCTCAGGGTTGTGAGACTGAGCCCTGCATCGGGCTCCATGCTGGATGGAGCCTGCTTGGGATTTTCTCTCTCCCTCTGCCCCTCCCCCACCCGCATGCGCCGTCTCTCTCTCACAAAAGAAAAAAAAAAGCATATTCATGATCATTTTTGTCTTTCATCAGCATTATATGAGGTCTGATGGCCCACTGGACAAGAGCCCTAACTGTGTGTAGGTCATGTTCAGCTCTGTCACCAAAGCGTTGCTGAAGTCGGTGCCTTCACCTCTCTGGGCACAGCATCTCCTTTAAGAAATGGACATCGTGGGTATTATCATCGCCTGGGGTGGTTTGGCGGCTAGCTTCTGGTTCCCTCGTGGGTTCTCAAAGAAACATTTTCTAATATGATGATAATGGCAGTGATGAACCACAAGCTAAGAAAGGTCCTTACATTTTCTAGTGGTTGAAAACAATAAAGAGTAATAGTTTGTGATGCATGAAAATTATGCGAAATCAACGATTTCAGTGTCCATAAACAAAGTTGTACCAGAATAGCCATTCATCCCCTTAGGCAGCCCCTATGGCTGCTTTCACACTATGGAGGCAGAATGGAGTAGACTACTTGACCCTAAGCCTACGATATTTCCTGTCTGGTCCTTTATGGAAGAAGCGTGCCAACCTCTGCTTCAGGCCATTCACCCTACTCCACGAACCTTCCAGACCTTATGACCATATTACTCTTCTGCTTACTGGTGAATACGAGTATCCACCTCTTAGCCTGCTAAATGGTCCTTCAGGAACTGATCGCATGCTACTGATTTGCCTTCTTTTTCCCCCTTCTTTTCAATTCTATAAGTCATGTGATACAACAACACAATAGTTCCCATCATGACCAGAAAAAAAGTGTCAATCACATTTAGCAATCCTCGTTCAATAGTTCCTTCTACCTGGAATTCTCTTCCCCTCTTCTGAATATGAAAATCTCTACTCGTGCTCAAAAACCCAATTTACTTTTAATTTACATACAGCAAAATGAACAGATTTTAACCATACAGTATGAGGCGTTTTGCAAATATACACTCTGTAACCAACACCCAAATCAAGATAAGGATCATTTCTCATCAATGCAGAAAGTTCCCGCTGCAACCACTATGCTGATTTCAATCTCTTTTGATTAGTCTTTTATCTCTTCTTGAACTTTATAGAAATGAAATCAGACAATATGCATTATCTTTGTATCTTTTTTTTTAATGTTTATTTATTTTTGAGAGAGAAAGAGCACGAGTCGGGGAGGGATAGAGAGAGAGGGAGACACAGAATCTGAAGCAGTTTCCAGACTCCCAACTGTCAGCACAGAGCCCAACGCGGGACTCAGACTCACAAACCATGAGATTATGGCCTGAGCCGAAGTGGGACACTTAACCGACTGAGCCACCCAGGTATCTGTATCTGTCTTCTTTAGCTCAATGTAATATTTATCTGTTTTCTTTAGCTCAATGTAATATTTATGAGACACTCGTGTTTATCTCTTTTCACTGCTGTCCGGTATTCTATTACATGATTAAACTACTTTTTTTTTTTAATGTTTATTTATTTTTGAAGGAGAGAGAGACAGAGTGTGAGTGGGGGAGGGGCAGAGAGAGAGGTAGACCCAGAATCCCAAGCAGGCTCCAGGCTCCGAGCTGTCAGCACAGAGCCTGACACGGGGCTCGAACTCACAAACCGCGAGATCATGACCTGAGCCGAAGTCAGACACTCAACTGACTGAGCCACCCAGGCGCCCCATGATTAAACTACTATTTATTCTTGTTCTTGTTGACGGCCATTTGGGTTGTTTCCATTTTGAGGTTATTGGGAAAGAAGCTTCTATGAACACTTTTTCTACAAGTCTTTTTGTGGACATAGGTCTTTCTGGTTCTTAGGACTGCTGTGTCATCGGCTATGTGTACGTTTAATCTTGTAAGGAACTGCCACGCAGGGCAGTCTGGGTGGCTCAGTCAGTTTAAGTGTCTGACTTCAGCTCAGGTCATGATCTCACGGTTCATGAGTGCAAGCCCCACAGTGAGCTCTCTGCTGACTCACAGAACCCACTTCTGATCCCCTCTCTGCCTCTCCCTCTCCCACACACATGCTCCCTCTCTCTCTCGAAAATAAAATAAACATTTTTTAAAAAATTGAATCTTCCAATCAAAAATGTGTTTATCTTTTCACGCATCTGTATTCTCATTGTCTCTCTGCAATGCTGTTTTAGTTCTAAGTATGGAGTGTAGAGTATAATTTAATTTCACTGTTTTTCTTTTGTTGTTGTTAGTATACAGAAATACATTTTTATATTGATTTATATCCTACAACTTTAAATTTACTTCTTAGCTCTAACAGTTATTTTGTAGTCTCTTGAATTTTCTGTACAATTACGTCAAAGTTTTAATGTCACTTTTTAAAAAGCCTATGACTCTCCCAGACAGAATTTGTTATCTCCCCCGTGAAATCCCACAGCACTATGTGGGTGCCCCTACCTCCATCATGGTGATTATTATCTATGTTGTAATCACCTGCTTACCTACTGTGCTCTCAATAAGAAAATGTGTCATTTTTTCATTTCATGTTTCTACTTCCCGGGGCGCAAAGCATATTTGTGTGATGAACAGATGAATAAATGAATGAGTGTGTGTGTGTGTGTGTGTGTGTGTGTGTGTGTGTACATATATACATATATATATAGAGAGAGAAAGAGTTTTCTGGAATTAGTTATTCCAAATAAACACTCCAAATATTCTGTTTATTCTGAATACTCTGTTTCTTGCCCTATAGGCTGCAGTCTATGTGTGTTTGAACTCAAACAGTGGACCACAGACCTGGATGTTCTGCCCAGTAACAGCACAGAAGTACAGATGATTGATTCTGCCTGGAAGGTATATTGTTAAGTTGACTTAATACTGTTACAGGTATGTTCCTCCTACTCAAATTTCACAACTCTCCTTTTCCTCCTTTCTCAAAAATACTAGAACAATGTAACCATATCTTCTAAACAGAAGTTGGGACTCATCGTGTGACAATGTTGTGTTCTTAGGGGGCTAAAGTGCAGAATCAGGAGAGGCAGAAAATCCAGCATTGGTAAAGGAAAGAACACCCTGTTTTCCCACTAGGGGACCTTGGAGAGCTTACTCCCTGAACCTGGGCTTCCTCGTATCTACCACAGGCTTGGGACCAGGCCATCTTAAGGACGTTCCAGCTCCAAAATTCTCCTCATGCTTATGGCTTAGGCAGAAAAGTCTTACAGTTTGCTAACCAGTGTTGCTTATTCAGTACTATTTACACTCCTATCTGCACAGTCAACAAATGAACTTTTTGTTTAACATACGTTTCGTGTATTCCTACAATGGGGGACTTTTTCCTTAGTGAGCACGTGCTGTCTACTGACAAGGCCAACGAGAGACAACCTGTACCCTTGTGGGTCGGAAACGCACTAGCTGACGTAATAAATGCTTCCCATTTCCATCCCAGGAGGATGGTTCCACCTTCCTTCCTTGTAGCAGGCCTCAGAGGGGTGAGTGGGCAGCTAATATCGTGTGTGGGCTCTTGTTTTCACACGCTCTCCTTACTCCCCCATTTCCCTGAGCATCGGGCTTGTATCCTCCAACAGCGGAAGGTTTCACCAGGATCCTTCACACCCGATAGTTAACACGCTCAAAGGCCAGCTGTTATTCATCAAGTATTTGCTGGAGAGAAAACAGAAAGGAAAAAAGGAAGTGTCTGCAATGGCAGAAGCTTCTAAGCCAGCCTCTCACAGTTTTCCAACCTGATTGCAAAGATGTCAGTTACGGTAGAACATGGCAGAGTTGGGTCCACCTTAACCAACTGGATAATAGCTGGGACACCTGAAAGCACAGAGGATATTCTAGAGACGCGTGTTTGAGGGCACAGTTCCAAAATTCTCTGGGAGAGCCTGAAGTTAGGGTTCCTAACCAGGGTTTTCCAATCTCCAGTCCTGCAGTCAATTTGGAGAGTCGTAATCAGAATTCCTACAGTCAAACACATATTGGAGTGGATAAGAATAAATTATGTTTCATGAAACTGCTTCAGGTGTGTGTGTGTGTGTGTGTGTGTGTGTGTGTGTGTGTGTTTTATATGCTGGCTCATAGATCAAATGTATTCCAACTGTGGTTTGCAGGCAAAACACGTGCCATCCGCCATCACACACATCCAGTTCTTTTCATTCAAAAGTAAAACAAAGAATTAAAAGGTATAAGATCCTCACAAGGATAGAAATAAGGGAACTGGTTTTTCCCAAGGAAGAGGTGGGAGAGGGTTAACCTGGCATTTCTAGTAGTTACTAGGAGAGCCAGGGCTAGGTAAGCTTCAGTCACCGGAAAGCCACAATTAGCTTATCTCCCTGATAAGTCAGGCTCTTCCCTCGGAGAATCCACCCTTTAACACCTTCTCTGGGGAGGCAGAGCTAAAAGACTAAGAAGTCTTTTTTTTTTCTTTTTTTCCTTTACGTTTCTTGATCATATCTTTCTTTTCTGATTTGCCTTAGATCCAAGAATAGCAGAAAATGCATTTTGCAGGTATTTTTGTCTAGCACCTATGGTCTTCTGGAACCAGACATGCAAAAGTTGGCTTTACCACTTACAATTTACGTCACCCAGCACAAGTTGCTCACTTCTCTCTGCCTCAGTTTCCACTGTAAATGGGGAGAGCTATGTTATACAGATCAAATAAGAGTATATGATATACATTTAAATATATGAAAAGAGCTTAGACTAGCAGCACCCTTGATTACTACCCATCCTGGCACTGCCCTACCGGCCAGGGAACATGCTGGTGAAAGATTCCTCTCTGGTCTGTCGGAGTTGTGCTCCATTTGCTCTTAGCAGACATATTCTGGGCAGCCTGGTGATATGACAGGAAGAATACAACCTCTGGAACCTCGACTTGGGCTCAGATTCTTAGCCTATTTATTTCCTCACCAAGTGACCTTGAGGAATTTAATTAACATCTGAAACTCTCTCTAAAGCAAACATCTAATACTCACCGGGTGGGAGATAATGCTTGTAAGACATTATCTGGAATGGACTGGCTCTCGTTAATTTTCTCCTTTCCCCTTTATAACAACTTCACAGGAAGAAGAAAAGTAATCCTAGTTCCAGGGCCCTTCACTGTGCTTTCCAGAAGTCCTTGGTGATGACTTTGAAGTCAGGGTGTGACCCACAGTTCTGGCCCTCGCTAAGAATATGCCACAGGCAAATGTAACTTGCAATAGCAAGGCAAAGGATGCCTGTCCAATAAACTATATTCCAGACCCGGAGAAAAAATGGTCATTCCCACCAGAATTGCCCTATTCTCATGGAATGATCTTAAATAATTAATAAAATAATTAATAATTAATAAAATAATTAATAAAAGTATTTACAAGGTTAAAAATAGAGATTTTAAAGAGTCATAATTTTCTTTAAGAAACAAAACAGGGGAGGGGCGCCTGGGTGGCTCAGTCGGTTAAGCGTCCAACTTCGGCTCAGGTCACAATCTCGCGGTCCATGAGTTCGAGCCCCGCGTCGGGCTCTGGGCTGATGGCTCAGAGCCTGGAGCCAGCTTCGGATTCTGTGTCTCCCTCTCTCTCTGCCCCTCCCCCGTTCATGCTCTGTCTCTCTCTGTCTCAAAAATAAATAAACGTTAAAAAATTTTTAAAAAAATACATAAACATTTAAAAAAATTATTTTAATTTATAATAGGGTCATAATTCCCCTTCTTACTACAACTATTTTTTGTTTCTCTGGTGATTATCTTGCAGTCTTTGCCCACATGCAGATAGTTTCTCATAGTTTCCATCTGGGAATAAACTATTTGTACTCCTACTTTTGTCCGTGGCATTCTTCATTTACCAGCATGGTTCTCACATTATCCCATAAAATAGCTCCAGAATTGACCATCTTATAAAAGTTTTATATATTATATTCAGGTTTATGCTACGATAAATCTCTTTATGAACATAATTTTATTCCTTTTCATTTTTCTCTTTAGTAGATTATAATCTTTGGAAACATTATGATGACCCTGATGTTTTATATTCATAACGCATTTCCACATAAAAATGAGAATAACCCTTTGTTAACAAATTGTAGATTCTTCATCTGATGCAGCCAAGAATCTGGGGGTTAAATTCATACTTGGAGAAATTGGGGTATAAACTCATTCAGACAGAGCAGCCCTTAGAATCCATTCGTGCAATGCACCCATCCATTTCAATGACTGGGGAAAGTTGTGTGTTTCAGCAGTGGAGTCTCATGAAAAGTCACCCACTGTTTCAAGAGATGGAAACCACCATGGACTTACTGGCAATCCAGCACAGAAGGAAAGAGATGGGGGGAGGGAGAACAGGAGGAGAGTTAGGTCGAATAATCTGTTACACATACATTGTGTGCAGCAACAGCAAACTGAAAGGGAGCTCAGCGTGCTTGAGGGGGTAGGATGTAAACCTGTCCTAAGTGGGTATTATGTCCTATCGAAGTCTATTGTTTCATGGAGCCCAGACCTAACAATGTCCCATTGTGGCAAATGCAAAGACAAGCTGCTTAAATCCCAGTTTTCCCTTCATTTTCAGTCCCCGGGACTGTACCCCTGAGGATGGTTCTGCTCTCTCTGCCTGGGCTGTCACCCCACCGGCCATGTAAGTAAGGATGGTTTACAGTCTCCTTGATCTGGTTTGAGGGAACGAAAATTCTTTCGCGTCTTGGCTCTACTTTTTATTAAGTGTAAGGACCGTAGCCCGTATTTCCAAGGAGATAACATGGAAAAACTATGCCTGGCATTGCCAACCTGGGGCCTCCTGCTTGTCTGCAAAGCCACCTTTGTAATTATGAAGCATGTCTCACACAGGTGGAAGATGCTCTTATAGGTTTTATGCAAATCAATGGATGATTTGGTATTTTTCATTTTAAAAGGAATTTAAAGACCAACTTCAATTGCAATAAACGGTTTTTGCTTTAGATAAGCCTGGAATGGGCATTAATGCTAGGTGGATTTTAAAATCTCAGGACGAAAACAACAACTGGATGGCTACCAAACACTCAAGCTGCACACAAAATTCCGGGTCACATGACATCTTTGTATTGCCACCGACCGTGCAAGGACTGGAGAACCAGCCACCTGGAAATGGTTCCTAAGGCGCTGGGATCACAGAAAGTTGCCTGGAAATCATCTACTTCATACCTCATCACCTAGATGGATGCTGACTCCTTACGGGAGGTTTTACATTGCCTGTTGATGGTTTCCACCAGAAGCAAAGAAATGAAAACCCAAATATTTCCAAGAAGGGAAATGTTGTCCTTGCCAGTGTGCTCTGTGGTTGTGCCCTTCTGCTCTTTCCTATCTGAGTCAGAGGATCTTGGTACAGACTGACCTTGATACAAGACCCAAGACGAGAATGCCTGCTGGACTTGGACCTTCACAGAAAGAAGAGGCGGGGTCTTGGGTCTCCGGGCTGATTCTTTTGAAAAGGGATGAGTTGCAGAAATGTATTTCTGTACTTGGTCAGGGAGCCAGTGAAGTGTAATTGGAAGAAAAGCATCCCAGCCCTAACACTTCCCTTTCTGGGGTGACCATGGGCTGACTGCTCAACCTCTCTGTTGTATCCCTTCCTTCACCTATAAAATGAGGGCGTAGCTGTCATGTCTTCCTCACTAGGACATCGTTGAGCAGCAAAGAGACAGGTGAAAGTGCTGTATAAAAGTAAGTCATTTGTATTTTGTGTTGATAGCAAACATTTGGGGAAGGATGGGGCTTGGAATGCTTCTTCCAGGATCTACTAGTAACAAATGTATCTCTTCTTAACAACCTCTCCTTTTATACACTGACTAGTTGAGAGGTGAGAACTGTGTTCCCCATTTGCTGAAGTCGTATTTCTTCCTTTCCTCCGTGGGGGTTTGGGGTGATGGGAGCCCAGCTGACACCCATTCAGATCTTGTGGGGGCCTATTAGGACTCAGCTCTGTGGAAAAGGTGGAAATGGGTAAAAGGAGGTGAAGTGCAAACCAGAGTACGTATTTCTCTGGTTAGGACCATTTGATCAAATTTAATGTGTGTGTGTGTGTGTGTGTGTGTGTGTGTGTGTGTGTGTGGAAAATTTAGATTTAGATGGAGCTGGCTGGACTCAGTTTAGGTGATCCAAATTTTGTTGGCAACATCCAAAGTATCACAGTCAGGACCCAGTCGAATATATGCCTCCTTCTCTCTATTGGGCCTGATCAGGGTGTTGACCTTGGCCATGTCAATGTCATAGAGTTTCTTCACAGCCTATTTGATCTGGTGCGTGTTGGCCTTGACATCCACAACGAACACAAACATGTTGTTGTCTTCTGTTTTTCTTCATGGCTGACTCAGTGGTCAGGGGGAACTGGATGATGGCATAGTGGTCAAGCTTGTTTCTCCTGGGGGCACTCTTCCCAGGGTATTTGGGCTGCCTTCAGAGGTGCAGTGTCTTGGGCCTTTCGGAAGGTAGGTGACGTGCAGATCTTTTTTTGTGACTGTGGATGCCTCTCAGCACCACTGTCTCAGCCTTCAAAGCCTTTGCGTTGTTTTCGGCTTTGGGAAGGGCGGGGGTTTCCTTGTCCGCCTTTGGCACCAAATTTGTGAAAGAGATTTCTTTTAAATTACTTTTGTTTCTATTTTAGAGAGAGTGTGATTGGGGGAGGGGATAGAGAGAGAGGGATAGAGGATCTCAAGCAGGCAGGACTGGATCCCACAACCCTGGGGTCATGACCTGAGCTGAAATCAAGAGTTGGTCCCTCAACCAACTGAGCCACCCAGACGCCCTCATGAAAGGGATTTCTGATCAAACTTAATTTGGATAAACAAGACTTGGGTGACATTTTCGAAGTCGTATTATGATCTTCTTAACTTAAAATGTCTCTTTTTTATGTGTCTAGCATATTATGTATTTTTAAGATTCTCTGGGGTCCAATTCTTTAGATCTATCCCAAATCCCCTCATTCACTGAAATCCTTTTTCCTATCTGATTGTAAGCACATAGAAATATGTATGCTATCTAGGTAAGCACTGCATTCCCTTCACAGCCTCAGTGAATACTTAGGTGGTATGGGTGACTGAATGTCACATGGAACCTTGGTCATGATATAGTAGAAAAATAATAAGTTCAACTATAATTCTGGTATATGACTCATTAGAGCTGTTTCCCTGTCTCTGAAATGAGGAATTTGGATTAGATTATCCCATCCAATTAAAAAATGGCGTAAACAATATCCTTCCGTATGGGGAGTTTCTCTTCTGCTTCTGCCCCTACCCACCTTTTCCTCCCCCCACAGCTTAGTAAATAGTCAAGCCATCCATAGGAGCAGGGGGTGGGGAGAAGGAGAGTCCTCATGGATTCCTCTGGTCCGCTCAACCCTCACCAACCTCTCCAATATTCACCAATGGGAAAACCCAAGATTTCTCTAAGCATGTTTGATTCAGGTCTGCAATCATGTGGGGATTGACGCCTAACACAAAATCTGTGCTACGCTCTGGGAATACAAAATAAGTGAGTGTCTGTCTTTTAAGGGTCTTCCTGTCTCACAGAACTGGAACATAATGAAGTCAGGACTCTGCAAGCCTGTGCTCAGGTAGGGAAGGCCACAGCGGGGCACCCGCGAAACTACGGCCAGTCTCCTGGATCTCATGTCCCCGGATAGATCTCACAGTAACGTGGGTTCAGATTTGTGCGATTCCACGGCTAGCTTACACTAAATGGAGTGAACTGTAAAGGATTGGAACTCTAAGGACTGTTGAGCTACTTTCTCAACCTTCTAACATAATCAGATTTCTTTCTGTTGGAGGTGAGAGACCAGTGGCCGGAGACCCAGGTCTCCATTAACCTTCACACAATAGGGCTGATAAAGCCTCCTCTGCAAACAATGTCTCGGCAATCACTTTATCAGATGTAATTACATTTTCTAATCTTACAGTGACTTCCTTGCAGGTACTGAGGGACTCAGGTTAAGGATCTGCCCAAAGGTTATCTGTTTAGGTTCTGTCCAGTTTAAGGCTGCGGGTCTAAGCTTTATGAAGCATTGTCCTGGCTCTACAGGTGGTGTCCCGGCAGAGCAATCCTCTAAACCCGGGCAGATTGAACCCCCCTGTGCTAGGGGCCATCTAATCAAGGTCTATCTCCGAACAATGTCATCTAGGCACCACCCATGCCCCTCCCTTGTGCTTGTGGAGCCTGCGACTGATTCACCTCAAAGGCATTTAGTAAAATTCGGACTGAGGGACCTGGTTTATTTAGTGTGATCACCTAAGCTATTTTCGCCTCACCGGTGAGGTCCGGATTACACAGGAGGCTCATGGTTGCTAGACCCAAAGATTCCACATTCTAGGAAGCTGTCATTGTGATGATGTGATTACAGACGAGTGGCATTAAGACCTACCCTGGTGTGAAATTGTGTTAAAACACACACACACACACACACACACACACACACACACACACACACAGATGAGTGGCCCCGTTTGGTTATGTTCTTGGTCATCATCCAGCACTTCCGAGTTGTGAGTTAATTAAAGAAAAGAAGAGCTGGGGGTGAGAGGCAGAGGAGGAAATAACATTAAATATCTTAAAGTTACCCAATTCTTTCTCTTGATGAATTCTTTTCTTTTTGTGGAAATGCTTTTCTACTGGTTTTAGATGTTACCCAGCTCTGACCACGCTGCTTGCTTAGTGCTGATTTCATTACAAGCCCCTTTACCCTCTCCGTCAACAATAAAGAGAGGCATACCATATCCGCCATACCTACACCTACCTACAAGATGAAAAAGCTCACTCTTTCTCCTTTGAAGTGAGAATCGGGGGTATCTGTCTGGTTAAGTCCTACAGACTTGCAGGGCCAGTCTTTGGAAATAACTATGCAATACCTTCATCCCGAGCACATCGAGTCCTGTCCTTACACTCCCAGTCCTCATGCTTTACCTTTGCAAGTTACATCCAAGTTCAGGGGCAGCTATTAAAATGCAGAACAGCAGGGGCGCCTGGGTGGCTCACGTTTGACTTCAGCACAGGTCATGATCTCACAGTTCGTGGGTTCGAGCCCCGTGTCAGGCTCTGGGCTGACAGCTCAGAGCCTGAAGCCTGCTTCAGATTCTGTGTCTCCCTCTCTCTCCGCTCCTCCCCCGCTCACATTCTGTCTCTCTCTTCCTCAAAAATAAACATTAATAAAAAAAAAATTTTAAAGATGCAGAACAGCAAAGGTGTCCTGATGAAAAAGTTCTCCTATATTTTTGTCACAAATTTGTCCTTTCAGAAGTGATCCGTGCTTCTGACATCCAGTTAATTTAAGTACTGTCAGACAGAAATGACAAGATGGGATAAATTAGCACTGCTCTGATGTGATCAGGAAAGTCATGCCCAATGCAGTTTGGAAGCCTAGTGTCCTGTGAAAACCTGAAAAGCTCATCACAGCTCTGCTGCTAAGCCACCTCTGCGACTCAGAGTCACTGGACAGCTCTGTAGCTTGAAATTTGCCTTTTAATGAGGAATGGGACCTGTGATGTCACTTCTACGTTGCAAATGAATGTTCTGAAGGTTGTATTGGCCAAACACAGAGTCTGTAGTGACAGTGGGACCTGAACTTGGACAGGACATCTTTCTTTCTTATGCCATCTCTAACTACGGGAACTGGTTAGTCTAACCTATTTATTTATTTATTTGTTTGTTTGTTTTAATGTTTATTTTTGATGGGGGGCATAGCAAGGGGCAGAGAGAGAGAGGGAGAGAGAACAGGGGAGGGGCAGAGGGGGGGACAGAGGATCTGAATCAGGCTCTGCACTGACAGCAGAGAGCCTATCATGGGGCTTGAACCCACAAACTCTAAGATCATGACCCCAGCCAAAGTCAGACACTCAACCGACTGAGCCACCCAGGCACCTGTAGCCTAACCTATTTAAAGAGAATGGTACTATTAATGCCAAGAGGAAAACTATCAGAAAAAAAAAACTAGGGGCGCCTGGGTGGCGCAGTCGGTTGGGCGTCCGACTTCAGCCAGGTCACGATCTCAAGGTCCGTGGGTTCGAGCCCCGCGTCGGGCTCTGGGCTGATGGCTCAGAGCCTGGAGCCTGTTTCCGATTCTGTGTCTCCCTCTCTCTCTGCCCCTCCCCCGTTCATGCTCTGTCTCTCTCTGTCCCAAAAATAAAAAAAAATAAAGGTTGAAAAAAAAAAATACGGTTTAAAAAAAAAAAAAAAGAAAAGAAAAGAAAAAAAACTAAATCCTAACCATTTTTTTGAAGTTACATTTATTAAATTAACATTTATTACCAAGTGCCAGGTAAGCTCTTCACAAAGAATCACCGTGTTAAACCTCACACCGACCTCTGGATATTTTTGCATCCATATCTGAGGTGAGGAAACTGGGAGTATAGAGAGGTTGGGAATGTGCTTGGGGTTACACCCTGGTAAATAGTGGAGCTGGGATTGGAAGGAATCCAGGTTTCATGTTCTTTGCTATTATTCATGGCATGTAAAATTGACAGCAATTTGGGGGTGCCTGGCGGTACAGTCGGTTAAGCATCCCCCTCTTGATTTTCGCTCAGGTCATGATCTCACAGTTGGTGAGTTCAAGCCCCGCATCAGGCTCTGCGCTGATGATGTAGAGCCTACTTTGGATTCTGTCTCTCCTCTCTGACTCTCCCCGACTTTATGTGTGTGTGTGTGTGTGTGTGTGTGTGTGTGTGTGTGTGCACGCGCGCACGCGTGCACACACACGCTCTCTCCCTCTCCCTCTCTCTCTCAGAATAAATAAACTTCAAAATTTAAAAAAAAAATTCACAGCAATTTGAATGGCATGTGTCCTCTGTGAACACCAAGGATTACATATAGGAATCGGCGTGTTATATAAGATTGGGGCTGGGACTGACCTACAAGTTTCCTTTATTGACATGCACTTGGGTTTTTGTTTAAATGTCCTTCGTAGACCTCTAAAGTAGGATCTGTAAGTTCTTGCACAAATCAGAAGAAGACAATGTCAAAGATGCTTGTGGGGGAAGGGAAAATATGAAATATATTTAGATGGTTGAGGGCAGTGATCAGTTTCAAGCTCCTTTAATCCACTGACTGTTACTTGTACAAGTAGAATGGAAAGATCAAAGCCCATCGGTATTCCTACCTTTGGGGGGTGATCACTGTAATGGGTCAATTCCTGAAGACGTGTTAACAACCTCAGGTTGTCTCTACTCCTCCCACCCCCACTAGCACTTCAGACCTGGAGACCTGAGCACCCTGCCCCTCTGTAATCTGTAGAGGTGGGGGAACATTGAGTGTAAGCACGCAAGCTGTGCGAAGAATTCACAGAGGACAGAGAAGTTCAAGAACGGAACAGCCTCCAGGCTCTCCAAAGTATCTCATTTCCAATCTTACTTTGTATTAGAGAACGTGGTCTGGAACCACAGCCAGGCAGAATTAAAAGACAAAGGCCATTTTCCATGAGGGAGGGCCCTTCTCCACCTAACGTCTTTCCTCTCATATTCTTACAAAGTTATGACTTGCTGGCCCTCTAAGTGTGGACTCTCCCTTGAATTTCCCGTTGGCCGCCTTGCCCTGCAGCTAACACTGAACTCTCTGATAGCCTCCGCTTGTGAGTAAGCGATGGACAAATTTCCAAAAGAAGTGGGTGGGAGAGGACATTCAGGCCAAGGAAGCAAAGACCCGGAGAGGAGCCAACATGCAAGTAGCTGACAAACACTGAGCAAGGTTCTCCAACGTGGCTGCCCATTAGAATCACCTGGGGAGCTTAGGGAGGAGCCCATGCTCATGTGGCACCACAGATTAATGAATAGGACCTCCAGGGTTAAACAGCAACATCGGTGGTGATCTTATGTGCATCCACATTTGAGAATGCGTATCCTGGAGTGCAGAGAGTCAGCCCAAAGAAAGGCCAGGAGTGAGCCTGAGGGCTGGCACTGAAAAGGAAGTAGAGGAGGTAGTGAGGCCTTTCATGAATTTTCTGTTTGCTAATGATGGGAGGACTGTGACCAGATGCTACTGATAGTGAATAAGGAATGGGAAGACAACAGTGAAATGGGAAGACCATGAAGAGACTGCTGTCATAGCCAGACAGGAGATGGTGGTGTCTGGCCAGGCCTAATTCCATATACAGTAAGTCCCCAGAGCACAGAGAAGGTGGGGTTGAGATGGTCGAAGAAGTGATATGGGAAGAATCAGGGATGGAGACAGCGACACAACCAAAGGGGATGAAGAATAAAGAGTGGCTCATGACGGTCCAAAGCAGCCTCATGAACTTCTCCCACTATTGTTTTTAAGATGTGCTGAGACATGCATATGAGGCCAGATTTTGGGTCTCTGCACTGTGCTGTCATACTGGCCACAGGAGTCACTTGCTCCCAACGGGATAGATAGGCAGATCCGAAGAGCAGAAGTTATTATCTACAGGCCAGCAGTGACCCACACTTATGTCTTAGGGCCCTGAACAGGTTCCATCAGCATCATGGAAGAATCTCTAAAGTGACCATCTTTTCCAAACCAAAATTGGAACACATGATTTTGTATAACACTTCAAGTATAATCTCAGAGACATCATTTGGATACCAAAATATTGAAATTCCTAGGCCCTCTTTACTTTCTATTTGAATATAAAGATAGGGTATTTAAAATAGGACTATCCCAAAAAATCCTGGAGGTATAACCTCCATAATCATATATAGTACATATTATACGCTTGGTAGAAAATCTTGAAAATGTTCACCAAAAATGAAGATATTAACACAGGAAGAATAACAAGCTTTCTTATTCTTACAAATAAAATCAGAAGTAATACTCAATGCAGCCACCCTACCTAATTCAGTTCCTCTCTGTGCTACCTCTGCCATGTTAGTTTTCATTATTGATTCAACTTTACAAAGTGAAAATGGAGCATAAGTCTTCTAAAATCTCTCATAACTCAAAACTAAGCGAAGTCATTTTGACAGAGGAAGGAGGAACCAAGAAGTAAAGGAGTTTCCAGAAATGACAAAATAACAAGAAATCCTTTGATTATGTCTGTAGAAAAAAGGTAATTTGATTTATGAACTAAAACTATGAGCAAGAGACTCACCCCCACAATTGCAAATTTAAGTAAGTATTTAGCATTCAATCCATTTGTAGATTTATTTCAGGGTACCAATAAATTTTACGTTTCTTTTTTTTTTAACGTTTATTTATTTTTGAAAGAGAGACAGAGTGCGGGTGGGGGAGGAGCAGAGAGAGAGGGAGACACAGAATCCGAAGCAGGTTCCAGGCTCTGAGCCGTCAGCACAGAGCCCGACGTGGGGCTCCAGCTCATGGACGGCGAGATCATGACCTGAGCTGAAGTCAGACACTTATCTGACTCAGCCACCCAGGCACCCCAGGGTACCAATAAATTTTAATGTCTAATAAAGACTGCTGAGTGGAGCATTTGGTCCTGACCTGGCAAAGCCCTCACACTTTCTGTGAGACCTCAGTGGCCCCTCCTTTCTGACCCTCAGATGCCACTTGTGTATACTGAGTCATTGGAATAAAGAAATGGTTTTTCTACACTTCTGCCCGTTGGAATCACCTAATGCAGAGTTTTAAACATATCAATGGCCCTAGAAATTTCCAAAACTGTGGCATTGGACTCTGGTAAATGGGTCCTCGGCATCAATAGTTTTTAAGGCTCCCCAACGGATTCTCATGCATTGCCAGAACTGAGAATCTCTAGATGAGCCGGATGATTTCTATGTTCTCTGTCAAAAACTAGGTCTCTATTTCCTTGGGGGCACTTCTCTCTCAGATTCTCATTCCAGAAAGAAAATGGCACAAGCTTCCTTTTCTTGTCAGCTATGAGACGCACACATGCAAAGAAAGACACCGCACACAGAGGTGAAGACCAATAATTTAAAAGGGGAAATGCTTTCAGACTTTGAGTGTACCCTCACCACCACGGTGGCTTGGTCTGTCTTCAGGAGAAATTCTAAATCACTTCTAACAGGTATCTGGTGTTTTCAGGTGCACTGTGAGGTCTTCGGGTGTGCAAGAAGAAAACGAAAACCGGACAGAGCCCTTGGCCAGGGGCGAGCGCTGTGCTATAGGGCGAGCGCTCACGTGGGAAACTCGCTCTCGGTGGTGGTGGCGGTCCCGCTGCTAACCTTTATGCCAGTGGAGTGAGCAGTTTCTCTAAATACAATAGAACCTCTGTCACTTTGAAGATAAGCTCGCACAGGCTGCTTAAAACAATAATTCTGTACTTTCTTTCCTGTTTCTAGATTTATTTTAAGTATTAGTATAAAATGTCAGAGCAGCTGATAGCAGCCAGATCAGTTTGTATAAAACTCAACTGCCTGTTTGTAGTATATTACAGCTATATTTGACACAGGAAAGCACTTAATCATGCATGCTATCAGCACACCACACCCACCTTTGTGAGGACCCTTGGAGGCTATGAGATTTATCACTGTGAACTTGAACTGGATGGACAGGCCCTAATGGATAATGCAGGCCGCTTCTGAGAAGCACGGGCTAAAAGTGTACCATCCACAATCCAACTGCCAAGAGACAGGTCAGGAAGGCACAGCCGCCTCCCAGGAATGGCCCGAGTGTGTCCCACCTATGCCCTGACTTTTATCTCAAGCCGTTGACATTTTGTGAGTGGAAACCTGATGACATTGTAAGAACCCCCGATGTCCCGTTTTGCCCTCAAAATTGCCTTTGATGAGGGCCCCCGAACCACATTTTTCTTCTCACCAACCAGTAAATGATACCGCGTAAATAGAAGAGGCTAGCATTCGCACAGCGTTTGCTACACCGGTAGGCTAGCAACGTGGGCAGAGATTGAGCGGTGGTCATTCTCTGCGTTGTTTTGGACATCTGAGGCCGTGTGTGAGCCGAGCAAGAGGAGACTGTCCGTGGGGAACCCTGTGCAGAGGTCCCAGCCCTACGTCTTTCCTCTGAAATGTGAAGGGTTTCGGCCATGGGAGCTGGTGTTTGCATTTGATGAGAAGTCAAGAAATCTGGATTTCACTCTTGGTTTCGACATTCTCTAGTGAATGTGTGACCTTACACAAATCACCTCTGACTTTCGCTTCCACCTCTGTAGCGGGGATGACTTGTACCCATGTACCCGATGAGGATGCACCCAGCCGGGGATGCCAATCTCAGAGGCCCGGAACAGAACGAATAGGAAAGGATCATCACGTTCTCATTAAACACTAATATTATCACATCCGTGTTTGGAATCACACTCTGTAACCAGACTGACTGGTCACAGCTCCGCTCCTCCAAGGCGTTTACTAAACTTCTCCTGGCCTCAATTTCTTCATTTGTAAAAAAGCAATAGGAGGAAATATAGATTTTTTTTCTTTTTATTATGGACATTTTCAAACATATGTTTTACAGTAGAGGGAATGGTAGAATGCACTGCCATGTATACATCACCTGCCCCAAACATTTGTTCCTGAATTCCTTTACACCAAACCCCAGACCTCATGCCATTTTCACCCATCTCTCACTAATTGGGGTATGCATTTTCTAAGATCGCTGCCATTGCCACTGTCACACCTAGCAAAATTAACAAGAATTCTTTGTCATCTAATACCTAGTCCATAGCCAATTTCCTCGATTGTCTCAAATATATATTTGCACAGCTGGTTGATTCACTCAGAAGGCCAATAAGGTCCAAATGTTGAATGTGGTTATTATATACCTTAAGCCACTTGTATTCTTTTTTTTTTTAACATTTAAAAAAAAATTTTTTTTTACATTTATTTATTTTTGAGAAACAGAGTGAGACGAAGCATGAGCGGGGGAGGGGCAGAGAGAGAGGGAGACGCAGAATCTGAAGCAGGCTCCAGGCTCTGAGGGGTCAGCACAGAGCCCAATGCGGGGCTCGAACTCACAAGCTGTGAGATCATGACCTGAGCCGAGGTCGGAGGCTCAACTGACTGAGCCACCCAGGCGCCCCATTTTTATTTATTTTTGAGAGAGAGACAGAGAGACAGAGAGACAGAGAGAGACAGAATGCGAGCGGGGGAGGGGCAGAGAGGGAGGGAGACACAGAATCCAAAGCAGGCTCCAGGCTCTGAGCTGTCAGCACAGAGCCTGATGTGGGGCTCGAACTCACGAACCGTGAGATCATGACCTGAGCTGAAACCGAGAGTCAGACTCTTAACCGACTGAGCCTCCCAGGCGCCCCCATTAAGCCCCTTGTATCCTACAACAGTTCTCTCTCTCTCTAAACCACAACATTGTTTTGTCGGAATAGCCCTATCATTCATCTTGTGGAATGTTCCACATTCTGGATTAGGTGGACTTCTTCCTTCTAGTGGTATTTAACTTTTTTCTCTCCATTTTCCGTATCTCCTGAGTTTAATGGTAAGGATCACATGAGTTAATATTTGCAAAACGCTTAGGGCACGTATTAGTTTGCCTGGGCTGCTGTAACCAAGTATCACACACTGGGTAGATTAAACAAGAGAAATTCATCATATCCTATCACAGTTCTGGAGGCCAGAAGCCTATAGTCAAGGTGTGGGCAGGGTCAGTTCCTTCTGAGAGCCAAGAGGGAAGGACCTGTTTCAGTCCTCTCTCCTTGTCGTGTAGAAGGTCGCCTTCCCCGTGTGTCTTTACATCACTTTCACCATATTTCTGTCCGCCTCTGTGTCCAAATTTCCCCCTTCTGTAAAGACACCTAATTAAGATCTAACCTAACGACTTCATCTTTACTAATCATATCAGCAATGACCTTATTTCCAAGTAAGGTCACTTTCTGAAGTGTTGTGGGTTACCTCAAGATGAATTTGCGGGGACACAATTCAACCCAGAATAGCACAATACCTGGCACACTGTAAAATTTCCATAAGTGTTAGCTAAGTTGTCAATAATTCCAGCATTAACATGTTATATTGTTACTCACTTAAGGATAAAGTGAGTTAATACATGTAAAATATTGACGGCAATACTTAACAGAGAGTAACATTTCTATAAATATTAGCTATGACGTTGTAACATATTACCCTATTTAGCAATTTTTAAATACTAATTGATATTCGTGTTAGAATGTTACTTGTTTGGTAGTTTGTTAGTACCAATTTGAATTCATCAGACTCAATCAGACTGAGCCACAGGCCAAATAAATTTTAACAGGTAGGGGGACAGGAACTGGGAGCCCTAGAAGAAAAGAGGCCTCAGTGGGTACCCAACCAGCTCAGACCCCCTTCAAGGAAGGTCAAGTCCTGGCTTTCCTATGGTACCAGCTACACAACTCCGGGCAAGTCCCTTCTTCAGACGACGGTTTCCTTTCCTCTAACATGATCAAACGTGAGAAATTCTCCACGCCCCTTTTCATTTCTAAAATTCTAGGTTCTATGAGAAGGGTCAGGAACAACATAGGAGGCAACTGCCATTTATAAGAGCAGGAAAGCTATTTGGCAATATTGGTAATATCGGAAGTTTTTACTAGTTATTAGGCAATAAGTCACCCTTGAAATGCACTAGGAAAAAAATTATTCTAGTAAAAGTAGTTGACATTCGTCAATCTTCCTTTATTCCTTTATTTTCTTCACTTTGGTTCCTCCCTGGTTGTTTCCCCCCACCCCACACACCCCTATTTCGTGAACCATCTTTATATGAATTTTTTGGCTAACAGTGTTATCTGTGGTTATTTCTTCCCTGTTTTTTTTTTTAATTTTTTTAACATTTATTTTTTTTTTTCAACGTTTATTTATTTTTGGGACAGAGAGAGACAGAGCATGAATGGGGGAGGGGCAGAGAGAGAGGGAGACACAGAATCAGAAACAGGCTCCAGGCTCTGAGCCATCAGCCCAGAGCCTGATGCGGGGCTCGAACTCACGGACCGCGAGATCGTGACCTGGCTGAAGTCGGACGCTTAACCGACTGCGCCACCCAGGCGCCCCTTAACATTTATTTATTTTTGAGAGACAGAGCATGAGCAGGGGAGGGGTAGAGAGAGAGAGGGGGAGACACAGAATCCGAAGTAGGCTCCAGGCTCTGAGCTGTTTGTTAGCACAGAGCCCGATGCGGGGCTCGAACCCACAAACTGAGAGATCATGACCTGAGCTGAAGTCGGACGCTCAACCGACTGAGCCACCCAGGCGCCCCTCTTCTAACCAATTACTTCCTTTGTCTTCCTTTTCCACTGTTTCATCAGCAAGCTCTCTTTCCTGACTTTTCTATTCCCCTCCTCAGTACATATTTTTTCCTCTCACTCATTTCTTTCTTCTCTCATCTGAATGAAAGAGCCAAAGTTTTTTTTGTACAGATGGAATCACTTATAGCATCCCAGTGAGATTTCATGCCGAGAAATCTCTGCTCAGGCGAAAGCAGTAACACAGAAAGTTGCACAGCTGGGAAGGAGGACACAAGAGCCCGGGGTGGAATGACAGCTTTTCAGACCTCACGTGTGTGCAAACCCTCCCCTTCACCAACAGGAAGTCCCTCATCCCCTGCTGCAATATTTCTCCTCTGGGGGCCGCTGCACTAGGAAGCTCAGCTAACAGGTGCATTGCCTGCCCCGTAGCCCTTTGGGAAGACTGCTGGACGGGCGTGTGAGTCAGGAGGAGATCCCGCCACAGAGGCTAGGAGGAAACACGGCCTTTCACGATGTTGAGCATTTTCAGAAGAGTGATAATACCCTTTCAGATCATTAGAAATGCTGACTAATCAAGAAGAAAGCCTAGAGTCTACTGAGGGCTCTTCACATCTTTACATTGTCATTGCCATAATGAAAAGGGCCAAGAGGACAGCTGGCGGGGGGGGGGGGGGGGGGGGCGTAGGGAAAGGACAGACAGTGAGTCTCCTGCAGGGGAAGAGCGGGGCCGCCCCACGTAGGGCACCGAGGACATCCGGCCACTGCAGTGGCACCTTCATCTTCTGTTCCCATCCATCTATCCGGAGCCCTTTCGATCTCAATCTAGCTTCCCTGGTGGGCTTCTCTCCTGAGAAGACGCGGCTCCCATTAGAAAAAAATTACGTGGCCTTTCTGTCGCAGACCAATCTCATTTGCTTGGACAGTATAGGCCAATGTTTCCCTAAAACCGGTTTACCCTGGGGAGGCTGAGAAGCCAAGATGATATGACCGGAGCTTGGCAACTCTCCAGATACAAGGGATAAATGAGAAGGAAAGAGTCAAAGACAATATCAAATTTCTTTCTTTTTTTCTAAAGTTTATTTATTTACTTTGAGAGAGAGCGCGTAAGCAAGCGCAGAGAAAGAAAGAATCCCAAGCAGGCTTCCTGCTGTCAGCATAGAGCCCAGTGCAGGACTTGAACTCACACACCATGAGATCATGACCTGAGCTGAAACAAGAGTCAGACACTTCAATCCACTGAGTCACCCCGGCGCTCTGGCCATATCAAATTTCTTTTTTTTTTTATTTAAAAAAATATATTTTTTAATGTTTATCTTTATTTTTGAGACAGAGGAAGACAGAGCATGAGTAGGGAGGGGCAGAGAGAGAGGGAGACACAGAATCCGAAGCAGCTCTAGGCTCCGAGCTGTCAGCACAGAGCCCGATGCAGGGCTCGAACCCACAGACCTCGAGATCATGACCCGAGCCAAAGTTGGACGCTTAACAAACTGAGCCACCTAGGCGCCCCAAGAGTGAGACACTTTAATCCACTGAGCCACCCAGGTGCTCTGGCCATATCAAATTTCTTTGTTTTTTAATTTTTTTTAATGTTTATTTTTGAGACAGAGAAAGACAGAGCATGAGTGGGGGAGGGGCAGAGAGAGAGGGAGACACAGAATCCGAGGCAGGTTCCAGGCTCCAAGTTGTCAGCACAGAGCCCAACAGGGGGGCTTGAACTCATCAACTGCGAGATCATGACCTGAGCTGAAGTCCGACGCTCAACCAACTGAGCCACCCAGGCGCCCCTCAAATTTCTAAGTCAGAGTTTCTAGAAGGATGATACACCACATGTAGAATAGGAAAAAGTAGAATCTATCACAGTATCAAAAATCCCAGGCTTTCCCTCGCTATCAACCCTCTATTTTAGTTTTTCATGGTAGAAGGTCTGTTAGAAGCAGTCTATAATTGCAGGGGCTGTATTTCACTTCCATGCTCCTTTAGAAATATGGAAAGAGCAGAGTCCAATGTTTCCATTTGTTTTTCTTTCATTTTTAAGGGCAGAAAAGTCTTTCTTAGATCTGCCCCCCACACTTTCCCCTATGTCCCACTTATCAGAATGATGTCACATGACCTCTCTTATACCAGTCACTGGTGAAACAAATATTAACCTGAAAGCCTGAACCAATCCTGTTGGTGAAAGCTTCAACACTCTGGACCTGAAGAGGCAGCCCTGGAGACCATACATGGAAACAAAATCTGGATTCTGCTATCAAGGGGGAAAGTGTGGGGGAGGGATGGCTGTTAGGTGAGCAACCAACAGGATTTAGTACAACATGCGTATTGTCGCTGGCACTTTTCCTTGAAGCTGTTTAGGCCCATCCCACTGATGTTTAGACAGATCTAGATGTGGACAATGAAATACCTGAGATCCTTCCATTGCTTTGCAAGAGACAGAAAAAGCACCATTCCTCACCCCCCGCCCCCCACCCCCCCGACCAGAACTGAGATGGGGTCTTGAGTAAGTACCTCCATTATGTGCCAAGCACGGTGTGCCCGGGCACTCTTGCCACAATTCTGCAAAGTGAGTGCCTTGTCCCCATTCACACAGATTAAAGAAATCAAAAACAAAAACCCTGCTTCAAGGAAGGTCACCTACTTGCCAAAGTCACAGAGTTAAGCAGTGACAGAGGTGAGAGCCAGCCTAGTCCCGTTTCAAGTATATGCTCCTCTCCTTCTCGGCCATATAAATTCTCGAGCCCTTGGAAGCACAGGCTTCTAGGGTCTCTGCGTGAATGCAGAGTTGGGGGAAGGATAGTTCTCGGCTCTCCCGCAGGCATCCTGCTGCTTCAGAACACGGGGCTGAGGGTAGGGGTACCGAAGTCCTAGAGCTTGTGCAGGGGGAGGGAGCTGCCGACTGAGGAGCATCTGGGAGACCAGGGGTCAGAGTGGACAGGGCTGATGTCTCTTTCTGCCCAGGAAGGGTGAATGCCGGCACTGCTGATTATAAAGGGAGAAACAGGGCAGACTTGTGAAACTCTCAGACACATACGCTAGGGAGTCGGATTATTTCACAACACTTTGCTTTAGGAAATCTGGATTCCACTCCGCGTCCATCCAAATTACAAGTCAGGGTCAATGGCGCAGTTTGTGTTGCACTTCACAAGGAACAGCGTTTCCGTGCACTATCTCCTCTGGGACCTGAGCGGCTACCCCCCTCTCAGATGATGAAACTGAACCTGTAGGCCAGCGCGGTCCCAGAGAACTTTCCAGAACAATAGAAACGTTCTGCACCTGTCTGCCCAATACAGTAGCTACAAACCACATGTAGCTACTGAGCACGTGAAATGTGACTAGTGTGACCGAGGAAGGGGGTTTTTAGTATAAACTAATGGTGGGTTAAGTTTAAAGAGCCATGTGTGGCCAGTGGCTACCCCAGTGAGCGCGGCAGTGGCAGCTGTTGGCTGACTTTTGCAAGGGTATTGCTTTAGCAAGCTCGACAACTCTATTTGTGGTAACACATTGTGATGGGAATTCTCCCCCGGTTCCTTGAGTTAATTATCAACCTGATTTAAGTGTTGGAAATTAAAATCTGTTGTGAAAACTTCTCGGGTATGAATTCGATAAAGGGAAGGAAACAAAAATAGTTGAACTGAACTTTCCCTTCTGTCAGGTCTTGATTTGTTGGGCAATGGGAGCGTAGTGTATATTCCATCACCTGAGGTAAGTTTTCCAGTCAGTTTGTGGGTAGAAGAATGAGCTTCTGCACCCAGCAACGCAGGTGATTGCATAAGATGGCCTATTCACTGAGGGGCATGGCCACAACTGTCCTTCGCCTTCTGTGAGAAAAAATAGAGTCAGAGTCTCTCTCGTGATTCACTCTGATAACCATAAATTCTGGAAGGTTCTAGGCAGCAAGCAGAAATGATGATCTGACACCATTCCTGCTTATCAGAACTGGTTAAGCCCATTGAGGGGACACAGGGAGAGCAGGAGAAGGGGTACAGGAAAGAATGGGCTTTCATCTGTGAAATCTCATGCTTTAACAAAAAAGGGGGGGAAGCGAATAACGAATTAGAGCGCGTCTCCCAGGGGAAATATTTCATCCATTTTAAGGGTGTAAGTATAGTCTTCTATTAATTGAAACAAATACCTCCTCCTGCAGTATGGCAGGGACTCTCATCCCACTCTTTGTAAGGCCTTACATGCTGTGTCTTTATCGGGACTCTTTGCCTCCTAAGGGATTTTGGAAATGGCTGAGAAAATCTGCCAATGACAACATCCCTATCTCCCGCCCAACCGTGACCTCTAGGAGGCTCAGGTTGCCCTCTTGCGTGAAGCGGAGGGTTCTCAGAATGGACATTCCTATCTTCACAGCGTGCCTTCAGATAGGTCCCTTCCTTCCTGAACAGATAGAAGTGTAGTTTAGCTGGGCAGGTGACCCTTACCTCCACCCCAGATCTAGTCAGAAAATTCATTTCATCACCATTATTAATAGCTGGGTGTGCTAATGTTTCCTGAACATGATAAGAACCACACAGACTCAGAAGGAAACAAACCCATGACTCGGCACTTTTCCCTCCTGTTCGGCAGCCTTAGAAAGTTTCCTACTGGACGTACGGATATCTATGGGGCCCTGGACTCCTGGCCAACGTCTGCTTGAAGATCAAACCTTGTGCGATTGGGTGTGCAGCCACTAAAATTCAGAAAAATAGTAGATAGGCTCTGTGTAATACCACTCTCTCACCCTCTGGCTACCTAAAGGTGATGAGCAGAACTTAATTACAGCACCAGTTTCTATTTCCTGAATTCCAATTAGTTTGCCAAAGGGATGGAACCTAATGACCTGATATTTACTGCGAATTGTGTACAAGGTGTGTGTGTGTGTGTGTGTGTGTGTGTGTGTGTACACACAGAGTCACATCAGACTCTGTGCTGAGTGTGGAGGCTGCTTGAGATTCTGTCTCTCTCTGTCTCTCTCTCTCTCCTTGTTCTCTCTCTCACTCATGCACTCTCTCTCCCTTTCTCTAAAATAGAAGAAAAAAGAAAAGTTAGAGCAAGAGTATTTATGAGGGTTTAGGGCCTGGGCTAGGTGATGTCAAATATGATCTTGCAAGGTGGTGAATTGGCTAAAAGTGGACAATTTATGACAATTGGCTTGGACCAAATGAGGACCAGATGGCCCTACTGGAAAAAGCAAAGTGGGGGTCTCATAGGACTTGGTAAACGAACTATTAGTCTTGATAAAAAGCACCATTTCCTAGCATTGTTTAACACATGAATTGAGAATTATTTGTTTCAGTTCTCACACCACAGAATGCAAGCTCCATGAGGGCATAGATTTATATTTCTGTTTGTTCACTTCTGTTCTATCTTAAAGAACAATGCCTGGCACTAAATAGGTATCAATAAGTATTTACTGTATGAAAGAATGAATGTTATTATTCTGATTTTTAAAATAAGGAAACAGAAGCTCAACTTGCCTAAGCCATATAACTAGATAGCAAACCATCTCAGATTTAAACACAGGGCTCTTCGATTCTAAAGACAACTCTTTCTCCGGTGCCACCCTGCTGAAGGTAATGAACATTTATTGATGCCCCCTATTTAGTGTTTTAAAAACAGTTTATCATTTAATTCAATAACTTTATAGCGGAGGTTCCATCATTATGCTCTTACACAGATGAGACTTAAGGAAATTAAATTACCCAAGATCGAAAACTCCCAAGTACAGAGATAGTTCTCAAAGTTAGGTTACGGTGATTCAAAACATGCTATAGCCGAAAGGTGGAAGCAACTCAGTGTCCATCAATGGATGAATGGATAAACAAAATGTGCTATGTAGATACAATGGAATATTATTCAGCCTTACATAGCAAGAAAATTCTGATATATGCTACAGCACGAGTGAACCTTGATGACATTATACTAAGTGAATAAGCGAGTCCCAAAAACCCAATCCCACATGATTCTATTTATATGAGGCATTTACATTAATCAAAACCATAAAGACAGAAAAAATGGTGGGTGCCAGGAGCTGGGGAAGGTAAGGATGAGGATTATTGTTCAGTGGATAGAGAGTTTCAGCTTTGCAAAACTATGCTCAACAGTTGTGTGTCAAAAAAAAAAATTATATAACCTCGATGAAATGGACACACAAAAACTACCAAAATTAACCCTTGAAGAAACAGAAAATCTGAACAGACCTATAACTAGTAAGCAAACAGAATCATTAATCAAAAACCTCCCAACAATAAAAGCTGAGAATGACTTCACTGGTGAATTCTATCAAACACTTTAAAAAGAATTAACATCAATCCTTGTCAAACTCTTCCAAAAACTTAAAGAGAAGGAAATACTTCTTAGGCCATTCCATAAGGCCAGTGTTAGTCTCATACTAAAGCCAAAGAAACCACAAACAATGAAAATTTCAAACCAATATCCCTTATGAATCTTGATGCCAAAATCATCAACAAAATATCAGCGAACCAAATTCAGTGGTATATTAAAAGAATTATACACCATGACCAAGTGAAACCTATTCCCATAAGAATAGAAAGAATGGTTCAACATCTGAAAAACAATGTAATGCAACATAACAATGTAACACACTACATTAACAGAATGGGGGGGGGAGCCACATAATCAATTCAATTGACGTATACAAAAATTCAAAAATTCAAAAACCTTTCATGATAAAAACACTCAGTATACTAGGAATATAAGGAAACTTTCTCAATATGATAAAGGCTATATATTTTTTTAAAGGACACAGAGCTAGGGGGGCCCTGGGTGGCCCAAACAGTTGAATGTCCAATTCTTGATTTCAGCTCAGGACATGATCCCAGGGTCATGGAATCGAGCCCTGCATCAAGCTCTGCACTGAATGTAGGGCCTACTTAAGATTCTCTATCTCTCCTTCCACCTCACTCCCCCACTCGTGCTCTCTCTTTCTCTCTCTAAAATTTAAAAGAAAAGAAAAGAAAAGAAAAGAAAAGAAAAGAAAAGAAGAGAAAAAGACACAGCTAATATAATACTGGAAAAAACTCTTGCATATATGGTCAATTGATTTTCAATAAGAGTGCTAAGACCATTCAAGGGGGGAAAGACAATATGAAAACTTTTTCCTTTAGATCATTAACTAAACAAGGTTGCCTGCTTTTACCATTTCTATTCAACATAGTATTTAAAGTTCTAGGCAAAGCAATTAAGCAAGAAAAAGAAATAAAATGAATCCAAATTGGAAAGGAAGAAGTAAAATTATCACTGTTTGCAGATGACATGATCTTATATGTAGAAAACTCTATAGATTATACACACACACACACATTCATGTGCACACACAAAACCTGTTAGAGCTAATAAATGAATTCAGCAGTGTTGCAGGATACAAAATCAATACGTAAAAACCAGTTGCATTTCTATATGCTAGCAGCGAACAATTTGAAGAGGAAATTTAGAAAAAAATTTCCATTTACAGTAGCATCAAAAGGAGTAAAATGCTTAGGCATAGATTTAACCAGGAAGACTTGTACACTGAAAACCACAAAACATTACTGAAAGAAATTAAAGAAGACATAAATAAATGAAAAGACATTCTGAGTTCATGGATTGGAAGACTTAGCATTGTTAAAAAGACAATGTTACCCAATTAGATCTACAGAATCAATGAGATCTCTATCAAAATTGTGTCTATCAATATTGTGTCTTGTGGGGCACCTGGATAGTTCAGTCGGTTGAGTGCCCGACTTTAGCTCAGGTCATGATCTCACAGTTCATGAGTTCGAGCCCCACATGGGGCTCGTTGCTGTCAGTGCAAAGCCGGCTTCAGATCCTCTGTCCCCCTCCACTCCCCTCCCTGTCTCTCTGCCCCTCCCCCACTCATGCTTGCTCTCTCTCTATATATCTCTCTCAAAAAATAAACATTTTAAAAAGATAATGTTGTCTTTTGCATAAATAGAAAAATCCATCCTAATATTTATGTGGAATCTCAATTTATGTGTTCTTAAAAAAAGAACAATATTGGAGGGTTCACATTTCCTGATTTCAAAACTTACTACAAATATAAATATAGAGTATTCAAAACAATGCTGTGCTGGCATAAGGACAGATGTATAGACAAATAGAATAAAATAGCCCTGAAATAAACTTTCGTACATATGGTCAAATGATCTTCAACAACGGTGTCAAGACCACTCAATGAGAAAAGGCATTTTATTCAACAAATGATGCTGGAAATTCTAAAATGGGCAAAAGTTTTAATTAGTCATTTCTCCAAAAAATATATGTCAGTGACAAATAAGCCCAGGAAGATGGTGATAAACTCTACTAGTTACTAAGGAAATGCAAATCAAACCCACAGTGAGAGGATCCAGAATGTATAAAGAATTCCTAATCCAACAACCCAGAAACCAAACAACCCAAGTTCAAAAATGGGCAACAAGGAGCACCTGGCTGGCCCAGTTGGTACAGCATGTAACTCTTGGTCTTGGGGCTGTAAGTTTAAGCCCCATGTTGGGTGTAGAGATTATTTTTAAAATAAAATAAAACCTTTTTTAAAGAGGGCATCAAAAGGATATACATGAAAAAATATATACAAGGGGGGGTCAATAAGCTCACGAAAAGATGTTCATCATTAGTCGCGGGAGAAATGCAATTCAAAACCACAGTGAGATACCACTTCACACCCATTAGAATGGCTGTTATTAAAGCAAAACAAGACAAAAGCAAAAAATAAAAAGTGTTGGCAAGGATGCTGAGCGATTGGAACTTTTGTGCATTCCTGGTGGCAATACAAAGCAATGCAGCTATCACGGTCAACAGTTTGGCAGTTTCTCAAAAAAGTAAACATAGAATTACTGTACGGTCCAACAATTCCACTTCTAGGTATCTACTCAAAAGAACTGAAGGCAGGGACTCAAAAGATACTTGTACCCTGATGTTTTTAGGATTATTTTTTTAAGATTTTATTTTTAAGTAATCTCTACACCCAACTTGAGGCTCGAGCTTACAACCCCGAGATCAAGAATTGCATGCTCTACCAACTGAGCCAGCCAGGTGCCCCTTAGTATTATCGATAACAGTCAAACAGCGGAAACAACCCAACTGCCCGTCAACTGACAAAGATGTTTCTAAATGTGCCATATACATACAAGGAAATATTATTCAACCTTAAAAAGGAAGGACATTCTGACATGTGCTACATCATGGATGAACCTTGACAACACAGAACAAGCCAGACACAAAAGGACAAATATTATGTGAGTCCACTTACATGAGGTACTTAGAATAGTCAAATTCATAGCAAAACAAAGTGGAATAGTGGTTACCAGGGGCTGGAGGGAGAGGAGGATGGGAAATTATTGTTTAATGGGTACAGAGTTTCTGTTTGGCAGGATGAGAAAGTTCTGGAACTGTATAGTGGTAATCGTTGCACAACATGATGAATGTGTCACTGAACTGTATACTCTAAGGTAGTTGAAATGGTAAATTTTATGTTATGTATATTTTACCACAAAATAAAATGAACACCCACGTGCCTTAGTCCTTTATTAATGGTATTCTAGCCCCCATATAAAATCTTAACAATCACCAATCATCATTGAGCCTATTCATGTGGTGGGAAATAAAGGAGATGAAAAATAAGACGAAACATAGAAAGATGGAGAGAGGCAATAATAAGGAAAAAAGAAAAACACATGTGACTAGGTTGTGTTGGCTGAAGAAAACCTTCTGCTACTTTGGAAAGTTTAAGGAAAAATGTGTTAAAAACTCAGGGTTTGTTTGTTTAATTTAATTTTAATTTAATTTAATTTTTTAATTTTAATTTTTTTTTTTTTAATTGTGAGAGAAGAAAGTCCTTTTATGTGCACTAATTCATTCCTTCCCTCTCTCCAATCCACAACTTATGAAATATTTAATGGTCATTTACTACTCATACTACTTAGAAAAGAACTGCTAGGGGTCTCAAATGTTCATTGGCTGATGAATGGATAAAGAAGACATGGTAAATACATATACAATGGAATATTACTCGGTGATCAAAAAGAATGAAATCTTGCCATTTGCAACAACGTCGATGGAACTGGAGGGTATTATGCTGAGTGAAATAAGTCAGTCAGAGAAAGAGAAACATCATATGACTTCACTCATATGTGGAATTTAAGAAACCAAACAGATGAACATAGGGGAAGGGAAGGAAAAATAAGATAAAAAGAGAGAGACAGGAAAACCATAAGAGACTCTTAAATACTGAGATGAAACAGGGTTGCTGGAGGGGAGGTGGGTGAGGGGATGGGCTAAATGGGCATTAAGGGGATGGGCATTAAGGAGGGCACTTGTTGGGATGAGCTCTGGGTGTCATATGTTAAGTGATGAATCACTAAATTCTACTCCTGAAATCATTATTATACTATATTTTAACTAACTTGGATTTAAATAAAATTTAAAAATTAAATTAAAAAAAAGAACTCTGAGGTGTCTGAGAGTTTACTCTACTTAGAAGCTGGTAAGTTAGTCTGCAAGTATTTCATGGATGCTGGCAAAAGACACACAACTCCTAGGTCACAGACAAAAAAAAAAAAAAAAAAAAAAAAAAGTATTGCTCCCTACATGGCAAACAGTATGAGCATCAGCATATTGTCATGAGTTCTTGCCCCCAAGTACCATGGGGTGGATGCAAATGAGCCCAGACGGGTACCTGCACACACAGCAAGTTCAGTTATAATACAGAAGAGAACCCTGAGCTTAGGGTATCTTTTATACTGAGCAGTAGGCTGCCTGCCCTTTGCCCCACAGGGAGACACTGCCTCTATCATCCAAGGATATTTACTATATAAGTATTCTTGAAAAGACATAGAGCAGTCAACACTTCTGCAGGCAAGGTTTGCAGAACTCAAGAGATCCATGGAGAACTGTTTCCCCATATATTCACCCCTCATTTCTGCACCATCTTGGTTTCTGGTCAGTTTTCCCAAAAGTATGCCACTCAGTCATCCTCTACAATTTATCTGACCAACAGAGGCTGGGACCAAACCCATTCAATGTTTCTCTTGTGGCATTTAGTTAAGGCTAATGCCTTTAGGACTCCAGGCAGCAGGACGTGGCCAGTGCTGACCTCAACCATGCCCCTCAGGGTCCTGGATCCAATGAGGCTGAACGAATCCCATAGACCATCAAGGTCTTCTTTAGAAATCCAAGTGGCTTTCTCTTTAACTTACCATATTGATCTCTTAACTTGGCCCAATACATGAATCCACGTACAGAAGGGGGAAGTCTAGGGTAATTCTATCCATGGTAACAATCTTGGCCAATATATTTAGGCTGGCTTTCAAGGACAAGGTCATATCAGTATTCACTCCAGCTAAAATCAGGGGCAGATTCCATGCCACCTCCTCTAATTGGACGTTTCCCATCACAGGAAGAACTGGTGGTGGGGTGCATATAAATAAATAACAAGCCAATTATCCCTCCAGGACACTCCCTTGAGAACCAAGATAGAGCTGTTTTGGGAAAGATCTCCACAGTTGTGTGAGGGCTACATGATCTCCTGATGGTATTGCCTTAAATATTGCAAAATCTCCTATGGCCACCTTTAGAGGTGAAGTCCCCATGTTATCATGAGAAAGGCGGATGAACACCTGACTTCAGGCTAGACGTACAATACTGAGAGTGAGTGCGCAATTGTTGGGGCCATTCACATGAGCCCTACATCGTTGGGGTGTATGTGAAAAGTCTGGCGATGTCAAGGATGTGGTCCTGGGCAGCTCATCTGGGTCTCAGTTCAGTTTAAATAATTGAGTCCAGGGGCGCCTGGGTGGCGCAGTCGGTTAAGCGTCCGACTTCAGCCAGGTCACGATCTCGCGGTCCATGAGTTCGAGCCCCGCGTCGGGCTCTGGGCTGATGGCTCAGAGCCTGGAGCCTGCTTCCGATTCTGTGTCTCCCTCTCTCTGACCCTCCCCCGTTCATGCTCTGTCTCTGTCTGTCTCAAAAATAAATAAAAAAACGTTAAAAAAAAAATTTAAAAAAAAATAAATAATTGAGTCCAATCCTTATTTTTAGGACGAAACCTATCCTGTTTGTACATGACACCAGAAGAGCAGTATTCATTCACCCCACGGAATGATGGAACAATGACCACAGGAATGGGGAGTGGGGAAGGTACCCAGTGGTGCCAACAAGGGTTTTGCATGACAAGGTCCTCCTCTGTTGCTCCCAACAAATTTCTCCGTAAGGTTAAGGCAAAGGATGATCAATCATGGTCAGAGTCATCTGGTGGCAGACCCAGCAGTCTTAAATTTAAGTAACTTGCAACAGGACAAAGAAGGTGCACCAGGACCTGTTCCTCTGAGAGGCTCCACTGTCCCTCACTCCCCCTCAGGAGGTCTAAGGCGTCCCCTTCCCAGGCGCCAGGATTCTTGCTCTCCCTCTATCACCACAAAATTGGTGTGGTTCATTCTAGTACCTGTAACTTCACCTGGTGTTCAAATATTTCACTATTCACACCAAGACCATTCTTTGGAAGGGTCAAGTACACAAGGGACAAGGACACTTTTATTTTTTTTTTTTAATTTATTTTTTTTTTCAACGTTTCTTTATTTTTGGGACAGAGAGAGACAGAGCATGAACGGGGGAGGGGCAGAGAGAGAGGGAGACACAGAATCGGAAACAGGCTCCAGGCTCTGAGCCATCAGCCCAGAGCCTGACGCGGGGCTCGAACCCACGGACCGCGAGATCGTGACCTGGCTGAAGTCGGACGCTTAACCGACTGCGCCACCCAGGCGCCCCGACAAGGACACTTTTATAGAACGTATAAGAGCATTTGTGTTAGTCTGCCAGGGCTGCCGTAACACAATACCACAGACTGCGTGGCTTATACAACAGCCATTTATTTTCTCCCACTTCTGGAAGCTGAGAAGTCCAAGCTCAAGGTGCCAAGAGTGTTTTCCAGTGAGGCCTCTCTTTCTGACTTCCAAACAGCCGCCATTTCAATGTGTCTCTACGTGGCCTTTCCTCTGCACTTGTGCAGAGACAGACCCCTGGTGTCACTTCCTCTTCTTATACGGACACCAGGGCTAATGGATTAGGGCTCACCTTATGGCCTCATTTAACAAAATACAGTCACATCGAGGGTTAGGGCTTCACCATATGAACTGGGAGGTAGGGGGACACGATTCAGTCCATAACAACAGTTACCCCCCCCCCAACCTTGGCTTGTGTGGGCCGCTGTAGAAAGAATTGGTAAGCGGCGTGTACTCAGTCATGTGATCATTATCTTTATCATCTAGGGCCATGCTAAGCCAACGAGAGAATTCAAGTGGCTGAAAGAGAGTATTATGTATGTATAAGGTCTTCCTTTTGGCTGGGCTGCCCCCAGAAAGCATACCACCAGGCCAGCCTCAAACTGCCAATAGGTGAAAGAAAGGAACAGAGTGCTCAATTATCATAAGGAAAGTAACCAAAAAAATTTTTAAGTTTATTTATTTATTTTGAGAGAGAGTACATGTGTGAGCAGGCGAGGGGCAGAGACAAGAGGGGAGAGAGAATCCCAGCACAGAGCCCGACGCGGGGCTCAGTCCCACAACAATGAATGAGATCATAACCTGAGCCAAAAACAAGAGTCAGATGCATAACTGACTGAGCCACCCAGGCGCCCCTTTCAAATAGGTCTATATAACTATCGGGAGACAATTCCCCAGGAGGTCTCTCTGAACACCATGAGCAAAGGCACTGGCTCTCTTTGTTCTGGACTCTTTTTCCCGGAATGTCTGTCTAGCGTACAGCCTTGGAGAATGAAGATAATGTCTCCCTCCGGCGCAAAGAACAGCTGTGTTAACTTTCCAGTATAATCATGTTTCTCTCTAGGGCAAATATGAGGCAGTCTCATTGCCCATTACTAAAGATTTGGGCTCCTTGAACTTGGGGTTCTTTTCACGTATGCAACCCATTGCATGTGTAGGGTTCACATGCCCCTCATCACATTACTCTGTGGAATTGGACCCAAGAACCCTGACAACCCTGAGCAGCAAAGCCCTCTGTCTCTGAGACCCACGAGTCTCATGCCCTCTGCCAGTGTCACTAAAATGGTAGCAGGCTAAGTCTCCAGTTTGCAAGTAGGATAAACCCTCCATGGTTCTTGCTGATCGCCCCCCCACTTCTTTTGTCCTGATCATTACCCAGGAAGCAGCCGAGGAGAAGACAACTCCTATCCGGGGACTCTGCCAAATTCAGCCACCAAACTGTCTCACTAAGGTGTGTGGACCAGGAAAGGGGGAGAGAGTAGAGTCAGAACCTTTTTCTGTCAATTCTTTCTTCTGTCAAATTTCGGGGAGGCTGTTTCAATGCTCAGCAACACAGGATGCCTGTGAGTAGTAGAAAATACAGAAGGTCCATCAAATGCTTGACTAGCAGCACACTGTTGAGCACCTTTTGCAATAAAAGGCTCGCCATTGTCCAGATGCAAATGGTCCAGAAAGCCAAACACTGGGCATGCATCAGTTTCACCGGCCACAATGCTCTGGCAGGGGTTGCTGACCGAACTGGAACAACAACAGCATAACCTTAAAAAGTATCAACAGCAGTGAGCCCTGACCAGGGTCAAGGGTCCCATTTAGTCTACCTGCCAGGCTGCCTGGAGCCGTCAAGGGCAAATGTCCCACAGGATGCGGTCTTCCACTTTGTGAGGGGAGGAAGGCGGCGTGGTTGAAGGGTGGAAGGCGGAAGTGTTGTCCTGGAGAAGTTTCAGCAAGGCTGACAGGGGGTCCTAGAGACACAGTCACCTGTCAGAGGCATCCCAGGAACGGAATCCATGGTGCGCTCAGCCATGGGCCGAAAACGGCCATGGCGGCGGGTCTTCTGTGTGAACGTAGACATGGATGGATATCAGAGTGCGTCACACAAAGCCATATCCAAACACGCACTCTGCAAGAAGAAAGCCTAAGAGGTGCATTTTAGAGCCACCACAACCAGTTATGGTTATCGAGAAAATATTCCATAGTAAACCACACTGTGGGGGAAGAGGGGACTAAGTAAGACTCTGAAATAGAAAAATGGAATAGCAAAACTACCGATGCCTATCAGTATAATAGGAGCATTGTGAATACGTAATAGGAAAAGAACTAGACAGAGGGTCATATATAGTGTCAATCTGTACTACATAAATACTTGAACTTTAAGTAGATTCCATGAGGAACTAAAAACCATCTTTAAAGCTCCAGAGAGAAAGGCACTGTAATATATATACAAGTTTTTTCATTGTGATAGAACACATTTCTCTTTTCTTGGTAACCACAAACAGCCTGAAGGCTTTCTTTCTTTTTAAGTTTATTTATCATTTATTTTGAGAGAGAGAGAAAGTGCATGGGCATGTGAGGTGGGGGGGGGGGGGGGGAAGGGCAGAGAGAGAGGAGAGAGAGAATCCCACGCAGGCTGTGTGCTATCAGCACAAAGCCGGGAGCCGGACTCAGGGCTCAATCTCGTGAGCCGATGAGATCATGACCTGAGCCCAAATCGAGCTGGAAGCTTAACCAACTGAGCCGCCCAGGCGTCTCAGCCTGAGGCATTTCTTTTGGTCTTTTCTATTTATGGGACTCAGACAAGTAGGAGGAAGGAGCAAGGAAACACAGCCTCTCTCTTCTCGCAGCCCAGCTGGAAAAGGTCTCCCTTGGGCTGCCTGGGACCAGGATGTGGTGGAGGGAGAAAAGGAGAGCACGGGGTCCTGCAGGACCAGAGAGCACAGGCACATCATGATATCTTATCACGTGCCAACCTACATGTCAGTTCTTTTAAAGACCTATTGAGATATAACGCACATATCCGAAAATTCGCCCGTGTGAAGTATACAAACCAATGATTTTCAGTATACTCTCAGAGCCGGACAACTATCACCGTGATCTGAACTTAGGGTGATCACATCACCCCAAATATTGAAACCCGTTAGCAGTCATTCCTCCACCTGCCCCCACAACCCCCAGCCCTAGAAAACCACTAATGCACTTTCCGTCCTCTAGATTTGTCTATTCCGAGCATTCCACGTAAACGGAATCATAGTGGTCTTTTGTGCCTGACTTCTTTCATTCGACGCAATGTTTTCACGGTTCATCCATGGGGTGGCGTGCATCAACATGTTGTTCTGTTGTATAGCCCAACAACATCCCATCGGATACTGTATTTGGACACACCACATTTTGTTTGTCCATTCATGAATGAGTGGACATCTGGGTTGCTTTCATGTTTGGGCTATTACGAATAATGCCGCTATGAACACTTATGTTCTGGTTTATATGCTTTGAATGTTCTTGGGCACATACTTAGGAGTGGAATTGTTGGCTCACATGACAATTCTTGTGTTTAACGTTTTGAGGAACCACCAAACTGATTTCATTTCCACACCACCTGCACTGCACCAGGTCACATACCCACCAGCAGGATACGAGGGTTCCAGTTTTCCCATATCTTTGCTAACACTTGGTATTGTTGTCTTTTTGATTATAGTTATCCTTCTGGGTTTGAAGTGGTATTTCTCTGTGGTTTTAATTTGCATCTTCCTAATGGTTAACGATGTTGGGCATATTGTCATGTGCCTTTTGGCCAGTTGCATATCTCCTTTGGAGAAATCTCTTTTCAAAGCCTTTGCCCATTTAACTGGGTGACTGTCCTTTTGTTGTTGACTTCTAAGAATTCTTTATATATTTTGGATACCCGTTTCTTATCAGACATGTGACCTCTGAGTAATTTTCTCCCATCCTGTGAGTTGTCTTTTCACTTTCCTGATATATCATTTGCAGCACAAAAAGTTTAAGTTTTGATATAGTCAAATGTATTTTTTCTTCGGTTCCTTACGCTTTTTGGTGTCATAGCTACACAACTAATTCAAGATCGCAAAAATTTATTCATGCTTTCTTTGGAAAATGTCATCATCTTAACTCTTTTTTTTTTTTTTTTAATTTTTTTTTTTCAACGTTTATTTATTTTTGGGACAGAGAGAGACAGAGCATGAACGGGGGAGGGGCAGAGAGAGAGGGAGACACAGAATCGGAAACAAGCTCCAGGCTCTGAGCCGTCAGCCCAGAGCCTGACGCGGGGCTCGAACTCACGGACCGGGAGATCGCGAGATCGCGAGATCGTGACCTGGCTGAAGTCGGACGCTTAACCGACTGCGCCACCCAGGCGCCCCTCATCTTAACTCTTATACTCAGGTCTGTGATCTGTTTCGAATTAATTTTGTATATGATATGAGGAAGGGATTTGATTTCATTCTTTTGCGTGTGGGTATCCACTTCTTCCAGCATCACTCGTGGAAAGGATTATTTTTACCCCATTGAACTACATGGCAATTTTAAGCAAAAAAACTGGTTCCGTTTCTGTGTGACCACGGTCTGAGGGGAGGACAATCAGGCTCATTAATTCAGTCTCCTCACATTCCAGAATTCCTGGTACTCGGTATTTTGTGGGATAAGCCTCCTCCAAACACATTTGTTAACTAAACAAATACAAGAACCACACTTAACCTTGCCGAACTACCTAAGAACTTGAACCACTTCTGTTTGCTATAAATACACAGCGCTGTGAAGGAGACTGCTGGTCTCTATTGAAACTCGATCCCAAAGTATTTGTCTGGGAAGCTGGGGGACTGATTTTCCTGTTTCACCCATGACCTCTCCCAATAAATGCATTTATTAATTTCCATGAATTGTTGTGGCCTGTGGGAGGTGTGTAGCTGCCGACAGTTGTGTGGCTAGAAAATGCCGGCTGCCAGCAGAAGGCCACAAAGACTATTCAATCGCTCCTTCCCAGTTTCATCAATGCCAGGGTTCCTATGAGTTTATGGCACTGCTTGGCCTTCTATCTTACCGCAGAGAGAAGAATGGAGACCTGTAAGGATTCCAGGCCAATCCTACAGCAGCAGGGTGAGAACATCAAATTGGGCCAACTCAAGCAAGCTACTTGGCACACGGAAGTCACTCAAAACATACTGGTAGAGAACATTAGAGATTTAATGCAAAGCCCGACAGCTGTTCCATGGGGCTCCAGAAAAAATGGCCATGGAAGAGGTCTGGAAAGAGCTCAGAATCAACCTCAAATGAAGGGTCATCATTATTTTAGGGAAGTCAGTCTCTAATTCAATCTGCACTGTTCTTTCAGGCTCCTGTTGCCCATTCTAATTCTTATACCACAGCTGGAGCCACAGATGTTCCAGGAAAATAACACTTGCACTGGAATCTTCTCAAATCCTGGGCAGGACCCACAGAAACATGGTTCGGCTTCCGCAGCCAGTCAGCACAGGGACACTGCCTTCTCCTCCCCCAGGAAGGGATGTGGAAAGGCTCATATCGCAGGATCCTGACTCTGGAAGAGCCCTTACAGACTCATGACACTCTCTTTTTTTGTTTTAATTTTGTTAATGTTTATTTATTTTTGAGAGACAGAGAGAGACAGAGCGTGAGCAGGGGAGGGGCAGACAGACTCCGAAGCAGCCTCCAGCTACAAGCTGTCAGCACAGAGCCCAACGCAGGGCTCGAACTCACAAGCCATGAGCTCGAGACCTGAGCCAAAGTTGGATGCTTCACCGACTGAGCCACCCAGGCGCCCCAAGACTCATGACACTCTCTTAAGCCCAGAGAATTAAGGCACTTGGCCTGTGTCTTGCAGGGAATTGAGGTTGACGGACATATAGCTGTTTGGGGCATGTTCACATTCTGAGTCCAAATCACTGATGTAAAATAGTTTTTCGTTCAAAATCTGATGCTTCTAACATGTCACTGTTTCACCCAAATGTTCAAGCTAAGGTTCTGATCATTGACGTCAACTCTTAGGTAAGGGTGGGGGGCAGTTACTACAGTGTCAAAGAAAGCAAACCTAAATAGAATCCCCCTACTACCTCGTCGGGATACAAAAGACATCCTCTATCTAGTACCTTTTTCTCTGCATTAAATGCATTACAATGAGAGGTCAGTTGACCTTTTTTCCTTGGATTATTTCGACATTGTTCTGAGATCCCCCAGTGTGCACTTCACAGAGCCCAGGTGCCGGGCCACCGTCGAACACGGGTCCCCCGACCTTACTGTCAAATTCGGCAATTATTTTCTCTCTCTCTGCAGCTGTGTTCCGAAGACGGCTTTTGTGGACCACCAGGAATTTCCTGTGATAGAATATCAGAAAGCTACTGGTGACTCGGAGGAGGTGACTTCACAGGGCAAAAGTTCCCTTTCTACAATAAACATTCTCAGTGTGGCCATGTCGGAGACTTCCTACACAGACCCCACACCTACGAGCCACTTGTCATCTTGACACCAAATAAGTCGAGAAAGAAACAGAAGCGTTTGTGAGGGATTCTCTGTTGTTAAAGTGAACTCGCCTACAGGTTCCTAGCATATGGGCCTCATCATAAAAACCAGTGAAGAGGCAGCTCCCCGAGAGAGGATTGTAAGAGAACTTAGGAGTTTTACAGAGCAAACAGGCAAGCCAGTTCGAGGGTGGAGGCCTGTCAAGTGACTCGAAGGCCCCTTAGCATCTTGAGAGGGGAGGGGCAGGCCGCCTCCCTGGCCCGCTGACCAGCCCGTGCCCCACGGGAGGCCTGGGAGCAGCAGGGACAACCCGTGCCATATTCCAGGAAGCTTTGCCTCTCCAGCAGCCGCTGCAAAAGACCCCTTCAGAAGAAAGCTACTCAAGACAAAAGCCAGAACCGCTCTCTGGTCAGCAGCAGAGCCGGTGCATACCTAAGACCTGTCTGACCTTCTACGTATCCGGGGAGAGAGTGGTCCGAGGGAAGGGGGCGGCCAGACACGCACCGCCAACGGGAGGCGACACTGCTGGCCAAACGTCCTTGACATTTTCTCCTCTATCTCTCAAATACTGCGCCGTACTCCCTAAGTTAGCCTAGGATGGTGGGCTCTCACCCCCAAAATCTTATTCTTGGAAGCCGTCAGTATTATCCCTTGTAAATGAGAAAAACTGGCTTGTTAGCTTGGTAGAGGATGAATCCATCAAAAGCCGAAGCGGGGGGGGGGGGGGATGGGGGGGGAGGAGGGGCGCCTGGGTGGCTCAGTCGGTTGGGCGTCCGACTTCGGCTCAGGTCATGATCTCGCGGTTCGTGAGTTCGAGCCCCGCGTTGGGTTCTGTGCTGACAGCTCGGAGCCTGGAGCCTGCTTTGGATTCTGTGTCTCCCTCTCCCTCCACCCCTGCCCAGCTCATGCTCTGTCTCTCTCTCTCAAAAATAAATATTTAAAAACTTAAAAAAAAAAAAAAAAAGCTGAAGGTGAGCCTCCACCCTTTGAAGGACCTTCTATAATAATCCGTATTCTCAGCAAGGGCTCTGGCCCTCACACTTGGCTGCCTCCGCCTAGTTTACAGGGTTGACTTCCCACTCTTGCTCGTTTCCATTGGTTAATATTTCTTGTTCATACTTGGAGGAGGTTGGTGTGTTCGTAGGCATGCACACAGGACACTGGGGGAACCGGGGCCTCACCGGGCTTTCTGGAAAAGGGTGAGCAGGCAGCCAGTCTCACATACCTCCTCCAACCCCTGTCCCGGGCATCGCCAAAGCCCTATCTCCCCCCAAGGGTCGAAAAGAAGCCTGGTCCAACCCCTTTATCTTCATGGGGCTGGATTAATCCGTTCTCCTAAAGGTTTCCAAGTCAAAGAGCTTCATCCATTTCTTTCTTTTTTCCCTTTCTATATGAATTGGAATCATAGGCAGGACTTCATACGCCTCTTACACCTTTTCTGAGTTTGCCTGTGGTATCACATCCACTGCCTCCCTGTGAGGATTTGACAGGGGCTGCCTTCTAGACCACGGTGAGAGTGACCCAGGCTCCCGCCCCCCTGCCGCCATGCCTGGGCATCCTGGTCAAGCCCAACATTGTGTGCAGGGGGCACGTCTGCCTGGAGATGATGATTCTGGGGACATGGTCTAGGAAAAGGAACCATGCGTGACAGGACTCGTACCCAAAGGGCAGCTGAGATCTTCAGAGGCATCCACGAGCCATCCCTCCATGCAGTAACCGGCCCAGGCACCACTGTCTCTGGGGAGGGAACAAAGCTCATATTGTAAAGTTTGGGGAACAGGGTGGAGACACACACCAGTCTCCCCACTTCTCGGCAGCCACTTAGGCCACCCTCAGTGGCCACTTTGTCCTGAAACACAGGCTACTGCTGGTTCCACAGAGGCTCCACTCCTGAGCTGCCCCTCCGTTTCTTACTGCTGTTTCTCCTTTCCCAGGATGCCTGGCTTCAGCCTTGACTTTCATCCATCGTTTAGCTTCCTCCTGGCCCATCTCCTAACCCATGGCTGAACCAGTGAAAATTAACATTTACAAACACATTTGTTTAGGTACAATAAACTGGCATGACTTCTCCTCTATAGAATATTCAGGAAGGATACATACAATGGGACCCGGACAGAGACCCAGGCCTGGAGGACTGGATGAGGAACTAGGAGGGATGTAATCTAGATCCCATGAAGACGCCCCCCCCCCCCCCACCAACAGAGGACCAGGTGCATCGTCTCCCCAGGCCTCCGCTGGCTTCCTCATTTATACACTAACAGTATCTCACCAGAGGGCCTCTGAGGCCTCGGGCTCTAAAATTTCAGGTTTCTGAGATGGTTTCTGAGCACTTACCCAGTACCAGGTAGAAAACAGCCCATGAAATTAGCATAATGGAAAAGGCAGAGGCTAAACAAAAAATTATAAACAAGAAACTGACAAGTGTCTAACTTACTACAGAAGAAAACGGACAGTCCGGGTATTGTGACGGCACAAATTTTTGCATCTGCCCAGTAGCACTCACTTGATTAAGGAAATGGCATGAATGAACATGTGAAGGAAATGTACAGAAAATCGCAAGTTTCAGTGGGAAATATGGAGGGCCTAATGATATCACCGGGACCACAGAACGTGAAGAACAAAAGAAGAGCAAAGGAGCCCATTCAGGTTCTTACTTCCCAGGCCCCGAAGGGCTCATTTATTCTCAACAAACTGAAGATCCCTCAAGGGCATGGTCACTTTATGGTGAAATCTATGGCTGGTATCTTTTATTTTTTTTTTTTTTCAACGTTTATTTATTTTTGGGACAGAGAGAGACAGAGCATGAACGGGGGAGGGGCAGAGAGAGAGGGAGACACAGAATGGGAAGCAGGCTCCAGGCTCTGAGCCATCAGCCCAGAGCCCGACGCGGGGCTCGAACTCACGGACCGCGAGATCGTGACCTGGCTGAAGTCGGACGCTCAACCGACTGCGCCACCCAGGCGCCCCTGGCTGGTATCTTTTAAAGGCGGGAGTTGTCAGCAAAAGAAACGGACCGTGGCTGATTCAAACCAAAAGACGTGCACTGAATTGTTCAGAGTATCTGTGGAGGCTGAAGAACTGGGTTCAGAAAACGGACAGGCACAAAGGCAAGCCAGGCCGGAGGAGGCCAGGCAAAAACACGGCACAGAACCAGACCAAGGTGGATGATGAGCACATACCCTGGGGGTTCAGAGTACACACCCTGCAGGCAGGCTCTTCTGTTCACATCCTGTCACCAACCAGCTGTGCAACCTGGAGCAAATGGTTTAACCTCTCTGTGCCTCGATTCCTCATCCGTACAATTCAACTAAAAAAAGATGCCATATTTCAACGAGTCTAAAATGCTGTCAATTGTAGAATGTAGTGCTCTTGTATGAGCCACTAAGAGAAAACACTGCCAATTAAACTAGCACACAGGGCTTTCTCATCACTTCTAATGTGTTATATTTCAAGAAAAGTCCTTATTAGATTTACTTAGACACAGGTTTCTATCCCGTCACTCTTATATATACATAAAAAGGAAAATACAATAAAAATAAATCAGGATACTTCTAGATCTTTCTCAGTTCAGAGCCCAACTCCCCTGAATGGCTTGTTGGGCTGGTCATTGTTGTCCACATGTGTCCACACGTTGGCTGCTAATCTCTGGGCCATCGGGGTCACTGGGCAGGATGTCTTCAAAGATGGCTCCACCATTTTTCTCCGGGACCTGCGGCAAGCCTCAGACACCCCTTCTCCAAGGTTCGGGGCTGCTGCTTTCTTGCCCTTAGCAGAAGCGTCTGGAGGTTTTCAGAACACGGACATAGTCCTTGCCAAATGGTCCTCCAGGAGTTTGTTTCCTGAATCTATGGGTAATCTCTTATTACCTAAGACAACTAAGCGTGTGCAGTAAGGCAAGGATAATGACCACCAGCAGGCACGAACTGAACACCCACCTCCCTCAAGATGCCCCAGAAGCCGCGAGTGACAGCCATTCCTGTCTGCCCCCGGGAGACGGGTGTGAGGCTGTGTTCATTTACATTAAGAACTTACACCTAGGCCCAGACACTGTCAGCACTCAACAAGCATCAGCTCATTTTCTACGCTTAAGAAATACTCATAGCAGGGGCGCCCGGGTGGCTCAGTCAGTTGAGCGTCCGACTTCGACTCAGGTCATGATCTCGTGGTTCATGAGTTCGAGCTCTGCATCGGGCTCTGTGTTGTCAACACAAAGCCTGCTTCAGATCTTCTGTTTCCCTCTCTCTCTGCTCCTCTCCAACGTAAGCTTCTCTCTCTCGAGCATTAAAACAAAAAAAAAGTGTTTTTAAATAAAAAATACAGCAAATTGGGAGTGTGTCATAAAGGTGTACCTTTTTAAAAAATGCTTATTTACTTGTCTTGAGAGAGAGAGGGAGAGGCAGAGAAAAACAACCCCAAGGGCTCGATCTCATGAACCGTGAGATCATGAGCTGAGCCAAATTCAAGAGCCGGACGCTTACTGGACTGAGCCACCCAGGCGCCCCAAAAAGTGCACCTTTTTATCTCAGTTTCATAGATTGAAGACAAGGTTAAATGAGCTAAACTACTCTCCCACTTGCAAGCTTTCAGGAGAAATCTGTCAGGGGTGGCGACTATCAGAAGGGGAGGGGTAAGTGAAACAGGTTTTCTTTCGTTCGTTCGGCCAGATAGCCTGAGATCTGCTCTCCTCTGGACAATCGGTGTGTATGACCACTTAGCTGGGGTTCAGACCAGCTCAAAGGGTTGCTTCCAGCGAGGGAGGGGCTTTCCCTACGGTTCAGTGCAAGTGTCTAAATACGTTTGTTTTTTTTTTCTAATCTCTATTTAAACTTAGCTCGTTAGTATGTAGTGTACTTGGGAACCCAAAACAGCCTCATTGGTTTTCTTTTGTGTTAGAAGACTTGGAACATTGAATTCTATTTCTGTCCATGCCACCCCATACACCTTTCTCACCCAGCTCTTGCTGGGGGTGGTGAGGGTGGGGGAGGATGGAGAAGCTTCTGGCTGTGGAGCAGCTGTCAAAGGAGGGTGTGGAACAAAGACCAGGGCACCCTCTCCCCCATTCTGACCATATGCTTAATCAGACAGCAGGCAAGAAGAGACCTGGGGTGGGGGGGGGGGGGGGGGGGGGGGGCAGTCAGCTGGCTAATGGGCCAACAGGAAAAGCCTTTATTCCACAATTGATTTTTTGAAATATAGGACATTCTAACCCTTAAAAACTATCAATCCCATTCCCCTGTATTTGCCTTTGGTACAATTTGGTGTTTCTAAGGGAAATATCTGAAGAATATTTTGAAATCTTGATGTGACAGGTCATTGGCTCCAACGACCAGACTTCTGCTCTCTTTGGTTTTATCTATATGATGAGAATAAACAGCATAGATCTAGGTGGTAGGCACACAGGAAAACTAAAGTAATTTTGGGCACTGGCCTTCTCTCTGCATTTGAAGGCCTCTGTGTCAGGCTTCTAGTGTTAGAACACCATTTCTAGCTCAGAATATGGCTTTGAGTGAAAAAGCATGAGTATTTTTTATGTTGGCAAATAACTGTCAAGTTGCACACTTAAAAGGCTGGCCCAACATACGGTCCCAACAACAGTGACAGAGAGAACCTAGCTCCACACATTATCACCAACACAGGATTCTTTGATGATTATTTCACATTGATAAGGTTATGGAGATTCCATACTTAGGAACTTCTTCTCTGAACTTCTCATTCCTCTATCACACTGCTTCATCTATCCAAGGTCATGCACATCTTACTATAGTAACTTAAGAGATGAATACCCATGCCCACTGAAGGACACAAGCCGATAAACTCGATGCGATAGGGCAAGATTCTCCTGACTCTCCCAGGGCACTAAGGCCCAACACAAGCTGGGAACCTCCCTCCAGGAAGCCTGTTCCTACAATCTGGAGGCACAGAACACAAAAGTGCCTCAAGGAGAGCTACTCGGGTGTTCCGGCCCCCCTAAAAAGACTGGGCAGCTCTTGCTGTGTGAAGACTGTGGCCGGGACTGCTGGGCAAGCAGTCATCACAAGTTCTGTTTGGTCACTTAGCCCCGCCTTAGAGTTCTCTGAAGCTGGTAAGCCTGAAGTCTCAATTTATAGATTTCTTTGTTTATTCTAAAGGAAAGAAGCAGGAAGTTCATTTTTACCAGTGACCTTGACTAGATGTCTTTGATGATGAAGTTTGATGGGTTAAAGGTTCATCATCGTTTATTTATGTCATTATAAAATGACGCCATCCTCGTTTTTATGTTTTTTTCACATTTAATGACCGTACTTCTCGTCGTAAATTATACCACATGCACACACGCACACACACACACACACACACACACACACACACACGCACAATTTAAAGCGAAAGTTTTTCATTTTACCTTACTCATTTTTATTGTAGCCCCAACAAAATTGTACATTAGTGTACAAATGTCTTATCATTTTCAAAGATTTGCCCGGACTTTTAGAACAATAATTGTTTTTAGTCTTTCTAAAAGGTTTTAGACTTTAACAGAGAAGTTTTAAACTATGTCCTCTCCACAGTCATTCATCAAATATAATGTGTATGTCATACTTAACATGTTTTGTATCATCTTTGTTTTCTCTTTGTTAACAGAGCAAAATGTTATTCCGATGTTGGGGGGCGGGGGGAGTTGGGGATTGCATAAACAACAAGTGGCGGGTCTTAGTTCACCCTTTAGAAGCATAGGAAATATGAAGAAATGGGTCCCCCTAGTGTTCAGCATGTGCTACTGCAACATGCGAGAGCCATAACTTGTATCCGAACTTCTCAAACTTTAATGTGTACAAAAATTATCTGGGGGTCTTATTAAATTAAATTATCTGGGGATCTTATTAAATTATCTGGGGATCTTAAAATTATCTGGCAGATTCTTATTCAGAAGGTGAGGGGTGAGGACTGAGATTCTGCATTGCTAACAAGCTCCCAGGGGATGCCCATGGTGCTGGTTCATGGTATTTCAATGAGTTTGATAGTCGTGTAAATAGAATCAGAAAGTTGTAAATATATGTAAAGATCTTTTTAGATTTTAAAAATTCAGAAGTCAAACTCATTTTTCCCTTTTCTACAAGAGGTTCTATGTTCGTTGAAATAAACTGGCGTTGTTGAATTACTAGTTTCAGGACAGCCAATTGCCCTAAATGAAATTCCTTTAATTACCAACCCTTCCTTTTTTGTAACTGCAGCATCTAGGAACATGTCTACCTACTCCTTTGCCCATGCCTTACTGTTAAAACAGTTCTAAAAGTAACATTCCCATGTTCTATTTTGTCTCCCCAGCAGCTGGCACTGGCTAAATTATACCAGGTGCCCAGCCTAATTGTCTAGACACAGAAATTCTCCAGGGGAGAGAGCAAAACGCAGGGGGCACAAAACGTGTGGCCTCTGGCCACACAGCTGCAGGGAGGCCCAGCAAGCAGGGTTCACTATGAGATTCTGCCACGTCAGGAAAGAAGTCCGTGTTTTAGGCACTGTCTTCCCTGAAGCAACCCACAGAATGTCTTCACAAACATAATGAGCGCGCGTGATTATTGGACCTTCACTCCGCTCAGCACTTGCTAAATGATCTGCATACCTCTTCTGTCGTTCTCAGCACCAGTCATACTGAAGAAGGCAGTAATGCTCCTGCCGTTTGGCCGGGGAGGCTGCTGAGGCTTAGAGCTCTAATAGTTCTCCTGGGTAAGCAGCTGCTCTGGGACACACACCCAGGACCACCTCATTCAAAACTCTCACTTTAAGCCACTTCGCTACCACATTTAATGCTAGCTTGAGAGTGCACAACTTCTGGGCTTCTCTTCCTTAGACTGTTTGCAGCTGGATTTCAAATATGTGTGCATAGTGTATCACCTCAAAAAGCAAGAGTTTATTCTGTATCCTTAAGATGCTAGCGGGGACTGTAAATGTCAATTTTCCAAACTTGGGAAAGTCAGCGTCTATAGCTCTACAGTAAGAGACTTCAGTGAAAATCAACAGCCACTGTTGTCACCTTTAGTTTGCTCCCTGCCCTCCTCCTCCCCGTTCTTTTTTATGGTCACCAGCTCCAGGCAATGAAGAACTTGGGTTGGCCATGCCTAGACTGAGGTGCCAGCTCCTATAAAATTAAAGGTGAACCAGAGTATTGGGAGTAAGTCACTTACAGCATTTACTGCACTGTGATTTCAGTATTCATTCATTTCGCTGGCTGTTCCCTTCTACTGGTCTGTGTGTGCCTGTGGGGCAATGACTTTGCCTTTCCGATTTTAGTATTCCGGTGTTTAGCCTTGCATCTAGTGTGTGAGTACTTTATATTTGTTGAGTATATAAATTCATGAATAATTAATGATTCAAATTAAGTCAGACCAAAATCAAAAGTAGAAATTCCCTGAGAAATGTTCACATTTGGCCACTAGGTGGCAGCCTTGCCTAATCTTAGCCGGCTAAATTGCTCCGTGTGGTGTCTTGGTGTGTGGGTGTGTGGGTGTGTGGGTGGGTGGGTGGGGGTGTGTGTGTGTGTGGGTGGGATGTTGACAGTCTCCACTTGAAGAAAGAACAATTTAGAACCACTTAGAGCTATAAAGAGCCTCAGAGGTCATCGTTCCTTACTTCTGTGGATCCTTCACGACTATTTTTCAAAGTAGAAGGCCAACATCTCACTCTCAACAGCTACTACACACACAAAGCCAAGAGATCGCTAGGTAAACGAAGGAAAAGGCATGGACAATCCATTCATCTCAACATCTGAGAATGGACACCAGCTTCTTCTCCAACTTCAAACAATATCCAGCGGCATCTAATGCTTGCTTTGGAATTCTCCCTTTTCATTCTTCAGTCAACACAATGAAATTACAGAGACACTACAAATGACATTCACAAATGAGAAACGGTAAATGTGCATTAGGACGACTCCCCCACCCCAACCCCCTCCGGAGTTAGTTTTGTTCCAGGCAATGTGACTCCAGGGGGAAACTAGGCTCAGTACCAGTACCACTGCACGGCAGCTGGGCTGTGCCCTAATTATTTCTCATCAGATGTGACTCCTAGCGGAAGGCAGAGCAAATAAATTCCTACCTCTCTCTCCCTTCAGCAACCTCTCGGTCTGTGAACAGTAATCATGACCTATTTCCAGGGCAGCTCCTACCTGAGGAATTGTCCCCACCCGTATACTCGAGAGGCAATAAAAAGGGACCCACCTACCCCAAGAACTTTCCTGGACCAGAGTCATTCTTTACACTCAAGATAAACAACCTCCTACATTATAAATCTCTGGTCCTTGAGACCTATGGCCTTGTGTTATAAAATCATCTTTGAGTGGTGACTTGACGTTGACAGAATATTGGAGGCAGAGAAAAGAAAGACCCATAAGCTTCTGACTGATAGGAGAAGGCACTGCTAAGAAAAAGTTTTAAGACGTGTAGGAAGTACACAAGAAAAAGCATAAAATTCTTACACTTGAACAACCTGGCTGCAATTTTATGGCATGACACGTAGTATGTCTACTGCTATCATTTTATTTTAAACAAATTTTACACTGAAAAATGTCTTGATTTTAAAATATTTTAAAGTATGGGGTACCTGGCTGGCTCAGTCAGTAAAGCATGTGACTCTCGATCTCCACGTCATGAGTTCAAGCCCCACGTTGGGCATAGAGATTACTTTAAAAATATACATATTCTTACACTTACAGTAATAAAGGTATTTTTGCCACATGCAGAGCAAATTACTAAATCAGAAATGAATAAGAGACACTAATACCAACCTTATGGAAATAAAAAGGATTATAAGAGAACACTGTAAATAATAGCATGCCAACTAATTAGGTATTCTAGGTGAAATGGATGAACAGCTAGAAAGACATAAACTACCAAAATGGATTCAAAAAGAAGAGAAATTTTGAAAAGATGTCTAACAAGAGATTGAATTGACAATTTTTGAAAACTTCCCAATAAAGTAATTCATTAATTTAACTTAATAATTTAATTTGATTTAATTTAACAACTTCCCACAAAGGAAAGCACAGTATCAGATTACTTCACTAGTGAATTCTATCAAAAACTTTTTTTAATGTTTATTTATTTATTTTTGAGAGAGAGAGAGAGAAAGAGAGAGAGGCAGAGAAAGAGGGAGAGGGAATCCCAATCAGGCTCTGCACTGTCAGTCACTGTGCCAACTGGGCCACCCAGCTCCCCCCTCTACCAAAGATTTAAAGAAGAATTAACATCAACTCTTCACAAACTCCTTAAAAACCAACAAAAAAAAACAAAAAACAAAACAGGAGTGAACACTTCCAAATCATTCTATTTGCCCAGTATTAATTACTAAACCAGATCAAGACATCAAAAGACATCAAGACATCAAAAGAAAACATCAAATATTGGGGCGCCTGGGTGGCTCAGTCAGTTAAGCGTCTGCCTTCAGCTCAGGTCATGATCTCACGGTTAGTGGGTTCAAGCCCATCAGGCTCTGTGCTGACAGTGCAGACCCTGCTTCCAATCTTCTGTCTCCCTCTCTCTCTGCCCCTCCCCCACTTGCTCTCTCTCTGAAAAATAAGATCAACATTTTTTAAAAGTTTATTAAAAATTTTTAAAAGAAAACATCAAATATAATTATATATGCAAAAATAATCAACAAAATACTAGCAAACCAAATTCAACAACATATAAAAATGATTATGTACCATGATCAAGTGGAATTTATCCCAGATACACAAGGTTTAGTATATCTGAAAATCAATCAAAGCAATACACCACCTTAATAGAATAAACTACAAAAACCACGTGATCATCTCAAAGACACAGAAAAGGCATTTGGCAAAATCCACCACCCATTCATGATAAAAGATGATAAATCCAACACCCATTCATGATAAAACACTCAATAAAATAGGAATAGAGGGGATTTCCTTACCCTGATAAAGCGCATGTATAAAAAACCCACAATCATTGTTAAAGGTGATAGACTAGATAGATTTTACTCAAAATCAAGAACAAGGCTGACTGAATCCACTACTACTGTTCAACGTTGTCTTGGAAGTTGTACCAAGGACAATTAGGGAAAGAAAAGAAAAGGGAAAAGAAAAGAGGGAGGGAGGAAAGGAAAGGAAAGGGAAGAAAAAAGAAAGAAAGAAAGAAAGAAAGAAAGAAAGAAAGAAAGAAAGAAAGAAAGAAAGAAAAAGAAAGAAAGAAAGAAAAGAAAAGAAAAGAAAAGAAAAGAAAAGAAAAGAAAAGAAAAGAGAAAAGAAAAGAAAAGAAAAGAAAAGAAAAGAGGAAAGAAGGGTGCCTGGGTGGCTCAGTCGGTTAAGCCTCTGACTTCGGCTCATGTCATGATCTTGCAATCCATGAGTTTGAGCCCCATCAGGCCCTGTGCTGACAGCTCAGAGCCTGAAGCCTGCTTCGGATTTGATGTCTCCCTCTCTCTGTCCCTACCCTGCTCGTGCTCTGTCTCTCTCTGTCTCAAAAATAAATAAACATTAAAAAATTAAAAAAAAAAAAAAAAAGAAAAGAAAGAGCATCCAATTTGTAAAGAGAAGGCAAACTATTCATAAAGGACACCTTTATGTTTTGAGTCAATAAACAAATATTAGCCCAAAATAAATCAAATGCCTAAATATAAAAACAAAAACTATAAAGCCCATAGAAGAAAACCTAGGAGTAAATCGTCACGATCTTGGATTAAGAAATCACTGGATATGACACCAAAATATGAACTATAATTGATACAACAATTGAAACAACAAATTGAGGGGCTCCTGGGTGGCTCAGTGAGTTAAGTGTCTGACTTCAGCTCAGGTCATGATCTCACAGTTTGTGAGTTTGAGCCCCGTGTCAGGCTCTGTGCTGACAGCTCAGAGCCTGGAACCTGCTTCGGATTCTGTGTCTCCGTCTCTCTCTGCCCCTCCCCTGCTTGTGCTCTCTCTCTCTGTGAATCTCTCTCTCTCTCTCAAAAATAAGCACTAAAAAAAAAGAAACAACAAATTGATGATTTGGACTTTAGAAAAATTAAAAACTTTTCTGCATGAAAGGACACTATCAAAAAGCTGAAAAGATACCCCACAGAATGAGAGAAAACATTTGCAAATCACATATCTAATCAAGTTTTGTATCTTCAGTATATAAAGAACTATTACAACTCAACAATTAAAAGACAAATAACCCAATTAAAAAATGGACAAAGCACATGAACAGATAGTCTTCCAAAGAAGGTACATAAGTGGCAAATAAGCCAATGAAGGTGATGATTATATCACTAGGTACTCGGGAAATGCAAATGAAAACCAAAATGAGATACTATGTCACACTCACGAGAAAGGCTACAGGAAAAAACAAACAGACAGACAAACAAAAACCAGTCAGTCTTGGCAAAGATGTGGAAAATTGGAACCCTGGTAAATGGCTGGTGGGAACATAAGGTGGTACAGCTAACGTGGACAAGTTTGGCAGTTCCCCAGAAAGTTAAACAGAATTACCAGACGACCCGGTAATTCTACTCCTTGGTATATACACCCAAGAGAATTGAAAACAGATACTCAAACAAATCCTTGCACGTGAATGTTCAGAGAAGCACTGATCATGGTAGCCAAAAGGTGGAAATAGCCCAAATGGCCATCGACAGATGAATGGATAAACAAATTGTGCTACATACACACAATGGAATATTATTCAGCCATAAAGAGGACTGAGGTTCTCATATATGTTATGACATGGACGAACTTTGGAAACGTCATGCTAAGCGAAAGAAGCCAGACACAAAAGACCACAGATTGTATGACTCCATTTAAGTGACAAATCCAGAATAGATCATTCCATAATGGTAGAAAGCAGATTGGTGGTTGTCAGGGACAGGGGAGAATGGATAGTGACTGCTGCACGGGTACAGGTCTCCTTTTAGCATGATGAAAATGCTCTGGAACTCGACAGAGGTAGTAGTCACACAACATTGTACATGTCCTAAATTGCACTGAATTGTTGAAAGTCGTTAATTTTGTTATGTGAATTCACTTCAATGAAGAAAACTGCTGTGAGGATGAAAAGAAGAACATTTATTCTCTGTAATGTCCAACCCTTACCTTATTCCCTATGACCTTCCTTTGCTTCTTTGCTCCAACAAGAGTTCAAAAGGTCTTAGAGAGCTTTATAAATGCGATGCTTCCTTCCTTGGTGGCAGTGCCATGCCCACTGCTCCCTTTGCATGAAAGGATTGCTCTCTCTGCCTTAGTTCGCACCTACTTGGATTTGGTCACTTCAGAAGCCTTCCATGGCCTCCCTGATGAGATCAAATTCCCTTTTGATATGCTGTCATCATCACACATAATTCTCAATCCAGCAATTATTACCTTTATAATGTTCAATTCATTTGCATAAGTATCTCTGCCAATTAGACTGTAAAGTGCAGGAGGGCAAAGATTAGGTAGTTTTGTTTTGTTTTGTTTTGTTTTGTTGGAGAGAGGGCGCACACAAGCACAGCCTCTGTCTGCAAGGGAGGGGCAGAAGAAGAAGGAGAGAGAATATATGTATTTTTTAATATTTATTTATTTTTGAGAGAGCCATGACAGAAAGCGAGTGGGTTAGGGGCAGAGAGAAAGGGAGACACAGAATCTGAAGCAGGCTCCAGGCTCTGAGCTGTCAGCACAGAGTCTGACACTGGGCTCGAACTCACGAACTGTGAGATCATGACCTGAGCTGAAGTCGGATGCTCAACTGACTGAGCCACCCAGGCGCCCGGAGGGAGAGAGAGAATCTGAGGCAGGCTCCATGATCAGCATGAAGCCCTACAATGGGCTCAATCTCACAACCTTCAGATCATGACCTGAGCTGAAATCAAGAGTCAGACATTTAATCACCTGAGCCACCCAGATGCCCAACAAAGATTATGTTTTATTCATCATGGCATACCCAGGGTTCAGTACTGAGGAGGTACTCAATAAACAAGCATTTGAATGTTTAATAGAATAAATGAATATTTGAAAATTCTTTGCACAGCGCCTTGCATATATGAGGTTCTTTACATGTAAAAAACAACCATTTTGGGAAAGAGTTCCTCAAAAAGTTAAACAAAGAATTATCATATGATCCAATGATTCCACTTGTAGGTATAAGCCCCTCAAAAAACTGAAAGTAGGGACTCAAGCAGATGCTCACACACTAATGTTCATAGCAGCATTATTCACAAGAGTCAAAAGGTGAAAACAGCTCAAATGTCCATCAACAGATGAATGAATAAGCAAAGTGTTGTAGATCCATAAGGTGGAATATTACTCTGCAATAAAAAAGAATGAAGCACTGATACATCCTGCAACATAGATGGACCTCAAAAAATATTATGTCAAGTAAAAGAAATGAGACACAAAAGATCACATCTTTATCATATACTGATGTGAAATTTTCAGAATGGGCAAATCTACAGAGACAGGAAGTAGAATGGTAATTGCCTTGGGATGGGGAGAGGAGAAAAGAATAGATACTGACTGCTAATGAGCATGGCTTCTTTTCGTGATTATGGGAAAGCCCTTTAATTAGATTGTGGTGATGGTTGAATAACTTTGTAAGTATATCAAAAACTATCACATGCTGAGAATCACTATTATATGTGAATTATCTCAATAAAGCTGTTTTTAAAAAAATAAAAATGTACTAGAAAAAGAAGAGCAAATTAAATCTAACATAGACAAAGAAAGGAAATAATAACAATAAGCAGAAATCAAGAAAATTAAAAACAAAAAATAGAGAAAATCAATGAAACTAAAAACTCGTTTTTTGAAATGATCAATAAACCTGATAAACCTTGGGGCGCCTGGGTGGCTTAGTCGGTTAAGCAGCTGACTCTTGATTTCACATCAGGTCATGATCTCATGGTTTCCTGAGTTTGAGCCCTGCGTCAGGCACTGCACTGACAGCACAGAACCTTCTTGGGATTCTGTCTCTCCCTCTCTCTGCCCCTCCCTGCTCTCTCTCTTTCTCAAAATAAAATAAAAAAGAAAACTGATAAACCTCTAATCAGTCCAATCAAAAAAAAAAAAAAAATGAAGGAACATGCAAATTACAATCAGGAACTAGGGAGAGATATCTCTATAGATCCTACAGAACTAAAAAGAATATTAAAGGTATATTAATAATTTCATACCCATAAATCTGACAATGTAGGTGAATGACCAAATCCCTGAAATGTACAAATTACCAAAGTCTATTTAAAGAAAAATAAATAACCTTAATAGTCCTGTATCTATTAAAGAAATTAAATTTATAGTTAAAAATCTGGGGTGCCTGGGTGGCTCAGTCAATTGAACGTCCAACTCTTGATTTTGGCCCAGGTCATAATCTCACGGTTTGTGAGTTCGAGCCCCACATCAGCCTCTGAGTGCAGAGCCTCCTCAGGATTCTCTCTCTCTCTCTCTCTCTCTCTGCCCCTCCCTTTTTAACTTTATAGTTAAAAACCTTATCACATAACTACAGACTCAGGTGGTTACACTGGCAAATTCTTTAAGATATTTAATAATACCAATTTTACACAGTCTTCCAGACAATAAAAGATTAGAGAATTCTTCCCAATTCATTTTAAGAGACAGCATTATCCTGACACCAAAACCAGGAAAAAAAAATAGTACCAGAAAAAATATTACAAATTGATATCCTTTATGGGCATAGGTGAAATAAAATCCTAATAAAATATTAACAAATCTTGGGATTGCACGGTTAGTTCAACATTAGAAAATCAATGTACTTCATCATATCAAGAAACTAAAGAAAAAAAAATATACGATCATCTCAATAAATGTAGAAAAAGCATTTGACAAATTCAACTAATATTCGTGACAAAAACTCTCAGCAAACTAAGGATTAAAAAGGAATTTTAAAAAAGCTTCCTCAAATTCAAAAAGGTTATGCACAAATAATATATAGCCTGCATCATCTTTAATAGTGAAAGACTAAATGCTCTCTGTCTAAGATCTGGAACAAGGCTAGGATGTGTGTTCTCACCACTTTCATTTGTCATCACATCTTCATACTGGAGGTCCTAGCTAGCACAATAATACAAAACAAAGTAGCGTTGGGGCGCCTGGGTGGCTCAGTCAGTTAAGTGGCCGACTTCGGCTCAGGTCATGATCTTGCGGTCCGTGAGTTCGAGCCCCGCGTCGGGCTCTGTGCTGACAGCTCGGAGCCTGGAGTCTGCTTCTGTTTCTGTGCCTCCCTCTCTCTCTGCCCTTCCCCCATTCGTGCTCTGTCTCTCTCTGCCTTTCAAAAATGAATAAATGTTAAAAAAAAAATTTTTTTTTTTTTTAAAACAAAGCAGGGTTGCAGGGATGGGATACAAACCAGAAAAGAAGAAATAAAGTTGTCACTATCTGCAGATGACATGATTGTCTACATAGAAAACAGCCCCACACACACACAACTACCAAAAAGCTACTAGAACTAATAGTTGAGTTTAGCTTGGTTGCAGAATAAAAGGTCAACATTTTACAGAATCAATTTTGTTAATATGTTTATTTAAAAAAATTTTTTTAATGTTTATTTATTTTTGAGACAATGCGAGAGACAGAGTGCAAGCAGCGAAGGGGCAGACGGAGGGAGACACAGAATCCGAAGCAGGCTCCAGGCTCCAAGCTGTCAGCCCAGAGCCTGACCCGGGGCTCGAACTCACAAACCGTGAGATCATGACCTGAGCCAAAGTCAGACACTTAACCGACTGAGCCACTCAGGCGCCCCTATTTATTTTAAACATATACAGTTAGAAATTGAAATTTTAAAGTGTCATCATTTCTATTAACACCAAAAAACCCCCATATATGACATAAATCTAATAAAATAGGTCCAAGATCTCTATGCTGAAAAATATAAAACACTGATAAAATAAATCAAGATCTAAATAAAAGGAGAGGTGTACCATATACGTAGTTGGAAGTCTCAATAGTGTGAAGATGTCAAATCTCCTCAAACTTGTCTATAGAATGCAACACAAACCAAATAAAAATCCCAGCAGTTTGTTTTTAATAGAAACTGACAAGCTGATCCTAAAATGTATAAAGAAAATAAAAGGAGTTAGACTACCCAAAACAATTTTGGAAAGATAAAAGTTAGAAGACTTATACTACCTGATTTAAAGACTTAATGTAAAGGGTGCCTGGGTGGCTCAGTTGGTTAAGCGGCCAACTCTTGGTTTGGGCTCAGGTCACGATCTCATGTTTCATGAATTCGAGCCCCACATTAGGCCCTGCACTGCCAGTGCAAAGCCTGCTTGGGATTCTCTCTCCCTCTCTCTCTGCCTCTCCCCCACTCATACTCTCTTTCTCTCAAAATAAATAAACTTAAAAAAATAAAGACTAAACAGTGTGGAGATTCCTCAAAAAATTAAAAATAGATCTACCCTATGACCCAGCAATAGCACTGCTAGGAATTTACCCAAGTGATACAGGAGTGCTGATGCATAGGGGCACTTGTACCCCAGTGTTTATAGCAGCACTTTCAACAATAGCCAAATTATGGAAGCAGCCTAAATGTCCATCAATTGATGAATGGATAAAGAAGATGTGGTTTATATATACAATGGAATACTACTTGGCAATGAGAAAGAATGAAATCTGGCCATTTGTAGCAACGTGGATGGAACTGGAGAGTGTTATGCTAAGTGAAATAAGTCAGGCAGAGAAAGACAGATACCATATGTTTTCACTCTTATGTGGATCCTGAGAAACTCAACAGAAGACCGGGGGGAGGGGGAGGGGGGGAAAAGTTACAGAGAGGGAAGGAGGCAAACCACAAGAGACTCTTAAATACTGAGAACTGAGGGTTGATGGGAGGTGGGGGGGAGGGGAAAGTGGGTGATGGGCATTGTGGAGGGGCACCGGTTGGAATGAGCATTGGGTGTTATATGGAAACCGATTTGACAATAAATTTCATATAAATAAAATAATAAAATAAAGACTTACTGTAAGATAGGTCTAGTTATAAAGACCATGTATATTGATAGAATGATAGATACATAGATCAATGAAACAGAAGGGTCCAGAGATAGACTCATGCACATTTGACCAACTGATTTTTAAATTTTTTTTAATGTTTATTTATTTTTGAAGGAGACAGAGACAGAGCATGAGCAGGGGAGGGGCAGAGAGAGAGGAAGACACAGAATCCGAAGCAGGCTCCAGGCTCTGAGCTGTCAGCACAGAGCCCAACGTGGGGCTCGAACTCACAGGCTGTGAGATCATGACCTGAGCTGAAGTCGGATGCCCAACCCGCTGAGCCACCCAGGCATCCTTGATCAACTGATTTTTGCCAAAGGTGCAAAAATTATCTTTCAACAAATGATGCTAGAACAATAGAAAATCTATGTGCCGAAAAAAAAAGCTTTAACAACTTTGACCCATAACTCACACCCTAAACCAAAATTAACTTTATAAGTATCATAGAACTAAAAAGTAAAACCTAGAATTAAGAAAACTTTTGGAAAAAAAATAGGAAAAAAAAATCTTTGTAACCTTGGGTTAGGCAAAGATATCTTAGCTACAATACCAAAAGCATGATCCATTAGAGAAACAAATTGATAAACTGCACTCTATCGACTTAAAAGCTCTTCTTCAAAAGACATTGTTAAGAAAATGAGGACAAGTCCCAGACAGACAATATTTAAAAATACATACCTGATAAAGGACTAGTATGCAATGTATATAAAAAACACTCAAAAGACAATAAGAAAACAATCCAATTTAAAAATGTACAAAAATAGGGGCACCTGAGTGGCTCAGTCAGTTAAGCGTCCAACTCTTGATCTCAGCTCAGGTCATGATCACATGGCTGCTGAATTTGAGCTCCAAGTCAGGCTCTGCAGACAGCCACAGCCGCTTGGGATTCTGTCTCTCCCTCTCTCTCTGCCTCTCCCCTGCTCTCTTGCATGGGCGCGCGCGCGCTCTCTCTCTCACACAAAATAAATAAACTTTTAAAAAAAATGGACAAAAATAGGAAGATATATTTCATCCAAGAAATGTGAACGGTACACAAGCACACGACAGTCAGTAGGGAAACCACAGTGAGATACCACCGCACAGCTATTACGATAGCTGAAATTGAAAAAGATGATTCACCAAGTGCTGGTAGGAATGAGAAGCATCTGGAATTCTCTTACACGTCTGATGGGAATGTAAAATGGCACACTCACTTCGGAAAACAGTTTCTACATGATGTTCACAATGTTCACATTTATCCACAAGAAAAAAAAGCATATATCTAGACAAAGACTCACACGCCACTGTTCATCGCAGCTTTCCTTCTAATAGATAAACACTACAAACAATGCAGAGGCCTATCAACAGGTAGCTGAATAAATAAGCTGCTTGGTGGAACACATACTCCATGATAAAAAAGAGTGAATTATGTATACACACGTATACATGGACAAACCCCAAATCATCTATAATCATAGTGGCTTTATTAATAAAACTGGAAACAACCCGAATGCAAACAGATGAACAAACTGTGGCACGTCCATAAAATGGAACACTATTCGGCAATAAAAAGGAGAAGATGAGCCGTAGAAGCAGTCAGCGTGATTCAGTCTTCCAAATGCATTGTGTTAAGTGAGGAAAGCTAGACTCAAAATGCTATAAACTGTATGATTCCATCTATCGGAAATTCTAGAAAAGGCAAGGCTACAGGGACAGAAATCAGATCACTGATTGCTGGGATTTGGGCGAACAGGTGGACTACAAAAGAACAAGAGGCAACTGTAGAGGTGACAGAACGGTCTTGACTGTGGTGGTGGTGGCGGTAGGACTGTATGAAGTTGTTACAATTCAACTCTACACCCAAACACCTTTACTACATGCAAATCACACCTCAGTGAACCTGACCCTTTAAAAAAGGAGATATTGGGGCGCCTGGGTGGCGCAGTCGGTTAAGCGTCCGACTTCAGCCAGGTCACGATCTCGCGGTCCGTGAGTTCGAGCCCCGCGTCGGGCTCTGGGCTGATGGCTCAGAGCCTGGAGCCTGTTTCCGATTCTGTGTCTCCCTCTCTCTCTGACCCTCCCCCGTTCATGCTCTGTCTCTCTCTGTCCCAAAAATAAATAAACGTTGAAAAAAAAAAATTTAAAAAAAAAAAAAAAAAAAAAAAAAAAGGAGATATCGCACACAGACAGTGCAGAGCCTGCTTGGGATTCTCTCTCTCCCTCTCCCTCTTAAATAAACAAATTAAAAAATAATAATATTAAATTAAACTAAAATAAAAAAGGAGATATCAATGCTTAGCCTTCACCAGGCCAAGGGAGCAGAGCCTCTTTGAAGAGGATGGAATCATGGAACGGGGTTGCAGTGGAAAGCGTTTGCCAGAGGATCAACAAACATGGGGGTTTTAGGGAAGAGGAGAAAGGCAAACCGTATGTATACAAGGCTGTGAACTTGTAACACGAGAGATGCAAAGATCATGACCCAACACATAAACAGCTCCTACTGACCTCTTCACTTAGGAAATAAGAATTCCTTTCTTGCAAAGGGATTTTACTTTAAATGTGGACTTACGAGAATTAGCAAGATCATGGCTACTTTTTGATTGATTTAGAGCAGGGCACACCGTCCAGGCTCTTCAACCAAAGCACACTGAAAGCTTAGGATTCACACGGGACAGTTTATACTAACCCGATTACCTTGTGGAAGGGCACACATCAGAGTGCATTTGCCCTTGCATACGTATTCTGCTCCACACCAACGTTAAACGTACTTCCGGTTTCCCTACATGTAAGACGGAAAACACACTGACCTCAGAGGGCAGTGGTGAGAATTTCTGGCTCTTGATCTAAGTTCATAGCAAGTTGTCAGAATAATTTTTGTACGGTCAGAAGAAATCAAGAAATATTAGGTTACCTTTTGGTTTCTTGTATCTTACAAATTTTAATGCTACTGATCTTAAGTTTGATGATGTTGCTTTTTTGAAATAATTACTTTCATTACTGAAAGTAAAATTAAAGGCTTTTAAAAGAGAATATAGGGGCATCTGGGTGGATCAGTCAGTTAAGCACCGACTTCAGCTCAGGTCATGATCTTGCGGTTTGTGACTTTGACCCCCATGTCAGCCTCTGTGCGGACAGTTTGGAGCCTGGAGCCTGCTTTGGATTCTGTGTCTCCCTCTCTTTCTCTACCCCTCCCCTGCTTGCACTCTCTCTCTCTCAAAATAAATAGATAATGGGGTACCTGGCTTGCTCAGTCGGTTAGGTGGACTTCAGCTCAGGTCAGGATCTCACGGTTCATGAGTTCAAGCCCTGCGTCCAGGTCTGTGCTGACAGCTCAGAACCTGGAGCCTGCTTCAGATTCTGTGTCTCCCTCTCTCTCTGTCCCCCCCCCCCCCGCCCCAACCCCGCATTCACATTCTGTTCCTTTCTCTCAAAAATAAACATTAAGAAAAATTTTTTAATAAAAATAAATAAATAAAAGAGAATATAAAGTTTTGCTGCTCATATTAATGAATTTTAGCCCTGATACTTCCATTTAAATCTTTTACACAATATGGGGCGCCTGGAAGGCTCAGTCGGTTAAGCATCTGACTTGAGCTCAGGTCATGATCTCACGGCTCATGAGCCTGAGCCCCATGTCGGGCTCTGTGCTGCAGCTCAGAACCTGGAATCTGCTTCGGATTCTGTGTCTCTGTCTCTCTGACTCTTCCTTACTCTCTCTCTCTCTCTCTCTCTCTCTCAAAAATAAATAAACATTTAAAAAAATTTTAATCTTTTACACAGTACTTAAAACATATATACCCATATAAAGGAAATTTAAACTGCTTTGATTTTTATAAATCTATCCTATAATATATACACAATAACCTTAATTGGTGAAAATGAAAACCATCATGAAAATGAAAAAATACATCTACTTACAAAAAAACAGAGGCTCCTGGGTGGCTTAGTCGGTTAAGTGTCCAACTCTTGATTTCAGCTCAGGTCATGATCCCATGATTTGTGGGATGGAACCCCACATCAGGCTTTGCACTGACAGCACAGAGCCTGCTTAGAATTCTCTCTCTCTCTCTCTCTCTCTCTCTCTCTCTGCCCCTCCCCCTGCTTGCACTCTCTCCCCCCACCTCAAAAAAAAAAAAAATACATACAGAAAAACAAAAAAAAGAGCATTACATAGTCAAAATCTTAAGTGATTAACTTTTATTTTCTTCCCTTTTTGTAGTTTCCAGATGTCCTATATATAGAGAGAGAATTTATAGGATCTGACAACATAGCCATTTAAATTTTTTCTCAATTTCCTAGATAGGTAAATGGCTTTTATAAATTTAAAAAAAAATTTTTTTTAACATTTATTCATCTTTGAGAGACAGAGCGTGAGTGAGGGAGGAGCACAGAAAGAGGGAGACACAGAATCTGAAGCAGGCTCCAGGCTCTGAGCTGTCAGCACAGAGCCCAACACCGGGCTTGAACTCACTGACTGCAAGATCATGACCTGAGCCGAAGTCAGATGCTCAACCTACTGAGCCACCCAGGTGCCCCAATGGCTTTTATAAATTAACAGCAGAGCAAATCAGTGACTAAGTTACTGAAATTCAACTTAATCCTCCTGGTTCTGGGTCTAATTCCTACCATGCTCTCTCTTTAAAATGTACTTATTTGGGGTACCTGGGTGGCTCAGTTGGTTAAGCGTCTGACTTGGGCTCAGGTCATGATCTCATAGTTCGTGAGTTCGAGCCCCATGTCAGGCTCTGTGCTAACAGCTCAGAAACTGGAACCTGTTTCCGATTCTGTGTCTCCCTCTCTCTCTGCACCTTCCCCACTTGCACTGTCTTTCTCTCTCTCTAGCTCTCAAAAATAAATAAACATTAGAAAAATTAAAAAATTGGGGCGCCTGGGTGGCACAGTCGGTTAAGCGTCCGACTTCAGCCAGGTCACGATCTCGCGGTCCGTGAGTTCGAGCCCCGCGTCAGGCTCTGGGCTGATGGCTCAGAGCCTGGAGCCTGTTTCCGATTCTGTGTCTCCCTCTCTCTCTGCCCCTCCCCCATTCATGCTCGGTCTCTCTCTGTCCCAAAAATAAATAAACGTTGAAAAAAAAAATTTTTTTTTAATTAAAAAAAAAATAAAAGAAAAATTAAAAAACAAATAAAACGTACTTTTTCAGCAGGTCCTGATACAAATAAGAAAGTGTAGCACGCTTCTCTTTTCATTAAAAAGACACTGATTATATATGAAAATTTTCAGGAGAAAAGCAACATCTATAGAATGGCTACCACAGACGGATGGTAAAAGAGGCTTAATTCACTAACACAGGCATTTATGTGCCAGGCATCGTGCTAACATTTTCTACAAGTAGTGACTTCTTCCAATCCTCATCATAATCATGTGTTAGGATCTATCACTATCCCCCATGGGAAACTGAGGCATGGAGAGGTTCAACAGTGATCACAAGGCCGCTACTGGGATCTGGGTCCAAGTAAACCACGGCTGGTGGCCCCTCAAACCGGCTCTCTGAGCCTGGTGCCTCTCCACAGATAACCTTCCTGAGTCCCCAAGCAGGAAGAGGGGGAATCCCCCCTTCACACCCAGGACAGCAGAACGCAGCGCTCAAGCTGCTGGAGGAGCCGGGACCGCGGTCCGGGTCTCCGACAGGGACTTCTGCCCCCACCATTGTATGTCTCTCCAGCAAAGTGTCTAGAGACACAGCCATTCAGGGACCTGTATGAACATTAGCACACTTTATTCCCAGACACTAAATTGGGTCACTCTGCCCTGTATCTGACATTCTGTTTACTATTCCAGAGCCACTCCATCGTCCGATAAATAGAGTAACATTTAAAAAAGAAAATAGGGGCGCCTGGGCGACTCAGTCGGTTGAGCGACCGACTTCAGCTCAGGTCATGATCTCCAGGTCTGTGGGTCGGAGCCCCGCATCAGGCTCTGTGCTGACAGCTCAGAGCTTAGAACCTGCTTCAGATTCTGTGTCTCCCTCTCTCTCTGTCCCTCCCCTGCTCACGCTCTCTCTCTTTCCCTCAAAAATAAATAAACATTAAAATTTTTTTTTTTTAAAAAGAACTGCCTGTTTTATAAACAGAATGGACACTTTGGGGAACGTGCCTGTTTGGGCTGAGAATTATCTGCACAATTACAACACTAAGACCAGGATACAGCTGTTTGTGACTAAGCCCAGGTTCACTGAGTAAGTACTATCCAAGCATTACATCACCAGACATCTGTTTCCTGTTTTCAGTCTTCCTTCTATCGTTCCATCCTGATTTCCCTTCACCTGTAGGCCACCTACGCGAGCCACAATTAAGCAAGTCTTGTCTCCTTTTCCATCTTTAACTCAGGGTGACTTAGTCATTGTGCATGGAGGGGGTGGGGGAGATCCTAAGGGCCCTCAAAAGTGCATTCTGAGACTGGAGGGCTTTTCCCCGGGTAACCCATCTTTACATGACTAACTTCTCCCTCATTTCCAATTATGCACTTTTCCTGTGGAGGCAATACCAGCCCCTCCAAAAGGACAATTGTGAACTGAGTCACAAAAGAAAAACCTCCAGCAGCACAAAAAAGTCGAGGCACTAACTTACCTACAGCAATGTCCCCACACTCTGGCACACACAAAAAAATGGTATCTTTTGGGTTTGTTTCCATACTTCGTGTCCGGATGCAGAACAGGATGTGTTTAAATTTAAGGAAGTCTATGCAAATAGATAGAGGTCAAAGAAGCTTTCCTCAGCCCGAGGCAACATCTTTATCATCATGGCAATAGAGCTGAAAGAGACTTTTGAGGTCACTTTACACAACTCTTGGATTACACAGAGATTAAGTGTCACGCACTTCACACAATTAAGAAAGGTAAAGTGACTCCTCCAATGACTCCTATTTCACATGGTTTAAGAATAAAAGCACAAAGGTTAAATACTGTAATGGAAAGTATTCAGAAAAAAGTGTCTTTGAAATACATTAGATGAAGGGCGCCTGGGTGGCTCAGTCGGTTAAGTGTTCGACTTTGGCTCAGGTCATGATCTCACGGTTTGTGGGTTCAAGCCCCATGTCAGGCTCCGTGCTGACAACTCAGAGCCTGGAGCCTGCTTCAGATTCTCTCTCTCTCTCTCTCTCTCTCTCTCTCTCGCTCGCTCTCGCTCTCTGTCTCTCGCTCTCTGCCCCTCCCTCACTAGTGCTCTGTCTCTCAAAAATAAATTTTAAAACTTTTTTTTTTAATAAAAAAGAAAAGAAATACATTAGATGTAATTAGCAAGGTCAAAACAGTGCAACAATCTATCCCTTTCTGATTAAAAAAAAAAAAAAAAAAAAAAAGACACCGAACAGTGGTTTATAGTTCTCTCTGGGAACCAGGTCAGGGACAGGCAACAGTAAGACAATATGGGCTTTTACTTTTTACATTTCGATATTACATCATTTCAAAATAAGTATGAAGTACTTTTATAACGTTAGAAAGTTTTGAGGGGGTCTTTTCCTGGCAGTGATTTAAAAAAAATAAAATGTATTCTACTCAACCCTTAGTGACTCACTGTAATCGTCAAAAAAAAACCATTTTCCTTGTGCCTTGATATTTTTCTTTGCAACCTATCATCTCACTTCTTCCATACATGACATTCAAATACAACTGTTTAGATACCTAACATGGTAAGCGTAAGATGGCTTTATTGGCAGAATGTTCAGGAAAAGCAGGCACGGAGTACGAGGACTCCTTGGATGCTTCCTGGTGCTCTGTCAACACTCCGAAGACATTTGCTCGTCCAGATTGATGAATTCACCAACTTTCTGACTTAATGTAAGTTACTGAACTCAGCATTCCAGAATGGTGAATGTACTAGTAAACAAAGAATTTAGAAGTTCTGCACTGTTTGTGCCGTCCATTATAGTCGGTTAACCTCGGAGTTCAAGTCTGGTCAATACCAAAACAGGGGCCAACCCCCTGCTGGTGGCCCAACGCATCCCACTCTTATTCACCCATCCTAAAGGAATTCTTTAGCTAAGAACATAAGCTACCAAAGTAAAGACTTCAGGCTCCCTTGCAGGAGAGAACTGTATCTAAGCTCTGGCCAATGGATTTATGTGTAAGTTTTGTGTGGCAGCTGCCAGGAATGTTTCTTAGGACAAGCTGGCTCTACTGTTCCCCGTTTGGATCATGAAGATGCACATCTCATTCTCGGGATAGGAGAGCTAAGCAGGGAGAAGCCATGGGCTTTGAGACTGGAACAGAGCCAGCAATCAGCCCTGCAGTGGTCTCAGCACTTCTGGGAAAATAAATAAATAAATAAACATTATTTCCTTGAAGCCACTGTGATTTGCAGTTTCTATCAATGGGGCCAAAACTAATCCCAAAAACCCAACTGTCACTTGAAGTCTCTGAAAAATACAAACCATGTTTTTAAATTTTTGTCCTCTGAAATTCATAGGTGACTATCATAGAAGATGGTCCTAACAGTGATTCCTGTAAGTTCTGGGTTATTAAGGGTTTAATAACAAGCCAAACTATGTAATCCTGGATAAACATTTAAGTCTTTTGGTGGGAGAGGAGCCAAGATGGCAGAACAGCATGGATGTTTTTTGTGTCTCACACCCATGAAATCCAGCCAGACCAACACTAAACCATCCTACACACCTAGAAAACTGATCTGAGGATTAACACAACAATCTGCGCAATCTGAACCACAGAATTCAGCCAGGTACGCAGCGTGGAGAGGCGAACTTGGGGAGCGAGAAGCCACGGGAAGGGAGGTGCTTTTGTAGGCGGAGAGAGGATGGAGACTGCGGTGGGGGGGGGGCAGATTTTGGGACAAGCACCCCTCCCCAAAAGCAGCTGGAGAGAAAGTGGAAAATTGGAAACAGCCGCAGGGACTAAACGAAAAAGGGAGAAAGGAGATAGGAGAGGGTTTAAATTCCATTAAGACTATGAACAAGGGTAGCGCAAAGGCTGCAACTCTGCAGCTCCATACCTGGCGGTGCTCTGGTGGGAAGGGCGAATCCCCAGGAACAAAGTGGGGTCTGGGAGGTGCTCGGACCACATGGAGAGAAGCGGTTCCACTGCTGGAAGGACATTAGGTGGAGACTGTGGAAGCCACCTGGTCCCGGCAGACCCCGGAAGGCAGCCACATTTGCTGGTGCTGAAACAAGGTTGTCGAGGGTGAAGCCCGCTGCCAGGCGTGTGTTGTGATTTTCCATAATCTCTGAGACGCTGCTGCTACACCATCTCGCGACCTTTTTCTGGGGCGGGCTGGCACCTGGCCGCAGTCTCGGGGCACCGGCAGCAGCAGGGTCTAGCAAGCGTACCTGGGTGCAGCTGACATTTGGCCATTGCTCATTCGGCCATTGCTCGGTGAGCCCCTCCCGCAGAGGGGCCGAACGGGTCAAGGCCGCAGTCCGTCAGAAGGAAGGGTCCGGGGAAAACAGCCGCATCTGAGACAAAACTTGGGAGAGAAGTACTGCCTGGGGCCTGGTCATGGAGAGTGAAGCGGGGAGTGGACAGAAGCTGAAGACAGAGGACGGGTGCGCGATTGCTGATCGGGAAGAACAGACAGGGTAGCTGGAGGACGCCATTTTCACGCTCCCGCGCACGCGCATACTTACGAGCGCCGCCACCATCCACCCCAGGAGGCCAGCGGCGCCATCTAGTGGAGAACGGAGCCGTCACACCGAGCCCCGCCCGACTGGACCCACCTGGCTCTTTAAGAACACAAGTCTCGGAGCGCCTGGGTGGCGCAGTCGGTTGAGCGTCCGACTTCAGCCAGGTCACGATCTCGCGGTCCGTGAGTTCGAGCCCCGCGTCAAGCTCTGGGCTGATGGCTCAGAGCCTGGAGCCTGTTTCCGATTCTGTGTCTCCCTCTCTCTCTGCCCCTCCCCCGTTCATGCTCTGTCTCTCTCTGTCCCAAAAATAAATAAACGTTGAAAAAAAAGAACACAAGTCTCACCAACAGCTTAGTTTATGGATTATGAAGCGCTACTGACTTCTAGGGGAAAACGAAGTAATTTCAGTCCTACTTCAATCTGTCAGCAGGTCCATCTATTCAATTTTCTTTCTTTTTTTTTTTTACACGACTTTTTCTTGAATAAAGAGAAAAAAATTCATTTTTGTTTTTATTAAAAATATTTTTTAATTTTTTTACTGTTTTTTACATTTGTGTAACTTTTTTCAAATTCTATCTTACTTCCATTATTTTACTTCAGTGTATTCACCTTTTCAAATTTTCAAACGATTTCCTTTTTCTTTTTCATTTCTTTTTCTTGAATGCAGAAAAACTTCATTTTTACTTTCAATTTCTATTAAAAATATTTTTTAATTTTTTACTATATTTTTTGCTTTTATGTAAATTTTTTCAAATTCTATTTTACTTCCATCATTTTAGTCTACTACAGTGTATTCACTTTTTCAAATTTTCAAATTCCTTTTTTTCTTTTTCGTTTCTTTTTTTTCTTGAATAAAGAGAAAAAAATTTTATTTTTATTAAAAATATTTTTAATTTTTTTCTACTATATTTTTTTTACTTTTGTGTAAATTTTTTCAAATTCTGTTTTACTCCCATCATTTCATTTTAGTCTACTTCAGTGTATTCACTTTTTCAAATTCTCAAACAATGTCCCCCCCCCCCCCTTTTTCTCTCTAATCTATCAAACCACTTTCAACACCCAGACCAAAACACACCTAGGATCTAGCATCATTTATTAGATTTGTGTGTGTGTGTGTTCTACTTTTTAAATTTTAATTTAATTTTAATTTTTCTACCTCATTAATTTTTCTCCCTTCAAAATGACAAAACGAAGGAATTCACCCCAAAAGAAAGAGCACGAAGAAACGACAGCCAGGGACTTAACCAACACAGACACAAGCAAGATGTCTGAACTAGAATTTAGAATCACGATAATAAGAATACTAGCTGGAGTGGAAAATAGATTAGAATCCCTTTCTGCAGAGACAAAAGAAGTAAAAATAGTAAGAATGAAATTAAAAATGCTATAACTGAGCTGCAATCACAGATGGATGCCGCGGCGGCAACGATGGATGAGGAAGAACAGAGAATCAGCGATATAGAGGACAAACTTAGAATAATGAAGCAGGAAAAAGAAAAAAAGGAGACTAAGGCAAAAGACCATGATTTAGGAATTAGAGAAATCAGTGACTCATTAAAAAGGAACAACATCAGAATCATAGGGGTCCCAGAAGAGGAAGAGGGAGAAATAGGGGTAAAAGGGTTATGTGAGCAAAGCATAGCAGAAAACTTTCCTAACCTGGGGAAAGACACAGACATCAAAATCCAGGAAGCACAGAGGACCCCCATTAGATTCAACAAAAACCGACCATCAACAAGGCATATCATGGTCAAATTCACAAAATACTCAGGCAAGGAGAGAATCATGAAAGCAGAAAGGGAGAAAAAGTCCCTAACCTACAAGGGAAGACAGATCAGCTTTGCAGCAGACCTATCCACAGCAACTTGGCAGGCCAGAAAGGAGTGGCAGGATATATTCAGTGTGCTGAATCAGAAAAATATGCAGCCAAGAATTCCTTATCCAGCAAGGCTGTCATTCAAAATAGAAGGAGAGATAAAAAGTTTCCCAGACAAACAAAAATTAAAGAGTTTGTGACCACTAAACCAGCCCGGCAACAAATTTTAAGGGGGACTCTCTGAGGGGAGAAAAGATGAAAATACATATATATAAATAAATAAATACCAGAAGCAACAAAGATTGGAAAGGACCAGAGAACACCACCAGAAACTCCAACTCTACAAGCATCATAATGGCAACAAATTCCTATCTTTCAGTACTCACTCAAAACGTCAATGGACTCAATGTGCCAATCAAAAGACATAGGGTAACAGAATGGATAAGAAAACAAGATCCATCTATATGCTGTTTACAAGAGGCCCACTTTAGACCTAAAGACACCTTCAAATTGAAAGTAAAGGGATGGAGAACCATCTATCATGCTAATGGTCAACAAAAGGAAGCCAGAGTAGCCATACTTGTATCAGACAATTTAGACTTTAAAATAAAGACTGTATCAAGAGATGAAGGGCATTATATCATAATCAAGGCGTCTATCCACCAAGAAGACCTAACAATTGTAAACATTTATGCGCCAAATGTGGGAAAACCCAAATATATAAATCAATTAATCACAAACATAAAGAAACTCATCAATAGTAATACCATAATAGTAGGAGACTTCAGCACCCCACTCACAGCAATAGACAGACCATCTAATCAAAAAATCAAGAAGGAAACAATGGTTTTGAGTGACACACTGGACCAGATGGCCTTAAGAGATAAATTCAGAGCATTTCATCCTCAAGCAGCAGAATATACATTCCTCTCCAGTGCACATGGAACGTTCTCCAGAATAGAACATATACTGGGACACAAATCAGCCCTAAGTACAAAAAGATAGAGATCATACCTGTGCATATTTTCAGACCACAACTCTGAAACTCGAAACCACCCACAAAAAAAAATTTGGAAAGGTAACAAATACTTGGAGACTGAAGAACATCCTACTAAAGAATGAATGGGCTAACCAAACAGCTAAAGAGGAAATTAAAAAGTATATGGAAGTCAATGAAAATGATAACACCACAACCCAAAACCTCTGGGATGCAGCAAAGGTGGTCATAAAAGTATATAGCAATCCAGGCCTTCCTAAAGAAGGAAGATCTCAGATACATAACCTAACCTTATGTCTCAAGGAGCTGGAAAAGCAACAGCAAATAAAACCCAAAACCAGCAGAAGACAGGAAATAATAAAGATTAGAGCAGAAATTAATGCTATCGAAACCAAAAAAAAAAAAACAAAAACAAAAAACCCGGAACAGATTAATGAAACCAGAAGCTGGTTGTTTGAAAGAATTAACAAAATTGATAAACCACTAGCCAATTTGATCAAAAAGAAAAAGGACCCAAATAAATAAAATCAAGAATGGAAGAGGAGAGATCACAACCAACACAGCAGAACTAAAAACAATAAGAGAATATTATGAGCAATTATATGCCAATAAAATGGGCAAACTGGAAGAAATGTACAAATTCCTAGAAACATACAAGACCAAAACTGAAACAGGAAGAAATAGAAAATTTGAACAGACCCATAACCAGTAAGGAAATCGAATTAGTAATCAAAAATCTGCCAAAAAACAAGAGTCCAGGACCAGATGGCTTTTCAGAGGAATTCTACCAAACATTTAAGGAAGACTTAACACCTATTCTCTTGAAACTGTTCCAAAAAATAGAAATGGAAGGAAAACTGCCAAACTCTTTCTAGGAAGCCAGCATTACCTTGATTCCAAAACCAGACAGAGGCCCCACTAAAAAGGAGAACTTTAGACCAATTTCCCTGATGAACATGGATGCAAAAATCCTCAACAAGATATTAGCCAACCGATCCAACAATACATTTTAAAAAAATTATTCACCACAACCAAGCGGGATTTATAGCTGGGATGCAGGGCTGTTTCAATATCCGCAAAACAATTAACATGATTCATCACATCAATAAAAGAAAGGACAAGAACCATATGATCCTCTCAATAGATGCAGAGAAAGCATTTGACAATATACAGCATCCTTTCTTGATAAAAACCCTCAAGAAAGTAGGGATAGAAGGAGCATACCTCGAGATCATAAAAGCCATACATGAATGACCCAACTCTAATATCATCCTCAATGGGGAAAAATGGAGGGCTTTCCCCCTAAGGTCAAGAACAAGACAGGGATGTCCACTCTCACCACTGTTATTCAACATAGTATTGGAAGTCTTAGCATCTGCAATCAGACAACACAAAGAAATAAAAGGCATCCAAATTGGCCAGGAGGAGGTCAAACTTTCACTCTTCTCAGATGACATGATACTCTATATGGAAAACCCAAAAGATTCCACCAAAAAAACTGCTAGAATTGATTCATGAATTCAGCAAAGTTGCAGGATATAAAATCAATGCACAGAAATCAGTTGCATTCCTATACACCAACAATGAAGCAACAGAAAGAGAAATCAAGAATCAATCCCATTTACAGTTACACAAAAAAATCAGAAAATACCTAGGAATAAATCTAACCAAAGAGGTGAATAATCTATACACTGAAAACTACAGAAAGCTTATGAAATAAATTGAAGAAAACACAAAAAAATGGAAAAACATTCCATGCTCATGGACTGGAAGAACAAATATTGTTAAAATGTCAATACTACCCAAAAGAATCTACATATTCAATGCAATCCCTATCAAAATAACACCAGTCTTCTTCACAGAGCTAGAACAAATAATCCTAAAATGTGTATGGAACCAGAAAAGACACCGAATAGCCAAAGCAATCTTGAAAAAGAAAACCAAAGCTGGAGGCATCACAATCCCGGACTTCAAGATGTATTACAAAGCTGTAATCATCAAGACGGTATGATACTGGCACAAGAACAGACACTCAGATCAATGGAACAGAATAGAGAACCCAGAAATGGACCCACAAACGTATGGCCAACTCATCTTTGACAAAGCAGGAAAGAATATCCAACGGAATAAAGACAGTCTCTTCAGCAAGCGGTGCTGGGAAAACTGGACAGCGACATACAAAAGAATGAACCTGGACCACTTACTCCATACACAAAAATAAACTCAAAATGGATGAAAGACCTCAATTTAAGACAGGAAGCCATCAAAATCCTCAAGAAGAAAGCAGGCAAAAACCTCTTTGATCTTGGCCGCAGCAACTTCTTACTCAACACGTCTCCAGAGGCAAGGGAAACAAAAGCAAAAATGAACTACTGGGACCTCATCAAAATAAAAAGCTTCTGCACAGCGAAGGAAACAATCAGCAAAACTAAAGGCAACCGACAGAATGGAAGGAGACATCTGCAAACGATATATCAGATAAAGGGTTAGTATCCAAAATCTACAAAGAACTTGTCAAACTCAACACCCAAAAGAACAAATAATCCAATGAAGAAATGGGCAAAAGACATGAAGATACTTCTCCAAAGAAGACATCCAGATGGCCAACTGACACATGAAAAAAATGCTCAACATCACTCATCATCAGGGAAATACAGATCGAAACCACAATGAGACACCACCTCACACCTGTCAGAATGGCTAACATTAACAACTCGGGCAACAACAGATGTTGGCAAGGATGCGGAGAAAGAGGATCTCTTTTGCGTTGTTGGTGGGAATGCAAGCTGGTGCAGCCATTCTGGAAACCGGTATGGAGGTTCCTCAAAAAACTAAAAATAGAACTACCCTACGATGCAGCAATTGCACTACTAGGCATTTATCCATGGGATACAGGTGTGCTGTTTCGAAGGGGCACACGCACCCCCATGTTTATAGCAGCGCTACTGACAATACCCAAAGTATGGAAAGAGCCCAAATGTCCATCGATGGATGAATGGAGAAAGATATGGTGTGTATACACACACACACACACACACAGACACACAATGGAGTATTACTCAGCAATCAAAAAGAATTTAAGAGACAAAACAGGTGAACATAAGGGAAAGGAAACAAAAATAATATAAAAACAGGGAGGGGGACAAAACAGAAAAGACTCATAAATATGGAGAACAAACGGAGGATTACCGGAGGGGTTGTGGGAAGGGAGATGGGCTAAATGGGTAAGGGGCACTAAGGAACGTACTCCTGAAATCATGTGGCACTATATGCTAACTAATTTGGATGCAAATTTAAAAAAATAAAAAATAAAACAAGTTTAAATAAATAAATAAATAAATAAATAACATACTCTTGGTACATAAATTACCTTATAAACTGAATCTCAGATCAGCAATACAGAAGGTAGACAAGTGAACAAAATATTGCATCATTTAGGTTTTTAATTTTTTTATTTTAAGAAAATGAACAGCCAGGAATCACTTTATTCTTGCTGTGGAAAAATTATCATGAATTATTTAGATTTAATTGCAGCGGGACAAATTGCGTTTCTGTATGGTTTAGATACGACGTAACTTTGGAAAGCTAAATAAGCTTACAGATTGCTGAAACTTTTACATTAACTGAGTTTAATTTTCACAATACCAGCTGTTTTTATGGCTTACATAATTACTGAACAATTTTTCAAAAATCATTTAAAATGAAAGAAAAACAAAGGTCTCCACTATCTATGAAATAAGTAAAATATCAGTTAGAACACTTACCTTGTTCAAGAAAAAGGCTAAGGGCTTAATCATTATTGCCTACTCTTATCAGATGACTTGAGAAAATGAATTCGCTTGGAATTATTTCAATTTTGCTAGCAAATATTGTACTAGTTATTCACTAGCCTTAAATCTTAAACTCCTATCCCAAATCTTAATAACCCAGAGTTGAAAGCTTTCCATCTTGACACTGGATAGAGCTTCCTGAGGCCCCTGATGAAGATGGGCAACCAGTAGCAACTGCTTAGCCTTGACAGGCCCACCCATCAATCCCGTTCCAGCTGCACCTTCATTTTGATTTGCAACAATGATAACACAGACCTGGACAAAAAGATCATGAAAAAAAGAACGCTCCCCTAAGAGTTATAATCTTCCTTTGGCAGAAAACCAGGGGGTTTGTTTCTTTAACTGAGAAAGAACCCGCACAGATTCAGTTCCTCTATACAGCCTTGCTTACTGCATTTTTATTTTAATTTTAGATAAAAATGGAAACGGGACTACATGGAAAATTTACAACTAGAGAAAAGATGATGAGAAATATACATGTTTCAGTCTCTTTTCTTCCAGAACTCTTTTACAACTCTGCTTTCTTGGAAGGAATTCATGAGCTGTAATACTTAAGGAGATTCTCATCTGTAGGTTTTAGGATTTTCTTATCTGCCATATTCACCACCCATCCAGGAGCAAGACCAAAGAAAATCTGCCTTGGATCCTTTCGAGTACTAAGCATTTTGAAGAGTTCATCTTTAGTGATATCAGGTAAAATATAGCCATACTTCTTGGCAAGTTCAAGTCTTGCTTCAGGAAATTTGGCAGGATCCGCCAGGTAACCACGATTCTTTGCATCTGTATAATACGGTACCAGTGCCTCGGGCGGAAGCATTCGTTTGGGAATGGGTTGTCCACGCAGAAAGAATGGAACAGGTTTGCACAGAATGTCTGAAAAGGTTTTAAATAAAAAAGATACAAATAGCGGCTATACGTATATGATTTTAATTATTAACGTGCTTAATGTTTATTTTTGATTTTAATTGTCAATGTGCTTAATGTTTATTTTTGAAAGACAGAGAAAGAGGGCAAGTGGGGGAGGGGCAGAAAGAGAGAGGGGAACAGAGGATCCGAAGCAGGCTCTTGTGCTGATAGCAGAGAACCCAATGCGGGGCTCGAACTCACGAACTGTGAGATCATGACCCAAGCAGAAGCCAGACACTCAACTGACTGAGCCACCCAGGTGCCCTTCTTTTGATTATTAATTTTTAACTACTACCAAGATGGGAACTTCCAAGAACTTTTTATTATTATTATTATTATTATTATTATTATTATTAAAAAGACTTGTCTTAAGTAAGCAAATGGAAATACTTCACTTTCCAAAATTTGGATCTTGAAAATCAAAGTTACCTCTGGGTTACCAACAATGAGTGAATTTCTAAACATGGTATATAATATCATATGTAAGTCCCATGTTTAAAAACAAAAAACCTGGGGCGCCTGGGTGGCGCAGTCGGTTAAATGTCCGACTTCAGCCAGGTCATGATCTCGCAGTCCATGAGTTCGAGCCCCGCGTCAGGCTCTGGGCTGATGGCTCAGAGCCTGGAGCCTGTTTCCGATTCTGTGTCTCCCTCTCTCTCTGCCCCTCCCCCGTTCATGCTCTGTCTCTCTCTGTCCCAAAAAAATAAATAAACGTTGAAAAAAAAAAAAATTTTTTTAAAAACAAAAAACCTGCTCATGACATAGTAACTGCGGAATACTAGAAGCCACACCACTAACAGGAAACCCTAAAACAGAAGACTGAGGTGTCCGAACCACAAGTCAGAGGGCCATGAGGCCTTTTAAATCCTCACACGGCAGCCAGTAGGAGATGAAGAGGGAGAAAAAAGGGACTGCAGGACATCTTACCCAGGCTTCTTGGATCATAGAAGGCCGTAGTGACGACACCACCATTTTTTTCGATTGCAGCGATGGCTAGTTCTGAAGCCAACTGTACTTCAATATTAACTTTCGCCTTAAAGGTGTCAGCACCCTGTGACATGGCAAAGCAAAGTCTGTTTGTAGGTAGCTCGGTTAACAGTAGAGTATAAAATTATGGCAAGTTTTTTACACTGTGTTTTCTCCTCCAAAATGCCTACAATGTTACAGTAATTCCAACTCTAAATACCTCTGCTTCCAGGTCCTACCAAACAACATTCATTTCTTTTACGTTTGTTTAGGCTATCTTGTTTTACCAACTTTCATTCTCCGTAAGCAAGGACGACTACGTTTTCATCCTACATATTTAGTAGACAGCAACACAAGCATCCATTCCCGGTATTTCATTAATAGTGGACTGTTTAATCCCGACAACCCCATGACAAAATTATTGCTACACCAACTTCATAGATGGGGACACAAAGCACACAGAGGTTAAGCAACTTGTCAAGATCACACAGCTAGGATTCTAACCCAGGGAGTCCAGTCACAGCACGTGTTTTGTTTTGTTCTTTTTCAGAGCAAGGTTTAATGCTGTGTGTATCCAAACATGAAAGCCATTTTCACAAACATGGAGTCCTAAGTCATGCTGTAGATATCCCTGGGGCCTTTCCTGAGGGCAGGGGCTGTTCCAGCTACAGCAGGAGCTAACATGGAAGGAGGCAATACCAGCAGACATCAGAGGGATCCAAGAAGGGTCAGTTTACCTAATCATCCTTCTTAAACTTGCCATCAGTATAGGGCACCCAGCCCAGAATCAGCTGGCAGCCCATGGCCCATACCAGCCCTACCGTGCCCACAGTGCCCCACATGCCTGCTGTAGGAATCCAGGCTGTGGCCAGCTCGTGGTAGCACAGGCCCAGGAACGTGCCCAGCATCGCAGTGCGGGCCACAGCTCAGGGTGACGCCTGTATTTGTGTTCTTACACACAACATTCTACCACACTGAGATGGATAGAAATTTCTCTTCTTTATCCCTAAGTCAGCAAGAGGCCAAGAAATTTTTAATGATGGGATGAGTGGGCTGGAACCAGTGGAAAAATAAAAATCTGACAACAGAGGGGCCTGGCTGGCTCAGTCAGTAGAGCATGCAACTCTTCATCTTGGGGCTATATCTGAGCCCCCTGTTGTGTGTAGATTAAAAAATAAAATCTTAAAAAAAAAAAATCTGGAGCACCTGGGTGGCTCCGTCAGTTAAATGACTTTTTTTTTTTTTAATGTTTATTTATTTTTGAGAGAGACAGAGACAGAATGCAAGTGGGTTAGGGGCAGAGAGAGAGAGGGAGACACAGAATCGGAAACAGGCTCCAGGCTCTGAGCTGTCAGCACAGAGCCCGATGCGGGGCTCGAACTCACGAGCCATGAGGTCATGACCTGAGCCGAGGTCAGACGCTCAACCGACTGAGCCACCCAGGAGCCCCTAAATGTCTGACTCTTGATTTTGGCTCAGGTCATGATCTCCCAGTTCATGGGTTCGAGCTCCACATCGGGCTCTGTGCTAACAACGCAGAGCCTGCTTGGGATTCTCATGCTCTCTGCCCCTCTGCCCCCATCTCTCTCTCAATAAATAAATAAACCTAAAAAATTAATTAATTAGTTAATTAATTTTTAAAATTCTGACAATATCTGATCTTGGAGGGATCAGCTGCCTCTTAGACAAAAGATTCATTCTGCTTTTACTACTGATTTTATCACAGCCTCTAAAAGGACAAAAAAAGTAAGAACTTTTCCCTAGAATAATCAACGCTAAAAAAGGTAGACTTGAACTTCCTAAAGTTCTGGTTTTGGTCATTTTAATTAGGCTGTACTACATTTTACTCTAATTTCAAAACAGATTCTGAATTAAAAGATGGTAGTATTACTATTTTGTGGTAATAGAATTTTTTTTTGCTATTTTGGTGTGGTTGAATCAGGCTGGCTCCCAATCAAGTTCCTTTTATTAATTATGAAGCTTTAATGTACTTCAAAAACACTCCTTTGGGGTGCCTGGGTGGTTCAGTCAGTTAAGTGTCTGACTCTTGGTTTTGGCTCAGGTCATGATCTCACATGGGATCATGGGATCCCAGGGCTCGTCTGTGGGATTGAGCCCTGCTCTGTCAGTGAAGAACCGGTTTGGGATTCTCTCTCTCCCTCTGTGTCCCTTCCCCACTCACACTTGCTCTGCCTCTCTCTCAAAATAAATAAACATTAAAAAAAATAGATTCCGGGGCGCCTGGGTGGCTCGGTCGGTTGAGCGTCCGACTTCAGCTCAGGTCACGATCTCACGGTTCGTGAGTTCGAGCCCCGCGTCAGGCTCTGGGCTGATGGCTCAGAGCCTGGAGCCTGCTTCCGATTCTGTGTCTCCCTCTCTCTCTGCCCCTCCCCCATTCATGCTCTGTCTCTCTCTGTCTCAAAAATAAATAAACATTTAAAAAAAAAAAAATTAGGGGCGCCTGGGTGGCGCAGTCGGTTAAGCGTCCGACTTCAGCCAGGTCACGATCTCGCGGTCCGTGAGTTCGAGCCCCGCGTCGGGCTCTGGGCTGATGGCTCGGAGCCTGGAGCCTGTTTCCGATTCTGTGTCTCCCCTCTCTCTCTCTGCCCCTCCCCCGTTCACGCTCTGTCTCTCTCTGTCCCAAAAATAAATAAACGTTGAAAAAAAAAAAATTAAAAAAAAAAATTAAAAAAAAAAAAAAGATTCCACCCATTCCATCAAGTAAGACAAATATTCCACCAAATAAGATGCATATTCTCACATTTTTTTCCATCTATGATACTGGTCTGCATTTTATTAATCAATGGCACCTCTGACTCAATAAAATAAGGTCTTGGGGCGCCTGGGTGGCTCAGTCAGTTAAGCGTCCAACTTCAGCTCAGGTCATGATCTCACAGTTCACGAGTTCAAGTCCCATGTCAGGCTCTGTGCTTACAGCTCAGGGCCTGGAGCCTGCTTCAGATTCTGTCTCTCTCTCAAAAACAAATAAATTTAAATAAATAAATAAACAAATAAAGTCTTGCCATATTATTTGTGAATTTTAATTACTATTCCAAATTGTCCAACTATTTCCTTTTCTTGGGCATTAGAGTTAATTCTGGTGTTTTCAGTATTATAAATACTATTTTTAGGAATGTCTTTATATCAGTTAAGTTTCTTTTTTTGTTATTCCTTGAAAACATATATTCTGAAATTGGTAATTTTGTGCTATGGATTAATTATTACCATTATTTATTGCAAATCTAAAATCCAGAAAAGGTCAACCAATTTACAGCTACAAATGACTGTAACTGTACCTACTCAGCTGTTGCCCTGGTGTAGTTTTCAGGATTATTTTCCTAGTTAATATAGATACATGCCTGAAAGCTGTTGGAATGTGCTGTTTACTGGCTGACAAGGTCACAGATTTTTCCATATTAATTTATATGTATATTCCCTTATATACCCAGAATAGAATACTGAGGCTTAACTGAGTATTTTGTATTTTATTTTCAAATCATTTTATTTGGAAAACTTTTATCCACAAGGTTCATTTTTTCAAAGGAACCTAAAAGATTTTTCCATAAACACATGCCTCCCTCTAGTGGACACTAAGTCACTTACATAGCTGTATTATTGACCTACAAGAAACAAAAGTATTAATAAAGAAATTTAACTGCTTATGAAACTCTTAGCCAATTTCTATAAATAGAAAAAGGTTTTGCTGCAGTTAGAATTAGACTTGATTCTGGGTGCCTGGGTGGCTCAGTCGACTGAGCATCTGACTTCAGCTCAGGTCATGATCTCACAGTTCGTGAGTTCAAGCCCCACATCAGGCTCCCTGCTGTTAGCACCGAGCCTGCTTCAGATCCTCTGTCTCCTTCTCTCTGCCCCTCACCACCCCCCTCAAAAATGAATACATATTTGGGGCGCCTGGGTGGCTCAGTCGGTTGGGCATCCGACTTCAGCTCAGGTCATGATCTCGCACTCCGTGAGTTCGAGCCCCGCATCGGGCTCTGTGCTGACCACTCAGAGCCTGGAGCCTGTTTCAGATTCTGTGTCTCCCTCTCTCTCTGACCCTCCCCGTTCATGCTCTGTCTCTCCCTTCCTCAAAAATAAATAAACGTTAAAAAAAAAATTTTTTTTTTTTTTAAAATGAATACATATTGAAAAAATGAGAAAAAAAAAAAAGAATTGGATTTGATTCATTCCTTGTCTCCATAAAACTATTATCAGCCAGTATTTCCAATACTGAAAATATAGCAATGAACTAAAGTACCTGTCATTACATTTAGACACAGAATTTACATTATAGTGTGAAGAAGAGTATGAAAAAATAAATGCATTACTTGGTAATAAAGGTCAGGTGTTTATACATTCAAAGAAAAATACTTTGCACAGGGTAAAGCAGACAAGAGTATGGGGGGGGGGAGGGAGGAGTTGTGAGTATTCTTTTATAAAAGGATGTCAGAAAAGATCTCCCAGATATGACATTTTGAGCAGAGAATCAAAGGGAGAGAGCCAGCTGAATCGATACACAGCAGAGCACCCCAGAACCAAGTACAAAGGCCATGCCAACTTCCTCAAACTACAACTGAGTATAACACAATGTAATGGTTATATGATAACTCAAAAGAAATAAAAATTGGGGGGGGGGGGTGCCTGGGTGGCTCAGCCAGTTAAGTGTCCAACTCTTGATTTCAGCTCAGGTCGTGATCTCGAGGTTCATGGGTTCAAGAGCCCAGCATTGGGCTCTTCGTTGACAGTGGGGGGCCTGCGTGGGATTCCATCTCCCCCTCTCTCTGCCCCTCTCCTGCCCTCTCTCTCTCAAAATAAATAACCATTTAAAAAAAAAGAAAGAAAGAAAGAAAGAAAAATTGGGGCACCTGGGCTGACTTCAGCTCAGGTCATGATCTCACTGTTCGTGAGTCCGAGCCCGGCTTCAGGTGACATCAAGCCCCACTCCGGGTAAGTTTGAGCCCTGCTCCAGGCTCTGCACACACTCACTCTCACTCTCTCTGTCTCTCTCTCTCTCTCCCTCTCTCTCTGCCCCTCGCTCACTTGCTCTCTCAAAAAATTTTAAATTAATTAAAGAAATAAAAATTAAAAAGGCAGAGTGTTGATTATATGGTAATCAGAAATAGCCGTCTAGGTGACACCAACAAATCTCATCCAGACTTACCTCCTCCACCAGCTGGACACCATAATCCCTTTTAAGTGGCTGGATGGTCACACCTCTCCCATTGACAAGCTGAGTTAAGTCAATAGGTTGAGTAGGATCCACTCGACCCAAATCAATAAGATACTGCAATCTATTCAGACTCAAAGGCTGATACTGGCGTCTGAAGCTACAAAACAAAGTAACAATTGGAACACTCAAACGGCTCTTCCCGGAAGTTCTTCCGATCAACTCAAAGCTTTGTCCTCTATTTTCCTCCCTCGATTTACATGATTTAACAAAAATAAAACCATCCTGAGTGCAACAAAATCACATAATATCGCTTGCTTTTTGGCAATGAAACAGAACCAGAACTTCATTTCACTAAAAATAATTTGCCTCTCTAAGCATTTACTTCACTCATTTAAACAAATTTGTCAAATGTGACTTATGCATTAACGGAGCTCAAAGTAACAAGAGGAGTTGTCACTTATTGGGTGACTACCCAGGTTTTTATATACATTATTGCTAAGCCTCTAACCAACCACAAGAGCTGATATTACCATCTCCTTTGCCAGGTCTGAGCATCAAGTCCGGGCTTTTTTCCCCTCCTAATCCAGGCCAAATTTCATTACCAAAAATGATTCAGAGAAACAGCAATAAAAGTTTACCTCAAAGTGAATTTAAATTTCTACCAAGCAATTGTTTTTTTTTTTGTTTTGTTTTTTTTTTTGGTGACTGTCAGTGAAAATTCGGGATTTTTACCTTAAAAAGCAAAGCAACCTTACCTATGACCTTCATTAAACCCATATTTTGGAATTCGAATGTAAAATGGAGTCTGGCCTCCCTCAAAACCCAATCTGGGCCGGGTTCCTCTCTGCCGCTCTCCCTTATGGCCTCTGCCACATTTTCGACCTCTTCTCTGACCTCTTCGCCGTCTTTCCTACAAGGAAAAGAAACGCCATTCATTTATCCAATCAACCAGTACTAACAGCTAACACTATGTGCCAAGCTCTGTTCTAACTGCTCTAACCTCCGCTTTTAAGTTAGCATCCTTGCCTCTGTAAATGTAGTGAATTCTTGTAACCAAAGTCCAAATTGTGTTTCAAAGGAAAACTTCCAAGAACGGAATGGAGGTAAGGACTCTAGGATAGGCTGGAAATGAAAAAAATCCTAGAGTCAAACATCCACAACAAACAAGGTTTACACGGTATTTAAGAACACTTATTTTGTAATTAAGTGTAAACACATAATCGTTACCCATGTGTATTATTTAAACCTTAATTTGTAAAGAAAGTATTTTTTTCCCAAATTAACTTCCTGTCACTTCGTGAAAACGAACCGATTCTTTAAATAATAGTGTGTTGGCGCTCAGTGCCGGGTTGTGAGTTCCAACCCCACGCTGGGTGGAAACAAAATATTTTTAAAGTTAAATAAATGACAGTATGTCAACTGACAGCTTTTCTAGCTGTATTCAGTGATTTGCAGAAAAGACAACTACCGTAATCAATTCAAATCTTTCCCACGAAAATAAAGTTAACGGGAAAGTAGCTCATCTTAAATCCAACTCTGAACGAGGCCATCATTTTGTGGCTCCTGCGACTTCACGCCTCCGCCGTAATTACAGAATCACGCTTTACCATATGAACCTTATTACGAATTGGGACCGTGTTACGAATTGGGTTCTCCGTGCAGTTGAGAACAAGGGCTCGGCAACCCTACGTTTATCCCAACACCCTCCGCAAAGAGTGCGGGAGAACGATGGCGAGGGACAGGCCGCTTCCATCGCCCCTTCCCCCTGCGCGTCCTCGCACCGCCACCAGCCATTTACCGGTTTCCTGGAGCCTGGATTCGGCTTTAGGTTTGCCAAGCTCACACGTGGAAGGGCCCGGAGCAGGTCCAGAGCCCCTGTCCCACCGCCCTGCAGGGGACCGGCCATGACCCGCACAGCCAAGGCCCTCCAAGGGCGCCCGGGGTCGCCTCGGAGCCCACGTGGTCTCCGGGCGCTGCTTTACGGCCGCGGTCCCGCCCCTGTCGTACCGCAGGAACTGCTGCGCTCTCGGCCGCTGGGCTCGCCGGTGTCTGGGAGAGAGCCCTGGTAGCGTCCGAAGTTTTGCAACTTAGTCTTTGCTGCTCTACCTCGTTTTCTGGGTTTTAGTTCGCTGGGGGTGTGAGCGTAGTTTGGGAGACCGTGCCTTGACCTCGTCCCTGAGCCTACGACGTTTTCCCCGGCTTTAGAAAAGCGCGCATTGAAAACGCCATGCGTTAGGGAATCTTGGGAGTCCGTGTTTGGCCTGGCACGTTTTGTCGTGTCTTGGCCTCTAGGAAGGAGACAGTGTCTTCCCCGAGCTCCGCGTGGAGCCCAGACCAAAGTAACGGGAGCGCTAAGCCTTAGCTTTGAGCTTCGCCTGGCTACACGCGGTGAGAGACAAAAATAATACCCGGGGTCCAGCTCTTAAAATGCCTGGCTCGTACCGACCTGTGAGTAAGACTCGAACTATGCGTTCTCATCCCGGTGTATCTACACTACATTGCTGTGCCTGAGCTGCTAACTGAGATAACTAATTTCGCTTATTGTTTAATGATGTTAGCGCTTGGTTATGTGTCAGGCACGTGTTAAGTCAGCCTTATTCGGTTTATCTAAACAACCAGTCGTAGAGATGTTTTTATTTTTTACAGACCAAGAAGGTAAGGCTTGGCAAGGTCGAGTAGCTGGACCAAGGTCTCACGATAAAAAGCAGAGCCAGGATTCAAACTTCTACTACCTCCTTACAAAGTAGTATTTTTTATCATATAAAATTGAGTATCTGCAGCACAAAATACATAAGGTTATTTTCATTCAAAAAATAGCAACTTCCCTATTTTTGCCTTGAGGGGATGTAATGTCAAAGACCATGTTCCCTCCTTTTGTTTTATTCTTTTTACATTTCACTGTCTTGCTGTGGAGTTGTTCTTCCTGGTTGCTATTAGTTATACAGTAGTGAAGTTGAGAAATTTGGGGAGGCGAACTACTTCTATGTTTGACAAAACCTTTCTGAAGTTATTTTGAATGAAATATAAAAGAAGGAAGATGCATCCATTTCTTTAAGCATATTTATGAGCACGTCACTAACTAACTTGTTACTGAGAAATATACAAAGATGAAATCAAATAGGATCTTGCTTCCAGGTTTTTTTGAAATCTACAACAGGAAATTTGTCAAAATTGAGGGTTTGTTTTTTTTTTAAGATTTTATTTCTTTTTTAAGATTTCCTTTTAAGATCATCTTTTTTTTCTTATGTTTATTTACTTCTTTTGAGAGAGAGAGAGTGAGCAAGCACACGAGCCGGTGAAGGAGAGGCTGAGAGAGGAGAGAGAGAATCCCAAGCAGGCTGCACACTGTCAGCATAGAGCCTACTGCAGGGCTCCAACTCAACCCTGAGATGACCTGAGATGGAATCAAGAGTTTGATGGTCAGCTGACTGAGCCCCCCAGGCACCCCTGAAGTCTTTATTTTTAAGTAATCCCTACACCCAGTGGGGCTCAAATCCACGCCCTGGAGATCAAGAATCGCTTGCTCCACCAACTGAGCCAGTCAGGAGCCCCAAAATTGAGTGTTTTTTAAAAAGTCAAAAAAAAAAAAAAAAAAAAAGTAGGTCTCTTGTAGACCTAACAGCACAAATAGAAGAAAAATACAACTATGAGCTCTCTAAAACAATATGAAATACTCTATTTGGAAGTACAAAAGAAAATACAGAAAACAATAGAAACTAGTTCCTGACTTTAAGGGTTTCAATTCGATATATTTCATCATCTTTTTGTTAGAAATTTCATACTTCTGGGAAGAAAATTGCAAAATATACTGCAGAAAGATTCACAACTTTTTTTTTCTCTACCTAGAAAATCGTTGCTTGAATTAAGTAGTGAATTTCTGGGTGAGTGTTAATACTAATAACATTTTTAAACATATGATAATTTTTTTTTTTTTTTAATTTTTTTTTTAACGTTTATTTATTTTTGGGACAGAGAGAGACAGAGCATGAACGGGGGAGGGACAGAGAGAGAGTGGGAGACACAGAATCGGAAACAGGCTCCAGGCTCGGAGCTATCAGCCCAGAGCCTGACGCGGGGCTCAAACTCACGGACCGCGAGATCGTGACCTGGGTGAAGTCGGACGCTTAACCGACTGCGCCACCCAGGCGCCCCTAAACATATGATAATTTTTATTGAATAAATGAGATACAGGAAATATAAAACAGTGTGCTGTACTTCCTGGAAGTAGATGTTTTTAGTCGTGTAGGTGATATAATGTTATTGGGGCACATTAGTTAATAACAGTGGAAATAATTGTCGTAAATTGTGGGCTATATGTTTGTTTATCCCATATCCAACATGTTGAGGAAGCATATAAAACTCTCAATTTGATGAGTATCATCGTGTTGTGAAAATGTAAATTAAGGTTGTGTAATAAATAGGTCATTAATCCTTAAGCCTGTGTAAGGTTTACATCATCATTATTGTATGATAGTATTTTTCAGCACCCACATGATTGGGGCATTGCAGTAATATATATTAAACACCCACAAGATTGAGGTGTTGCCCTATACCCTGTTTAAATCATTGAGAAGACTTTGTAATAAAATATTTCAGGGGGGTGTGGGTGGCTCAGTCAGTCAAGCCTCCGACTCTTGATTTTGGCTCAGGTCCTGATCTCGTGGTTCATGAGTTCAAGCCCCATGTTGGCCCCTGTGCTGGCAGTGAGGAGCCTGCTTGGGATTCTCTCTCCCTTTGCTCCTCCCCTGCTTGCGTACTGTCTCTCAAAATAAATAAATAAACTTTAAAAAAAAAAAAGTCTTGGGGCGCCTGGGTGGCGCAGTCGGTTAAGCGTCTGACTTCAGCCAGGTCACGATCTTGCGGTCCGTGAGTTCGAGCCCCGCGTCGGACTCTGGGCTGATGGCTCAGAGCCTGGAGCCTGTTTCTGATTCTGTGTCTCCCTCTCTCTCTGCCCCTCCCCCGTTCATGCTCTGTCTCTCTCTGTCCCAAAAATAAATAAACATTGAAAAAAAAATTAAAAAAAAAAAAAAAGTCTTCATAAAAAGAAAACATTTCAGTGACTGCTTAAGGTCCATCCTGATTCCAGTCCCAGTTAATAATGACTACTGCATCATTATATAAAAAGAATGAAATGAATCCTGTAAAGGTGGTATAATTTGAAATTCCTTGTGAAGTCCTCTTTCTCACACATTCCTAAATAATCTTTTGCCACTTATCCAAGGACCCTAACGGTCCATCAACATAGATTAATTCCTTTGAACTCATTTAAAATGAAAATTCTCGGGGTGCGGGGTAGCTCAGTCGGTTAAGCATCTGACTTCAGCTCAGGTCATGATCTCGCAGTTAGTGAGTTACAGCCCCGTGTCAGACTCTGTGCTGACAGCTCAGAGTGTGGAGCCTGCTTCAAATTCTGTGTCTCCCTCTCTCTGCTCCTCCCTTGCTCGTTCTCTCTTTCTCTCAAAAACAAACATTAAAAAAATTTTTTTTTTAATGAAAATTCTCAAAGTGGGTAGAGAATGAGAGTTGGGGACGTGAAAATAAAGGGATAATTTTATCAAATAAGGCAGTTTACATGAACCATAATAAAATACACTAGGAAGAGGCTAATCAACTTACCCCTCTGTTTCTGAGATTAAAAAGCAACAAAACAAAAACATGCACATAAACTCTCCTCCTAAATGAGATCACACATTAAAGAATATTTCGGCAGGGATGGGAACAAGAGGAAAAGAATTTCCGTTATTAGATTATTACTGACTTTTTCTGTGACCCAAGAACAAGTCATTTTTAGAGTGCAACCAAGAACAGGCTTATTTTGTTTATCAAAGTTGAGAATTGGAAAACAACTAGAGATGAGAGTTTCCTTAGTGAAAAGAGGAGGAGCCCAGGTGCAGGAGAGCAGTAAATCCCTTTGATACTGGGAAAAAACAATACCAAGAGGGCATGGGAAGGGGATGGAAATAAATGTCACCCTGATAAAACCTACCTAGTTTTATCAAAGGTTGGCCCTGACTTATAGGTCTTCATTTATACTTGAATAGTTTTTGTTTTAATTTTATTAAAGTATAGTAATGCATTCATTTGTTTGGAGAAAAATCAAATAGTACAGAAGAGTCTCATGAGAAACAGTTTTCCATAGGCAATCAACTTTTAACTTTCGTTTTTATTTCATCAGGTGAGTACCTCTATATTTATAAATTAAACTATCTCTACCACTAATTGTTTTATTAATTTTTGACATTGTATATTCACTTGTCTTAAGATAGATGAAGATTTAGATAATTTAAACTATTTCCTAGTATTTTAGTTTTCTCTATGGTAACTGTAATTCAAATAATGTGAGTACTTTAAATATCTATCTCTTGAATTGTCAATTGTCAAAAGCATACAGAAACTCCTCACTCTGTGTAAGATGAAGGCATTGACTCATCTAACCTCTCACACTTTTTGGCCCCTTCTACTTACAACATCTTTTAGCCATATATATATATATATATATATATATTTTTTTTTTTTTTAACATTGTCATGGATATAAATAAGAAGCTACAACAATTACTGTATCTGCTCTCTCTCTCTAGAGCAATTTTCAGTGTTTCTCTTTCCTGCCCATAAAGAACTAGCTGTCAGGCTAACAAGCTTTCTTTAAATTCAAGATCACAGGGGCGCCTGGGAGGCTCAGTCGGTTGAGCGTCCAACTTCGGCTCAGGTCATGATCTCATAGTCTGTGAGTTCGAGCCCCACATCGGGCTCTGTGCTGACAGCTCAGAGCCTGGAGCCTGTTTCGGATTCGTGTCTTCCTCTCTCTCTGACCTTCCCCCGTTCATGCTCTGTCTCTCTCTGTCTCAAAAATAAATAAACGTTAATAAAAAAAAAAACAAAAAAAATTTAAATTCAAGATCACAGACCCCAAATTGGTCATCCTATTCCAGTCTCCCAGAATACTTACTTTTTCACTCTCCACAATGACTACTTTGTATCTTCTTTCTCAGCCAATGATTTTCCTTTCTACTTTACAAAAAGAACTCATGAGCTCAGGCATTTTCCCACATCCCACCATTAAATGTACAATCCTTCCCATCATTGCATGTATTCTCTATATCCTGTTAAAGACAAGGAAGTGGCTTCCTCCTGCTAATGGTCAGTCTTTCCAACTGTGATCTGGACTTCCATGCCTCCTACCTGCTTAAGGATTTTGTTGTTTTGAATATCCTCTATCTTTCCCACATCAGCATCATCAATCTCTCCTCATGCCAGGTGGTCTCATGAGCGTATAAAAACGCATGACTAGCATTGATTAAAAAAAAACTATACAACTTTTCTTTATCCCATCATCCCTCCACATGCCTTCACCTGTATCCATCTTTCTGCTTGCTCTCATAGCAAAACTCCTCAAAAGAGTTCTAGGTAGGCTATCTCTATTTCCTCTTCTTTAATCCTATGTTTTCCTACGAATAACCTCCATGTTGCCAATTCTGGTAAGAAATGCAAATCAAAACCACAATGAGGTATTGCCTCACAAATGTTAGAATGACTATTGCCAAAACAAAACAAAACAAAAGATAATAAGTATCAGTAGGGATGTGACGAAATTGGAACCCTGTACGCTGTTCCTGTTCATGGGAATGTAAAATGGCGCAGGCACTTTGGAAGACAGTATACAGATTCTTTAAAGAATTAAAAACAGAACTGCCATATGATCCAGCAATTCCACTTTTGGGTATATACCCAAAAGAATTGGAATCAGGATCTCGAAGAGATATCTCCTATGTTTATTGCAGCACTATTCACAATAGCCAAGATCTGGAAATTGCCCAAATATCCAATGTAAAACAAATGGATATAGAAAATGTGGGATATTGAAACTAATGTAACATTGTGTGTCAATTATATTCAAAATTTTTAGACTATGTGGGCTATACATATAATTAGATATTATTCAAACTTAAAAATTAAGGAAATGCTATCATTTTTGACAAGATGGATGGACTCGGAAGACATTATGTTAAGTGAAATAAATCAGTCACAGAAGGACAAATACTGCATGATTCCTCCTCTATAATGTATCTAAAATGGTCAAATAAGCAGAAAATAGATTGGTGGTTGCCAGGAGATCGGAGTGAGTTTGATAGGAGTTGAGATGGGAGAGTTGTTTGATGGGTATAAAGTCTCAGTTTTCCAGGATGAGTATGTTCTGGAGATCTACAACATTCAACACTCTGTTGTTAACAGTGTGGTATTACGCACTTGTTAAGAGGGTAAATCTTATGTTAAATATTCTTACCACAAACAAAAAGCCAGGGGACAAAGGAAATTTTTTGGATGTGATGGATATTCTTTTCAAGTTTACTTATTTATTCAAGTAATCTCTACACCCAACATGGGGCTCAAATTCACAACCACAAGATCAAGAGTCACAATGCTCCTGCAGCCGAGCCAGCCAGGCACCCTGGTGATGGGTTTTCTTATTACCATGGTCGTGGTGGTAGTAGCACAGGTCTAAGCTTCTATCCAAACCCATTAAAGTGTATACATTACATGTGTACAATTTTTGTATATTATACCTCAATAAAGCTGAAAAAAATGGAAATTCTCTGTTCTTTTAAAGGAGTGCTTTGCATCATTCAAGGCAGTTGCTCACTTTGTCCTTGAAATACTTTGTGTAGTTTCTGGACCACCCACATTTCTGGTTTTCTTCTTCCATCCTGGTTGATCTCACTCACTTTTACCGAGTTGTCTTAAACTATCTGCTCTCTAAATGTTGAAATTTGTTTTTTCTATTCAGATATTCTCTCAAGGTGATCTTAAATGGTTTATAGATTCTCAGATTTATATCTGTATCCCAAATTGGAGTTCAACTTGTATGTATCCAGCTCCTTAATTGATATCTTGACTAAGATGTCTAAACATCATCAAAAGGGGATTCTAGATTTCCAACACTCTACCACAATCTTCCCCAAATTCCTCTTCCCTTATATTCTCCTTGTCAATAAATGGCACCTCTGTTTCCCTAGTTATTAAAGCCAAAACCTAAGAGTCATTCTTAATGCCCCTCTTTCCCTATTTCATCCATCAACAACACCTATCACTTTTACCTGTAAACATAATGCTGGTTCAAACCACCACCATCTTGCCTAGAACAATGCTGCAGTCTACTGATGACTATTTTCACTTCCACTCTTGTGCCCTTCCAATCCATTTTCCAAAAAGTCAGAATGTCATTACCCTTCAGTGACTTCACATTGCTCCTGAGTAAAATGCAAACTTCTTACCATGGCCTATGAGAATCAGGCTGATCTGATTCAATTTCATTCAGTGAATGAAATAAGTCTTTTTTTTTTTTTTTAAGTTTATGTATTTAAGTGGGGGAGGGGCAGAGAGCGCCCTGAGCAAGCTCCACACTCTGTGAAGCCTGATGCAAGGCTTGATCTCATGACTGTGAGATCATGACCTGATGCAAAATCGAGAGTTGGGTGCTTAACCAACTGAACCACCCAAGCACTCTAGGCAAGTCTTCTTATGGAATTTTCTGGGTTATTTCTTTTGCGGGGGGGGGGGGGGTGAAATACAATAAATAAGTACAAATAAAACTATTTCTCAGAATAAGGAGTACCATGGAGACAATTAGGGGATTTTGTTAGGGAATAACTGATATTTGTGTTGTCTTTTAGACTGAATGGTCAAATATTGCCTCTCTGAAGGGACATTTGAACCAAAGGACACAAAAGATTTTTTCAGCATTTTCTAAGAAAAGGTTTATTTCTTGATTACATTATAAGCCCAGTGAAGATGAGCTGGGAACTCTATTCCTTATCTTTCTAATCCTAGGACCCAGGATGAGAAAGCAGCCATATCATGAAACCTGCAGGTTGCTATGACAGATGGAAAGAGGATTCTGGGGGGCTCTCACACCAGGAATGGAAATCTCTAGTCTGAAAGTGACACATGGCTCTTCTACCTACAATTTATTGACCGGACCTACTGACATGACCTCACTTAAAATCTGGGAAGTGCAATCCTACCATGTCCTGGAGGACAGAGAATCAGAAATATTTGAAAAAAAAAAACAAAACCCACCACCTATAGAGTCCTTCATGTTCACAAAGGAAAGTTTATAAAAGGGAAAGGTATAGACGAGTAGTAGCAAGAGTTCTCCTACAACCATACAGTGCCATAGTGTTGCTAGGTGTGGTCCCTCTGGTAGATGTAAAATAGAAACAAGATGGTTTGGTGAGCCTTTCCAAGTCTTGCTGGTTATCCAATCCTAAGACTCAGGAAATGATTTCCTACTATTCTACAGAGCTGGAAGAATGAGCCCACAGAATACTACCTAATTCTCCCTACTCAGGATTGCAATTTGCTCAGCTTCAGTCTCACTGCCTTAAACTATTCTGGAAGTCAAGAACAGTCTGGAAATATGTATATTCTCCACATCAGCATTATAGAGCAAAAATCAAATAAATGGGCACAAGACTGGCTCGGTGTTTTTTTTTTTTTATGGCAGATTATTTAATTTCAAGACTATTTCTTATATATTACACATACATTTGCAGAAAGAGTAAAATGTTCAATCAAGGTTATAAATGCCACTAAGACATATATGTTCTTTCTTCTAGCATTTTTATGGTTTCTTTGTCAAAAACAAACAAACAAACAAACAAACAACAACCACTTAACCCTTTGTCCTATTTGAAATCTTTCTATGGTGAGATATTTCAAGACCAATGTTAAATACAACTAACAATAAGCTGAACACCTATGTGCCCACCACCTACCTTGTGAAATAAAATAGTATATTTATAGTTGTAAGTCTCTTTTTATACCTAACCATATTCCTATTTCTCCCAACTTCCCCAGAAGTAGTCACTATTCTGAACTTAGAATTTATCCTTCCTATGCATTTCTTTGTACTTTTACTCTATCTCTATATATCCATTATCAACATATAATATTTTGAGATTTTTGGCTTCTGGCAATGATGGGGCAAGAACTGACTAATAATATTTAAAAATAACAAGATTTATCCTCCCACCACACACAACTAAGCAACCAGACAAAATATACAGCATAATGGCTGGTGGATATTAGACAACAGGCACTTCTCTGAGAGAAATGAAACAAAAATTTTGAGTTATATTATTGTTCCAACTGATGGCGTGGAGCGAATTTCCAGGCTACATCCAGGGAGGAAGTACCCAAACAGAGCCCTCTAGTCTCCCAGAGGTGAAGAGACAGAGTCTGTACCGGGAAAGCCTACTAGCATTTATGGGATCAAGTTCAAGAGAAGAGAAAGCTGCACAGGAAAAGCTCCAAATGTGCATATTAGTCAGCACATGTGTGTGAAGAAAACACTCAAGGCCAGTGAACGGCCATGATGAAAGATGCAAGCAGAAGCTTTACCAGAGTTCACACAGGGCTAGGAATACTTTATCTTACCACTAGCCAAAAAAAAAAAAAAAAAAAAAAATTCCTAACACAAGGACATTCTCAAAATGTTACTGCATAAGGGCTGGGACCAAATTAGCCCTTCAGTAAAGGCTGTAGTGGACCCGCCTCGCAAAGCAAAAATGCAAGCCTCAAATAGACCAACTTAACAAGTGACTTAACTGCATTCCCAAACAAAGGCCGAAAATATTTTAGGAAAAAAATTCAGAAACTCCAACAACTAACAAAATAACGAAAATAAAACCCACAATATTTAGCATATTGTAAAAGAAAAAATTACCTATATGCAAAGAGGCAAGAAAGAAATGAAATAAAAAATCAAAGTAGATCCAGGGGCGCCTGGGTGGCTCAGTCTGTTGAGAGTCTGACTTCGGCTCAGGTCATGATCTCACAGCTCGTGAATTCAAGCCCCACATCGGGCTCTGTGCCAACAGCTCAGAGCCTGGATCCTGCTTCGGATTCTGGGTCTCCCTCTCTCTCCCCCTCCTCCGCTCATGCTCTCTCTCTGTCTCAAAAATAAATAAACATTAAAAAAATTTTTTTAAAGTAGATCCAGAAGTTACAGAGATGATAGAAACAATTGGCAAGAGTGTTTAAACAGAATAAATATAGTTCATATGTTCAAGATAGAGGACCGATGAGCATTTTAAGAAGACACAGATGTTAAAAAAATATCTATTGCCCAGCAATGTAAATATACTCAACCCTACTGAACTGTACACTTATAAATGGTTAAGATGGTAAATTTTAGGTTATGTGTTTCACCACAGTTAAAAATTTTGCTAATCCAAAAGACAACAAACAAACAAAACTACAAATAAATGTCTAGAGGTGAAAAATATAATGTCTGAGAAGAAAATGGTATGGGTAAAATTACCAGCAAGTTATACACTGTAGAAAAAGAGCAACAAACAAAGACTTAATAGAAATCATTTAAAATGAAACGGAGGAGATACTGGGGAAAATAAAGCAAAGAGGAAATTATAATCTTTTCGATGGACAATCAGCCATATGCAAAAAAAATCTCAATCGTTCTTTCATACCTTATGAAAATATAGTTCAAGATGGATCATAATAAATCTCCTAAATATAATAGCTAAAAGTATAAATCTTCTGGAAGAAAACATATGAGAAAATGTTAGTGATGTTGGGTTAGGCAAAAATTTCTTAAAGCATAAACTAAACTAAAAGGCATAAACTATAAAAGAAAAATTGATAAATTTGACTTCATGAAAACTAAAAATTTTAGTCTTTAAAAGGCATATAAGAAAATGAGAAGTTCAGCCACAGATTGGGAGAAAGTATTTTTTTAATGTTTATTTATTTTGAGAGAGAGAGACCAAGGGAGGGGCAGAGAAAGAGAGGGAAAGAGAGAATCCCAAGGAGGCTCCACACTGTCAGTGAACCAGTGTCATGAACCGTGAAATCATGACCTGAGCCAAAATCAAGTGTCAGATGCTTAACTGACCGACCCATACAGGTGCCCCTGGGAGAAGTGTTTTTATTTTTTTTATTTTTTTATTTTTTTATTTTTATTTTTTTTATTTTTTTTAATTTTTTTTTTCAACGTTTATTTATTTTTGGGACAGGGAGAGACAGAGCATGAACAGGGGAGGGGCAGAGAGAGAGGGAGACACAGAATCAGAAGCAGGCTCCAGGCTCTGAGCCATCAGCCCAGAGCCTGACGCGGGGCTCGAGCTCACGGACCGCGAGATCGTGACCTGGCTGAAGTCGGACGCTTAACCGACTGCGCCACCCAGGCACAGAGAAGTGTTTTTAAAACATGTCTCTGGCACAGTATTTGTCCCTAAGTATTTGTGTAATTCTTACAACATAATAATATTGAGACAACCCAGTTAAAACATGGACAAAAGATGTGATCAGATATATAAAATAACTATTTTAGAGAATATTTTACCAGGTTTTTGAAGAGTTAAGTCTTCACCTTCTACATGATTGAGCAGTCCCACTCCTAGAGAAATGGGAGCATATGTTCACAAGAAAACTTGTACACGGTTGGTAATAGCAGCTTCTTTGTAATAGCCCCAAACTTGAAACAACTCAAATGTTCTTCAGCAGGTGAACAGATAACAACGGTGTGTCGTGGGATGCTACTTAGCAATTTAAAAAGTGAACAGTTGATACAATACGGATGGATCTCTAAATAGTGATGCTGAGCGAAAGAAGTGCTAGAAAATGATCAGGTCTCTTGAAAGAAACAATATATGGTATCTTAATGTGCTTTTAAACTTCTTACAAAATTTCATTTTTTTTTTGTTTGTTTTCAAAAAATTCAGTGTTGTTTTTGGGGCACCTGGGTGGCTCAGTTGGTTAAGCGCCCAACTCTTGATTTCAGCTCAGGTCATGATCTCATGGTTCATGGAATCGAGCCCTGCATCAGGCTCTGTGCAGACAGAGCTTGGGATTTCTCTCTCTCTCTGCCCCTCCCCGCCCCCCCAAATAAATAAATATTTTAAAAATTTCAGCATTATTTTTGAAATCTGCTCATGTTGCTGTATTTATCCACCATTCATACATTGTCACCTTTTTATAATATCGTATGAATATAACCATGAATTCATCCATTTCCTGTCAATGAGTGTTTAGGTAACTCTTGGTTTTTCACCTTACAAAGTGATGCTTTTAACATTCCTATAAGTCTCTCTGTGCACATATATGTGAGGGTTTCCAAGGTATGCCCCAGAGCAGAGTTGTCAGGTCATAGTTGCTGTTAACGTTAAAAAGTAAAAAACTGCTGGTTATTTTACCAGCAAAAGATGGGTTTGTTCAGGAATAAAAGCGAATTATAACCTGGGACAAAGACACTGTGGCAAAACCAAAGGTAAGTCCGGGGAACAAAGGAGAGGTAATATTATTCTTTTTTTCTTTTAAGGAGAAAAGGGGTACGTTGGGAAGGTTGCTATAAACTAAAAGTGCATTTGAGTACATTGGGAATTTGACATCTGGTGCCTTCTCATTGGTTGAGTTGCCTGGGGGGTGGAGAGGTGGAGGGAGGAAAGTGGCTCTTGCTCAAGCTGAAGTAGCAGAGTAGTAGCCACCGGCAAAATGAAGCCCAAGTAAGGTCAAGTCTATCTCTTCCTGTTGGGTCTGCAACTGACTAGGCATGGTAGGGTAGAGCTCCCCCTGCCCAAACCTCCCCACTCTGTTTTAGTGAGGTTTCTTGTTACTGATTTTCTCACATTGCACATCTGCAACTTCACTAGATCTTTCCCAACTGTTCTGCAGCTTTATTCCATTTTTTCTTTACCAGTGTGTGCAATTTAACATGGTTCTGTTCTTTCCAGTAACACAAGTCTAAAGTAGTAAATTGTTTTAATTTGTCTTTCTTTAATAATTTGAAAAGTGGGGCACTTCCTTGTATTAGTCATTTGGATTTTCTCTTCTGGATATTGCCTACAATTTGGTGGGAGGAATAATGGAGAAGCCATCTGAATTTTCTCTCAAAGGTAGCCAGTTATTCTGCTATCATTTACCGAAAAACTCATTTTTCTATTGATTTGAAATGTCACCCTTAACATATACCTATTTCTCTTATGTTTCTTTTTTTCTTGCAGTTTTCATTCCATTTTACAACTAAATTGACTCAACTAAGGCAATTCAGTAAAGGATCCGATCTACTTGTACTTTCTTACATTGGTAATTTACTCTTGTAGCCAATGTAATTCTAGGTGATATTGATGGGCAGGGAAAACACTTTTTCTTCTACTCTCTTAGGTTCAGTACCTGCAGCCTGGCAAGCTGAATTGACAAAAAAAACGGATTAGTAGGAGAAAATAGGAGAAAAAGGGTTATTTCATATGCCTGTGTTGGGGACCTCACAGAAATGACACAAAAACTCTAAAGAGTTGGAGCACCTTGCTGGCTCTGTCTGTGGAACATGTGATCTTGATCTTGGGGTCATGATTTTGAGACCTACCTTGGTCCTTGAGATTACGTAAGGAGAAAAAAATAACACACAACTCTAAAGAGGTAGTCAGACATAGAGGCTTATGTACCATTTGAAGAAAGGGAAATAAATTTATGGAGAAATGATAAGACAAACAAAAAGGGTTTTGAGCTTCTAGGGTTTGTAAATTATGGGAAGGTAAATTTGTGGGGGAAGTAATGAAAGATAAAAGTTATTTAGCAAAGTTTGTGAAATAGCACTTTGGTGCCAGCTTTCTCTGTCTTCTTTGTGGCCATAAACCTCCCCCCAGGAGAGGAGATTTATGACCGTCCTGTTCTTTTTTTTCTTAATGTTTATTTATTCTTGAGACAGAGACAGAGTGTGAACAGGGTAGGGGCAGAGAGAGAGGGAGACAAAGGATCTGAAACAGGCTCCAGGCTCTGAGCTGTCAGCACAGAGTCCGACGCGGGGCTTGAACCCACAAACTGTGAGATCATGACCTCAGCCGCAGTTGGATGCTTGACTGAGCCACCCAGGCGCCCCTTAGAGTTTCTGTTCTTAAAGGAAACCCCAAGATGGCTTCTTTCTCCATCTATTGTTTCTCAGCGGCCTTAAGGCAAAATGATCAATATTGCCAAATGGCAGAATTTGGGGCATGAATTCTGACCCCCTTCAATGTCACATGTATGGTAGGGTTGGTACCTCAAATTGCCATATTTCTTTTTTTATATTCCTGGATTTTCCTGCATGTCTATTCTCCCACGCGCATGAATTTTAGAATTATTTTATGAAATTAGAAAATTTGATTGGGATATTCAAAAATAATTGTTATCAAAGTATAAACTATTGGGATTTTAATTGGAAGTACATTGTGTTAGTAACTCTGAGCAAATTAATAACCTTATAACAGTGCATCTTCCTATCCAATTATTTGCTCTCGTACCTTGGTGCCTTCATGCTTTTTCTGATATAGGTCTGATACATTCTTGTTAAATTTTGCTTGAATACATTTTTTTAAACAACTTCTATTGCAAATATTTTGTCTTCCATTAGATATTCTAACCAGGTATTGTTTGTAGACGGAAAAACCACTCATTTTTGTATATTGATTTAGTAATCAGCTATATTGCTAAATTTTCTTGTAACTACTCTTATTAAGTTTTCCCTATTTTCTGTTAATTCTGAAAATAACTATAATTTTGTCTTTTTTCCACTATAATTCTTTCATTCCCTTACGGGAGGAAAAGAGAGATCAATTAATTAGAACATTAAGGTTCTTTAGAGGATGTATGACTTGGGAGAATCTTGCAGGAATAGTAGCATTTGGATAGGGAGGGAGGGGCAGGTGACTGAAATACACGAAATTGAGCAGTTCAACTCTGCATTGTTGGAAGTTAATCGTTAGAACGGATTGGTGCCCCAGGGAACTATACATATTACATCATAGAAAAAGTCACATACTAGGGAATATGTTGTGGTCACAGTAAGAACTAAAGTTTTTCTCTATTTAGATCACAACCAAATACTTAAAAGCCTGACGTAAACACGTATACTCCTATGTGAAATGAGTCACATTATCATTTTCAATAAGTGAGCACCAACTTAACATTTTTGAATTCTCAGCACTCCAATCCAAGATACGAGTCATAAAAACAGTACCAGTAAGATCCCCAACCCTTCAGCATTCTGGTTACCATGTGAATTAAAGTGGAGTGGGTTTTTGAAACCCTTTTGTTCACCAGCTTCCTTCCCTACCTTAGGTGCTACTCTGTAAAGATTGTATAGATCCTTTAAGTTTCTCCACTGAATTGCTAACTTCTGAAGGTCAAGGCATTTTGGTTTTAAGCGTTTCTGCCTCTTGTCGCCTCCCGGATACACAAAGTGATATAATTTGAGCCACCGTGCAGAAAAGGGGCCATCCAATCTTGTGCTTAAATCAGTACAGTGTTAATATTCGTCAGTCATAAATTGTGGATCCACACAATTGAGTGTTTTCCTTTTCAGGTGAAGTTTAAAGGAGGAGGGGAGTCGACCCCCAAACTGCACACTAGGAGAGCCCCGAATGGAAACACGGCAAAAGCTCCACCGGCCTCTCCCAGTCCAGTCCTTCTTGACTCTTACGAACTGAGTACAGCCCTGGCTTCAGGAGACAAAGGAATATCCGGGACTGGGTACGACGACTGGCTTCGGGGATAATTATTTTCATTACGGGGCCCCAGGAGCGGAGGATAAAGCTGGGCTCCGGGGACCACGCTGCTGGCCTGGGCCTCCGAGCCTTCCCCGGGGTGCCCGGGACGCCCCACGGGCAGGAGCGCCGCGTGGCCACCCGCACCGAGCGCTCGCGGGCCGCGGGGCACCAGAAGGTCCGCTTCGGTCGCAGCCAATCGGGCGGACGGAGAAGCCGGGCATTGTGACACGCCGGACGAGCGGGCGGCGGGGGAGGGGCGGGCCGACCGGCGTCTCGCAGCGCGGGCGCGCGCGGAGCCGGCGCTGGGCGGCCAGGCGCCTCGTTGGCGCGCACGCGCCTGAGCGCGCGCCCGGAGGGGCGGGCCGGGACTCGCCGCTCGCACGCCCTTGGGCCGGGGCCGGGCGCCCGCTCTCCGTTCCGCCGCCGACGCGCGCCGTCAGTCGAGCCGGTGTATGTGCGGCAATAACATGTCTGCCCCGCTTCCCGCCATCGTGCCCGCCGCCCGGAAAGCCACCGCTGCGGTGAGTGGCGGCGGCCAGGGTTCGGAGGGGCCCGCTCGGCCCGCCGCCGGCTGCCGCCTCTCGCGCGGGGTCGGCGTCGCAGGCCGGTGGGCGACCGGTGGGTGGGCGCGCTCCGCCCTGCCCCTCGTTGGGGGGTGGGGGGGTGGGGAAGAGCGGCTCGGCGCGGGCGGAGGGCGCGTGCGGAGCGCGCCGGGGTCGCGGCCGGCCCGGAGGATTCGCCTCCCTCCCGCTCAACGGCCCCCGAACCCGAGTCCTCCGCATTGCGGAGCGAGTGCGGCCCGCCGGACCCCCGGAACCCTCCCCGCCGCCCCGCCCCCCCCTCCCCCCCGTCCCAGCTTGGGGACAGTGGCGTTAGCGGACAAGCGCCTTAACACGAGGTGGCTTTCTAACATGCTTCTGTCTCATTTCTGATGAAGTGATGCTTTATTTTCTTACCTCGCACTCTTGCTCTAAATTAAAGAAGTTTGAAGATTTCGTGTCTCCCAAAACCAGAGGTGCTGTTTTTTGGTTTGGTTTTGTTTTTTGTTTTTTGGGGTTTTTTTTTTGTTTGTTTGTTTTTTTTTTAGGAAACTTGGGTATGAGGATCTCAAACTTTTTATCCCCGCCCGGAAGTTCCTTTTTGCGATGGAAAAATTCGGCACCCTATGCGAAGCTTGCATGGTTTGACTGGAAAGAGACAAAGTCTTTTTCTTAAAATGGGTGGACATTTGCACCTAGGAATGTCTACTTGGGACCTGTTTTAAGTGCCAAAACGCCACCTTGATTATCTTAGGAACTCGGGGAGAGAAGTTAAAGATTTTCGTCACTTAAGAGGTCTGTAGAGATTGATGAACTTGCTGAAGGCAGTGCTCTGTGATTGCGGCATCATCCACCGTAACCGAGGCCTCAGTGTCTAACGCTTCTCTGTGGTTTGTTTAGGCATTGCTTATTAATTTTCCCTCTTCTCTTTTAGGTGATTTTCCTTCACGGCTTGGGAGATACAGGGTAGGTACCGCTGGTAGTAAGAGTAATGAAATGGGGTTATGCAACCCTACTTACACCATCAAAGGTTTGTTTAAGGCCTCGAAGATTGTATAAAAAGAAGATTGCTGTTAGTCCTACTTCTTACAGCCCAGGAATAAGATACAACCTTTTCATTTTTGAATTTTTCTCTCATCATCTTAAATTTGTCATGTTTCGTCTCCTGTTTCTGGAACATATTAAAGTTGCAAACTCTTCTCCGAGTTGCTGGGGGTATTGGATGCAAGAGATAGGCAGGAATGTTTGTAGAGACAGTGTGCAATTGAGAACTTTCTCCAGGAGTTAAAATTGCAGGACGGGCTGAGAAGTAGTTGGTTTTGATAAGACGCATAATAGCAACGTGAGGTCTACGGTGTTCTGATTGAGAGCTTAGATAGTCCCTTAAAAGAAGAAATCAGTTGAAGTGCAGGGGAGACCACTCAAAGATTTATTTGGAGGCTGATGAGCCAAATTTTGTTGTGCTAACTCTAGTCACATGATTTATCTTTCCCTTAGGCTTTTTCTGTATTGAGAGGTGTGTGTTTTGGAAAGGTTTTTGTTTTTTTTTTTTTTTACTGTTTTGTTTTATTTATTTTATTTTTTTTTCAACGTTTATTTATTTTTGGGACAGAGAGAGACAGAGCATGAACGGGGGAGGGGCAGAGAGAGAGGGAGACACAGAATCGGAAACAGGCTCCAGGCTCCGAGCCATCAGCCCAGAGCCTGACGTGGGGCTCGAACTCACGGACCGCGAGATCGTGACCTGGCTGAAGTCGGACGTTTAACTGACTGAGCCACCCAGGCGCCCCTGTTTTGTTTTATTTTTGAGACAGAGAGACAGAGTGCGAGAGGGGGAGAGGCAGAGAGAGAGGGAGACACAGAATCCGAAGCAGGCTCCAGGCTCTGAGCTGTCAGCACAAAGCCCGACGCAGGGCTCGAGCTCATGAACCGGGAGATCATGACCTGAGCTGAAGTTGGACGACTGCATCAGCGAGGTGCCCTGAGAGGTTTTTGTTTTTAATGTAAAGCAGTGATTATCAGGGGCACGTGTCTGGCTCAGTCAGTAGAGCCTGTGGCTCTCTCTTGGTCTCAAGAGTGGTGAGTTCAAGCCCCACATTGGGTATGGAGCAATAAACCAACCAGTGATTATCAATGTGAAACTTGGGCAAAATTACAGAACTGGAGGAAAACTGAAGATAGATAAATTTTGGATAAAGTAGCCAAAAACCATTAAATGTTCTTTCCAAGGAGGTGTTGGGCTAGATGAATTGTTGAAAGTGACTCCTAATATTCTTTTATGTCTACTAAGTAGAGGTGCATGACACATACCTTGTATGGAGCTGGGGAACAGGTTGCAGGACTCTTTCTGGCAATCATGTTGTCTTGTGAAAATGACAGACTTTTTTTTTTTTTTTTTTTTTTAACTCTTATTTAACTGAAGAGAGTCTCACAGCTCTTTTACAACCAATCCCTGACAAGTCAAGGAGGAACTTGCTACCCTGTAACTTTCTCTTTAAGGAGATCCAGGCCTAAAGAATCAGTCCAGGGGCGCCTGGGTGGCGCAGTCGGTTAAGCGTCCGACTTCAGCCAGGTCACGATCTCGCGGTCCGTGAGTTCGAGCCCCGCGTCGGGCTCTGGGCTGATGGCTCAGAGCCTGGAGCCTGTTTCCGATTCTGTGTCTCCCTCTCTCTCTGCCCCTCCCCCGTTCATGCTCTGTCTCTCTCTGTCCCAAAAATAAATAAAAACGTGGAAAAAAAAAATTAAAAAAAAAAAAAAAAAAAAAAAAAAAGAATCAGTCCAAGAGAAGAAAGCTTCAGTGTAGGAAGATTCTCTGTAGACCCCAATTTAGCCAGATTCCATCCATGAGCTGAAGTTAAAGACTGAAAATGATGAAGGAAATGTGAGATTAAAATTACCAAGAGCATCCAGGCATCTTGACCAAGAATTAAGTTTATGTAAAAAATTAAAGGTCTCCAATTCTAAAAATACTTCATGAGATAAAAGCTGACTCTAAATTGGTCCCATGAATACATGGTGAAATTCAGAAGCAATCAATCTGACAAGTGGCAATTTAATGTTTAAAATATGGGTTAAATTGGCAGATGATGGGGATTAAGTGATTTTGTTCGTTGCTATAAAACTGGGCAGGTTTTGCCTTTTTTTTTTTTTTTTTTTTCTTTTTGGTTAAGACTTTTGTAGAACCAGCCAAGGTATACTGTCTGGTAACATAGGTCTCCAGGTCTGTGTCTTTTAGATTCCTCATGAAAAAAATGGTGACCAAATATGATTGGGAGACCCATGTAATTCTATATTTTGACAATTCTAATATATAATTTCCCCCACATTTTTGTTTCTGAGACTGGTGCTCATTTTACTACACGTGTGTTTATTGTGGTGGTGATTTTTTTTCCCCTTAAAAAGCTGTTTTTTTCAGTGGTGTCTCTTATTTACATTATGTCTTACTGTCCAGGAAATATGAAGTGGCATATTGTCCTCTTGAAAAATTTTCTAGCATATGCACTAGCATGTTTAAAACTCTGAAAAGTTCTGCTGTAAAGAAACACCTATGATAAAATGTTGCTAATAACATGTATAATAAACTGTGAAACTCGTATTCAAAGAAATATGTTTTAGACTATACTGTATGGTGTGAGATCACAGATTTCCTTCTAAAATAAGAGTAGCTGTTAGGATTATGAAAATGTTATATTAGTATTGTAAACAAATTCAAACTGTAAATATGAGAGGAGAATGAAAATTAGTTGAAATCCAAAAGCCCAGAAGTACTTATTTTTGATAGCAATTTAAAAAATGTTGCATTTTGAAGTATTTTCAAATTTGTGGAAGAGTTGCAAGAATAGAGATTGCTCAATACCTTTTACCCAGATTCACTAATCTCTGTCTATTGAATAGGTTACTATGTTTGCTGAACCCCCTGAGAGTAAATTGAAGTTATCCTGATTCTTTATTTCCAAACCCTTTAGCATGTATTTCTTAAGAACAAGGAGAGTCTTTTATGTAACCCCAGAACAGTTCATCACGTTTGGGAAATTGAACACTTGATATCATTGTCTAATACAAGAGTTATTCAAACTTCACCTGGTGATACGTCCTGTTCATTGCATCATGTCAGCATGCAAATGATAGCATTTGTCCCCTTGTTGTTTACTTGGATCACTTGAGCATGATGGCATTTTCCGGGTTTCTCTACTGCAGTTATTGTCCCTTTGTAGTTTAAAAAGCAACTTGTAGGGGGGCGCCTGGGTGGCGCAGTCGGTTAAGCGTCCGACTTCAGCCAGGTCACGATCTCGCGGTCCGTGAGTTCGAGCCCCGCGTCGGGCTCTGGGCTGATGGCTCAGAGCCTGGAGCCTGTTTCCGATTCTGTGTCTCCCTCTCTCTCTGCCCCTCCCCCGTTCATGCTCTGTCTCTCTCTGTCCCAAAAATAAATAAACGTTGGGAAAAAAAAAAAAAAAAAGGCAACTTGTAGGGAGATACTTTGAGACTTTGCAAATTGTACGTTAAGCTTTCACCTAATGTTTTTAGCATCCATTGATGATTCTTGCTTGACTCAGTTGTTAATATGATACGATTTTCTAAGTCTGTCACTCTATGTTTATTAATTTGCCCCTACCCATTTTTTTGTACGGACTATAAATTTAGGGAACGGCATTTCATCATTGTTACTGTGTTTTGAAATTTTTAGCTCTTTGTAAACAACTGTAAATTTACATAAATGTTTAACAGAAGTAGTATTTAGAGCTCCTGATGCTCTTCCTCTCAGATTACCCAGTTGTTAACATCTCTGGAACAATTGGGACATACTGAAGAAGTATTGCCTCATTACTCTATAAAATTGCAGTGTGTATCGTGTAAGTACAGGAACATTCCTACATCACCACAGTTACCCGTCAATCAGGAAGTTAATATTGATCATCAGATATCTTGCTTTTGTCATCACATTTTTCTTGATTTGACCCAATCATGTCTCTTACGGGCCCCAGATCCAATTCAGGATCACATGTTATGTTTAGTTATCATGTGCCCTTAGTCTCCTTCAGTCTAGAGCAGTCTTTCCTTGTCTTTCATGACTTGACACTTTTTGAGAATACGGGCCAATGACTTTGTGGACTGTCCTCAGTTTGGGTTTATGTAATGTCTCCTTCTGACTTAAGCCTTTTTTGACAAAAATAACACAGGTGTTGCTGTGTTCCTCTCTATGGATTGTATCAGACACATACTGTGTTGGTTTTTGTTCACTGGTGATGCTACATTTTTTCACCTGGTTAAGATAGTGTTTGCTCCATTTCTCCACAGTAAAATTAATAAGTGTGTTTACTTAAAAATATTTTGTGGGGAGATGTAGCAGACTATGAGTCTGGAGTTCTTTCTTGTCCGGCAAGAGAGCAGATGCAGAATTGAAAGGCTAGTGTTCGGGAGGAGACAAGAGCCCTGAACAGGGGTTTTGTCTCCAGATTTATTGAGCTCATAAGATATTACTCACGTGGTGAACGTGAAGAAAACAAGATCTTACACACGTGAACGTGGGGAAAATAGACTAATCATTAACTTCTGTGGAAGAAGCAAAGGGTCTGGAGGGCAAGTGGAGTTTGTAATCAAAGAACAGTAGTATATTGGCGTCAGATGGACAGTAGTTTCCTGCAGGTGATGTAATAAGCTACTCCTGACCCCATTCTAATGTCCTGCTAGCTATCCTCGGGTGCTTTCTCCCCCATGGTGGCGGCTTTCCACTCTAAGCTTTTTTCTAACCCATTTATGTAAGTAGAACCTGTTTCCCCACAGGGAGATGCTTCGATATTATGAAAACATGTTTCTCGCCAAATTTTCACCTATGGATTTAGTGTCCATTAATGATTCTTGTCCATACCTATTATTGTGAAAGTTCCAAATCATGATCTTTTCAAAAAATCCTTCATTCTAGATTTATTCATTGGCAACTCTCCCTTCTCCCTTACTTATTATGTATACATATATTCATTTATTCATTTTAAAGTGTCAAATCAGGACAGACTCTTGGATTGCTGTTTTACTCTGAGGGTTACAAACTTAAATCTATCATTTTTGACGTCAAATCATCTTGTAGTTGGCTAGCGGGAGCCCCTTCAAGCTGCTCTTATGGGACATGTCTCCATCATTCCTTGAGCACTTCCCTGCTTTCTGATACAGCAAGATCTGTTCCAGGATCATCTTATATTTTTCCTACTTCAGTCCCGGGACTCAGCCATTTTTTTCAAGAGCTCTGGTTCCTTTTCGTGGAGTATTATTTAGGAACCTAGATCTGAGTGCCGGATGTGCTTGTTGAAGGAATCGTTACTTCTAGATCCTTTCCGTAGACAAAACTGGAAGTGTAGCTACATAACATACATGTGTGGACACGCATCTATATCAGTTTTGAAATTTACATATATTAAAATTTGGGGCTTTATACTGATTTCCTCCAGTTCCAGTCAGCACCACTGGGATTATGCTAGCCTTCCCTCTTTCCGTATTTGTAACTCCATAAGAAACCTGGCTTCTGTTCTGCAGTTTTGGCCAGTAGTGTGGTTTGGCATTGCCTCATCACCCCTCCAGGTGCCCCGCCCACAGCTTTCCTTCATACATGGGAACTACCTCCACACCTGACCGCCCCCCTCGCCCCCACACCGCTGAATGTGACACTTGAAAGCTCAGTTCCAGGGAAGGAGAAAAGGCCAGGTGGAAAACTTGGCCCTCTTCATGTAAACTTCCCTCCATATGTTCCAGGAGTTACTGGTCTGTATTACCAATCTACATGAGAATTTTCTAGGCTGTGGAGATTTTAAAGCTTAGAAAAGAAAGTTTCAAAAGAAAAAAAAAAAAAAGACAGGGGCGCCTGAGAAGCTCAGTCGAGTAAGCAGCTGACTCGATTTCGGCTTGGGTCAGGATCTCATGATTCGGGAGATCAAACCCTGCATCGGGCTCTGCACTGGTAGTGCGGAGCCTACTTGGGATTCTCTCTCTCTCTCCCTCTCTGTCTCTGCCCCTCCCCTGCTTGCACGTGCTCTCTCTCTCTCTCTCTAAAAATAAATAAACATTAAAAAGACAAAAATAAAGTTTCAAAGACAAATGTTTAAGTAGATTAAGTCTTAACTGAGAGATCAAGTAAGATAAAAAATAATATTGAATTGGCAACATGGGTATATTTTGTGACCGTTCATTTGCAGGTCTTTTTGTAATCAAGAACTAAGAGAATTATAGAGTGGGATTTGGGGATCATTTAGTTACAAGGACTAGAAAACTGTTCAACTAGTTTATACAAAATTTATGGAAGGATACAAGATAGCTCATTAGCATATAAGCTCCAAGAAGGCAAAGATTTTTTTAATTTCATTGAAATAAAAGTCACCTGAGAACACAGGTATTTTCTATTTAACTTAATACTGCATCCTCAGGGCTTGGACGCTACTGGATACGTAGAAGAACTAAGTGCTGAGTAGATAAATGAATGAATGAGGAATTAAGGGGCAAGACCTATAATGGGAATTAGTCACCAAGTATATTAAGTTTCCTAGGGCTGCCATAGTAAAACACTACAAACTAGATGGCTTAAAGCCACAGAAATTTATTCTCACAGTTAAAGAAGTTAGGAGTCCAGTGTCAGGGTGTCAAAAGGACTACAAATGCTCCCTGCAAAAGCTGTTGGGGAGAACCCTGTGCCTCTTCCAGGTTGTGACAGTTCCTTGGCTTTTGATAGTTACTTCCAGTCTCTGCCTCCCTCCTCACATGACCATTTTGCTGTTAGTCTGTGTACTTTCCTCATTTTTTTTTCTCATTTCTAATAAGGACACCAGTTACTAGATTTAGGGCCCACCCTAATCCTAATAAATCCCATCTTGATCCTTAACAGATTACATCTGCAAAGAGCCTATTTCCAAGTAAGGTCACGTTCTGATGTTCCAGGTGAACATGAATTTTGGTGGGTACGATTCAGTCAACTGCATGCACCAAAGTGCCTTTCATCTCTCTGCCTTTCATCCCCTTGTGGTCTCTTACTTTTGCTTCTTTCTGTGTATTTGCACAATTTCCTCAGCTGACACATTTTTCTGATCAAAATGGACCACCCCAGCTCTGACTTTATATCAACCCTAATTCTGGTGGTAGCTCAGTCAGTTAAGCGTCTGACTTTGGTTCAGGTCATGATCTCATGGCTCATGAGTTCGAGCCCTGCGTTGGGCTCTGTGCTAACAGCTTGGAGCCTGGTGCCTGCTTCAGGTTCTGACTCCCTCTCTCTCTCTGCCCCTCCCTGGCTCGAGCTCTGTCTCTCTGTCTCTGTCTCTCTCTCAAATAGAAACAAACATTTTAAAAAACTAAAAAAAAAAAAAAAAATCTGACCTACTCTTGGGGCGCTTGGGTGGCTCAGTTGGTTGAGCGTCTGACTTTGGCTCAGGTCATGATCTCATATCTTGAGGGTTCAAGCCCCACATCGGGCTCTGTGCTGACAGCTCAGAGCCTGGAGCCTGCTTCAGATTCTGTGTCTCCCTACTCTCTCCCCATCCCCCACTCAAGCTGTATCTCTCAAAAATAAGTAGACATAAAAAAAAAAAAATGAATCTGACCCACCTTGGGTCGTTTTGCTCTTAGCCAGATAGTTGGTAAGACTCATTAGGACAGATAGGAGAGATTCTGTAACTGATGTGCTACTGGGACAGGGATGGTAATAAGTAGTGCTTCTTGTACAAACCTGGAATCTTTGTTTTTAGTTCCACACCATATTACTATGGAGTAGTGAGGATAATGGAAATAGACTTTACTTTGTTGAGTCTTTTCTAAAAGCACAATTGAGAAATAAAATAGTGTGAATTTGTGATATTTCTTGGGATATGCCTGGAAATTTTTTTTGGACTCAGAAAACCTTTGTATGTGTATGTGTGTGTGCACGTTTTGTTTTCTTTTTCTGTTTCAAATAAGTGAAATATATTCTGATTGATCTAGGTTTCTGAACAGTAGGTTGTTCATTTAACTGAAGCTTTGTGTCGACTTCTTGAATCTTGAGGTTTCCACTGACTTTGAAAATTAACAAAAGGACTGGAAACAAGTTGGCCATACTTTTGTATAATTCAGTTACAGTCAAAGATCTTTAGGGGCGCCTGGGTGGCTCAGTCGGTTGAGCATCTGACTTCGGCTCACGTCATGATCTCACAGCTCATGAGTTTGAGCCCTGTGTCTGGCTCTGTGCTAACAGCTCAGAGCCTGGAGCCTGCTTCAGATTCTCTGTCTCTCTCTCTCTCTCCCTCTCTCTCTCTCTCTCTGGTCCTCCCCTTCTCGTGCTCTCTCTTTCTCTCTCTCTCTCAAAATAAATAAACAGTAAATTAAAAAAAAATTTTTTTAAAGAAAAATAATAAAAATAAACATTCAAAGAAGATTTTTTATAAGCGATGGGGAGATTATGGATGGGAAAACTAAGGACTGGAAAAGCATTGATTCTCATACTTTAATATGCATAAAAATCACCTGGAAGGCTCAATGTGGTCCCCACCACCAGAGTTTCTGATTCACTGGGTCTGGGATGGGGCCCGGCAATTTGCATTTCTGACAAGTTCCCAGATATTATTACTGATGTGGAGAGAACACTTTGAAAGCCACTAGTCTGAGCTGTCTGTATCCACGCTTCTACATAGAGGCAGAGTTGGACTAGAACTCAAGATTTCTGTTCTTTTTCTCATAAGAGTTCTTAGTATTTCTTGCGTAGAAGAGTGGTTGGCAAACAGTGGGCCACAGTTCAGTTCTGGCCTGCCCCTTTTTAAAAACTTCTTCAGTTGTTAATGTTATTTATTGAAATATGATTTGCATATCATAAAAGCAACTCTTTTAAAGTGTACAATTCCATAGTTTTTAGTATATTTACAAAGTTGTGGAACCATCACTAAGGTGTTAATTGCAGGATATTTTCAACATCCCCCAAAGAAATGGCACACCCCTTAGCAGATATTCTTTATTCCCTTCCCTGGCAACCACTAATCTCCCTGTGGTTTCTATGGATTTACCTCTTCTGGATATCTCATATAAATGGAATTGGACAATATTTGACCTTTTTGGTATGCATTCTTTCACATAGCATGTTTTTCAGGTTCATTCATGTTGTGACATGTATCAGTACTTTATTCCTTTTATTCTCAAATAATATTCCATGGAGTGATAGCCATGTATTGATCTTATGAATATACCATAGTTTTTAAATTTATCAGTTGATGAACATTTGAATTGTTTCGTCCTCTTGGCTGTTATGATTAGTGCTACTCAGAACATCCATGTGCAAGATTTTACATGAATATAGGTTTTCCGTTCACTTGAACAGTTGCTGAGTCAGTGGTAACTGTTTAACCCTTTGAGGAGCTCCCAGACCGTTTGTTGTCCACAGTGGCTGTACCATTTTCCTGTTCTACTAACAGTGTAAGAAGGTTCTGATTTTTCCACATTCTCACCAGTATTTGTTATTCTCTTTCTTTTGGATTATAGCCATCCTATCGAGTGTGAAGTGTTTGGGTTTTTAATTGCATTTCCTAGTGACTGATGAAGTTGATCATCTTTTCATGTGCTTATTTGGCCATTTATATATCTTCATTAGAGAAATATCTGTGCAAGCCCTTTGCCCATTTTTAAAACCAAGTTGTCTTTTTTCTTGTTGATTTTTAAGACTTTAAAAATATATGCTAGGGTCTCCTGTGCAGCTCAGTCAGTTAAGTGTCCAACTTCGGCTCAGGCATGATCTTGCAGTTTGTGAGTTCGAGCCCTCCATTGGGCTCACTGCTGTCAGCTCAGAGCCTGCTTGGAATGCTCTTTCCCCCTTTCTCTCTGCCCCTTCCCCACACCTACTTGTGCGCTCTCTCTCTCTCTCTCTCTCTCTCTCTCTCAAAACTAAAAATAATAATAATTAAAAAATAAAAATATATTCTAGGAGAGCCTGGCTGGCTTAGTTGGAAGAGCATGTGATTCTTGATCTCAGGGTCGTGAGTTCCAGCCGCACATTGAATGTAGAGATTACTAAAAATAATAAATAAACTTAAAAAAATAAAAATAAAAATATATTTTAGATAATGGAAACCTCATGTATGTGATTTTCAAATATTATCCCCCAATCTAAGGGTTATCTTTTCACTTTCTTGATAGTGTACATTAAAGCACAACAGTTTTAATCCTGATGAATTCTAGTTTATCTTTTTCTGTCTTTGGTCACTTGTGCTAATCATTCCATATCTTTGTTGCCAAGCTTCCCCAATTGTTTATCTTTTACTACATTGTACAACTGTGCTTGCATTCAAGCTCTTTCTCTGTCTCTATATATATATGCTCATTATCTAGTAATCAGAAGTCTTTTTTTTTTTTTTTTTTGAGGGAGAGAGAGATACATGGCCCAACTGAGGGACAGAGAGAGAGAGAATCCCAGGAGGGGCGGGGAGAAACAGAGAGACAGAGAGAGAGAATCTGAAGCAGGCTCCAGGCTCTTAGCTGTCAGCACAGAGCCTGATGCAGGGCTTAAGCTCATGAACCGTGAGATCATGACCTGAGCCCAAGTCCGATGCACAACCAACTGAGCCATCCAGGCATCCCCTAATCCATTCAGGTTTTGCCAACTTTCCCAACTATGTGTTTCCTTCCTGGTCTAAGATCCTTTCCAGTAATTTGTGTTACTTTTAGCTATCATGTCTGTTACGAAACAGTTTATTAGTCTATCTCTCATTTCCTTTATATATAGATGTATATATAGATTTTTAATTTTTTTAATTTACCTGCAAGTTAGTTAGCATATAGTACAACAGTGATTTCAGGGGTAGATTCCTTAATGCTCCTTACCCATTTAGCCCATCTCCCCTCCCACAACCTCCAGAAACCCTCTGTTTGTTCTCCATGTTTAAGAGTCTCTTATGTTTCCCCCCTCCCTGTTTTTATATTATTTTTGCTTCCTTTCCCTTGTGCTCATCTGTGTCTTAAAGTCCTCATATGAGTGAAGCCATATGATCTTTGTCTTTCTCTGACTAATTTCACTTAGCATAATACCCTCCAGTTCCATCCACGTAGTTGCAAATGGCAAGATTTCATTCTTTTTGATTGCCAAGTAATACTCCATTGTGCATATATACCACATCGTCTTTATCCATTCATTCATCGGTGGACATTTGGGCTCTTTCCATACTTCGGCTGTTGTTGATAGTGCTGCTATAAACATGGGGGTGTATGTGCCCCTTCGAAACAGCATACCTGTATCCCTTGGATAAATACCTAATAGTGCAATTGCTGGGTCATGGGGTAGTTGTATTTTTAGTTGTTTGAGGAACCTCCATACCGGTTTCCAGAATGGCTGCACCAGCTTGCATTCCCACCAACAATGCAAAAGAGATCCTCTTTCTCCGCATCCTCGCCAACATCTGTTGTTGCCTGAGTTGTTCATGTTAGCCATTCTGACAGGTGTGAGGTGGTGTCTCATTGTGGTTTCGATTTGTATTTCCCTGATATTGTGTGATGTTGAGCATTTTTTCATGTGTCAGTTGGCCATCTGGATGTCTTCTTTGGAGAAGTGTCTGTTCATGTCTTTTGCCTATTTCTTCACTGGATTATTTGTTTTTTGGGTGTTGAGTTTGACAAGTTCTTTATAGATTTTGGATACTAACCCTTTATCTGATATGCCATTTGCAAATATCTTCTCCCATCGGTTGCCTTTTAGTTTTGCCGATTGTTTCCTTCGCTGTGCAGAAGCTTTTTATTTTGATAAGGTCCCAATAGTTCATTTCTGCTTTTGTTTCCTTTGCCTCTGGAGACGTGTTGAGTAAGAAGTTGCTGCGACCAAGATCAAAGAGGTTTTTGCCTGCTTTCTCCTTGAGGATTTTGATGGCTTCCTGTCTTACACTGAGGTCTTTCATCCATTTTGAGTTTATTTTTGTGTATGGTGTAAGAAAGTGGTCCAGGTTCATTTTCATAGCCTTTATATTTTTAAAATACAGAGCCTTACCTTTGTATATTCTGTAGAATGACCCTCAACTTAGTTTTAATGTTTTCTCATGACTGGGCTCGCGTCATGTATTTCTTTTGGCAACAGTTTGAGATATACCGCACAATTCACCCACTTGAATTCTGCAGTTCACCCTTTAATATATTCACAAAACTGTGCAGCCATTTTTATTCCAAAAAGAAACCCTGTACTCGTTATCACCCTGAAACCCGCCCCCCTATATTCTCAGCCCTAGGTAACCACTATTTTCTATACCTATAGATTCACCTATTCTGGACATTTCGTATAAATGGAATCATATAACATGGTCTTTTGTAACGGCTTTCTTTACTTAACCTAATGTTTATAAGGTTCATCCATGTTGTAGCATATGTTAGTACTTCATTCCTTTTTCTTGTTGATCATATTTCTTTGAGTAGAATTGCTCGTTCATATGGTAACTTCATGTTACCAGCAGTACATGAAAATTCTGATTTCTCCCCATCCTCATTAACACTTGTTTCTGTCTTTTTTTTTTTTTTAAGATTTTATTTTTAAGTACATCCAACATGGGACTCAAAACTTACTACAACCTTGAGATCAGAGTTTGCATGCCCTGCCGACTGAGCTAGCAAGGCACCCCTTGTCTTTTGATTATAGCCATCCTAGAGGGTGTGAAGTGGTATTGTGATTTTATTTGCATGTACCTAATGACTAATAATGCTGAGCATCTTTTCCTATCCATGTTGGCCATTTGTATATCTTTGGAAAAATGTCTTTTCAGGTCCTTTACCTGTTTATGTTTAGGTTGTCTTTCTGTTTGTGGGTTTTAAGAGTTCTTTATATGTTATGGATCCTAGACCCTTACTGAATGTATGTTTTGCAAATATTTCTCCCATTCTGTAGGTTGTCTTTTCACTTTCTTTGTAATGTTCTTTGAAGCATAATGGTTTTGAATTTTGATGATTTTTTTTTGAAAATTTTGTTGTTGCTTGTGCTTTTGGTATCTAAGAAATCATTACCCAATCTAAGGTTACAAGATTTCCATGTATTTTCTTCTGGGAGTTTTATAGTTTTATCTCTTAGGCTTAAGTCTTTTGAAATTGGGAAGTGTGAGGCCTCCAACCTCACTCATTAAATTTTTTTTTAATGTTTATTTATTTTTGAGAGAGAGACAGAGACAGAGCACGAGTCGGGGAGGAGCAGAGAGAGAGGGAGACACAGAATTTGAAGCAGGCTCCCGGCTCTGAGCTGTCAGCACAGAGGCTGATGCAGGGTATGAACCCATGAACTGTGAGATATGACCTGAGATGAAGTCAGATACTTAACCGAATGAGCCATCCAGGTGCCCCCAACCTTACTCGTTTTTAAGATTGTTTTGGCTCTTCTGGGTCTCTTGCATGTCCAAATGAATTTTGGAATTGGCTTGTCAATTTCTGCAAAGCCAGCAATGATTCTGATAGAGATTGCATGGACTCTGTAGATCAGTTTGTGTGTACTGTCACCTTAAGAATATTAAGTTTTCTGGTCCATGAACATGAGATGTCCATTTACATAGATCTTTAATTTCTTTCAACATTTTTGTAGTTTTCAGAGTGAAGTCTCATATATGTACACACACATGAACTCACATATAAACACACATTTAGGGGCGCCTGGGTGGCTCAGTCAGTTAAGTGTCCAACTTCAGCTCAGGTCATGATCTCGCAGTTTGTGGGTTCAAGCCCCACATCAGGCTCTGTGCTGACAGCTCAGAGCCTAGAGCCTGCTTTGGATTCTGTGTCTCCCTTTCTCTCTGTTCCTCCCCTGCTCACACTCTCTCTCTCTCAAAAGTAAATAAAGATTTGAAAAAAAATTAAACACACATTTACACATGCAAGCAACTCCTACAACTCTAGAATAGTGCCTGACTTAGTGTTGTTATATAAGTGTAAATATTACTACAGTTGTTACTGATTTTTCTATATGCCTTTAACACTTTTGGGAGAGGTGTATTAAAATAGAAGAATAGTTAATACCAAAGCACTCAACATTTTTGTATTTGTTTATTTAATTTTAAATTGTTTTTTTAATTTTAAGTAGCCTCCTTACCCAACATGGGGCTTGAACTCATCACACAAGAGTCGCATCCTCTACCACCTAAGCCAACCAGGTGCCCTGCATTTAACATTTATATCTGGACTATTTCACACAAAAAATGTCCTAAGTTACTTTTTAAAAAATGTTTTTAATTTCTTTTTTTTTTTAAAAATAAGCTCTGTGCCCAGCATGGGGCTTGAACTCATGACCTAGGGATCAAGAGTCCGTGCTCTACCAAATGAGCCCAATAGGCGCCCCTTAGGTTACTTTTCCTTTATGCTTTAATAGAAGTAACATGTAGGAAGTATCAGTTACGATGTCAAGTGTAAACAAGTAGGTACTGTATGTATGTATGTATAGTATGATCCCATTTTTGTAAAATCTGTATCTGTTGCTTAGGTGTTATGCGTGAAAAAAATCAGAAGGAAGTGCACCAAAAGATTAGCTGCTTATTTGCAGCTCGAAGGATTGTGATTTACTGTTTTATTTTTTTTTTAGTTTTTCTCGTATTCCATTTTGAACATGTATAATACACACAAGGAAAGAATGTTAATTAAAGTTATTTTCATTAGAGTAGAAGCATGTAGAGATATTAGACAACTGATTTACTTCTGAGGTTTCTTCCATCATATAAAATATGATTTATATTATCTGTCTTGTCTACTTTGTTGTGAGGTTATAGAGAGATAAATATACCTGTATTTTGTAAATAGTAAAGCCCTGTGGAAATCCGTGAAAGAAAACACACTGCTCTTCAGAAATCAGGAGAGCTCATCTTTATTTGTAGACAAAGCTTAGTAGCCTTTGGGTTGTTGTGGCGTTTTAATAGCATTGACGGCCCATACTTTTATGGTATTATAAAGAGCTACATTTATCCTTGCAAGTTTTTTAAAGTACTATTCCGTTACTAATTTATTGGGATTTAAAACAGTATCTAATGGCATTATTCACATAATTTCCCTACCAGGCATGGATGGGCAGAAGCCTTCGCGGGTATCAGAAGTTCACATATCAAATATATCTGCCCGCATGCGTAAGTATTTTAATCTTTACATTTGTGAGTCAGAATCTGGAGAGGAATCATTGTGATAGCTTTACTTTTCTAGAAAAGCATTTAAATATAATTTGTTTTTGTCCTTTTAAATATTTGGTTTAAAAGTAAAGATTAGTAAATTCTTTCAAACTAAACTGGTGACTTGGCTACATAGAATTTTTTTCCTGTTATGTTGGGAAATTTAAAATAATGTTCTCTTGAAGGTCAGTTGAACTGAGAACCAGAAAAATTCCTTTAGATATACAAACATCTGAGATCCAAGGATATCCACAAGGGGATTTATTTACTTGTCAAGTTTGTCTTTACTATGTTGGAAACACTCCTAAAGTTTATCAGCTAAAGGCATTGTGATACACCGTGGGGAAAAAAACCACAGGTTTTGAAGTCTCATAGGTTTGGTTTTAAATTCTGGAGATGCTTGTGGATGTCAAAAAGAAACTATAAAGTTTTCAGGAAACAGACAATTGCTGAGATTGGCAACATTTTAGGTCAGAATGTTGCCGAGAAACAGTCACCATGGAGAAGACAACTGTGATTCGAGTTCATGCTAGTAGGTTAGTTCATCCTCAGAAGTGGTGGTAGCAGTAGAGCTGATAAATGTGAAAGAAGAAATGGAAGGAGGAAACATATCTGATTAGGTAAGAATACATTCTGTCCCCTTTGTATCCTTAAACAGGTGGTTCATCTTACCTCTGTAGACTACCAAATACTCTGGCCAGGGTTACTGTGTCCTCTATTCTGACTCATGTAAGAGACAGTTCTTTTTTTTTTTTTTTTTTTTTTTTAGTGTTTATTTTTGAGACAGAGAGAGACAGAGCATGAACGGGGGAGGGGCAGAGAGAGAGGGAGACACAGAATCTGAAACAGGCTCCAGGCTCTGAGCTGTCAGCACAGAGCCCGACGCGGGGCTCGAACTCACGGACCGCGAGATCGTGACCTGAGCCGAAGTCAGACGCTTAACCGACTGAGCCACCCAGGCGCCCCAGAGACAATTCTTGATTAATTAGAATGTTCTCATGTGTTGTGATTGGCCCCAAGATTGAATTTGATTTAAGGCCATTTCCCAACCTAGGGAAATTCATGTTCTCAAAGAAATTGTGATAAGATTTGTAACCTCTAACTAAGGTAGACTTGTTTTATGAATCAGGAGGATAGTGATGAGATGTAGTTATAGTGTATTTATTTCTCTTTCCTTTTTTATCTAGCTACATTCAGGTTATCCAACAGATTGTCCATCAAAGACTTGAACTGAGTGTAGTGGACACTTTGGCAAAACGTCTATCTCCCATATTTATTTAGAGGTCTCTTAAGCAACTACATAGCTGAAACTTAGAAAATAAGCAAAAATATAATCTGAGCATATGGGAATTGATGTACCATATCTGTGTGGTAAATTGCTCGTTTCCTTAGACTTAGCCAGAGTCTTATATTTTATGCATTTCCAGCTGTCTTGGTTACACATTTTTGTAAGAAAATGTCTGGCTTGAAAGTATTAAATAAGAGTGTTGAGAAAGGAAAATGTTTTTATTTGCCAAGCATGGTCCTGAACACCTGCTGCTCTGTCTTCAGAACACATTTGGAGGATGTGTAGAGAAAATGATGCAATGTGGATGCGGTGACACAGCTCGGTGTTGAAATTGTAGCATACAATTTTGTGTAAGCCTGAAGTAATTCTCTATCCTTCAGTGATGGAATGTATCAGGTTTTATGCCTTGTTATATTCCTCTCACTTTGCGGTTTTTTTCTTTCCTATGTAGACCAGTTATGCCTGTAACATTGAATATGAACATGGCTATGCCTTCCTGGTAAGTAAGAATTATTCAATAAGACCTTTTTATTTACACTTAGTTTTTTTGTTTTTTATTAGAAGTGCTTTTGCATATAGCAGTTTTTAATTAGCTATTTTTAAGTTGCAAAGTTACATAATTAACTTTACGTTTAACCTTTAATTATTTAAATTTTGTATTTTAGATTCAGGGGTAAACTTGAGGAGCTGTGCCAAGAGGTAGAGGAATGGGAGAGAATAGGTAGATAGAAATAGTGTAGAAAATATCTCCTACTGCCTGATAAACCTTTGTTGGTTTGAGTGACCCCATGTGGCATAACTCTGATTAAGCCACAACCTTACACCCTTCCAACTTCTTGCTTTTGTGGAGAGTTGACAAGTTTTTAAGGAGACCACTTCCTCTTCCGCACTCTCAAGATATTTTCACATTCCCTGTATGTTTTATAGTCAGGAAGTAGAGTCAGTTCTTCGTTCCTCTAAGCTACTTCCAGTCTATTGTCCTCTTGTCCTCTCTACTTGTTGCCACCCATTTCTTACCCACCCCTTCACTTCCTTTCTGCCTACCCTGGATTTCTTGGCAGTTTTCACAGGTTCCTGCCTATTTTGCCCTTTGGTTCTTTCATCTTCCTTCTCTGGCAAAACTCCTATCCAGAACCACAATTTCTAGCGAACGTAGCTAGAGACCACAATGAGAGGATATAACCCAGTAGGGAAATGGAAAGGGCCTGACAGAGAAGAGGAAAGCTTCCTTTGGGGCTCTGGTGTGAGGTACCTACAATGTACGATGAAAACGTTTTGAAGAACGTGGCTAGAGATCAGTATAATACCTCTGCTTAATAGCTATGAGATAGTGCATGAGAGAGTGACGGCGTAAAGTAGCTCTGTCCCATTGGACTGACCTATGGTGCAGTAGAAGGGGAGGGGAGTGGCTGGAACTCATTGCAGACTTTTTAGGGGAGTATGCATCGCAGTTCCTGCTTGGGTGTAGGACTGGATTAGGTATTTTCTTAGATGTTCTTACTCTAAAATTATGTGGCAGTGTGATTTTTTAACATTAGAATCTGTATCTAGTTGGTGAAAGGAACGTGTAGAATGTCATATTCACACATTTAAGTTCTATTTTGGCCTCTGTAGACATTTTAATTTGAGTTTCATGTTCATGGTTTGCCCTTTTAATCCAGACTACCATGAGTTTAGTGAAATGTACTTACCATAAATACCTATTTTTAGAATCAAATAGCTCTTTTAAGATTTTGCCGTGTTTTCCAGGTTCGATATTATTGGGCTTTCACCAGAATCACAGGAGGATGAACCTGGAATTAAACAGGCAGCAGAAAATGGTAAGTACAGAAAAATTTTACGAAGACAAAAGAATTCTTATTTTAGTGGCTTCAGTAGTTTTATTGATACTGATGAAATCCGGTGTACAATTATCTGAACTTAGTAGGTGATGCTATTTCCTTTCTTTCTGATCACACTCTTAAGTTGTTTGCCAAATGGACTCCCTTAACTGTAGGCAACGAAGGTGAGGTGAATAGGGAAGAATGGTCTTTATCAAACTTAGTATCTGTGGATACATAATTTTGCTTTTATTTACAGCAGCTAATAGAGAAAATGGCAACTTAATCGTTGTGGCCAGTTATCTTCATTAAGGAGACTTGAATTAATGATGGATGTAATGATATAATCATGTGTGATGCAAATTATGTTAGTGGTTAATTTTCGTGTGGTAATAATGATAGATGCCACTGATTGAACACTTAGCTGTTTAAAAAGACAGGTAATTCTTGTACGACTTAGCAGTTGGGGTGACCTTGAGGAGTAAAGCTTTGCGAAATTCAGGGGAAGTGGTCCCAGCACTGCTTGCCGGTGGGCAAGCAGCTACCAGTCGCCAGGCCCCCACAAGCCTTCTCTCCTCCCAACTGGGCCTTTTCTGCCACTTCTGCTTCCTCCATGCCACTGTAAATAAATCCCTCAGGTTTCCCAGCACTTCTTTTATTTCTTAACCCCCTGTTCCTATTTTCTAGCCCATTCTTCCATGCCATAGTCAGGGTGTTATTGCTTTTCATGCTCAGTCTAAGAACTAAACTTTATATAAAAAAGAAAATAATTTTTCATTCGGGCGTTTGTTTTTTGCAGTGTTTTAGAAAAAGCAGATTTTTATTTATTTATTTATTTATTTTTTTAATTTTTTTTTTTCAACGTTTATTTATTTTTGGGACAGAGAGAGACAGAGCATGAATGGGGGAGGGGCAGAGAGAGAGGGAGACACAGAATCGGAAACAGGCTCCAGGCTCTGAGCCATCAGCCCAGAGCCTGACGCGGGGCTCGAACTCACGGACCGCGAGATCATGACCTGACTGAAGTCGGACGCTTAACCGACTGCGCCACCCAGGCGCCCCCAGATTTTTATTTTTTGATAGAAAGGAAGTATGAAATTGGAAATTCTGATCTTAAAAAATGAAACTCTTGGGGCACCCGGGTGGCTCAGGAAGTTGAGCACCCGACTCTTGATCTTGGCTCAGGTCATAATCTCATGTTTCGTGGGTTCAGGCACTATGTCAGGCTCTGTGCTGACAGTGTGGAGCCTGCCTAGGATTCTCTCTTTTCCTCTCTCACTGCCCCTCCCCTGCTCGCACTCTCTCTCCCAAAATGAATACATAAACTTAAAAAAATAAATAAAATGTCACGTTGTAAAAAAATTAAACTCTTGCACATATGTAAAAAATGAAAGGACAGGGGCGCCTGGGTGGCTCAGTGGGTTAAGCATTTGACTTCAGCTCAGGTCATGATCTTGCGGTTCATGAGTTCAGGCCCCGTGTCGGGCTCTGTGCTGGCGGCTCAGAGCCTGGAGCCTGCTTCGGATTCTGTGCCTCCCTCTCTCTCTCTGCCCCTCTCCTGCTTGTGCTCTTTCTACCTCTCAAAAATAAACAAACACTAAAAAAAAACACATAGCACTGATTATAAAGAAAAATTTGAGGAGTCAGCAGTTTTATAGTTAATGAGTTGTGTCAAAGTGTTCTGCAAAACAAAAGAACCCTTTGATTTTTTTCGTACATCATTTAGTGGCTATGAGAAAAATTAGAGTTTTAAAATAATAGAAATGAACTTTTTTTTTTTAATGTTTATTTCTTTTGAGAGAGAGAGCGAGCAGGGAAGGGGCAAAGAGAGAGAATCCCCAGCAGGCTCCGCTGAGAGCACGGAGCCCAACACGGGGCTCAAACCTGAGAACCGTGAGATCGTGACCTGAGCCGAAATCAAAAGGTGGACACTTAACTGACTGAACCACCCAGGTGCCCCTAGTAGAACGAATGTTTTATTTATTTATTTATTTATTTATTTATTTATTTATTTATTTATTAAAAATGTTTTTTTTTTTAAACGTTTTATTTATTTTTGAGACAGGGAGAGGAGAGCATGAACGGGGGAGGGTCAGAGAGAGAGGGAGACTCAGAATCTGAAACAGGCTCCAGGTTCTGAGCAGTCAGCACAGAGCCCGACACGGGGCTCATACTCACGGACAGTGAGATTGTGACCTGAGCCCAAGTCGGACGCTTAACCGACTGAGCCATCCAGGCGCCCCAAAAATGTTTATTTTTGAGAGAGAGTGCGAGCAGGGGAGGGGCAGAAAGAGAGGGGGACAGAGGATCTGAAGGAAGCTCCATGCCGACAGCAGACCGCCTGATGTGGGGCTCAAACTCATGCACCACGAGATCATGACCTGAGCTGAAGTCAGATGCTTAACTGACTGAGCAACCCAGGTACCCCTAGAATGAACTTTATAAACACTGTAAATCACAAACCATGTAATCTACATTTCTTAGGATTTAAAATGGCAACCTGAGGTACAAATTCCTATGATTCATTGAAGAGAGAGAAATATAGAATGTATATGGGCAGAATTGACGCAGGTAAAGGAATATCCATTGATTGGTAAGAGAAAGAACTTTTGTTTACAAATGACATAAATAATTGGACAGGGGTGTCTCACTGGCTCAGTTGAAAGAGCGGAGTATGCGACTCTTGATCTCAGGGTTGAGTTCAAGCCCCACATTGGGTGTAGAGATTACTTAATAAAATCTTAAAAAAAGAAAAAAAAAAGGAAATAATTGAACTATTTAAGTAACACCTGCCAAATATGAGTTTTATAATGAAAATACATCCTCCTTTTATATTTTAATAGAGTGCTTCAAGTTTTTCACGTATTATTCACCTTTAACATACCTTGTGCTTTTCTGTAATTAATTTATCCTGTTTAAAATGGTATCAGGCTTAACTTTTACAGTGTTGGTGATTTAATTTTATGTTGTTTTTAGTAAAAGCTTTGATAGAGCAAGAGATGAAGAATGGCATTCCTTCTAACAGAATTATTTTGGGAGGATTTTCTCAGGTAAGGTAAAGTTTGGGTGATATGTCATTGGTATATTTATCTAGAAAATCTGTGGTTTCCATCCTTTTCTATGGAGGAGTCTTTTTTTTTTTTTTAGTAGATGTAGAATCTGTTACGCTATTGTTAATGCTGAATTAAGTTCAAATGGATTACATATAGTTAATTACAAGAGTGTTCTCTTTTGCTTTTCTAGTTTTCTCTCTTCAGCTATTGCCTTTCCCTTCTAAATTATATCTTTAAAATAAATTTATTTGGCAAATTGATAGGAACTTGGAATGTATTTTCTTAAAATACTAATACACACATAGCTAGGTTTCTAAGTTGATGCTATGTACCCCTTTAAACAAAACTCTAATTTATAAACACAGGTATAATTCCCCTCTCCTAGGAGGAGACTACTGATAGGAACAATACATTAGAAGACAGGAGAATTTCTTCTCTCTTTCTGTCACAGATTCCCGGTGGTTGAGCCCCATAGACTCCCCCTGCAATCCCCTTGAGACAAGATCTAAGTAGGGGCTCCCACAAAGTGACCCACAATGCTGGGGGATGCTGGTTGTCCCCGTTGCGTTCTTTCTTCCCACTGGAGGAACTGGAGGCTCCGGGGAGACTCTCTGGGTGGCGCTGCACTGGTCAGTGTGTAACCACTTCTCTTCCCTTCCAGTGTGATCTTTCTTGGTCTCTGTGGGACAGGGGTGCCTCCGCCTCCCCTCCGTGTGCTAGGATTCTCTCAGTGGTGCCCTGTCCATGATTAGATGTTAGTTCTTGTAAGAGGGAGCAAAGTTAGGAATGACCTGTGTCCCATCTTGGTGACGTCACTCTGTCATCTTTCTTCTTTTCATCTTGTAAAATAGATTTTAGATTTAAATATGTGATGTTTATTTTTGGTATCTTCTTCTTTCTATACTTTTTCTCCTACCTTCTATACTTTTTCTGCAGACGTAGTTACCTCATATTGACCTTATGTCTTTATTTCACCTATCCCCACATTGCTGTAGCTTCTAATCTGTGAATCTTCTAAATCAACAACTTAGTGTTCAGACTGAATACCTGAATTTGGGCAATGTTAGAATTATGGAATTAATTACGGAATTATTTAGAAGTTAAAATCTAGTAGACAGTTTGTTGATTCAATATGGTAAAAAAGATGTTACTGATTTGGTATTTATTGAAGTTCAAGATAATGTCTATTGTAATACACATTGTGCCATAAATATAGGTATAGAAATGAATGCTTGATTCGAGTAGGAAGCTAACATAGGAGGCTATGTGGTTGGGATTCATTGATTACAGAAAGCAACTCCTAGTACCGTAAGCCAGAAAGAGCAAGTTATGGGTCCGTGGGGTCACGTCAAGGAAACCAAGGATGAGAATGAAGCAAGGCCTCAGGAAATATCTAAGACTTGGAGAGCCGTCATGACTTTCTCTCCATCTTCCTTGTTTCTCTGCCCATCTGCTTCCTTTGCCTGTTCATCTAGAGTTGGCTTTTTCTGCCATCGCAGCCTATAACTTTGCCAGTTCTTGAGTTTACGTGTTACCATCCCAGCTGCACAGAGACAGACTCACAGTCACTGAGTTCCAGTTTCAAAATCTCGAGAAAAAGAACTTGACTGTCTCGGATGAGTTGGAATCTCATGTTCTCATGGGCCCCGGTGACCCGTGGGGATGGTCAGAGTGACATGGCATCCAGGTGACTAATGGGAATACAGTTCCCAGAGTGCAGGGTATTTAAGCTGGGGTGGATACTCTAAAGGTATCTGCTACAGGGTCCTTATTGTCTTGAATTTTTTAGAAAAGAGTACCAAGTTACAACTAGATTTGATTTTATACCTAAGACTTTTCAGAGGAGAAAATAAGTAACTAAGTTTAGAATATTCCTAAGGCATCTGTAAGTGCAAATATACTGTTAATTCTTTCTCAACTGATTGGGTGGTCCCTGTGTTCTAACAGTGATCTTCAATGTAGAGAATCTTATCCTTTAGGACATGGTGGAGTGGGGTGTTTGTGTTTCTAGGAGCTTGTCTGATCTGACTTGACATCAGTCACCGGGGTTGATTTTTTTCTTTAATGGACATTATTAATAACAAGAAATCAAGTTGCTGTTAGCAGAGCATGTGTTCCATTGACTTTCTCTGTTGTCTTTCCAGGGAGGAGCTTTATCTTTATACACTGCTCTTACCACACAGCAGAAACTGGCAGGAGTCACTGCCCTCAGTTGCTGGCTTCCACTACGGGCTTCATTTCCACAGGTAGCCTGATTGAAACTTGCAGCATAAGATTACTGAGTTAAGGCAGATAGTGTTGTGAGAGGGTCATTTTTTTTTTTTTAATTAATAAACTGTATATTTTTAGAGCAGCTAAGGTTCACAGCAAAACTGAGCAGAAAGCACACACAGTTCCCACATGTCCCCTGTCCCCATACGTGCACAGCTTGTGAACACCCCGCAGCGTGGTGGTGCGTCTTTGATAATCAGCAAACCTACACTGACACACAACATTATTACCTAAAGCCCGTAGTTTACATCAATCATCCTTTCTTAAAAAGGATTTTCCTAGACTTTTGTGATCTGTATACTATACTGTCTTTACTGTAGATTGCATAGAATGGGGTAAAAAAGAAGTCCTTTTGTCATAAATCTTCTATTTGAAGTATTTGATACATTTTAAGATACTTACAAAAGGGGAATTTTTTACACATAGAAATAACATTTTTAAATATTCAATATTCTTATTGCTTGCTAGCAGAATTTTACCATAGAATATAATTTCTTTTTTTTTTTTTTAACGTTTTATTTATTTTTGAGACAGAAAGAGACAGAGCATGAATGGGGGAGGGGCAGAGAGAGGGGGAGACACAGAATGGAAGCAGGCTCCAGGCTGTGAGCCATCAGCCCAGAGCCCGACGCGGGGCTCGAACTCACTGACAGTGAGATCGCGACCTGAGCCGAAGTCAGATGCTCAACCGACTGAGCCACCCAGGCACCCCAGAATATAATTTCTAAGTACTCTATAGTGTAAAGCAGTATATAACACACATGGGAGGTGTGAACATTTATTTTCAGATTCATCTTTAAATCTAGGATTTTTTTTTCTTTATCATTATATAGCGTTTGTTTGGTGTCTTACACGTAGTAAGTGCTGCTGATTAACCGTCTTATTTAAATCAATTAAATAAGATCCAGCTAAAGTGTACCTCTCCTGTCAAGACACTGAATATAATAAAGAATAATTAAGATACGGTCTGCTTCAAGGAACCAGTTCGTTGGCAAAATAATAATACAAGACAGGATAATCATGTGTCCTGTAAAAGTTTATTTTTTTTAATTTATTTTTTATATGAAATTTATTGTCAAATTGGTTTCCATACAATACCCAGTGCTCGTCCCAACAGGTACCCTCCTCAGTGCCCATCACCCACTTGCCCTGTCCTGTAAAAGTTTAAATAAAGAGTTGTGGGGAGCATAGGGATGGAAGGAATTTTATTCCCGTGGCTGAATAGAACCTGTGATGTAAGTAATAACATATGTACGTGCATATCTATCTGCAGTTGTAAATGCCTGGCGTAATGCTGTATACATTTGAATAAATGATACTGGTTTTTTTGGTTTTTTTTGCAGGGTCCTATCAGTGGCGTTAATAGAGATATTGCTATTCTTCAGTGCCATGGAGATTGCGACCCTTTAGTTCCCCTAATGATTGCTTCTCTTACTTCTGAAAAGCTAAAAATGTTAGTAAACCCAGCCAATGTAACCTTCAAAACCTACCAAGGCATGATGCACAGCTCATGTCAGCAGGTAACTGGAAGCAGAGACATATTTACCACTTTTCCGTGTGATGTTTTTAACTTAAGTAGCATTTGATTCCTTGGGTATTTAAAGGAGTTAATTAATGAATTCACATTGAATCATAGGTGAGGACTTAGAGTTTCTTCAATTTGATTCAACAGATATTCACTGTTTTTCCTATTACATGCAAGTTTTGTGCATAATTCAAAGACAAAAAAGTCCTTTTTATTGCAATTTAAGCTAAATTAATTAAAATTTAATAGGGGAGAAGGGTATATATCCAAATGTGTAGAAAGCAGAATGCGATACGTGTTATATTAGAAGTTTTTAAAAGCATTCTAGAAAACTGAGAAAAGCTGAGATTCCTTTTGTTTTGGGAAGTACAGAGATCATGAAGGAAGAGCTGGATTTGAAAGAATGGGTAGGATTTGGATAGCAGGTGTACAGAGAAAAGACTGGGGTAGGGAAAGCAAGCTGACCATTTGGGCCATAGTCTTATGAAAAGTTGGGTGTCCTCATAAAGTAGTTATAAGGAAGAGTTTTAGGGTAACGGAGGAGACGATAATAATGATTGAGTTTAGTGAATGTACTGAGATTGATGTACCCCCATCATAGCAAAATGGGAAGTTGGAAATACTTGTCTGGAGCTCAGGCCTGTAATAGAGATTTAGAATAATGGCCAATATTATTGATCACTGAAGAATTACCATGGGGGAATATCAGGAAAAAAGCTGAGGGGTAGAACTTGTTTGAGGGGGGTAGGATTAGAAAGGAGTTAGGTGTTGAATGAGAGTACGAGAGGAGAGAGTTTCAGAGCGGTTGGGTGCCTGGCTGGCTCAGTCAGAAGAGTGTGTTGCGACTCTTGATACTGGTTTTGAGTTTGAGCCCCAAGCTGGGTGTAGAGATTGCATACATATATACGTACATGCGCAAACTTTTTTTTTTAATTGGTTAAGGAAATTAAATAATAATTTTTTTTAATTATTTAAGGAAAAAAAGAATTTCAGAGTGGAAGGGAAGAGTGTCCCATGATTCAGAGAACAATTAAGGAAAAACAGGCCAGGAAGAAACTATCCCATAGTAAGCCATCTGTGACCTTGGATGCTTGGAAATGGAGCCTGCAGTGGATTGAGTGAACTAGATAGGGATAAGGACCTTTATTAAAAAGGTTTTTGTGAAAGGGGGAAAGAGTAGGAAGGCTCTTTAGTGAATGGGAGAAGAAGACTCCCATGGGTGGGGAAGAAGGAGGGAGAAAATGAAGTGAAGAGAAGATAATAATCTAATGGGAGAATCTTAGGGAGATCAAATATTAATGTAGTTTAAAGCCCTAAAATGGGTAGTGCTTGCCTTCAAAGAGGAGAACATCACTTAAGAATCTAGACTAGGATGGATGAATATAAACAAGGATTGTTGAGGTGGGTCATAGTTGAGAGCTCACTTGAGATCTTCTTTGTCTTTTCAGTAAAGTGGGAGATATGGTCACTTGGTAAGAGTGAAGGAGGCCTACATTGGTTTGGAGGCTTGAAAAGGTCTAGAATAAAAACTGATTACCAATCGTTAAGGTAGTCCAACTTAACTTAGCTTTGCAACCACTGAGTGGGTCTGAATCATTTGCTTTAGGGGCAGAGAAAAGAGGTATTAATATGATTTATCCAGAAAGACAAGGGGGCCTAGGATTCTAGGGTGTTATTGAGAACATAGTTGAAACTGTCAGCAAGTTTTGAATCCAGAAAGCAGGTGGGCTGACACTCAGGATCCAGGAGGGACTGGGGATCTAGAGCAGTGGTTTTCTTTCTTTTTTCTTTTTTTTTTAATATGAAATTTATTGGCAAATTGGTTTCCAGACAACACCCAGTGCTCATCCCAACAGGTGCCCTCAATGCTCATCACCCACTTTCCCCTCCCTCCACCCCCACGTTCCCCTCCCTCCACCCCCCTTCAACTCTCAGTTTATTCTCAGTTTTTAAGGGTCTCTTATGGTTTGCCTCCCTCCCTCTCTCTTTTTTCCCCTTCCCCTCCCCCATGGTCTTCTGTTAAGTTTCTCAGGATCCACAGAAGAGTGAAAACATATGGTATCTGTCTTTCTCTGCCTGACTTATTTCACTATCACACTCTCCAGTTCCATCCACATTTAGAGCAGTGTTTTTCAAAGTAGGCTTTACATTACAAATCCCTGGAGCCTAATAGAAATGCAGACACCAGAACTTCAAATTCCGCATTTCTTTTTTTTTTTTTTTTTTTTTACCTTTATTTATTTTTGAGAGAGCGCAAACGGGAGGGGCAGAGAGAGAGGAAGACACCAAATCCCAAGCAGGCTCTAGGCAGGCTCTGAGCTGTCAGCACAGAGCCCAGCACGGGGCTCCAACCCACAGACCATGAGATCATGACCTGAGCTAAAGTCGGATGTCTGACCGACTGAGCCACCAATCAAACTCTGCATTTCTGATTCACATCGGGGGTTAGCAGGTAAACTCAGGTATCTGTGTTTGTATAGATGTGTTTTTAAAATAAAAGCTCTAAGGGCGCCTGGGTGGCTCAGTCGGTTGGGCGTCCGACTTCGGCTCAGGTCATGATCTCGTGGTCCGTGGGTTCGAGCCCCGCGTCGGGCTCTGTGCTGACAGCTCAGAGCCTGGAGCCTGTTTCAGATTCTGTGTCTCCCTCTCTCTCTGACCCTCTCCCGTTCATGCTCTGTCTCTCTCTGTCTCAAAAATAAATAAACGTTAAAAAAAAAAAAAAAAAAGCTCTATTGGGGCACCTGGCTGGTTCAGTTGGTAGAGCATGTGACTCTTCTGAGATTTTATTTAAGTAATCTCTACACCCAGTGAGGAGCTTGAACTCAAAACCGCAAGATTAAGAGTCTCATGCTCTACTGACTAGCCAGCCAGGTGCCCCAAGCATGTGACTCTTGATCTTGGAGTTGTGAGTTCAAGGCTCATGTCAGGCATAGAGCTTACATACAAAGGAAAAAAAAAGTAAAATAAAAGCTGATGATTCTTTGCAATCACATTGGAGAACACTGGACTGAATGATTAGGAGCAGAAAGTGAGAAGAGATAAAAGGCACAAAATATTTTATGCTATGGGTTTAGCATTTCATTCTAATGAGGGAAGGCTAAAAGCTAGGTTTTTCCACCCAAGCTTAGTTGACAGTAATTGTGTCCTTACTGATACTTCTCGGGATAGGTGTTGTCACTCCTAAGTCCCTTTGTCCGCACTCAGCCCCAGTGTTTTGTTCAAGTAGAGCAAAGTGCAGACCATTTTCATGGGACCTCAAAATAGTTGGGAACTATCATTTGAACGTACAATAATAATCATAGTCACGGGAAATGTTCTGAAATTTCTATCGTAGCCTCATTTCTCTGTTACAACTTTTCATTTAATAGAAGAAGTGAAAATGTGGTTTCGCCTTACCTAGGCACACTGCAGATTTATTTGGTGGTATTTTAGTGGGGATTTAATTTCTGATTTTGTAACAGCTTGTTAAATCACTTTATTCCAAACAGGAAATGATGGATATCAAGCAATTCATTGATAAACTTCTACCTCCAATTGATTGACGTCACTAAGAGGCCTTGTGTCGAAGTACACACCAGCATCGTTGTAGTAGTGTAGAAACCTTTTCCCGTGCCCAATCTTGAAACTTCGGAAGTTTGCAGTGTTAAAATGTTTTGCAAATACGCACCGATAACACAGACTACGTAATAATATCTCCTTGTGGGAAATAATGGTCTTTTAAGTTTCTATACGTGTATTTGTATGATTCAGAATATACTAGTATTAAAATAGGTGAAGCAGCTGACTTTTTCCCAAATGTAATTCAGCAAAATAATAAAATACTGTAACCAGATTTTTTATTACATCATTTGAAAATTATCAGTATGCTTAATGAGAATTTGTTCAGGTATAAAGGAACAGTTAGGATATGAATTATTTGTGCATCTTGTGACTTAGTCTACAGACTTACTCCAAAATGTAGACACCATGCATTATCTGTATTTTTATATATGTGTTCCTTACATACTTAATGATTGCACTACATAATGAGAGTGAGGTGTTACTGCATTATTCCCAGTAACGGGAGTAATGCTTCTAAGTGTCAGTAAAGAGTAATATTGCTCTCTCCAGTTAATGGCCCTTTTATTTTGGGGACCAGGCTTTACTTTCCCTGATATCATTTCTATTTAAGGTTTTTTTTCCTCTCCAGAAAGGTGTTTTCTTTTTTATCCTTCATAAAAGACCAAATATTGGCTCCTTGCTGTAGACCTCTCCTGCCAATACATGCTGTAATTTGACATTCTGGATCACAGATTTGATGGTATTTTAAATGTATTTACACTTACATAAAGACACCTGGCATCACTTTAAACTTCCTACACTACTTACTTCTTAAACTATACCTTACTTAGTCCAAAGTTAGACCGATATAGTTATTAGAATCTTCAGTCTAGATAATTGGAATAATTCTGTGGTTGTATTTTTCTGTAATTAATGGAAGGGTAATTACGTCATATTCTAGTATGTTCTCGAATATTTAAGACAGATTTTAAAAACTGTAATTTCTAAGATGATTTGCTCTAAGATGATTCTCTTCGTAGCATAGTTTTAGTTTGTTTTGTACATATGTTTGAAACCAACTACTGTAGGAAATGAACAATCCATTAGAAAAATTTGCTTTATTTTTATCTGCCAATGGACTTATTTGAAGACTTCACTGTAGTCAGATTTTTTTATTTGATTTTACATAGTTGAATTTTTCAGATTATTGGTAAAAATTATTTGAAAACATGTATGGGTGACAACAATGAATCACAACTCAATACATATGGTGTAGTTACCACAGTTTAATATGTAGCAAAAATGTACACTTGATATTTCTGATCTGTTGTTAATTTTTCTGCTGTATTCCAACTGACTAAAACAGTGTTAGGGATGCATCTTTATAATTGGGTGCTAATTGATAATGGAAATAATTTAGTAATGGATTGTACAGAATGTTAATAATGAAGCCATATGTTTATGTCTGGATTTAAAATTTTTAAACAATCATTTACTAAGTCATTTTGCTTTACCTTGAAGAATATAAATTGTTGTTTCAGTTATATAAATCAACAAGATCTAATTTATGGCAAGAAATATTCTGTTGAAATGTGCTGTTATGTGGGACGATGTAAATCTTTTTCATGGTTTCTACCAATGTGAAATAAAATTTAATTCTGACTTTTCTGTGACTCCTTTTTCAAATACTGTGTTTAATATTTGGATTTACCTTCAAGTGGCCGTCTGTACTGAATGACAGTCATAAGAACATATATTCAGAAGAGAATTTTTAATGATGGTATGGTTAGCCTGGAATGGAATTAGGCATGAGAAAAGCTTCTCTTGTTACTCAGTTTTTTTTTTAAGATTTTTGTTTTTTGTCGAGAGAGAGAGCAAATGGAGGGGCAGAGAGCAAAGGAGAGAGAAAATCTCAAGCAGGTTCCTTGCTCAATCGCACAACCTGAGATTGTGAGCTGAGCCGAAATTAAGAGTCAAATGTTTTTAATCGACCAAACCATCCAGGCATCCCTCAATTTTAATGACCTAAAAAAAATTCTGAAGTTTGGTTTTCAGTGTTTTTAACCTACTTAAGTTCGGTTTGGGGTTTGCCAGTCTCTTCCTTATTTGCAGTATGCATGGTATTTTTAAATTAGTGTCATGAGACGGTTATCCAAATAGTTTTTTCTCCTTTTATTTCACCATTAACTTCTAGCATGCCCCAATAAAGGAATCCTTTCTGTTGTGGCTCTTAAGCGGTCCTTCATTTTCTGCTTTTGTTTGTTTTTTTAAAGATTTTTTTTAACGTTTATTTATTTTTGAGACAGAGACAGACAGAGGGTGAACGGGGGAGGGTCAGAGAGAGGGAGACACAGAATCCGAAACAGGTTCCAGGCTCCGAGCTGTCAGCACAGAGCCTGATGTGGGGCTCGAACTCACGGACTGCGAGATCATGACCTGAGCCGAAGTCGGCCGCTCAACCGACTGAGCCACCCAGGCACCCCCATTTTCTGCTTTTGAATACTTAAAACGACCAGTACCGTTTTTGTGAAGCAGCTTGTTCTATTTTTGGACAACCCTGATGGGTAAGTGGGTTCTGGACCAAAACATTGTGTGCAACCTCAACTCTTTGAGACTTCACAGCTGTACCTTATTTCATGTGATAATCTTTATTTCGTCATCCTTTTTAAACTGTTGTGTTCACAGATGTGGTCAGAGTGTGGTATTATTACTCTATTGACAGATAATAGCAGTGCCTTATGTATATGTAAATAATTGGGAAATGTGTCTACTGTTGGAATCAGTCTTATTGCTACTTTTATTTTTTTAATTAAAAAAAATTTTTTTGAGAGAGAGCAAGCACGAGCAGGGAAGGGGCAGAGAGAGAGGGAGAGACAGAATCTGAAGCAAGCTCCAGGCTCTGAGCTATCAGCACAGAGCCTGATGCAGGGCTCGAACTCACGAAACCATGAGATCATGAACTGAGCTGAAGTCCGATGCTTAACCCACTCTGCCACCCAGGTGCCCCAAGTTTAAAAAAAGGTAAAAGTAGAAACATGACATACATCTGCACTCCTAACAACATACCATTTTATTTTGTAAAAATTATTAAAAAGTGAAGATGCAGGGGCGCCTGGGTGGCTCAGTCGGTTAAGTGTCCTACTTCAGCTCAGGTCATGATTTCATAGTTCGTGGGTTCGAGCCCCGCATCAGGCTCTGCTGACAGCTTGGAGCCAGCTTCGGTTTCTGTATCTCCCTCTCTGTGTCCTTCCCCTGCTTGCTCTCTCTCTCTCTCTCTCTCTCTCTCAAAAACATTAAAAAAATTTTTTTAGGTGAAAATGTAATTTGTTAAGTACTTGAGATAGTCTAGGCACTATAATAGTGTTTTATAGCCTTTATTTTTTTATTAAAAAAATTTTTTTTTTCAACGTTTTATTTATTTTTGGGACAGAGAGAGACAGAGCATGAACGGGGGAGGGGCAGAGAGAGAGGGAGACACAGAATCGGAAACAGGCTCCAGGCTCTGAGCCATCAGCCCAGAGCCCGATGCGGGGCTTGAACTCACGGACCGCGAGATCGTGACCTGGCTGCAGTCGGACGCTTAACCGACTGCGCCACCCAGGCGCCCCTAGCCTTTATTAATATAATCCTCACATCAACCTTATCTTTATAGGAGAAACTGATAGCTAGAAAGATGAACTGTTTGCCTATAGTTACAGAGCTATTATGTGTAACAAGCAGGATTCAGAATGCTGTGCCTGACTCCATGGTCTGCTACACTGCTGTATGCCCCCATGATTTCATTTAAACGCTGTAAACAGGGGCACCTGGGTGTCTTGTTCGATTAAGTGTCCAACTCTTGATCTCAGCTCAGGTCTTGATCTCGGTCGTGAGTTCAAGCCCCATGTTAGGCTCTACGCTGGGTGTAAAGCCTACCTAAAAAAATGCTGTAAACAAAACAACTTCTTCCATACAATTCAGAACACCTAGAATTGCCAAAGAACACAAAAAACAAAATGATGGTAAACCCCAGCCTACCATAAAGAAATTACAATCTCCAGTGCCCAGGGAGAACTGAAAAGGAAACGGAAAACCCACATGGTACACCTGACTTTGGGGCTCAGAAAATAACTCTCCGTTACACAGCCAGGACCGTTTTAAGAGCTACACTCTTCACCACAAAGTAGACTGGAAAAACAATCTGACCCCTCAGGAAGGGACGGGGGAAGCTTGTCTTATTTTGGCCTGGGCTCTGGACTGGGAGAGGAGGGAGCTCTTCCCTTGAAATTGTTTAGCTGGAAGCTTGTATTCATATATATTTGGATCTTGAATTAATACTATTTATGTGGCCTGGAAACACATAAGCTCATAAGTTAATGCGTCAAGCATCTCCTTGGATTGACTGCCCCTCAAGCACCTGGAAGAAACTTTTTTTTTAACTTTTTCTTTTAACATTTATTTTCAAGAGGCAGAGAGAGAGACAGAGTGTGAGTGGGGGAGGAGCAGAGAGAGAGGGAGACACACAGACTCCGAAGCAGGCTCCAGGCTTTGAGCTGTCAGCACAGAGCCGGACGCAGGGTTCGAACCCACCAACCGTGAGATCATCACCCGAGCTGAAGTCAGACGCTCAACCGACTGAGCCACCCAGGCGCCCCTGGAAGAAACAAATTCTTTACGGAGAGTGACATCCTCAATGTAGGCTGCATAAATTGTCTGCCAAAAGTGAGCTCAACTTTCTTCCCCAAAGTACAAACCATAGGAGGGAACAGTCTACCTGCCACAAATGAATACAAGTGGCACAAAAGAGAAAAAGATCATTAGACTCTTCAGGAACTTTAAGAAATAGAATAGAGAGTGTTGAGAGTGTTAATCAGAATAAACAAGTGTAAAGACAGTACCAGAAAATTTATAGAAACAAAAAACAGCCACTCGAGTGAAAAATATATCAAGTGAGAAGCATTTATGACAATAAAATATTTGAAACAACCCAATGTGGAATTAAAAAGCCCAGCTAGGGGCTCCTGGTTGGCTCAGTCGATTACACCTCTGCCTTTGGCTCAGGTCATGATCTCATGGTTAGTGAGTTCGAGCCCCGTGTCAGGCTTTGCACTGACAGCTCGGAGCCTGGAGCCTGCTTCAGATTCTCCCTCTCTCTCTGCTCCTCCCTCACTAACGCTCTGTCTCTCTCTTTCAAAAACAAACATTAAAGAAAAATTTTAGAAAGCATAATGAGTTACCAACAGGTTTAAACTAAATCCCTAATGAGGCATTTCATGGTGGAAACACAACTGAACACTATAGAGAAAGATCATCGTGGCAATTAGGAAGAGCCTATTCAGACTGTCCATATACAGTACACTTAAGAAAAACAATGCTAGGGGCGCCTGGGTGGCGCAGTCGGTTAAGCGTCCGACTTCAGCCAGGTCACAATCTCGCGGTCCGTGAGTTCGAGCCCCGTGTCGGGCTCTGGGCTGATGGCTCAGAGCCTGGAGCCTGTTTCCGATTCTGTGTCTCCCTCTCTCTCTGCCCCTCCCCCGTTCATGCTCTGTCTCTCTCTGTCCCAAAAATAAATAAACGTTGAAAAAAAAAAAATTAAAAAAAAAGAAAAAAAAAGAAAAAAAAAAAGAAAAACAATGCTAGAGGTCAGAATAATGGAACAATATCAAAGTTGGAGAGAAAATGGCGGTTTGGAACTTTCTACATAAGTAAACTCATTTAAGAGCAAGGGCAAAAGAAAACCATCTTAAAATATGTAGAAAGTTTAGAAGGAAGAGCTTAGTGACAGAACCTTTAAAAGATGTTCTTTCAGAGGAAGGAAAACGGATGAAGAGGAAAGGAGAGCTACAAGCAATGGGGAACAAAGTATAAACTTTTGAACTGATTGCAGAAAACTAATCCTAATTTGGGAGCTGAAACACGAGATAAAAATTAAGTATATGCGAAAGTATTATAAAATGGTACTTTATACACTAGCAATATTTCCAATTCCTCAGAAGAAAAAAGGAATACTTCAGCGTCAATTTAACAAATCATGTACAGGATTTGGAGGCTGAAAACTACAGCAGGCTGATGAAACACCTCAAAGCAGATCTAAATAAATGGGAATCTATATCACGTTACGGATCAGGGGATTCAACATAGTGACGATGTTAATTCTCTCCAAATTGATAGAAAGTTCAATGCAATTTCTATCAGAAACTCAGCAAGATTGCTGTTGCTATACACAAGATTATTCTAAGATGTATACGGAGGGGCGCCTGGGTGGCTCAGTCGGTTGAGCGGCTGACTTCCGCTCAGATCATGATCTCGCGGTCTGTGAGTTCCAGCCCCGGGGCCGGGCTCTGTGCTGACAGCTCAGAGCCTGGAGCCTGCTTCGATTCTGTGTCTTGCGCTCTCTCTGCCCCTCCCCTGCTCACACTCTGTCTCTCTCTGTCTCAAAAATAAGTAAAACATTAAAAAAAATTTTTTTTAATGTGGATGGAAAGGCAAAGGAACTAGAATAGCTTAAACAATATTGAAAAACTGGGAGAAATCTACCAGATATTGAGACTTATTATATAGTAACAAATCGAAACTAGGTGGTATTGGCAGAGAGATAGACACAAGATGAACTGAACAAAATAAAGCAGAAATAGCCCCCCCTCAAGAGCAGCCAAGTGAATTTTGACAAAGGTACAAAAGTAATGCAATAGAGGGATGGTGGTCTTTTAACAAATGGTGCGGGAGCAGTTGGATATCAACTAGCCAGAAAAGTGAACCTTATACAGAAGTGAACTCTGTATAATGAATCATGGATTTAAATGTCAAATATGGGGGCGCCTGAGTGCCTCAGTGGGCTCAGGTCATGATCTCGCCGTTTGTGAGTTCGAGTCCCGCGTTGGGCTCTGTGCTGACAGCTCAGAGCCTGGAGCCTGTTTCCGATTCTGTGTCTCCTTCTCTCTCTGCCCCTCCCCAACTCATGCTCTGTCTCTGTCTCAAAAATAAATAAACATTTTAAAAAATGTCAAATATGAAACTAAAAATTATAGACAAAAACACAGGAGAAAATCTTGGGACGTAGGGCTTGAAGCGTTTCTAAATAAGACACCAAAGTAAAATCCTTAAAAGAGAAAAATTTAATTGGACTCCATCAAAATTTAAAACGTTTTTGCTCTCTCGAAGCTCCTGTTAAGAAGATAAAAAGACAAGCTAAGACTGGGAGAAAATATCTCCAAACCACATATCCACATGCCCAGTTTCTAGAATATATAAAGAATTCTCAAAACACAACAGTAAAAAAGAAGAAGAAGAAGAAGAAGAAGAAGAAGAAGAAGAAAATAATAAGCAAAATTCACAAAGACATATTTTATTGAAGGGGCTGCATGGATGTCAAATAGGCTCATGAAAATATATTCAACATTTTACTAAACCATTAAGGAAATGGAAAATTAAAACCACAATAAGATTATTGCCATATACCTATTAGAACTGCTAAAATAAAAAATGACAATGCCCAGGGTGCCTGGGTGTCTCTGTCGGTTAAGCATCCAACTCTTGGTTTCAGCTCAGGTAATAAACTCAGTTTGTGAGTTCAAGACCCACATTGGGCTCTGCACTGACAGTGCGGAGCCTGCTTAGGATTCTCTCTCTCTCTCTCTCTCTCTCTCTCTCTCTCTGCCACTCCTGCACTCTCTATCAAAATAAATAAATAAACTTAAAAGTAATAATGACAATGCCAAGTGCCAAAGAGGATGCAGAGAACTCAGATCTCTCATATGTGGCTGGTTGGAATATAAAATATCATAGCCACTTTGAAAGTTAGGTAGTTTCTTTAAAATCCAAATAAAACAGACCGAGCAATTATAATCTTGGGCATTTATGCCAGAGAAAGGAAAGCTTATGTCCACACAAAAACCTGTACATGATTATTTATAGAAATTTTATTCAAGTCAAAAAGTAGAAACAAACAAAATTATGGTACATCCATACCATTGAATACTGCTTGCCAATAAAAAGGAATGAATTACTGATGCACACAACAACTCTGATTGATCTGAATGGCAAAAAACAGCTAATCTCCAAAGGTCATATCTGGTAGGATTTTATATAACTGTCAAAATGACAAAAGTGTAGAAATGGAAAACAGATTAGTGGCTGCTGGGGGTTAGAGATGGTTGGGGGAAAGTAATGGGTATGACTAAAAAGGGATATCATGAATGAGATCTTGGTGGTGATGGAATACTCTGTATCTTGATTGTGGTGGTAGTTACACGAATTAATACAGGTGATAAAAGACTGTGCACATAAGTGTCAATTTCTGGGTTTTGATATTGTATTATAATCATGAAAGATTAAGCATTGGGGAAATTTGGTGAAGCGTACATAGGACCTCTCTGTACTATCTTTACAATTTCTTTTCAATCTGTGAATGTTTCAAAAGTTTTTTTTTAATTAAAAAAATGTTAATGTTTATTTTGAGAGAGAGACAGAGCAAGCAGGGGAAGGGCAGAGAGAGAGAGAGAGAGAGAGAGAGAGAGAATCCCAAGCAAGCTCCACACTGTTCGTACAGAGCCGGACACAGGCCTGGAACTCATGAACAATATGATCGCTTAACCGACTGAGCCAACTAGGCACCCCTAATTTTATTTTATTTTAGAGAGTGAGGGAGAGGGGCAGAAGGAGAAAGAGAGAGAGAGAGAGAGAGAGAGAGAGAGAATCTCAAGCAGGCTCCACACTCAGTGTGGAGCAGACATGAGACTCTATCCCACAACCCTGGGATCATGACCTGAGCCAAAATCAAGAGACAGATGTTCAACTGACTGAGTCACCCAGGTGCCCAAAGTAAGTTTGTTTTTTTAATGTATAATAGGAGGGATGATAGAAGTTGAAATATTCTATGGTTCTTTTATTTTCTGAGAATAGATAAGAAATATTCATTCCCTTTAGATTAAATATTCACAATGTAAAGCAACCAAAGCAAACAAACAAACAAACAAACAAAGGTATGTAAGTTCCAAACTAGTGGAACTAGATGTAAAGATAAGAAAGGAGGAAAGACAAAATGTAGAACAGGGAGTTTCATGATATGATAGATACAAATCCAAAAATAATAGTAACTACGATTGTGAATAGACTAAATTTGCCAGTAAAATGACAGAAGTTATGAGATTGGGCAAAAGAATGAGATGAAGCTATATTTTAATTACAAATGATTATATTTAATTACAGAAAGATTGAAAGTAAAGGGATGGAAAAATGTAAGAAGCAAATATTACCAAAAACTAGGTTGGCTTACCCTAAATTAGTGTGATGGAAAATACATTTTAAGGCAACGAACACACGTTCCACGAAGACTTGTACATGGATATTCATAGCATTATTATTCATAATAGTCAAAATGTGGAAAGAACCTAAACGTCCATAACTGATGAATGGATACAGAAAATGGGGCATCCTTACAATAGAATAGTATTCAGCAATAAAGAGGAATGTTATGACATGGATGAATCCTGAAACCATAATGCTGAGTGAAATACACCCGTTACAAATGACTTCATCTTATTTGATTTCTTTTATGTGAAAGACCAGAGTAAACAAAGCTGTTTTTATTTTTGTTTATTTGCTTGACCAAGCTGTTTTTAAAAATAGACATTAATGCAAAGGGTATTATTGGGGATAAAAATGATTACTACGTCAGGGTAAGAGCAGTAATTCTCCAGGAGAAATGCTCATCTTTAGCATGTATGTACCCAATATGGTCTTAAAGTAGGCAAAACAAAAATGATGGTGACATCAGTGAAAGAGGTGGGCAGAGAATTCCTAAGTCCTGTGCCTCCACAGAAATACCAAAAAAACGTGGCAAAAATTGTCAGAATAAGCTTTATGGAATTCTGGAAAACAGTCAAAGGTTTATAATAACCAAGTGGATACTTTTTTTAATGTTTATTTGTTTATTTAAAGTTTACTTATTTTTGAGAGAGAGAGAGAGAGAGAGAGAGAGAGAGCGAGCAGGGGAAGGGCAGAGAGAGAGGGAGAGAGAAAGGATCCCAGGCAGGCTCCACACTGTCAGTATAAAGCCATATGTGGGGCTCGAACTCACAACAGTGATATCATGACCCGAGCTGAAATCAAGAGTTGGACACTTAACAAACTGAGCCACCTAGGTGTCCCAACGTTTATTTATTTTTGAGAGACAGAGAGAAACAAAGCACAAATGGGGGAGGGGCAGAGAGAGGGGAGACACAAAATCTGAAGCAGGCTCCAGATTCTGAGCTGTCAGCACAGAGCCTGACGTGCAGCTCGAACACATGAACCGTGAGATCATGACCTGAGTCAAAGTTGGAAGCTTAACTGACTGAGCCACCTAGGCTCCCCCAACCAAGTGAACTCTTAAGAAAAAGTTGGGGTGCCTGAGTGGCTAAGTCGGTTAAACAACCGACTCTTCGTTTCAGCTCAGGTCATGATTTAGCAGTTTGTGGGTTTGAGCCCTGCATCGGGCTCTGTGCCGATAGCTCGGAGCCTGGAGCTGCTTCGGATTCTCTGTCTCCCTCTCTCTCTGTGCCTCTCCCCCACATGTGCTCTTTCTCTCTCTCTCTCTCTCAAAAATAAATAAACATTAAAAAAAATTAGAAAAGAAAAAAAAGTTGGCTAAAACCAGTAAGAAAGTTTTGCATCATTTTAACTTACCCTTGCTTAATCCCCCACTCCCAGGTCTTGAAGATGGAAGTCCACACTCCCAATGTGAATTCCAGATTTCGGAGAAAGCAAACCAGATTTTGTTTCCAAAAAATTGTGATTGACTCTTAGGTGGCTCCTTGAAGGACTAACCTAAAGGCCTTTTCCCTTCCTCCCTTCCTCCCTCCCTCCCTTCCTTCCTTCCTTCCTTCCTTCCTTCCTTCCTTCCTCCCTTCCCTCCCTTCCTTCCTTCCTTCCTTCCTTCCTTCCTTCCTTCCTTCCTTCCTTCCTTCCTTCCTTCCTTCCTTCCTTCCTTCCCTAAGTCAGAACTCTCTCAGATTGGGGAGATAGCTATGTGGAGGATGTTGCTCAAAAAATATTTAAATGCAAATGAACCAGCCACTAACACCTGGGGAAAAGGATATAAGTTGGGGCAAAAAATAGATACACTGAAAAGCCTGGGAAGAAAAAGCTAGGGAATGAATGAGATGTCCTGGGGAATAAAAGCTTGGAAAGCTTCCACGATTCTTGGAAATGTAGGAGGCCATGTGCACATATGGGTAGATGCATGCTTAAAAATCCCTGAGAATGCTCTACGCTCTCATCTCTGGCTGATCTTGATGCCCTGGGAAAGCAAGATGTGAAAATAAAGGCAAAGTTGTAAGTTGCCCAACTGAATGTTAAAAGCATGCCCAACACACACAGAGTCCAGATGCAAACACTGGGAGTTGTTGTTTTGTCTCTAGGCATTGAAGGAAATCACTGTTAAATCACTAGGTGGAGAGTAAGCTAACAGACTTAGTGACCACAATGATAATGAATTTAGTCTTTATTGAAAAGAGTTTAGAAAAGTCACTAAATCAAACACAACAACTAAACAACAACAAAAACTGTAACCCTCAACAAACAGCAACAACTCTGATTTCCAAAGTTACACTGTAATATTCAATATGTCAAGTTTTCAACAGGAAACAAAGCATGCAAAGAAACATGAAATTCTAGCCCATTCACATATAAAATAAAAGAATATTAACAAAAACTGTCCCTGAAGAAGCTCAGACATTGGACTCAGTAGAAAAAGACCTTAAGTTTTAAATATGCTCAAAGAGGGGCGCCTGGGTGGCTCAGTCGGTTGAGCGTCCGACTTCAGCTCAGGTCACATCTCACTGTCAGTGAGTTCGAGCCTCGCGTCGGGCTCTGGGCTAATGGCTCAGAGCCTGGAGCCTGCTTCCATTCTGTGTCTCCCCCTCTCTCTGCCCCTCCCCCATTCATGCTCTGTCTGTCTCTGTCTGAAAAATAAATAAAACGTTAAAAAAAAATTAAAAAAAAAATATGCTCAAAGAACTAAAGTAAATAATGGACAAAGGATTAAGAACAATATGTCCATATTAATACTGAATATCAATAATAAAGAGATAAGAATTATAAAAAGTTACTGAATAGATATCTGGAGCTGAAAGAAAAATAACTGAGATGAAAATTCACTAGAGGGAATCTATAGCAGATTGGAGCAGTCAAAAGAATCAGCAGACTTGAAGTCAGGACAATTGAAGCCAGTCAGTCTGAGGAGCAGAAAAAAGAATGAAGAAAAAGGAACAGAACCTAAGAAATTTTGGAAAACCATCATGTACCAACATTTACATCATGGGGATCCAAGAAAGAGAAAAGAGTCCAAAAGAATAATTGAAGGAATAAATGGCAATTCCCTTTTCTTCTGACACACACCAAGTTTAATGGAAGACACGAATCCGCACATCCAAGAAGCTCAACGCACTCCAAGTAGAATAAACTCAAAAGATATATACATTTGGTGAACTGAAATTAAACTGTCATAAGACAGAATTTTGAGAGCATCAAAAATGACGCAACTCATCATGTCCAAGTTTCCTCAATAAGATTAACAGCTAATTTCTCAACACATATTATGGAGGCCAGAAAGCAGTAGGATGTTATACTTAAAGTATTGAAAGAAAAAACATCAATGAACAATTTTATATCTGGCAAAACCATCCCTCAAAAATGGAGAAATTAAGGGGTGCCTTGGTGGCTCTGTCAGGTAAGTGTCAGACTTCAGCTCAGGTCATGATCTCACAGTTCATGGATTTGATCCCTGCATCGGTCTCTGTGATGACAGCTCAGAGCCTGGACCATGCTTTGGGTTCTGTGTCTCCCTCTATCTCTGCCCCTCCCCCTACTCGTGCTCTGTCTGTCTCTCTCAAAAATGAATAATAAACATTGAAAAATTTTTTTTTAATGGAGAAATTAAGACATTTGAAGAAATAAAAGCTAAGGGAGTTCACAGTGCTAGTAGACTTGCATTAAAGAAATGCTAAGGGAAGGTCTTCAGGCTGAAATGAAAGGACACTAGACAGTAACTTGAAGCCATATGAAGAAATAAAAAAACACCAGTAAAGGTACTTACATCGATTAGTATAAACGCCAGTATTATTATATTTTTGGTTTGTGACTTCACTTTTTTTTTCTACATCATTTAAAAGACAAATGCATGGGGCGCCTGGGTGGCTCAGTTGGTTAAGTGACTGACTTCGGCTCAGGTCATGATCTTGCAGTTTGTGAGTTCGAGCCCTGCGTTGGGCTCTGTGCTGACAGCTCAGAGCCTGGAGCCTACTTCAGATTCTGTGTCTCCCCCTCTCTCTACCACTCCCCTGCTCACGCTCTGTGTCTCTCTGTCTCTCAATAATAAATAAGTGTTAAAGAAAAAAAAAAGACAAATGCATAAAATATTAATTATAAATGTAGGTTACTGGACACACATTTTGTGAATGTAACAACTGCATAAAGGGGGAAGGACAGAGTTGTTTAGGAGTAAAACATTTGTATACTATTGAAGCTAAATTTGGATTATTAAAACTAGAATGCTATAATTTTAAAATGTTAATTGTGCTTTCAGAGACTATGAAGCTGGGGAGATCCTGGTCAGACCGAGGACATTGGATCTAATTGTCCTCCTAGCCCTTTGACTTTTTCCTGAAGTCCCTCAATAAAATGGGTTGATTAAAAGTTCATTGTAATCCCCAGAGTAACCACTAAGAAAATAACTTGAAATATGTAGAAAAGGAAGTGAGAATGGAGTAAAAATGGTATATTGAAAGAAATCAATCATGAAGGCTGTATCGGAGGAACTGAGGAACAAAAAAGATAAAAGAGAAAGGAAAGAAGTGTGTCCTTACCAGTAATTTATCTTTTTTTTTTTTAATTTTTTTTTTCAACGTTTATTTATTTTTGGGACAGAGAGAGACAGAGCATGAACAGGGGAGGGGCAGAGAGAGAGGGAGACACAGAATCGGAAACAGGCTCCAGGCTCTGAGCCATCAGCCCAGAGCCTAACGCGGGGCTCGAACTCACGGACCGCAAGATCGTGACCTGGCTGAAGTCGGACGCTTAACCGACTGCGCCACCCAGGCGCCCCCAGTAATTTATCTTAAATGGATTCAGCTAGTTAATTAAAAGGCAGAGATGGGTAAAATGGATTTTGAAAAAAGAGATACAACCATATGATATCTTATAGATCGCTTTACTTTAGATCCAAAGACATAAATAGGTTGAAAGTCAAATAATGGAAAGATGTTGCATGCAAGTTGCATAAGAGAATATTATGAACAATTGTACATACAAAATTTAGATAGTCTGGTGAAATGAACAAATTTCTTAGAAACATACACACTAAGGTGATATACACCTTACAAAGGTGACTCAAGAAGGTGTACAAACATACAAAGGTGACTCAAAAAGAAATAGAGAATCTGGACAAACTTATAAGTGATTGAAGGAGTAACCAAACGTCCCAACAAAGAAAAGCCCAGGACCAGGTGGCTTCACTGGTGAATTCTACCAAACATTTAAAGATTTAACACTACTTTTTTTCAACTCTTTCAAAACAAAAGAGGATGGAACACTTCCTGATGCATCTATGAGGCTAATATTATCCAGATATCAAAGCCATTTAAAGACAACTACAGACCAATTTTCTTTATTAGTATAGATACAAACATCCTTGACAGAATACTAGTAAACACAATCCTGGAGCATATATATGTGTGTGCATATATATGTATATTTAAAAATATTTATTTATTTAAGTTATCTCTATACCTAACATGGGGCTCAAACTCATGACCCCAAGGTCAAGAGTCCCACGCTCTTCCAAATGAGCCAGTCAGGCGCCCCCAATCCTGGAACATATTAAAAGGATTACACACAATGATCAAGTGAGATATATGTCAGGAATCCAAGAATGATTCAACATATGAAAATCACTCAGGGGCGCCTGGGTGGCTCGGTCGGTTAAGCGTCCGACTTCGGCTCAGGTCATGATCTCACGGTCCGTGAGTTCGAGCCCCGCGTCGGGCTCTGTGCTGACACCTCAGAGCCTGGAGCCTGTTTCAGATTCTGTGTCTCCCTCTCTCTCTGCCCCTCCCCTGTTCATAATCTGTCTCTCTCTGTCTCAAAAATAAATAAACGTTAAAAAAAAAAAAAAGAAAAAAAAAAAGAAAATCACTCAGTATAATCCACTATATTAATACAATGAAGGAAGATTTTGACATAATCATCTCAAATGACACAGAAAAAGCACTAGACTAAATTTAACAACTATTCAAGAGAGAAATGCTAACAAACTAGGAATAAGGAAACTCCCTTAGCATGATAAAGAGCATCTGTGAAAACCCCACAACTAACATCACACTTAATGGTGAAAGCTTTCCTTCTAAGATCAGGAATAGGAGAAGGATTTCTGCTTTCACTATTCCATTCAACGTTGTATTGGAAGTTCTGTCAGATCAGTTAAGCAAGAAAAAGCAATAGGGGCACCTGGCTGGCTCAGTACAGCATGAGACTCTTGATCTCAGGGTCATGAGTTTAAGCCTCAGGCTGGGGGTGGAGCCTACTTAAAATAAAGAAAAGAAAAAGAAACAAAAGGCATGAAAATTGGAAAGGAAGAAGTAAAAGTCTTTCCCAGATGAAAGAATTTTACTATGTAGAAAAATCCTAAAGAATCCCCCCCACCCCCCCAAAAAATAGAGCTAAATATACTCAGCAAATTTGCGGGATACAAAATCAACACATAAAAATAAGTTGTATTTGTAAACACTAGCAATGAACAATTTGAAAAGGAAATTAAGAAAACAATTCCAGGGGCGCCTGGGTGGCTCAGTCAGTTAAGAGTCTGACTTTGGCTCAGGTCATGATCTCAGGGTTGGTAGGTTTGAGCTCTGAGTCTTGCTCTGTGCTGACAGTTCAGAGCCTACAGTCTGCTTGGTATTCTGTGTCTCCCTCCCTTTCTGCCCCTCCCCCACTCGTGCTCTGTCTCTCAAAAATAAATAAATGTTAAAAAAGTTAAAAGAAAACAATTCCATTTTCAATAGCATTCAAAAGAATAAAATACCTAGGAATAAATTTAACTGAAGTAAAAGATTTGTACACTAAAACCCACGAAATATGGTGAAAAGAAATTAAAGTAGATCTAAATATGTGGAAAGACATTCCATTTCTTTGAAAGGTTTTTTATTTTTTAAGTAATCTTTACACCCAACATGGGGCCAGAACTCACAACCCTGAGATCAAGAGTCACATGGTCCACCAACTGAACCAACCAACTCCCAAGACATTCCATTTTTATGAATCGGAAGACTTAATCTGTTTTAAATGGCAATGGCAATCTTCATGGCCTTGGATTTGCCAATGGTTTCTTAGATATGACAATAAAAGTACAAACAACAAAATAAAACAGATAAATTGGACTTCGATAAAACTGAATAGATTTGTGCATCAAAGATCACTGTCAATACAACCCTCAGAATGGGAAACAATATTTGCAAATCATATCTGATGTCTAGTGTCGGAAAAATATAAAAAAACTCTTAAAACTCAATAAAAGACAACCTGATTAAACATTGAGAAAAGGATTTGAGTTAGACACTTCTCCAGATGTACAAATGACCAACAAGCACAGTAAAATATGCTTAGCACAGTTAGTCATCAGGGAAGTGCAAGTTAAAATCCACTTAGCACCCACTAGGATGGTTAGAATAAAAAATATGTACAAAAACAAGCGGATGTGGAGAGATTGGAACCCTAGTACATTTCTGATGGGAATGCAAAATGGTGCAGCTGCTGTGGCAAACAGATGGCAATTTCTTAAAATTAAATAATTACCCTAAGACCTAGCAACCCACTCCCAGGTACATATTGAAAAGAATTCAAAATTTTGTATATGAATATTCATAGCAGCGCTATCACAAGAGTCAAAATGTGGAATAGTGCAAGGTAAGTGGAAACGATGCACATATACATCAATGAATGAAGGAAATAAAATGTGGTATAGCCATATAATGTGATATTATTCAGCCATACAATGGAATGAAATAGCTGCACCATAAATAAACCTTGAAAACATTACGCTAAGTGATAGAGGCCAGTCACAAGAAGTCCCATATTGTATAATTTCGTTTATATGAAAGGATCAGAATATTCAAGTCCATCGAGATAGAAAACAGGTTAGCGATTGCCAAGAGTTGGGGCAGGGAAATCAGGAATGACTGTTTGAAGGGTACAGGGTTTCTTTTTGAGGTGATGACATTTTCGGAAACCTTTTTGGAACTAGTGGTGATGGCTGTACAACGTCGTGATTGCACTAAATGGTACTGAATTGCACATTTTAAATTAGTTAAAACGGTACATTTTATGTTGGTGAAGTCATTTGTATATAGGGAGACACAAAATGTGGGCCGCCCCTGCCTAAGTCACAAATCAAAGTCAGCGTGCCCTTCATGGAAACACCTGTCAAGGAAACCTAGCCTACACCAATCACAAGCTTCCAACTCAGCTTTAGCTAGCCTACCTTAGCCTGGAAAACAGGACCTGTTATGTTTATAAGGAAATCTCGTACCTCTTAGTCAATCAGGACGTGTTCCCTCTTTGCCTCTTCAATGCTCTGTAAATCTCGCTCTTGTCCCAGATCCCTGGGGATCTGTGCTCCACTGCTTGTAAGGCAGTCTAGTCCCCCCATCGGTGGATTATTTTCTCTAGGATAAAGGATAGCAAGCTCGTTACTAAATTGTTCTAGTTTTGTCATTTGACAATATTGTGTGTGTTTTACCACAGTAAAGACAAACTGATTCTTTGGGGGAAAAACAAAAATCACAGTTATTAAAGTAAATGTACAGGGATGTCTGGCTGGCTCAGTGGGTTAAGTGTCCGACTTCAGCTCAGGTCATGATGTTGCGGTTTGTGAGTTCGAGCCCCGCATCAGGCTCCGTGCTGACAGCTCAGAGCCTGGAGCCTGCTTCGGATTCCGTCTCCCTCTCTCTCTGCTCGTGCTCTGTCTCACTCTCTCAAAAATAAATAAAACATAAAAAAATTTTTTTTAAAGTAAACGTACAAATCCACAATCATAAATGAAGATTTTTATACATTCATGAATAGGCTACAACAAAGTGAGATATAAATATTTGAATATTAAAATTAAGTTGTGGCTAATGAGCCTATATGGCACCTCCTATCTGCTATTATAGAATACAAATTCTTTTTCAGGACACATAGCATATTTATAAAAATGGACAAATCTTAACAAATACCTTAGAACCAGTTACTTTCCAGTCATATAGTTTCATTACAATGTAAGATGGGAATCAATAATAGGAAGATAATTTAAAAATGAAATGAAATACATGAAATCAACAGAAGGGGGAAAAGTCAAATGCCTCTTCTCCCCAAATGACTGAGCTAGAAGTAGGAAAAAAAAAAACATCTGTCATGTTAGTATAGAAAAAGCATTACTAGGTGGTGCATTTTGATAGTTAAATCCCGTGTGGGGATATGTCTGCAAGTAGCATGAGTTGGTAGTAAAACGTGTAAAATTGGGCAAAGACCTACTGAAGAAGCCTATACTCTCCAGTATTAGTAACATAGGTATTTCAATTTTCTACGTTGGCTTCGTGTCGTTAGTCATAACCCTTAAATTAAGGATGTCAACTTCCTCACTGATCTTTGGAAGCAGTTGAGATGCCTTATTTCTCTTTTGAGAACGTTTCTGTCAAGTATCATTCAACTCTACCCAAGTACTGTGTTCGACATTCTGAGTCTGAAAACAAGCCGGACTGGGTGTCGGTGCTTCGGCAGCTTACAAACGAGCTGCCTTTTAAAAAGGGGACGCTTAAAAAGATCAAGTCCGTATTTTACGAGACTATTTAGGGAAACTGGGCGGGGCTCTGCTTTTCACGGTAGCCGCCTCTCACGGAAAAAAGGGTCGGGCTCCGACCGCCTCGAAAAACCGCCAACGTCCCGTCCCCCACGCCCGCCGCAGTTCAAAGCCCCGCGGGTCTCCGCAGGCTCTCAAGCTCACCCCGCGCCGAGGTTGGGCCGGAAGCGCACGCGCGGCAGAACTCGGCCCCGCCTCCTGCAGACTTTTACTACCGCCTGGCGGGAAGCTCTCCCGCCCATTTTGCGCCTCTTCTCATTGACGGCGCCTCGGTCGACGCCCGTCTGGCGGGAGCCTCGGCGCGCGGGTTCCCAGCGATCCGCCGTCGATTGGCAGTGCCTGAGCGGCGCGCGCCGAGCTCGACTGGCGCTGCCTGCGGGGGCGGAGTCGCTGTCTCGGCCGCCGCCACCGCCGCCGCGGGCTTGGTTTGCGAGGAAGGGCCTAGGCCCGGGCCTGCTGTGGGGGGCTCGCCGCGCGCCTGGGCTCGCGTCCCGCCGTCCCCTCGGCCCCAGCTTCGCCCACTTCCGGACCCAGACGGGCTGGGCGCGGGGAAGACCTGCCGAAGCCATGGAGGACGAGGTGGTCCGCATTGCCAAGAAGATGGACAAGATGGTGCAGAAGAAGAACGCGGTGAGCGCGGCGGGCGACGCGGGCCGGGAGGGAGGCCGGGCGGCTGGCGGGAGCCGGACGTGGCGGGCCTGGGGCCGGGCCCTCGGGGGCTCCCGGCCCGCCCCCGCCGGCCCTTCCCGCGGGGGAAGGCGGCGTGGACCGTGCCGGCGTCCTGGGGCAGGCGGCGGGGCCCCGCGCCGCCGGCATTAGCACCCGTTCTGGGTACTTCCAAGTCTCTTCGTTGTGAGTACAGAGGAGTAAACCTGATCGAGGGTAGATTTACTCGCCAATTACTTCGCTCATTTAGTTTAAGAATCGAGGAGTGTAGAAAGCCCTTCACAGTTTGGGAGGATTCGTTCCCTTTTCCGCGATCGCTGGCTAACAACTAAAAATAACATCGCATGGAGGTTTGTGAGACGTTCTGGACCTCAAGCGGATGAGTTACAATTCCTGTATCTTAGTTTTTAGAAGAATGCTAACCATGCACTTGATTTATCTCCACCACGCTACAGGTTTGTTTAGCAATCAAAAAGGCAGAGCGTGCTAGCGTCTTTGGCAAGTTGCTAAATGTGTTTTTCAAAAGTGGATCTTGTTAGGTGGTAGTGTGTAAAAGAGCTATGATTAAAACGCTCGCCCTCAGGGGTACTGACTGGTAGATGGATTTGGACAGCTGTCATTGCTGAGTACTCTTAAGTGGTTTACAGTTAATGCCGGTGGCGTTATCTTGTTAATCGATAAAGTGTGTGTGTACGTGAACACGTTGTGGTTTGTGTGAAGTCTTCCAGTTTTGCATTTTTTGTCCACCACTGTGTGTACTTTCAGTCCTCTGATGCAGTGTCACCTGTTTTCAGCTAAAACTCCATGATTGTCTTCGCCTGAATTTATTCCACCCTGCTCGGTACATTTTCAGCATCCGTGTATCTGAAATAACTTATTCCCGCTACGAAATAAATTTCCTGTCAAACTAATGTGAAGGAGAAAGAGGATGCTCTGATTTGTACAGCACTTTGGAATTACAAAGCATCTGTGCAAAATTCTCTACAGACCGACGACACAGCCACGGTGTACCCATTTTGCAGAGTAAGACTGAGTCAGAGAGATTAAGTAGTTCGCCCACTTAAATTAAGTACTGAGCAATTTGGATTAAGCTAGGACCCAGGTTTTCTACTGGACAGCATGCCGGAGCAGAAAATAGTGTTAAACGCTGAATTTTTTAAGACTTTGTATATAGTCTCTTCCTCTTTTTTTAACAGGTGCATTGCCTGGCATGTAATTTCATACCCCGTTAATCTGTATTTGCAATTTTGGCCTTTTAAAATATTTCCTGTTTGTTTTCTGTTCCAGACATTAACCTTTACCGTTTAGTTTTCTCATTGATACGGCCCTTTCATTTCCCCACTGCAAGTGATGAGATCTGGTTATTTAACAGGCTGAGCATTTATTTCGTTTAAACTGGAAAAGTTTTTTTTCTTTGCCTGGACTTCCCTGGATTCCCACAGTAGAAGCTCCTTGGGGAAAAAGGCCTTTTGTTGGGTACCTTTTTTCTCTACTCAGGCTATAATGTGTATCCATTAATCATCTAATGATTGTTTTCTTTCCTTGTCATAGGTGTTTCATAAAAATGACTAATTCCTTAGTGGATAAATATGGAGAAGACCAGTTTGTATTTATTTGCAGTTCTCAAGTTACGAGCAAATAATGAGTCTGGGTGAGAATGAGGAACAACTTTACAGACACTCCTCAAATCTCATTTATCTGATAGTTCAAAACTTTACCGATATGAAAACTTAGCCCCAAAAAGAAAGTAAAATTGACTGGCTCTTTTATGTTTTTTGTTTGTTTGTTTTGTTCCTTCTCCTTTTCCCTGTGTGTCTTACAGAAATTCAAATTGGCAAATGAAATAAAGAGAAAGGAGTCTTGAATGACTCTCTCTTTGCCTTCCAAAGCACATCATTCCACAAATAGCTTTTTTAAAAATTAAAAAAAAATTTTTTTTTTAGCGTCTATTTATTTTTGAGAGTGAGAAAGACAGAGCATGAGCAGCATGAGCATGAGGGGCAGAGAGAGAGGGAGACACAGAATCCGAAGCAGGCTCCAGGCTCTGAGCTGTCAGCACAGAACTCACGGGGCTGGAACTCATGGACTGCAAGATCATTACCTGGGCCGAAGTCAGACGCTTAAGTGACCGAGCCATCCAGGGGCCCCTAAAAATTTTCTTTAGAGAGCGTGAGAGCATGAGCAGGGGAGAGGGGCAAAGGGAGGGAGGGGGGGAGAGGGAGAGAGGGGGAGAAGGGGAGGGACAGAAAATCTTAAGCAGGCTCCATGCTCAGTGTGGAGCCCAACGCGGGACCTGATCCCATGGCCCTGGGATCATGTCCTGAGCCGAAATTAAGAGTTGGACGCTTAAGCGACTCAGCTACCCAGGTTCCCCCACAAAGAGCTTTTAAGGAGGTCAGTAATTTAACAGAAGTTGTTCTGGGGTTTGTAGGATTATGGTAGATTTGTTTCTCCCTCTTTTTTTTTTTTTTTTTTTTTTTTTTGGCGGTGTCCAGATTTTTCTGTGAGCTTTTTAAAATATTAAAAAAAATTTTTTTAATGTTTATTTTTTTTGACAGAGAGCGAGAGAGAGCATGTGTGAGTTGGGGAGGGGCAGAGAGAGAGAGAGGTAGACAGAATCCTCTGAAGCAGGCTCCAGCGTCTGAGCTGTCAGCCAGAGCCGGACTCAGGGCTCGAAATCACGAACCGTGAGATCATGACCTGAGCCGAAGTCCGACACTTAACCAACTGAGCCACCCAGCTGCCCCTAAAATATTACTTACGCTAGGGGTGCCTGGCTCAGTTGGTTAAGTGTCGGACTTCGGCTCAGGCCATGATCTCACGGTTCGTGGGTTCGAGCCCGGCGTCGGGCTCTGCTGACAACTCAGAGCCTGGATGGAGCCTGTTTCAGATTCTGTGTCTCCCTCTCTCTCTCTGCTCCTCCCCTGTTCACACACTGTCTCTGTCTCAAGAATAAATAAACATTAAAAAAAAATTAATAAAAAATATTACTTAAGCTATGAAAAAGTAAACTTTGCTTGAAGAATAGTAGTTGTCCTCTTGAATTGACAAGTTTAAGTGCTGTTGTTGGATATTGTTTTGTTTTGATAAAAAGGTTAGGTGTCACATTTAAGTAATAATAAAAACAGCTACTATTTATTGAATTATTACTTTGAGCCAGGTATTCAGCTAAGTATTGCCTACCTATTCCTCAGTTTTACAAGATAAGTATTCCAAAAGTAAGGAAACTATTTGGAAAGTAAAGTGAGTTGTCCTAAACCAAATAGCTAGAAATGAAGAGGTGAATCTAAATCTGATTTGCTTAAAGTCAGTCCTATGTTAAGCTGCAGTGTCTCTAGAAGACGCGGTTTTTGAAACTTGCATGGGTGCAGTTAAGTGAATATAAGGCCAGGAAGTAAGGGGGTTTGTTATTCTGGGGCAGGAAGGTTTCCATAAATATCCAATCAATATCCTGACCTTAGTATTTATCCAGAATGTTGCCCTATCTGTATAATTGATCTTAAACAGTGTTAGCAGTATTACAAGTGCCCACTCAGAGGCCTTGATGAGCCACGTAAGTTAGTTCCAAATATTCAGATATTCGTTTTTTTTTTTAAACTATCACTTAAAAAAATTTTTTTTTATTGTGTATTCCTTTTTCTAGAGAGAGAGACACACACACATAGAGCATGAGCAGGGGAGGGGCAGAAAGAGAGGGAGACATAATCCAAAGCAGGCTCCAGGCTCTGAGCTGCCAGCACAGAGCCTGACGCGGGGCTCGAACTCAGGAACTGTGAGATCATGACCTGAGCTGAAGTCGGCTGCTTAACTGACTGAGCCACCCAGGCACCCCAGATACTAGTTTTTTTTTTTTAAGTTTATATATTTATTTTGAGAGAGAGCGCATGCCAGTTGGGGAGGGGCAGAGAGGGAGGGAAAGAGAATCTTAAGCAGACTCCATTCTGTCAGCACAGAACCCAGCTCGAGGTTCGAATTCACGAACTGTGAAATTACGCCCTGAGCTGAAATCAAGTCAGATGCTCAGCTGACTGAGCCACCCACGCACTGCTGGTATTTTGTTGTTTTTTAAATAATTTTTACTCGATGTCAATAGGCAAGTCTGACTCCTAATCTGGGTTCAAATCTTGGCTCTTCTGAACTTTAGCAGTGTGATCTTAGGCAAGTTCCTTAGCATCTTTAAAATGTCTTTTTTTTTTTTTTTTCCTTTTGATGGTAAATTGGAGATGACTTAGTAAAGATTAGATGAATATGAAATTCTTGACAATGCCTAAGATATGGTAAGGGCTAAAAAACGTTGTGTGTTTTTTTGTAAAGGATTTATGACATGACTGTAGAAGAAGGAGTGAGGTAACTTAGAAGTTTCAAATTCATAGATTTTGTGAGTAGTGTTGAGCTTTGTTTATTATGATTTTTTCGCTGAAGGCTCGACTGAGTAGAATTCAGTTGTTAGGAGAGAAGTTGAAATTATATGTCAAAATACAGGAGCTGGTATACATGGAATGTAAATTTTTTAATTAAAATTTTATTTATTAGAGAAAGAGGCAGGGAGGGGTAGAGGGAGAGAGAGAGAGGGAGAGAGAGAATCCCCAGCAGGCTCTGCACTGTCAGCACAGAGCCTGATGTGGGGCTTGAACCCATAAACTGTGAGACCATGATCTGAGCTGAAATCAAGACTTAGACACCTAACCTACTGGCCACCTAGGAGCCCTAAAATTTCTAAGTCTTCTACCTGATTTGAAGAAAAAACTTCAGTTTTCATATGAGGGTTAGACTGATTAGTATAAATCAAAATTTAGAATGACTACACATAGTTTTTAATTTTTTTATTAAATTTTTTTTAATGTTTTATTTTTTAAGAGAGAGGGACAGAACACAAACAAGGGAGGGGCAGAGAGAGAGGGAGACACAGAATCTAAAAACAGGTTCCAGGCTCTGAGCTGTCAGCACAGAGTCCAGTGTGGGGCTTGAACCCACGAACCATGAGATCATGATCTGAGCTGAAGTTGGATGCTCAACGGGCTGAGCCACCCAGGTACCCCTGACTACACACAGTTTTTAAAAACAGTCTTATTAAGATATACAATACAGTTCACCCCTTTAAAAGTGTACAGTTTGGGGCACCTGGGTGGCTCAGTCGGTTGAGCATCCGACTTCGGCTCAGATCATGATCTCATGGTTTGTGAGTTCGAACCTTGCGTTGGGCTCTGTGCTGACAGCTTGGAGACTGGAGCCTGCTTTGGATTCTGCGTCTCCCTCTCTCTCTGCCCCTCCCCTGCTCATGCTCTGTCTCTCCTTCAAAAATAAATAAACATTAAAAAAAATTTAAAAATCTTTCTACTCCTACCCCTCTCTCTCAAAAATGAATAAACATTAAAAAAAATGTAAAAAAGTGTACAATTCAGTGGTTTTTAGTATATTCACAGATTTGGGTAGCTCTCACAACACTTATTGAAGAGCACTTTGATCACTCCAAAAAGAAACCTGTACCCATTAGGTAGTCACCATGTATCTGCCCCTGCAACCACTTATCTGTTTGTCTGTGGATTTGCTGCTCTGGACATTTTCTATAAATGGACTTATACAACGTGTGTTTGTATAAATGGAATCACACAATATGTGGTCTTCTATGACAGGCTTCTTTCAGTTAGTGTTTTCAGGATTCATCTATACTAACAGCAAGTATCAGTACTTTGTTCCTTTGTGTTGCAGAATAGCACTCCAGTGTACTGGTGGACGTACCACATTTTGTTTATTCATTCATCATTTGATGGACATTTTGGGCTGTTTCCACTTTTTGACCATGATGAGTAATGCTGCTAAGAACGTTTTGTGCAGGTGTTTGTGTGGACATATGTTTGTTTTTTGGTTTTTTTTTTTTTTTACTCTTGGGTATATACCTAGGAGTAGAATTGTTAGGTCATATAACTATGTTTAACCTTTTGAGAAATTGACAAACTGTTTTCCAAAGTTGCACGATTTTAAATTCTTATCAGCGGTTGGTGGGCATTCCATTTCACGGAGCCTTCATCAACACTTGTGTGTTTTTTGATTATAGCCATCACAGTGGGTGTAAAAAGGTGTCTCATTGTGGTTTTGATTTGCATTTCTCGGATGACTGATGATGGTGAAAAGTTTTCATTGTTGGCCATTTCTATATATTTGGAGAAATGTTGAGATCCTTTGCCCATTTTTAAACTATTTGTATTTTTGAATTGTAAGAGTTCTTTGTATTCTGAATATTAGACTTATGGAAGACAGGATTTGTATATATTGCCTTGCATTCTGTGGTTTATCTTTTCACTGTCTTGATTGTGTCTTTTCTTTCAGTTTTGATGAAGTCAATTATATATATTTTTTCTTTTGTTTGGTGTAGAATAAGTGCACATTTGAGATGACATAATAAAATTATAATTTCTAGTATATAGTGATGTTCCTGAGCCATAATTCAAATATTTACAGTGTTTCCTTTAAAAAAAAAAAAATGAATAGCATCTTAGTTTTTTAAGCCTTGAAATCTTATAATTCTTACTGAGAGGTGTTTGAGTTGATTGAGGTTAAATAATGCTTACTTAAAATGCTGGTTTATGGCTTTTTGAGAATATTGTTATGATGGAAGTAGATAAATCTTTTTATCTCTTTGTATCCCTTATCAACCATACCCTACATGTCAGGCACTCTATTTCAGTACTTCATATGTTTTTTATTACTCCATTTGACCATTTGAATTCTTCTAGGTCAGTGTATTATGCTGTCCTACATATGAAGAAACTGAAGCTTGAAAAAGAAATAACATTCTCAAGATCTTATAATTAGGAAATGGCAGTACATATATATATATGTATATATATAGGTATATCTCTCTATATCTATATAGATATGTCTGTATATCTATTTAGATCTCTATATATGTCACGCATATCTATACACACATACGTATGTATATATAAGTATGTGTGTGTGTGTTCTTAACTGTATATTCCATGTTGCTTCCTTCTCCATACATCTCCTTGAGGAGGATGTTTGTGTCCTATACAAAGTTGTATATGCTGTGTGCTAAGTACAAGTTTGAATGCAGTATTTTGTAAAAGTACTTGTTTCTGATGACAGATAGTACCAACCATGTAATAAAGTCATGTGAAAGTATTGTTTATTCGTCAGCCAGTACTGTGAACTAAATTTGACTCTGGAAGATAAGGTAGAATCTTTCTTTCTCTTGCATCATTATCTGTAGGAGATGCTGCAATCTAATAGACTTGACCTTTAGAGGCAGGTGATTATTGGGGAAGGATAGAATTTAGTTTCTTGTTTGGTAATGCTATTCACCCAAGTTCACAGAGCAGAACTGCTACCAGTGGACCTAGGAAATGGAGAGAGCAGCGGTGTGAGGGTCCGGAGATTATAATTCTTGTCCTTTTATATTACCTATCAGTTGGCCAAGTCACTTTCCTTTTCTGAATTTGTTTCTTTGTATAATTGAAGTTTTGAAGTAGATATTCAAAGGTTTATGTTTATTTTAAATTCCCTGAAGTCACAAAAGATTTGTCTTGCTCACTGTTGTATCCTCAGAGTTTGGTACACAGTGTTAGTATTTGTTGGGAGGCATAAGTATAATTTGACAGAAGTGAGTAGATTTCACCTTTTTTAGTTAGTAATAATCATATGACTGTGCAGGTTTCCTAAATTGTCTGTATTTTCAATTCGTCTTCTGTAAAATGGAGAGAAAAAGATTACCTTTTTCTATAGGGTTTATTGTGAAGATGGAATTGCATGTATATATATGTGTGTATACATACATAGGCACATATATATACACACATATATAAAGGACTTACCATGATGCTTGGCACATAGTAATATTCAAAGAAGCTTTTGTCACTGAATTAATATATATGATCATCTGTTTTTTGCCTTTTTGTTCATTTAGATTATCATAGTTGTTTATTTCTTAAAGAACTGTGATTGAAATATTCATCTTATTTGGCCAGAACACAGTGTAATTATGAGGAAGGTCATAGCGTCATCCAATTAATGTTATTTTGCTTTTTCTTCCTTCCATAGCTTGTATCTCTAATTTCAGTCTCACCAAAGAGATCTGAGTGTAAAGGGAGAGTGTGATGAAATTAATGCAAATCTTATCTATTGCTTGGAAAGCAACTTAAACCTTATGCCACATTGCTGATGTGTTAGAAGAATCAACTTTATATGTGGCAGACAGCATTATGTAAGTCTAAGGAGACGCTGCATTTTCAAGGACTCCTAGAAGTGTGGTTCTTTATCTTCCTCTCTAATTGATCCTAGGTCAGAAATGGATTGGAAAGTCCATGGAGGCATAGGTAGAAGAAAGATGTCTATGGTAGTTATAGGATACAAGTCCACAATCTCTTAATCAAAACTTTTAGAGTCTGATATATTTGAGAATTCCAAAATTGTCACATTTAAAAAAAAATTTTTTTTAATGTTTATTTATTTTTGAGAGACACAGAGTGTGAGCTGTGGAGGGGCAGAGAGCAAGGGACACACAGAATCTGAAATAGGCTCCAGCTCCGAGCTGTTAGCACAGAGCCCAACGTGGGGCTCGAACTCATGAGCTGTGAGGTCATTACCTAGCTGAAGTCGGATGCCTAACCAACTGAGCCACCCGGATGCCCCTCAGGTTTTTAAAAATTAAAAAAAAAATTCATATTTTTAATTTATTTATTTTAACCATGTTTATTTATTTATTTTTAATTTACATCCAAGTTAGTTAGCATATAGTGCAACATGATTTCAGGAGTAGATTCCTTAGCGCCCCTTCCCCATTTAGCCCATCCCCCCTCCCACAACCCCTCCAGTAACCCTCTGTTTGTTCTCCATATTTAAGAGTCTCTTATGTTTTTTCCCCCTCCCTGTTTTTATATTATTTTTGCTTCCTTTCCCTTATGCTCATCTGTTTTGTATCTTAAAGTCCTCATAATGAGTGAAGTCATATGATATTTGTCTTTCTCTGACTAATTTCGCTTAGCATGATACCCTCTAGTTCCATCCATGTGATTGCAGATGGCAAGATTTCATTCTTTCTGATTGCTGAGCACCTCAGGTTTTATTAAGATAATATGGTACATACGTTATGTATCTTCAACAGGATCTGGGCAGTTCCTAGTAATCAGACATTAACATTTTTATAGTGAAATGTAGTACTGTCACATGAAGTGGGATATATAGAACATAAATGGCTTTACGTATGTTGAGATTAGGTGTTGTTGGCAAATGAGTTTGTTGAAAATCTGTGAGAAATCTTGGTTTTCAAAGGTTTTTGGTTTGGGGATTTATAGATGTGGGATTGAAGAACCCATTTGCTCACAAGATGTCATTTTCTGTAGAATTTCTGATTAACAGTAAATTTAAAGTCAATGTTGGTTTTCTTCTCTAACACCTGCAGTGTTTCACTGTTTTTAGTTACCTCTAAAAATAATTTGTAGAATTTTAAGATCAGAAGGGATCTTTAAGAAGTAAATCGTTAAAATCCTTCATAATAAAAAAACAAAACAGGTGCCTGGGTGGCCCAGTTGGTTGAGTGTTCAACTCTTGTTTTTGGCTCAGGGTCATGATCTCATGGTTTGTGAGATTGAGCCCTGTGTCGGACTCTGTGCTGAGTGTGGAGCCTGCTTAGGATTCTCTCTTCCCCCACTTTTCTTTCTCTCTCTCTCGTCCCCTCTGCCCTTCTCCCCTGCTCACACTCTAAAAAAAAAAAAAAAAAACTTAAAAAAAATCCTTCATAGTAACCTGTCTCATAATTGTTTTTGAACTTAAGTTTTAAATTAAAATAATATACCTGTTGCCAGAAGGAAAGTTAATGTTTTTTTATTCTCCACAGCTGAGTCTGATGTCTGTCAACTTTATTTTTTTATATTAATTAATTAATGAAATCTCTGCATCCAACATGGGGCTCTGACTCATGACCTCTGAGATCAAGAGTTGCATGCTTTACCCACTAAGCCAGCCAGGCACCCTGATGTCAAGTTTCTTTTATTTTACTTATTTTTTAAGTGGCAGTTGTTTATTTGTTTTTTTTTAAGTTTATTTATTTTGAGAGAGAGAGCGCATACCCAGGGGAGGTGCAGACAGAGAATCCCAATCAGACTGCGCTGTGGGGCTTGATTTCACGACCTGGAGATCATGACCTGAGCAGAAATCAAGAGTCAGATGCATAACTCAGCCACCCGGGCGCTCCTGTCAAGTTTAAATGGAAAAATTACATGACTGGAAGCCTTGACTCAATTTTATATTTAAGAAATATGATAATGCCATGAGGGTTCCGTGCTTGTTTCTTCCTTGGGGGTACATGTTGAGGGACATGCTCTGGGGCTTTCTATTTCCCTGGGGTATGCTGTGTTTCATTGATTCGTAGGGTGCCTAGTTTTTGTATTTTACCATTTCAGAAAGCAGAATGAGTTACACACGTATTGTCGACCAGATGGCTATTGGGATGTACTTTCACAGGCAGAACATCAAACCCAGCATCAACATTTGCAGAGTGGGTGTCAGTGGCTTGGAAGAAACTCTTAAAGACATTAGTGGAGTGCTCTTTGAACCTTAGGGAACCAAATGGTTGAAGAGCAGTGGGGGTGAAAACAACTAGCTCTCTACACACTACAAAGCCAGGTAAGAGCTAAAGGCTTTTAGCTCTTTGATGGCTGCTGCTTCTTTTTTTTTTTTTTTTTAATGTTTTATTTATTTTTGAGACAGAGAGAGACAGAGCATGAGGAGGGGAGGGGCAGAGAGAGAATGAGACACAGAATCTGAAGCAGGTTCCAGGCTCTGAGCTGTCGGCACAGAGCCCAGTGTGGGGCTGGAACCCATGGGCCATGCGATCATGGCCCTGAGCCGAAGTCGGACACTCAACCTACTGAGCCACCCAGGCGCCCCTTTGATGGCTTCTTTTATGAAATGCTGCATTACTACTGTTTTCTCTGTAACTTTTTTGTGGATAAAAACAGATGTAATTGAATCTGAGTCAATAAGTGATTCATAATCATTGGATTCTGAATGTGAAGTAGTTTTAGAAGCACCTTAGCTAATTTATTTTGCTTATGTTTTTCTTTTATGTATGTGAAAGGTGGTACATGATCAAAACTTCAAGTTTACAAGAATTATAAAAGTATGAAGAAGTGATAAGAAAATACTGTGATAGTTTAATAGTTTTTTTTATTAGTGACATATAGAATAATGTGTACAAATATAGTACATTAAGTGAATATTAAACTAAGTAAAATTTGATTAAGTGAGGGTATTAGATTAAATATGATACATAAATGAATATCAAATTGGAATATTTGGCCACAAGGTATAAGGTGGTGCTGTTGCTTCTCATTTCATTCCTTTTTTTTTTTTTCTTTTTTTTTTTTAATTTTTTTTTTTTTCAACGTTTATTTATTTTTGGGACAGGGAGAGACAGAGCATGAACGGGGGAGGGGCAGAGAGAGAGGGAGACACAGAATCGGAAACAGGCTCCAGGCTCTGAGCCATCAGCCCAGAGCCCGATGCGGGGCTCGAACTCACGGACCGCGAGATCGTGACCTGGCTGAAGTCGGACGCTTAACCGACTGCGCCACCCAGGCGCCCTCATTCCTTTTTTAATGTTAAGTGCTTTATGTAACTCTTTTAGGAGTCTTATTTTGTTCTGTCTTCATCATCTATATGGGAGTCTTTGATTCTAGGTGGCAGTGGACAGGCCTGTGAGCTTAACATACATCTTAATTCTGAATTTTCTCTCAGAATCTGCTTTTTACTACTTTGTAGGAATTAGGTAGACAGTACCGTTTCTGTGTTTTTTTTTAATTAAAAAAATTTTTTTTAATGTTTTTTATTTTTGAGAAGAGAGAGAGCGTGAATAGGGAAGGGGCAGAGAGAAAGAGAGACACAGAATCTGAAGCAGGCTCCAGGCTCCAAGCTGTCAGCACAGAGCCCAATGTGGGGCTCGAACTCAGGAACCGTGAGATCATGACCTGAGCTGAAGTCAGACGCTTAACCGACTGAGCCATCCAGGCGCCCCAAAATTTTTTAATGTTTTATTTGTTTTTGAGAGAGAGAGAGACAGAGTGTGAGTGGGGGAGGGCCAGAGAGAGAGGGAGACACAGAATCGGAAGCAGGCTCCAGGCTCTGAGCTGTCAGCACAGAGCCCGACGTGGGGCTCTAACGCACCAATCATGAGATCATGACCCGAGCTGAAGTCGGTCGCTTAACCGAATGAGCCATCCAGGCACCCCAACAGCAGTGTTTTTGTGACAGATGAGTAAGAAACAGGAGACCTCAAGAGAATTTTAGTAAAGACGTGCCCTTTCCCATCTCACTGTGTGTGAATGCTAGAGGTGCTATAGTATCTTCTGACCCCCATTCCTGCTTTTTCAGGGTTGGCTCCTTAATCAAATAGGTGTTCTTCATGGAAATGTGGGGTGTGTTATGCTACCAGTGTAAGAAACACATTTTACATTTCAAATTTGGACACATATAAACAAATATTTAAAATGAACTTTAACAAACAAGTGCTGGTCATACTCCAGTAAATGGATCTTATGTTCCTTTAATGAGTTGCAATCATTATTTGGAAAACACTACCCCTCTTTCCCTGCCCCCCTTTATGTATATATATGTATGTATGTATGTGTGTGTGTGTGTGTATATATATATATATATGTGTATATATATATCACCCTGGTATGCACATATATATGTATATATGTATACATATATATATATATACATATACACACACACACACACACACACACACACACCATCCTCATATGAATAAGTGAGCCATAGTGAGTTGTGGATGGGAAAACGTAAATTTAAATCTCTAGTTAGTCCTTGTTTTACCATCTGGGAAATTGCATCTGCAATTATTTTATTTTATTTTATTTTATAGGCTGGAGCATTGGATTTACTGAAGGAGCTTAAGAATATTCCCATGACCCTGGAATTATTACAGGTATGTGCTAAAATGTGTTATGATTTGGATAGGTAATTGTCCTAAAATGCCAAAACATTTTTACTACCAATAAGTTTTTTGTATTGTCCTGTTATGGTGTAAATCATTATTAACTCTTGTTTTGTTTTGTTTTTTTAAAATTTTTTTTTTCAACGTTTATTTATTTTTGGGACAGAGAGAGACAGAGCATGAACGGGGGAGGGGCAGAGAGAAAGGGAGACACAGAATCGGAAACAGGCTCCAGGCTCTGAGCCATCAGCCCAGAGCCCGACGCGGGGCTCGAACTCAGGGACCGCGAGATCGTGACCTGGCTGAAGTCGGACCCTTAACCAACTGCGCCACCCAGGCGCCCCTTGTTTTTTTTTTTTTTTAAAGATGGTAACATAAATCAATAATCTAAGTATCATTATAGAAAAAGTTGCCTTCTCAAGAATAAAATCTAAATCTTCCAAGTTTGTAATCTCACCGTGAAAGGAAAGGAAGTTGGACTCTTGGCCCTGATTTGATTTCCCAAAACCTCACTTTCTTTGTCATTGACAGCAGCTGCCTTCAGGACACCAGCCTCTGGGGTGCCTTTTAGCAGCCGTTCCTCATTTCTCCCCCTTCTGCCCTAGGAACCACTAATCGAGCCACATTTTTGTCTCTATAGATTTACCTATTCTGGAAATTTCATATAAATGAAATCATATAATATATGACCTTTTGTGTCTGGCTGCCTTGTTTTTTTTTCCTTTGAAGATTAAACAATTTCTTTATTTTAATTATGATCTACCCCTCAATATGGGGCTCAAACTCGTGATCTGAAGATCAAGAGTCGCATGCTGTCCCGGCAGAGTCAGCCAGGTGCCCCTTTGGCCTTTACTCAGCATAATCTTTTCAGGGTTCATCCATGTTGTAGCATGTGTCAGTCCCTCGTTCCCTTTTATGGCTGAATAATAGTCCACTGTATGGTTATACCACATTTTGTTTATCCATTTGTCATTTGATGGACATTTGGGTTGCTTCTACTTTTTTGGTTGTTATGACTCATGCTGCTTGCTGCGCACATTCATGTACAGGTTTGTGTGTTTTTGGTTCCCTCTGGTAGAGATCTGAAAGAGTCGAAATGATGAGTTGTATGATAACTTTATGTTGAATATTTTGAGGACCTGCCAGACTGTTTTCCCACATGACCGTACCATTTTACATTCTCAGGAGCAAGTAAACGAAGGTTCCAGTTTATCCACATTCTTGCCAACACTTATTATTTGTCTTTGATTATAGCCATCTTACTGGGCGTGAAGTGATATTTCATTGTGGTGTTTATTTCCATTTCCCAAATGACTAATGTTGAACATCTTTTTCATACGCTTCTTAACCAGTCATATATTTTCTTTGGAGAACTGTTTTTTCAGATCCTTTTCCTGTTTTGAAATTGGATAATTTGTCTTTTTATTTTTAAGTTGTAATAGTTCTTTATATATTCTAGATACAAGTCCATTATGAGATACAGGATTTTCAAGTGTTACCTCCCCTGGGCTTTACTTTCTTAGTGGTGTTCTTTGAAGCACAAAAGCTTAAAATTTTGTTGTAGTCTGATTTATTGTTTTCTTTGGTTGCTTGTGCTTTAGTTGCCTAATTCAGGGCTACAAAAATTTATTCTTTTGTTTTTTAGCTCTTTCATTTAGTTCTGTGATTCATTTTGAGTAAATTTTCATGTGTGGTATAAAGAAGTCCAATTTCATTCTTTTACGCATGGATATCTAGTTCAGCTTTTTAAAAAAAATGTTATTTATTTATTTATTTATTTATTTATTTATTTTTGAGAGGGGGAGGGAGGGAGGGAGGGAGGGAGGGAATGTGAGCAGGGGAGGGGCAGAGAGAGACACAGACACACACAACACACACAACCTCCCCCACCCCCCCAGAATCTGAGCTGGCAGCACAGATCCTGACGCGGGGGCTTGAACTCACGAACTGTGACATCATGACTTGAGGCCAAGTCAGACGCTTAACCGACTGAGCCACCCAGGCACCTCTCACCTTTTTAAAATATTCTTCTCTCTAATGAATTATCTTGAGATCCTTATTGAAAATCAGTGACAGAAAAATGTAGGGATTTATTTCTGGATTCTTAAATCTATTAATCGTGTCTCTCCTTATATAGGACCACATTGCCTTGATCATTGAGGTTTTGTGGTAAGTTTTGAATTTGGGAATTATGCGTCCTTCAGTTTTTTCAAGATTGTTTTGGCTATTTTGGGTCCCTTGTATTTCCATATGAACTTTAGGATAAGCTTATCAATTTCTGCACAAAAGGCAGCTGGGATTTTAATAGGGATTTTATTTTAGTCTGATTTTCTTAGCATTGCAATCTTAACATTTAAGTCTTATGATCCATGTATATGGGATGTCTTTACATGTATTTAAGTCTTTAATTTTTCTCAATGTTTTATAGTAGCTCTATGTTTTTACTTTAAGATTTAGGGGGTATCTTAAATCATCTTGGCGGAAACTCATGAGTGATCATAAAGGTGATTTTTCTTCTAGAGTATACCAATCTGCTTATTTCCTGTGATGCTGACAGCATCTCTTAATCTCACTGCTCATTCCTCTCTGCTTTACCAGCAGTGTGCATCTGATTCCCTAAGTCAGCTTAATGGCCTCTTCATCTTTCCAGGGTAGTGTCTTTATAATTGCATAGCTGGTGTTCTATAGAAACCAGATGGCCAGCCATGGGCAAAGGCATACATTTTCTGTGTCTAGAATTTCACAGTATATAGATGATCTCAAAAACCTTCATTAGTCCTGCAAACAAGAAGCCTGTTTAAATCTACAGTCCTTAATGTTATTTGAGCACACAGTACTTTTTTGTAGGGCACTTCTTATATCCTGTAAATTAAAGTCTACTGGTTTTAGGAAAAGTCCAGAGTCTAGAGAATTCTTAGAGGTACGTTTAGACTTGGTTATCCAAGTAAAATGGCTTCATAATCCTTTCTTCTCTCTAGTTTCATCTGCTGTTCCCCAAATACTCTCTTCAAAAGGAGGAAAAAATCCTACCCAGATCTTTGTTTTTCACTCTACCTCAGCAGCCTTGTTTCTTATTATTCTTGACTGGATAGTCTCTTCCTTAGAGAAGTATGTTTGTTACGGATTCCTGCATTCTCCGCATGGATTTTCGTAGGTTTTAAGTAGGAAATTATTGACTCTTTAGTGATGAAAACATCCTGTGACAGTTAAAAAGCAGTCACCCAAAGTACATGATTTGTTCATGCTCTTCCTGTATCTTTGCTTGCCTCTGACTACCTCTTAAAGCTCCATTTTCTTTGCCAATCTGTGTCAGCCCCAAGCTTCAGAACTGTATTAGTAGCTCAAATGATTTCTTCCACTCGTTCCAAAAATAGATTTTCTCCTGGGTGGGTGGGTGGGGTGGGTTTTGGGGTGGTAGTAAGGAAGAGCTGTGAATGGGTGCTGGAGGAGGGGTGCCAAAGGCATCGGGATAAGGAAGTCAGACCTGACACTCAGTACTTGGTTGTAATTGCAGGCCTGGCTTCTAAGCAGTGAGCTGTATCCAGTAGGACAGCTCTGGGTCCACACAGTTGTAGGCTATGCCATCTGGCCCAGGAACTTGCTTGTGGACAGTTTTCTATATTGAAGTGTTTTCAAAGAGTTCTAAAAAGTTCTAAAGTATTTTCTTCATTAAAAAAGTTCCAGGAGCATTTTATTAAAGCAGTAAACCACTTTCTTTGGGGGGAAACCCTCCCCAAACATTAATCCCAAACCATTTTAGGATTTTAGAATTGTGGAATCCCCTTTATCTTTCTGCTGTGGAACCTTATCTGCCTTGCACAGCTTTCTTTCCATAGATACAACTTAGGCCATTCTGGCCAAACACATATTCTAAATTCTTGAGCAGAATTTCTGTCCTGAATCTCTTTGTTGAGAAGTTTGAATAATTTAGCAGGAAAACTGTAAGTACCCATTTATTACTCTACCTTAAAGTTTACAGCAGGGATTCCTGCTTTTTTTAACCACTAACAATTCCTTTTGTTGTTTTTTTCTTCCATTGACCATATGTCTTGAAAGATCGTCTACTAACAACTTGAACTAACTAAATAATTTACCATTTGTTTTTTTATTTATCATCCTTAATTGGCCGGTCACAGCCTTTGTGTTCTTTGAGCACAATTTGAAAACCATTGATGTCCTGGAAAGAGCTGGACTTTGGAGGTGCATTTAAATCCCAGCTTTGCCAATTAGGTATGGTGTATTGCTGGATGAGTAGGGATAATGATATCAAGCTTAAAGGGTTGTTAGGAAGGGGTGCCTGGCTGGCTCAGTCAGTGGAGCAGGTGACTGTTGATCTCAGGGTTGTAAGGGCAAGCCCCACAGTGGGCATGAAGTCCACTTAAATAAATTAAATGAAAAAAAATAAATGGTGGTTAGGAAGATTAGTGAATATGGATGCTCCCAGCATATTGTGGGTACATAGTATTACCACATGATATATTACTGTATTCTGTGAAGTCCTTTTTTAACAAATGTTTATTTATTTTGATAGAGGGAGAGAAAGGGGGGAAGGGCAGAAAGAGAGGGAGAGACAGAATCCCAAGCAGGCTCTGCACTGTCAGTTCAGAGCCTGATGCAGGGCTCAATCCCATGAACCATGAGATCATGACGTGAGCCGGTATCAGGAGTCTGATGCCTTAACCGACTGAGCCACCCTGGGGCCCCTCTGTGAAGTCCGTTTTAGTATCTGTAATTGTATGCTGATGTGGGGCAAAAAAAAATGTTCTTAAACCTCTGTAGATGGTAATATTTGAGTATCCTCATTAAAGTTGCAGCAGATGATCCACAAAGTAATCTACATGGAAGAATATATAGAAGCAAAGAAGTGTGTATGTTAGTCATGGTTGCTTCATGCCTTCTGTATAATACAAATATTTTATAGTTTATTCTTACCTTAAGAGATATGGAAAGTCTGATTTCATTTTACAGTTAACCAACCTTATTACAATAGCAGCTCAGCTTATCTGTCTGCAGATCTCTGTGCTAATAACCTTGAGTCCAGTGTTGATCTGAAGATGCATGTATCTTAATTCTATAGTATACTATTATAAGAATTCAAATAACTCAGGTTTTCTTCTGGTCTACCATGGAAACAGGAAAATGAGACACAGAATGAAGCACTAAATTGTCTGAAGTAAAGACAGCTTACACAAATTTTTTGTATTCCCTTGCAGTCCACAAGAATTGGAATGTCAGTGAATGCTATTCGCAAGCAGAGTACAGATGAAGAAGTTACATCTTTAGCAAAGTCTCTCATCAAATCCTGGAAAAAGTTATTAGGTATAATTGATCTTCCCTTATGTGTATTTGTGATCTGGTTTATTCAAACATTTGGTGTTTGCATATTTTCCTGTTTATAAATATAGATGTATTGAAATCAGTGCCTTATATAAAGTGGGAAGGGTGTTAGTTTGACCTCCTTGAGGGTTTTGCTTTTTAAACTAGTCAAATTTAGCCTTTTTTGTTTTCTAAAACTTACAACTGGATGCCTCTTTAAGAAGAATTTTCCCCATGGGGAAAGTTGTCATACATTTTAAAAACGTTTTTGAAATAATTTTCTAACTTACAGAAGGTTTACAAGAATAATAAAAATAACTCACATGTATACTTTTTCTAGACCCATTAATTTTTAATATTTGCCATGCTTGTTTTGTCATTACTTGTCTTCTCTTTCTCCGTATGTACGTATTCACACACGTACACATTTTTTCTGAACTGTTTGAGAATAGGTTGCATCTATCATGCTTTACCCTTTAATACTTAAGTGTGTGTTTCCTTGGAACAAGTTTATTTTCTTACGTAATCATAGGAATTCAGGAAATTTAACATTGGTACAGTACTTTAATCTACAGTGCAGGTTCCAGTATTGTCATGTGTCCCAGTGGTGTCCTTTAGAGCTTTTTTTCTTCTTTCAGAACAAGATCTAGTCTAGGATCACATAATCTAGTCTCCTCGTCTGGAATAGTTCTTAAGCCTTCTTATGCTACTTATAATATTGACAATTTGAAGAATACAAGCACTCATCTCACTTTATTTAAAAAAATATTTTTTTTAATCTTTATTTTTGAGAGAGAGAGAGAGAGAGCGAGAGCGTGCGTGGGGGAGGAGCAGAGAGAGAGGGAGACACAGATCTGAAGCAGGTTCCAGGCTCTGAGCTGTCAGCACAGAGCCCAACGTGGGGCTCGAACTCATGAACTGTGAGATCGTGACCTGAGCTGAAGTTGGATGCTTAACTGACTGAGCCATCCAGGCACCCCGCACTTTATCTTTAATAGCATGTTCCTGATTTGGGCCTTACTTGTTATTTTCTCATAATTAGATCAGGTTGAGCATGCATAGTTGGAATACTATGTAAGTGTGTTATATCCTTCTCAGGTATCACCTCCAGAGGCATTGATGCTGACGACGTTCATTTTGATATAACCCAGTCAAGGTGTACACCATGTAGTTTATTGCTTTTTCTGTTGTATCTAATAGGTGTTCTGTGAGAGATACTTTAAGACCCTGAAACTATCTTGCTTCTCATCAGACCTCCTCTCATCCCCTGTTTAGTATTCACTGATTTTTGCCCAGACCACATTTTATAGTGATAGTTGCAAAATTGTAATTTTCTTCAATATTTTTAAGTCAGCATTCTACTGTAAGTCAGCATTCTACTATGAGAAAGAACCCTCCTTTTACTTCCCAGTTATTTTTCTATTAGTGTATGGATTCCTATTTTATCCATTACTGTTCATGTTTATTTTGATATTTCCATTTTCCCAGATTTGACCAGTGGGCACCCATTCAAACTGGCTCCTTTGTCCTTTTGACATCCCCTGCCCCCCTTCAGTTTTCTTGATCTCTTTTTTATATTCTGGAACCAGAAAATGTGTTGGGCTCATCTGTCTTCCCTACCCCAGCCCTGGAATCAGCCATTTCTCTAAGCAGTTATTAGCTTTATGTGGAAGAGAAAAATAGAAAAAGTTGAACCTTTTACAATTTCAAAGACAACAATAGCAAGAACAAAAAACCTTACTACTTCTGAGATCTTGGAAACTAGGGACTAAAAATTGTAAATTGGGATCAATGACATAATTTTTGTAATGTCTGTAGGTAAGTAAACAGTATTGTGTGATTCTTTTATTTATTTACTGTGGTTATTCAACTGAATTTTTTTTTCTTAGGGAATACATAATGAGGTATTTTGGGATTAAGGAGCATGATATCTGCTACTTACTTTCAAATAGTTCAAAAGAACTATGCCTGTGTGCACAATGATGTACATGTGTGAATATATACGACACATGCATGCGTATCTGTAGGGGGCAGTGAGTGAATGAGGAAGCAAGTGTAGCAAACATTAACATTTGGGGAATCTGAGTAAAGTTTCTTGTACCATTGTTAAAACATTTGTGCAAGCTTTAGATTATTTCAAAATCAAAAGCTTTTAAAAATAATCTAGTCTTTAAAGACCAACTGAAACTTCGTGTGTTTATAATTAATTTAAATTTTAAGTCGAATTCCATATTCTAAAGTAATGAAAATTTGCCGTAGACACTGACTGAGAACGATATACATGTGTTTTTATTTCTGGAAAGATGGTTTACATTTTGTGGGACATTGTAGTTATATTTATTTAATCTTAATTTAAAGAAGTTTTACTCTTTTATACTTTTTGGAGGTATCTGATCTCATTACAGGTTCTCTTTTAAAATCTTTTTTTTTTTTTTATGTTAAAAGATTTCCATGTTCGTTGGATAAAATTTGGAGAGTTGGAGGAGGAAAAGAAATCATCCTTAAGTCTGTCTCTAAATACAACCATCAGTTAATGTCTTGTTGCATTTTTTCTCCTGGTGTATAGCTTTTGCTTCAGCTATATTTTTTTTTATGCTGTATCTATACTTACTTATATTGCCTTTTTTAATGAAAAACATTTGTGTCTTTATATCATCATTAATTCCATTTTATTGGCTTCAGAATAATCTACTGGGTGATTGTGCTTTAATTTCTTACCTGTTAGATATGTGTTTTTTTAGCATTATAGCTATTATAAATAATGTCTTGATGAGTGTCTTTCTGCCTAAAGCTTTTTCTTTAGATTATTAACTAGATTTCTAGAAGATTTATGACTGCTGCTACATGGTAGCACAGTTTTGAATACTTGCATATGCCAAGCATCAACCTTTATGAATGCATTTAATCCTCCCAGGAACCCAGTGTACTAGGTGCCATTATGTTTCCCATTTTCTGATGAGGAACGTATGCATTGAGAGATTGAGATTAAGCATTCTGTGCACGGTTGGATTGGTAGTGAGGTGTGGTCTGCAGTCAGTCCCAGTCCAGAGCTGGAGCACTTCTCCCTGCGTCTGTTTTATTGCCCACGACGCTGTTATTTAGGTAGCAGGAATGCCCTTACTGCTCTGCTTCCTCAAAGGATCGCACCAGTTCTCCTAGAGGAGTGTGCGGGATCCGTGTGACCGCGCTGGATCTTCGTTAGATAGTATACTGCATTGTTGTGCCACCTTTCAGATGCTTTCTACTCCCTCAGTTTTGAAATATTTCTTAGTCTTGTTATACTCTTTAACGTCTTTATTAATTTTTGTTTCCTACCTCACAGTGCTATACCATCTTTAGGTTTTGGGGCCTTTCACGTGAACTGTAGAGAAAAAAGAGGGGTAATAATGGGGCGCCAGGGGGGCTCAGTCATTTGAGTGTCCGACTCTTGATTTGGCTCAGGTCATGATCCCAGGGCTGTGGGATTCAGCCCTGCATTGGGCCCTGCACTGAGCTTGGAGCCTGCTTAAGATTCTCTCTCTCTCTCTCTCTCTCTCTCTCTCTCTCTCTGTCTCTCTCTCTCTCTCTCAGATAAAAAAATAAAGGAGGGCAATAAAATTAGTATCTGAAAACTAACACTGTATCATAGGGGGCCTGAATTATATTTCAGATTTGGTAACCCTAATGTTTACAAGATAAGTTCTAGAATTGTGATTTGTACCATTTTCTTATCAGTTAGCCTCATCTAGATTAGCATATTAAAGTCATCTGGGGAAGTTTTAGAGATTTTGATGCTCAGGCCTTACTGGCAGAAATTTGGATTGAATGGATCCAAGATAGGAGCTTGAGCATAAGGATATGCTTAAAAGTCATCTAGGTGGTCCTGATGATCAGTTGAATATATGTTCTTTTATATCCTGTGCAGAGGAAGATGGGGAAGTGAAGTATTTATGTAGCTCTTATTATGTAGGGATCAAAATGTAGATAGATGAGTGGGATAATTTATGCAGTAGATCCAAACAGTTTCTGAACCCAGTTTCAGAAGGCCCTTCTGGCTGATTTAAATGCGAATGGTTCTTTTCATTGTTAAAGGATTGCACTGGTCCAACCTGTTTTACACCCCTTACCTCTTTTTTTTTTTTTTTTTTTAAACACCTTCTTACCTCTTAAAGCTTGTGTACTTGGTATTACTTTGCAGATTTTTTAAGATAGAGGAAGTGTTAGATAGGCCATACTAATCCTGAAGTCTTTTTTGTGAAAATGTTCTTTATCTACTGTCCCTGAAATAATTTTTTTGACTTCGTGAAAAATTGTTAAAATAAGATGGCTATATATGCTTTGCACTTTAATTTTTAAAACTTTTAAATGTTATTTTGAGAGAGATAAGGAATGAGAGAGAGCGAGTGTGGAGAAGGGGCAGAGAGAGGGAATCCCAAGCAGGTTCCACGCACTGTCAGTGTGGAGTCCTACACGGGGCTCAAACTCATAAACCGTGAGATGACCTGAGCCAAAATCAAGAGTTGGAAGCTTAACCGACCGAGCCACCCAGGCGCCCCTGCACTCTCATTTTTAATGACACCCAGGGGCCCCTGGGTGGCTCGGTCGGTTAAGCGTCCGACTTCGGCTCAGGTCATGATCTCACGGTCCGTGAGTTCGAGCCCCGCGTCGGGCTCTGTGCTGACAGCTCAGAGCCTGGAGCCTGTTTCGGATTCTGTGTCTCCCTCTCTCTCTGCTCCTCCCCTGTTCATGCTCTGTCTCTCTGTGTCTCAAAAATAAATAAATGTTAAAAAAAAAAAAATTAAAAAGAATAAATAAAATGACAGTGCTGATGTTATTTCCATATTCTTTCCTTTCCTTTGTTCTATATGTTTTTCTCCATTTTACGAATTAATGGATATATTTTTTTTAAGACTGTATTTTTAAGTATATTTTTCTCTATTTTAGGTTCCCACTGGCATATGAATTGTGCTTCCCACCAAAAGAGGGAGGTTTTTTTGGGGGAATGCTGACTAAGCATGCATTGTGAAAAATACCCAAGTACATATGTTAATAGAATAGCTTACATAAACTTTATTTACTGTTGAAGATTTAGGATTTTTGTGTTTTTTTGTTGTTACATAAATAACCGGGTAACATGCAGTAGTTCCATTTTGTAATTAAAAAAAAATTTTTTTAACGTTTATTCATTTTTGAGACAAAGAGAGACAGAGTGTAGGTGGGGGAGGGGCAGAGAGAGAGGGAGACACAGAATCCGAAGCGGGTTCCAGGCTCTGACAGCTCAGACTGGGGCCTGACGTGGGGCTCGAACCCACACACTGTGAGATTGTGACCTGAGCCGAAGTTGGATGCTTAACTGACTGAGTTACCCAGGTGCCTCTGTAATTTTTTTTTAAACAAATGCTAACAACTGAGGGATTTCATAATTTTTAGATGGACCATCAACAGATAAAGACCCTGAAGAAAAGAAAAAAGATACTGCAGTTACATCACAGAATAGCCCTGAAGCAAGAGAAGAAAGGTATGTCACTTTATGGAAATTCATTTCTGTTGGAAGTCATAGTTCTACTTGACCGTCACTTCCTCCATGGTTCTATTTTGGTTTTATTTATGGTCACTTATGTGTACTTCTCTTTCTATTTTGTAATTAAATGGAATTAGTAAATGTTTATAGCCAAATAGAATATTCTAAGGTTTCTCATAGGATTTTCCTGGAAATTTAAAAGAGACTTAGAATTCTGACATTACATAAATAAGGAGAAATTATTTACACTGTATTCAACAAGCTTAATTGAATGGAATCTTTGGGATAGCATTAATAGAGTTGATAATGAAGGCATTGATTAAGGCTTCGGGTGGTTGGGGGGCAACTAGGTAGCTCATTCGGTTAAACATCTGACTCTTGATATTAGCTCAGGCCTTGACCTCAGGGTTGTGAGTTCAGGTCCCTTGTTGGGCTCCACGTTAGATGTGGCGCCTACTTTAAAGAAAAACAAAACAAAAAACAGGATTCAAGTGGTTACTTCCTTTATTTACCACATTCCATTTTTAGATTTTTTTTTGGGGGGGGTGACCTGGATCTAATTCTCTTTTTATGCTTTTTTCCTTCCCAATTTAGCTGTCATAAGAACTGAAAAAGGGTTCAAATTTTTCCTTACCTCTTGTGAGGCCTTTGTTCCTCTCTTCTTGGGAAGCTTGTGTTTTAACATTTGACTTTGATTTAGAGCAGTAGTTCTCAAAGTGTGGTCCCTGGAAGGGTGGGGAACCTGGCAACTTGTTAGCAAAGCAAAATCTGGGGCTTTACCCTGAAACTACTGAATCAGGAATTTTGGTGATGGGGCCCAGAAATATGTTTTTAACAAGCTATTCACATGGTTCTGCTGCACTCAAGTTTTAGGCTACTTATTTTCACTTCATTTATTTCTTAGTATTTTTCCCCAAAGTGATAATATACCCCTCCTTTGTTCAGTAACAGTGACCTATGTCCCATACACTGTTATTTTACGCATTAGACTAACTAAACTTAGTCTAGATGCTAAAGGAAGTAAGCTAAAGACAGGGTTTAAACATCAGGTGTTAATAAAATTTATTCAGTGTTTTCTAACTCTTTGAGATAGTTTTAGACTTTAAAAAAATCATAAGAATGGTAAAGAGAATCCCCAATTGCCAGTGTATGTATATACGCATACATTTATGTTTGTGTACATACTTAAGACACATGAATAATTTTATTTTGAACCAAATAAGAGTCCTTTATATCCCTAAATAGCTCAGTGCATATTTCGTAAGAACAGGACATTTTCTCACATCTAACCACAATGTAGATCTTAATAATCTGGAAGTTAGGATTAATACAATACTTTTTTCTAATCTATAGGACTTGTATTTTAGCGGTCTTCCCCTTATTCCAGAGGAAAAAGATTTTCCAAAGTATCATCTAAGATCACATACTGCATTAGCTATCATCTCTGGTTTCCTTTAATCTGGAGTGATTTTTCAGTCTGTCACTGTCTTTCATGACCTTGATATTTTTGGAAAGTATAGGCCATAATTTATGAAGTTTTTAACAAATGCTTTCAATTGTGTTACATTCAAAGTCATTTGACTTAATGCCTTGAATATAAAATATAAAAGTATAGGCAGATAATTTTAAATAGATATTGAAGTAGGAATAAGTTCGTAGTGTATTTTTATCTGTTTTATGTAATTGAAGTTTAGGGATAGAGCCTGTTGACAAAAGCATAGTATTATCAATATGAAGTCTGACAAAATGGTTGGTATCTGCCCATGTGCGCGCGCACACACACACACACACACACACACACACACACACTCTCACACACACTCTGAAGAAGACAAAGTTTCTAGGAGATGATTAAATGTAGAAGGATACAGAAGGACTGTTCTGTCCACTGTATCTGTTTATGAAGTTTTTATTTTTTATTAAAAAACAAATTTTTTTAACATTTATTTTTGAGAGAGAAGAGACAGAGCATGAGCAGGGGGAGGGCAGAGGGAGAGAGGGAGACAGGCTCCAGGCTCAACGCTGACAGGCTGACAGTAGCAAGCCTGATGTGGGGCTCGAACCCAAGAACTGTGAGATCATGACCTGAGTCAAAGTCAGACACGTAACCAACTGCGTCACCCAGCTGCCCCATTATTTATTTATTTATTTTTAATTTTTTTATTTTAGAGCAGGGGAGAGGGGCAGAGGGGGAGAGAGAGAGAATCCCAAGCAGGCTCTATGCTCAGCAGGGAGCCCGACATGATGGGGCTCAATCCCACGACCCTGGGATCATGACCAGCCCTGCATCAGGCTCTGTGCTGGCAGCGTGGAGTCTGCTTGGGATTCTCTCTCTCCACCACCCCCCCCTTCCTCCCTCACTTGCACGTGCACTCTTTACCAAAAACAAATGAATAAGCTTAAGAAATGTTTTTAAAAAAAGTTAATTGAAACCCCGCAGAAAGTAATTTTAGTGAGACTCTAAGAAGTTAATCAGCAGCAGTTGAAATGATTGGGTTGACTCAAAAACTATTAAACTGTCCTTGATTGAGTTGATGTTCTTTTAATTTCTGGAGAAATTAAAGAGACATTTTTATATTCTTACAATTCATTTGTCACTATACATGTTTTTTATCCTGAAGGGAGTGTTTTAAATATAAACCTCTTCGGTTGTCTAATTGGAATAAGGTTTTTTTAACATTGTTTTTTCCTCTAGTTTTGGTTGAGAGCTGTTGTATTCTTTGGTGTCACCCCCTCCTCCCCTTGTATAACCAAGATCCTTGCTTTTTATTTATTGTATTGAGCTGTAATGTGTATTTTCTTAAATATTAAAAATATTAAAAAAAAAATTTTTTTTTTTAAAGTTTATTTATTTTTGAGACAGAGCACGAACGGGGGAGGGGCAGAGAGAGAGGGAGACACAGAATCTGAAACAGGCTCCAGGCTCTGAGCAGTCAGCACAGAGCCCGACGCGGGGCTCGAACTCCCATACCGCGAGATCGTGACCTGAGCCGAAGTCGGACGCCCAACCGACTGAGCCACCCAGGCGCCCCTAAAAATATTGTTTAATGTTTAAAAAGATCAAATGTTTAGTTGGTTAAAAAAACATGAAATGAGTCTCAGATTTAATAAGATTTTAACTTTTTAGAAACGTGTATGCAACACCATTTTTGTTTTCATGTCACTGAATACTGTGTCATTTGTTTAGGTCAAGAAATTTTGTTTTTGAATAGTAATGCTGTTATTTTAAGAGACTTCTTCCTGACCTCTTTTTGGCGTGTATGCGTGTGTGTGTATTTTAGTAGTTCCAGTGGCAACATAAGCAGCAGAAAGGAGGAGGCAAATGCCCGAGATACTTATGTTTCGTCTTTCCCTCGGGCACCGAGCACTTCTGATTCTGTGCGGTTGAAGTGTAGGGAGATGCTTGCAGCCGCTCTCCGAACGGGAGGTAAGTTTAGTGTGCCCTGTCCATCGCCGAGTCCTTCGTTTGCGCCACCTCTGCCGCGGCCACCCCTGTGTGTCTGCCTCCCCAGCAGCAGCCCCGTGCTAGCCACTTGCGCTGCTCAGTGCAGGAGGACGTTGTGGCAAATAGGGCTTACTGCCGGCAGAGAGGTACGGGCATCGTGGGGCTTACTGTGTAGTTCCAGGGAAGAGATTCCTTCTCGTCTATGGATGTTTCCTTTGTTTACAGTAACTTAAAGGGTTTTCGCAAATCTTTCCCCTCCACTTGTAACCTGCAAAGTGTAGTTGGCCTTTGAACGCTGGGTTTGAACTGCGCAGGTTCACTTATAATGCAGATTTGTTTTCAACACAAACAGTACAGTCCTATAAATGTATTTTTCTCTCGTGATTTTCTTAATGGTATTTTCTTTTCTTTAGCTTACTTTATTATAAGAATACAGTATATAATACATATAACATGTAAAGTATGTGTTGTTTATGTTATTGGTAAGGCTTTTGGTCAACAGTAGGCTATTACTAAGTTTTTGGGGAGTCAGAGGTTATATGAGGATTTTCTACTGCATGGGGTGTTGGCGTCCCTAACTGCTGTGGTGTTTGAGGGACAACTATAATTACTCTGCTCCCCAGATTGAGCGTTAATGATACTGTATTTGGGTCCTGTTGTTAAATGTTAGTATGAAATATGGTATTTAAGTTTTATATTTGTAATTCCATTTTCTACCTTTTTTTAAGTGAAAAAGAGATCTTGATTTATATATATGCGAGCCTTAATTTAAGTTGAAGTTATCCATTCTTATGTAAAATTTTAACTTTTAAGTTTTACATAGAGAAATATTTATCATCTTATACAAGTTCATTCGTTTTCTTTTCTATTATACTTGATCCATAGTTAGTATGACCTGTTTTTCTCCTTACTCTGCCTTTTCTATTTTGATTCCCTGTTTCTTTATATATTTTTTCTTTTTTCTTCCTAGTTTCTTTTTATTTCCTTCTATCTGTTTGAATATTTGCATAGGAGTCTTCTGAGTGTGTCCATATATGTGATTGGCAGATGAAATGAATGGTTTCTTTGCATTGAAGCCTGAGTCACAGGAGACAAGACAGTTCTTTCTATAACTTTCTCTACTCTCTGCTGGAGCAACCAGAATTTATGGAGTTGTGAAATGAGGAATTGCCTGCTAGATCAATTACTTCCCCACTCCTGAGGGATAAGGAGTCATCATTGCAGGAGCACTGTGGACATTAGGTGAATCCAGAAGAGTCTAGTGGGTAGTAAAGAGACCAGATTCTAATGAAACTAAACAAAAAGGACTCTTTATTAAGGCAATGGGGTTGAAGAAATAGGAATGCAGTTTAATTTACTCTCTATTGAAATTTTCTTTTAATATGTCATAATCACTTATTCTTGACAATTCTTTGTGCCTGTGTTTAGATGACTACGTCGCTATTGGAGCCGATGAGGAAGAATTAGGATCTCAAATTGAGGAAGATATCCTTTCTGTGTATATTCATGATTGTTTTTTTTTGTTTTTTTTTAAATTTTTTTTTTTTCGACGTTTATTTATTTTTGGGACAGAGAGAGACAGAGCATGAACGGGGGAGGGGCAGAGAGAGAGGGAGACACAGAATCGGAAACAGGCTCCAGGCTCCGAGCCATCAGCCCAGAGCCCGACGCGGGGCTCGAACTCACAGACCGCGAGATCGAGACCTGGCTGAAGTCGGACGCTCAACCGACTGCGCCACCCAGGCGCCCCTATTCATGATTGTTTTAAATAATCTGGTATAGATTAATTTTTTTTCTTCCTGTATAGAATTTAGAGTTTCATTTTTCAGTTTCTATCTTGATTGTATTGTTTCGCTGGGAAACAATAGGGCATGTCATTTTATTGTTGTTTTCTTGTTAATCAAAAGGAAAACATATGTGTTGATAGTATTTTTACTTCTCTGCCTTGCAAATTGAGAATATAACACCCCAGTTGAAGTCGTGCAAAAGGGTGCGCAAAACATACACACCACGTGTGAAGTAGGGTTTCATGTTTGAGGGAACTCAGCAAAGCATATGAGGTCCCCTGACTTCATCATCAGGAGGGAAGTGTGTTTGTGCTGAGCACCATTGAAAGGGCTTTGGAAGAGGGGACTTGCATGTCTAGGTGACAGTGTGACCCTGGAACTATCCATGGCCTTGTTAGATGGCATGCTGCGCTTGGGGCTTGCTTTCTGTTGAGAGGAAAAGAACCTGCTAAGCTAGCTTCTTGCTGAGCTGGGGCAAGAAGCGATCCTTTGGGGCCACCGTGAATGGGTTTCTTCCCAGTGGGTCCCAAAGGAGCTGTGTCATCAAGACTTTTAGGATCCTTTGTAGAATTCAGATTTGGGCAAGCAAAAGTTTATATAAATTCAGGCTTCTTTTTACAAGTTTTCTGAGACTGAGTACTTAAGTTACTTTTTGAAACATTTTTAATTTGTGTGCTGCTGGCATTAAACATTATGAAGAAAGTATTGTTCTTGATATAAAAGTAGGATCACTATTAGTTGCCAGTTCCGGATCAAGCAACGAGGTAGAAGCAGTGCCTTGTTAGCTTCATCTAATATTGGAAACTTGTGGAGAACTGCTTAGAAATCCCAGGTATTCTTATTTTGGTGAACTAGGGAAAAAAATACCTTACTTTTATAATTTAACCTTTTTTCCTTAACGGCCTAGTACCTATATATCAAGAAATAAGGAATACAGACATGAAATACAAAAATAGAGTACGAAGTAGGATATCAAATCTTAAAGATGCTAAGAATCCAAATTTAAGGAAAAACGTACTGTGTGGAAATATTCCTCCTGACTTATTTGCTAGGATGACAGCAGAGGTGAGTATATGTGAAAATAATGTTTCCATGCTGTGACTACATGATGCCAAGTAAAAGTCTGTCTGAATGGTGAAGTACTATATAAATACTACATTTATAATAAATCCTTATTAGCTATTCTGATATTTATGTGTGTAATGTACTAGACAAATATGTAAGGTGATTGAATCAGTTGGTATCAGTACTTCGTTGCTTACGCAACTGTCCCATGATCTTTGGTTGATTGCCTTAAATCATTGTCAAAAAGCAAAAGTGTTTTTACTTACTTTGGATTCACATGAAATTGAAGATTTGAGTATCTAGTTGCAAGCAGACTTTGTAACTTCTGAGTTATTTTCATGGTTAAACCCCATAAAACTGGTCACATCGTATCGACTATTCCTAAATTTTAGGGAATGATGGAAAAAAAATTCAGAGCTTGCTATTTATAGACATAGCTGTTCATACTCTGCAGTCTCATTATTTTATTATGCATCCAAGAGAATGAATTTGTCTCTATAGCTAATAAAAATTGTTATATTTTTTAAATTTATTTTTTAAAAAACCTCATTAAAATAACTTGAAACTTTAAATTAGAGACCAGAGTGTAATGATCGTCTATATATCCGTCACCCACGCTTCAGATATTTTCAAGAGTTTGTCACTCTTTTCACCTATCCCTTTTTTCTTTTTGCTTCTTTTCCCTTGAGACATTGTATCTTTTTAGTTTATAAACCTGGGAGAGAGAACCTTTAAAAATATAACTTTCTACATTGTCATCACTACATCCAACAAAGCTAACAATAATTCCTAATTTATATTCATATTTTCCTGATCGTACATTACTTTCTGTCAGGATCCACATCAACATATTGCCTTTAGTTTGGTTTCTAAAGATTTTGTATATATGCATTTAAATCCATAGCAGTCTCTTCTCTTACCCCTGCCCCCTTTTTTCCTTCATGACACTGACCTGTTGAAGAAACCAGTTTATTTCTTCTGTATCCCACGGTAGGAATTTTCTTTTTCTCCCTCATGATGTTATTTAAGTTTTCTGTAAACTGGAAACTAGCTCTCTAGGCTTGATTACACACAAATTCCGCTGTTTTCCCCACAAAGACTTGGCACCTGGTGATTTTTGCTCCATGTTGCACCACATCAGGAGATGCACAGCGTCTTACTGCTTTGGACTGTTAGCACGCTGAGATGGGTCCGTGGGTTTGGACGCAGACAGTCCGATGCTCCCGTTGTAAAGTTCTCCTTTGACCTTTCGTCTCGTGTGCCCGTTCACTGATGCTCCTTGCCTGAATTGGTTCTTTTATTAGGAGTTGCAAAATAGTGACTTCTAAAGTTCTGTCACTCCCTTCACATCTTTAGCTAGATTTCTTTGACAAAGAAGCACTTTCCCTTATAAGCTCAGGCACTTAGTTACTCTTTTGGGTTGGATAGGAAAGGCAGGTAAATGTGGAACTGTTGCCCTTTGGTTAGCAGTTTATCAGAATGAGGACTTGGTGCCGTAGTAATGGCCACTGTGGGCTTTTGTTTCCTTTTTTGCATCCTTGAGCTCTCCTTTTTCGGTATCATCATGGATTTGTGACATTTTCATTTACCCAGTGGGGATTGATTCTGTACAGTAATTTATTTTGATGGCTGAAGAAACTGTCCTATCCTTGGCTAATGGGAGCTCCTTCATCTTAGCCCCTCTGTCCATTTGACTCGACTGCAAGAGTCTTTGGAGGCTTCCATGCTTCTCTAGCACAAAAAGATGACCCTAGCTTATCCTGTGCATTTCTTTTTTTAAATTTTTTTCAACGTTTATTTATTTTTGGGACAGAGAGAGAGAGCATGAACGGGGGAGGGGCAGAGAGAGAGGGAGACACAGAATCGGAAACAGGCTCCAGGCTCCGAGCCATCAGCCCAGAGCCCGACGCGGGGCTCGAACTCACGGACTGCGAGATCGTGACCTGGCTGAAGTCGGACGCTTAACCGACTGCGCCACCCAGGCGCCCCTATCCTGTGCATTTCTTGACTCAAAATGGGAACCGAAGATTCCTCCAAAGGTCCCTGGTTCCTTTTTGGGGAGGGCGATGGTAGTGACCATAATCTGGATACTAGAGGTGCTCATTGCTACAGATTGTTACGTTGTTTATAAACCTTTAAACAGTAAATCTCATTTTCACATACAAACTTATAAGTATTTGAAGAAATTTTAAAAGGAAGCAAATTTATAAGTTCTATGAGGAAAAATACTAATTTTTCACTTTTAAAACTTTAGAAGTTGATTTTTGTTCTATTATTATTAAGCTAATTGAACATAAAAAGCAGTCAGGATATATATAGAAGGTGCCTATAACTGAGTGGTATTGCCATCTCCTTGACAGGAAATGGCTAGTGATGAACTCAAAGAGATGCGGAAAAACTTGACCAAAGAAGCCATCAGAGAGCATCAGATGGCCAAGACGGGTGGAACCCAGACTGACTTATTTACATGTGGCAAATGTAAAAAGAAGAATTGTACTTACACACAGGTTTGTGATTGTTTATAGATTCTTATTTTCATATTAAGAATGCTTGAAGGTATTATGCTAAGTCAGGTAAGACAGAAAGACAAATACTATGAGTCACTTATATGCAGAATCTAAAAACAAAGGAAATGGATAAACCAAAAATGTTTGAAACACTCAGATACAGAGAGCAAACTGGTGATTGTTGGAGAAGAGGGGTGGAGGGGTGCATGAAATAGGTGAAGCAGATGAAGAGGTACAAACCTCTAGGTATAAAATAAGTCACAAGGATGTAACATACAGCATGAAGAATACAGTCAGTAATGTACTAACTTTGTATAGTGACAGAGGGTCACTAGACCTATTCAGATCATTTCATAATGTACAAAAATGTCTAATCACTTGTACACCTGAAACTAATCACAAAATTGTATGTCAGTTATAATTCAATTAAAAATAACTAAATGGAATGCTTGCAACTCTTGTTTCAAAGCGAGTAGTAAAGATCATTACCAGTACTTTGATATTTCTCAAGAGGAGATGTGGTCTTTTCAGTGTAAGAATGCTCTTTTAAAAAAAATGTTTATTTTGAGAGAGAGCATGCACGTGCACTAGCAGCAGGGAGAGGCAGAGAGAGAGAGAGAGGGAAAGACAGAGAATCGCAAGCGGGCTGCATGCTCTGTGGAGCCTGACAGGGGGCTGGATCTCATGACTGTGAGATCATGACCTGAGCTGAAATCAAGAGTCAGACGCTCAACCACCTAAGCCACCCAAGCGCCCCAGAAATGCTTTCTGAATACTAACAGATTTCACTTAATTGAAAATAAGCTGATATATTTATACTTTCATGGAAATTGTTACTGTGAACGCTATATGAATTAAAGAAAATTAATAAAACACATTATAGGATTTAATAAAATGCCTATATTCTTTTTTTTTTTTTTTTTTAATTTTTTTTTTTTTTTCAACGTTTATTTATTTTCGGGACAGAGAGAGACAGAGCATGAACGGGGGAGGGGCAGAGAGAGAGGGAGACACAGAATCGGAAACAGGCTCCAGGCTCCGAGCCATCAGCCCAGAGCCTGACGCGGGGCTCGAACTCATGGACTGCGAGATCGTGACCTGGCTGAAGTCGGAAGCTTAACCGACTGCGCCACCCAGGCGCCCCTCCCATATTCTTTTTCTAAGAGTCGAGCAGTTGATTATTGGTTAGCATATAATCAGGTTATAATTCTTTTTATTTGGCAGGATCATATAATTTAAGGAAAGTTCTTTATTCTTCCTCACTTGGAGCATGGCTACTTTTAGCTTAACTGCTTTCCAGACACCGATTCCTTTTCTGCCACATATTGATGACTTTTATCTTCAAATAGAATGTGACTAACCCTTTTTGTTCTTGAACAAAAGAGCTGTGAAAAGAGCCGCATAATGATTATTTTTGTTGTATATGTGTGTGAAAATGGTTTATCAAACTATCATTAATTTCATTTGTCAAGAAGGTATTTTTGTGCTGTGTCTGTAGTCTACTAAATTCAAAGTTTTCCCGTTAGAGAATAACTTACAGTTAATGTTTCAGGGTAATAGATTTAGGGAATTGAATTTTCTGATTGACAGAAAATTAAGCTGTTAAGAAAGTAGTATTACTAAACTCTGTAAGTTACAGAAAAGATCCTTTAGTCAGTTTGTTCTTTAACTTTTAGAGGATATTCTGTTCTCAAGGTTAAAAATTCAAAAGGTACAAAAGCTTATGCGTAGAACGTTCCCTTCCCACTTACGCCTGCAGCTACTTGGTCCCACCTCCCTGGAGGTAAACCAGGATTACTCTTCAGTTGTGTGGCTTTCTGTGCGTTTTATGCGTGCATATACAAATATGAATATATTTTTGTTTTCCATTTTATTTTATTTGTGTGTGTGTGTGTGTGTGTGTGTTTTGGTTGGTTCGTTGGTTTATTTTGTAATCTCTACACCCAACGCAGGGCTCTAGCTCATGACCTTGAGATTGAGAGTCATATGCTCTTCCGACTGGGCCATTCAGGTGTCCCTGTTTTCCCATTTCGTAGAAATGTGGTAGCACACTACATAAACTTCTGTCTCTTAGTTTTTTAGCACTCCGTGTTCAGATATGCTCTACTTAACCAATCTAAAGTCCTCTACCTTTTTGAAGTCTTGCATTTAATCATAGTTATATATCTGATATTTCAGTATTTTATTCTGTGAAAGTATTACTACTGATAGTCACTAAAATACATTAACAAATGAAAATGGCTTCAGAAATATCTGAGTTTGGATTGCTGTGTTTTCTTTTAATCATGTAGACAAATCTCAGCAATGAAAATTCTATCCTCAAAATGCTGCATAGTAGGAAGTATTAAGTGTAAATAGAAAGGTATTTAAAATAGAAGCAAAAAATTCTGTCAGTAGATCTAAAACTTCCCGAGTTGTCAGAGTAACAAATATAAAAGACTTAAGTTTGACTCTTGGGTTAACATGTATCTACCAGGAGACCAAATTTTTTCCAGAGAGCAAGAACTTCCTTCTACTTTTAGGGCCCCAGTTTAGGAAGTATTTAGATATAAATACATGAGAATACTTCAGAAGGATTTTTCAAGGCATTTTTTATCTTAAAGCCTTAAGTAAACAGAATGCTATTCTTTTGAGAATGCCTCTTCTTTATCTTCCTTTGGGCTTTTGAGTTAAAAATCATGTTGATAGTTTACAGGTATTGTGAGCTGCTCATCTTTGAAGTGGTAACATACTGGGTTTCATCATCCCACATTCAATTTAAATATACGTTATTCAGAATACAGTATTTAGGTTCTTGCCTTCATCCATTTTCCTTATCTCCCCTATACTTAAACCTAAGAATAACTTCTTAAAAAAATTTTTTTTTAACGTTTATTTTATTTTTGAGACAGAGAGAGACAGCATGAATGGGGGAGGGTCAGAGAGAGGGAGACACAGAATCTGAAACAGGCTCCAGGCTCTGAGCTGTCAGCACAGAGCCCGATGCGGGGCTCGAACTCACGGACCGCAAGATCATGACCTGAGCCGAAGTTGGCCGCTTAACCGACTGAGCCTCCCAGGCGCCCCTAACTTTTTTTTTTTTTTTTTTTTTTTTTTTCAACGTTTATTTATTTTTGGGACAGAGAGAGACAGAGCATGAACGGGGGAGGGGCAGAGAGAGAGGGAGACACAGAATCGGAAACAGGCTCCAGGCTCTGAGCCATCAGCCCAGAGCCCGACGCGGGGCTCGAACTCACGGACCGCGAGATCGTGACCTGGCTGAAGTCGGACACTTAACCGACTGCGCCACCCAGGCGCCCCTAACTTTTTTTTTTTAATGTTCATTCATTTTTGAGAGAGAGCCAGATCTTGAGTGGGGGAGGGGCAGAAAAAGACAGAGACACAGAATCTGAAGCAGCACAGAGCCAGACACAGGGCTCAAACTCATGAACCGCGAGATCATGACCTGTGCCGAAGTCGGACGCTTAACCGACTGAGCCACCCAGGCACCCCACCTAAGAATAACTTCTAACTTTAATAATGTATTGTCAGCTTCATTCAGAAACGCTCACTTGAAAGAGATAATCTTCTGTCTTTGGAACCTTGGTTTCAGGAATTCTCTTAAGTGGAGAACTTCAGAAGTCTGTTATGTTGCTAAAATTTTTAAAGATCATATTAGCTTATTATTTTTTTTCCCTGAGTTCTCTTTTTAATTAAAAATTTTTAGTGGTGGTAAAATACATATAACCTAAAATTGAGCCTCTTAACCATTTTTAAGTACACAGTTGAATAGTAGTGCATTCATAATATTGTGCCAATCTCCAGGATTCTTTTTCTTTTGTAAAACTGAAACTCAATACCCATTAAAGAGTAACTGTACATTTCCCTAACTCGTGGCAACCACCAGTCTCCAAATTTGGCTACTCTAGGTAGTCAGAAGGATGAATGGAATAATGCAGTATTTGTTCTTTTCTGTCTCTGGCTTATTTCTGGTATCTATTCTAAGATAGTAATTAGAAACACAAATAAAGGTCTGTGTGCAGAGCAACATCACTAATCATCAGGGAAATGCAAATTAAAACCATATAGTATTCATAAATGGTCATCCATATTATAGCATCTATCAGAATTTCCTTCCTTTTAAAAGCTGGATAGTAATTATGGAATGTATATATCACATTTTGTTTATCCACTCATCTGCTGGTGGACATCTGCTTCCACCTTTTGGGCTATATTGTGAATAACGCTGCTATGGACTTCTGTTGTACAATACCTCTTTGACACCCTGCTTCCCATTGTTTTGAGTGTGTTAGGAGTGAGATTTCTGGATTACATGGTCATATTAGCCTTTTAAAGCAATGTAAAGTACCTATTCATAGAAAAATTGGAAAACACAGGAAAATATGAACAAGAAATTTAAAATCACCCATTAATCTGTGCTCAGAGAGAACAGTGGTCAGTATTTTGGTACCTGCAGTATTTTGTGAATTTTTTCTTACCTAGTTGCAGCCAATCATTTTAGATACAGTTGACCCTCGAGCAACACAGGTTTGAACTGCGTGAGTTCCCTTCTACACAAAGTTTTTTCAGTAAATCTATATCCAGTGTTGAAAACGTATTTTCCTTATGATTTTATTAGTCACATTTTCTTTTCTGTAGTTTGCTTTAAGAATTTAGTATATAGGGGGTGCTTGGGTGCCTCAGTTTTGTCTGACTCTTGATCTCGGCCCAGGTCATGATCTCATGGTTCATAAGATAAAGCCCCATGTGGGCTCTGGGCTGACAGCGTGGAGGCTGCTTGGGATTCTCTCTCCTGCTCTCTCTTTCCCTCCCCTGCACGTGAACACACATGTGCTCGCACTCTCTCAAAGTAAATAAACATTAAAAAAAGAATTTAGTATAGAGTATGTACAACACACAAAGTATGTGTTAATTGATAGTTTCTGTTATTGGTAAGTAAGGCTTCTGGTCACTAGTAGGTTATTAGCGGTTACGTTTTGGGGGGAGTTAGATGTGGATGTTCAACTGCATGAGGAGTTGGCAGTCTTAACCCCCACATTGTTTAAGGGAGGAATGTACTTCTTTTCACTTAGCTACTATAAAACGTAAGCCTTTTCCTTTAATTATTTGAAAAAAAAAAACAAAACAAAACCTGGGTAAACATCTTAATAGCTATATAATGTTCCATCAGATAGGAATGCTCTTATTATTTCCCTGTTGGATATTTAACGTGTTTCTAGTGTTTGTGCTGTTGTAAAATTACACTCTTCAAACATTCCTGTATGCAAATTTCCAACCCCCCAACTTTATGAGGAATTGGCATATAATTTTATGTATTTAAAGTGTACAATGTGATGATCTTATACACATATACTTTGTGGAATTATGACCAAGATCAAGATAATTAACATATTCATTACCTAGTCCACTCTTCCTTCCCTCCTCCCTCCTTCCCTCCCTCCGTCTTTCCCTCCTTCCTTTCCTCTCCTCTCCTCTCCTCTCCTCTTCTTTTCTTCCTTCCTTCCTTCCTTCCTTCCTTCCTTCCTTCCTTCCTTCCAGTGAGAATGCTTAAGATCTACTCTAACTATAGTCACCGTGCTGTACATTAGATCCTCAGAAACTTACGTTTTATAACTGAAATTTATACCCCTTGACCTATATCGCTCCATTTCCCTCTTCTCCCAGCTCTTGGCAACCACCTTCTATTTTCCGTTCCTATGAAATCATTTTTTCTTTTTTAAGATGCCACATATAAGTGATACCATACAGTATTTCTCTTTCTCTGTCTGGTGTATTTTATTTAGCATGCCTTCCAGGTCCATCTGTGTTGTCTCAAATGGCAGGATTTCCTTTTTAATGGCTGAATAATATTCCATTGTGTATATATATGCCACCTTTCTTTATCCATTCTTCCATTGAAGGACATTTAGGTTGTTTTCATAGCTTGGCTATTGTAAATAGTACTGTAGTGAACGTGGGTGTGTAGATACCTCTTTGAGATACATATTTCATTTCCTTTGGATATATACATAGAATGGGATTGCTGGATCATGTGGTAGGGTTTTTCTTTTCTTTTTTCTTTTTTTTAAAGTCAAGTCTACCCCTAATGTAGTGCTTGATCTCACAACCCTGAGATCAAGAGTTGCATGCTCTACCAACTGAGCCAGCCAGACACTCCTACAGTAGTTGAAGTTTTAATATTTTGAGGAACTGCCATCCTGTTTTCCGTAATGGTTGTACCAGTTTACATTTCTACCAACAGGGATCCCTTTTTCTCTACATCCTTTTTTTTTTTTTTTAAATATTTATTTATTTTTGAGACAGAGACAGAGCATGAATGGGGGAGGGTCAGAAGGAGAGGGAGACACAGAATCCGAAGCAGGCTCCAGGCTCTGAGCCGTCAGCACAGAGCCCGATGCAGGGCTCGAACTCACGGACTGTGAGATCATGGCCTGAGCCAAAGTCGGACGCTCAACCGACTGAGCCACCCAGGCGCCCCAGTCTTTTTTTTTTTTTTTTTTTTTAATGTTTGTTTATTTTTGAGACAGAGACAGAGCATGAGCAGGGGAGGGGCAGAGAGAGAGGGAGACACAGAATCCGAAGCAGGCTCCAGGCTCTGAGCTGTCAGCACAGAGCCAGACGTGGGGCTCGAACTCCTCAACTGATGAGATCATGACCTGAGCCGAAGTCAGATGCTCAACTGAGTGAGCCACCCAGGCACCCCAGTCTTTTTGATATTAGCCATTCTAAATGGCTGAAGTGACATAAAGTGATGTATCCTTGTGGTTTTAATTTGTATTTCCCTAATGATTAGTGATGTTGATCTGTACACAGGTCTTTATTTGTGTTTCTAGTTACTATCTTAGGTCAGATACCAAGTTCTTAGGTCATAGAGAGTGGATATTTAAGGCTCTTACCTTGTTGCTGCCTCACTTTTAGAAAGGTGGTGGCAGTTTATATTTTTTAGAATGAAACATTTATAATTTTTACATCTCTGCTAATTTATAAGAGAAAACTGATGTATCTTTTAAGTGATGATGAAATTTTTCTATATTAGGATTTATGAAAAATATAATGTGTGACTTAGATGATTTCCACTTATCTGGGAGAAATTAAACATGAAAAGACAAATAGGGAATGATTTAGAAAAATGGAAGTTTTGAAATATGTATCCTTTTGGCATTTATTTCGCTTACCTGAACTTGTTTCAGGCTCTTAAACATTTTGTTGTGGTACTATTGTGGTTATTGTATCTCCTAATATAGAATGTTCTTATTGAGATTGGACTTCTTACAGTATTGTAAAAAGTAATATTTTTCGCTTGATTTTGCTGTAGGTACAAACTCGTAGTGCTGATGAACCAATGACAACATTTGTTGTCTGCAATGAATGTGGAAATCGATGGAAGGTATGGCACTTTCTTATATTCATATTTTACCCATTTATAATAGATTTTTTCACATCGTTTTATTAGACTACCTAGCTATCTAGATATATATACATACGCTCATGCTGTTTAGTGTTATGCAAGTCAATGACGAACTATTTGTAAAGGAATATACTATACTGTACTCTTAGAAATTAAGAATGTTCATTTTCCTGCCTGCGTATTGTTTTGGTGCAGGAATAACAGGATTGAATCTTAAATGTGCAATTACTGTGTCATAGTCCTGTGTATACTATATTCATTCAGTTGCTTCCACCGTTGTACTTCCAGAAAATCTGTACATGAGTATTACCTGTGCTCATGGATTTGTGATTCTGGGAAGATTACTTTACCTTGTTGAAATCCATTTGCCCGATGGTTTTAGTGTTTATTTTAAGAATTAACAGATGAGCACTGCCATGGTTTTGGTAGGCTTTTCACTGAGCCTTCTTATCACCTAGATACTCCTGAATTAGCCCCACATAGGCAAGCTTATGTTTAAGTGATCCCTTCTTGAGTGATTTTTGTGAGCCACCGAAATGTAATTTAAACGTGAGAGAAGATTTACACATCACTTCGGAGACCATTTTTATTGTTAATAGAGATAAGGATGTTCAGTTTGTTTGGTTGGAGAGCTCACCTGGTAGGAGTATAGTCTTTGGAGCTAAACAAGTTTTGAACTCCTTTGTTGCTTATCTTTTTAGTGTATTGTAATTTTACGTCCTGTTAAGTGTAAGTAATATCTACATCATAGGCTGTGGTGAAGAGTACAGATAATATATTTAAAGTGCCTGATAATTGTTGGCATTCCAAAAATGCTGGTTGTATTTATTAGTTTTTGAGAAAGCTTGTTGGATGCTTTTTTTTTTTTAAAGCTATACTTAGCTTTAGACCTTTTGCTCTAATGCTTAAATTATTCACGTAAGTTAAAGCATTTCCTGAAAATCAGAGGTGAATTAAAAGTAGACAGGTGGGAGTATTCTCCACAAATATGGTATAGGATTTGGGCCCTAGACATTATTTTAGGGGGTGAAGTTTTTTACATTGGTTGAAGAGAGGGACATTCATTATTTTCAGTCCTGCTGAGCAAGTCTGGCTTTTCCAGATAGCTCTTTGATTTACTTTGCATAATGGATGATGATGATGATGGTTACTGTTACTGTGCACACTGCAGCGTGTTTTGAATACAGGCTGCGTGCAACATAGCTGTGACATAGTGCCTGCTGGATTCTAGGAGAGCTCAATTTCGTGTAGAGCGGAGATGCATAGATAGGGGGGCTTACTCTAGAAGTGGAAGTTTGAAATGAATTTTTGTTTTGGAATTATTTTTTGAACATAAAACATTAAGGGCACTTAATAAAAAATATTTTATACTATGTCTTCAGTTATATATTCCTACTGATTCTAAGTTGGAAAAGTCAAACACATAGGATAGGTGACTATTCATGTCTGAGAAATATAGCATCTTTTTCAAAAATACCTCTTTCTTCAGCAGTGTAAGGTGTGTACTGTGTTAAATGGGGGTGGGGTATACACTCCATTGTCTGTATTTAAAGGTCTCATGAAATACTTCTCTTTTTTTTTTGTTTTTTTTTTGGCAGTTCTGTTGAGTTGGAAGAAATGGCAAAATGCCTGGACCATTAAATGGATTTTCTAATTAGCTTTAAAACTAGGCCATCTAGTTTTCCTGCAAATCAGATTTTTAACGTAACATACATCCCTCGGGTTAGTCTTGGTTTTTGACATAGCATTCCTTCCTTAAATGCCTTCTGTAGTATCAGATCATTAGGGAGACCACATAATAATTATATGGTATCTGTTTCAAAACATTTTTTTTTTCATTTTTGTAGTAAGTTGATATTAAACTTTTGGCAGTTTATTTTTACCTTTTTTTTTCCTTTTAAAAGGAAAACGTACCTTAACTTTTTTACAGTCCAAAACATGCACTGTAGAAATGTTATTCTTCTCAGTTAATACATAAATGGAAATTGCGTTTTTTTCCCCATATTGGCACATACCTGCAAATAGCAAAGGAGAAGAAGAGGTAATATAAGTTTATCAGATGTGTGTGTATTCAGATAATACTTGACCAGCTTATCTAAATTGTACATAATATTTGAACTAGCCTATGAGATTGAACTTAATTATTATGTTCACAAGTCTGGGATAATTAGATATTATTTTGCATTTGTAACTAACCGTGATAATCATTTCTTGTAATTTCTTGTACATGTTTATGACTTGTTCTTAATAGATTTTACTTTTGGAAACATGACTTGACTTTGTTGAAATCAGTTTGGTTTTGTTGTTTATTTACCTGTTTGACTTTGTAGTGTATTTTGGTTTTGCGGAACACTGTTGTAGTTGAGTAGGTTTTTCAAAAATCCCAGCAAAGGCAAAGAATGAAATCTTCTGACCATTTTCCCCTCATAGGAAGACATACCTGGGAAGAAAATGTTAGTGTTTTAGTGCAGTATAGTTACTGTAAACAGTTTATGACTTGATTTTGATTTGGAAATCTTTACTGACCAAGGATTAAGTTTAAGGACTATATATATAAATCATTAAAGCTGTGGTCTTTCCATATGGAGGTTGATAGAAAACACTTTTGTCCTGAGTCCAATTTCTCGACTCTTTTTCTGTCACACAATGAATGAGGTTGTTCAACAAACTGAATATATGGGCTGTAATGCAACTGGTTTTACAGTACAGATCTTAGAATTAAATTTTTTGTAAGTGCGTTCCATTTGTTTTGTTAGGAATAAGCAAAAATGATTTTCACATAGATTCCTTAGGGTACACTTGCTCTAGCACATCTGAGAGGCCACTTTTACAAAGCCCCCATTTTTATCATGCTAAATCGATATTCTATCAGACTCCTGTAGAAAGACTTCAGTATATGCTTTGCACTCCCCTTTGCTCCCTTTTCCCACTTTTTAAATGCAAATCAATTTGATGTAACACAGAAGACAACATTAAAGGTCCATGTTAGGGCCCCATGTGTGAGCATTGACCCACTGGTACTGTCCTATCTCTGCTTTGTCAGTTCTCAGATTAACCTTTATCACTTGAAAAATAAAGTGCATTTTTGGAAGACTAAAACTAAAATAGTACCACTTTTAAATTAAGTGATCCATTTTTAAATTTGTAATCCAATAAAGTTTCTTGTTATTAAACATGTATCACATTTTGTCATTTTATTTAGACACGGACACTTGCTCTACCTCTGGTCTCAAAATTTCTCTCCCGATTCCTAAAGTGTTTTTAAAGGATGGTTTTAATTAAGTGATGCCTGCCCAGTTTTAAGTGAAAACTAGTGTTGAGCTGTAGTACAGAGCATGCTTTTCTCTTCTCTTTTCCTGGACTCCTGGGGAGGGAGGCGGGAGCGGTTCCAAGTAGAGCACGCAAGCATAGGCCGCGTGTGCACTTGGCGTGATCTGAGAGACCGAGACTAGTGAAGAATACTAGCCAGTGGTAAAGTCCTAGGAAGGAAATGTTATCACAGGTAATACTCAATAATATTTATTTCCAGGACAAAGTAATTGTGTTAAATGAATACACATAAGAATTAGATTCGACCTATGTAGTAGGAATTAATGAAGAACCATCCTAGGAAGGCAGAAAATAACCACCTTGGTTTTCTTGCTCAGAGGTGATTATAAGCATTGGTTAACCAGTATTGCTAAGTCATGGCAAAAGTTCTGAAACATTTATGTACACCCAAACATCGAAATCTGTTTATATCTTAAAAATGGGAAAATAAGTTTAAAGTACTAAGATAGCAAAAGAAATAACAGATTATACTTTGAATTCTTATAGGTGCACAGTGATCGTCCTTAGAGGTCAAAGTTTAAATTGAGGGTTTGAATTTACTTCTCAAAATGAAAACTACAGTTAAAATGTTGGGCTTTAAAGAGTTTTAATCCTAACTCTCCTCCTTCCATACCATCCCTCCCCCCCCCCGCCCACACACACACACACTCATTTAGCTGTAGAAAATTAGCCCTTTAAGAAGAGATATCCCACTGGGAACTGTGATGTGAATAATCACTGGTGTAAAAATCCACATATTTTTGTCAGTTTCAAAACTAAGAAAAGTACCAACATCGAAGATGCTGCTTCACAGTGAATAGTCCGGCTCTGTGCCAACAGCTCGGAGCCTGGAGCCTGCTTCAAAATCCGGGTCTCCTTTCTGTCCCTGCCCTTTTCCTTCTCTGTCAAAAATAAATAAGTAAACATTAAAAAAAAGAACACAGTTACTGGTTGACAGTTTCCTAGGTAATAATGGAAACATTATGTTGGAGAAAGGTGAAGTCAGTTGAAGTCAGTCAAAAGTAGTAAGAGCTGTGTATTGGAAAAATCTCATGTGGCTCTCCTAGATAACCGACAGCTGTGACTTCCGAAGATGGAGTTGGAAAGTTTCTATGAGACACTTGTTCCCTGCTGTATCTTTAACACCTAGAATACTTGTCACATAGTAGATGCTCATGTGATAGTTTTTCTTGGTTATATTTGTGTATTCCATTTGTTCTTGACCACATAGGGAGCTGAGATGTAAAGTGTGTTCCACATGTTGAGGACCCGTGGAAGCTGGTTAGATAACCACCGGTTGGCAGAAGTTTGGACTCCCGACCGACTGACTGACTGATTGATTGCGAGAGCAAGTGGGCGAGGGGCAGAGAGAGGGAGACTGAGGATCTGAAGCTGGCTCTGTGCTGAAGGCAGTGAGCCTGACGGTGAACCGCAAGATCATGACCTGAGCTGAAGTCAGATGCTTAACCGACTGAGCCACCCAGGCACCCCTAGACTCCCAGCTTTAATTTTTTTTTTTTTTAATGTTTATTTTTGAGAGCGACAGACACAGAATGCGAGTGGGTTAGGGGCAGAGAGAGGGAGACACAGAATCTGAAGCAGGCTCCAGGCTCCAGGCTCCAGGCTCCAAGCTGTCAGCACAGAGCCCGACGCGGGGGTCGAACTCACGAGCTGTGCTGTAAGATCATGACCTGAACCGAAGTCGGACGCCCAACCGACAGCCACCCAGGCGCCCCTAGACTCCCAACTTTAAAGGAAGAAATGTAATGAGTCAGAGTCTTGGGAGTTCTCTTTTGGTACCTTAATTCTGCAAAGTGATGCAACAGTTTTATCATTAATGGAAACAAGCTTTTTTCAAATTGACTTGTGTACTCTGTACTTGTTTACCCAACTGGTGGATGGAAAATGAAAGCACAGGTGACTGCCTCAAATGACTTGCTCTGATTCCTCTCCCTGGGTGCTATAAAAAGACAGCCAATTAGTATTATTATTTTTTCCCTTAATGGCCTTGGCTACAAAGATAGCAACATTTGATATGTGATCTGCCATATGGTCAGTTAAATTAGCCCAGGCGTTTCCAAAATTGGAGAACTGAGCTACTTTGAAATAAAAAGGTTCCTTTTTTTTTTTTTTTTTTTTTAAACCCTTAAACGTGGTTTATGGTATATATCCAAATCATTTTTATAATAATGCCATTTGAAGGTATAGCTGATGTAAAATAAAAAAGCAGGAACCGTGAGAGGCCTGGAATGGAATGCCCTAGCTACCCCTGTCGTCTTTTTGGCACTAGTGCCCCAACATCTTGTCCGAGCCTCTTAGCCTTCTTCCTTCCGTGTGACCCTGGGGGTCAGCCGCAGTGTTCCCCTCCACCCCACACTCCTTCCCTGAGCCTGCTGTCTGAAAGGTGGGAGAAACACCGTTTCTACTGGGATAGCTAAACGAGCAGGAACTGTGTCTAGGGCTTCGCTCTGCCATTTTGCCTACGATACGCACAGTGTCTCTGTGTGATGAAACCGAGGGGAGTTGAGATGGAGAGATGGTGTGGATAACACTGTGTGTCTGGATCCAATCCCGGGGAAGCAAGAACTACCCTGGACTTCTCCTCAGGAAAGCCATTCAATTTCCTTTGTGTTTTAGCCAGTTTGATCTGCATTTCTCTAACAAGCAACTGAACAAAAGTTTTTTGGGCGCCTGGGTGGCTCAGTGGGTTAAGTGTCCGACCCTTGATCTCGACTCAGGTCAAGATCTCACAGGTTTAAAGTTTAACTTCTCAGCTAATGGATATGTATATTCAGAATGATAGATATTTCCAGATTGCTTTCCAAAAAGTCAAACTAGTTTACCTACCCGTCAACAGGATAGAAAGGCCCATTTCCTGACACGTTTGCTAATAGTGGATCCTAGCAAACCTTTGGTTTTGGCAAATCTAGAGGGGAAATAGTAACCACTATCCTCTCGTTTGAATTTGAATTTGGTGTAATCTTTTTGTCTTTATGACCATCGTTTTTAATCTTTTTAAATAATTTTTTAACGTTTATTTATTATTGATAGAAAGAGACAGAGCGTGAGCAGGGGAGGGACAGAGAGAGAGGGAGACACAGAACCCAAATCAGGCTCCGGGCTCCGAGCTGTCAGCACAGAGCCCGACGCGGGGCTTGAACTCACAAACCGTGAGATCACGACCTGAGCCGAAGTCGGACGCTTAACCGACTGAGCCACCCAGGCTATAATGTTCTTTTTTTAAAAAGCTCTTATCTTTAAACCGTCCCGGAATTTTTATTTATATATCAGTTTTTTCCAAATGGAGCGCCATCCACCCCAACAAACTCTTCAAAGTTTACTTAAGAATATTCAAAAACCTTGGAATTGCATTGAATTTGAAGGATACTTTTGGAGTGGCTTCCGGATTCTTTCGTACACATAGATGTCACTACCCGTTTACTCACTGGATTAGTAGGTAGTAGTTGTGAGTTCCATAGCCACATGGGCTGTGATGGTCTCTTTCTGAGATGTGACACATTGTGAAACAAATTTGGAATGGAATGTTTTTTTCTTAATTATGGGAAATTCTGTTTTCATGGTATAACTCTCCAGTTCTACATTTATCAAATACTGTTCCTAATTAGGTTATATATATAATGAGCGATAAGGTTTATTTCCAATGCCACTGGAGCTTACGGTCTAATGGGACAGATTGGTAATCATGATTTGTAGACTCAGGTAAGTATCCGTATAGGAAAATCCTGGAATCCTAAAGAATGGCACCCAGCACAATGGAAGTATGAATCAGGAGGTCAGGTAAGGCTTCTTGGAGGCAGTCGTGTGTGGGTAAATCTTAAAGGAATGACTGGAGTGAGCTGACTGAAGGGTGGCGTTGTAGAGAGGGGTACGAGTAGCGGAGAGTATGAACGGTGTGAGTGGTTATGAAGGTAAGAAGTGCCTTGTCTATAAGCATATATTCTAGGATCTAAACCTGTGTGGGGTTGGCTAGGGAGCCGTAGCCCGACTATAGAGGCCCTTGCTTGTACGCTGTAATGAGAATTTGGTATTTGTACTCTGGGCAATCCGGAGTTACTAAAGATTCTAAGGAGTAGGGGGAGGGTGTTGGGCAGATTTGCGTGTAAGAAAGATGTGGCATTTTGGAAGGTGGATTTGAAAGGCTGAGATTGGGGCAGGGAGACCAGTTAGGGGGCTCTTGGCAATGATGATGGCAGGTGTGAGATCAAGGGGATGGGAAGAAGGAAGAAGAGACACACGAGAAATATTGAGTAAAGATGAGCCGGGCTTGGCGATTGTGTTTGCGAGGAGAAAGCAGGGAAAAGTTAGCACCTGGATAGGAGCGTAGGTGACTGGCTGGGTGATCGGGGAGGGGCTTGGAGGTGGGGGGCCAGTGGGATGAGAAGTCAGAATCTGGATGAGTTTCAGTCCTCTGGGATATACGAGGGGAGGGGTCCGGCCGGCAGCTGATTGTGACGTGCTGGAGGAAATCTACACCGGGTCCTAATTTGGGAGCCATGAGCATGTTGGCAGTAATTGAAACAACGAGAAGGGGGTAGAAGAACCAGGGGACCCCTACAGATTAGGAAGGAAAGTAGTAAGCCAGAGCCTAAACCTCACATGTAACCCTTCTTATTTAATCGGACGTTCCCAAATACTGACGTGAAAAAAAAAGAGATAAAACTCTTGTGCTTTATTTTTTTAGAGTGAAAATGCCCATATTTCTTCGAATAATAAAAACGGAAATATGCTTATTTGAAAGTTTTGTTACGAACACGACTAAGCTGTGAGTTAAAAGTCCATTCTTTAGGCTGGCAGATCACGATGATAAAACAGCGACTTGTCAACAAAAGAATTTTCTAAACACTACTTCCCTTACGGAACAGGAGACCGACCCACCTAAGAGCACAGTTCCTTACATTAACTGGTATAGATACACATGCACCTATATGTATCTGCATACACGTCTTCTGAGAGCGCAATACCGTCCTTATGAATAGTGGTGACACATCTTGGTCAGATGGGAACTGGGGTCCGGTAATGGCACTGAGAAGCAAAACATTCAAGACAGCCCGACGGAAGGAAGGAGTAGCTAAGAAACACTTGAATGCCTTTTCTTTGGGAGGAAAGTCATCAGATACTGAACTCAGGCAAAACGAAAGCAGTCCTGTTTGCTCCAGTGGACGTACATGCCCCAGGCAGTCTAGTCTTCTAGTATATCCTTCGCCATTCGCGACATGCGACTGTTACTGTGAATGTAAACGTACTATCTTTTTCTAAGGCGGCCGTACCCGTCGTTTTCCAAAAGTGTCACTAACGGTGGCTGCAACTGACATTATGAATACATAGCCTTCTGTGGAAGGAAGCATCTGTTATTAAAATAGCCCGCGGATGGCTCTAGTAAGAACATACTACTGTCTCTAAGTTCCCTGTACTAGACATAGTCCATGAGTTCTTTTATTATTTTATTAATAATAAATACATTTGATAACATCCTATGCTTCGACTGATTTCTCAGATAAGGACTGAAGCAAATCTTTATAGAGGGCAGAGTTCATGAACCGGGGATACGAGTCTCTGTGCATTAAGGTGTAGATCTGAAGTTGGGCGTCATCGAATATGTGTTGGGAGGGCTCTCCCATGTTCCTGTTGATGACTTCTCTTACGCGGGAGTCCAAGCTGACCTGCCAATCGAAACAAGTAAGAGTTGTGTTAGATCTGTTTCTCTCCGGAGACCCATCCCAAACTCCCGTGGCTTTTTTTTTTTTTTTTTTTAATCCCAAACCAAACAAAGTTATCCGAAAATCTAAATTGCTGAAAGAGAAACGGAACACATAGTGAACAGGGGTTCTCTAACTTCAGCGGCATCAGAAGCCACTTGTTAAACAGATTGCGGGGCCCCACCTGCAGAGTGTCTGATTCGGTAGGCGTGGGGAAGGCGTGACGATGTGTATTTCTCACAAGTAATGCTCGTGGGGATCGCGATGCTTTAGAAAACCACATTGTCTTATTTATTAAATTATTTCGAGTTCATTTATTTTGAAGGAGAGAGAGAGAGAGTACACGCATAAGCTGGGGAGAGGAAGAGAGAAGGAAAGACAGAATCCCAGAAGGCTGTGCCATCAGCACAGAGCCCCATGTGGGGCTCGAACCCACACACTATGAGATCAAGAGTCAGATGTTCAACCAACTGCGCCATCCAGATGCCCCCGTTTTCCTTCTTTAAAATGTACAATGTCCTTGGAAGAAAAAAGCGTGCACAAACTTATCCCTTGCTAATTTCTTAACACCGTTAGGGCTAAAACCTGGAGGTCCCAGGCTGTAGCCAGCTAAGAACACAGTCACAGATTGCCAGGAATGTCCGGCCGGCTGCCGAGTGGAAGCTAACTCAGAGCACTGTGCGAGGGTTAAAAGCGCACAGGGCCTGTGTTTAAATCCCAGCTATGCCACCGCTTAGTTTGGGGGCTTAGGCAAAGTAAACCATGCCCTAGCGAACTCCTCCACAAAGGGGGTGATGATGACGGTAGCTGGGGGGTGGGGGGATTTAATGAGAATTTATTTAAAGTGCGTGGAATTCAGGAAGTCCTTAGTAGATGTCGGCTCCTTCTCTGATGTCTGCCTCGTCCTAGAGAAGGCTGTCTCCTAGACCAGAGCAAGCCGCTGGGCTCAGACTTTCCCCAGGCTGCAGAACTGAACTCACACATCTTCCCTGCTGCGTGAAGAACCTTTACTGGCCCCTGGCCCCCAAGCTTATTCTTGCGGCAGCCCTCAGCACGAGGCAGTCCTCTCGTAGAAGCTTCCCGAGTGTCAGGCCCGGGGGCCCAGGGGCACGGCTCCTGCCGAACGAGGGGCTTGATACATATCATTGGCTGGAAGGAAGAAGAAATCATCTGCTCTTGTTGGAGAATTAAACCGAAGTACTACAGAAACCACCGGGGACATTCTAGCTCACGCACAGATGCGGCACACAGAATTACTTCGTTCTCTGCGGCCTCCGCACGAAGAAGGTCTCTGGGAGTGTCAGCTCGGGATGACGGAACGGACACAGACGGTTGCTTCGTGAAGGGGCCACCCAGGGTGTGACGACTCTGCCAGGTGCTGTGTTGGGGCTCTGCACCTGTCCTCCCTTGTAACCCTCCCAAACGAACAGGGACATGGGGATGTCCCGTTTGTACAGATGAGGAAACAGACGCCCAGAGAGGTGCGGAAATATACCAAAGGTTATGGAGCCACTAAACGAGAGAACCAGGGTTCAAACCCAAGGGCATCTGACCCCAAAATCTAAGCTCTTACAAATGTCGATGCTGTTATATTTCAAGTAATAGATGCCTACGTTGGGGAAGAAAGGGTCATCTTTTCATATCCTTTTTTGCTTCACACGTTTGCTAACAAGTGGTTCGGTTCTTTGATGCTTTAAAAGTCAGTGAGGAAAAATCGCATCTCAACAAAAGGAAGCAAAATCATGACTAAATAAGAATGTGTGGAAGCCATATATTGGAGGACGAAAATTCTCTTGCTTTTGTTAACCCAAACTGGAAATGACTTTTCTGAACTCTACATTCATACGTCTGTCGACGGAGTAGCTCCAACTTAAAAACACAAACTTAAGCAAAGTGGAGCCCCGCTGTCTTTCTCCCAGGCACGATCCCCGCCCTGTCTGCCCAGTTTCCATGAACTACGCCACCGTCCAGCCCGCCCAGACACGTGGGAATCGTCCAGACGCTGGGATTCACCTCAAATGAAACCCCGCCTCTCTGGTTTCCCTCCAGCTGACCCCACTATGGCTCATCGTGTCCCGTCTGCAGTAATCAGTCTGGTAGCTTCCCCCGCCTCTCGTCTCCTCCTAATCCACTGTGCAGCTACGCTGGTCTTTTGAAAATCCAAATTCGACGATGTTGCCAGGCTAACATCCGAGGGCTTCCCAAGATGACCATCAGAAAACCTCAGCGTGGCCCCCAAACGCTTCGATGCTCTTAGTCCACCCCCTTTCCTGAACTCTCTTCCTGCTGTCTACCAGCAGCCCTAGTGGTTTGGGAGACGTGTCACGGTCAGTGTGCCAAACTACTGACGTTCTCACAGTTCACGGGACTGCATGCTTTTACCCTTGGCACATCGAGTCCCGTCCTCTGGGATGTCTTCATCCCGTCGTGTTTCTGGCCATTTCCTTTTCACATCCTTAGTTCGTCCATGGCATCTCCTAGTTCCTGTGCCTCCTTCCTGCCCCACCCCCCCGTTGATGGCTCACTCCGCCAGCCCATGTGGCACACCAGGGACTCCGTGTCTGTCTGCCCCCTTGACCGAGCTCCTTGGCAGGAGAGGCCCTGGTTTATTGACTTGATATTCTTAGGGGCACGTAGGAGGAAAGAATGGGTGATTTTACAATTAGAGCTACAAGATACTAGGTTTTGAGATCAACCTGACCCCCTAGATTTTAGCTTTGGGGGAACAAAAACTGGGGATGGAAACTTGATTGATTTCACTCATCTGATTTCTCTGCTATAAGGAAAGGACCCCCTAGGGAAAACCTACGCGGCCTCCGTATCCTATCAGTGATGCTATTTCTATTAAAATAAAAATACCTGTAAAAAAGATTTTGCTCAGAAGAAGGGGATACTTTTCTTTAAAGAAATGCTTACAGGGTAGAATAGTTTTAAGCGGTGTTTACAATAAAATGCACAGACTCCCCCTCCTGGAGAATGTGAGGAAAGTCATGAATGCTTTTTTCCCCAGAAAAAGGCGCAAAATCTTTCACAGAGTTTAGGGAGCACTCAGAGCCCGCTTGTGAGACCACAGTCAAAGGCACCCGAATGCCATGAGTCTGGGTGCGGTGTGTTCTCTATTCTGGAGTAACTGTAACCGTGTCAGGTGACCAGACCCTGAGGGGGTTCATTGGACCAACGGCCTCCTGGGAGGAAACCTCCGGAGTAGGGTACGTACCTCTTTCGGAGAAAGAATGGAAATGTAGTCTTCGTAGATTGTCCTTGCTTTCTCTTCGATAACGGTCTTATTAGCTTCCTTTTTCAGCTCCTCACACGCCATCCAGAAAAGCATATTTTCTTCACTGAATTCTGTTCGGAGGAACTCCCGGAAGGCATTCCTTCCCGCCGGGGTAAGCATTACCTTGTCGAACGACTGAGCCCAGGCGCTGACTTCTTCCAGAGTGGGGCTTGGGCTTTGGTGGAGACAGAAAGAGAAGGGCCAGGGGGACCGCGGTTACTGGTCTTTGCAATTCCTCACCAGAAACGCACCTTTTCCCCAACCGAGAATGGAAATGGGCGCCTAGGAAGAGAGCGCGAGCTGTTCCCATTTCCTGAAGCCTCTGGCAAAAACACGAGCGTGTGAAATTGTCTTTGCTGGAGGGCATGGCCACTGCCCAACTGCCGGGAAACCAGTCGCTAGGATCGCTGCTGAGAACGCGTGCGTTTGCACCTAGAGGAGTCCCGGCAAAGCTTTCAAATTGTTAACAGTGAAGAAAAATCCTGGAAGCAGCTGACCAGAACTCTCCAGTCCCCCGCGACAGGACTAAGGCAGACCTCAGCACACTGCCTTCCAGAACAGCAACGGGACTGTGTCTCCTTCGTGGTTTTTAACGCTGGAAAGAGACGGGGGGCGCCTGGGGGGCTCGGTCGGTTGAGCGGCCGACTTTGGCTCAGGTCACGATCTCACACTCTGTGAGTTCAAGCCCCACGACGGGCTCTGTGCTGACAGCTCAGAGCCTGGAACCTGCTTCGGATTCAGTGTCTCCCTCTCTGTCTGCCCCTCCCCGACTCATGCTCTGTCTGTCTCAAAAATAAATAAACGTTAAGGAAATTTTAAGAAAACAGTAACTTTTTTTTAAGACAAAAATTAATACAGAGGGATCCCATGCACCATGCGCCCACTTTCCCCCAGGTGACGTCTTGCAAAACTACAGTACTCCACGGTCCTCCTGGACATCTTTGATAGTTGAATTCTGCTCGCTTACTTTTGTGATTCCACCTTTAATCGGTTTAAACATTTCAGAGACGATTATTTTACACTGTATTACAGAGAATTCTCATCCCTGAAGTCCTTCAGGCTCTGAATCCAAGTATTGTTTCTACTGCCTGTCATTTGGGGGCTGTGTCCTTTTAGTTTTAGTTTAGTTTCTGGTTGGTCTTCGCCTTTAGACAATGGAGAGTGAAAGTTGGGGAGATGTTCTTTCCTCTAGAGAGGGTGGGTACCTGCTTCTTTGGAAATACATCTAGGAGGTGTCACTGACCCAGGACCACCAGGGCTCCTTTCATAGGTCAGGGCTTAAGCTGCGATGTCCCTTTCAACGCCCTGTCCCCACCCTGCTCTGCACGTGTTCCCAGAGAAAACCCTCCTGCCCGGTGCTTAGCTGTCACCACTCAGGGTTGTGCCCATTTCTCATTTGGTTTTGTTTTTCAGGCACTTTGTTGTTTTCCTTACTGTCTATGAGTCCAGCGATGCAAAAACTTGAGAATCATGCAAAATCTGTTGTTCTGCACTGGGGGGGGGGGGGGGGGGGGGGCTCCCATGACCTAGTCCGCCATGCTGCCAAAAGTTCTGTGTTCAGTTTTGAGGGGTGCGGGCTGAGTACCCAAAAATCGGATATGTAACTACTTGCCCTAGTTATTCATAGAAAACACACACTCACATATACAGAGGTTCGTGGTGTAAATTCTATGTCCCTTTCTTGAAATTGTATCTTGAAGATGGATTATAATGACCCAGCAGTGAAGCATGCATAAAAGCTCAAGACCGGAGAAAATGGGTTATAGAAAGTAGTCAGCAAACAAAAAAGAACATAGATGTTCAAACCATACTTTCGAGTTTAGTTTCTAAATTAGATTCACTGTGTATAGAAGGATCCCATTTCAATACAACTGTGTATAAATGCACCGAAAATTCCTTTGAGGATATATAGAAAAACCACTGATGGCAGTTGTATCCGGAGATCGGGGCAAGGTCTACAAAAAAAGGAAGACTGGGTTTTTACTGCAAAACTTTTGTAGTGTTGGGGTTTTGTTTCCATATTGGGTAGATTTTTCATCATGAAAAAAAAAACCTAAAGTAGGTTTCCCATAACTAGGAAAGTTCATTTTTTTGAAAATTTTTACTGTTTATTTTTGAGAGGGAGGGAGAGAGAGAGAGAGAGTGCAAGTGGGGGGGGGGTGGTGGTCAGAGAGAGAGGGAGACACAGAACCCGAAGCAGGCTCCAGGCTCTGACCCTGTCAGCACAGAGCCCGATGCAGGGCTCGAACCCAAGGACCATGAGATCATGAGCTCAGCCCAAATCAGATGCTTAACCAACTGAGCCACCCAGGCGCCCCTAGGAAAATTTGTTTTGAAAGAAAATGTTTTAAAAGATGTTGAAAAGATTATTTAAAGCATAATAATTTAGAGTAATCTGCATAAAAATCTTGGAGTCTTTTCAGAAAGGTTAATCAAACTGGTGTGGCTGACTACAGTGTGCTAACTTATGTTCCTTAAATACGAGGATTCAAAAGATACCTTTTTACTCCTTCAATTTAAGAAATATATATTAAAGAATGACTTTGAAAAACTTAAAGGCAATCGGTAGTAGATGTTTATTTATTTATTATTTACTTATTTATTATTTTTAAAATAGGAGAGAGCAGGGGCACCAGGCCGGCTCAGTTTGTAGAGCGTGCAACTCTCGATCTCAGGATCGTTTAGTTGGAGCCCCACATTGGGGGTGGAGCCTACTTACAAAAATAAAAATATAATAAAAATAATAAAAATATTTAAAATAAGGGAGCATATACTTTCCGTAGTACTGAAGAACCTAAAAGCAAAGAAGGCACAGTTCATGTAGCAAAAGCCAAAACCCAAACCAAACAAGCAGAAATTAAGGAAATAATTAGGAGGTCTTACCAGGATTCAAAGAATATGCTGGAAGATTAAACTTACCAATCATCATCAAAACAACTGGCCCACTGTAACTGGATTCTAATTCCCCATTTAGAGACAGACCGAACCTGGGCCAAAATCCGGCATAATGCTATTTTCAGGAAGCTTACTAAGTATTTAAAAAATTAAGAACAAATAGGCAAAGACATACGAGGCAAATGCAAATAATAATGTCTAAGTAGAATGGGAAACACAAGGCATTAAGTTAGAAAGAGTCATTTCACGTTATTGAATTTAATCGAGAGCAAGTAATGGCCAGCAAATATTGCGTGCTCCCAGGCTCACGACAACAGCCACAATAAATTAGTATTATCCCCATTCCACACACAAGGAAACTGAGGCAGAGTGTGGCTAAGTGCCCGAGTTCACACTGGCAGGATGGGTACAGCCAGGCCTAGATGTGGGCATTCTGGTTCCAGACAGAAGAGCCTTAAAGCTTTGGTACAGAATACAACATACTAGAATATGTAAGATAAAAGTCATTTTTTAAAGTTTGTTTGTTTTAGTAATCTCTACACCCAACATGGGGCTTGAACTCACAACCTCCAGATCAAGAGTCACACGCTTTTCCAACTGAGCCAGCCAGGCGCCCTCAAGATAAAGGCTATTTTTAAACAAACTCATAAATTTTGCCAGATTTAAAAAAAGTTTTTATTTATTTTTTTAGTAATCTCAGCATCCAGTGTGGGGTTCAAACTCATGACCCTGAGGTCAAGAGCCTCACACGCCTCCAGCTGAGCATGTCAGGTGCCCCAAATTGTGGAATATTTTAATCTGCTTCCCAGACTTTGAGAAATCTGGGGAAGCATAAAGAAGATAAAGAATGAAAAAAAAAAAAAAAAACCCCACACACTTAAGTAACCTTTTAGGCTACTTGTTTTGTTTTGCCTTCAAAAATAAGCAATATAATACAAGACCTATTTGAACACAACTTTTAGGGTATTTGTCTAGTACCTGTAATTATACAGGCATAATACCAAGAAAAAGTATTAGAATAGGGAAATGAAAGTAAGTCAGTACATGAACAAGAAGAGGTAATTTGGGGTGCCTGGGTGGCTTGGTCACTTAAGCATCCAGCTCTTGATTTTGGCTCGGGTCATGACAGCGTGGTCATGAGTTTGAGCCCCAGGTCAGGCTCCACGCTGGCAGGGCAGAACCTGCTTGGGATTCTCTCTTTCCGTCTCTCTCTGCCCCTCTCCTGCTTTCTCTCTCTCTCAAAATAAATAGATAAACTTTAAAAAAAGAGAATTTAAAAATCTGACATCATGGAAAGTAATTTATGTGTTTTCTTCCCGACTTTTCCTCCCCAGAATACTTAAAACAGTAATACATTAGCTTAAGTGTAAACTTATAGTTAAGAAAAAAACAGACCTTTAGAACTTTCCTGGAAATCAAACGTGTGTGTTTCACTATGGTCTTTTTACATTTTTTTTTAAATGTTTATTCATTTTTTTGAGAGACACACACACAAAGCACAAATGGGGGAGGGGCAGAGAGAGAGGGAGACACAGAGTCCGAAGCAGGCTCCAGGCTCTGAGCTGTCAGCACAGAGCCCGACACGGGGCTCGAACCCACGAACCGCGAGATCGTGACCTGAGCCGAAATCGGATGCTTAACTGACTGAGCCACCCAGGCGCCCCTCACTATGGTCTTTTTAAAAGTCTACTTTATGAAAATAGGATAACGTCATGTTTAGTCAAGAAGCATCGATTTATATTTGTGATTAGCAGGGATGAGATTAATAACGGAACTAATTTTTCTCCCCGTCACATAATGAATTCTGCAGAGAGAAAATGTGGTGCCACATTGTGACTTGATGTTATTAAATTGCAGTTAGAGGAACTGTGTGTTACGGTGCAAAAAAATCAAAATGATAAGGCTAGCATTCTGTCAATTTGGCAAGCTAAACAATAACGAGACTTTACCTTTCTTCACAGGTTGGAAGGTCTTCTCGTCTGAGCTCATGGGAGGCCCTCCTGGGTCTCTGTTCTTCTTGGTTTCTAACAGTAAGACTGCATGAAACAGGACATTTAAATGTCACTTGAGATCATTCTGTATCAAGGAATATGTTAAAGGTTTTATTTTTAAGTAATCTCTACGCCCGTGGGGCTTGAACCCACAACTCCCAAGATTAAGAGTTGTATGCTCTATTGACTGAGCCAGTCAGACATATCAAAGAGTACATTTAAAAAAAATTTTTTTTAATGTCTATTTATTTTTGAGAGAGAGACAGAGACAGAGTGAGAGCGGGGGAGGGGCAGAGAGAGAAGGAGACACAGAATGTGAAGCAGGCTCCAGGCTCCGAGCTGTCAGCACAGATCCCTACGTGGGGCTCGAACTCACGAACCGTGAGATCATGACCTGAGCTCAAGTTGGACCCTTAACTGACTGAGCTACACAGGCACCCCCTCAAAACATATATTATTAAATTTTTTTAAATGTTTATTATTTGTTTTTGAAGGAGGGAGGGAGAGAGAGAGAGAGCACAAGTGGGGTAGGGTCAGAGAGAGAGGGAGAGACAGAATCTGAAGCAGGCTCCAGGCTCTGAACTGTCAGCACAGAGCCTGACACGGGGCTCGAACTCACGAACCGTGAAATCATGACCTGAGCTGAAGTCGGATGTTTAACCGACTGAGCCACCCAGGCGCCCCCATGAATATTTTAAAGAACTCCAGGTTACCAAGTAGAATTTCTTTCTTTTCTTGAAAAAGACTGACCCAGATTGGTTTCCTTAAGAAAACCAAAAGTATGATGCTAAAGTATTAGCAAAATCAATGATCATATTGTGGTCTACACTAATTGAGGGAGAGTTTATGTTTAGAATAGTTATTTTCATAAAAACATGTCCATTAGAAAGTAATAAAAAAGGTCAGGTTATCAGGATGTTTTGGGTTTTCATTTCATTTTTGTGCCTTGAAAAAAAGTGTGTGTTCTCCAGTCAAAATGGAGGTTTTAGATCTTCATAGGCACAAATACAAAAGTGTTGGAGAAAACCAGGAAAGCATACAATCAAAGTTTATTATCTTCCACGAGATTTTAAATTTCCTTATATCCTATACATTTTTTTTTTGTAAATTTATTTCAGTTATTTTTGTTGTTACTGCAAATGCAATGTTCCATTCCACCTAATCTCCTAAGTGGTTACTGTTTGTACATATCAACTGATATGTACTGTTTGTACATATCAACTGATATGTACTGTTTGTACATATCAACTGATATGTACTGTTTGTACATATCAACTTTCTTTTTTTTAAGTGTTTATTTATTTTGAGCGAGAGAGCGTGTGCAAGAGAGAGCGCACAAGTGGGAGAGAGGCAGAGAGAGAGAGAGAGGGAGAGAGAATTCCTAGCAGGCTCCGAGCTATTGGTAGAGAGCCCAGCGTGTGGCTCAAACCCATGAACAGCAAGATTGTGATCTGAGCCGAAGTCAACAGACGCTTCACTGACTGAGCCACCCAGGCACGCCAAGGCTCTTACTTTCTTAATAGCTTTATTGAACCATCGTTGACACATCATGAAGTTACTTGTTTAAAGTGCACAACTCAGTTGTTTGCGGCATAATCAGAAGGTTGTGCAACCATCACTCCAGAAGGAAGCCCCATGTAGCAACCCCTCCTCATTACCCCCCACATCCCACGTCCTCCGGCCCTGGACATGTGCTAACCTATGTCCTGTCTCTGTAGATACACCTCTTTTGAATGATACAGCATGTTGTCTTTGGTGACTGCCTTCTTTTCACCTGGCATGTTTTCACGGTTCCTTCATGTTGTAACGGGTATGAGTACTTCATGCCTTTTTGCAGCTTAACCACCTTCCGCTGTATGGTCATATGAAGTTTGCTATCCATCAATCAGTTGATGAGTATCTAGGTTATTTGCCCTTTTTGGCCATTATAAGTAATGCCAATGCACACATTCTGTGGATGTTTGTTTTTCTCTCTTGGGTAGATACTTCAGGATGGAAATGCTCTCATATGGTAACTCCATTTTTAACATTTTGAAGAGGTCCCCAAACTCTTTTCCAAAGTAGCAGCACCATTTTGCATTCCTACCGGCAATGTTGGAGGGACCCCGTTTCTCCACATCCTTGCCAACACTTGTTACTGTCTGTCCTTTTTATTCTCGCCAGTTCAGGGGGTATGAAGCGGTATCTCATTGTGGTTTTGCTTTGCATTTTGCTAAATGGCTAATGACATTGAGTATTTTTTCATGTATCTATTAGTTATTTGTACATCTTCTTTGGAGACCTGTGTACTCAGATCTTGTGCCTGCCTTTAACTTGGTTTGTTTTTTAGGGGCGCCTGGGTGGCTCAGTCGGTTAAGGTCCGACTTCGGCTCAGGTCATGATCTCACGGTTTGTGAGTTCGAGCCCCGCACCAGGCTCTGTGCTGTCAGCAGAGTCTGCTTCAGATCTTCTGTCCCCCTCCTCCCTCTCTGCCTCTCCCTTACTGTGTCTCTCTCTCTCTCTCTCAAAATAAATAAACTTAAAAATATAAATTGGTTTGTTTTTTTTATTTTGGAATTGTTAAGAGTTCTTTACATTCTGAAGGCTATTCTTTTTTACACTAATTCTGTATCTTTCTACGATTTGAATTCTTTTGTGTTTGCATCAGCTGAGCAGTCAATCTCTTGGCATTTCCGAGCGTACTCTCCTATCTTCTGCAGATGGAGAGCCTTATCACTTCTCTTCTGGTTCTTAGGCCTCAGGTTGTTTTCTCTTGCCCAGCTGCATCAACTGATACTTAAAATCCAACAGACATCCTCGCCTGGTTCTTGCTTTTGGGCAGGAAGGCTTTCAGTTCCCTATTGATTTCAAAACGGGGGCGCTTGGCCGGCTCAGGGGCATGTCACTCTTGATCTCAGGGCTGTTGAGTTCAAGCCCCACGTTGGGGGTAGGGATTACTTCAAAATAAAATCTTTAAAACGTTTTTTCAAAATGGATTATTACCGTTATTTCAGTTTGCTTTATCTGACTATTGCCACTGTACTATCTTTTCTATCCTCCTTATTAAATATCTTTCCTTTCCACTCTTTCTACCATTTTACAGAAGCAGTTCAGCCTATTTTCAGCACATCTGCTTTATGGATTTTCAGTAATGGCGTGTGTGCACGCAGCTCTGTTTTTCTTTAATGCAAAGTCATCAGACGTGCAGGACGCTCCCGCCTTGTTGCTTCCGCGATGCCAGTTTCAGTAAATAACGGTTTCTGAAAACAAAAACAAACTTAGGAGGCATCTGGAGGGTGTTCTGGCTGCAAGAGCATTAGTACTGCTTGACTTACGCTTCTTTTGTTACGCAGAAAACATCACTACACAATGGGTACGAAAAATCCAGGAGGAACAGAAAGGATGAATTTGACACAAGGTTTCTAAGAGGCCCGGAAGTTATACTGTGAATTGAATGACACAGTCTTCATTTAAGCTTTGACATTTTTTCCACGTCTCATTGTTTTTAGAAGTAGGAATATATATATATATATATATATATATATATATATATATATATATTTTTTTTTTTTTTTTTTTTCTTTTTAACGTTTATTTATTTTTGAGACAGAGAGAGACAGAACATGAGTCGGGGAAGGGCAGAGAGAGAGGGAGACTCAGAATCGGAAGCAGGCTCCAGGCTCTGAGCTGTCAGCACAGAGCCTGACGCGGGGCTCGAACTCACGGACCGTGAGATCGTGACCTGAGCCGAAGTCGGACGCTCAACCGACCGAGCCACCCAGGCGCCCCAAGAAGTAGGAATATTTCTTAATGAGATAACGTGTTCCTAAAAAAGTGAGAGGTATATTTTGCGTCAGTTTTTAAACCTGAGTTTCTTGTTAATTGTCACAGTAGAACAAGCCAAGAAAACGTTGCGGGCGGTTAAAATAGTTCCTCGCCACGTGGAAGAACTATTCAGTGAAACAAGTCCCATGGTTAGATACATTTTGGTAAATTTTTTAGTTCTGAAGAGGAAGAAATTCTTCAGTCTTCTAGAAGGGGAAAGAAAAAGTTTATGTTTTAGGGATCAAGCATCTGAATGACTCCTTTCATAAAACGAAATGCCGTAAGGCCGTGAAGCAGAATTCTGAGAGAATAACAAGGGCTTACAAAACATACTGACATTTACTCTTCTTAAAAATCGACTCTACTATGTATTAGCAACAGGGATAAATCGCAAGGGCATGTTGGGGGAAAAAAAATCAAGGAGATTAAATAGAGACAGTTGAAGTTTGCTGTGTACTTTCTTCCGTCCCATTTCACCCGTCTACTCCAGAGAGAACTACCATCCCGAATCTGTTCTCACTCCATTCATAGCTATGCTACTCTATGTATATAAATATATATAAATACAAAAACATATTTCAAATTTTGCAAAGGTATTATTATACGATATGCACTGCTTTACAATCTGTTTTCTATTTTTAATTTTTCCTCCAGCACATGAATTTAAATGCTGTGTGGTGTTGCACTGTAACTACACTGGAAAATATTTACCCATTTTCCTGTTCATGAACCTCATAGACATTTTCAGTTTTTGTCAAACAGATTCATGCTTCCATGAATCGTCTCATACGTGTCTCCTTTTGCATGTGTGCAAGAGTTTTTTTTTTTAGAGTAGAATGTTACATTTAGAAGGCTATGTATTTAGGGGCGCCTGGATGGCTCAGTCGGTTGACCGTCCGACTTTGGCTCAGGTCATGATCTCATGGTTTGTGGGTTCGAGCCCCGCGTCGGGCTCTGTGTTGACAGCTCAGAGCCTGGAGCCTGCTTCAGATTCTCTGTCTCTCCCTTTCTCTCTGCCCCTCCCCTGCTTGCTCTCTCTCAAAAGTAAATAAACATAAAAAAAAATTAGAAGGCTATGTGTTTAACTTTCATATATCTGATCCTTGTTTGTAGGAGCACAAGTGGATCATGTTTCCTGTTTTATTTCATTTGCTTATTTTCCTTTTGGTCATTATGTTCTTATTTGTCTCCTGAAGTTCTTTCTTTATATGCTCTAGGTTTAATTTCTTTCTTTGTTAAATCCATTGTAATTATCTTCTCCCAGGATGTTCTATCTGCTCATTTTATTTCTGATATATTTTGTTAAACACATTTTCAAAACTGTTTTATCCAAATATAATTCATACACCATACAACCCCCAATTTCAATGGTACCAGTCAGTGGTTTTAGTTTATTAATACAATTGTGCAGCCATCACCATGGTTTTAGAACAGTTCATCATCACTGTTAAATGAAGCTCTGTATACATCTGTATATATCAGCACTAACTCCCATCTCCCCTAGTCCTAGGCAACTGCTAATCTACTTTCTGTCTCTATTCTGGACATTTCACATAAATGGAATCATACAGTAAGTGCTCTTTTGTTTCTGGCTCCTTTCACCTAGCATAATCTTTTCAAGGTTTATCCATGTTTTAGCAGTTTTAATACTTTATTCCTTTGACGGTCAAATCCCATTCCGCTGTATGGATATACATCACGCTTTGTTTATCCATTCGTTAGTTGACGGACATTTAGATTGCTTCCGGTTTGGGGCTAGTATTAATCACACTGCTATAAATATTCGTGTCCAAGTCTTTGTGGGAAATAGATTTTTATTTCTCTTGTTAGGCACATTTTAACCTTTTAATGTGGCCAACTTAATGGATCTTTTAAAAAAGTAATTCTTCCCAGTGCCAAGATCACAAAGATATTATCCTATATTTTACTCTCGGCCTCTCACCTTTAGGCCTGTAACCATCTGGATGAGTTGATCTTGGTTTTTTGGTTTTTTTGTTTTTTGTGGGTTTTTTTTGGGTAGGGAGAGACTGATTTTGTACGTGATGCAATATAGGAATATGAGTCTATTTTTGTGGATTTGGATACCAGGTAGGGTGACCAACTTTCCTGGTTTGCCTGGACTCGTGGGTTTTCTGGGACGTAGGGCTTTTCACTGCTAAAACCGAGACATCTCAGGCAACTGGGTTGAGCTGGTCACCCTAATACCAAGTATCTTGGGGTTTGCTGAATAGTTTATTCTCTCTTTTGTCAAAACCACTTTTGTCCTATGTTCGTAGTTTTCTGTATTTCTTTTGTCGTCTTCCGTTGGTGTGGAAACTACATGTTGTACTTCTGACTAATGAAGAATACCATTAATTTGGGAAGAAAATGTAACTTTGGTCTAAGTTACTTGGTTTGTCTACCATGCACATGAGATTATTTGTTTATGACTCTGGATTTATACTTTTTAATGTCTGTTCATTCATTTGGGGGAGAGAGAGTGCGAGCAGGGCAGGGACGGAAAAAAGAGAAAGAGAGAGAATCCCAGGCAGGCTCTGCACCGTTGGTGCAGACCCCAGTGTGGGGCTCGAACTCACGAACTACAAGATCATGACTTGAACTGAAAGCAAGAGTCAGACACTTAGCCGACTGAGCCACCCAGGTGCCCCTGTACTGACACTTTTTAACACACAATTAAATATGACATTTTATAGCTATATTTGATCAGTCTTGTGTCCATGATTGTTACCTGTTTCCCATGACTACCCTCTGGGTTCACTTTTTCTTCCTGAAGTAGATCCTTCCTTATTTCTTTTAGGGAAGGTCTGAAGGTAGCTAGCTCTCTAGGCCTTTGTATGTCTGAAGATGTCTTATGTTATCCACACTCTTGAATCATAGTTTGACTGACTTTTTCATTACTTTTCTTCCATTCTTGGAAGACACTGCTCTCTTATATTATTTTAGTCAAAGTTATAATTAACATACAGTGTTGTATCAGTTTCAGGCGCACAACTGAACAATTCAACACTGTCTCTCATTGCTCCGTTGTCTGTTCAATGCATACACAATATGTGCTACGGAAGTGTTGGCTAGGGCGATGATGCCCATGTCCGGCTTTATGATTTATTTGCTGTGGCCGGTGCCAGTAGAAGCCTACCCTGGGACCTGTGGCCACCCGCTGTGTCTACTCCATCAGTCCCATACACTGTTCAGGCCATGGTCTCGGCCTTCCGTGTCCCTCTAAAGCAGCAGAGAAGGGAGGGGTGACGGGGTAAATGGGGGTCTCACCCACACCAGGATATCCCTGCACGTCTCTCGCACAATCAGCTTTAATTAGCTCACTGAAACTGATTAGCAGAGTGAAGGCTGGAAGGTGGGGCCTAAACGTAGTCCCTTCACCATTGGCGGGTATCCTCCCTGGACACCCACGTGTGGAGGGTGTGCCACACGTGCTTCTCCTCCGGTTTCCAGCCGAGTCCTTTAGACGCCCCTCGGGGCTGAAGCCTTGCCTTGACCAAGCCAGACCGCTCGGCTCCTGCCAGCCCCATCTCCCCCCATATTCCCACCTGCTGTATAGACCAACCACCCACCACCATGGTTCCATCAGTCCTTGGAGTGTCGTGTTGCCGGCTCCCATCTACCAGATCGGAACTTCCTGGAAGTTAACGCCGGCCCAAATCAAGCAAGAGATCAAATTCTCCTGGACATTTAATGTCAGCCTCCACTGGCTTTACCCCAATTATAACGGTCCTGTCACTGTTCTCGATCAGCTACACTGTCACCTGGTCGTCTTCTCCACTGGGGAGTGAGGTCTTGGCTCAACATAAATTTACAATAACTTAATTTCCAATAATTTTAATTGCCTGAAGTCAGGCACACATTTGGTGGGCAAATAAGCACTTTTCATAGTCACGATTTCAGAAATGCCACCTAAAGTTCCTACGATTTCTAGGTGTAAATTGTATACACTTCTCCAGAACTTTAACAGGGACTCAAATGGTCAAGGATATTTTATATTCAAGTTGTGTCTCTCTCTTTTTAAGCAAACGCTGTGTATCTTCCTGTACCAGTAAGTTATCTTGTGTTTTTACGTTTTTCTCTCTGTTAAGCATAGATTTTGACATTTCCCTTTATTAAAAATTGAAGTTGATAAAAGAGAAGCAGAAGATAAAAATCCGTGCTCTCTCTACTTAACCTTTTAGACCCACCGTGACTTCGAACACTTCTACCAAGCCTTTATTACCAAGTAGAGTGCCTGAGTTCATTCCTTTCTAACCATCTAGTTACTGTTTTTGCCCCCAAAGTAATATTTTATCACCAACCGCCTTAGATTATTCTTTAGTTGTTTAACACACTAAACTGATTTCAGGGATTTGAATAGAAAGTCCCTTAAAAGCTAGGATACGTGGCCCCTTTGTGTGTGTGTGTGTATGCATATGTGTGCATGTGTGTATGTATGTGTATATGTGCGTATGTGTGTGTGTATGTGTGTGTGGCTCTGTGTGTGGATGTGTCTGTCTCTGTGTATGTGCGTGTATGTGTGTACATGTATGCATAAGTGTATGCATGTGCATGTCTCTGCGTATGTGTCTCTGTGTGTATGTGTATACATGTATGTGTATATGTATGTGCAGGTGTATATGTGTCTCTGTGTATATATGTGTCTCTGTGTATACATGCATGTGCATACATGTATGCATGTATGTGCATATGTGCATGTGTTTGTGTGTGTCTGTGTGTGAGTGTGCATGTGTCTCTGTGTACGTGTATATATGTGTGTCTGTGTGTCTCTGTGTATATATGTGTGCATATGTCTGTGTATGTATGTATGTGCATATGTGTATGTGTATATGTGTCTGTATGTGTATCTCTGTGTGTATGTGTGTGCATATGTGTGTGTCTCTATGAGTGTGTGTATGTGTCTCTGTGTGTATATATGTGTGTGCATATGTATATATGTGTCTGTGTGTGTGTGCATATGTCTCTGTGTATGTGTATATATGTGTGTGTATGTGTCTGTGTATGTGTGTATATGAGTGTATGTGTGTGTCTATATGTCTCTCTGTGTGTATGTGTATATATATGTGTGTCTGTGTGTGTGTCTGTGTATATATGTATGTATCTCTGTGTGTATGTATGTATGTATATGCATGTGTGTCCCTGTGTGTATGTATGTGTCCCTGTGTGTATATATGTGTGTGTATGTGTATATATGTGTGCATCTCTGTGTGTATATGTGTGTGTCTGTGTCTCTGTGTGCGTGTGTTTGTGTCCCTGTGTGTCTGTCTCTGTGTGTATGTATATGTATATACGTGTGTATGTGTATATGTGTGTGCATGTGTGTGCACGTGTCTATGTGTATGTGTATGTGTATATATGTATGTATCTCTGTGTGTATGTATGTGTCTCTGTGTGTATGTGTCTATATGTGTATAGGGGTGTGTACGTGTCTCTGTGTGTGCTTATGTGTACGTGTATGTGCATGTGTGAATGTGTCTATGTATCTCTGTGTGTATGTATGTGTATGTGTGTGTGTCTGTGTCCCTGTGTGTCTGTGTCTCTGTGTGTGCGTATGTGCATCTGTGTGTATGTGTCCCTGTGTGCATATATGTGTGTGTATGTGTATATATGTGTGTGTCTCTGTGTGTATATGTGTGTGTCTGTGTCTGTGTGCGTGTGTTTGTGTCTGTGTGTGTGTCTGTGTCTCTGTGTGTATGTATATGTATATATGTGTGTCTGTGTCTCTGTGTGTGCATGTGTGTGCACATGTGTCTATGTGTATGTGTATATATGTATGTATCTCTGTGTGTATGTATGTGTCTCTGTGTGTATGTGTCTATATGTGTATAGGGGTGTGTACGTGTCTCTGTGTGTGCTTATGTGTACGTGTATGTGCATGTGTGAATGTGTCTATGTATCTCTGTGTGTATGTATGTGTATGTGTGTGTGTCTGTGTCCCTGTGTGTCTGTCTGTGTCTCTGTGTGTGCGTATGTGCATCTGTGTGTGTGTATGTGTCCCTGTGTGCATATATGTGTGTGTATGTGTATATATGTGTGTGTCTCTGTGTGTATATGTGTGTGTCTGTGTCTGTGTGCGTGTTTGTGTCTGTGTGTGTGTCTGTGTCTCTGTGTGTATGTATATGTATATATGTGTGTCTGTGTCTCTGTGTGTGCATGTGTGTGCACATGTGTCTATGTGTATGTGTGTATGTGTATATATGTATGTATCTCTGTGTGTATGTATGTGTCTCTGTGTATATGTGTCTATATGTGTATAGGGGTGTGTACGTGTCTCTGTGTGTGCATATGTGTACGTGTATGTGCATGTGTGAATGTGTCTATGTATCTCTGTGTGTATGTGTGTGTGTCTGTGTCCCTGTGTGTGTGTGTCTCTGTGTGTGCGTATGTGCGTCTGTATGTGTCCCTGTGTGTATATGTGTGTGTATGTGTATATATGTGTGCGTCTCTGTGTGTATATGTGTGTGTCTGTGTCTCTCTGTGTGTGTGTCTGTGTCCCTGTGTGTATATGTGTGTCTCTGTGTGTGTCTGTGTCCCTGTGTGTGTGTGTCTGTATCCCTGTGTGTCTGTGTGTGTGTCTGTGTCTCTGTATGTGCATCTGTGTGTGTGTGTGTGTCCCTGTGTGTATATATGTGTGTCTATGTGTATATATGTGTGCGTCTCTGTGTCCCTGTGTGTGTGTCTGTGTCTCTGTGTGTGCGTCTGTGTGTGTGTGTCCCTGTGTGTATATATGTGTGTGTCTCTGTGTGTGTGTCTGTGTCCCTGTGTGTGCGTCTGTGTGTGTGTGTCTGTGTCCCTATGTGTGCGTCTGTGTGTGTGTGTATGTGTCCCTGTGTGTATATGTGTGTGTCTCTGTGTGTATGTATATATATGTGTGTATGTGTCTATGTGTGTGTATGTGTATATATGTATGTATCTCTGTGTGTGTATGTATATGCATGTATGTCCCTGTGTGTGTGTGTGTATGTGTGCGTCTCTGTGTGTATATGTGTGTCTCTGTGTGTGTGTGTCTGTGTCCCTGTGTGTCTGTGTGTCTGTGTCTCTGTGTGTGCGTCTGTGTGTGTGTGTGTGTCCCTGTGTGTATATATGTGTGTGTCTCTGTGTGTCCCTGTGTGTCTCTGTGTGTCCCTGTGTGTCTCTGTGTGTGTGTCTGTGTCTCTGTGTGTGTGGGTCTGTGTCCCTGTGTGTCTATGTGTGTGTCTGTGTCTCTGTGTGTGTGGCTCTGTGTCCCTGTGTGTCTATGTGTGTGTCTGTGTCTCTGTGTGTGTGGGTCTGTGTCCCTGTGTGTATATGTGTGTGTGTCTTTGTGTCCCTGTGTGCCTGTGTGTGTGTGTCTCTCTGTGTGTGTGTCTGTGTCCCTGTGTGTGTGTGTGTCTGTGTCTCTGTGTGTGCGTCTGTCGTCCTTCAGAGATCCCGTATCAGCGGCAGGCACGCCGTGGTGTTCGCTAGTCTAGAAGGAATCGCAAGCTGGCACTACTCAGGGGCGCCCCCTCCCGGTCGGCGTAGTGACGACAGCGGCCCAGGGCTTACCAGGAACAGCTACAGCAGCAGCACCAGCAGAAGCAGCAGGCGTTGGAGCCGCGGCTCCCCGCTCCGTGCTGGCCCGGCGCGGGGCCGGTGGTCTCCTGGGCCGCGGGCATCTGCCGTTTCCGCACCTCCGTCCGCTCGGATCCCACGGGCTGCAACAGCGCAAGGAGAAGGGGAGTGGGCGGTTACCGCCACACAAGGCCAGGGAGTCCGCTGTGTGGACCGCTGAGAAGACGCACTGTGTCTCTCCCCACGTCATCTCCGCTAATTCTGGCCAAACCTGCTGCTTTTAATCCATGGGTATCGCCAGCATTCACGCATGTCTAGCACCTGCCAAGCTCTGTGAAGAGACTGATGAGTGGAGGGTCCCCGCCCTAACGCCCCCGGGTCAGCGGGGGGCGTCAGACGAACACTCACATCATCTACGTGACCACGTGGCGGCGGGGTCTACGAGGAGGGCGTTTCTCAGCCTGGGTGGTCCCTCCGGGCTGAACCACAGGGGCGCAGCCACAGCAGCCACAGCCGACGGCTGAGCTCTGGATGCCCACGAGGCCAGACCACGGACGTGGGAGGAAGCCAGGCCGAGATGTCATGCATGCTACTCAGGCAGGAGGAGGAATTGTCCCAAGAGGGAGGCCACAAGTCCCGAGACCCCACTGACAAGACAGTCAAGTCTTAACTAGCTGCAAAACCTTGAAGAAGCTACCCCCCTTGGGGCAAAGCCCTCGGCCTCTGCCTGCTAGTGAGTGTTGGGCAACTATTCCCAGGAAGCAAGGGAGGGCTGTGGCCCGTGGCCTGCTCTGAACTATCCTGGCAGCTGCAGGGACGGTCTCCTTGGCCCACCTCAGTGGAGATCAGGCCACTGTAGGTGACGTCTATGCCCCTCAACCTCTCCTCTTCCCGAGGACCACAAGAGTGGTTGAAGGAGACACGCAAAAGAGCGGCGGAAGAATGAGGAATTGCTGGGTGCGCTTTTGCGTCTGATACTATCATTCAATTGTTGGTGAAGTAAGAAGCAAAAAAATACCGAAGTTACATTAAAGAACCTTAAAGAGGCCTTTGGGATTAAATTCTGCATGTGTTACTCTACTCCAACACTAGATTTATCTCTTCCTACTGTGACCTATTCTTATATTCTAGTGAACTTCGTCTTCATTATTATAGTTTCAGTGTATGTTTTTACACTGGGGAGGTGAAGTTCTCTTCATGAATTCCAAAAAATTGTTTCTGGCTATTCAGGTCTTTTTGCATCCAGTTGAATTTTGGAATCAGCTTTTCAAAGTCCAGAAATACCGTGTTGGGGTTTTAATCAGGACCACACTGAACTTATAGATTTACGGGAAATGACGTCTGCTGTAAAGTAGGCTTCATGCCCAGTGCAGAGCCCAACTTGGGGGGGCTTGAACTTACAACCCTGAAATCGAGACCTGAGCTGAGATCAAGAGTTGGTCGGTCCACCGACTGAGCCACCCGGGCGCCGTGGTAATTGTTATTTTCTAAGAGATACTGATGCAACTTGCCTCATTAAAAAAAAAAAAAAAAATCCCAATAGCTTCCCAGAAAAAGAAAGGATTATGACATGGTAATGTCAGTAGGTTTCAAGGGACTATGTTTCCAACATCTTTGCCAACACTGGGTCTCCCCAATCAGTACCTGAAATATTTGTTCACTTAGAGCCTGTCTTCTGCATATTTTAAAGGCTTTCCTCCAATAAGTCGTGCATATTTTTGACAGGTTTATTTTGAGTATGTTATAGATTAGTTTTTGCTGCTGTTGTAAACAGCAAGCTTCTAAATAGTTATTTTGGTGCATAGGAAGGCTAAGTGTTCTATACCTGCCTTCCTGCTGAATTCTCTTATGAATTCTAGTATTCTTATGAATTCTTTCTACTGATTCTCTTGGGTTTCCTAGTTGGATGATTATACTGTCTATAAATAGTCACACTTGTCTGTTTACTTTCTGTACCTTTCCAAGTACAAGCATCTTTCCTCTCCTTGGTCTTATTTCACTGGCCAGGAGGTTCCATAAATATTGAAAGTAGCAGTATTATTAGGTAACTTTGTCTTCTTTAATTTTTAAAAATGTTTTATTATTTATTTTTGAGAGAGAGAGAGAGAGAGAGAGAGCGAGAGACAGAGCATGAGCCGGGGAGACACAGAGAGAGCGGGAGACACAGAGTCCGAAGCAGGCTCCAGGCTCTGAGCTGTCAGCAAGAGCCCGATGCGGGGCTCGAACCCAGGAACCGTGAGATCATGACCTGAGCCAAAGTCGGACGCTTAACCGACTGAGCCATCCAGGCACCCCACCTTTGTCTTCTTTAATGACAGCCCTTTGCCCACATGTGTCATGTGTGCTGGGGGTTTCCGGGAGAAGATAACTTCAAGGATTGAAGCGAACTTCCTTCTATCATTTACATAGTACAACATAAGTTGTGCCTGCCTATCTTATTATTAACATGTTTCATTTGTTTGTACATGCCTCATTTGTTAAATCTCGGGAAGACTTTTAACGATTAGGGAGCAAAAGGCGGAGAGAACATCATCTGGTTGCTCGTGGCTAAATATAGTCTTTAGAAATCAAAGGCAAATGTCATCGAAGTCTGTTATACGTTTTTGAAAACAGCTTTATTGAGGTGTAACAGACGTACAGTTTGCACATGTTTAAGGGATAGAATTGTAAGTTTTGGCATGTACATGCCTGTGAAACCACCGCCACAATCCAGACCACATTATCAACTGCAACCTTCCTCACACCCCTTGGGCGTCCCTCCCTCTGGCCCCTCTCTCCTGCTCCTGACCATCACTCACCTTTCTCCCACCATATGCCAATTTGCATTTTCAAACAATTTTATACAAGTGGAATATTTTTTGTCTGGCTTCTTCCAATCAGCATAACTATTCTGCGATGGGTTATGTGTATCAATCATTCATTCCTTTTGTAAAAATTTCTGAGCAGTATTCCATTGTCTAGAGGTACACAATTTGCTTATCCATGTACCTACTGCTGGACTTTTGTCATATATATATATATATATATATATATATATATATATATATATATGACATTGTCTTCTTTTAAAAAAATTTTTTAATGTTTATTATTTTGTTTTTGAGAGAGAGAGACAGAGTGTGAGCGGGGGTGGGGCAGAGAGAGGGAGACACAGATCAGAGGCAGACTCGAGGCTCTGAGCTGTTAGCACAGAGCCTGACATGGGGCTTGAACTCACGAGCTGTGAGATCATGACCTGAGCCGAAGTCGGACGTTACCCGATGGAGCCACCCAAGTGCCCCAAGACGTTGTCTTCTTTTGAACATGGAAGTCTTTCATCAGACAAGATGAGAAGTGTATGTTGCTGAGATGATATTAAAATTTACAGCATGGGGTTCAGTTGGAACATGTTTCTAGTTTGTTCTTCCACATTGAATAATACTTGATGATTATGTTATTTTAGTATTTCTATTGGACTAGTCATGGTTGTTAACCATTTTCCTAACTTATAATTCCTTTCTTTTCTCAGTGTTCCACATTTCAATTCATCTTTGTAGCTTCAACTTGGTCTCATAATCTATTTAATTTTTCCTCCATTTAACGTTAGAATCTCTTGTATGGTTTCTTGGAAACCTTACATGTGGTTCAGTAATTTTGACACCTTGAATCACTTAAAGCTTTGGATAAACAAGAAATATATGCTATTCCTATAAAATCTACAAATGACCTATGCCCTCTTAGCTCCAAAATTTCTAGATGAATAGTTGATGATGAATGATGAAATCCTAGATGAATGGTTTTCACTCGATTACTAGACGCTGGAGTGTTGGGTGGAGGGAGCAGTTAGCCTTGACGATTTATGCCCTGCTGAGCCGTGGTGGAACAGGAGAGTGTGAGAAAAAGCAAACAATGCTAATAAAATCTGAATATTAAGGATCAGCAACATGTTGATAATTGTTGAAGTTGTGTCATTAACACGTGGACTGTGTTATACCTTCCTCTCTACATTTCAGTAGGCTTGAAATTTTTCTTTAATAATTTATTCTTCAAATTTAAAATGTTGAATTCTATCACAGTTACAAATCTATTGAGAATATGAATCTATTAAGAATATGAATTTCCTCCTCTGAATAGTTGATGAAGTAAATTAAATTAATGAATTTCTTAATTTTGCATCACCCTTCCCTTACTAGGTAAACTCTTCTTGGGTCTAAAAGATGGTTACTCTTATATTATACTGCTAAAATGGATTAGGTTAATATTTTATAAGGGGTTTAAAAAAATCTGTCTATCTGTCTATCTGTCTTTATTAGGAAATTATTTTCGTCCTGACGATTTGCAGTTTGCCTGTAAAATTACTTGAATCTTGTAAGAGTGGCTGGTAGATTATGTTTGCAATTTCTTCTCTGACTTCTGTTCTTCTTCAGCTTCTTTCTTTGAGCATCAAACACATGAATTAAATGGATTCGACCTATTTACAAGATTTTTAGAATAAACCATGGGTATGAATCAGCTCAGCCAGTCTTTCATATGACGACATACGGTCTGATCGGCCAAACTAGCTTCATGGATCTTTTTTCCTTTGCCCTCATCGTATCTGTGGCAGAACTCTGTACACATTTCGTTTCCATTTGTTCTTCCCAACTAACATGGAATCAGCATTTCTTCATCATGGCTACTGTCTTCTTCTTTTGGTAGGTGCCTGGTATAGACTGCTGGGCATCACTTCAGTGTCTGTTCGGGAGACTCAAGCATAGCACAGGCATAATGCCCCAGTAGCTGGCTGCCTTTGCCTGAGGAGTTCTATGAGTGCAAGACCAATGTCGGTGGCCTCAGATGCTTTATCCTATCATTTATGGCATTTCCTCAGCCTGAGGAAATGGGAATAACACGGGTTGGCAATTTATTAAATATTTAGATCTTAGCCAAAGGATAATCCTACTCAAACATGGCTTTTCCAAATTCCCAGGAACCTGGCATTTAAGAGAATTCCTTCAAAGTTCAAGTAAAAGCCAAGGCAAACTCTTAATGTTGACCACAGTCTTTCAGTAATTTGGGATAAAAAGACGTATCTTAGAAAAAAATTTTAACCTACCCATAATTAGCTCAGGAAGGTTATTTCTTATTTTCTGGTAAACTTAAGCCTGGTGGTTGGATTCCATTAATAGTTGCTTATTTCCATTATAGTTTCCAACCTCTGAAAACAGCCATTTCTTGAACTGCATGTTGGGAATATGATGACACATCAAGTATTATATGAAAACAATCTTATCTCTAAGGTCTAAGACCCGAGCTCCTGTTAGAATCATGGACAACGGTTGGGGTGCCTGGGTGGCTCAGTCGGTTGAGCATCCGACTTTGGCTCAGGTCATGATCTCACTGCTTGTGGGTTCGAGCCCCACGTTGGGCTCTGTGCTGACAGCTCAGAGCCTGGAGCCTGCTTCGGATTCTGGGTCTCCCTCTCTCTGCCCCTCCCCTGCTCATACCCTGTCTCTCTCTCTCTCTCTCAAAAATAAACAAACATAAAAAAAAAAAAAAAAAGAATCATGGGCAAGGATACAGATTCATAGACAAGATCCCAGTGAAGGAGAACCAAGCACCTTAAGGGACATAAATTCAAAACCATCCTGAGCAATTCGTAGAAAATGATCCTACCATCAGGGGACAGTTCAGGCCCTTAAAGAGTTAAACCAATACACAAGGAAACTTGAGAGGACTAAGTCCCATGAAGGCAACCCCAATCCCAAATCCATCTACACAGCCTCTGAGTTCCTTTTTCTATCACAAACCTTGGCTCTTGAAGTATGTTCCGTCTGGGCAAGTACCCCTCTGTAGATCAAACGTGAAAATTGATAAAGGGAAACCTCACTAAAATGGAGTCAGGGGACCAGAAAGGGGAGCTCTCACCCCTTATGGCTCAGTGTCAATTAAAGCAAGAACCGTCAATTACAGACCCCAACAGAAGACTCCTTAACAGGAAAGAACCATCAATTACAGGCCACAACAGGAAAAGATACACATTGCATCTCCTACAAGAAACTGACGACCCCAGCAACTCAGCCAATGGGAAACCATCATCACCATGAACTCTTGCTTTTCTCAAATGTGTATATTTTCAAAACAACCCCTCCCCCAACTTCCTCCTTCTCCATAAAATAACATTATTCTCCTTTGTTGGACCAGCCTATGGTTTTTTGCCGTGGTTTGCCTGTCCTGCATTGCAATTTTCTGCTATTCTCGAATAAACCTGTTTTTTGCTGGTAAAAGAACTTTTACTTTTATCATGGTAAATGTCCTTAATTTCTGTTTTCATTTCTACTATTCTTTATTTATCTACTTGCTTGAAAACTATTTTGTCAGTTTTCTCCTCACCTCTGGCACTAAATCCGTAGTTCGTTTATTTTCAGTCATTGCTGTTTTCTAATTAATGCATTTTGGGCTACACATTTTTATCCAATTACTGCTTTGATCATAGCCATGAGTTTTGATGTGTGGCACTACTGTTGAATTCTAAAGAGCTCAAATCTAATTTCAGCTCAGATTTTTTTTATCCAAGGTTTTTAGAAGTTTATGTAAAAAAAATTTTTTAATGTTTATTTTTGAGAGAGAGAGACAGAGTACCAGTGGGGGAGGGGCAGAGAGAGAGGGAGACACAGAATCCGAAGCAGGTTCCAGGCTCTGAGCCATCAGCACAGAGCCCGATGCGGGGCTCGAACTCACAAACTGTCAGATCACGACCTGAGCCGAAGTCAGACGTGTAACTGACTGAGCCACCCAGGTCCCCCTTAAAAATAAACTTCTGAGGGGCGCCTGGGTGGCTCAGTCGGTTACGCGTCTGACATTGGCTCAGGTCATGATCTCGTGGTGAGTTCGAGCCCTGCATCGAGCCCTGTGTTGGGCTCTGTGCTGACAGCTCAGGGCTTGGAGCCTGCCTGGGATTCTGTCTCCCTCTTTCTCTGCCCCTCCCCTGCTCACACTGTGTCCTACTCTGTCTCTCTCTCTCAAAAATAAACATTAAAAGAATTTTACAAGTTTATTTTTAGTTTCTTGACTAGCCTGTCACTAGCGTCTGTATATTTTTTGCACTGATTGGAAAATGTAGCCTGACTTTATGACTTCTGAATATATTGAGATTTTGGGGTAATCTTCTTCGAAGTTTAAAAAGAGGCAGCTTTACTTACCTACAGTTTTGCATTTTTCAGAATATCATATAAACGAGATGATACAGTGTGTAGCCACCTCTAGAATTTTCCATTCGTTTTCTGGGATCATAATGTCAATGGATGCAAGAACCTATTAGTCTGGGCACTTGCGCCACAGCGGGAATGGGGCGGACCCAGCACAGGACACTCGTCCTCGCGACTAACAACTCCATCATTCCTGCGACGCTTTTGTTATCCTATGTTGCAGAAGTAACCGATTTGAGTTTTGCCTTTTCTCTGCCTTCACACTGAAGAAGCTACTAATAATGAAGTCAAAACGGGGTGGGAGGAGAAGGCAGAGAACTATTTCCGGTATTTTATCGCTTTAGGAATTCCAAGTCCACCAACCCTACTAGGTCATAGGTTTGGACTACAAACAAGCGTGAGACTCCTTTTGCACTAACCACACCGGCACACTCACCAATTGTGCCTTCTTTCCTGTCATGCCCTATACCTGCCTTCCCCGATATTTTTTTCGAGCCTGTTCAAGTGACTGGAACAAAGCTCCCTTCCTCAGGAGACACTTCTGGTCATTTAACTGCTCACTGAGCTCCCACTGACAGTGGCGCTGAGATGCACGAAAAGAAAGGCGGTGATACTCCAGGAATATTCTCTGTGCTGCAGCCTTAAGAGAGACTCTCGTTTCCTTGTTCTCTGCAGTAACATTTCTGAGTACTTAGCAGAATTTGCTCCTGATTTTTACCCTTCTTTTGGTCTTCCTGCCTTTGACGTTTCCGCAGTCTGGAAAAGCTTTTTTCTAACATTATTTTGCCCTGGATGCAGGATGGGTTTTCACAGATACCACCTTGACTCGTATAGTCTACACCTCGATCCTGACACGCGGGGCAAGCACACCCAGGGCGCGCTCGATACGTGGCACAGGGCTGAGTGTCAGCCTCCCGCAGGTTCTGCAAATGTGTGTTCTTCAGGTTGGGTGCTCACCGTAGGGTGGGGGCAGTGGAGGGAGCTAGGACCCAGGACCCTCTCAGACGGTGCCTAACTTCTGAAGAGCTAGAAGGATTCAAGTGAACGGGCTGGGGAAAGGGAACTGGTAAAAGTCCTTACACGTGTTGGAGGGAGATGCAACTCCGGTGTGATGGGCTCCGGGCTTCTGGGACCTGAAAGGGGCTATTTCTGAAGGTGTTTGGCTTTGAGTGGGGTTAAACCCCATGGGATGTCTCTTTCGTTCAAGAATCTGTACCATGGGGGCGTCTGGGGGGGCGTCTGGGGGGCGCCTGGGTGGCTCAGACTCTTGACTTCACCTCAGGTCATGATCTCACGATTTGTGAATTTCAAGCCCCGCTTCGGACTAACAGCGTGGAGCCTGCTTGGGACTCTCTGTCTCCCTCTCTCTCTGCTTCTCCCCTGCTCATGCTCTGTCTCTCCCTCAAGGTACATAAATAAACTTAAATAAACCCCAAAGAATCTACCCCATGAAGTTTGAAAAACAGACCTACTGAAATCAGCAGGGTCCATTTTACTACTCAGCTCTCCCTGGGGTTAGCTTAGCTGCTTAGTCTGAAAACAGCAACAGGTGAACGCGGCTTTCTCTGAGTCACACGGTCCAAGCGGTAACACCGGATCACCTGATGCTAAGTAAGTCACAACCAGGCCCCCTGCCCGTCGAAGGCTTCCACCCGTTATTACTAGCTACTGGGAAAGAAGCTGAACCCAGGTCAACGGTGATGTTTCTGTTTTCTTTAGCTGGATCCTGAGATAAACCAATTTCAAGTCTGAGGGAATGGCGGCACATTGCCCTGTGGGACAGTCATCACCACAAAGAAGTCCAACTCGTTCTAGCTCATGAAAGATTAACGAAGAGCTGGAGGCTACTTGCACTGACTTCGACATGGTCGAATGGACCAAAACTCCAACCAGAGCTGTGTCTTCTATTTTATATGACCCAGAGAGCTAACAGTTTTTAGTAGCTCATGGGTTTTGGTGGGAGATCTGAACTCTTCCTCTGTGTAAAACTATGAGCTTTCAAAAATTTCTGTCTTGGTTTTATTGTCTGAATGATTTGGGGGCTATTTTAAGACAAAACCGGCTCATTGTTCTAGAAGGGGAAGTCAACTGAAAGCGTACTAATAACAAGACATTTTAGAATTACAATTACTTCCAGATGGATGCTTACACATGTCCTCACCTCTTAAAAAAAGTACTTAAGTATGTTACCATCTGTTTTGCAGTGACTCTGAATGGAAATCTTTACTCTTCTGTTTAAATAGCTGCGGCCAAGTTTAAGACTACAATAGTCATGTCTTTCGCTTCTTTTCTGTTGTCACTAAATGAACATATTGTGTAACTCAACTTTTAGGATGGCTTTTGGGAAATATTAGAAGTAGTAAGAGTGTGATCTGAAGGAAATTAATCAATTATGCATGTTTTAAGTTGTTCTTTCTTAATGCCAACCAACAGTTCAAGAACATCTTGCGAGTACTGATTGAAATCTTCATCCTGGGCTTTCCTTATCCCAGGAGACCATGGGAATTTCTCAAGGAGATTGTAGATGGGTGCATTCCCCATGATAACTTAGCCCAGAGGCACCTCTCAAAGTACTGGATGTGAACTGAAATGCTTGTGGGGCTGCTTCGGGGAATCTTCAAATCATTAAAGAATGTGTCAGTCAGTCATTAATGGTGCGCATGAGAACTTCTGCCGGCTTTTTAGTGTTTCTCAGCAAGGAAGAGGCCCTCTAACAAGAATTTATGAGCAATCACTGCAAATTACAGGGGAAAAAAAAGGACAACATATTTGCAACATGGAAAAATTAATGCCTACATTCGAACTTACTTCAACGGACAAACCTACCCATGGTCTCCCTCTTCCTGTCTCGACAGCAACGCTGTTGTCTCTCCAGTTGTCTACGAAAGCTTGAAGCCACCCTCCGCTGCTCCCACTCACAACTCCTGGCAAAGCCAAATGAAGTCTGTCCCCAGGATGCCTTTCACCTCCACCCCCCACTACTTCTCCGCGTGCCTTAGGTAGTAACGTCTCCAGCCTTGGATTATGAAGGAAGTCTCTGCCCTCCATTCTGGCCTTGGCTCACTAGAAAAAGGGTGAAATTCTGGAAGGAGCTATGAGAGAGTCGCCATTGCCCTTCCTCCCTCTATGGTCTTTCTTTTTTACTCCTTCTGAGACACCATTTTAGGTGGTACTTGGTAGGGAAGGAGTTGACTTTGCGATGAGTGTGCTTTTGCTTGGGAGATACATTTTCATTTTGGATAGCTGGGAAGGTGAGGCTGGGGGAGCAGCGAAGCAGAGGTTATCGGGGGCACCTGGCTGGCTGTCAGAAGAGTGTGTGAACTCTTGATCTCAGGGTCGTGAGTTTGAGCTCCATGTTGGGCATAGAGATTACTTAAAAAAACAGAAAAGAATAGGTTTTCTTTTTTTCTCTTTTTTTAATGTTTATTTATTTTTGAGAGAGAGAGAGCGCGCAAAGGAGGAGGCGCAGAGAGAGAGGGAGGCACAGAATCTGAAACACGCTCCAGGCTCTGAGCTGTCAGCGCTGAGCCCGATGCGGGGCTCGAACCTACGAACCACAAGATCATGACCTGAGCTGAAGTTGGACGCTGAACCGACTGCGCCACCCAGGCGCCCCATACCCAAACATTTTAAAAAGAAACCTACATCAAAACATCAGTATAGTGTTTTTTTCCATGATGGTGGAATAGGAGTGCCTAGCATATAGGAGGCACTAGAAATAATAGATGCAAAACATATGGACATATCTATATGAACATACATACATGCACGCGCACACACACACATGCACAATATTGATAGCACAACGGCTCCATAGATTAACCTGCCCATTTTCATTTAGAGGAAATTAATTCCCAACGTATGAACAGATTCCACCTGATCCCTCTGTCAAAAATATAAAAATCAGGGGCTCTTCGGTGGCTCAGTCAGTTAAAGCAAACGACTGTGGCTCAGGTCATGATCTCATGGTTCGTGAGTTCAAGCCCCGCATTGGGCTCTCTGCTCTGAGAACAGAGCCCGCTTTGGATCCTCTGCCCCCCCCCCATAAAAATAAAAACATTTAAAAACCATAAAAATCAGTCATTTCTGGGGGTGCCCGGGGGGATCACTTGGTTAAGCCTCCGACTCTTGTTTTGGCTCAGGTCATGATCTCACGGTTTGTGAGTTCAAGCCCCGAGTCGGGCTCTGTGCTGACAGCGTGGAGTCTGCTCGGGATTCTCTTTCTCCCTCTCTCTCTCTGCCCCTTCTGCTACTTGCTCTCTCACTCTCACTCAAAATAAATAAACTTTGAAAAACCAGTCATTTTTGTTTTGACATTTAAAAGTTTAGCTTTTTCTTCATTTTCACAGCAAGGTCCCTAAAGTAATAATCAGTGTAACGATACCATTGCAGACACAGCCCGGAACAGCTGAAATAAGGAAGAAATACCAAGTGATGGCGGTCACATTGCCACGGGAGTGCAAACTGGTCCGACCACTTCGGAACACTCCCAGAATCCACGACAGCTGACCGCATGCGCACCCTCCGTCCCAGCCGCTGCAGCGCTTAGTACACATTCCCCGGAAAGCGTGCACCAAAAGCATGCGTTACTAGGCTACTCTTGGATGCACTATACACAGTAGCCTCAAACTACTCAAATGTCCATCAATGGCGGGACGGCTAGATTGTGGTGTGTGCATCCAATGGAGTGTTATTCAGCAATGAGCATGATCGATCTACAATCACGTCGACACACACAAGAATCTCACCAACAGGGGCGCCTGGGTGGCTCAGTCGGTAGAGTGTCCGACTTCGGCTCAGGTCATGATCTCACGGTCTGTGAGTTCGAGCCCCGCGTCGGGCTCTGTGCTGACAGCTCAGAGCCTGGAGCCTGCTTCGGATTCTGTGTCTCCCTCTCTCTCTCCCCCTCCCCTGCTCATGCTCTGTCTCTGTCTCAAAAATAAATAAAAACATTAAAAAAAAAAAAAAAAAAAGAATCTCACCAACAACGTGGCGTTAAGAGGAGCCAGACGGAAAAAGACGGTGCCCTGCGTGGTGCTATTGCAAGAAAATACGAACCCTGGCAAAACCGTCCTGTGCGGTCAGGGGTCAGAGCAGGGCTTCGCCTTGGTGAGGACGTTTCTGGGAACTTGCGGTGCGCGGTCGCCACAATCTGGATGCCGGTTACAGGGGTGTGTGCAGGGGGTACACGCGTCAAACCATAGGCGTGCTTTTCTCTCTGTCTGGCATGGTTTTAAAGAAAGCGAGCACGAAAACAGGAAAGCTGAGAAGACACGGGAATGGAAGGAGGGTGGAACAGAGGTTTATAATTATCCCGGGTGTCTGCCACCTGCCAGGGCGTCCTGACTTCCCGCGCCCAGGAGGCTCCAAGCAGGGGAGCGCTCTCGGGGAAATCTTCCCAGCGCTAAGAGCGTGCACATGGGCCTGCAGGTGCTGGCTCGCCTGCGCTCGCCTCCGCTCGCCTCCGCACCTGTTCCTCTGCGATCTACTCTCGCTGCCAGGGGTCTGCCCCATGCTTTCAATGTTTTTGACCCTGATGTCGAAGAAGCAGAGAGCGTTATGGAGGAGGTGTGTTTTAAAACGTGTAAGAGTGCCTGAGATGCTGTCCACTTCACACGGCAGCCCTACAAAGCTCTTGGCAGAAATGTGGAGTCCAATGAGCGCGATCGCGGCCTTGCACGCGATTTTTGTGTGTGCCGCAGCATCCTGGGGCATTGTCAACAAGACATTGTGAGAAATGGTTGACATCCTTCCTGGCTGCTTCGTTTCACGGTTTCTCAAAGGTGGAAAATATGTCGAGTCTTTGTTTGACGACTTATCAGGGGGATCAGGCAAAGAAAGGGTCAAAAGGTTAAAAATATGACCACGTTGTTTGTTTTCAAAGGGTTTTCCTGCTGAGCTGGTCACGCTTTTATTGAGCTCCCCAGTGAAGCGGTCCGGGGGTGGGGGTGGGGGGCCGCGGGGTGAGCCTGACCCTCTCTGCCACGGGGGCATGTTCTAGTCACACAAGCAGACAAAAACCAGGACAGCTAACGGGTAAGAAAACGTCGGGCACGAGATGTGCTAAGGGATGCTCAAAGGGTTGACACCCCGTAGCATGATGAGGGTAGTGGCCAGGGAAGGTCTCTGAGGGGGACCTGAGATGACACCAACGATTTGGAGGTAGGCACACAGAAATGTTGGGGTGCTTCTAAGAAGGAATTGCAAGTACGAATGACACTGGCACGTTCCTGCAACACGCAGGAAGGGTGGTGAATGATGAAAGGTGGAAGGCGTTGAGCACACGTGAGTCAGGGGGATGAGAAGGAGCTCAGAGACCAGGGACCTCGGATTTCTCCAAGAGGACTGATGGAGAAGTGCCAGAGTGAGCCAATGGGCCATGGGCGTGGGTTTCGGGACGGGGTTTCAGAGGCGGAGCAGCGGGTGACGGCTGACTCTAGGGATGGTCACATAAGTGAGGGCTGAGGTGTGGGAGAGGAAGAGACTTCTGGAACCGAGAAATTAAGGAGCTGGGAGGCCAGAGGGTGGCACGGGTCATTTACAGGCAAGTTGAAGAGATCAGGAGTGATGACAGGGCCGGTGTTGGAGAGGAAATGGCACCCAGATGCTGGAGTCTTCTACTCCAGAGCAGGGACCAGAGGCTGCACAGATGGCTGAAAGGGGCAGAAGCAGACTCCAGGGATACGCTTTCAAAAGAAGTATATGTTTCTTTTTTTTTTTTTTTTTAATTTTTTTTTTCAACGTTTATTTATTTCTGGGACAGAGAGAGACAGAGCATGAACGGGGGAGGGGCAGAGAGAGAGGGAGACACAGAATCGGAAACAGGCTCCAGGCTCTGAGCCATCAGCCCAGAGCCCGACGCGGGGCTCGAACCCACGGACCGCGAGATCGTGACCTGACTGAAGTCGGACGCTTAACCGACTGCGCCACCCAGGCGCCCCAGTATATGTTTCTTAAAATTGTGGTAAATTTACATAAAATTTATCATTTTCACCATTTTTAAGTGTAGAGTTCAGTGGCACTAAGTACATTCACACTATTGTCCAACCATCTGTCTCCAGAACTTTCTCCTCTCCAGCTGAAACTCTGAATTCGTTGAACACTGACTCCCCGTCCCCACCCACTCCCGGCCCCTGGCGACCACCACGCCACTCTCTGTCTCGAAAGTTCCTCCAATAAGTGGGATCATCCAGGATCTGTGCTTTGGTGTCTGGCTTGTTTCAGTCAGCCTCGGGTCTTCGAGGTTCAGCCATGTTGAAGCACGTGCCAGAACTTAAGAGGTAGGGTTTTGAGGGAAGAATGTTTTGGAAGTGGCCACAGACCCCTGTCTTACTTCTAAGGATGGAAGTAATGGGTACAATTTCAGGGGCGCCTGGGTGGCTCAGTCGGTTAAACACCTGAGTGGGGCTCAGGTCATGATCTCCTGGTGCGTAGGTTCCAGCCCTGCCTCGGGCTCTGTGCTGATGGCTCAGAGCCTGCAGCCTGCTTCGGATTCTGTGTCTCCCTCTCGCTGCCCCTCCCCCACTGCGCATTGCAGAAAAAATGGCTGCAATTACCAGGGCCAGGGCGGGAGACGTGCTGTCTGAGGAAGGAGCCAGATTTCAGGGGGAGAAGGGAGACAAGGGCCGTTGAGACACTTGTGAAAAGCTGGGACGTTCTGCTGATGGCACAGTGAGCTCCAGAGAGCACAGCAGCTCCGCTGAAGCCAGACCACAAGGTGACCACCTCGGTGGGGGCCGGGATCAGACACCCGGTGAGCATTCCAGGTTTATTTGCGGAAGGCCTGCAAATCTTGGGCTGGTACTTAAAGAATAGTTGTTGGGGGCACCTGGGTGGCCCAGCTGGTTGAGCATCCAACTTTGTTTTTGTTTTTTTTTTTTTTCAACGTTTATTTATTTTCGGGACAGAGAGAGACAGAGCATGAACGGGGGAGGGGCAGAGAGAGAGGGAGACACAGAATCGGAAACAGGCTCCAGGCTCTGAGCCATCAGCCCAGAGCCTGACGCGGGGCTCGAACCCACGGACCGCGAGATCGTGACCTGGCTGAAGTCGGACGCTTAACCGACTGCGCCACCCAGGCGCCCCTGTTTTTATTTTATTTTTGAGAGAGAGAGAGAGAGACAGAGTGTGAGTGGGGGAGGGGCAGAGAGAGAGGGAGACACAGACTCAGAAGCAGGCTCCAGGCTCCGAGCTGTCAGCACAGAGCCCGACGCGGGGCTCGAACTCACGGACCGTGAGATCATGACCTGAGCCAAAGGGACGCCCCACCGACTGAGCCACCCCAGGCGACCCCTGAGCATCCAACTTTTGACGACGGCTCAGGTTATGACCTCACAGTTTGTGAGTTCAAGCCCCACGTCAGGCTGTGCGCTGACGGTGTGGAGCCTGCGTGGGATTGTGTCTCTCCTTCTCTCTGCCCCTCCCTCGCTTGTGCTCTCTCTCTCTCTCAAAAGAGATAAGTGAACTTAAAAAAAAAAAAAAAAAAAAAGAGTAGTCGTTGAAAAATAATGAGCAACTGTTCCAGAACTTCCACAAGTGTGTGTGGTGGCCGGTGGCGTGTTGGGAAGAGAGACCAGGGGGTTTCGAGCCTGAGGCTACTTCTATTCTGACCTTTGCCACGGGTGTGGCCTGGACCCTACTGCATCATCTTCCCAGGCCTCTGCCTCATCTGCACACCAGCTACCTGGAGATTTACTGAAAGTGGTAGAGAGAGAATGGAGACCAGAGGTCTCTGAAGAGTAGACGGTGCTACTCCAATACCGTTCTTTTTTTTTTTTTTTTTCTTTTTCAACGTTTTTTTTTATTTATTTTTGGGACAGAGAGAGACAGAGCATGAACGGGGGAGGGGCAGAGAGAGAGGGAGACACAGAATCGGAAACAGGCTCCAGGCTCTGAGCCGTCAGCCCAGAGCCCGACGCGGGGCTCGAACTCACGGACCGCGAGATCGTGACCTGGCTGAAGTCGGACGCTTAACCGACTGCGCCACCCAGGCGCCCCAACGTTTATTTATTTTTGAGACAGAGAGAGAGCATGAACGGGGGAGGGTCAGAGAGAGGGAGACACAGAATCCGAAACAGGCTCCAGGCTCTGAGCAGTCAGCAGCCTGACGCGGGGCTCGAACTCATGGACCGCAAGATTGTGACCTGAGCCGATGTCGGACGCTTAACTGACTGAGCCACCCAGGCGCCCCTCTAATACCGTTCTTATTATTAGCTTAAGTTAGTAGCGACTGGCATTTAGTGTAACAGAGAGAAGGAGTAATGTGGGAGGGAGGCCTTCAGATTGTGTTCTAAGTTCATAAACAAATCCAGCCTAAACCTCCGTATCCGTATCCACCCAGGTCCCCACTTACCCAGCCTCAGACACCTGGCACCTGACCCTTCACAAACCTAGAAACCGAAAATGGCTCCCGCTGCTCGCAGGTGCTCACAGAAGAGCGGAGGGAAGCGGGGGTGGGGAGACCAGAGAAGAGGGGGTAGGTGCGTCCACTTGCCACCAGGAGCTGGGGAGCGCTTCTCGCGGGTTCCCCGAGGGAGGCCGGCGAGGACCTGCCCGAGGCCCAGGCAGGGAGACGGGTCCGGCCGGGACTCTGCCCCGGTCGGGCCTGGGCCTCGGTTTCCCCACCTGCAAACTGAAGGGGCAAGGTGACCACTAAGCTTTTCTTCTTATCCGAAGATGCTACTCCATCGGTGAGACGTGCAAACACCGCCTGGTGAAAAAAGCAGGATCCAAAGGATCCAAAAGCCACGTACGGCAGGACGCCTTTCAGGGGAAATACCCAGCGAAGCTGCAGAAACAGAGGTGGGTCAGCGGTTGCTAGCGGCTGCGGGCAAAAGGGCTGAGTGACAGCTAGGGGGCGTGGGTTTCCTCCTGGGGAATGAGATGTTTGGAAACGGATTTATGGAGATTGCCACGCACTCTGAATATATTAAAAGCCATCGAACTGCACACTTTAAATGGGCAAACCGTACGTATGTGCATTACACCCCAATGAGATGGTTTCTAAAATGCCGTTGCCTTACGTAGTCTTGTCACCTGAAACGAATGTAACACTGTGTCAACTATACTTCAATTAAAAGCTTTTTAATGCTGTTATTTTCTCTTTATATATATTTCATTTATTTATTTTTTTATTTAAAAAATTTTTTTACCGTTTATTTATTTTTGAGACAGAGCGAGACAGAGCATGAACAGGGGAGGGGCAGAGAGAGAGGGAGACACAGAATCGGAAACAGGCTCCGGGCTCTGAGCTGTCAGCACAGAGCCCGATGCGGGGCTCGAACTCACGGACCATGAGATCATGACCTGAGCCGAAGTCGCCCGGAGCTGTCAGCACAGAGCCCGATGCGGGGCTCGAACTCACGGACCATGAGATCATGACCTGAGCCGAAGTCGGACGCTTAACCGACTGCGCCACCCAGGCGCCCCCCTAAGATGCCGTTACTTTAATTGACTTTAAAGGCAGTCTGTGGGACTGCAGGCGTCCAAAAGAGCAAAAGCACCGGCTGTGAGTTCGATCCTGGCGCTAAGGTCGTGAGCTGACCCAAGTCATTTGCCCTCTGGCCAGTCCCACCTGCTGTTTCACAGAGGTAACTTGCCCCGGGCCTGGTATTTAATCCGAGCTGTTAATCTGGTTAGGTGTGACAAAGCAATTCCCTGGTTTAGAGCCCAGACACATCAGAAAAGGAAAGAAAAATACCCAGGGGAGAAAAATAGGAGGGAGAACCCTGGTGGGGAACAGCAGCTGCCGTGTGCGGGGGCAGGGGAACCGGGTACATGCGAAGAACAACGCGGGCTCCGAAGTGGCCAGGGGGAGAGGGATACAGGGCATCACACAGCACTGGGTGGGTCGGCGTGGGGACTGGCAGCCAGGTTCCGGAAGGAAATGCTACATCCATAGCTGTGTGCGGTTGCTAATATTTAGAGGTCTTTTTTTAATGTTTATTTTCTACCTTTGGCGGGGGGTGGGAGGGAAGGGCAGAGAGAGACAGGGGAACAGAGGATCCGAAGCAGGCTCTTCTGACAGCAGCGAGCCTCATGGGGGATGGGGTGGGTGGGGGCTCTTGAACTCAGGAACTGTGAGATCTTGACCTGAGGCAAAGTCAGACGCTTCACACACTTGGAATTTGTTAAAGTCTGTATTTGAGGAAAAAAAAAAAAAGAGAAGAAGGTGCCATGAAAATACTTCCCCAAACATCACGTTACAGTGGGAAATTCAAAAGAACGTGCCAGTCACATTCTGTGGCAGCATTTCAGGGCTCGCTTTTACACGGAGGGGGGTTGCTACAAAGATCAGGAATGCAAGCTGTTTCCTTGGTTGAAAGCACAAGTGCTCTTGACTATTACGTTCACGGTCTTTCCTACATGCAACAGTGGAGGCGTGGTTCCCAGAGCGCACGTGGAGAAACAGAAACGCATAAAGCTTCACTGGTTACATTTCGGATTTTATTTAACAGAGAAGACAGTGCGGAAGTGCAATTCGTGCCACATCGGCCCTCGCTGTTCCGTCTTCTGCCTACCACCCCCCCCCCTCTGGTTTTGAAGGCTGACTAAATTTAGAGCCCAGAGGGTATCGTGTACTGTATTGTACGTGCCTCCATGTAACCCTAAGAATGTGAATCGAAATTCGATGTGGATTTAAGTCCTCTACGCACTCACTCACGAAAGCGTCCGAAGCATGGGCTGTTAAGAACGAAGCCAGTTTCTTCTGTGGTCCTGAGGGGATACAAGGAACATATCCTCCCCACAAGAAAAAGGACAAAGCCCCTCTCTGCTCCCCTAATTGCCACCCCTGCCCCATTCCTCGCCACACTCGGATTCCCTTCAATACTAGGACAAGGGTCTGGGAACATCTGGTCTCCTCAGAAACATTTCTGGAGGTGCCACAGTTTCCTCAACTCAGAAGACTTGTCCTGATTAATCACGCAGAGGGGGAAGTGCAACCATCCTTGTCGAAGCCAGCCAGGGAAGCTGAAGCTGGGAAAAGGCCGTGCAGGGGCGAGGGTGAGGGGGCTAGGGGGCTGCCGATCAAGGAGGCATTCCCTCCAGAGGGACAGGGCGTCAGAGGGCGGGCCTGGAGCTCATACTGTCAAGGTCCTTTGGCAGCCAGAAGGCTCCTGTTATACCTGCCAAATGTATCCAGACACACCTTGTGCCTGTTAGCTGCTCTGTCAACGGTGAGCTGACCTACCAAGCATCCAGAAGGCCCTTAGGAGGGGCGCCTGGGTGGCTCGGTCGGTCAGGGTCAGGGTCAGGCTTTGGCTCAGGTCACGATCTCACGGTCTGTGGGTTCGAGCCCCGCGTCGGGCCGTCTGCTGTCAGCACAGAGCCTGCTTCAGATCCTCTGTCCTCCTTCTCTCTCTGCCCCTCTCCCACTCATTCTCTCCTTCTCTCTCTCTCAAAATAAATAAACGTAAAAAAACCCCACAAAGGCCCCTAGGAAATAACATTCTTAGCATAACTAACAGGGGCTGGTCATCCAGACTCGGTGCCCTTCTGATGCGAGGAAGCAGAAGTTCAAGCACCATCCATGAAGTGGTCTAGTTAAGTCACTGCACCCACCTAAGTCGAGTCCAGCCTTTGGATCTAACATCTAGTTTGCAGAAATTTAGGGAGCAGAGGAACAAGTTAAGCATCATGAGGAAGAAGCAAATACATTCGTGATGTAGGACAATCCATGGGGCAACGGGTCCAGTTTTTTCCAAAGTTAGTACGTGAAAAAGATGAAGGGTGGAGAAGACAGTCGGGCAGAGACGAAGGAGAAACAACGTGATATGGTCAGTGTTAGGAACTAAATTGTGTCCCCAATTAAAAAAAAATTTTATTGTTTATTATTTTTGAGAGAGAGAGAGAGACAGAGAGCAAGCAGGGAAGGGGCAGAGAGAGAGGAAGACACAGAATCGGAAGCAGGCTGCAGGCTCTGAGCGCTCAGGACAGAGCCATACGCGGGGCTCAAAGTCACAGACCGCAAGACCACGACCTGAGCTGTCGTCGGCCGCCTAATTGACTGAGCCACCCAGGCACCCCATGTGTCCCCCAATTAAAAAAAAATTAATGTTTATTTTTGACAGAGAGAGAGAGAAAGAGACAGAACAAGGGGCAGGGGAGAGGGGGTAGGAGCAGAGAGAGGGGGAGACACAGAATCCAAAACAGGCTCCAGGCTCTGAGCTCTAGGCACAGAGCCTGACGCAGGGCTTTGAACACACGAACCATGAGATCACGACCTGAGCTGAAGTCGGGCGCTCAACTGACTGAGCCACCCAGGGCGCCCCAGTCTCCCCAGTTTTTATGTTGAAGTCCTAATCCCCACTACTTTAGAACGTGACTGCATTTGGACACAGGGTGTTTAAAAGAGGTGAGTAAGTTAAAATAAGACCATCAGACTGGGGTCACGATACAATCTGACCGGCGTCCTTATAAGAAGCAGAAATTTGGACAAAGACAAGGAGGATGAGCACGCACAGAAGGAATAACACGTGAGAGCTGCGGGCCACGCCAGGGACAGGGGCCTCAGGAGAAACGAAACCTGCCCACACCGTGAACTTGAACTTCTGGCCTTCAAACTGTGAGAAAAGAAACTTCTGTTGCGGTGGTATTTTGTTACGGCAGCCCTAGCAAATGCTAAATGATGCAGATGTTAAATGTTAAGTAGATGTTAAAGGATGTTACAACAGTGTTAATTTTGGTGGGTTCGGTATTAGACCGAAAAGGTATATATACAGAAAAGTTATTCTCAAATGTGCTTAGTAAAGGTTATTAGGTTTCTTGAAGTGACATTCATTTTTATTTTAAGTGTCTTCAATGAATAACATTTGTAATGAAGCTTCCGATCATGCCCCCCCGACCCCCCCAAAAACCATTCGCTGGAACTATGGAAATGCTAAACGCTAAGGACAGGGCATCCTTTTTTTAAATCACAAGTGAGAGTAAGACCTCACCCAGGGCCGTGGAAGCCTCCACCACTCAGGTCCAGTCAGCTGGGGCTCTCCTAATGCATGGTTTATGCTGGCCACAAATCTTACGGACATCAGATTTGCTAGTTGAAGAACGAATTTTCCGCCAGTCACAGCAGATGGATTGTGAAATGTGCGGATGGGCGTGAAAATTAAGGATAACCAAAGTGTACAAAAACCAGTGCTCATAAGTAGCTAACCACTCTTCTCTACTCCTTCCAGGACTATCTGGGCAATGTTTTCCTCTTCTTTTTCACAAATCCTACTTTCCTACACAGAAAATTCTCCACGATCCTTTAGTGGGTAGTAGCACTGGGTCCTCAAGCTTTGACTTACATCCGTGGTCAGTTAGACTTTTTCATCCTGTGACAATGACAGCAAGCTCCCATCCTATTTAAAGCTTTTAGGTTATAGGCAGTTTGAGCCTCCGAAAGCTGCTACCATTGACGTTATACACACAGGCTTTTGTTTCCCTCTGGCCCTTCCTCATTAGTACCTTGAGGCTTGTTCAGTGTCCCTAAGTTTTCCCCCTAATGTGAAAATGCAAACGCAGAAATGATGGATACCATTAAGGAACCTTCAGGAACCTTCAGTTAGATCCTCTGACTTCGTTTCCCATAGGAGATTGTCTTTAATTGAAGTTTTGGTCTGTCTTGCTAACGTTTGTTTCTGAAGAGTGCACAATTTGGGGGGCGCCTGGGTGGCTCAGTCGGTTGAGCGTCTGACTTCGGCTCAGGTCACGATCTCGCGGTTCGTGAGTTCGAGCCCCGCGTCGGGCCCCGCGCTGACAGCTCAGAGCCTGGAGCCTCCTTTGGATTCCGTGTCGCCTTCTCTCTCTGCCCCCACCCCTCCACTCTCTGTCTCTCTCGCTCTCAAACATGAATAAACATTAAAAAAAAATTTTTCAAAAGGGTGCACACTTCTTCTAAGAAATAACATTGCTAGAGGTTGAACGTCACATATAAACTTTCATGTGAACTATTTCCTACAAAAACGCAGTCATACTTCACCCTCACATTTAGGTTGTAGATGAGAGGTAGGCAAACATTTTCCAGAAAGGACTGGAGGGTGAATATTGTAGCCTTTGCCCGCCATTTCGTCTCTAAAGCAACCGCTCAGCTCTGCTCCTATTAGCACAAAAGCAGTCACGGACATCACATAACTGAATGAGTGTGGCCGAGTTCCAATAAAACGTCACGGACGTTAAAATTCAAATTTCAGAATATTTTCACGTGTCACGACACATTATTCTTCTTCCGATTTTTTTCCTCCAACAGTTAAAAAGTGTGAACATTGAACCTCTGGGCCAGTGAACACATCTAGCTGCTGGGAGGGTGGCGTCCCCACAGAGGGTATGGAGGCCCCATGCCCCTCCCCCAAGCCTTGCCCTCCACATCTCTTGCACTTGGCTGTTGCTGACTTACTGACCTCCGCTGAGCAAGAAGGAATGCTACTAGCAGACTGCCTTGGATTTGAACTGTAACTCTTCCCGAGTCCCCAGCCTGCCAGCCTAGCCCTGCAAGAGTCTGGATGTGCCAAGTTTCCATCATCGTGTGAGCCATTTCCCCAAAATAAGTCCCTCTCCCTCTCTCTCTCTCCATATATATATATGGATATATGGATATCTATATGTATATATAGATCTATATATATATATCTATATATATATGGATATATATGGAATATATATACGGAAAATAAAAATATCGCATTTTAATTTATTTTTTAAATGTTTATTTTTGAGAGAGAGCGACAGAGCAGGGGAGGGGCAGACAGAGATGGGGGGAGGGGCAGAGAGAGAAAGAGAGAGAATCCCAAGCAGGCTCCGCACTGTCAGTGCAGAGCCCGACACGGGGCTCAAACCCACGAACCATGAGATCATGATCTGAACTGAGATCAAGAGTCAGACGCTCAACTAACAGCCACCCGGGTGCCCCAGGATGAATGAATGATTTTTTTAAGCGTAAAAACCATATTTAGGGGCGCCTGGGTGGCTCAGTCAGTTGGGCGTCCGACTCCGGCTCAGGTCATGATCTCGCGGTCCGTGAGTTTGAGCCCCGCGTCGGGCTCTGTGCTGACAGCTCAGAGCCTGGAGCCCGTTTCAGATTCTGTGTCTCCCTCTCTCTGACCCTCCCCTGTTCATGCTCTGTCTCTCCCGGTCTCAAAAATAAATAAATGTTAAAAAAAATTAAAAAAAAAAAACCAAACAAACCGTATTTAGTGTGCAGGCCATACAAAAACAGGCAGCAGTCTAGATCTGGCCCGTGTGCCTTAGTTTGCTGACCTGTGTGGTAAATATATAGAAACTCTTCGTAGATTGTTTACAGTTTTAGAAAAGAAAAGTCCAGACCGATTCTAGGGCAGTGACACCCCATTGATTATGCCAAAGAATTTCCCACCATAGCCTTATGAGAATAATTTAGTATGCTGTAGCAAAGCAAGCTACGTATCATGAAGAGCCTACCAAATTTACATTTCTGCCTCTGGCCCAGGCCAATCCTTTCATTTCAAAACACATTAATCCAACCGCCTACTTGCCGCCACAGTTGGACCTGTGTAGACATCTCAGGCTTTAGGATCTAAAATGGACTCTTGTGTCTCCTCTCCTGCCCCCTCTGTTTCCTCTCCCACCTTCTCCAAGTCCATACATGGTGCCCCTATTCACCCATATCCGAGGAACCACTTCGTTTCCTCTCTCTGCTGCTTACTCCTTGGCCAGGTTGCCAGATCTCCAGAGTAGACATCGGGTCTACTCACCTTTCTCCAATTCCACTGCCCACCCGGCCCAGGTGGGCATCATATTTTGTGTGGGACACTACAATGACCCCCAATCCACCCCCTTCTACTTTACCCCCCCTACCCCCCCAGATTTTCCATTACAGTGGCAAGAGCTGAGTAGTTGCAGTAGAGACCATATGGCCCACAATGTCTAAAACATCTACTGATTACAACAGAATCCACAATTTTGTGAGTCCCCTCCTGTGGTCTTCAGTGGCAATCTATGACACTAGAAGAAAATCTAAACTCCTTATCAGAGCCTACTTTTTCCACTTATGGCTTCCAACGAATCCAGAGTTTCCCCGTTGTCTACATGAGCAAATGGAGTAGTCATCATACCTTACATGTAATTTGTGAAATGATTCCATGGAGATTTCCAGATCCTATCTTATCAAGGGGGAAAGTCAGACTCAGAGAGCTTCTGTGATGTGCCCAACTTCCCAAGTCAGCCCCCAAAGAGGCTGGGACCTAGATCATGAAGAGACTGGGGTGTAGATCAGGAAGAGACTGGGGTCTAGATCATTCGGCTGGAGGCTCAGATCCATCCACCCCACAGTGCCTTGGTCTTCACACCACACCTGGGCCTGGGCCACAGCTAGACGGATTCGGGTTATTTTTGGAGTAAATGCCTCTGGAGTCCTTTTTCTCAGCAGGGCTGCTTCAGATTGGAATGGAAACTCCAGTGTACTCCCTTGGGCCCGTACTCCCTCAGTGTCCCCAGGACAGTCTCCGGGGGCTGAGCTGACGGAACGTGTTTGTCTGCTGTTCCTGGGGTGTGTGGGGGAGAATCTCTGTTCCTCAAGGTTCTGGTTTTCTACAGTGTGTGCCAAAATAGCTACTGAATGTTAGGTTCCCATCCCCCCTTGGCAGGAAGTGTTAAATAGCTAGATATATTGAACAAACATCTAAAACTGAGAAAATTGCAAAGAACCAAAATATTTAATAGTTATGCATTTTGGCCTATCTGTAGAGCACCATAGCTAATTTGATAATCTTTTTGTGAGACAAATAGGCAGTTAGATACAGAGATCCAGAAATGAAACCCCCATCCTAAGGGACGCATAAAAAGACTCAGAGAAGACCAGTTTCCATTATGGAAATATAATCTATTTGCATCTCCTGATTCTCAGAAAAGAGTTATTTTATTTTTTAAAAAATTTTTAAATGTTTATTATTTTTAAAAAATTTTAATTCTTTATTTTTGAGAGAGCGAGAGACAGCGCGTGCCGGGGAGGAATAGAGAGAGAGGGAGACACAGAATTCGAAGCAGGCTCCAGGCTCCGAGCTGTCAGCACAGAGCCCGATGAAGGGCTCAAACTCACCAACCATGAGATCATGACCTGAGCCGGAGTCGGACGCTTAACCAACTGAGCTACCCAGGCACTGCATCATAATATATATACATATATATCTATATCTATATATATGTATCTATCTATATATATGTATATATATGTATACACACAAATATATGTATATAATATATACATGTATAATATGTGTATATAATATTTACATACATATTTTTTTCACGGGTGGAACTTTTTTTTCTTAATTTATTTTTTAAGAGACATCCGAATTAGCACATAGTGCCACAATGATTTCAGGAGTAGATTTCTTGATGCCCCTTTCCCATTTAGCCCATCCCCCCTCCCACAACCCCTCCAGCAACACTCCGTTTGTTTTCTATATTTAAGAGTCTCTTATGTTTTGTTCCTTTCCCTGTTTTTATATTATTTTAGCTTTCCTTCCCTTATGTTCATCTGTTTTGTCTCTGAAAGTCCTCCTATGAGTGAAGTCATATGATATTTGTCTTCCTCGGACTAATTTCGCTTAACATAATACCCTCCAGTTCCAACCACGTAGTTGCAAATGGCAAGATTTTGATTGTCGAGTCATACTCCATTGTATATATAGACCACATCTTCTTTATCCACAGAATACACGTATTTTAAACACATATATGCTCTATGTAAATTAGTATTTATAGTTTTAATACCTTCATGATTTGGAACATGTCACTGAAAGATACAGAAAAGAAATAAAGTCTTTTGTTTCGTTTATGATGTTTGTTTAACATGCCCAGGTGAGTTGTTCACTTTATTAGATTTTGCAGAATTTTACCTTTTTGCCTCTCTGTACCCTTTCATCCACCCTCCTTTAACCTGAATTTATTCACCAAGTTCTGGTCAGGATATTCAGATGTTTTTGTTACTCAGGCCTTCATTTCACCAAAGAATAATAGCACAGTCTAACAAGTCACCTAAAGGGCCAGAAGTGACTTACCTTCTTTTTAAATAATTTTTTGAAATGTTTATTTATTTTTGAGAGAGAGAGAGAGAGAGCAAGAGAGCGTGCACGGACACACACACATTAGTGGGGAAGGGGCAGAGAGAGAGGGAGACAGAGAATCCAAAGCAGGCTCCACGCGCAAAGCGCTATGTGGGGCTTGAACCCACGAACTGGGAGATCATGACCTGATCCAAAGTTGGCCGCTCAACCAACTGAGCCACCCAGGGGCCCCGTGACTCAACTTGGCTAGCAAAGCCTTCGCTCTGGTAGGAATTAGATAAATTCCAGTTTGCTGCATGACCAGACCCTACACTTCTTGTGCCTTGACTGACACCTGCCCTCACACTGGAAGGAGAGCAGTCTCCTCGGAACGTGGAGGCCAGACCACTCTCACTGCGCTAAGGAAGTTAAAGACTGAGATAGGCCTGCGGCCTCAGGGACACAGACCCGAGGTGCCATCCTGCTTGCTCCGGTCAGGGGAGCCCTGTGTATCCCAGAAGCACCCATCTGCCTCCAGGAATGCTATCTTCATCTCCTATTTAAAGATTAAAAAAGAATTCTGTCCACGTTTATTTAGTTTTTTGAGAGAGAGAGAGAACGCATGTGTGCGCAAGTGGGGGAGGGACAGAGGGACAGGGAGACACATGATCTGAAGCACGCTCCACCCAGGCTCTGAGGTGTCAGCACAGAGCCTGACCTGGGGCTTGAACCCACGGACCGTGAGATCATGACCTGAGCTGAAGTCGGACGCCCAACTGACTGAGCCACCCAGGCGCCCCTCATCTTCTATTTAGGGCAGAATCTAATTGTTCTCATATACCAGTACAGTCTTTTTTAAAAGAAACAGATGTATAAGTCAAAATAAAAGTGCAGCTCGGTAACAGAAAATTTAATATGAAGATTAATTGTATTTAAATCATTCATGAGGATAATGTTAAAATTACTCCTAGCCCCCACACAGACTCTCCTCTGCAAAAATAAACCAGCTGTCCTTTCCAGAGAATACTGGCAGACTTCTTAAAGTATTCTTAATATTGTTTTCTTATTGGCAACATCTTGTAATAAACCCTACTGGATATGACACCAAGTAGTCAGATGTGGATTTTAAGGAGAGATTTTACTTTGGATTATAATTCTCTGTTACTAAATTTTGTTTGTTTATTTTGTGGTCTACAAAAGATAAAAGTTTTGGCAAAATGTGAATTCGTAAGCTTATTTAGTTATATTTTCACAGATATTAAGACATAAGCATAGGCCTTTTATATTAAAAAACCTTTCAGAACCTTGTTTAAATGGTAGAAATCTTAGAATCTGTACCAGATAGAAATATTATCAAAATATGAGTGTTTAAAATCAAATTATTCAGGAGTACCTGGGTGACTCAGTCGGTTGGTGGCTCAGCTGACTTCGGGTCAGGTCATGATCTCATGGTTCATGAGTTCGAGCCCCACATTGGGCTCTCTGCTGTCAGCACAGAGCCCACTTCAGATCCTCTGTCTCGCTCTCTCTCTGCCCTTCCCTCCCGCTTTCACTCTCTCTCTCTCTCTCAAAAATAAACATTTAGAAAAATAAATAAAATCAAATTATCCATGTTCAGGGGCCTAAAATAATGATGGATAAATATTATAGGAATACTGATAACAGGTTCCATTTACTGAATACTCTCTTGACTGCTCCTTTTTGCTGTACATTTCTTGCCAGAAAGTAAGTGTAATTATCCATGCTATATATATTCAGAATTAGAGGTTCAGAAAACTAAGTGAGTAAAGTCAAGATTCAAACTGAGCTTTCTTTCATCCCAATGCTCATGCGTTTTATATCACATGACTGCAATATGAAACGTGAAGAGTTGCAAGGATTCTAACCTATTTCTTTTCCTTCTAACATTTTTAAGCTCATGAAGCATATAGGACACTTTATAGTTGTGATGGCAAGATTTTTAATGTTCACTTTCTGAATTACATTGGAAACAAATGTAATAGAAAGATACAAATGTGATCCAAAAGTAAAAAGAAGAAAAAGAAAGAAATGAAAAAGAAAGAAAAGAAAAGAAAAAAGAAAAGAAAAAAGGAAAAGAAACTTAATCGGGGAAAAACATTTTCAAGAAAAAAGGCAACAGGTCAGGGCAGACCGCTGTTCCTCTGTACCAGTGAAAAAAGTCAGGTAAGTAACTAGAATCACATTTTTCTAAAGACATCAGAGAGCCGTGGAAGCAAAAAGATTGAATGAGCTAAGGTTTCTGAGAGGGAGGGCTCTTGGAAAAGAGAGCAGTCTGTCACCAGGTGTTTTTCCCCCCTGAGGGCACTTGCCCCCTGGAGGCGTGGGATGAGACTATAATGGGACACCGTAAGGTCAAGTGGAAGACCCAGGGTCCGTCTGTAACAAGGTCTCCTCAAACACACGGCTGGCCTTCTCAAGACATCTACCCAATGTGCAAGTCAGCCGGGGAAGGTGGGGGGCAGAAAGCCAGCTCAAAACCTCTGGAGGGGGCAATGGATGTCTCAGTCTTTCAAGACCCAGGACATAGAAACCCACTAGGCTCTGACTCTGGAGCCCAGGAGGAAATACCCGACGAATGGGGGAAAGCCAGAGGTTACCTACGTCTTATTGAAATTGCATCTGTCTCCAACTTATCTCAATACCTGTTAGTAGTCAAGTGGGGAAGCCCCTCATCCTCCCAGAGGAAATCCCTCCAAGGGAGATTCCTGGCTGGTGGATGCTATGACTCAACCTACACTGTCTCTTAATATGCAATGTGCACCTACAATGAAAACTGGGGGGAATGTGAAGAGACAGAAAAATGTGACAGAAGAAGCAAGTAACAGATACAGGCTCACAAACGCTATCAATATTGGATTGAGTAGCCAAGAATCAGATGGACAGAACTGATGGGGGATTTCATTGGAGAATTTAAGTGTATTGAAAAGAATCAATTGGACATACTGCTTTGAGAACAAAACACTTTCTGAAATGAACAACTCCCAAATGGTTTGACAAAAGACTGGGCACAGCAGAAGACAGGCTCAGTAAACTAAAACAAGGTCAAAAGAAAATATTCAAATTGAAGGAGAGAAAGACAGACCAAAAAAAAAAAAAAAAAAAGAAAGAAAGAAGGAAAATGGATGCAACAGAGCAACAAATAAGAAACACAAGGGAAGAAAGGGAAAATCTAACATGTATGGTTTGAGTCCCAGAAGCAGGAGAGAAGGAAACAGGTAAGAAGCAAAATCTGAAAGACGTTGAGTGAAAAATTTCCAAAATTCATGAAAGATATCAATCTACAGATATAAGAAAATGAGGGAGTTGAATGCAGGATAAATATAAAGCCACACCACCTTTATTCTAACTGTGGCAAGCCAAAACCAAAGAGAAAAACTGTAAGTCAGCCAGAGGAAAAAGTCATGTGACCTTTGGAGAAGCAGGACCTTACAACAAAAACTATAGAAGACAACAGATAATGGTGGGAGATCGTAAAGGCAAGGCACAGCCTGGGATGTGACATACACGTAGACACACGCACACTTTTGACTTATATCCAGAATATATAAAGATCTCTCTTTTTTTTAAAAGTAGTTTTCATGCCCAGGGTGGAGCCCAACACAGGGCTTGAACTCACGACCCTGAGACCAAGACCTGAGCTGAGATCAAGAGTCAGATGCTTAACCGACTAAGCCACCCAGGTGCCCCAGAATGTATAAAGAACTCTTATGGATCAAAAAGAAGACAGACAACACAATGGAAGAACGGGTCAAAGGCTTGTAGAGGCAGTTTACAATAGATGACATATGAACGGCCAACAAAAAGATGGTCAACATCATTAGTAATCGGGGGAATACGAACTAAAACCACAGTGAATTACCACTACACTGCCACCAGGATGACCGAATTACAGGGGTGGACGACGCTAAGTGCTGGTGAGGATGGGGTGTAAATTGGCTTGGGGTGTAAAACAGTTTGAAAAACTGATAGTATCTAGTATCTAAACACACACTGGATCCATTATCTGGCGGTCTCACTCCTGGGCATCCAATGGAAATAGGGCTTATGTTTGTCAAAAGACATGAATAAGAATATTAATATTAGCATTATTCTCAATAGCCCCACACTAGAAAACAACTCAAATGTCCTTCAAAAGTGAAACAGTTAAACGAACTGTGTTGTGTTAACACAAAGGAACACTGGGCAGCACTGAAAAATCACGAGTCACAATATGCAACAACGAGCGAATCTCAAAAAAAAAAATGCTGAGTTAAAGAACCAGATGCAAAGATTACGTACTATGTAATTCCATATGAAGTTCAAAAAAAAAAAAAAAAAGGCTCAGCTAATACAGCTGACCCTTAAAAAACATGCGGGTTGGGGTGCTGACCGCCCCCATACGGTTGAAAATCTGCCTAAAATTTTTGACTCTCCCCCAAATTTCACAGCCTCCTGTTGATTGGCTGCCTCACCAACAGCATAAACAGTCTATTAACACATATTTTGTATGTTATACGCACTATATACTGTATTCTTACAATAGAGTAAGCTAGAGAAAAGAAAACATTACTAAGAAAATCATAAGAGGGGCGCCTGGGTGGCTCAGTCGGTTAAGCGTCTGACTTCGGCTCAGGTCATGATCTCATGGTTTGTGAGTTCGAGCCCCGCATCGGGCTCGCTCTGTGCTGACGGCTCAGAGCCTGGAGCCTGCTTCTGATTCTGTGCCCCTCTCTCTCTATCCCTCCCCGACCAGTGCTCTGTCTCTGTCTCTAAAGAATAAATAAGTGTAAAAAAAAAAAAATTAAAAAAAAAAAAAAGAAAGAAAACCATAAGAGAAAATACTTTTAGAGTACTATCCTGTATCCAAAAAAAAAAAAAAAATCCATGTGTAAGTTGACCTCAGAGCCTGGAGCCTGCTTCTGATTCTGTGCCCCTCTCTCTCTATCCCTCCCCGACCAGTGCTCTGTCTCTGTCTCTAAAGAATAAATAAGTGTAAAAAAAAAAAAATTAAAAAAAAAAAAAATCCATGTGTAAGTTGACCTAAGCAGTTCAAACCCGTTGTTCAGGGGTCAACTGTATATGGTTTGAGAACTTAAAACAGCTGTTGGTTACCTGTGGGAGTAAAGACTGGGAGGAAGCAAGAGGGGGCCTTATGGATAGCTAAAATTATCCTGTACCTTGATCTAAAGCAGTGGGGAGTGATCTTGCCCCCAGAAAACATTTAGCAATGTCTGGAGACATTTGTCATTGTCCCATCTAGGGAAGGGTGCTATAGGCATCCAGGGGTAGAGGGCAGGGATACTGCTCAACACCCTACAATGCACAGGACAGTCTCCCAAACAGGGAGGTAGTCAATCCAAAATGTCAGTGATGCTAAGGTGGAGAAATGCTGGTCTCGATAGTTACACGGCGGTATACTCACGTAAGGTTTATTAAGTTGTACATTTAAGATGTGCACACTTTCCTGTAAGTTATGACTCAAATAAACAAAGGTAAAAGCAATAACAAATGTCACAAAAGTATGTTTAGCTCCTCACTGAAATTTAGCAAACTTCTGTAGAAACTTTGTTTCAGTGTTACAAACAGTCTAACTCAATAGCGTCCTAATGACCTGCATTTGCCAGGAATTACATTAAGTCAGAACTCTTTTTGTACTGTTACCATTAAATACCCAGAAGCATCTATACACTCCTATATAGGAGAAGACATATGAATTAGTATCTGGGTTATTGCTAGGAATGGATATCTGTAGAAATATAATAAAGGTCCAGTTAAAATCTTGGATTGGGAGTAACCTGTTCTGTGAGTGTTCTGCAAGACGAGCAAACATTTCTAATAAATTTTAAGTTGATACACGAGAGACGTCTTGCAATACGAGTAGTATGTGATGCTGAATGCCACGGGATCACAAGTGAACCAATGGTTCTTCTCTCCCTCCCTCCCTCCCTCTCTCACTGCAGGATTGTGCGTGATTACCAACGCAATGCCACATTTCCACAAAATCCTCAAAAGGAGGCAAAAGCAAGTGTCATCGGACAGGTTCCTTGTTAAAATTGCATAAAACAAAAAAGATTCCATTGAGCCAATAGATAGCAGTGATTCCATTATGATAGTGGAAGTTGTCCTACACAGTAATGCTCCTCTCTCTTGTCTCCCTCGTATCAGTCACAAGGGTTTTCAAAGGTAAGTGCAGGTTAATTTGCTTTTCTTTATATTTTGTATTTTCTTTATTATTTGTATTATATTATGATATTGTAATCATTTTTAAAAATTTTTTAATATTTAATCTTGAGAGAGAGAGAGAGTGAGAGAGTGTGCGAGCATGCGGGGCAGGGGCAGACAGAGGGAGACACAGAATCCGAAGCAGGATCCAGACTCTTAGCTGAGAGCATACAGCATGACATGGGACTCAAACTCTTGAACTGCGAGATCATGACCTGAGGCGAAGTGGGGTGCTTAACCGACTGAGCCACCCAGGCGCCCCTGTAATCATTTTTATATGATTATTTTGGGGTTGTGGAATGAATCATGTGAGTTTCCATTATTTCTTATGGAGAAATCCTCTTTGATACACAAGTGCTTTGGATTACAAGCATGTTTCCGGAATGAATCATGCTCGCAAGCCAAGGTTTTACTGTATATGGTATAAAGTCCACACTTTTGGGATTTTCTTGGAGCCGTCAGAAGGTAACAGAAAAACAAACGTGTACTTTTAAGCAGTAGTCTAAGCTTGGTTCCAAAGGTAATCACTTATCACTGATTACCAAGAAATTAAGAAATCTACTGGTACCTTAGGTCTCATTCTTACTCCACCCTGAGATGTAAAATTCATTTGCAAAGGTGGGTAAGGCATACGTTGCCTCATGCTTTCCGCTGTCTTGCCATAAATGCAACAGCTCTGTAAGTTTCAGTTGATCCAGCCAGCCAGCCCTAGAAGGGTGACAAGTGCTAGGTGTTGCCAGCCTCAGAACTGCACCACGAACCTGTGTTCTAGCTCTTGAGCAGATACTGCTCAGGTAGCGTTAGAGGCGATGGGCACCTAACAGAGATAAACCAGACAACAAAGGATACTCCTCTACGTCACTGCTGGGCGACTAACAACCCCCTGCTGGGTTGTAACCCAGGACCTCGGGGAGTCAAACTGCTAAGTAACCGCAGGAGATGCCATTGTCTAAAATCCAAATGCTAACTGTATTTCAAAAGGGTTCTACAGTTTAGCGTAGAGTTACATAATTAGTAGAAATTGAGCACTTCCAAACCAGAACAGTTAACTGGCTTTAAAAAAAAAAATCAGTGAAATAATCGAAGTAAAACATCACTGCTGGGCAACAGGGCTGATGATGCCTATTTCACAAATGAGTCCCCATGCAAATAGCTAGAATCTAATCAGCCGGATTCGAATCAGGGTGATTTCTTCTATGACTCCATAACATATACTATCACTTCATGCTTTCACTCATATCACACTCGCGTGTGAATGGCTGCTGCAAAAGCTTATTCAATTGTACTACGAACTGACTCACCCATGCAGGGTTGTCTAAACTCTCGAGCTGCTCAAGGTAAAATTCAGGGACCATCTCGATAGCACCGGGTAGTCAATGACTCACACTTATTATACTAAAGGCTAAGCTCTGACTCAGAGTGAACCCTGTTAGTTGCTGACACCATACGTAGTTGAACAGAAGAAGGTCACATTGTGAGTCACCTGGTGGTGCACCAAAAACCAACTTGAAATATTCCCAATTGGATAGTGATTCACATTATAATCAGATCGGGACTTGACTTAACACATGTGATTTCAAAACTCAGTTCTGCTGAACGGGCTTGGGAGACTGCTACAAGGTCACTCCCTACTTAATGCCCTGTATTTCTGTCTAAGAATACACGGTAGGGGAGGTGTACAGAGGTGCAAAGTCAAGGGTAAAACATCCAGTTCGCCCACTGGAAAGAACCATGGTCTCCCTCTTCAAGGACGCGAGCACAGTTCCTAGAAGGGCCTTCTTCGGAAGACACATCATTCTTATAATCTTAAATGACTCTGCCAGGCCAGATGCTTCCTTGAAAGGTTCTGCCATAGAATTCCTAAACTGTTCTGTGAGGGCTGGACCTTGAGGTTACCAGCTGCATCTGTCCATGGAAGGTGAATGTCATTAGTCATTAGACTGCCACATGCAGAAATGAAAGAACTGTAGGATTTTGGGATTGATATTCAGGTGCCTGGAATGGAAGTCATTTAAAAGTGACTGCATTAAAATCAGAAAGCGTTTTTTCTCTTTCATTCTTGCTTGTCCACAAAGTCTGGAACAATAAAATCTCCTTGCTATGTAATTTTGAAGGCCTTTCCTAAAAAGCTCTCTTAAGTCAGCAGGAGGGAGATTTTAAGAATTTACAAAAAGCTCAAAAGTGATTTCTAAGGTAAAACTGCTCCAAGGGATTAATAGAACATACAACCAAATGCAGACTTCGGTGGCACCCTGAATTCCAATGCTGGCTCTCCCTTTAGGTTGATCTGTGATCTCAGTCTACCTTAGGTAAGTTATGAGGGTCTACCTTCCACTGTGAGAGACCATAATCAAGCTGTGGGACAAGAATAGCCAAATTACTGCCCGGTCTTTCTTGTGTTGTATATAACACATGGCTTCTAGTTTCCTATTTGTTAAAGGTTCATAAATCTGTAGCAAACAGGAAAACATCAGCCTGGTTATGTAGGAGCCCTAAGGAGCGGGTCAGGACACCTAATTCTAATCATATTTGGGGCCCTATTTAACTGGAGATCTTCAGTAAGGAACTCTACCCTCACTGAATGTTTCCTCAGCTGTAAAGTGAAGGAATCTGACTTTTATCATTCTAGGTATTTTGTCTTTCTTTCCTCTTAAAGTGATCTCTGTGACCAATCTGGGGCTCAAACTCACAACCCAGAGGTCAACAGTTGCATGCTCTAGGGACTGAACCAGCCAGATGCCCCTATCTTTCTATATTCTTTTTGGCTAAAATGTTTATAATCTCATCTTAGAGGAGTCGGCATTTCTAGCTCCCAAGGTAAGTTTCCAGATGCTCTTATATATAATTGACCTGGTGCAATATTTTAAGGCAGACATTGGATTTTCTGTATATACTATGACCTAACGTGTATTTTTTATACCTACCTGTTTTACAAAGTGAAGTATCTTGAAGGTTAGAGATAATTTTCTTAAAATGCTGTTTGAAATGTGTATGCAAATATTTCATAATTATTTGACATAGAGTCGAGATGATGTAGAAATGCACTGTATCTAACATTTACATATCAACATAGAAAATATTTACTGTTTTTCTCATTTTGGTGATGGATATCTTCTACTTTATTATAGCATACCAAAAAAATGCATTTTGTTCCTGATCTTTTTCTATACTGTTTTGAAGGCGACTTAGCCAATTTAGCATAAATACAGTAACAGTAATAACAGTTTTTGTTTGGCATGTGGCAGAGCTCTAATGTATTAATTTACAGAATGTTGGCAGCTGCCCTATCAGGTAGAGCTTTTTTCTTATTCTCATACTGCAGACGATAAAACAAAGGCACTAAACGTTAAGTAACTTGCCTGAGGTCACACACCGAGGCTGGGATTTGAATTCAGAGTTTCAGAGCTCAGGACTCTGACCTATCGGGCAATAGGGCCTCTCATACGCATTACTGATACGAGATACAAAAGATGCCACCCACTGAGAAGAGAGGATGAGGCACAGCAGAGGTTATGAACAAAAATTAGGTTAGGAGCAAAACCAAGAATTTCCAGAGAGTCATATCATTACAAATGTCCTTGCCAAGTCTGGGGAGGAAGTCAGTTCATTTCTTGAACTCAGGACCCTTGTTTAGTCAATTCCATAATCTGGAACCACTAGAAGCAAACTGAAGCCAAGCCACGCAAGGGCCCTGGGCCCCGGAGGAGGGGGACAGACCTAAGTGGGGTGAATGGAGACTGGAGCAGGAGCTCAGGCTCTCCCCATACTCCAGGGGCAATACGGAGCCAAGAGGGCGGGTGACTGCTTCTGCCAGGCTGTGGACGAGAGGAGTCCAGCCCGCACACAAGGCGCCGGGCGCGGTTGGGACGCCCAACCAACTCCAGCCAGTCCGCCCGGTTGGGACAGCCGGGGTCCAAAGGCGCGACGGGCCTCCGCCGGATTCAGAGAAGCAAAGGAAGGCAGGCGAGAGTTCCCCTCGAGCGCGCTCCTTCTCCGGGACGGAAACCATTCACGTTCACTCCTCTAACCTGGCGGCCGCGGGCGCAGCAGCTGCAGCAGCAGCAGCAGCACGCCGGGTTCCCAGCCCGCGCCCCCGCTCCGGCTTCGAGCACCATCCACCGCCGCGTCCCGACCGCTGCTCGGGTCGCGCGCAGGGCCTGGCCGCCCGCCGGGATCTTCCTCTGAAACTGGCGAGTCCGGAAAACCCACTCCCGTCTCCGAGCGCCGCCTCCACCGGGGCCCTTCCCCGCCCACTCACCCCCACGCGGGGTGGGCGGGTCGCCGAGCGCAAACCCCTCCGGGGCGCACAGTTTCCCGCCCACTCCCCGGACGCCGCGCACTCAGACCCCGCCCGAAGACGCCCACCCGCTCGCGGCTCGCAGCCCCCTCCGAGGCCCCTCCCCCGCCCACTCCCCACAGCTGGGGGAGGGGAGTCGCCAAGCACACAGACCCCCCCCCGCCCCCACCCCGCCGCACGTCTCCCGGTGCCCTCCTGCCGGCGCGAGGCCCCTCCTCGGTCCCCGGCGCGCGCACGCCCCCTTCCAGTCCCCGCAGCCGGGGCGCCCCGACTCGCTCCAACTTACCGAGCGCAGCTCCGAGAGTGCGGAAGACCCAACCGCCAGGGTTTTTTGCTCCAGAAAAACACCCGCGGTGCCCGCACCTTAACCGCCGTGGCCAAGGCTGGGGGCACAGTTCAGTCCATTCTATTTTCAAGAGCTTAAGCGCAGACCCTCCAGGGTCCGGCTTCCCGCGCCCACCTGCCGGGTCCCCCGCCTGAGTTGCGCTTTTCCTAAAGGGAGGCTCTGCGAGTCAGGGAGTGTCTCCTCTTCCTTCCCACCTGCGCTCCAGCTGCCCGCCTCCAGCGCCCGGCCGCTTCCTCGCCCTTCTCCCTACCGGTGAGAACGCCGACGTTTCCACCGCCTGGATGGAGTTCCCCACAGCTACTTCGGGGCTCAGTACGCATTTCAGGCTTCAAAGGCCACCCTCCCGCGTCCTCTACCCACTCACTGACCTCAGGCCACGGAGGTTGAGTCGTGCGGACGGCCGGGTGGACCCGGCAGAAACTGATCCTGGGGGCTGGACGCCCCCCTGGGGACCCAGGCACACCCTCAGCCCATACACCCCCACGGTACGCACTGACCAACCTACGCGGCTGGACCCGCGGATGAGGCGACCGACCCGCTCCCGCCACCGCGGCGACAACGAGGGCTCCGGGCCCTGCGTGCGCGCCCCGCTCCGCCCCGGCCACTTCCCACCCCGAGGCCTTAGGGTGAGTCCGAGAGGGGGCAGGGGGGCTGGGGATGCGGGGTACTCACGCTTCCACCGTCCGCGCGGCCAGCCGGAGGGGAAGCTCCGGCCAGCTCGCCTCCGTCGGCCGTGCGCATGCGTCCCGCGTGTGCCTTATTTCTTATCACAATACCAACTGGTGGCTTTACTACGCCCGCGGTCGCTCTCCCCGGTTTTCCTCTTCCTCCGGCTCGGTCTTTCCTCTCGCCGCCTTCTCCCTCCTTCAAGCTCCCTCCGCTCTGCCTCCTCCCCGCCCCCTCACTCCCTCCTCCCGGGCCGGGCTATCCCGGTCTCGCCTCCCTCTGGCGGCGGCGCGCTCCACTGCGGCGGGGGTCCGGGGGTCGCCCCAGGCTCCAAGCCGGACCCAATCCGCGGCGGGACTGTAGCCCCCTCCTCCGGCCCGGGATTAGGCAGAATCGAGGGTGTGGGCGCGGAGCCGGGCGAGCGCGGAGGTCGTCTGCAACCCCCCCTCTGCGCTCCCTCCGCTTCGGCGCGCGGGGGCCGAGCGAGACTCCGCTGTGCCGGAATGCTTGCTCAGACCTTGTGAATGAAGGAGGGCGGAGGGAGGTGCGAGTGCGAGTGTGCGGGGGGTGCGCCCCGAGCGGAGGGGGTGCTCACGCCGTGGACTCCCCCGCCTCTGGAGGGCAGCCCCCTACCTTCTCTCTTTCCCCGGGCTTCTCCTAGCTCTGCCCTCCCCCTTCCCCCCGTGCAGCTTCGTCCCACCCCCGTGCAGCTTCAGCCTCTGCTGGTCCCTCTCTGGAAAGGGGTTCCACGCCCTCTTCCTGCCGCCGTTGCCGGACGCCCCACCGGGGTGGGGGTGGGGAGGTGGGGGCTGGCTGGCTCCGGGTTCCGGATCCCGCTGAGACCCCAGGCTGCTGCCTTCCGTCCCCAGGGGCTCCGAAGTCTGGGGGTAGGGAGAGCCCTGAAGGGGGGGGTGGTGGTGGTGGGGAACGCTGCCGCCCAGCTCTGCGGGCACAGAGCATCGAGTGTCCCTATACACCCCGCCGCGTGCCCTCGGGAGCGAGGCGCAGGCGGAGGCCGGAGCCCTGCGCCGGAGCTCGGAGGGCTAAACTGAAGCTGGAAGCTGACCTGACACAAAAATAACATCACGTCATTTCCTCCCCGGCCTCCAGAGCTTGCCGACGCTGAGGGCAGGGGAGTGGGAGCGCGAGGTGGGGGCGGAGGCGCGTCGGGGGTAGGCTTGGAGGAAGGGGGTTGAGCGACGCGCTGAGAGCGAGAGTTTGAGAAGCAGGCTCAGGAAGGGCGAGGGCTCCCTCCCACTTGCATTGACACTGGAAGGAAATGGTCCAGGGAAAAGTAGCTTCGAGGGTCTACTACGGAAAGGGGGTGTCAGGCGAGGCGCCGGCTCCTTTTCCTTGAACGTGCTCAGGCCTCTCGACTTTACCACCCAAACTCTCTGTCCCGCGCCCCCCTGCCCCTTGCTGGCCAGAGCCCCTGCTGGCCGGGCTTGGAGTGGGTCAGTGGGGGTTGGAAGGAGCTGGGGATGCTGGCGTCCCGGTGAGGCAGGGGGTGGGGCGTGGGTGGAGACAATGGTACTCACGGGCATGGGCGAGCTCTGCCCCGCGCAGGCATCCTCTTCCTTGGGCAGGCGTCCCCCTGGGGGCCTAGGCAGTGCCAGAGCTGCCCGGAGCAGGAGCGAGAGGCGGCCTGGCCGCTCCCCGTGCCCCTGCGAGAGCCCAGCCGCCGGCAGGGCGCAAGCGGGAAGCTGGAGGGAGAAGTCCGGGTGCTGCTGGGGAGCCCCAGAAGGGGGTCGCTGGAGAAGGTGAGAGAAGAATCGCGCGAGGCCAGAGAGCGTGCTAAAAAGCAGGTTGAGCAGCTTCGGGGCAGCGGGCGCGTCTGAGAGCTGTGCAGGGCCGGCGGCAGGAAGAGCGAAAAGTAGGGGGAGAGAAACAAAACCAACACGCCATTAGTGTTGGGTCCAGCTACAGACTGAAAATGTGCTTTTAGTGCCATTTCTACAGCATTTAGAGGCTGTACATTGGGTGCAAGAGAAGGTCGGCGAGAGCAAAAGGAAAGGCCTTTGGTTAGATTGTCCTTCCCCTTTCTCCCCTTTCTTCTTCCTCTCCCCTTGCCCTTTCTAACTTGGCTCCCCATTGTCCTTCTTGGACCAGCTTCAATAACAACCTGGAGCTTGTTGGAAATACAGAATCTGGGACCCTGTCCTGAATATTGCATCAGAATCTGAATGTTAACATTCCCAGGAGTTTCGTGTGCACCTTAAGTATGAGATGCCTCTGTGTTCATACCTCTTGGTTCTTTAGAATCTCCTACGAATGCAATTCTCCTAGTTCACTTAAATTTTTTTTTTAATGTTTTATTTATCTTTGAGACAGAACATGAGCCGGGGAGGGGCAGAGAGAGAGAGAGAGCAAGACAGAATCCGAAGCAGGCTCCAGGCTCTGAGCTGTGGGCACAGAGCCCCACCTGGGGCTCAAACTCACCAACTGTGAGATCACGACTTGAGCCAAAGTCGGACGCTTAACTGACTAAGCCACCCAGGCGCCCCACTCCTAGTTCACTTTCGCAACTCTTACTCTCCTCTCTTTCCCTCTCACCTTTCCCACCTCCCAAGGTGCCTGGAGCTCTTCCTGCTGCAGGCACAGAAGTTGGACTTGGTTACTACTAACCAAGTGTCTAGAGAAGTGTCTGGGGAGAATTGGATAGTGGCAGAAGACTGAGGGATCCCAGACCCTGGCCCAGTAGAAGACGGGGCTGGCTCATTGGACTTTGGTCATGCTGGTGAGAGTGGGTGGGATACCAGGACTGTTTTGGGGGCTCATGAGGGCACAGTATGCAGGGCCCCTTTCTGCACCCTATGTATCCATCTTATTCTCAGGAACGCAGGCCTTTCCACCTTCCACTTCTTGCTTAGAATATCTACAAGGCCAGTGTGAAGGTAAAATTATTGTTATTATTTTCTTTGAAAGTAGAGGGAAGCATTCATTTAGAAGTCAGAAGCCCAGGGTTCTAGACTCAGCCTTGCAACTAACACCACGGCTAACCTTGGGAAAGTCTCTTTATTCTTTGAATTTTTCTACTTCACTTGTGAAGTAAAGGGAGTGAAGTCAGTGGTTTTTTTAAGGTCACCTGCCTAGTCAGACTCTCATTTTTGAGCTCTTAGAGCTTCTTGGTCCACTAACATTGAGTGAAGTTACGGTCCAGAACCTAACTCAGCCAATCCAAACGGCCCCCTCAAGCAAAACAAAAAGACAGTTTAATCTGTTTGTGAAAAACAAGAGTGGTGGTTGCCAAGAAAAGTGAAGATGGAGGCGAGACGCAGCGAAGAAAAGTGACTGGGGACTAGGCTAGTGGGCGGGAAGGGAGGGAGTCCCAAGGGCGCGGCGGCCGCTCTCCAGGGTCCTGAAGGCGGGAGCGGCCGCGGGCGCCCTCGTGGGCTCGGCGAGGATCCCCCCCACCCCCACCCCCGCTTTGTAGTTGCCAGGCCCGGCATGTTTTCTTTGGGCGGTGGAAGTCTTGTGGGAAGCGATTGTCGGGAGGGAGGAGGGAAACCTAGCAACCTATTCTCATTCATGAGACCCTTTCTTGGAAGCCGCCGAGCTTGTTGGCTGATTTGTCTTTCGGTCGTTTGTATGCGCTCGGGGAGAGAGTGAAGCTTGGTTTGCATTTCCGAGTAAGTTCACACTGTGTCGCTTCCCTTATTACCTTTTCCTGGAGAATGGGGTCTTTCTCCTAGTATTCTCATTGTCCCCGTTCGTTGCTGCTCTCCCCTCCCCCGCTTTCTGGCATCGTGCGTTTATTTTAGGGGTTGGAGCTGAGAGCCCCGGAGGCTTCTGGAGCAGCGCCAACAGCTCACTCGAGGCAGGGGGAAATGAGAGATTTGGAAAACGCTCAGAGCCGCCGGCCTTGCCTTGGCGCCCAGCATTCGTCATTCAGGGGAGGAGGGCAGAGGACGAACCCCTTGGTCTGGGGTTGGGGTGGGGGCTCAGTCGGCGCCAAGTGAGCTCAGACGCCGCCGCCAGCTGGACCTGGCGGGTCTCAGCTAACTTTGCGCGCACCTGCCAGTTACGGCTGGCCGGTGGCCGGCCGTGGCAGTGTATGCCTCCAGCACGCAGCTGGATGGCAGCAGAAACCTAACCGGAGGAGAGCACAGGGTCCTGAAGGACCCTGTGCAAAGGAAGTCAAGAAAGAACCGGATCAGTCCCTGGTTACCCAGAGCTTGAGTAAGCCCACCCACGACCTTTCCCGACCAACCTTCATTTGAGGGCTTGAACTAAGTTTAAACTGCTGAAAATGAGCAGCAGGGACGCTTCTGCGATGCATGCCCCACTCCTAGGGGCCTGAAGGAAGCCTCTTGGGACATCCATGGGTCCCCGAATTTGTGTCTCAAGTTCGTATTTTCAAATGGTCTTGTGAGAATGTCTGAACCTGTAACCTGACCCTTCCCTCTTCTCCCCTTCCAAGTCCTTCTTCTTGGGTCGTTTGCACCACCCCCCCCCCCCCAAGTTCGCTTCATTAGGCATTTTGCTTCGGTCCTTTGCTTCAAGACAGAGACGCTTGTGAGGGAAAATAGTGGAAATGTCCAGGCAGAATAAAAGTCTGAAACTCAGCCCCAGAAACACAAAGCCCGGCTCCACTGCTCCTTTGGAGACATTCAGCTTTTACCCTTCCCTGCACTGGTCTTTTCTCTTAGGATCAGCAGCCTGCCCTCCAATGCTGGCTGGTGTCTGGAGTCACAGGGAGTCTGGGGAGGGACCGCTGGCTTCTCTAACAAGCAGGGATGTGAAGCATGATAGGTGTAGGGTGCTGAAATCTGACTTCCTCTGGCCCTCCTGGCAGGACAGAGCTCTGGGAGTATTAGTGTAGCCACAAAATTCGATCTGAGACAAGTTATCTGAGGAAAGACCTTCACCTGCCCGCAGTACTCTAGAGATCCCTGTCTTCCTATTAGGCCAGATTCTAGATGACAGTCAGAGGATTTCACTAATATTAGCCGCAAAATGGAATCATCTTGGAATCTGTATTCTTGGAAGCACTGCTCCTTAGGGATCCAAAAGACTTAGGGAATACTTTATGAAGATCGATGTCCATTTCCCTAATTAATCATATTGGCTATTGAACCATGTCGAGGAAAACATCACCACATCCAAATCAATATATGCAAAGTGTCATCCCTTTAGAAGGCAAATTGAAAATTTTTATTCACCCCTAAATAGCATCGTTTCATAAAAGAAACATCCATGGCAAGATTAAACTACTTTTAACGAAAAATTTCTGAGAGGCTTTAGAATAAAAATCACAGTTAGAATGCAATTTGAAATTGATTTAATTTTATAAGATGACCTATTTTTTTCCCCCTGGATTCTTTTTTTTCTCTTCAAAATTCTGTTTTGGTGTGGTTTGACCATATTATATATTTTTATTTTACTCTATTTGGAGAGACAGTTCCTCCACTTGGATCCAAGAATCTAATTGACAGTGATTTAAAGCTATAATGGCAAGTCTTTGCTTGTGCTGACCACAAACCATGCAGATTGGAAAATGGCAAGATATAAGATAGACAGATCATGGATATTAAAGTCACAGGTTAATATGAATTTGAGGCCAACCAAACTGTTAATAACATGTTTCTATTAGGGTTCACTTCAAATCTCAGTGTTCCTAGTGAAAGTACAACTGTTAAAAAGAATATCCCTGTAGCTCATAATTAGCTCTGACTTCATACATTCTTTTAATAACTTTTTAAGTGGATCTATGCTTAGGGCTTCTAGGGAGGTGTTATAAGTAAGTGTCGTATAATGGAACATTGATAGTGACGAAGGCGGGGCTAGGAACAGAAGTGGAGGGGGCCGGAAATGAGGACTACTTAGGTGACATGGATGTCTGGGGAAGGGACTCACTGCAGGTTCTGTCTGCTCAGTTCCTTCAGAGACACCTGGGCCCTCTGCCTCCCGCTGATGTTGTCAACCACAGGAGGAGCTTAGGATAGGAGGTGGGTCTTTATTTGAATATACAGTCTATCCATATATTTATTGGCATTATATGCAAAGCTGAACTCTTGATTTTCCCCTCCAAACTTTCTTCTCCATCTCAGTGAATGGCAACTTGATCATTTTCGTTTAGGTCAAAAACATCGGAGTATCCCTGACTTCTCTGTCTCTTTCATACACTTCAGCAAACTCCCAACTGCTTCTTATATTCGCAGCTATCACTCTGTGTTGTAGGCTGAATTGGGTCTCCTCCCAAAATCGTATGTTGAAGTTCTGAACCCAGTACCCGAGAGTATGACCTTGTTTACAAATAGGGTGGTAACAGATATAATTAGTTAAGATGAGGCGTGTTAGAATGGCGTAGGCCCCTAACCCAGTGTGACTGGTGTCAAATAAAAGGCAGAAATTTGGACAGAGACACACACACCCACAGGGAGAATTCCGCGTGAAAACGAAAGTAGAGATCAGGGTGATGCATCTACAAGCCAAGGAATGCCAAAGATTGCCAGCAAACCATCAGAAACGAGGAAGAGGCATGGAACAGATTCTCTCTCAGAAGAAATCTGGCCACAAGACTGAAACACAGAAACCCTTCCTCAGTTTCCAGCCTGTTGGCCTGCTCTGCGGATTTCAGACTTGCCAGCCAACACAACTGAATGAGTCAATTCCTTAAGATAAATCTCCCTCTCCCTCTCCCTCTCCTCCTCCTTCTCCCTTCCTCCTCCCTCCCCTCCCCCCTTCTCCCTGTCTCATAATCTACCTATCACCTATATATCCTATAGTTTCTGGTTCTCTGGAGAACCTTGACTAGTACTCTCTGGTACAGGTCTTAACCATCATTCACCTGGACTATTGGGTTATCCTCCTAGCTGGTATTTCTATTTCCCCTTTGTCTCATTTTGCCTCATTTTGCCTCATATTCCCTTAATACTGAAGCCAGGATTTTTCTTTAAAATGTAGGTCAGGTTAGGTCACTCTGTAACTCCAAACTTCGTATTGGCTTCTTACTTCAGAGTAAAACCCAAAGACCTTACACTAGCCCTCAAGGCACGACATGAACAGTTGCATCCTACTACGAAGGTTTCCTCTTCCTATACAGCTAGTCTTGCAATATTGGTTTTCCATAGCACTTCTTACTGTTTGACATACTATATATTTACTTCTCTATTTGTGTGACGAATGCAGTAACTTTTTGTTTTTTGTTCATTGCTATATGAATAGGGTCTAGAGCACTGCTTGGATCTTAATAAAGTGCTCAGTAAATATTTGTTGGACAAATGAATGAAAAAAAACAAATATTAATCACTCATAGAAAGGGATGCAAGTCTGACACACGCTACCACATGGATGAACCTTGAGAACATTATGCCAATTGAAAGAACCTGGACACAAAAGGACAAATATTATGTGATTCCACTTACATGAGGTACTAAAAATAGGCAAATTCATGCAGCTAGAAAGTAGCATAGTGGTTACCAGGGGCTGGGAGGAGAGGAGAATGGAGAGTCACTGTATAATGGATGCAGAGTGTCTGCGTTGATAGAAGAGTTCTGGTAATAGACAGCGGCGTTGGGTCTACAACCTTGTGAATGTATTTAATGTCACTGAATCACACACTTCACGATGGCTACAATGGTAAATTATTTTGTTATTTATATTTTACCACAGTTGAAAAGAAAACATTAAAACTCTTCAAGATGTGAGCTCGCAGGAGCCCGAGAACGTCCACCCAGTGGGGAAAAATGGCGAAGTGAATCAGTCCTGATTCTGCCAGAGTTTTCACCCATCTCTTGGGGTTCTCTCGTTTTGATTTCTGCTGCCACCAGCTAAAAGTGTTTCAAGGTAGGCATTGCCAACTCTCATTCTATTCTACAATGTAGTGGGGCTTAGACTGTAGTATGTAGAAGTAGAAAGAGAATGGCTGAAGCAGGGTCCAAGAAAAGTCTTGTAAGCCACTCATTTATTCGTCTTTTCAGCATTTGTCACATGTGTCTCAAGTACCAGGCACTGTCCTAGATGCTCTGCAGTCAAAGTGAGTCAGGAAGAAAATGACCTGCTGTTAGAGTGCGGTGAATGAGGGGATAGTAAGAGTCCATGTAGACTTGCCCCATGGAGGGCAAGTAAGTCACGGCAAGGATTTTGGATTTTATTTTAAAAGCAGTGTTAAGTCACTGAAAGGTTTTTTTTTTTTTTTTCAACGTTTATTTATTTTTGGGACAGAGAGAGACAGAGCATGAACGGGGGAGGGGCAGAGAGAGAGGGAGACACAGAATCGGAAACAGGCTCCAGGCTCTGAGCCATCAGCCCAGAGCCTGATGCGGGGCTCGAACTCACGGACCGTGAGATCGTGACCTGGCTGAAGTCGGACGCCTAACCGACTGCGCCACCCAGGCGCCCCAAGTCACTGAAAGGTTTTAAGCAAGAGAGTGACATGCACTGATTTATATTTTTAAAAGACTCCTTTGGTGCTTTGTGTTGGAGTGAATTGGAAGGGGACACACACGGGCATAGTGAAACAGGAGGCTTGGCGATGGTCCAAGTGAGAGAAGATGATGACTTAGACAGTAATGGGAATAAAATACAGAGAAACGGATAGACTGAAATATTTTAGAGAGAATTAATTGCATTTCAGGTGGATTGAAGTGCAGGCTGAGAAAAAGGGAATTAAAGATAATACCCAGGTTTTCTGAGTTGAGCAATTGGGTGGCTTGCTGAATTGAGGAAGATGGGGAGGGAAATCAAGAATCCTGGTAAACACATTTCTTAGAGGCCTGTGAGTCATTCAAATGGAGATGGTAAGAAGGCTACTGTAAAAGAGACTTGGGCTCAGGGTAGAGGTCTGGGTGGGAGTCTAGGAGATGTAAATTTAGGAGTTATTGGCATAATATGGTATTTAAAGCTGTTGGAATTGGGTAGGATTTCTAGAAGGAGATGAAAAGATAGAACAAGATTGAGTCAATTTAAGGAATTTGAACCATGTCCAGATGGAAATGGGGAGTCATTGACAAAACTTAATCAGGGAGTTCACAGGATCAGGTTTGTATTGTAGAAGGATCTCTCTGTCTTCTGGTGTTACTTAGAGGCAGGCATGATTGGAAAGAGGGATCAGGGAAGATGCTGTTGCAATAATTTTTTGGGAAATGATCTAGAAAAGCATTCAGTGGGATGGAGATAACTAGATGAACAGATCAAGAGATACTTTTGAATAGTGTGAACAAAACCTGGGGACTGATTAGAGGTGGGAATGAGAACAAGGGCAAGGTTATGCCTCCCAAATTTCAGTTCAAAACCAGATGGATAAGGTGCCATTTTACTGAGATCGAGAACTTAGGAGAAGAGGAGCTTGGGGAAGGGTAAAGACATATTGTTAATGTTGAAGTACTTACTAGACACGTAAATCTAGACGGTCAGTAGACTTTTGTAAATTCATGTGTGAGCTGTAGGAGACCGAGCTGAATGGACTCATCAGTCCATAAGCTGCCTCAGAGCCTTTGACACTGCTCAGATTAGCCGGGGATGATGAGTCCAGTGAGAAGAGAAAAGGGCCAAGGATGGAAACCTAGGGAACTTCCAATATTTCAGTCAAGAAAGGGAGAGGAGTTTGCAAAAGAGGCCGAAAGAGGGCAGCCACGGAAGTAGAAGGAAACAAGGCAAAAGGGACATTCGCTGTTACATTCTAGACACTGGCTGTTTCTTTCTGTGAACCCCACAAGCAGGTATTGGCCTCATCTCCCTTTTACAAAACACTATATTGGGACTCAGGTGAAATAACTTGGCCCAAGACACTTATCTAGAAAACAACAGAAGTTTGAAGGAATTTAAACAAAACCTTGGAGTATCCAGTGACTAACTACCCTTTGATCTTTAGCAAAAGGAGTGAATCGTGTGTGTGCATGCTTGCACATACGTATATTTCTATATACATAGCCTGTCTCTGGGAGGTTCCAAAGCCGCTGGTAAGACTGAAGAGTGGTTGCCTCGGGTGGATCAGGGAGCGGCGGTTGGCCACTGGCCAGATGGATGTACTATATTGTATACACTTTTATGCTCTGTATTATTGTCATAGAGTCTGTACTGAAGAGTTTGGCTCCACCCCCTTTTTTCATGCTTGATTGATGGCTGACAGCTTTCAGTCCCCACTACTCTTCTTCCCTTTTGCCCCACATCTGGGCAACCTGATGGGACAGCTTAGATGCTTCCTCCTTTGGCACCTGCAGGACCTTCATGCGGTGCAAGTCCTGGCTCTTGCAGAGCAGAACCCTCAATTCCCACCTTACCATGAAATCCCAAGCCACTCTCCTTCTGCTCTCTTAAGCCATTTGGACCTGTTAGCATCCTGCCCTGCTCTCCTCGGAGGGCCTCGTTATGTGAATACTAAACCTTTCTACGCTCTCCTGGTGTTCGTGTGGCCTCATTGGTCTGGACGTCTGAACCAAATTTGGGGTGTGTGTTGGGGGGAGGGTCCATTCTGCCTATGTAGAGGTGACCACAACAATTGTATTAGTTCACAGCTGTAAGGCTGGACTAGTCTAATTCTGAATTTTCTAATTCAAAAATATAAATTAACTAAAAGATTTTTATTTTCTTATTTTATTGTTTTGTTTTTATTTATTTATTTTTTAACGAAAACATTTTTATTTTTATTTAAAAAAAATTTTTTTTTCAACGTTTATTTATTTTTGGGACAGAGAGAGACAGAGCATGAACGGGGGAGGGGCAGAGAGAGAGGGAGACACAGAATCGGAAACAGGCTCCAGGCTCTGAGCCATCAGCCCAGAGCCCGACGCGGGGCTCGAACTCACGGACCGCGAGACCGTGACCCGGCTGAAGTCGGACGCTCAACCGACTGCGCCACCCAGGCGCCCCAACGAAAACATTTTTAAATGGTGGGAATAAAAAAGGTCCATGTACCAAAGTCCGAAGATTTTAAGATCTATGTGGGCCTTCTCCCCCATCTTTCTTGTTTGTTAGCTCATTAAAAAAACTGGAAAAGAAAAAAAAAAAAACTAAACTAAAACCTGTGCTCTTCCTTCCATACTCTTCCATATCTCTAGAGATCAGGAAGGGGATTATTATCATGTAAAATATCAGAAAATTGAAAAGAAAAATTCCAAATGAATTTTTGAAGCTTTAGTGATGTTTTATGGGCTCTCCAGCTCTGTAAAAATTTCATTTGTGCAATTTACTCTATTTTAAAAAGTAATGGATGCTTACAATTAAAAAAAACATCTATATGTGTGTATGTTGGTATGTATATACATATACATTTGTGTATATGTGTGTATGCACACACACACACACACACACACACACACATATCCAAGCAGCTATTCCTAGGGAATAGTAAGCAGTACTCTAAGAAAATCCCAATCATATTTTGCATACTTATTTTTATCATAAAATAATTGCCATGTTTTACCCCAATGTACAAACACAAAATGTTCTCATACATGCATCTCACTACTCACCACGCCCCGTCCTTACAGCTATTTGATGAGGAAACTACAGACCAGTGAGCTCAGATGATTTGTTAGGACTGGTGGGGAGCAGAACTGGGCCACCGACCAATGCCTCCGACTGCCATACGTCTTGACCCACATCCAGGAGACATGGTCATTATTTACTGATGTCAGTCATGATGATTGACAAAGACAGTAATTGAAGACAGTGATACTGTTGATCCATATCCCTGAATGCCCCTGATAGTCGCTAATTGTAGTTAAATGCCTTTGACCACATGATTTCTCTTCAACCAAAATTCCAATTTCCCCTCCTTGTCACACCCAGCAAGTAATGAGAATTCCATGACCTTTAGGCTTCCAAGCTGCCACTGGAGATCGAATTACTGACGTCTCTAGGCACTGGCTCAGTTAATCACATGGCTGCTGATTCTCTACTTTCCTTAGTAATACAGTTAGTTTGCTGAGGTCCTAAAAGGACAATACAGCTTTTGTAATAGCCTGATTTACCTAAAACTTCAGAACAGTATTTTGATTCCTAACAGAGAAGCCCTAACATTTTAGCCAGTAAAGAATAACACATCAAGTGAAGGCTTTAGGAGAATGTGCCTCACGTAGTGTCAGACACCTTTCCTAAGTTAAATCCATGGAGTACAGAATATTGTTATTCTGGAATGAAATACAATACAGTCGAAACCCTGTATAATTTATAAAGTTTCTCTTTAATTATTTATTTTTTTCAAGGAAGCTTGTAATCTTCACGCAGCCAAGCTTTCCACAATGATTGACCAAGTCTAATAAACTTGTAACTCATACATTTATTAATTTCACTTCATATGCAGTTTCTCTTCAGCGGATATAGAACAGGTTAACAAGGGTTCATATTGTAATAGTTTGTCCTAAGGCTTTTCAAGGATTGATGTCAGTAACTATGAGAAATGAAAAACACTTTCATCAAAATCCTATGAGTTGGTAGAAGCAAACAAGCTTGGAAAACGTAAGCGTGAGAACTGCAGGGGACAGGGCTGCTCGTATAATTAAAAGTCTTCTTTTTCCTTTTAATTAATTTTTTTTCTTAGACGGAGAGAGACAGAGTGCAAGCAGGGGAGGGGCAGAGGGAAAGGGAGAGACAATCTGAAACAGGCTCCAGGCTCCGGGCCGTCAGCACAGAGCCCGATGCGGGGCTTGAACCCACGAACTGTGAGGTCATGACCTGAGCCAAAGTTGGATGCTTAATAGACTGAGCCACCCATGTGCCACCAAAGTCTCGTTTTTCTTAAGTTGTCTGTATATAAAAGCTTCCAACACTGCCATCGTTTGAACCCTAACATTTCCCCTGGGCTCGGTTGCTCCACTAAGGTGCTTAGTGGAAAGAAGGGAGAAGAGAGGTGAAAAAGCACAGAGCAGGGGAAAGGCCGTAGTTGGAGGAAGGGGTGGCGGTCAGGAGAGGGAGGTTCTACCAGCCCTTTCCCTCGTGACTTTGAATAAGTCTGTGCTCATCTGGGCTGTACTTTCTTTTTCTGTACAGAGAGGTTTAGTGAAGACGGTCTCTAAGGCTTTTAACAGCTGATTTCTGGGTTCCGTGTGCGTGCCCTTTTCTGACACATAATCACTTTGCATTGTCCTCTCTTGGGACTCCCTTCCCAACACACGTAAACGTGTACACACACAACACACACACACACACACACACGCAAAACCGTGTACCTTAGAGCAGAGAAGCAGAGCAGAATCCAGAGAGAGTTCTGGAGCCAGCATGCCTCCCCAGGCGAACGCTTTTCAACATCCCCACTGTGACTCCCCCAGCTCGCTTAATTAAATTACAGCATCCTCCAAAACAGTTAAAACAGTTTCTGCCTTGGAGTCTGCACAGCGCCTGAGTCCACTCTGATCTGCTGCCCCCCCCCCCCCCCCCCCCCGCAGAAACACTGATCTTTCTAAGAGGCAAATACAGTCATGTTACTCCCCTCCCTCTAACCATTCACTGGCTCCTCATTTCTCTATAGGCCCTAATATGGCATGTAGACCTTTTGTGATTTGATCCGTACTCTGTTTCCTTACTCACTTTTCTTTCTCACTATTACTTTGTACTCAGAGCTCCAATCATGTTAAAGTTCCCCAGGTCCTAAAATCCCCTTGTTCATTCTCATTCCAGGTATAAATTCTCCTTCTGCTGAATCCTTACCCATTCTTTCTTTTCTTTTTTTTTTTAATACGAAATTTATTGTCAAATTGGTTTCCATACAACACCCAGGGCTCATCCCAACAGGTGCCCTCCTCGATACCCATCACCCGCCCTCCCCTCCCTCCCACCCCCATTAACCCTCAGTTTATTCTCAGTTTTTAAGAGTCTCTTATGTTTTGGCTCTCTCCCTCTCTAACCTTTCTTCTTTTTTTTCCTCCTCCCCCATGGTCTTCTGGTAAGTTTCTCAGGATCCACATAAGAGTGAAACCATATGGTATCTGTCTTTCTCTGTATGGCTTATTTCACTTAGCATCACACTCTCCAGTTCCATCCACGTTGCTACAAAAGGCCAGGTTTCATTTTTTCTCATTGCCACGTAGTATTCCATTGTGTATATAAACCACAATTTCTTTATTCATTCATCAGTTGATGGACATTTAGGCTCTTTCCATAATTTGGCTATTGTTGAGAGTGCTGCTATAAACATTGGGGTACAAGTGCCCCTACTCATCAGCACTCCTGGATCCCTTGGGTAAATTCCGAGCAGTGCTATTGCTGGGTCATAGGGTAGATCTATTTTGAATTTTCTGAGGAACCTCCACACTGTTTTCCAGAGCGGCTGCACCAGTTTGCATTCCCACCAACAGTGCAAGAGCCTTACCCATTCCTAACCTGCTCCTCATCTTCTCTCCCAGGGCAGTCTCCTACTTAGCCTTCAAATCTCAGCTTAGGTGCCATTTCCTCCAGGAAGCTCTCCCAGGTTGGGTTAGCTGCCCGTATGCTTGCGCTTATCACAGCATTTCCTGCACTGAATTGTGATAGTCTGTGAGGGTCAGGACTTTGCCTTGTTCAAACCTGTGTCTCAAAAAAACCTAAAGCCGTTCTGAGACATAATGGGTATTCAATCAATATTTGTTAAACGAATGAACTTAGAAATGACACGATCTAAACAACCTATCTCAAATCTTCGTAAACCGCAGTAGACGAGAAATAGCAGGATAGAAGCGGCCACAGTTCCATGCGCAAGCCTCCAGGGCATGGGGCTTATTCAAATGGGTGTTCAGAGAAGGCGTGATGCAAAAGGGAACACGGGCAGGTCTTTCTTAAGGAGCCTGGCCTCCGTGTGTCCCCACGGTCCCAGGCCAGACCCACCCATTTCACGCTGACGGAGCGCAAAAACCAACAACCAAGATGGCAAGAACAAAGGAAGACACTGTTCGCCTCAAAGTGGAAATTTGTGACAGGGCCCAGGAAGTCTGCCTGGGCCTTGTAGCTCTTCCAGTGGTTTCTAAAAAACCAGGCTTTGTGTGAGTCTCACTGAGGCTGCACAGGGCCCCGTCCCAAGGCTCGTTCTCTCTCTGCTGGCCCGGCTGCCTGGCCTGGCTGCTGGGAGAACTTGTTAGCCATCATTGATTTCTTTGAGTTGGACTCCACTGAATTGGATTGCTTTGCTCTGCATTTTAAAAGGGGTGTTTTTCTTGAGGCTGGAAGTTGGCACTGACTTGAAATTACAGAGTTTGAGACCATTCAGGATCCATAACTATCATTAATTTCCTTCACAGCACATGAGATTCTAACGATGGTCTTTTTTTTTTTTAATTTTTTTTTTAACGTTTATTTATTTTTGAGACAGGGAGAGACAGAGCATGAACGGGGGAGGGTCAGAGAGAGGAAGACACAGAATCTGAAACAGGCTCCAGGCTCCGAGGTGTCAGCCCAGAGCCCGACGCGGGGCTCGAACTCACGGACCGCGAGATCGTGACCTGAACCGAAGTCGGCCGCTCAACCGACTGAGCCACCCAGGCGCCCCCTAACGATGGTCTTAAAGAGGTAGAGAAAACTCAGTGTTTCACCCGTGTGGTGGGAACAGAGTAGGGAAATAACACATTTCTATCTACTAATCAGTCAACAAATCAGCATTGACTGGGCTCTTACCATGTGCCCAGTACGTGTGAGGCTCTGCCCGTGGATGGGAATAATGAAGTTAACAACTGTTGTGGGGGAAACTGAGTGCAAATCAAACATGCAGGTCCCAGGGGTTCCTCAGGACAGCAGCGTGGGACCAATGGGAAGCCCGGACCCGTGGGTGCAGATTGTGTTTTAAAATTCAAAGTATTGATTAAAAAAAAAAACTGGGCCGCCTGGGTGGCGCAGTCGGTTAAGCGTCCGACTTCAGCCAGGTCACGATCTCGCGGTCCGTGAGGGTCCGTGAGTTTGAGCCCCTCGTCAGGCTCTGGGCTGATGGCTCAGAGCCTGGAGCCTGTTTCCGATTCTGTGTCTCCCTCTCTCTCTGCCCCTCCCTCGTTCATGCTCTGTCTCTCTCTGTCCCAAAAATAAATAAACGTTGAAAAAAAAAATTAAAAAAAAAAAACTAATAAAATTATGTATGAGAGGTATCATTGTCTTGATTTTATAGATGAAAACCAAGACTCAGAGAATTAAACCCGACGTGGACCCGAATTCGAAAACCAGTTCTCGCCATGACAAAGACATTGCTCTTATGTCATCATACTGCCCAGTTTGTACCTGCGTACCAAAAAGATGCACCTAGCTGAACTTTTGCAGTTGGGATAAAGGATGTCTTCAAGCACTCAGACTTCCTTTATTTCCAACACAGTGTTAGGTTTTACTGGATGGCAATCCTGCAATGCCGTAACGTCCAGCAGATGTCAGCATTTACCATTCTTTGACTCCCTCGGGTCTTGGCGTTTACAAAGTTTTAGGGCTCAAGAGCCTGTCTTGCTCTTGGGCTCCCCAAAATTGCTGTTGCATCTGGGCGCGAGGTGGGGAGCTGTGTGCCAAGAGGGTGCAGTTGAGCGCCGAGTCTCCGCTCCGTGAGAAGGCATTTGAAACTGTCACGAGCCTTCATTTTTTTTTCTCCTCTGTTTTGTGATTTCATGTTTCTAAAAACCAGCTCATTTCTTTTCTTTTTTTTTTTTTTTTTTAAAGATGTTTATTTATTTTGAGAGAGAGAGTGAGAGCGCATGCGGTGCGAGTTGGGGAGGGAGAATCTCAAGCAGGCAGTGTGGAGTCTGATACGGGGCTCGATCCCATGACCCTGGGATCACGACCTGAGCTGAAATCAAAGAGTCAGAGGCTCAAGTGACTGAGCCACCCAGGCGCCCGAAAACCAGCTCATTTCTGATGGATGAGCCAAGGAGACTTCTAACCTTGGCCTTTGGCCAAGGTTGCACAGAGAGAGAGAGGAGGCTCTCGAAGTGCCAAGAGGACGCCGGGAATGCCGCGGCGTCTCTGTAATCAGCAGCAGCAGCCGGTGCCAGGTGCGGCTGGGATTTGGCCCAGCCTGGAGTGTGGCTTCTGAGAAGGGGCCAGAAATAGCCCCGCACACCAAGGTTTCTCTTCTGCCCAGCTTTTAGATGCCTCAGGTTACACCCCTGCAAGGTCTTCCTGTGGCCCTAACCTTAGAATGCCTTACAGATTCGGTGAGAAGGAACGATCTATTAAATCTATTTACATCTAAGTGCAAATGAATTTGAACTTTAATTTTTTTTTTTTTTTCTAGTGAGAAAAGCCAGGCCAGACTGAGAAAATGAGTTGCCTCAGGTATGCCTGGAAATGTGAGCGAAGCGTCTCGGGAAGGGGAGAGGGGAAGTCTGTGCCTGGGAGACCTTCTTTTGCTTCCTGTCTCCCACAGCCTCCGCCTCTTCACCTTGCCCATCTCAAGTGCTGTAAAGAACGCACAAAAGGCAATGATTGGTTCCCCAAAGCCTGGACTCCCTCAGGGGCCACCACAAGGTGGAAAATGCTGGCTTTCTTTTCCAAAATTGCAACTCTGGGACCGGGGAAGCTTACCGGTAGGCCTTAATGACACCAGTAAGTTGTTGGAAATAGTCGGTTTGCCGCTATCTTAAAGAAAAGACAAACACAGAAAGAAGGAAGCAAGAGTGCCTGGCTTTTATTTGCTAACCGTATGCTTATTGTTCAATCCGGCCACCTTCCTCTGTAGCAAACGTGCCTACACAATTAAGTGCATGTCCTCCTTGGATGATACTGATGGTAGCAAAGCTCTCTCCTTGACTGAAAACTTAAAACAATATACCCTTCAGAACATGTGACATTCTGGGCAAATGGTCACAGATGAAAGTCTTAAATAAATGGGTCCAACTTGGAGAAGCAGAGAGAGCAGATTCATCACAGAATGGAGAAGTGTGGTGTGAAATTGGTAATATCAAATGCTTTGATCATTTCTTTCTAGTAATGTTTTATTCATTCCATTTGGTCCTTTCTGCTTAACCATTCTTACATAACCTCGAGCAGCCTTTAATGATAATTTGTAGGTAAAATTATTCACGTAGCAGTGTGTCTGGGCTATTAGACACACTGGGCCTGAACTGGATCAATCTGGCCTGACTCAAGGGAGCACAGAAGGTCACATCAAGCCTCACCGTCCACCATGTCTGGTGGGGGAAAGGGTTTGTCTGGGACTAGGCTCCAATTGCTGGGGGAGCCCACCCACAGGTCTTTGCTAAATAGGGGATAAACAGAGGAGATGTGTGGTGCTGAACTGTCTTTCTAGCACCTTCCACAGACTCCTAGGCTCAGGTTCCTGAGCGGCCGGGCTCCTGCCTTCCTGCTGTTTCTTTTTATCTTCTGGTCACACACAGTCTGAAAAGTTTGTTACCAAAATGCGTTGAGACTATGCTTATGATATTTTAGTTCGTGTTTAGGTCTTATTTCAAATAAAAGCCCTTGGAATGGTCTATCCATTGAAAATGAAGCCTTACAATTTTTAGTGCTGAGAATTCAAAATTCTATAAGCAAAATATATATTCATACGGAAAAACATATGTGGTTACATCATTGATGTCAGATTCAATTACTTATGTACTCTGCAATTTGGGTTTCGTTATTGAATATTTGAAATCTATTCCAACAGTCACTGCGTGGCTTAAACTGAATATTGTCTGTCAGCGTATTTGCTTCATTTAAAAATTCCTTTTCTCGGTCATTTTAAATGCAGTAACTGTGAAACCATTCTACCAAAGTTTCTAAAATAAATAGCCAGATGACACAAACCTGATCTGAATTGCTTTTACCCACAGAATAGAGATACATGGTTCAGACAGAACCTATAACAACAAGTTTACAATCAAACGTTCCCAGTAAAGTTCACCTACATCTCTACCTTGCAAGAAGTCAAAACTTTAATGTAAATTTCCTAAGATACTTGCAGTGATTTTATGGTTTTGTGAAGGCTGGCTTGATTTTCTTTTATTTGTTTACTACCTCCAATGTGGGGGTTGAACTCACAACCCTTAGGTCAAGAGTCACGTGCTCTTCTGAGCCAGCCAGGCGCCCCAAGGCTGGCTTGATTTTGACAGGAAAGCCAACAACATGATTTTATGAGATCTTTTGAATAGGGAAAATGAGCCTTAGATATCTTTTTTTCCTAACCATTAATTTAAAATCTGAGCATTTATGAGATTTGGGGGTGGGTGGGAGTGGGGAAGCCCAAACAGTATGAGGCCAACCAGGGCAGTAGGTTTTTTTAGACTTCCAGACAGGATCTTTTGCCATTTTTAAAGATTTTTCTGAAAGGTCAGGATCAGTTGTGCTGTCCAGTGGATGTCTGAACCATGTGCTAACAGCTCCCACTGTGGTATAAATAGATATATGGAAAGTTGTATTTGTGTATTTATGAGTCTATTTGTTGCTTAATTTCAAAGGGTAAATTCTAACCTCCAGGCTTTGAGATGAAATCTTTTTATGATGTGTATTTTCAAATAAAACCCGGAGCGAATATACTCGTGAACTCTCTTATGTATCACTCAGTATTAGCATTATTGCCAATTCTGCTTCATCGTTCCCCGACTCCCCACTTCCCCTGTCATTTTGAAGGAAGTTGAAGGTCACATGTCTTTCTTCTGAAACCATTTCCACTTGCCTCTTAAAGGATTTTTTTTTTTTTTTTTTAAAGCATAACCAGTCTCTTCTGACTTCCTTTTACTGGACGTGAGGAGTAGGACCCATGTTTCCGATCTCCCTTCCTCTTGTTGTATCTGTGAATCCAAATGGAATTGTAAGCCCCTTCCCCCATTTGTGTCTCCTTTTTATAGTATAACCAAACTTTTAAACAATAACCACCTTTTGCAGTCACTTTTTACATCGAATACCTCCATCTGAGGGACCGTTTCAATAATTACCATCAATCCTTCCCAACCGGGACTGCCCCATATTTGAATTCTTATTTTGCCCTCATTTATCATGGCTCTGAAACATATTTCCACGTGATTTGTGCAGGAAGTGTGGCTGTGTCAGAACCCATACACTTGCCTCTCTTAAAATGTCTCTCTCTCTCTCGAGCGAGCAAGGGCAGGAATGACACTGGCTTGGGACATAAAGTTTTTATCTCCAAAGCTCTCCTGCTGTAAATCAGTTTGTCTTCAGTTATTTAGTGCTTCAGAGATTTATAAGATCTATAAGATTTCCAAGAAGAGGAGCACTGTTAGTGCTCGGTTAGGACTCTGTGGTGGTGCCACAGTACCCTGGAAGTTAAGACGTTTCCTGCCAGGTGAAATAAGAGAAATAAAGATACCGTATGATTTCATTCATATCTGGAATTTAAGAAAAACAAATAAGCAAAGAGAGAGAGAGAGGCAAACCAAGAAACAGACTCTTAACTATAGAGAACAAACTGGTTCCCAGAGGGGAGGTGGTGGTGGGGGGGGGGGGGGTTGCTGGGGGAAACAGGTGATGGGGATTAAGGAGGGCACTTGGGATGAGCACCAGGTGTGGTCCGGAAGTGGCGAATCGCTATATTGCGCACCTGACGCTAATATTACACTGTATGTTAACTAACTGGGATTTAAACAAAAACTTAGAAAGAAAAGAAGCATTGGGGAATTCCGGGACACCTCCAAGGAACAGGGACTTAACTACTGCACGTCGTCCCCGGCGCTGAGTGTTGTGTGAATCATAACGCCCAGGAAGCCACCCAGAGGCATCAGTTTTAGAATCACCGCTCGTTCATTTGTGTTTTCAGGAACTCTAGGTTTCCATTCTCAAGAACAAAAGCAAACTTGGGCTACATGAGAAAACTACCTAATGCCAGATATCCTTTAACCCATTCTCATTCAGAAAAACTTCCGAAGAGCAAAGAAATACCTTAAAATACTATTGATCTTTTGCCAAAACAAATCACTTTGCAGCACCAGTGGAGATGTTGGCCTCTGAAAATAGAATCCAATGGCAAAAACCTAATTAAAAAAAAAAGTTTTTTACATTTATTTATTTTTGAGAGACAGAGAAACAGACCACAAGTGGGGGAGGGGCAGAGAGAGAGGGAGACACAGAATGTGAAGCAGGCTCCAGGCTCTGAGCCATCAGCACAGAGCCCGACGCGGGGATCGAACCCACGAACTGTGAGATTATGACCTGAGCTGAAGTCGGACACTCAACCGACTGAGCCACCTAGGCACCCCCAAAAACCTAATTTTTAATGTAAAACCCTCAAAGACAATTATTTCAATGTCTAAGTAAATGGCAAACATGACCAAAACTTGTACTTAAAATTTTTATCTGAAACTTTGAAGAATAGAACTCATGTGGATTTTTCTGGTACATTGTTATTTTCAGAATAGAAGAATCTTTAGTTTTGGGGCACCTGGGTGGCTCAGTCAGTTAGGCATCTGACTTCAGCTCAGGTCATGATCTATCTCACAGTCGGTGGTTTTGAGCCCCGCGTCAGACTCTGTGTCTCCCTCTCTCTCTCTGCCCCTCCCCTGCTCACGCTCTGTCTCTCTCTCTCTAAAAATAAATAAATATTAGAAAAAATTTTAGAAAAATCTTTAGTTCCAGTGTGGAAAATAAAACGTTGGGTGTTAGTAAGCAAGCACTTGGTTTGTAGATATTCCCACTGGAGGGAAGAGTCGCATTTTCTCAGAAGCCTCCTTTATGATAATTCATGAAAAGTAATTAATGGCTGGTTTTTAACTTCAGAGGATTGGCTTTTGAAATCAATTGAAAAGCACAGATACATATTATACATTCTTTCATGTATGTATGCATATGTACATATTTTTAAAAAATATACATGCTTTTCTGAAGTATAAGGAATGCCGTACTCCTCTTGTAGTCATCTGAGTTTTCTCTTACAAGTGGGGCCAAGTGGGAGGTGTGGTGGGAATGGTAAGGACTCTCAGTACCTGGGTCATCTCTGTGATGTAATGTAAACCTCCTTTGCGATCACATTGGCCACGTGCCCAGCTCTGATCAGGGTGAACATGAATGGAAGTAATGACATTCACCTCCCTCAGAGGGAGTTAAGCTTCCTTTCCCACTCTCCCTTTCCTAAGTATGCCTGCAGAGTGACTTTGGATCCACTACATGGCAGAGCCACCAAGATGGAAGCAGTGTGAGTCTGGGGTCACTGGGTAGAGTCTGACCTACCTCAAACTGTGGCATGACTGAAAAATATGCTTTTGTTGTTAAGTCACTGAGATTTGAGGGGTTTATTTGTTACTGCAGCATGAACTGGCCTACCCGACTGATACAGACTGAGTTGTCTGAGTTGGGCTGTTTGCACTAAAGATCTAATATTTCGTGGGATGCCTTGGCGGCTCAGTCGGTTAAGCGTCCGACTTCGGCTCAGGTCATGATCTCGCGGTTTGTGGGTTTGAGCCCCGCGTCGGGCTCTGTGCCGACAGCTCAGAGCCTGGAGCCTGCTTCAGATTCTGTGCTCCCTCTCTCTCTGCCCCTCCCCTGCTCACGCTCTGTCTCCGTCTCTCAAAAATGAATAAACGTTAAAAAAATTTTTGAAAAATCTCCTATTTTGTGTCTGGTGTTTTTGTCAGCCAAGGAGAAACATTTATTTGTTATTCGTGAAAACATTTCTTAAATTTTATGAAAATTATACGAGGGATTTTAGCAGTTACTTTTTGCCGTTCACTTTGGAATTGATCATCGTTTCACTTCTTACTTTGGAAGGCATGAGCTGGTGGTCTCTTAGATCTTCATCAAGGTAAGAGAGAGTCCAAATGAGCCACATAAGCAAAACTCTGGGATGATAACCATACGCTTTATGATAAGCTGAAATGTTATTTGACTTTATTTTTGTTTGGCTCTTAATGTGACACGATTGCCCTGGGTTCTGTGAGCTAGTAATTGAGGAACTTTTTCACCTTTCCGAAGACTACACCCACGGGCTTCCTTAAGGTCCTCATCAAAGGAAGGCAACACACAGATGGCTCATGGAAAGCCCTGAACGTGGAGTCTGGTGAGCCATCCCGCCTCTGAGTTAAAGACAGTCATGCTCGTGGCGAGCATAGCATAATGTATAAAATTGTCAAATCCGTATGCGGTACACCTGAAACTAATATAACATTGTACTTCAACTACACTTCAATAATAATAATAATAATAATAATAATAATAATAATACTTTGCTATACTCATCTAGAAACCCCCTATAATAGGTTCTGAGGATTGCCAATTAACATTTGCATGCTAACTATAGAAGATATAATCACAACAACATGCTTCCAAATGAACCTTTTTCTCAAGAGGTTTGTGAACGTCTTAAGTGTTAAACTAATTACTACAGGAGTCTTTTCAGAGGGCTGTCAAAAAAAAAAAAAAAAAAAAAAAAGAACTAATTTTATCCCTATCGAACTTACTCTTTCACAAATGGAGGCAGGACAAAATAATTTTGTCTTCTGAGTACATTCATGTTGAGGTATTGGATACTAGAAGCATAATTCCTTTTTACTTAGATTATTTTTTTCTCTTCCTTTCTGTATCCTTTTCATCACACAAAGCACCATTGTCTTTGTAGCTACCCTTTGGGGCCTTGACATTTATTTTTCTCCTTTCAGTGTATAACGTCTCGAAACAAGTGCTTTGATCAGCTGCTCAGGGGATCACACGTCTGGAACAGGAGGGCACTTAGAAGCCTGTGCTCTTAGAGGCGCATTGATGTTGGAATGATATGAAAAATAATTTTGTGGAGGGGTGCCAGGCTGGCTCAGTCTGTAAAGCATGCGACTCTTGATCTCCAGGTTAAAAAAAAAATAGTTTTGTGGAAGGAACTTTCTTGTCTAAGCTCCGACCATTTTCATTACTGAAGAGGGATGCCTACACATATACACACATAAATCTGTATCGATAGATGGATTTGACTTCTTGCCAGTGTGGCCTTTTACTTTCTCTCTTTCTCATGTCTGTCACTTAGGAAGCGATTAGCCCAGGGGACACCCTACCTTCCACTAGCACTCCTTTTCCTGAATGAAAGAAAGGAAGCAAAAATCCTGATGGAGAAAAATATGATGATGAAGACAGGTGCGTGATTATAGATGCGGGGGTATGAATTTATTCTGTAGTAAATTAGTGGTGCATGTTGGAGTACTTTAGGCTGAATGCACAAAGAAAACCCTATTAAGAAATCTGGCTTCAGGCCCATGAAATTATGGTCTGCTTTGTAAATCACTGTCAGAAGCCACTGAATTAGCAAAGAAATCAGTACCAAAAAAACCTAGGTTCAAATCACCACTCAGCTGACTTCATACAACGTAACTAACCAGTGTTTCTGAACTTGGGTTCTCATCTCTAAAACAGGTCTAATGACATCAGTGCTACTGACCCAGTGAAATTGGTTCGAAATGAAAAGAACAACCAGAAAAACCACGACGAAACACGCAGGCAGTGCTCTGTGGGTATCATCAGTCTACTGGCCTTTGGAGGTTTGTTTTCTTTTAACTTTCTATTTTGAAATCATTATAGATTCATAGTAAGTTCCAAAAGAGAATGTGCAAAGTGGTCCCAGGCACTTTTCACTTAGCTTCCCCAATGGAAACTGCATGACTGTTGTATAACATCAAAGCCAGGAAACCCACATTGGTACCATTCATAGAACTTACTCAGATTTCGCCAGTTTTATAAGCACTCACTTGTGTGTGTGTGCATGAGCGCGCGTGTGTGTGTGCACGTACTTCCAGAGAATCTTATCACATCTGTAGGTTTCTGTCCCCACCACTGAAATCAGGAGAAAGAACTGTCCCACCCCAAAGTTCCCCCAATCTTTGGCAACCGTGAATCCATTCTCGAACTCTATAATTTCATTTCAAGAATGTTATATAAATGGAATCATACTTTACTCGGCTTTCTGGGATCATTATTTTTTTTCACTCTGCATCATTCCTTTGAGATTATCTAAGGGACATATATCAATAGTTCATTCCTTTTGTGTATCAACAGTTGATTCTTTTGGTTGTTGTTGTTGCAGGGGTTTCCTTAGTATTCCATAGCATGGATGTACCACAGTCCTTCATTCAACTTTTGAAGGACTTTGGGGATGTTTCTAGTTTTTGGCTGTTCTGAATGAAGCTGCTGTGAGCGTTAGCATACAAGATTTTGTGTAAACATGCGTTTTCATTTCTCTGGGATAAATGGCCAATAGCGAAATAGGTGGGCCATATGACGGTTGCATGTTTGGGTTTGAAAGAAACTGCCAAATTGTTTTCCAGACTGGCTGTACCACTGTGCATTCTTACCAGGAATATATGGGTGATCTAGTTTCTCTACATCCTTGCCAGCACTTGTTTTTTTTTCAGTTTTTCATTTTAGTCATCCTGATAGGTAGGAAATGATATTTTATTGTGTTTTTAGTTTGTGTTTTCCTTGGGGCTATGATGTTAACTATCTTTTCGTGGGTTTATTTGCCATCTGTATATGCTCTTTAATAAAATGCTAATATTCTAGTTGGATTGTTTGTTATTTTATCCCAGAGTTCGGAGAGTTCTTTACATAGTCTAAATACAAGGCCTTTGTCAGGTATACGGTTTGCATATATTTTCTCAAAGTCTGTAGCTTGTCTTTTTATCCTCTTAATAGGCGTTTTGGCAGAGCAAAAGTCTATTTTTGATATTTTGAGGTTCGACTTATTAATTTTTCCTTTATGGACTATACTTAAAAAATTTTTTTTAAACATTTATTTATTTTTGAGAGACAGAGAGAAACAGAGCATAAGCGGGGGAGGGGCAGAGAGAGGAGGAGACACAGAATCCGAAGCAGGCTCCAGGCTCCGAGCTGTCAGCACAGAGCCCAAGGCGGGGCTCAAACTCACGAACCACGAGATCATGACCTGAGCCGAAGTTGAACACTTAACCGACTGAGCCACCCAGGTACCCCTCTGGACTATACTTCTGATGTCTAAGAACTCTGCTTAGCCTTAGGTCACAAAGCTTTACAAAAAATTGTTTTTCCAAGAAGTTTTATAGTTTTCCTTATGGTTGTACTTTTCAAGTCCGTGATGCACTTTGAACTAATTGCTGTTTAAGGTGTGAGGCTTAGGTTTAAGATTTTTTTAATGTTTTTATCAATGGCCTCTAGACGTCTAGACACGTTTCAGCCCGATCTCTCCCTGCCTACTTTTCTGCATTTCTAGACATTATTTCACATCCCTACCTTACATTTCATCTCTTTCACTCTTTCATTAGGCCATTTTCAGTTGCTCATACACCATCCTAACTTCGTACTTCCTTAATGATTGAAAGATTGTAATTACGTGGATATCCTCTACCGTGGACATAAGTCACGCCGATAATATGATCATATGCTGATACGTTTGTCTTTCCCACTATATTGGAAGTCTGTTGAGAGGAAGGAACACATCTTTCTCAAAACCTGGCCCAGGTTTTGCAGATCATGTGGATACAGTCATATTTGTAGAATTAAAAGGAGGTGAGTTCTACCCTCCTTGTATATGCTGGACGAGGGAGGTGTTCACCTATGTGACTGTCTCTGTTCAGATGCGACAAAAAAGATGTTTTGAAGAGGCAGAACTGATTGGAGAGACCAGTAGCATCCCGGCAGGATCACTCCTGACTGCTCACACCTGGGCTGCACAGGCTGGAACCTGTTATGAGGTCAGGATGGCAGCTAGGATTGCCTGGTGTTGGTGGTACATTTGATTCCAGGATGCTGTGGGAAGAGGCTGCTGACTCACAAATGCTTTTCCAACTCATTTGTCTAGGATTCTGCTTAAAGCGTACCCCTCCATACAATGAGAACTTTGCAATTACATGTGTGTGCGCACCTATGTGTATATCACGTGCACACACAAAACGTCCATTGCTGTTCCCCAGAGTAGCCTCCAAGGTCTACCTTTCAGAAATCTCTTTTGCATTTAGGCTTAGATGCCCATCAATGGAGGGCTTCTGGCCGGTATATCCATTTCATTTTAGTTTCCTAAAGACCTAGTGCTCGGGTGATAACAGGGGCTTGAAGTTTCACAACATCTGTCTGAAAGCTCAAAAATGAAGGTCAGTACATTTCTACGGAAAAATCTTTTTAATGACTTAGTAAAAAACACCACACTTGGGGCACCTGGGTGGCTCAGTCGGTTGAGCGTCCAACTTCGGCTCAGGTCATGATCTCGCCGTTCATGAGTTCCAGCCCTGCATTGGGCTCTGTGCTGACAGCTCAGAGCCTGGAGCCTGCTTTGGATTCTGTGTCTCCCTCTCTCTCTTTGCCGCTCCCCCGCTTGTGTTTTCTCTCTGTCTCGAAAATAAACATTTATAAAAACAAACAAGCAAGCAAAAACACACAGCACTTTCCTTCGTCTTGTGCCAGTTGGTTAAAATAACACGACTGACAAGAAATCATGATTATGATCAGGATATGAGCCATTGTAAAAGGATAGATAAATTTTTTGGTGTTAAAGTATTTGGATAGGTTTGCGGTAGTACGATTGCAGCATTTAATTCTGAGCTCTGATCATGGGAGGACAGTAACACATACTCATCCCCCTCCACTCTGAATAATCTTTTACGAGATGATTCTATTAATAGTTAAGAGGATTTACAGGCTTAAACTGCAAGGATACACACAACACTGAGCAGGGAAATTGTCACTGTTCGGGGAAATGATGTTATCTATTGATAGACATCCACGCTTCGAAAATTCACCTTAAGAAACTGTGAATTTAGGAAAAACATCCTTTAGCTTCTTAATGTTCTTACGTTCCTGCATTATTTTATCAGTTTTTTCTCAAGCAATTTCTGTAGAAAGTGGTCGATAATTTTTCTTTCATTACTACACACGATATAATTTTTATTTCGGAGAAAAACATCTAAGCCACAATAGCCACAAAACATCAATAGTCAAAAGATTAACTATGGCTGAGTTTCCTGCCTTTGAAAACATTACCTCCTGAAACAAACAAATAATAAATAGGTAAGCATTTGTCTTAGTAAAGGGAAGCTGCATAGGTTGGAGAAAACTGGACAGAGAAGTTAATTAATTACCGAGGTTCTAGTTTTTCTCTTGGGGTCGGCTTGAAAACATTTTGATAAATTGTCAATAAGATAGAGTGAGTAATAGCTCACTGAGCCAAAGCTTGCTTATGGCTTTATAATCTTTCCAGATAAACCTTTTCCTTGTCAAGAAAGCATCATGGATGGTGGAGATCATCTTACCTTGACGTCACGCACAGCCTCGGGACTTCCTTCATTTTCCATGGTCTGGTGAATATTTGCATTATATCCCTCAGCCCTAGGCAGGGGCAGAAATTGCTTCCACATAGATGGCCTGGAGAAATGTTTCTGGAGGCACTCTTGGTTGTCTTGGGAAGGACTGGGCATGTTTTTACAGTAAAGCTCCAAATGAGTCCTGCAGCCTGATTTTAACAACACTAGCCCAGGGTCCACTCTATTTCTCTTCGTTTGGCCAATGCTGGGCCATCCGTCAGTCAGCCAGGGAACCTCTCTGGAAAGTTACACTATTTGAAGCAAAAGGCTTATCTGTTTGGTGGATCAGCAGTTTACCCACGGTTCTTTAGTGTTCTATTCCAGGTAGAGCCTCCTATTTTGAATGTCTAGGTATGTTATGACTGCCCCCTACTGGCAGAAATATACTACTAATTCAAATTTAATCCTAAAATTGAAAGAAATGATTTAAGCGATCTATCGCTTAGGATATAATGATAAAATAGATTGTTTCGCCATATTCTGCATTAGTTGTGTGAGACACAGACTAGGGCCTGATAATCTTGGGCTATGCAGTCGAGAGACAGGTGGTCTGCCTTAATCTATGTAGGTTTCTTAAAAGGTCATTTTAGCAAGAGTCAGTTTTGTGGCTAGAAATGTATGCTCAACTCATACCCAAACTGAAGCCCAAGGATTATTACACTTCTCGATTGGTGTCATGTAGAATGAAAGTGATTTTTCTTATGAGGTAACTAGTCATCTAATGATTAAGCCAAGAGTTGGCTTCTAACATGATACTGCACATTTGTAAAGTGTGTAAAGTGTGTAAAATGACCCCAGGGCCCCAGAATTGGTATATGAAACAAACACAATCCCTATAAACATCTTGGCTTCCTTTTTTTTTTCTTTTTGCAGAAATTGATGAATTGATTCTAAACTTCACATGCAGTTGTAAGGGACTTAGAATATCCAAAACAATCTCATAAAAAGAAGAGCAGAGTTGGAGGATTCACATTTCTCAAATTTTTTTAAACGTTTATTTATTTTTGAGACAGAGAGAGACAGCATGAACGGGGGAGGGTCAGAGAGAGAGGGAGACACAGAATCGGAAGCAGGCTCCAGGCTCTGAGCTGTCAGCACGGAGCCCGACGCGGGGCTCGAACTCACAGACCACGAGATCATGACCTGAGCCGAAGTCGGACGCTCCACTGACTGAGCCACCCAGGCACCCCACACATTTCTCAATTTTAAAACTTACTGTAAAGCTACAACAGATCAACAGAATAGAATTGAGTCTATAGGTAAACCCATACGTCTACGGTCAGTTGGGCTTTGACAAAGTGCCAAAATAATTCAATGGAGGAAAGAATTGTCTTTCTAACAAAGGGTGTGGAACCCCTGGACAGATCCAGGCAGAAGTTTAAGTTGAAGTTCTACCTCACACCACATAAAACATTAACTCAAAATGAATCCTAGACCTACATGTAAGAGCTGAAGCTATAAAACTCATTTTCTTAGAGGAAAATGTAGGGGTAAATCTTCGTGGCCTTGGATTAGGCAAAGCTTGCGTAAGTACGATATCAAAACTCAAGGCACAAAAGAAAAAGACAGGTAAACTGGACTTCATCAAAATGGAAAACTTTGATTTTCTAAGAACATCATCAAGAAAGTAAAAAAATAACCCACTAGGAGACAATATAGAAAATCACATATACATAATAAAAGAATTTTATCCAGAAAATATAAAGAGGTCTTCCAACTAAAAATCAAAGGGGCACCTGGGTGGCTCAGTTGGTTGAGTGTCCAAATTCGGCTCAGGTCATGATCTTGTGGTTTGTGAGTTTGAGCCCAGCGCAAGGCTCGCTGCTGTCGTGCAGAGCCTGCTTCGGATTCTCTGTCTTCCTCTCTCTCGGCTCCTCTCCTGCTCACACACTCTCTCTCTCTCCAAAATAAAAATTAAAAAATTTAAAAAACCCCAAAAGTTAACTAAAAGTGGATGATGTGTCTAAATAGACGTCTCTCCAGAGAAGGTATACAAATGGCCAATAAGCCCATGAAAAGATGCTCAACATCATTAGCCAGTAGGGAAAAGCAAGTCGAAATCACAATGATTTTACATGTATTAGGTTGGCTTTAATCAAAAAGACAGACAAGGACAAATGTTAGCGAGTATGTGGAGAAAATGGGACTCTCATGCATTGTCAGCGGAAACATAAAATGTTGCAACCACTTTGGTAAACAGTTTGGCACTTCCTCAAAACGTTCGACATAATTACCCTAAGACCCAGCAATTTCCTCCTACGTGTCTACTGAAGCCAGAGAAGTGAAACGTGTGTTCACATAAAGGCCTGCATAGAAATGTCCAATAACTGGAATCAACCCACATGCCCATCAACTGATGAACCAAGTGAAGTAAATCTGTACAATGGAATATGACTCAGCAACAGAAAGGAATAAAGTTCTGGCACAGGTTGTAACATGGATAAACGTCAAAAACATGCATAGAAAAGCCAGTCACAAAAGACCACATCGCGTGTGATTCCATTTATGAGAAAATGTCCGGAGTAGGCACATCTAGAACGTAGATTAGTGGCTGCCTGGGGCAGGAGGGTTTGGGGGAGAAATGGGGAGTGACTACCAATGAATCAGAGGTTTCTTTTTAGTGTGACGAGATTACCAATGAATCAGAGGTTTCTTTTTAGCGTGACAAGAATGTCATAAAACTGATTTCAGTCATGGTTTCAGAACCCCGTGAACACCCTAAAAACCATTACGTTTGTATACGTTAAACGGGTGAATTAATGGTGTGTGAATTCGATCTCAACGATGCTGTTGAACTTTTTATGAAAAGAGAGGCAACTGCTTCAAGCGACCAGATGTTTCAGCGCAAGTGCGGTACGTAAGTATCTGGATGGTTCCGTTCCCTGGGGTCAGTTGAGTGAAGATATGGTTGAACCATATCACTGGTCTCGGGGCGGGGGGAGGGGGGGTGGTCCCAGGACCTGATTCTGGACTCAGAATGAAAATAGAACAGGTGGTATTAGTTATCTCAAATTGACCTGTGCCGTTTTTGGAGCTGGAAGGTTATTTTGTCCTCCTGCCCGTGTTGTCTTTGTGCATTTTGTGCCTGGGGAAACCTACCTGAGATTTTCGGTGGTATGTTCAGGGGCTCCATCCATGGAGTCCTGCAGTTGGGACCAGCCTCCCCGTCTTCACATCCTAGGGCCAGAACACATAGTCCCGAGCCACTCTGCAAACCGAATCATCCACGTTTCTCTTTTTCTTTAATGCTGTCTTTTTGGTCCACCAGGATTTTTCTCTTGCTCTTTCATTTTTGCACACTCGATTTTTGGTGTCAAACCTTGGAGGAAGCATTTCTTTCTAACGTTCATGACGTTCTCCTTAGCATTTTCCCCACGCTTGTAAAAATCCTCGTTTTTGGAAACTTCTTTCTAGTTAATAGCCATTTGTATGAAAATTATTTCATCTTAAATCGTATTTGTTAATAATATTATCTAGGTCTGCGAATAAAACGCCTCATGCTCCGTTCTTGAGAGATCCTCGTAAACATTATTGTTTCATATTCAAGGAAGGGGTGTGTGTATAGGGGCACAGTAGCACCGATTGGCCTCCCCTGGCATTCTGTGTAAACCCAGTTTGCTAGAGATTGTAGCGAGAGGAATTTGCATGAAGAAAGAATTTTACAATCTGTCCAAGTTGAGTAAAGTACTTGTTGGCAAATATATATTTATTTTCCATTACTTCAAGAAAAAGGGCATCTCCTAAAGGGTCAATGTAACCGAGAGACCTGTGTCTAGGAAGCATAAACAGCTGAGAGAGTGGCGAGAGGAGGGAGATTAGTGGGCCATTAATCTATACGACTCCAACTTGGTCGTTAGCTCTTGAAAGAGGCAGAAAGCTGATAGATTGACAGCCGATTGAGTAAATGTTAATGGAGATGAACAGATAAACCCTAAGCCTGGAGGAGCCCAGCCAACACTCTTCCCTCATGCAAATGAGACTGATGATAGGCGGGTCCGGGGAAGGAAATCCTTACTGGGGTCCATCTCCAATTGCAGACAGTCCTGAAGACCCGGACAGGGAACCTCCCAAGACTGCCCGAGTGGTCATGGCTCAGGTTGTGGATCCCGGCATTTGCTCTACTGGTAGGAGGATTGCAGTCTTTGCTGTATGTCATGGATCCAAACGGTGACCTTGTTTTTCCTCCATTACTGTGTGTTAAAAGCGTTAGCAGAGTGGTAGAGGACTCACTTAACCGTGGATCGATAGCCTTAAGGACCCACACGTGGTCCAGAGGGAAATGTGTGCAAATCACTAAAGGACCCTTGACTTTCAGCCAGATGCAATAACTGGAAAAGATTGTGGGTTGTTCCTTTAGAATGAGTGAATACATTCTCTCTCTCTCTCTCTCTCTCTCTTTCTCCCTCACCTATATATCTCAGAGAGAGAGAGACAGAGAGGGCATAGGCACACATGAGCAGAAGAGAGGGAGAGTGAGAGAATCCCAAGCAGGCACTGTGCTGTCGGTGTAGAGCCCAGCACGGGGCTCGATCTCACGACTGAGATTATGTCCTGAGCTGAAATCAAGAGTCAGACATTCAACCAACTGAGTCACCCAGGTGCTCTAAGAATGAGTAAATAACGTTTAAAAAAATTAAAAAATTTTTAAAAATTTTTAAAAATTTTGAAAGTGCTTGACAAGAGCTGGGGAAAAAGGCTTTTATAGAACAAATGTGGTAGCAGAGCAAGGAAATCATGTGATTGGCTACAGCTTAGGCAGGTGACCAATTTGGGAAACCTTGTTGGCTATTTGTGATTGTTTAGCGTCATTGTCTATGGTACGAGTGCATTTATAGGAATTCACCCTGGGTTACACGGGCTACCAAGGCATTAGAGGCAGCTTAGTCTAATGGCCTCCTTGGTTAATTAATTACTTTCACAATTCCCCCTTTTGGCCATCTTCTCGTACGTGATGGATTGATAAAAAAGTTTTCTATTAAGGACCCCTTCCCCGGTCACTGTCAGGGTTGAGGTTTTCTCTGTGAAACTCCTAGGTTATCATGTCAGTTTTATGGAAATTTTTGCTATTCATTTCCTTGTTCATCTCATTTCTGTCCTCCCAGCTCAGTGAGACCATCTGATGGCTACAAGCATGTGTTTAAGGCTTTTGAGAGATACTACTTAAAAAAAAATTTTTTTTAGTGTTTGTTCTTTTTAAAAAAAATTTTTAAATGTTTATTTATTTTTGAGAGAGGGAAAGACAGAGTGCAAGCTGGGGAGGGGCAGAGAAAGAGGGAGACACAGAATCTGGAGCAGGCTCCAGGCGCTGAGCTGCACAGAGTCTGACTCGGGGCTCGAACTCATGAACCAGGAGATCATGACCTGAGCTGAAGTCGGACGCTCAATCGACTGAGCTATCCAGGCGCCCCTGAGAGATACTACTTTTAAGCAGACATAACATAAACATAATTATTGTCGAAAAGTCCCTGTATCAACTTTTACTTACAGCTATCCAATGCATTTGTTCATTTAAAAAAAAATTTTTTTTTAATGTTTATTTATTTTTGAGACCAAGAGAGACACAGAGCATGAAGGGGGGAGGGTCAGAGAGAGAGGGAGACACAGAATCTGTAGCAGGCTCCAGGCTCCAAGCTGTCAGCACAGAGCCGGACGTGGGGGTCAAACCCATGGACCATGAGATCATGACCTGAGCCGAAGTTGGAAGCTCAACCAACTGAGCCACCCAGGTGCCCCATTTGTTCATTTTTTTTTAAAGATTTCTTTTATGTTTTATTTTTAAGTAATCTTTATACCCAACTAGTAAACCTAGGTAGAACTAAAGTTCTATGTTTGCCTTATATTTAATGTTGATAACTCTGAAGACATGAATGTTTTCATTAAACCAACCAAACTTAGACTCGCTTTTATATACCAAAGATGATCCCAGATCATGTGAACTTGAGAAACATTTGGGTTAGTGTCTATATTTCTGAGACGATACTTAATTTTTATGTAAATACTTAATTTATTTTTCTTTAAGCCAATTAAATAGAGTGTCTTTACAAATTAATTTTGCCAATACCATCTGGAGTAGAAAAATCACACATCTATAACACACACACATGCACACACACACATAGAGAGACATAAATAAACATATAGCAGACACTTTTTAAATTTTAGCTATGAGACAAGTCTAATAACACAAAACTCGCTAGTTTCCAAAAGAACTGTTGGATCCAAATTGTGTTTCTGGCAGTTGGAGTAAATCAAGATTACTTGCTCTGGTGACTAAAACTTCTTACTAGTGTTTGTGGAGAGGATTTATGAGACTTCCAGTTGCTTTTTGTAAAGAACTTTTTGAAGAGGCAATTTTTAATTCATTTAGTCTCTTACAAGCTTCTGCATACCAATCAAAAGATGTATCCCATTATTTTGGGGAAGTGTCCTTTTTCTCTAGGGCACCTTGCAAATGGATAAGGTTATCTAGGTTAAAAGTTCTCTACTGTGGCCACTGTAATTCAAGATTATCTTTGGTAAGGTTCACCCACTCGTTCAGACAAACGTATGTTCTGGGATCGTAACTTTTCTACACGTTCTCAGCCAGAGTTCTAGATGGAGGAGCCCCAGACTCTTTGGGCTTGGAGGAACCCATTTTGTTTTACCTGTGGACCGAGTCTGGAAAAAGGAATGCTCAAATAAAGCTGGAGAGCTCACAGTGCAAAAGCGGCAGAGCTCAGATCTGGGAGGAACTTTCTGCACCCTCAAGGAAAGAAGTGGTCACGGTAGACTCTGCAGGTATCTGTGCCTGATTGCTCCCCGAGGGCCACCAAAGGTCTCCTTTGGATCCTGTTTCTGACACCGGAACTCTAAAAAGACAAACGGAGGCATACTAACATTTTGAGGAGTTTATCTGAGTAGATGTGGATTCGAATCCAGGGAGTGCCAAACCAAACGTGGTTAGGGGTGCCCCGGGAACAGGGGTTGGGGGAAAGGCTTTCATAGAGCCGAGGCAGAGGCGAAGCAAGGGAATTATTTGCTTGGCCATGGCTTAAGCCGTGGCCTCGTTTAAGAAAACCTAGTTGGCTGTTTTGATTCCTTGCTCTCAAATTTTGTTGCCTGGAAGGATACAAGTGCATTTATGGGAATTGACTCTGGCTTAGGTTTCGGTTTGCTCACGTAGGCTGCCGACGCATGATAGCCATCTGGGCCTAATGGCCTCCTTCAACAATGGCGTATTAAGGTTACAAACTGTGGAGGACCAACTGGCTGACACGCGCCCTCGAAACAAATCGGGGAGTCAGGCAGCAGTCCAGGCAACGCTTGGCCATGCTCTGTTTCCTACCCTTTGCCGCCTTCTAATTAGGATCTGTATTTCTAAGGGTAGCGACTCAATGGTGGTCCCTGGAAGACAGGCCCACCTCAAATCCGGGGAATCTGTGGATGTTTCCTTATTCAGAAAAGGGTCTTTGGCAGATGAGTAATTAGGCGAAGGCTCTTGAGATGAGGAGATCATCTTCAGGTGGGCCCTAAATCCGATGGCAGGGTCCCCACAAGGCACAGAGGTGGAAGCAGCAGTGTGACCAGGGAGGTCGAGATTGGAACACTGCAGCCACCAGAAGCTGGAAGAGGCAGGGGCTGGATTGTCCCCCCAGAGCCTCGGGAGGGAGCAGAGTCCTGCTGACACCTTGATTTGAGACTTCTGGCCTCCAGAATGGAGAAAGAATACACTTCTGGAGCTTCTGGGGTTTTTTAGCCTCCAAATTTGTGACAATTTGGTACAGTGGCCCGAGGAAACGCATACCGTCGGAAGTCCTTTTCTCAGTCCGAGGCCGTGTTTCTCAACTTTTTCCTTCACCTTTGCCCCATCCAAGAGAGAACAAAAAGGAAGCTACAATTTAAAGTGAATTTAGTTTCTCCCTAACAAAAGAAGTTAAATACTAAGAAAATTTTGGTAGACAGGGTCGAGTCATTATGGGTCTCAGAACATTGGAACGTGCATGTTTTTTCTCAACCTCAAGGACCATTTTGCTACCTTGAAGACAATATTATGTCCCCAGTTTCCATTGAAAGTACAAGGTCTAAACATATAGGAAATGACTAAAAAGGAGAAAACTACTGGGGAGGGAAGCGTTGACACTGTAGACAGAAATCAGTGGAAATTTAGGCCGACTAATCTTTTTTTTCTTCCTTATTCATTTTGAGAGAGAGAGAGAGAGAACCCGTGCGCACAAGTGGGGGAGGAGCAGAGAAAGAGAGAGAGAATCCCAAGCACGCCCCACGTTGACAGCACGGAGCCAATGGGGGGCTCAATCCCACGAACCCCGTGAGATCAAGAGCTGAGCTCAAGTCAAGAGTTGGACACCTAACCACGACTAATCTTTTGTTTTAAAAAAGGTATATTTGGAGAAAAAGCTATTAAAAAGTCAGTTTGTGACCTCTTGGTCAACTTCCAAAAGTTTCCTGAGAATAATAGTTATTAAAATGAGCATTATATTGCAGGCAAACTTTGATAGCAGTGTAATAGAAGAATATAGAGAAATGTTTAAGTTTGGATTAAACAGTGACTGAATGATATAGATAGTGTTATAGGTAGGCTCTGGCCTGGGGCTTGATTGATAGTTGGGGTGACTAGCGGAGGAGAGCCAAGAGGGCACTCCCGGTATAAGGAGAGAGGTGGAGTAAAGGAGAGGACACGAAACCTATCAGGTCTCTTAAGCTTGTGATAACAGTTGGACTTCCCAAGGGAAGTAATGGTGTTGGGTCTGCATTGCAGGGAGCATTGAATGCTAGACGAGGAAGTCTAGATTTTGTTACACGGGAAATAGGGAGGCAGTACATAGTCTTCATCAATGGTTATGTCCTAATCTCTTCTTTTTATAAGGACACCAGTTATATTGGATTAGGGCCCACCCTAAGGACCTCATTTTAACTTAATCACCTCTTTGAAGACCCTACCTCCAAATACAGTCACATTCTGAGGTACTGGGGATTGACACTTCGTCATCCGAATTTTGGGGGGAAAGACACAATTTGGCCCAGAGCAATAGTAACATAAATCAATTTTATGGCAGTGGCTTAACTTCTTACATCTGCGTTTTCCATGTATTTCCCTCAGGAATAAATACAAATTCAATCTTTTAATCTTTTGATTTTCTTCCTCTGTCTGTACTCTTGACACATTGATATGAAACTTAGATATTTTCAGACTCAACATACAAGAAACTGATGATAGAATAAAATTTCTTACTCTCTCCTCTAAGCTTTACAATTAATAATTAATGAAATTAATGTTAATACATTAATACATAAATCATCACATAACAAAATATATAGTTTATGTATGTAATATTATTATTACATAACAAAATAATACAATAATAAATAAGTTAAATAAATTAATAAAATTAGTGTTTTCAACTATTTGTAAAAACGTCAGCTTAATGTATCCTTTGTTCATATGTGTTAATCAAAGATATTTTATTGTAATGAAAATAACCTACATTGAATTCCTTGATTTTGATCGAGTTTAATTTTTAGTTAATTCATTGACGTATGAAAATTACCCATGGAATTGTCACCTGTTCTGGTTTATGATTTTCTCTAGTCTGACCAAAAATATATGTACAGAACATGCTGCAGTTTGAATAATTTCTAGATCTACCAATGACATTCAATTCCTTTCTGTAGCATGACATTAAGCATTCATTTTTATGATATCTTAAAGTATGATATTTAAAAACTATCTTGAAAATGAAGCCCTGGACCCCTTTTCACTATCAGACCTAATAGGATAATGAGATGTGTGTTGATGTGGGTCGGGGAAAGCCCTGTTTATCTGAGTGCCTCAGAAAAAAAAAAAAAAAAAATTCTGCATGAATAAAGTGAAAACTTTCTTGATTTCTCCACTTGGTTTACTTTGAAACCTGGCCAGTGAATGAATACACTCAATTGATGGTAGTGAGAAGTCATCCTTATGAAATTTTAGGGAGGTTATGGTCCGGATATTAGCTCCTTGAGATATGCAAGAGAAGTTAAGGGGTGCCTGGGTGGCTCAGTCGGTTAAACATCTGACTTCAGCTCGGGTCACGATCTCACGGCTTGTGGGTTCGAGCCCCACGTCGGGCTCTGTGCTGACAGCTCAGAGCCTGGAGCCTGCTTCCGATTCTGTGTCTCCCTCTCTCTCTGCCCCTCCTCCGCTCATGTTCAGTCTGTCTCTCAAAAATGAATAGACATTAAAAAATTTTTTCTATCTATCTAATCTTAAATTCCACTATAGGGAACATACAGGGTTATATTAGTTTCAGGTGTGCTTAAAAGCAAGGCCCAAAAGGATTAAACTGTGGGTAATGTAAGTATGTTCTGGAACAAAACTCAGGAATAATGATAGAAATAAAAAAATACCCTGGCACCCAAGTAAGTAAAATCCACCAGTTCTGGCATTTAATAAAAAATAACCAATACCTTGTAAGTTGTAAGTGTGCACATTCTCTCTCTCCGTGCACCGTGTGTGGACACAGTGAGAAGGTGGGTACCTCCAAGCCAGAAGGAGACACCTCACCACTAACTGAATGGTCAGCACGTGTTCTTGGACTTCCAGCCTCCAGAACTGTGAGAAATAAAGCCCTGTCGTTTAAGCCACTTGGTCTGTTGTATTTCATTTTGGCAACGTTAGCTGACAGAGTTTTTTTTTTTTTTTTTGCTATTTAAAAAAATATTGCACGAAAAATCCTTGCACATTTATCTTTGCACGCTCATGCAGCAGACGTTCCCAGAAGTTTGATGGCTTGCTTATGGGGTGTGCACCCGTAACACTGGAGTAGATACTTCTGCTATTCTTTCTGGCAGGGCCTCTTTGTGTTCAAAGGCGCCACAATGATGTCCTTCTGTAATGGTAAGGCCATGTATTCCCGCCACAGCCTAGAATGTGCCTTCATATTTGGAATGACAGATCAATCAGATACAGGTAGGCATTCTTCTGCTTTCTCCATAGGAGCACCACTGACATTTTTGGCTAGAAAATGCCTTGTGTGTGGTACCGTGCTGGTATCCCTCCCCAACATTCATCATCCGTAGTCCCTGGGCATCAAATGCTAGAAGAACTCCATCCCTAATCATTGCAGTAAGCCCAAAAGTCCCACAGAGTTTCAAAGACCCCTGAGGGGGTTCCTTTCTCCACTCTCAGAAGCTCTGAAACATGTATCAAATTTAAAGTATTATAATTAATGTTGTATGTAAGTGATGAATCACTGACTTGTACTCCTGAGACCAATATTGCACTGCATGTTAACCACAATTTAAATAGAAAATTTTAAAAAGTAAAAAAAAATATTATAAAGAAATAGTTTTGGGACTTACAGCTTTGTTACCAATGAAATTTTTTACCAAGCTATTATTGTGGTTAGTATCTGCAATCTTTCTTTGGTTCCAATTCCACAATTTTCTTAGTAAGCAAGTTTTGATTAATCTCAGCTAGAAGCTCGCATATAAACGGACTCAATCTATAGCATCAAATTTATTAAAAGAAAATTTCAAGTAAGAAGAACAAACACAAGGAATATCCATGTACATTATTCAGATTGAAAAAGTTTAACACTTTGCAGAATTACATAGAGTTTTTTAAAAAAACTTTAGGGGTGCCTGGGTGGCTCAGTTGGTTGTGTCTGACTCTTGATCTCAGCTCAGGCCATGATTTCATGGTGTGTGGGTTTGAGCCCTGTGTCTGGCTCTGTGCTGACAGCATGGAGCCTGCTTGGGATTCTCTCTCGCTTTCTCTGCCCCTCCCCTGCTCTCTCTCAAAATAAAATAAAACTTAAAAAACATATTTTACTTTAGAAATACAACATAGATACGACGTAGGGCCCCTCTGAACATTTACTCCACCAATTATACTAGTGTTTATCCTTTCCTCTATGTTTGTGATAGAATAATGGCCCCCTAAAGATTCTACTTTCTAATCTCTGGAACCTGTCAATACGTTAGCTTACATGGCAAAAGGGAAACATGGTGACATATGTGATTAAAGTTAAGCACCTCGAGATGGGGAGAGTTGCTTGCATTAGCCAGGTGGGCCCAATCTAATCCCATGAACCCGTAAAACCAGAGAACCCCTATCAGCTGTGTTGACTGAGTCTCAGAAGGCGCTGTGACGTTGCTGACTTTGAAGGTGGAGGGAGGAGGACATGGGCCAAGAAATGCAGGCAGATTCTAGAAACTGGAGAACACCGGGAAATGGATTGAGACCTACATCAGGCTTCTGACCTGGAGAACTGTAAAAGACTAAAGTTGTGTTGGTGTAAGCCAGCAAATTTGTGATAATTTGTTAAAGCAGCAATAGAAAAATAATACATTATATCCTGTTACTATGTGTTTATTCACAGTGCTTTAAAACTTGGCCGAAATTTAACATTTTTAGTAAAATGTCTTGGTTATACATCCGAGTGCTGATTAATTACATATATCTGACTCTTTGCAGTACTGAGTAGTATTACTCATTATCTTAAGACAAACAGGGTAGTTGAGGCCTGGACTGGGGCAATCTTGCTCAAGTCAGGATTGTCAAATTTGCATTTTCAGTAAACACAACGTTTTTAGTATAATTGCAAATACTACGTGAAATATTATTTGCTCAATCTGCAGCCCGACGGCAAGGTAACTTTTGTGACCCACGTCTCAGCATCAGTTTCATATTTAAAATCCGAATAAGAATGCCTGCTTCATGGAGCTGTTAAATCCACGTGGAAGTCCATCTATTTAAAAGCATTAAATGAAATATTTCAAAAGAACGGCGGTTAAGATTAAGTTTCGGCCTGATTCTCTGCCCTGGGCTGGGGGCCTCGACCGCCCCCAAACGGGGCTCGGGGTTTCCGGGCGGTGGTCCCCACGTGCCCACCTGCTCCCCTCCCTCTGGAGGGGCCAGCCTGGGCACAAGCTCTGCGTCCCTCCGGAGTCTGTGTCGCCGGTCGCGCGGACTCCGCCAGCCCACCTTGAGCGAGGCCCCCCTAAGCGCAGTGCGGCTCCCTGAGCTGTTTTGGATCCTCCGGGCTTCCGGCTTCCGCCTTCCGGGCTGTCACGTGCCTCCGCTCACGTGACCGGCCCTTCTGTCATTCCGCTGCCGCTCCGGCTTCTTTCCACCTGGGCCGCCCTCAACGTCTCCTGGGTGCGGGGACGTCTGCCCTTGCCGGGGCCACTCCGGCTGGAAACCCCGCTCGGCTCCGACTCGGCTGGCGCCCCCAGCCGGGCGGCGCCCCCGACGGCCCACACCGCCGCCTCCTCCTCCCTGCCGCCTTCGCGTGCGTTGTCGGGTCCCCTGGATTCGCGAAGTAAGCCCGCAGTCGCGCCGTTTCGTCCCCCGCCCAGGCCGGAGGGAGGCGACCCCTGCGCTTTCCCCAGCTTCTCTGGCGCCTGCTGCTTTCTCGCCGCGCAGGCCCGTCCAGCCCTCTTGCGGCCCCGGGCTTCCAGATTTCTGTCCTTCCAGGCCTCAGCTGGGTTTACGGAACTGGAGCTCCTTCCCCGCGGGGGCAGGAATGGGGTGGGGGGGAGGACAGGTATACTGTATACTTTCCCCAGGATTGGGCCTCGGCCTTGGCCTGCTGCAGGTTCGAGTTGTTCGGGGACCCAGAGGGCCATCCGGAAGCACCTTCACCTACCCCGGGGGAGGCCGCTGCGCCTGAGTCCGCTCGGTGTTCAGGGTTCCAGCCTGACCCGGCCAGAGCCAGTTTTCCCTCCGCCCTACCTGTGTGTATTGCTTGGGTTGTTTAGGCAGCAAACCCTCAGATGTAGAGATTAAGTTCCAAACTGACTAAGGTCATTGGGATTGCAGAATAGAATTTTGGGTATGGTTTTAGCTTCTTTGTGGCCGTGGCAGCGAACGTCTGTTTTGTGAGCCAAAACCTGTATATTTCGTATCGAGAGAAAATCAGGCCTGAGCATTTACGCGTAAATTTGGAAGTGAGAATTACGTGAAAGCTCATTATTGTAGGTTGTTGTCACCAGACCAGAATCCCATTGTTGCTTGTACCTAAATTGTAATTGGTATTTGTTCCAAAACTTCCTCCTAAACTTGATTTTGAAAATACTCTGAACGTTGGTTGAAGAAAGAAAATTACATTCCCACCTTAGGGTTTTTAATTTGAATGAGTAATTTTAGAAGGCACTTGTAGTAGTTGTTTTTTTTTTTTTTTTTTTTTTTTTAAATAATGATGCTTCAAAATGATGGTTAGTAAATGTAAAAATAAATGGTCTTCTCTCTACTGTACAGGTTCTTATTTTTTTCCGTGTCAGGAGAAACTTGTTCCCAGTTGTGTACATTTAATCTGTATTCCTATTTTATTGAAGCCAGACTTCTGATGTTAGTTTGAAGAACTTAAAAGAGTTACTTTGAAAAACCTTACTGCAAGATTAGTGCCAGTAATTAAAAACCTTTTCCTGGAAAAGTAAAAATCTTTAGAGAACACTTTTATGGAGCGGGGCATAATTGGACAACTTTTGAAATCTAATGATTTTCATACTTAGGACATCTAATATATTTAATGTTTGAGTTGAATGGGGAGAATAAGGCGATAACGATGATGTTAATAATAATAATGGTAGCAGTAGTTGTTAAAAAATGGTAACACCTAGTATTCTCATGTTACTTTGCCTCAAAATTGCAGATCTGTTGAAAAGACATCCAAGATCATAACATTTAGATGACCAAAATGGATATCCGAGGTGCCGTAGATGCTGCGGTTCCGACGAACATTATTGCTGCCAAGGCTGCAGAGGTTCGGGCAAACAAAGTGAACTGGCAGTCCTACCTTCAGTAAGTACCGATTTGCTGTGAATCAGGGATAATCATGTGCTTTTGCATCGGACTTTTTCGTGATCATGCCTCAATGAGAGACATGATGGAAAAATACTACCAGACATGGAAGAAAACACTTCCTCCTTAGAAGTCTTACCTGCCGTAGGGAGACAGGATAGTGTGGTGGAAGGAGCTAGAGGCTCTAGCGGGGGAGCAAAGCCCCTCAGAGCCGTTTTGATCTTCCGTGTCTGGAGAGTTGTACCTTTTGAATGAGTGGGAGAGGTGGGAGGTGTGTTCATGGGATTTGGAGGGGGGAAGGGGATAGCGGGCAAAGCCTGCCAGACTGGCACGTTGTGCCTTGGTGATCAACGTGGGGAAGACGGTGTTGCAGTGTGGCTCATGCTACTAGTAAAGTGTAGATGTTTGAATTCCAAGGCCTGGGTTTGAAGTCTGGTTCTTTTGTCTACTAGTTTGGTAACCTTAGGGGAATCCTTTAACTTCTTTGCGGTTCATTGAAGTAAAATGAAATGGGGAATACGGATCTCGCAGAGTTGTTGCTGAAATAGCATATTTAAAGGACTCGCACAGTTGAATATATGCAATAGTGTGTTGAATGCACTTTCCATAAATTTTAGTTCTTTTGCCTTCTTTCTTTTTTTTTAAAAATTTAATTAAAAAAATTGTTTTTAATTTACATCCAAATTAGCATCCAAATATAGTGCCACAATGATTTCAGGAGTAGATTCCTTAACGCCCCTTCCCCATTTAGCCCATCCCCCCTCCCACAACCCCTCCAGTACCCTCTGTTTTCCATATTTAAGAGTCTCTTATGTTTTGTCCCCCTCCCTGTTTTTATATGATTTTTGCTTCCCTTCCCTTGTGTTCATCTGTTCTGTGTCTTAAAGTCCTCATATGAGTGAAGTCATGTGATATTTGTCTTTCTCTGACTAATTTCGCTTAGCCTAACTTCCTCTAGTTCCATCCACTTCCCTTCTTTCTTATATGTATTAAGATTTAGTATGCCGGTGTTCTGTATTTATCTGCAAAGTAAGGGTTCGTTTCTTCTTGACCATATTTTATCATATTGACTTCATATCTGTTTTGGTATATTTATAACAGTGATTTATTAAGGAAATTCAGTTCAGATTTTCAGATACATTTTGAAAAACAAATCGAGGAATCTTTAGTTTTATATTTAGGAGTCTGCTGTAAGAGGGGCATACGGCATACAACGATGATGCACTTATTTCGGTTAATTTAGTCACTCATCAAACATTTATTGTCTACCTTTCAAGTTTGAGGCCTATTTCGAGGCTTCAAAAAGATAAATTTAGGGGCACCTGGGTGGCGCAGTCGGTTAAGCGTCCGACTTCAGCTCAGGTCACGATCTCGCGGTCCGTGAGTTCGAGCCCCGCGTCAGGCTCTGGGCTGATGGCTCGGAGCCTGGAGCCTGTTTCCGATTCTGTGTCTCCCTCTCTCTCTGCCCCTCCCCCGTTCATGCTCTGTCTCTCTCTGTCCCAAAAATAAATAAACCTTGAAAAAAAAAAAAAAAACACCATTATTTTAGGGGCGCCTGGGTGGCGCAGTTGGTTAAGCGTCCGACTTCAGCCAGGTCACCATCTCGCGGTCCGTGAGTTCGAGCCCCGCGTCGGGCTCTGGGCTGATGGCTCAGAGCCTGGAGCCTGTTTCCGATTCTGTGTCTCCCTCTCTCTCTGCCCCTCCCCCGTTCATGCTCTGTCTCTCTCTGTCCCAAAAATAAATAAACGTTGAAAAAAAAAATTAAAAAAAAAAAAAAAGATAAATTTATAGTCTGGTAGGGAAGTCAGTTATAGAAACAGATCATTTGGTATGTTAACTGAGAGAGTAGAAAGGTGCACCGGGAATGATGGGTGCACAGAAAAAGGACAGCTAATCCTCCCTCCAGGAAGTTTTTCTGGAGGGAATGTTCAAACGTAGGGAATTAAAAGCAGCGTGCTGGGTGAGGAGTAATACACGTTTTGGAGGCAGGCAGTGGGGTGGGCTGAGGCCGGAGAGGCAGCCAGGAGCCAATTGTGGAGGCTCCCCAGGGAGCACAGTTTTAAAATCCCTGTTGCAGGAATTGGGAATGACCGATGTTTGTAAGTGGGAGTTGGATGTCAGGTTGCCTTTTGATTGGATTGTTCTACTGACAAAACGTAGAGGGTGGATTTGTGGAAACAAACCTAGAGCTATGATGAGGCTGTAGCCGTATCCAGGCTGTTGGGATGGATAGAATTGGATAGATTTGGGAAAGTCTTTGCGATCGATTTAATCTATGAGGGTGGAAAAGAATCTAGGATGATTCTGGATTCCCACTTTAAGGGACTAGATTATTGTGGGGCAGGAGGAGGAGGGACTTTCTGATACTCTCTCTGTTCATCTATATCTTTATAATTTAAATTTAAATCCCATGTGAAATTAGGATTTTGAGCTCTGTTTCCTAGTTTTAGTCCAGAGTGTGTTTGGACTAGAGAACAAGGGGTTTCATGTTTATAAAGCTTGTCCCTGTTTATAACCTAAATAGAATGGTATTATTATTAATCAGGAAGCACTGGCTGACTGGCAGAGGTTCCCTAGCATTGGCATCTGGAACATTTTTAGTTCCAGGGGCATATTTAATTGCTTTCTCTCTGTTCCTCCTTCTCAAAGGCCTCTGTACTACTAAGTTGTAGTCTCTCTCATTCTTTTTTCTGTCCTGTATTCTGTTGTCCGTCCCATGCGTTTCTTTTATAAAACCCTTCTACTTTGTACGTCTGTGCACAAATGTTCACCAAGTGTTAACTGTGTGCCTGCTGTCGAGCCCCACTGCCCTGAGACGTACACTTCCGTCTGCAAGTTCCTCCCTAGATCACGTGGTTCATTAACTCCCTTCAAGTGGGTGTCTGCCCGGGTGGCCTCAGAAAGGACTTCACTGTAATCTACCCAAAAGCTATCCTTTCCTCTGTTGTCACTTGCTAGCTCCTTACCCAGCTAAAGTTTTTTTCATAGCATTTAGTGTCCTGGCATTGTGTGCGTGCGTCTGTGTGTGTGTGTTAAAAAATTACTTATTTTTGTGTTTGTGTGTTTTTTGTTTTCCCCACTGCAGTCCAGGCTCAAAGAGGGAGGTTTAATTCACTGCTGTGTCACCTGTTCTCACAGGTGCCTGACACACAATAGGCTGCCTGTTGATCTTGGCTGGTTAGATCATGAGTGAGCAGAGTAAATGTTGGGCAGTGGTGGAGACAAGTGTTTGGGAAAGGAGTACCATACTTGGCTAAGTCACATACTGTTTCATGGTACTTTCATGGCAGCACCGTGACCTAAGGTTTTCTATCCCTGTCTTACGGAAGAGTAGATATTCAGATAGGTTAAATAACATGTGCATACTGATGTAGGTTTTAACTAGTTGATTAAAATGATTTTTCTTTCTTTCTTGTTTTGTTTTGTTTTGTTTTAGAGAAAGAGAGTGTGAGCAGGGGAGAGGGGCATAGGGAGAGAGAGGGAGAGAGAGAGAGAGAGAGAGAGAGAGAGAGAGAGAGAGAGAGAGAATCTTAAGCAGACTCCACTCTCAGCGAGGAGCCCAGTGCAGGGCTCCATCCCACGACCCTGGGATCTTGACCTGAGATGAAATCAAGAGTTGGGTGCTCAACTCACTGAGCCACCCAGGTGCCCCTAAAATGATTTTTCTTGAATGCCTCTACCTTGGTGCCAGATAGAACTGCCATTCAATTCGCAGTGACTGATATGAAGGAGTAAGTCTGGTCAGCTGTGTGCTTGAGAAAGCTGGCCGGCACCCGTGAGAGGGGTGTGGAGGAGGGGTGGATTGGAAGCAGGGAAACCTTTGGCGGGTTGTTACCTTAAGGCTGAGCTCTTCCAGAGGCAGAGAAGTTGAGAGGAGAGCGGTATTAGGTGGGAGGGTTGCTAGGACTGGTGCCTGAGTGGCTGTAGGTCATTAGAAAAGAGACCCCCGTTCCTAACTTGCTAGGTTATGGGACGGGCAAAAGAAGATTCAGAGACAAAAGAATTTAAGCAAGAAAAGAAAAAGGTTACTTACAAAAAAGGAAAGAAATTCAGACCTCGGAAGAACTGGCTTACTGCAGAAAACCCCAATTAAGTGGAAAAGAAAGCTGTGACATGATAAGGTCACCAAAGGTAACCTTCATTGTACAGTTTTGTCATGGTAGAACACCACAACTTTTTCTCATGATTATCCTATAATAATATGCTTTAATTCGTTAGCATGGCAAAATCGGGGGGTGAAACTGTTTTAGCTGGGAAGTTCAGGCTTATGAAAAAGACTGTGTGTTTGGGGGCCAGAACTGGACCTTGTTATCTTGGTCTGCCCCAGGGTACAGAGTGCCTTTTTTCCTGCCTGGTGTATGAAGTGCTTAGCCACAGGGGAAACAGGGCAACGTGTCTTTTTTCTTTTTTTTTTTTTTTTAAATTTCATTATCCCATTAGCCAGGCTGGGATGAAATGTGGGTAGGGATATATGTTAGTGACCTCTGCTGTGTCCCTCAGGGTCTAGGGTGCTTGTGTGCTTGCTCTGTGGGAGGAGAGGTCCCCGTGTGTAAGTGGGGACTGTGGGAGGTCGGCCTGGGCCGCAGCTCAGACTGGCGCAGCTCAGACTGGGCCTGACCTCAGCAGCACGGAGGGTAGCGGGGAGCACTCAGGGAGGATTCAGGGAGCGCAAATGAAGACAGCCCCCCACAGAGCCTGAAGCACAGGGTAGGAGACAAGGAATCCGTGAAGAGCACTAAGGAGAAGTGGCCTGAGAAGGGCAAGAAGAATCTGGAAGCTCAGGACGAGAGGGTCAAGAAATGGCCACATTGCCACCTGCCTCAGAGATCTGGAAAGATAAGGACTGGAAATTCCCCTTTGGGTTGGTAAGGAAAGGATTGTTGGAAAAATCCAGCAGGTGAGAATAGTTCACACACACACACGCACACACACACACACACACACAAAGAGCACATGTGAAAACAAAGTTACAGTGCTCGCAACTGAAGAACTGAAGGGCAGTAGATTCCAAAGTCCAGAAGCAAGTGAAAAGTATATAAAATAGTGTTTAGTAATAGTATATATAAAACCGAGAAGGGATAAAGTAAAACGCTGAGATTTTGAATACTCCAAAGTCGAGATCTTCTTTGGAGGAGGGTCGGGGTGTGGGGAGGGGTGTCAGCAAGTATGAAAGTTCAGCTCCCTTGTCTCGGGCAGGGCCCGGCTCTGAGGACCTCACCTTCCCAGACTCCCCTGTGTGCTCAGAAACCCGTTCTCTTCAGGACTTTGCCTGAGTCTGGGCTGGGCTCCTAACCTTTCGAATCTTGTGCGCCCCCCCCCCCCCCCGCCCCATCCCTGGTCTCCCCTGGGAGCGCTGCCTCCATTAATCTCCTGTACCCCAATCTCCGTGTCGAGACCTGCCACCAGGAAGCTGGCCCAAGACTTCTGGAAAAGGACTCCCATTTCTGTAACTGTGCGTATGGTGAAACCTGCCTCAAATTCAGTGTTCCTTGGTTGGCCTTTTGTGGAACAGTAGCCTCTCAACATAGTCCGGGGCAGGGGGTGGGGAAGGGCGGTTTTTTAAACCACTGAGTTAAAAGACATCTACTGATGCTATTTGAACGGCAAAGCGTATTACATTTTTTTAATTTTAAATTTGCATTTCTGTCGTGCTTACGTACGTCAGGTGGTGCTTCTTGCTTTCATAACCGCTCAGTGGAGTCGGGCAGGTACCGTTATCATGGCCATTTTATCGGTGTGGCAAACATTGGTCAGAGGGAGAGCGACCTGCCGAAGTTTCACAACTGCAGTTGGAACTCTTCCTCAGACTGGCACAAATTCCACACTTTCCCCACCAGACTGATGGTCTGACAAGGTCGGTGTGTGTCCCGAAGTGCCCAGTGTCAGAGACTAACAAGGATGTTTTGCCGACAGATCTTTTCACAAGGAAGGGTCAGACGGGGGTTTGCTGTGGCACGTTTGTGTCGTTGATGAGTGTGTCTGTGGCGAGGCTGGGTTGGAAGGGAAGGTGACGATGGTTCCGTGGTGATGATCCTGAGTGTATCTCAGTATGACTCTCTTGATTGGAATCTCACTGAAGGAAAGAAGTTGGGAGAGAAAAGGAAGATTCCAAGGACTGAGCTTGGAGAGAAGTCTTGCGCTGCGAGGAGCCGCTGAGGAAGGAACCCCTGAAAGAAGTGGGAGGAAAACCGGATAGTGTGGGGTGATTGCTGTTAGGACAGCGTGTCAGGAGGGAGAGGTTATTTTTTGAGAGAGGGGGAGGAGCTCATTTTTCCGAGTCTGGAGGGAACATGAGAAAATGCCGGACGCAGCGATCGTAGAAGTTCGTGTAGAGTGGCTTTGGTCTTGATGGAGTGGAAAGCCGAGTGAATTGTGTGGCTGGGAGGGGGGTAGGGTGAGACTTCGGACGGTGCTAAGAGGCGTCAGTTATTCATTGCTTCCTATGGGCCAGGCGCCGCTCTAACCACCTTATGGGGGTTATTTAATTTCATCCTCAGATCAACCCCTACTGGCAATGTGGACGTTGTTTCCATTTTGCAAATGAATTCACTCGGGTCCAGAGAGGTTGCATGTTCCATACCTGGTGGAGCTAAGCTTGCGCCCGGGTCTTTGTGATGCGGGGGCCTGTGCGCCGACCCCGCTGGTTAACCACCGAGGAGAGAGGAGAAAGATGGGGAATTCCTGTGTCCCTTCGTCGCAGTGTCAACTCAACTCTTACTGAAAAAAACGAACTTCCTCTTACTTTCTAGGGGGCAGATGATTTCTGCTGAAGACTGTGAATTCATTCAAAGGTTTGAGATGAAAAGAAGTCTTGAAGAGAAGCAAGAGGTGCTCCAAACTGAAGGCAGTCAGGTGATGGATATGAACATATTACGAACACCTTCCTGTGTCACTGAAAATTCGAGAACAAAATTTTAATGACTTGGTGATATTTCCTTGTAGGTGTGCGTCATGATTTATCTAAAAATCCTTTTTTATTGGAAGACGTTTAAATACTTTCCAGTTTTGTTTGTTCATTTTGGGAAAATGTTATGTTCAGTTTATTCCTCCACCCTTTTTTATATGTTTTTCATGGCACTTTCCTTATGGTTCCACACATAGGGTTTTTCTTTTTAATTTTTCTTTAAATTTAGTTAACATACAGTGCAATATTGGCTTCAGGAGTAGAATTCAGTGATTCCTCACTTACGTACAACACCCAGTGCTCATCCCAACGAGTGCCCTTTTTAATACCCATCACCCGGGGCGCCTGGGTGGCTCCTTCGGTTAAGCGTCCGACTTCAGCTCAGGGTCATGATCTCATGATCCGTGAGTTCGAGCCCTGCATTGGGCTCTGTGCTGACAGCTCGGAGACTGGAGCCTGCTTCAGATTCTGTGTGTCCCTCTCTCTCTGACCCTCCTCCATTCATGCTCTCTCTCTGTCTCAAAAATAAATAAACATTAAAAAAAATTTTTTAATACCCATCTAGCCCATTTCCTACCCACCTCCCACCGTTAACCCTCGGGTCTCTATTGTTAACAGTCTCTTGTGGTTTGTTTTCCCCCCTCTTCTCTTTTTTTCCCTTTTTCCCGTGTGTTCATTAATTTCACATATGACTGAAATCGTATGGTGTTTGTCTTTCTTTGATTGACTTATTTCATTCAGCATAATACATTCTAGGTCCATCCACATCATTGCAAATGGCAAGATTTCATTCTTTTTTGATGGCTGAGTAATATTCCATTGTGTATATATATCACATCTTCCTTATCCATTCATCAGTGGATGGACATTAGGGCCGTCTCCATAATTTGGCTGTTGTCAGTAGTGCTGCTGTAAACATTAGGGTGCATGTACCCCTTTGAATCTGTGTTTTGTATCCTTTGGGTAAATATCTAATAGTGCAATTGTTGGATCGTAGGGTAATTCTATTTTTAGTTTCTTTTTCTTTTTCTTAAAAAAATTTTTTTAACATTTATTTATTTTTGAGACAGAGAGAGACAGAGCATGAACGGGGGAGGGTCAGAGAGAGGGAGACACAGAATCTGAAACAGGCTCCAGGCTCCGAGCTGTCAGCACAGAGCCCGACGCGGGGCTCGAACTCACAGAGTGCGAGATCATGACCTGAGCCAAAGTCGGCCGCTTAACCGACTGAGCCACCCAGGCGCCCCTCTTTTTCATTTTTTTAAAATTTATTGTGAGAGATAGAGCGCACACGTGTGCGCGTGTGAGTGGGGGAGGGGCAGAAAGAGAGAGACTCCCAGGCAGGCTCTGTGCCCTGAGGTGGTGTCTCATTGTGTTTTGATTTGTATTTCCCTGATGATGAGTGATGTGGAGCATCTTTTCGTGTGTCTGTTGGCCATCTGGATGTCTTTGGAAAAGTGTTCACGTCTTCTGCCCATTTCTTGACTGGGTTGTTTGTTTTTTGGGTGTTGAGTTTGATAAATGGATAGATACTGGATACTAACCCTTTATCTGATATGTCATTTGCAAATGTCTTCTCCCATTCTGTCAGTTGCCTTTTAGTTTTGCTGATTGTTTCCTTTGCTGTGCAGTTTTTTTATCTTGGTGAAGTCTTAACAGTTCATGTTTGCTTTTGTTTTCCTTGCCTTTGGTGATGTGTCTAGTAAGAAGTTGCTGTGGCTGAGGTCAAAGAGGTTGCTGCCTGTTTTCTAGGATTTTGATGGTTTCCTGTCTCACATTTAGGTCTTGCATCCATTCTGAATTTCTTTTTCTGTATGGTATAAGCAAATGGTCCAGGTTCATTCTCCATGATGCTGGCCAGTTTTCCCAACACCGTTTGTTGAAGAGACTGTCTTCTTTCCACTGGATATTCTTTTTCTCATTTTGTCAAAGATGAATTGACCGCATAGTTGTGGGTCCATTTCTGGGTTTTCTATTCTGTTCTGTTGATCTACGTGTCTGTTTTTGGGCCGGTACCATACTGTCCTGGTGACAACAGCTATCTAATGTAGCTTGAAATCCAGAATTGTGATGCCTCCAGTTTTGTTTTTCTTCTTCAGGATTGCTTTGGCTACTCGGGGTCTTTTGTAGTTCCATACAAATTTTATGATTGATTGTTCTAGCTCTGCGAAGAATGCCGGTCATATTTTAATAGGGATTACATTTAAATGTGTAAATTGCTTTGGGTAGGATAAACATTTTAACAATATTTGTTTTTCCAATCCATGAGCATATGGAATGCTTCTCCATGTCTTTGTGTCCTTTTCAATATCTTTCAGAAGTCTTCTATAGTTTTCAGAGTATGGATTTTTCACCCCTTTAGTTAGGTTTATTCCTACATATCTTATTATTTTTGGTGCAGTTGTAAATGGGATCATCAGGGATATTGCCTATAATTCTCCTTTTTAGTGGGGTCTTTGTCTGGTTTTGGAATCAAGGTAATGCTGGCTTCATAGAATGGGTTTGAAGTTTTCCTTCTATTTGTTTTTTGGAGTGGTTTGAGAAAAATAAGTATTAACTCTCCTTTAAATGTCTGATTGAATTCCCCTGGAAAGCCATCTGGCCCAGGAATCTTGCTTGTTGCGAGATTTTTAGTTACTGATTCAGTTTCTTGCTGGTTATGGGTCTGTTCAAACTTTCTATTTCTTCCTGTTTCAGTTTTGGTAGTTTGTGAGTTTCTAGGAATTTGTCCATTTCTTCCAGATTGCCTAGTTTGTCGGCACATAATTTTTCATAGTATTGTCTTATAATTGTTTGTATTTCTGTGGTGGTGTTTGTGATCTCTCCTCTGATTTCATGATTTTATCTATTTGGGGTCTTTTTTTTTTTTTTTTGATAAGTCTGGCTAGGGGTTTATCAATTTTGTTTATTCTTTCAAGGAACTAGCTCTTAGTTTCATTGATCTTTTGCACTGGTTTTATTTTTGTTTCTATATCATTTATTTCTACTCTGATCCTTATAAATTACCCTTCTTCTGCTGGTTTTAAGCTTTATTTGCTGTTCCTTTTCTAGCTCCTTTGGGTGTAAGGTTAGGTTGTGTATTCTGCTTCCTGAGATAGGCCTGAATTGCAGTATACTTTCCTCTGAGGACTGCCTTTGCTGCATTCCAAAGGGTTGGGAGTGTTGTTTTCATTTCCATTGGCTTCCATGTATATTTTAATTTCTTCTTTTTTTATTTTATTTTATTTTTATTTTTTTCAACGTTTTATTTATTTTTGGGACAGAGAGAGACAGAGCATGAACGGGGGAGGGGCAGAGAGAGAGGGAGACACAGAATCGGAAACAGGCTCCAGGCTCTGAGCCATCAGCCCAGAGCCTGATGCGGGGCTCGAACCCATGGACCGCGAGATCGTGACCTGGCTGAAGTCGGACGCTTAACCGACTGCGCCACCCAGGCACCCCATTAATTTCTTCTTTAATTTGCTGGTTAACCCATTCATTTTTTAGTAGGATGTCTTTAACCTCCATCTATTTGAGGGCTTTCCAAATTTTTTCTTGTGGTTGATTTCAAGTTACATAGTGTTGTGATCTGAAAATATGGATGAGCTCAATCTTTTTGTGCTGCTGAGGGCTGATTTGTGACCCAGTATGTGATCTATTCTCAAGAATGTTCCAGGAGTGCCTGGGTGGCTCAGTTGGTTAAGTGTATGACTTCAGCTTGGGTCATGATCTCATGGTTCGTGAGTTTGGGCCCTGCATCAGGCTCTGTGATGACAGCTCAGAGCCTGGAGCCTGCTTCAGATGCTGTGTTTCCCTCTCTCTCTGTTTCTCTCTCGCTCATGCTCTGTCTCCCTCTCAAAGGTAAATAAATATTTTTTAAAAATTAAAAAAAAAGAAGAATGTTCCATATGTACTTGGGAAGAATGTGTATTCTGTTGCTATAGGACGAAACGTTCTGAATATACCTGTTAAGTCCATCCGGTCCAGTGTGTCATTCAAAGCCATGGTTTCCTTGTCGGTTTTTCTGCTTAGATGATCTGCCCATTGCTGTAAGCAGGGTGTTAAAGTCCCCTACTATTATTGTATTATTAATAATGAGTTTGTTTATGTTTGTGATTAATTGATTTGTATATTTGGGTGCTCTCAAGTTGGGGGGCAAAAAATATTTACAATTGTTTGATCTTCTTGATGGATAGACCCCTTAATTACGATATAACGCCCTTCTTCATCTCTTGTTCCAGTCTTTATTTCGAAGTTTAGTTTGTCTGATACAAGTATGGCTAATCCGGCTTTCCTTTGATGTCCATTAGCATGATGGATGGTTCTCTGTCCCTTTACTTTCAATCTGTAGGAGTCTTTAGGGCTAAAATCAGTGTCTTGTAGGCAGCATATAGAGGGGTCTTTTTTTTTTTTTAATCCATTCTGATACCATATGTGTTTTGATTGGAGCAGTTAGTTTATTAAAATTCAGAGTAATTATTGAAAAATATGAACTTAGAGCCATTGTGTTGCCTGTAGAGTTGGTGTTTTTTGGTGATGTTCTCTGTTCATTTCTAGTCTCTGTTGCTTTTGGTCTGTTTTGTTTTGTTTTGTTTTTTCCTTATTCAAAGAGTCCCCCTTAGAATTTCTTGCAGGGCTGGTTTAGTGGTCACAGACTTCTTTAGTTTTTCTTTGGCTGAGAAACTCTTTATTTCTCCTTCTATTCTGAATGACAGCCTCGCTGGGTAAAGAATTCTTGGCTGCATGTTTTTCCCATTCAGCACGTTGAATATATCCTGCCACTCTTTTCTGACCACGCTTCTGTGGACAGGTTTGCTGCGAACCTGATCTGTCTTCCCTGTAGGTTAAGGACTTTTTTCCCTTGCTGCATTGAGGATTCTGTGTATTTTGTGAATTTGATATGTCTTGGCTGTGGTCTACTTGTTGAATTTAATTGGGAGTTCTCTGTGCTTCTTGGATTTTGATGTCTGTGTCCTTCCCCAGATTAGGGAAGTTTTGCTCACATAAACATTCCCCCCCCCCCCCCTTTCTCTCTCTTCATCTTCTGAGACTTCTGTGATACAAATGTTATTCCTCTTTAATAAGTCACTGAGTTCTCTAAGTCTTGTATCATGATCTTTGGCCTCTGTATCCCTCCTCTCTTCAGCTTCACTATTTTCCATAATTTTGTCTTCTGTGTCACTCATCTGCTGCTCTGCCCTGTCCATCCTTGCCGTCATGGCATCCATTCGAGATTGCATCTCTGTTATAGCATTTTTAATTTTAGCCTGACTAGATTTCAGTTCTTTCCTCTGTAGAAAGGGATTCTCTGGTGTCTTCTATTTTTTTTCAACCCCAGCTAGTATTCTTACAATTGTGGCTTTATTTTTAGTTTATTTTTATTTTTTGAAAGAGGGGGTGCAAGTGAGTGAGGGAGGGAGAGAGAGAGAGACACAGAGAGAGAAGCAGGGCTCATCCAAAGTGGGGCTCGAGCTTATCTGATTCAGGACTAGAACTCAGGAACTGTGAGATCATGACCTGAGCCAGTCAGATGCTTAACCGACTGAGGCACCCAGGCTCCCATAATTGTGGTTTTAAATTCTATTTCAGACTTTGTCTGCATTTCTGAAACATTTTTTAGAATAGATTCCTAGAAGGGCAATTAAGTTTCAAAGTATTATTTTTAAAGTTGCTTAACTGTTTTTTTTTTTTTTTTTTAGAAAAAATTTTCCACTGTGTATTCTTACTAGAATATGATGCAATTCTGCTGTCCCTCAGATTTTCTGATATTGGGTGGGGGGGCTACTGATGACTGAAGGAGCTTATACACAACTCAGCCCGATTCTCACAACAATCCTGGGAAATCTGTGAGGAGACATACTGATGGCTACGTTTTTTGTTGAATTCCAGAGATTGTCACACAGTTGGTAAGATGTAGGATGGGGACAGGTCATAGCCTTCTGATTCTAATCCCTAGTACTCTTGTCACTGGAGTCTTCTGCTTCCCAGTAAATGCAAAAACAAAACAAAAATAAAAGCCAAAATCAATGATAATTTTTGGTTGTCTTCATAGCTTCATGTTTATGTTATCATGGGCAATCAAGAGTTATCGTTGCTAGGTCTATTTAAAAGTAGCAAACGTTTGGAAATTTATCACTAAAAATGATCACAAGTCTGATGCAAGTCATAGTATGTTCCTCCCCTACTTCATCACAATATTTGTAAAGCATGCGTGTTTTCTATAATTGAAATCTTTTAGTTAATAGTATTTGTGTTATAATTTGTGCAAGAGAAATATTTTACTGAAATTCCATTAAAATGCTGTGTTTGTAGTTGAAAATGAGAGTTCACATTACTTTCATTTTTTTTCCAGTGTGCTAAAACATTTATAAATTTGATGACTCACATCTCCAAAGAACAGACAGTTCAGTATATACTAACTATGGTGGATGATATGCTGCAGGTAGGTATATTCTTTATTTAATCCATTTGGTGACTTCATTGTTTTATATCCTGCGCGGTAACAACATTTTTGTACGGTTTCACTTGTACCGTGGATTTCTTCTGAGTTGGAATTGCTAGTAGTGTTAAAGATGGGAGTGCCTCCACACAGGCTCTTTTTGTTGTTTTTCAGGATGTCCAGTAATTAATTTGTATTTTTTTCACAATACCTCGGAGTTCTTTGTTCAACACCAGTGATATTGGGTAAATCATTTGAGGCTTTCTGGGTGCTCTGTGTCCTTCCAGGCAATGTGGCTTCTTCTCTTTCAGTCATTCAGCAGATTTCGGTGCCCCTGCCGTCCTCCAGGCCAGTGCCAAGCGCTAGGGGTTCAGTGCTGAATGTAGGCAAGGTGCTTCCTCTCAAAGATCCTGTCTCTTTGGAGAGCATTTTGCTTATCATCTGAGACTTTTCCAGTTGCGTAAAGTTCCTATTTACTGTTTTACTGTCCCCGAACACAGAGGGGCCTCCCTTATTCATAGTTTTGTATGTGCCACCAGAGTATAGTCTAGATTGAAATTGTTGGTGTGCAGAGCAGTTCTTTTCGAGAAGGGCCACCTGGGCCGCTAAATCCAGTGCCTGACCACTTCTTCGGGACTTGAGGAATGGTGCCAGTGTGGTTGCTTGTGTGGAGCATTGTTCTGTCAGTTTACAAAGAAACACTTACTGATGGCCTGCTATGTGCCAGGCGCTGTACGAATTGTTAGTGAAGGTACAAAAGTTAAGAAGAATGGTGTTGTCTACCTAGGACCCTCGTTTTTAAAAATTTTTTTTTTATTTAAAAAAATTTTTTTTTTCTTTTTTTTTTTTCAACGTTTATTTATTTTTGGGACAGAGAGAGACAGAGCATGAACGGGGGAGGGGCAGCGAGAGAGGGAGACACAGAATCGGAAACAGGCTCCAGGCTCTGAGCCGTCAGCCCAGAGCCTGACGCGGGGCTCAAACTCACGGACCGTGAGATCGTGACCTGGCTGAAGTCGGACGCTTAACCGACTGCGCCACCCAGGCGCCCCATGTAGTGATTTTCTAATGCGAGTAAGGATCCGTGTCCAGCCTGGGCTGATGCAGGCCTGTCTGAGAATGACTTCGGTCTCTCTCAGCGCTTTTTTCTTCCATAAAGTTAAGAAAAATGAGGAATGATGTGGTCTGCCTTGGTTATCCTGCTTACTGGATAGGATTGCACCTAGAATGAGCAGGCTTGAGTTCATGTGCAGACTTTGCTTTTATTTATATGTGTATACGTATATACAACACACACATGCGTGCACACACAGATATTCTCATTTTTTATACATATATCTGTAAATTAGAAACCAGGAGTTCACACTATCTCCAGTTTGATTTCAGCTCAACACCAGAGTTCATTCGAGTCTGCCCTTTCCACGTTCGTAACTTTCTTCTGTGACAGTGAGATCGTGAGCCCTTCTTACCCTTTGTGTATTTACTTGTCTGTTCTGCCCTATAGCACAAGGAAAGGAGTTTCAGAATTGCTGACCCATACAACTGTGAAAAATGAGCCCTTTAACTAGAGTTCAGTATTTGTTTGCATTACTTTTTCTTTAAGCTGAGAATATGTAGTCAGAGTATTGTATTCAGAATAGTTATATTATTTTTCTTGAAATACAGTTCGATTCACTTGTATTTTTTGATATTCTACTTATCTTTTTCTCATTCTTGTTGATTTTTATTATTTTTGATTATGTAAAACACCAACATGCTTCCAGAAGTCAAAACTATATAGAAAAGATACAATCAGAGAAATGTCACCAAACCCTAACTCCCCATCCCTGCATTCCCACCTATCTTTTGTTAGGTAACCAGTATCATAGATTTCTGGTTTTATCCTTCCTGGTTCTTTTCTCCCCTTGCAGAAATAGTCAGATACATGTAATACGTTTTTTTTTTTTCCTTCTCTTTCTTTCTTTCTTTTTTTTTTTCAAATGTTTATTTTCAAGAGACAGAGCATGAGCAGCGGAGGGGCAGAGAGAGAGAGAGGGAGACACAGAATCCGAAGCAGGCTCCAGGCTCCGAGCTGTCTGCACAGAGCCCGTGCGGGGCTCAAACCCAGGAACTGTTAAGGTCGTGGCCTGAGCAGAATTCGGACGCTTAATGACTGAGCCACCCAGGCGCCCCATATTTGTGTCTCTTTCTTACAGAAAACATGTAGTAAATATAATCTCTTGTATTTTGCTCGTCTCACCTAACAGAATGTGCCAGAAATCATTCCATGTCAGTTCATAGATATTTCCCATATTCTCTTTTGATAGCAACAGAGTACTGTTTTGTTTTTTTTTTTTCTTTTAAGATTTTATTTTTAAGTAATCTCCACACCCAGTGTGTGGGGCTCAAATTTCCAACCCCAAGACCAAGCGTCACACGCTGACAGCCAGCCAGGTGCCCTGCAACGAAGGACTCTTTTAGTGGATGTACTGTGGTTTACTTAATAGTCTCTGATGTGATGGACATTGAGGTTGGCTCATATACATATTTATTTTGGTTTAATAAAGTTTTTATTATTTTTTTTCATGTTTATTTTTTTAAGAAAGAGAGAGCAAGTGAGCAGGGGAGGGGGCAGAGAGGGAGAAAGATAATCCCAAGCAGACTCCACTCTCAGTGTGGAGCCCGACGTACAGCTTGATCCCACATCCCTGGGATGGTGACCTGAGCCAAAAGCGAGAATCAGATGCTCAACTGACCAAGCCACTCAGGCGCCCCTAAAGTTTTACTTTTCAAAATGTCCATTGGTTTGTGCCACCTCATGAATCTTCACCAACAGCTGGGACATCTCTGGTGTTTCTGGTGTAAATTACTTGGGCTCTGTTTTGAAACTAGTTAAGAAGTGCTTTATAAGGAGCCCTTGAAGGACTTCCCTGGCCAGGGAACCACGAATTTCAGTCTCAGGTAACAAATAGGGTTTATAACCTTTATAGTTGGGAAGTTGTTTGGGGTCTGTCATGTGTCAAACGAGACAAGGTTATTGGGCATGTCCCGAACTTTGCCTTTGGACCACGTCTTTTTGGCTTTGCCTTCAGATTTGTTCACTGGGTCTTTGTCTTTCTTGGCCAACTTTATGGTATCTTCTTCTCATTGTCCTTGGGTGGTATCACAGAGCTGGGGGGAGCACCCTTGCTAAGATGTTGGACGAAGAGTGGTTCCAACGTTTTGTAATTAGAAATAATGAGGCCCAGAATAACCTTGTGCAAATGTATTTTCAATTGGTCAGGAATGTACTTCATGGTAAATGGCTAGAAATAGGATTGCTGGGTAGAAGAGAACTACATACGTAGTTTTGTTAAGATATTGCCGTATAATTCCATTTTGCAGTCCCACCTACGTATGAGAACACCTGTGTCTCTACAGCCTTGCCAACAGAGGGCATAGTCAGACTTTCACATTTTTGCCAGTCAAGATGGATCTACAGTTGAACACCTTCAGATGTATAGTTTTATTTCTTCTCCTTGTTGGCCTGTTTTTATGAAGTGTATGTGGAGGGATGAGACTTAGGTAGCTGACGTTATCCTCGGCTATTGATTAAGCATATTTTATAAATTGATTTTATTGGTACAATTTTAGTAACCTTGAGAAATTTGCACATGACCCCTATCGTTTGATTTCTTGCGCTGTTTAAAAAATACTGTAATTATAAATGTTATCCTATTTTTAACCAGTCATTTCATTCCTTAATACTTCTGGGTAGAATACTTTCGGACAGAATTGCTTGCTTTTCCTCATGTGTTTAGTGTTAGGCACATAATTTTGAAGATGACGTTGTTTTCTGTGCTCAGCTATCAACAGGAATTGTTAAATGCCTTTGAGAAGAAGGGCTTTTCCCATATTCTCTTAAAGGTTTGTAACTTGAGAACCTGGAACAGTGATGAATGGAAGATGCATTTTTAAGCAGGAATTGAAACCACAAAGGACTAGTCAAGGGAGATGGGTTTTAAACTTACTTAAAATGTAAAAAATAGTGTCTCTTCTTTCTGTATGTAGGGTCCTTGGTTTATTTGTGTGCCAATGATAATTACTGTTTTAACTTGAGAAATAATCCACTAATGGAGTAAATGATGACTTCTGCAAATTTTGAATCCCTTGATAAAATCATTATCGTACCTTGCAATTGTTATTCCAAACTGTGATGACTCATTACTTAAGGAGATGTTAGTCTGCTCCCCAAATAGGTAGGTAACTGTAAGCACAGACCAAAATTAAAACCAATGTGTTTAAAAAGAACTAAATGATCTGAAAATTGTTTGTGTTTTTTTGTGATTTTACCAAATATTGCTACTTGGCAACCATATTCATTTAGTGAATCAGAAAGTATATTTCAGCCAGTGAAACGTACAGAAAACTTAGGTGAGAGGTAGCGTTTGCATGATTTGAATTAAGAATTAATTGTTCCTCAGATCCTGCTTATCTGCCTAGTGTTCCATGCTGTGTTTTGCTGTCTTTATCCGCCCTGCTTTTCTGTCGTGATTGTCAGGAGTAACCCGATTTTATTGGTGTGGAGACAACATTGGGAAGCGCAGGTCAGAGGTGCAGGCTCAGAAATGTACCTTAAATTGCTTTTCCCCGCATGGGTGCGGTCTGCTAGCTTGGCTCACTTGACTTAAAGCTAATCATGATAATTAAAGGTATTTTGAAGTATCTATGCCTGCCCCGTCACCACCCCCGACCCGTAATAGCAACTGGCAGAAGAAGACACAGTGATGGGACCCAGAACGAAAAGTTGAGAAACTGCACAATAGAGAGATGCATTCTGATGAGTGATATCATTTCTTTTCTTGTTTCAGGAAAATCACCAGCGGGTCAGCATTTTCTTTGACTATGCTAAGCGCAGCAAGAACACCGCCTGGTCCTACTTTCTGCCGATGCTGAACCGCCAGGATCTCTTTACTGTTCATATGGTAAATTTTGAATTGATTAAACTTCTGATCTGGGGAAGAAACACTCTTGGGCTATTTATGACTTAGTAACCTCCCAGTTCCCCCGAGGAGTAACGGCTGTGATGTTAATTTTTCAAAGCAGTGTTTCCATTGATGTGTAGTAATCTGGGGGTATCGGGAAGACAGAGGAGATGGGGTTGCTCTGAGAGAGTTAAAGTTTCGTAGAGTATTTGTTGAGGTCATGAGCATGAAAGCCTTTGGTAATTGCATGTGCGAAGAGCTTTTGATTGTCTGTGGCAGGATTAACCACATTTTACTACAGAAATTAAATTTTGTTTAGTTGTTTTTTTTAATGTTTATTTTTGAGAGAGAGAGAGAGAGAATATCTTTATTTTTTTATTATTATTATTTTTTAATATCTTAAGCAGGCTCCACGCTCAGCACGGAGCGTGACGAGGGGCTTGATCCCACGACCCTGGGATCGTGACCTGATCTGAAATCAAGAGCTGGACCCTCAACTGACTGAGTCACTGAGGTGCCCCCCAAAATATATTTTCACAAGTGAAATACAAACTTATTTTGGAGGAGTTGGGTATTAAAAAAAAATCTTGCAGCAGAATGGTTATAAGAGTCCTACTTTTTAAGGTATATGGTGTGATTTTTAGAATCAACATGGCATTCAAGGTCATTTCTTATTTTTCAGGCAGCAAGAATTATCGCAAAGTTAGCAGCTTGGGGGAAAGAACTGATGGAAGGCAGTGACTTAAATTACTATTTCAATTGGATAAAAACTCAGCTGAGTTCACAGGTAAAAGATACTTTTTCTAGTATCTTTGAAGGGAATGTGACGCCCATATACAGATTCTTATGGTAATTGTATAAATGGTAAATAAAAAAAAAACGTTATATTAAAATAATGCCATTTTGAACTACTCTTAGGTATGGTAGTATGCTTCACTTTTTCTTTCTTTGACCACCTTCAGCTCAAACTTTTCTGTCTTTTCTGCCACTTGGGGTTTTCCATTCATGCTTTTCAGTGGATGAGGAGGATCTTCCTTCCTGGGGGCTAACCACCATCACACAGGCGGGGGACCGGAGAGGACTTGGACGGCTCCAGAGGGGGGACTCTCGTAAGGCTTGCAGGAAGTGGAAAGAAACAGTGTAGCAGGAGACGGGGTGCAGGCCCCGAGGCTAAGAGACTTCAGGTGCAGCTCCCACGTCTGCCGTGGGACCCCAAACCTCCGAGATTTGTGCGGGAAATCTTGGATTTGGGCAGAGCTCTTCATTAGTTTGTAGCCGGGATCATTTACGTCCTTCTGGTCACAGGGTCAGGGCAAGCTGTCGACCAGTTACACCAATAAACAGAATGGCGCCGGGTGCCGCCAGGGACTTTTAAACTGCAGACAACCCGTTGCAGATCAGGGGTCAATCCAGTTATTCTAGTCTTGCCCAAGAGTCCATACAAGGCTGCCAGGCCCCCCGCCCCGGGTAAGCCTGGAGCTGCCGGGTCTAGCTTCGAGGTAACCGTCACTGTGGCACCTTCCCAGATGCACCGTATCATCGTGGGATTGAACATTTGGGCCTGAGGTTAGACATGAAGCCTGCTTGTGGCCATCTTGGTTGCTTTCAGACCTTTCTAGCTCTACTTCCCCACGGAGGAAAACAGCTTGCTGGTTGAATGACGGGAAAAATGAAAGGTTTTCTGTTTTTGTCGTCATGGTTCCCTAGAACAGGCAAAAGATAGGACAGTTATGGTGGCTCAGTGGTTCTTTCCTTTAGGCTTCAGTGACTGATACCAGTGATAAGAGGGAGACTGGGAATGGCTCGCAGAAGAGGGGTGAAGCGAAGGTGGGTGGGGGAGGAGTACTGTGGGGAAGAAAGGGTAGAAGAGAACGAGATTTTGGCGTGGGGATGGCTCCCGTGAAGAATGGGACCAGGAAAGTAATACTGGTAGTGTATTGTCTGTGTTAGAAATAAACACAGTAGTGTTTTGTCTGTGTTATAAATAAAGGTCTATTTGAAATAAAGTTTTGGAAAGTTGTAATTCAGATTTCAGGTGACATTTTAATAGATTCTAATTTGAGGCATAAGAGAGAGACACGGTGACATTTTCCTTGGGTTTATTTTTTGTCTTATCGTTGTTTGCCTTTTTGGGAAGTCTAATTAATTGCCTTTTATATTTGGACAGGGATATTTTGGAGTGTCTTGAACACGATTAAGTATTTTTTATATCAGTAGCATAAATTTTAAGTCTTTTTGGCTTAATTTTTAAAAGTATTTTTTCTAAGAGCCACAGATTGGCAGGTTTTACTGAATTTGTGAGGTATTTAAAAAACACACTTAGAACACGAAAAATAGGGAACACGAAAAATAGGTGTGCAAGGATGAGATTTTAAATTTCTAAGCGTATGGCATTTGGGATCCGAACGCTTAAGCTTCCCCTCTCCCCTCCCTTTTTTTTTTCTTTTTTGAAATTAGTCCTTCCTTTGAACATTATTTGTTTTAGCGTTAGCTTTATGGTGATGATAGTGAGGCTCTATTGTAACTGGATTCATAAAATGAAAATTGGTAGGAAGAATGTATACTGCAGTTTGCCACTAACATTTTGGGTTGCTTCATGCTAGATTTTTCCTCGCAAGAATAACATTTATACCATGCCTCGCAGATGATTTGTCGCTTCTGGAATGATTACGGTTATAACTGTGTCCAGGAAATATCCTTATCATCGCTAGTGCAAGCAAAATATTTCAGTGTCTAGAACAGTTTTCATTAGAACTAAGCTTCTTGGTATTAGATGAATGCTTTTCTTTATCTTTCTGGTGCGTTCTTTTTTATCACCTAGTCTTTGGCTTTCTTTGGTTATGGTATCGCGTTTCTGCTTTGCACGTCCTGCTACGAGGTGACTCTTTCAGAGTGCCAGGCCCCGTCTGGCTTTGCTTCTCAGAGTCTGGTCACTCCTTCTGCTAGGATCTGAACTGCATTGTCTTTCTCGCCACGGGCAGACACTTCTTCCACAGCCTTCTATCAGGGTCCAATTACCGACTTCTTGTTTAAAAGAATGAAACAGGATTATTTGGGATTCTATTTGCTACTTTGCCTAAATGTCATGTGATGGCACTGTATCTGGAAGGTCTCTTCTTTTCTACCATCGTTAGTGTTTTCTCTCTCATAAAAAGGACCACAGTTTCATAATTCGAATAGAAATACATTTTCAAAAGTCCAAAATAGTTGCAGGTTTGGGTTTTTGGTTGACTTCATAGTGACATTTAGGAACTTTTTCTTTTTTGGTAGTTTAAGCATCGTATATAGGTTGGAGGGCTTCATGCCTGGCATTTAGTACATAATAAATACAATTAGTTTGAATAAAACTGAATAAAAATATCCTTTCAGAAATTCATTACCACTTTTCTCTTGCACATTTAGCCTTTGACCTTCTACCTTTCCTTGAGTCATTTCTGTAAGTCATTTAGACATTATGTAACGTGTGAATTTCTGATTGTCATTATAAACTTACTAGCATTGCTATGGATAATCTAATGTTAAGTTCTGTGTAGTATCTTCCCATTAATTAGGCACCTGTTTTGAAAGCATTGCCACAGAAAAGAGTGTAGGTAGTTCAGCTTAAGACAATCATCTTACCTGAAAATCAGTTCAATAAGTAAATCCTGAGACTTGGAAATTTGCACCAGCTTCACTTAATGAAATTTAGCTGGAGCTTAGTATTCAGTTTATTATTGTTCCTTTTTTAATTATTAAGTTATCTGGGAGAGTGTAATATTTAGAGTATTTCATGTCGCCCCCATGCTTTTTATTAGCTGATGATATTCCATTAAGTAGGGTTAAGAAAAAGAATTATGAAATTTGCTTAGCTCCCTTTTGTAAGCTGATAAATTCAGATAAAAATTAAAAACAAAACTAAGTAATAAGTTATTTATTTCGTAATAGAAACTGCGTGGTAGCGGTGTCGCTGTTGAAACAGGAACAGTCTCTTCAAGTGATGTAAGTATATTCCTTCTTAATTCACTGGCCTCCTAACACCATGAACATAAGTTATTTTGAGTCATTTAAAATTTTAACGATGTTTTCTAGTTCCGCAAATGTACATCTGTGGATTTGATACCGCCTCCGGTTAGGGTAGTAGCATTGTAAAAATCGTACGTGTGTGTGTGTACATAGGCACACGCACACCATTTATAAATATTTATGGTCTCTTGGGAGACTGGAGACTTGTTCTTCCTTGTTGCTCTTCTTTTCGGGTCACTTCATCTCGGACCCGAGAATGAAAGCAAGAGTCTGAATTCAGATCCACAACTGGAGTGAATAGTTGTAAAGTTGCTGACGTCGAGCTTCAGTTGTCTGATAACCTCTCCAATATCTGTCTAACGGATACGTGAACAGTATGTCAAGCAGTGGGAAACAGTTCAGTGATGGCTTTGAAACTCGTTACTTGCACTGTGTTTCTCAAGGCTTTATGTAGGGCTACATGGTGGCCAGAACCCCCACCCGCCCCCTTGTTTTTTTTGGCCAAACTCTCCCCACATTTTTGTAGAGCCAAGAGGTTAGAGGTTAAAATGATTCCCGTCTCCCAAGTTTCCTTCTTGATTCAAATTGTCTTCCCTACTTGGGAACAGCTTATCTTTGTTGTACTCAGAATAGCTCAAGAACAGGCAATGAGTTTGGACAAGTAAGGGCCAGCCTGAGTAGAGCCGGTTGAGACAAAGGGACAAAGAAACTTAGAAATGTAGGTGAGGTGCGTCTGTCTTCATTTGTTGGAAATATATCTGGGGAATTGGAAAAAGTCTTTAGAGGACAGTGTCTACAACCTGCCTATGGTACCTAAATGAAGCTCTGTGGAAGCCATCTAATGTTCCTACTGATTCCCAAGACGCCCATAATCTGCATGGGATGTGTTTGTGTGCCCTGAGACTGTAGATGGCAGCGGAACCCATTTTCAAAGCCAAGAGCAGGGCTTCTCTTGGGGCATGGGTTGAAGGATTTGACAAGTAGCATGTTAGGCCAGAAAATAGCTGTTAGCCTTCTGAAATGGAATCAGAACAAGGTGAGCAATCTTGTGGTCAGAGTGGGGTAAACAGGTGCTAGGTTAGAAGTCTAGATATTCTGCCATAAGCGCATGTTTAAATTGAGAGTCTTTATGACTCGAATTTCTACCAGTTTGAACTTTTGAAAAGTTATTTAATTCATGTGTTAGACTTACTGGTAAGTTTTTTTAAAGGTGTTTTCAGAATCATGTATCTTACAAACTTACTTGCTTGTTAATGTGTTTGTAACTTATTAAAGCTTACACAATGAGTTGCAAGCTCCGGTGACATGGCATTCTCATTTTGTTCTTTTCTGTCCAGTGTATTGGGGGAAAAGAACTAATTAATTCAGTTGGCAGCATATTAGTCAAAGTGGTTTACCTGGTAGACTCCTCTCCATCCCTCCCTAACAGAATTAGCATTGGGTAATTGTGAGTGAGGAAAAGAAGGCCTTTGATTTTGACCTTTTTCCCTTTCATACCCTTCAAACTTGAGCACACTTGCTGTCTCTTCCTGAAAGTTCCTACTTTTTCAGATGGCTGTCAGCTTGGAAGGCAGACTTTACTAAGTTGAGCATAAGGTGTTAACCTTTCGTCTGCTACTTGCATTTTAATAGGGGAATCTGGGTTGGTAACTAATGTTTATTGAGCTCTTACTATGTGTTCAGTACTGCTTTGCTCATTGGGCATTTACATCTCTTTGATATTCACGCTCCCTCTCGGATGTAGGTCTTACCGTAAGCCACACTGTATAGATGTGAACAGTGAGGCTGCACAGAATGGCAGCACCGTCTTGCCCAAAGTCATTCAGCTAACGAGTGACAAAAACCCCGAAGAAAGGAATTGCTTGCCAAGGGAACTCCTTTTGAGGCAGTGGAAGGGGAATTGGGTCTGGGGGCATTCTCCACGTTGCAGAGCCTGCTCAGACTTGTAAAAATATGGGTAGTATATCTTAAAATCCCTTTAGGTTTTCTGAGCATAGAAAAGGTTTGGGAAATTGCATTACGTGATATTGCCACTTGATGGCAGTATAAAACACAGGTTTTACACTTCAAAATGTGAACTACGAATGATCTAATAGTCTTCTCTCTTAAAATGGCCACGGAAGCCTCATCTTGAGTTATAAGTGGATTATTACAAACATTTTTGTTTAAATGACATCACATAAGTGGGCTTGCCTTAGAATGCATTATGTTGTTTTTGCCCAAATATGAAAATGTTAACCAACATCAGATCTGACACACTCACCTTAAACTGTTTGGTTCTTTACTGCCTCTTGAAAGTGAGTACTCAGTCTTCTGTCCTTCTGAGGGAGCCACACAAGCCATGGAAGTTGGTTGGTGCTGATGTCCTGATAAAAAGGCACATACTGTGATCTGTCACGAACGGCAAGACTTAGAAGGAATCTGGGAATTTCGTGTTTGTTTGCTCGTTTTCTTTTCCCTCTGTCTCCCTTCACTTGCACCCATGTGTGAGGGAGCAGGGTGACTTCTCATTTGGTCCTGATCTCTGGCTGTTTTGTTGTAGATCCAGTTTAGCATTAGTTATTGCTAGATGAACATTGTTTCACTGATGGGAGTAAGTAAGTGCAGGAAGTTGATGTGTTCTCCTTATTCCTTATTTCATCTTGCCTTTTAATGTTCTGGATCCATTCTGTCCACCCGAACTCTCCATGATGATGGAAGTGGCCATTGTGGGAGCCACCGTGTGGCTCTCGAGCACTCGGAAATGCGGCAAGCGCGAGTACGAAAGTAAATTTTCAATTTTATTTAGTTTGTTAACTTTGTTATCGAAGTATATATCACATACCATAAAATCCACCCATCTGCGCAGTTCAGGAGGTTTTAGTATATTTACAGAGTTGTGCAGCCGTTACCACAATCTAATGTTATAACATTTCAACCCCTCAGAAAGAAACCCTGTACACGTTAATAGTCATTCTTCATTCCTGTTCCTTGCTCCCACCCTCTAGCAAACACCAGTCTACTTTCGGCCTCTCTCTTCCTCTTCTGGCCGTTTCATAAAATTAGAGCGTACAGCCCGCGGTTGTCTGTGACTGTCTTCTTTCACTTAGTGTGATGTTTTCAAGATTCATGCATGTTTTAACTCATATTTATAATATTTGAGAATGAGAGAAACGAAATTTAGGGTTTTTTTTTCGGCTTTTGGCAAGATTTCTTAAATTGTCTTCGGTGGCGGGTCTAATATCCTCATTCACATGAAATTCGTTTTACTCTTGTCATTTAATGCTGTGCCCATGTGACACTTTTCAGTCTTCCGCAAGAGGTAGAGTACTCGGTTTAGTTCTTCACTGCTTCGTTGTTGAGCACATGAGGAGTATCCCCGAGTAGCTGGAATGAGTCCGGAATTCCCGTGTCAGGAATCCATACAGTTTGGGCCTCTTGTTTAACTGCGGTCTGCTCTAGCTGGCGAGTCGTGAGGTCTGTGAGGACCCAAAGTAATTCACAAAGGATGTCTGTGTAAGTTTGACCTGAAGCGGATCTTGGAGGATTTTCATTGTTCAATTGCCTTTTATCTTCCTGCCACCAAATTAATACATCTTATTACACACTGGGGACCGTTAAAATGTACGCACAGAATGAACGTTAAGGAGGGAAGATAAGAATCTGTGCGTTTTGTGTCTCTGATCATATTTTTGGAAGGATTATCCAGAGGTATATTCTGGCAGTACAAAAGAAAATTGAGTGGTAAGGTATTTCAGTACAAGACTTCCTTGTACAAATCATTGTCAAAGCATAGCAATGATTATAACAATAAGTAATCTAAACTTGTACGTTAGATGGCTTCTTGGAAGTTGTATACAAAGCAATAATTTATAAAGTAATATTTTCTCAAGTTCATAATGATTTTTCTGCATTGGATGACTAAGCAAATTAGGTTGAAAGCAATGCTTGAAGGAGGTTGAGAAATTTGTAAATTAATAGTGAATTGTGTTTTTTTGGTAAAACTTAAGTCTAAGACTAAATTATTCTCAATTTGGGCATTAATTTAATCTAGGTATTTTATGAGTATTGACTAGAAGATCTTTTTGCGTAAGCCAACTTCAAGAGAATGTTTGCCCTTCTGTATTTTAGTTCCTGCACGTGAGGTAATAAAAATATACCTTACCATTGTTTTGTGCCTTGCAGAACTGATGTGAGTTCAGATTTGAGTAGCAGATGGTTTCCTTTTAATTTGTTAGGGCTGATATTTCCCTTTGTTGATGATAAAACAGTTTTGAAGAGTTTAAGTGATTTGCCAAAGATAATTTGGCAAAATTCTTGATAGGCAAAGCCTCTCCCCTTTTCCTTTCCTTCCTTTGTCTTTTTTCTTTTCTTGCTTTCTTTTTTTTTTTAAATTATGTCTTAACTTACACAAAGTAAAATACACGGATTTTAAATGTTCAGCTAAAAGAATGGAAATGTCACATGTCCTCGTACTCAACACTTCCCTTTGGCTCAACTCTTACCAAGGTTGTGGTTATCATGGAACCTAGTACCATAGATTAGTTTTGCCTAATCTTGAACTCTTTTGTAATGGAATTGTATTCAGTATGAACTCTTATGTATCTGAATTCTCTTGCCAATATTGTGCCAATGAAATTCATTCAGACTGCATTTAGCAGTGATTCATTCTTTTTTTTTTTTTTTGTAAGTTTCTTTATTTATTTTGAGAGGAAGAGGGAGAGGGAGAAAGGAAGAGAGAGAATGAGCAGAGGAGGGGCTGAGAAAGTGGGAGAGAGAGAGAGAATCCCAAGCAAGCTCTGTGCTCCATACTGAGCCTGATGTAGGGCTCGATCCCATGACCCTGAGATCGTTACCTGAGCTGAAATCAAGAGTTGGATGCTTAACAGACTGAGCCACCTAGGTGCCCCTAGCAGTGATTCACTCTTTTTATTGCTGTGTAGGAATCTATTAAATGAATATTTTCTATTCTCTTGTTAATGGATATTTGGGTTATTTCTAGTTTTGGGCTGTTGTGAGTAATCTTGCTGTGAACATTCTTGTACATGTCTTTTGGTAGATGTAATCACTGTAATCACTTATGTCTGGAACACTTAATTCTAGGATGGAATTGCTGGGTTGTAAAGTATATATAAATTTAGTAGATACTGCCAATCCGTGTTCTAAATCAATTTACGTATCTGTCAACAGAGAATGAGAATTCCAGTTGTTCCATTTCCTTACTGACATTTGACATTGTGTTGTGTTATTTCTTAAAGCGAACGTCTGTGGTAGAGTTAAAAATCACACACATAGGTGCGCATACTCGTTTTTAGTTCTGTGAGGAAGGATTCATGTAATTGTTATGAAGCGTTAAATACTTTTCGGACTGTTGAAATGGGCAGTCCTCCATTTCATGTAAAACTGGCTTCTGGAATTTATTTCAGTCAATTTTGTGTTTGAAGAGTTCAACTTAGTGCTTCACCAGGTCTGCTCTGGTGTACATTTCACTGTCTGTGGGACAGATGCCTTTTACTGCAATACAGACGTGTTATTTCAAGTGCCCATGATTCCGGGATTTAAGTGAATATTATCTTTGCTCTTTCTCATTTAGTCTGTACTTAAATCCCAGCATTACAGCGGGGCACCTGGGTGGCTCAGTCAGTTGAGTGTCCGACTTTGGCTCAGGTCATGATATCGCGGTTTGTAGGTTTGAGCCCCGCGTCAGGCTCTGTACTGACAGCTCAGATCCTGGAGCCTGCTTCGGATTCTGTGTCTCCTTCTCTCTCTGCCCCTCCCCCACTTGTGCTCTGTCTCTCTCTGTCTCTCAAAAATAAATAAACGTAAAAAAAAATAAAAATAAAATCCCAGCATTATGAAGGTTAATATTGAAAATGTATCTATAAACATTTTATAACATTAGTTTACTTGGTACAATCTCACCGTAGTTTTTATGTTTATCTTTTGTTGCCAATTTACTTTGTAATTCCTCAGTTTTCAAATTAGCTTGTAAATCTGCAGAGTATGGATCCCTGAGACCATATTTGCCAGGAAGGTGAATTTTATCAGTTGCTATTTTCCCTTTGCTGTGATTATTCCACCACGATGTAGGAGAGTTTGCATTTCAGCGACATTGGAAAATTTACCCAAGTGATATTCTCTTAAATGTGTTGAGAAGTAAACCTATTTCTCTATACCAGTGAGGTTTGCTGCAGTGAGAGGGCTTGTTGTGGCCAATTCTCAGCCCGGGATGTCTGGTGTAGCACAGAGAACTCTAGCTTAAGCCTAAGAGAGTGGACTCCTAGTGCCAATCCAAGATTAACTCACTATTTTAATTTCAACAAATTATATCACCTTTTTAAGCCTCATCTTGAGAAATTGGTATCATAGTATTTCCCTTTTATTTTTAATTTTAATTTTTGTTTGAAAGGGCTTTGAAAAATACATGGGTTAATAAATTGTTTTTATTAAAAATTCTTAATTTCTTTTTTGACAGTTGTTTTTTTAAGTTTACTTATTTATTTTGAGAAAGAAAGAGAGACAGTACAGGGGAGGGCTAGCAAAACCCGACATGGGGCTCGATCCCATGAACTGTGACACCATGACCTGAGCCAAAATTACCTGGCTTAACTGACTAAGCCACCCAGGCGCCCCTACCTTAGCAATTTAAATGGCAACTATTATCTGCCTAAGTGAGTGCTTTTATCATAAATATTTTCTAGTAAAATAGGATGATATAAGGTGCAGCCAGAATTGACTAGCAATTCATATTAGTTCTTAAATTGAGATAAAAGAAAATACTAGACAATTTCATAAGATCCATACTACCAAACAGATTCAGTTTTGGCTCCAAAAGGAAATAGAATAATAGTGCTCTGTTGTATGTATTTCTGCAGTATTGATTGTTATCAGCATAATATTTTGGCCAAACTTTCAGTTACTGAGCCATCTCTGTTAGAGCCCCATTCATTTGGAATTTGTGTAAGATAGGATGTTGGTTTGTATTTCTCGTTTGTTCGTTCAATCAAGAAATAGGTATTGAGGTACCTGGGTGGCTCAGTCGGTTAAGCATCTGACTCTTGATTTCGGCTCAGGTCACGATCTCATGGTTTGTGAGCTCGAGCCCCGTGTTAGGCTTTGTGCTGACAGTGTGGAGCCTGCTTGGGATTCTCTCTCTCCCTCTCTCTCTGCTTGCTCGCTCGCTCGCTCGCTCTCTCTCTCTCAAAATAGATAAACTTAAAACAAAGAACCATGTATCGAGTGCCAACAGGTACAGTGCATGGTTCTAAAGAGTAGCACTGAACAAGATGGGCAGGACTCCTGGCTTCACAGGCCTTCATTTTACTCAGGGAGGACAGCATTCGACAAGTTAATTAGGCTCTTTGATTATTTTAGTACCCTTGTGGCAAGGCTTGTAGGAAAGGAGCACGGGTCCATGAGGGGGTGGGGGGGGTGGTCTCATCTGGGGCCAGTTTGCTCAGGCTTCCTGAGGAAGCAGGGGATAAGCCTGCGCCTCCAGCGGAGGGAAGCGAGTGGAGAACATCGCGGGGGAGGGAGAGCAGGCGGGGAGATGAGGCAGGTCCAGGACATTCAGGGCCTTAGGGATCACAGAGGGCTTTAGAACTTCTCCTTGGCAGGGGAAAGAAGCCATGGAAGCATATTAAGAGGGGGAGTCACATGGCACAGAGCAGCCATGGGAAGGAGGCCAGCGTGGCACCAGACCTGGTAAGCAGTGCTTACCAGAGCGTCAGCACTGCTCCCTCGATGGCTGCGCGCCTTGCTTGTTTACTTTCCTGGGCTTCTGTCACTTGTCTCCTCAGCATCGGGTGCCTCCAGAGAGCCTGTGTAACAGAATGGAATTGCTGGGTTGTAAGGTATATGTTAGTTTAGTAGATGTCGCCAGTCAGTGTTAAGTCAATGTACAGATCCATCAACAAAGTATGGGAATTTCCACGTCTCCCTCTCTGCATTTCCTGTTTCCTTTTCTTAACAGTATTTTTGTTGCTTTGGATTTGTCAGATTCCAGCGCGCTCTGTAATTTACTGCGTGTGTGTGTGTGTGTGTGTACTTTTCCTCTTTCTGCATTGGACTGTAAACTCCCTGATGGAAGGGATTGCGGTCTATTTGTTCATGGTCGTGTGTCCAGTGCAAGAACAGTGGCGGGGCGCCTGGGTGGCGCAGTCGGTTAAGCGTCCGACTTCAGCCAGGTCACGATCTCGCGGTCCGGGAGTTCGAGCCCCGCGTCGGGCTCTGGGCTGATGGCTCAGAGCCTGGAGCCTGTTTCCGATTCTGTGTCTCCCTCTCTCTCTGCCCCTCCCCCGTTCATGCTCTGTCTCTCTCTGTCCCAAAAATAAATAAACGTTGAAAAAAAAAAAAAATTAAAAAAAAAAAAAAAAAAAAAAGAACAGTGTCTTGCACATAGAAGGCACTCAGTAAATACCTGTTGAGTGAGTATTGAGTATAGACCTGTAGAGTCTTTCTGGGGAATAGTTGAGAACTTAGAAAGATGGAGGCCTTATGTCCCTTACTAGTTTCTGACAGTGCAGGCAATCTGAGGTTGTAGCTGTCAAGCAGTTTTTCTACAACTGCAAGGGCAAATGGGCTTCTTCGTCTTTGGTTGGATTCTAAGGACAAATACATGTGAAAATAAAGTGGAATCCCTTCTGCTTATCAGATAATATAAGCAACCAAATAGACGCTGTTGAATTAGGGAATACGTCTTCAAAGTTGAGAGAGCACAGGGGGGTTCCAATCTTCATGTAAATGGTTAAAAATGCAGTAGATCTCTATGTATAAGATTAAATGGAAAAAGAGACTTCTAAGTGAAAGTTATAGTATAATCTTATTTTTTTTTCAAAAAAGAACATATAATGCATAGAAACTTTCTACAGTATTACACAGAATATCTACTAATAGTGATTACATCGTAGGAATGGTACTGAGGGATGAGAAGAGGGATGTTTTATTTCATGCTTATGCTGTATTGATTGAATTTTTAATCATAAATATGTACAAAGAATTTCATGTAAAATTCAGGTCGATACAAGTCATATTAATACACAAATGTTAATGAGATTCTGTGCTATTTGTCTAGTTTATAATGTACCTAGTACCCGGAAGCAGCTCACATAGTGATGGTGCCTGTTACCCTTGGGTGTTCCAAGCATGGCATCAGGGAAGGTCAGCTGGAAAAGCGAGGCTCTGGTACTGCTCCAAGGGACGGCACGGAGATCTCTTCCTCGTTTGATTCTCTCTTGTGGCATTTCTGTGTGGAAGGAGCAATCTTTGATTACCTCAAACACTGCTTCATCAGCGTTTGTGATGGTGGTTTGTGATATCATCCTGTGAGATAGACTGTTTCTCTGCCTTTTGCTTCTTGTTCAGTTTGTCTTTGTTTGAAATCTTTTGACGTTTCAGGGTTTTCTAATTAGCAACTGCAGCTTTTTCAGGAATACTTTTTATTTATTTATTTTTAAGTTTACTTATTTATTTTGAGAGGCAGGGAGGAGCAGAGAGAGGGGAGGGGGAGGAGAGAATGAATCCCAAGCAGGCTCTGCACTGTTAGCATGGAGCCTGATGTGGGACTTGATCCCACAAACCATGAGATCGATCATGATCTGAGCTGGAATCAGGAGTCAGATGTTTAGTTGCTGAGCCACTCAGGTGCCCTGAGAATACTTTTTAAAGTCCTGATAGAATAGGAAATGGTAGCAGAAAGAAAAATATATACAGCAGGAATATCAAGATTGTGTTCACATTGAACCGTATGGAGGACAGTAGTACATTTCTATAATTATCACAGAAATCAGCTTAAGGGAAATGACAGTATGGAATTTGGGGGCTTCTATATTTTGTCCTTTTTTTTTTTCCAACGTTTATTCATTTTTGGGACAGAGAGGGACAGAGCATGAACGGGGGAGGGGCAGAGAGAGAGGGAGACACAGAATCGGAAACAGGCTCCAGGCTCTGAGCCATCAGCCCAGAGCCTGACGCGGGGCTCGAACTCACGGACTGCGAGATCGTGACCTGGCTGAGGTCGGACGCTTAACCGACTGCGCCACCCAGGCGCCCCTATTTTGTCCTTTTTTAAAGAAACAGTATCTTGGTAGGCAGAAAACTAAAATCACTTCACTTGGACAAAATATATGTTAAAACTTCAGGTTCTTGGGTGCCTGGGTGGCTCGGTCGGTTAAGTGTCCGACTTCGGCTCAGGTCATGATCTCATAGTTCATGGGTTCGACCCTGCGTCGGGCTCTGTGCTGACAGCTCAGAGCCTGGAGCCTGCTTTGGATTCTGTGTCTCCCTCTCTGTGCCCCTCCCCAGCTCGCGTTCTGTCTCTCTGTCTCTCAAAAATAAACATCGAGGAAAAAAATTTTTTTTAAACTTCACGTTCTGCTTTTTTCCTCTTAAAGCCAAATGGCGTGCATGTGCGCGCCCCCCCCCCCCATATTCACACAAAGGGCAAGAATAGAGTTTTATGTGTGGCACAAGGAAGCAATTAATTCCATCTGGAGAAATTAGAATACAGTAGTAGATGCAGAAGCAGACATGTATTGATTATTGAATGACAGATACCACCGAAAACTCTTTTGTACATGAACTAATGAAATTATACCCACATTCCACGGGATTTGTCTTATTATCACCATTTTATAGGTAGGAAGCTCGTTCAAGGTCACGTGGCTTGTAAGTGGCTGAGTGTGATGGGCTGGTGCGAGAGCCTTTGTTCCTAACGCTCATGCTGTGTGTTACCGCCTTCTGTTCATGGCAGAGGAGTTAACAGTTGGTCTGAGACTTGACAGCAGCTGACCAATCCAGACAGAGAAGAGAATGGGGGAGAGAGCTGTGCAGTCAGTAGTCGGAGGGAGAGGTCTGGTTCTCAGGTGAAAGTAACTGTTGAAACTCTTAAGGTCACTGGTGATCCGAGCATTATTAGTGTCATTATTAGTGGGTGATAAGATACGAAAGTGAAAATTTGGTGACGATTCTTTTAAGAAACGTTTCTGTATTGGGAGATAGAGAGATGCAGAGGTTGGTACAAAGTTTAGGGACTTTAAGGTGGGAAAGGATTGAGTATATTTAGAGGCTGAGGAGAGGAAACCAATCCGAGAGACCGAAGGTGTAGGAGAGGGGTCTGATGGACGACACCTCACGTGGGAGGAATGGGAGGTACATGTTGGCTGGGGCTGAGGGTCATGGACAGGAAGTTTTCCCGTCTCCTAGGCGAGAGAGGGGCAAGAATGGCTGTAAGTATAATTCAGTTTTTGGGGTGAGATGTTGACAGCTGGTGAATCTCTAAGTAATGGTCCATATATTTTCTCATAGTGCTGAGAGTGAGGGAAGAGAGTGGGACAGGATAGCGGTGAGTGAGTGTGTGAGTGGCAGAGAGAACAGTCTAGAATTGCATGACGGCTTTGCAGGATTGTATGATTTTCTTTAGCAGTATTGAATTACCTTTGTCTGGGACTAGAGATGGTGATTTGTTGGCTTGATCGAAGCCTTATTTAGAAAAAAAATGGTTGAGTAATTTTTATACATGAGAGTAATAGGACAGTGTAAGTGACAGATAAGGAAGTGATATAATTTACTTTGTTTAATTGAAGGCAATAATTCAATCATCTGCCAATGTTGCCTTGACTGTATACTTTGTTTTTTTTGTTTTTTTTTTTGTTTTTTTTTTTAATTTTTTTTTTTCAACGTTTATTTATTTTTGGGACAGAGAGAGACAGAGCATGAACGGGGGAGGGGCAGAGAGAGAGGGAGACACAGAATCGGAAACAGGCTCCAGGCTCTGAGCCATCAGCCCAGAGCCTGACGCGGGGCTCGAACTCCCGGACCGCGAGATCGTGACCTGGCTGAAGTCGGACGCTCAACCGACTGCGCCACCCAGGCGCCCCATTGACTGTATACTTTGAAAGTGATTTCGGGACTGGCATTTGGACTCCCTCATTATGTATAATAGGCGTGAGTACAGTTTTAGAGCCAGGATCTTTAATATGCGCATTTATAATGTGAATCCGGAAGCTGTATGACAATGAAGAATCCATATTTGAAATGTATCATGTTTTTCAATGTAGCATAGTAAAATGGACAGGAAAATAGGCAACAAGAAATTTCTGTGTTGAGGGGCGCCCGGGTGGCTCAGCTGATTAAGCGTCCAGCTTCGGCTCAGGTCATGATGTCACGGTTCACAAATTCGGGCCCTGCGTCGGGCTCTGGGCTGACAGCTCAGAGCCTGGAGCCTGCTTCAGATTCTGTATCTCCCTCTCTCTGACCCTCCCCTACTCATGCTCTGTCTCTCTCTCTCTCTCTTTCTCTCTCAAAAAAAAACAAAAAACAAAAACCAAAAAAAACATTAAAAAAAAAAAAATTTTTGTGTTGAGAGGAAGTTGATGATAAATGGAAGAGGAGAGAGTGCCCTAGGTTGCATTTTTATTCATTATATGCGGAAACCTTGCTTAGGCTATTCCTCTAAACAAGAAAAATGGAGTTCATCTTTCAAAAAGGATTACTACCTGCTGACTAAATTGGAAAAATAACATTTTTTTCCAATTATGGAAGATTATTTTAGAACTCAAAATTCACATTTTTTTTTTTTTTTTTTGGTCATTTCTGTTAATATTTTGAGTTTGCAGGCAAATTGTATTAATGGATATATTGTGCTTTTGGGAAACTGTTCGCTACTTTTAAAATCTAAGATAACGTTTTCTTGATATCCTTTGATACTTCCGCCAAATGTACTTCTATCGTTGTGTTTTTGTGATCGAATGCCTGGAATTTCTTTGAAGTGTTAGGTTTTAACGAACTTTGTTTGAAAACATAGAGCCTAGTAGCAGCGTGTGTATTAGGTTTTGTGAATTTCTATAACATCCGTGATTCTCTCCATTTTCTTTTCTTTTATTAGCATGTTCTTTAAGGCTAGAGTCTGCAGCTTCCTCTGCTCTCTCTGTTCTTCTAGATGGGGGGCGGGAGGTTCATGGTAAATATTTGGACAAGAACCCAGGCCGGGTGTTGCTATTAGCTTTACTAAAACGGAGGTGCCTGTATTGTTCCTGGGGGTATTATTCTGTCTATTTCAAGTTCCAGATTTAACCTCAGTTTTTCTAGAACAGTGCTGTGGAACTGATACCTGTTAAAAATGATAGAGCACCTTTTTCAAATGTTTAGACTTCTTATGTGCTGTATGGTGGTTGTTTTTTTAGGTCCCCATTTATTGCATTTCTGTGCAATGCCTGGTTCTATGCTAAAGGCATTACTTAACTTAGTCCTAACAACACTCCTTCAGGATGTGTGGGCTGTCATCCTCATTAAGGACAAAGGTATTGAGTATTGGGAAGGTTCAGTGACTTACGTCCGTTTAAGTACAGGCCCATCTCCAAGCGTAGAGTTTTATCTTTTTAATCTTACTCAACATTTCTACGGTTATGAAGAGCAGTATCGTCTCTACGGTGCCCCGTTCCGGGCTGAGTGAGACATTGCGAGATAACACTTACCAAACCACAACAAGAAAAGGGTTACTTCTTTCCTTGATTTCCCTGTGTGCTGAGTAATCTTGAGCTATGTAGGTTTAACCTGGCAGAGAAAAACAGCCTCATCTCTAGGAGGTAGAGAGAAAAGCAAAAACGAAGGTTGGTTTTTGAAGATATGTTAGGGACATTTGGATGTTCTGATGATAAGAACCTCTAGCTAAAAAAAAAAAAAATCCAGACTTTCCGTGTATGCACGATCCACGCCTTTAAGTGCTCGTCAACCTGAAACCTTGTCCTTCTGCTTGTGTAGAGTTCTCAGTACGTGCAGTGTGTCGCCGGGTGTCTGCAGCTGATGCTTCGGGTCAATGAGTACCGCTTTGCCTGGGTAGAAGCGGATGGGGTGAGCTGGTGAGTGCCCTTTCGCTTTTAACGTCGAGTAACATTTAAAAGCTTCCCCCCTTGACATTTGCAAAGAAATTAATGCACTGAATCATCTAAAGGGAGGTGTTTTTTTTTTTTTTTTTTTTTTTAAGGCTGTTTAACAGTGGATTATGCTAACCTTCATGGAAGTCCGTAACTCCTAAATGAAATGCTTCCCCTCTCCCTCACTTGGTCTGTTCTGTTTGTAAGAGGTTAAGGACTCTTAAAAGCCTGATGCTTGACAGAACAAATTCTAGGTACTCAGAATAGAAAAAAAAAAAAAACAATTATAAAATATCTTGTGGTAAATGCAGGCAAAAATCAGCAAGAAAAGGTCTTATCCAGAAAAATGAATGTGACCCATTCTTTGTTATGCTGTGTAATTAGCCCATTCTCTGTGGGGTCCTAATTTGCAGGCTCAGAAACCTTGAGGGGCTGCTCTCTCAGGTTAGCAAATGTACTTATATGAGAACTCCCCCCAACACCAAAACAAACAATGGTCTCTTTTACTACCAGAAAGTCAATTTATTTATTCATTATGGGAGATCTCATGCTTTTTTTTTTCTTTAATGTTTATTTATTCTTGAGAGAGGGAGACAGAGTGTGAGCAGGGGAGGGGCAAAGAGAGAGGGAGACACAGAATCTGAAGCAGGTTCTAAGCTCTGAGCTGTCAGCACAGATCCTGATGTGGGGCTTGAACTCATGAGCTGTGAGATCATGACCTGAGCTGAAGTCGGACACTTAACCGACTGAGCCACCCAGGTGCCCCAAAATCTCATGCTCTTCAATTAGACGCTCTTTTGGGTTGATGGAAGATGTTTATCTGTTGGAAAACGCTTCAGGAAGCTAGTTTGTCCGCAGAGGTTCGCTGGTGAGAAAGAGGACCCGATTGATCTCCTGCTGCTGGGCTGTCACACGACTAGGCTGGTGTCTCCATTTCCACTGTAGGCATGCACCTGCCAGAGGGATCTTCCCAGCCAGTGTTTGCATGACACTTCCTTAGCTGGGTGACTTTCTCAAATGGCCTTCCTTATGAATTGCCTAGAATTGTCATCAACTACTCAATTGTCATCAACTCAGTAAATTAATAATCCTTTTTAAAAAAAGTTTATTTATTTTGAGAGAGACTGAGCACAGTGCGGGAGGGGCAGAGAAAGAGAGAGAGAATGAGAGAGAGAGAGAATCCCAAGCAGGCTCCATTCTCAGCATGGAGCTCGATGCGGGACTCAGTCTCACGAACTGTGGGATCATGACCTGAGTGGAAATCAAGAGGGGGACACTTAACTGCCCGAGCCACCTGGTGCCCTAACAAATTAGTAATCTTATATTAACATGTAAAATTTCAATCTTTTTATACTTATTTAACCTTCAGTATGTCAGGAAAAACAGTCATCACAATTTGCCATGTGGACAATTTTCAAAAATATATATATTTGGTCATTTTATGGATAATTGGTAGACTTATGAATAAAGCAATAGTGAAAAACAACCATTAGAAATTCTGTAAGAATTTTTTCATGGTAAGTCTTTTTGTAGTAAGTGAATTTTGGTGCACCAACATCATAAAAGATGAAAGAAAACCATCACATATCCTTTTAGCAAAATGGAGTGGTGCAGGCTCTTGTTGCAAAATATCGTTGGAGGCTTTCACGTTGAACAGCTAAATAGGTGAGAATACCCTATTTCCTTTCTTTGTCCTTAGAAACATATTTTCACTTATTGCCTCTTGAGTTTGAGAAAATGCATTTATGGTACAGTCAGCTGAAAACTCACAGTGTGAGGTTTCACGTATGTGACCCAATTTTATCATCATTGTTAATAGAATGCCGTCTGTCTCCGCTTTCAACTTCTGATTCATCTAATAATTACGAGACACCTTCCTCAGGTAATTGCCATTATGGATGGAAAATAAAAAGTTCTGAATTCTTCGAATTTGCAGTGTTCACACAGTGTCAGGAGACTCAGCGGAAGGACTCAAGGGACCCAGCATGTAGTCGTTCTCACGGCTGGGATTTATTTTTAGAGACAGTGGATCAGGCCGCGTCTGGAGGAATTCATGTTAGGCTTCCGTATGTTCTCTCCCCACAGTAGTGGGGGGTCGCACGGCCTACTTTTTCCCCAGTGGTGAAAACGTAGCAACATTTGTGTGACGTTTCTGTCCAGGAATCCCTGTAGAGACTAAGCACCTGTGGTTTTCAATTTTTTTTTAATGTTTATGAGAGAGAGAGAGAGAGCGCGCGCACACAACAGAGCATGAGGTGGGGGGGAGGGGTCAGAGAGAGAGGGAGACACAGAATCCGAAGCAGGCTCCGGGCTCGGAGCTGTCAGCACATAGACGCGGGGCTCCAGCCCACAGACCGCGAGATCATGAGCTGAGCCGAAGTTGGACACTTACCGGACTGAGCCACCCAGGCGCCCCAGGCACCCATGGCTTTTATTGGAGGTTTATCAGACACCCTCTGCCTACCACGCAGCAAAATTCCAGACTCCAGAATATATTGTTTAGGTGCAGTGAGCCATCTCTGTCATTCAGGGAGAGTTTTGTATCAGTGTAGGAAGTCGTTTACCACTAAAGTTCCTGGAAGCCAGCCGAAGGCTGACTGTGGACGCGGACTTTCCTAAGAATAGCAGTTTCAGGACTACGATGTTGCTTTTCTTACTGCGCAGAAACCTAAAGGTAGACTACGGAGACGGAGACGGTGTTTCCAGCCTTTTTACCTTCGTTACGAACGATGCAGTGCTCGCCTCAGCAGCACACATACTAACATAGGAGCGACACAGAGATCAGCTTGTCCCCTGTGCAAGGATGACATATAAAGTTGGAAGAAGGATGCAATATTCGGGGCAATGCAGTAGGAAGGATAATTATTTCGTTATTATATCATCTTTGTAGGTGATTGCATCATTCTCCGATTTTCTTATATTTTAGTCTTTATTTTTAATCATAGTTGGGAATAATGAATGTATAATGATGCAATAATATTTAGGATAATAAAATACTATAATTGTTCAAATTATGGGCAACATAAAAGCACTGAGATCCCGTAAGCGCATCTTAGGTTTATGAATGGATCCAATAGACCTGTATAGTGATTGAAGAATAAATTGAATTTCATTCTGTTACATACAAAATAGATTTTTTTTGTTCCCTGGAAGATCTGGAAAACAGAATAAAAGTCGTGAAACAGCAATTTCTACACATAGTTAGAATTGCTCAGAAAAGAAATCCAAATACTAAAATTTGGTCCAGTGGACCCTAATGTATACCGAAGTTAACCAAATGTGGCTGTTCTAATTACTGCAGTATTTCGGAGGACAGTAAGCAGTATTAACTGTTTCAGGTAGCAACAAGCGCAGGGACACATACAGTGTAGAATACTCTGTGTTCAGCATATCCATTTTGACATACTAATGACTGCTAATTAGATTTAAAGCAGTCAAAAATAATAGAGACCTTTAGGTTGAGAGCAGGCGTTAATCAAGGTATAACATGTTAACTCGCTGATAGGATAGCAATCTAAAAAAGTCATTTAATCTTTTCACCTTTATCTTTTTTTTTTTTTAATTTTTTTTTAACGTTTATTTATTTTTGAGACAGAGAGAGACAGAGCGTGAACAGGGGAGGGGCAGAGAGAGAGGGAGACACAGAATCTGAAACAGGCTCCAGGTTCTGAGCTGTCAGCACAGAGCCCGACGCGGGGCTCGAACTCACGGACCGCGAGATCATGACCTGAGCCGAAGTCGGACGCTTAACCGACCGAGCCACCCAGGCGCCCCTAAGATTTTTTTTTTTTAAACATCAGAATATTATTAGGTGATACTGTGTGATAAGGTGTGAGGTGCTCGTGGGTGTAAAGAGCATCAGCCAGCTAAAAGTGCATAAGTCAGCCAGTAAATCAGCTGTTTGGTCTCCCTAGCCCTGCACTGGCTTGATTTGTTTTTTAAGCCTTAATTAAAAACACAGGATACTAACTAATAATTTTGGCCTCATGGACCTTGGCCTTCTATTTTGGATTTGACAGTAATTTGTATTTTTTGGACTCTCTGCGTAATGGTGCACTGTATATTATAGGGAATACAAAGAAACGTATGTGGTCTCTTTCCTTAAAAAAAAAATTATAATCTAGTTGGAAAATACTAAATAGCAAACCAGGGTAGCATTTAGGATCCTATAGCATCATCGAGTAACTTTTTCAGTGACTTTAAAAATAATATTAAGCTCCTCGGTTTGAGAGGGGTAGTTGAGAGATGGGGATTTGTGCTTATCCATTCTTCAGGTCTCTGCTCAAGAGAGAATCCTTCCCTTGAATCTACTCTGGGAATCCTGCCTCCCCACTGGACTCTGAGCTCCTTGAAAGCATGGGTAGGGTCTGTTTTTGCCCCCCATTATGTCTCCCACACCTTGCACTGTACCTGCCACGTAGATTTTCAACAGATGTTTGTGAAATTACTGTATTCAGGTTTATCTTGGGCCTTTGTGTCCTTGGAGTCCCCTTAGCATGCTCTTGGACCTCCATTGTCTTTGGAGTTAGGGTTCCCTGCCCCTAAGGGAAACCCTTCCTTACTCTGGTAAATAGGAACTTTATTTTAATTGCTTCATTGGAGTTCTTTTGGTGGTTACTATTTGGATGTAGAAGACTTACTTATTTTTTCAACACAATATATACAGTGTAGACACATATTGAACTCTGAAATTTCTCTGCAGCGTTCATCATTGTTGATTGCTCCTTCCTTTGAAAGCTTTCTGTCTTTATTTCAGCGACAATGCGAGCTGTTTTTAAGCCCTCTGGTCACTTACAATTTTTTTTTTTTTTTTTTTAGAGATAATTTAATATCAAGAACTCGGTAATTACAAACTTGTTAACTAGGTTTCTGAAAACAAATAAAAGAACTCTCAAGTGTCAGAGAGAGTGGAAGGTACAGACACAACCCCTAAAGTTGGGGAACAGATAAGAGATTGGAATTACTAAAATTCATACGCTTCAAGGAGTCTGTGTAAACTGAAGTTTAAACCAGGGCTTATGTCCCTGAGCTCAGAGGAAGGGCCTCATAGGTCAGGGACCTAAATGGCTGGTGTTGGTATCGCTGAGGGTGTGCAGTGAGGCTGTGTGGCCAGCGCTGTTGCAAAAGGAATTCAGCCGGTGCCACGGAAAAAAAAACGGCTGCCGCTGCCCCGCTGCCCTGGTGAAGAAATGTAGCTGGAGTGTTACCCCCCCGGGAGCAGGGAGCCAACGGGACAAAGCCTCTTCTTCCTCTGTCCTGGCGGTCAGCCCCTAGTGGCTCTTGCTGGCAGACCCAGCTGGCAAAGCAGAACTGTGGCTTCGGGTTCCAGCCACAGCGTCACGGAGCAAAGTGTAGAAGGCTTCTCTTCATCAGTGGGATAATCAGAGGGCAAAAGGAAGCTGGGTACTGGGGATAAATGGGGGATAAAATGACTTTATTTTACGTAAGATATTTTACGTGATGTATACCACTGACATCAGTATTAAACAAAAGCAAGTCTTAAATACCAACTCAAAATAGAAAAGATGTGAGGGAGAAATCACGCATGAGAAAATGAAGGGCAGTTCAGCGAATTTGTAACTGTATAGGAAGGAATCATAAAGATGGGAAAATGGCACAAATACAAGCCTTCCACTAAGCTAGCGGTTGTAGATTGTGAAGTCAGATTTTAAACATTTCTTTCTTTCTTTTAATCGACTTTTTGGAGCACTTTTATGTTTACAGAAAAATTGAAAGTGCAGAATTTTCTTATCTACCTGCCCCATAGTTTTCACTGTTAAGAACGTCTTACAGTAGTATGGTACATTTCCTTCAGTTGACGAGCCGATACTAATATACTCTTATTAACTAAGGTCCCTGTTTACATTACGGTTCAGTCTTTGTGCTGTACGTTCGGTAGGTTTTCCTCTTAACCCCTTAAGGAGTTCCCCTTAACCCCTCTGGTCATTTTTTAATGATCCAATCTGGTAGTTTCTCTTCTTTCTTGTTTAAATGTAGGCATTTCCTGTGGAAATTTCCTTAGTTGTGTTCCTTGATGTAATCTCTTTCATTTCCATATAGCTTTCCCAATTTCCTTGTCAGTAAAATGGAAGGTTGAATTAGAAGCTTCTGAGGTTTGGGGCACCTGGATGGCTCAGTTGGTTAAGCTTATCAGACTCTTGATTTCGGTTCAGGTCATGATCTCACGGTTTGTGAATTTGAGCCCCTCATCGGGCTCTGTGGTGACGGTGTGGAGCCTGCTTGGGATTCTCGTTCTCTCCCTTTCTCTTCACCCCTCCCCTATTCACACCTCGCTCTCAAAATAAACTTAAGGAAAAAAAAAAAAAAAGAAGCTTCTGAAGTTTTACCCCCAATTGGCTATGTCCTATTCAGGCTCATGACAGTTTTTTTTCCAAAATCATCCTGTTTTCTCTGTATGAGTCTCCTAAATATTTTTAAAGCTAAAAATGAACCTCTTGGTTATCCAGACTCAAAACCTTGGTATACCTTATGACTTCACCAACATGTACAGCTATTTGTGTTACCAAGTCCTTTTGATTTTAACTTCTTTAATGTCTGTCCGTCGGTCTTACCATTTCCTCTGCTGTATTATTGCAAATTTATGTTTCATTTCTTACTGCTTTCCAGCAGCAAGTGCTGCTGAATGCTGAAATCTTAAGAAAAAATTTTTTTTTAAATTTTAGAGAGAGTGAGTGTGTGCAAGCAGGGGAGGGGGACAGAGAGAGAGAGAGAAAATCCCAAGCAGGATCCAATCCCAGCACGAGCCTGATGTGGGGCATGATCCTGCAACCCGGGGGTTGTTACCTGAGCCGAAATCAAGAGTTGGACACTCAACTGACTGAACCACTCCGGTGCTCCGGAAATCTCGTGACCTTAGGGAAGACTTAAGTGAGGCCGTGCCGGAAGTGGCCGTCTATAAGTAGGCGCCTAACTTGCTTGTTATTTCTGGCAGAAAAGAAGACGAGGACATAATTCAGAAGGACTTGTTCCATTAGTGCAAAAAGAGAATAGGCAATTATTTCTTCTCTCTTGTTGCACTGTTGTAGTAAATGTTTTCTTAATATGTGTTCCTTTTCAGCATAATGGGAGTTTTGAGTAACAAGTGTGGCTTTCAACTCCAGTATCAAATGATTTTTTCAATATGGCTCCTGGCATTCAGTCCCCAAATGTGTGAACACCTGCGGCGCTATAATATCATTCCTGTCCTGTCTGATATCCTTCAAGAATCTGTCAAAGAGAAGGTGACAAGAATCATTCTCGCAGCATTCCGTGTAAGTGTTTTGTGGGTGTTTTTTTTTATGGTGTGTGTGTGTGTGTGTGTGTGTGTGTGTGTGTGTACGTGTGAGGCATTTTCCCTGTGGAGTATATATTTGAGGGCTTTTAGCAGGTGGGAAAAAACTGATTGTTCTCCATGTAGTTATCAAACTATGGGGTGTTGGTGGACATAGAGGCAAACCTCACTAATGTATATATATTGTGGGATTGAGGCAAAGCCATATAATAGGATGGGGTTGGGGAGAAGCCATTTAAATGGATAAAATATATGAGTTCTAAAAAGCTCGTGGGAAATGTAATTGTATGATGTTCATGTGGACGAAATCCTCCTTGGTTGCAGTGTGTTCCAAGAGACCGTTGAGGAAGTTTTTTTTCTCTTAAAGGGCCCTTATGTTAGTATAGAGTTGTAGTTCAGATTCTGGATATAATTATACATATATGTATATAAAACTCCCTTGAACAGATGAGGGAGTTGAGAACGAGATGCGGAGCTGAGCCAGACTCTGAAAGCTAGGTCTTCTGGCTGCCAGGCAACTTAACACTGAAATAAAGTATTGTTAATTGCTTGCCCAGACCCAGTGCATTTGCTGTGGTAGTTGTGTGTTGATTATTTTGTTGGTCACCTTAGGATTTGTTGGGCTTCTGAGGGATAGCTTGGCCAACCCTAGTGTCTTTTAAGGATGCCACTGGAGAGTAATAATAATGGGCTGTTCAGAGACTGCTTACTCTGTGCCATGCATCATTCTAAGACTTTCCATTTGTTAGCTCATTTAGTGCTTACTACTGCCCTAGACCATGGCGATTATAGTTTTTATTGTTAGTATGTTGGTCTTCTCATTTTATAAATGGGGATACTGAGACAGAGAAGGCATATTGCTGGTGGACATGCAAATCCAAATTAGCTTCGCGATCTGCTTTTAACTAGTATTTGCTCTTATGTTTTCCTTAAACAACAACAAACCAAAAATTAAAAAGTAGTACAGATGTGTTACATACGTTTAAAAATAGCATACGCATTACATTTGCCAAACATAGTTACTAACATCTTTCAGATTTTTCTAAGCACACAGAGAGAAATACATAATTAGGTGTGTAATTTTGTTTTATATTTAAAAATAAAATGGCATCGTATTATAAATATTGTCCCGTGACTTTATTCTTGACAGTATGTGATGAATATGTGTTCATTTTCATACACATGGTTCTCCAGTAACTTTTAATGTCTGTATTCTACTGTGTTGATGTAAAGTGGTTTCTTTAACCAGTGTCCTATCGACGGGCATTTGAGGTGCTTCCAGTTTCTTTTACATGTCTGTCCACTTCTGTTGGATATAGTTCATTTTTTTTTTTTTAAACGTTTATTTTTGAGAGACAGCGAGGGGCAGAGAGAGAGAATCCCAAGCAGACTCCGCACTGCCAGTACAGAGTCTGGCGCAGGGCTTGAACCCACAAACCCAGGTCAGGTGAGATCATGACCGGAGCTGAAATCAAGAGTCAGATGTTGAACCAACGGAGTCATGAGTCACCCAGAGGTTCCTCTGTTGGATATAGCTCTATAGGCGGAATTACTGACTCTAATAATAAACATTTACAGTCTTGATAGGTAACATCAAATCACCTTTCATAAATTTGCAAGTTTACAGTTCCATCAACTATATCTTGAGGGTGCCTGTTTTTCCATTCTTCCACTGGCATTTAATATGATCTTTCTTTTCATTGTTACCAAAGATGAGGTGAAAAGTGAAATCATTTAAAGTTTGTATTTTGTTAACAATGAAGCTGAGCATTGTTTAATACTTTTTATTAGTTATTGATATTCCTCCTATAAATTGCTTACTGACAGCATTGGTCACCTTTAAAATTTTTAAACCTGATGTGTAGTAACCCTTTTCTAGGTGTTTGTAATTAATAATAATAATAACTAATGTTTATCGAGAGCTTATTTTGTATCAGGTGCTGTTCTAATTGCTTTCAGTGTGTTGCTCATTTAATCTCCCAAGAACTCCATGCAGTGGGCGTTAGGCCACAAGTGGTTAAGGAATTTGCCAGAAAAGCTAGGAAGCGGCAGAGTGGGACTTCAGTCTCAGGCAGTAGGACTCATGCTCTTAACCGTCGTGCTAACCTGTCTTCGATGCTGAGGATAATAAATGTTACAAGTTATTGGGTGATTTGCATGCATTGACTTATTTAATCTACATTATTATCTAATTATTTTATTACATGTGAGGAAACCAAGGCTTAGCAAGTAAGTAAGCCTCAGTTAGTAAGCATTACGATTGGAATTCCAGTGAGTGCTGTCTGCTCCAGAGTCACTAACCACTCTGTCATCTCCTTTTTCTCTTTTCTTGGTGCATTTTCTCAGGAATCTTTAGCATTAAAAGAAAGGGAAACCACGAAAAGGAGAACTGTAGGTCACATGACAGAGGAATTCTGATTCCCTATTTGAAAATACATTCTTTAAAAAAAAAATTTTTTTTTTTAACATTTATTTATTTTTGACAGAGCACGAGCAGGGGAGGGGCAGAGGGTGGGGGAGACACAGAACCCCAAGCAGGTTCCAGGCTCCGAGCTGTCAGCACAGAGCCCAACGTGGGGCTCGAACCCACGAACTGTGAGATCGTGACCTGAGCTAAAGTCGTGACTCAACCGACTGAGCCACCCAAGCGCCCCCAGAATACATTCTTTTTAATGTAGGAACTGTTCTGTGGCCCTTGAGAATTTACTCTTAAGAAGCAGGGGAATGTGGTGCCTCACATTGGCTGTGCCATTAGGTTTTCTAGCAAACTGTGTATGTGAGTGGTCACGTCCAGATACGGTAATAATCAGTTCTTCACTCAGAGCAGGTTGTATTAATGAGACTCTACTTTGAGGTGTTTTAGTAGCTGAATTGAATGTACCTTTTCTGCTGCTTGAGTGTTTCATCATCCATATTCTTATTTCTTTAGTATAGATGAAAAATTCTAGAATTAGGATCTTCCAGCAGTCTTCTGTTGGAGGTGGAGGGTGAGAACAGGAGGTTTTAGGAGAAGCTTCAGAGAGGAGAAGGCTTGAAGAGATTTTGGAAGGATGCCTAGGAGTGTTTTAGTACAAAGTTGGAAAGAGGTTGATGAATGTTAACAAATAAAGAAACTGACTTCTGGAATTGTCAGTAATTTGTTCTTGTAGGTTGATTATTGCCCCCTGCTCCCACCCTGAAGCAAATGTTAAAGGAATAAATGGAATACGTAAGTCTGGCTCTTTTTTTTTTTCTTTTTTCTTTTTTCTTTTCCTGTGTGAGAGAGAGTGTGCTTAAGCTGGGGAGGGGCAGAGGGAGAGGGAAAGGAAGCATCTTAAGCAGGCTTCATGCCCAGTGTGGAGCCCCACGCTGGGCTCGATCTCACAAGTGTGAGTGAGATCATGACCTGAGCCGAAATCAAGAGTCGGTGGCTTGACGGCCTGAGCCACGCAGGCTCTCACAGTCTGGCTCTCGAAGATACGATCCTGGTTTGTGGCCACCGGGTCTCCGAAAGGACAGACCTGCTCTGTAAAACGGAGCGTTTGCTCTGCTGCTCTGTAGTGCCCTTCTAGGCACTGGCCTGGTGGGGCCAGCACAGACCCTTCGGCCCCTGTCACTGACTCACCCTAACGTGTGTTCATACTCTGGGGGCGCTCTGGGGGCGTCACCAAAGCCCAGGGCCTCTGAACGAGGCTCCTTGAGATCTGCTTGTGCTACTTTATTGTGCGCTGTGCCTCCTTGGATGGACGTGAGGCAGGGCTGGCTGCTCTTTTAAATTCTGTTCATTTTGGTCGAATATGAGTTACATCCTTTCAACTCAGTATATTTATTTTTTTGAAAGCTTAAAGCTCCTCCTATTTGATTTGTCTTTGTTTTGATCTTCTCCCTCGTTTTTCCTTCTTCTAGTTCTGCTGTAGTTACAGGAATCTTTGTTTTATTAAACTTCCCTATTCCAAATTAAGCACCTGCCATGTAATAAGCAAATGGAAAAAATTTGATCTTCTTCCTGTTTATAAAAATAATATGGTGTTATGGTTAAAAAAGATGCTTTGGAAAAATATTAAGAAAAAAGTGTAGGGGCGCCTGGGTGGCGCAGTCGGTTAAGCGTCCGACTTCAGCCAGGTCACGATCTCGCGGTCTGTGGGTTCGAGCCCCGCGTCAGGCTCTGGGCTGATGGCTCAGAGCCTGGAGCCTGTTTCTGATTCTGTGTCTCCCTCTTTCTGCCCCTCCCCCATTCATGCTCTGTCTCTCTCTGTCCCAAAAATAAATAAAAACGTTGAAAAAAAAAAAATTAAAAAAAAAAAAAAAGAAAAAGAAAAAAGTGTAAATTAAACATAGTTTCACTCTCAGATATGGAAGCCTCTTGTTAATACCCGTAACTTACGATCTTTGTTCCCTTCCCACATCGGGGAGCAACCCTGGATGCATTGCAGTGGGCACCGAAAACCCGAATGGTTGGAGGGGCCCGGATTCTCCTCTCTTCACGGTTTGGGCAGATCGCGCTTGGCACCAATTTCTGCAGAGAGTGCATGCACTCAGGTTGGTGGTAGTGTGTGTGCCCAGCATGCACAGTGGAGGCCGAGTTTGCTGGGCCGTCGGGCCGGCCTCTCTGCCTTTGGGAAGTTCGCTTCGCGTCTCCATGCTTCCGCTTTGTTCGCGTGTCTGGTGAGAGTGATACCATCTGTCTCCAGTCTCTCCTCGGGCTTTATGCTCCTATGATAATGCCCTTTGAAAAACTGAATGTGGGCTAAAGAGCAGGCCCTCAGTAAGTATTGTGACTATATGAGGGACCGAACAAAACGCTGAGGGAGAAGAGCCTTCTATAGGAGTAGATTGGTGGTATTGAATTTAGGGATCTTTTTATGGGTTTCTTTATGGACTGAGAAATTCCTTTTAAAGGTTTTGGCTGCTTTGCTTGGTTCCCATATTTAAAAGTGTAACAGTAAAATTCTACAAGAGAATATCTGCTTGCAGCGAATTCTGCATTGACAATGAACTCACCCTAGAGTGTCCTACATTTTGTCTTCATGAGTGTGTTAAGATTACTGATTATATTAGGATTTCATTTAAATAATCCGCTTAACAAAACACTGTGGGAAGCAAGAGTACAGGGAGAGAGTTCCAATTTTCTGTTAGTGTATGGGCTTTTTTCTAAATTGGAAGCTGTTCCTAAACTTGTCATGAAAAAAGTCTTTTTAGAAAGTAAGATATATTTGGTGTCACTAAATTGTTAGGAAAGTTAGTACCCTGACTCAATGTCTTTGCAATTACCTTGTCAGAAAGATGTCTTGGATTATTATCATTATTATTTTTCTTTGTGTGACTTTCTTTTCTGTGAAATGGGTCAACAGCCGGCTAAGTAATTAACATGGAAGTGAATAGTATTTTTCAGTTTATATCTACCTATCCTTTTTTGTATGTTATATTTTCTTAAGTTAAAATATTTACTGTTCCAAATGTTGATGATCGTAAACATTTATCCTAAATTATTTCTTCTGATCATTTGGTGATAAGGGTGCTTGTCTCTTTAAGGTAAAATACAGGTGTGGGAGAGAGAGCTGCTGTAGAGGTCAGGGTCTTATTTTAGCTGCTCTGTTCCACAGAATAGATTTCTATATTGATTTTCATTTTAGACCATTATTGTATAAGATAAAAGGGTCATTGGAAGCAGCAACCGTTAATATTGTTATGTCTTAGAAGAGAGGTGTTAGTTGACGTTAGTTGAATCCTACCTTTGAGATCCTCCCTCTGTCTCCTTGTCCCTCTCCTTCTCCCACCCACTCTCCTGTCTCTTCCATGAATTATTCACCTATCAAATGTTTACTAAAGGCGATTATGTAATAGGCAGTGTGTTGTTAGTTACCGAGTGTATAGAAGGATGAGTAACATAAGATACGTTTTCTCATGATTTCGTTTTGTATTTAAATGCTCATCTTTATGGAGTGACTTCATGAAGTCACCATGAAGAATGTTTACAACATAAAAAGCTCAAAAAGTCCCAGAGAACTAGAGAGCCAGACTGAGGTTCTCAGTTTTGTTTTGTTTTTTTTTGTGTGTGTGTTTTTTTTAAACCTAATTTGGGACTTCTCTAGCTTGATTATCTGCTTGTTATGGAAATTTGAGAAGTACAATAGTGTAGCCCTTTTTCTGATTTTCCTTTCAGTATGGTGTATTAGGAAGAGTGTATGCTCTGGGGTGGATGGATGTAGGCATGAATTTGGCACTAGGCTGTTGGGAGAGTGGCTTGAACTCTTAGAGCGGATTTCTCCATCTGTGAAAGAGTAATTCTTAACTCACTTCAAGATTAGGTAAGGATTCAGTGAGATAACAGGAGCCAGGCAGTAGTAAGCATAAAGTTTTGTGTTTCCCTGCCTTTTCTGCCGAGGAAAACATAGAGTGATAGCAGTTTGCCTGTTTCAATCATCTACCTCTATAAATTGCATTCTTGCTAAGTTAGTGTTGAACGTGGGCAAAGATCCAGTGCTGACCTGTTTGATTTAGAAGAAGAGGCATGGGGGCACCTGGGTGGCTCAGTCGGGTAAGTGTCCAACTTCGGCTCAGGTCGTGATCTCACAGTTCGTGAATTTGAGCCCCACGTCGGGCTTTGTGCTGACAGCCCGGAGCCTGGAGCCTACTTTGGATTCTGTGTCTCCCTCTCTGCCCCTCCCCTGCTCATGCTCTGTCTCTCTTTCTCTCTCTCTCTCTCTCTCAAAAATAAACAAACATTAAAAAAAAAGCGGCATGAATATTTTATTGATATGTAACATGATTTAAAAATTTTATTTAAATTATATTTACAGTTTCAATTTTGTACCCACAGCACATGGAACTAATTACAAGGGTAATTTCGGGGCTCTGTCTAATTTTAATTTCAGATTATGTAAACTAGACCCAATCTGTTGGCAGGACTATTAGATTTTTAGACCCTGCTGTGCTAAATTTGGGACGGTACAGTCATTAGGAGAATATACAGAGGGCTGGAAATCAGAAGAATGTCTTTAGATATCCAGAACTTTAGTGTACACAACTGAGTTAAAATTAAGTCATTAGAAAGGACATAGTAAACCCATTTGACTTAGACCATCAGCAGGTGAAAAAATGATGTGTCCTTTTTTCTTTATCATTCTCAAATTCATAAAACCTTTAAAAAAATTCACTGATGAGGTCAAGGATGATCTAGTCATATATTTTTTCCCACATCTTGAAACCCAGGCAGGAAATTTTTGTGCTGAAGGCTTTAGGAAGCTTGCCGAGCTGCTGTGAGCTGAAAAAGTCTAGCAGCTGCTAATTATTTTGTTTCCCATTTGGCTCAGTGGATTTTATTTTTGAAAATGTCAGGCTCACTTATTCATAGTAGGTGCTGGACTTCAGGTCTCTGCAAATGTTATTCTATTGGTTAAGTTGATTTGTCAATCTTTAGTTCCTAAAATTAATTAGTAGGTTTTGAGCTAGTAACTGAAAAGACACCGAAGATCATATTCGTGGTCTAGAGTTCTACATACATTGTGAGTTTTATTTCTCTTTTTGGCTCTGCTTAGTCAAGAGTCTACGTAGTGTGTCAGATAATAAGAGAATTTATATTTTTACTTATCTTCCTGTGCAGGCGGTTCATAGTTGGAACCCTTTCGGGGAGGTCCACCCTAGTTTGAGTGTGTGGGGTGCTGTTTTGCCCACAGCTCTGGCGTGGAGGTATCGCTATCAAGAAATCTTACTCCCTTGGGGCGCCTGGGTGGCTCAGTCGGTTAAGCAGCCGACTTCGGCTCAGGTCATGATCTCACGGTCTGTGAGTTCAAGTCCTGCATCGGGCTCTGTGCTGACAGCTCAGAGCCTGGAGCCTGTTTTGGATTCTGTGTCTCCCTCTCTCTGACCCTCCCCTGTTCATGCTCTGTCTCTCCCTGTCTCAAAAATAAATAGAACGTTAAAAAAAAAAAATTAAAAAAAAAAAAAAAAAGAAATCTTATTCCCAAGTCTGTACCTCATTCCCTGTCTCAGGAACTTACGCGTTACTCAGTGGATACCAGGTCTGGTGAGGTATGGTAAGATTGAGTCATTTTTTCATCTTGGGCTGAGTCTTTATACAGTGATACTTCAAATACGGTGTGCGTGTGAACCGTTGGTTAGCTGTGTATAGAAAGGAAGAGTAAGCAAGCAGAAGCTTACAGTACCTTGACGGAATAGTTGCATACCTGTCGAATTTAATAATACAAAATTTGAGATTACATTGTGCATGTCTTTTTAAATTCATTTTTCTGGAGATTCATTTTTGTGTTTTATAAAAGTATTTGCACTTCCATGGCTGGAAGGTCAAAAGCAAACGTAACTGGCCTTCCCCAGTTTGAGATGGTTTGAGAAACCCTGCTTTAACATATAATTTCACAAGGCTAGCGGTTGTGGCGAAGGAAAGATCTGAGTTGTCACGTGATTCCACTGTACTCTTAGTAAGGTCGAGATTTCTGCACGGTTGCTTGGACAATGGCAGAAATTACATTTGCGCTTCTGATTTTGTGGAGGTGAAGATGCCATTGAATTTTAGGGCTTTTTAAAAAAATGTTTATTTATTTATTTAGAGAGAGAGAGATAGAGAACACGCATGCCTGCATGCTTGAGGGAGAGGGAGAGAGAGAACCCCTGACACGGGGCTCAGTCTCACAACTGTGAGATCATGACCTGAGCTGAAGTCAAGAGTCGGCTGCTTAACTGAGCCACCCAGGCGCCCAGAGTTTTGGGGCCTTTAAAGAATAAGCTGCTGCCAGATTGTCTAGGTTTGTTTGGGCAAATTCAGTTTTTGTTTTTGTTTTTGTTTTTTTAGCGTTAATTTATTTTGAGAGAGAACAAGAGCCAGGGAGGGGCAGAGAGGTGGGGGGGGGGGAGAGAGAGAGAGAGAGAGAGAGAGAGAGAGAGAGAATCTCAAGCAGGCTCTGCACTGTCAGTGCAGAGCCCAACATGGGGCTCAATCTCTTGAACCTTGAGACCACGACCCAAGCTGAAATTGAGAGTTGGACGCTCAACCGACTGAGCCACCGAGGTGCCCCACAAATTCAGTTTCTTATTTCATGATCCATTCGTTCGTTTTCATTCTTTATTAACGAAATGGAAATGAAATGAAAACACGTTTTGAAGGGAAAATGAACAGGCTCATTGATTTGACTCAGGATTGAAGAAAAGGGGAGAATCAAGTATGACCTCAGTTCCAAAGTTCTGTTTTCTTGGAGAACTGAGAGGAAAGGTGGTATTAGAAGAACACAGTGGTGCTGCTGTTAGTTATTATATTGATTGTGTTGAAGTTATTGTTGAAATCGTGAGTTATGATAATACCTTCATTAGGAAGTTTAATTCTTTAGTCAGCAAATATACAGTGAAATAACAGAGGATCATATGAGCAAAAGTGTTTTGATATGTTTCTTTTTTAAAAATTATTTTTAAGATTTATTTTTATTTTTGAAAGAGAGAGAGCGAGCGAGCGCGCATGTGTGAGGGAGGGGCAGAGAGAGAGGGAGACAGAGGATCCGAAGCGGGCTCGCAGCTCAGGGCAAAGAGCACGATGCGAGGCTTGAACTCACGAACGGCGAGATCATGACCTGAGCCGAACGAAGTTGGATGCTTAAGTCCCGTGTTTTGATGTGTTTCTGAAGTTAGAAGAGATAGTAAGAAAAATGACTAGAAAAAGCAACAGAAAACTTTGTAAAATAATAGATAAAGTCTTTAAAAAGCAAAGGAAGAAAGGAAGAGTATCATAAAGGAAGAGGTTATCAGAACTTAGGTCTCCCCACAGCTTAAGGTCTTTAACTGAATTTCATTATGGTCAGGGAACATATTCTAATAAGTTTCAATTCTTTGAAATTTGAGACTTGTTTTAAACAAGACTTATGGTCTGTCGCGGTGAATGTGCCATGTGTGCTTTAAAAGAATGTATATTTTGCAGATGTATAGTGTTCTGTGGGTGGTTAAGAGCGTTTTCCAGCTCCTCTCTGCACTGATGTTTTGTTTAGTGGTTCTATCAATTGCCAAGAGTGGGAGTTGTTAAAATCGCCAGCTATTATTTATGGATTTGTCTGTTTTTGCCTTCAGTGTTGCCAATTTTTGCTTTATGTATTTTGAAGCTCTGTTATTAATACATCTGTGTATGTTACATTTTCCTGATGTAACAGGAAAATTTCCTTGAATCGTTGTGAAGTGTCCTTTATTATTGGTGATGCTTTTTCTCTTGATAACTACTTTATTTGGAATTAATATAGACAGGCCAGCTTTCTTGTCTTTTCTTTCAGCTTCTTTTCTTTCTTTTTGACGTGCCAGCTTTCTTACGCTTATGGTTTTCCATCTTTTGATTTCAACCTGTCTACGTCTTATATTTAAAGTTTGTCTCTTTTAGACCACATATACTTGAGTCTTGCATTTTAATCCCCAAATCCTCTGCCTCTTAACTGGAGCATTCAGTTCACTGGCATTTAAAATAATTATTGGTACAGTTGAATTTAGGCCTACCATTGTACTATTTCTGTTGGTCTTAATCTGTTTTTTGTTCTTCTTTCTTTCATTCTTGCCTTCTCTTGAGGTAACTGAATCCCTTTTAGAATTTCATTTTAATTTTTCTGTTGACCTTTAAATGTTCTTTGTAGTGTTTCCTTTTTTTAATTAAATTTTTTTATTAAAAAATTTTAAAATATTTTTATTTTTGAGAGAGAGAGACAGAGAGAGAGCGCACACAAGTAGGGGAGGGACAGAGAGAGAGGGAGACACAGAATCTGAAGCAGGCTCCGGGCTCTGAGCTGTCAGCACAGAGCCTGACACGGGGCTCGAACCCACAAACTGTGAGATCATGACCTGAGCTGAAGTCGGACCCTTAACTGACCGAGCCACCCAGGTGCCCCTGTAGTGTTTATTTCTTAGAGCTTGTTTTGGTAGCACAGTATATGCATCCTTAACTTTTCCCATTAAAGTTAACATTGTACTCTTTTATGTAAAATGTAAGAACTTGAAATCATACAGGTCTGTTCTCTCTTTTTTATTCTATAGTTGACATATAAATATATTTACATAGGTAAAAAAAAAAAAAAAACCTGTATTACAGTCTTTAACTTTTCCTTTAAACAGTCTTATTTGTATTACAGAAGTGAAGAGGGAAAAATAGTCTTTTGTATTCATTCAACTATTTACCATATCTGTTGTTTTTCCTTGTGTCCTGAAGGTTCAGCTTTCCATTTGGCAGTCTCACTTCTGTCACCTGCAGAATTCCCTTTAGCTCAGGGCTCATCAGTCTGTAGTAGTTCATGGGCCAGTTCTGGCCCACCATCAGTTTTTGTAAATAAAGCTTTATTGGAACACTTCTGTGCTTTTTTTTTTTTTTTTTTTCTGTATTTTGTATGCCAGCTTTTGCATTATAATGGCAGAATTGAATAGCTATGATGGAACCCTCAAAGCCTAAAGTATTCATTATTTGGCCCTTTTTAGAAAGTTTGCCCACCCATGCTTTCACATGCCTTCTACCACAGGTCTGGTGGTGACCAATTAATTTCAGTATCTGAAAATTGGTTGTTTACCTTTATTAAAAAAATCGAGATATAATTGACATACGACGTTTTGTTAGTTTCAGGTATACAGCATAACACTTTGATATTTGTATATATTGTGAAATAATCACCCCAGTATGTCTAATTAGCATCCATCACCACACATAGTTACAAATTTTGTCTTGTGATTACAACTTGTAAGATCTACTTTCTTAGCACCTTTCAGATATACATATAGTGCTATTAACTGTAGTCATCATGCTGTACATTGTATCCCTAGGACTCACTTATTTTATAACTGGAAACTTGTACCTTTTGGTCCCCTTCACCCATTTTGCCCACCCCTCATCCACTGCATCTGGCAACCACCAGTCTGTTCTCTATATTTATGAGTGTGTTTTTTTTTTTAATTTCAGTTTTTTAAAGGTTCCACATATAAATGCGTTCATACAGCATTTGTTTTTCTCTACCATTTCACTTAGCATAATGCCCTGAAAGTCTATCTGTGTTGTCACAAATGGCAAGATTTCCTTTTTTTAAATGGCTGAATAATATTCCATTGTGTATATATACTCCCATTTTCTTTCTTTTTTTTTTCTTTAATACTTTTAATGTGTATTTATTTTTGAGAGAGAGAGCATAAGCGCAAATGGGGGAGGGGCAGAGAGAGAGGGAGACACAGAATCCAAAGCAGGCTCCAGGCTCTGAGCTGTCAACACAGAACCCAACGCAGGGCTCGAACTCCTGAGGCATGAGATCATGACCTGAGCCGGAGTTGGTCGCTTAACTGACTGAGCCACCCAGGCACCCCTATGCCCCATTTTCCTTATCCATTCATCCTTTGTTGGACACTTAGATTATTCCTGTGTCTTGGCTGTTGTGAATAATGCTGCAATAAATATGGGAGTGCAGATAATCTCATTGATACTCTGTTTTCATTTCCTCTGGATAAATACCTACAAGTGGAATGGCTGAATCATATGGCAGTTCTATTTTTAATTTTTTGAGGAACCTTCATAGTGTTTTCCATACTGACTGCACCAATTTATGTTCTCATCAGTAGTGAACAAGTGTGCACTTTTCTCCATAACCTTGAAACCACTTGTTATCTTTTGTTTTTTGAGGTGATATTCCATTGTGGTTTTGATTTGTATTTCTCTGATGAGTCGTGATATTTTTATGTACCTGTTAGTCATTTGTATGTCTTTGGAAAAATGTCAATTCAGATCCTCTGCCCATTTTTTTATTTTATTTTAATTTAAAAAAAAATTTTTTTTTTCAACGTTTATTTATTTTCGGGACAGAGAGAGACAGAGCATGAACGGGGGAGGGGCAGAGAGAGAGGGAGACACAGAATCGGAAACAGGCTCCAGGCTCTGAGCCATCAGCCCAGAGCCCGACGCGGGGCTCGAACTCACGGACCGCGAGATCGTGACCTGGCTGAAGTCGGACGCTTAACCGACTGCGCCACCCAGGCGCCCCAGCCTCTGCCCATTTTTAAATCATTTTGTTGTGGTTGTTATGGAGTTGTATGAGCTCTTCATATATTTTGGATGTTAACCCCTTATAGATACATGCTTTGCAAATATTTTCTTTCATCCAACAGGATACCTATCATTTTTTAATTTAATTTATTTTATTTTATTTATCTTATTTTATTTTAGTTATTTTTGCTGTGCAGAAGCTTTTTAGTTTGATGTCGCCCCACTTGCTAGCTTTTGCTTTTCTTCCCTGTACTTTGGCGTCATATACAAAAGATCATTGCCAAGATCAAGGTCAGGGAACTTTTTCCCTATTTTTTTTTTTTTTTTTTTTTTTTAGGAGGTCGACAGCTTCAGTATGTGTAAGTCTTTAATCCATTTTGAGCTAATTTTTGTGAGTGGTGTAAGATAGGGCTCCAGTTTCATTTTTCTGAATGTGATTGTACAGTTTTCCTAACGTCATATATTGAAAAGACTATTCTTTGTGTATTGAGTGCTCTTTTATGTATGCATATATTTTTGAGAGAGAGAGAAAGAGGTAGAGAGAGAGAGAGAGAGCAAGCAAGGGAGAGAGAGAGCGCACATGTGCATGAGCAGAGGAGGGGCAGAGAGAGAGGGGGAGAGAGAATTCTAAGCAGGCTCCAGCACTGTCAGTGAGGATCCCCATGTGGGGCTTGATCTCATGACCTGTGAGATTATGACCTGGGCTGAAATCAAGAGTTGGACACTTAACCGACTGAGCCACCCAGACAGCCCCTCCATTGAGCATTCTTGGCTCTTTGTCAAATATTAGTTGATTGTATATGTGGGGTTTTATATCTGGGCTCTCTATTTTGTTCCATTGGTCTGTGTGTCTGTTTTATGCCAGTGCCATACTGTTTTGATTAATAAAGTTTGTAGTGTAGTTAAGCCAGGAAATGTGTTTGTTCTTCTTCCAGCTTTGTTCTTTCTCAGGATTCCTTTGGCTACTCAGGGTCTTTTATGGTTCCATACAAAGTTTAGGATTGTTTTTTCTACTTCTGTGAAAAATGGAATTTTGGAATTCCGTTGGAATTTTCATAGGGATCGATCTCTAATTTACATATGCTGAGCTAACTCTCTTAATGTGTTTGTTTAGCATAATTACTAGGAATATAATTTGCTTGCAAAAATAAATTTGAAAATTTCATATTTTGGTATAGTTGACTTGGAATTGTGATTACAGGATTTGTGTGTGTGGGGGTGGGTGTGTGTGTGTGGAGGGGAGGCATTTGACAGGCCATCTTGGTGAAGGTAGCTTTCTTGAGAGCTTGTCTGTTTTTGTCCCTAAGCCTGAGCATAGTCTTTGCTTAGAAATACTGGTTCATTCAACGAACAGTTTATTTTTATAAATAGAGTTGAACAGTGTAGGGGTTAGGGGAGCTGACTGCCTGTGCTGTCGGAAATCCATGTATATCTTTGGACTCCCCCAAAACTTAATTATGAATAGCATACTGTTGACTAGAAGCCTTACTGATAAACAGACGATTAACACATACTTTGTATGTCATGTATCTTATACTGTATTCTTACAATAAAGTAAGCTAGAAAAAAAATTTTTAAGAAAATCCTAAGGAATAAAAATGCATTTCCAGTACTGTACTATAATTATCAAAAAAAAATCTGCCGAAGAGTGAACCTGCACAGTTCAAATCCGTATTAAGGGTCCAGTATATTTAGGATTCCTTTGCTCTTTTCATAAGTATTCTTCTAAGTAGAAAAATTACAGAAGAAAACTAGGGAATTTGCCAGAATGTCACAAAACTTTTTTGATAATTGTTCAGGCAATGTCCTTCGTGCATTTGCAGGTTGATGAGAGGGGAAAGGGTGACTGACTGAGAAACTCTAGAGATACTTGAAGAAACATTCTTCCTTAGCATCCCAAGTACTAGGTGGCTAACAGATGAGAAGTTCACTGGGTATGCACAGAAGCAGGGCTGTGAGAAAGGATCTGATGGGCTTAATTGTAAACATGTCCAGTGTTTTGAGGCCCGTCTGGTTCAATGATTTTAAATCACTTAAGCCAGTAAGTAAGCGAGGAATAAGAAATACGCTTTTGATATGGGACAGGTGCTCAGGAAAGAGATAAGGATTTGTGATATAGTCTTCGCTTAACCTGAGAATAGAGGAGGAGAGAGGTTGCAGGACGTAGTGCAGGGGTCTGAGAATATCACATAAAGAAATTACACGGTTTTCTCACGTGTTTGTCTAACTCAGAACTTTTTGGAGAAATCGACTGAAAGAGAAACTCGCCAAGAATATGCCCTGGCTATGATACAGTGCAAAGTTCTGAAACAGTTGGAGAACTTGGAACAGCAGAAGTACGATGATGAAGATATCAGTGAAGATATAAAATTTCTTTTGGAAAAACTTGGTGAGAGTGTCCAAGATCTTAGGTATGTTATTTTAAAAAACTCTCACAGGCTGGATATATTGGGCCTTGTTGGACTTTCCTAGTATTTTAAGAAAGTCTAAATTTGTTACTAACTATAAACTCAAAAGATTTCACTAAAACATTATGTCTTCTGTTAAGAATTGGGGATATGGGGGGTGGGGGACAACTGGCTCATCACCATGGTAACAGTTGGTTAGAGCTTTGTGTTACGTCTTCTCTTTTGGGGAGGTTCCCACCCTTCTCTTGTCTGAAATCTGACTTAATCCCACAGGATGTTGGTGTCACTCTGGAAGCCCTTAAGAATCTCCCCCTGGTTTAGAATCTTTTTAAACAGTACTCATTAATTTTTGAAGGATGTTTGGCCATAAACGGAAAGAGTATTTTTTTCCCTGCTTTTTGAAGTTCCTATTGTGTTCTTTATTTTTGATATTAAAAATTACACAAATGATGTACAATGCAGTAAGAGAAAAAAGAATCCTTACATAGTTCTAGAAGGGACTCCATACCTCTTCCCCCTAGTCATCCCCGCCCCCACTTTTGTGTTTGCTTCCAGAAAAACCTTCCTAGCCCTGCTCCCCTGACACGTGTGTGCATGCACACACACAAACGCATATACAAATGGGGTTCTGCATATTCTTCTGGAACTGTTCATTTTTGTTTAATAATGTATTGATCTTTCCCATTAACGTATATATCCTTTGTTTTTAAACTATTGATACATTTTTAAAAGGGAATTACTGTGTAGAAGTAGATCTTTCTGTGTAGGTGGTTTGGGTTTGGGAGCCAGGCTGAACCCAGTTTGAATTGTCTGGCCACTTTGTCCACACTTGGCCTTGACAAGCTTCTTGACTTTGTAAAGCCTCAGTTTTCCTTTTGGTAAAATAGCGAGAAAAATTCTAACCTGGTAGGATTTGTTGTGAGGTTTCAACTATCCAGCAAATGCCTTTGGTGTAGTATGTGTTCCAGAAATGTATTTACCAGATAATTCAGTGCAGCTCTTAATCCCAAGGCCCAAGTGCTGCTATAGAGATGGGATGTGTCACCGAGACCAGTGGTGTATCATGGGCGTTGTAGAGGGAGGCAAATGAGTTTTGTCTTTCTGTAATTTCAAATGTGAGTAACTAGATTGTAATAAACTAGCCTGGCCAGCAGTAGACTTGAAGTTTTTACAAATTTTATTAAGTTCATTTTTATAAATCTGTTATCAGTTCTTCTGTAATAATGATTTGAGATCTCTTAAAAGTGAACAAGATTAGTGATACTTAGCTTTCTAAATTATTTAATCCATGTTAGCCAATTATTATTATGTATTGATTCTTCATGTTGAGTTTGGTAATTTGAAAAATCCTGCTCTTTACATTAAAGCCAGTCAGGTGATGGGTATAGGTAAAAGAGCTTTGTCTCTGTTTTTGCTGTTATAGGATATTCATGTTAAACAGCATTAGTTTATTTCTTACACCGATTGGCCTTACATTAAAGTAAATTAGTACTTTATTTAATAGAACACTCTATTCAACTTAACCAGTAAAATTCTGGTTATATTGAATTACCAGTCAGTATTTAAATGGCTAAATCTTTTTCAACTTTTCACTTGGAAGGATGTCCAGCCATGTCCTTTTAAGTTTTCACTTTTCACTTAGAAGGATGCCCAGCCAACCATTGGCTGACAACACTGAACACTTTTTATAGAATGAAGCTTTGAATAATTAAGTTACTTGATACATAGTGAATGATTTTTTTAATTGCATTGCATTGCAGTTTGTTTTATGCAGAGGTTTTTGTTTTTGATTTATAATGTTAACTTAGTGAATTACCTTTACAGTGTTTGTAATCACGTTGTGCAATATTATACCCGTATGTGTATTTTTCATTGCATAATACACTATAGTGGTTTATAACATTTTTAGTATTGGAATATGCTATTTAAGTAACATACTTTTATATAGATTCACATTAACCCATCTAGTGGTCTGGCAAATACAGTATTTTAAGTGGGATGGTGGAAACTCTGCTAGATTATCAGATATTATACTGATTATACTTTATTTATTAGGACAAAGATTTTGAAAGCAAATGCTCCTTTCAGTAAACCTCATTTTGAGCACTCCAATTTGGCAGGAGTATTGGACCTTAGGACCTTGAATAAATTTCACATGGTTTATTAAAGATTATTTAAGCTGTTTAAACTTCGTTTAGTGGTAGTTTGTTAATGTACAAAGGATGGTCAGTCTTTGTAGTTAAATCATCAGTGAAGAATTTTTGTTTTTCTTCTCTTGAGGTATGATTAACATGGTAAAAATGTTTTGCTTAATTTTGGAGGAACTCTTAGATTTTTCTTAACTTTGAGATCCTTAAAATTTTTTTGTAGCTCATTTGATGAATATAGCTCAGAGCTTAAATCTGGAAGACTGGAGTGGAGTCCTGTGCACAAATCTGAGAAATTTTGGAGAGAAAATGCTGTGAGATTAAATGAGAAGAATTATGAGCTCTTAAAGTAAGTTTTAAATCTCACTTCACACTCTTAATACCTGTTGTTCCACCTCCTTGCCAATGTACTTTTGTCACTAGTGATAATAAATTTCAAAAAATAGTAAAAAATTTTAGTTATTTCATGATTTTAATTTGTATTTTCTTCCTTCCTTATGTGGTTGAATACCTTTTCATCTGCTTATCAGTCATTTGGATATCTATTTTTCCAGAATTGGTTGTTCAGGCATTTACAAAAATTTTTTTAATAGGAGATCTGTATGTTTTCTGAACAAGAGGTCTTATATCTGTTCATCTCAACTGTTTTCTTCTACTCTTTCACATACCATTTCACTCTTTGGTTTTAGTGTGGCTCCATTGATTAATTTTTTCCTTTATGGCTAGTATTTTTTTTAGTGTCCTGGTTAAGACGTTTTTCCCCAGATGGGGTCATGAAGATGTATTTCCAGGTCATCTGCTGGAAGATTTACTGTTTGAACCTTTCACAACTAGATCTCTATTCCATCTAGAATTGGTTTTGGGTAAGGTACAAAGTAGGGGTCAAGATACAGTTATTTTCATTATGTAGATGTCTAATTGAACCAACACCATTTTTAATAAAAATTTTTTAAATGTTTATTTATTTTTGAGAGAGAGAGAGAGACAGAGCACAAGTTGGGGGAGGGGCAGAGAGAGAGGGAGACACAAAATCTGAAGCAGGCTCCAGACCCTGAGCTGTCAGCACAGAGCCCAACATGGGGCTCGAACCCATGACCCTCGCATCATGACCTGAGCTGAAATCAAGAGTCAGATGCTCAACATACTAAGGCACCCAGGTGCCCCATTTTTTGGGTTATCTTATCACTTTCTTGATAGAGTCCTTGGAAGCACATTTAAAAATTTTAATGAAGTCCAGTTTATTTATTTTTTTTGTTTCTTATGCTCTTGGTGTCCTACTGAAGAATCCATTGCCAAAACCAAGGTTTTGAAGATTTACTCCTCTGTATTCTGTAATATTTTTATAGTTTTAGCATGTACATTTAAGTCTTAAAAAAAATTTTTTTTATGTTTATTTTTGAGAGAGAGAGACAGAATGTGAGTGGGGGAGGGGCAGAGAGAGAGGGAGACCCAGAATCCGAAGCAGGCTCCAGGCTCCGAGCTATCAGCACAGAGCCCGACGCGGGGCTCGAACTCACGAACCGTGAGATCATGATCTGAGCCGAGGTCGGATGCTTAACTGACTGAGCCACCCAGGCACCCCACATCTAAGTCTTTGATCCTTTCGAATTTTATTGTACATGATGTGAGGTAAGGGTCCAACTTCATTCTTTTGCATGTAGCTATCCAGTTATTCCAGTAACATTTGTTGAAAAGACTATTTTTCCCCATTGCATTGTCATGGTATCCCTTATTGAAATTCAGTTGACCTGTGGACACATGGGTTTATTTTTGGACGTTCGTTTTTGTTCTGTTGATCTACATGACTATTCTGATACCAGTATCCTACTGTCTTGATTACTTTTACTTTGCAGTGTGTTTTGAAATTCAGAAATGTGAGTCTTTTGCCTTCTTCTTTTTTTCTGTATCGTGTTTAATCAGTCTCCCATTGATGGATATTTAATACTATTGCCAGATTTTGCTGTTAGAAACAATGCAAGAATTACTCTCTCTCCCCTACACACACACACACACACACACACACACACACACACACACACATATTATACTGTAACTTTTAAAATGAATAGATTTAAATTTTTAGAATAATGTTAGGTTTACAGAAAGATTGAGGGGAATGTACAGAGAGTTTTCATATATTCTCTCTTCCCCTATTATTAACATCTTGCATTAGTGTGGTACGTTTGTTATAACTGACGAACCAATATTTATACATTATTTTTAACTGAAGTCTGTAAGTTACATTAGGGCTCGCTTTTTCTGTTGTCTAGTTCACTCTGTGTTATATGCTCTGTAGGTTTTGACTGATACCACATGTCCCCTATTACCATATCACCTAGAATAGTTTCACTGCCCTAAAAATTTCCCACGTTCCATCTACTCGCTCTGCTCTCCCTCCCTCTCCCTGAACCTCTGGCAACCACTGGTCTTATTTCTATCCTGTAGTTTCTCCTTTTCCACAATGTCCTAGAGTTGGAATTAGATAGTATATAACCTGTTCAGACCAGCTTCTTTCCCTTAGCCATGCACATTGAGAGTTCCTTCATCTTTTTTTGTGGCTCAGTAGCTCATTGCTTTTTATTTTTTCTTTTCTTTTTATTGCTGACTGTCCCATTGTACGGCTGTACCATGGTTTCTGCATCGAAGGACGTCTTGGTTGCTTCACGGTTTTGGCAATCACTGTAGATAAAGTTGCTCTAAAGGTCCACGTGCAGGATCTTATGTGGACATAAGCTTTCAACTCACTGGGGTGAATCTGAAGGGAGTATGGATGGCATGGTAAGACTCAGGTTTGGTTTTATAAGAAAGTGCCAAACTGCCTTTCAGGGTGGCTGGACTTTTCGGCATCCCCGTGAGCGGTGAATCGGCATACGTGTTGCTGTACGTCCTTGCTGGCATCTGGTGGTGCCAGTGTTCAGGGTTTCGCCATTTTCACAATGAAGGTGGATAGTGTTATCTCCTTGTTTTCCAGTGATGCGTGATGTTGGTCATCTTTTCGTTTGCTTATTCGCCAGCTGTTTTCTTTGGTGAGATGTCTGTTCAGGTCTTTTGACCATTTTTAAATTGAGTTGTTTTTATTGTTGAGTTTTAAGAGTGCTTCATATACGGCTCAGCCGTTTCTGCGTCTGACTTTGATTTAGGCTCAGGTCGTGATCTCACAGTTTGGTGGCTCTCTCTCTCTCTCTCTCTCTCTCTCTCTCTCTCTCAAAATAAATAAATAAAACTTTAAAGAAAAGTACTCATTCCGATTGGTTGTCCCAGTTATGCTCTGTTTGTGGAATGAGTTGAGAAGTTTTCTTCCTATTTCTGTGCCCTTGAGCAGTGTCAGTAACACGAGTCACCTGTTCCTTGAATGGTCTCCCCTCACGTTCGCTCCGAAGTAGATGAAGGAGGTCTCTCCCAGTGGATTGGATTCTGGGGGGGGTGCACCCCCCCTCCCTTCACTGCGGAGGACACATGCGCCCCCTGGGGGCGATGAGTCCTCTCCCTGCAGGTCCTCGAGGAGGCAGAAATCTGCTCCCGCTCCCGGCAGAGGGGAGCCTTCTGTGTGTCTGGTTGGCTCCCGTTGTCACAAGCACTGTCGGGCTCGGCAGTGGTGACACTCTGCCCGTGTGGTTGCTGTGGAGAAAGTAGGAGGACAGCAAGGGAGCCGGGGGTGTGAATCTGGGCTGCCGTCTTCTCCGAAGATGTTTGCTTGCTATTTTGCATTTAGTCTTACCTGTGAAGTTCAGGTTCAGGTCCTTCGTGAGACTTGGAGAGAGAGGGAGAGAGGGGATGTGTGTGCTCAGGGCGCACGTTCCGTCTTGATCGCAGCTTCGAGTAACTTCTTCATACCGACGAAAGGCTTACAGATGTTTAACTTTCAGAATATAGTTGTCAAGGATTCAGTGGTTGTCGTGTATTAACTCACCATTAACTCAGTGTAGTTGTCTGTCTTGAGAGAACAGGGGAGGGAGTTCCTGGTATTTTAGGAATTGGGTGAGGTAGACATTGTGAATCTGAAAGTAACCTGTTACATATGTATAAAAGCTGAAACCGCAAACTTACGTGTGATTTATTATGTGTAGTGCATTGTGCATAATAGTAAGATCTGTAGAATATACGACTATATTTATAAATGCGTTTTCAGGAGATACTTGCATTATACCTGTGCTCTGTTGTGCTGTATGGAACAGCTAGAAGTCAATCTCTCTTTGGATTACATGTATTTCAGAATTTTGACAAAACTTCTGGAGGTGTCCGATGACCCACAAGTCTTAGCTGTCGCTGCTCATGATGTTGGAGAGTATGTGCGGCATTATCCACGAGGCAAACGGTAAGGGCAAAGCCATTAACTAGTGTTTCCTGCAACATTCAGCATAAAATCCTAACTAATGTGCTTACCTTAAAGTAGACTAGTTTAGCAGAGGTGCTAATGGAGTAAGGGAAATCAAGATGGCCATAATATGGGGCATCATGATAAACCTTGTTAAAAACGGGTAATACAGAAGTATCCATACAACTGTAATACTACTGTGTAGTGGCCAGCAGAGGTCACATTAGAAATTTTATGTTCCGGATTTTCTTTGGTTTTTATAATTAAAAAATTTTTTTTACGTTTATTTATTATTGAGAGACCGAGAGACACAGAGTGTGAGCAGGGGAGGGGTAGAGAGAGAGGGAGACACAGAATCCGAAGCAGGCTCCAGGCTCCGAGCTGTCAGCACAGAGCCCGACGTGGGGCTGGAACTCACAAACCGCGAGATCATGACCTGAGCCGAAGTCGGTCGCTTAACCGACTGAGCCACCCAGGCGCCCCGGTGTGTATAATTTTAATTCAATAGCCATTTTATGTCTGCTGGTTATTTTTCGACTACTATCAGTAGCTGCAGAGCTGATGAGACATTATTATTGAACTTGTCAGATTCACAGTGTTGAAGAAAATATAACAGCCGTAAAGAAAAGTTATAATTGATGTTATAGAAGTATGTTTTCCAGAGTATTGAAAAGAGAGGAATTCGTGTGGGAGGAGACAGATAAGGCTTTACAGAGGAGATGATGCTGGCTACATAATTTAAGATCACTTAGACACATTAACAAAGAAAAGACAGGCTTTTGGGGGGAATGTGAGAAATTAAGGTACCAACATTATATCAAGGGAGAAAACTTTAAACGATATACGAGGGCTGTTTGATGTTATGTGGAAAAGCGGAAACGCATAGGCCTTGGTTTGAATTATTGCTCTTTTGCTTGCGAATTGGTTTCCTGATCTATAAAATTGGGGTGGTAGTCATATTTCTTTCTCATGAGGCTGATGTGAGGACTGAATGAGTTAACCCAGTACAGAGATGAGTAGTGCCAGTAGCTACATGGTCAGTACTCAGTAAGTATTAGCTACTTTCATTACCGTTAATGTTAACATTTTACATTCATCAAAGCTATCTATAATGAGACATAGAACAGTGCTCATCTTATTTATCACAAAACAGTGTCCTGTGGGCCCAGAACATCTTAGAATGTGAGCAGAAATTGACAAGAGCCACAGATGCGATTGCATACCTTAACATTCTGCAATTACTTCCCAGCTTCCTCTTTTTCCTTGTAGTGCATAAATATTTAAATCTTTTTTCTAAAATAATTTTTTTAAGTTTATATATTTTGAGAGAGACAGAGTGGGGGAGGGGCAGAGAGCGAGGGGGAGAGAGAGAACCCCAAGCTCTTCTGGAGGGTAAATGAGAGAAGAATTAGGCGTGTGTGTGGAAACGCCTCAGGATATTGGTACTTACCCTAGGGAAAGTGGGACATTATTTAGTGTAGCTCCTGGAGTACTCGGCGTTTGAACTGCAGAATGTTTTCCCTCTGACCCAGCAAACCCTTGTGACTGGTCTTGCGTAGGACTTGATTTCAGGCGGACTTCAGAGGCAGACGGCATAGGTGTGGCGGACGCAGAAGTCTGTGTGGTAAAGCTCTCCGTTGCATTTTTCAGTCGTGTGATTGTATTCTTCGGCTCCAGGACCGCTGCTTGGTTCCATTTAGAAGTTCTGTTTCTTTATTGTCCTTTCGTTCGTGTGTTATTTTCCTAGTTTTGTTCCGTTGTCTGTGTTCTCTGTCATTTCATTAAGCTTCTGTAAGATGATTGTTTTGATCCTTTGTCAGGCAAATTTTAGATATATCTTTCTATGGGATTAGAAACTGTTCGTTGCCTTTGGTAGTGTTAGACTTACCTAATTCTTTGTGGTCCGTGTAGCCTTGCATTGATGTCTGTGCATTTGAAGGAGCTAATACCTCTTCCAGTCTTTAAAGACCATTTTCAGCAGTTAGTGGCCTCCTCTCTGTCGTCTGGGTTAACGGATGGGATTACCTCTGGAATCACATTCGTGCTGGGTCAGAGCGGGTTATGCGCGGCGATGGGTCTGCAGCGGGGTCCACGGTTGGCAGGTTGGTTGGTCTTCAGGTGTCTGGGACTGTCTCCAGTCCCTTGTTCAGTAGGGTAGTGCTGGGACAAGGTCCACTTCAGGCCCCGTGGCTGCGTCCGTAGTCAGCTGTCCTCTCACCAGGTGTGTGGATGGGTGCACCTCCTGCCAGGTCCCAGGAGGGGACCGGTCCCTGGTCACTGGTGGGTCCCTGGGTGGGCAGGGTAGGCCCGGGGCCGTGGCTGAGAGGGGCTAGAACCAAGCTCCAGGGCTATTTCCGGTTTCCTGGCTGTGACTGAAGTCTGCGTACTTGGCGTCGGAGGCACGGATGGGCATTTGTGCCACCAGGTCCCTCGGGTGGGTTGGACTACTCCCTGACTTTGGCTGGAGGAACTGGGGCCGAGTTTAGGACCGTTTCAGGGTCTCCTGAGGCACAGATGTGAGTGTCCCCCCACTGGGTCCCTATGTCGGCAGGGCTGCTTGTGACTGCAGCTTGGAGGGAATCGAACCTAGTTGAGGACCCTTTCAGGATCTCAGGGGTGCAGGTGGGTTACTGCTCACGGACTGGCTGGGAAGGGCTGGAGCTGAGTCTAGGCCTTTTCGGGATCTCTGGGAGCATTGTCAGACGTCTCCTGCTGGGTCCCTGAGACTGGCTGGCCTGCTGGTAGACTACTTCTGTGAGAGGTATAAAGCCACCTATAGGACCCTTCAGAATCTTTAGGGGTGCAGCCTCAGTCTCCTGCTGGGTCTCTGTGCCAGCACGAATGTTTGGGGACTGGCCAGGATGGGCTGGAGACCAGTTACCGTGCCCTTTCAGAATTCGACAGAATCTTTTGGGTCCCCGCGGGTCCCAGACCTCAGCAGAGAGGGGCTGAAGCCTGTTGAAGAGCTATTTCAGATCCACACAAGCGGGACTGAGGTTTGCATGCCTGTTAGCTGACAGACGGGTAGGTGTGACTCCTCCAGGGGCCCTTGGCGTATTTTGTTGGTGGCAGAACCAAAGCCAGTGGGACCGTAGGAGAATTTTCAGGGTACAGAGCTGTTTCTGGGCCTGTGGCTAGGACCACAGTCGGTGAGTGAGCTGCCTGGGTGTGAGCCTGCCTTCTCAGAATGTCTTTCCTGAGTTGGAGAGTGCACCACATAGCATCCCGAAGTTCCCATGAAGGTGCTTTTTCCATGGTCGGATGCCAAATTATTGCTGTTGAAGAGGGGCGATGCATTTGAAGGATGTCTTTTCTTTTTTTTTTTAATTTTTTTTTCAACGTTTATTTATTTTTGGGACAGAGAGAGACAGAGCATGAACGGGGGAGGGGCAGAGAGAGAGGGAGACACAGAATCGGAAACAGGCTCCAGGCTCTGAGCCATCAGCCCAGAGCCCGACGCGGGGCTCGAACTCACGGACCGCGAGATCGTGACCTGGCTGAAGTCGGACGCTTAACCGACTGCGCCACCCAGGCGCCCCTCCACTATATGTTTTTGACATCATGTGATTTTAAACATTACAAAGAAAGGAAATGTGGCTTTCTCTAAGAACAGGATGTTCTTTGTGGTGGACTTTTGTCCTTTGGCGGGTTTCTTGGGAATGATTTGTACCCTTCATCACACGGCAGGAATGTCAGAACGTTGTCTCATTTTGAACTTTGTCCCTTTCTCCATCTCACACAGTAAAATCAATCAGTTGACAAGGTTTCATATCGGAAATGTTTTGGAGGCGACAGGTGAATGTACTGCTGGTCCAGTGATAAGTATTTCGGTACTAAGTACCCTATTTCCTGCCTGTCATTTTCTTTCACCACACTCAGATTTGTCTTTCTAAGCACATTTACAGACGATATTCAAAATGGGGTCCTGTTCGCTGTTGTTTTACATATTTGTTGTTATTTTCACGACTCCTTTTTGTAGTCTAAAGAAACCCTTTTGATTCAATAGCTTGTTTTTGTAAATTTGGGTGGAGAGCACAACATAACAGTAATTCCCCTCCCCAGCTGCAAAGTCAATAATTGTGGTCGATAAATGGAAATCGCATGAAAAGTAAGGGCCCCAATGAATTTGCCCTGTCAACTGTGCCTGCCAGTTCAGTTCTTGTAAAGGGTCCACAGCTTCTTAACCTTATTTTTCAAATGTGTATGATGGGGTGCGAGTAAAACTGTTCCAGTGCTTTGTCCTCAGAGGGCACCAGACCACCGGTGGCCCTGACAGACGCCCAGAAATCACACTTCGATGACTAGAGCCCGAGAGTTGCTCCCGGGAGAGCGTGCCCCTTTGCCTGCAGAACTCGGTGGCACGAGTGGGGGCTAGTGCGATTGCTCCGACCAGCAGAACGTCGCACGGCACGCCCTCCTAGGGCTTGTGCTGGCGCACCCCCCACACTCCCCCCCTGCCTGGCATGCCGCAGCGAACACGCCTCTTTCTTTTCCTTTAAGGAGTGCGGCATCTGAACGGTCTTCCTGGGGGCGCCTGGGTGGCTCAGTCGGTTGGGCGTCCGACTTCGGCTCAGGTCACGATCTCGCGGTCCGTGAGTTCTAGCCCCGCGTCGGGCTCTGGGCTGATGGCTCGGAGCCTGGAGCCTGCTTCCGATTCTGTGTCTCCCTCTCTCTCTGCCCCTCCACCGTTCATGCTCTGTCTCTCTCTCTCTCTCTCTCAGAAATGAATAAACGTTAAAAAAATAAATAAAAAATAAATAAATGAACAGTCTTCCTATATTCGAGGAAGTTCCCGCCGTCCAAGGCACGTGCTCCCCTTCACTGTAGAGGATAAAGGTGCCAGCAGTGTGCTCTCCTAAACTCCTTTGCTTCCGGCCACATGCCTCTGGCCTAGCTCAGCCCACCCGATCCCCCTGCCCTGGACTTCCAGCAGGAGTGAGGGCAGGAGGGCAGTGGGGATAAGCAGGCATCGCCTCCAGGCAGCCGCCGTGGCCAGGCCCCACGAGGAGGGAGGCAGCAGCACCGGTGTCTGGGTGCCCGCGGTGTGAACGTAGGCTCCTGTGCTCGCCCGGGTAGCACACTTGCCGGGCTGCTACTTTGGTAGCCTGATTGCGATTCAGTGTGGACGAGCCTTCACGCTTGGCTCCCCAGCCTTCCGAGCCGTAGCTGCCTCTCAGGGAATTCTTTCACTGTTTTAACTAGGTAGTCAAGTTTCTGTGTCTGCAGGTAGAAATACTGACTGATGGAGGAGTTCTTTTTTTAATCTGGCGAGCCAGTACACTGCCGTTAAAACAGAACGCGAAAACGTGTCCGATTTTCTGTGCACAGACCAGTGTCCCGTACGTGTACTCATTCTGTAGCATCTTCCAGTGTGTGCATAGAGATAACCTGGTTGTGTCCCCCTGCCCCACCGGACTGTGAACTTGGAAAAAGAGAAACTCTGTCCGACGAGGCATATTGTTCACCACGCAGTAGGGCGTAATAAATTTGAGAGAGAGAGCTACCAAAAGCATTCCTTATTCTTTTAAAATGCACACTTCTGTATGAGGTAAGTATCTCTATTTTTCTTCGTACAAAGCCTAACATGGCACATACGAATAAAAATTAGTAACTTGTTCTGAGGGTGGCATTAACTTTTTATCAGTAAAACCCAATTAATTTTTCTCTTCTAAATGAGAATTATCACGAAAAGTAACATTCTTCCTATAGGAAACTTGAAAAAGACAGAAAAGAATAATAAAGAAAAAACAGTACTGCAGCCCTGAGGTAAAAATAATGGTTTATTTATTTTTGTTTTTTTTTTCCCTCTATGCATACATTTTTCTCCCAAAATGTTGATTATAATATCTCTTGTGACCTATTTTTATTCATTTTTTTCGTATTTCCCATCGACAAATTTTTAAAAATATAAATAATGCTACCTATAGATAAAAGTATTCCAATTTGCTCAAATCTTACTAGTGGCTATTTGATACGTTTCCAGCTTTTCATTATTATAAAAACACAGCGAACGTCTTTGCAAACATTTCTGATTATTTCCTTTTTTTCTGGTCCCTTAAATACATTCCATGAGAGAAAGTATATAAGTACTTCTGAGATCTTAAAAACATTATTAAATGTAGGGCAATTCAGGCTCCAAGCAGCTGCATGTGAGAATAGTGTCTTTACCACCCTCTCAGCAGCAATGAATGTATTCATTTCTCTTTAAACTCTCACAGGGGAGACTGGTACCTGGTGCTTTTCAATTTGTATTTTGATTGCTCATGTGATTTGTAGGAAATTTAGTTGCCACATTTAAGGCAGACATTTTAAAAGCTTGCTGTCTACAGTATTATTCTATTCATAAGATTTTTATCATGTATGTTTCAGTTACCATATATTGAAATTCATTAATTCACTAGGCGTTAATGTTTTACATTCCAGTGAAAACCTTTGTGGTTTCTCTCACTACTTTTATGCTTAGAAAGAACTTGCCCATTCAGAAGTCTGGTAAATATTTTCCTGTATTATTTTTGTTTTTAAAAATGTTAAGGGGAACAAACTAGAATAATACAAAACAGTGAACAGAATAGTGATTTCTGTGCCATTAAACTTGTAGACTCTAGAGGGTGTATTGTTACATGGATGTGAGAGTACCTACTTGCGTGTAAATGAAATCATACATGCAACTTAACCATTTTTAGCAATATGTTGTGGAATCATAATATGTTATAATGTGTTACAGTGTGATATGATTTCATTAGCCACGAATTGAATGCTAAACAGTAGAATCCTTATCAGGGTCTTTTATGTGAGTATGTTATATATTACAGAATTACATTGAGAGGACAAAGACCTTTACGACAAACAAAAATGGTTCTGTGCTTTTTAGGATTTTTAAAGCTTACTCTAAAATTGCGTTTCTGTGTTTCACCGGCTGGTACATTCCTTAAAAGTTGTTAACCAGTACTGAGCTTGTTAACCATATATTATAATATTCTAGGTCTTTAAAGCCTAACATGCTACCAACTCAACTTGTTTTGAAATACAGTTAGCAAGTTTTTCCCTATTAGGCAATAGCTTATAAACAAAGTGCTCGGATCTAGTTCTAAATGAAAGCATTTAAATATCCTGTCTTTTTAATGATGTCTTGTGTTAATATATTAACTGGAAATTCTCTTTTCTCACCATTTTTTTCACGCATCAGTGATTTTGGACATCCTGTATAATCTGAAAGGAATTGGTGTTTCAATTAAATTTAGAAGACGGGAAATGTCTATTTTATAGCAGTGAGTTTCAGTGGAGTGGAGGTTGTCTGTCCACTCTGTGAGACCTGTTGGAATTTCCAGAGTGGAGGGCAGTAACGTTTATGGTTTGAAAATGATATAATAATATAATATGAATACTTAATATATATGCTTAATAATATAATATGAATACTATGAAATAATATAATAAATGTAATAATGTACATTATTAAAAGCCAAAGTCTTCAAAATTTACTTGCTACTGGTAATATGAGAAGATAGTATAAAGGGGCAAGGGTTTAAAATGTCAAAAAACCACTTTATAGAGGGGTAGGCAGCACATTTGCTGTGAGGATTACATGAGGTAAAAACTATGAAGCGTTAGCAAGCTGACACCTATAACAATGTTACTGTTGTTGTTATAAATGGTATGTGATCTCTGTTTTTTAAATCCATCATATTTCACATACAATATGGCAGCTTTCTGAGATGATATTTACTCACATACGGTTGATCCTCGTTTTTTATGCATTCTGTATTTGTGAATTTGCCTATTGGTTAAAATTTATTTATGATCCCCAAATACTCATGCTTTCGAGATCATCTGTGGACGTGTGCAGAGCAGAGGAACGAACGTTTGAGTTGCTGGACGCACAGCTAGGCAAACAAGGCGATACTCTGCCTTCTTAGCTCTTGTGCTGTAAGCCGGTGTCCTTCTTGGGATTTGTTTAGTGTCATGTATTTTGCATTTTCGTGCTTTTTGTCGGTGATTTCACTGTGTGAAATGGCCCCTGAGCAACGTGCTGACGTGCTGTTCAGTGTTGCTAAGTACAAGAAGGCTGTGATGTGCCTTATGGAGGAAGTACGTACGTTAGATAAGCTTCATTCGGGCAGGAGTTCTAGCGCTGTTGGCCGTGAGTTCAATGTTAATGAGTCAACAACGCAGGTTAAATCAGTTGTCTTCAAACAGAAACATGTAAAACAAGGCTTTGTATCGACAGGTTGATAAGAATGTCGTGACCAGAGGCATGCAGGAACGTAATCCTGTATTTCCCGTAGGAATCTCAGTATTCACTAAATCAGGGTTCATGGTGACTTTAAGAGAACACAACTACCATAAATAATGAGAGTCGGCTGTATTTTCTGTGTTGGAGGTCTCCAGAGGGGGCCCGGTACAGAATTCCTTTCCCACTTGCCTGAATTCCAAGCTATTTGAGATACTTGACAGCGGAGATAGCAGATAGAGGCCAAACTAGAATCTTCACCGATAAAGTCGCCTTTGGAGAATGTGCTGTGCCTTCCTGTACTGGACCCGTTCACCCCGGGGGGCACTGGACAGCGTGGAAGAGAAAAGAGGAAGCAGATGAGTATCTCAGAGTCCTGCTTCCAAACTCTCGAAGCACGGAAGTCCCTCTGAGAGGGGTAGGCAAGGGCAGGGGGAGACGGGGCTGTTGGGTTAAACAGCAGGACAGAGAAGCCGGCCCTGCCAGCCCCCCCAAAGTGGCTCATCCGTACCCACACAGATTGGGCAGCTGAGTAGGCAGTTTGCAGTGAAGTAAGAATGGCTTTGGCTCTGTCCCCCCAAACCCCTTTGAAACTTACTCTGTGATGATAATCTTTCCATGCCTTTGGATGAAAGCCTAGGTGGGTTGCAGTCCTTTCCCCCTCATGCCGAGATGACAGCCCCGTGATCGTTTTAAATCACGGAAAGCATTTCGTTGAAGACACTTAGGAGTCCTTGTCGCTGCGTACTCACAGGAAGGACGTCGCTCTTTGCGATGCCCTCAGCAGTCCCTCCTCTTCCTGGCTCTGTTTCCCTGAGCTTACCTGCCGTTGCCTCAGTCTTCCTGAGGCCGGTGAGCGGAGAAGGGGGAGGCGACGGGGAGGAGCCGGGGGGTTTCTCGCTTGCTGTTATTGATGGCTGCTTTATGTTCTCCCCCTGCTGGATGTCTGAAGCTGATAATTTCTCTTGGGAGCACTTTTTTGGGTTCGTCGGAGGCCCCTTCTCTGGGCCACCCACCGCAGCCCCTGTGGTTGGGCCGAGCTGCCGTGTGCTTCCTCCGGCTTGTGGTGCCACTCAAACCTCTTGACACCCCAGGCTCTGGGAACGTCGGCCGATCCTGACACAGCCCCCTCTCCTTTGCTGCTGTGGGTTACTGTGACCTCTCAGGCTCGTGCCACTGTCAGGCACCAGGCCACTGTCCTCCCTGCCTCTGTGTATGGTTTGCTTGGCGTGGGGTTGGAAGCCGTCAGCACCTTTTTCTTTTCTGCAGGGCAGGGACCTACCTCGGGGCCCGTCACGTTCTACAGAACACTCAGAAATCGTCCTTCCCCTCCTTGGATCCTTTAACGTTGGAAATAGAATTTAATCCCTAAGGGGATTAAAAATCACTAGAGTTCTTTATAAATTCTGTATGTAACGTGCTCTCACGGTTTCCCGTTAGTGTCTCCTATCTGTGGACTTGGCATCTCAATAGCTACTGAGGCAGAGGAGCTCATATTATTATTGCCATCTTATACATGTATACATATCAGTTTCAGCAGTTCTAAGAAATTAGCCTGGTTACAAAGACGTTGGGTAGACTGATGCCCAGTTAAGTCATCAGAGTAGGCAGGTCCATATTTTGCAGCGCGGCAGTGGGGGAGTCTTGCGCATATGTGAGAGGAAGGCACGTTGGGCCTTGTGACTCTCTTCTTCTTCAGTGTTACTCTTGACTTGTGTATTTCTCTTTTAAATCTCCGTTCTCTATTGTTTATCCCAATGGCCAGCCTAGACTACTCACAGCTCTTGGAAGAGTTCATCATGGGAGGTGCAGAGATGACAAGCCGGCAGGTAGTGAGTGCTGTGTAAATGTTTGCTATTATAATTATTTGGAATTCTAGTAATAGTGTGCTAGAGCAGTTGAGGGAGGGTTATCTTCAGGCACTTTGGCTGCAGTAAAGGCCTCTGTTTTTTGAAGGCTTACCGGTCCTTTAGTGATGTCATTTGGAGAAAAATAAACTGGGTGATAATAGACATTGTTATTAATGTAGTACATATTAATAAAATGTAATAATGTGGTTAATAGATAGATGTTTGACGAGGGCCTTCTGTCTTGAGCCCTTTGGAACAGAGGGTAAGCAAAACCACGCATAGATTTGCCTTTCATGGATCTTCTTGTATAGTGAGGGAGACACATGTAATATTTTAAAAAGTCATTCAGGTACAAAATTGCAGCTCATGAATACAATGAAAGGAAGATACATAGTGCCACGAAAAGGGCATATTTGGGGGATTAAAGTGGAGAAAGACAAGGCTTCTTTGAGGAAGGAACAGTTGAGGCAAGATCTGAAAGATGAATAGAAGTTATGTGTCATATGAAGTGGGAAAACTTCTGGGAGAGAAAACAGCATGTGCTAAGGCCCTGTGGCTGAAGGACCTGAAAGTAGGTCAAGGGAGTCTGTGCAGAGAGCACAGGTAGGCGACCGTGCTCTGTGAGGCACTTGGCCAGGAAGTCCAGCCCAGACTGTGAAGAACCCAGTCAGCCATTGTTTTGTTTTTAATCAGGGCAAGTGACAATTCAGATTTTTGGCAAGGTTACTTTGACTACAGTGAGGAGAATAGGTTGAAGGGGAACAGCCCCTGCGTCCTCATCACCCTCACCGTGATCACTGTCATCATCATTATAGCAGCAGACATGGGCTTACCGTATTGCGGGGACCTGGGCTTTACGGCCTTTGGGCTTAATACCATACCGTGAAGGAAGTGTCTGGGTTCCCTTCATTTGCCAGGAAGGGATTGACTAGATTAAATGACTCAGTGGAACATACCGGAGAAAGAGCAGAGCTGATGCTAGATAAAGTGATGTGTTAAAGCAGAGGACCTGACACATGACAAGTGATTAATGTTCGGTTATAATTACACTGTTCTTCCCCCCCTATGTCAATACATTTTTCAAAAGAGATGTTTTAAAAAGGAAGTATAAAAAGGTATACCGGTAAACGCCGCTCTCTCATGCTTGCCCCATCTGCCCATCCTCGGGACCGTCTTCCTCTGCCAGAGTTCCTAGTGCCTCATCGCCGACTGTGTGTGGAGGTGCTGCTCTCCACCGACGGTGAGGCTGCGGGCTCCACGTTGCCGTGTGGACGTAGGAGCCCCCACAGCTGTCGCCGCAGCCACACCCTCGCAACAGCACACAGAACCTCTTTGTGTTCGCGAAGCGAATCGCGTCTTCACTTCATTTTTGCATCTGTGGTGACCGGGGTTTTCAGGCTGGTAAGGGACACAGCGACAGAAAGCAGTGTCGGCTGGCAACCATCTGGGTGCCCTTGTCAGTCGGAACTTCCTCCTCTGTTTCACTGGCCAGGACATCATGTGGCACATCGCATCATTGTAAGAGAGGGCGGCTGTCTTAGAGATGAGTCTTTCTCAGGAAATTAACATGGCTTCCACCAGGTGCTTTTTCACCCTGCGCTCCCTGCTGTCTGCGTCTGAGCTGTCTCCCAGCACGGCAGCCGGTGGACTTGATACTGACCTGATACGGGTACAGACACTAGATGGTGTTTAGTATACCAGTTTTAAGCAAGCCACGAATACCGGCAATGAAGAAGTTGTAACACTTGGCAGCTTAGAAAACGGTGATCGAGAACAGATCCAGAAGACTGCAGCAGGCTGTGAGATACCCAGGTAGATGAGATGTGCCTGGATTAGGAAACGAGACTGACAGCCGGATTCACCAGTGGGAATTTAAGAGAGAGTGTCTTGGAATACGTTGAATCTGTGATTCAGGAAAAAAAGAGTTTTAAAGACGCGTGTTGGTTTGCTTACCATATTGTAACTTTCGTCTTTAAAGTCCCTTGTCACTTTGCTACACGGGCCTTCTGCTGGCTGACAGCGGGAGCTGGGAAGTAATTGCCGCATCTTCACAAAGTGCCTTCTGTTCCGCAGGGTTATCGAGCAGCTTGGCGGGAAGCAGCTGGTAATGAACCACATGCACCATGAGGACCAGCAGGTTCGCTACAACGCTCTTCTGGCCGTGCAGAAACTCATGGTGCACAACTGGTACGTGCTGGCTTTTTCTTCCCCCTCCCCCACCGAGCCGCAACATCTCGCTTGCACCTTGCAAAAGTTCTTACGCGAACGCTCTGACGAACGATGGCTTTTTAAATCAGCAGTTTTGATCAATTACCTAGAAATACGTTTCGGCCATCGAGGGCAACGACGCCATTTTTAAGAGAGCCAACTGCGTTGATGTTCTCAAAAAATGAGTATTCAAAGTACTAATACCAAAAACACTTCCAGAAGTAACTAAAAGGACATTTGCGGCTTGAGCGAATCAGTCTTTTTTGGAGTTGAGGGGAATCTGGTTGGATTACTGATCAGAGGCTTTACAATTTCACATGGCTTAACTCTTTAGAATATGGTTAACCTGAACAGTTTTACATTCACGTGAAAACACTAAGATTCAGCTCTCACATTTCATTCATTATAGCCTTTTGCTTTTGAAATGACCACAGTCATGTTTTTCTCTCATTAGTTTTTACTTTCCAAATAAAAATTGTTGACCTTTTTGTACCCACTTAAGATAGACCGAAGAGTGACTGTTAAGATAGAACGGTGAGCCATTGGTGTCCGTGATGGAACCTACCAGAATTCCCTTTGCCATGGCTAATTTTAGCTGCGGGTTGGGTGTTTAGTGCCTTCAATGCTCTACTGAACAGTTCACATACCTCTCTGTTCTCCACCGTTTGGAAGGATGCTCTGGTGGTGGACTTTCGTTAAGGCGCTGTGAACAAATACACGTTCCCTGTTACTGACGGTAATGCTACGAGTACGTTCAAAGGAAAGGATGAAAGGTACATTGGTAGGTGTGCATTCAAGAGATGCAGGGAAACACAGTGTAGGGGACCATCCGGGAGCGCTGCTGTGGCATCTTATTTTACGTATTACGATCTCGCCACTGAAGCACTTTTCTCATAAATACTGACACACATGTATGCATTCTTTCAACGATTCTTTTGAGCACTTACTTTGTGCCCTGTTACGTTAAATGCCGGGCCATAGATAGGATGGAGGTAGGTGCAAGTTTACATAGGATGGATAGAGAAGGCCTCTGGGAGTAGGCCAGAACAGCTAGGCTGACACCGTCGTGATAAGGAACCAGCCGCGCAAGCCAAGTTATTAGGGGTAAGCACTTCAGGTAGAGGGAATGAGAGGGGAACCAGCCCTCGGCTTCTTTAAGAGCAGTGCCTGGAGACGTCCTTGGTTGTCTGGAGACAAAACGGGTGCTGATGCTACTTGTACAAGTTGCTAGAGGCCAGCCGTGCTGCTAAACGTCCTGTAATGCACGGACAGGCCCCCGCAGCAAAGACGCGTCCTGCCTGCCGTGTTAGCAGCACCAAGCTGGAGAGACTGTAATTGGGAGTGGTATGAGGGCCGGCACGGGAAAAAGATGGGCAAGGCGAGATTGCCAGGGAACCGGTCACGTAGGGGCCTGTAGGCCACCATTTGACTCCTTCATAAGACGAGTGGAAAGCCATTGATGACAGTATTTGATTTATGTTTTAAAAAGATCTCTGAGGCTACTCTCTAGCGAATGGATTGTGGAGGGGTAAGTGTTGAAAGCGAAGAACCGTTTTAGTGATTCTCACTGCGGTTGAGAGTAGAGATGGCCGGTGGCTTGGATCGGAACACTGAAAGTTGAGATGACAAGTAGTAGATGACCTTGGATATAGATGTCAGAGCCCGTGCTGGCGGCACTTGATGGACTGGAAGCATTTTTACTTGTTTTTATATCCTCGGCTCAAGAAGAAAGGGATCAAAGCAGAGGGCACTCAGAAATGGTTTTTATCTAATATTTAGCAGGAGGAAACAACTTCTCAAGTCTGTCAGTAAAAAACAGAACATTAGACTGATTTTCTCTCCTTGTTTCACTTTACCATGAGCCCCGTTTTCAACACAAATGAATTACTTAGTGGTTTTGTGTCTCTTGGTTGCTGCCTCTTTCTCGAAATTGAAGAATGTTGGCGTTTAGTAGAGTTCGAGGCTGTTGCATCCAGCACACTCACATTTGTCTTGTGTGCAACACACTTTCATTTTCCCTTTTTGTTGATATTAGGGTTGCTGAAGTATAATTCCTGTTTTGTTAATAAAAAAATTCATTAAAATTTTTTTTTAATGTTTCTTCATTTTTTTTTTTTCAACGTTTATTTATTTTTGGGACAGAGAGAGACAGAGCATGAACGGGGGAGGGGCAGAGAGAGAGGGAGACACAGAATCGGAAACAGGCTCCAGGCTCTGAGCCATCAGCCCAGAGCCCGACGCGGAGCTTGAACTCACGGACCGCGAGATTGTGACCTGGCTGAAGTCGGACGCTCAACCGACTGCGCCACCCAGGCGCCCCATGTTTCTTCATTTTTGAGAGAGAGAGAGCATGAGCGGGGGAGGGGTAGAGAGAGAGGGAGACACGGAATCCGAAGCAGGCTCCAGGCTCTGAGCTGTCAGCACAGAGCCCGACGCGGGGCTCAAACTCACAAACTGCGAGATTGTGACCTGAGCCGAAGTTGGGACGCTTAACTAAGCCACCACGTGCCCCTAAAAGAATTTCGTTGTAATAGTTCTTCCTGATGAAGTATTTATTGTTGGGTTTAGCTTTTTTTTTTTTTTTTTTTTTTTTTTTTTAAATGTGTATTTCTGATGTGGGAGAAAAGAGGGGTGTGAGATAAAATGACCTTTTTTCTTTGCCAGTGGAGGAAATTTTTTGGTTGAGAATTTTTGTTGTTTCAGTGTTCATGCATTGAAGGTGATTCATTTGCAATTGGAATATTTCCTTGAGTTTAGGAACTTGATTTAGTTTCTTGTTACATTTTTCAACGCATGATTACAAAAGAAAAAGTAAACATCTTTATAGTTAGACACTGGTTTCTTAGCTCTCTGACTAGCTGATGAGCAAATATCCTTTTCCCCCCTAATTATGTGCTAAGCTCTTGTAACTTTGTTTTAATTATGGTAAATCTCCTTGAACGGAGAAGCTTAATGTCAATATTTTCTTACACTTTCTCTTTAAAGAAATTTCCATATGAAGAGAAATTTTGTTGTGACATGTGTATCTCCATGTCTCTTGGTGCTAGAGAATGAAAATTGCTCAAGTAAATAGCAGTTTATTTAGAATATCAGATTGACGTGAGATCGAGTAGAATACAATTTGGAAAGTCAATCTTCTGCAGGGGGTACCTTCAAATGTGAAAAGGATTTTGAATCTGTATCTCTATGCAGGTATATGCAGTTTGTCTTATTAAGTCGTGCTGGCAGAGACTGCCTTGCAACTTGCCTAAAGTAGACGCTCCCCCCCCCCCCCCAATATGGTACTCGTGTGCTAAAGATGTCTGCTGATTGAATCTTACAAAATTTTCTTGGAATTGTTTGTTCTCACATCAAAGACAAACATGAAAACAATTGCCTTTGTTTCCTCTTAGCATTTTGTTGGTTTTACTTAAAACGAGTTTCTGTAAATGATTATGTTGGTACTATATAGTGAAATAAACTAGCTGTAAATATTTAAAATATAATCATAGATTTAAAAGTGGGAGGAAAGTCTGCCTCAATGGTAGTAGCAGCAGCCTCTCATGCCATTTTCACATGCTTCTCTGGACTTGTCGTTTTGTTCCTGGGCCACACTTTGAGATTCCCAGCACACTCTGCATTTTCTTGTACTCATCTACCCGAAATGATTTTCAGATTTCTTAAATACTGCATTACTCTGTAAAGCTTCTGTTTATGAGTCTAAGTCATAATTTTGGATATAGTAAAGTTAATATTTTACTATTTTTTTGTTTTAAACATAAGTTCAAAATTACATTTAAGTATAAATCGGATACTCGTGAAATGATAGAACTGGGCTGTCAGTGGATCTTGATTTTGATTCTGTTTTAGGGAGTTACATGTTAAGTTTTTGATAATGTAGAGGTGGATCTGAGCTTACGTAACGAGGGAGTATAGAGTTGTGTATCGTGTGAAAATACTCCATTCTTTTTCACGATCGTGTGGTGGATTTCACAGTTACATCATGAATTTTGCAGGTCTTGGAATGACTAGGGTTTCTCCCCTTCTACTTGACACCTGCATTTACATGGAAAATGTAGTATGGAAATGGGTATGGAATGGGTATGGAAATGGGTATGGGAATGGGTACGGGAATGGGTACGGGAATGGGTACGGGAATGGGTACGGGAATGGGTACGGGAAAGGGTACGGGAAAGGGTACGGGAATGGGTACGGGAAAGGGTACGGGAATGGGTACGGGAATGGGTACGGGAATGGGTATAGAATGGGTATGGGAATGGGTATGGAATGGGTACGGGAATGGGTACGGGAATGGGTACGGGAATGGGTACGGGAATGGGTATGGGAATGGGTATGGAATGGGTACGGGAATGGGTACGGAAATGGGTATAGAATGGGTATGGAAATGGGTATGGAATGGGTACGGGAATGGGTACGGGAATGGGTACGGGAAAGGGTACGGGAAAGGGTACGGGAATGGGTACGGGAATGGGTACGGGAATGGGTACGGGAATGGGTACGGAAATGGGTATAGAATGGGTATGGGAATGGGTATGGAATGGGTACGGGAATGGGTACGGGAATGGGTACGGAAATGGGTATGGAATGGGTACGGGAATGGGTACGGGAATGGGTACGGAAATGGGTATAGAATGGGTATGGAAATGGGTATGGAATGGGTACGGGAATGGGTACGGGAATGGGTACGGAAATGGGTATGGAATGGGTACGGGAATGGGTACGGAAATGGGTATAGAATGGGTATGGAAATGGGTATGGAATGGGTACGGGAATGGGTACGGGAATGGGTACGGGAATGGGTACGGGAAAGGGTACGGGAAAGGGTACGGGAAAGGGTACGGGAATGGGTACGGGAATGGGTACGGGAATGGGTACGGAAATGGGTATAGAATGGGTATGGGAATGGGTATGGAATGGGTACGGGAATGGGTACGGAAATGGGTACGGGAATGGGTATGGAATGGGTATGGAATGGGTACGGGAATGGGTACGGGAATGGGTACGGGAATGGGTACGGAAATGGGTATGGGAATGGGTACGGGAATGGGTACGGGAATGGGTACGGAAATGGGTATAGAATGGGTATGGAAATGGGTATGGAATGGGCATGGAATGGGTACGGGAATGGGTACGGGAATGGGTACGGGAATGGGTATGGAATGGGTACGGGAATGGGTATGGAATGGGTATGGGAATGGGTATGGAAAATCCTCCTCGATGCGGATGGGGAGCAGAATGGTGGGGGGCTGGAGTGGAGCTGCCAGGGAGGGAGGGGACGCTTGGCGCACCCTGGCGTCTCCTCAGTTCAGGGGGTCTGGAGCGGGTCAGTCGCACTTACAGCCCTGCTTCCAAATGGCAGGCAGCTCTCTGACCTTCCCGTACCTGCTGTGTATTCGTGGTGTGCTCCTGTTCTTTGAGCAGCGCTGTACTTGTATGTTAATAAACTTGCCAAAATACATATAAACAGTGACAGTGTACTCTACAGAACTTTTATATATACCCTCGGGTTCTACTTTATAACTTAACATCATAAAATATCATCATTTTTCTCCTACAGAATGATCTTAAATGTAATCAGCCTCTAATTCAGAAGCCACAGTATGTGCATATGGACAGCTCAGGACTTCAGGAAAGAAACACTGAATTTTGTAGGTAGAGGATCGTGTGTAGAATTTTCTATTGTTCCTAGGTTATTTTTCAAATTTTTTTTTAAAGCAGAGTAATAAGTTATAAGTGGTGTTCTCCCCAGATACTTTACGTATAGGTAAACAATGTTACAGAGGACTCACCAAGCCAAGTGTATGACTGATACTACTTTGTTCTCTGATGTTTATGTCTGCTTAGAATATTTTAGTTATTCAGTAAGTATATAGCCATAAATACGGTGATTAAAATAGCTACTTATGAAGTGAACTGAAGGAAAAAACCCTTATGTGCATTAGCCTTTTAACATTAATTGTCATGTTACTAAAATATTCCGTGTGATTTTTAATAAACATACAACATTTCCAGGTTTAACATTTTCCAGGTTTAATTTAGAAATTTGTGGTCACTCATTGGGTGCCTAGGATTTTCCATATTATTCTTACATTTTTCGTGGAAGAACCTTTGAAAATGTCTTTGGTATCATATGTTTTGTGTATTTTTTGGAAAGAAATGTAACTCAATTAAAAAGTATGTCAAAACCAGTTCCAAGAAAAGAGGAATTCTTTATAGCCAATTGTCTCACCATCAGATCGAATAGCTCCCAGTCTGCCAGGTAACGTTGCTTCTACTTTGCTAGTTAGAGCTATTTTGAGGCTGTACCAATTTGTCTGGACACTATGTACCACTTAATTACAATTGATTTGGAGATGCTAGCAGGACATGAATCTGAAATTGTTGCAAAGTACCAGCCTAAATAAACATTTGGGAAGGTCAGTAGTAAGCATTTAGACAGTAAAGAATATAAAAACACTGATGGATAATGGAGTCTGTGTACTTGGTAATTAAGTATAAAATCAAATGCAGATTTCACGCATAAATGCATGTGACTAGTGTAAGTATCTGTGGATCAAATGCATGTTGCTGTTTCATTTGATTAGGATTAAAACGGACAAACAGCTGGTTGGGGTTTTGAAGGGTCAGTTAAACATGAACAAAAGAAAAGTCTTGGAAGGGAAGGCAGAGAAAAATGAACTAACTTGCTTTGCTTTTAAGTGCTTTTTCTCCTTTCAGTGGGGGGGGGACAGTTACCATGGGCTGTGTGTGTGTATGTGAAATAATCAGTAAAGCTCAATAGAATGCATTATGCTGAAAACTAAATAATAGGGGTGCCTGGGTGGCTCAGTCGGTTAAGCATCTGACTTTGGCTCAGGTCATGATCGTGGTTCATAGCTTCGAGCCCCATGGTGGGTTCCGTGCTGACAGCTCAGAGCCTGGAGCCTGCTTTGGATTCTGTGTCTCTCTCTCTCTCTCTCTCTCTGCCCCTCTTTTAATTAAAAAAAGAAAGAAAAAAGAATTAAAGATTAAGCAGACTTTCTATTTACTCATCTAAGAGATTTAATTACTTTTTTGAATTATTTTGTTGGTTTCCTTTTAAGTTTGTTATCCAGATGTTGCATCTTGATGGCGGGGGGGGGGGGGGGTGGGAATCTCATGGATAACAGACATGAATTGATAGGTTTTCTTACCACTGGAATTTTGAGGAATTGACTAAAAAAAAAAAATGATGATAAGCCTGTCATCTTAACAAACACAGATTTAGATGTAAATATCCTTTAATTACATTTTTAATTTTTTTTTTAATTTTTTTAAATTTTTTTTTCAATATATGAAATTTATTGTCAAATTGGTTTCCATACAACACCCAGTGCTCATCCCAAAAGGTGCCCTCCTCAATGCCCATCCCCCACTCTCCCCAATTACATTTTTTTTTAATTCAAAGAAATTTTAATGTTTTATTTATTTTTGAGACAGAGACAGCGCATGAGTGGGGGAGGGGCAGAGAGAGAGGGAGACACAGAATCCGAAGCAGGTTCCAGGCTCCGAGCTGTCAGCACAGAGCCTGATGTGGGGCTCCAACTCACGAATCGTGAGACCATGACCTGAGCCGAAGTCGGACACTTAACCCACTGAGCCACCCGGGCGCCCTACACTTTATTAAATTTGCGTTTTAAAAGAATTACGCAGTGATGCATTGGGTCCCTACTAATATATCTAACCCTCATATGAATTAAATAATGTTCATCACCAGTCCTTACTTGTATTTTTAAAAGCGAGTTCAGTGAAAAGCTACCAAAGTGTCAGTACAGGGCTCAGAGGTGGTCCCAAAAGATCAGGTTTCTTACCCCTACACACCGTCAAAGCTCTAGCACGTGTCCCTGGACTTCTCTGTACCTTCAGAAGATTCTTGCCCCACTTTCCTTAAGGGCAGGTATTGGCAGATGCCTGAGCGAAAATGGTGTTTTGGAGGACGGCGTTCCCCACCTTGCCGCGCAGCCCAGAAAACCTTTTAGCATTTGGTTACACCGTGCCGTTCGTTCTCTGTGTGGCCAGTTACTTGTCCAGTGGAGGGGTCTTTGCTGGTATCCCTGTAACCGTTACTCTCGTCTCCAACTCAGGCGTGGACGAGATGCCTGTTAGATGAGCGAATATGTGCTGGGATAGATGCGAAGTAGAAAACCCTGGCACCGCACACGGGTTCAGTGCGGTGCCACGAGGGCTGTGACGGAGGCGTGAGCGCGTGTCACAGGAGCCTGGGGACCGTGCCTCATCCTCCCGGGCCTTCGCGGGGTCGTCTCCTGAGGAGGCGACGCCTGGGGTAAGCCTGAGGGTGACGACGGAGTCAGTTGGCGAAGCTGAGGCTGCAGCGTAGGGAGGACTCGTAAAGAGACACCCTGGCGTGGGAGGCCCCAGCGGGGTCCCCGGGACGGAAATCGGGGGCCTGGAGGGCCTGACCTGTGGCTCAAGGCCACCTCTGAAGTCGCGCGCCTGGCCTTAGCATTTCAGGGAGACTCAGCACAGCCACGGTCATGCGAACACCGCTGTTACTCCTTCTCGGCTTCTCTTTCTGGCGCAAGGGGCTTAGCCTCACGTGCCGTGAACCGTACTTGTTGGCAAGTCCCGAGCTGGTACAGCGGCTCACGAGGTCCCGACGGCCCTGGCAGCGCTCAGCTTCCTGCTCTGTGGCTTCGGGATGTGGTTCCCACCCTTCTGGTGGCAGAGGAGAAGGCAGGTAGGAAAGGAACCAACGCTTTCTTTTCTTTCTTTTTTGTGACTTTTTAATTGGAAAGAATGTAGTGAAAAGTTGCAGGAGCAGAACAACGAACCTCTGCGTGTTTCACCCGGTTTTGCCACTTGTGGACGTTTTGCTGCATTGGTGTGTTTCTCCCTCCCTCCCTCCCTCTCCCCCTCCCTCCCTCCCTCCCTCTCTCTCTCAACTGTTTGAGAGTAAGGGGCAGACATTATGAGCCTGTGGCCCCAAATACTTCAGCACCTGACTCCCAGGAACTGGCTTTCTCCTGTCACCGTAGCACAGTGACACGCTGCTGTCCCCACAGCTCACACTGCCCCGTCCACTGTTCACACTGGTGTCCGTAGCAAATACATTGTGTCCAGTCCAGGACCATACGCTGCATTTTGTTACTGAGTCTCTTTCGTCTCATTGAAACAGAACAGTGCTTCGGTGTTTCTTTGTCCTTTTCAGCAGCGGTATTTTTAAAGCCTACAGGCCAGCTGCTGTGTAGAATGTTCCTCACTTTCAGTTTGTCTTCGTTTGCTTCCCGATTAGCTTCAGGGGATGCATTTTGGCAGGAACACCACAGAGGTGATGTTATGTTCTTCTCAGGGTCTTTATCAGGAAGCTCTTGAGTGGGTCTAATCATAACCCTATTATTAGCGGTGGCAGTTGTCACCTGAAGTGGTAGTAGGGTTCTCTGCTGTAATGGACTTCTTTCCCCTTAGTCATTAGTAAGTCATCTGTGCGGAGGTACTTGGAGACGGCAAGCACTGGTTGTGTTTACCAACAAACTTTCACTCATTTTTAGCATCCAGTCGTGTTTCTTGCAGGAATCAATTATTACTGTAAATGATTGCAAAATACCTTTTGGGATTTTATTTTATTTTTTTAATGTTTATTTTTGAGAAAGAGAGAGAGAGAGAGACAGAGCATGAGCAGGGGAAGGGCAGAGAGAGAGGGAGATGCAGAACTTGAAGCAGGCTCCAGGCTCCGAGCCATCAGCACAGAGCCCGATGCGGGGCTCAAACTCACGAAACACGAGATCATGACCTGAGCCAAGTCAGACACTTAACCAACTGAGCCACCCAGGGGCCCCTGGGATTCTAGTTTTTATAGGTGTAATGCCTTTGGAGGCAGCACTCTGTACTCACCAGTGTGTAGGAAACTGAATCTGCAGAAGAAATAACCTAACAGTCAGTGAAGGATCTCATGTGGGTGGTACCGGCCACCGGAGGAGGAGGAGGGGGAGGAGGCGGGGGAGGGAGAGGGGGAGGGGGAGGAGGAGGGGGAGGAGGGGGGAAGGGCCAGGCACTTGACGTGCCGGAACTCCTGAGCCAGGAGGATTTTGTCTTACCTCCAGTGCTCCTTTCCTTCTAGCATCCAGCTACTGTTTGATAAGTTTCATTGCACGTAGTGAGCTTCAGAGGATTGTGACTTGGTATCAGCTTCCTATCTCAGTTATTATTTTCTGAAAATGACATATCTTTGATCTCTTCTTGAGTGTTTTTATGATAGCATTATAAAGCCATTGAAACAATATCTCCAAACCACGCCTTTCATCAGACATTAGTAATAGAGGTTTTATGTGGCACACCAAGAGTGAGTGTTCTGCAACATTAATAGTTTTAAGAAGGTTTACTCATAAGGTATTTAGAAAACAGATATCTGTTTCATATAAATGAATGAGATGTCTTAATTTGGTGAGTGGTTATGTGTTCATGGTTAGTGTGTTCGTAATGTTAGGAAAGTATAATTTTGAGACTACTTTTCCATTTTTCTAATTTTTTTTGCCCACATAAGAGAATTTCATGTTTATGTATGTGTGTATACGTGTGTATACATGTGTATACATACCTATCTTCTAAGATACCTTTTGCATATTCTGTGTGTTCAGAATCAAATATATCCAGTTTATCATGTTCTGACAACCTGCGACAATTTTGCTATTTTTCTTTGAACTATAAGTTCTTTTAGGTAAGAATATGTGTCCTAATTATTGTTAACTTATATTTTTGATAAAATTGAAGGGTGGTAAACATTTATACTTAGATGGCAATAAAAAATCTTCGCAGTGTTTTTGTAGACTATCAGTAGAAGCCGCATGTTTAAATAGAAGCTGCCCAAGAAGTAGTATCAGTGATAAAATTGTAGAAACAAATAAGCCACTAGAAGGTTCTGCCAGAGCATAACAGGAACGTGATTGGTGCTAGTATACTAGTGAGAGATCTTCATACACTAAGATCTGAACTTCTGTGTGTGCTTTACTTCACCAGGCATGGTTTGTTTGCAGTCAATAAAAACCTACTTAAGCCAGCTTAAATCTAAGAAACTCTCTTAGAAGGATGTCAGCGTAGCTCACAGAACCCCACGATGGGGGAAGTCACACAGTTTCACCGAAACCGGGAACCGGAAAGCTGGCAGGAAGCAAAGCCACAACATTTTCCACCTCCCCTTCCTTGTGGCCACACGGTTTCTCCCGGCTGCAGCTGCCTGCTTCGTTATTTTCTGTAGACTGGCTTTTCCGCCCAGGGTCCTGTCGGGGTTGCCCCTCGGTTGCCAGCTAACCCTCCAGTTGAGTTTTCTACAGCGAGCTGGCGCAGGGTGCCTCTGCCGAATCCCTTGCTTCCTGCTGGGCGTGTTCCTTGGCCACTTGTCTCTTCCTCACCTGACAAAGAAAGAACAGGATTCGAATGGCAGCGAGGAGTTCTTTTTTGTGGCTCCGTGAGTTTGATGTCTCTGCGTTACATCCAAGAAGAAGTCCAAAAGGTAGAAATACAGGTTTGGAGTTCCAGAGCAAGATGGGAGCTAGAGTGATAGAGCTGAGTAATCAGGAGACAAGGGGTTGAGTCGCGGCAGTAGATGAGATTACCCCCCAAAAGCGTGTGTAGAGCCGGACCTCTTCACCTAGGAGGTGTTTCGGTTAGCTCTCTGCAGTTGGATGCCAGAACATGTAGAAGTGTTGTCTGTGGGGAGAGTCCACGCTTCATCAAATCTGCAGAGGGGTCTGTGATAAAGAGGAGGGTAAGAACCACTGTTAGAGAATGAGACGAAAATAATAAGGGAATGACAGAAGAGGAGTAGAATTTTACACGAGGGTGGGGGTGGGTGAAAGATTCTAAGGAGAAATGGCTACAGGATTAGGAGAAAACCAGAAACACGTGCGTTAGGGAAGCAAATGGAAGAGAGTGTATTTCAAGCAGGATGGAGTCAGGGGTGGGCGGTGTAAAACACGGCCGAGGGGACCAGGAAGAGGAGGAGTAGATAGTTCCCTTGGATGCGGCTGCAGGAAGACCTCTGGAGCCCAGGGCGGGGGCTCTTGGTGGCCTCCAACAGGCAGATTGCCCCAGGGATGGTGAAGAAGTAAGGAAAGTCACGGTGGTTGTTCCCTCTAGAGGGTTCTTTAGGAGAGGGAGGCGGGAGGACAGTGCTCAGTGGGGGCCTGAGGTAGACATCGGCTGTTTGTTGTCATCATTTGCATTAGCCTAAAAACGTTCTAAATGCAGTCAGAAGGGAGTTCGAGGGGGAGAAAGTGACGAAGGGAGGGCCCTGAAGAGGCAGGGTGGAGTCGTTACTTGGAAAGGTAACTCGGTGGGCATTGTCAGACCTCCCTTCCGATGGCCCCTCTCAGGATGAGATTAAAACTCTCGTGGGAGCCTGTTTAGCAAATAAATCTTTATTGAAGTGTTAATTGGGGAGTGTAGGTATCCGGTTTGTGCCGAATGCATGTTTTCCCCATTGCTAAAGATTTAACTTTTTATTTCCAGACTTTTGAATTGGAGGGTGTGGCGAGGTGCTGGTTAGGAAGCAGTGCCACTCTTTTTAGTTTTTGTTTTAGAGACAGAGTGTGTGAGCAGGGCAGAGGGGCGGAGGGGGAGAGAGAGAGAGAGAAATGTATACTTTTTAATGTTTACATGAGAGAGCGAGTGAGTGTGCAAACGGGGGAGGGGCATACAGGGGGGAGGGACATACAGAGGGGGAGGGGCATACGGGGGGGAGGACAGAAGATCTAAAGCGGGCTCTGTGCTGGCAGTGGAGAGCCTGTTGTGAGGCTCAAACTCATAAACCGTGAGATCATGACCTGAGCCGAAGTCGGATGTTTCACCAACTGAGCCACCCAGGCGCCCTGTGTGTGTGTGTGTGTGTGTGTGTGTGTGTGTGAGAGAGAGAGAGAGAGAGAGAGAGAGAGAGAATCTTAAGCAGGCTCCACACTCAGCACGGAGCCTGACGTGGGGCTCCGTTCCACGACTCTGGATCATGACCTGAGCCTAAATCAAAAGTCAGGTGCTCAACCAACTGAGCCACCCGGGTGCGCGCCCCCCACCCCACCCCTGGAAGCAATGCAAGTCTTTAAAAGCGCTCAAAGTATTCCACACTGTTGTCAGTTATTGGGTGTGCTGTATAGATAACAGATGGAGGAGAATTAACATTTTTGAGGCAGTAGCCGGAAGGACATTATCTTTTAAGTCTTCACACATCTCTCTGCAAGATGGACATTACTGTTCTCGGTTTTATAGATATGAAGTCCAGAGCATAAGGATGGTTACGTGACTGCCCAAGTTTTCCCATTTATGGGAGTTAGATTTGAATATGCGCCTGTGTAACTCCAGATTCCAAGTTTGTTGTCACTCTGTCGTGCTACTGAGTAGAGCGTACTTGGGGGCCCCATGAGTGTGTTCTCTCCCATTACACCTGCACAATAGGGCACCTCCTAACCAGACATCTGGTAGCGCTTTGCTTTGGTGTTCAGGTGACACTGCCGTACCACTAGCTCACCTTCTGTCTCCTCTCCGCCTGTTTTCATGGTCAGTGTCAGTATCGATCACTGCCCGCCCCCTCCAGCTCCTTGCTGTTTTGTCTCTGTTGCTTCCTCAATGCTTGGGGACGAGTTGTGTTTGCTGACTGAATTAATTAAAGCAATTTTCTTTCCTTTCGTTCCTTCCACACCCTGGCTTTTGTGCAGGAAGGTTGGTAGTGTGTAGATCTTACCCAGCAGTCAGATGCTTCTTTCCTACACACAGGAACTTGTGGATCAGTCCCAGGAGGTTGATTCCCTGACCTTCGCCTTTTTCTTGCTTTGTTTGATCTCTGTCTGCTGCCTCTGGCTCTTTGATGGTGAAAAGAGACTCCTTTTCATCCTCATTTCCCGACTTGATGGGATTTTAGGGTGATGAGTCTGTTGCTACTGAAAGGGCATCTTCCCATATCTTTATAGTAGTAGACTGGATATGGGTTATAAGTATTTTTTCTTAATTTTTTAACGTTTATTTATTTTTGAGAAAGAGAGGGAGACAGAACGCAAGCAGGGGAGGGGCAGAGAGAGAGGGAGACACAGAATCCGAAACAGGCTCCAGGCTCTGAGCTGTCAGCACAGAGCCGGACGTGGGGCTTGAACTCACGGACTGTGAGATCGTGACCTGAGCCGAAGTCGGTTGCTTAACCAACTGAGCCACCCAGGTGCTCCGAGGGTTATAAATATTTTAATAAGGTAAATATAGCTCTCATCACAGCCTTCAAATTTTAAAGACTAAATTAACACTGTTTGCTTCTTTTGAGGTATCTTGGCTTCTTAAGTCACGTGGGTGATTTCCTCTTTTGGTTAACCATTTTGTTTGTTGTGCCCATTTAATGGCAAAGTCAAGAAAATGAATTATATAACTTATATTAAATAGGGTAGTTTAAAAACCTATATTAAATATCCATTAAAAGTTTTTTACAAATAGTTGGGGTGCCTGAGTGGCTCAGTCAGTTGAGCGTCCGACTCTTGATTTCGGCACATGTCATGATCTCACAGTTCCTGAGTTCGGGCCCCGTGTTGGGCTCTGTGCTCGCTGTGCAGAGCCTACTTGGGATTCTCTGTTTCCCTCTTTCCAGTCTTCTCCTGCTCTCGCTCTCACTCTCTTACTCTCTCTTTCTCTCTCTCTAAAATAAATAATAAACATTAAAAAAATTAAAAAAGTATTTTTACAAGTAATTATTTTTAACCTGTCCATTTCAAGACCTGGTTTTTTTTTGTTTTTTTTTTTAAACTTTTTTTTTTCAACGTTTATTTATTTTTGGGACAGAGAGAGACAGAGCATGAACGGGGGAGGGGCAGAGAGAGAGGGAGACACAGAATCGGAAACAGGCTCCAGGCTCCGAGCCATCAGCCCAGAGCCCGACGCGGGGCTCGAACTCACGGACCGCGAGATCGTGACCTGGCTGAAGTCGGACGCTTAACCGACTGCGCCACCCAGGCGCCCCTCAAGACCTGTTTTTAATTCCCCCAAGTAACTATATATGTTTTGTATTTTATCATTTATCAGCATACATTTTTAAAATATCTTTTTTTCACTTATAGTCGCTTTGAAGTAATGTTTCTCATACTTCTCTTATTATTGGTTTTGGAGCTTTAGGATTTCAAGTAGACAGCAGTTATTTGTTGGATGATAGCAGAATATGTTCGTTGTTTGGGCCTTTGTTCTCCAAATAATATTCTGAAGTTCCTCTGGGTAGCATGGTAGAATAATATCTATTCACAATTTGGTAGTCACGGTTTACTATAACCTTATTGATTTGTTGTCTCTGTAGAAATAAAAAAAAATTACCTTGGATTTATAATATTAAATATATACTTAAAAAATGGGGGCTGTAAGAATAGACTTTTTATATTGTGACAAATAGAGACCAGTTTCCTGAAATGAATTGTTCATTTGAAGCTTTAGGACAAAAACATGGCACACCCAATTTGGAGAAAATTACTAGGAGAAATTATTTTACCTTATTATCATGTGAAATAAATGATCGTATTTAGCAAATATGATAAATTATTGGCATATAGATGGATTATTAAATATAAAAGCAAATGTATAGGTTTGCCTGTGGAAACAGAATATTTACTATCCAAAGTGTTTGTGTTTGCAGCATAACACTAGAAAATAGACAGCTATCAGAGTACTCTTTTTTTTTTTTTCTTGAATGATTTTTGGCATAGTTTTGAGTATAAGTTGTGGGCCGAAATGTTTAAAACAGAATTTTGATTTACTCTGCATTTTGCTAATGAAAAATTTCACCTTGTGTTTTCTCCGCTAAATGATTTCTTATCAGTGGTTAATGCTCTTCAGACCAGATTGTTCACAATATCATGCTTCCCAGCTGTTTTTGTTTTCTGCTCTCCTGTCTCTTTGCTTAACTAGTCTTGAATAATGTGCTAGTTTCTCGGTTGGAATAGATGATAGTGTTACATGGTCACAATTTGCTGTTTTCCGAGGTGCTCAAGGTTTTCTGTCTTGTTGGTTGTTAAACCTAATTTTGTTAGTTCTGGCTTGACATCCCAGTCAGCCTTTCTGCTCCTCTCTGCATGGGTGAGAATTAGAAAGGGCAGTACTTAAATGCTGAGCTGTCAGGTTGAGATGGTGACGGAGACTGCCACATACTGAAGCAAGACATTGAGGAAGGTTTCAGAATTTCAGTATTTGGAAAAAATTTGAGTTCTGCCCTCTGTCTGGATTTATTTAAGTTTGTAGGTTAACTGTTAGCATATCTTACATGCTGGGCTAATTGAGCTAGTCACATACCCTTGTGTTAAAGCCAGTGCATATCTCATATCTAGTGTAGATACTGAGGGTTTTTTTCAAGAGGAGACATAATGGAAGCATAGGTTCTACTAATGATGTAACACACCCAAAATAACAATGGTTGAGACACAACAGATGTTTGTTCTGAACAGTGTCTCGTGAAAGGATGGGGGTAGACAGTGCTGAACTGTAAGTGTGAAGGGATCCTGTCTTCTTCCAGCTCAGGATGCTGCCATTCCTAGGGTGTAGCCCTCGTCCTCATGACAGTGGGGGGGAGGGGTGGATGGACCAAGCAACTGAAAGCCTCCTGGAATGTGCCCCCTAGCACTTCTCCATACAACAACGACTTCTCCAACAGCAGCAACTCCCTGTTGGCCAGTACTCAGTTATGCGGCTACAAAGGAACTGGAAAATGAAGGCTTGACTAAAATCACATGTCCTACTATAAAGTTCAGCGGTTCTATTATTGAGGAAGAAGGAGAGAAAAAGGATACTGGAGACTGAGTAGAAGTTTCTCTTCCAGAAGTTAAATTTGCTATATGATCTTATGTATGAAATTATCAGTATTTGCATTGATTTTGACTGTTGTTTTGGGACCCATATGACCTACCTCCACTGGCATAGATAATTGAGGAGGCTGTGATTATGTTTGGGGTTCATGTTCTCTTAAAATCCCTTCTTCCTTTTAAGAGTTTTAGAAAAATTATTTGTAATCCCTTGAAAGCTGATATTTGGTCATTTTTATGGCACAGGAATTGCCAGTGCTTTTGATGTTTTGATGTTTGAAATGTTTATGAACTAAAACCAGTAAAATAGTTATACTACTGTTAACTGATTTATTAGCTGAACAAATAGCCAATTATAGGTTTTATTTAAATGAAATGTATCTTAATTTCAAAACTAAGTTTTGGCAGTGAAGGTTGATGATGATGATTGGCAACTCCATTCATCATGTACTTAAAAGATGTATATTGGACTTCCAAATTTGAACAAAGCTAACTTTAGTGGTTACTTTTTGGGAGGAAAGCTAGACTGTTCATCAAACAGGAAGTAATTTAATGCCACTCCTGTAGCAGAGTGTGAGGAGCACATGCTTCACCGTAACACTGTGGGGAAGGGCTATATGGCCATGTGGAGAGTGGGCCCAGTCCAGGCCTGGGAAGGGATATAGGAGCTCTTGGCAGATTAGGAGACAGTAACCAGAGAAGGGGAGGGGGAGAGTAGGGAGAGGGTGGGAAGATTCCAGTGAGAGAGTTATGTATGCACATATATTGAGGTTAGAGAGATCCTGACCCATTGGGGGAATTACCACTGGTTCTGGACAGCTGGAGTCTGGTTATGAAGCTGAAAATACGGTTGGAGACATCATAGTGGCCGGGTCATGACAACCATCTTTGCTGTGCTAGGTTTGAACTCCTTCCTGAAGACTGTGGAAAACTACAGAGATTAGTAAAAATAATTGCAGTGTCATTTTAGGAAGACCATTTTAGAGACAATGGGGGCTGGTGGGTTTGGAGCCTGGAGGGAAAAACACCAGTGAGGAGACTGCAGATTCAAGCCAGGCGGTAGGTTATGAGGCTGTCCATAAAGAGAGGCAGGGTCAGGGGTTGGAGAGAAGAGAATCTGTGAAACCTGGAGATAAGTTGGATGTGAGGGGAATATAAGAGGGAGGAGGCCAGTGACCCCCCCCCCCAAGGTTTATGGTTGATGGTCTTAGTTACAAAACAGAACGAGACAAGCAAACCAAAAACCTCTTATGTCCTTGCATGCTGTATTCCAAATTTCCATCATCCACTTGATGCTCTACATAGCTCTAAGATCCATTCATTTCCGGTGATTATAAATTCACATTGGAGGAACAACTAGCCCACATGTTTTGGTTTATTTTAGTCTCTGCATATGTTACGGAGAAATGGTTCTCTAAAGAATAATTCTGTAGGCTTAGGAGATCTTTTAAGCTTAATTATAAAGCTAATTTAATACACTTTCCACTACATATCATTAAAATGTTGAATTTGCCTTCTAAAATACTGTTTCTTTACTGTGGATTTAGTTGAGCCTTGTATTATAAGGAGACTCTAATTTGCAATTTAAAATAATTTTAAATTTTGAGCATTCTGCTAGTAATGAACTGGTTTAGATTATGAAGTATTTGGTAGGTTTAATTGCTGGCCTCTTTGTCTCATCTGGTGTTTCAGAACATTTCTTGTTAGGAGAAAAAGGCATTCTCTTTCGGGGTCTAACTTTCCTGTAGTGTAGGATTCTCCAGCTACTTTTCATTCAGCAATTACTGACATCTTAGAATATGCCAGGCACTGACCTAGTACTTGAAGAAGGTAAATTGACGTTCTGTCTACTCTCATGCACTTAAAAGTCTTAATATTCCAAATATAATTCAAGACAAAGGAGTCTGTAATAAGCCTTAAATATGGACTTGGCTTATATACTTTTCATAACTAATATAAAATAAATTTTCTTCTTAAAAGTCCTTGTAACAACACAGACGTTTCTCCCACACTGCGTGGTGCATAACTAGATTTGTATGTGATGTGGTCATTTAGGATGACTTCTGGTTTGTGGTTTCTGCATGAAGGAGCTTGGAAGGTCCCACTGCATCCTGACAACAAGTAAAGAGCTCAACAGACTGAAAAATCAACAACTCTTTTTGAATCCATAGGAGAGGGGAGGACATAGGGCTAACGGCAGCTCCCAAGATTGGAGAGACAGAGAGGCACGCACAGGGAGTTTAGGCATACTGGGGCAGACCTGTAAGCAGAAACCAGTGAGAGAGCCAGCACCTGGGTAGGAAAACCTGGGCTCTGCTGAATTTCAATGTGGACAAGTCTGAGAGTTAAAAACCCCAGGGAGACCCAGTCATAGTGAGTCCTTACCATACAGTGAGGTTTATCTTCAAAAGCTAGACCAGGATCCCACAGTAAATATCTGAGAAAAGTCCCCTCAGGCTTTTGGCAAGGGCAGAGGAAAGGGAACCATCTCAAAATACGCCAGCGCACTTTGTACTTAATAAGGCCTACCCTCAAGGGAAACTGGCTAACTAGAGCCTTACCTGCTGGGATATTATCAGTGTCCAGCTGGCCTGGGGAAGGGAGGTAACCAGCTCTGTGTAGCTCACTCTGGCCATCCTGTCCCACCCAAGGGGGTAGAAGAAACCTTGAGAAACGCTTGTGAACTTCACAGTCCAGAGGCCATAGCTCACTAAAAGACCGAGATCTAATCACAGGATGATAGAATGCTTCCCCTTCCTGCACCTTACCACCACATTACCAAAGGCTTATTTACAGGAGCTCTTTTCACCTAGTACATCATGTCCAACTTTGAAGAAAATGTGACAAGGCATACCAAAAGGCAAAAGGCACAGTTCGAAGAGACAAAGTAAGGATCAGGATCAGCCTGGCAGTGATGTTGAGATGATCAGACTGCGAGTTTTAAACAGCTATGATTACTGTGCTAAGGACTGTAATGGATACAATAGCATGCCAGAACAGGTGAATAATGTAAGCAGAGAGATAGGAATCCTAAGAAAGAACCACAAAGAAATGCTGGAGTTGAGAAACACTATGATGGAAATGAAGAATGCCTTTGATGGGTTTATTGATAGACTGGATGTGGCTGAGGAGAGAATCTCTGAGCTCAAAGAAATATCAATAGAAACCCCCAATACCTAAAAGCAAAGAGAACAAAGACTGAAAAACCCAGAATAACCAAGGATTGTGGGACTTCTACGAAGGGCTTGATCTATAGATTGATCAATAGAATCAACTTGATCTGTAGAGTCAATGCAACCCAAATTAAAATCCCAACAAGTTATCTTGTGGCTATCAACAAACGTATACCAAAGCTTATATGCAGAACAAAAGACCTAGAATAGCCCACACAGTAGTGAAGGAGAAGGACAAGAGGATTGACGTTACTTGACTTTAGGACGTAACTACAAAGCTACAGTATTCAAGACAGTGTGGTATTGGTGAAATAGACAAATAGGGCAATGGAACGGAGTAGAGAATCTAGACATAGACCCCCACAAATATAGTCAACTGATCTTTGACAAAGGAGCAAAGGCAATACAGTGGAGCAAAGATAGTCTCTTCAGCATATGGTACCGGGCCAACTAGACATCCACATGCAGAAATGAATCCGGCGTAGACCTTACACCCTTCACAAAAATTAACTCAACATGAATCATAGACCTGAATGTAAAACGCAAAACTATAAAACTCCTTGAAGATAATATAGGAGGAAACCTAGATGACCTTGGGCACGGTGATGCCTTTTCAGGTGCAATGAAAGAAATAATCAAGAAGTTGGACGTAAGTTAAAAATTTATGCTCTGTGAAAAACGTCAAGAGAATTAGAAGATGAGACACAGACTGGGAGAAGATATTTGCAAAAGACACGTCTGTTACCTGAAATGTACAAAGAACTCTTAAGACTCAACAATAGGAAAACAACCTGAGAAATAAATGAGCCAAAGATCTTAGTAGACACCTCACCAAAGGAAATACACTGATGGTAAATAAACATATGAAAAGATGCTACACATCCTATGTCATCAGGGAAATGCAAATTACAACAAAGATGAGATGCCACTACACACCTATCAGATTAGCCAAAATCTGGAACGTTGACAACACCACATGCTGGCCCGGGTGTGCAGTGACAGGAACCCCCATGTGGTGTTGGTGGGGATGCAAAACAGCGCAGCCACTTTGGAAGACCGTTTGATGGTTTCTCAGAAGACGAAATATTTTCTTACCATGTGATCCAGCAGTTGCGCCTCTTGGTATTTACCCAAAGGGGCTGAAAACTCATGTCCCTACAAAGACCTGCACAGGGAGAGTTATAGCAGCTTTATACGTAAAGTTTTTTAAATTTTTTGTTTATTTTTGAGAGAGAGGGAGACAGAGTGTGAGCAGGCGAGGGGCAGAGAGAGAGGGGGACACGGAATACGAAGCAGGCTCCAGGCTCCGAGCTGTCAGCACAGACCCCGACGCGGGGCTTGAACCCACGGACTGTGAGAGCATGACCTGAGCGGAAGTCGGACGCTCAACCGACTGAGCCACCCAGGCGCCCCTAGGAAAACAAACCTTAAAAAAAAAAAAGGTACGAGGTCATGATTTTCAGGTCACGATCTCACGGTTTCTGAGTTCGAGCCCGCATCGGGCTCTCTGTACTCTCAGCACGAAGCCCTCTCCAGGTCCCTTGTCCCCTTCTCTCTCTGCCTCTCCCCTGCTCGCCTGCGCATGCTTGCTCGCTCTCAAAAATAAGTAAACGTTAAAAAAAAAAAAAAAGATGAAAGGCGTGTCTGCTGCCACTCCTGATGTTTTGAGAGCTCGATGCGTTGCATATCATGACCATTTGTTAGAAAAATGAGAAAGTAAGATACTGCTGATCTAATGATAAAGCTGCTGGTAATAGGTAAAGAGGGACTATTCTTGAAAATAAGCTAGAGATAAAGAAACTCTGGATTATTTAGATTTTATAGCTGGTTTAAATGATTTGATTGTTGGAATTCCTGTGTGAAAAATAACTTCATCACTGCAAATTTTGCCTAAATTGCTTTTATAATAGACTCTAAGGCAGTTGCTTTTAAAATGCACATTTTTGTTTCTTAGGGCCAGCACTCACATAAATAGATTCTACTTTTAGAATCACTGACCTCTTTAGAGATACTGCAACTCTATTGATCTTTGAAGTTAGATGCCATTAGAAAATGAAGTGGCAAGTGGTCATGAAAATACATTTGAGACATAAGCTGAGGACTCACATTGTGATGTCCTTAAGCTTTTTATTCTCACGTCTACACAGTAACGTGTCCTCAGCTAGTGGGAGGTCGGATAGTGTACCGTGAGGCGGTATTATATAGCAATGAAGACTCTGAGTTTGTAAATCAGACGGACTTGTGTACAAACACCTCCTGCCAATAACTGGTTAGCCTAACATTACAGTATGTCATTTTCATTGCTAAACTCCAGTTCATTTTCTATAAACATGGGGCTCGTCTGTAGCTTTTATGAATCTTATCGTGGAGAATAAATAAAATATATGTCAAGCAGTGAGGGCCGTGCTTAGTACTAAACAGCAGGCACTGGGAAATGGTACGTGTTGTGGAGATCACTGTTCCCAGGTTGAGATTTTTAAAGTATTGTGGGAACAGTTTGTATGTTCTTAAGTTTGGAATTTGACCCTGTTTCTGGGTTTCTAAGTGTGTAAATTAGATGCAGAGGGCAGAGGGCACGGTGACTTTTACATAGTTCTGTAGTTACACACGAAAACCAATTCATAAAAACGGAATTTGCTTTGTGTGCGATCATGATAAAAGCTGGGAGAATGAGGGGCGCCTGGGTGGTGCAGTCAGTTAAGCGTCCGACTTCAGCCGGGTCACGATCTCGCGGTCCGTGAGTTCGAGCCCCGCGTCGGGCTCTGGGCTGATGGCTCGGAGCCTGGAGCCTGTTTCCGATTCTGTGTCTCCCTCTCTCTCTGCCCCTCCCCCGTTCATGCTCTGTCTCTCTCTGTCCCAAAAATAAATAAACGTTGAAATAAATAAATAAATAAATAAATAAATAAATAAATAAATAAAAATAAAAAAAAAGCTGGGAGAATGAATAACTTATAACTGTAGTGAGCTGGCATTAAAAAAATAATTACAACAGGCTGGTACAGAATATTTAGATTTTATTTTGTCTCTTTACCAAATAGAAATCTGTGTTGCAAGCCAATATAAAGTTCGTATTTTCAAAAAAAAAAAACAAAACTGTTTTCATACATTCAGAGAAGGATATTTCATTTATGATTTATGTTATACCCACTAGTTTTCCGACAGGATAGGCAAAAGTTAAGAGAAATACAATTATGACTCAGTTGTAGGTTTAATAATTATTCTAATAAACTCACAGAAAGATGTGATATATAGAATTCTAGGTCCTTTATCATTTTAATTATGAAAATTTATACACCAAAGGAGACTAAAGAAAGCAATACACAAATGATAGTAACAGTGGATTTTCTACTAAGCTTTTTGGCAGCCAAGGGAAAAAGGAAAATAAGGGTGATTGTAGTTTTCGTAGATTAAGATGTTTCTCAGGAGAAAATTCACTTTTTTCCTGGCACTAAATTATATAGATGAAGTTGCCATGTGTTTATTTTTTTTTTAATTTTTTTTAACATTTCTTTATTTTTGAGACAGAGAGAGACAGAGCATGAATGGGGAGGGTCAGAGAGAGAGGGAGACACAGAATCCGAAACAGGCTCCAGGCTCTGAGCCATCAGCCCAGAGCCCGACGCGGGGCTCGAACTCACGGACTGCGAGATCGTGACCTGGCTGAAGTCGGACGCTTAACCGACTGCGCCACCCAGGCGCCCCTTATTGACCAGTCTTTTTTTTTTTTTTTTTTTTTTTTCAACGTTCATTTATTTTTGGGACAGAGAGAGACAGAGCATGAACGGGGGAGGGGCAGAGAGAGAGGGAGACACAGAATCCGAAACAGGCTCCAGGCTCTGAGCTGTCAGCCCAGAGCCCGACGTGGGGCTCGAACTCACGGGCCGTGAGATCGTGACCTGAGCTGAAGTCGGCCGCCCAACCGACTGCGCCACCCCGGCGCCCCTTCCGTGGCAAAGCATGTTGAATATCACAGTGTCTTCAACTATGTTTTTTTCCTTCTTTGTAACTACAGTTTTAGAGAAAGAATAAAAATGTTTGCTTAAACAGCCCTAAATATAGTGAAGGTCTGACACTCCATTGTAATACGGTGAAGGCCGTTCTCTGCTAAGGGTTCACGTATGCCAGGGGATGCCCCCCGGTGCCCGGCTGCCCATAGCTGGGAGCCCAGACACGACTGCCCTCTCCAGACTGCCTCTTTCAGGCAGGTTCCTTCTCAGGAACCTGAAAACAGTTTTTCAGTGTTACGATGGATGCCGAAGTGCAGACCTTTTATGGTCATTGACAAGAGAATGAAACAGGTCCCTCTTAAGCAAGCGTCAGCATGCAACATGATCTCTTTTGTGAGCTGTTTTGTACTTGGATTTTTAAAAAGGGGAGTGGGTCTTGAGACCATTTCTTTTGTCCGTTTCAGAGATTTGGACTCCCAAATGGTTTAAGTTGTGGATGAAGTTAAAGAGGAGAAAATATCACACTTCTCAGATTTTGCTTCCTAGGTAGTAAAAGCAAAGATTTAACGTCAAACTCCTGTGGATTTCTGGTACATACTGGGCACTTTCTGAGTGAATTATAGGTGGAATTTTTATTCTTGTATCGATCTTCATGTACAGAATGACTCAATACTTAGATTAATTCATTTACAATGATTCTTCTTGAATCTTTTGTTATAGATACACTGCAAGCCCTTGAAGTAAAATCTGTAATTGTTTTTCCTTTTGCCTGACGGTAATGGCACCTTAATCTGAAGAAATTATGTGTATCCTCTTAGTACTTTCTAATCTGTAAAATTAGGAACAGTGGCTGCTTTTTGTCCTTTTTAGGGCTCTTACTGGGTTGGGCGTCAGTCAGCTTCACAGCATGAAGAGAAAGGGATCTGAGCCCTGGCCAGGCCGTTTGCGCACTTTGTCCCTAGGCACGTTATTGGAAGTTTTCTGAGGCTCCTTTCCCTCCCCCGTCAATGGAGGTAACTCGCCTCGCAGGGTGCAGTGAACTAGGAGAATAGCGTGGGCACACGGGCAAGCAGGTTTCCCTGTTGGCTGGTAACAACGAGTGGAGTGTAGCCACCCGCTCTGTGTTTCCAGCCCCAGGCGCTTGGTGCCTGGACTGGGCTATGGCTGGGGCCACACGGAGTTCAGAGGCAGGCTTGGGTGAACCTTGGGAAGATTTCAATTGGCTACGTGTTACCAGTAGCCATAGGGAAATAGACTGTATCGTTTTACAAGCCACAGATGTTCTCCAAAGCTTTGTGCACGTTAGGTCCTTTTTCTGCAGTTAGTATCTTTTTCAGTTGAGCCTCAGTTCGGCTCTCTCTGGCATTTTCACAACTCACGGGCCACACTGCAAACAGCGCAATTTCAAGAAAGCCCGAGGGGGAGATGAATTCTTCTTTCCATGGGTCCCATCTGGGCTCTTCTCCGGCTAGACGTTTGGCATTTTGTGACCTATAATTCAGGCTTTCAGAGTTCCATCCGGGTTTTTGATGTGCACGCTCTCAGTTGAACCCTTTATGTGTTCTTGTCCTGCATCTAAGTCTTAAATTGCATAAATCCTAGTGAGCAGACACAAAGGAGGCCCTGAGTCCTCTGCATTCCAGGCAACTGAGGTGGACGGCCTCGGGGCCGCTTTGGATGTGACAAAAATGAGAGTACCGTGGAGCATACCATCCATAATAGAGGCCTTCGACCAGGAGAAACGAGGCAGCAGAAGACCGTTGGGGTGGAGCCATGGTTGGACATGCTTTCATTTATTTGTATGTGGTTTTTAAGTTTATTTAGTTTGGGAGGAAGCCAGAGAGCACAAGGCTGCGAGCAGGGGAGGGGTAGAGAGAGAGAGGATGAGCAGGCTCCACACGGGGCTCCGTCCCACGAGCGGGGAGCTGGAGTCAAGCCTCCGACGCTCGACTTACAGGGTCGCCCAGGCGCCCCAGACGTGATTCTAAATTCTCTGCCAGAAAAAACGCATCTTTGCCGGTTTACTCTCTGACTCTGACCCTTAATGCAGTGATGTCTTTTTTATGAAGAAATCCGTTATCTTCTTCACCTCCAAGTGTTCACTCTTGTCCCCTGAATATCATTTAAATCTGATATGGGAATGGAGCCCCCTTCATGTCTCTGAAAGGGGTGGAGCGGACGGGAGCCTCCGTGTGTGGCCAGATCCAGCCAGACCCTTTCGGCCACTTGGCAGTTCAGAGCACTGAACTCCGGAAGGCTTTGCTATGTGACCTCGTGTCATTTCTCTTGGAAACTTACATTTAGAACATGGTCCTTCACATTGGTCTTTAACTGAAAGAACCACAGCTTACTCTAATTGGCATGGTGTCTTTAGGTATACTTTTAAAATGTTTTCTAAGAAATCACTCTCAGAGGGGAGGAAAAATAATTTCCCTTCTACCTTTCTGAGTTCTTAGCTGAGACCCTGTAATAAATAACAGATTAACACGAGAAAAACAGTCGATTAACATGTATATCTCATGTACACATGGGGGACACCAGGAAAAATGGGCAACTTAAAGATATAGCTTTAAAATTTAGGATTAAATTGCGTCTTAATAGGGAAAAAGGAGTGTGTGTGGGGGCGGTTAGGCCTCTTAGGGAGAGTAAGTGATTGATGGATGGACCGTTGGAAGAATTAGTGGAAAGTATCATAGGTTGTGACAGGGTCTGTCTGGGTGTGATACGGACTTCTGTTCTCTTGTGATAAGAGTCCGTCCTCCCTGGTTGCTGAAACTCCAGGGGACGGGACTGAAGAATTGAGTTCCTTCTGGAGGACCTGTGTTTAGGGAGATAAGGGGAGGTCAGAGAAAGCCTCTCCCTGCACTTGCTGTTTTCAAGTGTCTACAGCTCAAAATCATCAGTCCCCCAAAGGGGCGTATTTGGGGGTGGCATAGTCTGCTGACCCTTTGCGCTAAACAGTCTCACTTTTAGAATTGGAATATTCGAAGGCCCAATGAAGCGTGCCTCATTTTAGGCTTAATTCCTTAGGTACACGCAGGAAAATACATAAGATCTGGACATCTTGTAATAAATATTCTATGGTACCCCTCATCTCTCCCTCCCCCCACAACACAACCCAGCCCACTTATGCAGTCATACGTGGTTCCTACTTACAGGCCTCCCCAGAATGGCGCCGTTGATAGTGACCATAAACTCCTGCTTTTTTTCCTGTCTAGTGAAATGTATAGGTGGTTTCCCCTTTTTCCCTTGCATGACTTAGAACTACCGACTTGATGGTTGGTTGAGCATAAGATCCCCATTGTCCATGTAGTGTCAGGGTAGCTCCTGGTGGACACGGGAATATGTTATATGCCTTAATATGACACGCAGAGTTGATAAGTCAGTGATGAGAACTTTCACGGGAGGATAAGAAAAGCACATAAACCGTCTTGACACTGTAGGAAGTTTCAGTCTGCCCGTCGTATTTTCAATCCTCCTTCACCTTGGTGAGACTTCTGGGGGTCCCTGACACCTTACCTGCACCGGTCCGCAGAACTCGCTCTGGTCCATGCCCTGAATGCTGCTGCTCATTCTCAGTCCTGCTTCGCAGCTCCGCTAGCTTTGGGCTAAGGCCGTGACAGCGGCCTGTGGCCTGCGGCCGTGACTGTGCAAACCCCGCCTCTCTCCCCTCTCTCTAGCTCTGTGGAGAAAGGCAGGCTCGCATTTGCTGGGAGACGCTGGTGGCCCCCGCAGGTCGTTTCCCGGAGGTGCTTGGACGGGGAGACGTTGGGTGCCAGCCGATGGGCTGAGGAGACGACACTAGGCCTGTGCGTGCCCGCGGCTCGTCCCCAGCAGGCGCCCTCATCCCACAGCCTCTGGAACCAGCACGTCCCTGAGGGGGTGCAGCCGGAGCGTAGGCCCAGGCCTCTTTCCGAAACTCATGCTGTTTCCTCTTCATGGCAGGGACTCTTTTAAATGTTCTTTACAAAATGTCTTCTGTTCAAAAACAACAGTTTGGGCACGTCGTTCACAGGAAAGTGGGAAAGAAATTGTTTCTGTCCTGGAATTAACAGTGATGCCTGCATGTAACGAAGAGCTAAATGTACACCTGCTGCGGATGTGGATTCAGCTCATTTCCTGAAGGAGAATGTGATCTAAATAGTTCAGCGACCACTGCCCTAAGCCGCAGTGCCCCCCTGTAAAATGAGAATACTCCTTCTCTGTTCCTGTGGCGATTCTGAGGACCCAGCGTGACCATCGCTGTGAAGGTTCTAGACTATGTTGGTGCAGAGATAGTAGCTGTGCTACAAGTTGTGAATCTTGACGTTATTTTCGCCCCCGGGTGTCGATACTTGTATTCAGTAATACGAGGACATCTGTTGTTCGTGTATCGGTACACTTCTATGGAGTCATACGTCAGTGGGTTTTGAGCTTTGCAGATTGCGAATGTGGCCGAGCTCGGAAACAGGCCTCGTACCCAGACGGGGAAGGAGGCACCGCCTTGTAAGTGTGTGCACAGCCACCGGGCGTGCGTGACGACTTGTGCATGGTAAACAGAGCGCATAAAATTCATACAGTACGGGCACCTTTCAAATCTGGAAAGGATTAGTTTTCGGGAGCTCTTTTACTAATTTGTAGTTATTAAAGGAAGTATAGATGACATTGTATATCGTGCTTCGATTTTGAAAGAGATTCTCTGTCATTTAAATTCTAATTGACCTTGTCCTTTTATTCCTGCTGTTTTAGGGAATATCTTGGTAAACAGCTCCAATCCGAGCAACCTCAGACCGCTGCTGCCCGGAGCTGAGCCTGCCCTCCTGCCTCAGAATCTCCTGCCTTTCCGTTCCACCTGGGGTATGAATCTCAGTAGTTAGGGGCAGGAACAAATAATTTGTCGTTTTCCTTGCGATTTTCTTCTGTTGTGTAGCTTTTCCCAATGCTGATTTTCGTTAGACATGTTTGCCCATGAAGTTGTATAAAAGTAGGTGTTTTCTGTAGCTAAGGAAAAGATTACCGTTACCCGTACTGGTTGTAATTTCTGTCTTTATTGTTCTCTGGAAATGAGTATAGTTATTAAAGGACTCTCGCTTCAAAAACGTTTTCCTCTTGTTCCTTACTTGGACTTTAACAAAAATCACCTGTTGTCCCCGCCAAATTGAGAGAATTGTTGTTGCAGAGTAGCGAATGGTAAGTAAATGTTTTGAACTTCTGTGTATTTCTGTCTGTCCATCCATCCACCCATCCACCTTCCTACCTAATCACCCATCCGTCCCTCCACCCACCCATCCATCCATCTCTCCGTCCATCCATGCACACATACACATTGCAGCAATCCTCTGCTAATATTTAAAGAACTTTAAAATTTTAAACACATTTTTTAACATAATGCTGTGGTCCCAAAGATTTGCCTGTGGAGCTCAGTGAAGAATTTTAGCTTTTAGCTTTTAGTTTTAGAATATGTCGTTGATTTCCTGTACCTTCATTCTTGGGTTTTAGTACCACAAGTGTGTTTTGTTTTAATACTTTTTGGCTTAAATGTTGCCAGTAGATATTTATTTCTGTTCCCCTCTCTCTTTACCCCGGAACTGCAGGCCTTCAGCAGCCCTCCCTCCTCTAAACCTGAGACTTTTGTCTTTAAATCTCTCTCTGCATCTCATTTTTCATTCATTTCAATTGTGTATTCGCAGCAGTTCTCTGAATGCCAAGGCGTTTGGTAAATGTAGGAAGGCTAATAAACTATTTTGATAGCTTTTTCCTCTTGAGGAAAGATACTCATAGGACCCATCTCCTGTGTGAAGATTGAATATTATTTTATTTTCAGCATAGAGGTCCTATCGAAAAAGTTAGTAAGATAATGGATGTCTTTCCTGGTTAGCGAGTTCATGTGACTTGACCTCATATTTCCAAGAAAATAGGTAATCTGAATCCAACCAATTTTTTCTTGACTGAAAGTTTTTTTTATAACTTTTTTTTTTTAAGTTTATTCATCTCTCTTGAGAGAGACAGAGAGAGAGAGAGAGAGAGAGAGAGAGAGAATGAATGCATGTGGGGGAGGGGCAGAGAGAGGAGGAGAGAGAGGCTGTCAGCCCGGAGCCCAGTGGAGCCCAATGCAGGGCTTGATCCTACGAGCCTCGAGATCATGACCTGAGCCAAAATCAAGAGTCAGATGCTTAACCAAATGAGCCACCCAGGCACCCCTTGACTGAAAGTTTTTTAAATTGCTTAGACCTGGATATTTTTACTTCCCCAAGTATGGAAAAACCAGAGACAGAACTTCTCTCTGGTGGTAATTACAGATTCTGCATTAGGAAAGGATCAGTTTTTGTGTTAATAATGTACCAGTGGTCTATAAAGCTATTAGGTTTTTTAAGACATTCAGTTTCCTGAAATTCTGGTAATGAGACGTTGCAGTTTTCTTAATTTCTTAAGAATACGTTGATTGTGGGCCACCTGGGTGGCTCAGTCGGTTAAGCGTCTGACTTCGGCTCAGGTCGTGATCTCACGGTTTGTGAGTTCAAGCCCCACGTCAGGCTCTGTGCTGACAGCTCGGAGCCTGGATCCTGCTTCGGATTCTGTGTCTCCCTCTCTGTCTGCCCCTCCCCTGCTTGTGCTCTGTCTTTCTCTGTCTCTTAAAAATGAATAAATGTAAAAAAAATTTTTTTAAAGAATACATTGATTGATGTCATACATTCGGATTTTAGCTTCATTTTGCATAGGTCTGTGGTTCTAAAGTAGATTCAGTGACAGTCATTCAGATGGAAATTGTTAATGCTTTAATTCCCAAGAAATGCTTTTGGACATGGGAGGCATTACTCACATGTCCTTGTGTTTGAATTATTATCCCATATGTTAAGATGATCTCTAAGCATCTTTTTCTCCTTCAAATTTTTACATCCAGCTCATAGAAGTTATTTCTAAGAGTTGTAAAAACAATCACTTTCTTTTTGCTTAATGATTTTGATTAACATCCGATGATTAAACCTGCCTAAAAATTTAATACCACTTGTCTGTTCAACTACACTGCCAGCACCTGACAGAGTAGACTTACATATCTGACAAATAAATCTTAGTAGTTAATGCTTATAAGTCTAATGAGGCATACATTTAGTGGAGCAAGTTTTGTTAAGAATTTTTAAACATCTTTAAAAATAGCCTAGACAAAGAGCACAGTGACTACAAAATTTGTTACTGCATCTAAATAAACACTATTTACACACTGTCAGTTACAGGATTGAATCATTTCATCATTTTCTTTGTACTTATTTTTACGTATTAATCTTTTAAAATACTTTCGTGTCTCATTGACTATTAGTCTGTTCTCAATTTGTGAAAAATAATTTCACTAAAAGTTGAATATTTTAGAAAAAAATTGGTGTAGAATTCAGGTATTGGATTTTTTAAAAACTTTTTTTAATGTTTATTTTTGAGAGAGAGAGAGACAGAGTGTGAGTGGGAGAGGGGCAGAGGAGACACAGAATCTAAAGCTGGCTCCAATCTGTCAGCACAGAGCCTGACGCGGGGCTTGAACTCACGAACCGCGAGATCATGACCTGAGCTGAAGTCGGACACTTAACCGACTGAGTCACCCAGGCGCCCCCAGCTATTACTGGATTTCATGTTGAGGGCACAATAGGTTCTACAATATTTGGTGGGAAACTCAACTAAATAAACCAGTTTCTAAAATATCATCCATTAATCATTTTTTTTTTTTTTTTATTTTTTTATTTTTAATTTTTTTTTTTAACATTTATTTATTTTTGAGACAGAGAGAGACACAGCATGAACGGGGGAGGGACAGAGAGAGAGGGAGACACAGAATCGGAAGCAGGCTCCAGGCTCTGAGCCATCAGCCTAGAACCTGACGCAGGGCTCGAACTCGCGGACCGCGAGATCGTGACCTGAGCTGAAGTCGGACGCCTAACCGACTGAGCCACCCAGGCGCCCCATCCATCCATTAATCATTTGTAATAAAATTAACCTGAGTAGATACAGTATTTTATCAAAAACAAACCAAAAAACAACAACCAGAAAAACCTTCTGATTTTCAGATCTTGAGAGGCACACAGATATTCACATTAAAGGGAGAATGAAATTGGGGTGCCTGGGTGGCTGCATCGGTCGAGCGTCTGACTTTGGCTCGGGTCATGATCTCCCAGTTCATGGGTTCAAGCCCCATGTCGGGCTCTGTGCTGACAACTCAGGGCCTGGAGCCTGCCTCAAATTCTGTGTCTCCCTCCCTCTCTCTCTCTCTGCCCCTCCCCTGCTCGTCTCTGTCTCTCTCTGTCTCTCAAAAATAAATAAATGTTTAAAAATTAAAAAAAAAGTGGGGGGGAGTGCAATAATAGCTTACTTGTGTGGAAAACTCCTTTTGCGGATCTCGTTGACCCTCATATTTTAAAAGATGTGTGGGAAATATGTTGGCAGGTGAAGCTTGTTCCCACACATTACACCAGGCCAGTCACAAATATCAGATTTAATAGAATATATCCAATTAAAAAAAAAAAAAATCTCCTTCCCTTCCTATTAAGGGACACCAGAGTAATTGAGGTTAATTTTCATATTATTAAAATTTAAATAATTTTGTAACCTGTCAGATCTTGGAAAGTTCAGAGCCAAGTTTTGATGTTTTTGATTTATTTGATGGTTACTTAAAAGGTTCTCTGTTCTCATTCTTTGTCTTTGAAAATAGAGAATTTTTGAGACTAAATTTTGAAACTACTCAAAGATAGTAAGTAGGTGTCAAAGTTATTTTCCAAATCTGAACCTTATGATGAAATCACTTTTTAGTTTGAAATTTCTCTCTTATTTTGCTGTACAAAATGTTCTGTTCTGATTCACAGATGTGGCTCCTTCAACTTTCTGAACAAGGTTCCAATGGAAAAGTCATTTCAACTTTCTGAACAAGGTTCTAACGAAAGAGGAATGAACTAGTAATATGTTACCTCATTTATGCAAATCTGACGCCTAGTGCACATTCTCTTTCTGCTTTTAAAAGAGGGTGTTGACTACTCTTCCAAAAATAGAATAAAAGTTACCTTCCAATAATGGTCTAGGCTGTTGTCTTTAACCCCTCCCAAAGGAAGAAAGTATCAGGGAACTTGGTTGAAAGAAACAATGTACAAAGATTAAGGAATAACAGTGTAGCAGGTAGAAAAATATTTTCAAGAATAGCTCAAAGGTCTAAGGGGGTGGGCATGGAATTACACTCTTGGAAGGTTCTCACATTATACGTGAGGTGGTGTAACATTAACACAGGCTCTGATGAATTAAGGATGCATATATGATTCTCTAGAGCAACCACAAAAACCATAAGCTAAGAGGTATAACTGGAGAGCCATTAGTGAAGATAACATGGAATACTCAAAATAACTTGATTAACCCAAAAGAGGGCGGGAGAAGAGGAACAACAAGGGGGCACAGAAAGTGAATAGCAAGAAAATAGTCTTAACAGTAACAATAGCTACATTCACACAAGGGGTCTGGACTGTTCTCCCTCTCTGGGCCACCCCCCCCCCCCCCCACCTTCTATATACATCTAGAATTTTAACTGTTCAGTGCTATCAGGAAACCCGTTGCTTCCAGTTGCCAAGATTTGGGAAGAAGGAGCGTTCTTGCCAGGGGTTGAATTCTATCCCCTCCTCTCATCTACCCCTTTGCAGGCTGTTACTGGAGTAGGAAAGCAGAAATTGGAAGTCAATTACCATTTGTCCAGCTTCCGAAATTTTCTTGAAAGTGTTGGCTATGATCTCTTTTGTTCTCTTTGTGGGTTTATCCCTTTTGATTTGTTTTTTTGTTTGTTTATTACTTTTTAAATTCTTTGTAGCCTTTCGAGTGTAAGCTTGGGACGGAAGCAGAGCTAAATGTGTGTGTTTAAGATCTTCACTATGTTCGACCTGAAGTCCCAAAGGTGGCATTTGTTTTCAATGTTTTATTTAAAAATTCTTTTAATGTTTATTTGTTTTTGAGAGAGAGAGAGACAGCATAAGCAGGGAAGGCGCAGAGAGAGGTGGGGGCCATAGAACCCCGAAGCAGGCTCCAGGCCCTGAGCTGTCAGCACAGAGCCCGTGGTGGGGCTCCAACCCACGAACCATGAGATTATGACCTGAGCCGAAGCCTGATGCTTAACCGACTGAGCCACCCAGGTGCCCCCCCAAGGTGGTATTTTTAATCAAAGTTGACATGTAAAGTTCATCTTAGGCTGAGATTAAATTGGGAAGTAAGAGTAGATGTGCTGGGGTGTGTGGACTCAGAGCTGGAAGGATTTGAGAGTCTGTTACAACAACACTTCCCATCTGAAGTGATGAGAATTCAAATTTGTATTAGTGTAAAGGATTGAAAACAGACTGTAATCATTATATGGGATTATTTTGGCTGGCATCATAGGCAGATGGATATCCTGCCTCTTCTTGATTAACACCAGTGGCCGGCAACCTGCTTTATTGGAAGCCGCTCTAGTTAGAATGTTTTCTCCCTCTGAGCCAGTATCAGCTTGTAGTAATTTTCAACATTTGAGCCAAGTATTTGGGATAACAGGAGTTGGTCCTTTGGGTTACTTTTAAAAACTTTTATTCTAAAATAGTAATTCCTTGTCATCTAAAATAGTTCTGTTTGAATACTAAACATTTTAGATCCCATTTTGACCTAGAAAGGTGAAGCAAACGTGTCGTGTCGTCTGACCCTCCCCCCAGGCAGCCTCGTTCAGGAGGAGCTGCCTGGAGAAAGGTTGCAGAAGGAAGTGTCACAGAACCACTTGAAAACAAGGCATTTGCCGGTGTTAGAGCTGGCCCTCCGAGGGCCTGCCTTACAGAGAGAGCGGTCGTGCCCTTAGTCACTGCGAATGGAATGGTCTTGACTGGGGCTCTGCAGGGATGTTGCCTTGGTGATGCTCCGGGACCCTCTGCACAGGCACAGCTGACTGAACCCGCAGGCAGCAAATGGGGAGATGGCGGTGGGGGGTGGGCAGCCCAGTCCTGGGGTCCGGCAGGACCGTCCTGGCTGACCCAGACCTGTCTTTTGAGACGATGGGATGCAGGATGGATAGAAGTAACAGGCAGCGAGATGATTCGGACAGAAGAGTCAGCTAGAGAGAGAAAGGAGAAGGAGAGCAGACAGGTGAGTTGGGTGACAGCTGGGTGGGAGCAGCAGGGAGGAAGACGGGGCCAGTCGTCATCCTGGTAGAAAACCGGCGTCCTGGGGACCTGAGGCGCTGCGCCGGCCAGGCCCTCCCTGCGAGCTGGCCCACTGGCTTGCTGGCTGGGCTTCTGCCTCCTCTGCGTCCAAGAGTGTACTTCTCGTTCTCGTCCCAAAGTGGACTTCCTGTTCGCGTCCCAGAGTGTACTTCCTGTTCGCATCTCAGAGTGTACTTCCTGTTCGCGTCCCAGAGTGTGCTTCCTGTTCGCGTCCCAGAGTGTGCTTCCTGTTCGCATCCCAGGCCATGGGTTTTCTTCCACTTCACTTGGGAGCTATTCTGCAGCCCTCACCGACAGGGCATCTCCCTTTTCTCCTCTATGTCCTCACCATTCTACAAGCTGCAGACCTACCTGTTTCGGTTGTCATTGATCACAAGTGTGCACTCATTTTTCTCCTTCCCTTTCCAACCACCGCCACTGCCATTGCTCTCCTCCGAGTTTCTCCTTTCAAGCATTTCCCCCAAATGTGGACAGACAGCCACGAAAGCATCTACAGAGTGGGCTCCTTGGGGCTCCATTGACATCTGAGATGAAAGCAACCCATCAGGATCTGGGGTAAAAAGTTGCAGCTTCCTCAGTGAGGTCATCTCCTTAATGAGTGGGAGGGGCACATTTTCAGGGGATGTAGAGTTTCAGTGACATTGAAGGGAGCAGCAATAGAAAACCTGTAAAAGCGTTTAAACTGTAAGGAAGAGGAATCCCGCACCGCTGTAGGGGTTGCATCTGTGCTGGGACCCACCGGGAAGACCCGTCAGGGCAGAATTGTCAGGACATTCCTGCAGGATGGTGGTAGCGGAGGGTGTGGCTCCCGCCCAGGGCTGCGGGTGCCGCTAGAAACGAGCGAGATTGTGTAGAATCGGCTGGCGGAGGGTTGGGATCCATGGAAAAATCCGTGGTGTGAGGGTGGGAGGGGGAAGTGGCACATGGGGACATGGAACGCATTTCAAATGTGGCCCCGTAGCGGGGACTGTGGCCCAGAATTACAGGTTTTTGCCTGGCACCTTGTTGCTGAAGAGAACAGCGGGGAGGCAGCTGAGAAGTCTAGGTGTGATATGTAGATGGCCGGACCAGAGTCTAGGGCGTTGTCGGAAGGCTTATGCCCAACTCCATCTCAAAGCTGTGAGGTGCTGGGGAAGCGATGAGAGTGTGCATGCACTTCAAATCCGTGGTTTTCCAGAACCGGTAGTGTGGAAAAGCCATGGGTTAAAGAAAATAAAAGGTTATGGACCAGAGCTTTTAAAAAACCTGGGTCATTGTCTTAGGAGACCTTTGGAGACCTACCTCTTTGACACTAAGAGCCCTTTGCGTATGTCAAGCTCACCTTTTCCAGAGGCGGTTACTGGATGTGCCTCATTAACCGCGAACGTTGGGAAAGTACCCTACCTCCACACTGTCTTTGTCCCACCCATTTCTCTGCATCTCACATTCTGGACTTTTTTGTATCTTAGGGCCTGCCCGTCGTGCTGAGTCCCAATGCTGGTGGACACCTGGGCATCTTCCCTAACAGTGGATGGATGAGGCTTAGCTGTTAGGATGTTGTGAACCTGTATATATCAGGGGAAATTACCCACAGAGAAAAGTCAGCCATCTGTCCCTCTGAAGAGGATTGAGCTCTGGGAAAGTAAAGTATGTAAGTATCTATTTCTGGAATCCCAGGAAGAGGTCTGGAAATATATTCTAAAAAGGTCAGAAATCAGTTGTTAGCGTTTAGGGATATCAGTCAGTGTTAACCTAAATCAGAAAGACTGACCCAGGGCCTTTTTTTTTTCAACGTTTATTTATTTTTGGGACAGAGAGAGACAGAGCATGAACGGGGGAGGGGCAGAGAGAGAGGGAGACACAGAATCGGAAACAGGCTCCAGGCTCTGAGCCATCAGCCCAGAGCCCGATGCGGGGCTCGAACTCACGGACCGCGAGATCGTGACCTGGCTGAAGTCGGACGCTTAACCGACTGCGCCACCCAGGCGCCCCCCCAGGGCCTTTAACATGAAAATCGCACCTTCTGTTCCTTTCAGAGGTAGACACTATTCTCCCAGCCCCCTCCTCGTTTGAAGAGAATAAGTGAAATGGGCTGAGAGGAGGCTGAGGCTATACAAAGCCCCTAGTGGATTCTGTAGTCTGGCTTCCCTTATCTTGGCAACCAAGAAGGCCACATGTTCCAGCCTTTAGAAATAAGAGAGAAAAGTAGGAGTCTGGAAAAGGACACAGGGGGACGGGTGACCTTCAGGGAGATTGCCATGCGTATGAAAAGACGCTGTCCCATAGGGCCAGTGAGAGGGTCCCTCAACTGGTTCCCTTTCTTAAAGGCAAGTTAGATGAAGTTCCAAAAGTTGTGTGTGCTGGGAGAACCATTTTATTTCCCGTTTGGATACTCCCTGAACTGCTGCACTTACTGATTTGCCCCTTTGCTACTGGACCTGAGAAGAGGGCTCGATGAGAGGTGGGGGGACAGTTTAGCTCGGTAGGAAGAGGTAAGGGAGGCAGGTGAGATAGAAATCGCAGGTTTGCTGGTGATTGCCTCAGCGTTGGAAAAGTAGGTAGATCAAAAAGTAGGTGGAGCTTCTTCGCGTGGTGCCACCAGGCAGGGACAGCTGAAAGACACATCATCTCTCGCCAGGGGCCACTTTATACATACGGGAGCTGCTCAGGATTCAGCTGTCCGTAGATCTTGTTGGGGACGGACCCATCCTTATCACGTCTATGGAAAATGAGCTAATTTCAGGCAATTGTAATCCATAAAAACACAGCAGGTGTCTCTTCCTCACCATGTTCTTGCTTATATAACGGATTGGCTGTTAGAACGAACTCAGCACACTCAACATGAGCAGGGTCATGTAAGGAGACGTCATTTTTCATGCTCGTCCTCCTCATTCACCTCCTCATGCAGGGGTGAATGTGTGTGATGCAGCAGAAACTGCCTCCCCGCCCCTCCAGCATCCACAGCTGTGTGTTCAGCAGGGCAGACACGGGTGGGGGGGGGCGGGGAGAGGGGGCAGAAAGGGCCGTTTTAATGGACTCTGAGACTGACGTGTTGACCAGCTTGTTTCAATAGTTAAAAGTGACGAAAAAGCAAAGAATCATACTGAAATCCCAGTAAAGGAGCTGATTAGAGAGACGGGGAATTTGATGGAACAAATTAATAGAAGAATAGTTTCTGGAAAAATGTCATCTATATATGCATTTCGGTGGGATTCGTTCATCAAACCAGTTACTTGTTTTATCTATCTATCTATCCATCCATCCATCCATCCATCCATCCATCCATCCCACCTATCTATCCATTGTTCTCCACACTAGACTGGAAGCATCCTGAGATTAAAGACCAAGTCTGTTTTATTCACTACAATATATCTAAATCTCAGCCGGCTACCTGTACTAGGTGAAACTTGATAAATATTTGCTGTATAAATGTTACGGAATTCTCCTCTGGATCTTTCCTGTCCCTACTTTTGATTACTACAAGTTGTGAAAATAGGTAAGTAGTTTTGCTAACCTCACTGGAAATAACAAAAATGGAAACTAAAACGTATCGCACTCCCCTGTGCTGGGCACTGCGATAGGTGTTTGATGTGAAGTGGTCCGCCTGTATCCCACGAGAATGCCGAGGCAAGTGTGAATCTTACTTTACAGACGAGAAAACCATAGCTAAGAGACGTAAGGATGTAGCAAGTCACAAGGACAAAGCCAGAATTTAAACTCCAGTCAGTGGGTTCGTAACACTTACCCTGAAAAGGATCTTTGTATCTGGAGTATATATCAATCACTTTCTCATATTTGTTGTTTTTATTTTAATGAGACTCATTACGTTTTCCGTGGAAAACATTAGTATGTTTACAGACTTTTGGATTATTTTAGATGAAGTAGAAAATCAAATATACTCCTTTTCCTCTTAAAAGTAGAGTAAGATTTCTACTTCTCCCCCTGAAATGTTAACTGCCGTGGGAATTAACTTTCATATTAATTACCTCTTGCTGCAGCAATATTACCGCGAAGGCAGCAGGCTGAAATGACACATTTATTACGTGACAGTTTCTGTGGGTCAGGAGTCTGGGCACGGCTTAGCTGGGACTTCTGCTTTAGAGTTTTACAAAGCTGCAGTTAGGTGTTGGTCAGGGTGGTGGTCTCGTCTGAAGTTTGGGGCAGTATCCACTTTCAAATTCACATGGTTTTGGGAAAAGTCCAGTTCCTGGCATGCTGCTGGCTTGAGTGCTTCAAGTTTTCACTGGCTTTCGGCCGGAGGCCACCCTCAGCTCCTTGGCAGGGGGCCCTCTCCAACTGGTCGTACACAATATGACAGCTTGTTTCTGCAAAGCCATCAAGGTTTCTTCTGGGATGAGCATTACAGTCCTACGTAACACAATCACATACATGTAATCATACACACCCTATCACCTTTGCCACATTCTGTTGGTTAGAAGGAAGTCACAGGTGCTATCTACACTCAAGAGTATGAACACCACCAGGACGTAGGGGTCAGGGAGGCCACCCTGGAGCCTTGCTTTCCCACCACAGACAACTAAAAAAGCGGACAAAACATAAGAAACAGCTCTTTCAGGCGGTGGGCGACCCCCAGTGCAGGTGTATGATCCCTGGGATAAAGAAACAAGGTCCTGCCTGGAGGCTGTTGCCGGGACCCAGCAGGTAGACTAGTGATTCTGCTCAGCTGAAGGCAAAGGTCAGCATCTGCAGGGACCAAAGCGGCTAGGATTTGTGGGCAAACTGCTGGAGAGGAGGGACTTACACAGAGCAAACTCTGAGGATCTAAAGAGGGATTCCTTAAAGTCTTTGGCTGGATACTGGTTTGTACGGGCACAGGGTCCCTCAGCCTAGGGCTGAAAAACAAGAAGCCCAGCAGTTCCCAGAGCTCATGCAGGGAGAGTCTGTGTTCCCTCTTGCAGGGGGGAGAGAGCTCTGATACATGAACAATCAGGATCTTCAGCAGTGTGACCAATTAGCTGTGGGGATAAATTAGCTCTAGACTAAAGGCTGCTCTAGCTAGCCCTAACAAGGCTTAAAAGCAAGCTTTCAAACTTCCTCAGGAACCTGTGTGCCAACTTCTTTTAAAAGAATGCAGTGAAATTCAGCATACAGCAACATGAGAGTCACAACATCTGGCATCCGATTAAAAAATCACAAAACCTGCAAAGACAAAAACTATGACCCACAGTCAAGGGGGGAAAAAAACCCATTCAATGGAAACAAACCCAGAAATGATAAAATGAGAGTATTAGCAGATAAGGATGTGAAAACAGCGATTGCAATATGTTCTAAGGCTCAAGAATGTAGACGAAGACATGAATGTCATGAGGAGAGAAATCAAAGGTGTTAAGAAAGACCTAAAAGGGGCTCCTGGGTGACTTGGTCGGCTGAGCATCCAACTTTGGCTCAAGTCATGATCTCGCAGTTCGTGGGTTCGAGCCCCGCGTCGGGTTCTGTGCTGACGGCTCGGAGTTGGGAGCCTGCTTTGGATTCTGTGTCTCCTTCTCCCTCTGCCCCTCCCCTGCTCATGCTCTGTCTCTCTCACACACAAAAATAAATAAACATTGGGGGAAAAAAAAGACACAAATGGAACTTCTGGAGAAAAAAAGATAATATCAGAAATAGAAGACACACTTGATTGGATTAACAACATGCTAGACACCTCAGAAGAAAATCACAGGGGTCCCGAGTACACAGCAATGGAAACTCTCCAAAATGAAACACACAGAGAGAAAAAACTGAAAAGAGTCTGAGGGAGTTATGGGATAATATCAAGTGTTCCGACATACACGCAGTTAAGATATGAGGAGAAGGACCATCAAATAAGAAATAATGGCTATGCATTTTCCACACTTGATGAAAACCATAAACCATAGACCTAAGAAGCTCAATGGTCCTCAAGAGAAAAAAATATTTAAAAACACAAATCGCCCTAAATCTACTACAGAAATTGAATTTGTAGGTGAAAACATTCCAACAGAGAACAGGAAACTCCACTCCAGTGAAGGCACCTTCAGCTGCCTTCACTGGTGAAATATACCAACATTTAAGGGGAAAAAAAAAATCATCTTCATACCAATTCCTCCAGACAAAACAAGAGGAGGGAATATTTGCCAACTCATTTTCAGAGGCCAGAATGACCATATCGCAACCAGAAAAGAAATTACAAGGAAAAAGAAAAGAAAAGATACCTATAGCCTAATATCCTTCATATACATGGATGTAAAAATCTTAACAAAATTTTAGCAAGGTGAATCCAACAGTATATAAAAAGGATATTATGTCACATTCAAGTGGGGGTTTTTGCAGAAATTCAAAGTGGATTTAACATTCAAAAATCAATCAGTGGATTTCATCCAATTTATAGCCTAAAAGATTAAAAGAGGAAATACATGAATGAAAAACCATATTTTCGGGGCACCTGGGTGGCTCAGTCAGTTAACCGGCCGACTTCGGCTCAGGTCATGATCTCGCGGTCTGTGAGTTAGAGCCCCGCGTCAGGCTCTGTGCTGACAGCTTAGAGCCTGGAGCCTGTTTCAGATTCTGTGTCTCCCTCTCTCTGACCCTCCCCCATTCATGCTCTGTCTCTCTCTGTCTCAAAAATAAATAAACGTTAAAAAAAAATTTTTTTTAAAAACCATATTTTCATTGTATGCAAAAAACACCATTTCAATATATGCCAAGAGAGAATTTGACAAAATTCAATGCCCATACACATAAAAATTCCTGGTGAACTAGGCATAAATGGAAACTTCCTCAATTTGGTAAGGAGTACTTGTTAAACACTTACCATGGACATTATACTAAGTGATGACAAACTGAGTGCTTTTCCCTTAAGATTCGGAAGAAGGTAACGATGTCTGTTCTATTCAACATTGTAACAGTCCCCGTCCACACAATATGACAAGGAAAAAGAAAGTATGTAGATTGGAAAGCACAATGTAAAACCTTATTTATTCACAGATGACATCATCATTGCGTAGAAAATGTGAAGAAATGTATATAAAAAAAAAACCCTAGAATTAATCAATGAGACTAGAAAAATTGCAGAATGCAAGGTCAATACAGAAATGCATTTCTCTATGCTAGCAACCAACAACGGAAAATTGAAATTGAAAATAGTATAAAAATATATTAAAAACTCAACAAAATGTGTGCAATATTGTACGCTGGAAATTAAAAAACACTGCAAAGACAAATGAAAGAAGACAAAATTAATGAAATTAACGAGTCACCATGATCATGGAGAGGGAGACGGAGATCAGTTCTCCCTAACTGATGTGAAATTTCAATACAATCCCAACAGGAGTGCCATCAAGCTTTGTTGTAGACATTGGCAAGCTGACTTTAACATGCACATGTAAAGGACCTAGAATATCTGGAACAGTTTTGAAAGAAAGAACCAAGTTGGAAGACTTGACAGTAATTGATTTAAACACAGTAACCGAGTCAGTGTTGTATGGGCATGAAAATCACCGTCCAAACTGGTAGGACGGGGGGCGCCTGGGTGGCTCAGTCCGTTAAGCATCTGACTTCAGCTCAGGTCAGGATCTCGCGGTCTGTGAGTTCGAGCCCCGCGTCGGGCTCTGGGCTGATGGCTCGGAGCCTGGAGACTGCTTCCGATTCTGTGTCTCCCTCTCTCTCTGCCCCTCCCCCATTCATGCTCTGTCTCTCTCTGTCTCAAAAATAAATAAACGGTAAAAAAAAAAAAAAAAAAAAATCAAACTGGTAGGACGGAATAAAGTCCAGAAATAGAGCCTGACTAAATACGACTGTGGGCACAATAAACGGAACCCTCTCTAAAATGGAGCTGGGAGGCCAAAAGGAGGAGCCTAGAAGGGGGAGCCATATTACCTAATATCAACGATGGGACGAATGGTCAGTTACAGACTCCCAAGAGAATAGTCAACAGGAAAGAATCGCCAATTATAGGTCCCAACAGGGGAACATGCACACCGCAACTCCTACAACGAATCAACTACCCCAGTAACTCAGCCAATGAGAAACGGTCATCACCCTAAGGGATTCTCTTTCCGAACAAACCTTCCCAACCCTCTCCTTCTTCCCTGTTAAAATAATGTCCCTCTCCTTTGTTGGACTTGCCCCTGGTTTTGCTGTAGCTTGCGGGTTCCAGATTGCGATTCTCTGCTGTTCTTGAATAAACTCATTTTTGTTAATTTTTTTTTTCAACGTTTATTCATTTTTGGGACAGAGAGAGACAGAGCATGAACGGGGGAGGGGCAGAGAGAGAGGGAGACACAGAATCGGAAACAGGCTCCAGGCTCCGAGCCATCAGCCCAGAGCCCGACGCGGGGCTCGAACTCACGGACCGCGAGATCATGACCTGGCTGAAGTCGGACGCCCAACCGACTGCGCCACCCAGGCGCCCCCAGACGGTTTTATTTTTAAGGTAAGCTGAACAAATGAGGCCTAACTGGGGAGGTTTAAAACAAAAACAAGATGCGACAAAAAATATCGCGTGTGATAGAACATGGTGTGGGAGAATCGTGAGGTGAATTTGCATTCTAAGGTCCTTGCTTCACTTGGGAGGAGGAGAAGGATACTGCTTAACTTTTGGGTTTTAGAAGTTAAATATTCCTGGTGAAATATTAGGGGAACTCTTAAAAATAAACCCAAGCCATGGCTGTAGAGGTGAGAGGGAAATAAGCTGAAACCCCGCCTCCGCCACGCAGAAGTTTTGTGACTTAGTGTCCACGCGTGTCACGATGCCTATCGCATTGTGGAAGGGGCTCAGTGAGACCAACCAGTGGGGAGGGTTCAGCCCAGAACCTGGCTCACGCTCAGTGCCCAGGAAATGATGGCCCTCCAGCCAGTTTCCTGGTTTTAGCTGGAGATCTCTCTACACAGGCCCAAAGCTGCTTTCTGAGTTACCAGGGTGCTCAGGATTCTTTGGTAGATGAAATCAGAGCACTGGTTCTCCCAGCCTTGTGGAGGTTACTGCTGCAGGGTGTGTGTGTGTGTGTGTGTGTGTGTGTGTGTGTGTGTGTGTGTGTGACATGCGCTCGCTTTCCTGTTCCTCCGGCGGGTCTGTCGCATCTGGCAGGCACCAAACTGCACCCGTTCCCCATGAAGTAGTAGCATGGCTACGTTCCATTCCCAGCGCCTAAATGTCTCCTCCACGTAGTAGTGGCTTGATAAATACCGGGGGGATGTGCTTCTCTGTAAATCAATCCTCTCTCAGGATTTTCAAGGATTTGAAAATAAGAAGAAAACAAAAGTGAGGTGCACCAAGCAGTTGGTTTCTATTTAAATAGGTTTTAAAAAGGAAAGTCTGACTAGTCTTTAAATAGAGGCGGTGCAAGGTGCCTTGAGTTGCTTAGTCACCTCACACCGTTCTATGTATACAGCACACAGCACAGGGATCCGTGGGTCCCTAAACAGTTCCTTTAGGATGCAGAAAAGTCGCAGGGATTCTGGGTTTATTCAGTGAAGAGCCTGAGTGATGCACAAGATTGTTTAAAAGTCAACATATAATTAAACCTTGTTTTCTTTAAGTTTTGTTTGGAACTAATTTCATGTTTACAAAAAGTTGCAGGAACAAAACTAATGTAAACAACTTTATAGATAGCTTCACCTTTAGCTAATATTTTATCCCATTTGCTTTATCATTATTTGCTTGTGCTTTGTCTCTATTTGCAAATGCACACACACATACACACGCACACAAACACAAACTTACACATTTATTTTTCTGAACCATTTAATGGCAAGTTACAGACATGACTCATTTGCTGTAAATATGAAAATGCGTATTTTCTAAGAAGAGGTTTTTTTTTTGCTTATATAACCACAGTACAATCATCAACTAAGTAAGTGTGCATTTACTTTTATCTGATTTACCATCCGTATTTCAGCAGTTTTGGTTGACTTAATGTCCTTTATAATAGCTTTTTCCCTTTAGTACCAGATCTTGATTAGAGTCAGAAATTGAATTTCATGGTCATGTCAATTTGTAATAAAAACACAACAACAACAACAACAACAACAACAACAACAACAATGGCGAGAACCGGATGACTACTTTTTTTTTTTTTTTTTTTTTTTATTTGAACGTTGAATCCATGATCCTCAGAGATTTGGGACAGAGAGTTGTGTCTAAAATTTGCTGTCCTGGCATAAGAAAGGATTAGAATACAAGGAAACAAGGTTGTAGGTGATGGAGAAACGCTGAGGAGAGTTGTTCCCTCTGGTGGTCAGAACAGTCGTTTCTAAAGGGCTTGATGGGCTTTAAAATATAGGGTCCTAGACACTATCCTCCGAAACGCAAGAGTTAATAGATTTGGTCTCGAGCCCAGGAAACTGTGGGGCTTTTTTGTTTGTTTTGTTTTTGTTTTGTAGTTGTTTTTTGGGGTTCCTAGGTGATTATGACCTGCCAGCAGGCTCTAGAACACAACCACAGAGGGAAGCCTGACTCTCGCTGTGGGGCATGAGGACCGCAACCGACAGCCGATCACTGGCTCTGAACAAATTCACTTCCACTCTTTTTTTTTTTTTAAATAATTTATTGTCAAGTTAAGTTAACACACAGTGTATGCAGTGGAGTCTTGGCTTTGGGAGTAGATTCCTGTGATTCCTCACTTCTGTACAACACCCAGTGCTCATCCCAACGAGTGCCCTCCTCGACGCCCATCACCCATTTTCCCCGCCACCCCCAATACCTACCCCGATCAACTCTCAGTTTGTTCTCTGTATTTAAGAGTCTCTTATGGTTTGCCTCCCTCCCTCTCTGTTTGTCACTGTTTTGTTTTGTTTTTTCCCCTTCCCTTCCCCCATGGTCTTCTGTTAAGTTTCTCAAATTCCACATATGAGTGAAAACGTGTGATGTCTTTTCCTGACTGATTTATTTCACTTAGTATAATACCCTCCGGTTCCATCCATGTTGTTGCAAATGGCAAGATTTCATTCTTTTTCATCACTGAGTAGTATTCCATTGTGTATATAAAGTCTGCTAACGGGGCCAGCTCTGTACCCACACAGACGTACTGCTGGTGGGTTTGTAGCGTGACCTTTGAGCGAGCAATGCCAGCGTGCTAGCTGCTCAAGGTGGTTCTGAGGATCAGAGAAAATAGAAGATGCAAAACGCCCGGCATAGAATAGATACTCAATACGTGCTGGGTGAATTGGATTTTTAATACGGGGCATTTAAAAGAGAAATACTGTGCTCACGGCATCTTGGATGGTAACACATGGCCTCAGAATGCATCATCTCCTTGACATCAATCATGTCAACATCTTAGCCCTCAATGAAACTGCATACAGAAGGAAGGGCTCGGAAACAAAATAAGTTGAGTTAGGAGAAGAAATCAGAGTAAACTCATGACTATCTGATTCTAAAACTTACATGGAAATGCAAAGAGCGGCCAAAATAATTTTGTGAAGGAACACAAATTTGGAGACTTACAGTACCTGAATTAAAGACTTAACTGTAGAGCGACCAAGTCAGGGTGGGAGTGTCATAAGCGTAAACATAAAAATCAATGGGATTAGAAATCTCTCTTCTTAGCGAAAGCCCAGAAATAGACCCCAAATATAGAACAGTTGTCTTGTCAAAGTGCCAAGGCACTTCAGTGGAGAAAGGATAGACTTTCAACAAATGTTACCAGAGCAACTGAATATCCATATGCAAATAAACTTCCATTTCTACCTTGTACTATGAAAAAGGATGAACCCACACTGGATCATATAACTAAATAAGAAAACCTAAAACCAACAAATTACTAAATGAATATTTAAAATCTGGGTTTTCTCTGACAGTGGACACTGTGGGTTCCTCATTTGTATTCCTTGCTGCTTCTCACAGTAGTTCAAAGGGAGCTGGACCCAGAGCCTAAGTACCTGAATTGGTTCCTAGCTTTCCCCCTGGAGCCTTAGAAGGTGGTTAATGAGTAGAAAAAGAAGGACCCTTAACATCCAGAATCTTGGCATGAGAAGGAGACATGACTGAGAAGCACATTGATACGTATGGTCTCGATGTGGTCTTGGCCCCACATAGTGTCGTAATCAGTATTTTTTCCATCCTCGAATGCAGAATATTGCAAAGGAAATTTGTTAATGTCATCATTAAATATTGAGTTCAATTCATGATTCTAAAATTCTGTGCTAATTTAATGTAATCTAATTTGCCAAAAATTAATTTTTCCCATTTCTACAAATACAGTTCTATCTTTTCCTTTATGGTGTATTTGAGCTTTAACATTTAACATTAAGCTTTTCTTGAACTTGTGGTTCTATCTTTCACACAGATATTTTATCTTATTGTAACTGTAAGAGGAAATCTGATTATTTTTCCCATTGATATGGAGAACAATGAACACATTTATAGACATTGGATTAAATGATGTTTATTTTTCTGCCTGAGTGGATTAAAATAAGTAATATCTCAATGGCCATTGGCATTTTCATGCATATAGAATCCCATTTTGACATTATTTGTTGACCCTACAATCATGATTAATGTCATTTATCACCAGATATTTTAATTCATATATATATATTTTTTCTTTTCTTTTTTTTTTTTTCCCAGAGAAACAGTGGGCACAAGCCCCTCCAAGAGGGGATCTATTAAGCCGAAGAGCCTTCTATCCTTGGGTGGGTTTGCCCAGAGGAGCCCCAGTCAGTTGGTATCTGTTGAGTCGAGGGATGGAGACTAATCTCAAGGGAGTGAATCCAGCTTTGGTAAGCTCAAGATATCTTTAGAGAGCAACTTCCCTGTGTGTGTACCACTCTAGACAATGGGTACACCATCTTTAAGTGGCTTATAGTTCAGTGAGATGAGAATGGGCATTAGGTGAAGCTTACCCATTTTGCTAAGTGCTGGAGGAGAGCGGAGAGGGGCCTTCCCTCACACTTCTCCCATTTCCTGATGTGCCCATGTGTGTAAAGAGAGCCTTAGCAGTGTAAAGCATCTGTCCCAGATCCCTCACTCACTTCATCCAGGAGAGGTAGTGATTTAGCTAATGGTGAATTTGAGAGGAGAAACCTAGCCAGTGGATCTCAGATCCTTCCTCCCCATTTAAGCTACCTGCAGGAAAGTCTGCCTCTGTTGGGTGCCCATCAGCACCACGGATGGTGAGTGAGTTTACCAAGATTTGGGGTTTGGTATTGCGAAACTGACTTGCTTTGCCCTCCAACAGCAGCTGTATTAGTGATAAAAATGTCACTTGGCCTTATTCTCAGTGGGTTCAGGATCAAGTAGGGAACAAGAGGCATCATTCATCAGAGTCCTCAAAGATAATTTACAGTAAGAACAGATAGAATGGGTGTACAGAGATGAGGCCCCTAACCTAGCCTGGGGGTCTGGGGAAGACTTTTAGAAGGAAGTGGCCTGGCAAACTGAATGTTGAATAATTAGTTCATTGGCCAACAAGAAAGGAGAGTGTGTGAAGACGGTGGTCTGAGACGGCGTTATTGGGTAGAAGCCTGGGGTCAAGAAGCAGCATTGTTTGTGTGACAAACAAACAATGCAAGATCTCTAGAGAGTGGGGTGGGACAGGGAGACGTGTGACTGAGGTCACATGACGTGGAGTGTGATTTGTTTTCCAATGCAACTGTTGCCGCCATTTGAGACTCACAGTCTCCCAAATCCCAATGGCTTAAATAACTGGATAGATATGTGTTGACAGTAAGTTGTGTGAAACAGGCTTGAGGACTGTCACAAACATTCCCACCCTCAGTCAACAGGCCATGTGGCTGTAACTATAGGGCTGAATTACATTAGTGTTGAGAGGCTGCACAATGAGAAAGGTGAGGTAGCCGGCCCGTGTGATATTGGCATGGTCATATCAAGAAACAATGGAAAAGCAGAGAACATCTAGTGATGTGTGAGCAGCACCTAAAAGTAGGTCATGTGAAAAGACATCAAGGAAACGGGTAAGTTGGCTCCATCCTGCATTGTCAAGTGATAGACTGTCTCCTTATCAAGCAGGAACTTCCTATTAGAATTGTAGAGAATAAAAGTTGTTGAGAAGTAGAAATTCTAAAATTAGCTATTATGCAATGAGTCCTACTTTGCAGAAGGCACTGGGCTAAGTGCTTTAAATGCTTCATCTCATTTAAAGCTTAGAACAGCCCTATTGTGACGATATGATTGTCACCTTCCTTTCAGGGACGAGGAAGTGGCACTGAGTGCAGTTAAGTGACTTGCCAAAGCTAATGGGATTTGAACTCAGCTTTAACAATGGCTTGGCTGAAGCCAAGAAAATAAGGGCTGGCCACATCTCAAAGATGTTCTGAAGTCAAAACAAGCCTCTGATTTTATCAGATGAGCAACTTTCCAATATTATAATGCAGTAGAACCCTATTTAAAATGAGTGGAGGGGTACTTGGGTGGCTCAGTTCGTTGAGTGTCAGACTCTAGATTTTGGCTCAGGTCATGATTCCAGGGTTCTGGGATCGAGCCTGGTGTAGGGCTCCACACTGAGCATGGAGTCTGCTTGAGATTCTCTCTCTCTCTCTCTCTCTCTCTCTCTCTCTCTCCCCCCTCTCTAAAATAAAAGTTAAAAAATAATGAAATGAGTGGAATCCCAGTATTTATCACAGACAAAAGTGGATTTGCTCTGTATTAAAGTAGAGATGTATCGGTACAACTTCTTCCCTGGACCACCCAAGCTGGCTGAATCTCCTGTAACTTCAAAATTTCTTGGGACTCCATAGGCAGATTGAAAAGCTTTTGGATGAGATGATTTTGAATAATCTTGTGGTCAGGGGATGACAAGTAGTGTGGTGGGGCTCAGGCATAAGAAAGCTGGAAAGCAGGTGCCTTGGTCAGACCCAACAGCTCATGCTGGGGAAGGCTGCTGTTTTAAATCAAACTTTTGGCTTTTAGGTAATTGTGAATTCATATGCAATTGTAAGAAAGACTATAGAGAGACCCTATGTATCTTTTGCCCAATTCTCCCCACGGGCAACGTCTTGCAAATTTACAGTTCAAAATCAAAACCAGGAGATTGACATTGATCAAGAACATTTCTGTCACGAAAGAATCTCCTTTAATCTCCTTTAATACCCATACCCATTTCTATCCACTCCCTCCTTAATTCCTGGCAGTCATGAATTTGCCCTCCATTCCTATTATTTTGCATTTCAAGAATGTTGTATAAATGGAATCGTATAGTAGGTAATCTGTCAAACTTGGCTTTGTCCACTCAACACAATTTTCTGTACATCCAGTCAGTCAATCCCCAAACACCAAGCCAACTCTGGACCTTATACTCATTTCCTTGTTACTTCTCACCCCAAAGTTGACTCTGTGGCCCCAGCTAATCGAATTTTTCTATTGTCTTCTTTCTTGTTCTTTAATCTTTATCCTATAAAAGCTTTCTGCCTTCCACCCCGTTTACAGTTCTCCAAAAGGACACTGTTCACTTTCACGAAGCGTTACAGTTTTTTGTGTCCCCTAAATTGTCTTCTTTGATAAATTTTAAAAAATATTTTATTTTTTTGAGATAGAGAACACATGAGTGGGGGTAAGGGGCAGAAGGAGGGAGAGAGAGAAAGAGAAGGAGAGGGAGAATCTTACTTCATTTCGTGAAGTGTTACAGTTTTTTGTGGCACCTAAATTGTTTTCTTTGATAAATTTTAAAAAATTATTTTATTTTATTTTTGTTTATTTTACTTTTTGAGGTAGGGAGAGAACACATGAGCGGGGAGAGGGGCAGAAGGAGGGAGAGAGAGAGAGGGAGAGAGGGAATCTTAAGCAGGTTCCAATGTCAGCATGGAGCTCCATGTGGGGCTCGATCCCATGACTCTGGGATCATGATGTGAGCCAAAACTGAGAGTTGGATGCTCAACTGACTGAGCCACCAGGAGCCCCATCTTCTCTGATAATTTTTTGAAGAATCATTTGACACAAAACAGTTTTTAATTTTAGTGAAGTCCAATTTATCTATTTTGTCATTTATTGCTTGCACTTTTGGTATTCTATCTAAAAAACCATTGCCAAATCCAAGGTTGTGAAGAGTTACCTTGAGGCTTTCTCCTAAGACTGTCATGATTTTAACTCTTATATTTAGATCTTTGGTCCATTTTGAGTTAATTTTTATACATGATGCGACCTAGGTCCCATTTTATTCTTTGGTATGTGGATATCCAGTTGTCTCATCACTATTTGTGGAAAAGACTATTCTTTTCCCATTGAATGGTCTTTGCACTCTTGTTTAAAATCAGTTGATCATAGATGTATGTTTTTGTTTTTGGACTCTCAATTCAATCCCACGGATCTATATGTTTATTCATATGTCAATTCCACACTGTTTTGATTTTTATTGGTATGTAATAAGTTTTGAAAACGGGAAGTGTGAGAAGTCCAGTGTTGTTCTTTTCTCAAGATTCTTTTGATTATTTGGGTTCTTCATAATCTTGTATGAATTTTAGGATCAGCTCTTCCATTTTTACAAAAAAAAATGTCATTGGGGTTTTAATAGAGACTATTGAATCTGCAGATCTATTTTGGGGAATATTGCCATTTTAACAATATTTATTCTTTCAACTCATGAACATGAGCTGTCTTTCCATTTATTTAGATTTTCTTCAATTTCTTTCAGTAGTTTTTCAGTGTATGAGTTTTGCATTTTTTTTTTTTTTTTGGTTAAATTTATTCCTAGGTATTTTCTTCTTTTTGATGATACTATAAATACAATTACTTTCTTAATTTTCCTTTTGGGTTGTTCACTGCACATATGTAGAAAGACAACTTATTTTCATGTGTTGATTTTGTAATCCATAACTTCACTGAATTCATTTATTAGCTCTAATAGATTTTTATGTATTCTAAAGTATTTTTTATATACAATATCATTTCATTTACGAATAAAAATGGTTTTACTTCTTTCTTTCCACTCTGGATACCTTACATTTCTTTTTCTTGCCTAATTGCTCTGGCTAGAACTCCTACTACAATGTTGAATAGAAGTGGTGAAAGGGAACATCCTTGTCCTGTTCCTGACCTTAAGAGGAAAGCTTTCAGTCTTCACCATTGAATATGATGTTAACGGTGGATTTGACTTAAATCATCTTTCCTATTGCTAGTTTTCTAGAGCTTTTATTATTAGCAAAGGCTGTTGAATTAATCAGATTCTTTTCTCTGATCATGTGTTTTCTTCCCCTTCATTCCATTAATGTGGTATATTACATTTACTGATTTTCATGTGTTGAACCACCCTTGCATTCTGGGGATAAATCTCACTTAGTCATGTTGTATAATCCTTTAAATACAGTGCTGGATTTAGTTTGCTAGTGTTGCATTGTGGATTGTTACATCCATATTCGTAAGAGGAATTGGTCTTGAGTTTTCTTGTGGTGTCTTTGCCTTTGATATAAAGGTGGTACTGGCTTCATAGAGTAGGTGAAGACATGTTCCTTCCTATTCTGTTTTTTTAGAAGAGTTTGGGGATTAGTGAGAATTCTCCTTTAAAGGTTTTGTATAATTTACAAGTGAAGGCATTTGATCCTATACTTTGTTGAGAAATTTTTGACTAATTCATCCTCTTTACTTGTTATAGGTCTACTGAGAGTTTTTATTTCTTCTTGTGTCAGTTTTGGTAATTTATGTATTTCTAGGAATTTGTTCCTTTCATCTAGGTTATTCCATTTGTTGATGTACCATAGTACATAGTACGATGTACTATTGTTCATAGTATTCTTTAATAATCCTTTTTATACCTGTAATGTCAGTAATAATGCCTTTAATTTCTGATTTTAGTAATATGTGTCTTCTCTTTTTTCTTAGTCAGTTTAGCTAAAGGTTTGTCAGTTTGTTGGTCCTCTCGATGAACCAACTCTTGGTTTCATCAATACTGTATGTCATTGATTACTGCTCTCATCTTCATGATTTGTTTCTTTCTTCTGGCTCTGCTTTTAGTTTGCTCTGTTTGCCTAGGTACCTTAAGGTGTAAAGTTAGGTTATAGTCCGAGATCTTTCTTCTTCTTCTTCTTTAATTAAAAAGTATTTTTTAACATTTATTTTAGAGAGACAGAGTGTGAGAAGGAGAGGGGCAGAGAGAGGGGGAGACACTTCAGAGAATCTGAAGCAGGCTCCAGGCTCTGAGCTGTCTGCACAGAGCCCAATGCAGAGCTTGAACCCACAAACCGTGAGATCATGACCTGAGCTGAAGTCGGACACTTAACTGACTGAGCCACCCAGGAGCCCTGATCTTTCTTCCTTTTAATGTGTAGGCTTACAGCTATAATTTTGCCTGTGAGCACTTCTTTTTCTGCATCCCATGGTGTTTATGTAGTGTTTTCATTTTCAATCATCTCTAACTATTTTCTTATTTCCTTTGTGATTTCGTCTTTGAGCTATTGATTATTTAGGAGTGCGTTGTTAAATATCTACATATTTGTGAAATTTCCAGTTTTCCTATAGTTATTGATTTCTAGGCTTATTCCATTGTGGTTGGAGAACATACTTTGTATGACTGCAATCTTTAAAAACTTATTGAGATTTGTTTTGTGGGTTAGTATATGGTTTATCCTGGAGAATGTTCCATGTGCACTGGAAAAGAATGTTTATCCTGCTGATGGGCTGTTTTAAAACTGTCTCTTATATCTTATTGATTTATAGTGTTGTTTAAGTACTCAATAGCCTTACTGACCTTCTATTTAGATGTTCTATACATTTATTGACGTGGGGTATTAAAGTCTTCTACAGTTATTTTAGAGTTATCTATTTCTCCTATCAATTCTGTCAATGTTTCCTTCATGTATTTTGGGGCCATGCCGATTGAGGTGTATATATTTAACATTATCAATATATAATGTTCTTTGTCACTTTTCCCCACAGTTTTTGATTAAAAGTCTATTTTGTCTGATATTACGTACAGCTACCTCAGCTGCCTTTTGGTTTCTGTTTACGTGGTAAAAAATAGTACTATTTGCATGGGAAAAAGTTCCCCATCTTTTGACTTTCAACCTGTTTGTGTCTTTGGATCTAAAGTAAATCTCTATTAGATGGCATAAATATGGATTATGATTTTTTATCCATCCTGCCAATATCTTTCTTCTAACTGCAGAGTTTAAATCATTTACATTTAAAGGAGTTATTGATAAGGAAGGGCTTAATTCTGACATTATGTGGTTTGTTTTCTTTTTCTTTTTTAAGTTTATTTATTTTGAGAGAGAGCTAGAGAGAGAGAGAGAGCGTGGGTGAGGGGCAGAGAGAGAGGGAGAGAGAGAATCCCAAGCAGGCTCCATGCTGTCAGCACAGAGCCTGATGTGGGGCTTGATCCCACAAACAGTGAGATCATGACCTGAGCTGAAATCAAGAGTAGGACGCTTAACTGACTGAACCGCCCAGGCGCCCCTGTGGTTTGTTTTTGTATGTCTGATATCTTTTTTTTTTTAATTTTTTTTAACGTTTATTTATTTTTTTGAGATAGAGACAGAGCATGAACAGGGGAGGGGCAGAGAGAGAGGGAGACACAGAATCTGAAACAGGCTCCAGGCTCTGAGTGGTCAGCACAGAGCCCGACGTGGGGCTCGAACTCACGGACCATGAGATCATGACCTGAGCCGAAGTCGGACGCTTAACCGACCGAGCCACCCAGGCGCCCCTGTATGTCTTATATCTTTTATGTTCTTCAATTTCTCCATATGGCCTTTTGTGTTGAATCCATTTTTTAATGCCATGCCCTTTTGATTCCCTCCTCATTTCCTTGATTGTATATCTTAAGTTTGTTTTCAGTAGTTGCTCTGGGGATTACAATTAATATCCTCAATTTATAGCAATCTCATTTGCATTGATACCAACTTATCTTTAATAGTAAAAAAAAGAATCTTCCCCTCTATGGCTTCATCCACCTCACCTTTAGGTTGTCGCCAATTATATCTTTATATATTATGTGCTAATTAATATGTAATTTCTAATTATTCTTTTACAAATTTTTTTAACTCCTATAGGGAACAAGAAGAGAAACAAAGAGCCTCACATTTTGAAAATAACACATAACGGGGTCCTACACTCAAGAGTTCAAGGTGTAGTCTTGGCCGACGTTGAGGTTGTTCTCTGCATCGCACTGGTCTGAACGCATCTCCAGAGAGAACAAACGAACAGGCTTCATGAACGGGGGTGCAGGATGCCTCACTCAACACTGTCCAGTGGAGAGTGGATCCACCAGCTGACCAGACACCAGCCCATCTTTTCAGTCTGCCAACGGAGATACTGCACATTCCAATCTCAGGGAGCGCTTGCTGCTAGGTTTTCCTCACTCCCTCCCAGTTCCATGCCAGGATGATAAATTCTGCGCAGGTCATGGAAAAATTATTGAGTTATACTACAGTGTGAAGAAGAAAGTGTGCTGGTTCAGTATCTTGGATGTCTGAGTCCTGGATACTCAGCTTTCTAAATTGGTGACTTGCCATTTTGCTTACACGCTACTCTCTGTTAAGCCAAGCATCCAAAGACTGATTGGCTTTCAGTATTTTGGTAAAATCATGGTCTGAAAAGTTGAGGAGTGGATCTTGGAACATTGGTACCCAAGAGAGGTGTACCCATGAGAGCCCCATCTGCCTTGATAAACATCACATAAAGCTGAGACATGTGTGATGAATCTTCACATTATAGCCGTAGCCCTTATTTCCAAGCATATTAAAATTCATTTGACATTCCAAGTGCAAACTAACCCAAGCATTGAGCTCCGAGAGACATGTCAGGCATATCCAAACCTCAGAGGTATCCTTAATAGGCATATGATTAATGTCTGGTGAAGATTTACTCAAGTTAAGTTTTTTTTTTTTTTTTCAACGTTTATTTATTTTTGGGACAGAGAGAGACAGAGCATGAACGGGGGAGGGGCAGAGAGAGAGGGAGACACAGAATCGGAGGAATCAGAAACAGGCTCCAGGCTCTGAGCCATCAGCCCAGAGCCTGACGCGGGGCTCGAACTCACGGACCGCGAGATCGTGACCTGGCTGAAGTCGGACGCTTAACCGACTGCGCCACCCAGGCGCCCCTCAAGTTAAGTTTTCAACGTTTATTTATTTTTGGGACAGAGAGAGACAGAGCATGAACGGGGGAGGGGCAGAGAGAGAGGGAGACACAGAATCGGAAACAGGCTCCAGGCTCCGAGCCATCAGCCCAGAGCCCGACGCGGGGCTCGAACTCACGGACTGCGAGATCGTGACCTGGCTGAAGTCTGACGCTTAACCGACTGCGCCACCCAGGTGCCCCATGTTAAGTTTTATTTTGAGGTGAAAACATGACACTGAGATGGAAATAAATCAAATAATTAAGAACAGAGTTGCTGTTATCACCACATAATCTGGAATAAATCAGTGGAACAGAATATTTATTTGAAAAAATGTGAGTCAGATTTTTGAGGTGTTATATATTAATTCAGTTCGCATTCACTAACAGTTATTAAAAACTACTGTGGGCAAGACTGACCTAAGCAGTTGTTGTGCATAGGGATGTGTGTGTGTGTGTGTGTGTGTGTGTGTGTGTGTGTGTTGGGGGGTGAATAAAAGAATGTGTGAGAGATGCTACTTTCTGTCTTCAAAGAGCTTATGATATAGAAAGAGAGAGGAGCCATGCTTTAATCTAAGACAAATGTGATGAATACTATAAGAAAAATTGGAACTTTCATGTGAGTGCCAGGAATGATATACTGCATTGGTTTGAAGAAGCTGGGAAAAGCATTACAGAGAGAATGATGAGATTTGAAGTCTGTAGACTTTTTCTAAGACCTCAGTTCATTGTCACCTGGTTTCCTACTGCACTCCTCCAAACGTAACTGCTCGCAATGACTTTACCAACGACACCCTTGTTGCTAAATGGAACAGGTACTTGTCCTTATCTAAACAAAATTCACACCACTTGTGGTTCTTACCTTCCCTGCTTTCTTTGAAGATGATTCATTTTCAGCTTTAAAAAAAAATTTATTTTATTTTATTTTTTTAAGTTTATTTACTTATTTTGAGAGAGAGAGAGAGAGAGAGTGAGCAAGGAAGGGGTAGAGAGAGAGGGAGAGAGAGAGAATCCCAAGCAGGTTCTATGCTGTCAGCACAGAGCCTGGAATGGGGCTCAATCCCAAGAACCGTGAGATCATGACCCGAGCCAAAGTCAAGAGTCCGACGCTTAACTGACTGAGCCAGACAGGTGCCCCCATTTTCAGTTTTAACTCTCATCCCAGCAGGATGAGACCGTGCCCACCTGCTCAGGAGAGAGGGAGCCACTGTGCTTGGGTGCAGAAGTTAGCATCATCACCTTGTACAACCACTCTTGGGATCATCTGGCTAAGATGCAACTGTTAAAAATGGCACCTCCACAAAATGCATCACTTAGAGATGGGCATTCCAGAGAAGAGTAGGCCTGACTTACTGGGCTGGGGCCCAATGGAGCCCACAGAAGAGACTCCAGACAGGGCTGGCACAGCAACAGAGGGGAGGCCATCATCAGTGCGTGGTGACGAGGAAGCAAACTGTGGTCTCAGCCTCCATTTGCAGCTGTACACAGCTCCCTTCATGTGGGCCACACCGCGGGAACCATTGATTGTTCTTTCTCACCGCCCCTCTCCCCCGTCATAGGAACAATCTGAAATGGTGCTTGGGCCAAGCTCTTCTCATCAGAGTTCCGTAAACTCACGTGGGGGTTTCTGGCGTTCCCTGCCTTACATACATTTCCATTAAGAGTGCAGGTGACATCAGAAACAGTACCTTGGTCAACACTGGGACGCTCTGAACGCGGATATATCGCAAAGCAAGGCAGAAAAATCAGCTGATTTGGAAATCAGTCAGCTTGTAGTGGAGACCGACACTCGGATATCAGTGCTGTGGATGGAATAAAGGTCTGAAAAGAGGGAGCATTTGCAATACTATTGTATGAAATTCATTCACTCATTCATGAACACAGTTATTGAATGCCCGCTAACACGTCAGACTTTGAGAGACGATCGAATCACAATCTGAAGAGGGAACTCTGTTGTTACGGTTCGGTCTTGTTTAACCGTGCTGAGGGAAGCCCAGTACAAGGTACATCTCTGAATTAGGAGGTAGGATACGTTGGGTGTGCTCCGGGGGAAGGTATGAGTTGTCTTGCCGATACCATGCATTAGACGGTCCTTCTTGGAATGAAGGGTTCTTGCTGTGTCATTAGAAGTACCCTGGGCAAATCATTTCACATTCCCAGGACTCACCTTTGTCCAACGAGAATCTTTGGTTTAGATTTGCGTTGCTAACGGTTGAGCTCTGTGAGGACAGAACGGGGAGCAGGGTGAAGGTCTGCACCGTTTCGGCCATTTGGCACAAATGCAGGGTGCAGATTCTGCATTGTTAAAAGAACTTGATTCTGGGGGCCCCTGGGTGGCTCAGTTGGTTAGGCATCTGACTCTTGATTTTGGCTCACGGTGCGTGAGTTCAAGCCCCACATCAGGGTCTGAGCTGATGGTGGAGCCCGCTTGGGATTCTCTCTCTCCTTCTCTCTCTCTGCCCCTCCCCCCTCTCTTAGAATAAATAAATAAACTTTAAAAAAATAATAATAGAAGGACTCGACTCTGTTCTGTTTCGAGACCTTCTACTGATGGCAGAGAGTTGAATTCGGGTCGAACGAGTAGCTTGACGCTTTTCTGGGTCAGTTCAGGGTTTCCTCTCCTCCTGGAGCTGCTGTCACTTAGACGTCTCTTCCTACCTGTGCTGCCATCTGTTGAAACGAGCCTGCAGCCCTCCAGTCTCTGCCCAGCACCTCACACAGTCACTCTGTGTCCCCTTTGTCCTGATAAGAGGGCCCCCTTGGCAGCCACCCTCGCTAAGTCACTGTGATGGAGTCTCATTTTTGGTGTTCATTTTTTTCTTCCTTGCTTGGCACACAGCACGCGTCGAGAAGTGTTTGTTGGGTAAATGAACCTTCCGTCTAGGGCGTCAGAGAGGGGTTCGTGAGAAGCTTGGGTGATTTCCCGTCACTCCGGGACCTTGGCCGCGAGGATAGGGACCTCTCTGGCCTCCGCTGTTCCGTTCCTCTCTGATTCTTCATTCTCACCTCGCGGGAGCTTCAGTAAGTCTGTGCCGCCAACGTCTGTTCTTGTGCCCCATTTTTTAAGGCAATTCACCCCATGTGGTGAAGATGTAGAATTTGCAGATCTGAATCAGGGATCCTCAGTGTTTTGTGGTTTCATAGACCCCGTTAAGAGTATCATGAATTTCCGAGCACCTGCGAGGTTCAGTCGGTGAAGCGACCGACTTCGGCTTGGTTCATGATCTCACAGTTCATGGGTTCGAGCCCCGCGTCGGGCTCGGTGCCGACAGCTCAGAGCCTGGAGCCTGCTTCTGATTCTGTGTCTCCCTCTCTCTGCGCCTCCCCTGCTTGTGCTCTGTGTCTCTCTGACTCTCAAAAAATAAAGGTTAATAAAAAATTTTTTTAATAATAGAATGTACTAAAAACTGCAATACATTAGAATCACTGAGCAGAAAGTAACAGGAAAGACTTCTAGATGCCTTCATTTCTTTTTTTTTTTTTAATTTATTTTGAGAGAGAGAGAGAGAGAGAGCACACGCAAGCAGGGGAGGGGCAGAGAGAGAGGGGAACAGAATCCCAAGCAGGCTCCACGCGGTCAGCACAGAGCCTGATGTGGGGCTCGAACTCACAAACCGTGAGATCGTGATCTGAGCTGAAGTCAAGAGTCAGATGCTTAACTGACGGAGCCACCCGGGCGCCCCTAGACGCCTTCATTTCAGTGATACAGAAACCGAGACCCAAAGCGAATAGAAGGCTTTCCGGGGACCTCAGTGAGGTGCAGGTGAAGGGCGCCGTGCTCCAGCTCCTGTTGTGAGTCCCGTGTGCCGAAGGCGCCATTTGGGCGGCACAGCACTGTCCGGGCTGGAAGGGCATGGTCTCCCCTCCAGACAGCCGGCACTTACCTGTTGGAAACGAGGTCGCTCAGACTCACCTGCTTAAGTCATTGGTTTTAGGACCAGAACCATTTCTTTTCCTCCCTCCCTCCCCTCCTCCCTTCTTTCCGTCTTTCTCTTTTTCTGTTTTCTTTCTGTTTCCTCTCCCCTCCTCCCTCCCTCCCCCTTCCTTCCTTCCCTTTCTTTTTCTTGCTTGCTTTTTTGTTTTCTTGATTCCTTTCGATTTCTCTCCCTTTCGTTGCCTCTTTCTCTCTCGCTTTCCTGCTTTCCTTTTTCTTTCTTTCCTTCATTCAGTTAGTTCTCCATAAGCGGAATATAATTCCGGGTTTGGGGCCATTTCCCACCATTGTCGGTGAGACCGTCCAGGAGCAGTCCCTGAGACCGAGTTTGGGGTGAAAGACAGTTGTCACGGAGCCGCAGCTCTGAAAGGAAGGGGGGGAGGCCGCCTGGGCGGTGACGGAAGGTGAGCTGTGAAGGCCCCTCACAGTCCTGCCTCCCCACCGGGCGGCCGGAGCGAGCAGCGGCCCAGAGGCCTGGGCCTCGGGTACCACAACCCCAGAGGCCTCTCTTGCTGAGGGGAAACCGAAGAGGTAAATGAGTCGGACAGACGAGAGCCCCTGTGGCTGCGGTTGGCCTTGGAGCACGGTTGACAGTGCTCGCCTTCCTCCTCTGTTACGCGTCCTAGGTGCTCCCTGCACTCAGGGGCCGCCAGGCCTCAGCTGTGGGCCTGGTTACATGGCCCAGAGGCTTCCCTGGGGGACACGGTCCTTCCCAGGCTTGGGGTGCTTTCCCTGGCCGTTGTAGTCACAGCCGGGCAAGAGACGTTGGAACATCTCTGTGGGGAGAGCTTGGGTCCCTCCAGGGCCCAGGATCAGCCACTGCCCCCAGGGAACAAGCATTTCTTTGTAGAAGTTGGCCAATCTCCTCATATTTGCCGCTGAGGTGTGAGGTGGGGCGCCTGAAGGGGTTTGGTGTCAGAATCTCTGGAACATCTGAGGACAAGTCAAGGCCCACAGACCAGTCAGCATCAGAAACCTCTCCTACCCAGTTCCGTGTGGAAAATCACAAAAGGAATGGGGTGGGGAAGGCCCTGGCTTCTGTCGTAGTCAGGGTGGTTGTGGGACCTGACCTGGTCCCCGGGGGTGGCGATGTCATGTGCTAATTGCAGCAAGCAGTCTCTGTCTCGGGTTAAGTTACTCTGGCCGCCCCCAAAACGGCTGCCATCTTGGAGGGGTGTGCTTGGACCACACGGTGGGCGCCCTCAACAGCCTCAGAAACCATCCCTGATTCCTGCCTCAGGACACATAATAATTTGTTCCGAGAAGGTGAGATGGTGGCTGTCACCTCAGGAAAGAAGCTGGAGGAGGTAGGAAAAAGTGGTGGCTAGACTTCATGTGTTTGAGGGCTGCTATCAGTGGGGAGCCCCTGAAGACGGGTGACCAGGGCAGACTGGCCGTTTCAGGAAGAGACGATGCCATTCGGGGTTCAGTCTGATTAAAACAAGGTCATACGACGCAGGATGAAGAACCTGCCTCTGCCTTCTCAGGAATGTACTTCTTGTATGGGAGGTACAGGCCCCGTGCAGGAAGGAGGAGAAGGCAAGAGAAGAGGGGACCGACACTCACGACTCAGGTGGGGGGGCGGTAATTAGTGATCCTGTCTCGGAAGGGCAACACAGCGGTAAGTTTCCAGATCCTGAAAAATCCTTACGCCCTTTGACTGTCACTCCATTTATAGTCTATTTTAAGGAAATCAAAAGTGATGCCCACAGAGATTCATCATAGCTATTCATGGACTAGCTCTTCACATATATTGAAAAAATCAAATAATAGGAAAATTAATATGTCGTTTAAGAGACATCTCTATGCCAGGATACTACACCGTCGCTGGGAATTTGCTGAAGAATTCTTAATGATATAAAGCAACGTTTGATGACACTTTAAGGGGAAAAAAAGAAATATATATATATTGTATACATATATGTATATGTATATATGTATGTAATATATAAATAGATACACATATAAGTATATACATACCCTGTAATTTCACATTGAAATATACACATTATAATGTCGTGTGTGAATTTATTTACATATGCCTATATACATGTATTTATAGAAAAAAAAAAGGTCCAGATTTGAAATTTGGAGCCGCTGTGATCACAATGTATTTTTACTTCTACAACCGAAAGGGAGGGAGAAAGACACCTTCCAAATTTTTGTATAGCTCTAAGAAAATCTATACATTTTTTTCATAACTCTGAGAAAATCTATACATTTTGTCCAATTATTATCCAGTTATTTGGGCCAATTAAAACAAGGCCAATAATGTCAAAGTTGAATTAGCTACCACATGTTGGATAAGTAGCTGTACGTGTTGATAACGCCTGTATGATAAATACAATTTCTCACAAACAAGTGAGAAGTCTCTGAAGTCAGGGCATCCTCAAGGTTATAGAAAACCTCCACCTTAATGGTTTTTGGAACTTGTGGCCTTTGGTTTGTTAAACGGTAAGCTGAGTCATATCAGACATAATACAGATTTATTTGAGGGGCGCCTGGGTGGCTCAGTCAGCTGAAGGCTAGACTTCAGCTCAGGTCATGATGTCACGGTCCGTGAGTTCAAGCCCCTCACGGGGCTCGCCACTAACAGCACGAGAGTTTTCTTTGGATCCTCGGTCCGCCCCACCCCCCCTCCCCGCCCCTCCCCTGCTTGGGCTCTCTCAAAAATAAATAAAACACTAAAAAAAAAAAGTGTTTATTTGAGCAAAAATCTACTGGCATCAGGCAGCACCAAGCCAGAAGTGGTTAGGAGGGCTCCATCAACAGGTGCCGGGGAAAGACTTCTGCAGAGAAGGAGCAAAGAAAGGATGTTATTGACTGGCTGCCGCTGAAAGCGTAGCTGGTTGTGATTGGCTGTCCTTGGGTTTTGACCCTGTAACCTGGAAGCATTTACAGGCTTAGGTTCTGGTTTGCTTACCAAAGGTTGCCAAGGCATGAGACCCACCTCAGCCTAAGGCCATCCTGGTTTAACCTTTCGAAAAGGGTTTTTTTGTTTCTTGTTTTTTTAACATTTATTTATTATTGAGAGACAGACACGGAGCGTGAGCAGGGGAGGGGCAGAGAGAGAGGGAGACACAGAATCCGAAGCAGGCTCCAGGCTCCGAGCGGTCAGCCCAGAGCCCGACGCGGGGCTCGAACTCACAAACTGCGAGATCGTGACCTGAGCCGGAGTCGGTCGCTTAAACGACCGAGCCACCCAGGCGCCCCTCCCCCCATCGGAACAGGTTTTAATGATGATTTTAACTAAGGCTGAACACGAGTGCCACACCATCTGCTCTTCATATGCTGCTACATTTCCTCCCAATTTTCTGGATCAATGACTTCTCTCGAATCCCTGCCTACCCCTCCGCCCTGCTTGGCTCCTTCTCCACTTTAGTTTCCAGAGGGTGGTTCTGGGCATGCCAGTCCTGGCTTAGGCTCTCCTGGGCCCCTGCTCCACGGGGGTCCAGTCCCGAAGCTGATGTGGCTGGAGATTGGCCTCCTTTCCCAGCCCGGCCCCCAGAGCCTCCTCCCGGTGCCTCTTGTTCCTCTCCTGTTGACAACTGCTCATTGTCCTGGTCTTGGTATTAGATTCCTCAGAGCCGACTGACTTCCTCAGAGGTGCCTGCCTGGTCCCCGGTCTAAACAGGGGGACACATCCCCTCTGTTCTTGCTCGCAGCCGTCTCCACTTTCCCTCCGTGACTTGACAATTTATAATCATGTTTTTGTTTTGGGCATTTTGCTCGCCTCTCCCCAAGGCTGGGAGCTCACTGCCCTGCACCCAGCCCCCCCCACAGCACTTGGTAAACAGTAGTTGCTCAGTTTGCGCGTGAACCATCTATACGACAAATGGAATAATGCGCCGTAGGAAGAAGCCTATCAAGGAAGAGATGATAGTATTGTTCAGCAGCCTTTAGCTCTGACAGGTTGGATTATGGGTGGTTTTCATTTCCTATGTAAATATCGATGTCCTATCCAATTTTTCTGTGATGAGAATTTTTTTTTTTTTCAACGTTTATTTATTTTTGGGACAGAGAGAGACAGAGCATGAACGGGGGAGGGGCAGAGAGAGAGAGGGAGACACAGAATCGGAAACAGGCTCCAGGCTCTGAGTCATCAGCCCAGAGCCTGACGCGGGGCTCGAACTCACGGACCACGAGATCGTGACCTGGCTGAAGTCGGACGCTTAACCGACTGCGCCACCCAGGCGCCCCTGTGATGAGAATTAATTACTCTTGTAATTAAAAAAAGGAAAGCCAACCAGGAAAGGGCATCCACCGCTGAAGTGTTAGTAGAAGGGAGAGGGATTCCGGGGCCCCAATCCCTGCTGAACCTCGGGAAAATCTTAGCGGGGTGGGGGTCCCTGAAGCAGGGGGGTGCTTCAGGGTGTCCGTGAGGCATGGAAGGGGGGCACTGCGCCGGGCTGCTGCTATGGCCCCGAGGACCCTTGGGCTGGAACAGGACAGGCGGTGCTCACCCACAGAATGGGAGGCAGACGGGCGAGCCGTGGAAAAGACGGGACACTCTGGGGTTGAATCGGCCTCTTTTTTAAGTAGTCAAGAGGGAGGGAATGAGTTACTTTCTTCCTTCTTCAGGTAGGCGGTCCGGCAGGCGTGAGCTGGGTTAGTAGGATGCCTCCTATAAAGGATGATGATTTGTACTGTGGTTCGTGGGGCAAAACCCTCTCTCCAGTGGAGTTTTCCATGCAGAAGACGGTGTGAATGAATGCCTATTTGATGACCTTGCTATGAAGACAAAATGAGATCATGCATTTGGGTCAAGGGCTTAGCACAACAGGTCCTGACACATGGTTTGTGCCCAATTGCTTACTTCAGTAACCAGCAACAAGTGTGTGGGGTCAGTGCCTCACAAGAGAGAGGATTTCGAGATTGGACGGCCCTCTGCCACTATCAAGCATAATTCGGTTTCGAATCACATTTGGGGGCCATTGTCTGGAAGCACTCACTGGTCTGTAGTTGTCTATGCGAGACTTTCTCATGACCTAAGTTTTCAAGCTGAGGGCTTGTTTTCCAGTCACCTGCCAACGTCCGCTTTTTCAACGCCACTCGGCAATTCCCGTCGCCTCGCTAATTTAGGTGAATAAAACACAGATGGACTCTCTTAAAAATTTCCATCAGTGCAAACGGGTTTCTGGAGTTGAAGGTCATGGCCTTGGTTTGGTCACTGATTTGCGGGTGGACGTCATGAAATGTCATTTCCAGTAGCAGGTTTTTTTTTTTTTTTCTAGAACTTTTGACCCTCAAGCGGAGTCTTTGCTCTTCCTTTCAGGGAAGGAGACAATGAAAGTGACAGTTTGCACTCTTGCTGGTGTTCATGTGCACAGCTGGACAAATTGAAAGCAGAGCGGAAAGCGGCACCTCCTTGGACTGTCAAAGGCGCATCGATGATTGACATCATCTGAATCGTCAAGCCAGTCGTCGCAACGCAGGAAGAAACCTGGGAGCAGCACAGAAGGAAAAGGGCGGCAAACAGAAGAGTGTGGGGTGGCTGGGTCGTGTCCCTGCCTCCTTCTGATCTTCAGGGGAGAGACCCAAGGACAGGCGAAAGTAGGGGGAGAAGACGACAGGGTCTTGGCTGAAGCCTTTGGCTCTGGCTTGATTCTTGGAAATGCTCCGACAGCTCCTTGTTCGTCAGTTTCGCAAATAAGCAACCAGCTCAGAAAGGCCATTTATGCTGGTAAATGATAGAGATAAATTAAGGTGAGTCAGCGAGTATGCATTACATTTTAGTGATAATTTCTAGCATAAACGTAAAATAGAGCATACAGTGCCCAGGCTTGGCACCTGGGGCGTCCCCAGTAACATCACAGCCATCTCACCTGCTCCCGTAAATGTGCTTGGAGACCCCGGGCCAACAGGGGAGAAGGTTGGAGGTGTTCTGCAGGTGTCACTGTAATTACCAGGTTAGGTAAAGTTGGCGGAACAGACCCCAAAAGCCAGGCAATGGAGTCTAAATAGACCTTCAAAAAAACCAGGGAAACATGTACAGAAAATTCAGCTTTGGAAGCCCAAAGAGAGAATCAGGAAGGAAACACAGGGTACCCGGGATCAGGCATCACCTCTGGGGTTTGCTATGGGCCCCCAGCAGGGGCGGGTAAGTGGGATGACTGTGCTCAAAAGGCCAGGGTGGAGGTCAAGGGTCCTTCCAGGTCATCGTAGCCGGAAGGCAAAATGTCCACATGCTCAGGATTCGGGTCTTTGTGTCCAGCCGAGTAGATATGCTCCTGTTGCTTTGTGCTACGATTTCCTCACTGTTTACCATCTGGGGGGGCACATTCAGGAGCATTTGTGGGCACCAACCAGGTGCCCCGACACCCAGTGACTCATGGCCCTGCGGTGGCTAGCATCTGACTTCGCATCCGGGAACCGCTTCCCCTCACCCGCACGCACCCTCACGGGACATCCTCACACTTCCTGTCCTTTGCCAAAGCGGTGCGGTAAAAGCCTGGGTGGTGGAGCCGGTCAGCGGGGGCACAAGCCTGGCTCTGCCATCCCTAGCTCTGTGACCCAGGGCAAATGGCTTAACCTCTCTGTGCTGCGGTTTCCGCTTCCATAAAACGGCGATAAGGAGTACCCACCTCCCAGGGCTGTCGTTAGGAATACATGCGATAATATTTACGTGACCTTCAGACAGAGCTTGTGGAAGTGTTCAATAAACCCCGTCCATCAGTGCTTGAAAGCCCCGCAGGGTGTTTGGGATTCTTTGTAACCAAACGCACACGACATCAGTAACAGCGGAGACGGCCGGCTCGCAGGGTGCGTCAGAGTCCCCAGCTGAAACTCTGAGGACTTTGACCAGGAGATGAAGCTTTGCCCTTTGTTCACCCAGAATTTCCATCAGCCGTTTGATTCCAGCCCCTGCTTCCAAGCCTGTCTGCCGCTAAGCCATGTGGAATTGGGAATTGGTCTCCGTGATCTCCAGGAGGGATCCCTCCTGGGATAGTTTATTCTAATCACACTGGCTTGTTTTGATTCCCCGCTGCTCGGCAGCACTCACTGAACTTTCTCGTCCTTTTTTGTTCTTCTTCCTATCCGGCTCAGTTCAAGGAGCCCCTTTGGGACCAGGCAGGGCAGGTCACAAAGGCACATGACAAAAGAGCATGAGCAAGTGGCCGAGAGGTGAAATGGCCCCCCACCTTCACTTTGGGAAGCCCTGAGGGTCCAAGTTGATCTGCTGAGTGAGGATCAGGACGGCAGGGTTGTTTCTGCGGAGAGGGGGCTTGGCAGGTGCTCCGACGTGCAGGCCCAGCCCATGACGTGCCATGCTGTCACTTTGGCCACGCTGAGGACTGCCTTAGCCTCTCACCCCATCTCGGCACATCTCCTCTCCCATCCCCCGCCTTGATGTGAGGAGGAGGGATGGGGAGGGCTGGCACCTTGTTGGTGAGGCTCCTAGCCTGGAAGTCTCTGGAATTTGCCTGGCAGAATGTGAGGTAAAGGTCATTTGATGAGTTTGTGGGAAAGCTTTTCAGCCCGGGAACGGTTGTGGCCTCACCTCGAACAAATGCTGCAAGGTCAAGGCAATCATTTTATTTTACTTTGGTTCCGTCCAGACTCCGAGGGAGCCACCGGAAGGCTGTGCTCTCTGCGCAGTAGTCCAGCCGGCAGGTGGGCCAAGTCGGGCTCGCCTTGGCACGGCACCTCCCTCCAGAGCTTCGATGGGACCGCTTTCTCTGTGGAAAGTTGCCGCTTTGAGGTCATAATTGTTCTAATATTTATTTTCTCGAAAGCATAGAGGAGGCCAGTATCAGGAACCACAAGAGGTGCTCCCTCGACGTGTTTTCGCTAATTGGTCAGGGGGGTTTGCTAACCTTGCTCCTGGAGGATCACCTGACCTACCTCACTCGTCTGTGAAACAAGAGACCTTGAGGCGTCCACTGTCAAGGCAGCCGAGCAGAAGGCCCTGGCGTTTTCAGCCTTCCCAATAATGTAGCTACCGTGCTGGGAACGAACACGACCCCTTACCTGCATGCGGTCCGGTGTCTCTCTCTCTGTTTTTGAACCATAAATGCTTTTGTTTTTCAACACTGGATATCTACAGACATATATTTATATATATTTTAAAAACATAAATAATAAGAAGAACACATAGCTACGTTCCCCCCCCCCCCCCCCGCCCCTTCCATCAGCTTAAGGAAAAGTTCATTACCAAGCCCTTCAGAGATCCCTGGGCCTCTCTGGAACCCCTCCTCCTCCCTAGCCTTCGAGGTAGCCACCACCTTGAATTGTGTGTTTAGCAGACCTTGCTTTTCTTTATGGTTTCCTCCAGATGCTTCCCTAATCAATATATTCAGTTGGGCACGCTTTTACAGTTTCTATAAATGGAATCACATCGTAAGCGTTCATCGGCAACACATATTTCAAATATCAAGATTATTTTCCAAAGATCCAGCCACACTGACGATTTTCGCTGAGCTCCTTCTTTCTTAACCTCTACCACGGGATGAGCCACTGGACAGGTAATTTACTTACCTTTTTTCTGGTGGATGGTTATTGAGTTTGGCTCCATTTTCTTGTCTGCCTCCAGCGTGACCATGGACACACTTCCGGAACTCCTGGGCACAGGGAATGGTTTCTCTTTCTGTGCCAGGACCACTTTATGCTTTTTTTTTTTTTTTTTTTTTTTGCATTGAGAAATCTTTTATTTAGACTTTATCCACGTAGGAACCTATAGACGTGATGCTAGGCATACTCCATGCAAGGTAAGAGTAACTGCATGCTCTTTTCGGGGGCCGATCAGGTAGCCCTCTGGTGAAAAGTGGTGTCTTGGGACCCCAGGTTACTATTTATTTTATTAAAAAAATTTTTAATGTTTATTTTTGAGACAGAGGGAAACAGAGTGTGAGTGGGGGAGGGGCAGAGAGAGAGAGAGAGAGAGGGAGAGAGAATCCCAAGCAGGCTCTGTGCTGTCAGTGCAGAGCCCAATGCAGGACTTGATCTCATAACCCTGAGATCATGTCCTGAGCTGCAATCAAGAGTCAGTTTCTTAACCGACCAAGCCACCCAGGCACCCCACATCTTTCTTAAAAATTTTTTTTTTTAATTTTAATGTTTATTTTTGAGAGAGAGGGAAACAGAGCACAAGCAAGGGAGGGGCAGAGAGAGAGGGAGAGAGAGAGAATCCCAAGCAGGCTCCCTGCCCAGCTCTGAGCCCAATGTGGGGTTCCATCCCACGAACCATGAGATCATGACCTGAGCCGACATGGAGTCTGACGCTCAACTGACTGAGCCACCCAGGCGCCCCATAAGAGGTCGTTTTTAAAAGGAACCTTTTGCATTCTGTTACATCAAAGTACATTGTATTTATGTGGATCTTATTATATCCATGATTTTCATGAATTGGTCATTTGGAAAATATTAGTTCCCCGAGTTATGCAGATCTTTCAAATGTTGACACATTTCATTAACAATACCAAAAAAAGTAATTTATATCACTCCTAACCTCATTAGAAAAGTCTTCAAATATTGGGGCTCATGGTAGCAGAAGCAAATTTCTACGGTTCTAATTTTTGCTTGAAAGCTCAAATTTGATTATTTGTAAAAAATATTGTCAGTTCCTTTTATTTTTTAAGTGACAGGCTCACTGGGTGATTTTCAAAAAGATGCCAACGTGCTTTTAAGTAAAATTGGTATCCCCTGAAAAACAAAGCTCGTTCGTTTTTAAAAGAATTTTCCTTGATGAAACCATCACACGCAGCACAAGTGGTTTATGCCTCCCGGTTAGTCACACAGACTATTACAAAGACATGCACTGCAAGGCTTAGAGGTAGTAAAATGAGTAGCTTTTACCCCGCCGTCAATGAGGCGAAACGCTTATGTGAAACTGACTCGTTACTTGTTAGGGGCAAGCGCTCGGTGATGATGAACAAGGGACCAATGACCACGAGTGCGGTTGGGGCCATCACCTTGATTTGGGCTAAGCACCTGTCTTTCCCCCGCCGTTGCTTCAGTGCAAATGTCAACGCACCGAAAAAGGCAAATCCATGCCTTAAAATGATTACAAAAATAATTCTGACCCGGAGGACCCCTTGAACGTGTCTTTAGGGACCCCAGCGTCTGCCAGAGCGCACGTTGAGAACCACAGCTCTAGGGCACAAACAGAATTGGAATCGCTGGACTGTATGGTGTGTTTACGCTCAACTTCAGAACCAGAGCCAAATTGTTTTCCAGAACGGTTGTGGCAGCGTAAACTTCCACCAGCAGCGTACGAATCCTGGTTTGTTTAATCCCTCCCTAAACTTGATGCGGTCATAGATTTCTCTTCTTAAATTTGTGCCATTCTAGTGAGTCTATACTGAGGAATAAATGTTTATGGATTTACTGTGTAGTGATGAAATTTTAAAACTTGATTGAAATGTGTTAAAGAAGACTTCGGCTAATGCAGGTAACATGTTGATTGCCTACTTGCGTTCTTGTATAGGAATAACGCCTGCTGGAAGGGTCAGAAGTTTATGCAAATTCTATTATTTAATCTTCTCAACAATTTTATGAGGTAGTTACTACCTTTGCTTCCATTTCATCCCCAAGAACTGAAGCTTAGTGAAGTTAAGAAACTTGCTCAAGGTCTCATTATGTGAAAGAATGCAGTGGTCCAGGACAGAGTTGGTGGAAGACCAGCCATTTGGATGCTTTCAGCCTGGCTTTTAAATTTCAGGGCTACCTTATCCCGATTACTTACAGTGATTCCTTAAGAAAGGACAGGGGAGGGGCGCCTGGGTGGCTCAGTTAAGCGTCTGCCTTCAGCTCAGGTCATGATCTTTCTGTTGGTGAGTTCAAGCCCCACATCAGGCTCTGTGCTGACAGCTGGAGCCTGGAGCCTGCTTCAGATTCTGTGTCTCCCCCTCTCTCTGCCCCTCTCATGCTCTGCCTCTCAATGATAAATGAACGTTAAAAAAAAAAAGGGCAAGGGAGAAGCGCATGTTTATGTTCATTAAAGGAATTATAGGCTTCAGAAGCTCACAATATACTCATTAAGCTGACCTCATAGATGATATCCAGCTGTAAGATTTTTTGTTTCCTAAGACTTAAAGAAATCATATGAAAGCTACATAAACCCTCTTGTACAAAACGCCTGTTCGTAGTGAACAATATTGTATTAATTCTGTATAGTAACTACACTTATTGAGGTGATCGCAAAGTGTACAAAGCTTGAAGCACTGTGTTGAACACATGAAACTAATCTATTACGTGTCAATTATACTTCAATAAAGAGAAAAGCCTGTCTAGAGTGAAGACACCATTTTCACCACTTGTAGCTTAGAGCTTGTGCCTTCAGTCCCCTTGAGAGCTCCCAGCAAGTGAGTAGGAGCGGAAGTTAAATCATTACCTGTGTGCCCAGTCAATGAATGTGTCCCAGGGCGGATCAAATGGTCCCTAATGGAAACCGTCTACATGCCTCTGAGACCTGACATCGTCCAAGAGCCCCTCTTCCCTCATCGCAAATCTTGGCTGTCCCATCGAGGAAGCGGAATACCAGGAAATATCGACTTGCGGGACTGCTTTAAGCAAGGAGGGGTCCTGCCCATGTTTGCCTTAAATGGGGCAGACACGGAGCCAGAGAAACGAGGGAGCCTCAGAGACGTGGAAACGCGTTCAACAGCAAACGGGAAAAATTGTATAGTCGTCTTCCTACATTTGAAACTTGAGATCACATCCTCCAGTCCCCTGTCCTGTTCTCATTTCCAAGACCTTTCCAGAGGAAGATTTGTCAGGGTCTAAAAGCCATGTGAAGTGTTCCAAGCCATGGTGCAGGAACAGCGAAGTGGACATGTGTCTAGTTACGCGGTCCTTCATGTTGCTGTTTGAAAACCAACGGTTTTGTTTCTAATTGTTTCTCTTTTGCTCTCCTTTTTTTTTTTTTTTTTTTTTTTTTGGTGTGCTTTCACGCTCTCAGCCTCCCACTTTAAAAAGACATCTGGTGAACTGCCCATTATTTAAATCATCCTTTCCATGGCAAAGTCCCATGCCTTCAGTGATGCCATTTTCGGAGGAAATAAGACAAACAGTCAATTTCTTATTTGCACATAGTGTCTTGACGCATTAATAAACAATCCAGAATGACTAATCATTATTTTCGAGGTATAAATTAGATGTCTCCTAGCTGTAGTCATTAATGCCAAGTGAAAATGAGACTAAATGGAGATATTAGCCATAATGCCATTGCAGAGTTCCTCAGGGATATACATTACACTTTAATAAAGCAATAACGTAGCAGAATTTTGGCATAGCATTATTGCTTTAGAGAAAATTCAATCTTATTTCCCATTCACACATCTGAAAATATGTTTAGACTTATTACTTTTATTCTCAAGTTTGGCTATCAACTTTTAATTATTACCGTTATTAGCCTTCCTGATATACTTGTGCTTCATATATACTTTGGTGTTTCCGTCCCTGAACTCCACAGCCCTTGGGAGTCACTTTTGTCTTTAATTTCTAAACAAAAGAATTGAGTCTTTATCTTCTACGACTACAGCAAGTTTGGTCCCATCCTGAAGAGTGTCTCTGAAGGTCCCGGGTTGTGGTGAGGGTTTTTTCCCGGTTGTTACCTCTTCCCTCTTATTTCCAGTGACTTCTAGCTGTTTGCCGTCCATATCTGGCCACACACGATGTCACTATCTCTGTGAATCTCTCCATCCATTTAATCCTCACTCCAAGGGCTGAACTGGTCCCATCCCCCTTAGTCCACAAAACAGAGCGAGTGAGAACCAGGCTGGTGTGGAAGCTGAGAGTTGGCACAGCGGGAGTTCAATCCAGAGCGGGAGATGGTTTATACCTCTCTGTCCTCATAGTCATGGCCCACACCCTCAGAATCCTTCCCTATCCCTCCGCCATTGCCCCCTCAAATGCCTCCTCAGGGTAGTGTGTTTCCTAATCATGCCTTCCCTCCCCACAGAACATGGGGATGCCAGCTACCTGATAACACCTGTCAGTGGGAACCCCACCATTCATCCCTACAGAGATGAATTCCTCCACGAGAGAGGTTAACTTCTTCCATATTTAAGCATATTTAACTTCTTCCCATATTTAAGCATATTTAACTTCTTCCATATTTAATGAACATAATTGGAAGCGGGTGCTTTTGGATTACTTCACCAAACTTTAAGATCTGGCTTATACCTATACCAGCAAAATTGATTGTAAAAGTAGTCCCTCCAAAGATAAAGATAAAGTCTTCCGATGGATAGATTTCAGCTATTGGCCTGAATGCATGAATGACTGGAGTTTTGAAAACGGCACACATTTATCAAAGGATAAATAGTTAACACTGAAGTTAACTCGGATAGTAATGTGGTAGGGTCCCCTCCCTAAGGAGAGAAGAAAAAGAGGGGAAAAAAAAACCCCTTCAAGGTAACCTGGCTATGGGTCCACGTGACAACATCCCTCATGACCTTGTAAACTAAGACCACTTAATTAGACTACATGTTTGTGCGTGTTACCATATGTGGGAGACAAAGAAATAGAACGTCTAAAAAAACTACATCATGGGATGTTCGGGGCTCCGTTCTTCTGGTGGGAACCCACCGAACAGTGCCGGCAGGAATAAAATTGTTTTCTGGAACAAAAAGCCTCGGTGTGACTAGTCTGTGGGAGAATCCTGCTACGTTATTTGGGGGCTCACGTCTGGGACGCGGAGACGGTGCGTTTCCACCTCCTTTGCCACTGGGGATATGAACCGCCAGGAGAGGTGGCTCACCTGGCACCAGTGGACCCCTTGATCCGCAGGAGACCAGCCCTCCTGGAGCCAGGGTGAGGAACCCATGTGTGCCAATGGAACCCATGAGGCCCAGGAACCGGCTGGCTCAGGGAGTGCCCTGTCAGACTGGTAAGAACCCGGGTTTGTTTTGGCCGACCTGCCCCTAAGAGGCAGAGGGAAGCCTGATCACCTCCCAGAGTTGCCCTAGTAGGTCCACTAGGGACGAGGAACAAAGCCGCAACTCTAAGGCGCTGGGTGCTGGGCCGCGGGTTGGAGTCGCCGTGTGACTGTGTGTGGGGACTTGTCTCTTGTTCATTTCCTGGGTCAATGACTATGATCATTAGAGCCAACTGTCTCTGGTTGGCCTACCTCAGAACGGGGACTTTAAGGAGTGTTCCCAAGCAGCTGCCGAAACTCCTTTCGTTTTGGGGAAACTCCCTGTCTTCTCCGGACTGACACGGACTGGAGGGGGGTGGGGACAAAACAAAACAGAACAGAACAAAAGAAACGTGGAGTCTGCTCCTCCGTCTGACCTGCTAAGATTTAAACCAAGGAATTCTCTTTCTCTGCCTTCTGCTGGCACCTCGCCTCTTCTGCCTGCCCTTCCCCCCCTCCTGTTTCTGCCCCACCTGGCGGGCGGCCTGCACAACTGGCTCCCCAATGCCTCAGGCACCGTCAGCTCCTCCTCCCACGCTAGATGTCGAGGAGCGAAGACCCCGGATGTCAGATTTCCCCACCAACGTTCCAGGTAAAAATTAACCACGGGGAACAAAGTGTCTTCCGTGGACCCAAGTAAAACGTATTCGGTGTTTAAGCTAATTTAAGCTTGCTGGTTTGAGACAGGCAATGTTTATCAACATTAAAAAAAAAAATTATTCTACCTAGATTTGCTGAACGTCAAATAAGCTCATGTCATCTCTGTTCCAATTTGTTAACAAAAAGATGACTTAAAGTGATGGTTAACTTTGTCTCATCGTTTTCCTGGGTAGTTGTTAAGATAGCTCTCAAAGTCCTCGGTAACCGAAAACGTTAAAGTTTTGCTTGCATGATAAATTGAGATGGAATGTATTGGATGTCATGCAAGACGAGAGAAAAAAAATTCTGATGTAACATAGAGTTCACAGTTGGTTACTACTTACTTTTCACTGGAGACCAATGTTTCTAAGAGTTACGGCTAAATGTAGTTCAGAGGGATAAAAATAAGAAAAGCAACTCTGTATGTAGAAAAGTAGGAGATACATAAGAAATGTATTTTTTTTTTTCCTGAAGGTAAAAGAAAGTAATTTTGTCCTAAATGAGACCGGTTATTTGGAAAGAAAGGGCCTGGGACAAAAATCTAAATGCAAAGAAAAGTTGTAGAAGGTTTGTGAAGGAAAATGTTTAAAAAGAAATTTTACGTGTGGTCAAGACAGGTTAAGGTTAAAATAAATGGATTTTTAAAGTACACTGAATTCTTCCTCCTTTGATCCAAAGCCTGGGAACATGATGGCAACACCCTTGGTGCCGGCCGCCCAATCCTCCTGCGTTGTTCCTGTTCAGCAGAGGAACGAATGCCTCTGCCACTGAGGGAGGGGGGATATATGAAGGGCTTTTCCTAAGATACGTGGGAGCCATTTTACTAAACTCAGCCCACTGTGTGCCACACATGGATGTCTACATGGCCGGGACATATTTATGTGGGCATTGTTGAAAAAGGCAGGGGAATACACCTTGACTTTGGCCCTTTATCCCCCTCCCTCAATGGCCAGTGATCAATATGTAAGTTACTGTTGGGCCAAAATAAAATTAGTGCGTCCTAGGACACCCAGGGGGGTCTTGCTCGGTCACAGTCCATTCCCCCAAGGTCCTCAAGGTGGGAAACGGAGGAGTGGGAAAAAACAGGAAAGACCAGGCCAGCTCTCAGAGGTCGGGTCAAGCTTGGGTGAGAGTGACTACTCCCAGCACCTCGAGAGACCGACAGGGCTTTTGACTGCCAGTCGCATAGCGTAGGAGATAAGGTTTTCTCTTGAGACCAGAGCTACCTTTTCTGTCCTCCTTTCCACTCCAGGCCAAGTATCCAAACACAGCATGATGATCAGAGGCATCTCCGGAAAACTAACTAAAGTTTTCTCTCAGCCCCTGGGCTGTATATAAGGAAACCTAATTTTTTCTCATTCTTTCCTGATAATGCCAGAGAGCCTTACTCCCTTGCTAGAAAGGGACATAGTAACTAAATTAGAGACCATGGTGCTGCTAACTCCAGGACAGATAATTATGTGAGTTTTTAAAAATTCCTAGATATTGTAGGCTGTAGGTACCAGCTTTCAGGAAAGTAGTTTGCCTGCTATATCGGTTGTTAAAGGAGACTCAATCCCACCTACTCCCCCCTATGCCCCTCCCCCACCCCCCCAAATAATCGGGCTTCTGAACACCATCTTCAGCCCTTGGAATGGTTACAAACAGAGCAGGGCATTTACTATTACCAAGCTCACAGAGCTACAAGATCATTAAAACACAGCATCAGGCCTTTCTCATTTAGGGAGGGACAAAACTTACCAAATGGCTGGAAGGATGTTTACGAGACAAAGATTTTGTCAAGGACAGTTCTGCGAGTAGTGTCAGCCTGTGAAGTACGTCTTAGAAACAATCCTTTCAACCACAGACTTGCTCTCCCAGGTCATCAGGGAACGGGAGGCTGTCTAAGAAAGACTGACAACTAGGTGTCACTCATGTGCCAAGGTCAAAGAAATTCCAACGTTTATTGGTATGAGTCAGTACTTGTACTAATTGGGGAAAAGCCTTCCCCTACAAAACAGAAAAGGCACAAAAAGTAGTAAAAATTCTGCTTTATAAAATAATCCCCAGATTTGGCTTACCTAAAAAGTTGCAAATGAATAACAGTGCATGGCTGCTTTGGCTCTTTCTCTGGTAGCTCTCCTGGCTCTTGGAAAAGTTTTACACCTCCAAATAAAGCAGACCGTCTGCTTATACTCGGCAAAACTCCAAATAACACCGCACAAGCATTAGATGCTTAAGATTTTCTTTTTTTAAATTAATTTAGGGCCAAACTCTTGGAAATAGAGCCACCATTGATTACTTACTGCTCTCCTGCTTCTCCATCACCTGGGTTATGAGAGATTCCCTGACATGTGTTGTTTACAAAGTCAACGTCTCTCCTAGATTGTTTGACAGGTTTGAAAACTGTGGATATTATCTTAAGATGCCATCTTGTTGGTCAGTATAATCTTTACTTTGTGTTTTTCTTTGTGTGTCTGCTGATGTTTATGCCACCTCCTGCCTGCTAGCCTTCCTGTAGAAACATGCCGTGGGCCACTCGACCGACCCGTGGGTAGACTCTAACTGCCATGCCCCTACACCGCCCCTTGTCAGCTTGAAGAAGCCACAACGGTCATCGTCCCTGTTCCCTGACGGCAGTTATAGGCCCTGTTCCTGGGGAGGAATAAACAGGGAAAGGGTTAACGTGAGGCAGGGAGAGATAAGGGACCTTCTGGAAGGCTGACTGCAGCTGCAGGCAGGAGGCTGAAGAAGCAGATGGGCTTGTCCCCTTACAGGATCCTTGATGGGCACCCTCTCCCCATTATCAAGGGCATAAGGCGGGGGATAAAAAGAGAATTCTGAAAGCAGCTAGGGATAAACATACTCTAACATATAAAGGGAGACCGATAAGACTCATGACGAATCTGTCTGCTGAAACTTGGCAGGCCAGAAAAGAAGGGCAGGAAATCTTCAATGTGATGAACAGAAAAAAAATGCAGCTGAGAATCCTTTATCCAGCAAGTCTGTCATTTAGAATAGAAGGAGAGATAAGGGTCTTCCCAAACAAACAAAAACTGAAGGAATTCATCACCACTAAACCAGCCCTACAAGAGATCCAAGGGGGATCCTGTGAGACAAAGTACCAGAGACATCGCTACAAGCATGAAACCTACGGACTTCACAATGACTCTAAACCCATATCTTTCTATAATAACACTGAATGCAAATGGACTAAATGCTCCAACCAAAAGACATAGGGTATCAGAATGGACAAAAAAACAAGACCCATCTATTTGCTGTCTACAAGAGACTCATTTTAGACCTGGGGACACTTCAGATTGAAAGTGAGGGGATGGAGAACTATCTATCATGCTACTGGAAGTCAAAAGAAAGCTGGAGTAGCCATACTTATATCAGACAAACTAGACTTTAAATTAAAGGCTGTAACAAGAGGTGAAGAAGGGCATTATATAGTAATTACAGGGTCTATCCATCAGGAAGAGCTAACAATTATAAATGTCTATGTGCTGAATACGGGAGCCCCCAAATATATAAAACAATTACTCACAAACATAAGCAACCTTATTTATAAGAATGTGGTAATTGCAGGGGACTTTAATACTCCACTTACAACATTGGATAGATCATCTAGACATAGGATCAATAAAGAAAGAAGGGCCCTGAATGATACACTGGATCAGATGGACTTGACAGATATATTTAGAACTCTGCATCCCAAAGCAACAGAATACATTTTCTTCTCGAGTGCACATGGAACATTCTCCAAGATAGATCACATACTGGGTCACAAAACAGCCCTTCATAAGTATACAAGAATTGAGATCATACCATGCATACTTTCAGACCACAATGCTATGAAGCTTGAAATCAACCACAGGAAAAAGTCTGGAAAACCTCCAAAAGCATGGAGGTTAAAGAACACCCTACTAAAGAATGAATGGGTCAACCAGGCAATTAGAGAAGAAATTAAAAAATATATGAAACAAACGAAAATGAAAATACAACAATCCAAACGCTTTGGGACGCAGCGAAGGCAGTCCTGAGAGGAAAATACATTGCAATCCAGGCCTATCTCAAGAAACAAGAAAAATCCCAAATACAAAATCTAACAGCACACCTAAAGGAAAGAGAAGCAGAACAGCAAAGACACCCCAAACCCAGTAGAAGGAGAGAAATCATAAAGATCAGAGCAGAAATAAACAATATAGAATTTAAAAAAGCTATAGAGCAGATCAATGAAACCAAGAGTTGGTTTTTTGAAAAAATAAACAAAATTGATAAACCTCTAGCCAGGCTTGTCAAAAAGAAAAGGGAGATGACCCAAATAGATAAAATCATGAGTGAAAATGGAATGATTACAACCAATCCCTCAGAGATACAAACAATTCTCAGGGAATACTATGAAAAATTATATGCCAACCAATTGGACAACCTGGAAGAAATGGACAAATTCCTAAACACCCACACACTTCCAGAACTCAAACAGGAAGAAATAGAAAACTTGAACAGACCCATAACCAGTGAAGAAGTTGAATCAGTTATCAAAAATCTCCCAACAAATAAGAGTCCAGGACCAGATGGCTTCCCTGGGGAATTCTACCAGACTTTTAAAGCAGAGATAATACTTATCCTTCTCAAGCTATTCCAAAAAATAGAAAGGGAAGGAAAACTTCCAGACTCATTCTATGAAGCCAGTATTACTTTGATTCTTAAACCAGACAGAGACCCAGTAAAAAAAGAGAACTACCGGCCAATATCCCTGATGAATATGGATGCAAAAATTCTCAATAAGATACTAGCAAATCGAATTCAACAGCGTATAAAAAGAATTATTCACTATGATCAAGTGGGATTTATTCCTGGGCTGCAGGGCTGGTTCAACATTCGCAAATCAATCAACGTGATACATCACATTAATAAAAGAAAAGATAAGAACCATATGATCCTGTCAATCAATGCAGAAAAGGCATTTGACAAAATCCATCAACGTTTCTTAATAAAAACTCTCGAGAAAGTCGGGATAGAAGGAACATACTTAAAGATCATAAAAGCCATTTATGAAAAGCCCACAGCTAACATCATCCTCAACGGGGAAAAACTGAGAGCTTTTTCCCTGAGATCAGGAACACGACAGGGATGTCCACTCTCACCGCTGTTGTTTAACATAGTGTTGGAAGTTCTAGCATCAGCAATCAGACAACAAAAGGAAATGACAGGCATCAAAATTGGCAAAGATGAAGTCAAGCTTTCACTTTTTGCAGATGACATGATATTATACATGGAAAACCCAATAGACTCCACCAAAAGTCTGCTAGAGGTGATACATGAATTCAGCAAAGTCGCAGGATACAAAATCAATGTACAGAAATCAGTTGCATTCTTATACACTAATAATGAAGCAACAGAAAGACAAATAACGAAACTGATACCATTCACGATTGCACCAAGAAGCATAAAATACCTAGGAATAAACCTAACCAAAGATGTAAAAGATCTGTATGCTGAAAACTATAGAAAGCTTATGAAGGAAATTGAAGAAGATATAAAGAAATGGAGCAACATTCTGTGCTCATGGATTGGAAGAATAAATATAGTTAAAATGTCAATACTACCCAAAGCTATCTACACATTCAATGCAATCCCAATCAAAATTGCACCAGCATTTTTCTCGAAGCTAGAACAAGCAATCCTAAAATTTGTATGGAACCACAAAAGACCCCGAATAGCCAAAGTAATTTTGAAGAAGAAGACCAAAGCAGGAGGTATCACAATCCCAGACTTTAGCCTCTACTACAAAGCTGTCATCATCAAGACAGCATGGTATTGGCACAAAAACAGACACATAGACCAATGGAATGGAATAGAAACCCCAGAACTAGACCCACAAATGTATGGCCAACTAATTTTAACAAAGCAGGAAAGAATATCCAATGGAAAAAAGACAGTCTCTTTAACAAATGGTGCTGGGAGAACTGGACAGCAACATGCAGAAGGATGAAACTAGACCACTTTCTTACACCATTCACAAAAGCAAACTCAAAATGGATAAAGGACCTGAATGTGAGACAGGAAACCATCAAAACCCTAGAGTAGAAAGCAGGGAAAAACCTCTCTGACCTCAGCCGCAGCAATTTCTTACTTGACACATCCCCAAAGGCAAGGGAATTAAAGCAAAATTGAACTACTGGGACCTTATGAAGATAAAAAGCTTCTGCACTGCAAAGGAAACAATCAACAAAACTAAAAGGCAACCTATGGAATGGGAAAAGATATTTGCAAATGACATATCAGACAAAGGGCTAGTATCCAAAATCTAGAAAGAACTCACTAAACTCCACACCTGAAAAACAAATAATCCAGTGAAGAAATGGGCAGAAAACATGAATAGACACTTCTCTAAAGAAGACATCCGGATGGCCAACAGGCACATGAAAAGATGCTCAAATCGCTCCTCATCAGGGAAATATAAATCAAAACCACACTCAAATATCACTTCACGCCAGTCAGAGTAGCTAAAATGAACGAATCAGGAGATTATAGATGCTGGGGAGGATGTGGAGAAACGGGAACCCTCTTGCACTGTTGGTGGGAATGCCAACTGGTGCAGCCGCTCTGGAAAACAGTGTGGAGGTTCCTCAAAAAATTAAAAATAGACCTACCCTATGACCCAGCAATAGCACTGCTAAGAATTGACCCAAGGGATACAGGAGTACTGATGCATGGGGGCACTTGTACCCCAATGTTTATAGCAGCACTCTCAACAATAGCTAAATTATGGAAAGAGCCTGAATGTCCATCAACTGACGAATGGATAAAGAAATTGTGGTTTATATACACAATGGAATACTACGTGGCAATGAGAAAGAATGAAATCTGGCCATTTGTAGCAACGTGGATGGAACTGGAGAGTGTGATGCTAAGTGAAATAAGTCATACAGAGAAAGACAGATTCCATATGTTTTCACTCCTATGCGGATCCTGAGAAACTTAACAGAAGACCATGTGGGAAGGAAAGAAAAAAAGAAAAGGTTAGAGAGGGAGGGAGCCAAAACATAAGAGCCTCTTAAAAACTGAGAACAAACTGATGGTTTATGGGGGGTAGGTGATGGGTATTGACGAGGGCACCTGTTCGGATGAGCACTGGGTGTTTTATGGAAACCAATTTGACAATAAATTTCATATTAAAAAAAACCCTCAAGGGAATTATCCTCCTGATTTTGGGAGGGTGCTTAATCTTACCCTGCTTTGCTCCCTTGGTTATATGGTTTGTCTCTAGTCTCACTGAGGCCATGATTTAAAAAGGACGGGGGCGTCTGGGTGGCTCAGTTGGTTGAATGTCCGACTTCGGCTCAGGTCATGATCTTGTGGTTTGTGAGTTCGAGCCCCGCGTCGGGCTCTGTGCTGATAGCTCAGAGCCTGGAGCTGCTTCAGATTCTGTGTCTCCCCTCTCTCTGCCCCTCCCCCCTCATGCTCTGTCTCTCTCTGTCAAAAAATAAATAAACATTAAAAATTAAAAAAAAAAAAGGACGGCCACTCACATAATAATGTTATAAAAATATAGACCTCTAAACCAAGATGGTGCTCTTTGACCCAAAATAGAGGGGTGCGAGCATCAAAGGGGGGGGGGGGGAATGTGGTAGGGTCCTCTCCCTAAGGAGAGAAAAAAGAGAAAACAACAAAAAACGTCAGGGTAACCTGGCTATGCGCCTACATGACAACGACCCTCATGACCTTGTAAACTAAGACCACTTAATCAGACTACATGTTTGTGTGTGTTACATGTGTTATGGGAGACAAAGAAATAGAAAATGTATAAAAAAGCTATGCCACGGGACGTTTGGTGCTCAGTTCTTCCAGTACAAACCCAACTGAGCTGTGGTGGCACGAATAAAGTTGCTTCCTGGATAAAAAGCCACGACTCTGTATGAGAATCCTGGTACAGTAATGATTCTGATATGATTTGATTTTTTTAATTGAAGCATAACCGAGGCACCATGTTACGTTAGTTTCAGGTGTACAACATAACGATTTGACATCTCTATGTGTGATGGTATGCTCACCGTCTACACGATACATCAGTATTTAAAAAACAATTTTTTTTAATGTTCACTTATTTATTTTGAGAGAGAGAAAGTGCAAGCAGGGGTGGGGCAGAGAGAGAGAGAGGGAGAGAGAGAGAGAGAGAGAGGGAGAATCCCAAGCAGGCTCCGTGCTACCGGCCCAGAGCCTGATGTGGGGTTGACCTCACGAACCATGAAATCATGACCTGGGCCGAAGTCCATCACTTAACTTCCTGAGCCCCCCAGGTGCCCCAGACATACATCATTATTTTAACGCCATTGACTCTATTCCCTGTGCTGAACCTTTCATCCCCTTGATTAATTCCATAACTGGAAGCCTGTCCCTCTTACTCCCCTTCACCCATTGTGTCCGTCCCTCCAACAGCCTTCCCTCTGGCAACCAACAGTTAGTTCTATTTATTGATCTATTTCTATTTTGTCTTTGGTTTTAGATTCCACATATAAGTACATCATATGGTATTTTTCCTTCTCTGTCTGAGCATAATGCCCTCCAGGTCTATCCACATTTTCACAAGTGGCAGGTTCTGATTCTCTTTTATGGCCGAGTAACATTCCATTGTATGTATGGACATCACATCTTCTTTATCCATTCAGTTTTTTTTTTGGAATAAATAAAAGGTTTTATTTGTCTCACATAATGTTCAGAGGTGCAGTCCAGGGCAGGTGAGAGAACTCAAACTCCCCTGGTCTCCTGCCCCCAACGCCTTCTCATGCATTCCCAACTGTGTTGTCTTATGGTTGAAGGTGGCTGGAAATCTCTACCCACACCCCCAGGGGGAAATCCAAAAATGGAAAGGGAGGAAGGAAGGAGGTAGCCCCAGCAGAATTCTTATTCTTGAGCCAGTTTCAACAGTTCTGATTATATTTTTATATCATATTACCCATTGCTGTGTGACAAATCAGTCCAAAATGAAGTGGCTGAAAACAACAACCACATATCATTGCTCATGGTTCTGTGGGTTAGTTTGGAAGTTCTGCTCATCTAGCCCAGGCCTGGCCGATCTCAGTTGTGCCTACTCATGTACCTGCATCAGCCAGTGGGTTGGGATCATGGCCAATCTTGGATGACTTGGGATGGCCCCACTTACAGGTCTGACATTGTCAGGCTGTCAGTTGGCAGGGTGGGGGATATGCCCTATCCCTTAGCTCACCAACCTGGGTTTGTTCACCTGATGGCTGGGCAGGCTTCCCAGAGAGGAGGTGGAAACATTCAAGGACTCTTAAAACTTAGGGCAGAACTGACACAATGTCACTCCTTCTATTGCCCCAAAGTCATGAGCTCAGCTCAGAGTCGAGATGGAGAAAACAGACTTCCACCACTTTTTTTTCTTAATGTTTTAGATTTTTTTAAATTGCGCTGTAATGGGCATAAAATATTATATTTCAGGTGTAGGGTAGTAATGATTTAACAATTACAACAAACACACAAGATATGGATCAGAAAGCCAGCTACAGTTGACATTCATTAGAAATACTTCACATGTTATTATTTTAATATGTGGTGGTAAGAGCGTAGACTGGCTGGGTTTAAATCCAGACTCTACCACTGATTAACTTCACAAGTTTGGAAAATTGATTTAATTTCTCTGAGCTTCAGATCCTTCATCAGAAATGATGATGATGATGATGACGAAGACAATATCTGTCTCATGTCTGTTGGGCAGCTGAAATGAGATCGTCTAAGGAAAGCCTATAGCACAGTACCTGGTATGTAGCTCTTATCATAATGCATCTGGAGACTTGTTAATCCCACATTTTGGAACACCTGGTCCTTGACTTCCTTCAGGAATACATTTCAGTTGAAGGCCACGTGCTTCTTTATATCACCAAAACTTTGCAAATTTAACCAAAGTGTTAATCTTTCATTTGATAAGTGAGTTTTTCCTTGACTTGATGACTTCTTGAGCCACTTTCAATAATTCTGTTTCCTTGTCTTAACGGGGCACGTGGTGACTTTGTTTAGGGGAGAAATGTAAGCCATGGTCAATGCCAATCCTATTTTATCTGTTTATCTAAAGCCTCTATTTTCTTGCTTTAAACTATGAATCATCTCACTACTAGACCTCATAAGAAAGTTGACTTTCTTTTGGAGGCTATTTCTTTTCTTTTCTTCTTCTTTTTTTAAAAATCTTTATTTTTAAGAGAGAGAGACACACACACACACAGAGTGAGAGTGGGGGAGGGGCAGAGAGAGAGGGAGACACAGAATCTGAAGCAGGAACGCAGGGCTCGAACCCATGAACCCTTAAATCGAGAGATGGATGCTTAACCGACTGAGCCACCCAGGCGCCCCAGAGGCTATTTCTTAAGGAAACCAAATCTGCCATCACAAAAGTTGCTAAATCTGTGGTTGCAAAGAAAAATGGGCCAACATTGAGGTGTACTTATCGGTCCAGTCCACACTCCCCACCTGCAGGGTGAATCCTACAGCCTCATGGCAATGTAAATCTATGCTTCAAGAAAGATGACAATTCTCTATTTTTGGATACACAAGAAATTGTGTTAGTAGTTACAGCTACAAACCTTGTAAAGTGGAAGATTGTTAGTGGGGTTTCTTTTTTGGCATATAAAATTTACATGAGAATACAAGTAGTATAACTTGCTACTTTCTCTGGCCACTTAGCATGTTCTTAGAATCCTTGAGGAAGAATATATATATATATATATATATATATATATATGCACACACAGAAAGAGAGAGGAAAAGTGGGAGGGAGAGAGTTACTATTTTAAGGAATTGGCTCATATGACTGTGGGGGCTGGCAAGTTCAAAATCCATAGGCCGGCTAGAGATTCAGGTAAGAGTCACTGAATCCAAAGGCTGAGTCCAAAGGCTAGAAACTTAGATGGAATTTCTATGCTAGGTCTGGAGATAGAAGTTTCTTTTCCTTGGGGAATCCCAATCTTTCTCTTAAAACCTTCAACTGATTAGATAAGACCCACTCACATTATGGAGGGTAATCTGCTTTACTTAACATCTACTGATTTAAATGTTAATCACCTTTAGAGCAACAGCTAGGTTGGTATTTGACAAAACAGCTGGGCACTCTAGCCTGGCCAAGTTGACACATCCAATTAACCATCACAATGACCTTGGTGCTTTCTATCACAAGCTTTCTATCACAAGTGGGTTTGGCTCAAGATCTGGTGACCCAAAGAAGCAGGGGCCATTGGGGTTTTTTCTTGATGAGGACAGCAACATGGGAAATGCCCACTCCCAAGGATGGTAGTGGGGAGTCCAGCAGAGGTCCAGAGCCTGGTGTTGGGGATGGCAACTGGGAAGGCAGTGGCAGTGGGGAGGTCTCCACAGGGACAGTTTGTGGCATAAGTTTTGGGCTGTTTGCTTGGCTGTGTCACTTCAGCCACTGGTTCTCTAGCCCCCAAGAGATACTTTGAACCACTCAATATCATTTGTTAAATTCCTTCCGGATTAGTCAAAGTTCATTTCTATAGTTTCCAACTCATTCAGGAGGTCATGAGACAGTGAGCCTGACAATTGTTCATGATGTACAGAACTTGCTTCTTTGGGAATCCGAGGCATCAGAAAAGGGAGGCATTTCTGGGGCGGGGCAAGAACGCGTACATAGAGACAGAACAAGGGTGGACTGATGGAAATGCAGCTGGGGGGAGCTGTGCAGAGGGGCTGAATGACACCATGGGGCAGAGAGCCCAGGCAACGAGGACTGATTTATGAGTGACATACAAAGGCGGGGTCTAATCTGTGCTTAGCCTAACACATGAGAATTATATGTCCTCTTGATTTGGGACAGACTGCCTCCTACACTGAGCGTAAGCTTTGCACCCATTTCAGCAGAAAGAGGGAAAAGGAAATTCCAGAATGTGGCACCTGCCCAACACAAATGCCATTTTGGGCTGAAGAATCCAGTGAGAGAGAGAACTCCTTTAAAATAGGTTAACTGGATATTTTCAATGCCCTTGAGGCAAAGGAGATTATGCTTTCTCCTGATCTTCAAAGACTCAGGTGGCCCTGATGCACTATGACCTTTTCCATCTTTCGCGAGTTTATCGGAGTTTGCAAGTTTGGTTCTTTCTTCAGATGCCACAGAGAGGACAATGGGAGGCAAAGAATAATTGTAATGCTTTCAATGACTCGGCTCTTTGTGTTTATTTGCATGTAACTTTGCAAAAACATTTTACCTGATTCCCCCCCCTCCCCCATTTTCTGCAGAAGACTTTCTTTTTTACCTGGGGAGGCACCAATGAGAGAAAGTGCCAGATGTCCAAGCCTACATGATGGTGCACTCAATAGTAATGCATTTAAATGAAAACATGTTGACCCTGAACTCAGAACTGATATTGGCCTAAGAAGAATATAGCTTGTTTCTGTTGGACACGCTACGTCTCACGAAAAAAATAAACGGTGATGACCAGATAAATCAAACTTTGACAAATGAGAAAAACAGCACTTAAAGACAATATCTCAGCAAGGAATCTTTGCAAATGGGTAATGGGCCCAGAGGAAACCATTTGGGTCTGTCACTCTGAAAACAGGGACAGTAGAACACCCCTACCGGCGTTTTGGGTCCGGCTGAGGTGAGGGGGCGCCGCTGTGGTGGCCTCATCTATGCGGGTAAGGGCAGGCAGGCAGCAGTGGTTTTATCAAAAAGCGGTAAGGAAAGGACTAGGAGGGAGGGAGTGGGATGCATTCTAGCAGAAGGGTTGGGATATGGACATTGCTGGGCAAAGAAGGAGGCAGAGTTGGGCAGGGTTTCATAGCCTGGATTAGGTCAAAGGGCTCATAGCCTGGAAGTTGTAATGAGTAATAAAGCAGGTGTAGTGGAAATAATGGAGAAAACACCGCAGGTGAAGTCGACCCGGTCGGAGGGAGGTATGTGCCAACTTACGGCCTCAAGGTGGAACAGTCCTACGTGGTGACAGTTGTTAGGCATCTTCATGGACACGATGAGGAAAGAGGGAAAGGGCAAAGGGCATGGAAGTAGGGGACTAGGGTACCGAGAAGCCAGTTTGTTGGGTGGAGGTCAGTAGATTTTAAACCAGTAGAGTTTGTGTATAGCAGATTGCCCTCCATAATGTGGGTGGGTCTCATCCAAGCAGTGGAAGGCCTTAGGTGGAAAGACCAAGGTTCCCAAGGAAGTGGGAATTCTACCCCCAGGCTGCCTTTGGACTCAAGGTGCAACGTTAATTCCTCCCTGGTTTCCAGCTTGCTGATCAATCCTGCAGATTTCAGACTTAGACTCCATGATTGTCTGAGACAATTCTTTTTTTTTTTAAGGAAGAAACAGACTTTTTTTTTTTTTCAACGTTTATTTATTTTTGGGACAGAGAGAGACAGAGCACGAACGGGGGAGGGGCAGAGAGAGAGGGAGACACAGAATCGGAAACAGGCTCCAGGCTCTGAGCCATCAGCCCAGAGCCTGATGCGGGGCTCGAACCCATGGACCGCGAGATCGTGACCTGGCTGAAGTCGGACGCTCAACCGACTGCGCCACCCAGGCGCCCCTGAGACAATTCTTTAAAACCTCTCCCCCGCCCCCCCACCCCCTGTTGGTTCTGTTTCTCTGGAAAACCCTAATACACATGCTTACTATTTTCCAGTCATTTTTCTAAGTGCTTTTCATCTGTTAACTCATCTTTCTTTCCTAAGGATATGAAACCTTCTGGAATCAGGGGTGACGGAGGACACAGGCCTCCTTGGAAGGAGCTAGCAGCAGAATTCTGATTCTGGCCTTACATGTTTAGGCCCTCAGATTGATTAGAAGTCTCCAAGGCCCTGGACAGGAATTAGATTGTGCATCGAATGATATACATCTCCTGCCCTCCCCCCCCCCACCCCTCCCCCAAACAACTGGGAATCTGTCACTATGATTAACATTTTATACATAAAGAAACCAAGGCTCAAAGGTTTTTTTTTTTAATTTTTTTTTCAACGTTTATTTATTTTTGGGACAGAGAGAGAGAGACAGAGCATAAACGGGGCAGGGGCAGAGAGAGAGGGAGACACAGAATCGGAAACAGGCTCCAGGCTCTGAGCCATCAGCTCAGAGCCCGACGCGGGGCTCGAACCCACGGACCGCGAGATCGTGACCTGGCTGAAGTCGGACGCTTAACCGCTTAACCGACTGCGCCACCCAGGCGCCCCAAGGCTCAAAGTTTTAACATGGATAAATTCTGGTTTAGGCAAAAGGTAGACTTAACCACCCTTTACACACATCTTTCCCACCCTGCTTCTACTTTTCTTTCCTTTTTTTTTTTTTTTAAAGATTATTTATGTATTTTGAGAGAGAAAGAACACGAGCAGGGGAGGGACAGAGAGAGAGGGAGAGAATCTCAAGCAGGCTCCGTGCTATGAGCACAGAGCCAGATGTGGGGCTTGAACCTATGAACTGTGAGATCATGATCTGAGCCAAAATCAAGACGCTTAACTCACTGAGCCGTCCAGGCGGCCCCTACTTTTCTTTTCTTGTGGCAAATACGTGAACTCTTTGGGAAACGATCAACACGTTTTAGGCTGGGAAGTGAAGGAAGCAGACTTTTATCTAGGAAAAAAGGCGGCGGTGGTATGATCAGCGGAAGCTGGAGACCAGTCCAGTTGGCTGCCTAGGAGTGATGCGCTAGGAGTTTCTTGTCACCCCTCCTTCTCTATGGATCGGCCCAAGCCCTCAGTCTGAGGAGATGCCTTGTGGGATCCTGTATTGACAAAGGGGCACCTCTGTAAGTCTTCACATCACGGTACAGGCAGCAGAAGAGCCTTCAGGGAAAGGAAACCAATGTCTGGAGTCGAGTTTGGAAGGATGCGTTGCTCCTCCCTCCGGGGTGCAAACGTTCAGTGTGTTAACCTTGTAGCAGGTTCATTACAGGCAACTGCCTGGTCTGCCCAAAGGGGCTAGGCTTGCAGGGTATCTGGAAGAGTTCTAGTGCTTGCAGGCCACACGATTGGGCCACGGAGCAGTCCCTCTCCTGTGTGTGTGTGTGTGTGTGTGTGTGTGTGTGTGTGTGTGAGAGAGAGAGAGAGAGAGAGAGATATTGAGAGAGAGAGAGAGAAATCAGACAAAAACAGAGATTGAGAGGGAGAGAATAAGTTAACATGATGAACCGGTTCAACTGACGTGGCTTCCAGAAGGGTCTCTGATGCTGAGCTGCAGAGCCTGGGCAGGATCTATGGTGCAGGTGGGAACAGCGTGGCTGGGAGCTTGGCCTCCCGTACCTCTGAGGCACTGTGGTTATGGAGCCAACCTTAGAGCTCCAAGGTTTTAAAAATCAGGGTAGTAGTTTCAAAACCACAGCATTAGTCAGTTTTAAGACCATTGTAATGGACACAGGCATAAGGCTCCCTCTCCGGCCCTTGTTCCTTTTTTATGTTCCTATGTTTCTTCACATTTCGTTTTCCCAGTGGCAGGAGAAATAGCTTCCCACTACCACCCATAAAGCACCTTCGAGACTCTTTCTTGGTCTTCTCAGCCCCATTGCTCAGCCCTATTCTCTTTGGTTGTTCTCAGCTGGCCCACTTTCCTTCTAGTCACATTTGTCCCTGTCCCGGAGCTGCTTCAAAGCCTCGGGTGTTGCTCAGTTTGGGATCCCGGAGTTAGGACACTGCCCAACGCACGAGGGCGTCCCAGAGTCACAGAAGCATTGCCTCTTCCTCCACACTTTGTGCCAAGTGTCCAAGGAGAGCTACAGGCATCCACTCTACAGCCTCCACAAAGTCACTGTGGAGCAGTAAAAAGGATACAGGTGAAATGCAGTCTGTTTCAGGAACACATTAGGTCAAACGGCGGGTGTCTGAAAAGAATGAAAAACAAAACAAAACAAAACAAAACCAAAAAACCAAAAACCAGGTGCCATCTTGCCTGGCTTCTGAGAATCTGGCTGACCTTGGCAGGTGGGGGGTGTGATCACAGCGTCTGTCGGCTTCGCTCTGTTTCTCCCAGCGGCTACCACATGGCTGCCGGGAGTTCTAACTGAGCTGAAGTTCAGTGGAAATTAATTTCACTTGGCGAAGTTCAGATGGGCAGGGAGGTTCCTCCTGCTCCTCGGGTAGAGGTGAAAGGCACGTCGGTAGTCTGTACTAATGAATCCTGTGACCTTGGACGAGTCCCTCTGATTCGGCTTTGGAGTGGTGGGGGGTCCGGAGCCAATGGCCCAGAAAGAATTCTTGAGACGTCTTTGGTACAAAAAGGTGGTTTTATTAAAGCCTGGGGATAAGACGCATGGGCAGAAGGAGCTTCTCGGGGATTGTGAGGACTGACTGATGATGTACTTGGGAGCTGGGGGAGGTAAAGGCCAGGGGAAGTTTGCAAAAGGACCTTCAGATGTTAAAGAAGACCTGGCTGCTGTCAAGCGAAGGTTGTTTTCTCCCTCTAGCGAAGCATTAACATTTAAGAGGAGTGGCATATTCTGCCCACCTCAAGTATCTGTCAGTGGGCTGGAGGTTCTAAGGAAATTTAATTTTCTCTACATTTCCTTTTTGCCTTTGTTCCCCACGTCACCTCTCAGCCTCGGTTTCCCTAGCACTACAGTGAAGGATTTCAATGGACGATCTTGAAATCCCGTCCTCCCTTCAGAATGCTTGATTTTACGAAGCTGTTGCTATGTGCTTTCTGTAGTGGACCCCAAACCGGCGGGAACCCGTGGGCATTGAAGGACCGCGTCCATGCGACGGCTTGAGTCGGGTGTCAGTTTCATAAACAAAGGGCTTGGAAGGGTCAGACAGTGAAAGTCCTTTCCTGCAGTTCTTTCTGTGGGCCCTTCCTTCCCTACCATCTCGGGGTGCGAAACCATCTATAATCCTACACTTTAAGAAATTGCTCTAAGTCACCATTTGCTGACATTTCCCGGCAGTAGAGTTTTTCTGCCAAATCCTCAAAAGCAGAGCTTAGCTGTTTAAGACTGCTTTATGGATAGGAGGGATGGTGACCAAGGACAGGGCTGGCCCTGGGATCAGGAAGGTGAAAGATGACAAAGAGGGATATCTGGATGCAACCTGTGAAGTCACCGCCCTTTTCAAGAGCTGAAAAAGGGTTTTCTGAGACAATAGATTGCCCGGAGGCTGAGGTCATGAACCTAGGCGAATTTGCATTACGAGACCTATTCCTGAGTGCCAGCTATTACGCAAAAATGCTAAATTACAGATGCAATCTACTGCTGCAAGTTGAACTCGAGGGGGAGGGAGAGCAGATTCCAGGTCCTTAGTGGAGACTTGTCCATCAGCCATCTTCCACTTTTATTTTGCCAACGGAGATAATCAATAGTCCTTCAGTATCCCTCCCGTTCCTCCTGCTTCAGAAGGCTCAGGATTTTGTGTAATAGTAGGGAGTGAGTGTTCCTGTTAGCTCAGAAGTAGAGTGGCATTTGAGAATGGATTGAAATCTAGCCGAATCCAATCTCAATAAAATCTCGTCGAGTGTCTTTTCTAGTTTTTTTTTTTTTTTTTTTTTTTGGACAAACCTCTGCTAGCAGTCTCCAGGATGCACCCACAGTGGCTGAAGTTCACCCCGTTTTCTGGAAGGACTCGACTGTATTTCATTCGTGTCTATGCAGCGTTGGCTGAGGTGGCAGAGAAGAGAGAGGTACTTGGTGGCCCGTAGTGAGTGACAAGCACACATTTCACCCATTACATGGGGGTGGAGCGGGAGAAGGGGGCTCTGGTCATGTAGTGTGCATGGGCATCCCGGGGATTTGGATCATCTGCTTTGGCTTTTGTTCTGTCTTTTGCCGTCCAAGGGTGAAAGAAGTCAGAAACTGATGGTCCCAGCAGAGTGAAATGGGTGTGAGAACAAATTCACCCCACAGATGAAACCTACATTTTAGGGGGAGAGAATTATGCTGGCAGTTTGTTTTGATTTGGGGAACTGAGGTAAGGACTTTGTAATCCTCCCTTCCACTTCCTAAAAGCTTTCAGAAACGTACCCAACTTAAAGCAACGTAACGGTTTGCAGAAATGCCTTTTCTCACTGCAATTTCAGGGAAAGGTATGCACTTGATTTATTTTATACCAGGAGCACAGAGCTTCGATGTGTGAAACTGAATGAAGGAAACCATTTAAAATGGAGTCAGGAGGCCAGAAGGGGGGACGCTCAATCCCACTGCTTGTTTGTCCATTACAGACTCCAGCAGAAAGGGATGTGCCTTGCATTCCGCGCAGGAAGAAGCCTACTTGACTATGTCAGAAGGAGGAGGGGAGAATTTCTTCCTGCCCAGCAACAAGCTCAGCCAATAAAAAAAATACCACAGCTCAGCCAATGAGAGTTCACTACCCTGAACTCTTATTTTCCTCCAAGGATTTCCCTTCAGAGTACCGACTCCCAACTTCCTCCTTTTCTCTTTTACAAAGTAACGTTCCTTTCCTTTGATTTCCAGATGTGCCTCTGATTTGCCGCAGCTTGCCTGTCCCAAATTGCCATCCTCTCCTATTCTCAAATGAGCCCATTTCGCTAGTAAAATTACTGGCTGTTTTACTTTTGAGGTCCACAGGTGAAGAAAACATAACCAGGACAAAGATATGGAACAGTACGCAGCGAAGTACCTTCACCGTTCCACAGTCTTTCGATATTCTTATAGGAATGTCTTGGTTGAGAAGGAGAATGTTCTTGACAGTATGAGAATTGCAACCACACCGGCACCAGCCTCGAGAGTCTTAGGCTTTGGTGTTGAGTCTTGGCCTGGGCACTTCAGCTCTGTGCTCCCCACCAAGCAGCATCCACTCTGTCTCTGAGGATGTTAGCGTGGGGTCTACCTCTCACACAGGATTGCTGTGTAGGCTCTCACGGTTTATGCTATCCAAGTAAGCATATTAGTATCGTTTTCCTAAGTTACAAGAAAATTTTACCCTTGCTATGCCTCATAAAAATTTTCCTTCTTCTTCTCCTTCCTTCCTCCCTTCCTTCCTTCCTCCCTTCCTCCCTCCCTCCTGTTCTTGTTCTTGTTCTTGTTCTTGTTCTTGTTCTTCTTCTTTCTTCTTCTTCTTTCTTCTTCTTCTTCTTCTTCTTCTTCTTCTTCTTCTTCTTCTTTCTTCTTCTTCCTTCTTCTTTCTTCTTCTTCTTCTTCTTCTTCCTTCTTCTTCTTCTTCTTCTTCTTCTTCTTTCTTCTTCTTCTTCTTCTTCTTCTTCTTCTTCTTCTTCTTCTTCTCCTCCTTCTCCTTCTTCTCCTTCTTCTCCTCCTTCTCCTCCTTCTTCTCCTTCTTCTCCTTCTTCTCCTCCTCCTTCTCCTTCTCCTCCTTCTCTTCTCCTTCTTCTCCTGGCTAAAACCACTTGCTAGTGGCTGTTAGGATGCTGTTTAATAGCACTCTCTCCGCAGCCTGTGCTCATTTTTGGCTAATACAATGAAAACCATATCAGTGTTGTTTTCTCCAAAGTTGAGACACTTTTTTCCCCTTCTCTGTTTATTCCTGCAGTCCTACTAACTAACTCATAGGTAGTAAGGGATTTACAATGTAATTTGAATAGTTTTATCGCATTTCATGTGTGATACACACTGGTTTACAATAACTAACAAATCTTAATGAAATACAAAGGTAAATAGATGAAAAAAAAACCACTTACCTGCTATTTTGTTTGGATCTTCCAAATCTTTACCTATCACCCACTACTTGGACTATTGAGAGTTGATTTGAAGTCACTTCTTTATACCTGAAAATTAAGGGTTTCTTTATTTTTGTCTTCTAGAAAATCAGGATAAAGTAGGACCTTATGTAAAGAAATGAGGGTCTCCAACTCTTTCAGAGAGTCTTAAAATGGTTACAATGATGACTGCCAGTTATGTCTTTCTCATCAGAAACGAATTCGAGTTTTATTCTAAAAAGCATTTATTTGTGGTTTTGGGATTCATGAAATTGAAATTAGGAAAATGAAACTGACTTGGTGACTCTGGGCAGGTTCTTCATCGTAAAACCTAGCGGGACAATAGCATTAGTGAGTTGTAAAATATAGTGGGAAGGATGACGAGTTCATGTCCTTTCTGCACATGAGAAGACTGCATGGCAACAAGAAGACAGACATACCCACCTCCCACCTGGAGGTTGGCATGATCAGTAGCTACCGGTTGGTGCTTGTCTCCTATGAATGGTTACAAAATTAGCGGTGGCTCCTGGGTGGCTCAGTTGGTGAAGCGTCCGACTCTTGATTTTCGGCTCAGGTCATGATCTCACGGTCATGAGATCGAACCCCCAGTTGGGCTTTGTGTTGGGCGTTGGAGCCTGCTCAATTTTCTATCTCTCCCTCTGCCCCTCCCCTGCTCATGCATATGCTTTCTCTCTTTCTCTCTTTTAAAAAAGAAAAAGAAAGAAAAAGAGAAAATTATTAGATCTGTTTTTCAGTACCTTACCTCCGAAACCTCCCTTCAATTTTTGCAAATTCCCTTCTGTGGTTCTTCCAGAATGATCTCCCCATTCAGTCAGTAGGGGAAATTCGTTGACAGATACCTTTCACTAACTCCAAATGACCTTTTTCAGGCTACAAAATATTAATTGGGGTTTAGTAGAAGAAACCAGGTGGGACTACATCTCAATCCAGTGTTATTTATTTACTTGTTTATTTAATTTATTTATTTTTCGGTGAGAGAGAGAGACTGCGTGCGCGCGAGTGGGGGAGGGGCAGAGAGAGAGGGAGACACAGAATCTGAAACATCTAGGTTCTGAACTGTCAACACAGAGCCCAATGTGGGGCTCGAACCCACAAACCCTGAGATTATGATCTGAGCCAAAGTTGGATGTTTAACTGACTGAGCCACCCAGGTGCCCCCTCAATCCAAATTCTAGAAGTTTTCATCTAGCTAAAGGGAATGAATGCTTGGGCTCCTGGGGTGGCTCAGTCAGTTAAGTGTCCGACTCTTGATTTCAGTTCAGGTTATGATTTCACGGTTTGTGAGTTCAAGCCCCATGTTTGGCTCTGCACAGACAGTACAGAGCCTGCTTGGGATTCTCTCTCTGCCCCTCCCCCGTGCTCTCTCTCTCCCTCTCTCTCTCAAAATATGTAAATAAACTTAGAAAAAGGAAAGAATGCCAAAGGGCAGCATGTAATTTCCAAGCTGGCTTTAACCCAAGAGTGTTCTTTCCTGCCATATAAATACTTTGACCTTTCCACACCCACCTAGAAAAGCTCAATAGCTACACATCTTCTCTGGGGCACATCTACAGGCAAAGGGCAAAGGCTCATGAATTTAAATGAGCCCTTTAAAGTGGCTGCTGTCAGCTTCTCAGACAGGTTGCTCACCATTCTCTGGACATTTCGGTGCCTCCTCGGGCTTGCAACATTTACTTTCTGTCCTGATGGCCAAGGAACGTGGGCTCTGATCTGTGACCATCTCCTTTGAAAACCCTAAGTGTGGTTATCTGTAAAACACACACAATCTGTGGAAGGTGCTAGAGGTTTAGCAATCTCTGTTATCAAGTATTTACAGTTAATTTGTAACCAGTTATTTCTCTTATTTAGCATTTTCTGTTCACTGTTTATTCTTAATTGCCCGCATTTGTTAATCTGGGACAGAGAGGGAAAGCTAGACTTTAAAAGTCTGGAAACTGGTGAAGTTCTCATAGTCAAGCTCACAGATTAAAATTCCAGGGACGGGGGCGCCGGGGTGGCTCAGTCGGTTAAGTGTCTGACTTTGGCTCGGGTTATGATCTCATGGTTTGTGAGTTCGAGCCCCACGTTGGGCTCTATGCTGACAGCTCAGAGCCTGGAGCCTGCTTCGGATTCTGTGTCTCTGGCCCTCTCTCTCTCCCTCCCCCACTCACGCTCTGTCTCTATCTCAAAAATAAATAAACATTAAAAAAAAAGAATTTAAAAAATTCCAGGGATGGAACGTTCCTGTACACTTAGAAAAATAATGTAACTGGGGAGGAAAATCCTCGATTTCCTATGCACAAGGTGATGGAAAACAATGAGAGCTACCAAGACTACTGGAAATCTTTGGTTGGCCACTTGTGGCTCATTAATCCCTCCTAGAGTTTAGCAGAATCTTTCTCAAACTGGTGCATAAATTAAGAACAGTAGAGTTGAGAATAGGTAACAATTTGTGTTTATTTCATTAACTCCCCGTACATAGGGCCAAGGAAATAAGAGAATTTTGTGGATGGTTGGTATTACGTTCTCATTTTCAAGATGGCGCAAGGTATGAAAATTAGCATGTCAAGATGGTAGCTAGATTTATCATGCTGAATACCTCATCATGTATATACGTGTTGAATCACTGTGTCATGTACCTGAAACTGTATATTGTATGTCAACTACCTGTCGATAAAAATATCAGCATGTTAGCACTACATTAGACGAGAAGCTGTTTACTTCCAATAATTCTAAGGAGAAAATGTAACACTCCCTTGTCAAAGCTCACTTTTTCTCCTACAGCTTTTACATTTCTGGTTGTAAAGATTTTTTTTTTTTAAAGATTTTTAAAAACGTATTTTATTTATTTTGAGAGAGTTCGCGCAGTGGGGGAGGCAGCGAGAGGAGAAGAGAGAGAATCCCAAGAAGGCTCCCTGCTGTCAGTGCAGAGCCCCATGCGGGGCTTGACCCCACAAACCGTGGGGTCATGACCTGAGCCGAAACCAAGAGTCAGGCATTTAACCGACTGAGCCACCCACAAACCTCTTTTCTGTATGAGCGTGTGATTTCTATAGGCGCAATACATCTGAAATGCAGTGTATTTCCTTGCGGGTTGTAGTTAGTTACAGGTTCATGGGCACTTTCATCTATCTGAACGCACCTGTGGCTCCTGGAGCCTACTTTCCGCCTTCTGTCTTCCATGGGCATGAAGCTCTCCACCTGGCAACTCTGGTCTCAAGGCAAGAGGCTTTTCTGGGGGTAGGATTGGTCCTCTATTTTAAAAACGAAACAAAACAAAACAAACCCAGCAAGCCACACTCCCTGGGCCCCTCTCTGCTTTGCTGGCTTTGCCCACCCACCCACCTGCCTGTGCCCACCGTAGCCACCATTCAGCAGCTCGTTAGAGGATGGAGCTCAGTGGGGAGCAAAGGCTTTGGAAGAAGTAGGAGCGGGAATGGCTCTGTGAGAGGTGGGCGTAATGGCCAAACCAGATTGTATCGTCTCTTCCGATGGCGACAACCTCACCACGGAAACTGAGAGCACCGAGAACGGCAGTTTTCTTGTAACCTGGGAGAGAGGTTCAAAGAAACTACAGCCGACGGCAGACAAACTCAGACGGTCTGCAGCTTCCTACGTGGCGCGTTGGTTTAATATCAGGAATGGGTTGGGGAGGAAAGCGTAGTACCAAGAAAATGGGAAGGCGGGAAATTAGGGCCGGAATGTGCAACGAACAATGTCACCTCTACCCTGCTCTGTGAAAAAGGAGAGCAAAAATTCCATCATCAGTTTGGACAGGAATTAGCTGTGAGGATGAATGAGCTCGGTTCAACGAGCAAATCTCCACACTGCTTTTATGTATTTCTTTCCCGTGTTCAATTGTTTTTACCCAAATATTTTATATGCAACTATTTCAAAGTGTTGGTTCAATTAGAATCATCCCTTTGGTTAGGAAATAAATGTGTGTGTGCCAAAAGAAAAAAAAGGCAAACAAAGAAACAAGAAAAAAACCTCTTACCTCTTATGGATCCTTCAAGGTCCTTCAAGGTTCAGTCCATTCGTTAATGTAATTAAAAGCAGTTCACATAAAGGGGATGGGGAGTAAACTGTTAGCTTACTGTTTCCCTTGATACTAAGGTTTGTGGAAGACTTTGTCCCAGCGTTTGTCTTGAGCTCCGGACTCACAATGTTAACGGTCTTCTCCAGCTGATGTGACCACTCAGTTCAACGGTGGTCATGCATTGAGCTGTGTGTGTACGTGCGCAGGTGCGTGCACCCGTGTGCATATGCGTTTGTATACCTATGTGTGTGTATTGGGTGTGCAGGTATGTGTGTGTGCATGCATATCATTGGAGAGGGTTAAAACTGTCCAAGGCTGCCTTTCCATAAGCCAGGAACACTTCAAATTGTGGCATCTCCTGGGGGATGTTGCTGATTGCCTGTAGGGGTGCCCATGGGCTCAAATCTGTGGGAGGCTGTGTTTGCCTGTAGTTGTGGGCTTGGGCTCTCGAGCTGGACTGCCTGGGATCAAATACCGGCTGCACAACTGTCTTGGGGTATGACCTTGGGGAAATGGTTTAAGTGGGCATATTATAGTTCTTACCCAACAGGGTTACTGTGCGGACTAATTGAATGCATCAATTAATAATTATAAAGTACTTGGAACAGGTGCATCACATAGTAAGTGCTCGAAAATAGAAGGTGACAGTATGATTTTATTACTGAGAAATATCAGGGAGTTGATATGGGCAGTCAGCCACTAAGAGCTAGAGCTGAAACCGAACAGTGGTAATAGGGAAATGTCGTATCTTCTGCTGGACAGGCGCCATCACGAGATGAGACCAGGTAATAGAAAATGCCAATGTTGGTGGAACTTCCCTAAGGGCAAAGGAAAAAAGGAGGAAGAAGGGATGATGGCTTTTTTTTTTTTTTTAAACGAGATGAAGCTGTGGTACGCTGAAGAACTTGCCTTCTCTCCTGAGGATGGAGTTGGTTATTTAAGGCTGTTTTATTTCAAGTGTCAGCTAGCGTAAATGAAACAGGGAACTGACTATAAGGGTATGGGTGTGACTTACGAAACCCAAGGGCAGGAGCCCAGCGGGCCTCAGGAAAGACTAACGGGGAATATGAAAAGCTCTCCATCTCTTGCCTGCTTCTCGGCTTTTATTCTGGGTGCTCACTCTGCAGAAGGATTTTCTCTACTTCTCAGGTGAGTTGATGGATGGGACGGTCCACCAGCTTCCAAGTCCATGTGTCACTCTTATGCCGTATGGTGCTCTCGCTGTCTTACCCTCAGGCTCAGGCACTCAGGCCAAGGGAGTTGGAGTCACGTGATATCAACAGGGCGGTGAGGAAGCAACGTCAGTCCTTGGACATGTGCTGGGCAGACGCGTCAGGCTATCCACCTCCAGGGGGCATCCTTCACATGGCTCACGGTGGCTGCCTGAAAGGTAATACCTCCTCCGTGTTTGGAGTCAGTACGTATTGAATGGATATACCACAACTATTAACCATATGAAATATATCACGTCCACATTTTGAGGTGATACCATTTGATTAAGCAAGACAAGTCTGTGGAAGATCAACTTTATTGTCGTCCTGTTATGTCTTTGCCTTTTCATCACTTTCCTAGAAACATATATATATATATATATACATATATTTAAAGTAGCAGATAGGCTTTTCAGCTAATGCCTAACACTGGACTCCTGTGAGCGTGTCCACCTTACCTGTGACATGAGGTGAAGGGAATTTAGGCACTCGGTCCTTGCCCAGGTGCCTTGCTGTGTCTTAGCATTTACAGTTTCCTCTTCGTCCAACCTGACATTCCAGTTTTCTCAGCTTATTGCCTCTCGGGGACTTCAGTATCAATTGAATGAGATTTCTAGCGTCATGGCTCCATAAATCATGATCACTATGGTAACAGGAGCACTATTTTTTTCTGGGCGATTGCTGCTTCTCTAAGCGGACAAGATGGTATATGATCCTCCACAATCTTGGAATATGTATGAAAAGGAAAAAGCAAGATACTATAAAAACGTATTTTTATCACCTCCTGTTCAGGCGGGGATCACATGATGCAGACAGGTGGTCTGCTTGAGTAAATTATGAGAGCATCTGGATTCCCTCCCCACATCTGGCATGTCTCTTACTAAGTGTGCTAAGAGTATATGGGTTGCAGTTATAAAAATTTAATGCTCAGATTGAACATTTTATTTTCTTTCTAGGATGATAGAAGAAAAATTTAGCAGCATTTAAAGATTGCCAGTGGATCTACAAGGATTTCGCCATTTTGTCCGTTCAATGAGACAGGAACCAGCAGCAAAGAGGTGGTCTGACTACATTTCTTTTTTTATTTTATTTTATTAAAAACATTTTTTTTACATTTATTTATTTTTGAGAGACAGAGACAGAGCACAAGTGGGGGAGGGGCAGAGATGGAAGGAGACACAGAATCAGAAGCAGGCTCCAGGCTCTGAGCGGTCAGCACAGAGCCCGATGCGGGGCTCGAACTCACGGACTGTCAGATCATGACCTGAGCTGAAGTCGGACGCCTAGCCAACTGAGCCACCCACGAGCCCCTCCAGGATTCCTTTTAAAGCCTTTCTGCCAATAGCAAATCCAGAGAATATTAGATATGCTTGTGCTCACAATTAGTTATTTCTGTGGGCCTATCAGCTGCTTTCCTGCCTCTATTCTGTGTCTGGAATGTTGTTTTTCTTTCTCTTTCTCCTCCCCTTTTGATTTGTATTGTCTTATGCCCCCTTGGAGGTTGTCTTAAGTCCTTTCTGGGACAAGGCAAGGAATCATTTAAAAATTCTATTCAAGCAATCACAGATGAATGATCACCTAATCTGTGTGTACTTGAACATCCTCTTACGCCTTCTGTTTCTGAAGCTAATTTTATTTGGATAATCACATGGTATTGCTGCTATGGATATTTATAGCCCTGAAGGAGACAGGTGTGGTTTTGTGAATGCTCTTTGCAAGTCTTTTGGAGGAAAAAAAAAAGATATTTTATTTAAGAAAAAACTCACTTTGGGGCCCCTGGGCGGCTCAGTTAGGCGTCCAACTCTTGGTTTGGGCTCAGGTCACGATCTCATGGTTTTGTGAGTTCGAGCCCTGCATTGGGCTCTGTGCTGGCAGCATGGAGCCTGCCTGGGATTTTCTATCTCTCCCTCCCTCTCTGTCCCCCCCACCCCCACTCCTGCTCTCTCTCTCAAAATAAATAAATAAATAAACGTAAAAAAAAAAGAAAAAGCAAAAGCTCACCTCATTAAGACTACTTCTTTGAAGTACATTATTTAAAAAAATTTTTTTTTCAATGTTTATTTATTTTTGGGACAGAGAGAGACAGAGCATGAACGAGGGAGGGGCAGAGAGAGAGGGAGACACAGAATCGGAAACAGGCTCCAGGCTCTGAGCCATCAGCCCAGAGCCCGATGCGGGATTCGAACTCATGGACCGCGAGATCGTGACCTGGCTGAAGTCGGACGCTTAACCGACTGCGCCACCCAGGCGCCCCTTGAAGTACATTATTTTAAAATACCTTACTCTAAACATACAATTTCTTCAGCTTCATCAATGTATAGAAACTGCTGGACATTCCCCGCCCCTGTTTATTTTTTATTCGTAAGTATTAAAATTTTTGTTTGCAAAGCAGTTGCTAGAGCAAATAGAAGGCCGTGAGCTCTCGAGCTTGAACACATGTGATGGTCTAAGTGTTTTTTTGAATGATTTTCTTTCCCCCCATGAGCCTTTTAAATTGCAAACTTCAAGTAACACGGATCCGGAGCGTCAGCCAATGTAACTGAGGGGCTCTCGCATTTTGACTGCAGTTAGCTTCATTGGGGGAAAAGCATGTTCTGGAAGAAGACATTAACCGGGCAGTTAGCAGTCTTTCAGGAGTGAAAACAAATTGTCATCCACAGCCAAATGGTTTTGGCTGTGAGCTACCTCCTTGACTTAATTCCATAAGCCAAAAATGTGCGAACGATGCCCTTGACGTGGGAGAAGGAGGAGTCAGCTAAGGGAGTGGGGAGAAGGATGGGGGCACGGATGAACTTGAGAGCCTGGCTCCAGACACTTGATCAAGTAAACCGGACGTTAGAAAACACTTCCTCAGAAGGAGTGGTTCTGTAAGTTACTGTCACACGTTGGAAAAATAAAATAATACCTACTCCTTTGGAAGGAGAGAATATCTCTTGGAGATTTTTACCCAAGGCGAGGGTCTCTGATGACAGCCGCGGTGAAGCCGAGGAGATGTCAACCACAAAGCCGGAGGGCCGTGGGGTGTTGGCTTGCAGGGACAGGACCGGGGTGCGGTGAGGAAGGCGCAGCCTTGCAGGTTCGGTCCAGGTTCAGTTCTGGAAGCTCAGGAAGCTGGGCAGGAAGGAGGATAGACTTCACACCTGCTGGAGCCCTCAGAGACTTCCTTCTGGTATGACTACCACCGCATGAGGACTGGGATAGAAATGCCCCCCTCGTGGACTCCTGGGAGTTGGTTTTCCCATGCTATCATTCAGAGTGTACCCAGGAGGTCTGCCTTTCCCAGCGATTTCCTGAGGTTTCTTATCTCCATAGACAGCCACTTCCCGCCCACCATAGAGCCAGGGTGACTTCCTTCTCACAAAATATTCCCTGTAGGATTCACCCACCTCCTCTGTAAACATTTATTAAAATGATCCCTTCCACGTGCCTGCCACTGAGTTAGATACAGTATGGAAAGAGAGAGATTCAAGGTATGATCACATTTCTCACCTGGGCCAACTCCCTTCCATCTCAAAGTAACCTTGTAAAGTTACCATTAACATCATCATCCTGGACAGAAGATGACATTGAGATTCAGAGAGTTCAAGTCACACAGATAGCTGTAGTGCCAGGCAAGACTGAAATGGTGCTATGTTCTCTCAAGTAATTTCGTATCAAAAATCCCATGCTTTTGATGTTTACAAACTCGTTGGGAAGAAAAGACGAACACACACACATCCAACTTACGATTTCCAAACAACGTAGTAAGAGCAGTGATACAAGCATGCTCAGAAAAGTGTCAAAGCATCAAAGAGGGATGCTCTTGGTGGACATCATGGGAGGTTTTCTGGAGGAAAGGACGCTGGAGCTGAGTATTAAGGAGGAGGGGGTCAGCTAAGTGAAGTATAGGGTGGGCAGAAGAGAGGTGAAAATATTTTTTAATTCAACTAGTCATTTGTATGTCTACTTTTCATTGCTGTTTTGACCTTCGAGAAATGTTACCATTCTTTTCTCATCTTCTAAGCTTTGTTTAAGAAAACATCAACTACTCTATGCCAAGGCTACCAAAGAATTATTTGAGGGTTTCTTCTTAACCTGGACAAACTTTTTAAATGTTGAAATGTGTCTGAACTTTACAGAAAGGAAAATACTCTGATGTGGAAAGGAAGAGAAAAATCCAAGGTGTGAAGTCATTTGTCCTTGCAGTTTCTTGGCCCAGAATGCTCCTTTTCAGATAATCTGCCTGATTGACTCTCATTTCTTTCAGACCTCATCTCAAATGTTATGTTATTGGAGAAGTCTTCCCTGAAAACACTATTTAAATGCACTTCTTAGGGGCGCCTGGGTGGCTCAGTCAGTTAAGTGGTGGTATTCAGCTCAGGTCATGATCTCATCATGGTTTGTGAGTTCAAGCCCCACGTCAGGCTCTGTGCTCACAGCTCTGAGCCTGGAGTCTGCTTCGGATTCTGTGTGCCTCACCCTTGCTCTCACTCTCTGTCTCTCTCTCAAAAATAAATAAACATTAAAAAAATTTTAAATGCAGTTCTTAGATATTTCATAGTTTTTATAATATTGCAAGTGATATCTCAGGGTCTGTATTGTTTTCTATGTGCTTTGCTCATGTGGACAAGTGCTATTGATTTTGTAAGTTAATACGATAATTGTAAAATTCTATGAACTCTCATATTATGTCTAATAGTTTGGTGACTGTTTCAGATTTCTATTAACCTATAAGAACAATCAACAGCAAAATAGCAGTTGTCTTTTCCCTTCCCATTGTCTAATATATTTACTTTTCCTTTAGTATTGCTTTAGCCAGAGCCCCTAGTATTGTATTAAAATGTAGTTTATAGTTGGGATTCTTGTCTTTTCCTCATAAGAAATACTGCATTTAAATGTTTTTCATTAAATGTAGACTTTGACATAAAGTCTAAGACATGTTGAGGAAGCTTACAAAGAGTTTTTAAATGACAAAGAGATATTAAATTTTAAAACAAAAACTTTGTTTGCATGCACTCTGATAATCATATTTCTCCTCTAATGTGGCTAAACAAATTGATAGGTACTCTAATTTTAAACCATCTTTGCATTTCTGGGATAAATACTAATTGATCTCAGTTTAGTTTTGTAACGCATTGTTGGATTCAGTCAACTATTCTATTGAAAATGTTTATGCCTGAGAAATTTAACAGAAGACCATAGGGGGAGGAAGGAAAAAAAAAAGTTAGAGAGGGAGGGAGCCAAACCATAAGAGACTCTAAAAAACTGGGAATAAATTGAGGGTTGATGGCGGGGGGGGGAGGATGGGTGATGGGTATCGAGGAGAGCACCTGTTGGGATGAGCACTGGGTGTTGTATGGAAACCAATTTGACAATAAATTTCATATTAAAAATTTTTAAATAAAATAAAATGTTTATGCCTACGTTACAAAATAAAACGGACCATCTGAGCCTAGAGAATTTGGGGAGGAACATTTTTAGTTACCATTTCAAATTCTTTAACGATTGTTAATTTGTATTTTCTTCAGCCTATTTTGGCATTTTATATTTTTCAGAAATACAGGAATTTCATTTATGTTTTAAGTCATCATATTTTTCTTTTAAAATCTCTCTTGTGACTGTATATTTTTCTTTTTTATTATGAAGTTTGTTATTTCATTTTCTTCTTGACTGATATTACTACAGATATATCTGTTTTACCGATCTATTCAAAGCTTCTAGTTTTGTGTATTTCCTCTGTCTCTAGCTCCCCCCCACCACCCTCTCCTCCCAAAACTTTTAGGTAGCTAGGGGTAGGTTCACGTACAAGTTACAGGAGAACTCAAAATATCAGTGGCTTAAGATAAAGTGTTTCTTATTTCTTAAATTGAGGAGGTCTGTAGGTAGTTCAGGTCTGTTATTTACTCTGAGTGTCAAGGATCAAACTATACATCTCCTGCTGCCCCACCTGGCATGATTTCCAGCTTGATCCAAGATGACTTCTGAAATTCTAGTTATGAAGATTATATTTCTGGGGGCACCTGGGTGGGTCAGTCAGTTAAGTAAGTGTCCAACTCTCAATTTTGGCCCAGGTCATGATCTCACAGTTGTGAGTTTAAGCCCTGCATCGGGCTCCATACTGGGTGTTAGCTTACTTGATTCTCTCTCTCTCCATCTCCCTCTCCCTCTGCCCATCTTTCTCTCTCAAAAAATAAAAATAAAAATAAAAATAAAACAAGAAGAATACCATATTTCTTCCAGCAAGAAGGAGGAATATCTTTTAAGGACACATTCTGGGAGCTGCACATACAATTTTACTTAATCCCATTGAGCAGAATTTGCACAGAAACACTCTTAGCTGAAGACAGAATGAGAAATGGGTCTCTATTGTGGACAGTTTTGTGCACAGATCAAGATTAGGTAGACAATTGACAGGGCCCGATGCAAAAGGAAATGTGGGGCCCCTTGTTATAGAAGTATTAAGAATCTCAAGATGGCAACAGCAAAGCATTAAACTAATCTTGGGACACTCTGAGCACTGCATCGTGGGTTACTGCACAGGTCACATGCCCATGAAACTGATTCTGACCCGGGATTCTCTAAAAATTGGGGTTCTCTAATGAAGAGGAGGAGGCAAACATACACTGAGGGACAACTCAAAGTCTACGCCTCATTATTTAATTTTTGAGACTCATACACAAGAAGAAGAACTATCCAACTAGTCAGATAATACTGACTTTTTCCCCCAAGGTCTTTTATTTAAATTGCAGTTGGTTAAGATACCGTGTAGTATAAGTTTCAGGTGTCGAATTCAGTGATTCCTCACTTACATACAATATCCAAAGCTCATCACAACAAGTGTACTCCTTAACCCGCTCCCCAACCCACATCCCCTCCAGTTTGTTCTTTATAGTTAAGAGTCTGTTTTCTGGGTTGTCACTTTCTTTTTTCCCCTATGTTCATCTGTTTTATTTCTTAAATTCCATATATGAGTGAAATCATATGGTACTTGTATTTCTCTGGCTGACTTATTTACTCTCTAGCTCCATCCATCTCACTGCAAATGGCAAGATTTCATTCTTTTTTGTGGCTGATTAATATACCATCATATATATATGTGTATACATATATATATACACATACATACATATATGTGTATACATATATATATACACATACATACATATATGTATATACATATATATACACATACATACATATATGTATATACATATATATACACATACATACATATATGTATATACATACACACATTTGTATGTATATAGATGCTACATCTTTATTTTTCTTCAGTGGAGGCTCTTTCTTTTAATGTTTATTTATTAATTTTTGAGAAAGAGAAGAAGAGCACAAGCAGGGGAGGGGCGAGAGAGAGGAGGACACAGAATCTACCAAGCTGTCAGTACAGAGCCCGACACAGGGCTCCAACTCACCAACCATGAGCTCATGACTGGAGCGGAAGTCAGACGCTCAACCAACAGACCCACGCAAGCGCCCCTACATCTTCTTTATCCATGCATGAGTCGATGGCTATTTGGACTCTTTCCATAATTTGGCTATTGTTGATAAGGCTGCTATACACATCAGGGTGCGTGTATCCCTTCAAATCAGGGCTTTTGTATCCTTTGGGTAAATACCTCATAGTTTGATGGCTGCATCACAGGATCGTTCTGTTATTAACTTTTTGAGTAACCTCCGTACCGTTTTCCTGAGTGGTTGCACAAGTTCGCATTCTCACCGACAGCATAAGAGGGTCCCACTTTCTCTGCACATGATATAGGTTTTATCCCCGCTTTACTAACCGGGAAACAGAGAGAGAGAGTCGATAAGTTGCTTGAGGTAGCACAGCTACTAGGTGGTAGAGGGAAAATTTGAAGCCGGGCATGATTCCAAAGATCATGCTTTTCATTAATGCATTCCATTAGTTCCCAGCCTTCTCCATATCAAACTTTCAAGTCATATTGATAATAGAAAGGCAGCTCGTTTTGATGGATAGGGTATTGTACCAGTGAAAATTCTGTCCTCTAAATTTATGGTTACGTCATGCCATTAAAGGGTATGCATTGGTAGGGACACAACTCTGGGTAGCAAAGAGGGGGAGCCATTGACAGCTGGTTTGGTGGATTTAGGAATATGAAGATCGCTCTCTCTCTCTCTCTAGTCTGTGTCTCTGTCTCTGTCTCTCTCTCTCACACACACACACACGCACCCCACCCCTTGGTGAGATATGATTACTTCTTGGGTGAACTAAAGAGAAAATGAGCAGTAATTATCTTCCTTTGAGGAACAGGAAACGACTGAGAAGAATAGGGGCTGAGGGAAAAATGGTCCTAACCAGAACTATACAAAAGGTCAGAGGGGCAGATTGTTTTCCTTCAGAAATGAGAAGTCGAATTCCCAAAGGAGGGGATGAGAGCATGGACCTCAGGGATTTGTTAGAAGATGGGGTTAAACAGGAAAAAGTTCAGGGAAACTGAGAAGGGAAAGAGGTCCCAAGGAGAGACATTCTCACAGAGGCCACCCTCTTTTTGGAGGCCCCAGTCCGAAAAGCTTCACTTTTCCATATAAGGAACTCCTGAAGATGAAGGAGTTCCGGTCTCTATTTCTCCTACTCCTTGCTAAGAGCTGCCTCCATAAGCAATTTTGTATACTTTACGTGGTTCCTCATTTGAGTGAGATTAGTAACACAGGGTAGTTCAAGAAGGGTCAGATTTCACCCCCCCCTAGTACCCAGTGACTCCAGTAGAGATGGACAGCATGTATTATACCCACATATAAACTTAATTTCTTTAATTCAGATCTTAAACTATGTATCATTTATACCTTAGTTTCATCACTTAATATTAATTTATTATTTCTCATGTCAGAAAGCATTCTTTGAAAACATGATTTCTGTTGTTGCAAAACATCCATCTTAGGGATGCATCATAACTAATTAAACCATTCACTTCTTGGATATTTGGGCCAATCAAGTCCTGCCTTTTCCGGTTATAAATAATGCTGCAGTGAACATCCTTACACATATATCTTTGATCATCATCTCTGATGACTTCCTTGTTTGCATTTCTACATATCCGGTCACTAGGTCAAAGGAGATGAATTTTTCAAGTCTCTTGAAACAATCTGAAAGCAGTCCTCCCCAAAGACCTCACCCCTTTATGCTTCCAGTGGCAAAGCATGTGAGTACCGGTCACATAACACTTGCCAACATGCTGGCTGTGATATTTTTGGGGAAGAAAACGTTTTCCCCAAACAGCCAGGACACATGAACTGATAGAACTTAACCATCTGCCAAGAAGAAATTTGAGAAGTTTGGTTTAAACGTGGATAAGCTGATTGCCCTTGTCACAGATGGGGCCCCTGCAAAAAAGGGGGAACATTGTTGTCAATACCTTATTTTCATCAGGAAAGAAGAGTTGTGCAAGCCCAGGCTCCATGCCTCTTTCAGAAAAAGGGTGCATGGTATGACCTAGTTGTGCTGAGTCCTCTGTAGTTTAATGGAGGGACAGATCAAGACCTCCAACTTTACTCATGCTCACGCCCTTAACTGGTACTTATTTATGGTGTATTTGGAAGAAGACAAAGTAGGGTGTGGACACCTCGTTTATTTCAATGACATGAGATTACTTGTTTAAATTTATTAAAGAAATAAAATAAAAGATTCAAAACTAAATGACTCAGAACTAAAGGACTCCATTTTGGTAGGTCTCCCCGCGTCATTAAGATTAGTCTTTCTTACTGATATGACAAATACTTAAACACAGTGAGACTTAAACTTTAGGAAACGAACCAAGGCAGCGACTGACTTCTTCAAGGAAGTGAAGACATTTAGATAGAATATGAGTCCTAGAACCTCATTCTCCAGTACTCAGAGGAGTAACAAATTTTAGAATCATAAAGTCACACGGTAGAAATAGAGTGAGTGTTTCAGAAGAGATTCACAGATTATGATACCAAAGAACCTAAATATCCAGACTTGTTGTTGGAGTGCAAATTTCAGGATGTGCTCAAATTAATATACATCTCTTCTATTCGTTTTAAGAGGAAGTGATTGATATGTAAGTTAACTATGTCCAGTAAACGGTCACAGTATCCCTAAAATTCTGTATGCAAATATATAAATCTCAGAACTATCTGAAAATTTACGCCTGTGTAATGAAATGCTTGGCCATGATTCTTTTTAATACAATATGTGAAAAGAAAGCTGAATATCATAAGTGATACAAGTCTGGAATTAGAACTGAGATGTTCTCTGGTATATAAACACAGCAGTTTTCAAAATAGTTCAGCCAGATAAAAAATCTATATCCCCCCGGAACTGATCAAAATAGGTCAATGACTAATAGTAGGCCTAAAGGTGTATATTTCTTTCCTAATTAATCCATATGATTAATTTTTCCAAAACACTTTTATTACCTGTTAATACATCTTAATTAGACACTTTTGAACAGCTTAAATGCTTCACTTCCCATCACTGTATTATAGAATGTGACATGTATAGGTAATATACTATGATAGGCACACGCTTTGGAGCGTGACAAGTCTAGCTACAAATCGTGGCCCCATCAACCCATACAGCTCTCTCCTAGGCCTTTAATGTCCAACATGACTTTGCTGGGCCTGACTTTCCAATCTCTCCTCCTACCACATTCCTCCCCATTCACCAATGCTCCAGTCACACAGGCTCCTTGCTGTTCCTCAAACACCTCAAGCTTGTTCCCCTTTGCGTCTCTCACTGTTACCTGTTGCCTGTTCCCTTGCTTGGAGTTCTCTTCCCTCATATCTTCACATCATTTGCTCTCTCATCATTCAGGTCTCTATTCAAATGTCACCTTCACAGAGAAACCTTCTCTGAGAGCTCAATCAAAACAGCTCCCACATTCAAGCACGCATTATCACATTATGCTTTGTTTTCTTCACCATCTACAATCATAAATTCCATTTAATTTTTTGCCTACTTGTTGATTGGCAATCTTCCCCACCGTAAGCTCCATGGAAGTAGGAACCCGACCTGTTTTGTGCCCTGCTGTGTCTCCAGCAGCTAGAACAGCTTCTGACACAGAGTGGATGCTTAATAAGTAGTTTTGAATGAATGGGTGAATACATGAATAAACAAACAAAAGGTAAGAAAGCTCTGTGTACAGGTTTTGGTGTCCACAAAGGAAGTGTGCCTAATGTACACTTGCAATTAAAATGGAGGAATGATCGAAGGAGATTTCCTAGAGTCAGGTAAAATGTGAACTGAGTTTTGAAGGATAAGTAGGGAAGAGGGAAGAATCCTAGGTAAAGGACCCAGTAAGAGATGTAAAGAGCAGAAGGTAAGAGAGAACACAGCTTGAATGCTCAGGAAATGCAGGCAATCTGGGATGACTCCCAGAGGAGGGGAATGAGGGGAACAAGAGAAAAATGGCTTCTGTGTGGTACAGAGACATCATAGTCTCTGATGTCGTATAAGTGATTTGAACCCCATAGGTGCTAAAAATATCTTCTGTCCAAAGGCCCCCAAGTGTGATCAAAATAATCTAGACTTTCTTTCCGGTAGTTTTCAGTGATACAAGAAGTTAAAAACATTTGTTGGGGGAGTTCTCTTCCTCAAAATTCTCTATATATGCCTTGTCCACCCCCTCCCATGCCCACTCTCCAACTAAGATTTAGCAGGCACCTGGGCCCACTACCCCTCAGAACATCCAACAAGATCTATAATCATAAACCAGCTTCTGATAGGATTAGAGACAGATTCTGTAAGGTAAGTGCATCTCACGTAGCTGTGTTTAAGGTTATCCAATAATTATTGTTGTTGCTCTACACGATCCAACTGACATTTTAAGTAGTAGACTTCCCCCCCCCCGCCCCCTGCCAACACCTTTCGACGATAAACTGATTGCAAAAGACACAGTTTCATACATGGATATTTTCACAGCTCCTACAGATGTCAGTTTAGGAGTCACATGTCCTCTGGATTCAGAGGGAGAAAGAGTACACGTTGCTTTGCAACAGGTAAAATGGTCCAAACAAAAAACCACATCCATACCCCAAGGAGTTTGCGATACCCAAAGCAAGAGTGGGCATGCTATGGAACACCGCAGAACAATACCCACACCATACAGGCAAATGGAGCGGCGTATGTCCACCACAGCTGGAATGCTTTGTAAACCATCCCCCAAACCATTGCTGGTCTTTGAACACTTCCCCAGTTTAAACTGCGAACACCATCTATTATCAGCCAACTCTGAAAAGCCAAATGAAACGTTTAAAAGTAGCCTTGAGTGAAGGTCATCTTCCTAAAGGGTGCAGACCTGAAAAATAAAGCTCTCTGATGAGAAGTTAACCACTGCCTACTCTCAGTGGTAACACGTTCTATATCCTTGTTGTGAGAGACAAACACAATTCATGGACTTTTCCTGATAAGATGCTACTAACCAACACTTAAATAAAGATCTTAGATAAATGTCTTTTAAGGTCAAATAGGCAGGAATTATTCACTTGACTTATGTTCATTAATCATGAAAACCCTAGTGCTGTTCGTGCTCGCCTTGCTGTTAACCTTTGGGAACAATAGATAGATATGTAACTAGATATTTATTTATTTATTTATTTATTTATTAATTTTTTCAACGTTTATTTATTTTTGGGACAGAGAGAGACAGAGCATGAACGGGGGAGGGGCAGAGAGAGAGGGAGACACAGAATCGGAAACAGGCTCCAGGCTCTGAGCCATCAGCCCAGAGCCTGACGCGGGGCTCGAACTCACGGACCGCGAGATCGTGACCTGGCTGAAGTCGGACGCTTAACCGACTGCACCACCCAGGCGCCCCTGTAACTAGACATTTAAACTAGAGTCAGAACAATGTTTGATTCCCAGCAAGTCACTTCATCTTTCTGAACTCTACTCTTTCGAACTGCAAAATGGGAGTAAATAATGGTATCTACTTCACTAGATGGTTTAAAGGTTAAATGAAATACTATATATTAAGTCATTTCCTAAACTAGAAAGTAGTGTATAAATGTTGGAGCTTATTATGTAACATTTATTGTGTTCTCCTCAATCCCCATGGAAGCTCTTTGAATGACCCTACGAGCATTTTTTTTGTTCGTGTTTTTTAATCAATTTGTTTTTTAGAACAGTTTTAGATTTATAGAAAAATTGACAAGCTAGTGTAAAGCGTTCCCTTATACCCCACACCCAGTTTCCTCTATTATTGACATCTTATATTAGTATGGTATATTTTACAATAAATGAACCAATATTCATACATTATTCTTAACTAAAGTCCAGAGTTACTCAGATTTCCTTTGTTTTTCCAAATGCCCATTTTCTTTTCTAAGATACCCTGCAAAATACCACAGTACATTTAGTTGACAGGTTTCCTTAGAATTCTCATGTTTGTGACATGTTCCCAAACGTTCCTTGTTTTTAATGACCTTGTCAATTTGGGAGAATAGTGCTCAAGTGTCTTGTTGGATGCCCTTTATTGCAATTTATCTGACGTTTTTCTTATGATTAGGCTGCAGTTATGGATTTCGGGGAGGAAGACCAAAGAGGTAAAGTGCCATCTACATCATATCACATCAGGGTATGTACTATCAATATGACTTATGACATTGATGTGGTTGATTGCAGCCCATTTGTCTGGGCCAAGAGGCCAGATATCTGTTGAAACATCATTGTGAATGTTTCAAAGAGAATGTTCTTAGATGAATTTACTATTGAAATCAGCGGGCATGGAGTCAAGCACACTGTTCTTCCCAACGTGGGTGGGCCCCATCTAATCAGTTGAAGGCCTGCATAAAGGGAAAGGCCAACCTCTCATAGGCCATGAGGCTCTCTCCGGCACACTACTCTTGGATTCCATCTGCAACACTGGCTCTTCCTAGTTCCATGGTAGACAGCTTTTGGATCCAAATTACAACTTTCTCTTGAGTCCTCAGCCAGCAAGGCTTCCCCTTCAAACGCTGGACTCACCAAACTTCCATAACCACAAGGCACCTTTCCTTTGAAGAAAGGAATGCTGCCTTGAGAGAAAACAGCAGCATCTCAGCTCACTCACTCCATACAACGAACACAGAAGTGCACAGTTGAGCGATGCCCCATAAACGACATGGGAAAATCCAGGCACACAGCAATTATTAACCCTAGACTGCAGACGATGACCTACAGAATGAAGACTACCCTCTGCTTTCACAGCTTCTTTTTTTCTGTAAAGAGCTCCGGGATGGTGACATGGGAATATTGAAGTAAGACCCCTCCCCAGGGGCAGGATCCTTGGGCATGAAGATGGGGTGTTTGGTTAGGTTGGCCCACAGGGCAGTGACGGAAGTGCCCCTCAGGGTGACCTGGATGATTTTACTGTTTTTCCTTTTAATATTTTTATTACTTACTTATTTTTGAGATTGAGAGACAGAGCACAAGGGGGGAAGGGGCGCGGGGAGAGAGTCAGATTCCGAAGCAGGCTCCAGGCTCTGAGCTGTCAGCACAGAGCCAACACAGGGCTTGAACCCACGGACTGTGAGATCATGACCTGAGCCGAAGTCGGATGCTTAGCTGACTGAGCCACCCAGGTGCCCCTGGACATGTTTTCATACACAGAATTGACACGTCTTGTTTAACTGACACTGCCTAGCGTTGCCCCTTTTGCTTCTGACCCCGAGGAGGGAAGTAAACCCAGATGGGCCAGCTGGGAGGAAGCAGCCGAGAGTCCTTGGTCATCTGATACTCACCCCAGGGCAGGGTGGGAGCATCACCGGAAGCCTGGCTGCCTGGCAATAATGTACAAGCCACACAGCTTGGGATCGATTTTACCCTAGTGCACGCTTTGGATACGTCATCTGTACCAAGGGCTGTGAGGGGTAATCATGTAATCCATAGAGTTTTAGGGATTCAAGATAGCACCTGACCCTTGGAATTGCCAACGTGTGATTCTGCTCTTGGTGCATCAGGAGAGCACCCAGACCCTCAGACTTGGAACAAGGAAGACCTTTTGAATTTGTGGGATCAGCAGACCGTGAAGGGGCTGGTCTGTGAAGCGGTGAGCTCCCTGCCCTGCCGCAACAGTTCTTGCTGACCCAGCAGGCAGCAGCAAGGCTCCCCATGGTGGCCCACACAAGATCTCAGACAGTCCTCATCCCACAAAGGCTGGGGGGAGAGCTCAGGCAGATGCAATTTCCTGCCCACCCATGCAGCTTCTGTGGGGTCCGTGGTCCCACCTCACTGGTCCCTTAGCTAAATTATTTCTCTAGGACCTGACAGAGGTAAGGTCCTCTGGTTTGGGGGAAAAGGTGTCATCCTGTCTGGATATTGAGAGCCTGAGGTCAGGATGCCATGCTTGGGTCTGGGGAAATCTCACAAAAGAGCAAGCTGTTTCCTGGCTTTAGAGAGCTGCTGCTCCCATGGGCTCTGCCCTAATCACCTCTCCAAGGCCCTGCCTCCTAATACCTTCCCACTGGGGGCTAGGGCTCCAACACAGGCGCTTGTGGGCAACGCAACTCGGTTCATGGCAGAGGGGATCTCAGCTGGGCCCCGCCTGCAACTAAGGATCTCACCTTAAGATGGCACCTGATGTCTCACTTGCCTCAGCCAATCCGAGCTTAGACGGGAGCACGCAAAACAAACACTTCCCAAATCCCTCGTCCCTCAGAGTGCCCAGGTATCCGTGCTGGCCACGCATGACCTGACAGAAGTGTCTCCATAGGACCCGTATGAATGAGGAGGACGTGATGTAAACGAACAAAAATGGGCCAGGAGGACAGCCAGTGGTCACGTATGCAGTTACCTGCTGGGAGTTCTTCCTCTCCCTGCACCCCAGCTCCAGAAGACCCACACCCATCTCCCCCCAGCTTCCACTCTTTCCCATGGCGACCACCTACCCTGACAGCAGATGCAGGAGAGATCAGCGGAGATGTGCCTCCACCCTATCGGGTCTGAAGTGACCAAACGAAGAAGCAGAAAACTCCTCCCCCACCAACTTACCCAGCACACGCCTACCTCGTTTTATGGTGCTTTGCTTTTTTGAGCTTTGCAGGCACTGCGTTCTGTGCAAATGGAGGGTTTTCAGTGACAGTGTGTAGGGCGAGTCTACTGGGGCCACTTTTCCAAGAGCATTTGCTGCCTCCAAGTCTCTGCTTTGCTAATTCTTGCCCAGTATTTTATTCTTTTCATTATTATATCTGCTATGGTGATCTACAATCGGTGATTACCTATTGCTGAAAGCTCAGGTGATGCTTAGCATTGTTTTAAACACGAAAGTGTTTTCAAGGGGCACCGGGGCGGCTCAGGTGGTTAAGCACGGACTTCGGCTCAGGTCATGATCTCACGGCTCCCGGGTGGGAGCCCAGTGGCGGGCTCTGTGCTGACACCTCAGAGCCAGGAGCCTGCTTCGATTCTGTGTCTCCCTCTCTCTCTGTCCCTCCCCCACCCATGCTCCATCTCTCTCGTTCGAAAGAAAAATGACTATATTAAAAATGTTAAAAACCATAAAGTGCTTTTTAATTATGGTATTTTTGTTATTTTTGTCAACATAATGCTATTGCGCATGGCAGACTCCGGTCAAGTGATCACTTTCATTCCCACCAGGAGTCCAAAGGACTCATTTGAGCTGCTTGGTAGTGGCATTCATTTTATGGCAGTGTTCTGGACCCAAACTCGCAACATCCACGCCTTCCGGAAAATGCCTCTGGGAGATGCCTGTGGTTGTGCGGGATCAGGCATTGCAGCCAGATTTGGATGGAGGAAATGGTGCTGCTGGGCTGTCCCGCCCTTGAGAGCCAAGGAATGACCATGGTTGGAAGGACCACACTGGCTCTTGGTGAACCTGTAAAGGAGGCGACATGTGTCATGTGCTGAACTCATCCCCCAAATCTGCCCCCTGGCTGAGCTGGAGTAATCCACCAGTTAAGATGCTGGACCACAAGTAAAAAAAAAAAAAAAAAGACTATGATTATGTTTTAATTAAAATGCAATGCTAAGCTGTGAAAACAAGCTCTCCTATTTCATTTTCATGTCTTACTGTCCCTCAAGTTGCCAGGCCATACGTACTCTCTAAATCTGGGAATATAAAGGACCGCCTTTTCTTGCTGAGGACTGAGCCGCTGACCTCACCACACCAGCATTCTTCTCAAAGCCAGAACAAACCATCCTAAAATCTGTGGAACCACGAAAGACCCAGAATAGCCAAGGTAATATTGGAGAAGAAAACCAAAGCAGGAGATATCACAACCCCAGACTTTAGCCTCTACCACGAAGCTGTAATCATCAAGGCAGTGTAATATTGGCACAAAAACAGACACATAGACCAACGGAATAAAACACAGACCCCAGAATTGGGCCCACAAATGTATGGCCAACTAATCTTTGACAAAGCAGGAAAGAGTATCCAATGGAAAAAGGTCAGTCTCTTTAACAAATGCTGCTGGGAGAACTGGACAGCAACATGCAGAAGAATGAAACTAGACCACTTTCTTACAGCAGACACAAAAATAAACTCCAAAAGGATGAAGGACCTGAATGTGAGACAGGAAACCATCAAAACCCTAGAGGAGAAAGCAGGAAAAAACCTCTTTGTTCTCAGCTGAAACAATTTCTTACTTGACATATCTCCAAAGGCAAATTAAAAGCAAAAATGAACTACTGGGATCTCATCAAGATACAAAGTTTCTGTACTGCAAAGGAAACAATCAACAAAACTAAAAGGCAACTGACGGAAGGGGAAAAGATATTTACAAATGACATATTGGATAAAAGGGTAGTGTCTAACATCTATAAAGAACTCACCAAACTCCACACCCGAAAAATAAATAATCCAGCGAAGAAATGGGCAGAAGAAATGGGCAGACACTTTTCCAAGGAAGACATCCAGATGTCCAACAGGCACATGAAAAGATGCTCAACGCCACTCATCATCAGGGAAATACAAATCAAAACTACCATGAGATATCACCTCATGCCAGTCAGAGTGGCTATAATGAACAAATCGGGAGCCTATAGATGCTGGCGAGGATGTGGAGAAACGGGAACCCTCTTGCACTGCTGATGGGAGTGCAAACTGGTGCAGCCACTCTGGAAAGCAGCATGGAGGTTCGTCAAACAATTAAAAATAGAACTACCCTATGACCCAACAAGAGCACTGTTAGGAATCTGCCCAAAGGATACAGGAGTGCTGATGCATAGGGGCACTTGTACCCCAATGTTTCTAGCAGCACTCTCAGCAATAGCCAAATAATGGAAAGAGCCTAAATGTCCATCAACTGATGAATGGCTAAAGAAGATGTGGTTTATATATACAATGGAATACTACTCGGAAATGAGAAAGAATGAAATCCGTCCATTTGCAGCAACGTGGATGGAACTGGAGGGAATTGTGCTAAGTGAAATACACCAGGCAGAGAAAGACAGCATATGTTTTCACTCTTATGTGGATCTTCAGAAACTTAACAGAAGACCATGGGAGAGGGGAAGGGGAAAACAAAAAAAGTTACAGAGAAGGAGGGAGGCAAATCCTAAGAGACCCCTAAGGACTGAGAACATACTAAGGGTAGGCAAGGGTGAGGGAGAGGGGAAATTGGGTGATGGGCAGGGAAGAGGGCACTTTTGGGGATGAGCCCTGGTGTTATATGGAAACCGATTTGACCATAAGTTATATTTAAAAAAAAAACAATACTTTGGGCGCGCCTGGGTGGCTCAGTTGGTTGAGCGTCAGGCTTCGGTTCAGATCATGGTCTCTCGGTGAGTGAGTTCGAGAGCCACGTCCGGCTCTGGGCTGACAGCTGGGAGCCTGGAGCCCGCTTCGGGTTCTGCGTCTCCCTCTGTCTGCCCCTCCGCTGCTTGCACTCTGTCTCTCGCATTGTCTCAAAAATAAACAAGCATTAAAATAGTAATAATAGTAATTTGTATTATTAATTTAATAATTTTAATTGAAATTATTTAATTGATTAAGAATAATTAAATATTGTAATTACTTGATATTATTTTAAGATGTAATTTAATCCAACCATATCACAAATAATAATAAAATTAAAAAGTAAATAAAATAAAAATTTTATACCAAAAAAAATTATAAATCTTGGAATGGATCACAGATCTGCGGAGCCACACCGGGTTGCAGTTCCCACCTCGTCCAGAGGCGGCGGTAAGTCCACCGCAGGACCGTGGTCCTTGGTTTTCGAGCTGGTCCGCCAGAGGGGTATAAAGAAGAAGCAAGCGCGGCTTCAGCCGTTCGTGGGTACAGTTGCGCCGAGCGTCTCGGGGGCGCCGTCTGGGCGGGAGCCGGGGCTTCGGAGCCGTCACGTCTCCAGGTACAGCCATCGGGTGGGGGTCTTCTCGGGGGTTTCAGGAGCCATCAGGACTCGGGGCTCTGCCCTGGGAGCCCTCGCGCGGGGGGTCTGCGACCTCAGGTTTCGCAGTTCCGCCCTGGGGTCCGTCGCGGGGGTGTCCCACCGGTCACTTCCCGGCACCGCCCGGCGGGGTGGGTGCACTCGAGGGGCCGTCAGAGCCCTCATGTCCCCTGGCTCCGCCCTGGGGGCCATCGCGGGGGTGTCCCAACTGTCACTTTCCGGCACCGCCCGGGTGGGGGTGCCCTCGAGGGGCCGTGGGAGCCATCAGGTCTCGCGGTTCCACCACCTCCAGGGCGCCACCTTGAGGGTGTCTGAGCCATCGCGTCTGCGGCACCGCCCTGGGGGCCCTCGCGGGGGTTCGCAGAGCCGTCGAGTCCCGCCGCACAGCCCTGGGGCCCTTGCGGAGGGCGCTAGGAGGACGCAGTGTCCCGCTCTGGGCGTCCTCTCCAGGGTGGGCTCCTCGGCTCCCTGGAGGCGGGCGCCATCAACCTCCCCTCCCCCCCCAACACCCCCACGGGCGTCTTCCAGGACCGCCCGCGCCTGCTGATAGAACGAGCTCCTTGTGTGAAGGCTGTGATTATCCGGGATGTGTTTGCAGGATGGTGAGTGTCAGGGGCCAGCATGCTTGGCCTTGGAAGCCTGACTCTGGATCCAGGTTGGAGAGTTCTTGCGTTCGCCTGGTGGGGGGGCCCTTCCGTTTCTGGGCGAGATCTTGAGGCTTATTGTGCTTAGGAGAAGCCAGAGCTGCCTTCTCACCCCCCAACCCCTCCCCCGCCCTCGGGATTGTGCTCAGGACACTTGTGCCCCAGGCCCCCCCTGGGGAGCCAATGCGCAGGTCAGGGCCAGGTCATCCTGGGGGAACCGGTCTGGGTCACTTCAGCGGGTGATTGCGGGGTTTTAGGACCCGAAAGGTTTCCCATTGGAAAACAGTTTCGAACTGGGTTTATCCACCAAAGGTGGGAGCCTTACTGCATGGACCCTGAAGCAGGGGGGCCCAGACCAGGTGGATCTGGGCCTGGTGGGCTGTGAGGCCTGCAGGTGGAGAGATGACCCTCATCTGTGCGGCGTCGCGGCAGGAGCCACCATCAGAGACGCTGCGCCACGCCCAGAAAAGCAAAATTGAGTCTGAAAGGCAAGTAAAACTCAAAGGCTGTTTTTTTCCTTCGCCATCTTCCGTTGCAAAGTCAGAATTTTGAGCACTCTAAGTTGCTAAGTTTGTGTTCTGTATGTAGGAGCAAAGAGATTTTTTTCAAATTTATTTCTTTTGAGAGAAGGTGTCCGACGGAGAGGGGCAGAGACACAGAATACCATGCAGGGTCTGTTATGTGGTTGCAGAGTCCAAGGTGGGGCTTGAACTCGCCGACTTTGAGGTCAGGACCTGAGCCAGATCTGGAGTTAGGTGCTTAACAGACTGAGCCCCACAGGCGCCCCACAGAGACTTCTCTTGAAGGCAATGCATAAATCCAACCACCTGCAAGGCGCGAGTGAGGAATTTGTCACTGTGTCTGTGATCTCTGGTCTATGTGTGAAGGACTGAGTTGGGAGGGTGCGCAGGTGAACCCGAGTGTGGTTGGATGAGTACGTGGCAACCATTTTATGGGCGAAAGAGAAAAATTGAGGATGAGCCAATTAATGCGCTTGGAGATCAACGCCATGATGAGTCTTGCCTTCCGGCCTCCAAGTGTCCTGGTTCGAGTGAAGTAAGTCAAGGCATTGGGTTGGCGAGTCGTTAATGTGCTAGTGAACCAAAGTCACGACTAAGAACTTACCGCAGACCCTGGGAGAGGGACCGAAGAGGAGTTCCAGGTGCCAGACAGACAAGGCCTGGGCTATCCTGGACTGCACTGCAAACAAGTTGCTTTCTCTAGGTCCAAGGTGTAGGTTCATCAAACAGGAAGTGAGATCCGGGGCTCCAGGCATGGGGTTTGTTGGTCCATCAAAGCAAAGATTCAGTTGTTCCCACTGCCAGCGAGCTGGAGGGGAGGTGAAGGCAGCTGCTGGCCAACCACGGAGCTGGGGGAAGTCTGGGCCTGTCCCTGGACGCATCTGTCCTTCACCAGGCGTGTGAAAGAAAAGGGAGTCAAGGTGACTTCTGTCTCTTCTGAGACATCTTGGCCATGTCTCTGGCCTGAAACCCTGGCCATGTCCCTGGTTACCAATGGCTCCTGTTGGGCCCCATCTAAGGAGTTGAAGGTCTGCATAAAAGAAAAGGTCAGCCTGTCAGAGTGTGGCTCTAGGGTGTGGGCAAGCATCTCAGAGAGGCCGAGGTCTGGGCTCATGATGCGCATCTGCAACACTGGCTCTTCCTAGTTCCATGGTAGACCGCCTTTGGATTCGAACTGCACCTTTCCCTTGAGTCCTCGGCCAGCAAGCCTTCCCCTTCAAACTTTGGACTCACCAAACTTCCACAACCACAGGGTCCATTCCTTTAAAGAAATCTCACCAATATTTAGATGATAGATAGATAGACGGATAAATAGATAGATACTAGATATTTAGATAAGATGATAGGTGATAGGTAGATAGATAAAAGGATAAGATGATAGATGACAGATAGGTGGAAGACAGCTAGCTAGGTAGCTAGATTGAAAGATACGTGATAGGAAGCTAGATAAGATACATTGGTGTAGATTGATAATTAGATAGATAATAGGTATATAGATAGATGATAGGTAGATAGATAGGTAGATAGATAGATAGATAGATAGATAGATAGATTGATTACAGGCCCATATGGCCTTGTACTTGTCATGATGAACTTCTGGCTTCCTCCTTGAAGAAATCTCAGGTGGCTTGAACACCACTTCTGTTCCTGGCCCCAGGTGGGGCATGGCGTCCCTAGAGGCCAGACCAATGGCTAGGGTTCAGTTTAGGTCCTAAGAGGGGACCAGGGATGAACCAACAGCATTGCAAGCTCTCCCCCGTGGTCTGAGTGGGGGGCACGTGATAGGGCACTGGAGAGCATTTGGGGCTGTCTTGAAAGGCCAGCTAACACTGTGTGCAAGGTGGAGGTTTGGGCTCATTGGAGGTTTGGGTATCTCATTGTCTAGGCACAAGCCTCAAAAGCATGGAAATGTCATTGTGAACATCAGGCTTTCTCGCTGAGCTGTTCCGCACCAGTAAAGTGCCGCAAGTCACTTCTCTCCTCACACTGGTTTGTTGGACAATCTCAGAGCCAGAGGCATGGATAGGGACAGGGTTCGGTTCCTGAGGGTGGCACGGGGTGAACCGCAAGCAGTGCAGTGATCTCCCCCGTGGGAATGGTTGAGAGCACATTCCAGGGTGTGGATCAGATTTAGGGTTTGGCTTCAGGGATTGGCCGATAGTGTAGGACAGGCTTCAGCTTTAGCTGGGGATCCCTTTGTGGAGTTCCACCCCAGACATGAAACGTCATAGTGATCTGCTGTATTCTTCCCTGGGAATGTCGTTCAGGTCAGGGGTCTCAAGTCCATTCTTTCTACAGAGCTAGAATGCGGGACCCCTAAGACCACAGCCAAGGTGAGGGTTAGGGTTAGGTTTAGGTCCCTGGAGGAGACAAGGTGAAAACCAACATCAGGGCCGTGTTCCCCCCAGAGGACTGTGTTGAGGGCATGGGACAGGGTGAGCATCAGGCTGAGGGTTTGGGCTAGAGGGTCAGCCGATGATGTGGGTGAGGGGTAGGAGTGGGTTCAGAATGCCCTTCTGTAGCCCCGTCATTGCCTTGGAAGTGGCATGGGGAACTTCTGGGCTTCTCCCTGAATCATTGAGTGCCTGGTGTGGGCCCTGATTCTGTTGTTTGCTGACTACCTACTGAGTGGTCCCCCTGAGGGCAAGAACCATGGGTAGGGTTATGATCAAGCCACTGAAGGACACAGACTCTGAAACAACAGCCATGCAGTGAGTGACCTGCCCAGAGGGCTGAGTTGAGGGTGTGTGTTAGTGGGCCTTTGGATTCGAACTGCACCTTTCCCTTGAGTCCTCGGCCAGCAAGCCTTCCCCTTCAAACTTTGGATTCACCAAATTTCCACAAACCCAAGGGCCCATTCCTTTAAAGGGATCTCTCCGATAGATGATAGATGATAGATAGATAGGTAGATAGATAGATAGATAGATAATAGATAGATTGCAGGCCCATCCGGCCTTGCACTGGTCATGAAGAACTCTGGCTTCCTCTCTGAAGAAATCTCAGTTGGCTATGAGCACCAGTTCTGTTCTTGGCCCACAGGTGGGGCATGGCACCCCTAGAGGCCAGATCTATGGCTAGGGTGAGGTTTAGTTCCTGGGAGGGGACCAGGGATGAACCAACAGCATTGCAAGCTCTCCCTTGAGGTGGAGGGCTCCTGATAGGGCATGGGTGAGCATTCAGGGCTGGCTTCAAGGGCTGGCTAACTCTGTGTGCCAGGCAGATGTTTGGCCTCTGGATCTCATTCTCCAGACACAAGTTCTATTAATAAAAAATATAAAAAAATTAAAAAAATTAAACCTTCAAAAAAAAAAAAAAAAAAAAAAAAAGAAATGACCTCCATCCAGGGGAAGGGCTTCTCCCCATGTGACCTATGGACCCCTTGGATCTTACTGCGTGCTCCTGGGGATTCGCCTTGCTTCCTCACCAGAGAACCACCTGGTACTGAGCTCCAGAATTTCTGACTTTGCACTCCCCTGTTTATAGAGCCCTAATGGTATTGAAACTGTCTCCCTTATCACTGTCAGTGGTTTTGGGGAACGGATTTCGTGTTCAGTCCTTTGTGACTGTTTCCACTCTTTCTCTTTCTGTCCAGCTACTTTGGTGGGGAGTGCTTTTCCTGTACTCTCCCATTGTACCGCACAATCCCCCCCCCCTTCTCTGTCCTCTCGCTGCAAAAACAGCTTCCTACCCTCCATGGCTTCTGTCTCCCAGTTCCCCTCTCCAGAGCACATACCTGCTGAATTCTGTGGCTCAAGTTATACAGATTGTTAATGTCAATCCTCAGATCAATTTCCTAGGTATGCAGAATGGTTCGGAGTTGATGTAGCTGCATTTCAGAAGCTGAGAACATCCATGCTCTTCAGCCATCTCGGCCCCCTTTGAAACTATCCCTCAGTGGGGATTTATCTGATGTGTTCCCTCATAATTAGAAAGGGGTATGGGTTTGAGGAAATACAGAGATAAAGTGTCATTCTTCTCACATATCAAGGGAGCGTGCTATCAAGATGATATCACTGTTTATAGTGACCATAATCACCCGGCTGAGTTCATGCATGTCGGGTGTCTCTACTGTGAACTGATTCTTTTCCTCCCATTTCCATACTGTATTCTTTGGAAGGAAACTACTAAGTACAGCCCATGTTCAAGGCTCCTGAAAACAGAGTATTTACCTAAATTATTTAAAATTCTCCTACGTGGAGAGTTGTCTCTTTTCTCCCATTTATTTATTTATTTAGTCATTTATTTATATCGGTATGGAGTTCTAGATATTTATCTTATACTTGGGTTAAATCCAATACTAATTTACTGATTTTTCCCCCTCAGATTGTTTAAGCTTTGTCTAGTGCAAGCTCTTTCAATTGTGTCTTGTATACCTGTGACCTGTCCCCATCTTTTTCCAAGCTCTTCTTTATTTGTAGCACTATAAGATGTTCTTGTATATTCCCTGCCACAGCCCTGGAATCAGGCATTTCTCCTAGGATCCTTGCTTCCTTTTACTGGAGAATAGAATTAGAAACCAAGATATGGGTGATAAGTGTGCTCCTTTCTACTCATGTATTATTGTTTCTTGGCTCTCCCAAATGACAGAAAAGAAAATATATCTATAGCTATCACTCTGTATATATACCCGTGTGTATCTATCTATCTATCTATCTATCTATCTATCTATCTATCTACCTATGTATATGTATTCCCCCTCTATATCTAGTATATCTGTGTGTATAAACATGAGGGTGTCAGGGGCTCCGAGACAAAGCAAGTAATGTCAACAAATTTCCTCATTTTTGTTTTTCTGAGAAAGCCTTTATTTTTCTTTCACTTAAAAGCATTTTTTAAAGTTTATTTATTCTGAGAGAGAGAGAGAGCAAGAACTGGCCAGGGACAGAGAGAGAGAGAGAGAGAGAGAGAGAGAAAGAATGAGAGAGAGAATGAATATCCCAAAGCGGGCTCCATGCTGACAGCAGAGAGCCCATTGCAGAGCTCAGTTCTTCCCAAGTGTGAGATCGCGACCTGGGCCAAAACCAAGAGTCAGAAGCTTAACTGACTGAGCCACTCAGTTACCCCTTCTTTCACTTTTTAAGAATAATTTTGCTGTCAGGGTGCCCGGTGACTCAGTTGGTTAAGCATCTGACTCTTGATTTTGATTCAGATCATGATCTCATGGCTTCATGAGACTGAGCCCCACACCTGCCTTCGCACTGATAGTGCAGAGACTGCTTGGGATTCTCTCTCTCCCCCTCTCTCTCTCTGCATCTCCCCTGTTCATGCATGTGCGCTCTTTCTCTCAAAATAAGTAAACATTTAAAAAACAAAGGAATAATTTTTCTGGATACCAAATTCTATGTTGACTTCTTTCAATACTCTAGATAGTTCACTCCATTCTCTTCTTACTGGCATGGTTTCTGAAGAGAAGTCCAATGTAAATATCACCCTGTTCTATAAGTGAGACACTTCTTCCTCTCATTTCTTACCAGAGTTTCTCTTTATCTTTGATTTTCTACACTTTGAATATGATGTGCTTATGTAGATATGGAGTTTTTAAAAAAATACTATTTGGTGTTCCATGAGCTTCCTCTATCTGTGATTTTGTGTCTCTCTTTGATTTTGGAAAAGTCTCAGCAATTATTACTTCAAATATTTCTTCGATTCCTTTCTCGCCTTTCCTTCCGATATTCGAATTATGTTTGTGTTATTCCTTTAGTAATTGTCTCACAGTTTTGGACATTCTGCTCTTTTTCATTCATTCTTCGGTTTGTGTTTCGGTTTTAGAACTTCCTATTGACTTGTCTCCATACTTGCTGAGTCTTTTCTTCCTTCTGTCCAGTCTACTGATGAACCCTTAAAGGCATTCCTCATTTGTTACTATACTTTTTATCTCTAGCATTTCCTTTTAATTCTTTCTTAAAGAAAGGAAAGATCTTTCCGTCTCCCTGCTTACATTACTACTGCTTTCTTGCATGTTTCCACTTTTCCCATTAAAGCCCTTATCATATTGCATCTATTAATCTTTAACTCCCCTCTATAATATTCCCAAAATGTGCCCTATCTGAGTCTGGGTCTTATCCTTTCTTGGTCTCTTCTGTTTATTTTTACTTTTAGTATGCCTTGTAATTTTCTGTTGCAAGGTGGATGTACAATATTGAGTAATGGAAACTAGAGTAGATAGGTCTTTAGTGTGAAGTTTTATGTTGATCTGGTTAGGGGTTAGGCTGTGTTACCGCTGTAGGTGTCAAAGAAAAAACTTCTAGCATCTTTGTTTTTGCGTTCTCTGTTGTCTTTGGGTTTTCCTAGAGAATAATTAAAGAGAAGCTGCCGCCTTTTCACAATAACCGCCTATAATTTTGCACGAGTGATCTTGATACAGTGTTAAGATGCGGTGGGAAAGGAAACCTTGGGTAGTTGTACGATTAGGTCTCAGTCTTTTAGTGAGCCTGTACCCCTGGGATATGATCTTCACAGGTATCTTTATTTCAGTTCTCCATTCTGGGGTTTCAGGAAAGGTAGAGAGGGCCAGAGATAGGTATTACCCTTCCCTCAGGTTTGTTAACTTCCAATAAAACAGTTTCTCTTGAGGGCACGCCTTGTTAAGAGCAGAATGCTTTGGGGGGTATTTCAGAATGGCTACATTCCCCTCCTCCTGCCGGAAGCACTACGGGATTTTCCTCCCATCTCTCACCTGAGAACCCGATGTGTGACTCCTGGAGGTAAAACTCACAAAAGCATGGGGTCCCCCATAAGACCAGATCCCCAGGAGTTTTTAATTCTCAACTAGTTCTCAACTTACTTTTATTTGGTTCTCAATAATTTTAATTCCCAATTAGTGCCTCCAGCAATTCTTAAATTACGGTTTAAAGTCTTCCTGTCAGCAACTTCTACTTGTGAGATTCTGCCCACGTAAGCTGTGTTTCTCTTGGTCTGCCACTCCAGTGTTGGGGGCAGCACTCTGCCCTGGGACCTCAGTTCTCTTGTGGATCCTGGAAGAGTTTGATTTCAAGTTGTCTTCTTCTTGTGAGAATGGGAGTGAGGACCTCCAAACTCCACATGCTGGACTGAAATTTGGAAGGCTACAATCCATCGCCTCTAAATCACGCGAACGACGTGGCTTATGCTGAGCACTCGCCTTGCTTTGGGGAGTCGTTTTGGTAAGTGCAAGGCAGCGCGTGTCTAGATGGCTAGACGGCACCTTAAGGTGCTGAGTCTCTGGGGACGCGGTGTAAAGACCTGTGTTTTCACAATTCATTGCTGGAAGAAATAAGCATGGCCTTTGTGACTCCGCCAGGAGACAATCCTTGAATCCTTGCACCTGGCTTCCTCCCGGCTTTGATCTTATGCCTACTTCTTTTGCTAGTTTTCCCTTCTTTCCTTCCTTGTAATAGATCTTAGTGAGAAGTATGACGACATCGTGAGTTCTGTGAGCTGTCTTGGGGGACCAGTGGGCCTGGGTAGGTAAAAACAAAACAAAGGAAAAGAAAAGAAACCAAGCAAACGTGTTCGGATTTTGACAGAGGTGTCGTTGAAACTGAAGATCACTTTGGGGAGTGGTTCATCTGAACAATACTAAATCTCCTAATTGATGAAAATGAGGATTTTTTTTTCCATTTTATTCAGGCCTTTTAAAATTTCCTTCAGCAATACATTACAGTTCTCAGCGCACAACTCTGTTGTCTCTTTGGTACTTTATTGCTATTTTATTCCTTTTGATGCGATTGTAAGTGAAATTGTTTCCTTAATTTCATTTTCGTAGTGTTCATTTCTAGCGTATAGAAATGCAACTGCTTTTCACATATTGCTTTTACACCCTGCAACACTGTGGTGTTTGCTTTTTAGCACCAATAATATGTCACGTTTTTTAAAAAATATATAATATGCCAGGTTTTTTGGGGGGGGGGAGGGCGTGAAATCTTTGCATGTGTGTGTTCCAATGACACTTTATTTGTAAAAATAGGCTGTAGCTAACTGATTTCTGCCTTAAACGAAAAACCTGGGGATAATTTCCTGTGACCGTGCACAGAGGCACTGAGGACACAACCCAGTTGTGCTTCTTACGTGAGCAAATAAGCCCTTTCTTCCTCCATTACTGTCTTTTCTTGCTTCATAGCTTAAGAGTCATTTTATTATTTTTCCTTTCTTTAATAAAATGTAAATATTTAAGGTATAAAATAGTATCCTTTGATATATATATATATATATATATATATATATATATACATATATATGTGTATATATAGTTAAATGATTATTACAATCAAACCAATTAACATATCCATCTCACATAGTTACTTTTATTTTTTGGCAGTGAGAGCATCTGAGAACTACTCTTTTAAAATTTTTTTTAACATTTATTAATTTTTGAGAGACAAAGAGAGACAGAGCATGAGCAGGAGAGGGGTAGAGAGAGAGGGAAATGAATCTGAAGCAGGCTCTACGCTCTGAGCCCGATGTGGGACTCGAACCCACGAACATGACTTGAGCTGAAGTCGGACACTTAATCGACTTAACCACCCAGGGGCTCCTGAGTGCTCCTCTTCTGGCAAATTTCTAGTACGCAATACAATATTATTAACTGTAGTCAACCTGATGTACATTAGGTCTCTAGAACTTGTTCATCGTGTATAACTGAAACCTTGCCCCCTTGACCATCCTTGCAGCTGAGAATTCCACTTGTTCACAGGGAATTCAGCTTGCTAGTATTTTGTGGAGGTTTTTTTTTTTGCATTTTTATTCATCAGGAATATTGGCCTGAAGTTTTCTTTTCTTGTAGTGTCTTTTTCTGGCTTTGGTATCAGGGTATTTTTGGCCTCAGAGAATTAATCGGGACATATTCGTTCTTCTTCAGTTTTTATGGGAGGGGGATGATTTTGAGAAGGCTTGGTGAAGCCATTCAGCCCCAGGCTTTTCTTTGTTGGGGGTTTTGTGATTAGTGATTTCATCTCGTTACTATTTATGGGTCTATTCAGATTTTTTTTACTTCTTCGTGAGTTAGTTTATGTTGATTGCATGTTTCTAGCAATTTGTCCATTTCACCTAGTTGATCAAATTTTTGGTGTATAATTTATCACAGTATTCTCTTGTCCTTTTTATTTATGTATAATTGGTGTAATCACTTTCATTTCTGATTCTAGTAATTGAAGTATTTTTCTGTTTTTCTTTTTTTGGTCAGTCCTGTTTGTCAGTTTTGTTGATTTTTTTTTTTTTTCAAGGAACCAACTTTGGTTTCAGTGATTTTCTGTATTGTCCATTTATTCTCTTTTTTTATCTGTATCTGATCTAACCTTTACTATTTCCTTCCTTCTACTAGTTTTGAGTTTAGGTTACCCTTTTAAAAACTTCCTTAAGATGTACAATTACGGTATTGACTTGAGATCTTTTTCAGTGTGTGCATTTACAGATACAGATTTCCCTCTCTGGACTACCTTTGTTGCAATCCATGAGTTTTGGTATGTTGTGTTTTTGTTTGTCTTTGACTACAGGCATTTTCATTTCCCTTGTGATTTCTTCTTTCACCCATTGGTTGTTTAAGCGTGTGCCATTCAATGTCCACCTATTTGTGACTTTTCCAATTTTTCCTCGACTACTGATTTCTAGTTGCATTCCACTGAGATCAGAAAAGATGTTTTATAAGACTGGAATCTTTTAAAATTTATTAAGACTTATTGTGTAGCCTGGGGAACCTGGGTGGTTCAGTGGGTTAGGCATCTCACTTTGGCTCAGGTCATGATCTCTCGATTGGTGGCTTTGAGCACCACCTCGCTCTGTGTGGTGACAGCTCGGAGCCTGGAGCCTTCTTCAGGTTCTGTGTGTCCCTCTCTCTCTGCCCCTCCCCGGCTCGCACTCTGTCTCTCTCTCTCAAAAAAATAAACATTAAAAAAAAAAACACACAGCAAAAAGCCTTATTGTGTAGCCTAACAAATAGTTTATCCTGGAGAATATTCCATGTATTCTTGAGAAGAATGTGAATTCTTCTCTTCTTGGGTAGAGTATTCTGTATACATCTGTTCTGTATGTATACAATTGGTTTGTAGTGTTGTTTAATTCCTCTGTCTCTTTATTTATCATCTCTTTGGTTGTTGCATCCATTATTGAAAGTTAGGCATTTTAGTCTCCAACTACTATTGTAGAAAAGTCTATTTCTCCTTAGGTTTTTGCTATATATATTTTGGGGCCTGTGTTGTTGGTGCCTGTGTGTTTATAATTGTTATATCCTCTTATTGTGTTGAACCTTTTATTAAGAGTCTCTGTTCCTCCTAACCCGTTTTGATTTAAAGTCTATTTTCTCTTTTTCCTTTTTAAAAATATTTTTAATGTTTATTTATTTTTGAAAGAGAGAGAGAGAGAGAGAGAGAGAGAAAGCATGAGTGGGGGAGGGTCAGAGAGCGAGAGACACAGAATCCAAAGCAGGCTCCCTCCGAGCTGTCAGCACAGAGCCCAAGCAGGGCTCAAACTCATGGACCGCGAGATCATGACCTGAGTCGAAGTCAGACGCTCAACCGACTGAGCCACCCAGGCGCCCCTAAAGTCTATCGTTTCTGAGAGTAATATAGCAACCCAGCTGCCTTTTGGTTACTCTTTGCATGAGATATCTTTTCCATCTTTTTACTTTCAATTTTTTTGTGTGTACCTACATCTAAAGTGAATATCTAGCATCTGGATGGAGGATGTGTTTTATCCAACATTTCAATTTATGTTTTTCATAGGACAGTTATTTTCATTTAACAAGTTTACTGATAAAGAAGGATTTCCTTCTCTTTTCCTATTTGCTTTTGGAACATCTTTTATGCTTTCCGTTCCTCAGTTTCTTTATTACTGCCCTCCCTTTTCTGGGTAGGGTACCGCTTTGATTCCCTTTTTAAAAGTTATTTCATAATGACCTTAGAGATCACAATGAACATATAACAGTGTATTTTACATAATGTTGATTTAGTTTCAGCAGTGCATACTCCAATCCTATACATCTCTATTCCTACTGCAACTATTATTGTCTCGTGCATTGCATAGCCATTAATATTGATTTAAAACCATTGTGTTCTGTGTCCCACAGGCTCTGTTCATTTTTATTCATTCTTTTTTCCTTCTTTTCTTCGGGCTGCATAATTTCAAGTTCACCAATCCTTTCTTCTGCTTGCTCAAATCTGATGTCGAACCTCTCTACTGAGTGTTTTGTTGTAGCTGTTGTACTCATCAGCTTGAGGATTTGTTTGGTTTATTATTAAATTTCCTCTGTCTTTATTGATATTCTCATGTTTTTCTTACATCATTTTCCTTATTCCCTTTAGTTCTTTGTCCAGGGTTTCCTTTAAATTCATTGTACACCTTTAAGAGAGTTGATTTAACATCTTTGACAAGTAATTCTAATATTTGGTCTTCCTAGAGGATGATTGCTTCCAAATTCTTATCTTTTTCCTGTAAATCAGCTGTGTTTGCCTGTTTCTTTGTATGTTTTACTATTTTTTTGTTCAAAACTCAACATTTTGAGTGTTGTGTAATTCTGAAAATATAATCCTCTCAGCCCTCAGTGATTGCTAAGTCTTGCTTGTGAAGGGTTGGATTTATCCATTTGTGACTTTTCCAAACTTTTTTTTCCTTTTTTTTGGTAAAGTGTCTATTCCTCATTGTATGTAGTAATTGAAGTTTATGTTCTGTTATCTCTGTGATCAGCCAGTGGCCTAAAAATGATTTTCTTAAATGTCTGACTCCCAACAGAGCGGGGGGGTGGGGGGTGGGTGGGAATACTGCCTTTTTAAATCTCCCGGGAGCTGCTTCAGCCTTTGAGGGTTAAAACTGTGGCTGTCAGCCTTTGTGCTGGCCCCTCAGTGATCCAAAGGAGCATCGGCACTAAGAACACACAATCTGGATGTAGGGAGGGGAAGGTCCTTACTGCCCACCCCGGCTCCAGAAGGCTGTACCAGGAACAAGTTCAGCTTCCCCCACTGCCTCCTGCCAGGAGGATGGGGAGTAACACCCCACAAAATGCTGAAATTTGCGAACATTTACCAGCCTCTTCATCATCTTTTCCCCTGGGTGTCGCAAATGTTTGACTGACTCTATAGAGTTCCAGAACATTCGATTCAGACAATTCTGCCAGTTCGATAGCTGTTTAGGTGGCGGAATGGATCTTTGGCACTTCCCACTCTACTGTTTTCTTTCCGTATGTAGGTTTTTATTTCCCTTGAGTAAATACCTGAGAGTGAAATGGGAAGCATATGTTTAATTTTTAAGAAACTGCCAAAGTGCTCTCCAGCATGGTTTCCAAAGTACCATTTTAAACAATCCCACTAGCTGTGTATGAGGGTTCGGTTGCTCTGTGTCTTTACCACTGATACATATGGTCAGACTTTAATTATAGAAATTCTGGTAAGTGGGTAGACGTATCCCATTGTCATTGTCATTTGCATTTCCCTAATAACTGGTGATGTTGAACATATTTTCATATGCTTTTTCCATCTGCGTTTGTTCTTTGGTGAAGGATCTGTTCAATCTTTTGCCCATTTTTACTTGGATTGTTTGTTTTTTTCCTTAGTATTGAAAGTAGAGACGTCTTTATATATTCTGAGTGAAAGTCCTTTATCAGATATTTTCTTCGGAAATATTTTCCCCCAATCTTTGGCTGGCCTTTTCATTCTTTTCATTACTATTATTTTTTAGAGAGTGAGAGGACGAGAGATTGGGGGAGAGAGGTGGAGGGGGGAGAAACAGACAGAGAATCTTAAGCAGACTCCACGCTCAGTGAAGAACTCAGTGTGGGGCTCTATGCCATGACCCTGGGGTCATGACCTGAGCCCAAATCAAGAGTTGGACTCTTAACCCCCTGAGCCGCTGAGGAGTGCCAACCTTTTCATTCTTTTGACATATCTGTCAGTGACTATTCTTGATCTCCTATTGATTATTCTCGACAGGGAGACTGTCTCATTTACTTATCAGAAAATAGTAGAGGAGCAGTTTTGCAGGTGAAGAAACTAAGGCTCAGAGTTTTCCACTTGCACATGACCCCCAAAGATACGAGAGTAGGATATGAAGAAGTGCCATTTACAGAGTACTTCCCAGCCTCTATGTCCTGTGATGTTTTTTTCCCAGTAGTTGCCTCCTCGCTGCTGTGGCTCCAGCCTCTGCCAGATCACCCTTCCAGGATTCTAGTTTTGCTGGGGGACCCTAAACGCCAGTTCTGGGACCACCGCTTCCGCCATTTGTCCTTCTAACCTAGTGATGGCAGCGGCCTCCTGCTGTTACCAATCTCTGGTTTGACTCATAGCTTCTCAGCTCTGTCATCCCCTGTGCAACCAACTGCATGCATTAAATTCCTTTTGTTGAAATGTCAAAAGAAAGAGAGAAAGGGAGGGAGGGAGGGAGCTAGATGGAAAGAGAGGGAGAGAAAGAGACAGAGAATGAGGAATTGGGAACATTCTCCCGATAAGGGAAACAAGTGGTCTTATACATTCAACTTGCATGTATGGAAGTGTGATGGTGTGATTGCAAACTGATTTTTAATTTTTAAATGTTATATTCAATTTTGAGAGAGAGAGAGAGAGAGAGGGAGAGAGAAAGAGAGAGGGAGAGAGAGTATGTGGGGAGGGGCAAAGAGGCAAGTGGCAGAGTATCTGAAGTAGACCCTGTGTTGACCATGGAAAGCCCAATGCAGGGCTGGAACTCACGAATCTTGAGATCACCCTAGCACCCATGCGAGCGTATTTTATTTTTTTTTAGGTTTTTTTTTTTTTTTTTTACATTTATTTATTTTTGAGACAGAGAGAGACAGAGCATGGACGGGGAAGGGGCAGAGAGAGAGGGAGACACAGAATCGGAAGCAGGCTCTAGGCTCTGAGCCATCAGCCCAGAGCCTGACGCGGGGCTCGAACTCACGGACCGTGAGATCGTGACCTGAGCCGAAGTCGGACGCTCAACCGACTGAGCCACCCAGGCGCCCCCCTGCGAGCGTATTTTAAAAGAAACTCTTGAAAAATCATCCTGAAGTGTGTTGGCAGGCTACGAGCTGCCAAAGGAATTAACTTTGGGATCGTTTGTTTGGCTCAAAAGCTGATGAGGAAAGTGTAGGTGGCCAGGATGGACACCAGGTTGGCCTTAGGATTGTGGTCAGGTGACTGATGAACAGATTTCAGGAGAAGAATGGTGTTTCAAGGATGCCATTCGGTCTGGAATTTCAGGTCTACGGGGAAGCGAGCGATGGGGTCGGTGTCATGTCTGGTGACTCGCAAGTGTCTGTCTGCCAACCGGCACTTCCTACTTGCAGAGGCCTAGCAGCCAGCGTGAGATCACACAGAGGGTAAGTGGCAGGACCGGGGTTGCAGCCCAAGCAAGCCTGACCTCAGATCCCGTGCTCGTTGTCACTTCTTATTGCTCAGCTGCCACCGCTGCCCCCATAATAGCTCCCTGGGCTAAGGAGGGCAGCAGGACCGGATTTGGCTGCAGAGACCTGAGAAGGCCAAGGGGCCTTGAGCCCTGGCCCCTTGGCTGTGTGTGTGTGTGTGTGTGTGTGTGTGTGTCTGTGTGCATGAGTGGTTATCTATCTGTGTTTCCTGTGTCTCTCTGTGGGTTCATAGCTGTCACTGTGGCACCTTGTGAAGACTCCACGCTGCAGTGAATCCGTGTAAAAATTCCCTTCCCAGGTGGAAAAGGCGGTGAAGAAGCTGGCCCTCCAGGTGCCCACAGCTCTTCACCGGGGACGTGTTTGGGGTGCCGAGACCTATGAGACCGTCAACCCAACAGATGGAAGTGTGAGGGCACTTCCTGCACTCCCTCCTGCGCTCCCTCCACCTTCCCCCTCCAAGGCCTCCTCTCTCATCTACTGCTCCACCCGGGGTCTGGGGATCCTGGCTTAGGGGGCCTCTACTTGCACACAGAATGGTTGCGGTCAGATTCCAGTCCTCCCCACGGGAATGGCCCAGAGCGGAGCTGGAACAGGGAGGCAGGAGGATTCCAAAGGTCTGGAGCCTGCTTCAGAGACTGGGAGGAGAGCTAACATCCCCCACGGAAGACATGAAGCCATTCTCTCCCCCTCCCCGTGTCAACAGTAACCTCAGCATGGGCCTTACCTTCTTGAAGATGTGACACCCCACTGTTGGGAATTCTGCCTTGAATCCCATGTTTGTCAGACTTTCTCGACCTTGACCCTTTTACGTCATGACCCAGTACGCGCATATTGTAGTCTCACACACGTACACACACACACACACACACACACTCACACACACACACACACGCCTACCTGGAACAACACTTACTCCTACAGGTGCATGCTTAGTTCTCCATTCTGCCCAACCGATAGCATCCCTCAGGGCCTGCGGGAAGCACATAGCACACTCAACTGGGTCACTTGAAGGGAGTTTAAAGAAAATAATTGACCAAGGGGTAGACCGGGTGTGGGGACGCAGACAAGGGGATGCAGTGCCCTCAGGCAGAAACATGAGCTGTTACCACCTTGAGGCCTGTTTGGGGAATCCCAGAAGGGAAGCTGTCTGGACAGGGTTGCCCGGGTGCTGGGCCCTTGGGCAGGGAGGGTGTACCATGCGCGTGGTAACCAGCAGGGTCCTGGCCTTGCGCCTCCCACTTCTCTCTCCTCCTGGCTTTCCTTTGGCCAAGCCCAGGTGTCAGGAGGTATGGGAGGCTGCACTGTAGTGCCCATGGGCACTGCTGGACCCAGAGCAAGGATGGGGACAGGAGTGATCCTGTCATCTTCCACAGGTAGACTATTTCACTTAAGAAATAGTCTTTCTTCCTAGGACTTACCGAATTAATCACCTTCTGCTCTTGGTTTGACAATTTTAAGCTGATCCTCAGGCTCAAGGCTGCAGCCTGAGTCTGTTTCCCTTTCTGGGCTCAGCGGGCAACTGAAAAGAAGGGTCCTGGTATGGAGAAACGCGAACGAGCCTCTTCGAAGGTCCCTGCCTTTCCTCATTGTGCACACCCTTCCAGGGCCCTCCCGTTCACCTGCTGTCCCCCCTGAGTCCACCCAGTTGGCCAGGGAGCAGCGACTTGAGGCATCTGTGTACACAGCGTCCGGGGAGGGCTTCATGGCGTTGTTCCACCACGGGTCATCTGCCAGGTGTCCCTGGTCCAGGTCGGCGATGTTGACAAGGCAGTGATGCCACTGAGGGTACCTTTGAGATTGGATTGTGGGGGAACATCAGTGCACGGGATCGAGGCCGGCTCCTGTACAGGTGGGAGCCCCACAACCTCCTGTCAGCTACCCCACCTTTTGTTTGGGTTGGAACTGCATGCTTGGGTTTTGCCAGGCGTGAGTTGGGGTCCGAGACAGGTTGTGCCACCAAGGCCCGAGACTCAGAAAAGGCTTCTCAGAGGAAGTGACTTGAGACGCGGGAGGGACGTCACAAGACGCAAGTAGCCTTAAGGGACAACTGTCCTCGGTGGAGGGAACGGTGTGATTAATGATGAGGAGGCACAAGAGTGGAGGTGCTAATCAGATGGGAGCAGTAATCTGGCAAAGCTCACAGATAGTCCTGGGCAGTCTCGGACGTGTTCACCACTTCCCTGAGTGGACTGGACCAGAGGGGAGATCAGGGCTATTTTATGTAGAAGCCAGTGACAGAAGCACGGGGTCCGTTCTTCCCGGTGGTCCTCGCTCAGACCTCCCTGACTGCTGGAATCTCACATTTTCCTTGTTTTCTAAAACCAGGGAAGAAGGGGCTCTCTCCCCTTAGCTGCATCAGAACTATTAGGGAAGGACGTAGAGTTGATCCACTTATGACCATGGGGTGGGAGTGCGGCCTGGAGGAGGGATACTACTCCCTTAGAACCAGGTGGTCCCAGTGGGAGAGGAGCGGTTGCTCCCCAAGGAACTGGTGTGATGTTTTCAGTAGGGAGGGCGCTGCACAGATGAACTAGGCAGTGTCGAAAAGCCTAGTGAACAAGCCAGTTTCAGGAGCCTGACTTCTATGCTCTGGGTCCTGGGGAAGCTGTCAGGCATAGAGGCTGGTCATGATGTGGTCCAAATGTACTCGTCATCTGGTGGGAGAGAGGCCCCATCTTGGCCCTGCAGTCAGAATGTCATTTTTTTTTTTTCCCTATTCAGAGGCCAGAAACACCAGGACAGCCTCCAGCCTCCAGAAACACCTGGACACCCTCTCCAGGCCCAGAGAGAGGGGCCTGTCTAGTTTCAAAATGGAATAGAGATGGTACAGGTTGGGGCAGGCAAGGGTGCACCCAGCCTGCTCTAACTCAAGTTAGTTTCAAGACCCCTTGAAGAGCCTATCAGTTTTAGGAAGCCGTTGCCTAGTGACCTAGTGCCCCCAGATTAGGCAAAACCGAACCATGCAAGCCCAGGCTGGTGATGCTGAGAGAAGCCTTCTGGCCCTGAAGCAGGGACTCCAGAGGTAGAGGTTCGCGGACCCAAGAGTGTTTCCCTTGAGCAGTTCTGCTGCCATCTAGTGGCTAATGTCGTAATAACACCACCAGCGACATGATCGTGAAGGGTTGAGTCAGTCCCTGCACAGCTCTAAGTAGAGACCCGGACTGCTTTGACAGACATCTCCAGCCCAGACCTGAGAGCTCCTAGGAACCTGGTCCTGCCTCATGCAGCCTCCCAGTCCCCATGGTGGAGGTTCGCCCATTGCTGGCTCGGGAGGGAGCCGCCCCTGGTTCAATGAGGAAAATAGACCACCATGGATACATATTATGGAAGACAGAGTACGTTATAGGGTTGAGACATTACGCAATTGTGGGAGACACTAGGAAGAAAGGTCCAGACAAGAGGGTTAGAGAAAGTCACTAGACAGGCCCCAAGAACCACTGAGGGAGAAGATAGAGCCTCTCGGGAACCTAGAGGCCAGTGTCCACAGCTGCCAGAGTGGGGCCACCGAGAGCTGGTGGCGGGGTCTGTAGGAAGCTGTCATCTTTTGTTCAGACACTCCCTTAGGTCCACAGACAAGAATCTGGTGGTGGCCCAGGCTGCTGGGAGTGCGGCTGAGCCTGTGTGCCACCCCACACTTGCCCTTTCTTGTGGCTGTGCTGAGGACCTCTGGGGTGATGGTGGCCGCTTCGCCGCCTTCCCCCCCGGTGCCTTCTGGGGACAGGATGCTGGAGGCAGGAGGTACGGCTCAACGAAGTTGACGAGGAACAGTCCCACTCAGTTCTCCTCCCCGAGCCTCCCAAATGGCGTGCTCGGGTGATAGTTACTTCAGGGCTTTATGACCCGGCCACATCACATGCAGGTGACATTGTCTGGCAGAATTGGAGGGATTTGGGGCTGATCGAGGGAAAAGATAGGACTATGAGAAGTAGAAACACGCAACAGGCTTCAGGAGGCGACATCCCCTTAGTGGGAGACCCTCCAGAGACTGTAGCGGGGCGGTCTCTACTCAGAATGGGAAGGGTGCAAAGGAACTTTTGGAGGTTGGGTGATCGGGGGGGGGGGGGGCTCCCGAGTCCTGGCAAGGTTGCTCAGCAGCAGAGCGGGGATCTTTGGGTCAGAGGGCTGGGAAGGCAGCAGCTGTAAGCGCATAGTCCATCTCTCCAACGATAATAGCTGTCAAGTGGGGGATGCAAAGCCAGACGACTTTAAATAGCTGAAGTCTGCTTGTTTGGGCTACGTTTCAAATAATGGGAGACATAAATGTGTCTCCAGCAAGCTTTTAAGCTGACAGGTCTCACCCTGCAGTGAAGAGTTGAACAACTAGAGGCCAATGCACAAAGACCAACTGTGGCTTGTTTATAATACAGATTGATACCTGTGACACATCTGTTTTTTTTGTTGATACAACCCTGGGCTTTGACAGGCCACCGCATGGTGTTTTTGTCATTTGGTCTGTAATGCTTCTCAAGAACTGATTTACACCTTGGCTCTTCTTAACTAGAGAATTACCTGGATGTGTCACTGTCTGAAGTAGCCCTGTGGCTATGCAACTAATTGCCTGTGTCTGTTAGGCCCACAGTGTCACCCACAAGCCTTATGCTGCAGACCAACTATGTGCCCAGTGGCTGTAGGAGGTCCATAGGGAGCAGGCGACCAAACCCTGTCCCAGGCCTCGGGGAGAGCCAAGTAGTCCCGGAACAGTCAACTAAGTGACTATCCGTAACAGTCATGCAAGGTTTGAAGACAGGTAGAGGTCCCCTATCAGGGATATGTGATTGGTGTAGAGTGGGCAGGAATTAGGGTTGGCTTCCCAGAGAGTGTGAGTGTGTATTTGGGGTGTTTAGGCCAGGCCATGGCTGAATGCAGAGAGGAGCTGGTCAGCAGTCTTTCGTCCCAGACTTCTCTCTGGGCCAGAGCTCCCCCATGTACAGGTTGGAGAGCCGCTCTGGGTCTGAGGCCGCCACCTTCCTCGGGGCGCCCTGTCCCCTGAGCACTCTGCTCTTTGGGCTCCTTTATATCAGAGAAGGGGGCAAAGGTCTAATTCCCAGGCTGTCCACAGAAGCACACCCACCGGAATCACAGGAGGCAACTGGATTTCAGAGAGTTCACACTTCAGGAGGGCGCTGTGTAGACAGACCTTCCCTCGAATCTCTCCCATCATCCCACCTCTCCCTCCCCACCGATGCCATCCTTGGGGGCACGCTCCACTGGATCTGCTGGTGCTTGAAGCTGGATGTGCTTTCCCCTGGTCAAGGCTGTCCAGAGACAGAGAGGGTGGCCTTTTTGGATGGTGACCTCCTTATCCCCTCCCCCACCCCTTGGCCAGGTTGGCGGACCTCATGGGACGGCCCCAGGAGGAACTGGCCACCAACTGGTGCTCTGGATGCAGGCACTGCCTTCACACTGGCCCTGAAGACCCACGTGGGCACGTCCATCCAGACCTTCTGCTACTTTGCTGGCTGGTGCGACAAAATTCAGGTGGGGCTGAGGCTCTTGCCCACCGAGTGAGAGCTCACACAGGCAAGCTGGGCTCAGCTGGAAACTCCAGGGCAGTGTGTTAGCCGATAGGCTGCATAACAAATGACCCCAGTTTATTGGTTTACAACAACCATCAGCTCACATTTCTGCAGATGGGGCGTTCAGGCGGGCTTGGCTGGGTTCCATGCCAGGATTTCACAAGGTCAGTGTCAAGGTGTAGCCAGGCTGGGCTTTATCTGGAGCTCTGGGGAGACCCTGCCTGCAGGCCTGTTCAGGTGTTGGAGAACTCAGCTCCTGTTGTTGTGGGACTGAAGGTCCAGGTCCTTGCTGGCTGCTGGCTGAGGCTACCGCAGGCCCTGCTCTGGCCTCACTCTGGCCCCCCACTCCCCTTGCCTTTCTCAGGCTTGGCATCCTTCAGATTCTCTTAAACTGGAGAAAACTCTGCCTTTACGGAGGCTCCCGAGGTCATGCTGGGGCCATTTGCATTGTCTCCCTATCCTATGGTCAACTGTGCCATCCTGCGTCTTTGCAGAAGGGGTAGCTCACCACGTCCTGGATCCCAGGGATCAGTGACCTTGGGAGCCATTTCCAGAGGTTTTGCCCACCGGAGGCAGGGATGGGTCAACCCTTCCCCAGAGATACCCATCGCCAACAGGTTCATCGGGGTCTCTGCCAGAAATGGGCTCCACGCCTCTTATCCTCTCCATGGGGCTGAGAGGTGCAGGCCAAGCACAGTCTGGCTACCCAGGGGGAAGGGGGAAGGAAACCATGGAGCCCCCTACCAGTGACTCCCTTTGCTTCTTCCGGGGCTCCACCATCCCCATCGACCAGGCCAGACCAAGCCACAACCTGGCCTTGACCAGGAAGGAGCCTATTGGGTGAGTCACAGCGCCGGGCAAAGACTCACCACACACTATGCACTTTTCGCGTGATTCGTAGTGTGAGTGCTCATCCCTTGTTCACGCACCTATCAAACACTATTTATTCACCAATTACGACATGCCATACATTCCAGGCGTGGGATGTACAACAATGATAAAACTGATGGCAATGCCTGCCCTCAGGGGACTTAGATTCCAGCAAATAAAACAGCTTTCACATTTAAAGTACCTGCTCTGTGCCAAGCACCGTTTCAATGACCTTATAAGTGTAATTTCACTTAATCCCCACCATAGCCGTGTATCAGTCAGGGTCATAGTGGGAACCAGAGGGCACACCTGAAAAATTTTATCTGCAAAGATTATAATGATGAATATGCAGAAAATGAAGAACTACAGGGCACCCAGGAGCAGTGTAAAAATAGTAGGGAAATAGACAAAGGATAGGAACCAGTGCTCAACAGGAGACCGACACCTGCCCCATCCACATAGAAAAGACTAGGAATTGGGGATGTGATGTTAAACCCAGACGTGAGGGGCCTCGCCTCACCATCAGACGGTCCCAAGGCCTAGGGAGAGAGAAGCCCCCTCACACTGCCTGGGGTGGGACAGAGGGTCCACCTTTGTGAAAGGCAACCTGGCAGTGACTGTTCAGTCCCCAAATTTGGGGCCTTGAGAGCAAGACCCTGCACAACCCGTGTTGAACTCTGCGGCCTCCTAACCGGGGCTTGGCGCGTGGCTGTGCGAAAGCCTGGGGCAGAGAGAGCTGTGGGGACCGCGCGGAACAGCTCCAGGAGAGACTCGTGTGAGGGAAGCACACTGACGAATGCCCTCTAAAATCGCCAAATGTGCACCAGAGGCCCAGAGTGGTCAGCGCCCAGCAGGCATTCCCACCTGCCCTGTGCCCCTTGCAACGTGGGGCCTCTGGGATCCACCAGCAGGGACCTCCCCTCCCTGTGGATGGTGGTCAAGGGCACTCAGCTTCTTTGGGAATGTGGGGAGGGGGTGTCAGAAGGAGAATGTGTTCAGCTGTCATTTGCATTGACAGAAAAGAGTACAGAGGAAGACACCAGGTCCTGAAGGACAGGCCTGCTGGTGAGGGCAGCCCCTGTCGGGAGAGTGGGCTGAGGATGCAGGAAAACCCTGTCCTGTAGCCCCCAGAGAGGGGGCAGCCTGGGTGGGATGTGGCATTGACCCCAGGGCAGGGGTTCCCACCCAGCCTCTCCCCCAGAGGACACAATATGTAGGCCCGGGACAGGCCCCCACAACAAGGAACAACCCTGCCAAGACGTCAGAGTGAGAGCCCCGCATAGCCCATGTGCTTGGAGCCCCTTCCTCGGGCGCAGACCTTGAGGACGGCTGGTCAGGGGGACCAGGGGCCACCTGGCTGCCAGTCACAGGAATCTGCATGGTCACTGCTCTTGAAGATGCCTCCCGAGGAGTCTGTCCCCATCAGACTGAGGAGGACACTGATGCAGAGCCTCCCAGGGAGCTGGGGGACTGGGAAAGTGGTCCCTATATGGGCGGGTTTATGCGTCCACTTGTGCTGCCATAACAAAGTACTGAAACAAAGAGACTCAAGCAGCACACATCTGTTGCCTCAGCATTCCGGGGCTGGAAGTTCCAGATTCAGGTGTCAGAGTGTTGGTTTCTTCTGAGGGTATGAGGGAGAATCTGCTCCAGGCGTCTCCCCCGGCTTCTGGTGGCTTCCGGCGATCTTGGGTGTTCCCCGATCTCTGCCCTCATGTTCACTTGGCGTCCTCCTTGTGCCTGTCTGTCTGTTCCCATGGCTCTGCTTTTTGAAGGACATCAGTCCTATTGGGTTAGGTACACACCCTATTTCAGTATGACCTCGTCTTACCTGTTTACATCTGGGATGGCCCAACTTCCAAATAAGGGTGCTCTGGAGTTAGGATTTCAACTGAATTTTGGGGGAGTACAGGTCAGCTATGACAGTGGGACTTCATGATGTCTTTTCTCCTTTGGAGCCCCCACAACCCTGATGACCTCACCCTCTTCCCTGGACACACTCACCGTGCTCCCTCCGCCTTGTCGTCCTGTTGGGTCTGCTGGGTGGACGTGGGGGTGGGGAGTGGCTCTCCAAACCCCTGAGTGCACCCTGTTGTTCCCAGGATGGTGTGCTGGTCCCCAGATTGTCCTGACCTCAGCCTTCACACACGCTCTTCCCCCTTCCTGGGTTCAGCTAAGTCCTGTTTAGGGAAATGTGTGGTGGTGATGATCATGAATATGATGAAGAAAACAAGCTAGCCTGAGCAGCTCTGTGTGGACCGGTTCATTAATTGTCTGACACGGACGAAGACAGCGCCCTGGGTTTTACAGGAGTCAGAGGAAAGCGGGCCTCATGCCTGCTGGGACCACACGTGTCACCATTAGGCCCCCCCCGGGATCATGAGGGGCTTCCCTTTGATGGAGACACTGCTCACCCAGAGGCTTTCTCTGGGACCAAGGGGCACACTGATGCTGGGTACCATCTCTTAAGGCAAAGCAGACAAGCCTTGTTAGGCCTCCCCAGCTGATGGCTTCCTTTTCTCCATGGGACTCTCACCCTGGCCTCTCACCCAAGAGGACCCTCGCTGACTTCCTCCTGGCCCATCCATTTCCAACTCTCTCCCATATTTTCTCTGCCCACCTGGGTGATCCCTGGCCGATCCCTGGCCGATTGCTGGCCCTGCCTGCTGTCAACCCCTCACTGCCTGGTGTCCTGCCTTACTGGACTGTCCTTAGGCAGGTCTGACAGTTCCGATGAGAAACCACATTCCCTGGCATTGTGCCCTGCCAGGAAGAGGGGCTATTGCCACGCCGGACATACTGCCCCATCAGGGACTGGAAGGCCAGGGGTGAGCTCTCTCAGGGGGACCTTGGGCACCATATCAAGATGCTTGGAGTGGAAAAGGGGTCAGGCTTGGGGAGAGGAAACAGCTGGCAGGTGCAGTCTGGCACCCAGGCCGAGTGGAGAGACGAAGACCCCCTTCTTTGTGCCACAGGGTCTGTGGCATCGTCATCCCCTGGAACTACCCCCTGATGATGCTCTCTTGGAAGACGGCCGCCTGCCTGGCTGCTGGGAACACAGTGGCGATCAAGCCTGCCTGGGTGGGTCTGGGCGTGTTCCAGGCGGGGCCTATGGACAGTAGAGGAGGCGACAGGTGCCCCGTTGGGCCCTCTGCCCACCCAGGACTGGCACCTCCTCAAGGGAGGAAGGGTACTGCTGATGAGGGCTGGCCTTCCATGGGCTTCGCTCACAGAGGCGGGGGGGCAGCACGCAGCAGGGGTCAGTGTGGGCTGTAGGCAGCGTCCGTTCATTCGACCATGGGGTGGCTGAGTCAGGTCAGCCGTGTGTGTACCTGCAGCTACTTGGTGTGCAGAGTTAGGGATTCTCCCACAGACACCAGCCCTCTGGATTTGGGGGAGCAGAAACCCTGTTTGGTATCCCTTGTCCAGGCCTCATACTCTGAGAAAGCTTTGGTGCCTTATTTGGCTTCGGCGCCTGAAAGTCCTGGAGGGAGCAAGGAGTTGTGGGATTTGTGCACCTGCAACCCCTCCCCCTTCCCCCCCCCCCCCCCCCAGCCCCTCACACAGAAGCTGCACAGGTAGATGTCAGGGTCACTCAGGCAGGCTGGAAGGGCCTGTGCAGGGTCCCCTGGGGATGAGGACACCCCCTACACGAGCCTCAGCTTCTTCACCTGTATACTGAATGTAACAGCCTGTCCCGGGCCTGCCCCCAGGGGTGTTAGGGACTGAAGGCAAGATGCATGCTGCATCATGTGGCTCTGGACAGCGTGCCCAGGAGGTCTCCTGGCTGCTCTGGGGCAACTTGGCTCCAAGAAAGTTATAATTTAAAATCCTGCAGTAGCGACAGCTAGCATTTACACTATTCACCCTGCGGCAGCATTTTAGTGCATAACGAATTATACGAAAATTAAAAATTTGCATACGTTCGCTTATTTGAGCACGGCAGCAACCCATAGCCTCTCGCGTTATTGGGGTTTGCTGTGCACGGATCCAGGAATTGTCCCTAGAAGGCCCGGTAGCAGGCCTGTGCCCTCCCAGGGCCAGCACCCCGCAGATTTTGTGGCTCCGCCTAAGACCACGTGGTGGGCGGGGCACAACCCAACCTTTGGAAGGAAAATGACCTGGGTAAGAAGAGGAGCCACTGCTCACAGGGCTGGGGAGGGCAACGGCCTCCAGCCACGAGGTGGTAATTAGAACCTCGCACCCACCAGGGAGCACTGGGCACTGCCTGGCACTGAGGTGATTCCAGGCAGTCCTGGGTCGCTCCACGCCCTGAATGAAGAAGGTACGAACATTCAGGAAGGGGCCAGGCCTGGCTACAAGGCTGGGGCCTGCCAGGAGAAGGCACTAGAAGACACAGGAGGGAGCACCTTTACTCCCCACTTTCCGCTGGAGCTGTGGGGAAGCTGCCTGGGTTGGTAGTACCCGCTAGGATGGGGCTTTCCCCGGAGGGTCCTCTTGCCATGACTGCTTCTCCCTGCTTGCTACCTCGGCTGCTGGGAGAGGAAGGCAGAGCCCCACTTCCCAGTCCTTCCTGACCCAGTCTTCTCTGCCTTCCCAGGTGACTCCACTCACAGCCTTGAAGTTTACAGATTTGACCTTGAAGGCTGACATGGCCAAGGGCGTAGTCAACATCCTCCTTGGATCTGGTAAGGGGTGTGGACAGGGGCATGTGGGGGCACCAGGGCTCCAGGAAGTCAGAGATGCACTTGGTCAGAACAGGGCGTGCTGCATGATGTGATCCAGTGGGGAAGAGCGATCAGGGGCCCAGCGATCCAGTGGGGGTGGCCAGCCTGGTGGGGAGGTGGCCCTCTCCCAGGGTGGGAGAGACCCAGACCTGGAAGGGTTGTTGCTTTCAAATCTTTGCCCAATTTTTTTCCATTATTTTTTGTGTGTTTATACGTGTTCTGGAATAAATTACATAACTTGGGATCATTATATTTAAGAGACTGTAGAACATTCTAGGCTTAGAGCATGTATGGAGGTATTACATAAAGTTGCTTAGTTAGTTTCTTCTGTGGTTAGTGGTCTAGTTTATTGGAAATGTTGTCCCTTGTTGCATACATTTAAAATACATTGGCATAGAGTCGTATCAATAATTTCTTATAATTGGTTCCTTTTTTGATTCTCCCTTTGATTGCTATAATACTTCGTTATACTTTTCATTTTTCTTGCTCTGTTAAAATTGATTAAATTTGTGAAAAGTTCTTGTTTATCCCCGTACTCCTCTCAAAACACAAAACCAAACGAAATAGCTCTCAAATTACTTTACCCAGCCCATTGCTATTCTGTCTTATTTTTTCCGCATTTATCGTTTTTATTTCCTTCTGTGTTCTCCTATGTGCTTTTGTGGTAACTTTTCGAGTTGAAAATTTTAATTCATTTATATTTTTTGCCATTTAAAGGAAAGCATTGAAAGAGAACTTTGCCCTCATACTTTTTAATTAATATTTTCATTATTATAAATGCCCCCATGTATTTCTATAATAGTTTTTGTCTTCATGTTTGCTTCGTCTGATATGAGCATAACTACTCTAGCTTTCACGTGGATTTTGTCTGCATGGTGTATTGTTTTCAATCCTTTACTTGCAACATATTTATTTGATGTCTCCTTGGAGAGCATATGTGTGGCTCTTGTTTTGATCCAGTGTGAGAGTCTCTGAATTTCTGACTGGATTGTTTAATCCATTCACGTGTACTGTGATTATTGACATAGGGGATTGATGTCTGCCATTTTATTTTTACTTTCTGTGTCTCCTGTCTTTTGTTTCTATTTCTCTTTTATGGCTTTCTATACATTACTGAATATTTTCTAGTGGAACATTTTAATTCTTTTAATGACTTTTTCCACAATAGAATTTTTAGTTATTTTCCTAGTGGTTTCTCTAGGATTTGCCATACACTTCTTCAGTTATCAGAAAATACTTCCGTTTTATGATAATGTATTTCCAGGAAAATATACAAATACTATTCCTCCATAGCTCTAGGACCTCTGTGCTGTTATATCACATATTTTTGTGCACCCATCACGTTGATATATGTTACAATCGCAGTAGTACATTGCTATAACTTTATATGATTTTATGTCTATGAGAGAAGTTAAAGAGAAAGGGGAGTAAATATATAATTACATAGTTTGCTATCTTATCCTTACTGAGATTACTGGTTCTTTTCATTTGTTCCTGTTGTTGAATTACTCTGGTATCACTTCCTTACTCCTTTTCGATTTTGCTCCCGCCTACCTCCTTTCTGATTATTTTCAAATAAATTTCATTTATATCTGTTGTAAATCCAACAATACACTTATGTACACATTGTTTTTATACAATTGCTTTTTAAATCGCTTAAGGAAAGAAAGACACCATGCATTTTAAGCTGTCTTTTATAATTATATAATGACCTTTCCTGGCGCTCTCTGATGAATTTAAGTCACTGTCTGAGTCACTTGCTTCCAGCTTCAGAACTTCCTTCAGTATTGGTCATAAGGTGGGTCTGTTAGCAACAAATTATCTAAGTTGTTGTTTATCTGGAAATGCCTTTATGTTTTGCTTTTATTTTTTGAAAGACAACTTGGCTAAATATAAGATTCTTGGTTGACAGTTTTGTTATCTCTCAGTATTTGGAATACATCATCCCACTACCTTTTAGGCTCTGTTGTTTCTGATGAGCAATCGGATGTTTCTGTTAATCTTACTGGGGTTCCTTTAAATACAATTCGTCATTTTTCACTTGCTGCTTCCAAAATTTTCTTTTGGATTTGTTTTTCACCATTTTTACTAAAACGTGTTTGAGAGTGGATCTCCTTATGGTTATTTTACAGGGAATTCATTGAGCTTCGTGGATGTTTAGACTAATGGTTTTCATCAAATTTGGGACCTTTTTAGCCGTTAGATATTCTAAAAGTCTTCTCTGCTCCTTTCTGTTTTCCTCCCTTTCTGGAACTCTAATTATGTGTATGTTGGTGTCTTTCATGGCAACCCACTCCTTTCTGAGGCTCTTTTCATTTAAAGAAATTATTTTTCTGTTTTTAGATTACTTAATGTCTAACTATCTTAAAGTTCACTGATTCTTTCTTCTGCCAGTTTAAACCTACTGTTGAGCCACTCTACTGATTTTTTTTTTAAATTCATTTACTGTACTTTTTCATTCCAGAATTTCTCCCTGGTTCTTAAAAATTTTGTTATTGATATTGTCTACTTGATGAGACAAGTGTGGTCTTTATGCATAGTTTCCTTTAGTTCTTTGAACATATATATATATATATATATATATATATATATATATATATATATATAACGGCTGCTTTGACGCCTTTGTCTGTTGAGTATGACATCTGGGCCCGCTCAGCTTATATTGCCTGCGTATTTTTTTCTTTCCTGTGATGGGTTATACTTTACTATTTCTTTGCTTGCATCATAGCTTTGCTAAAAGCTGGACCGTTTAGGTAATATATTGTACCAGTGCTGGGTACTGACCCTCTTCTTCCCTTTCCAACGTTCATTTTCATTTTTTTGCTTGTTTATGTCTTTCGTGACTTGGCCAGGCTATTTGAGTGAAGTCTGTTTTCCCTGTGGTGTGTAGTCAGTGATGTGAATCGTCAGGGAGCACAGCCTTGAGCGTGGGATGATAGCAGTATCGCTCTCTTTTTCCCTGGTCTGTCCGTTGCTATCTGTCCTTTGGGTCATACTTGGTCATACTTGGCCGTTCAGATCAGCTAACTGAAGTCTGGTTGATCTACCGTTTCCAACAATGCCCTGGGACATCAACTGCTCTACGATAGGTGCCAATTAAATTTGGACCCCTTTGCAGGAGTAGTTTCTGAGGCCAGCCTTTGAGGTTTGTTTCTACCCAGAGGGCTCTCCCGTGGTTCTCTCTAGTAAAGTGACCTGTGGTTTACCCGAATGCTGTCATAGAGCTATCAGCCTTCTCTTAAATGCTCATCCTCAAGGTCTCTGTTGTGTTTGAGAGGGCCCTTAAAATTGAACTTCACCACAGTTTCAAATAAAGTCAGTGCCTTTTAGGAGCTCTCCGTTCTTACAGAAATCTTCTCCCCCTGCCTCAAATCTCTGAACCTCTGGCACAGGTGATGGGCCCTATGAGGGAGCTGGGGCTAGGCAGATGTGGTCCCAGTAGTCTCAGCCTGCCACACCTGGGTTAGCGCCTTCACTTTTTGAGTAGGGACTAGGTGGAAGCCATATTCAGCAGGAATTTAGCCACTAAAGCACAGAGTTGGGGGTGCCTGGGTGGCTCAGTGAGTTAAGTGTTCGACTTCAGCTCGGGTCATCATCTTGTGATCTGTGGGTTCGAGCCCCATGTCGGGCTCTACACTGACAGCTCGGGGCTCAGAGCCTGGAACCTGCTTCATGTTCTGTGTCTCCCTCTCTTTCTGCCCCTCCCCTGCTCATGCTCTGTCTCTCTCTCTCTCTCTCTCTCTCTGTCTCTCTCTTGCTCACTCTCTGTCTCACAAAACTAAATTCAAAAAAATGTTTTAACTAAATTAAAATGCCGAGTTGGAGGAGATGAAATATGGTGATGGCCTGCCCCTGCCAGTGAGATGTCATATCCCTGAACTGGGAGCTGGAGGAGAGGAACACTGCCTTCCTGACCACATCTGCCTGGGGTGGAGTTTCCACCCTGTCTTCTCTAAAGACTCACCTCCAAGGCAACATTCTCATTTTTTTAAATATGAAATTTATTGTCAAATTGGTTTCCATACAACACCCAGTGCTCCTCCTAAGGGGTGCCCTCCTCAATTCCCATCACCCACCCTCCTCTCCCTCCCACTCCCCATCAACCCTCAGTTTACTCTCAGTTTCAAAGAGTCTCTTATGGCTTGGGTCTCTCCTTCCCTAACTTTTTATTTCCTTCCCCTCCCCCATGGTGTTCTGTTAAGTTTCTCAGGATCCACTTAAGAGTGGAAACATATGGTATCTGTCTTTCTCTGTATGACTTATTTCACTTAGCATCACACTCTCCAGTTCCATCCACGTGGCTACAAAGGGCCATATTTCGTTCTTTCTCATTGCCCTGTAGTACTCCATTGTGTATATAAACCACAATTTCTTTATTCATTCATCAGAGAATGGACATTTAGGTCCATAATTTGGCTATTGTTGAAAGTGCTTCTATAAACATTGGGGTACAAGTGCCCCTATACATTGAGGAACCTCCACACTGTTTTCCAGAGTGGCTGCACCAGTTTGCATTCCCACCTACAGTGCAAGAGGGTTCCCGTGTCTCCACATCCCCTCCAGCATCTATAGTCTCCTGATTTGTTCATTTTGGCCACTCTGACTGGCGTGAGGTGATATCTGAGTGTGGTTTTGATTTGTATTTCCCTGATGAGGAGTGACATTGAGCATCTTTTCATGCGCCTGTTGGCCATCTGGATGTCTTCTTTAGAGAAGTGTCTATTCATGTTTTCTGCCCATTTCTTCACTGGATTATTTGTTTTTCAGTGTGGAGTTTGGTGAGCTCTTTATAGATTTTGGATACTGTCCCTTTGCCTGGTATGTCATTTGCAAATATTTTTTCCCATTCCTTTGGTTGCCTTTTAGTTTTGTTGGTTGTTTCCTTTGCAGTGCAGAAGCTTTTTATCTTCATGAGGTCCCAATAGTTCATTTTTGCTTTTAATTCCCTTGCCTTTGGGGATGTGTCAAGTAAGAAATTGCTGCGGCTGAAGTCAGTGAGGTTTTTTTCCTGCTTTCTCCTCTAGGGTTTTGATGGTTTCCTGTCTCACAGTCAGGTCCTTTTTCCATTTTGAGTTTATTTTTGTGAATGGTGTAAGAAAAGTGGTCTAGTTTCATTCTTTTGCATGTTGCTGTCCCGTTCTCCCAGCACCATTTGTTAAAGAGACTGTCTTTTTGCTACTGGATATTCTTTGCTGCTTTGTCAAAGATTAGCCGGCCATACATTTGTGGGTCTAATTCTGGGGTCTCTATTCTATTCCATTGGTCTATGTGTCTGTTTTTGTGCCAATACCATGCTGTCTTGATGATGACAGCTTTGTAGTAGAGGCTGAAGTCTGGGATTGTGATGCCTCCTGGTTTGGTCTTCTTCTTCAATATTACTTTGGCTATTCAGGTCTTTTGTGGTTCCATACAAATTGTAGGATTTTTTGTTCTAGCTTCGAGAAGAATGCTGGTGCAATTTTGATTGGGATTGCATGGAATGTGTAGATAGCTTTGGGTAGTATTGACAGTTTAACAATATTTATTCTACCAATCCATGATCACTGAATGTTTTTCCACTTCTTTGTATCTTCTTCAATTTCCTTCATAAGCTTTCTATAGTTTTCATTGTACAGATCTTTTACATCTTCGGTTAAGTATATTTCTAGGTATTTTATGATTCTTGGTGTAATTGTGAACGGGATCAGTTTCTTTATTTGTCTTTCTGTTGCTTCATTATTAGTGTATAAGAATGCAACTGATTTCTGTACATTGATTTTGTATCGTGCAACTTTGCTGAATTCATGTATCCGTTCTAGCAGACTTTTGGTGGAGTCTTTCGGGTTTTCCATGTATAATATCACGTCATCTGCAAAAAGTGAAAGCTTGACTTAATCTTTGCCAATTTTAACGCCTTTGATTTCATTTTGTTGTCTGATTGCACTCTTCCAGCACTCTGTTAAACAACAGTGGTGAGAGTGTACATCCCTGTTTTGTTTCTTATTTCAGGGGAAACCTCTCAGTTTTTCCCCATTGAAGATGATATTGGCTGTGGGATTTTCATAAATGGCTTTTATGATGTTTAAGTATGTTCCTTCTATCCTGACTGTCTCAAGGATTTTTATTCAGAAAGAATACTGAATTTTGTCAAATGCTCTTTCTGCATCAATTGACAGAATCATGTGGTCCTTTTCTTTTTTTTATTAATGTGATGTATCACATTGATTGATTTGCGAATGTTGAACCAGCCCTGCAGCTTAGGAATGAATCCCACTTGATCATGGTGAATAATTCTTTTTATATGCTGTTGAATTCGATTTGCTAGTATCTTATTGAGAATTTTTGCATCCATATTCATCAGGGATATTGGCCTGTAGTTTTCTTTTATTGCTGGGTCTCTGTCTGGTTTAGGAATCAAAGTAATGCTGGCTTCATGGAATGAGTCTGGAAGCTTTCCTTCCATTTCTACTTTTTGCAACAGCTTGAGAAGGATAGGTATTATCTCTACTTTAAATGTCTGGTAGAATTCCCCTGGGAAGCCATCTGGTCCTGGACTCTTATTTGTTGGGAGATTTTTGATAACTGATTCAATTTCTTCACTGGTTATGGGTCTGTTCAAGTTTTCTATTTCTTCCTGTTTGAGTTCTGGAAGTGTGTGGGTGTTTAGGAATTTGTCCATTTCTTCCAGGTTGTTCAGTTTGTTGGCATATAATTTTTCATAGTATTCCCTGAGAATTGTTTGTATCTCTGAGGGATTGGTTGTAATAATTACATTTTCATTCATGATTTTATCTATTTGGGTCATCTCCCTTTTCTTTTTGAGAAGCCTGGCTAGAGGTTTATCAATTTTGTTTATTTTTTTAAAAAAACTGACTCTTGGTTTCATTGATCTGCTCTACACTTTTTTGATTCTATATTATTTATTTCTGCTCTGATCTTTCTTACTTCTCTTCTTCTGCTGGGTTTGGGGTGTCTTTGCTGCTCTGCTTCTATTTCCTTTAGGTGTGCTGTTAGATTTTGTATTTGGGATTTTTCTTGTTTCTTGAGGTAGGCCTGGATTGCAATGTATTTTCCTCTCAGGACTGCCTTCGCTGCATCCCAAAGCACTTGGATTGTTGTATTTTCATTTTCGTTTGTTTCCATGTATTTTTTAATTTCTTCTCTAATTGCCTGGTTGACCCATTCATTCTTTAGTAGGGTGTTCTTTAACCTCCATGCTTTTGGAGGTTTTCCAGACTTTTTCCTGTGGTTGATTTCAACTTTCATAGCATTGTGGTCTGAAAGTGTGCATGGTATGATCTCAATTCTTTTAGACTTATTAAGGGCTGTTTTGTGACCCAGTATGTGAACTATCTTGGAGAAGGTTCCATGTGCACTTGAGAAGAAAGTATCTTCTGTTGCTTTGGGATGCAGAGTTCTAAATATATCTGTCAAGTCCATCTGATCCAATGTATCATTCAGGGCCCTTGTTTCTTTATTGATCCTGTGTCTAGATGATCTATCCATTGTTGTAAGTGGAGTATTAAAGTCCCCTGCAATTACCACATTCTTATCAATAAGGTTGCTTAGTTTGTGATTGATTGTTTTATATATTTGGGGGCTCCTGTATTTGGTGCATAGACATTTATAACTGTTACCTCTTCCTGATGGATAGACCCTGTAATTATTATATAATGCCCTTCTTCATCTCTTGTTACAGCCTTTAATTTAAAGTCTAGTTTGTCTAATACAAGTATGGCTACTCCAGCTTTCTTTTGACTTCCAGTAGCATGATAGATAGTTCTCCATCCCCTCACTTTCAATCTGAAGGTGTCCTCAGGTCTAAAATGAGTCTCATGTAGACCGCAAATATATGGGTCTTGTTTTTGTTGTTGTTGTTGTTGTTTTAATCCATTCTGATATCCTATGTCTTTTGGTTGGAGCATTTAGTCCATTTACATTTAGTGTTATTATAGAAAGATATGGGTTTAGAGTCATTGTGATGTCTGTAGGTTTTATGCTTGCAATGATGTTTCTGGTACTTTGCGTTCCTTGCAACATTTCACTCACAGAATCCCCTTAGGATGTCTTGTAGGGCTGGTTTATTGTTGATGAATTCTTTCAGTTTTTGTTGGTTTGGTAAAACCTTTATCTTTCCTTCTATTCTGAATGACAGACTTGAGAGATAAGGGACTCTTGGCTGCATATTTTTTCTCTTCATCACATTGAAGATTTCCTGCCATTCCTTTCTGGCCTGCTAAGTTTCAGTAGATAGGTCTGCCACTACGCTTATAGTGTAGTCTATCTTTGTAAGTTAGAGACTGTTTATCCCTAGCTGCTTTCAGAATTTTCTCTTTATCCTTGTGTTTTGCCAGTTTCTCTGTGATATATCGTGCAGAAGATCGATTCAAGTTACCTCTGAAGGGAGTTCTCTGTGCCTCTTGGATTTCAATGCCTTTTTCCTTCTCCAGATCAGGGAAGTTCTCAGCTATGAGAACTCTCTCTTCTTCTTCTTCTTCTTCTGGAATTCTTATGATATGGGTATTGTTCCATTTGGTTGCATCACTTAGTGCTCAAATTCTCCCCTCATATTCCTGGATTTTTTTTTATCTGTCTTTTTCTCAGCTTCCTCTTTTTCCATAATTATACCTTCTAATTCACCTATTGTCCCTCTGCCTCTTCAATCTGTGCTATGGCCACCTCCATTTTATTTTGCACTTCATTTATAGCATTGTTTAGCTCCTTATGACTATTTCTTTGTCCCTTGATCTCTGTAGCATTAGATTCTCTGCTGTCCTCTCTGCTTTGTTCAAGCTCAGTGATTAATTTTATGACTATTATTCTAAATTGGTTTTCTGTTATATTGCTTACATTGTTTTTGATCAATTCATTAGCTGTCGCTACTTCCTGGAGTTTCTTTTGAGGAGAATTCTTCCGTTTCATCATTTTGGGTAGTCCCTGAGGTGACTCCAAACTGCAGCCACTTCCCCTGTGCTGTCTGGAGTAACTTGTGTTAGTGGGCGGGGCCGCAGTCAGACACGATGTCTGCCCCCAGCCCAAAGCTGGGGCCACAGTCAGACTGGTGTGTACCTTATGTTCCCCTCTCCCAGGGGCAGGACTCGCTGGGGTGGTGTGGCCCTTGTCTGGGCTACTTCCACACTGCCAGGCTTGTGCTGCTGCTTCGATGGGAACTGGCCAAGGGGGTATTAGAAGGGGTGGATCTGCAAGGTGCACAGGGGCTGGAAGGGCAGGCTTAGCTAGCTTTGCCATCGGTGGTCCCCTGCAGGAGGGGCCCTACAGCACCATGAGGGAGGCAGGCCAGTCAGAGAGATGGATCCACAGAAGCACAACATTGGGCATTTGGGGGGTGCGAGCAAGTTCGGTGATGGAAACTGGTTCCCTTTGGAATTTCACCTGGGGGATGGGAGAGGGAAATTGCACTTGCCAGTGCCTTTGTTCCCTGCTGAGCTGAGCTCTGTCTTCCTGGGCTCAACAACTCTCCCTCCTGGAGTCCTCTCACCCTCCCTGCTCTCTGAGAGCAGAGCTGTTGACTTTTAACATTCCAGATGTTAAGTCCCACTGGCTGTCAGAACTCACAGAGTCCAGCCCCTCCACTTTTGCAAGCCAGAATTCGGGGGCTCTGCCTTGCAGGGCGGGCCGCCCCTCCACTGCCCTGGCTCCCTACCGCCAGTCCGTGTAGTGCGCACCACCTCTCTGCCCTTCCTACCCTCTTCCGTGAGCCTCTTGTCTATGCTTGTCTCCGGAGAGTCTGATCTGCTAGTCTTCTGGCAGTTTTCTGGGTTATTTAGTCAGATATCGGTGGAATCTAAGCGATCAGTAGGACGCGGTGAGGCCAGTTCCTCCTACACCGCCATCTTCCCCTCTGGAAGCAACTTCTTAATAGACATGCCTCTTGTGGTAGGGAAATAAAAGAAAAAAAGAGTATTGGGAATTCATCTAGATAAAATGTTTCTGCACAGTGAACTAAATTATCAACAAAACTAGAAGGCAACCTTCAGAATGGGAGAAGTCATTGCCAACATCATACCTGATAAAGGGTTAGTATCCAAAATGGATTAAAAAAACTTATAAAAATGAACACCAAAAAAACAAATAATCAACGTAAAAATGGTCACAAGGCAGGAATAGCCGTTTTCTGAAGAAGATAGAGAGATAGCTAACAGACACATGGAAAGATGCTAAAATGACTCACCATTCACTCTTTTTTAAAAAAATTTTAATGTGTATTTCCTTTTGAGAGAGAGACAGAGGAGTGAGTGGGGGAGGGGCAGAGAGAGAGGGAGACATAGAATCTGAAGCAGCCTCCAGGCTCTGAGCAAAAGGTCAGCACAGAGCCTGATGAGGGGCTCACACCCATGAACTGTGAGATCATGATCTGAGCTGAAGTCGGATGCTCAACTGACTGAGCCACCCAGATGCCCCCCAAAGGTTTTAGACTGCTGTGTTCTCATTATTATTTGTTTCCATATATTTTTCATTATGTTTTTCAATTTCTTATTTGGGCCATTTATTCTTTAGCAGTATGTTGTTTAACATTCACGTATTTGTGGTTTTTCAAAAAAAAATTGTGGCTGACTTCCAGTTTCATAGCATGGTGGTTAGAAAATAATCATGGTATTATCTAAATCCTTTGGTACTTATTGAGACCTTATTTGTGACCTAGTATGTGATCCTCCCTGGAGAATGTCCCATGTGCAGTTGAAAAGAATGTGTAGTCTGCTTCTTTAATATGGATAGTTCTGAATATATCGGCTAAATCCATCTGGTCCAGGTGTGTCTTTCATAGCCATTATTACCTTGTTGATTTCTGCTTAGATTATTTGTCCACAGCTGTAATTGTAAAATACTGTTAGTGAGTTCCTTTGTATTTGTTATTGTTCTGTGTATTTGAGTGTTCCAATTTGGGCATAAATATTTACAATTGTTAGATCTTTTTGTTAATTGGACCTCTTTATTATGATAGAGCAACCTTATTCATCTCTTGTTAGCCTTTGGTTTAAAATCTAGTTTCTCTAATATAAGTATTGTTCCTCTGGCATTCTTTTGACATCCATTTTCATGATGAATATCTCTCCATCCCTTCACTTCCAATGTGCAGGTGTCTTTAGGTATAAAATTATTCTCTTAAAGGCAGCATATTGATGGGTGGTGTTTTTCTTATGCATTCTGACATCCTATGTCTCTTGATTGGAGCATGGAGTCTACATTCAGAGTGACTATTGACAGTTATTAATTTACTGCCATGTTTGTTTTGTCATTGCTTATGGAGATTTTCTCTTTTTCCTTCTAGTCTTTGTTGTTTTTGTCTTTCTCACTCAAAGAATTCCCTTTTACTATTTCTTGAAGGTCTGGTTTAATGCTCATGAACCAATATAGTTTTGTTTGTCAGGGAAACTATTTATCTCTTCTATTCTGAATGACAGCCTTCATGTATAGAGTATTCTCAGCTACATATTTTTCCCATTCAGTGTGTTGAATATATCATGCCACTCCCTTCTGCTGGCCTGGTTTCTGTGGGGGAAGGCTGCTGTTACATCATTTGTCTTTCCTTATAGGTTGGACTTCTTTTTTCTTATACTTTCAGGATGTTTTTATTATCTCTATATTTTACAAATTTTATTACAATATGTATTTGATTTTGGCTTGTTTTGTTGAATTTGATGGGGCTTCTCTATATCTTTTGGATTTGGATGTCTCAGATTATGGAAGTCTTCAGCTATAATTTCTTTTTGGTGCAATTGTAGATGGGATTTTTTATCTTTCTGCTACATCATCATGCGTATAGAAACGAACAGATTCCTGCATAATAATTGTGGATTCTATAACTTTATTGAATTAATTTTCAATTCCAATGGTTTCTTGGTGGATTCATTAAGGTTTTCTATATATAGTGTCATATCATCTGCAAAGAGTAAGTTTTCATTCTCCCTTACCATGTTGGATGACTTTTCTTTCTTTTTTCTTGTCCTATTGCTGTGTTTACCACTTTTTGTATTATGTTGAACAAAGGTGGTAAAAGTAGATATTTGTTCTTCCTTCCTGATCGTAGAGGAAAGGTTTTCACTTTGTCACCATTGAGTATGTTAGCATGTTTTATTTTTATATATGGCCGTTTTCATGTTGAGGTATATACTTTCTAAACCCACTTTGTTGAGTTGTTAAGATGAACAGATGATGTATCTTGTCAAATGCTTTGCCGCATCTGTAGAGATGATCGTATGGTTTTTACCCTTCATCTTTTTAAATATGATTTATAAAATTGTTTTACCTGTGAATTGTGAACCACCCATGCATTCCTAAAATAAATCACAGTGGATTGTGATTAATGATGTTTACGTTTTAGGGGCACCTGGGTGGCTCTGTCGGTTAAGTGTCTGACTTCGGCTTCAGGTCGTGATCTCACAGTTTGTGAGCCATTTGCTGAAGGGGAGTTGGTGCGAACATCTCTATGGATTTGTATAACTCCCCAGTGCATTCTCCATTTTCAGAGCAGAAAGCAGATGTCTACAAAGGTTTCTACAAGCGCACCCATGGTCCACCTTCAGCTTCACTGTCCTGTGACACCCTCACAACCCTGTTTCTGGTGAGTCTATCAGGGGCATTGCTCAACTGTACCTGTCTCAGCCCCTCCAGTCCTCCACCTTGCAGTCCGGTCCTCCCACTGCTCCCACACTGAGGGGCGTGCAGCACGAACAAGCTGAACTCATCTTCAGGATTCCCATGTGGAGCTGAAGTGTCTGACTTTGAGAAGTGGTTATAGACATCACTTCCATTTCAGGAAAACCATTCCTTGCAGGAAAGGGTCAGGGTTAATTTCGGAAAAACCCAAAAAACAAAACCAAAAAAAACTTCCCAAAGATATGTTTTACTTAGCCCATAATGAATGGGTTCCCCCATCTTTGGGACCAGACTGATGGAATATTGGGGAAAGTGTTCTGGTAGGGACATATTTGGGTTGAAATGACTGATCCATACATTGGGAGGTACAAGGATATTCCCCTCATCCTGTCTAATTGGGGTGATCTGAAAAGTCAACTCACTCCAGCCATTCTGTGTCGCTGTGTTCTCCAGTGTAAGTGAAGATGCTGGTTTTGCCTAAAGAGAGGAAGAACTAACCTGTCAAGAAACAAGCACATGGGGCATGCTCCCCAGAAAAGGCTAGACTAGGGATGGAAATGGTCTTGGGTGTATGCCTGAAGGAAGAACATGAGACCCCGGGTCCTGTAATTAATAGTGAGTGTTCCACATCTCCTATGGAGTGCCAAGGTGAATGTCAGAGGACCCCACTCCTGTCCCAAGTTTATGCAGAGAGAGGGAGGGACTGGCCTTGAGGTTGCCAGATGCGCTGACCACCAGCACATTCCTCTGTGACTCCACTGTGGTGGTGGGCATGAGGCAAAGGTCATTCCCAAGCAGGCATTCGGGAAGTGTGGCTAGAGTGGATGTGTCATGTCTCACACAAGTCAGCACACCAGTTCAGGTCTCACTCCCCTATCTGACCTGGCTCCCTTTGGCAGGTCTTGGGGGGGATGATATTTAGGCTAAAGACACCAGTAAGAGGAGCCAATTTGATGTAAGCTTTGAGCAAGCCCAACCTCAATGACAACCATCCCATTAAAACCCATCATTACCTACTTCCACCAGAATAAACTAAACTTCTCAAATGCCCTCAACACACAGAACACACTTTTCCTCAATAATTCCCACTCTCAACCAGACTTTTGGTCTTTACAAGTACTTATCCTTCCATCTTTGGAAATACATTTGGCAAACGATGTGTTTTAGCTACCCTATGCACTCATCGTTGCCTGGAGAGAAGAAAGCCACGATGATGTGACTTTCCACACAGGTTGCCCTGTATCTTCCCAGCTGTGCCTGGCCAGGACTCGCTGTGCTCCTTCTGGTTTGGGCACAGAACTGGGGCTGCATTTGCTAGTCACAATCTTATTGACCCACCACTTGCTAACACACCAGATTTAAGAACATCCAGAGTCTTATGACACACCCCAAATATGAAAGATGAATAATTAAGAACACTTGCCAAATAAACCCCAGAGAAATGTCATCTTGAATATGTCACACGATTCACAGACCCCCAAAGCCAATGATGTCCTAGGAGTTAGGATTCCCGATGGATTTGAAAGGAGACATCGTTAAAAAAATGCTTTAGTGAGCAATTACAAATGTGTTTGAAACAAATGAGAATAAGTCTCAGGAAAGGAAGAAAGGTGTAAAGAAGTACATAATCAACAACTACAACTGAAAAGTATAATGACTACAATTTTTAAAACACACACACACACACACACACACACAACACAAAGAATAAAACCTAATATTTATGTCACAGGAATCTCAGAAAGAGAAAATATAAAAAAGTGGGGACTAAAAATATATTTCAAGAGAAAAATCAAAAAATTGTTTCGGGAAAACATGGCTGATCTCCCAAATTTGACAAAAGATGTGAACCTAATGATCTAAGAAAATGAGTAAATACCAAAGAGTTGAAACCTCAAGAAACCCACCAAGAGACATGCCATGGACTACACTATGCTCCCACCCCATTCACAATTTTCCAGTTCTATCCCCATAAGCTTGCATGTGGGGCCTTGGAAGATAATGAGGTTATGTTAGGTCATGAGGAAGTTAGCATGCTTACAAGGAGAGATGCCAGAAAGCTGGCACACTCTCTCCATGCACACATACAGAGAGAGGTCATGTGAGCACAAAGCCAGAAGGTGGCCATCTGCAAGCCAAGAAGATGAGTCTCCCCAGAACGTGACCACACGGGTGCCCTTGTTGGATTTCTACCCTAGACAACTGTAAGAAAGTGCATTATGGATATTTAGCCATTGGCTTAAACTTAGTGCATTTTTACACATTGCAATAAAGCAAGATTGAGAAACTAAAATACATGGTGAATTGGACTTTATCAAGATTAAAACATTTTGCTCTTCTAAAGAGCCTGTTTGTTAGCTCACTTAATATAACATATAATTATATTAATTATATAAATAATATAATTATCATAATTATATGAATAATAAATACAATCATTATAATCATATTAATTATATAAATAATAAATATAATCATTCTAATTATTATAATATAATATAAATTATATTAAAAATAATGTAGGGGAGACTGAGTGGCTCGGTCCGCTAAGTGTCCGACTTTAACTGAGGTCAAGATCTCCTTGTTCATGAGTTCGAGCCCTGCATCAGTCTCTGTGCTGACAGCTCAGAGCCTGGAGCCTGCTTCAGATTCTGTGTCTCCCTCTCTCTCCGCCCCTCACCCACTTGCACTCTGTCTCTCTCAAATAAATAAATAAATAAATAAATAAACATTAAAAAAATATCCTGTTAATAGGATAAAAATACAAGCTCTACACTAGGCGAACATGTTTGCAAACCACACATGTGACAAAGAACTTGTATCTGCACAGTATAAAAAAATTCAGAATGCAACACAAAGTAACAACAAATAATAAGGAAAACATTTTCCAAATAGGAAATGGACAAAAGACATGAAGAAACATTTCAGCAAAGATAACATACAGGTGGCATAAGCACATGAGAAAATGTTCTACATCACTAGCCATGAGGTAATGACAACTGACTGAGTAATCACTCCCCGCCTGTTAGAAGAGCCGGTTGAACTGAAACAGTGAAAAGATAAAATGTTGGAAAGAGGCAGCTCTCTCATGCATTGCTGGTGGGAATGTAAATAGCACAGCCACTCTGGTAAGACAGTTTGCTAGCTGAACATAAGCCCTACAAGCTAGCGGTCAGGTTCCTGGACATTTATTTATCCCAGAGAATTTAAACTTAAAATCCCACAAAACACTGGCACAAATGTTCACTGCAGGGTAGTGTGTAATAGCCAAACCACTGGAAGCAAAGAAAATGTCCCTCGAATGGATAAACAAAGCATTCCATCCACACTAGGGAGCCCTACACAGTGATAAATAACATACATACATATATATGTATGTATATGTATATATGTGTATATATATGTATATGTATATATATATGTAGGTATATATATGTAGATATATACATATATATGTAGATATATACACATATGTATACACATATGTATATGTATATATCTACATATATATGTATGTATATGTATATATGTAGGTATACATATATGTACATATATACATACGTATGTATGTATATATATGTATGTATATATATGCATGTATATATACATGTATGTATGTATATGTATACACACACACACACACACACACACACACACACACACAAAGTAAACTCAGCTAAACAGTCTTCTCAGTGGAGATGCAGAGCCAGGAGGGAGGCATCAGCATAATGTTCAAAGTGAAATGGAGACATCATTCACTTACATTTCAATACGTACCGTGACATGGAGACACACGTCAGGGTTCTGGTAGGTAGGAAGCTGCTTCCAAGGAGAATGCAGGCAAATGGTGTGTATAGAGCCAATGAAGCAGGAGTCCACTTCTGGGATGAGACTGATAAATGAGGCAGAAAACTGGTAAAGTTTTTAATGCTGGCAGAGGTCATTGGCTATTGTATAGCGTGAGATCATTGACATTGCCCCTGGGGGGAGAAAGGTTTTGCATCTCTATTCTCCTAGGCTTGTGGCTTAGTTTTCTCTTCCCTTGTGCACTTGAAAGAGTCCTAACAGGTCCTCATTGTGCACAGTATGTCCAAGTTGCCAGAGTCCAGAGTCCCTTGGTGGGCTTGTGTGATGGCACCCTTTCCATGACCATGAAGTCCACAAACAAGTCTTGTGCTTTTCCTGTAAGTCCTGCTTCTAACAGGTCCAGTCTGGGGGTGCCTATTTGCAAGTCCTCAGTGAGGACATGTGATGAAGTCTGGACATTGGGACTAGCCTTCGATGATCCATATTTCCATGACTCCCTGCTCTCCTTCCAGTGCTATGTAGGTTCGTGCCCTTGATGCTCCTTTCGTATAAACCCTTGACTACTTGGTGTCTCTACTCCTCCTCACCCTGTATGGCAGTCCTGTGGCTCCCCTTGAAACCTCAGGCATAAGTTTTCTTGCCCACCTCTGCACACTGGCCCTCCAGATCAGGGTCTGGTACGCCTTGCACGTTCAATAGATGCTTATTGAAAAATCGCACAGGTGATGCCCTGTCTCTCACCAAAATAAATAAACATTGAAAAGAAATTGAAAAAAGAAAAGAAACATCGCATGGATGAGTTGGGATCCGAGGCACACTGTGAAGAAAACATGGGGGGGTGGGAGGTAGTAGCGGTGGAAAGGCGGTTCCACAGAGTTGAAGGACATGACAACGTCAGCGGTGGCAGGGTGGACTTGAGGGTGGGACCCATGGTGGTGTAGTCAGCAAGGCCCCAGATGTTCGAGCATCATGAATACAGAAAACAAGAAGACGTAGTTAATACACAACTCAGTGCTAATCCTCAGTGTATTCACTCCACTGGCTTAAATAGAACAATGTAGAGACCAACCAGAGGCTGCCTTTCCAAATTACTTATTTTTATGATAGAGTTATTTGCCAAACAAAAGATTATCTAATATAAAACTATCTGATTTATCTTGACTAGACCTTCTTATTGATAACATCCCTCTCTCTCTCTCTCTCTCGCACACACACACACACACACACACACACACACTTTTATGGCAGAAGCACAATAGGCTAAGACCTCAACTGTAGGTGAGCGTCTGTCTTCTGATGGACCGTGAGTGGCCCTCGGTGTTCAGACTGTCTCCCCTTGGGGCAGCGAATACCACCCCTGCAGCGAGGGTTGGGGGGGGGCAGACAGGAGCACCTGCCTGAGTGAGAGCCAGGCCTCCGGCAAAGAATGGACCTCTGGCATGAGGAGAGCCTTAGGATCTGCAGGGGAGCAGTGTTGCTGAGGTTTAGAAGCCCAGGGTTTCTCTAGGGAGTGAACCCTACTCTGTTGACCCTGGAAATGGTTCGTGCCCATGCTGTCCCTGCTTACATCTGGTAGGTTCCACACAGACATACGTTAGGCAGCCCAGCACGTGGAGCCGGGTGGGACGACGTAGGCCTCACTGGGATGTGGCCATTGGGTATTGGCAAGATAAAGGGCACACCATCCCTGTGAATTAGAGCTCTACGCATGCACTCTACGTCCAGCTGTGTGTGTTTCCAGGTGGAGGGGCCTCTACTCGAGGAACACTCTCGGTCTGCTACCTCGTCCCCTTTCCTCTCTTCCCCGGTCATGCCATGAGTTACCCGATTGGCAGCTGACCCTCCACCTCGACTGGGTACCGCTAATCCATTAATAACAGGAAAGCACCAGGGATTCATTTCCTTCTCTCTTCCCGCAATCCTGGGTCCGCATGCGTGCTTTGTAGCCTCTCGGGTGGGGTGGGCTGTGAGCAGGATCCTTTGACACATGTATAGAACCATATCTTGAAAATGACTTAACAACAACAAAAATATCGTTATAAACTCCATCTACTGGTTGCCCAGTTGCCTCATTTCTCAATGGATTACGACCCGCAAAGGAGAAAAAAAAAGTGCTCTTTCTTGGTTTCCTACACACCAGCATCATCCCATGGTTTTTCCTGTGCACGTGGCAGGAGGAAGTCTCTAGAGAGAGGTGCAGAGGCCTGGGCCTCAGTCTTTACCTACCCATCCCTCACTTGTGACCCCACGCAGTTCACTGGACTTCCTGGCCCTCTGTTTCCTCATCTGTTGAGTGGATGAGTTTGTCTAAAATGACCTCCGACAACGTTTGATTTCTACCTTTGCTTCTTCTCCAGGTCCCTCCTTGTGCACTTTATCTGAACATTGTGGTACATGGGGTGCTTCCTGAGCAGGGTAGTTTTATAAATGAAGGTCGAGGGTTTGGGTTTGCATTCCACCCAATGACACTGGAAGCTGGCCGTGATTCTTACCAAAGACCCGGGAATGGGTTCCAGGGAGTCTGTTAACTCTCTGACATTGTATGAAAATGGTGTATTTCCACAGATCCTCAGTTTCTCAAGTGAGTAGGGATTGGGTGGGGAAACCTGTCCCCAGTCGGAGAGCAAGGCCTCGCGAGAACAGCTTAGGACACGATCCGTGCACAGAGTGGCGACCAGCCTTGTGTCTCATCCCTGATGCACAACTGAACGAACTTTAACAGTCTTGCAGGGCTGCTCGGCCATTCTCCACTTCTCCGCCTGTTTAAGCGAAACACATTAGTTGATCTTCACGGACAAAGAGAAGGTCATTAACTAGGCAGTGAGATTTGGGACCAAGATATAATGGTTGCTTCTAATCTCAAAACAATTGATGAGGAAGTTTCCAAGTGGATTAAAGAAAACCTTAGATTTCTCCCCTGTGGAGTTCTCCAGGACTCAAAGGAACCAGGCAGTTCTCCATATGATTTTGTACTGCGTGGACGTGCTATAATCTTTTGTGGGCTCTGCCAGTTTTCCTCTCGATCAGTGACTCTACAAAGTAGTGTCTTTCGTGCCCAGTTTAAAGCCTTTAATCAAAACCTTTTCTGCTCCTCTGAGCTACACAAATGGAAGGTGTATGCGTACCTCTGATTTCTCTTGCCTTTTCTGTATTCATATTGGTCTCGGGAGAGTGACTTCATATGATATATTAAGCCTTTGGGTTTATGAACTGTGCAATCGTAAGAAAGATGGTTATTCTACTTTCCAATGTTCTGGGCTTTTGTCTTCACATCCATCCGTTCAATTAACTCAGATCCTATTAATTCTGAAGAGTAAATGATGTTGAAAAAAAAGAAGTGGCTTATAATCAAATGAGATATTTTACTGACAAAGGAAATAATAGCAAGGGTATCTGTGTGTTTGCATAAGGCGTAGGTGAAGACTTGATAAATTCTGCTGGACGAGGTGATGTGGGAAGACAAAAAAAAGTACTCAGTAAATGAAATCTCTGAGAGATCTTCTGAATCATTTCATAAAGCAAGTTCAGAATTTGAGTTTAATTCCCAAGTTTAATTCAGTTTTTAATTCAATTGTTTAAGCCATCAGCCGAATCTTACAGTTTTTCTTCGGTTACCTCATATCACCCGCTGGCAAAGTTGAATTTGTGAATTATTTGATTTTGATTGAAGGACTGTCATCTCAGAGTCCCCAAAGACCTGTACTTCGAACAGGAAGAAGGAAAGAAAAATGAGTCACCGATGCCCTGAAAGCTCTCCCCAACTCTTATCCGGTGCTGCAGATATTCTAGAGATGGAAACAATAGCAAAGATCCTGCATCACTGCCGAACTATTAGAGCACAGAGCAGGTGTTGGTATGGGAAGACATTGTTGGAGCCTCTCCTGGGTCTGCCGAGGAAAAAGCTGGCCTTAGTCCTGCGATATGCGGGCCGAATAGTTCTCCTTGGTTACACGGACCCTCAGACTGCATTGAAGCTAGTGATGTGATTTCTGCCAAGTTCACAGGCAGGTCAAGAGAGCTGTGTACGTACCTTTGTGACATTTCACTCAAAATGCTGGTGGTGGGGTGAGGGGCACAAAGAGTAATTGGAAGGCAATGCCTTCTGTTTTATGTCTGTTTTAAAATGCTAAATATATTTCTTTACAGTCATTAAAAGAAAAGACTGATTTAAAGAGATATCAAGGATGTGCTATTAAATGATGCACGCATAGCAGGTAATCCATCTAATACCATACACTTCTTTCTTTCCTTCCTTCCTTCCTTCCTTCCTTCCTTCCTTCCTTCCTCTCTTTCTTTCTTTCTTTCTTTCTTTCTTTCTTTCTTTCCTTTCTTTCTTTCTTTCTCTTTCTCTGTTTCTCTCTCGCTTTCTTGCTTTCTAAAAATAACTTTCAACAAAATAGCGTCCCTACAATATGACTCTAGGTATGCATTGTTTGAACATGGAGAAAACCAGGGAAGCATTCCTGTTTGGCTGTATATTGGCTACGCAGGCTGGGGACATTGGGAAGAGTGGTGATGTACCGCTAAAAAGCATCGTATTCTTCAGTGAGCATATGTTCTCATAACTTTGGAAGAGAAATGTAAAAAAGAATTTAAATGGACAATTATTTATTGCTCACGTAGTCCTAAAGCAACAGGAGCACACAGCTAAAAAAGAGAAGACAGCATCATCCAGAGTATCAGCCCTATAATCCATAATCCCTCACTTTTCTGTTTCTTTACTTCTTGTCCTAATGGGTATGTGTTATTTTTCTTTTTTTTTTTTTTTTTAATTTTTTTTCAACGTTTATTTATTTTTGGGAGAGAGAGAGACAGAGCATGAATGGGGGAGGGGCAGAGAGAGAGGGAGACACAGAATCGGAAACAGGCTCCAGGCTCTGAGCCATCAGCCCAGAGCCTGATGCGGGGCTCGAACTCACGGACCGCGAGATCGTGACCTGGCTGAAGTCGGACGCTTAACCGACTGCGCCACCCAGGCGCCCCAGGTATGTGTTATTTTTCATAGTTAAAGTCATAGTAAAAATAAAATTTTTATTCAGTTTTCCTGACTTCCCTTGTGTTAGGTGTATCGTTTTATTTTCCTTTAATGTTAATCATTTAATTCCCGACATATTTATAAAACACCGTAGAGAGGCGGTACCATGATTTACTTAACGATCATCAATTTCTGGAGATTTAAATGTTTGTACTTTTCTTTGTTAAAAATATTAAAATAATGTATAGTTTCTGTATAAGGCTGTTTCCATTTTATTTTTTATTTTTTAGTTTTTTAGAGAGAGAGAGAGAAAGAGCGTGAGCAGAGAGAGAGAGTCGGGCAGGGGGGAGTCTCAAGCAGGATCCTTGCTGTCAGTGCAGAGCTGGATGCGGGCTCAGTCCCATGACCCTGAAATCATGACCTGAGCCGAAATTAAGAGCCAGATGCTTAATTGACTGAGCCACCCAGGTTTCCCAAGACTTTTTCCGTTTTAAAAATTAGGTGCTTCCTTAAATTAAAGCCCCAGATTTGGAGTTTTAGAAATGGATAAAAAAAAAAAAATTATGGGTATCTTCATCATACTACACTCTAAGGACTACTAATAATATCTCACTCACATTTCACATTCCCTGAAGCGTTTGGAAAACAATCTGGCAAAAAGACGCCCCAAAGAAGTGTAGAAGTATCTGTGGGGAAAAAAAGAAATGTGCATTTATGGCAGTTAGTAGGCTCAGTTCCTTGACGACACTCCCAACTTTGAACTACGAAGTTGGAGAACTTTGAACTGCAGCCTCTCATGGCTTTGAGATGGGGTTATACTGCTCATTGATTTTGCTTCTTGATGATGAATTAGCCCTCGACGGTCTGAGTCGAACTTGTGAATATATGGCAGAGGCAATATGTAGCTATCAAGCAACAGTCTTCAGCTACACATTAGTTTTGGCACAAAAAGACACACAAGGGAGTTGCCTTGCCAGGCTGGAAGTCTACTTCTCTTTTACATAACAGTCCAGACCTGGCCAGGAAGCCCGGGGCAAATTCAGAGGGGTTGCTTCATGAGGTTATCTTGGTGGCCGGGCTCCTCGGTTGGCTCTGCTTTCTCAACAGGTAGATATCATCTCAGGGTTCTTGGCATTAGTTGGTTGCCATTTTCTAGTCAGTCAAAAGTGGGAAAGAGGAAGGGGCCATAAGCAGCTTCCTGAAATGAGGCAGAAGTAGCACAAGGCTTCCATGTTAAGCAGGAGTCACATGGCCACACCCACCTGCAAGTAAGGCTGGGAAATGTAGTCCCTGTTTTGACGGCTTTGTGCCCAGGAAGGGAGAATGGATAGTGTGGGACCATTACCAAGATTTGCTACAAGCTGGGCCACGTTTCCAGAACTTGATCAAGCAAGGATGTGTGAATCCCGATGTCTAGGGTTCAGAGAATAAAGCAATCAGAAAAAGGTGATATACCTTAGTGGTTTTAATGGTAAGAGAGCTGGACTTTTATTTCTAACTTCTAGAAAAATGGGCATTTTTTTTTTTTTTGGTTTGCTTCATACATGCTCACTTATAGATTAAAAATGATAGCTTCTTTTTTTTTTACAGTGCTATTATAAGAAATAAGCAATTCTAAGATATTAAAAAAAAAACCTTCCTGATTATGCTCAGAAAATAGAAAGTACAAAGAAGAAGATATCAATATTCAGTAATCCTGTCGCCATGAGATAACTATTTGTAAAGATATGTATACACATATTTCTTCTAGTAAATTTACACTCATAGTATGCATCCAACTTTGTATATAATTTTCCATTAATATCATATTATAAACATTGTTTCTATCCCTAAAAAATCTCTGAAAATATGACTTTTAGTGACTCTCAATATAATGGGCTGTTTTTCACATATTTTTGGGAATTCCTTGTAAGTTTCTGTAGATTGAAAACAGTGCTTCATCATCAAAAACAGACTAGTATAACATGTATGTAAAAGGGACCTTAGAGGTGGTCCTAATATCATATCTGCCTTTTATAAGTCAGGAGGCTGAGCCGCATGGATGATCAATCAATAGCTCTATATTACGAAACAGCAATATCCTCTGTTTTCTGATTCCTGGTTTAGAATTCCTCCACTGCATTACTCCACTTGCATTTTACCCCTTTAGAGAGCTTACCATCTAAGGAGGACACAAAGAAACTTTTTCCTAGATAGTCTCCAAACGACAGCTCCTAAAAGTCCTCCTTTATGCAGCCTTCCCCGATCCCTGTGAGACTTCAGTGCCTTTTGGGTTCCCCAAAGCTTGTGTCCACCTCTCACGGGTAGGATGAGCCTGCATTCATGTTCCTAAAAATTGTGGAGGCCGAAAGAGCTTTTATTTATGTGAGTTATCTCTATTTGTATTTTCCATGTCAGTAATTAAACCTGAGAAAGTTTAAAATACATATTTATTAAATTCACTTAAAAATGACAATAATATTTATAGGACCCAGAAAACTATACCTTCCCAAATGAAGAAAATTCAGTGACAAGGGTAGTATTGTGTGACTCACTAATTTCTTTAGCGTCTGCCTTAATAGAAAGGTAGCTGAGTTATCATGCCTGTTTTTGCATTTAATCTGCTACGATACGTAAAGAAGACTCAGTCTCACACGTGTGGTTGGTTGGGCCAGGGAAGGCTAGGTTAATAGCCTTTTCAGATAATCGCGGATATTCTTTGACGTACCAAATTCAGAAAGTCGTAGTCCCCACCCCCTCCAGCTTTACTGAGGTATAATTGACACATTAAAAGTGTAGGTATTTAAAGTGTACGCCATGAAGATTTAGTATATGTATACGCTGTGAGATGATCATCAAGCTAATTAGCCCCGTTTCTGAAGGGTTAGTTGCAGGATAAAGGCTGAAACCTGGTGGGCAAACCTGGGGTACTCTGGGCACTCAGATGCACCCGGCGAGCTCTCGCCTTGGATGGAACTTTACCCCACTCTGCTCTCGTACCATCAGGCACTGGTAATTCGGAAAATATTGGTTCTTCGTGTTCTGCAGATCTTCCGTCTCATATACGATGTCAGAACTTATATTTGTTAGTATTGCTACTGACTTCATGATGAAAAAAATCTTTAAGTATTGGGAACTTCTAAAATTCTATTTTATTTTTAAAGGTTTATCTATTTATTTTTGAGAGAGACAGAGAGTGAGAGAGAGAGAGAGAGAGGGAGCGCCATGAGCAGGGGAGGGGCAGAGAGAGAGGGGGACAGAGGATCAGGAGCAGGCTCTGTGCTGACAGCAAAGAGCCTCATGCGGGGCTTGAACTCATGAACTATGAGATCATGGCCTGAGCCCGAGTGGGACGCTTAACTGACTGAGCCACCCAGGTGCCCCCAAACTGGCTTTTTAAAGGAAACCATGGTGATGAATTGCATGGACACTGGCACAGCTCGGTGCCACGCCTTGATTCCTGCAAAGCACGGCAGCTTTTACCCATCGATGGGTAAACTTTTACCCATCGATGGGACAGTACTACTGTCCACGCAATGGGAGATGTCTAAGTATTATTATGAGAACAGTTTTGAACTTGCACACTCCTGGGAGGGTCTCCTGAGCATTTGTGGACCACGCTTTGAGAACCTCTGACCTAGAGGAAGGGGGAAGAGGGTGAGGGGCTGTGGGGAAGGTCGAGAGGACGGCTCCGGACTCTGATGGGCGGAAGCACAGGCTCTGAAGGCATAGCAGGCAGGGTGGCCGCAGGCTGATAATTAAAGCTGAGAGAGGCCTCTTCAACCTCCTGCAACAAGTTGTGGGCGAAAAGGGGGGGAGTGTCACGGAGCACAGAACAGAGTAGCGCAGCTGGCTGAGAGCAGGCGGGATGAGTTGTGAAGGTGGTCCGTGATCAGCTTTATCCAGTTTAATTCCCTTTGTGGATGGAGGAAGCCCTTGGCTAGAGGTGGTCCTGGCACGCTCTGTATTCGTTGTTTATCTGCTCACCCAGAATGGTTTTCCTTCCAATTGGGAGCTTCTGGAGGGCAGGACCCACATCTCCTCACAGTCTGGCCCAAAGTAGCTGCTTGATAAATATTTTCAGAATGGATGAAGACACACACAGCATAGTTTCTTATCAAATGTGATAAGAACAGAGCACCCGGACTGGGTATTAAAGAATACCTAAACAGAATAGCTTCAGGCAGAAAGATAGGAAGAGGCAAATAACACTGTGCCAGGCGAAGGGAGAAGAGCATACTAAGGAGAGTGACCCAAATGTTAAACTCTGCAAGGCGGTAGAGCACAACGGACTCTGTTCTGTCCTTTCCGGACTCATTTCATCGTCTACTTTTCTCAGCTGGCGTAGTGTTTATGGGCCCCTGGAGGGGAACTGTGTGGGTGGAAGTGGACTCAATACAAAATGAGGAGCTTCAGTTGGTCCTTCTAGAACCACATGATGCCAGAAGACTTCGTTTTTGTGCTTTGTGTAGAAATTAGAACCCAGGAAACCACATCAGCGAAACTCAACAGTAGAATGGCACAGCTTCTGTGAAGGAACATCTGTCTGTAATCACAAATGTAATCCCATTTGGCTTTATTAGCCAAGGTAATATACATTGATAACCTGTATATGTTGGCCTTGGCTCATATTATTCTATTAACACACAATAGCCTTGTAAGATTATTTTATTGATAAGAACAGGGGCTCAGAGAAGCGAGATGACTTGTTCAAGGTCAAAAAGCGCGAACAATTCGAGCCCGAGTTGTTCTAAAAGTGGTTGTGTTGGGAAGGGGATGAGGCACTTTGGGAAGGTGGGGTCTCCTTTAGTTTGAAATATTACCTTTGGTACTACAGGGTACGGGTTGTATTTGACTGCTGGGAAACTGAAGAACTTCTCTCTGTAAATAATACTTAGCACTAACCTTAGGGCTCATTTCACTAGTCAATAGGGAATAAATTATCTACCTTTTAGAGGTGGATGAGTAGGTTGTAGGATATTAGGTTGCAATTTCGCTAATTGCTTTTCTGATGCATTAAATGGCTATTGATTCCAAAGGTGAGCAGTTCATTTCCTGCAGACTGATCAGAGAAAACATAATATCCGTAATTATTATTATTATGAAATGTATATTCCTTTTGGAAAGGGGCTTGTCACGAGTGCGATCTGAAGCTCTTAGGAGGGTCAACAGACAAATCATCAATAGGAATAAACTGAACATCAATCTTTCATGGAAACCTAGCCACCGATTAAAGAGCAGAGGTAATTGCGTTACTTAATGGATATTTTAATTTTTACAAGCTATGAGTCTGTAGCTTGAAAACCAATCTCTGGAATGAATAAATGAATAATGAATTGATGTACTGAGTTACCATAGAAATCACCTTCAGTACTATTAACCCCGCTAATTATGTTGCATTACCCTTAATGTGTTTCGTAAGTATAAATGTTTCCTTGCTGCCACATAAATCTGTGTTGCTTCATCATCTAAGACTACTTTTCTTTTTTTCTGTGGTTTTGGTAAAGTGAATTATCTAAAAGACACTCATCTTATACATTTAAAGAAACATAAAACAAAACCAAATTCATGCTTCCTAGTAGCAAATATCAGATTAGAATATCATTACTTGGGTTCCATTTTCATATTTCTTTTTTTTAAATGTCTATTTATTTTTGAGAGACAGAGTGTGAACTGGGGAGGGGCAGAGAGAGAGAGGGAGACACAGAATCCAAAGCAGGCCCCAGGCTTTGAGCTGTCGGCACAGAGCCCGACGTGGGGCTTGAACTCCGGAACTGTGAGATCATGACCTGAGCCAAAGTCGGATGTTCAACTGACTGACCCACCCAGATGCCCCTCCATTTTTCCTATTTCTTTTACCTCACCTCTCTGAGACTGCTTGAAGCCATCTGCTATCCATTCATCCTTTAATGCATTACATGAATTAAGCCCGTTGTAATAATTAAATGAATTACATATATGAAGTGCTTCCAAGTACTATAGAAATACAGACTATTATTATTGTGATTATTAATGTCGTGCTATATTATTATAATGTTAATATCTGTACAGTAACCTAATACATGAGTGGTAATCATGTGTCTTGAGGAAGTAAAATATAGAACCAACAGAATCTTCCGATATGATAGAAATATTCTGTGTCTACACTGTCCAATATGGTAGCCACTAGCTACGTAGGGTCATTAAGTACTTGATATGTCGCTAATGTGACTCAAGAACTGACTTTTGCATTTTATTTAATTAAACAAATTTTTTTAATGTTTATTTTTGAGACAGAGAGAGACAGAACATGAGCATGGGCGGGGCAGAGAGAGGGAGACACAGAATCCGAAGCAGGCTCCAGGCTCTGAGCTGTCAGCACAGATCCCGACGTGGGGCTTGAACCCACGAACCGCGAGATCACGACCAGAGCCGAAGTCGACGTTCAACCGACTGAGCCACCCAGGTGCCCCTCCATTTTATTTAATTTTAATTAACTTAAATTTCCTATAAAATAGGAAAGGGGGCTGGATACAGAATTTGCCACCATTTTCTGGCACTATTCCCTGGACTTGTTGTAGCTAGAGGAGGTAATTTTTTTCCCGTAGCAGAAGTGTCCATGTAATGACTAAGAGTGCATCAAGCAATCAGAGGTGAGGAACATTCCAGCAGGATCCTGCAAATACTCCTTTGTTCTGACTTTAGCATACAGATGTCCTGCTTGTGGCCATTTTGACTCCAAATGGAGCCTGACCATAAGGCAGATGTGCTCAGCTCTCCCTCCAGTGCCCCAGGGCATCTCCTGGTCTCTTTGAGCCCAACTAATACAGCTGTTTTGAAGAGTGCTAACCAGCCAGATTCTCAAGGCCAGGAGGCCGGGGGCAAGCCCTGGAAACATGCCTTATAAAATGGTTTGCCCCCTCGCGTCTCCTCTGGAGGAAGTCATGATGACCTCGGGAGGAGCACCAACATAAGGCATACAAGGAAGCCAAAACCCTGGGAGGCTGAGGGACCTGTCCAAGCTACTATCACGGGTAAGTGTCTGAGCTGAAATCGGAACCCAGAGCTTTGAGTTTTAGTTCCATTGCTCATTCACCATACCGCATGTGTTACGATGGCTGAACTGTATCCCGCATCCCCCAAGTCCATGTTGAAGTCCTAAGCCCCCTCAGAATGTGATTATACTTGAAGCTAGGGTCTTTGAAGAGGTAGTTAAGTTAAAATCATTAGGATGGACCCCAATCCATCACGACTTGTGTCCTTTTAAGAAAAGGAACGAGGCCGCAGATATGTACAGATAAAGATCATGCAAAGACACAGGGAGAAGGCAGCCATCTTCAAGCCGGGGAGATTGGCCTCAGAAGAAACCAACTCGGCTGACATCTTGACCTCTGACTTCTAGCCTCCAGAAATGTGAGCGAATAAATTTTTGTTGTTTAATCCACCTTGTCTGAGGAACTGTGGAATGGCAGACCTAAGAAGCCATTTCGGCATCCACCCTCCAAAAGGACTTCTAAGCTAAAGAAAGTAATAAAATAGGGGCGCCTGGGTGGCGCAGTCGGTTAAGCGTCCGACTTCAGCCAGGTCACGATCTCTCGGTCCGTGAGTTCGAGCCCCGCATCGGGCTCTGGGCTGATGGCTCAGAGCCTGGAGCCTGTTTCCGATTCTGTGTCTCCCTTTCTCTCTGCCCCTCCCCCGTTCATGCTCTGTCTCTCTCTGTCCCAAAAATAAATAAACGTTGAAAAAAAAATTTAGAAAGTAATAAAATAATTCCACCAAGATGCTTACAGTTTTAATTAAATAGGTAGCCGGTGATATTTCAGTGGCTTACATGGCACTCACCAATGCTGAAGAATAGATGTGAAGATTGATTACACCTGCTGAGATCTTTGAAATATTTTGGCTTGAGAATGACGAAGAGTAATGAGGCAATGTCAGTTACCCTTCCACAAATAGTGACGCTCAGCTAGGCCTAGCCCTGAAACAGCATTTTCGAGAGAGAAAGAAGGAAAAGGACATGGACGGGTGCGTCCCAGTATGCGACATGCTGGCCAAATTTAGTCCTTTTTTATGAACTGTACTTTAGAATATAATGGTGTTATAATATAACAGTGTATACACAAAACTTCTTGCATTGAAAATTGTTTGTGCTCTATTTTGATAACGTCTGGATTTCTTCGTTCAAGTCTCTCGATAGTAAGTCAGAATTCCTAAAATCCCATCAACTCGGTCACTTTCTAATTCTCTCTCCGGCAGATCCTCCTTGGTCCAAGGGACACAGAGTAGGTGATGAAGCTGCCCTTTTCTCTAATCTCTAATCTGAGACCATGAAGATAGTTGACAGGGTTTGGTGCAATTTTAGAATTTTAGGAAATCCGATACTTTGTTGTCAGCACGCTTGAGAGAAGAAATCCAAGTAACATTACAAGGTAGTAAATCAATTCATGCAATTATTTTTTGAAGGGGGGTGTGCCGAGTGGTTCAGTCAGTGAAGGGTCTGACTCTTGATTGCTGCTCAGGTCATGATCTTATGGTTTGTGAGTTCAAACCCTGCATTGTCAGTGCGGAGCCTGCTTGAGATTGTTTTTCTCTCCCTCTCCCTCTGCCCCTCCTGGACTCACACGCTCTCTCTTTTTCTCTCCCCCTCAAAATAAATAAACTTAAAAAATAAAGAGTTTGTCTTAGCTAGCTTGAACTGCTAAACAAATACCATAACCTGGGTGGCTTCCACATTAAACATTTATTTCTCACTGTCTGAAGCTGGAAAGCCTAGGATTAAGGTACTGGTCAATTTGGGGCCTGGTGAGGACCCACTTCCTGGTTTGAAAAAAGGTTTTATCCTCACATGGCAGAGAGAGATCATTTTTTTCAGTCTCCTCTTATAAGGGCACTAATTCCATTCATTAGCTTTCTACCCTCAGGACCTCATCTAAACTTACTTCCTAAAGACTCCACCCCGAATACCATCACATTGGGGATTAGATCTTCAATTTATGAATTCTGGGGGACACCAACATTCATTCATCCCAAAGAAGAGCTGAAAATTTGGGTTCTTAGATGACATATGTATTATTATTATTTTTTTTTTTTTGAGAGAGGGAGAACTTGCATGCGTGCACACACGTGAGCAGGGGAGGCGCAGAGGAAGAGGGAGAGCTGAAATCAAGGGTCAGAGGGTCAACCCACTGAGCCACCCGATGTGTGTTTTCTTACATCCTGGAAAAAGAAGTCAGAACTCATAGCATCATTGCTTACTTGCAAGACTTCAGATTATCTGTGAATAAAACCATGCCTTTCAAAACCGTAGCTTATGCATTTAGTATCAGTCTACTCCTCAGAGTAGTTCATTAGACAGAAATCAGTTCTGATCCCAAAGCAAACCTTTAGTGAGATATTTAATTCATGTTTTCCATAGTTCTTTGTAGTCAGTAGGTAGGCGTGTCACATCTGGTATAGGAAAAATGTGAGTCTTCCTCCCGTGTGACTTTTTTTACTCTCACATTACCACCCTCATACTTCTGACACCAGATATGTGGGGCTTTCACCACAACAAGCAGCTCCTTGCAAACATCACCCGAGTGTCCTATCAATTCTTACACTATCTGCTTGGGATCGTAGCAGATCCCATAGGTCACACCGTCTCAGTCCCATGAGACGGTCCCCCCTTCAGATGTCATTTGCAAATAGCCAAAGCCAGTTACCCACAACTTCTGTCTGACTTGGCTACAAATTAGAGGTGGCTTCCAATGACGTCCTACCCTTTGGATTTGATCATTTGCTCAAACAGCTCACAAAACTCAGGGAAACCCTTACTTACATTTGCTAGTTTGTTAAAGGATGCGGTAAAGGCTACAGATGAACACCCAGGTTATAAGAGCTACGTTGGCAAAGGATGCAGGAAGGGGTGCAGAGCTTCAGTGCCCTCCAGGGCACCACTGTCCTGGCACTCCCACATGCTCACCAACCCAGAGACTTTCGAACCCCACACTTTTGTGATTTTTTTTAAAAAAATTTCTTTTTAACGTTTTATTTATTTTTGAGACAGAGACAGAGCATGAACGGGGGAGGGGCAGAGAGAGGGGGAGACACAGAATGGAAGCAGGCTCCAGGCTGTGAGCCATCAGCCCAGAGCCCAACGCGGGGCTCGAACTCACTGACAGTGAGATCGCGACCTGAGCCGAAGTCGGATGCTCAACCGACTGAGCCACCCAGGTGCCCCAGACTTTTGTGATTTTTATGGAAGCTTCATCTCATAGACTTGGTGGATCATTAATTGCATTTCCAGCTCTTCTTCCTTCTCTGGAGAATGGGAGCTGCGACTGAACATTCCTGGGTTTTAACCACGGCTTGATCTTTCTGGTGACCACCTCTCATCCAGGGGCCCACCCAGAGTCATTGGAACAAAAGACACTCTTATCGCCTCGGAAATGCCAAGGGATTTGGGAACTCTGTGTTAGGAACTGAGGTCAAAGACCAAATATTAGCACCAAAGATGCTCCTAGTGCTCTTATCACTTACAAATTACAAGCGTTTAACGGAACTTATAAATTCCGTAATGTGCACAGAAACTGGGGGCAGAGACCAATATTGTACATTTCCTATTATCTCACAGTCTGAGTAGAGAATAGTGCAACACTAAATTGCGAATTAATACACTGTGATTCCCGGTCCAAATTTGTTTCCTAGTAAATTTTTCCCACATGTCTATCATCCCATTATATCCTCATAATAGGAATGTTTCTAACTCAAACACTTATTTTTCTAATTATGAAGCAGAAGAAGCTTCCCCCCAGTCGGAGAGTTCCTATGAACCTTCTGAAGGATGCATTTAAAAGCAATGGACAAAACGGAGCCACAAGGTGAGGCGGGGTCTCCACGCACCTCCGAATCCTGCCCCCATTTTTGCTCATGGTCTGCTTTGGCTCTGAAGTTCTACTGAGCCATTGGAATTCCCAGAATGCACCGTGCTTTCGCCATTTGCCGCGAGGTTTCCTTTACCTAAACGTTCTTCGTCCATTTCTTTGATATTTGACCTTCCACTTATGCTTTCAGAATCCCATCTGAGTTTTGTTTTTTCACGGGGGAGGGGGGGGTCTTCTCAGGCCTACAGGTGCGGCTTGTTGCTCTGGGTCCCCCTAGCATGGTGGTTCTCAGCCCCAAGCGTAATTCGGGGTCTCTTATTGGGCTTGATAGTGCATGGACTGCTGGGCTCCCCTAACATTTCTGATTCTAGAGTGGGGCCTGAGCCCTTCACTGAGTCCACGTGACTTCCGGTGGGGAAATAGAACTAGACTGCTTCACAGAGGCAGATGATCCAGTCTGGGAATTGGAGCATCTGGGTTCTGATGTGCCTGCTCCTCTTACCATTCACGTGACGTTGGAGGAGAGCTGTAACCTTCATGACACTCATTATCCTCCCTCTCTGGGTAATGATAATAATAATAATAATAATAATAATAATAATAATAATAATTCCCACCCTGTCTGGGCGTCAACAGGATCAAATGAGGCTATATGAAAGCAGGCTGTCAACTCTATAAATCCTGGGCTTTATGATAAGCAGGATGACGTGTTCGTTTTCTCAGGCTGCTGTAACAAAGTACACAGCCGGGGGACTTCAGGCCAGAGAAATTAATTTGCTCACAGTCTTGGAGGCTAGAAGTAAAATCAAAGTGTCAGTCAAGGTCTTCCTCTCTTCCTCACGTGTGGCGGTTGCTGGCAATCCTTGTCATTCCTTGGTTTCTGGCTCTACCACTCCATTCTCTGCCTCTGTCATCACATGGTTGTTTTCCCTCTGTGTATCTATGTGTCCTAATCTCTTCTTGTAACGACGCCAGCCATATTGGATCCGGGGCCACCCTACTCTGGGATGACTTCACCTTAACTTGATTCCACTTGCACAGACTCTGTATCCAAATAGCGACACATTCACAGGTGCTGGGGTTAGGACTTGAACGTATCTCTTTGCAATACACAATTCAACCTCCAACAACTGATAGTGGTCACACAGTTAGGGTAGAGCCGACCTGACAGTCTGCCCCAGACTCTTTCTGCTCTAGGACACCAGACTTCACTTTCAAAATGATTTAGTGCATATGTGTTTTCCATCCTTTCTCCTTCCACTTCTCTGCTTGAAAATCTTGACAGTTAAGTTCAAGGGCTTCCGTGGTCGCCTGGTAATGACTAGAACATTGCCAACACTGCCGTAAGACTGGGAGCAGACCTGACACAGGGCCTGTGCCCAGCAAGGAAATGGATGGGTAGTACCACTGGCATAAAAGAAAGAAGCTTAGAGGAGGAAAATGAGTCCTTTTGGTATATCCCCAGAGTCAGGTGCTGGTGGGCCCGGGGTGTAGTGAAGGCCTGGGGGACACCAAGAAGCTAGGTAAAGGTGTGTGGGTCCGAGACTCAACTATGCACAAGCGATGCCAACAACCATGTGGGAATGATGAGCTTTGGGGGAAGTCTTTATACAGAAGAAGGAGCAGAAGTGTGAGATCAGAGGAGCTTAGCTTTCATCTTATTGGTTGATGTCTTCATCTGTTACCTGCAGGGTTTGCAGTAGTAGATCAAAAGCCAAAGTTATAAGATCATCGGTTCATTCATTTGTGCCAATATTCGTGAGCATATAATGAACACATCGTGCTTCATAAGCTCTTGGTATTTCAGAGATGGACTAAGATGTGTTTTCCATCCTCAAAGGATTTACAAATTGGGGCTAGAGGCAGATATTAAAATCACCCAAGGCAAAAGCAGGTCCGGCCATTTCTGAATTGGTGCTCAGGGGAGGCATCATTGGGCAGGTGACCCCTGATACATGCCTCGATAAATCAACAGGTATCAGGATGTGGAGAGAGAGGATGGGAGTGAGAAATCTGATTTTCCTTCTTCTCTGCCCCTTCCTGCAGAGGGGTGGCCCAGAAACAAACAGGTGGAGAAAGATGCAGAGATGTATCTAGGATCACAGTATTGAATGGGATTATGCAGTGAGAATGGAAGGCAAAGTTTAAGCCAAGTGGAGAGAACAAGATGACTGATCTCTGTTTGGACATATTTTACACTTTTTTGGGGAAAAATTCCGTGGTAAAGAACTTCCGGGACGAGATAACACCTCCTAAATCCTTTGGTTGATCCTTTTGTAGGTTTGTGATGTTGACCGCCCGAAAATATGGCTTTGTGAAGAAAGTATGTGGTGCATTTATTTAAGTGTGATTCTATAGCTGAAAGCATTAAAAAATATCTGAATCAGTTTCAAAGGATTTTAGCAAATCCCTCAGAACACACAGCAACATTTTAAAAAATCTCAGCAGTTCTAAGTGCTGTTGTGAAATACACACTTTTCAGTCCTAAGTTGGCCTCTGATTTTATTCTTCATGGCAACTAAGTCACATTCCCTGTCCTCTTTCTTGACTTACTGTACCTCCTATTTTCTTGCAAAATCACCAGACATGAGCTCCCTTTCTGTGGTACCTTTGACCTTCAGGCATACGTATTTCTCGACTGTTCTCTCAAAGAATTGTCTACGTTACTTTTAAGTCTACCAGGTCAACTTGTTCTTTGGGACACTCCTCCTGCGTCCTCTATGCTTGTCACATGAATCGCTTCCCCATTCTGTTCTGTACCTGGTCCTTCTACATAGGTTCCTTTTCTGTTGTCAAAGACATGCCTTAGGTCCCTCCATCCCAAAGCGTGGGTTCTTTATTTTTTTTTTTTAAGTTTGATTTATTTATTTTGAGAGAAAGAGAGAGAGCAACTGGGGGAGGGACAGAGTGAGAGATGGAGACAGAATCCCAAGCAGGCTCCACACTATCAGTGCAGAGCCTGATGCAGGGCTCGAACTCACCAACTGTGAGGTCATGACCTGAACTGAAATAAGGAGTTGGATGCTTAACCGACGGAACCACCCAGGCACCCCTCCCCACCAAAGCATGGGTTCTTAAATTTGATTTGGCTCCTTTCTTTATACAGCAAAACTTCTTTAAAGAATAGCCAACAAGGCCAGTCTGCACTTATGAACCTTTTTGTTGCCACCAGTTAAGCATGGTCTTTGTCTTGAATGAAATTTTGAAACTGGTTTCTCAAAGGTTGCTGGTGACGATGTCCCACATCTGCTGGTGGTAAAGGCCTCTTCCCAGCCTCGTCCTACCTGACTGTGTGCAGGGCCTGACACAGACGACTGTCCCATGGTTCCCAAATGTCTCCTGACATGCCTTCCAAAATTCTACTTTCTTCTGGTTCATACACTAAACAAGTGGATGTGTATTTTTAGAGGACCTACTATGTGCAACCTCTGTACTTGGCACCAAGAATACAGCAATGAAAAAAAATCTCATTTCTACCCGCCACTCAGATTCTCCCAAGAAGGTGACAGTCATGCGATGACCTCCTTCAGACCCACCCCTGTGCTGTCTTCCTGCATCCCCCCGGGCAGAGCTGGAGTTGCCCACCTTCCCAGGTGCCATTGGCTCTATCTTCCTCACTCCACAACCTCTTCTGGGTGGTCCAGTCAACTCCCACCCACTTACCTCAAAGGTAGATGGCTACCGATGTTGTTGCTTCTGGTTTAGACCTCACTCTCAAATTCCAGACCTGAAGATTTACTTGTGGACTAGGCATGACCACCAGGAGCCCCTACACATGACGAGGCCAAAGCAGAATCCCTTCCCGAGCTGTGTCATCTTTAGCCTCTGTGATGACATTGCCAGTCAACATATTCCAAAATATCACAGGTTTCACATCCTCTTTTTTTTTTTTTTTTTCCAACAAACGAATTAAATTGTTCACAAAATCACCTCCCCAGCCAGGTTTCCTCAGCGAACCTTTCTCCATTCCCGCCGTTTAGTAAGACTAGCCTACACCATGCCGAGGCCTAAAGTTAATCCCAAACTTCCATCAGTTCAATACAGACAAGATCTACATCTCCCTTCTGTAACGCATCTAGTGCGCGTTGGCGCAGTGTTTATTCCCATTGTCACTGAGCCACTCTGGTGAGATCCCCTCATCCTGTGAGGCCACCCCCTCGGCACACGGCTGCCGGATTTTCTCTGGAATGGGTTGAGCTGGGCGTCTCAGGGCCCAGCCTTCGCATGACACACTCCTCCTTACATCCCGGTGGTCGGAACAAGTCACGTTTTCCAAACCGCAGGGGGCTGCCGTGTGAGAGAGGTCCAGGAGAGAGCAGAACCCGATGTTCCTGAGCTGTGACGACGTCTGCCACACCGTCATGGGCTGGATTGTGTCCCTTCAAAATCTACACGTGGAAATCCTAACTCCCATACAGTTGACCCTTGAACAATGCGAAGGTTGGACTCCAACTACCCCCGGCAGCTGAGAACCTGCGTTATTTTCTTTCGACTCCCCCCCAGACTTAACTAATAGCTGTACCTGGAGGAAATGTCCTTATAGAGTTAATTAAGGGGAAATGAGGCTGTTAGGGTGGGCTCCAATCCAATCTGCCTGGAGTCCTCGCGAGAAAGGGAAGTTAGGATACAGACACAGGAAAGACCGTGGGGGGACACAAGGAAAAGACAGCCATCCATAAGGCAAGGAGAGGGACCCGGAACGGTCCTTCGCTCAGAGCCCTTGGGAAAAAACCAACGCCTGCTCAGACTTTCATCCTCCAGAACCGTGGGAAGTATAATTCTGTTGTTCTAGGCCACCCATCGGCCGCCCGATTTGTGACGCTTTGTCACCGCAGCCCAAGAACACTAAAACAAGTACCCGCTCACATGTTTCACCTCTTACTTTTAATGCTGGGGCTTTGCAGCCATCTCTGACTTTCCCCTTACATCTAGACCTTTGCGTCAGAGAGGCCAAGCTTCAGGCGTGTCCTTAATCTGGAACCTAGCTGGGATCGCGTGGTCTACAGGACAACATTGCCAAAATACATTCCAGGGGACCCTCATTCCGGCAGTTGTCTTGTTAGAGAGGCTTGGAAAATCCTGTGTGGGGTGAAGTTAAACAGGTTTCTTTACTGTAAGGTTATCCAGAGTCTTTCATACGTTCACCGCATTGTGTATCTCCAAGAAGGGAATCTTCCAAACTGTGTTCCAGAAGCGAAGGCAAATCTGTCTGTTGGACAGAACGTGGGCCTTATTTGTTATTTTAGGGTATCTGGTTTCAGATTGCCTTTGTCTTTTGGGTTATCCGGGTTTCTGAAATGAATCTGCACACAGAACCCTATTTTCTCACAGACCCTGACGATAGCGCACGACCCTTAGTGCGACAGGCAAGACTCTTCCTACGTGGCCGACCTCTTTCAGTCACCTCATCTCCCTCTATCCCTCTCTAGGGCAACGCTCCCCCGACATAAAAGTCCTTCCTGGCACTTACACGTGGGGTGGCACCTGTGGAGATGGGCTGCAGGAGCCTGGTTGGCTGAGAGCGTCTTGCTCCTGTACCTTTGCTTCCTTGGGCCGCTCCCAGTGATGATGGAGCCTCACGGGGATTTTGGAGCTGGTCCGTTTCTGCTTGTGGGGGGCTCCTTTGTTCAGGGACTCCTCCTCAGCCCTGACTATAGACTTTCTCGGAACTCTGCTGTGGTCTGTGTTTCTCCTCATTATGCTCTTTCCTTCTTTTACTCCTCTTTCCCAGGGGCCAGACCAGCATGCTGCCTAACAGCTTCCCCGGCCTTCAAGGGCATCTCCCCAAACACCTGCCATGCTTGGCTATTCCCGTCCTGCCACCCGCATCACAGAGGACCTGAGCAGATACACAGTGCTGTGCTCTCTCCCTCCTCTGTGCCTTTGCTTCTTCCTGGGGCACCTTTTGCTACTTCTCTGCCTAGTGTCTGTTGTAAATCTTAGGAAAGGAATTGAGGGGCCACTTTTCAGGCAGCCTAACTTTTGGGAGTGGGTGACGGGCTATGATCTACGCCAGCACGCAAGGGCTGCGGGATACCCAAGGAGCCCAGAGCACTGAGCTGATAGGACCATATGTCGACACTGACTAATGAAAACAGTTAGTACCAACATTCTAGAAAGACCAACAGAGTGATTTTTAGGGTTATTGGCGTGTATCATGGGCCCAATAAGTGGTTTTGGTTGTTGATTGCGTGACTTTCAAGGGTACTATGTGTGGACCACAGCTTGCTATATGGAGCTCGCCACTTTATGTGTGCTGCTGTTGTAAGCCATCTGTCATGCCCTGGTCTCCTGCTGGCCTCTTACATGTGCTTTTTAGCTACTGCACTCAGTGAAAGTGCAAGTAACTTCAGCAAGATTAGTTTAAGCTGTTATCAGTCATGTATACCTCATTGAGGTGAGTTTCAGATCCTTTCTCGGTGGCAGAAGTTGATCTATCAGGGAGAACAGAGAGCATGGGGGGTGCTGCTAATGAGGTAGGGCAGGGGCATCGTGCAGAAGAAGATGAAACTTTTTTCCTTCTTTACTGTTTCTCCAGAGCCTCGATGTGACTTCTCGTTGGGTCTCTTGGAGTCCCGTCACAAAGCTCGTTTGAGCCACAGCGTGAGGTCTTCCCCACAATATAAAATAGAAGTCATGTGATCAATCCCATTTTTTTTTTCCTGGTTTCTCTTTCTGGAAACCACTATGGTATCTACGCGGAAACCATGATTCTCTAACTCATCCCCATTCTAAATTTCGAAACTTCCAAACGTTTTCAGGTTTATTGCCTTTGCGACAAAGCCAGTGTTTTTCTGAGATGTCATACACCGAACGCTTTGTCGTCTGAGCCGGCCACGTTTCACCCTTCATTCTTTCACTGTACATGTTTTTCTTCCTCCTGGAGAGTGAACAATTTGTGGAAGTTCCATTATTTTGTTTTTAAGTCTATTTATATATTCTTGAGAGACAGAGAGAGAGAGACAGAACCAGTGAGAGAAAGCACGGGTGCGGGAGGGTAGAGAGAGAGGGAGAGAGAGAATCCCAAACAGGCTCCACCCTGTCAGCATGGGCTCACGAACCATAAGGTCAGGACCTGAGCGGAAATCAAGAGTCAGACACTTACCCAACCGAGCCACCCAGGTACTCAGAAAGCTCCCTTAGTTTTATCTTTGATGGAGACGTGTGAATTAATTAGAGATGCTTTTATGATTATAATTAAAATGTAGAAAAGAAAGCGTTTAAAAATTTTTTTTTCAATTTTTTATTTTTGAGACAGAGAGTGACAGAGCACGAGCGGGGGAGGGGCAGAGAGAGAGGGAGACACAGAATCGGGAGCGGGCTCCAGGCTCCGAGCCGTCGGCACGGAGCCCCGACGCGGGGCTTGAACTCCCGGGGAGATCACGACCTGAGCCAAAGCTCAACCGACTGAGCCACCCAGGCACCCCTGAAAAATAAAGTTTGATGAAAGACAGACCACAAGGGTTGCAGAAGAAATCTGAGGAAGTGGGAGAAGAGGGGAAAGAGCCTGGGGGATCAAAGTGAGAAAATACACGCGAGGCCACATCAAGACTGACTGGAAAACTTGAACATTTACTGATCACTGCGTATAGGTCCACAAAATACGTTTTATGATTTTTACTATTGGAACACACTATCAAATGGTCAAATTTGTAGGAAAAAGTGGCTAAAAGAATACAAATAAATAAAACCGGTGGGCGTACAAACAGGTACCTCTTTCCTGAAGGGCAGTTTGGTACGTACTAAAATTGAAAATGTACCTACGTGGGGGGCCCAGCGGGTTACGCACCCAACTTTGGCTCAGGTTATGGTCTCCAAGTTCACGAGTTCAAGCCCCGCGTCGGGCTCTGTGCTGACAGCTCAGAGCCTGGAGCCTGCTTCGGATTCTGTGTCTCCCTCTCTCTCTACCCCAACCCACTCGCATTCTGTCTCTTGTCTCTCTCAAAAATAAATAACCATTAAAAAAATAAAAAAAAAACAACAATGCCCCCAACACAAAATATACCTAGGAGTATTTTCCACTGTTATGAATGTAATTAAAACAAATTATTGGCAGGCAAATGTGAAAAAAAATAAGTACGTGTGCAAGAACGCCTACTATGGTAGAGCAGATCACAGAGACAAATAGGAAATATCCTAAATGCCAATCAATGGACAATTGGTTCAATAAAGTATCATTTATCTACCTGAGTAAATAGTATGAGGCTATTAAAAATGATGGTGTTAATTATATTTACAGGCCAATAGACACGAATGATGCCTGGGACATAACTTAGCAGAAGACAGGCTAACAAATCGCAGACTAGTGTCAGAGATTCTTTTATGGACGTACATCTCTCCATGCATGCCCATGTGTGCATATACACGCACATAGAAAATATACAACAGGATATAGATCCAATAACAACAGCTCTTACCTGTCGGCTGGAGTTTTACAAGTGCTTCTCTCTTTACATCTTCACTATTTTCTGAAGTTGTGCTAAGATTCTGCGGCTGCTCTCATTTCTGAAAGGAGAAGAGGCTATAAAAGCAAGAGATGTTGTCTTGGTCTGCTGAGGTGGGGGTCTCCGCGGAAGGTGGCCGGACTTAAGAGCAAGCTTCTGTCGCTGCGTGGAGAGCTCAGCCTGAGGCTCCAACCTTCACGGCTCCCAGCCCAGTCTTGGCTTTGAAAGAAGGGCCGACTTTTGTGACTGGAGACTGTTTCTCTTCTTACGTGTTTGTTAGTTTGTCCAGAAACCTCAGATCTCGGCCTCAAGCTTGGAGGGAGGGGCCGAGTTGGCTGAGGCTGAAACTTTGTGTGAGGCACTTCTTGAAATCCAGCGTGGGCAACATTTCTCTGCTGATCAAAGGCATCCGATGGCTTGTACCTTTTTAGCAAATTAGCCCAGAAAAGATGGGAGATAAACTATGGGCCACCGTGACATTGGAGCAGGCTTCTAGCAGAGCGTATTGACTCGTGTTACCCCAGATGAGTTGCAGCTAGTTTTCTTTTTCATCCTAAAAAGACAATTTTCATGCCGTGCTCATCATGACAACCCAATCCTGTGCTGCCAGCTTTCAGTAGGTTTATCTTAGAAATGTCTAGGAACTAATCTCTCTGTCTCTCTCTCTCTCTGTCTCTAGTATTTATATGACATACACAGGGGTTTTAGCTATTTTTAAACTAAAATTTTTTTAATATTTATTTTTGAGAGAGAGAGACAGAGTGTGAACAGGGGAGGAACAGAGAAAGAGAAAGACACACACAGAATCCGAAGCAGGCTCCAGGCTCCGAGCTGTCAGCACAGAGCCCAGCGTGGGGCTCGAACCCACAAACTGCGGGATCATGACCTGAGCCAAAGTTGGACGCTTAACTGACTGAGCCACCCAGGCACTCCCAGGGATTTTCAACTTTTACCACCTATGTAGTCAAACATTTTTATTTTAATCTAATGGTAAATGATATATGCATGTGTAAAACATTCGATGTAGGTGTATTTTAAAGTAAAAAGTTCTTGCTTTTAATTTCGTCCCCAGTTTTTCACTCCCTGGAGGCAATCCCAATGAAATTCTGTCTCTCCGGACACACCTACCAGAAATTTTCTCCCATAAGATCGTCAACGTTGATTTAAAAAAAATGAAAATCTCAGACATTAATGACTGCCTGACATGTAGCTGTGTGGGCACACCATCATCTATTTCACCATCCCCATGACAACTGACATTCAGGTTGTCTCCATTTACCTTCCTTTTCAATTAATACTTAACGTCCATCTTCCGCACACGTGCTTATGTAAGTCTAGAATCTTAGATGAGGAATTGTTGAGAAAAAGGTGTGGGCATTTGGATGGACCGTGCTGGGACTGTTGAGAATCAGCAGAATTCATGAGATGCCTCACAACCCGAGTGGGAATGCTTTTTTCTCCCTACCCCGTCTTCTCTGCCTCCTTGAACGCACACGGGGGTTGATGAGTGAGAACGGCAGGGTCAACTTCATTCACTGAACTGGGAACATGATCTGTGCAATCAGTCCCTTCCTGGGGAGCTCCCAGAGCACGGACAGGCCCTTCTGAGAGCCACGTGTGCTCCTGTAAGGACGTGTGGATCTGGATGGTGTTGAACGGCTTCTCGTGACACCTTTAGGCTCAACGTGCTGCTAAAACCAGGAACAAAAGAACAATGAGCTTAATGGAACTGCCGCTTCCCCTAAAACTATTTGCTACTTTAGTTTCTGAGATCAGTCTTAGAATATCACATTAGAATTTTATTTTAGAATCTGTGATAGAAGATCCTTTGTCATTCATAGGAAGCCTCTCCTGGGTGTGGGCAGAATTAAAATAGCAGCCTGAAAAGCCATGAAAGTACCAGCTTAACCCAGCGTGCGTGCTCCTGTTCCGATCAAATATCTGTGTTGGGGGTGGGGGGTGGGGTATAGGGTAGCCATCCCCTTCTGGCTCCATTAAGATGAGTTGGGTTCCTCAGAGATCAGTTTATAGTGTGTGGAGTTTTACAAACAATCCCATATGCTGTAAATAATAAAGATTGGCTGACTTTTGTTTTCCCACTCCCTGGAATCTTCGACATCTTTTGGCGATGACAATTTCAAAGCTTGGAAGTGTGTTGAAATAGAGAGGTGGATTCCAGTGGTCTGTGTAAATCATGGATCTGGACAGACAGTTGCTTAATTTGTTGCAGAATCACAACATCGTGGAGTAAAATCAAAAGGGCAGAAGTTGTTATAGTTGGGCCATTTCGAAACAGAGCCGGAGCGTTGAAGGTTGATGAAGCAAACTCATTCATGTATCAATAGATTCACTCAAGATGTATGTATGGAGTGCCTACTACGTACTGTTCTACATGCTGGAGATAAGGAGAGAAAGTGCCTGCTCTCGTGGATCTTCTGTTCCCATGGACAAAAGTGTGACAATTATGCAAAGAAGTTTTCGTCGAAAGTAGGGAACCACTCCTCTGAGATGCTCCGAGTTGACGACTGTCTCTGGAAGGAGGTGCTCTCGGCTGGGAAAATGGAGCAGTAAGTTGTGGGGAGATGGAGTGGAGTGTGGGCGACTCTGGATGTTTCCTTTGCTTTACAGGAATGACTTGACGTTTTAACCCAACCAGCCTTATCTTGAATGTTTTCAGGATAAAAACATGGTAGCTAGCAGATAACAAGTGGTAATCCCGACGCCTGCCTTAATGGCAGTCTTAACTGTAGTGGGTGTTGAAAGCCCGTTAAATGATACTGACCTTCCCAGCTAGGCTCTCAGTGCCTCACGGACAAATTATTCTTGGATTTGTACAGGGGAGTGCAGATCAGAAATGGCACCCTCACACCATGGTGAGAGCCTCTGTGCCAAATAGAGAATAATAACCTCTATTCTATTAATAATAACCTCTATAGAGAATAATAGAGAAAGGGCACTGAGGTCCTCTACTGACTGAGGTAAATAAAAACTCTTGGAAAATGAAAGGGCTGTCTGGTTTCCAACATGTGGATGAAGCTTTTGTTTCTTGAAGTGTAAGAGTTGTTGCTGCTTGAAAGAAGATCTATATCATCTATATCTATATCTATATCTATATCTATATCTATATCTAATTTCGCCCAAATGCCTAAACTTTGAATTATTCCAAATAGTTTGGAATTGGGACAGAGTAAATATATGTGTATGTCAATTAATCCAACACACACGTGTTGACTTCATTCTGCTAGAGCTAGGATACATGGAGAATCAAGGAGTAATTTCTGCATCAAGGTGTTTACCATCTAATGTGATTAAAAAGGCCATTGTTAAGAAAAGCTGCATGTGTCTCTGCCAAGTCCAGTGCCTAGCGTCAAGTGCTTCCTGCTCCAACTGCATGTGCAATTAGAGGTGTCCTCATTTAAATTCTAAGCTGTCATGAGAAATGATAGGAAAAGGCACCTGCCCAGGAATGGCAAAATAAGCCCCCAGATCTGATACTTATTAGTCCAGTATATGTATTAGTCAGGACAGGATAGCTGCAGTAACAAACAATCCCCAAATCTCACTGGCTCACCAGGGAAAGATATATTTTTTCTTCATGTCAGAGTTCAGGGAGGGTCAGGCATATGCATGGTGAGGCTGTGTTCGTTTTGGCTTTGCCATCCTCTATGACCTTGAAGTTCATCCTTGAATTCCTGAAAGCTGGCTTGGGAAGACAAGGGAAAAGAGAATGTAGGGGACTAAGCAGCAGTTTTATGGGGGAGTATGGAGAGCATGAGTCTCTCTTTTGCCCACATTCTATCCAGAACTGAGTCACAGGGTCACATCTAAGTTCAAAGGAGATTAGGCAATATATTTTCTGTGTGCTCAGGAAGAAAAGGAAATGTTTGGAAAGCATATTGACAGTTATTGCTAGAGGAATCCTGCATAATTGGCTGGATTAAGCATCGGCCACCTGTGAGAGCCTTTATGTTAGGTAGGTCCTAGAAGGGTTACAAAAGATTTTAAACCATTGCTCCCAGCACCCAATGTACAAACTAGTTAGAAGAATAAAAGATCCATACGAAGATCACTGTGCAACAAAGCGGTCTGAATTAATTGCTTGAAATGGGGAAGGAGATAGCATCAAAATGTACTTTAGGAATTGATGGGAGAGAAAAATCGTTTTTGGACACACGGGAGGCTGTCATCCCCAGCTGGATGTGTCTCAGGTGTCTCAAATTCCACATGACCCCAAATGACACACTAATGACTTTTCAAACTTGGTCTCTGTCTGCCACAGTCACCTTGGACAAGCTGTATCCGGTCTAAACGCTCCATATGCCAAACATTAAAAATAGGGACACTGTCTCCAAGGACTATGGTGGGAATTCATTCAACACATATTGAACTCTTACGTTAGATTCTGTTCGAGGCACTGGGGATAGAATACTGAACAAGATAGATGAAAATTCCTACCTCCGTGGGGTTTAATGGAGCACGAGATAATTCGTGAACTGTAAAATTCAATGCACGTGCTCATTGGCAGGTTTTCAGCAATGCCTATGTGATCCTGGTGTGACCCTGCTATGGTGGCTGTCCTATCTGGGTTGCTGGGAGAATCGTGAGCCGTCTGTACATAGACAAATGCCACCACTCCGCATCAAGGGGCACATCGCCATGTGGTGGCTGTGGTAAGAGCTGCCTGACAGCAGACTAACACTTGTAGCTCAGATCATTAGCTCCTGCGACTTTTGATTTGAGCCGGGTATTTAAAGCCACTCTGGCTCGTCTTTAACTATAGCTTTTAATACATACGCCATGTTCCCCCTACTTAGCAGACACAACCCTCCGATGGCGCTGGCTTCTGCTGCTTTGGAAGGTAATGGCCTCTCTCAGAGGCCTCTCCCATGCCGACCTTGATGCAAAGGGACCCTCCGAATTCAGTTACAGCCCCCTCCCCAAACCCAAAAATCCCATCTGGTTGTTTTGGGTATTGTAGTGAAAGACACACAGAAATGTCCATTTATTGGTGTCATCGTATCTTCTCACTTGGGGGTTAGGTTGTAACATCCACACATAAGGTCAGCCGGAATATCACGTGGATGAGGTTGCCCTTGGAACGCCCCTTAGGAAGGTCCATGTTGGGGACTGATGCGGTCTCTCGGGTTCTCTACCTTTCCTCCAGTTGAGCGTCTGGTGGAGTGGTCTCTTCTTTAAAGAGGATGATGGCAGGAATGAAGGGTCTTCAAATAGCAGAATCTCAGTCAGGACGCTGATGCCGTGAGAGGCTCCGAGCAATGATGCTCCCACAGAGGACCCCAACTGCATGTTGACTTCTCCCCTCTCCCACTTGAGGCTCTCCTGGACTGGGCTGGGATTCGTTGGGTGAAACCGGCAGCCTCTTCTCTACGCTGTTTAAATTTGCCCCTTTTCCGTGGGCCGTGTGGTTGAACTTGTGTGAGCTGAGTGTGCTCACGGCACAGCACTCACTGCTGTCTCCTCCTTTCCACGTGCTCGGAAGCTGCAGTTTTCTTGCGTGGCTCCCAGGACGCTTTTCGGAACCGAGTCTAGATTCAGCTGGTGGAGTAAAGGTGGAGATGCCCAGGTAGTACAAATGACTGACTTCGTAAAGGGTGGGAGGCGATTTTCCGAAGAAAACAGCAGAAAATGGAACATTTGTGGGGTCGGGGTGGTAGGCAGATGAGAGGTCTGGAGTGCGAGATTTTGGAAGAGCGCTTGGAAGGATGAGTGTTAGGTTACCCTGCTGTGTCTTGCAATGTGAACACCCCATTGATGTTTGTAGCAGATGGGACACTGGTTCCCCCAGAGTTCAGTCCCCTCCCTGCAGTGCCCTGCTAGGGGGAGCCCTGTCTTGTTGACACCCAGTGACTATTCGGGGCAATGAGCTATGAGCAGAGGGCTATGGTTCACCTCTAAGGGAAGCTGTGGGAGGTGCCATGTGCTTGGGCATAGTGTTTCCTGACCGTGTGGGGCTGGCCACATGGGTTCAGGCTTTGGGGTGAAGGTGACTGCAGCCAAACAAAATCAACCTAGGATGGGCATGTAGCAAGGGCCAACACTGAACATTTGTTATACGCACTTAGGTCCAGGGGCTATTTGTTACTGCTGTGTAAGTTGGCCTGAACAGGCTGATACAACGTCTCTTTAAGAGGCTTCAGCCTACATTTAAATTTCTTCTCAGGTCTTTTTAGATGGCAGCCTACTGTTTCTTTTGAATGTAATGGGTTGTGAGTAGTCACAAGTTAGCTTGGTTTTGCCCAAGTTATTGTCAAATAAAAAATCAGAGTTTCGGGGAGACTTTACTTGAATGTGTTACGGCAAGGTGGGGAAAGGTAACTCTTGCAAGGGTGGGGCGCCCTCTGAACAGGAGGTCGACTAGAGTGTCAAGGGTTAGGCAAAAAGGGCTTTTCTTTTATAAGGAGAAGTAGACAAGTCTGGAAAGACCAGTCACAAGGAAGTAGGATCAAAGGGTGGCTTGATTGGACAGGAGATCAGAGGTCTTTGGACAACAGCCTTTTCTTACAAAGGTCTGTCTGCTGGCTCAGGCTGAGGATTAGCCCCGGTTCAAGGACGTGGGGGAAAGAGAGGATCCTAACTATAGTCTTAATAACAAGCATTCTGTTCCGATTGACCAGGGAGGACAAATATACTACTAATCATTTGTGAGGCAAAAATGGGACTCTGGAAGGTCTGTCTGCATCTGGTCTTGTCATAGGTAAACAAGAGAGGCATCCATGAATCTTATCTCAATCATCTGGAGAGGGTTCTTTAAGTGGCCATTTTCTCAACACAAAGTGAAGGGTGTTGTTTCTCCACTGTCTGATCTCCGGGATTACACGCTCAAGAAAAGTTCCACATTGTTATTAAAATATGTCTGGGGCTGAAAAGAATTTTAGAGTCTAGTTTAACCCTGTCATTCTTCTAGTGAAGAAACTGAGGCCCAGAAAGGTTTTTCCACCAAATTCATATACTGGTCAAAGGCAAAGTGGAGAACGTACCGGAGACTTTCTGGTACTCGGTACTCTTCTTCTAAACCTTGTAACTATAAATACGGGAGTACCGTGAGAGGCAAAGGAGATAATTTTGGAGATTCTTTGCTAAACCGGAAGCAAGACACCAAATAAGCTTCCAGCATTGAAAATGGACATTCATTCTTCATCTTGGCATCCCGCCTCCCTTACTTCTTCTCCTGTTCTTCCAGAAGGCTTGCTGCCCAACGTATTTTATTTACTCATTGTGTGGGTTGATTGTCTGTCTCTCTGGGCCAAGATATGAACTCTATGAGAGACCGGAGTTTGGTTTCCCGTTTTGTTTCCGAGTGCATCTTTAAGGCCTAGAATCATTCTTGGGGGTTACGTACTCAGTAATATTAAGTGAATGATCAGTGAAGCCAGGGAATCCTGAGATAAAGAAACCTCTCCTTCAACATCAGCTCTTTCGTAGGTGTATTCAGTCATCTGACAAGTATTGATGGGAAGCCTTTTCAGAGTTGTAGGTGTTCTTTCGGGGTCTGGGAATCGAGGGGTCCCTCTGATGTTTTGGGGGGAAGCATGGCAGCAGCTAGTGACCGCTGAACAAGGAAAGTCTCATAAGTGACCCACACAACGCAGAGAATTACCCGAGGGGCATCCCGCTTAGACTGGAGGTCAGGGTAGAACTCTCTGGGCTTAGTATTTTTTTTTTTTTTTTTTTTTTTTTTTAAACGATCTGTTGAGGTATCACTTACATACCATACAATTCACCAATCTTTGCCTTCACTGTTTTTTTTTTTTTTTAATGTATTTTTTTTTTCAACGTTTATTTATTTTTGGGACAGATAGAGACAGAGCATGAAGGGGGGAGGGGCAGAGAGAGAGGGAGACACAGAATCGGAAACAAGCTCCAGGCTCTGAGCCGACAGCCCAGAGCCCGACGCGGGGCTCGAACTCACGGACCGCGAGATCGTGACCTGGCTGAAGTCGGACGCTTAACCGACTGCGCCACCCAGGCGCCCCTGGGCTTAGTATTTAAGCTGATGTTAAAAGGACAAGAAGGCAGCCAGGTAAAAGCAGCAAGAAAAGCACTCCAGGGAGCCGCCCAGGAGAGTTAGGCTTTCCTGCCGTGTACATTTGCAGAGTGCTTTGTATTTTGAAGTGCTTTTCTATCATTACCACCGGGAGAGCCTCTGAGGGTTAGATTTTTGTTATCACAGAGTCTGGCTTATTAGAAAAGGCTTTCACATATGCCTATAATCTAGAATTCTATCCTTTCTGTTTATCCGAGTGGAGAACAGCTAACCTTTGGAATTTCTGTTTTAATTTGCATGAAAACTTAGGCTTGTAATGAATAACAATGAATGGCAGTGCATTGAGAAGGGCAGATCTGATATACATACATACATACATATATACATACATTTCCACCCCCTATCTCTTCCATATATGCTTAGAAAACATTATATATGATCTGCGGTTACTGTGACGTTGGAAAGGGGTAGATTGGTAAGATCTCATCGATTCCAAATATATCTAGCTTAATGATGATCTTGCTTTAAGTTTTAATATTCATTCGGTCTGTAGAAAAAGAAAGAGAGAATCAAACTTGATTTTTATGAAGATCCCAGGAAGAGGTTGAATCCGTTGACACATGAGACAGCCACAAAAAAAGTATTCAAAAGAAACTTTGGGATAATAAGAATGCTCATTTCAAAAGTCTTAGGTTTTTTTTTTTTTTAAATGTTTATTTATTTGTGTTGAGAGAGAGAGAGAGAGAGAGCGAGAGAGAGAGAGGAGAGCGGGGAGGGCAGAGGTGGGACGTGGGACGGAGAGAGACAAAATCCCAGGCAGGCTCCATGCTCGGTGGGGAGCCTGACCCGGCTCATCCCACGACCCTGGGATCATGACTTGGGCCCAAGTCAAGAGTCAGATGGCCAACCGACTGAGCCACCCAGGTGCCCCGATATATTTTATTTTTTACATAAAGTTACAAGTTGTCATGACAAAAGACATTCCAGAAAGTTACAGACTTTATCTTGTGCTTTTAGTATGTGCACTGCTGCATGGCTCCAATCTTGCAGGAATTTAGGGAGGTTTTACTCTCAGCTTTATGTTTGAGATGTTTCTTTTAGGCTATTCGGTAATAAAGCAAGTTATCACCAGCTAGAAGACAGTAACACCTTTTATTTATTTTTAAGATTTTTTTAAATGTTTATTTTTGACAGAGAGAGAGAGAGAGAGCATGAGTGGGAGAGGGGCAGAGAGAGAGGGAGACACAGAATCTGAAGCAGGCTCCAGGCTCTGAGCTGTCAGCACAGAGCCAGATGCGGGGCTGGAAGCCAGTAACTGTGAGATCATGACCTGAGCTGAAGTCCGACGCTTGACCGACTGAGCCACCCAGGCACCCTGACAGTAACACCTTTTAAAAGCCTATACATTAACTGCCTGGGTATTCGTCACATATACACCTGGACATTTTATGAAACATTTATAAACATTAAAATATATTAATTGATAGTGTGAAACATGATTCCTAGAGAATCCCCTGAGCAGCTGCTGACAGGTCTGTACAATGATTTCTAGGTTACATTTGCAATCATGAATCTGGGGCCCTGTCGGAACAATGCGTTTATCCATTCATCAAGTATTTGCTGAGTGCCTACTATGTGCCTGGCAATATGCCAAGGGCGGGGGATACAGAACTGAAACTTACCGCCTCTGCCCTTTGTAAGCTCACAGTTCTGGGCCAGCAAATAATACAAAACTTGTTAAGTGAGGCGCGTCTGGGTGGCTCAGTCGGTTGAGTGTCTGACTTCGGCTCAGGTCACAATCTCACAGTTCGTGGGTTTGAGCCCCGTGTCGGGCTCTGTGCTGACAGCTCAGAGCCTGGAGCCTGCTTCAGATTATTTGTCTCCCTCTCTCTCTCTGCCCTTCCCCCCCGCCTCTGTCACAAATAAACATTAAGGGGTCCCTGGGTGGCTCAGTCGGTTGAGCGTCCGACTTCAGCTGAGGTCATGATCTCGCGGTTTGTGGGTTTGAGCCCCGCCTCGGGCTCTGTGCTGATGGCTCAGAGCCTGGAGCCTGCTTCGGACTCTGTCCCTACCCAACTTGTGCTCTGTCTCTCTCTGTCTCTCAAAAATAAATAAATGTCAAAAAAATTATTTTTACAAAACTTGTTAAGTGCTATGCTATCATCAAATAATAACCTGGAGTTATATTTGTTTGCACACTTTACAAAGTGATACATAAATACATGGCCTATGAAAATGCCAAAACAGTTCAGTGAGGTAAACGTCACCCTCCACGCCTATTTGATGACAGACATTCTCCTACCGAGGGAGGGGCACCCAGAGCCGCAGAGAACGGGGCTTTCACCCTGGTCCTGGCCTTAACCCAGAAAGAAAATGAACTGAGCCCACGTAGAAAAGTTCTAACCATGCTAGTGGATAGAGGTAAGATTTGGAGGACTCCCAGAATTAATGAAAACATTTTTAAAATTACATAAGGCCTTTTATGGTTTTATTTATCAGGAAAGAAGTGTCTGTGGTTTCAGACGGTGCACAACCATTATTTCTCTCTCTCCCCATCGTCTCTTTCCCTGTACTTTTCCATTGTTCAGGCCTTCGTGGAGTTTGGATGACATTTATTGTATAGTTTCAATTTCACTCTAAAATGTAATTTCTACATTTCACAGAGTCAAAAAAAAAGAAAAAATAACCCAAAGCCCTGGAAATTTTCTGTCTCCCGTTTCCCGCTGCCTGCTCTCGGTGAGCCCTTGTGAGCGGTGAAAACCTTAAATAAACAAAGTCAGCCTTCTGAGACGAGACCGTTTGCGTGTCTGTGATTTGCCCACGGACTCTGACAGGACACTGCTATTTTCATAATGACATTTTCTAGCTGAAATGAAACACATATTGAGTTGAGTTCCTCCCTTCCTCCCTCCCTTCCTTCCTTCCTTCCTTCCTTCCTTCCTTCCTTCCTTTCTCTCCTTTCTTCCTTTCTCTCCTTTCTTCCTTCCTTCCTTCCTTTCTTTCTTTCTCTCCTTTCTTCTTTCTTTTTCTCTTTCTTTCTTTCTTTCTTTTCCATCTTTCTTTCTTCTTTCTTTCTTTCTTTCTTTCTTTCTTATCAGATTAGAATGGAATGCATGCCCATACGGCTTTAAACAAATGCAATAAATAAAAATCTAAACTTCCCAAACCGTTGTATTAGGATCAAACAGTTCTTTTATAAAGATATGTCTGAAAGTTTGCGTCTGTGACTCCTTATGGTCTGTGGCCTCTCTCTCCCTGAAGTGATCTTTCCAAACCCAGAGTCACCTCAGATGCTTCGGGGCCTCCCCTTTACTTGTTAACCAAACACCTCAACTTGATAGGAAAGCTCCTTCCAACAGAGCCCCACTCGACTCTTCTGTGGAATTCTGGTGGGGTTCCATGGGATGCCCACATGCCCTGCCTCACGGACCAGCCACACCGGGCTGATGATGGGTGTGCGCGTGTGCCCAGCATGTGGGTGTCACTCCCCATCACGGGCCACCCCTCCTCGCAGTCTCCAGCTTCCTGGGGGTCCCCCCCCAGGGGTGCTGCTTTTTCTTTGCTCCCTGAGGGTTGAGCCCGGGAGGCTGCGGGGACATCAGCTCTCCTGGCTGGTGAGGTCCAGCACCGCTCACCTCCTCTGGGGTGGCTTAGGCTGGAGCTTTGATGCTCTACCTGTGGTCCCAGGGCCAGCAATGTCGACCCGACCTCACCGGTGGGGGGTCCCGTTAGTGGTGCAACATGCCGGGGGCCCCCTGCCGAGCTTAGCCATCTGAGGTCAGTGTTGTCACCTCCAGGTGAATCGGATGCACACCTGAGCTGGAGAGCCCTGTGCTAGGGGAGCACAGGTTGGCTCCCTTAGGTCCCGCCCACCCTCATGAAGCAGAGTGTGCCTTTCAACAGGACCCCCAGGTGAGTCGTGTGCATACTGCCTTTGTTTTCTTTTTCTTTTATTATTATTATTTTTTAATGTTTATTCACTTTTGAGAGACAGAGAGCATGAGCGGGGCAGGGGCGGGGCCACGCAGAATCCGAAGCAGACTCCAGGCTCTGAGCTGTCAGCACAGAGCCAGATGCGGGGCTGGAAGCCAGCGACGGTGAGATCATGACCTGAGCTGCAGTCCGACCCTCGACCGACTGAGCCACCCAGGCGCCCCGTGCATATCGCATTTAGAACCAGATCTCCGGTATCCCGTGGGCTCTTACCGAGTCCTTCTAGGTGTGTGGGGGGTGACGGCGAACAAGGGACAAAGCCCGGGCTTTGACTGAGCCTACTCTCTAAAGCAGGGAGTAGGCACTTTCCCCCAACTGGCATTAAAATGGAAAAAAAGAAGAAAAGAAACGAACACAAAACCCAGATAAAATAGGTTTAGGGTAATTCCAGGGCTTTGCGTAACATAATACGGTATGGAGGAGAGAGAGAGCAGGAGGGGGGCCATGTGAGGACAGGATGGTCAGGCCTCTTTGAGGAGGGAGCACTTGAATGAAACCTGAGGATGAGAGGCAGCCCGCGCTGACCCGAGGGGGCAGAGCCATCTCGCACGGAGGCATTGCCCAAGGTTGCGGGGCCCGCTGTAGGGCGTCTGACTCAGTAAGTCTGGGGTAGGGCCCTGGAACAGCACGCTGCATTGCCGACAAGCTCCCAGCATGTGCTGTTGCTGCTGGTTGGGGACCTATTTTGAAAACCTTTGGCCTGGGAGTGCCTGGGTGGCTCGGCTGGTTCAGCCTCCAACTCTTGATTTCAGCTCAGGTCATAATCTCATGGTTCTTGGGATTGAGCCCTGTGTCATAGAGCTCTGCACTGACGGCACTCAAACAGAGAGAAAGACAACCTTTGGCTGACAGAGAACATTCCGGAAAGAGGGCACTGCATTTGTTCGGCCTGTGGACCTTGGGTTGTGAGACAGGCCTGGGGGATGTGATTCCCTGGGCAGAGGAAAGTTATAGGTGGGGTGCGGCAAGGGAGGGACATAGTCTGGCTTGCGTTGGTCGAAGATCCCTTCCGGTGTTCTTGGCAGAACGGATATGGCGGCAGTGGAGGTGGCCTGGGCCAGGGTGACCGCAGGGGACACCGGAGGACGAGGGTTGGTTCTGGTGCAGCATGTGTGTGCAGCTGATGGACAGAGTGGGGCGGTGAGCAAGGGAGGGGCCCAGCGTGACACCCAGCCCCGTCGTTGCCATGGTGACGGTGACGCGGGTTATGCACCAGGAAGACTGGGGTGGGAACGGTTTGTGGGCGGGGAGGAGGACTGCGTGTTCTTTTTCACTGTGTCATCCATCATGCTTTATCGTGAGGGCGAGAAGTCTCCGTGGGGATGCCAAGTTGGCAATGGGTATGTGAGTCTGAAACTCAGGGAAGTAGTCAGGGCTGAGGAAGTAATTTGGGGGGGTCACTGGCAGAAAGGTGCTAGCTGATTGAAATCACCAAACTGGCTTGGGTATCCAAGGGGCTTTTAGTGCTCCGGGGTGGGTGAGTCACAATCCCCAAATTCCCGGTCCCTCCCAGTACTCCTGAGCTCTGCCTGGCTCTGGCTGCTTCCTCCTGAGGTGACCCTGGCCTGCTCCCCTACCCTGCTAGGAAAGAAGAAATCCCCAATCCCAGAAACCAGCACCCTTTTCTGTCTACCGCTGTACTGGCCTCCAACACCAGCAACCTCTCCCTGCATCCCTATCCCTTGGCTTAACCCTCATACTTGCCTGAACAGGGTTTTGGCTTGCCGAGTCTGAATGCTTTGCTCTTAGGCCTCTGAGCCTTAGCCTCCCCCTGTCCCGTGACCCCACTGAGCTGTGGGCCACAGGCAACCCTTCCCTTGAGCACCTCTGTGGTCGCCCCGGTTTCTGCTTATTCCCAGCACGTGGGGCTGTCTTATCGCCCACTTACTGCTTCGACCGTTTCCCAAAGTAGTTTAAATCAATAAGCTTTGTAAAAGATGGGCCGTTTTCAAACCTGAGTCTAGATCAGTTCTTCCGACTTCGGTTTCTTTTCCCTTTTCTTTTCCAATTTTTATTTTTAAATCCAATTGGAGGTGTTGGCGGGTCTTTTGAGAACCATTCTGTGATTGTGCTTGTTTGTCGGGTCTGAATGTGACATCCCTCAAGATCCATTTAGCTATTAGAGCCAGGTTAAGATTGATGAGCCACCAGTCCCACTCGCTGACTTCCTCTGGCAAACCAGACTCTGAGAATTATGTGACTGTGCCCGCTGTGCTGGAATATTCATTTGGAAGATTTGTGCTCCTGTCTTCCCGCAGAAGCACCTCGGGTTTGACTTCACATTCTAGCTCGTCCTATTACTCAGCTCTGCTCAATTCATCATAATCTGCTACAGACAGTTCCAAATCTGAAGGCTGTCACCTGAGTGAGTCAGGCTTAACGGAATGCCCAGTTGGTCAATACGTTGGTTCTGCACAGTCTAGATGAAGGTAAACTTGAGGTCAGGTCTGACCGAACAAATTCAGCCCGTGATGAACGTTTTAAAGACCAAGCTGGTTTTGGTTGATTGTACATAATAAACCAGGTTATCTCAGTTCACAGGCTAATCCCAAAGAATGTCAGTGTCTTGACGACAGAAATATGTTTCTCAGGTGTCGAGAAACACGAAGCCATATTAAACTGCTAAATACTATCTTAGCAAACTGGAAAAGCGGGTACTGTTTTCAAAGCACCTCAGTAACTATGCTCGGGAAGTAAATGGCACATTGAGGGACGTTTATTGTACGTTAATCAGAGGACAGAAGGTACAGAATTTGGGACGGTGGCACCTTGAATATTTTCAAAATATTCTGGCAAAATTAGCAGCTGCCTTGCAGAGGAAAAATCAAGTGTTGGGATTTTAATGGAAAGCTAAGTTAAAGTTTACTGAGACACCGATGTTACCTTTCCTGCTCAAGAGTCCTTTCTGAGCTAGCACCTTCCTTCTTTTTCAGAGCCCAGAAACAACGAATTCATTTCTACCCCCCTCAATTTAACTCCTATTCATAGAGCGACTGCTACGTGCAGCAGATACTATTATAGGTCTTGGGGGTACCAGTGTGAGTAACGTAGTGCCCCCTCCCCGTCAACAAGAAATTCAGAATTTGATGGTGGAGACTGATATGTAGTCAATGCAGTAGGATTAGCATAGGGGCACCTTGCGTGGACCTGAAGCCCCGGGGGGCTCTGGGCCACTGATAATTCCTTGAAACTGAAACCTCAAAAGGGGCAGGGCCAAGGTGAGCCCAGAGACATAGGTAGACAGGTTGAGGCGACATGAGCGATTCCTTATTGGTTGGTTGCTTCCACGTCAAGCTTGGACGTGGACTTTACCTTCCAGGCAATGGCTAGCCACCGACAGCTTTCAGGCAGAGGTGTAACAGTCATCAAATTTTGCACTTGAAAGATCCTTCTGGAAGAAGTTGGGAAGATGGGTTGGGAGGAGAGGAGGATGGGGAGCCCAGTAGGGAAGGGCCTGGCAGACCAGGCGAGAGACAGTGAGGCTCTGGGGGAAGGCAGCGTTGGGGAGGCAGTTGGGAAGAGGGCTTGAGTCAAGAGTCACAAGCAGGGCAAGTGCGGTGGCCACCTGGTGGGAAGCGCGGATCTGCGTGAGGAATGCCCCGGGAACCTTGCCACTGGAAACACGAGGTGGGACTTGAGAAGGGGTGGGGGAGGGAGATATAGTCTGCGGGAGCCACTATGGGGATGGAGTGGGTGCTTAACCTATGGATGTGGGTAGGCTCTCCCTGGAAGAGAGTTGAGAGCAAGGGAGAGGAGAAGTAATTGACCTGGGGATAAAGAGGGACTGAGCAATGCTGAGAGCCGCGGAAACAGGAAGAGAAAAGAGATGTTGCCTGAAATGACACTAGGTAGTGAGCTTCCTGTACATTACCTTGTTTATTTCTTGCAATTTCCCTGTGAAATGGGAATGTCCCCAGTCAAGGGAGGGGAAGAGGTGGATGGTCTCTGGGGTGACCGCCACGAACACCTTGGAAGCCGATTCCGCTCTTCACGGGAAAGGCGGGATCTGGTTCTTCTCCCTCGAGGGGGGCTCCTCCCAGGCACTTGACTATCAGCATGCAGTGGGCATGGCGTTGGGAGGCTCCGGAGATCAGGTCAAAAGAGGCCATGCAGCGTCTGCTTGAGTTTCCGGGAATGTTCCCTCTCAGAATGGAGCCCACAGCGTGTGGAGAAATCCCGTGGAGATCCACACAGAGATGCTCCCGTGACGGCCCAGTGAGCTCTCAGGCCAGAACCAACGTCACTGCCAGCCACGAGCGTCGCATCTGGGCCCGTGTGCTTTAGCTCCTGTGCTGAGCTGCCTCACCCATGCCGCGGGGCTGCAAATGCACTGCTTGTTGCAAGCAGGGTCGCCTCCCTACAAAAATTGTGACCACGCACGTAGCCTGTTTGTCATGCACAAATATTTTCCCCAATGTTCAGAAGAAAAAGTATCCCACGGACAGACTCTAAAAGACTGAAAAAAACCCATTAGGATTTATTCCCCCCGCCCTCCCCCAGCAGGGGTGAGTTCGGAAACAAAAGAGCCCTTAAGATCTCTGTGACACTCCAGGGTGTTTCTGAGCAGTGGATTGGTCCCCTCAGGCCGCTGTAAAGACGCGGACAGATTGCGCGGCTTAGACAACAGACACTTATTATCTCACAGTCCTGGAGGCCAGGAGTCTGAGATCGAGGTTGGTTCTTTGTCGGGTTGTGAGGGAAAATCTGTGCTCTGCCTCTTGCCTAGTTTCTAGCAGTTTCTGGTCACCCTGGGCGTTCCTTATCTTGTAGATGTACCACCCTGATCTCTGCCTTCACCTTCACACGGTATTCTCCCTGTGTGTGTGTCTGTGTTCATGCGTTCCCTTTTTATGAGGACACCAGTGACTGGATTAGGCCCCATCTCGATGAACTTGTCTTAGCTAATTACACCTGCAACAGCCGTTATTTCCAAGTGAGGTCACGTTCCACCGGACTGGGGCTAAGATGTTGACACGTGCATTTTGGGGAGACACAATGCAGCCCATGACAAACAGCAGGGACCAAGCGTGCCCTGCATGTCACCCGAGAGGCAGGAGCTAAGTACTGTGTACAGAGAAGGGAGGGAGACGCTGCAGGGAAAGACGCCAGCAGGGGGAATTCATCTGGGCGAACAGACGACATTCCAAATGAGCAAATCACCTGTGCCAGAGCCAGGAGCAGCAGGGCCTGGGGGTGGAAAGCGGGACGTGCTGTGGGGCCCAGGGCTGGCGCTGGCATCCGGAGGGCTGGGTGGCCGCATCTTACCCAGAGATGAAGGGGTTGGATGTGAATGTCAGCCAAAGAATCTCTAGCATTTGCACGCAGTTTGTTTCTCTTTCCTTTTTAAAGATCGCGTCTTTTTGGGTTGTCGAAAAGCTGTCACCTACATATACGTCTGCACTCGATCCTTAAGAACACCTAGGCGTGGTTTCTCTTGCAGTTCGCGGGGCCGATTTTGACGCACGCCCGCTGTGAGGTCGGAACCGGGCCTGAGGACCAGGCCTCTGAGTGGGGCCGGCTTAGAGGCGTCAGGGGGACCCTCCCACTAGACCAGCGTTGCTCTGCGCGTCACTGTCCTTCCTGCTTGTGGGTGCCTGCCGAACAGGGGCGTAGGTCACCACCCCGGCCCGCAGCTCACACAGGCGGGTGTGTGGCTGTGCGGCGATGCCACCCTGATGGTCCCTCCCCTTGGGCGTTCTCCCCTATATGCTCCGTGTCACGGCGCCCCCCTGACCTACACCCACGCTTCCGTCTGTGACCCCCTGCCCGCGGCTCGCAGCTCCAAGCGCGTTTCTGCAGCTCCTTGATGAATGCTGCGTCCCATTTACCCCGGAAGAAGCCGAGCTCGTTCAGGTCACCGCTGTGATCTCCAGGCGCAGCATGGGCCCCGACACACAGTGGGGCTACTTGCAGAACGGACGAACCCGGACTCCCCTCCGAGCGCTCTGCCGAACGGCTTCCCGGGGCTGCCGTGGGTGAAGGGACCACAGCCCGGGCTTCTGCGTGGCTGCGTAGACCCGATTCCGCTCCCATCCCGTCGTGGGCTGTGCCGGCTGCCTTCTTCCCTCTTCCCCTGCACGTTGCTGTTTAGGTCAACAAGGAAGGATGGCAGAATGTTGCGTGGTGGCCATTTAGCCTGAACACATGAGCCGAGCATGATTTTCAGATACAAGTAGAGAAGTCACTAGCTGTTTCTCTCTAACGACAACCCCGGCCCAGTGGTCCAGACGTGCCGAGGCCCTGGGACGTCGCCAACGGCAAAGCCGATCCAGGCCCAGGGTTTTCTGCTGCTGACTCCAGAGTCTTTGAGGTTTCCGTGGAAACAGATGCCGGCTTGACAAAAAACATGGTGCGCTCATTTTTTCTTTCTTTTTTTTTTTTTAAATGGGAAAGGTCACTGAGCCCCGACCTTGACAATTCCATTGGCAAAGACATAAGAGGTTGCTGGCGGTCAAGTGGGGGACCACCCTCAGTTCCTTTGGTGGGAGCCTCCTTGGCCGTTCCAACCTGCGACCGGAATTGCCTGTTGCCACCCTTGTTTCTAAAAGGTGACGACAAGCAAGTATGTGCAATTTGTTCAGGGGACTCTTGGCAGAGTGCTTTCTCCTTGCTGGCTGTTGGCTCATTTTTTAAAATTTGATTCTTTCCTGGTTGGTTCCCTTCCCTCCTTACTTCCTTCCTTCCTTCCTTCCTTCCTTCCTTCCTTCCGTTTTCTTTCCTTTCCTTCCCTTTCCTTTCCATAGGACACGCCCCCCCCTCCCCGCCACCCACACACCGACTCAAAGATTTTGAAGATCTCTAAACGTCTTCTGTCTTCCCTCTGCTACCCATCCTCCACCATTCAATGTTTCACCTCTTGAGCATCCCTACCAGGTGTTCTATAGTCCCCACGGGAGATCCTGCACCACAAATTAACCCAGGGTGAACTCGCCTGAAGACTTGAAATGCCTCTCTAATGTCGAGTGGATTTTTGTCCCCATAAAGAAGTTATTTGATTTCCTTTATGCATGAAACATATATAGCTTGCTACTTACTGGGTCCCATGTTGAATCTACTGTCTTCTTTCCCCAGTGGACTCAGACTCCCAGAGAGTCGGAGATAGGAGGTACTGCATGGTTATTATTGCCACGGAACGGTGACGCGTCCTAAACATGGCCAAGGACAGGTGGAAGATGTAGATGTTCTTTAACGGTGAAGGAAACTCAGGGAAATGACTGGATACAGCAGCAGGTAGCACAGAATGCTCCAGATGGAGGTACGGCTCCCGGTTCCCCGGAGCCCCCCGCCGGGTGACCAAGGAGCTGTTCAGGTACATGCAGGGCTCCGTCAGATTCTTCCTCGCGGTGGAAGTCTCTGGGTGGTCTCTACCTCCTGGCTCATCTTTCCTCTTGGTGTAGTGGAGTCTCTAATATATGCTCGTTCACTCAGGGGACAAAGAGCAAAACCAAGAGTCCGTTTCTGCGATAACACTGTAGGTTATTTCATCCATCCAATTCTAACATCCTAACTTAGCCTATGAAACCGGCTCAGAGAGACAGCTGGCTTGCCCAAGTTCACAGTCAAGAGTAGAGCAGTTTGGTACTTCAGACTCTCATCCAGGCCTTCCTGTGCTGTGACCTCAGGCTTCTCCCCTCTGTCTGGGCCGCTCCGCTCCTACTCCGTTGGTCAACACCACTCTGCAGGTGTGGCCCTCCGGTCCCAGTGCAGAAGAGCTGGGCCAGCTCCCCAAATCCCAGGGTAGCTCTGTGCCCCGCGCAGCTGTTTTAATGAAAGCTGCCTTACAATTCTGCATCACACCGAATTCATAGATCATTATCATTTCGGTGAAAGGACTAATACTGGCTTTTAATACTCAAGTGAGCCCTTACCAAAGATACAGTCTGGAATTGGAGATCAAGTACAGTTTCCTGATTCTTCTGAAGTTCTCACAATTTGTTGTTCCTGCTAAAATGGACTTGCACTCAAGCGCCAGCATGATATAATTGATGCAGTAAAATAGTATTACGTACACGAGTTAAGGAAAAGAATATTAGGTGCTGCGCAAATTGGGTTATTTTGCAAATTTTCTTGCTTCTTACAAATGTATAGTCTAAAATAGCATACCTTTTACTATAGGTAAGGCATCTTGCTCTTTGTCCCCTGAGTGAACTTAATTCATCTGGATGATGAACTACGAGCTACAGATCAGAGCAAAAGTAGAAAGTAGAAGATTCAGTATATGTCAGGGGTAAGTTCAAGTCTGTAGAGAAAGGAAGCGACTGCCATTCCTATGTTTTTCCGAGTCCTGAACTTTAACTAGCTATGTGACATTGTCTCAGTCAATTCCTATTTCTAGATTTTGGCATTCTCCTCTAAGGCAAAGAGCTCAGTCCACGCTGAATTATAACTAAACACCTTCCTAGCTCCAACACTGCTTGGTTATGGGAGAATGCATACAAGTGGGGTGATAATTAGCTGGGGTTGGGGAGCTAGTACTCCAAAACTTGATAAGTACCTTATTGAACTAACTGGAGTCATGCTGTCGCTGGATCACTTCAGAAAGCAGGGTTGATATTTTCTTGTTGTTGGAATGGAAAATAACTTTCTATATCTGTTAAAGAGGAGGATGTCCTCATGTGCCTTTCACCCTTTCCAAACACCCACGAGTTGAGTTGTGAAGGCAGAGCTCTGCAAGGTCAGATTCACAAGGGTTAACAGATGTCAGTTTTCATATCGTGCTGTTTATGAGACATTTCATATCAGCAAGACTTCAAATGATGTTAAAAAAAAAAACCACTCTCCATGACATTATCTGGGGCTACAGAGCACTTTCTTATTTACCTCCTCAGATCAAGGAGAGGTTCCTATTTTGAATTATGTCCCCATCTTAAAAAGCAGCACTTTTACTCAAAGGACAAATTAGAAGAGAAGGATGAGTTGCCCACATTGTCATTGTGTCAACTTGATTCAAACACAGCCAATGAGATCCAAAGAACTCTGGAATGAAGGGGGCTTCAGATATCGTTCACGATATATCCCAAACCAAATAATCATTAAAAACAACAGCCAAGTAAGATGCCATTACTTCGGGGATTCATATGTTTTTAAAACAATTAAATGGTAGCCCCTATCAGATCGTTGAATATTATTTCTAAGATAGCTTTCTTTAAAAAAAAAGTTTATTTATTTTTGAGATAGAGAGAGACAGAGAGAGTAAGCAGGGAGGGACAGAGAGAGAGGGAGAGAGAGAGAATCTCAAGCAGGCTCCGCACTGTCAGCACGGAGCCCGATGAGGGGCTCAAACTTACAAACCTTGAGATCATGACTTGAGCCGAAACCAAGAGTCGGACACTTACCTGACTCAGCCACCCAGGTGCCCCTAAGGTAGCTTTTAAAAGCTAGTAGCTCACTGAATAGAAGCAGATGACGTGATAGAGAGGACACAGGAAGGTACATCATGGTTTCCTGAATTGGCAGGCAGGTGTATTGATCTTGTTTCTAGCTTCTGTAAACTTGATGCTTTAACAGCCGCCCTACATACATACACCAGACATGCCTTGTTCAGGACAAACCAATAATATGCCTGAGTCACTTTGCCTCTGGTTTCCCTCTCTGCCCCTCCCCCACCTTGGGAAGAGTTCTACACCAGGAGGCACATTTTTCAAATACAAACCTCACCAATCCAGAGTCTACATCCCCAACCACCTCTCTTATTGGGCTCTCACACTCCAGGCCATGATACACCTGCCCGAATCACCCCAGGGCTGGATATCAAACAATTAGGACAGCCCCTATACCCCAAAGCCTAATGAAATTATTCAAACTAGACAACCCTAAGCCTGCCTTGCCTGCTTCTTCCTGTGGCAACTTCAGTAAAGGCTCTGGTACAGGGTTTCTCCCTCTGCTTGGGGACCAACCCTCAGGGTTCCCTGCACGAATCCTGGCATGGTATGTGTTTCCTCTCTTGGAATCTGTGAATATAATTCGCCGTCTTTTCTATGACAATTGCCTCCTGCTGTGTTGGCCTAACTACACCTAGATAATGGTAAAACCTATTAAAATGCAGGACAAGTGGTCTAAAAGAAGCTGAAGACCCAATGCTTATAAAGTGCAGAGTGATCTCGAACACCCTGGCACAGGTTTTTCTATCTATTAGCCCCGGGCTTTGTCCCTGCATGGTACTCTAGGGAGATGTGTAGTCGAATGTGGAGAAGAAATCTACTTGTAGGCGCATGGACGTGTTGTGGACATTGCTAGACTCTTTTTGCCTACCTATCTTGCTTGGGCATTTCCAGTCCTTCATCTGGACATTTCCAATAACTGCAGTTCAAAGCCCTGGTATTTCCAAGAATATGTCACCATATTCCAAGAAATCATCACCACCGCTCTGCTCTGTGTGACTGCCATGACATTGAAAGTGCTTGACTTCAATTTCACGTCCCACGAGCTGGGACCATGATTGTTCCACAGACGTGTTCCCAAGCTCACTGTGATGTCTCACACAGGGTTGGTACTGGCTAGATACCAGTTGAACAAATAAATGAGTGGATCATTCAGCTATTAAATCAGGCTGTCTCAAATCCATCCAAAAGTTTATATGGATTAGGGACAAAGAACGTCATAAGTTTCTATGGCAGACTGAATAATGGTCTCCCCAAAGGATATCTTCGTTCAAATTCCCGAACCTGTGAATGTTACCTTATATGGCCAAAACGATGTGATTTTGCTTTGCAGATGTGATTAAATTAAGACCTGAGAGGGGGAGATTATCCTGCATTATTTGGGAGCCCTAAATCCCATCACAAGTGTCTATAAAAGAGAGGCGGAGACTTGAGGATTTAGGATACTTTAACCCCTACCATTATTACTCCATTCCAATACTTGTCAATCTGTCGTTTAGATATAAAGGAAGAAATTCTTTGAGATTCATCTTTGATCATTACATGGTGATTATATTTAGTTACTAACTGAGTTAGCCCTAGAAAAGATGATTCAAGAAAAAGTGTTGAGGGATGCCTGGGTGGCTCAGTCGGTTAAACTTCCAACTTCAGCTCAGGTCACGATCTCACGGTTCGTGAGTTCGAGCCCCGCATCAGGCTCTGTCCTGACAGCTCAGAGCCTGGAGCCTGCTTTGGATTCTGGGTCTCCCTTTCTCTCTGATTTGTCACCAGCTCATGCTCTGTCTCTGTCTCTCTCTTCTCGAAAATAAATAACAAAACACATTTAAAAAAGTGTTGAATCTAGCGGGATGATTGTTGAAATTAAAGTGTGCAAAGTGGATTTCTAATAAAACCTTATTTAATCTCAGTGAAGACATGATCATTTTGTTTTATATGGTATTTTCTTGCTTTTTTTTGTTAATTAGTTTATTAAGGTACCACTAATGCTTGTTGTCATTGTTGTTCTTTTTAAGTTTTTATCTAAATTCCAGTTAGTTAACATACAGTGTAATGTTAAGTTTCAGATGTATAATATAGTGACTGCACACTTCCATACAACACCCAGTGCTCATCGCGATAAGTGCCCTCCTTACTTGTTTTTTAAACAATCCAAGTAAGATGAGCAGAAGCTTACAAAATCTTAATAAAAAGCTGATCCTAAATGTGAAAAACACTTAGCGAAAGGGTAGCAGTATATCTTATCTAATCATTTGGGTATGAAATGTTAGCATTCTTGGAGTTAGATTCACCAATATGCCCAAATCATATCCTGTATTTTTCTTGTCTCCTAGGCAACTGCTAGAGCACCTTTGAATTTTCGTTGAAAAAAAAAAATCAATGCATTGTAGAACAAACTCACAGTCATCAAGATAGAGCGTATGATTGTTTCGCCATTTTAAATAACACAAGTTGGTCACACGGATTACATAGAATGGAAAAACTGGTGCAGAAATATGGCTTCAAGAAATGTGACGTCAATATGCTCTGCTTTGGTGAGAGTTATAAACACAACTTCGCTATTTTACATTTCTTTCCTTAATATAGAATTTTATAGAAACTTCTTATCTGGGATGTTCTTTTTGCCAAGAAGCTGAGTTGCTAGCTTATTCTCTGGTCTCACTAGTCTTTATCCTCTACCCTCTGTTCAGGCTCTATCCAATATCTTGCAAAGATAACATGTGTAGCCGAGGTTCTATATCCTCTGGTTAGAGAAGTTCCTGCAGAGAGCAACTATTTTTCTTCGGTAAGGAAGGTCAAAATGCCTCTTTCCTCTTAAAGTGAGATTAACCTCCAATCCGACATCCTTACAGGATACTTTTGTGCCCAGGCAGTTGATGTCTGAAAGGTCTCCAATCTGAACGTACCTTACTTTTCTTCTTTTAGTCAGCTCCAGTGGAAACTTGCTGCTTCAGAATACGCTTCTCATAAGCTTTGTTTTACGTTTATGGAGCTTCCTAGGAAGACAGCTTATGCTTTAGCTGCAAGGTAAAGTAGATAGCCCGTGCATGTATATATCTTCTCAACCAATTGATGTCTTTAATAGCATTTCCATCAGTGTTATAGGTAGAAACGTTAGTACCGAGAAGGCTGATGGGAGTAAAAGGTACCTTCTAGATTTCTGGCTAAGACACCTGATGAGCAGTTGTGATATCCACTGGTGGTGGGGGACACGACGCGAAGCAAGTTTCCAGGAGAAAATGGTGAATCGTGTTTCGACGCATTGAGTTTGCGTATGGGGGACAGCTGGAGCTTGCAAATCAATGCCATTACCTAACAGTGGGGTGTAGGTATGAGGAAGGAAGATCGCCTATCACTGGATCTTGAGGCACATCCAGGGCAAGAAAGGACCAGTTGAAGGAGGAGGCATCTATATCAGAGTGAGAGTGGCGAAAAAGAAAGGTGAAATATCTCATTCATTCACTCATTCAACACACAGTACTGAGTGCCTAATATGTGCCGGGCATTGAACCAAGAGCCGAGTCTTTGGAGAGGCATCGCAAAAGCATAAAATTGACCATGTGTTAAAAAGTAGAAAATGGCCGGATAACTGCATTTTGGACCTCGCGGTCACTGGTGACTTTAGGAAGAGGGGTTTCGCTGCGGTGGTGGTGGGAGTGGGAGCCAGAGGGTGGAGGTTCGAAGATGAAGCAGGAGATAAGCAAATTGGACAAGGAGTGTGAATAGTCTTTCGGTGAGTTTTGATTGTGATTGAAAAGGACAAATGGTGAAGGCACTCTGGGATGCCAACCTCAGCAAAAGCAGTACAAAACTGGAAAAACTGTCAAAAACAGTATTTTTAACCAAATCCTTGCGGCAATCTGGGGAACTCTTATCCAAGAAGAATGCCGAGTCTTGCTAACAGCAGAGAACTTTGTGGGATTCTTCACTTCCTTATACCCCATTGCCTGCTCTACAGTTCAGCAGTAGCCTTGAAAACGAAGCCTACGTTCCTTGCACTGGAGGAAGCAGAAAGAACCCGATTCAGGAAGAAATTCAGTTATCTGTACCAAAGATGCTACGCGAGGGAGGTTCCTCAAAAACGTGGGTAAGACAACGAGTTAGTTGCTGCTGCCTAAAGTGATAGATAACAGTGGGGGCAAACAATAGACTAAGCAAAGAGCTTAGGAGGAAAGCCTGGCGAATGAGATTTTTAAAAGAGGTTTGAAAAGTTCTAACCTATTCCTGAGACTCCAGAAGCGCATGCATATACCCAAGGGCTGTGCTGATACTCAGGAAACTCCTGAGAACACCCTTTGCTCTCAATTCTGGCTGACCTTGAGGCTCTGTGGAAGTGGAAGTGAATAGCCAGACAGAGTTGTGAACCATCTGGCTAAGTGTTGGAGTTGTACCCCAACTTGTGCGGAGAGCCCCTCAGCAAAGACTTTACAACATTAGATCAGAAAAATTGCTAAATAAACAAAGAACAAGAACTTTTGTAAAAAGCAGTGACAAGACTCTTGGGAGGAATGAAACTATAACTTCCAAAGTAGCCATAGTCTAATATTAAAAACATCCAGTTTTCTTTTTTTTCTTTAAAATTTCTTTAATGTTTATTTAAAAAAAAAAATTTAGTGTTTATTTATTTTTGAGAGACAGAGAGAGACAGAGCGTGAATGGGGAGGGGTAGAGAGACAGAGGGAGACACAGAATCCGAAGCAGGTTCCAGGCTCTGAGCTGTCAGCACAGAGCCTGACACGAGGCTCGAACTCACAAACTGTGAGATCCTGGCCTGAGCTGAAGTAGGAAGCTTAACTGACTGAGCCACCCAGGTGCCCCCAAAACATCCAGTTTTCAAACAAAAAATGAAGATACATGGAAAGAAACGAGTATAGACCATACATAGTAAAAACAAAACAAAACAAAACAATAGACTGTCCAGAGGAAGCCAAGATGTTGGACTTTTGAACACAGATTTTAAATCAGTTATTTTAAATATGTTCAGGGAAAAACAGAGACAAAGGAAACGATGTTTAAAGAAGTAAAGGAAAAATAGGGTATTAATGTCTTGCCAAGTGAAAAATATCCATAAAGAAATAAAAACTATTAAAAGGAACAAACTAGAAATTCCAAAGTTAAAAAGTACAATAAAAGTGAAATGAAAGATTCACTAGAAAGTCTTGACAACAGATTCAAACAGAAGAAGGAATCAGTGAACCTAAAGATAGGTCAGTTGAGATTACCCAGTGTCAAAAACAAAGAAAAAAGAATAAAGAGAAATGAAGTCTTGGGGACCTATCAAATACCATCAAGCATAATAACCTGTGGATAATGGGAGTCCCAGGAGAATGAGAGAAAGTAGAAAAGAATTTCACAAAATAATGGCTGAAAACTTCCCAGATTTGAAGAAAAACATTAATGTAAACAGTCAAGAAGCCTTACAAATCCAAGTAGGATGAACCCAAAGAGATCCATTTTTAGACACACCAGTATCAATGGGTCAAAAGCCAATAACAAAGAGAAGATCCTAAAGGCCGTGAGAATCAACTCATTACATTCAAGGGATCCTCAATAAGGTTAAAGTTAATTTATATCAGAAATCATGGAGGGCAGAAATCAGTGAAATGACTTATTCAAAGTGATGAAAGAAAAATGAAACTGTCAACCAAAATCTCTATGTTGCAACATAAATGAGTCAAGTGGCCTCTGCATATTGGCCCGATGTTGCTTACTTCTTCATAGCAGAGTGGGATCCATTGGCTCCAAATCTCAATGGTGCCAAACTGAAATTTTGTGCATCGAATTGTTTTGACCATAGCTCCAAATAAACGGATTTTTAGCCATTTTTAGCCATTCCATAACATACCCCACGAAACTATCCCCAACATTTGCCATCCATATGTAAGATAAACCCGGTAGCTCTAAAAGACCCCAAACTGTTGCCACCCTCAGAAGCTCTCTGAACCATAGACTCCCTCCGTGTTGCTGAGTAAGTACCCTCACCTGGACATATAATCCCCCTCTGAGATTGCACTCTCCCCCAGAATTCCCTCATCCTTTTCCATTCTGGTCTGTGGCCCTTAAGCTGCAGCCTCGGTAAGGTCTTATGCTACAAGACACTTCCCCTGAGGCTAATCTGTCAAACATCACCCAAATAAAGCTTGTACATTACAGCTACATTATGTTCTTATTTTCCTTGATCATCTTGGATTTCTCTTGAGCTCACTATATATAATCTGGCAAAATTATCCTTTGAAAATGAAGGAGCTAATATTCTTAAGAATAATACTCCCCAAATTGATCTAAAGCTTCAATGCAATTCCTGTCAGATTTTCAAATTTTCAATTGCCTCTTTTTTTTTTTTTTTTTTTTTTTTTGCAGAAATGGAAAAGCTGTCCTAACATTTATCTGAAAATATACGGGCCCTTGCAGTCAAAACAGTTTCAAAAGGAGTTAAGTGAGCTGGAGAATTCATATTCCAGATTTCAAAATGTACTACAAAGCTACAATAATGAAACCAGTGTGGAACAGTATGAAGATAGACATATAGAGAAATAAAAAAGAATTTAAGGTCTGGAAATAGAACCATACACCTACGGTCAATTGGTATTTAACAATGGTGCAAAGACAATTCAATGGGGGAAAGAACTATCGTTTCAACAAACGGGGCTGAAACACCTCGGTATCCACATGCAAAAGAAAGAAGTTGGACCTTTACCTCATATCAAATGCAGAAATTAACTCAAAATCGATCCAAAATCTAAATCTAAAGCTAAAATTATACAACACTTGGAAAGAAACACGAATAAATCTATGTGATCTTGAATTAGAATATGACACGAAAAACACAAACGAGCGAAAGAACAAATTGATAAAGTTGGGCCCCATCAAAATAAAAGTACTTTAGTGCAATAAAGGACACTATAAAAAATTGAAAATTGGGGCGCCTGGGTGGCTCAGTTGGTTGAGCGTCTGACTCTTGGTTTTGGCTCAGGTCTTGATCTCGTGGTTTTGTGAGTTCAAACCCCGTATCGGGCTCTGTGCTGGCATTATGGAGCTTGCTTGGAATTCTCTCTCTCCCTCTCTCTTTCCTTCTCTGCCACTCACACTGTCTCTGTCTCTCTCAAAATAAATAAATAAACTTAATAAGAAAATTGAAAATCTACCCACAGAATGAGAAAACATGTTTATGAATCATAAAAACGATTAAGGGTCTGTATCTAGAGTATATAAACAACTCCTAGAACTCAACAATAGGAAGTCAACCCAGTTTAAAAATGGGCAGGGGGCGCCTGGGTGGCTCAATCAGTTAAACTCTGACTCTTGATTTCAGCTCAGGTCATGATCTCATGGTCTGTGGGACTGAGACCCGCGTCAGGCTGACAGCATGAAGCCTGCTTGAGACTTTCTCTCTCTCTCTATCTCTCTCTCTCTGCTCCTCCCCTGCTCACTTGTGTGCATGTGTGTGCTCTCTCTCTCTCTCTATCAAAATAAATAAAAATAAACTTTACGAAAATGGGCAAAAGATTTAAATAGATTCTCTACAAAAAATCAGTATGGACATGGAAAGATGCTCAACATCATTAGCCATTAGGAAATGGAAATCGAAACCACAGTAAGATGCATCTCTCACCTGCTAAAATTGCTAGAATCAAAAGCCAGATAATGACAAGTGTTGATGCGGATGTTGAGAAACCGGAACCCTTATAGACTTCTGAGAGGAATATAAACTAGTGACATCTGCCGCTTTGGGACAAATGTTAAATGTGTAATTATGCCACACGAATCCCGTATCTGGATGTATAAAGAGAATTGAAAACACATTTATGCAGGGGCGCCTGGGTGGTGCAGTCGGTTAAGCGTCCGACTTCAGCCAGGTCACGATCTCGCGGTCCGTGGGTTCGAGCCCCGCGTCAGGCTCTGGGCTGATGGCTCAGAGCCTGGAGCCTGTTTCCGATTCTGTGTCTCCCTCTCTCTCTGCCCCTCCCCCGTTCATGCTCTGTCTCTCTCTGTCCCAAAAATAAATAAACGTTGAAAAAAAAAGTTTAAAAAAAAAAAAAAGAAAAGAAAACACATTTATGCAGAAACTTGTACACTAATGTTCATAATAGCATTATTTGCAATAGCCTAAATGGGGGAACGACCCAGATTTTCATCAACTGCTCAGTGGGTAAATGAATGTGGCACGTCCGCACACTGGAATATTACTCAGTCATAAAAAAGAATTAAGCATTGATCCCAGTTGTAGCACGGATGGGCCTTGAAAACATTGTGCTAAGTGAAAGCCAGACACAAAAGGTCATGTGTTGTATAAATCCATGTGTGTGAAATATACAGAATAGACAAATCTGTAGAAACAGATTGTAGATTAGTGGTATTGGGAAAGTGGGGAATTGAGACTGATTGCTGATGAGTACACCCTTCTGTTTTAGAAACTTTCTGGAATGTTTGTGACACGCAGTAAATATATTCTGAACTACCGAATCGTATGTTTTAAAGGGGTGGCTTTTATATGAATTTATCTCAATAGAAACATTAAAAAGGCGAGTTTTCTTTTTTCTCATTTTGGCATGGAAAACATGTGAGCATAGTTAAAACCACTGACTTGAAAAAGCCAGCAGAACTTGACAGACAACCAGAAGTTACCGTAACTGAGGGGGAAAACACGCAGAGGGGCAGCATCCAGACCTTGGGTGGAGGGACTTTGATGGTGGAGGGTCACTTCTGCTTCACGATACAACAGGTGTGGTCTGCTGGAGCAGAGCAGTGTTAGTTCTCATTCTACGGCTCCCATTTTTTTCTTTTAGGGAAGAGGCACAGTCTATGCTGACGATAAATACGAGGCCACTAAGAATCACAGTGGATTCTGCAGTCATTGCTAAGATCCTCATGAACGTAGACACCTGTGAATCTTGGATAAGTGTCAGTTCGTGCAGTTGTGTGTTCTCTTCGGTTCTGCCGCAAAACCCAGACATCTAGTGCCGTCGTGGAGAAAGTGTATCTATTGATCCAAGACTGACGATTTGCTGGCCATTTGCAACGGAAGTGAAGAGCGGTCAACCGAACTGCCCGTTGAACCGCTTGGGTTGCCCGGCCACAATTCAACCGAGACCAGTCTCTCAACTCCGTTGGGAAGCACTTTGCAGCATTTCAGGCTTACTGTGATGCCTTTCAGATGTTGAACGTCAGCGGCAGTGGGCAGTTCCCCTGAGCACCTGAAAACCCGCTGCAGTGTCTGCTGTCGAGGCTGCTTTGACGGCCACAAAACTCCCCGCGTCACTCCACGATCAGGTCATCTCAGCGCACGTCCCGGTGTGGGCAGCCTGGCAGGGAACAAGCAGCTACTCGGGGCAAGGCTGAGAGTCCCAGAGGGTCAGCGTGTAACTTACCAGGCCCTCGGTCCCCGTGTTCTGGCCTGCGGCGTGTGACATTTGTGGGGGAGAGCCAAGCCCTGAAGGGTAAAGGGCCAACAACGTTGCCAAAAAGGAAGGTGAAATGATGAGACAATGGAAGTAAGATGGATGAAGAGAAAAGCGAATAGAAGGGCACTTCGGGTGGGGAGAAATAAAGCCGTAGTGCTGGCAGGCTGATGGGAACAAAGAGTTAAGTAGAAGAGGTTAGTTAAACAAAGAGGCTGTGAAGACAGGGTTATCATGAGGAATATCGGCAATCTTATTCTGCAGGTGGAAAACCTTCACTACATAATGAAGCGAAGAGGGTGTCCTTGGGAGTGGACCGCTAAGAGGAGGAAGATGTTAGAGGCGATGAAGTCAAGTGCCAAGGGACCAGGACATGGGTGGGTCTCTGATGTGAACACCGAAATAACGGAGAAGGATGGCAAGTGTTGGGATGACGAGGAATACAGAATCTCGTGCTAGAACATATCCTCTGATTTGGATTTGAGTTCTTGCCTCAGGTTGGGCGACCTGGAACCACACAAAGTTCCTAGGATTCTGATAACTAGGCTGATATGAATTTGTTATTTAGGGGGTTTTAGGGGCACCTGGGTGGCCCAGTCAGTTAAGCATTGATTTCGGCTCAGGTCATGATCTCATGGTTTGTGGGTTCGAGCCCCAGGCGGGGCTCCGTGCTTACGGTGCGCGAGCCCGCTCGGGATTCTTTCTCTTTCCCCCTCCCTCACTCGTGTGCTCTCTTTCTCTCAAAATAAATAAATAAACTTTGGGGAAGAAAATAAGGAGCTTTAGCTAAAAAGCAGGGCTCCAAGTACTGGCAGCAAATTTATTTTATATTACATTCATTGCATTTCATTACCAATCAAAGGATATTTTTATATACTTCCTTTGTGGTCACCATTGTGTCAAGCATTATGTGGGATACAAACAAAATATGAACTATAGTCTCTATGATCAAAGTTGATATTTGAGTTTGAGGAACATGAGCAAGAAACATAAAACAAAATCCAAGTAACATAAGGGATCGTGCACACAAACTTTTGCCATCCAGACGCTGGGTACCAAAAGAACTTGTAGAAGGAAGAGATAAACAAGGAATATTAAAGAAGATTTGGAGAAATTGTGAAAAGCTGAGGCTGGATCAATGAGTATGGTTTGGGCAGCAACCAGTGGGGAAGAGACTATTACAGGCCAACCAGGTACCTGAGAGAGAGCCCAGAAATGTAAGCGAGTGTGATGAATTTGTGTATAGAGAGCCCATTAGTCTGACGTATTGGGGAATTTATGAATGAAAGTGGGCGGTAGTGAAATAAGAAAAGAGTTCATGAAACAGAACGTGGTTTAGCACCATGTTAGCTTTTATTTGGAGGAAACAGCTCTTTAAGTTTATAAGCAAAGGGATTACCTGGTTACAGTGATGTTTATGAAAGAATAGGCTGACAGTAACAAGGAGGTTGGGTTTGAATGGGCTTAGCCAAAGTTTGGGAGGTCAAGTCCTATAAGCCAAAAAAAATTACTTTAGTACTTACTGACGTCAGAAGCTGTTCTGAGTGCTAAAATAAATTGAAACGATCGGCCCTCTCTCTACAGCATAATTATAGTTTTTATTATAATACTTATGTGTACAAAGATTACAAATGTAAAGAGGGAATAGTACGGAGGTAAAATACACCAATAAAACTTTATACAAAGTGCAAGTCAAGTTGTCTGGATTTATGTTGGGAGGGAAAGTGAAGAGACAATGACTGTGTTCATACGATATTATAGCTGAACTCTGCCTGATTTTAAGCATATGTTTCTTACTAATAATAGATATTCATTATAGAAACTTTAGAAAATACTCATGTGTTTTATTTAATAAGGAATTATTTACTAAACTGTTTGGAAATCGATTTCTTTTTCTGATAAAATAGAATTGATAGTATTTTTTATTACAAAATACCATCCTTTGAATTTTTTAATGACTTCATAATATCTTGTACGATGCTTCATAATTTTTGCTATGTATTACACAGTTGGGTATGTAGCTCACTTCTAATATTTTGTTACTTAAAATAATGCAAAGAACATCTGACAGCTTAATTTTTGAATACATTCGTGAACATTCTCTTAGAATAAATTTCTGGAAGTCGAAAACATAAATTTAAAAAATTATATTGCCAAATTTCTCTCTTGAGAATGGGAATTATCTTGGCTCACATCAAAGCAAAAACAGCACCTCACATTTAAATTTGACTTTACTTCTGATTTAAATATATTCATAGTTTTTCTTTTTGGATTATTTTTTTCTTGTCCTTTGTCCATTTCTCTATGGGATCTTTTGTCCTTTTTATTGTTTTCCAAAGTTCTTTAAGTGTATTGACATCATCTATTTGGCAGATATTTTTCTTAGTTTGTTATTTACCTTCTAATTTCGTTTCAAGTATTTTTGTATTAACTTTCCCCACACAATAGTGCAGGAATCTCTGTGAATGAGGGAAGAGAGAAAAGTGGAGATAGAAGATATTAAAATAAATAAAATTATTCTGTTTTTCTGGTAAAGGGCTTTGTCTTTGGATCTGGAGAAAAGCTCCATACAACCTGTGACAGGAAGTCAACAGCAGACGAGATGAAATTTTCATCTGTTCAATTATGTTCAGTTATGCTTTAACAAGAAAATCAGGGCAAACATTTGTGTTTACCTATGTTCCCAATACAATTTAGTCCTTTCTTTGTCTTTCTATAACTTCTTCTTCTTTTTTTTTTTTTTTTTGTCTCAGAAATAATTTGATCTATGTCTATCTTGAACTAGTTGGATTACATTTGCTTTTCATATTTACCTGTTATACCATTTTTCCCCCTCTAGGTCACGCAAGATAAATTAGCTGTTTATAGGGCCTCTGAAAAGCATAATTTACTCAGCAAAAGAAAAATGAGCTCATGAAATACAATCTGGGAAATCCTATTAATAATTGATTGCTGACAATACAAATTCAGTTAAATTTTACTTGGACCGTATATCAGAGTTGTCTGATATACTATATTCTCAACTATATACTCAATAATCAGAGGTTAAAGCTTATTCATAATCTTTTTCTTTCTTTCCTTCACTTCATTATAATGAGATTAAATAAAATCTTCTTTAAGCTTTAAGCTTTCTCAATTTCAGTCACTCTTGGTTAAGCAAATATCACACATTTCTTTTCATTTACAGGATTGCTTTGTCCTGGACGCCAGTTGCACATTGAAACAGAGGTAGAAATCCTATTCTTGTGTTTGCAATTTTGTGTGATGTCTGGTGATCTTTTTCCTTGTTGCAGATGTCTTCTTCCTGAACTTCTTTTAAAAACACTACGGCCTCATATACCACAAGCTCTTTCAGAAACAAGGAGTGCTTCTAATAACAAAAATAAAACATGTGGTTTATGATCTCTTTTAAGAGCCTGAAATGAATAATCTTTGCCAAGGGTTTAGATTCAAGTCATAAAATTATTCTGACACTTGGCCAGATGTAGACTTGCTTTTCCATTAATAGGCCCTGAAATGAGGAAAAACTGACCATTTCTTACATTGCTTCAGCTCCTCTTCTCCCCTCACTGTTCCTTCTCTTGAACAACCTCTAAGCTAAGGTCACAAGAGGATGAGTTTTGGCAAGACTGTTCCTTAGAACTGGATTAAAACTTGTATACGGTATAGGAAAATACCTCGCCTGAGAGCAATATATTCTCTTGGTTCACTCTGAAAGTCTAGCTGCCAAATTAAGACCTAAAGGGAGTGGACAAGTCTCACCTGGAGCTTGTTATATGCATATTTGTCTCTTAATTAGAGAATGCGCAGTTGGGACAAATCACTTGACTGTCTATAGATATATAATTTGTTTTCACCAATAATTTTGCTTCAAGCCATTCCCGAAATACAGTGTTCCAATAAATGTGACAAAGCCATGTGGAAGTCCCAGGTGTTGAGACCGATCGTCAGTATGTTTCTCTGTTGGAAAAGTGACTTTTTCACAGCTCTACATGTCAGAAAAGAACATTTCCTGAGAAGTTCAATATTCCGGTCTGAGTGCTGGCTGTTGTAATTTGACAAAAGATTACAAAACTAGACGTTAAGAGCTACTCAAAAATGTTTCCCACTGGTGCCTGGCTTTTAGTCCTACCTCTATGGATTCCATTGTGTAGTCACCCAATGTACCCAACATTACTGAGAACCAGTGTAATAGAGATAAAAGCTTGAAACTAGAAGACTGGAATGCAATTCTATCACTGACATGCTATGAAGCCTTAAGCAAGCCCTTAATCTTTCAGAGCCTTATCAATACAATAAGGATAATTATATTTAATTGTTAGGATTGTTAGAAAACATAAAAGGAGATTCTACTATACTTAGGGCATTTCTGGGTATCCAGTAGAAACTCAGTTAATGCTTACCATAGAAATTGTCTGCATTCATTCGTCCAACAAATATTTATTGCGTGTCTACCTTAGACCAGGATCTTATCTAGTTACTTGGGAAAAGTCAGTAAATAAAATAACTGTTCTGTTGGGCTGTGTGTGTGTGTGTGTGTGTGCACCTGCGTGTTGTTGCCCTAGATAATCAGCGAGTAAACAAATATATAAGTTAATAGAAGGTGATTTGTGTTATTTTGAAAAGAAAGGGCCAAACAGAAGGAATCTCAGAGGAGCAGAGAGTGACGAAAGTGGAATATACATCTCCTTACACAGAGGAAACTTCCAAAATAGGTTGAGGTTTTGGTAGTGACCGGAATGAAATGAACCATGAGGATATCTGGAGTTTGCTTGGTTGGGAAAAAGAAAGAAGGTCCCGAAGGATCTGGAATAAAAAGAACAAGGAAGGCATGGAAGGAAATGAGGTCAGAGAGGATGTGGGTGGGGTTGATACAATTCTATAGAGTCTCCCGGGTTGTTTTAAAGACTTTGGTTTTTATTTGACTAATAATTTTAAGCTGTGGAGTGATGTGGTATGCTTTACGTTTTAAGAGATGCATTCTTACTGCCACAGAATAGACTGTACAAGGGCAGGAAATAAAGTTCCAGAGGCCAGTTAGGAAGCTGTCGTAGTGGTGAAGGAAAGATGTGACTGTGGCTTGGAGCAGAGTGCAGCCGAGTAGATGACGGCCAATAATCAGATTTGGGAACGTTTTCTAGAATAGGAGTCAAAGATGACTCTTTTGTTTTTAGCTTTGGGTAATTATAGGAATGGAGATGCAGACGCTGATATGATTAAGATGTGGGCTGAACACATTTTGGAGGGAAAATAAAGAAATTGATTCTACGTATTATGTCTGAGATGCCTTGGGTAATTTTGTTAGGCTGAGTGCTCAGGACTGAAGATATAAAATTGGGAGTTGTCCGCATGTGACTGGATTGGACGGACCAGGTAGGAATTTGGGAAGCTCTCAGGATCTGGCACATGAGAGGGATCTAGTAATAAAGGAAGCCGAGATGAGAACCAAGAAATAGTCATGTCTTTGATGTCAGATGAAGAAAATGTTAAGAGAGGGTGATTATGTGTATCAAACGCTGCTACTAGGTCGAATCAGATGAAGACAGATAATTGGCCCGGGAATTGACCCAGCCGTTTTGAAGATTTTGTTTAGCAAATCAAACCTCTGGGCCAATTCAGAGTAATTTTCTCTTGACTGCTACTTTTCCTGAGGATGATCATCGTTCCAGTTTCTTTGCATGCCTCATGATTTTTGGCTAAAAATTGGACTTTTTTAGGGGTGCCTGGGTGGCTTAGTAGGTTGAGCATCTGACTTTGGCTCAGGTCATGCTCTCGTGGTACGGGAGTTCAAACCCCGCATCGGGTTCTGTGCCGACAGCTAGGAGCCTTGAGTCTGTTTCAGATTCTGTGTCTCCCTTTCTGCTCCTCCCCTGCTCGTGCTCTGTCTCTCTCTCAAAAATAAATAAACATTAAAAAAATTGAGAAAACAACAACAACGCCCCCCCACCCCTGGAGTTTTTATAAAATATAGTGAAACAACTGTGGATTCTGATTCATGGCAAATCAAACCCAGCAACATAAAAAGGATTATATACTATGTCAAACTAGCATTTATTTCAAGAATGCAAAATTGGCTTTACATCCAAAAAAATCAACTGAAAACCATACTTTAAAGCAAAATAAATATCAATGAAATATTAAGTTAAAATTAAAAGTCAGTTTATTATTAAAAATTCATGTCTAATGACCAGGTTAACGGATGCAGGAAAAGCTTTAGACAATCCAACGCTTATTCATGATAAAAACTCTCAAGGAACTAGCAACAGAGAGCTTCCTTAACCTGATAAAGTAAATACAAAATCCCACAGCCAAGTAGGTGCTAAATGGTGAAGGATAAATGCTTTCCACCCAAGACTGGCAGTAAGACAAGGAAATCTGCCTTCACCACATTTATTAACATGGTACCAGACGTTTTAGCCAGTGCAATAAGGCAACAGAAAGGATTTTCTAGGTTGGAAAAGAATAAGTCAAACTCTTTATGGGCAGACAACATGATCTTATACGTGGAAAATTGTAAGGAATTTGCAAAACAAAAGATCCCTAAGAGATCTAATAAGCGCATTTATGGAGGTTGTGGGATGCATGGTCAGCACGAAAAATCAATTGCATTTGTATATACTAGCAGAATTTCATTCTGAAAATGAAACTGACAAAATTCCATTTGCGATAGCTTCAAAAAGACTATAACACTTAGTCATAAGTTTAATCAAAGACGTGTAAGACTTGTGCACACACTAAATATGAAATGTTGCTGAGAAAAGTGAATGAAAATCTACATAAATGAGATATTCCATGTCATGGGTTGAAAGATTTCATATTTATAAGATAATAGTTCTTTCCAAATTGATCCAAAAAGTCAGTGCAATCCCTACTAAAATCTCGGAATGCATTTGTAGAATTTGGAGCCTACTCTCAAAACATTAACGGAAATGGAAAGGACTCAGAATACCCAAAGCACTTTGAAAAGAACAAAGATGGAAGTTTTCTATTACCTGATTTCAAAACTTACGATAGAGTTAAGGAAATGGGACTATGCAGGTGTAGGTGTAAGGGTGAACATAGGGATATAGAGATCAATGAAGCAGAATAGAGAGTACAAAAATAAACTCATGCATTTATAGTCAATTGATTTTGAAAAAGTTGCCTCTTTTTAATAAATGGTTCCATAATCATTGGGCATCCAAATGTGAAAAAAAAAAGATACCTGGTTCATTCTATACACAGAATTAATTAAAATAGGTCATATGCCTAATATAAGCACAAACTACAAAACTTCTAGATTAAAACATTGGACGGGGCCTTGGGTGGCTCAGTCGGTTAATTGTCCGACTTCAGCTCAGGTCACGATCTCGTGGTTTGTGAGTTCCAGCCCCGGGTCGGGCTCTGTGCCGACAGCTCAGAGCCTGGAGCCTGCTTCGGATTTGGTGTCTCCCTCTCTGCCCCTCCCCTGCTTACGCTCTCTCTCTCTCTCAGAAATAAATAAATGTTAAAAAAATTTTAGAAAAGCATTGGAAAAATCTTAGTGATTTAGGTTTGACATGTGTTTTTACACCAAGAAAAGAGAAATAAATAATAAATTAGATTTCATTAGAATTTAAAACTTCTGTTGGAAAAAGGCACAATTAAGGAAACGAGGAGACAAGGCAAAAACTGAAGGAAAATATTTGCAAATCAAATATCTGATACAAAAGCACGATCCAGAATATATAAAGAACTCTTAAAACTCAATCCTCAGAAGACAAACAACCCAATTTAAACAATTATTTGAACAATAATTTACCAAAGATAAAATCACAGATGAGTATACCAAGTGATGCTCAACATAATTTCTAGTTAAGGAAATTAAAATGAAAACCATAATACAATACCATTACAAAACAAAGGCTCAAAGGCTAAAATTTTAAAAGACTGACACACCAAGCTTTGTCAAGGACCTGGAGAAACGGGCATTTTCTATAAATCTGAGCATTCACTTTTTTCATCCAGAAATTCTACTACTAGCTATTTACCAGAGACATAAAATGCACGTTTATGTATATGTATATGAATATTCATAGAAGATTTCCTTATTTGTAATCTCTCCAAGCTGGTAATCACTCAGATATGCATGGACATATGGTGTATTTATACAACAGAAAACTATTTAGGAATATAAAGGAAGACATTCTTGGCATATGCAACAACGTGGACGAATCTCTACAACATTATGCTGCATGGAAGGAGCCAGATACAAGGAAGTATATTCTGAGTGGTTTCATCCACCTGAGCTCTTAGAAGATATGAACCAATCTATAAGGGCAGAAAGATCAGTGGTTGCCCTGGGGTCAAAGTTGAAGTGGATTGATTATAAAAAATCAGGGGGCCCCTGGGTAGCTCAGTCAATTAAGTGGTCTACTCTGGATTTCGGCTCAGGTCATGATCTCCTGGTTCCTGAGTTTGAGCCCCACATTGGGCTCTGTGCTCACAGCGCTGAGCCTGCTTTGGATCCTCTGTCTCCCTCTTTCTTCCCTTCCCCCCACCCTCACCTCTCTCTCTCTCAAAAATAAATAAATGTTAAAAAAACTAAAAAAAAAAAAAGAATCAGGAGAAAACTTTTGGGGTAATGGAAATGGTTTATTTTTTCTTTGTGGTGGTAGTTGCACGGGTATGCACATTTATCAAAATTCACTTTACAGGTTAAATGGGTGCCTTTTGTTGATTATAAATTATACTTTCATAAACTGATTTAGAATGGTAAAAAAAGTTAGTATAGCAAAGAATATCATGCGCTTGCATTTTCCTGCATTTTCGCCAGTGGTTTATTGGTGTAGACCAACACAAATGTGACTGATGGACCAAAATGTGAATTAGTATGTGATTTACCAGATATTGCCAAATTCTCCTTCATGAATATTGCACCATTTTGCATTCCCAGTCATAAGGTGACCAAGAGCCATTTCCCCAGCCTTGGTAACAGTGTGTGCTGCAAATTTAGATATTTGTCAATCTAACAGAGATATGAAATCTTAGTGTATTTTTAATTTGCATTTTTAAAAAATGTATGAGCATGCCTGAACAACGTTATACATATTTTTTAAGGTTTTTTAAAAATTTATTTTTGAGACACAGAGAGACAGAGCATCAGCAGGGGAGCAGAGAGAGAGGGAGACACAGAATCGGAAGCAGGCCCCAGGCTCTGAGCTGTCAGCCCAGAGCCCGATGCGGGGCTGGAACTCACAAACCAGGAGATCCTGACCTGAGCGGAAGTCGGACGCTCTACCGACTGAGTCACCCAGGTGCCCCTTTGTTACTCTTAAGATTAATTCCTTGAAAGCTATTCTCATGAAAAAGATACTCTGGATTCAAAAAAATATTTCAGCATTAATCTTTCAACACCCTTAATTACTACCTTATTTATATTTTATTTGTAATGTGGAACAGAACATATCACATAGGCTTAGACATTTAAAGCGAGTGCATAGTTTAGATAAGAGAAAAAAGAACAACTATGGCTTAGCTATCTTTTAAAAGTTATGTGTTTTCTTATTGACACGAAACAGAAATGGAGGTACCTGTCATCAGAACACAGTAAACTTCCGGTCTTGAAGGCAGTTTTGCTGGACTCTAGGCCCGTGTGCACTACTTATCCATGGTCACGACTTTTAGGTTAAGCCTTGGGCAGATAATAATCTACTTTGGAAAATCTACCATGAAATGTTGTGCAATTGAGTTTATGCCTTGGAAATAAAAGTGTGGGCCTTACAGAAGGGAAAATAAACACTATACGAGACGTGGTTGTTTTATTTTTTTCTTAGAGATCATATTTGAATCTGTTAGCAACGTGCAAAAAAGTAATACATTCAAAAATCCTCTAGCAGCAGAATATTGAGGTCAGTGCCAGAAATACCTACAGACCTACCCACTATTAATGAGTTATCGGGTCTCATTCAGTCTAGCGCCAGAATAGGAAGTTGACTCTGTTGTAGCATAGTTTGCAGGGCACTTAGAAACCCCATCGAGGGATGTTCCTCTTTCAAATGGCCTGAAACATTCCTATTAGAATTATGATGGAGGTTTGAAAGGTCACAATCAAACTAGACATTTGTCACCTAGAAAAAGGCAGGACAGTCTTGGTTGGGGAGGAGCATGCAAGACTAGGTTCTTTCCCTTAGTGCGTAGCACTGATTAGTTCAACTGATTATATGGTTGTCTCCTTTGCCACTTTGCAAGGCCTCTCAGAGTCTAAGTGACAAAGGAACATAAATTTCATTAGTCACCCAGTGGGGGTGTTCGCTTCAAACAAGGAGACAACCGAGGTCCTGTTGTGCCAGGTACACTCAGCGTGGACAAGGGGCACTCAGCGTGAATCCTATTGTTGTAGAAAGGCCACCACCATATTTATCCTTGCCTATTTACCTATTTCCCTCTCAGTGTTCCTGGTACCTCGCCCATGCGTTTTACTTCTCATTGAAATTTCAAAGCGCTTTGCAAATTGATGCTCTGCTTTGATCTTCATTGATGAGGGATGATAGTTCAATAAAGGCTTGGGAAGAAAGAGGACATTTATTCTTCTCTGAAAAGAAAATACATAAAAATGAGGTTTTTACTATAAATGATGGAGGAACTAGATAGATGAACTAACTGCCTGAGAGTGCTGTGATCATTTTGTGGAAATGGGCAGTGTGGTGACGCCCTCCACCTTCCTTTTGCCCCCATCTCTTTTTCTTCACTTCCTCTTTATTGCCACAGAAATCGTCCCTTGGGTAAAGGTATCTATTTTAGATACAGGAATAGTCACAGAAAGGTTTCTGTCCATTCGAGAGTACGTGAAGCAGGGGCGCCTAGGTGGCTTAGTTGGTTAAGCCTCTGACTTTGGCTCAGGTCGTGATCTCACCTTTTGTGAGTTTGAGCCCCGTGTCAGGCTCTGTGCTGACAGCTCGGAGCCTGGAGCCTGCTTCGGATTCTGTGTCTCCCGCTCTCTCTGTCCCTCCCCTACTCGTTCTCTCTCTCTCTCTCTCTCTCTCAAAAACAAATAAACATTAAAATAAAAAGGAGTACATAAAGCAAGCAAGAATCAGAAAAAGTAACAAGAAAACAAAACCTTTTGGTATGATTCTAGTTTTGTCTAACAACCCCAGAGGCACTACTGTGACCTTGTGGGGGGTGGAAAGTGACAGGTGGCGCCCTCCATTCACTGGGACGCCTCCATGGTGATGGCAAGAACCTTAGGCCCAACAGAAGCATATAGGGGGTCCCGACTCTGTGCCAGGCTTTGGATGCTCTGCCTACAAGATCTTATTTTAATTCTCAGTAGCGATATGAATGATGTATTATTGAAAGCCTTCTTATTTCTATTATTTAGGGGGAAAAACTGACCTCAAGGAGGGAAAGTAACTACATGGCTAGTAAGTAGCATATTTTTGAGGCAAACCCAGATTTGTCTGTCTCCAAAACCTGAACAGACATCTTCGGTGAACACGGTTATTTTCCTGGGGGCTTTGAAGATCACGTTTCTTCGCTTTTCTATGCGGTCTTTCTACTCTGCAATCTTGAAGCCTCTAGGTACTTTAACTCCAATACGCTGCTTTAACGCAATATGGCAAAAAATATCTGCCTGGCGTAAGCAGTCGTAAAGCCAGAGGTAGTTGCTGGCTTGTGTTAACTCCAGTCTCATTGCCGTCAGCTGACCTCAGTGGGCTTTCTATGCTTTTGGTGGTTTGAGAGTTCCTTCTTTGCTGTTGTAGTAGACCTGTCTTGGTCGTATTACCAACATCAATTCTCGTTTCCCTTTTCTCCCGACAGCCTCAATGTTCCAGCCCAACTATAATTCCAAGACTTGGCTGGCTGTGATTGGGGTAAGCCTGCTGGCCATCCGATCTCACCGGCCGTATTGATTGACTTAGTGATGAGCATATAATTCAGTCAGAATCAAAGAGATATGATGTAACATTGGCCTCTGGGACAGGGAAACTCTCTCATCTGTCAGGGCAGCCACCGGTAAAGTCTCCTTCTGGTTGGTGTGGTGTGTGGGCGTGAGGCTCAAAGCTGCTTGCTGCCATTTACAATCGGCAGGAGAGTCCTGGAGCTGCTTGAGGACAGACCTGACATGGGAAGCTATGACAGGGAAACGGAGAAGTCCAGGGCCCTCGGTGATATCATTTCAGCTGCTGGCTAACGTATAACCTGAAGCAACATTATTTGTTTCCAGCCTTTTAAAGTATGTGAACCAATCAATTATCTGTACTGTTTAACCGGTACGAAGTGGAGTTTCTGTCATTTGCACCTGATAAAACTGTCTTCTAGACTCGTCTAGAAAAGCAGTCATCGTCGAAGACACTTTTGGTATTATAGTTATTCATTTGAGAGGAGTTCATGATTACTATTCGTGGGAATGGTAATTAACTGGAATAGTATTTCTGGCTAATTGAAATTGATGGCTTAAGATCAGTTAAAAAACAGTTTTTATTTCAACCATTCCTATTGGAAACCATTTTCTCTCTAAGGATGGCAGAGACTGTAATTATTGAAAAGTTTCAGATTCTGGTTAATTGAATTTTTTTTCATAAATTGTGATTTCCAATCTTTTATCGTTAAGAGCTTCTTGAGGCCACATAATTCAATATTCTTTCCTTTGTCTAGGTATTCCTCTCTCATCTAGCAGCTATATTTACTGATACTGATGGTGAATTGCTTAACCTTTTGAAACCATTTTCTGTAATTCTAGGGTGATATTTGCAGATGTACTTGGTTTTCTTCATAAAGAAACTACACAACGCTTATTTCAGAATGTTAGTAAATGTGGAAAAGCAAGGAACTGACATTTTTTACGAATTTGGGGGCCATTTAAAAGATGGTTTATTCTGCAAACAGACTTCAACCCATTTGCTTATAAACACTGTAACCTATAAAAAGCAAGCTTAACGTTGTTATAATATCTTATTTACTGCCATACAAAGAATGGTTTTTAAGAGATCAATTTCGCTGACTTTTTTTTTGAGTTAAGCTAGAAGCACTGAAGCCCTTTGGGGAAAATAACTTCTATTAAGAGAACAGCAAGAAAAATATCATGAAGCACACTCTCGTGTAGAAATAATTCAGAGAGTCATAGCCAATTAAGATCGTTACAGGTTTTGCTTCAAAGATTCACTAGGGTGCCTGAAGAAGAAAAAGATTTTAAATTTTTATTAGGAACCCTAGGCAAATCTACTGGGGAGTTAATGATATTTCTTAGCTTTTTGGGGGGGAGTGGGAGAAAGAATGCGTCATTTATACTTTTCTGGAAGTATTGACAGTGAAATCTGGAGCATCCTCGTTCAAAATATCACCTTGAACAATTCGCTTCATTTTTCACTGGGGAGTTTCTTCTCCAGAAAGTAATTGGAAATCGTGCGGGCTTTGCTTTTAGAAGGAAAAAGATAGATAAGCTGAGAGTCTCTGCGATAAACAACCTCCGCAAAGCCACTGCCACGTTTGAGCAGACGGAACGTTGAGGAAGTCAGTGCTATCGGCAGCAGGGAGGGCTGCACCGGCAGCTGGTGATAGAGGGTTAATTCATGGAAGCCTCTTCCGCTGCAGTGGTACGGACAGGGTCGCCTGCCTGACTTTCTCCAGGAGCAGAGTGATAGTCTTGGAGCATATGTTTGCTTGATTACTGCGGAAAAGGCAAGACTGTCCTGAAGTAGTTCCTAACAACTGGTAACTCCACATCTGGCTTCATAAATGCCGTGTCGAAATGAGAAGAAAATGCTATTCGGAACGTTTGCAAACTTGACATTGAGGGATGTGAAGACAGTACAGGTCTCGGAAGGAAAGATATGACCCAAAGGCCCCCGCTGTGTCACTGAGCTGTGTAGCCGGGATCTAGTTATTTATGTTGAGTCCGCCATGATTGTTGTGTTGATGAAAGCCTGACATCTGATCTGGTTTAACTTCTTCGTCAGAAGTGGGGGTAAGAGTATGGCAGGCAGAGACAAGTGTGTGAAGGCTGTAAGAGAAGACCAGTCTTTCGTGGGCCTCCAGAGACAGCTCATGGAGGACATGGAACTTAGGAGTAGGTGGGACCCTGTCGGTTAGGACCTGAGGAGCATTTGGGGAAGTAGGAATATTAACCAGAGGTTGTTGGTGAGTTTCAAGTGGTGGAATAGCATGTACGATTTTTTTTTAATGAACTTTTTTTTTTAATGAACTCTCTTTTAATGAATGTTGTGTATTTATAAGTCAGTTTATGGTATTTTGTCATAGTAGCTTGAGCGAACTAAGACAGCGCTGACGATTCCACCTCTAATTCGTCAGTCACCACCTGGGTCATTCTGGCATCTTCCCCCACTTATCTGTAAGCTTTCACTCCAAGAGAGAGAGACCTGGTTTTGAACATCTGCCATCCACTGACTCTACTGGTCCATTCCAGTGAATGTGTACAACAGCAACAGATTCGTCAACCTATACTCCAACGGGACACAACTTTATCAACTAGAGTAGAGAACAAATGGATGATCTCTTCTGCCTTCAGGTTTACAAACCCCGCTAATTTCTAAGCCACGGACAATTTTTACGCTGAAAATAACTCTCTGCCAAGTGGAGAAGAGACTTAAGGAGAGTAGAAAAATCAGTGGAAAGGCCGAGCCTAGAAATAATGGGGGTTTCGTTCAGCATATACTGGAACAAATATTTATTAAGGTCTTACTCGTAAGCTGTCTATAAAAGTTCGTTATTACCTTTATGTTCCATACGCTGTTCTAAGTACTTTATAAGCCTGAACTGATTGCATCTTCACAGCCACCTGTGAATTGTACTATTACTGACCCCATTTCAGAGGGGAGTAAAGAGGCACAGAGAAGATTATAACTTGCTCAGTGTCCCTTTTCTCACAGTCAGGTCGCGAGTCCTGAGCTCTTAACCAGTTTCATTTACTCGTGTTCGTCAAAGTATCTGGACTCTTGACTATGCGAAGGCAGGAAGTCTCTCCTCTACTTTTTGTAGGGTAAGTAGTGTGCTGTTATGCACTATAGGACGGTTCTAAATAGCTAAGTAAACGTCCTTTCCTGAAAGAAAATTACATCAACAACAACAGCAGGAAGGAAGGAAGGAAGGAAGGAGAAACCACTTAAAGCCTACTGTGATGGGGAACCACATGCTTCACTGAATGGGAATGCCACGTTGCTGAGCCTTCCGCCATCTGTGGACAGCAGAGGTAGATGAGCATAATCCAACAGCTGTGACCGTGCTGGCTCCTGCTGGGCTGACAGAGGGGACAGTGGGAGGTGGGGGCGTGGAGCTCTAAACTACATTTTGAAGTCATAAGAGCTTTTCAGACACATGGTTAAGTGGTTCCTAACTAAGAAAAAATAAATAATCACGCACATTGTGAATCCTAGCTTTTTAAAACAAAGAAGCCATTGATAAAAGCCTATGCCTATTTGCCTTTGTGCGTCACATGTCCCTTAGGAAACCAGAACAATCATTCTGCAGCCCGAATTGTACCATCGGGGCAAAGTTTGCTTTCAGATACTGGCGTGTGCAGTTGAGGGCATATTTTGCCACCTTCAGGATCAAATGAAGCTTGTGGATTTCCTCGCCTGGTTGCTCTGAGTAACTGTTTGAGGCCTAATGACCTCTCATGGTTACGCGTGATTTCAGGTAGGATCTGGAACCCTAGGTCTCCCCTGGTTTAGAGCAGGGGTGGGCCATACTTAACACAAAGCAAGTGGGCAGACATGCTCCTAACAATTCTGCCTTAGGCAAAGTTATAACCTGATTTCGATTCTGAGACACAAAGCCAGTGGTGTATGTTTTTAGTAAAGTCATCTTTTGCGGTAGACATTGGGTTCACTACCCAGACCCTGGGTTCAGAAGCATCCGAATGTGAAGCCCCAGGGCAGAAATATGTCTTGTTTCATTGTTTCATATCCTTAGGGCTCTGTTTCATGGTAGGCATTCAACGAAACGCAGATATCTGTTAATTTCAACAACTAACTCACTGACTGACGGTGAATGGATAGAATAGAAAACTATTTCCATATTAACCACCTCTCTTTCTTTCATGGCCCATAGGAGAGCAGCCCAGAAGACTAATAGCTCTCATGTAGAGCCCCAGAGGAAGTTAGTCATCACAGAATCTTAGGCTTGTAGAGAGAGGAAGGCCTTATTTTCCACACTGATGGATGAGACAGAGCTCATTTCTCTAAATCCCTCACTTTCTGTGGAAGACATGGGGATTTAGATGCCTTTCTCTGTGTTATTAGCTCGTTAGGGGAGAAAGGGTGAAACAGCCCCCTGGGAGAAGAGATCCGAGATACCATAGCAAACTAGAGCTAGAATCAGTGCCCTGTTGCTCAAGTTAGATGTCACAGACTGGGTTCCTGAGGGAAAGCCTTATGGCTTATCCATTTTGTGTCCTGAGTTACTTAGAATCAAGTCCTACTCCAGTGCCCTTTCCACATTGTCAGAATGAATTTAATATAAGGCTTTTCTGTTTTTATACACTCAGCTGGTGGAGTAAGAAAAAGTGTGCACCTCCCTCTCCTGTAAAATTACTTATTAACTGTTGCCTTTTGTGTGGCCTCAAGACAGCATTGAGAAACACAACAGACCTCTATTTTCTTATGCTCTACCCATGACACTCTTTGCTTCTCCTTAAAAGGAAATTAGTTTGCACTTGGTGATCTAAGAATCGTGCCATTGGCTTTGGATAAATGCTTCCTAGCTCTTTAACGTGTTGTTTTAAAATGTTGTAATTACTTGGAGTCAGTTGTGGGAAGACTGTGCTATTTTTTAAGTGTTTTTTTAAGACTTGGCAGCTGCAGTTGGTAAATGGTAAAAATAAAACAAAGCAAAAAAAAAAAAAAAAAAAGCAAAGCAAAAAAAAAAAAACCCCAAAAAACCCAACAACCCCCAAAAACAAAACACAACCCAAACATTGCCTTTCTACCTTTACCTTCAAACATCAGTTAACATCTCTATGATAATCAAATATTCACCAATGGAACTCCTTCCCCATGTTGTCAATCATTCCTCCTCAGATCCTCTTTCTTTTGGGTGATTTGTTGAGCTTCTAGGACTTCCTGAAGTTCACACTGTCTTCCTCTACCCACCCACCATACTAGCATAAATATGTCCTTAGTCCAGGCCTCTAGGGGGATGGGGTCCTGTCCATAATCTTACACCGTTCATTGGTCCTTTCCTTACCTGTATCTATTTATTATGCTTTCAGTCACAAGGAATAAAAAACTCCATCCTAAAGAGGCTCAAACAATATGCAGATTGATGATCTACATATTGAGAACTCCCAAGGCGGAGCGAATGCAGGCAAGGTTGATTTAGTTGTTGTGTAACAGCATTAAGGACAGGGTTCCTTCCACCTTTCCATCATTCCATCTTCAGGGTCCTTGTCTTGTCCTGTAAAAGGTGTTGCTTTTATAGTCCTACCTTCAGAGGGTGTAGGGTAGAGGTCAATCTTGGCCTTGGGTTCAAATCCTAACTCTGTCACCTAGAAGTTGTGCCTTGTCTCTGCATATGCACAGAGATCAAGAAACTAAGCCCACTTGTTTGCTATCATAAGTAAATGCTCTAGGAGTTATCATCTTTATGATTAAAGTTGGCAACGCTAATTCCAAACTTCACAGCCCAGCCCACCATTGTACTGGAGGAAGAAAGACCGTTCTTTTTAGTGTCTTTGTCTAAGGCCACCATCAACCTATGTGATACCTTCAGACTCATTAGGAAATATGTTTCCCCCTGCGGTAGAGCTGAGAGTGATTTGTGTGCAGTAGACAATAGTGCTTCCCACTCCCGTGGGTGCAGCCCAGTGCCCCACATCTGGATGAGTTGATGCTTCCTTTGTGTAAAGACAAAATGTTCTTTCTCTGGGTAAGTGGCATCCTACATTGTTCACAGCCTGGTGATCAGAACCCATTTGCACCCACCCCCAATTCTCTGAGAATACAAGGGCAGAACAACGTGAACGAGATTTGAAGGGCCATGCAGTGATCTCCAAAACCCTCTGAATGTGCATATCCAAATGCGGCTTTCACAGAACAGCGGCTATAATTTATGAATGTCTACTGTGTGTTAGGCATTGCTCTAGGCCTTTTATATAAATTGCATCTAATTTTCTTTAAAAAAAATTTTTTTTAATGTTTATTCATTTTTGAGACAGAGAGAGACAGAGCATGAATGAGGGAAGGTCAGAGAGAGAGGGAGACACAGAATCTGAAACAGGCTCCAGGCTCTGAGCTGTCAGCACAGGGCCCGACGCGGGGCTCGAACTCACGGACCGCGAGATCATGACCTGAGCCGAAGTCGGACTCTCAACCGACTGAGCCACCCAAGTGCCCCTCATCTAATTTTCAAATATATAACAAGATATATGTTATTTTCCCCACTTTGCATATGGGAAGGGAGATATGGGGCTGGGAGAGATTTGAGGCTTAGGAGACAGGAAACTGAGGCTAGGACACAGTTATTGAGAAAGGCCGGGTGGCATGAAAGCAGTCAACTCTGACCAGAAAGCAGAACTAATGAAGCCATTAAGTGGGCCAAGATGTTTTGTAAGCGTCAGAAATCTCTGTAAAATACTCATAGAATATTAAGTTGTCATTATATTAAGGAAACTTTTAGCCTATTGAAATAAAATTTCCTTTGTGGTCTGAATAATGAAATTGGTTCTGAATATGTTTTAAAAGAATGTGTGCTTTTGTTTTATTTAAGCCCACGATGCAGTGTGTTCGTTGTGGAAATACAAATGTCCATGTTCTAGGACAGTTAATATGGCAGAGTAACAGGGGACTCTTGGCTTGTCTCATCCCTCGAATACAGGTAGACAAACATCCAGTCATTTTGTACACCTAGGAAGTTGATCTGAAGATTAAGAGAAAGATCTGCACAATTAGAGGGAGAGAATGTGGCAGGTATGAGGTGCAGAGACATGAGTTGGGGGAGAGAAAAGCCATGGTGCCATGGAGGGGAAGAGAGCCCTTTTCATGCAGAAAGGAGAGAGAGAGAGAGAGAGGAAAAGAGAGAGTCGTGTGTCACATTCATGCAAGAACACTCCCCCAAAACTACTGACGGGGGAATCAAGAGGAACTTACTAATGCAAGTTTTTACAAATAGTGGAGCTCAAATTCTGAGGTTTTAGAAGTCTGCACCTTTTGCTGGAGTCGCTCTCGGTGGGCAGCGGTGCTCCTGGGAAAAAGGAGGGTGGAGGCATGGGAACGGACAGTGTGGTATGGGGATCCCCTGGGAGAGATGTTCTCCTTCCCGGAATGCATTGCCTCTCCAAGGACAAAAGACGTGGCAGACACCGCTGAGCGCCATTGAGTTCATTAGCAAGGGACAGAGGTGTGGGCAGAGGGTGGATAACCTGGTCACAGCTTTTCACTGTGCTTCACTATAAACTCCAAGCTCTTGCATGGCTCGTTGACTGCTTTTCTGGGACAAAAAGACAACAGACACAGTGATGTGAGGCTCTCCTCTGGAGGAGGGAATGGGTCTGTGCCATGCCAGGTCCTCCAGCATGGTCAGACCCTAGTGAGCAACAGTGTTTCCAGTGGAGGCTGGAGCCACTTACACCAAACCTCATCCCTTGCACCCAGGTCTGACTGTGAGCCAGTGCAGTGGGCCTCTACTGATCATAGAGTGCTCCAAGGTGTTGGCTTCAGTTCTAGGGGAATAGGATTTGTTTTTTTCTTTCTCTTTCTTTCTTTCTTTCTTTCTTTTTCTTCCTTTCTTTTGTTTTCTTTCTTTCTTTCTTTCTTTCTTTCTTTCTTTCTTTCTTTCTTTCCTTCTTCCTTTCTTTTGTTTTCTTTCTTTCTTTCTTTCTTTCTCTCTCTCTCTCTCTCTCTCTTTGGAACCAGGCTTACAGTTTTTTGTTTGTCTCTTTTTGTGGTTGTTATCGTTGTTGTTATTGTTTTTGTTCCTTTTCCTTTTCTCTCTCTCTCTCTCTCTCTATTTTTTTTTTTGGACAAGTCTTTATCTTTTTTTAAATCAGACTTATCTTAACAAACAAACCAAAGCACACCTAATTAAAGGTCCAAACGCTCCCCACTGCAAGCAAGGAGGCACTCTTCAGAGGAGTCACCTGTGGGAGAGAGCAGCCAAAAGACAATAGCACAGTGCACACAGCATACACCAGAAACTCTTTCTGAAGCACCAGGTCCTGGACAGTGTATAACCCCTTCATAATATAGCATTACTCTCAGAAGCAGGAAGCATAACAAGCTTTCATAACATGCAAAAGACAGAAACCTAGACAAAATGACAAGATGGAGAATTCTTCCCAAAAGAAAGATCAAGAGGAAATTGTAGCTACAGATTTACTTAAAACAGTAATATATTTAAAAAAGAATTTAGAAAGAATCATAAGAATACTAGGTAGGCTTGAAAAAAGCAGAGAAGATGCCAGAGAAATCCTTGCTTTGGAGATCAAAGACCTAAAAACCAGTCAGTCTAAAATTAAAAAAAAAAAAATGCTGTAACTAAGATGTGACATGAATGAATATAATTACAATGAGGATGGATGAAGCAGAGGAGAGAACAGGTGCTATAAAAGATAAAATTATGGAAAACAATGAAGCTGAAAAGAAGAGGGAAAGACAACTGTTAGATCATAAACACAGACTTTGGGAGCTCAGTGATTCCATAAAGCGCAATAATATCCAGATCACTGGAGTCCCAGAAGAAGACGAGGGGGAAAAGGGAGTTTATCTGGCCAAATTATAGCTGAGGACTTCCCTAATCTGGGGAAAGAAATAGGCATTGAAGTCCATGAGGCACAGAGAACTCCCCTCAAAATCGACAAAAACAGGTCAACACCAAGACATACTATAATGAAACTTGCAAAATACAAAGATAAAAAGAGAATTCTGAAAGCAACTAGGGACAAAAGGTCCTTGACCTACAAGTCTGGACACATAAGGTTAGCAGCAGACCTGTTCACAGATACTTGGCAGACCAGAAGTGAGTGGCATGATATATTCAATGTACTGAATGGGAAAAATTTGCATCCAAGAATACTTTATCCAGCAAGAATAGAATAGAAGGAGATATAAAGAGTTTCTAAGACAAGCCAAAACTAAAAGAGTTCATGAACTCCAAACCAGCTCTGCAAGAAATATTAAAGGGGACACTTTGAGTGAGAAAGAGAGACCAAAAGCACCAAAGTCTAGAAAGGAACAGTGACAATCTACAGGAGCAGCAACTTTACAGATAATACAATGGCATGAAATTCATATCTCTCAATAATTACTCTGAATGTAAATGGACTAAATGCTTCATTCAAAGGACATGGGGTATCAGAATGGATTAAAAACCAAGACCCATTGATATGCTGCTTACATGTGTCTCATTTTAGGCCCAAAGACACCTCCCAGGTCAAAGTGAGGGGATGGAGAACCATTTATCATGCTATTGGACATCAAAAGAAAGCTGCAGTAGCCATACTTGTAACAGACAAACTAGATTTTAAGCCAAAGACTGTAATAAGAGATGAAGAAGGGCACTGTATCATAATAAAGGAGGCTACCCAACAAGAAGCTCTAACAGTTGTAAATGTTTATGCTCCCACTTGAAAGCAGCCAAATATATAAATCAACTAATAACAAACTTAAAAAAAAACTCATTGATAATAATATAATAATAGTAGAGGACTTTAACACCACACTTAAGGCAATGGACAGATCATCTGAGCAGAGGATCAACAAGGAAACAGTGGCTTTGAGTGACACACTGGACCAGATGGATTTAGCAGATACATTCAGAACATTTCATCCTAAAGCAGCAGAATACACATTGATCTCGAGTGCATCAAACACAACACTATGAAACTTGAAGTCAACCATAAGAAAAAAAGTGGAAAGACCACAAATACATGGAGGTTAAAGAACATCCTACTAAAAAATGAGTGAGTTAACCAGGAAATTAAAGAAGAAATTTAAAAATACATGGAAGCAAATGAAAATGAAAATATGACAGTCCAAAACCTTTGAGATGCAGCAAAGGTGGTCATAAAAGGAAAGTATTTAGTTATACAGGCCTTTATCAAGAAGCAAGAAAAGTCTCAAATACACAATTTAACCTTACACTTAAAGGAGCTGGAAAAAATAACAACAAATAAAGCCAAAAACCAGCAGAAGAAGGGAAATAATAAAAATTATAGCAGAAAGAAATGATATTAAAAAAAAAAAAAAACAACAGGGGCGCCTGGGTGGCGCAGTCGGTTAAGCGTCCGACTTCAGCCAGGTCACGATCTCGCGGTCCAGGAGTTCGAGCCCCGCGTCAGGCTCTGGGCTGATGGCTCAGAGCCTGGAGCCTGTTTCCGATTCTGTGTCTCCCTCTCTCTCTCTGCCCCTCCCCCGTTCATGCTCTGTCTCTCTCTGTCCCAAAAATAAATAAACGTTGAAAAAAAAAATTAAAACAAAACAAAACAAACAAAAAAAAAACAACAGGGTAGCCTGGGTGGCTTAGTCAGTTAAGTGTCCAACTCTTGGTTTTGGCTCAGGTTGTGATTTCATGATGTGGAGCCTGCTTGGGATTCTCTCTCCCTCTTTCTGTACCTCTCCTGCTTTCTCTCTCTCTCTCTCTCTCTCAAGATAAATAAAAAACATTAAAAAATAGTAGAACAGATCAATGAAACCAGCAGCTGGTTCTCTGAAAGAATTAACAAAATTGATAACCCCCTAGACAGAGTTAACAAAAAGAAAATAGAAAGCACCAAAATAAATAAAATCATGAATTAAAGAGGAGATATCACAACCAACACCACAGAAATACAATTAGGAGAGAATATTATGAGCAATTATATCCCAACAAATTGGGCAATCATGGAGAAATGGGTAAATTCCTAGAAACATATAAACTACCAAAGCTGAAACACGAAGAAATAGAAAATTTGAATAGACCTATAACCAGCAAATAAATTGACTCAGATATCAAAAATCTCCCAACAAAGAAGAGTCCAGGGCTGGACGGCTTCCCAGGTGAATTCTACCAAACATTTAAAGAAGAGTTAATACTTATTCTCAAATTCTTTCAAAAAATAGAAATGGAAGGAAAACTTCCTAACCCATCCTACAAAGCCAGCATTACCTTGATTCCAAAATCAGACAAAGACCCCACTAAAAAGGAGAATTACGGACCAACATCGCGGATGAAACTGGAGGCAAAAATTCTCAACAAGACACCAGCAAATCAAATTCAACGGTACATTAAAAGAATTACTCACCATGATGAAGTGGGATTTATTCCTGGGATGCAGGCGTGATTCAATATCAACAAATCAATCAATATGATACACCACATTAATAAAAGAAAGGATAAGAACCACATGGTCCTCCAAATAGATGTAGAAAAGGCATGTGACGAGATATAGCATCCTTTCTTGATAAAAACCCTCCCTCAAGAAAGTAGGGATAGAAGGAACATACTTCAACATTGTAAAGGTCATGTACAAAAGACCCACCACTACTATCATCCACAATGGGGAAAAACTGAGAGCTGTTCCCCTAAGGTCAGGAGCACAACTGTCCCCTCTCACCACTGTTGTTCAACATAGTACTAGAGGTCCTAGCCTCAGCGATCAGAAAACCAAAAGAAATAAAGGGCATACAAATTGGCCAGGAAGAAGTCAAACTTTCACTCGTCGTGGATGACAGTCTGCTCTATTGTAGAAAACCCAAAAGACTCTACCAAAAATTTCTAGAGCTAATACATGAATTCAGGAAAGTCACAAGATATAAACTCAACATAGAGAAATCTGTTGCATTTCTATATACCAATAATGAAGCACCGGAAAGAGAAATCAAGCAATCTATTCCACGTACAATTGCACCAGAACCCCTAAGATATGTAGGAATAAACATAACCAAAGGGATAAAAGATCCATACTTTGAAAACTAGAACACTTATGAAAGAAATTGAAGACACAAAGAAATGGAAAAACATTCCATGCTCATCGATTGGAAGAGAAAATATTGTTAAAATGTCGCTACTACCTAAAGCAACCTATGCATTCAATGTAATCCCAATCAAAATAACACCAGCATTCTTCCAGACCTAGAACAAACAATTCTAATATGGAACCATAAAAATAGGCAAAGTAATGTTGACAAAGAAAAGCAAAGCTGGAGGCATCACAATTCCAGACTTCAAGCTGTATTAGAAAGTTGCAGTTATCAAGACAGTATGGTACAAAAGCAGACACATAAATCAATGGAACAGAATAGAAAACCCAGAACTATATGGTCAAGCAGGAAAGAATATCCAATGGAGAAAAGATGGTCTCTGCGACAAATGGTGTTGGGAAAATTGGACAGCAACATGCAGAAGAATGAAACTGGACCACTTTCTTACACCATACACAAAAATAAATTTCACATGGATGAAAGATCTAAATCTGAGATAGGAAACCATCAAAATCCTAGAGGGGAACACAGGCAGCGACCTCTTTGTTGCTGTAGCAAATTCTTACTAGACACGTCACTGGAGGCAAGGGAAACAAAAGCAAAATTGAACTATTGGGACTTCATCAAGCTAAAAAGCTTCTGGACAGCTTAGGAAACAATCAAAAAACAACCTAAAAGGCAAGCTATGGAGAAGATATTTGCAAATGACATATTGGATAAAAGGCTAGTATCCAAAAATCTATAAAGAACTTATTAAACTCAACACCCCCAAAATAAATAATCCAGTTAAGAAAAGGGCAGAAGAGGGGTGCCTGCGTGGCTCAGTCAGTTAGGTATCTGACTCTTGGTTTTGGCTCAGGTCATGATCTCAGGTTTCATGAGTTCGGGCCCCCCTTGGGCTCTGTGCTGACATTGTGAAGCCTGCTTGAGATTCTCTCTCTCTTTCCTGTTCTCTCTTCCCCTCCCTCACCTCTCTCTCTCTCTCTCTGTCAGAAAAAAAAGAAGAAAAGAAAAGAAAAGAAAAGGGCATAAGACATGAATAGACATTTCTCCAAAGCAGACATACAAATGGCTAACAGACACATGAAAAAATCGCTCAACATCACTCACCATCAGGGAAACACAAATCAATACCACAATGAGATAGCACTTCACAACTCTCAGAAGGGCTATAAGTAACAACTCAGGAAACAACAGATGTTGGTGAGGATGTGGAGAAAGGGAATCCTCTTACCCTGTTGGTGGGAATGCAGACTGGTGCAGCCATTCTGGAAAACAGTATGGAGGTTCCTCAAAACAATAATAGAACTACCCTATGACCCAGCAATTGCACTACTAGGTATTTATCCAAAGGATACAGGAGTGCTGATTCATAGGGGCATATGCACCCCCACGTTTATAGCAGCACTGTCAATAAATAGCCCAATTATGGAAAGAGCCCAAATATCCACTGACTGATGAATGGATAAAGAAGATATGGTACATATATACAATGGAATATTTCTCAGCTATCAAAAAGAATGAAATCTTGCCATTTGCAATGATGTCCATGGAACTAGAATATATTATGGCAAGCAAAAAAGTCAGAGAAAGACAAATACCGTATGATTTCACTCGTATGTGGAATTTAAGAAATAAAACAGATGAACATAGGGGAAGGGAAGAAAAAATAAGATGAAGAAGAGAGAGGGAGGCAAACCATAAGAGACTCGTAAATACAGTAAACAAACCCAGGGTTGCTGGAAGGGAGGTGGGTGGGGGATGGGCTAAATGGGTGATGGGCATTAAGGAGGGCACTGGTTGGGATGAGCACTGGGTGTTATATGTAAGTGATAAATCACTAAATTCTACTCCTGAAACCAATACTATACTATATGTTAACTAACTTGAATTTAAATGAAATCTTGGAAGAAAAAAAAAACTTCTACGTCCTTACCGATTTTTGTCTGCTTGCTCTATTACTGAGGGAGGTGTATTAAATCTGCTATGCTTTTCTGACTTCTATTTTAACACAGATTCCTCAATTCCCATATCATCACACATTCTTTGACAACACGTTAACTTGTGTGTGCTACCTTTTTCTGTGTGTAGATGCCATGATTTACAACTACTATTTTGGTATTTCGATTATTTTAATTTCTCCCAAAGTATTTTCGCATATACTACTGATAATCTAATTTTGTGTATTGTCCACATGATTTGCGTTTCAACTGTAAGGCTTCAATTTATTCTTGATAAATTTTGTGTTGTTCAAATAGCCTCAGCCTGTCCCATATTCAAAATGGAGGAGAGAGAAGAAAGGAATCCTTCTTTTCGCAACTGGTTCAAGGGAAATATTCCCTTGAATTTAAGGGACATATTCCGGAATTTAGGGCTTCTTCTCTGGCCATGCTGCCTCCCTCTTAAACTTCTTAACCCTGCCTAATGACAAGCCCTTCTGAAAGTAACACACACAGCCAAGCCATCTTGAGAGCAACAGAAACAAATTTATAAAATATATAAGTCTATATAAGACCATTTATAATATATAAATTTACATTTACCCCAAATGTATCTTTAGGGTAAAATTACATCCAGGTAAGTGGTTACAAGGACAGAAAGTATATAACAGTTTGTAAATCTAACCAATTCCCAAGTCCAAGCTGTTTTCCAAGAACGCCACATTAGTTTTTAAATTCAAATAGCAAGTCTACTCGATCAAAGCCGACCAAGAAGTTTACATCGTCCGATCGTCAGGACCTCTAGCTATTCTCAAACCGCTGACCTTTTTTTCTGATGTCATTCTCCACTCTGCCTGGAGCCTCTGGTCTTGTTTTTCTCTTCCACTTAAAATGTGTTGGTACAAGAAGGTATGAAATTCTTTGAAACAAACATAAATGGTTTCCTAATGCTTCACTATAGACTCCCTTGGAAAGAGGTACTCAGCCACAGCAGCGCGCCCTCTTGGGCAGGAGGGAGCGTGATTAACCACTCACTGAATTCAGACCCACTCTCTGCATACCGGGACTACCACCCAGGTTTGTGTGTGTGTGTGTGAAGGTTAAAGAAGGGCTATAAAATATAAAATATTACCGTCATTGTATCTAGTACATATCAAGCAGTGAAAAACAAAATAAGGTGGTTCAAGGCACGGCCTGTTCAAGGCATGGAAGAAAGTCTCCTGAGAAACCACATATTTTGTTTGTGGAAAGTGCCGATCTGTTTTCATCTTTGGGGTTGTTTGGCAAGAGCCAAGACATGTGAGGAAGAAGTTGCAGGAAGACAGACAGGGTTGGAGAAAGCAACTGTGTCTCCAACATCTCCTGACATTGCAGCGCAAAGAAAAGAGCTAGGGGCACGCTTGCAGAGTGAAGGAGTATGCTTTTTGTCACCAGTCGGGCTTGGGTTTTCACTGCCTTGCGCACCTGTCCCAGAATTCCCGGCTTCTTTCGTGCTGGCTCCTTCCCCCACCTCTCTCCCTCCTTCACGCAGAAAGGCACCCTCCAGAGACTTCTGGGCAGATGTTCCTTCCTCCTGGGGCTTCCTCAGGGCCTGGATCTTTAGCTTTGAAAATCCTTTCCATTTATGCATGACACCAAAGGACAGGGATTGTCTCCAAGCAGGCACTAAAAAATGGACAACACATCCTCATCCATCTTTCAAGTGCCCCTTGACAGGAGGTGACCATGATCAGGTTGAGGTTGCTGTCTGCAGGGCTTGGTCAGGAAGACAGGTGGGCTGGGCTCTGTTGAAATGTCTATACCCTCCTGCTAAAGGCCGACTCCCCACGTGCGGGAAGCATGGACTCTTCGGTGGCCTTTCCCTCTCTTCCGGAGAGGGGGTGCCGCTGAGAAAGTATCTCTCCTGACCATTGCAGCCTGTGGATTCTCCAGCTCGGGGTTCGGGTCTTCAGGAGCAGCGAGGAGATGGTGACAGGTGAGCAGCAGAGGTGGGGAAGCCTGTGACACGCTGACCGCGGTGGACACGGGGGGAGGGGCTGACGTCCTAGGCGATGGCAGGGCCTGCCTGCTCCTTTTCTCTCCTTGCCTCCTCCCTGCCCCCCTTCTTCCTTCTTCTTCCCTCCCTCCTTCCCGTGTCTACTCAAAAATGGATTTAAGAAGCTCTACATTCAAAGTTTTACTGACTAAAAGCGGGCCTAATTAGAAAGGAGCTGAGGTGGGGGTCAGTGGAGTGGATTTGATTTTTGTCAACCCGGTCTGGCGTGGCCCCGAGTCCCGTCATCTCCTACTTCTTGCGTTCCTGGACTTTCTCGTCCCACATCTCCATTAACTCTGGGAAGTTCCCCTCAGAACCAATTTTCAACAGGCGAGTGTAGTGGCATCAGACGTAGTACAATTCCCCTTACTTCCTGCCTTTTCTTTTCTCCCTTGTCTCTTACCTTCTCTCCGAAGTTCCGTTGCCTTATTTAGATGTCCTTTCCATTTTTCTTAGTGGGTCTACTCCAGTTGTTTTCCCAGAGCAAGGGTGACAGGTGGCAGGAGGGCGGTGTGTGTGGGTCTGTGTGGGTGTGGCGCCATGACGAGTGGGCTGTAAGGTATGCATGCTATGGAACCATGGCCCCCCCAGCCTGGCCTGATTTCCCTCAGAACGAGCATATATACTGGCACTATATGTTATATATTGATGTTGTGATGAATTATTTAAAAAAGCATTCTCTTGATGGGGAGGATAATATAAAACTTAACATCTTGGCAGTCATTTCATGACACTTAAAGCATCTGATGAAAATGAAGAGTTCACTGATGTTTCTTAGTTGATAAAAAAAAAAGTCAACATTACAAATGGAGATTAGTTGCATGGCCATTATAAACAAATTAAGGGCCATAAATTGACTGGATACTCTCTTCACACTATTTAATCTTCCATTCAATCTCTCATCTCTTCATATTTAACAAACGCCATTACCTGATACAAACCTTTGCTGGGATTGTGATTGTTGTTGTTGTTAGCTTTACAGTAATTATATAGATGAACTGTATGACACATTTCAAGGAGAAAAACACCAAGCAAGCCACGTTCTTAATGGTGACCTCAAAGCAGAAAATTGATTCAGTGCGGAATCCTAATGGAATTTTTTTCCTGTAGAAGGTACTGGAAGAAATCACCTGGAAATGATCACCAGAGTGATTCTCAGTTTTGGCTCCCATTTGATTCATATCTAATTGGTTTTCAGACATCCATTTCACTACCCAAAGGAATATGTAGAATGCATAGAACCTATAGTCTTTAAAAAAATTTAAATTGTAAAAGATATCAACGTCTAAGGACTATCTCCACTGGGTTCCTACTCATTGCTTTCCCATCTTATCCTCCAGCAAGTTAACTGCTGTCCTATCTCTGGTTTTAATCAGTTCCTTACTTTTTAAAAAATGGCTTTAAAAACCTGGGCACGTATCTCTCAGCAATATCTTGTCACTTTGAAAAAAAAAATTGAGTAAAAATTACTTCCCTAGCTTTGTAAGCGAGAAGCCATCTGACCAGGATCAGGTGACAGCTGGGAGGAAACAATGATTGCAGCGAGCATGTGGGAGCCCAGAGGACCTCCTTGTCCCTGAGAGTGACCAAGAGTGGTCTGCCCAGGAAGCCAACAGGTGAGGTGGTCAGTGCAAGCCCCAGCAGGGGAAGCACCATACTGGCTCCGGTGCCGGCTGGGAACCAAACGCGGGCCGGGGCCAGGGGGGAGGGGTGCTGCTTTGCACGTTCTGCTTCCAGGTTCCCTGTGGTCCCCCTCCACCTCTCTGGTGCTATCAGAGCACAGCTTTTGCTGAGGTAGAAGGAGCATAGGAGCATCTCCCGGTGTGTGCTCTGGTGGGCCAGCCCTCAACAAGTGTCTTTCCATCAAGCTGCGTGGACTCGACGAGTGACATAAGCTCTCATTCTGGGACTCCCTCCTGGGGGTTGCCTTGATTTTCTCCCGTGTTGAAGGGCCTGTTTCCTTTATCCTGTGCCTTTCTTTGCCTTGGATTTTGCCCCCATTTTGCTGAAGCACATTCTCTAGTAGCTTTTTCAGAGAAGGTCTTCACGGTGAAACATTTTTTGAGGTCTTGCAGGTTTGAAAATGTGTCTATTCAATCTTCATATTTTATTGATAGTGTGGACTTCTAGGTTAGAAATTATTTTCCTTCAGTGTTTTCATGGGTTGCTTCTTGTTTCCAGGCTTCTTGTTGAGAAATCCAAGGTCTTTTAACCCCTCATTCTTTTTATAGAAATTATTCTTCCGACCACTGCTGGAAGATTCTAGAATTTTCCCTGTGGCTCCAATATTTTGAGATTTTGTAATGGCATTTCCTGTTATTGTTTGCTAGATCTATTTTGCTGGACATTTGGTGAGCGCTTTCAGTAAGAGGAAACTTCCTTGAATTATTTTATTCATGATTTCTTCTAAAGTGTAGTCCCTGTTCTCTGTTTCTGGAATGGCTCTTGTTTGGATATTGAAGCTCCTGATCTGGTCCTCTGTTTTTCTCACCTTTTATTTTCTTTCAGTTTCCCATCTCTTTGTTCTCCTTTCTGGGAGAGTCCTTTAACATTTCCGTTGTGTTTTTATTTTGTGTTTTGACTTGCCAAGTGCTTCTCAAAATGCTTTTTATTGTTCTCCGAACATTTCTTCTTATAATATTCTGTTTCTGTTTCATGAATGTGTTATCTTATTTTGTACCTCTGATGATATTAATAGTTTTTATTGGTATTTTCCTTTCCCTTGCCTAATCTCTATTACATCTGTTTGCTTTTCTCTCCTTGTTTTCATTTCTACTTCCTATGCAATGAGTTCGTCTCGTAAATCTGGTAACTTTTGCTTTTCTGCTCCTGATTAAGAGGGAATTATTTTTTTTTAATTTATTTTTCAACGTTTATTTATTTTTTTGGGGACAGAGAGAGACAGAGCATGAATGGGGAAGGGGCAGAGAGAGAGGGAGACACAGAATCGGAAACAGGCTCCAGGCTCTGAGCCATCAGCCCAGAGCCCGACGCGGGGCTCGAACTCACAGACCGCGAGATCGTGACCTGGCTGAAGTCGGACGCTTAACCGACTGCGCCACCCAGGCGCCCCTAAGAGGGAATTAAAAAGCTCCCAAAGCTTTGACTATATGGCAGTGACTTATTGATTTTGAATTCATTACAGGGTAACAGAGATGGGACCATTTGCTAACTCGTTCCCAGTAAGGATCTGCAGATGGGATTCTTCAACTCTCGTGTCTTGAGGGTAAAGAACGGGCTAAAAAGAGAACAAAACTGAACATTTTAAATTTGGCTTCCAGTATGGGTGTGATCATATAATCTCCTTGTTTCCTCGATAGGACCAACCCCTTTTACTGGCGAGGCATCATCTGCTTCAGATATTCTTGGTTTAACCCTTTCTAGGAAGTAAAGCTCCAAACTTCTGTTGGAGTAGGGTTAGGGTTGTTACCCAAAGGGAACTAAGTAGGAAGGGTGATCCAGGAGCTAATGGCTTACCTAAGAGCCCTTACCCACTCCTACTTATGTTACTCCAGGCTCCTCACCCGCCTTGTCCCTAGTTTTCCTTCCTGTAATTCTGTGTGTTTTAAGGATTCTGATGTATAAATTGGATTAGATCTCAGCCCTCTCTTCTGGAGGCTTTGTGTTTAGTTCTCTTGGGCTGCCAAGCCAATTATCATGCGTGCATCTGTTGCCTTCAGCTCTTCCTGTGTTCTCTTGACCTTCAGTGTGCATGTCTTAATTTGTGTGTTTGTGGTTTGACAGAGTTTTCATGAGGGAGCAAAACTGTATGCATAGGTTCAATTAACTATCTAGACACAAATACTGGCCTGCAGTCTTTATAATACCATTCATTTTCTGTCCTATAAAACCCATCGATTTTAGAGAAGAAAAAAATTTAGAACTTTATGTACTCTAATGCCCTCATTTTATGTATGAAAACATTGTCTCCAATAAGTAACTAGCGTGCCCCAAACCACATGGCTGGTTTGTGTTATGGCTCGGACTTAAAGAAAAAATCAAGCTCAAATTTCTAGATACTCCCAATGGCCAAAGCTGCTACTGTGCCAAAATTTAGCTTTTATTATAGATTTCCTGCGCATCGTATCTAAAAGTTAATGTGCAGACCACGAGTTATAGAGACCGAACCTTTGCTCTATAGGAAATTGTGGTATTTGCCACATCGTAGTAATGTGAGCAGATAACGGGACCAAATAAATACTGGATACAATCCAGGAACATTGGGACCTCCCTTCCCAGTCCTCCAGGGCCTTAATGTCCCTGTGTCTCCAAGGCTCCTGTTCTCCTAATGCGCTGGGCTTCAGTTACCTGCTGCTTCTTCTCCCATCTACCTACCTTTCACTTCATTAACAAAGGAAAGCAAAACAAAACAAAACAAAACAAAACAAAACAAAAACGCTTTAATTGTGCTGACATAATGTGTCATAACACCCTTCCCGCATGATCTGCTAACCCTTCTTTGAAAACCTTTTGTTATAATTCTCAGTACCCAAAGGATGGCACACTGTAATAAGCAGGAGGGGAATGGGAGTCTTGCGTTTGTCTCTCGTGAGTTATGTGACTTGGCCCAGCTGTGACATGTGTCTCCCTTTCCTGATGTGCAAAGTGCTCCTTGCAGCAGGATTCCTCGATTCTTTTCAACAAACAAGTTTTGGTTATGTGGAGCTCCTGATATAGAATGGGTTTCTAAGCTGAAATTTCAGACTCTGTTGTGGGGGCCGGGGTGTTTGGATTTCAGGCCATGGAAGGGGGTACTACAAAACCCCACCATTTGGGTGACTATCTTTCCTCCTCAAATGGAGACCATCCAAAAATTTGAGGTGCAAGGGAACAGGTGTGCTTTTATGGCTGTCAAAACCCATGAGATACAATTTGAATCTTCGTATATTGGTGACAGATGTTTATTTCACAGCTGCACAACTGATGATCTAACGTTTAGCCGTTCACTTGCTTTCCCTTGAATTAAGAATCTAAAAATGTAAATGGAAAATAACTCGTAATTGAATTCTGTCTTCCAAACGGAAATGACATTGAGACTGTCATAACCTTTACAAATATATATACAATCTCCCAACCAGTGGATGATAAACCAGCCATGTAACTGTCTTTTATGGTGACTGCTTTGGACTTGATAGCCATTTGGTTTTGAATTGGCCTCGTAATATAGCATCCTGAGAAGGAATCACACAATTTAAAAAGAGGAACTAGAAAATTTACCATGTTGATAGGGTTTGATGTCTGAGTTATGAGTAGTATGCTTTTATGCTTGTTTGGATTTTTTTCTTGTTTTGTTTTGTTTTTTGATGTGGGAAGGGTGGCTGGGAGTTTTATTGATGCCTTGTGTTTTATTTTTCAACTTTTGGAATATTAGTGTTGAATTATTATTGAGTTGTTATTAAAAAATAATTTATCATCAATGTTGAAGTGAGAGAAAAGAGACTTTAGAAGTCATTAAAAAAATAAGTACCTGTCCTGGGCTGTTCCAACTAATTCTCCGGTGCTCATTCAGCTGTCTTCTGCTTCTGTTTCTCCAGCCTGAGTCAGCTACCTCCAGGTGAGCTATTAAATGCGGGTCCTGATTTTGCAAAGCTGAGGCTCAGCTGGTGGTTCTGGGGGGGCCTCGAAAGCACAGAGTCCCCAGCCCCACAAGGAAGCACTCAGATGAGATGTGTTTCACTATGTATCTGATGAACTTGAAGCCCAGGATTTTTTTTTTTAAGTTTATTTATTTATTTTGAGAGAGACAGACAGTGCAAGTGGGGAAGGGGACGAAAGAGAGGGAGAGGGAGAATCCCAGGCAGGCTCTGTGCTGTCAGCTCAGAGACTGACGTGGGGCTCGAACTCACAAAACCGTGAAATAATGACCTGATCTGAAACCGAGTCAGATGCTTAACCGACTGAGCCAGCCAGGTGCTCCCCTGCTTTTTTTTAAAAAAAAATTATTTATGGGGGCGCCTGGGTGGCTCAGTTGGCTGAGCATCCTGAGCAACCGACTTTGGCTCAGGTCATGATCTCATGTTTGTGGGTTCAAGCCCCGCGTCAGGCTCTGTGCTGACAGCTCAGAGCCTGGAGCCTGTTTTGGTTCTGTGTCTCCCTTTCTCTCTCTGCCCCTCCCCTGCTTATGCTCTGTCTCTCAGGAATAAATAAACATTAAAAAACAGTTTGTAAAAGTTTATTTATGAAACCCAATATTTTTTAATGGAAGTATAGTTGATATCAAATGTTACATTAGTCTCAGGTGTACAAACAGTGATCCCACAATTATGTGCCATGGGAAGTGTTCACCACAAGGTGTAGTTTGCATGTCACCATACGATTATCACAAGTTGTTGACCACCTTCCTATTTTCCTTCCCCTTACTTATTTTGTAACTTGGAGGTCTGGACTTCTTCCTCCCCTTCGTGTATTTTGCCCGACCCCCAACCCCCATTCCTGTATTTGTCTTGAAGACTTTTGTGAATTGTTGTTTTTGAGTCCATGGTGCTGACCTGAGTCTGGGCGGGGTCCCTGCCCCTAGAAGTGACTTCAGTACCGCACACGTGGTTCACACCATGAACGCATTCTTCATCAGTCCCGGAGGGAGTAGTGATCCCATCCACTGTTAATTTCTTGTCACCGTCGTCGTCTTTGCTCCTGAAACTAGAAGAAGGCAGGCAGGACAGCCATTCAAAGACCAAGGAGAACAGTGACTGTGCTCTCCTCCCACAAACAAAACTCGAGGAAATGATGGATGACTTCAGCTTGCTGTGTCTCCTGATGCAGATAAATGTTTCAATTTCAAGAAAACAAAATGTGACATGGAGAAAAAAATTTGAATGACTTGGCATCATATTTATTAATTTATTTCCTTTGTCAGCGAAAATGAGTTTGGTACTAACCATGGTTTTATTACAGCGTTCACGTACAGAAGTTCTTTATGTTTTGTCAGGCTTGGATAATTGCTAATAAAATGGGTCTTCCCCACATGTTGTTTAACTTCACTTTGCTTCTTAAAGTGGCTTCAGAAATGCCAGTGCCCAAAGACAAGAGCATTTGCCAGTTTTCCTTTGGCCTCTTAGTTTTACAGTTATCAGCCATCGCTGCTAGATATTTTTCTCCTGTGAATATCAGTGATATATGTTTAACTAGATTTATACCGTTTTTCTTTTACTATTGGCCTTTTGATGGAATTGGATGATTGCAGGCTTAACAATAGGAAAAGAAAGAAAGAAAGAAAGAAAGAAAGAAAGAAAGAAAGAAAGAAAGAAAGAAATTGTTTTTAGTGTTAACATCAATCCCCACAGAGTAGGAGCATTATTCTCCTGAAAACATGTATGCACGCACTTGGCATTGGATATGCACTTTAGAGGATGTGATGAGTCAAGCGATACCCTAACCCGCCCACTTTCAGATTGATGAGATAAACACACACACCTTCAAATGCGAAAAGTACGAAGTGTAAAGGAGATGTGGCAGAGATCTCTCTACAGGTCCACAACGCAATGACACTTTTTTCCACGGGACCGTATGTCCCACAGAATGGGGGCCACTTCCATGGCTGTTGTATAAACCTCTCGCGAGTGCCCCCTGTGGCTTTCCCTTCCGCCGACTGGTTGCAGATGACGGTGAAACCCCGGGAGACGGACCTTCATGAGATGTTAGGAGCCTGGGTCCCTGAATGGAAGTCCATTCATTCCCTAGTCCAGGATGCGAGTCCCGCCAGGAATGTTTGGTGAACAAGGAGTACATTTGCTCTTCTCTGAGACTTTGAAATTGGGTTTATATCGTTACCACAGTCTAAACTAACTGTAATAGGCAGAGTCTATGAAGCTAACAGGAGAAAGTTGTAAGAACAACAAACAGTGACACAGGTATTGTTTAAGTGCTTTCGTTTAGCTCTCATGACAGCTACTAGTAGCTCTCATTTTAATAATGAGTGAAGTGTAGAGATGTATAAACAAAAAATCCGTGCACCATAGCTATTGGGGAGGACTGCCCAGCTGAAAATTCTGCCTACCAAATTATCTGTAAGGAAGAGCCATGCATGTTCTTAAATCTAGAGTGACACAACTGAGGAGTCAAAGCTCTGATGGAATCAAAGCTCAGAGAAATACACGTTTTTAAAAATTTAATGCAAATATAGTCAGATGAAATTAAATAAACTTTACTAAAGTCGATGGAGAACTTGTTCCAGACAGCTTAAGTAGGCAGAATTTAAGATCAAGTGCCATATGCTGGTCTTTTCTTTTTTTTTTTTTAAATCTCTGTATCCCAACTTCCGGGAAGTCCTGGACATTAGATACTTAAATTAAACAATCTATATATAGGTTCCCACAGATCTATTGAAGGACAGTTACAAATAGGTGCATATTTTCACCATCTTGAGGGGCCACTGAAGCATCCAGGAAACTCTTAGAGGTGCAACGTTGAAGATCGGGTAATCTAGGGCTTGGCAAACTTTTTCTGTAAAGATCCAGGTAACGACTACTTTAGGATTTGTCAGCCAAGTGGCAAGATGAAAAATCAGATGTGATTCTGTCACCATTTGAGATGTTACAATTTCACAATGAAACCACCGTTCTCTCTTTGTGGGCAGCACAAAAGTAGGTAGTGGGTTTGCCCCACAACCCCCTAAGCTGACAATTCTGGAGAAATATAGGCATATCGGGTGTGCATGTGTGAGTGTGTGTGCGTGCACGCATGGGCACCCGTGGGACTTATAAGTCATTTACAAAGCGTACCAATAACTTGGTTTAAAACTCCAGCTAGATGAGGGGCGCCTGGGTAGCTTGGTCGGTTAAGCGTCCGACTTCGGCTCAGGTCATGATCTCACGGTTCGTGGGTTCGAGCCCCGCGTCGGGCTCTGTGCTGACGGCTCAGAGCCCGGAGCCTGCTTCGGATTCTGTGTCTCCCTCTCTCTCTGCCCCTCCCCTGTTCATGCTCTGTCTCTCTCTCTCTCTGTCTCAAAAATAAGTAAATATTAAAAAAAAAATAAAATAAAACTCCAGCTAGATGAAAAGATCTTCACTGGTTAATATGGGAGGGTAGAAAAAGATGATGCAGGCTGGGCTCAGACAACACCAACAAACGAGATGATGGACCCGAGACTCGTTACCGATGGGTACGGTTTTCACGGGCAGGGCAGGAATGTCTAGGTGGAGCTACTAAAACACTTTACGTGCCTTTCTTTCATTTTCCTAACCGAATTCTCATTTTGGTGACACACAGGTGTAGTCGTAGCCTTGGCGATGACTAACAAGTAGATGAACCGAAGTAGCAAACATGTACCCAGCACTTCTCTGTCCGCGGGTGCGGCCTCGCCTTTCCCACGTGGACTGGGTTCCTGAGACTTCCCAGCATGCTGGGAGAGGTGCATGCGTTTGAGCTCTCATCCTCCAACAACGGCTGCTGTGGACAGGAAAACGAGCTGCAGATTGGGGAAGCCAAGCACTCTGGGGGGTCCCGATGCTATTTCCGCACCCCCCCCCCCAACACTTCATGGTACCTGTGGTATTCACATTATAGAAAATTTTTAATGGAAAAATCCTTTCCAACAATTCAACTCTTAGTATTGTGATGTGTGCTTCCTTCCTTAACGCGTTCCTACAACATCCTAAGTGGCTGTAATCTGATAGTATGTACAACCGGAATCTTGCCTTTTTTCAACTATTTACACAAGCCATTTTACATGTTAGTGCAAAATCTGCAAATGTTTTCAGTATGAAAAATTATATATGCTGATTAAGTAAAATTGGACAAGAAAAAAATAGAACGATCTCTCTTGTGTCCACCACTCGGACATAATCAGAATACTTTGTGCACTCAGTGTGACGTTATAATGATCCTCGTCTGCTGTTATCTAGGCTTTAAAAACTAACTTTTATTGGTAATCATGAAACAGATACAAATTCCCCACACATTATTGAAGAACACAGAAAACGACAAAGACAAAACAACATGCCTTATAATCCTATGCTACCAATGTAAGCTACATAGTGGTAAACAGACACATTTGCAGTATTTTTTCTACAAATATATATAAATAGATGTATATAGGTAATTGTTTTTATAATGGGAGCGTATCATATACACTATAGATTGATTTATTATTTTTTTACTTAGTACTATATCTGTGTTGATCAATTTTATATGTTAACCTGGGCAGGCTACGGTGGCCAGTTTTGGTCAAACACTAAATATTTCTGCAAAAGTATTTTGTGATGTGATTCTCATGTACAATTAGTTGACTAAGTAGATTACACCTGATGACGTCAGGGGGTGGGGGGCTCATCCAGTTGGTAGAAGGCGTTAAGAACAGAAGCTGAGGTTTCTGGCCGGCCAGCCAGTCTTACAAATTTCAGTCTCAAGACTGAAATCAACAGCATCAACTTTTGCTTGAGTTTCCAGACTGCTGGCCTGTTCTACAAATTTTGGGCTTGCCAGGCCTCAGGCTTGCAGAAGTCAGTCCTCAAAAGAAATCTCTCTCTCTCTATACACACATCCCAGTAGTTCTATTGCTATGGAAAACCCTGACTGATTTCATAGCATTCATCTTTTCCCATGTCGATATTCTTCTACAAGATTTTAATGACTTTTAATATTTAATTAAGTGGTAATCATTATATTAATAAGGAGAAGCATAACGTTCAGTTGAATGAATGTTAGTTTATGTATCCATTTGTCTACTGTTAGACGCTGAGATTACTAACCATTTTTTACATATGACATAACACTTTTACATATGACAAAATTTACCATTTTGACCATTTGGAAGTCAAGAATTCAGTGGCGTTATTCACATTCATAATGTTGTGCAATCATTGCTACTATCTATGTCCACAACTTTTTTATGATCCCAAAGAGAAACTCTGTAACCATTAAGCAATACTTCTCCCGTTCTCTCCCCTCCCCACTGTTAACACGGTAATGTGCTTTCTGTCTCTATTAATTTGCTCATTCTAGGATTTGATTTTTGTTCCAGATATTTTATAGTGGAAGAATCATATAATAATTATCCTAGGTGATTAGTTTATTTCACTCGGCACAAAGTCCTCAAAGTTCATCCATGTCATAGCGTGTATCAGAACTTCATTCCTTTTTAATGGATGGATAGTATTCCATTGGCTGTATCTCCCACATTTTGTTTATCCATTCATCTGTTGACGGCCACTTGGATTGTTTCCTCCTTTTGGCTATTGTGAATAATACCGTAATGAACATTGGTGTGCACGTATCTGCTTTGAGCTTTGTTTTCCATTCTTTTGGCTATGTATCTAGGACTGGAATTTCTGGGTAGGATGGCAATTCTGTGATAAGCTTATTGAGGAACCACCAAACTGTTTTCCACAGTAGCTTTACCATTTTACATTTTTACCAGCAATGTACAAGGGTTGCAATTTCTCCAAATTCACATCCTGCCAATACTTGTTACTTTCATTTCTTTTTTCTCCTTTTCCTTCTTCTTCTTTTGGATTATGGTCAATCTAGTGGGTGTTCACACGATTCTTTTAAAATACTCCTTATTTTTCTAAGGTCAGTCGTTTTATCTCCAATTTCATTTCTGATTTTAGTTATTTGCATTTTTTCCTCTTTATCAGTGTAGCTAAAGGTTTGTCAATTTTGTTGATTTTTTTTTTTTTTCAAAGAACCAACCTTTGGTTTCATTGATTCTGTTGTGCTCTATTGTTTGTTTGTTTTTAGCCCTATTATTTCTTTCCTTCTGTTAGTTTTGTGTTTAGTTTGATCTTTTTCTAGTCCCTTGTGCTGTAAAGTTAGGTTATTGAGTTGGGATATTTCTTCTTTTTTCATGTAGGCATTGCAGCTAGAAATTTCCCTCTGATCACTGCCTTGCTGCATTTTATGAATTTTGGCAAGTTGCGTTTTTATTTTCATTAATCTCTAAGTATTTTCTACATTCTTTGTGATTCTTTTTTGACTCCTCAGCTGTTCAGTAGTGTGTGCTTAATTTCTATTATATTTCTATTCTATTCTACTAATTTCTGTTATAAATATTTTTCTTTTCCTTCTGTTATTGATTTATTCTACTGTGGTTAGAAAAGATAGTTTAGGTGATTTTAATCTCTTAAATGTATTGAGACTTTTTTGTGACCTAATGTATTGTTTACTCTACAGAATATTCCATGTGCACTTGAAAAGAATGTTTATTCTGCTGTCGTTGAGTGGAGTATTCTATACATGTCTTTTAGGTTGAGTTGGTTTATAGTGTTGTTCAAGTTCTCTGTTGTATTATTGATCTTCTGTCTAGATGTTCTATTATCGAAAGTGATGTATTGATGTCTTCAAATACTATGGCAGAGTTGTTTATTTCTCTCTTCAATTTTGAGAACACTTGCTTCAAATAATTTGAGACTCTCTTGTTTGGTCCATGCATGTTTATAATTGTTATATCTTCTTGGTGAATTGAAACTTCTATCAATATACAATGTCCTTTTTGTCTCTTGTGAAAATATCTGATTTACAGTCAATTTTGTCTGATATTAGTGGAGCCCAGCCCAATTTTGAACATGTTGAGTATTTATTTGGTGTCATTAGTGGGGGTGGGGTTGGTGGGGGGGAGATTGCCCTGAAAATGACACCTGGCCATTCATACTTTAATCTAGAGACAAAACACATCACAGGACAAGTCAGTTCAAAATTTGCATTAGCTGGACCCTAGAAAAACATGCTTTGTTTAATGTTGGACATAAAAACAGTGTTTTATGCATCTTGCCAAATTCACAGCAGTTGTGTAGTGAACTCAAGCTAATCATAAGATTCAGCTTCCATGGCTTTCTTTCAGGAAATCCCAATTTACGGACCACTCGGGACCTCAGATACATCTCCACCTCCTTCTTCTCACTCTTGTTTATCTGAAAATTCCATTATTAACCTTTATTATTAAAACATAATTTCCTTGGGTACACATTTGTTGGCTGACAGGGCATGTACATAGATTGTTAATATACAGATTACCCATTGGTTTCAGACTACTACAGCTGCTCCACACATCCTGCCTTGAGCTGTACTCGAATTGCTGTTAACCCATTCACTGATCTTTAAAGTTTCATCATCTTTAATATTCTACAAGTTCTAGTTAGATGTTTCCCAAACCTGTCTGCTTATTTTTGAGAGTCTCTTGTACCTTGCTGACTTTGTGATATTTTCAGAACATTTCATTCCTGGTTGTCTTACATACTTGTATCTGGTGATTCCACGGCCGAAGCTTCCGGAATCGACATCTGTTGTTTGTTATTTCTGTTGACTTACAGTCAGGGTGGATGATCTTTTCTGTGCCTGGTGATATTTTTTTTCTGATCTCGTAATTAACTATTTTTCATTGTGGAAAAACTGGGGCTTGAAATTGAGAATGCTTGTCTTTAGAAAGGATTCACACCTTCTTCTTCTTCTTCTTTTTATTTTTTGAGGTGGGGAGGGGTAGAGGGAGAGGGAGAGAGAGAATGTTAGGCAGGCTTCACGCCCAGCACAGAGCCCAGTCTGTGAGAGCACAATTGTGAGATCATGACCTGAGCCAAAATCAAGAGTCAAACCCTTAACTGAGCCACCTAGGTGCCCCACGACTACTTCTTTTATTGGGTGTGCTATGCCCATCTCTTTTCCAGTTCCCTCAAAAATTAGGGATGTCCTTGATTTCTAAGACTAATCAAATTTAGCTGTTTCATCTTGTTCTGGCTGTATCCTCCTACCCTAATACTTATATGAATATCTGCTTTTATGGGAATCCTGCCTGTCATATAGACTCTTGCCTTCACCTTCAGTTCAAGATGTTTCAATGATGGAAACACGTGTATGCAGCCCTCAGATCCTCTTGACAGCCTTGTCTTTCCCAAGGTGCTGTCCTGCCTTCTGGCTGAGCTGTGATCATGCTCTGTCTATGCTGGTTGCAGAATCAGTCTGCACCCCAGGACCACAAGCCTGCTGTCCCATGGGGTGTGGGATTTGGCATCTAGAGGGGACCCTACAGGGGACAGATGACTCAATCCAAAGGGACAATTGATTTTTCACTGGGTAAACATTGAGCATGGAAAAACAAAAAATGAAAGGGGGCAAGGAAAAGAAACTTGCCTTCTCCCCTCTTTCTTCTTGCCCAAGGATCATTCTAAGGCATAGTTTTTTTTCTTTCCAGCTTGCCCAAGGAAGTCTTATGTGTCGAATGGATGCACTAAGACTCCCGGTGTGTCCCCTCACAGACGGTGAGGAGTGGTAATTGGTGGGAAATGAATCAGACTGCATCACTTCATATCTCTCCTTACCGTGGTAGATTACTTGGAAAGACGGTTTTAATGTCTCCTCTCCTCCTTGTGGCCCTGTATTTTTTCAATGTGACCTTGATAATCTTCCCATGAGGAGGTGGAGTCTCCACCTCTTGAGTCTTGGGTGGTCATGTGACCTGTGTTGACCAGCAGAAAGTGATGTGCCTGACATGGAGACCTTGTAGCTTTTGTTCTTTCATGGTCTGTAAAGATGACCATGTAAAGAAATCTGTAATGAAGAAGAATCTGTGACGAGAGAAGCCTGGCCATCCCGGCAGCTCTAGACAAGCACGATGAGGGCCCCAACATGTAAATGATACTCTGATGGGTCACCTAGGCTGAGCCAGGCCATTTGCTGGCTGCAGCCTCCTAAGCAGGGGTGACCAGCTGAGGAACTGTCAGCCGGCCAACAAATCCACAGGAAATTACACATCATGATTGTTTTGGGTTGTTAAGTTTTGGAGTGTTTCTTACACAGCCATAAATGATTACACAGAAATTGGTACCACAAGTGGGATGCTATGAAGAGAAACTGAAAATAAGTGTCACTGGTTTTGGGACTGGGCAATGGGCAATGCTGGAAAAGTGGTGAGGAGGCTATTAGAACCGTTGGTAGAGGCTGAAACACGTGTGAGAAAATTCTTTTGTTAAGGCTGGCAAAACATGACCTGTGTCATGTAATGGAATAATTGGCAAAAATGTCACCTGTACTAACTAGGAAGACAGGAAATGTCCCTCAATGAACTTGTGTCTCTGCCTCAGGAGATCTCTTGAAAGAATGTTGAAAATGCCAGTTGGGGACTTCTATCTGTGTACGATAACATGCAAAACGCTAGAGAAATGCTATAAACAGAACTTTTCAACTTCCAAGCAAAATTTTGAGAGAATATAGAAGATACAGTACTTTCTGGGTTGGAAAATAAAGCTGTTTCTCATTTACCACGTTTCCAGTCTCTCCAACTGTCACAAGTTTTTTAGAAAGAGGAAGTAGCCTCACAGGGTAAAGGTCAAATCAAGGTTTTGGCTATCCTTTTGTGATATGGAAAGATTTAAGGTCATGCCAAAACCTCTTAAAAGACAAAAATCTTAAAGGTATTATCCCACAGGAATCTCACAGACCCCGAATTCAAAGAGCTCTGTCTTAAAAAGAATTCTGGTTGTGGAATTTAGGGCTCAGAGTGAACTGCACAGTTTCAGGAGTCATATGAGTCTTGGCCCAATTGGAATATAGGGGTAGAAAGTTCAAAATGAAAAGAGATTTCTGGAAGCCCAAGTTTTATAGAAGAGAGCAGGCTAGAAAGCTACTTGGCTACAAACATGGTCCATTTTCTGGTTGGAAAGGAAAGATGCCTCAGAAAGAAGAGCTAAGAGCAGAGAAGAACAGAGGATTAGGGCTGAGAAAACCACCCTCATGGAATGGAACCAGACTCACCTGCACCTCGTCCTTTGCCAGAATGGGGACACCCGACGACACGTCTACCTGGATTTGGATTTGCGACAGAGCAGTGATGGCTTTGTACCCTAACTTCTTCCTTTTGCATGGATGTCTGTTTAGATTATCCTGCCCCATATCACCATTTTAAGTTGTGTTTTTGTGGCAGGAAACTTTTCTTAAGTCCCTGGGCCCTTAGATTATGAAGGACCACATCCAAGAAGCTACTCTAGAGATTCTCTCATCTGCCTCTGTCCCTAATGCAGGACAGGGATTATGAATGTTGAGTCTGTGGCCATGATCAGATGAGGGTTTAGGGGTCTTGGGAAGGAAGAGATGTCTACTCTTCAGGAGAAGGGTGAATTCCTGTGGCCAGAGGATAAGAAGGGCAGATGGCTTGTGATGGCAGTTGCCATAACTCCCTCATTCTTTCTGTGCCTCTGTGCAATGTGACTTCACATTGCTTTCCATCGATACATAGAGTCTAGTTCCTGGGGAAGGCTCTGTGACCTGTTAGGACCCTAGAATGTGACAACAGCGACATGGAACAAGTTCCAGAGCCTATGCTCCAGAAGACCTGACAGCTTCTCTCTCACTCTTTTGAAATGCTGCCTCAGATCACCCTATAAAGAATCCCAGCAGGAAAGATCTCTTGGAATGTGTGGCCGGTCCTCCAGAGATGTACTTGACTGAAGCCCAGACAAACCATCCAAACCCCACTGCACTTATGGAAAGACAGCAGAAACAATGCCAGCCAAACAAGAGTGCAGAGAAATCATCACTCTGGTTTAAGCCACTTAGTTTTGATGGTATGAAGCCATTGGTAGCCAACACAGTCATTATCATTGGTTTTTTAGGTTCTCTGTAACTTTATCGTAAATTGTATCAAAGTTAGATAAAATATAAAAGTAAGTAGAAAACTGATGAGTTTTGTCTTTTGTATGGTAGTTAATAATCTGAAAGCCTTGAATGCTGTTGAATTAAAAAATCTTGAATGAGAATCCTGGGGAAGAGGCCGGGTCCATGCAGAGGTGTCTCATAGTGGTAACAGTGGGAGATCATATCTGTCCACGGTGGAATCATGGCAGACCCAGGACACTCTCTCAGCCAAATTCATATGCCCTTCACCTTGGGCAAGCAGAGATGAGTAGAAGACTCTCGTGTCATTGAAATAAAATGACAAGGAACATCTAATTTCTACTAGAAAAAAGTACAAGGTTTCTGCACATTTTATTTCACCAAGTTTTCACAAAAGACAATAATTTTTTATGTACAATACCAAATTCTGCAAGGTTCATTACACTGCACTTAGCAAAAATTCATCAGTGACGTTTTACCTAGTGGTGGCCTTCATCAGATGGAATCAAATCCATGATACTCTGGATCAGAAACTCAGACGCTGTGGCCAAACCCCCAATGACTGCTTTCAAAGATTCAACTTAATTTTTTCTGTGTGGTGCTGATGATAAATTATCACCAAAGATAAAGCAGGTTGGAGGGGCTGGTGAATAATCAGAAAAGACTCTGTGAAGTTTTTCTCATACTGTTACTTGGTCCACCCAAACATCAGCTATGAAAACAAACAGGGAATCTTTCCTCGTATCTTCTGGCTGTTTTCAGTTTTTCAAAAGTCTCTACAGATGTATTAGAAAGTTCACAGAAAACAAGATTTCCACAGTATGCTCAGTAGGACTACAAGGTGCCACAAGTGAAATCGGAAGGCTTTGAGATGAAACACTGGAACTTCAAGCCACCTTCTGCTAAGAGAGCAAAAGCCTCTGCATAGAAGCAGTGTGAGCTGAGCTTTACTGAGACTGAGCTTTATTTAGTGTTCTCTAAGGTCTTCAGAAAAATAGATGTTTCCTCTTTTGCCTGGGTTGTCATTCCAAAAACTGTTGCACTTCCAACTTTGGTTGTACTAACCAATAAAGTTCTTCTTCGCTTAGCTGCAGTTTGTTTCTGCTTTCATTGGGGTGAGGACGTAACCACTGGAGGAATCAGGAATTCATAACTGTGGATCCTCTGGTGCAGAATGGTGAGCGGTATACAGTTGGTGCTTCCTGATAAGCTACCTATATTTTAATCATCGTCTCAACCTCTGTTTTGGGGACCAAATCTATGAAATTCATTGACTGACCTAGCATTTGTTGTTGTTGTTTTACTTCCTATATACCCAGCAATGCAATACAACACTTGTTTTATGCAGGATGTAGCTGCTTTATAGGGGAAGGGACATCCTCCCCAGAGTGTATAGACCACCATGCTTTGCTCTCCTTAGTCTGGACTTACTCTCTGCCATTGCATCTTGCCAATATGTAATATGTAATATGCCAATGCTAGATTAATATTTCCAGGGCTTGACTTGATGTTCATCTATCCACTCTGTATCCTTAGAAGGCACCATGAAAGCATGTTGTCACTCACTTGTCATTATTGGGTACCTTGGATGTCCCCTGCACTCTTCCGGGGATGGGGATGGGCACATCTACTGCCCCTGGGGGCTTACAATCCAGCAGGGCACACATGATTACCTGCAGTGATAAGAGACAGGTACCTCCATTTGAAGTCCCTTTTTCTGTTTCTGTCTGTAGAAAAGCCCATGTGGGCTTAAAGTTCAATAATCTTCCCCGATCCTCTCAGATCAAATCGATTTCCCAGAACCTAGGGGCACTTACTGACGGCACCACTCAGCATATGCCACCTTAAGTTTCTACTTATTTTGTTTTCTGTCTTATGAATAAATAAATGTGAACCCCTTGAGAGTTGGGGGTATATCTAGCAGTTTCCTTATACTTACCAGACACTAAAAATAAATATCTATGAGTAAATCTAGAAATTTCCTATTAACCATGTTGATTTATACGGGAGTAAACTTGCAGGGTAATATAACTGTGAGGTAGTCTTGTTTTAAGCACAGATTGATTCGAGTGTTCAAATTACATCACCAGTCTTTAGCTTCTGTGTCTTCATTTTTTGGCTCTGCTTCCTCTGGTTTGGAAATATCTAAATATCTAAATTTCTAAATATCCCACGTGTCATAGCAAGATGGCCTCAGCAGCTCCAGACCCTACATCTGTTCAGATGAAAGCCAGTAGGGTAAAATACTTTAATTACCTGATAGCTGAAAAATGTCCTAGAGGTTCCTGAACCAGGAGCAGAGCCAAATCTGTTGGCCCGTATAAATCAGGGCATGGAAATAGTGTTGCATCAGGACTAGGGTGACCAAGCCTCCTGCTTTGTAGGGGACCATCCTGGTGTTAGCACTGTCCAGATCTGAGTTCTAGGAAGCCCCCAGCGTCAAACAAACACTGCTGGTCGCCCTCCCAGAAGGAAAATAAAGATGCTCTTCCCTGAAGCAGGGCGAATGGAAGCTGGGTGGCTAAGGAACAACAGATGTCCCCTATGTTGGAGGGGGTAGAACAGCTTCCTAATAAGTTCCAACATCTGTCCTAGGCTGACTTCTATTGATTTGACTGCGGTTCGAATTGTAGGAGTTCTATTCTGGATGTGCTCGCCTCATGTGTTCTTTCATCAGCATTTAGGGGCCCCTGTTTATGGTTGAGATCAGTTCTTGCCATCTGAAAAAACTGGGCTTCAGCGACTGTAATGCATTATGATCAAAACTTGGAGCTTCACACTGGGGGGAAATCAGCGGAAGACCTCTCAGGGTTCCATAGGAATGACTAATAACTTGCGTTGTGGGACCGGCAGCCCATCTTGGAATATCATCTGGGAGAGAGAAGCTGGTGGTTATTCTTGGTGCTGGGAACTGAGCTCTTTCAAATGTTGAGCAGTGCAATATTTATTTGGCACACAATAGGTTCAAAATAGTGTTAATAACCCATAGCATCTCTGTTCTGTCACGTGCCAAGCACTCTTGCGCATTAGGCACTTGGTACACGCCGTGCATTCCCAATAGATAGAAAGCATGTCAGGCATAGAGCAGACATGAGATAATTATGTCCTGGCAATATGTGAATTTGGGACTTCTCAACTTTTATCCAGAAGTACTAGGGATGTATTCATAGTTTGGTCAGGGCCCGGCCTTTAAACTTTCTTCTCCAGGCTCCTCAATATTAAAAATTAAGTATTCTTCATGAAAATCAACAAGTATATGCAAGATCATTTGAACATTCTGAGCAAAGTAGAATCTCCACTGTACAATGTCCAGTTGTCTAGCAGAAAGGGCTAATGTATTACAGATGCCGACTCTCCCTCCCTCACCAGTAAGTACCAGTGGCTACCACATGGGTTACCAGTACTCAATGCAGTGACTACACGTGGGCCAGGCTCAGCAGGTAGTTGTAGAGAAAATGACCGAGTTGAAGGACTGACAGATGGGCTCAGAAACAAGATTCAGGCTGGATCTGTGGATTGATAATCAATACTCCTCCATTTCTTCCTCATTACTACCGAGATAGGTCTCAGATAGCCCAAGATTCAGGCCTACTGAAGAAGACAAGCCTGAAAATTGAACTTCAATTCACCTAGACTCCCGGTAAATACTCAGACATATTCAAGTTATTTTCAGATCATGGACTGTCAGAGTCTCTAGAGCAGTCGGGCTGGGAGAGGAAATAAAGTGAGGTGGATGGGTATATTATCCTGCCCCTACACAAAGGGCAAAGGTAAGCGGGCGAGCTTCTCACCTTTTGTGCGATCCCCAGACTACAAGGGCATGACCATCCATAGCTTTACCTCTCCAGGGAATTCTGAGGTTCCTGGGGATGTGAACCTCCATGGCTCACATGACTCACTGCCTCCTGCTCTGTTTACCCTCCTCCCTACCTTTGAGTCTCCACATTTATATCCCCTCACTGTGTCTATTGATGCCTTTCATTCATTCATATCACAGACCCATGTGACTACCTGTAGGGAAAATGTGCTTTCAGAAACATTTCCCCACTTGATTGGAATATAAATCCAGATCTGTGAAGGAGGGAAAGAGTCTCCGTGAAAATAAGGAAGAAGGTTACACAGGTGTAAGTCAAAGTCAGAATCAGGACCCCGCCCACACGCAATGGTTTGAACTTGAATGCTGCTCTCTTCCTCTCATGTTGTTCAGCTTCCAAATTGTTCAGCAAATCGCCATGCTGAGTGGGACTTACCCTTCTCTTTGATTCTTAGGGTATCAGGAGGAAGTTGGATGGGACCCCTGGGATGCTCCGCAGGAGGCAATCTCTCCTTGTCCATTTTACATTATTCCTTACTTTCCCACAAGGGTGGAAAGCCTTTCTAAAAACCTCTTTGACACCTTCCTTATGTTATAGATTCTGTCCAAAGGGATTATTGAACCGCAGTAGCCACCATGGGGGATGTTAGCCACCTTGGGGTGGTAGCCACCGTGGGGGATGCTGCAGCACAGGGCGTGTGAAGGGCTCTCCGGCAGTGGGAACAAGGACCTCCACTGTCACACTCACAGCCCCCGGCACAGGCACTGGCACACTGGCCAAAGGGGCCCTTTGGACACTTGCTCATGGGCTTCACACGTCGGTCTTGTGCGCAGTGTGTTTAGGGGTGAACTTCTTCACCTCTTTCTGCACATTTCCACCTAGAAGAAAGCTTTCATTCCTGCCCTGGGTGTGAGTGTCGGAGTGCAGTGGGCGACTTTAGAGTCAACGTATTTTGTTGCTGTCCTGAATTACCCACTTATTTGCCCCTTCAGGGAGAAGGATGGATAAACCGACACTGCAAAGAACCTGCTGTTGGTTAGGTCTGTGTGTGTGTGTGTGTGTGTGTGCGTGTGTGTAGGTGGTATATGGAAAAGCCATCATAGGCTGCTCTCTTTCACTGGCTTCTTCTTGAGTGTGTGCACGCCTCTGGGCACCGTGAAGCTGGCCTCTCCTGCAGGCTCCTGGTCCTGTGCTGAGTTGTTCCTGCCCCAGCCACCACCTCCCAAGGGGGCTTCCTGTTCTTTCTCAGTGGTCACACCCCTGCCCTGCAGCCGAGGGGGCACAAGACTCAAAGGGGGAAGAGATTGGAAGCTTCAGGCCTGTGCTCTGTCATTTGAGCAATCTTTACCAGGAAACTGTCATTTCAGTAGTTATTGACCACGTTAAGACTATGAATTCTCTGTGGCTTCTGTCTACTCCACACTAGTTAGAACACGGCAGTCTGGGAAACACGAGAGAGGGTTAGGGTTAGGGTTAAGGTGTGAGGGGTTGGCAATTTGGATTTCTGCGAACTCGTCTTCTCCATTTTTCACCGCAGCCTGGAATTCTTGGTTCTTCCCGTGGCGGAACATGGGTTTCTTCACTAACAAGAGAAATGGTTTCTTATTCTGCAAGCTCCCTGTCTCATCAGGTTCTGCCACCTTCTCGCTGCAGTCCAGCCTGACCCACATATCAGTACTCACCTATGTGTTCAGTGGAGCTGTCACCACACAGGGCATCAGAGATCCCGGGGAGGTCACGGCTGTGCAGGGCTGTCTCCTGCCTTCCTGCGTGGTAACAGCCCTGGGTAGTGGCTGTCCCTTGGGGAGAGCAGCTACAGGACATCTCTGCTGAGCCATGACCTATGGTGGTAAGCAAGGCCCGCTGAGCAGTTTTATTGAGAGTGATAAGGGTCCTTCTCGGCCACCCAGGGAAATTTCAGGCACCCCGTGTTTTCACCCTCTTCAACTGGCTTATTAATCATACCTCAACTAGTGGGTGCCCTCTGTGTGTCAGAAAATGACACTAATCCTGATTTGAATTTCTTCTGTGATAAACATTTTGCAAATATTATTTCACGTCACCTGCACCACAAACCTATGGGGGTGCATTTTGATCACCGTCTTGCAGATGAGCAGGAGGAGGGCTGGATGATTAAATAACTTTTCCAGTGTCACAAAGTAAGTGCCAGAGCAGAGCTTTGAATCCAGGCCGTCTATCCAGGCCCAGACCTCTTAATGTCTCTGCTCTGCTCTTTCCAGATGGTGAGGGTAGGCGAGGGAAGAATGGAGAACAGTACAAAGACGACTACGTATGCAGGATCCCTGAACTCTGCAGCTCAGAGACTAGGGCAGGAGATCAATCGTTGGACAGCAAATACAACTTAAATATAAGTTTATACAAAGGGTTATGAGATAACAGAAGGGCACGAATGTTATCCAGAAAGTTGTTTGTTTTTGAATGGCCACAGGTCTTTACACGGACATAACTGGGCTCTTACCCTTTACAAATCTGTGCTTACGGGTAACTGAAAGTATTTATTCAGGGTCTATGTTAAGCTCCCAATTGGCCAGCTTTGGATCTTCTCACAAAAGACAAAGATCAGGCTCTAACTTCCAGCACAGCACTCTCTGGTGGGGAGACGAAGGTGGGCCGTTCCAGCCTAGAAAGTTCCTGGCACATATATGCATTCAGTAAATACCCGTTGAATTAAATTTATACGATGAGTGTAATAGTCAACTCTATCATCTTCAGAGTTTCTTTTAGAATGTAAAAACGAGGTAATGTAGATAAAGTTGCAAAAGAAAGAGTCACGTGCATGTGGCCAGCATCTGTCCACTGAAATTATGTCCCCACTCATAGTGATGCAGAAGATGGGGAGTCGTCGATACTCGGGATCAGATGGCCTTCCAGCCTGGCATGTTGTAGAGGATGGCGTACTTTATCCAACAAACTCGTAAAGGCTGGAAGAGGCAGAAATGTGTGTAAGAAGAGCATCCGTCCACAGCTTCATTTGCGAGGATGGAGAGGCATGAAAAGAAAAATATATATGCATGTGCCTCCATGCGTGGTCACACGTACGCAAGCATAAGCAAACCCATGTGTGTGCACGCAGGTGTGGGTATTTACTAAACTCGTTTAGAGTCCCAGATGTAGGTCCATCAAGGAACAGGGGGATAAAACAGATTCCTTTTAAAAAAATTAAAAAAAATAAGCAAAGAGCTATCGGTAAATGACAACAGAAAGAAAGCGCACATCATCAGAGAAGACGGAGTTTCAGATTAAAAGTACTAAGTAGACTAAGAGTTTAAGCCAAGTCTTATTTTGCTTGCAAAGGCAGCTATACGATAAAGGCTGCAGTGTGTAAAGAAGTAAGGACAATTGTAACTGCATCTGCTAAAGCACAGAGCGGTGAAACATACGAGGCAACAGAATGGAAATATAAGAACTTGCTAAAAATACAATTACAGAAAGATATTTCCATATATCTTTTCCAGAATTGAACAGATCCTGTAGCACAAAGGAAATAAGGCTACTGAAGAAATAACCAACACAATTTAAACACCTTGGGCTTCTTCTTCTTCTTTTTTTTTTTTGTATGTCTACGGAACACTTCCAAAAAGCATTTATGTATTTGATGCCAGAAAGGACTTTACAAAAACATTCAAAAAGTAAACACTTTATATATTACTTTCTCTACTCACAAGCCCATGACATTCAGAATAAATAATAAAAACAAAAGAATTTGAATACTTAGAACTTAATGAAGAAACTTCTGGATAACCCTAGAACCAAGCTAATTACACTAGAAACCATGAAAATAAAGTTATTGCAAAAATCTATGGAGGGGCTTCTGCCACTGGTCAGAATGTAGAAAGTTGTGTGAGAATGCCTTTCATATCTCAATAATCAAAACAGATCGGAGAAGCTCCAAAGTCAAAGTTTTAAAATATTTTTATTTTTTTTTTATTAAAAAAAATTTTTAACGTTTATTTATTTTTGACAGAGAGAGAGAGAGAGACAGAGCATGAGCGGGGGAGGGGCAGAGAGAGAGGGAGACACAGAATCCAAAGCAGGCTCCAGGCTCTGAGCCATCAGCACAGAGCCCGATGCAGGGCTCGAACTCACAGACCGCGAGATCGTGACCTGAGCCAAAGTCAGACGCTCGAATGAGCCACCCAGGCGCCCCTAAAATATTTTTTAAATTAGAGAAACAGCCAGCTTTTAATAAGCTTTGGATAGTTTCCTATAGGCTGGCATGAGAGTTTAGAATTTTTAGAAACTGCTGCCCCAGTGTGAGTCGGCCTCCACTGGCCAGTTTGTCCCTGGGTCTTCCCAGGCTGCCTGTGGTCACACAACAAGGGACTGGGGATGAGGCAGGAGAGCTGAGACTCATCTTTCCTGGGGCACAGGGGGCATTCCCCCTGCCCACACAGCACCCTCGGAAAGCCAGAAGCAGTGCCTAGTTGAGGCGCCACAGCCTTTCAGGTGTCGTAGCCAGAGAGCAGGGCAAGAGAACTAAGAGAATTCTTCTAAAACCATGCTGGGATCAGAAAAAGACTACTAACAGCTTAAAGCAGAAATAATGACAACATATACTGTGTTTTATAGCATTTATAAAAGAAAGATATGGTCCAATAAAAGCATTATAGGCAAGAGGGGGATAAATGAAATTATATGTTTGTAAATTTCTTACATTCCTCATGAAGTAATGTAATGTTATTTACAAAGCTAAGTATGGTAATGTAAAGATGCATATTCTAATCTCTAAAGGTATGCTGCTCACCATACTAGGCACTAGCCACGTGTAGCTACTTATATTTACACAAAGAAATTTTTTTAATGTTTATTTATTTTTGAGAGAGAGACTGAGTGCAAGTGGGGGGAGGGGCAGAGAGAGAGGAAAACACAGACTCCAAAGTAGGCTCCAGGCTCTGGGTTGTCAGCACAGAACTTGCCGCGGGGCTTGAACCCGTGAACTACGAGATCATGACCTGAGCCAAAGTCGGACACTCAACAGACAGAGCCACCCAGGCGCCCGTATATTTACATTTTAAATATTTATTTATTTTGAGAGAGAGAGTGCTTGTGTGTGAATGCTCAAGTGGGGGAGGGGGAGTAGAGAGAGACAGAAAGAGAGAGAGAGAGAGAGAATCTTCGTGCTGCCAGCACAGAGCCTGTTGGGGAAGCTTGATCTCATGGTCATGAGCTGAAATCAAGAGGTGGGCATTTAACCAACTGAGCCATCCAGGTGCCCCTATATTCACATCTTAATTAAATAAAAAGGAACTAAATAAAAATTTCAGTTTTTTACACTAGCCACACAAAACCTAAGGGTAATAACACTGGTCTAGCTATCTTTATATCACACAAAGCAGATTTCAAGACAGCAGCTATTACTAGAAATAAAAATGAGACATGGCGTAAAGTCACAAAGATCGATTTATTAAGAAGACAGAAACATCCTGAATGTGCCTGCGTCTACTAAAAGATCTTTAATATCTACGAAACAAAATTTGAAACAAGTAGAAGAAGAAAGTGACAGACCTAGAATCATAATTCTAAATTTTAATGCCCCTCTCTCAATCATTTAGAGAAGTTCAAAAAAAATTATTAAGCAAATAGGGAATTTAAATGATTCTGGTAACATGACCTAGTTGGTACTGATAGAACCATAAAGCCGGCAACTCTGAGGCATTCTCTCTCTTCAAGGGCACATGAAATCATAGGCTATGCCACAACTCAAGTCATGATAGAGAGAGATACCAAAAGATTGACATGGTGCAGCATCGCAACAGTATTAAGTTAGAAATCGGTAGCCAAAACATATCTGGAGAATTCTGAAATACCTGGGAATTTAACAACATGATGCTCAGTGATCCTTGTATCAAAGAGGAAATTACAAGGGAAACAAGGAAATATTTTCAAGGCAATGGTAATGAAAACCTAGATCCCCAGGTGAGGGATTAAGGAGTGCACTGGTTGTGATGAGCACAGGGTGATGGACAGAAGGGTTGAATCCCTATCTTGTACACCTGAAACTAATATCACGCTGTATATTTCTATATCGGAATTAAAATTTAAAAAACTTGGAAAATGCAAAACAAAAACTCTAATATATCAAAACTTGTAGGATGCCAGTCGAGAACTGCTTCAAGGAAATATATGGCTTTCGTTGTTCATTTTAGGAAAGAAGGTATGTCCAAAATTACTTTTCTACGTTTCCATATTCAGAAGGTAGTAATAGGACAACAAATTATCCTTTAAGTATGTAGAAAAAAGGAAAAAACAAACATAAAAGCTAAAACCAGTGAAGTAAAATATAAACATTAGAAAAAGAATAACAAAGGCAAGTTAGTTAAAAGATGAACGAAAGAGGTAAACTTCTAACAAGACTAATCAAGGGAAAAAAAACACCCGGGAACACAAGTTACGAATATCAATAATGAAAAAATATATCATTAAAAATGTTATGAATAATTTTCTGCCAACAAGCCCATCGGCTTTGATGAAATGGATAAATTCCTTGAAAAACATGACTTACCCAAAGACTTATGAAGAGACAGAAAATAGAAACAGTTCAAATTTGTGAAAGACATTAAATTTGTGGGAAGGAATTAAGATCGTGGAGAAGTAGAGGGAGCAGGGTTTCCCTCGTTCCCCAAACACAGCTGCATTGAGGTCAGAACACTGGGGACACCCAGAAACACAGTCTGCGGAGTGACAGAAAAATCTCCACAGGTGGCTGGAGGCAGCTTGGTGGGACAGAGGTGCGTGTATATGAATTGGGAGAGGTAAAGCAGCGAGCAGGGGCATAGGCATGGAGGGGAGGGGACCCCTTCTTTGGAGAGACAAAAGGAAGAGAAGTGTGATACTGTGTTTGGACAAGAGAAAAACCTCTCCAGACCAGGGACTGGGGAACGAGAACTACGGAGAGAGCCAGTTTCTACTCTGCAAACAGCCTGAGGAGCTGAGGGTTGATGGAGGTGGGGGTTGGGAGGTTGGGGGAAATGGGTGATGGGCATTGAGGAGGGCACTTGTTTTGATGAGCATTTGGTGATGTAAGTGATGAGTCACGGGAATCTACTCTTGAAGCCAAGACTACACTAAATGTTCGCTAAGTTGACAATAAGTTTAAAAGAAAAAAATAAAATATAACAAGAAATTAAATTTGTAATGAAACCCTATCCACAAAGAAAACTCCAGGCTCAGGTAGCTTCACTGGTGTGTTCTATCGAGAAAGAAATACTATTCTCACACACATTCTTTCAGAAAACAAAGGAGAAGGAAAAAAACCTCCAGATTTGTTTTATGAGGCATGCCCTCAATACCCAAACACGACAAATGCTCAATAAAAATTTACAAAACAATTTCCTTCGTGGATGTAGATAGAATATTAGCAAATCGAATCCAGCAATATACAGAAAAGATAATATATTATGAGAAGCGGGATTTAGCTCAGCAATGTAAGGTTGATTTAAACCAAAGATTGATGAAAACCAAAGAATGTAAGTCACCGCTTACCATCCATGTGAGTATATCAATAGACGCAGAAAAAATATTTGGAAAATCAAACATCTCCTCAGGAGGAAAAACTCTCAGCAAACCAGAATTGCAAAGGAACGTCTTGTATCTTACGTGAGGCAGCTGTGAAAAACTCACACCTAACTTCCTACTTAATATCGAAACATTAAACTACTTCTCCCCAAGACTGGAACCATGGCAAGATGTCTGCTTTTTCCATTTTTATCCAACTGAGAGTCCTAGTCAATGTAATAAGGTAAAAGAAATGTTGCAAAAGTTTGACAAAGACAACATGATTTTGTATGTAGAAAACACTATAAAATGAATCTGGAAACTTCACAGAGTAAAAGGCCACAAAAATAAAAGCAGTTGCATTTTATAGACAGACTAGCAATGAATTTGTATAGACCAGCATATTGTACTTTCAATTCATTTTACAAAAGAACAGAAACACCAAATGCTAGGAATAAATCTAATTAAAGAAGTATGAGACCTTTTTTCTTAAAATTGTAAATCATTGCTAAAAGAAATTAATGGTTTAAACAAATGGATATACAACTATATTAATGATTAGAAGGTTCGATATTATTAATATGTCCATGCTTCCCAATCCGATTTATAGATTCAAATCAATCTCAATATAATCACCGCAGGCATTCATAAAGAAATTGACAAGCTCATGCTTACCTTTTTTTGTAAGGGAAATGCAAAGGATCGAATGCAGCCAAAATAACTCTAAAAAAAGAAAAAAGTTGAAGGACCTTCAGGACAAGATTTCAAAATTTACCTTGAAACTACAATAATCAGGAGTGTGTGATATGGGCATAGGGATGCACACAGTTCGGCGGAACAGAATAAGAAGGCTGCAAGCAGGCCTAATGTATGGTCCTTGATTTCCAGTAAACATCCAAGCCAATTCAAATGATACTGGAAAAACTGGACATCCTTCCAGGAAAAATATGAACTTTGGCCCCATCCACACGGAAATATTAATTTGAGATGTATCGTGGATCCAAATATACAATCTAAATAAATCTAAAATCTGGACATAAGGCCAGATAAGGTTTCTGGAATAGAATACAAGAAGATATTCTTAGGTAAGTAGATTTCTCAAACATGATCCCTAAAGCACTAGCCATAAGAAAATATGGGCAGACTGGGCAAACAAAAATTTTTTTTTTAATTTTTTTTTCAATTGTTTATTTTTTATTTTTGGGACAGAGAGAGACAGAGCATGAACGGGGGAGGGGCAGAGAGAGAGGTTGACACAGAATCAGAAGCAGGCTCCAGGCTCTGAGCCATCAGCCCAGAGCCTGACGCGGGGCTCGAACTCACGGACCGCGAGATCGTGACCTGGCTGAAGTCGGACGCTTAACCGACTGCGCCACCCAGGCGCCCCCGAAATTTTTTTCTGATAAAAATGCACCATCAAGAAAACAACCATGTAACTTGCAAAAGGTACGTCTGAGGAGAATCTCACGTCCAGCATGTATAAAAATGCCCACAAATCTAAAAGAAAAAAGAAGATTAGCAAACCGATTTTTCAAAATAGGCAAAAGATTGGAAAAGATAGTGCACACACAAAAATATATGAATGTCCAACAAGGCCACGCAAATGTGCTCAACACAATTAGTTATCCGGGACTTGTGAATTAAAACTATAATGAGATAAATTTCCATATCAGCTAGCATGGCTGAATTCAAATGACCGAGGTTGACCCAGTGGAGTAGGGGGTACTCTCAGACATTGCTGGTGAGTCTTTTTAAAGACGCAAACACTTTAAGGAACCGTTTGTGACATTTTTGCAGGAAAGTAAACATAATCGGTGCCATGACCCAGCACTTTTACTAACAAGGATTCTCTCAAGAGCAATACATATCCATGTGCACAGGAAGACTTGTTGAGGTAATGCTCACAGCAGCCTTAGTTATCATATTCCCAAACTGGAAACAGATATCTATCCATAGATTAGTAGATAGGCAAATCGAGGTCTATTTGCATAAAGGAACAGTACTCATCAGTAAAGCCTGAGGGGTATTGAGACAGGCACATTTTGGTAAAGGTAATATTTATTGTTGGCAGGTTATGCGGAGAAGGGTTCCCTCATACTATTCTTAGCAAAACGTGAGTTATTATAACCACTTGTCTTATTTTTTCTTTTGATTTATTATTATTATTTTTTAAAAGTTTTCATGCAAATTCCAGTTAGTTGACGTACAGTGGAATATGGGTTTCAGGTGTACAATGTCGTGATTCAACACTTCTGTACGACACCCGGTGCTCATCACAAGTGGCCTCCTTACTCCCCATCACCTCTTTTACCCATCCCCCCACTCACCTCCCCTCTGGCAGCCATCACTTTATTCTGTACCCTTAAGCGTCTGCCTCTTGGTTTGTCTTTCTCTTTTTTCCTCCCTTTGCTTGTTTGTTTTGTTTCTTAAATTCCACATATGAGTGAAATCATGTGGTACTTGTCTTTCTCTGACTGGATTATTCGCTCAGCATTATACTCTAGCTTCGACCATGTCAGTATAAATGGCAAGATTTCATTCTTTTTATGGCACATATATGGAGAATATGTATCTATGTGTGTATCTATATCGCATCTTCCTTATCCATTCATTAGTCAGTGGGCACTTGCACTCTTTCCATAATTTCCTATTGTAGATAATGCGCCTATAAAGGTACCAATATGTATTAACAAACACGTACATACCCCAGCAGTTCAATTCTAGTGAATATATTCCATCAAAACAAAGACATCAGTATATAAGAATTCGTATTCAAGGTTTTTATTGGATTTCTGTTTATGGTAGCAAAAACCAAAAAGAAACCATGTCCATGGATAGGACAAGGGTTTTGTAAAACACAATCTCTTCAATTCGTGGAGTTTTACACGGTCTTTGAAAATAATACAACTTTATCATCTGACGTGGACATGTTGAAACCAGGGTTGATGTGGTTGAGTGAGAAATGCAATAGGTGGAGAATTTTACTTCATGAAAAAGAACACAGTCTCTGTGTATCTGAGTGTAATGACATAATCAAAGAGAAAACTCAGAAGGATGCCTTCTGGGTTAATAATAGGAGTTGCCCCGCAGATGGTGGTGATGCAGTCAAGAAGAGGGAGACAAGGACAAAGGAGCAAAGGGAAAGGAAAAGATTCAACCGAACAAAATGTAAGATCCCACATACGCACTCGGGTCAGTTCTCGCCCCACTCTCCTCACTTCAGAGCAGCTGGGGCACCTCTCGGCTGCTTTCCCGACATATCAAATATGCTCCTGCCTCAGGGTCCTTGCGGTTGCTGTTCACGCTGCCTGGAACCCACTTCCTCTAGGATTCTGTGCACGTCTTACCCTCACTTCCTGCCCATGTCTGCTCCATTTCTGCTCCCATGTCTTGGAGGCCTCCCTTGGCTACTCTCTGTGAAGTAGCAACCCATCCCGCCCAGCACTCAATAGTCTCCCCCTTCGTTTTTCTCCACTGATTACCACCTGACATGGTACGTTCTTCTGCGTTTGCCTGTGTACTCCCTGTCTCTTCGCACGTGAATGTAACGTCAGCGTCACGGGGTAGGAAACATTCTCTTCTTTTATGTGACTCTGGGCCCAAAAATAGCGTCCAGCAAAGATCAGTCACTTACTACGGATCTGCCGAATCAAGGAATACGTACGTCTGTGAGTGAGTGACCTATACATATGTGGGAAAACAGAGCAGTCTGCCTACAGGTAAATGAGAATTCTCCGTCCGATGCTTAACTTGGAAAATCGGTTACTGATTCTCTCAAGGAAGAAAGCAATGTCCTCACATAAGTTAGAATGTATTTTTACACTTGAATTTGACTTGGGTTTTAGATTTGACCAAGAGGTAGCCTCAGAACAGTGAACCGGGATCCCTCTTCTGCTGGGGCTCAGCCGACAGTCCATTCCGGTCTTCGTGCCATCTGTGGCTCATCCGTGAATGTTGTCGACTGTTGCCAAAATCTATTTGTGAAAGCACGTTGTGTTATCGAGGTGCCTTTCCTCCAGATTTCAAGTTATTCAGGCTAGTAAATGCCACTACCTTTATTTAGAAAATTCTAGGTGCACAGTCGGCGTCTGGAATGGTACACTCTGTTAGCCAAGCCCTGAAAGCCAGATGTCATCCAGAAAGTTAGCAGATAGCTTTCTTTAACATCCGAGCCTGTTTTTATACGATGATTGGTGGCAAAGCTGTTCACACAGTTGGATGAGATGGGATTAGGCCATCGTGCTTCAGTTTTGGCTTTCAACCAGCTTTGTAATGCTCTCCGCATGGTCCTGTGCACATGTGGCTACTTTGCAAAGTGCCTCTAGGTGCTTTTGACCTAGATTTGTTGCTTTATGTTGTTTATGTAATAGCTGGGAAATGAACAGGCGTAATGTGGTCTGTGGCCTTTTAAAATCTAGACATTTTGAACTCCGCCGATAACAGGAAGTGAAAACCTCTAGTCAATCATCTCATTACCTAATGAGCATAAAGATATGTATTTAAAACTTGCTATGATCACTAGATCATATATATATATCCATATATATGTGTATATATATCCATATATATGTATACATGTATATGTATATATACAATACATGCATATACAATACATATATATGTGTATATGTATGTGTATATATATCCATATATATATATATCCATATATATATATATCCATGTATATATATGTATATGTATGTGTATATATATCTATATATATATGTATACATGTATATGTATATATACAATACATGCATATACAATACATATATATGTATATGTATATATATATACAATACAAAACTTGCTGCACAAGTTTGCATTCCCACCACAGCGTACAAAGCTTCCCTTGTCTCCGTGTCTTCGCCAACATTTATTTTTTGTGTTTTTGATACTAGTCATTCTAACAGGTGTGAGGTGTTATCTCATTGTCAACACATCTTTAAAATATGAGACATGGCTGCTGTGGTAGAGTTTATGACTATGGGGCAAAGGCTTCTGGGTCTTATTGGGGAACCTTCCCCCACTTAGCATAAGGAGAGTCACTCTCTAAGAAGTGACTTGTAAATGACTTGAACCTGAAAAATCTTAAATTGCAGTTTTGGAAGCACAAACTTCAATTTCAATGCATCTCATATTTATTTTATCATTAAAGCTTCTTACTGATGCCTAGAAGAAAGAATGCTGGTGGTACATACGCGTGGATGTCACTTGAACTTCAAAACTTTTGTCCTGTCAATGGCACCAGTCCTGTGAAAGCAAATAGCATGCTTGATTAGTTTTAGGAAGGAAAATTGTGATGGGCTAGTCAACAGAAGCTGATTGCTATTTTAATTATTCCTTCCAGCAGTATTTATTCCTGGTGAATCCATGAACAAATTGCCACATCTATCAGGCCAAAGATATCATTAGGTAAAATCTATTAATCTGCAAAATCCGGTTCCAAAATTTCCTAGAAACTCTGGAGGACATCTCAAAAGTCCCTTTTCAGCCAGTAAAGTGATGGTTCCTCTGTGGCTAAAACGCTGTCTCCAGGTACCATTATAGATAGCTTTCACCATTATTTTCAAGTGTAAAATTGCATCCTGTGTTGGCTATGAAATTGGAATGCCCTCCTTTTGAAGGCCAAATCTGATAATTGAGAGGAAGGATTGCAGATGTGAACAAGCCTTTTTTAAAGGGACGGTAATTAAACTTCTAAAAATGTGTACAACTGAATTAAATGGAAGACAGAGTGAGATAGACCAAGGTTGCTTACCTTGGTCCATTGCTTCCCGGATGAATCACGTTGCTCACGGAGATTGGGCATTCTTAGTTGAAGTCAAGGACTTTGATCCTAGGGTCAATTACTTTTCAGTTTTTCAGTGGTGACAAGTTGCCTCCTGCCCTACGTCAGCTGTCTGGGAAAGGCGTGTCCCTCAACTGTAAAAGGGCTTAGTGGAATGAATATATTAGCACAAAATCTTCTTTGTCTCTAGAAGCACAACTCAGAGCACTAGCAGCCTGGTGGTAGTAGTGCTTTGTGTGCCCATAGAGGCCAGTGTGTATACACACAGATACAGTCACACACACACACACACACACACACACACGCACGCCCACATCAAAGAAGAACAATTAACAGACCACTGAAACGGCTTATTTACTTACCCGTTGTTAGTGTTCTCCTCATTTACTAAATGGAAGAACACAGCAATACACATCATTATACAAAACTATGGGCTGACACAGAGCCTCGGATATAAAACACCTGGAATATTGAAGCATAACTGTGGCCATTCAAGCGCATACTTACTTACATACAGTCACTAAAAGCTAACAAACAAGCAAGCTGCTTCTGTAAAAGCCGTTTTCCTTATTTTTGCTTGTTTTTACTTTTTAACTGAGTACAGTTGACACACAGCGCTGTGTTAGTTTCAGGTGCACAGTATAGCGATTCAACAAGTCTATACATTATACTGTGCTGACCACAGTGCAGGGGCCATCTGTCACCATACAACGCTGTCACAATATCCTTGGCTGCATTCCCTGCCCTGTGCCTTTGATTCCCACGACTCATTCATTCCATAACTGGAAGCCTGTATCTTCCACTCCTCTTCATCCATTTTGCCCATCCCTCCCCCGCCACCCCAGCAGCCATCAGTTTGTTCTCTGTGCTTATGGGTCTGATTCTGCTCGTAAAAACTTTTCAGTGGGAGTTTTCACCCTCAGTTCATTCTTATTTTTTCCCTATGCTATTGGCATTAACTCACTCTGATTATTAAGGGGCGATGAAGAGGCAGCAACCATTTCCATACAGAGGATAACAAGAGTTAGACTATATCTATGCCCTTGAAAAAGTGTCCTCTAAATCCCCTTGCTGTCCACCTAGGTCACTGTGGGCACGCTCTTGATTTGTATGAATCACAGTCACGCGGGCAATGTCGCGGTCTACGTCAATGGCAAAAATGGTCCAATCCATTTTTGGATTATAATCCAAATTATGTTATAATCCAATCTATGGCAAACTTTTCACTAATTGCAAGAGGTACACTTCAGAGATATAAGGGTATAAAAGTCTCATGATTCTCGTCATCAAAAACTATGGTCTGCATACCAAAGAGCAATGGTTTTAATACATGAAGTGAAAAGTGATAAGTATCCTAAGAGGGGTGTAGATAGTGCTATGAGCATTCAGAAAAGGGCATGGTTATGAACAATACTTGTAAGTGATGCTGTGTTATTAACACACAAGACTTGATCTAATACTTGATACTTTTCGAACCATGGTCGAATACATGATCGGCTGTTTTCCTGAACCAACAGGTGGTTAGGCTAAGGACGCCAGAGCAATCATCACGTGATCAATGAGAAAGGTGAGGACAAGACCAACAATCACGTGACGGAGCGATCTTCCGCAGCTAGTTAGAGACAGAGCTAAAACAGGAACCACGGGAAGTTGGTCCAATTTCTAACCTACTGATATTTCTAAAGTAAGTCAGAAAAATGTCGAGTGAAAAGGACAAAAAGCTTTTCGTTCTCCCTTTCCTATCCAAGTGTTGGCAACAACTTAGCTCCAGAAACCGCATTTTAGAAAACAGAGCACGATGTCTGGAAAAGAGCTGTGGCTTGAGTGTCAGAATATCTGAGATTTGCCACATCGATTCACCTTATGACACAAGGTCAGACAGTTAATTATTTTCGTGTCTCATTTTTTAACCTGGAAAATGAGTATAATTATGTTTTCTTCCTTTCAGTGATAGAGATAACATGAGGCTAAATGAATAACAGTATTCTCTCTTTATGACGTTGATATAGAAGAGGAAGAATATAATTTGCATCTAGTCTAGGAGATGATTAAGCCACATCTTATCTTTACTATTTTCAGTTAATAGAGGAGAGACCTGATTTGATCTGTGCTGTATTAGAATCTTGTCCTTGTGAGGTACTTCAGAAGGAAGGGTGTCCGGGGCTGCGTTGTAAATGTGCTCTCTAATTCTTTTGGGGGAGAAGAGTAAGGGAAAATTATGTCATGGCCATACTCTAAATTTAAGTCAGTTTGAATTCCTGCCTTGTATTTGGACAATCTTATAACTTGTAAAATGCTTCTTTGAAGTTTCACACGTAAAGCTAAGAGGGTTAAAATATAATGACCTCGTAATAAATTGGTCCTTATAATTTTTGTCGAAGCCCAATAATATTTTAACAAACGCTGCTATCAGCTCTTTTCTGGGGGGGGGCGGGGCTCCTACATTGAGTATACTCGGGTCCTTTTTATGTCTTAGGTATAGGTTAATTCACTAAGTCGTGTGACCTTGTCCAACAGAAATTTACAAAGGTACATATAGTTTTATCGTTTCTATGGACCGTTTCTGCAAATGCCAATGGATGAAGCAACTTTAATCCGCCTCGCTTAGCAACCTCGCCATTGAACGGAAAATTGGAACAGGAGCTTTCATCAGTCAATCAATTTATTGATATCCCATGGACAACAAATAGGGTATGATCCATTTGACACACATTTGTTCATTGTTACAACATCCACAACTGGAGTATATTGGTGGGATTGGTTTAATCCTTTGAGCCACAGATGGAAATTTTGGTTTCAAGATTCTTTCCTGTTTCACCAAGAAGTAAACAAAATGGCTGAAGAAATTTATTTATTTATTTATTTATTTATTTATTTATTTATTTGAGAGAGAGAGAGAGAGAGAGAGAAAGAGAGAGTGAGAGAATCTTAAGCAGGTTCCACACTTAGTGTGGAGGCTGACTCGTGGCTCGATCCCACAACCCTGGGATCACGCCCTAAGCCAAACTTCAGAGTCAGATGCTCAATGGACTGAGCCGTCAGGCGTCCTGCCAAAAATATTTTAATGCAGAAAATAGTTTAATTCTGATGAAGAAAAACATTTAACTCATTTTCCCCAGGCACTATTTTTGATCACAAAACCATACAAAATGAAGACAAAAACATATACAAACCAAACAATCATGCATATCAAATAACAGTACCTTGGTACTGTTTAAATGCGTCCTGTAATCTTTTTCCTTTTGTAATCTTTCTATCCACTCACAGCATCATACTTTTTGTTGCATTTATGTAATTATACTGTGACTTGATGTGCCTTCTACGGATATTTAATGCTGTCCAGATTCAACATATTTCGTAAGTCTTCTTGACAGGATTTTAAGCACGAGTACTATTACACATTTACAACACAGCCCCGGACACCCTTCCTTCTGAAGTACCTCACAAGGACGAGATCTAATGCAGCACAGATCAAATCACGTCTCTCCTGTATCAACTGAAAATAGTAAAGATAAGATGTGGCTTAATTACTTCTGTAATGCTATCTCGTCCCCAGATACCATCCTACTCGCACCGTGTTTCTTTCTACTGTCAGTGAATCCTTTCAGATTTGAGTCTCACTTCCCAAATACCTGTCATGCATGGTTCAGTCACCATGATAAATGCTTCATGTGTGCCTGACCCTGACACGCATTCTGTAATATTGGTAATATCTCATTTTATGCGTGGGCAATCAGAGTATGAAGAATTTATATCATTCTCCCATAATCATATGCATCGTAAGCAGCAGGAATTAGACAAATTAAAGTGGACTTAAAGTAGAATTTTTAAAAAAGCTTAATTGAACAATAAAAAGTCTGACAACCCAATTAAAAACTGGGAGAAAATATGAATAGACATTTTCCCAAAAAGAGATATACAAATGGCCAATAACCACATGAAAAGATGCCCAGCATCATTAGTTGTTAGGGAAATGCAGATAAAAATCATGAGATACTACATTCTATTCACTAGGACGGCTAGAAGCAAACAGCCATCAAGGAGTCTATAATCAACAAGTGTTGATGAGGATGTGGAGAAGTTAGAACACTTACATATCACTGGTGGGAATGTAAAATAGTATACAGCCCCTGTGGAAATGAGTTTGATAATTTTTCAAAAGTTAAATATCAAATTACCACATGTCCCAGCGACTCTGCTCCTGGTTACACACCTGAGAGAATCAAATGTATATGTCCACACAAAGATTTGTACATGAATGATTATGGCAGCGTTGTTCGTAATACCCCAAAAGTGGAAACGATCCAAATGTTCATCAACTGATGAATGGATGAACAAGATTTCCAAGCAATGGAATGTTGCTATTATTATAATATTGAATATTATTTTTCAGTAATGAAAAGAAATGAAATGCTAATACATACTACAATATGGGTGGACATGGAAAACATTATGCTGAGTGGAAAAAGTTAGCCACAAAGGACCACATACTGTGGTCTTGGTCTGAAGTATATGTATTTTATTATGGGAAGCAGGTATCCATTCATATTTTACTGATTGTAAAATGAACAGATGTTCAATTCTGCAGAAGATTTTTTCTGCATCTATGGAGGTTACCATGTGATATGATCTTTTTTTTCTACATCTATTAATATGGTAAATAATATTAAGGGTTTTTATAATATTAAGTTGTTGCAAACTTTCTTTAAGAGAAAGAGATCTCCTTCTCTCTCTTTTTATATTTCACACACACACACACACACACACACACACACACACACACAGCAAATGGGATAGGGGAAGAGGGAAAGAGAGAGAATCTTTAAGCAGGTTTCACACCCAGCACAGAGCCCAATGGGGCCTTGATCCTATGACCCTGGAATCATGACCTGAGCTGAAATCAAGAGTCGGATGCTCAATGTACTGAACCAGCTAGTTGCCCCTATCTTTGCTATTTAAAATAAATCTCACTTGTATGGAACCGGAAAAGACTCCAAATAACCAAAGTAATGTTGAAAAAGAAAACCAAAGCTGGAGGCATCACAATCCCGGACTTCAAGCTGTATTGCAAAGCTGAATCACCAAGACAGTATGGTACTGGCACAAAAACAGACACATAGGTCAGTAGAACAGAACAGAGAACCCAGAAATGGACCCACAAACGTATGGCCAACTAACCTTCGACAAAGCAGGAAAGAATATCCAATGGAATAAAGACAGTCTCTTCAGCAAGTGGTGCTGGGAAAACCGGACAGCAACATGCAGAAGAATGAACCTGAACCACTTTCTCACAACATACACAAAAATAAACTCAACATGGATGGATGACCTAAACATAAGACAGGAAACCATCAAAATCCTAGAAAGGAACACAGGCAGTAACCCTTTTGATCTCAACCACAGCAACTTCTTACTAGACATGTCTCTGGAGGCAAGGGGAACAAAAGCAAAAATGAACTATTGGGACCTCATCAAGATAAAAACTTCTGCACAGCAAAGGAAACAGTCAACAAAACTAAAAGGCAACTGACAGAATGGGAGAAGATATTTGCAAATGACATATCGGACAAAGGTTTAGTATCCCAAATCTATAAAGAACTTATCAAATTCCACTCACAAAAAACAAGTAATCCAGTGAAGAAATGGGAAAAAGACATGAACAGGTACTTTCCCAAAGAAGACATTCAGGTGGCTAACAGACACATGAAAAGATGCTCAACATCATTCATCAGGAGGGAAATGCAAATCAAACCACAATGAGATACCACCTCACACCTGCCAGAATGGCTAAAATTAACAACTCAGGAAACGATAGATGTTGATGAGGATGCAGGGAAAGGGGAACACTTTTGTGCTGTTGGTGGGAATGCAAACTGGTGCAGCCACTCTGGAAAACAGTATGGAGGTTCCTCAAAAAATCAAAAGTAGGGCTACCCTATAGCCCAGCAATTACACGTCTAGGCATTTATCCAAAAGATTCAAAAATGCTGATTCGAAGGGGCACATGCACCCCAATGTTTATAACAGCATTATCAACAATAGCCAAATTATGGAAAGAGCCCAAATGTCCATCAACTGATGAATGGAAAAAGAAGATGTGGTGTGTATATACAATGGAATATTACTCGGAGATGGAAAAGAATGAAACTGAGGGTTGATGGGGGGTGGGAGGGAGGGGAAAGTGGGGGATGGGCATTGAGGAGGGCACCCCTTGGGATGAGCACTGGGTGTTGTATGGAAACCAATTTGACAATCAGTTTCATTTTAAAAAAAGAAAAGAATGAAACCTTGACATTTGCAACATCATGGATGGAACTAGAATGTATTGTGCTAAGCAAAATAAGTCAGTCAAAGAAAAATAAATATATGGTTTCACTCATAGGTGGAATTTAAGAAAACAGATGAACATAGGGGAAGAGAAGGAAAAATAAAAACAGAGAGGGAGGCAAACCATGAGAGACTCTTAAATACAGCGAACAAACAGGGTTTTCTGAAGGGGTGTTGGGTGGGGGGATGGGCTAAATGGGTGATGGGCAGTAAGGAAGGCACTTGTTGGGATGAGCACTGGGTGTATATTTAAGTGATGAATCACTATATTCTACCCTGAAACCATTATTACAGTTTATGTTAACTTAAACAAACAAACAAACAAACAAACAAAAAATTTAATCTTAAAATCCTTTAAAAAAATCTCTATTTGGTTCATGAGATAGAATGAACCATGGTCTCCAAAGATGTTCACAGTCTTATTTCCGGAACCTCTGAATATCTTACCTTCCGTGGCAACAGGGACTCTTCAGACATGAATAGGTTAAAGCTCTTGTGATGGGGAGATTATTCTGGACTATCCAAGTTTTCCCGGCAAAATGCCGGGACCTTTATAAGAGGGAGGCTGGAAGATTGGAGGCAGAGAGAAAAGATGTAAGTATGGAAGCAGAGGTCTGATGAGAGATGATGCTCAGGTGTTGCCATGATGACAGAGGGAGGGACCCAGGGCTGAGGAATGCAGGGCATCCTGGAAGCTGGAAAAGCAAGGAAACAGATTGTTCCCTTCAGCCTCCAGAAGGAACACGGCCTGCTGACATGAGTTTAGTCCAGTGAACCCCATTTCGTACTGACGCCATCCTAACGTGTAAGAAAATAAATTTGTGTTGTGTTAAGCCCCTGAATTGTAGCAATTGTTTAGAGCAGGAACAGGAAACGAATACAGGTCATGATCCGTATACATATTTTTAATTTTTTTAATGTTTATTTGTTTTTGAGACAGAATGAGAGACAGAGTCTGAGTGGGCAAGGGGCAGACAGAGAGAGAGAGACCCAAGATCTGAATGAAGCAGGCTCCAGGCTTTGAGCTGTCAGCACAGAACCCGATGCGGGGCTTGAACTCACCAAGGATGAGATCATGACCTGAGCCGAAGTCCAATGCTGAACCGACTGAGTCACCCAGGCTTCCCCGTGATCTATATTTTTTTGTAATATGCTGTGGAATGCTATTTGCTAATATTTCATTTGGAATCCTTCATCTATATTCTTCAGTGAAATTGCTTTGTGGGTTCCTTTTCTGGCGCTACGCGACAAATTAGGCGTCAACGTTACATTTACTTTTAGAAAAATAACTTGAAAGTTCTTCCTTGTTTTCATATTCTTCAGTTTAAATAGCAGTGGAATTAGTGGACCCTTGAAGATTTGGCTGATATCCCCTGAAACCATCTGGGCCTTATGCTTTTTTGTGTTGTTTGTATTTTGCAGGTTTTTAACCTCTCAGCTGGGCTCTCTCAATTACCACTTGAAGGATTTAATCCTGCCTCTCACAGTGAAAACAATGTTTCCCCTAGTCCAGGGGACTCCAAGGGAGACACAAAGACAGATTTTTGTTAGTTCACTCTTGAGAATGATCGGACCCAGGTAGCCATTTCTAATCCAAATTTTTTTCAATTGTTCTCTGGTTCTTTGACTGAATTCCTTTTCTGGACCCCAAAACCCCAGTAAAAGAGGTTTCCACTCCCTGCTCCTATGTTTTCTTTTTTTTTTTTTAATTTTTAAGTTAATTTATTTATTTTGAGAGAGACAGAGACAGCGTGAGCAGGGGAGGGGCAGAGAAAGAGAGAGAGAGGGGGGGGGGCGGAATTTCAAGCAGGCTCTGTGCTGTTAGCATAGAGCTTGAACTCACAAGACCAGGAGATCATGATCTGAGCCAAAATGGGTCAGAGGCTTAAAGAACTGAGCCGCCCAGGCACCCCTCTCTGCTATTTTTCAAGACTGCTTACTTCTTTCTTGTGAACCTTTCAATTGACTTAATGCCCCTGCATGCGTATTATTTTATGCCTGATTTCTAAATGCTTGCATTGGATTCCTCTTTAATCTCTGCGGCTTGATTGTTTGCTGCTTGGGTCTTCACCTTTGCCCCTGAACTCCCTTTGCTTGGACAAGTGTCTTGGGTCTTAGAGTCAGGTGTTGTACCTCATGAATCGATCTGATTTCAGGTGCGACACTGGAATTCATACTCACGTTGCCATGCGTGCACCTCTAAGAGAACTCATTTCAGCTTCCTATCCATTTCTGGTCTCTAAGCAACACTAAGAATTTGCTTCATCCAGAGATTACAAAGATTCCAAAGCATCCTGATGCCACTGATGTGCTAATCCTGACAAGACCCTTGGTGGTTCAATGGTCATGTACTTTGCACACGGTAATTAATTTTATAAATTTTGTTTCCAATAGGTTACTCTCTTTAAAAAGTTGACTCTGAATATAGCAGGATATTTTAATATGCTGAAATCACTATGAGCAATGTCTCTTGTACGGAATATTTTTTTTTCAACGTTTATTTATTTTTGGGACAGAGAGAGACAGAGCATGAACGGGGGAGGGGCAGAAAGAGAGGGAGACACAGAATCAGAAACAGGCTCCAGGCTCTGAGCCATCAGCCCAGAGCCCGACGCGGGGCTCGAACTCACGGACCGCGAGATCGTGACCTGGCTGAAGTCGGACGCTTAACCGACTGCGCCACCCAGGCGCCCCCGGAATATTTCTTAAAAAAAATTTTTTTTTTGTTTAATTAATTGACTTTTGAGAGAGAGGCAGAAAGAATCCCAAGAAGGCTCCGCACCATCAGTGTGGAGCCCAACGCAGGGTTCAAACTCCTGAACCTCGAAATCACGACCTGAGCCTAAATCAAGAGTCTGATGTTTCACCAACGGAACCGCCTAGGTGCCCCTCTCTTATAGCTCTTTGTGGTCATAGATTTCTATCCCTTGATCCATTAATTACACTCTTTTGCATAACTGTTAAGACTATTTTATTGTTCAGTCTATTTTATTGTTACATTGAATCAGTTCGATGGCCACTTCTTGATAAGTAATTGGAAGTCATTAATATCTATACATGTGAATTGTGTTGCAACTGACCATATTTTTTAAAAAGTTTAATTCTAGTGGACTTAACACACAGTGTTATATTAGTTTCAGGTGTACAATATAGTGATTCCGCCCTTCCATATTCTTTTCAATGCTCATCAAGATAAGTGTGTTTTTAATCCTCTCCACCGATTTCACCCATCCCCCCACTCACCTCTCTTCTGGTAACCCCCAGTTCGTTCTCTATAGTTAAGAGTCTGTTGTTTGGGTTGTGTCCCTTGTTTCCCCTTTGTTCCTTTGTTTTATTTCTTAAATTCCACACATGAGTGAAATCATACGGGGTTTGTCTTTCTCTGACTGGCTTATTTGGCTTAGCATTGTAGTCTCCAGTTCCATCTACATTATTGCAAATGGCAAGATCTCATTATTTTTTATGACTGAAAAATATTTCATCATATCTATCTATCAATCTGTCTATCTATCTATCTATATCACCTCTTCTTTTTTTTAAAATTTTTTTTCAACATTTATTTATTTTTGGGACAGAGAGAGACAGAGCATGAACGGGGGAGGGGCAGAGAGAGAGGGAGACACAAAATCGGAAGCAGGCTCCAGGCTCTGAGCCATCAGCCCAGAGCCCGATGCGGGGCTCGAACTCGCGGACCGCGAGATCGTGACCTGAGCTGAAGTCGGACGCTCAACCGACTGAGCCACCCCGGCGCCCCTCACCTCTTCTTTATCTATTCATCTGTGGATGGACACTTGGGCTGCCTCCATACGTTTCATCAAAGTTATAGAACCATCTTTTCATTCTTCGTCAAGTACCTAGTGAGTGCCTACCAGGCCCCCAAGCACTCTTCTGTGGTTATACCAGTGAACAAACCACTCATGGAGCTAATATTCTAGTGGCAGAGGGGAAGACAAAAACCAGCAAACATAATATATCAAATAACCGATACGTGTCACTTTAGAAAGTGATGAGAATCACGGAACAAAACAGAAACTACAGGAGTATGGAGACGGGGGATGCCGTGGCGGAGGGAGGCCAGCGTGTGATTTTGGCAAGCGTGGTCCCTGGGGGCCTCACCGATGAGGTAAACTATGGATGAAGACTTGAGAGAGATAAAGTGGTTGGGTATTCAAACATCTGGAGGAAGAATATTCGGAGTTAAGAGTCAGCGAAAATGCCTTCAGGCGGGATTTGTCCGATGCGTTTGAGGACCCGTAAGGGAGCAGGTGTGGTTGCACTGAAATGACCCAGAGGACGGTGATCGTTGAAGTCAGAGAAGAGGCGATGATAAACGTCACCCTGCTCGGCTTTGTAGACAATTGTGAAAACCCTATCCCGTATTCTAAAGGAAACCAGGACATTTTGAGTGGAGGTTGCAGGTGATAGGACTCGTCCTGCAAAGAGATTTTTCTCTGTGCTGTGTAGGGGAGATCGTCTAAAATCGGATGATAGTGATGGCAGGCCTCCTATACGAGGACACACAAAAAAGACTGAATTATGCACGGTAAATGAGGGAATTTTATGCACCATGAATTATAAAACTGTTAAAAAACAATCTTAGGATAGAACAGAGAAGTCCGTGTCTGTTTGACTGTGAACATTTAGAGCAACATATGTTGCTATGTGGTTTGCTTCGTTCAGCCGGAAGCACAGTAAAGGCAATTAATCTATGATATCCAACTCTATTCTTTTCACCCTTCGGGGCAAGGGGATTGTAATACGTAAACATCGGCACCAGCTGCCTCTTACTGAGCACGTTTTACGTTCCAGGAACTCTACCAGACCCTTCACTTATTAAATCACCACAATAGTCCCAACGATATAGGTATTATGAATTCATTCTTGTAATCAGTATTTGTGACGTGCTCTGTGCACAGGAACTTTCCTGGGGCCTGGAAATACAGTCCTGAATAGGACAGTCCAGTCCCAGGGTCTAGCATTTCCACTGGTAAGAACTCACTTAGGGGCACACAGCTAATGCAGGTTAGACACTGGAGTCAGCTCTTTGGTCTTTCATTCACACAGGGTCTGGAGCTGGCTGTCTAGATAGGACATAGTCGATCCATTCTGTTTTAAAGGTGAAATGGAAACAAAAGAAAAGAGAGAGTAAAAATAGAATGGAAAGAGATTTAGAAACTTTAGTACTGCGTATGAAAACCCTAATCATACCCATCATTTAATTTGGTGTCCCCAAATCAACAGTGTAGGTAGGACAGGTCAAGCAATAAGGTTCATTTGAGGCTTGTGTTATTTAATAGGACTATTTTGACTGATATATGGTGTCCATGGTAGCCATTTTAATACTATTAAAAAGTATTAATACCATTAAAATGTCCATTTTAATATTTTATGGACACAACTTCCTCAGACCTAAGACCTTCCAGATCTCTGCACAAAGTAATAATTTAATAATTTCACTCAGAAAATATACTAAGATAATTTTTACATTACATAAGAAAAACATGAGTGTGGCACTTTTAATCGATATGTTTTCTTCTTGTGTAGATGTTGGCATCACATGACTAATTTTTCAAATTGAAAACTGTTTATCTTTTCTTCTTACACTTATTCTAATTCTTGATGGTGTTTGAAAAGTTAATTCTAGGTGATACAGACATAGCCTGGGTTTTAACTTCTTACGTCTAGTTAGAAAATCTAATATGGTAGCCAAACACGCCAACCGAATTGAGTGTCTAGGATCCTGAAAAGTGATTTTTTTTTAATCTGGTTTTAAAACCAGAATTATAAAATTACCTTTTACTATGAAATTATGCGACTACAGCTTTTTTTTCCTTAATGAGGAAATATAATACACTCTCTAGGGTATGGAATGAATCCACAGCATGTGTGAATTTCAGTTTAGAGGTTCTTTGTCTTTACTGTGCTATATATTCCAATGGCTTGAACAGTTCATATACATTTTTCTCATTGACTCTTTCAAAGTTCCCCACAAAGTTTATTACAGTCCCTTCTCTAGATGAGGGACTGCAACTCAGAGAAGTTGGGAAGGTTGTCCAAAGTCACAGAGTCCAGAAGAAGTTCCAAGATTTGGACCCAACACATCCTATCCCAAGCCCATATTGTCCCAGGACACTATGTTTCTGCTCATGTGTTGACCACTTCCCCTTCCTTTTCATTCAAAGAGTTCCCTGTTCTTCACCAAACATGGAACTTGGCACACTGTGCCACTTTCTTGCTATTTTTGTACAAATATGTGTCATAATTTGTGAAAATGGTAGATGATCAAAATATTTACGTGGATAATTAGGAAAAACTTGAGCATGACACTTAATTACATTTTCCCTTCTTGTACTACGTAGAAATCTTCTCTAAAATAAGTTTTATAAAGGAAGAACCTCCGACTTCCAGCCTAAAGGCCAGATTGAAGGCATTATCTGTTTCCTCTCCCTTGCCAGCTGCACTACAGAGGAGGTTCCTGGAGGGAGGAGGTGAAATCCATGAGGAGATTGGATGAGGATCAGTGGGAGAGCTCACTATGCTTCTGGAAGAAGAAGCAAAGCCAGTGTGAGAGGCAACTGTGGAAGCAGAGTGCAGAGAACCAGTCTAGAACACCGGTCAGGCGAGGGGAGAGTAAATGGTTATGGTGTTGAGGTGGGGGCGGCAGACAGGGGCATTAATTGGAAATCTGCTCCAATTATCTTGTCTTCTCTCCACTTCATGTGCAAATTATGGGTGGCCAAGCATTTATCTCTTAGGGAAAATAGCTGAAAGCTTTTCTTTAGGAAATTGCAAGGCTCCAGGGGGAAAAACTGCCAAACCTTTGCATTAGAAACTCTCCGGCAAAATGATAGCCATTTTCTCAAACATGCAAAAACAGATCCTGCTGGACCACAAGCCCTACTTGTGTGCACAGCGCTCACAAATTACACTTTTTAGGGCTTTCCACTTGAATATGAATAGGTACCCTAGAATTACCAGATGTGTGAAGCAAATCTCCTGCACAAAGTCCTTTCTAGCGTTTCCATAGCTCTGGCTGATGGTTATAGTTACAATCCTTCATCTATACATATATTCACTCATTTATCCCTATTAACAACCCCATGAAGCTATTATTCCCATTTTTTTAAATGTTTATTTGCTTTTGAGAGAGAGAGAGAGACAGCACAAGTGGGAGAGGGACAGAGAGAGAGAGAGGGAGGGAGACACAGAATCTGAATCAAGCTCTAGGCTCTGAGCTGTCAGCACAGAGCCCAATGCGGGGCTCGAACTCATAAACCATGAGACCATGACCTGAGCTGAAGTCGGACGCTTAACAGACTGAGCCACAGGCTCCCCCCATTATTCCCATTTTTAAATATTGGGAAATTTCTCTGTAACTGTAAATAATTTGGAAGACCAAGTTTTCTTGAAGGTTATAACCAAAATACAAAGATAGAGAATATCTCAGAGAAAAAAGGGCTAGAGACATAATCCAGAAGATTTTATAACTCATACCAGAAGGAGGAGAAAAGATGAGAGTATAAATACCCGGCACAAGGAATTTAGTGAGTTACTAATACATACATAATAAGACATACATGACCTCGCCACTTTATAATTTCATAGCACCTAGGATTTAAAAGCTTCCAGAAACCAAAATCCAGAGAATAAAATACACGCATACACACTCATGCACATACACCCCCCCCCCCCGACCCCCAGACCAGCATGGTGAAAAACGGCACACCTGACGAAATGGAGGTGGAAAAGGCATCATCTTTCTGAGCATCACTGTTGGGTGCTAGCATGGAGTGGGGCCAAGTTCCGAAGGGAAATTATGTTTGATCCGGAATTCTTTACTGGCTAGTTCTAGCTATACTGTCTGTGAAATCTGAGGACAGAATGAGATGTTTTCAGAAATGCAAGGATTTGGAAATGCAAGGATTCGCTGTTTGTGGCATGCTCCACAAACCCAAAAATGAGCTGAGACAGAATCAGCTGTGGATCTAGAAACCACGACATCAGTACAGGAAATAGGTCTCAGAAACATTAAGAGATATGGAGATACCATATAGTAGGGAAAGAAGTTAAAAGCGTTAAAAATGATTGCTTTTGAAGAATGTAAGTGGCACGCGTGTTTGTCACTCGTAACCATGTTCGTACATGTCTTTGACAAATTTGTTTTTGTATCATTATCAGCAAAATCGCCATCTCTGCATTCAAGAGTCCGCAATAGGCTTTCTTTGGCAGGTTAGCAAACTTGGGATCCGTGAAGATTTTATAAGTTTGTTCTATAAAGATTTTTTACAGCATTCCAAAAATGGAACAAATTTAAAAGACAACTATCAAGCCAGGAATAATCATCTGAAGTATATATATATATATATATATATATATATATATACACACATATATATATGAATATGACTGACATAAAGTTAATATTTTTATTATTTAAGGGCTTCTTCTAAATCAGCCTAACAAAATTGAACTTCCAAAAGAAAAACGAGTTAAAGACAAAAAGAGCTCGATTACAGAAGAATACCAAGGGCCAAACTGTTCAATCATCTGGAGAAGAAACACTTGGCTTACCCAAGCTGGCAAAGATTAGAAAAAATGAGTTGAAAAAAGGAGCAGACGGTCACTCTCATCCTCTTGACGGGGTGCAAATTGTACAACCTTTCTGGGTTGCGCTGTGGATGGAAAGCCCCCTAACATCCTTTGATGTCTGGGTCCCATTCGCAAGACTTGTCCTAAGGAAATCACTGGGCAAGTTCAAAAGGCTGTCTGTATAGGTGTGTTCACCGAAGCTTTTTTCTAATGCTGAAAAATTTTAAATAACTCTGCAATAAAACGTGACTGGTGGTAGAGACCGTGCTGTGCCCATGCCATGGGGGTGCCAAGGAAGATCCGTATTCATGAACACGGACGGTGCACTCGCCGTGCCTTGAACCAAAGCATGGTTAGAGGGAGCCTCATCCACAAAGCCTTGCTTATTCCACCTCTGATCTCAGGGTCTCTTGGGCCCCCACACCAGGCTGGGCTGCTGTCATCTCTTGCTTGGGTTGCCGCAATGTATTAGAGCTCCATTCTCCACATTTGTCCAACACTCACCAGGCCATCATTTGGTGGGGTCGGCGGAAAATGTGGGAAGTTACAAGGCGATTGTATACGGAGTACGGCTGGTCAGCAGAAACTGAGCAGTCCTAAATACTCTGAATAATGCGACATACACTTCCCACGTGGTAAAAATCTACAATTTCTTTAATTGTTTAGCGGTGCTTTTAAAGATTATTTTTAAACAGTCTTTTTGATAGTAATGCACTAAAAAATGAAAATCCCTGTTCAGAGAAAAATGAAACAGATGGATATGGAAGGTAGTGAGAAAGGGTGACATTCAGGTTGATGGCTTTTACTTTCCCTACAACGAGAGGTTGTCACTGACCACAAAGTAACCAGGAGATACTCGAAGCCTAGAGGGTCACTTAAGAAGGAAGCTAACACAGGAGATGTGTTGACACATCACTCTGTAAAGTAAGACTCCTCATTTAGACGAAATGAGCGTTCTAAGTAAATTTCATTTATTATCATCTTCAAGCATTTTTAAAATTGTGTTTTTAATGTTTATTTATTTTTTGAGAGAGAAAGAGACAGAGCACGAGAAGGGGAGGAGCAGGGAGAGGGAGACCCAGACTCCGAAGCAGGCTCCAGGCTCCGAGCTGTCAGCACAGAGCCCGACGCGGGGCTCGAACCCACAAACCACGAGATCATGACCTGAGCCGAAGTTGGACACTTACCGGACTGAGCCACCCAGAGGTCCCCAGCTTCAAGCATTTTTAATGAATGTGAAACAAAACCTGCATGTGCGTTGGCTCCGTTAGCAGGAGAACTTTGCAAGACTTCAGTGAAGCTAGTTTTGTATCAGCGTTATAAGATGCTTCCCAAAGAAGATCAGGCAATTCTGGTTGTGGTTTGCCTCTTCTTACCCCATTCATAAAACCAAAGCAGAGCACTTGGAAGTTCATTCTGTCGAAGGTAAAAATACGACTTTTGTGAGAGTTGCTATAAATTCAGTTTAGTAGTTGCATGTTGAAGACAAAAGCCCTTTTTTTTTTTCCTCATAAGAAGATAAACTCAGATTCTGGTGAAGTACAACATCATGGAATAAACAATACTCCTCCTGGACTGAGAAACCCGTGGAGCAGAAAATATACTTAGAATTGGTAGTGATAAGCACATAACAGATAATCGCTTTCCTAAAACGTGAGGCACTCCGTCTGTTCTAAACGATGCTGTACTAACCTATGTGTGTAAGCATTTTGTATGAGCAGTAAGTAATCGTACTCATTGTGATGACAATTAATGTCCACCATGGATCATGCTTCGGTCCGGTGGTGTGGGTTTTCGCTCTCTGCTACCCTCGATCAATCACGGTTTTGGAAAATCTGAGTCGCTAAGAAACTACTTTGTGAATTTGTAAGCGCGTGTCCTGCACTGAAAGTGAGCTTACTGTGAATGAGTCCTCTAAAGTACAGTTACGATAGCTTTCAAAATGGTAGGAAATGTTTAACGACATGTACCTCTTGGCGAGCACCAAAAACTTAGCCCTTGAGGCTCTTAGCCATTTGCAATCACTGAAAACAAAACCTTCCAATTGGAAGAGATTGAAAATTTTCCGTACGAAAGCAAGGGAAGAATTAAATAAATTAAATAAGGAGTGCTCACACGTATACTCAATTAGTTTGGAGACCTGAAATTTGTGCTTCCTATCTTAACACGTGAAAAGACAGAAATTTTGACTGAACTTGTATTTCTAATTGGCTGAGCTTATACACTCTACTGGAGAAGTGAAATGGACAAGCCCTGTAGTTTTGCAACAGCCAAGAGTATCAGAATATTCGAAAGAATCATAGAGAAAGCTGTTTGAAATGCTCCGTGTTACAAATTTTCTTTTTGTCAAGGTAAGATATCTGAATGGGGACAAGAAGACAGTATCTGTGAAAATAACTGGGCTGAAAGATCTTTACATTTCAACTAGAAAGAAATGAAAGTAGGAACATAATGTTTTAGCCTTTAGCAGAATCTGCTTTGAGCCCACGCTGTGCCTCTGCCCCTTTCCGAAGAATGTTTTCTCATTTAAAGATATTCTGATGTGCATACAGAGGGCCAACAGCTGATGGTGTCGACGATGACAAAATGCATGAATCATGAAATGTTACTTGAAGTCACAGATACTGTTCGGAAAAAGTTTACAATATTAAAAGCATGATGAAAAATACCAGTGACACAGTGTTAGAGGCAGATAATACCAACAAATAGATTGGTGCACCTAAAAGCACTCCGGAATAACCATTTTGCTTGTATTAATTTTTGGTATTTAGCTAATCAATATAAAGCAATTGAAATTTCCTTTATCGCATATAGGTGTTATATTTTTTAGCATTTTATTTTTGAAGATAGGTTTTGAATAGACTTACAGTCTTTTATAGTCTAGTAGATGAAGCCCGTCGATCTGTGTGTGTGTGTATCTGTGTGTGTATCTGTGTGTGTGTGTGTGTGTGTGTGTGTGTGTGTGTGTGGTTCTTTAATTACTTTTAATCCATATAAATGAAACTGGGTCCCAGCCGGGAAGGACCTTCTGTTTCTCGCTGTTGGCTTAGCCCACGTCTGTTGCTCTGTCATATTCATTTACCCTTTTCTTGTCTCCTTCCCAGAAGAGGAAATGATTTTCTGCCATCCCTCCCCCCCTCCCCCCAACACCCCAGGGGGGAGCCTGACTGCTCTTGCGGAATCCCATCTCTCCAGCAGAGACTGAGTCCAGGATGGTTATGAACCCAATTACGGTTAAGGGGAAGAAGGCAGCCTTCGCCAAAGCTCCTCGAAGATGCCTTCCTTTCTCTTCAGGGGAAGCCACACTAAGCTTGGTCTCCTGTGAGCTGTGGCTGTTGAAGGATGATGCACATATCTGCTGTTGCTACTGGCAGCGCCCTGAGATCATCTGGGGAGTCTGTCTTAGCAGAGACTGATGTTCTGGATGACAGAGCAAAGAGGCAGAAAGAATCCAATCGTTGGCTGATATCTTTGAACTTCTGACTTCCGCTCTTCTTATTTGGTGCACCAGTGAATGACCTTATCATATGTGCTTTCCCTGAATTGGCTCGTCTCTCACTCACAGATAAGCGCGTCTGGAATGAAATATTTCCCCCAGAAGCAGCAGCAGCAGCAGCAAACTCTGTCCTCGCCACGTTCTCATAGTCTTTCATTTCTTTTCTTAAATTAAAAAAATTTTTTTTGAATGTTTATTTTTGAGGGAGAGAGAGAGAGAGAGAGTGAGAGTGTGCGAGTTGCGGAGGGACAGGGAGAGGGGGACAGGTGATCCAAAGTGGGCCTCATGCTGACAGCACAGAGCCCCATGTGGGGCTCAAACTCACAAACTGGGAGATCATGACCTGAGCCGAAGTAGGACGCTTAACCGACTGAGCCACCCAGGAGCCCCTAGTCCTTATTTTCACACTTCTCAGTTGCCCCTTTGTTTGTAATATATAGGTATGTATATTTTGTGAGCATAATATGATTATAAGAACCTTGAAGGCAGAGATTATACGTACATATATATGTTATGAATAAAGCTTTTATAAAAAACACAGTATGTGTAGTAATTCAATTCATTAAATAATGATTAAATACCTACAATGTCCTAGGTGTTGTTGATGGCATTTAGGAAAGAGATGACTAAAGTTGGTGTCTCTGCCTTCCTGAAATTGCAGACAGGACTTTACCAACTGGTCTCACTGTGGTCACATGACACATTTACTTGGCTCCATGGTGTCTATTGCAATAGAAAAGACAGAATCTGTCAGGCCTTCTATACTGGAGGCATGGGATCAAGCAAAGGCTTGAAAACCCTTCATGATCATTTTACTTTCATAAGCCGCTTTTGCAATAATTGTTGGTGAATTCAAACAAGGAATTTGTGCTAAATGGTTTGATTACATACCCGAGTTCCATATCAGCTACGGTGCGTGAATATCACCTTAACACTACGGTGCGTGAATATCACCTTAACACGCAGAGTTTTTCCTCCTTGATCGGCTTTCCTTCTTACATACTTAGCATTTACAAAAACTTATCATCCAACCATACAAACTGGACATCTTGACTTTTTTCTCTGATGTATTCCCAGGACTTATGAACTGAATTCTTAAACCAATCAACATCTAAATTCTTTACCTTTTTTTTTTTCCCCCCAACAAGCTTTCCTGTTCCATGGCAGCTGTGTGACCGGGTAAGTTGCCTTCCTGCTCAAAACTCTGTTTTCGTGTCTAAAATGGGAGCTGAAAACAGGACCCTCCTGGTAAGATTATGGTGAGGCTGGATGGAGACAATGAAGGTTGGAAGCAAAGAAATGTCATGTTCAGGTTTTCATTGTGGAGAACGTTCTTCGGCTTCGTGGAGGATGGATTTGCAGGGCCAGGAGAGTCAGGTCGATGGGGAAAATGAGAGATGAGTGGTCCTCTGGCCACCACGGAGGCCTTGGTCACTTACCCGGATGACAATGCAGGTCTCATCCTTGGGTTGGCTGAGCTTCACCTTCTGACCCTTCCCTAAGAAACCCCCCTTTTGTTTGAGTGGGCTCCATATAACCTAAAAACCAAACCAAACAAACAACAAATTCAGAAGGAATGCACAGAAGAAGTACCTTGGCGAGCACACAACATCCAAGCAGTCACTGAGCTGTGCAGCTCGGAGCACTCCGGAAATGTGTGATGGCCGCCATCATGACCCTCATGTTTGATGAACAAACGGAGGCACAGAGACTGCCTGTAAGTCAGTGATGGCGTTAGGACTCGTATCCCAGCCAGCCTGGCTACAGAGCCTGTGCCCACAGCCGTCTTCCTCCTTGTCTCCCATCACACCCGTCTGCCTTCCTTTCACAGACATATTGTGCCACCCGGCCCCGCTCATTCCCAGAACCTGCCCTCCATGCTTTAGCCTCCTGCAATTCTTCCGAGTTTCCACTGGCAAAGTGCTCTCATCCTTGCAGATACAGCCTGAAGGTCAGCTCTTCCGTCAAGGCCTCCCTGCCCCTGCCCCTCCTCCCAAACCCCTCCCCGCACGCAGAACGGATTACCCCCCTTAAGGCCCGGGGAGCCTTACAAATGCCTGCGCTTGGGCGCACGGCATGTGTCTTTCCTCCATTTCCATCTTTTGCCAGGAGGCAACATAGCATCTAGCACATAGTAGGTGGATGCTTGGGATCACTAATCTTGTGCATAAACGATGAAGCGTGTGACCCCATAACGCTGGCGAACCGGAAGTGTCAGCATGGAGTAATGCTTCCCAGAAGCAGGGTGGAGGGTTTTTCATATACTCAGTGGACCCTCAGATCTCAGGAAGGAAGGCACTTCAGAAACCCAAGCAATGATGGTTGGAAGACACTTCTTTTGTCCCATACTCCCTATTTTCCAAGATACCTTTATTCTACCGCATGGAATTGCTTAGCAGTGGCTGAGCTAAAACCACCGATTTATGATTTCTCCCGAATCAGAGATGCCCCAGTTTGCTTTAAAAGACTCACGGGAGAGGCCCGATTTGCCTGCCACCCTGTCCCGGTGCTTGGCAGGCTGTGTTTGCATCCAAAGCCCTCCAGCGTCTCCCCCTGCGTGCAGGGGTGCTTATCTCCATGCCTCTCCTGCCGTGAGCAGCCCTGTGACGTCTGCACCCAGCTCTTGTCGCCCCAATCTCGTTGCCGTGGCACCAGGAGTCCTTCAATATGCTATTGTTCAAGAGGGCAGTGTGGGGGCACCGGTCACTCCCCAGAGCGTGTCCTCCTTCAAAGCCTGGCTTCCGCTAGCCAGAGAAGCTGGCTGGGAGGCACAGAAGCATACATTAAATGTTTCCAACCAAAATGCTGTGAATAAGGCAGTGTTCTTGCGTATCTGTGTGTGTGCACGTGTGTTGAGAGCTACGACTATGCTTTTTGTTTCGCATCCTTAACTTACTTTGTCTTTTCCCCACCAACGAACGACAGGATATTCTCCCAGACCTGGTTACCAAGAGAGTGATGGGAATGGTTTCTGTTTTGCTGCCTTATGCCATAAGTAGTGTCATTAGAGTAACACGAATCTGATTTTCGATTTGTTTTAAGCTGCCATTTTTTTAGCATCCTGCCATCATTCTTGCCAAATGTCTTTCAAGGTCCAGCCCTTGTTTATTTTCTTGCATCACAATAAGAACTTGAGATCTACTCACGAGGGAGAATATGTCAGTGAGGGCAGGCCGGGGCCAGCCACGCACAGGATTAAGAGAGATTTCCAGAGACTGCCGTGCCCATACACCATAGTGGTCGATAAATGTCTGAAAAACAAAACAAGCTTGAAAAACCAAAGAGAACAAGGGAGGCAACTTAGGGGAATCTAGGAAGAGCCAATATTTCTGTGTGAGGGATGAGAAGGTATACTGACTCATGTCCCTGTAGGTACATTCTTGTATAAGGGAGTAAGGGAGGCCCAACTTAGTGCCCTGGGACCGTTAACCGGCCGAACGCTGGGTCAGCAGGTAGGGGGCAAGTAGATGAGAAAAGAGAAGAGACAGACCCATCATCCTGCATGTGTTTTGCACATTGAATCATGTGGCTTTACACGTACATGAAAACATGTACAAAACACTTTTCGCCTTTAAAACGTTTCACGCGTTTACATGACCTACGGTTTTGTACGCACAAACTGTTGGAACAAGCCGGCACATGAATGGTGTGGGGACACCCGGGTATGTCAACTAAGAAATGGCCATACTCCTGGGAAAATGCTCTCCCCTCCTTGGAAAGCAGCAGAAGGATGATTTTCTTACTGCATCAATTTTGCGGAATTGGGAGATTCAGTAGCGATCACGGACAGGCCCGTAAGATGAAGGAAAATGCTGTTTCTCTCATGGGAACCATGCTACCGTAGTGAGGAAAAACGCTTTGAAGGTGTCCTAAATAATCAGATTTCACAGTCTAGAAGAAAGGTTAAGATCTTAGTTGTCTTTTTTTTTTTTTTTTTTTAATTTTTTTTTTTCAACGTTTATTCATTTTTGGGACAGAGAGAGACAGAGCATGAACCGGGGAGGGGCAGAGAGAGAGGGAGACACAGAATCGGAAACAGGCTCCAGGCTCTGAGCCATCAGCCCAGAGCCTGATTCGGGGCTCGAACTCACGGACCGCGAGATCGTGACCTGGCTGAAGTCGGACGCTTAACCGACTGCGCCACCCAGGCGCCCCCTTAGTTGTCTTTAATTCTACTCGCTGTTGTCTGGTTGCTTTAAGTGTCAAAGCTTTGCGCGTATTGCATTATAGGAATTTTAAAGGCATTTAAAACACATACTTCATGGAGACTTGGAAAAAAAATACTTATTTCTGCCACACACTGAAATTGGCAAAGGTTTATTTAAAACATTGTGTCCATTTCCTAGAGAGCAGGTGAAGGTATGAGAACTTGAGTAGGTGGAGGGCAGGGATCCCCATTGGGGTGGTTGGAGACGGGATGGAGCTACTAAAAAGAGGTTGATAGAACACGGGGATGATTGTTTTTCTCTTGATAGAGTAATAGTTACTTAAGCAAACAAATAACCTCTTGCTTACACTTTTCAGAAAATGTCATAAAGGAAGATTATTTTGCTTGAGTGGTAGAGAGAATTTTCCTTTTCTCCAATTCATTTGTTTCGATACATTGTACCCAAGGAATTCGAGTGGGGGATTTTATATGAGAAAGACAATGTGAGGTTAAGAGCTATTTTTAGGGGTGCCTGGGTGGTTCAGTTGGTTAAGCAACCGACTTCAGCTCGGGCCACAATCTCACAGTTCGTGAGTTTGAGCCCCGCATCGGGCTCTGTCCTGGCAGCTCAGAGCCTGGAGCCTGCTTGAGATTCTGTGTCTCCTTCTCTCTCTGCCCCATCCCCACTCATGCTGTCTTTGTCTTAAAAATAAATAAAACATTAAAAATTTTGAAAACAAAGGAGTTTTTAAAAGTTAAAAGCATTGTTCAACTATAAAGCTTTAGCATTGCCTCATCTCCAAAAACAACTCAGCTGCCATCCAATATGGCAAATCAGACTCTAATAAGAACGGTTCTTGAATGATCTGGCCCAAAGGATCCTGGCCGAGCTTCAGGATGTCTGTTGGTGCTCTCTGAGGCGGTCAGCAAAAGGGCCATGAGGATTACCATCATACTGAGCAACACTGACCTTTCCATGAACGCTTACTATGCTCACAACTCTATCTTTGAACATGCTCTTTGGAGCTCCCCTCTTTCGACTTGCAGGCTTCCTTCAGGGTCCGTCTCAAATACCACTTAGTCTATGAAGCCTTCCTTGACTACACTGGTAGATTGGATCACCCTCTTTTGTGTATTCGTCGCTTTTTATTCAGACCCTGTTTAAAGCATCTTGTAAAAATGCACACCTTCGATTCTTTCACTATTCTAAGTACTGATTCAAGAATAGAGCTGTGACTTAATCATGTTTGATATCCTCAGCCTTTAACTCAATAGAAACTGCAAGTAGAAACTGCTCAGGAGTGAATTAGTCAGTAACTGGGCTTCCGTCTTTTTGTTTTGTTTTGTTTTGTTTTAGCTTAATGGTTTTCCTATTATTTTGTTTTATTTTTTTCATCATGATCATTGTAATCTTTAATCCCTATCCCTTATTTCCCTCATCCCCCACCCACCTCCCCTCTGGGGACCATCGGTTTGTTCTCTACAGTTAAGAGTCTCTCTCTCTCTATCAGGGTGCCTGGGTGGCTCAGGTGGTTAAGCGTCCAACGTCGGCTCAGATTATGATCACACGGTTCATGAGGTTGAGCTCCACATTGGGGTCTGTGCTGACAGCTCAGAACCTGGATCCCACTTTGGATTCTGCGTCTCCCTCTCCCTCTCTGCCCCTTCCCTGCTTGTACTCTGGCTCTCTCTCAAAAATAAATAAACATTAAAAAAAAGAGAGTCTCTCTCTCTCTCTCTTTTCCCCTTGCCCTTTTGTTTGTTCTTAAATTCCACATAGGAGTGAGATCGTATGGTATTTGTCTTTCTCTGACTGACTTACATCACTCACTTAGCATAAGACTTTCTAGTTCTTGCAAATGGCAAGATTTCATTCTTTTTTATGGCTGAATGGTAGTCCTATATATAGGACTATATTATATATGTTTATAAAATATTGTATATATTGTATACATTTGTCTTGTGAATGTGTGTGTGTGTGTGTGTGTGTGTGTGTGTCTATAACTATTATTGCATTTATCCATTCATCAGTCAATGGACACTTGGGCTGTTTCCATCCATAATTTGGCTATTGTAAATAATGCTGCAATAAACATAGGGGAGCATGTATCCATTCTAATTCGTGTTTTTGTGTTTTAGGGGTAAACATCCACTAGTGTGATTACCAGATCCTGGGGTAGTTCTATTTTTAATTTTTTGAGGAACCTCCATAGTTTTGTCTACAGTGGCTGCACCAGTTTACATTCCCACCAACAGTGCACGAGGGTTCCTTTTTTCCCACGTCCTAGCCAATACTTGCCATTTCCTGTGTTTTTGATTTTAGCCATTCTCATTGGTGTGAGTTGATCTCTCACTGTAGTTTTGATTTCATTCCCCTGATAGTAAGTGATGTTGAGCATCTTTTCATGTGTCTGTCGGCCATGTGTATGTCTTCTTTGGAGAAATGTCTATTCATGTCTTCTTCCCATTGAAAAAATTGCGGTGTTGAATTTTATAAGTTCTTTGTATATTTTGAACACTAGCTCTTTATTGGATATGTCATTTGCAAGTACCTTCTCTCATTCAGTAGTTTTAGTACTGTTGCCTTTGCTGCACAAAACCTTTTTTTTTACATACTTTTGGCATCCAGCTTGGTTTGACAACCAGGATGAGATCACGCCAACTTGGACCTGAATGGTTTGAGTCAATGTAGCACATACAAATGGGCAAGAGAGAAGGCTGATTGGTCGTGAGAAGACTGAGAATTTTGCTGCTCTCCTTATCTAAATCACCTGCTTCTGTTTATTTTGCTCAAAAGATGTTATATTCTTCATGATAAGTCATGATTAGAAAAAATGTCTGGATAGAACTTGCAGACTATATCATTTTGGTACACTATATTTTGTCTTTTTCAAAAATATTACAAATCACACTCATTTCTTTGATCATATACTTCAGCATAAATATGAACTGAAAGCATATTACCTATAACATCTAGAAATAAAGGAAAACTACTTGAGTTGATATGGTGTTTGTATTCCAAATAGCATCTATCTGTCTATCTCTATCTATCTATATGTATCATCTTTCTATTATCTATCTTTCTATCATCTATCTGTCATCTCTATCTATCATCTATCTTTCTATTATCTTTCTATCTATCATCTATCTGTCATCTATCTATCTATCTATCATATCTATCTATCTATTATCTATATCTATCTACCTATTATCTATCTATTGTCTATCTATCATCTATCTTTCTATTATCTATCTATCTATCTATCTATCTATCTATCTATATCTATTATCTATCTATATCTATCTATCTATCTATCTATCTTTCTATCTATCTTTCTATTATCTATCTATCATCTATCTATCTTTTTATCTATCTATTATCTCTATCTATCTATCTATCTATCTATCTATCTATCATCTTTCTATCTATTATCTATCTTTCTATCATCTATCTATTATCTATCTATCTATCTATCTATCTATCTATCTATTATCTCTCTATCTATCTATTATATCTATCTATCTATCTATCTATCTATCTATCTATCAATCATCTATCTTTCTATTATCTATCTTTCTATCTATCATCTATCTATCTATCTACCTATCTATCTATATCTATCTATCTATCTATCTATCTATCTATTATCTATCCATCTATTATCTATCCATCTATTATCTATCTTTCTATCTTTCAATCTATCTATCCATCTGAAGTATAGTTGACATACAATGCTATATTAGTTTCAGGTATACACCATAGTGATTGGACAACTCTATATACTATGCTACGCTCACCACACAACACTATTACAATACCCTTGACCACAGTCCCTATGCTGTACCTTAATCCCATGACTTATTCACTACAAAACTGGCAGCTTGTACCTCCTACATTTCTTCACCCATTTGTCCTCACTTCCTCCCCTCTGGCAACGATCGGTTTGTTTTCTGTATCAAACAACATTTATTATGGCTTTTCCACCATACACATTGTATGACTGTTATATTGTGAATTACCTGGAAGGATAGGAGAAAGAAGGGCGGCTATTATTCATTTAATTTGATCAGCATTTAGGGTCAAGAGGCCTGTAAGTGGCGTTTGAGTTTGTAATTAAAGTCGAGAGAAGTTAATCTTCAGAGTATTAAAAAGTAAGATCAGGCAACTCATGTCTAAACATATCACCTTGGGAATTGATTTGATGAGTATGATTATTACTTAAATTTAAAACAGAATCTATATTCAAATGGGGCCATTGAGTTATGGTGTTCCATAAAATGAAGGTATGAAAATCAAAGCAAATCACAAAATATTTACTTTTTATCATTATTGTGCTCCACACCTCCATTTATCCCCATTGTAGCCAAAGCTGTTGTTTTCATCTCTTTGAAGCTAACTTGGAATTCGAAATATTAAAACTCTTGTTCGTTTGAGAAGACAATCTTCTCTCTGTCCAGAGCATGTCATTTCTCCTTATACACACAGGCACATCTGTACACACACACACACACGTGCACTGCACATTGGCCAACTGACAGAGGATATGGGTATAGTTTTTAAACTTTATTTCAAGGTAGATTATCTTAAACCATCTTAGAGAAGTTCACACATCCACACATTCACGACTTTTACTCCGGTGCCACGTCTGACAACAATCAGGGTCAGGCTGGTGGCTCATTTTATATTCATCCATAAATTACAGCAAACACAGACTTTTTGGTCACGGCCGAAAATGCAAGAAGACCGAGGTGGATAGGTCAGGCGCCACCTCGGGGTGATTTCCCATCTCCCCCAGCCGGGGTTACAGCTAGGCTTCCGTTCCCCACACCCCTCCTTCTGAGTAGGACAGATACACCAGCTGATTCTATTTGGTCATATTGGAAATTAGTGAACTAAAAATGCACCAGCTGCTTCTGGTCCTGGTTGTTTTGTACCAAGTGGATATACTTTTTAGTTATTAAAAGCAAATTGTGCTTGGGGCTGCTGTTTTTATATTGCTAGCGTCACATGTCATTAAAGTTTTTCGTTTACTTGTTTCCATCTATAAATTCATTTCTAAAAGTAGAAGAGGCAAACTGTGAGACATTGTCTTTGCATTCATGTGGCACGATGCCATTTGACATAATTCTAAAGGATTTATGTCTCCTATGGCTTCCGGTGCTCAACTCTGGAAAGTCATTTGGTTTTCATTACCCTGGGACTGTCTCAAGTTTAACAAAATGTTCTTTTTAGGGGCTATAAAAGTCAACTTGATGAGCAGTTCGCCACTGAGGTAAAAACTATAAATAATAGCTCGATTACACTGAGTCTTAAGAACGTGTATAGATGTGGGAAAAGTGTATAGTACTGAGGTTCTTTGAAAGTAGCAATAAAAGCATAGAGGTTCCGTTCTGGTTTTATACCAATTTTTCCTCCTTTGGCTACCACTTATGTAAATGAACAGAGCCATAAAGGCAAAGAACCTAGACATTTTATTTAATTTGGGCAAAAATAGGAGACAATAAAAATAAAGCTGATGAAGAGAACATACCGGAAAACTGGGGAGTGTCAATTTATAAAAGTGTCAGGTTATTTAAAAACCACAAGAAAACTGAAAAAAGTCAAGGGGGAGAAAAAAATTTGGAAAAAAAAATCCCAATGTTCAATGGATCATAAGAAAGTAATTGTGTGTGTGTGTGTGTGTGTGTGTGTGTACTCAGGCACATTTTAATGCCTCTCCATGTACAAAAGATTTGCCCCATCTTTTTATACACTGCTCAGCGCCTCACTGTGTGGATGGACCATCGTTGATTCAACTGCCCTCCTGTGTGTGAGCATCTAAGTTGTTTCCAAGATTTTTGCAATTACCAGCAACGCTGCCATTGATGCCATTGTATTAATACCATTAATAGCATTTTCATATTGTTGCAGGTGTAACTTTAAACTCCTAAAAAAGTAGGATTTACTGAGACGTAAAGTGAATGAACGCACACATAGTTTGGTTAGACGTTGCCGGATTCTCTACAAAGGTTGTCAGTTTGCATTCCCACGAGTAAGGTGTGAGTGCTGCGTTTCCCAGTCTTACAAACTGAATGTGTTGTTATGCTTTTTAATTTTTGCCAAGCTGTTAGGCGAAAAATGGCATCTCGGGGTACTTTTAATTTTCATTTTGGTAATGAGAAGTGAGTTTGAACATTTTATCCTATGCTTAGGGTCTAAAACTTATTTTAATGAGGAGTCTCTCTTTTGCCCATTTTCTTATTAGGTTTTGGACTTTTCTCCCTTGTAGTTTCAGAATTTATTGTACATCAGGGACAGTATCCCTTTATTGGTGATATATGTTGAAACCATTTTCTTCCAGTTTCTGAGCTGTCTTTCGACTTTTTATGCTTTGGCAATTTACAAGATTTAAAAATTTTCAGGTTTTAAAAGATTTTTAAAAGTTTAGGTTATCAAGTATATCTGTATTTTCTCTTATTACAGTTGGGTTTTGAATCATTACTAGAAACTCTTTTCCCAATACAGGTTACAAAATCTTTATGGTTACTTCTAGTACTTGTAAGGTTTCATTTTTTATGTTTAGATCTCTCACCTCTCTGGGGTTTATTTTCGTGCATGGTGTATGTTATGGATATGTTTTCCTTGACATTTAAATTTGATCCACTTTGTGAGATCCTGTTTGCTAATACCTTACTATTTTTGCATTAACATTTCTAAATGACACTTGTCTGCGATTTTCTTTTGTTGTGTGTGCAACTTCTTTATCGGATTTAGTTATTAATGCCAAGTAAATGGCATTAATTCATAAAAAATAATAAAAAATTAATAAAAACATGAGAAAATTCTTCTTTTTTAAGTTTATTTATTTATTTTGAGAGAGGGAGCACAAGCCAGGGAGGAATAGAGAGAGAGGGAGGCAGAGAGAATCCCAAGGAGGCTCTGCGTTGTCAGCACAGAGCCCAACGCGGGGCTCGACCTCACACACCGTGAGGTCATGACCTGAGCTGAAATCAAGAGTCCAGGCAAGCACCCAACACATTAGAAAGTTCTTAATTATTGACACCCTGGAACAGTTTACAGAGCGCTGGTAGAAATGAAGGGTCATAGAATTCCTCTGTGGAATAGTCAGGCCTGTGTCTCTTTCACAACTTAGTTCTTTGATATCCTGCTCTTACCTTGTAGGAAATTGGTGGAAGCTTTCTATTTTTACTTGGCTTAATTTCGCTAAACTGTGCTTCCCAATACTATTGTTTCATCTACCTTTTCAAAATGATTTTCCCGTTATCATTGCTTACTTTGCATGTGTGTGTTTCTTCCCTTTTTTTTTCTTAAGCTAATGAGTGTTTGTCTGATTAATGAAAAGAAAAACTTGATTCTTATTTTGGCTTACTAGCTAGGTGTATTGTTTTTCTTTCTTACCTCATTAGGTTCTGCTTTTATCCTTACTATTTCATACTTTCTTTTTGTTTACTTGGATGTTTCCTTTGAGTTGGGAATCTGGTTCATTTTTCCTCATTGTTTCAGTATTTGCAAATAGTAGTGTTTGTTGTAAGCTTTCTTCTAATCACTGCTTTCATAGATCATAATATGCTTCACCGTTACTATTTTTGAAAGATTCTATTATTTCAGTCTTTATTTCCTCTTTTTACTCGAGAATCATTTAATGGGAAGATGTCTAGGTAGAAGTTCTTCTTAGATTTTTTAATCTTGTTAACAGTGTCTCATTTGATTGCATCAGGATCAGAGTATGTTTGTACTGTGTCTATTTCTCTAAACTTACTAATGTTTACTTTGTAACCAAATATATGATCAAATAGTTTGTGAATATTCCATATGCGCTGGAGAAATGATGTCTTTCCTTTTAGCAGGATGTGAAGTTTATTATATAAAGGCCGCTGAATTGATTATGCTGTTTATATTTTCTATACAGTCTTACCAATTAAAAAAATTTTAATGTCTATTTTTGAGAGAGAATGAGAGAGAGAGAGAGAAGGGGAGGGGCAGAGAGAGAGGGAGACACAGAATCCAAAGCAGGCTCCAGGCTCTGAGCTGTCAGCATAGAGCCCGACGTGGGGCTCGAACTCATGGACCTGAGACTATGACCTGAGATGATGACCTGAGCCAAAGTCGGATGCTTAGCTGACAGAGCCACCCAGGTGTGCCCCCAGTCTGACCTATTTCTGTCCACTTGATCAGTTATATTAAAGTTTCCTGCCATTAGTATATTTTAATCTGTATCTTTTTGCTTCTCTTGCAGATTCTGCTTTTTATTTTTTATTTTTTATTTTTTTTAATTTTTTTTTCAACGTTTATTTATTTTTGGGACAGAGAGAGACAGAGCATGAACGGGGGAGGGGCAGAGAGAGAGGGAGACACAGAATCGGAAACAGGCTCCAGGCTCTGAGCTGTCAGCCCAGAGCCCGACGGGGCTCGAACTCACGGACCGCGAGATCGTGACCTGGCTGAAGTCGGACGCTTAACCGACTGCGCCACCCAGGCGCCCCAGATTCTGCTTTTTAAAGGTGATTAATATGTTATTCAGTGATACACATTTGTAAACCTTCTATCTGCATTGCAAACTGTGGCTTTTTCATGGAAATTTGTGTTTTGTTTCCCTTAATGTTTTGTTTGTTTGTTTGAATTCCATTTTTGTCTGAGGCTAGGAACACTACTCTGACTTCCGAGTGTTTCGATTTGCCTATTACAACTTTGCTCATTCTTTTTTTTGTTTGTTTTTAGGCTTTCAAAATCTTGTCATTTTCTGTAACTCTCTTATATACAGCATTTATTGGGATCTTGCTTGTGAGTCAAATAAAAAAAAATCTTTGTCTTGAGACAGGTGAGTAAAGTCTTATTAACATTAATATCATGAACATTAAGCCTTATTAACATAACGTGATACATGTTTGGTCCTAGCTCTGTCGTACATTTTATAGTATAGTGTTGAGTATTGACTCCTCCCCCTTGAGTGCTGTGGGAAGATGTCAAATCGCCATTCCAAGGACAAAAGACCCTGCACGTCCCCACCACCCAGAGGTCCTTTGTGACAGTACCCCGGAGTGACAGTACCCCGGAACTGGGGTGCACAGAGTGGGATCCTTTAAGAAATCGGGGTTTGAATCCCAGCCGAGCGCCAAGGAGGCATGGAGGAGGGTGGAGCAGGACATAGTGGCTCACTCGTGTCCACGTGGCCCTATGAGGACGACCTGAACAGGGTGGTTTGGGACACCTGGTCCAGGGAGAAGAGACTGGGTGTTGCCATTCTTCTCCCCATCACCAACAAGGGAGGCGGGCCCCGCCCAGTGGAGGCGGGCCCCGCCCACACCAAGCCACGCCCCTCCGTGCCTGGTAACCGGGTTTGTAACAGAGCAAGATTGACCCTGACCGAATCAGACTGTCCCTCCTCCGGACCAGCACAGGCAACAGTTCCCAAGGCACAGTCAGGTATCCGTCCCGTGGTTTTGCATTCTCTGATTTGATTCTTGGCCAATTCTTGTTTTGTGTGTGTGTGTGTGTGTGTGTGTGTGTGTGTGTGTATACACATTTCTTCCTTTTCTTCCTCTTATTTCTTCCCTTCTCTAGTCTGGTTATTCTGGTCGTTGATTTCTTTAAGCAGACACCTTTAATCTATTCTCTTTACACTTGTTCTGCACCTCCTTCTTTATCCCCCTCCCTTCTCTCTCTCTCTCTCTCTCTGTCTCTCTGGATTAAGCCATATAGTTTCTCTGATTCTCTGCCTGGTCATTTTTTTTCCTTTTCTTTTTCTTTTTTCCCTGCCCCTGTAATTTCTCTCTTTGTATGGGATAAGACCTCTTCTACAACACCCCCCCCCCTCCTTTTTAAAAATTTTTTTCCAGGGATACTTCAATGAACAAATAAAAGCACGTGTGGTGGCGATTCCAAACCACCACTGCAAGTAGGGAAATAAAGCAACCAGAGTCTCAACAGCAGAAAGCATGAAACACACTCCAAAGACACCTCTGGAAGGGCCAGGCCCTGGACAGCGTTATGACCCCTTTTTAATATAGTAGTGCTCACAGGAGCAGGACTCATAACAAGCTATTAAAACACATAAGGGACAGAAAACTAGCCAATATGATGAAATGGAAGAATTCTCGAAAGAAATTTCAGGAAGAAGTGACACCTAGAGAATTGCTCCAAAGAGATATAAACAATATAACCGAGCAAGAATTTAGAACAATAATCATAAGATTAATAGCTGGGCTTGAAAAAAAGCAGGGAAAGTATCAAAAAATCTATTGCTGCAGAGATCAAGGAACTAAGAAATAGTCACGACTAATTAAGAAATGTTGTAAATGAGGTGCAAAATAAACTAGATGCAGCGACAGCAAAGAAGGAGGAGGGGGAGGGGAGATTAAGTGAAATAGAAGGTAAAATGATGGAAAATTATGAAGCTGAGAAAAAGAGAGATCAGAAAATACTAGACCATGAAGGGGGAATTAGAGAGCTAAGTGGTTCAATGAAATCTAATAGTATCCATATCATAGGAGTTCCAGAAGAAGAAGAAGAAGAAGAAGAAGAGAGAAGAAGGGGCAGAAGGTTTACTTGAACAAATTATAGCTGAGAACTTCCCTAATCGGGGGAAGGAAACAGACATCCAAATCCAGGAGGCACAGAGAACTCCCTTCAGATTGAACAAGAATATCTTCTCCATGGCATATCATAGTGAAACTGGCAAAATACAAGGATAAAGAGAGAAATCTGAAAGCAGCGAGGGACAAACGGGTCTTAACCTACAATGGTAGACAAATCAGGGTAATAGCAGGCCTGTCCACTGAAACTTGGTAAGCCAGGGGGAGTGGCAGGAAATATTCCATGAGCTGAATAGGAAAAATATGCAGCCAAGAATCCTTTATCCAGCAAGGCTGTCATTCAGAAAAGAAGGAGAGATAAAGGCTTTCCCAGACAAACAAAAACTGAAGGAGTTCATCACCACTAAACCAGCCCTGCAAGAGATCCTAAGGAGGACTCTGATAGTGGAACGTTGCAAAGACTACAAAGGACCAGAGACATCACCACAAGAATGAAACCTACAGATAACACAATGACACCAAATCCATATCTTTCTTTCTTTCTTTCTTTCTTTCTTTTTTATTTTCAACGTTTTTATTTATTTTTGGGACAGAGAGAGACAGAGCATGAACGGGGGAGGGGCAGAGAGAGAGGGAGACACAGAATCGGAAACAAGCTCCAGGCTCCGAGCCATCAGCCCAGAGCCCGACGCAGGGCTCGAACTCACGGACCGCGAGATCGTGACCTGGCTGAAGTCGGACGCTTAACCAACTGCGCCACCCAGGCGCCCCAAATCCATATCTTTCAATACTAACTCTGAATGTAAATGGACCAAGTGTTCCCATCAAAAGACATAGGGTATCAGAATAGATTAAAAAAAACACAAGACCCATCTATTTGCTGTCTACAAGAGACCCATTTTAGACCTGAGGACACCTTCAGATTGAAAGTGAGGGGATGGAGAACCATCTATCATGCTACTGGAAGTCAAAAGAAAGCTGGAGTAGCCCTACCTCTATCAGAAAAACTAGACTTTAAATTGAAGTCTGTAACAAGAGATGAAGAAGGGCATTGGATGATAATTACAGGGTCTCTCCATCAGGAAGAGCTAACAATTGTAAATGTTTATGCTCCCAACGTGGAACATCCAAATACATAAATCAATTAATCGCAAACATAAGCAATCTTATTGATAGGAATACTGTAATTGTAGGGGACTTTTAACACTTCACTTACAGCAATGGGCAGATCATCTAGGCAAAAATCAATAAAGGAACAATGGCCTTGAATGGTGCACTGGACCAGATGGACTTGACAGATATATTCAGAACTTTTTATCCCAAAGCAGCAGAATACACATTCTTCTCGAGCGCACATGGACCATTCTCCAAGATAGATCACATACTGGGTCACAAAACAGCCCTCAATAAATATCAAACAATTGAGATCATCCCATGCATATTTTCAGATCACAATGCTATAAAAGTTGAAATCAACCACACAAAAAATTTGGAAAGCTTCCAAATGCATGGAGGTTAAAGACCATCCTACTAAGGAATGAATGGGTCAACCAGGCAATTAAAGAAGAAATTAAAAAACATATGGAAGCAAATGAAAATGAAAATATGACAGTCCAAACACTTTGGGATGCAGCGAAGGCAGTCCTAAGAGGAAAATACATTGCAGTCCAGGCTTATCTCAAGAAACAAGAAAAATCCCAAACACAAAACCTATCTACACACCAAAAGGAACTAGAAGCAGAACAGCAAAGAAACCCCAAAGCCAGCAGCAGAAGAAAAATAATAAATATTAGAGCAGAAATAAACAATATAGAATCCAAAAAAAAAAAAACCCAGTAGGCAGATCAGTGAATCTAAGAGCTGGGTTTTTGAAAAAATAAACAAAATTGATAAACCTATAGCCATACTTCTCAAAAAGAGAGAGAGAGAGAGAGAGAGAGGACCCAAATAAAATCACGAATGAAAGAGGACAAATCACAACAAACATCACAGAAATACAGACAATTATCAGGGAATACTATGGAAAATTATAGGCCAACAAACTGGACAACCTAGAAGAAATGGACAAATTCCTAGACACCTACACACTAGCAAAACTCAAACAGGAAGATATAGAAAATTTGAACAGATCCATAATCAGTAAAGAAATTGAATCAGTTATCAAAAGTCCCCCAAGAAATAAGAGTCCTGAGCCAGATGGCTCCCCAGGGGAATTTTACCAGACATTTGTTTTTATTTTTATTTTTATTTTTAATTTTTTTAACGTTTATTTATTTTTGAGACAGAGAGAGACAGAGCATGAATGGGGGAGGGTCACAGAGAGAGGGAGACACAGAATCCGAAACAGGCTCCAGGCTCCGAGCTGTCAGCACAGAGCCCGACGCAGGGCTTGAACTCACGAACCATGAGATCATGACCTGAGCCGAAGTCGGACGCTTAACCGACCAAGCCACCCAGGTGCCCCTTACCAGACATTTAAAGCAGAGTTAATACCTATCCTTCTCAAGTTGTGCCAAAAAAAATAGAAACATAAAGAAAACTTCCAGACTCACTCTATGAAGCCAGCAGTACCTTGATTCCCAAACCAGACAGAGACCCCACTAAAAAGAGAATTACAGGCCAATATCCCTGATGAACACAGATGCAAAAATTCTCAACAAGATACTAGCAAGTTGAATTCAGCAGTATATCAAAAGGATTATTCACCACGATCAAGTGGGATTCATTCCTGGGCTGCAGGGCTGGTTCAATATTTGCAAATCAATCCGTGTGATACATCACATTAATGGAAGAAAGGATAAGAACCATATGATCCTGTCAACCGATGCAGAAAAAGCATTTGACAAAATACAGCATCCTTTCTTAATAAAAACCCTCAAGAAAGTCAGGACAGAAGGAACATACCTTAACATCATAAAAGCCATATACGAAGAGCCCGCAACGAATATCATCCTCAATAAATGAGAATAAGCAGAAATAAACAGAATCCCCTGTCTCATGCATATTTGAAACTCTCTTTCTATAGCCTTGTTACTCGAAAGAGAGCTTGAATGTCGATTTTGCAATGTCTGATGTGAGTTCGATTCCCCCGCCCTGTAACTTAGGTCAGTTTTTTGTCTGGTGTCTCTGAGGGATTTTTCTTTTGAAGTTTGAGCATATTTCTATGGTCTGTCTCAGAGTTGACCTGCTCCAACTCAGTTCTCCGGCTACATCGTCTGCCCTTTCAATATGTGATATGTTTTCTTTTATTTATAGAAAGTTATTTGGGTTACAATTTTATATGTTATAATTTGAAACACAATTTCTGTTCCATTGTGTTGTTCATCTTTTGTAGGGACTCTAATTACAGATAAATTGTGCCTTCCATTTAAGCACTTTCTCTCTGACACACTTCTTATGCTATCTCCTTTTCTTTCTTTCTTTCTTTTTGAATATGTTCCTGCTCATTTTTAGTGCCTTTTATTAAGTTTTCACCTATAATTAATCATTTTTGGCCACCTCATTTGGCCCTCATAATTGGTAGGGCTTTACCCTTCCCTTCTTTTTATGTCCTGAATTCAATGAACTCTCATCATTTTTCTCTTTGCATTTTGCCCATTTTGATCCTTGCCTTTTGAATTTCATATTCAAAATGTTTTGCACAAGCTCCAATTCTCATATGGGAACAGTTAATTCAGGTTGGAGTAGATGTTACAGTTCTTTTCTGATACTTTATTGATTGTTTGGGGAATGGACAGGTAGTTTCCCCTGAATGAATTATTTAAAAAATCATCTTCTGTTTTTTATTTATTTATTTATTTATTTATTTATTTATTTAGAGCATGAGCAGGGGAGGGGCAGAGAGAGAGGGAGAGAGAGAATATTAAGCAGACTCCATGCTCAAACCCAATACTGGGCTGGATCCCACAACCACAAGATCATGACCTACAGATATCAACAGTCTGACACTCAATCCACTGAGCCACCCGTGTGCCCCTCTGTTTCATTTCTTTTTTCTTTTATTTAAAATTTTTTTAATGTTTTCATTTTCTATTTGAGAGAAAGGGAGACTGAGCATGAGCAGGGGAGGGGCACAGAGACAGGGAGACACAGAATCCGAAGGAGGTTCCAGGCTCCGAGCTGTCAGCACCGAGCCCGACGCGAGGCTTGAACTCCCGAACCATGCATGAGATCATGACCTGAGCTGAAGTCAGACACCAAACTGACTGAACCACCCAGGTGCCCCTCTGTTTCATTTCTATAATCCGTGTAAATATATATGATGCTTACTGACATCTCTATGTTTCTGATAAGGGGCCTGGGTTGTCTAAGGGTGATTTATAAGATTTCTAGTTTGAGAACATTCTCTTTTTATCAGTGTGGCAAAGTATGGTTTCTTTATTTAGCGGCTTTTGGGGGAAGATTTAGTGGTTGAAGGAAGTGTGTATTTTTTACTGAAAAGGTTTTTATCCTTGAGGGATCCTACGTTTCCCCTTGTGCTATAATGTCTCATTCCCATCCAGTGTCCAAAGGTATTTCCCTCTATGCTTTTTACATTCTCTCCAAACTCTTCCTCCCCCACAGTGTTCCTTTCTCAAGACTTCCTTATCAAGTCCTACATGCACGCTGAAATCCCCTCTCTATGGTGGGTTCTAACCACTCAGACCTCTTCTTCCGCACATTCGCAGTGAGGCTGGCCTGTGACGGTCTGTTGGGGATTTGGGATTGATCTTAGGCTTGCCTCTCCGTCTTTTCTTTTTCTCGCAGATGTCCCTGGGCTCCTCTTGCTGCCTGAGAGTGGGAGCAGCGGTAGAGATAAACTGCCAGATTTAGTGTCCGTTTCTCTGCCTTGAGGCAATTTGAAATTTGGATGTTCTCTGTATTCTAGTTCAACTGAGGACGTGGGCTATAGTTTCACTGGTGTTTCTTGTTCTCGTTGTTATTGTTCTTCTTCTTCTGGATATACTGCGACATTCACATTTATGAAGTTGCCATTTCTTTGGCTACTGTATCCTTTCTTTTCAAATGAAAAGATATTCATCAGTTCACAGCTTACAGCAGTCAAATATATAGGAATATAGCACCATTTTTTCTTTTCCCTATAGGAGTTTACATAGAGCCTAGAGCTAGAGTTGGCAAACCTTTTCTTTTCTTCTTTTTTAAAGTGTATTGAATTTTGAGAGAGACAGAGCCAGCATGAGTGGGGGAGGGGCAGATGTGTTAGACTAAAAAAATATTGTGTCAAGTCACTTCGTCTGTGGGTGGTTCATTTATGACAATAGGCAACTGGTTACAGCCCATTAGAATAGATATATTCATAATATGTTCATATTTACACACTAGACCCTTGAGCAGCAGAGGTTTGAACTATATGGGTCTACTTATATGTGGATTTTTAAAAAGTAAATACAATATACTACTATAAATTTATTTTCTTTTCCTTATGATTTTCTTTTTTTTTTTTTTTTAATTTTTTTTTCAACGTTTATTTATTTTTGGGACAGAGAGAGACAGAGCATGACTGGGGGAGGGGCAGAGAGAGAGAGGGAGACACAGAATCGGAAACAGGCTCCAGGCTCTGAGCCATCAGCCCAGAGCCTGACGCGGGGCTCGAACTCACGGACCGCGAGATCGTGACCTGGCTGAAGTCGGACGCTTAACCGACTGCGCCACCCAGGCGCCCCTCCTTATGATTTTCTTAACAACATCTTCTTTAGTTATTGTAAGAATGAAGTATATAATATATATCACATACAAAACGTCCGTTAATTGACTATTTATGTTATCAGTAAGGCTTCCAAAGTTACGCACAGATTTTCAACCGTGCAGGGTGGTGTCCCTCACTCCCGCTTTGTCTAAGGGCAAACAAAGCTAACACAGCAGGGTTAGTACTAGGAGAGGGAATGCCATCTACTCATTTTTTTCTATTCATTCATTTCTTGTTAGAGCTTTTTGTATATTGAAGTTTGGCTTTGCATTTATTTTTAAGAATAGTAAACAACCTCAAAAGATACAGAGTTCATACCTTGAAAGAAAATCATTTTCCATGTATTTTTAAGTCGAATAATGCATTATTCCAATGAAACTTTTGCACAAATTTTAGTTATTTCCATGGCCATGTTCACTTTGCACGGCTTCCTGAAACGATCGCAGAAATTTCAGTGTTGGAGGAAACTAGAGGGATGTTCTAGGTCAGTGACGATTAATATTTTCTTAGTTCTTTTGCAAATGTAATGAATTTCTCTTCCTGGAAAGAAAACACGTAAGAAATTATTTGCACACACCTGGGGTTGGGGGTGGGGAGGTTTGTGGCCACGGGGTCAAACACTTTGGTGCCGTGATGAGAAGTATAGAGTTCCTTTTTACAGATGGAACCAACATTCATGGAAAGGAAGGAGAGTCGAAGGCTGTCAAACAAGCAAAAAAAAAAAATCCATAATAAGTGATGAATTTGAACCAAATAGATTATTGTTGTTTGATCGTTTGGGCTAAACTCTTCTTTGAGTCTGAAGTAAACATAATTTTTTGAACTCTCTGCTGAACTTCGGTGGCATAGATGAAGTTAGAGAGCTACTTTAAGGTTCTTTTAATTCCCTTGGCAAAGAGCCAGCTCATAAAACCGAGTGATTCTTCACTCTCTTCGGAACACTTTCTCTGGCTTGCATTTTTTTTTTTCTGACAATTTCCTGGGCAGCACCTTCATGAACACGCAGAGCACTGCAAATGTGAATGTGGGCGAGAATCTGTGCATGAAAATCCCAAATGACCCCAAACATCACTTGTGGCCAGAGAAACAAATTCAAGAGATCTTCACACCATCCAGACATATTTTATCAGATGTTGTTTTCACAGTCAAACCTGACAGAGCAAAATATCAAATTTTTGCTATTTTAACAAAACATTATGATCTTTGATAGGATTGCCTTGGATAACTCTTATGTCTTATTTGATATTTTTGATATATTGTGCAAAGCAGAAAAGCCTGTAAAAATAGAGATTTTCTTCTTGGAGAGAAAAGAAAACAGTGGATGATCATTTCCAGGACCACAGCAGTGTTTCACAGATTTAATGCAATTGTTCTCGATGCTAGACTCACTTGGGAACAGTTAGCAATATGTTCATACTCAGCCCTACACAGAGTCAGCTCTTAATGTGTATGAGACATTATGCCAAAGTCTAAAGATAGAGGAACAAGGCCTAGATGGTCTTTTCAGGACATCATATTCTAGATCAGAGGCCATAGAATTGGCACAGATTTGACCGAAGATGAACATTATGTTAGCCCACACAGAGTTGGACTCCCGAATTTTAAATAAGTGGCAAATCGTTTCACATGAAGCTAACGTATAGTTTCCAGCCTTAAAAAGTCAGAATATACAGCACCTCTAAGCCCACATTATACATGATGACCATCAGCTGGGTAGTGCTGCTCCTTTAGAAGGTATGAACCCTCACTTAATTCTACTTGGCTCACACAGTCATGCTGTGTGTGACACTTAAGTCTGAGACATGTGGTCAAGTTGAAAGAGGAAAAAATGTAGACCCGTTGGTAATTACACTGTGTGAGAAAGACTGTAATAGATGCATTTACACAAAGCCATGGAATATGGTGTGTGTGTGGACAGGTGGGGGTGTTTTGGAGGAGTATTTCTGTAAACATTTTAATGACATCTTATGTTAAGTGGCATTTATTTATGAGATTGATTTCCTGGTCATCTACAATATCTTAAGAATAAAACCTCATAGCAGACTATGAACTCGATCAAGCAGGATTTAGGCACCTGCCCCTTCATGTTGCCAATCTATAGTTCCATTCACTGTCTACTGAGTATGTACCAGGCCCCATCCACTCATTTACACACTGGATTCTGAGTTCATCCTGGGGATTGGCTTCAGTGGCCTTCTCCTCTCCGCCCAAGTATCTCTCCATGGCCTTACTTAGGTCTTACTTAGGATCACTCTTTAAGTTCAGGTAATGATTTTACCTGTTGTTACCTTCTCAGAGTTCTACAAAGTTTTCACAGGGGCCCTCCAAGTCTGAAATGCCTGCATGACTGAAAAGAATAGAGTCTTAGCCGTAAAATGCTCTTCATTATGACTAGTTGATATTTGAGAGCAGGTGCCCATTAAGTTATGTCCCACGGACTTGGATGTTCATCTTACTTTTGAGATAAGCCTTGACTGAGTACTTGGGAAGCATGATAGATGAATTGAGGAAGAGAGAAAGGAAAGAAGTTGAATAACTAGACTACACAGTACCCTAGGTTGCTCCGGGTCACCCTGGGGCAGGGGGACAGCAAGACACATGTGACTGTGCAGCTGTGATCACGAGGAAAGGAACATGTGGGAAGAAGGAATTCCCAATTTCTTTTTTTTTTTTTCAACGTTTATTTATTTTTGGGACAGAGAGAGACAGAGCATGAACGGGGGAGGGGCAGAGAGAGAGGGAGACACAGAATCGGAAACAGGCTCCAGGCTCTGAGCCATCAGCCCAGAGCCTGACGCGGGGCTCGAACTCCCGGACCGCGAGATCGTGACCTGGCTGAAGTCGGACGCTTAACCGACTGCGCCACCCAGGCGCTCCAGGAATTCCCAATTTCTAATGGAACTTTTACTGCCGTGGCTCCTCTCTACTTGCATTTAACAGAAGTGATCGTCTGCACATCCGAGAAATACGGTGGCGTGCAAGGTGGTGGAGCCAATGGCTCCGTGTATTTCTGTGTCCTCAAAAAACCTGAACTAATGAACTCTGAGGCTTCAATCCAGAAATACAAAAGGTCCCAGGAAAACAAAAGCCAAAGCCTTTTCTTATTTTCCTTTAACACCAACCAGATTAAGCAAAACAAATGAATATTGGAAATCATGGTTTATACTGTCTAAATTTATTTTGATTAAAGAAAAACGCACTGCCTCAGAAACCTGAGTGCTCTAGATGGATTGTCCATATTGGTTAAAATCATTATATTATTGCCGATCCTTCATTTCATCATGCCTGGTTGAAAAAAGCCATGTCACACACAGCTACCTATTTAGTCCCGTTTCCCTTTTCTTTGGGATTTAGAACTTTTCTGCAATGAGTCTATTTTATGCCACCATTAAAAGAAGAAAAAAATCACAGTCAAGGAAAGGACAGTACTTAATTTCCTGCATAGGCAGGTGGTGTTAAATGCCAAAGATGAAGGGCCCGGCAGGAATCAGCTTTAGACTTGAAATTTAATATCTCTATCAATTTATCAGTTACCTTGAAAAGCTGGTATATTACCTCCCAATTCAAAAATTGCAATGACAAAGGATAATCAATTGGCAATGGAACAACCAGTTTGAAAGCAAAAGTGGCAAAAATTGGTAGGCGTATCCAGAGAGGGAAAAAAGGTTTACACAGCATAAAGAGGTGAGAATGAATTCTAGATCCCCACTGTTTAGAAAAGTTAAAGACAAACATATGAGTTTACAACTTCACTCATTGTAATGTCCCCAAATAATGATGAATAAATATATTTTTTTCAAGAAGATAGGGAGGTAAACATCCTGAGATGTGTGTTCTTTCTACTGCCCCTAATCTACCCAATGAATAATTGGGATGCTTTAGTTATCAGTCCTGAATTCCATCCTAGAAAGTCACTACTTTTGGGGCCCCGGGGCTGGCTCAGTTGACAGAGCATGAGACTCTTGATCTTGGAGTCATGAGTTTGAGCCTCACATTGACGGTAGAGCTTACTTGCAAAAAATAAGAATGGACAAGCCTTAAAAAAAAAAAAAAGTAATTACTCTCTCTTTTGTTACGATGATTGCTGTGCCAGAGATACTGTAACTGAAACCTTAAGAAATATTGCTGAGGGACGCCTGGGTGGCTCAGTCGGTTAAGCATCCGACTTCGGCTCAGATCTGATCTCACCGTTTGGGAGTTCAAGCTCCCGCTCTCTCTGCCCCTCCTTCCCTTGCACTCCGTGTCTCTCTCTCTTGGAAATAAATAAACGTGAAAAAAAATTTTTTTTTAAAGAAATGTTGCTGAAAGTGAATGATCACCAAACCCCACAATGCACATCACTCGGGATGGGGGGGAGGGGAATGGAAGAGAGAGAGAGAGAGAGAGAGAGAGAATTCATGGCAACAGCCTTAGCTTAGGTTATTTCCCCAGAGCAAAGCCCGGGACAAGGGCTTGTATCTTTGGAAGCTTGCACCCAGCCCCTGAGGAATGGATTTGTGCTGCGCAGTTTTATCAGTAAGCGTGTTCTCCAGATCAACAGGTGTGAGGGAGTGGCCGTAGTGGATTTGGACCAAGGGAGAAATTGAACTGTGATGTCCCGCCAACAGAGGCCTCGGCCAATCCCCCGGGGGGCTCTGAATCTGAGATGGCCTTGCTCCAAATCAGGGAAGGGCTCTAGACCCTCGTACTCCAATACTGACCAGTCACTGGGGGGTGAACGCACCCCAGGAGCGCGGTCCAGCCTGGAGTAATGCAGCTGGTGATGTCCGTGAAGAACAATTCTCAGAGAGCCAACAGCAAACAGTGCTTCCGAGGCCTGCGACCTGCCTTCACCCTCACGGGAGGCCTGGGCAGAGCTCTGCAGCGATGACAGCTTGCTTGAAGGTAGACTGCTCTGGAAAGTGATCACGAGGAGAGAGATGGGGGTGGGAGCTGGGAAGAATAAAGCGCAGAGGAGGCATTAGGGCATCATGGGGCCGGTCACGGCTGTGGGCGACTAGGGCTCCTGCTGAGAACACCCCCAAAGAACCTCGTGGGACGCACAGAAATGTCCACCTGAGACATGAAACATGCACACTTCTCTCCATGGGCTTCATTCCCCACTGGACGAGCTGCTGCACACTGTTAACGGCCTCCCACTTCTGGATTTGTGCCTGTGTCGGAGTCGCTGAACAGACTCCTGCTGGACTCCCCCATCACAGTAGCTAAAACTTGATGGTGGAAGGCAAGGGCCACGGGGCGTAATTGGGGTGACGTGCTCTCAGGCCACACCTGATGGCAGCTGGTGGCCAGAGCGGGAGCCAGAGGGAAAGGATGGGCTGAGAACGGTGTCCGATTGAGAGTAAATCATAGCCTTTTCCCTTCCTAATAGCTACCTGACATGGGATCTTCAGTCTTCCTGGCTTATTTGGCAAACTCCTAACTGGGAATCGATGCTTCCTGGCTTTATGTCTGGTTGCATTTTGCCACGTGTCACCAGCGGGAACAATCTGCCATATTTGGGCAAGCGGGATAAAAACCTTCGTAACTCTGTCGAACCACAATCTGAGAGCTTGAAGCGGTTTTCTCTTTAGAGCAGAGCTGAACGTATTAAGGTTTTTAGGTTGGTTTTTACACTAAAGAGTTTGTTAGTACGTGTGTCCTCATTTAGTCAGCATCCTCAAGGAAGTATGCAGGACACGCACGTGGATGTGCCAAGTAATTCCTAGCAATTTCTAGAACCTTAAGAAGGCATGTCATATTAGAGAACGTAATGAAATTTACCTTGTTTATAGTGGAGTGAGCTAATGCCCGCATGGAATCAGTCACCCTGATGATGGCACGCTGTTCATTCGCGGCTGGACCGAGTGGAAGCCAAGTTCATGACTGCAGTTTAGGACCTCTTCCGCCTAGTACTTCACTCCCTCCCATACTACATGTTTCCCACAGTTTTACTCCTAACCACGGCAAAGCAAATTACTTGGTTCCTAGACTTTTAAAGCAGAATATACTGAACATAATCTATCTGTTATGTAAAACGTTAATCTCGTTGCAAGACGGTGAACTAAATACGAGCTGCTTTTTCGTCTCTAAACGAAATCCTAGAAAGGATGCTTGTTTTGTAGAAAGTAAATGCAAAGCTTTGCTCAGAAATAGGAGTTTTTATCCGAAAGACAGAAGGAGACTTTTGTCTCTGAAAGACGACTGTGGGTAGGGCTAGCCGTGGAGGGAGACGGCGGCCGAGGATGTGTAAGACAGCGGAGTCTAACCACAGGGATGGAGTGTCACTGAGCGAGGGTCAGGCCCGGGGTCCACAGAACAGAGAGTGGACGAAGGCCATCGACCCTCTGAAGCAGGCGATTAGTCAGGGCACCACAGCGAGAGCCGGTGGATTATTCAACACCAGCCCACTCGCTCAGCCCAGCTTCCCAATCGGCTACAACAGAATTATTACCTCCAAGAAGCAGCAGAATTTAAGGCGGAGGGACAGGGCAGTGCCTCGGGCCAGAAGAAAGCTGCCAGTGGGCAAATAAAGGAGCTCACAGACCAATTTGCCAAATGCGTTGCCCGTAGCTCTGGATTGAGAAATACTTTCTTTTTTTCTGGAGACTTTGTAGCCCTGAACATGCCCTGATACATCTTTGGGATTTAAATTATGTACTTTTGAGGTGCTGACAGTCGCAAGCTAAAGGTTAAATTAAACCATGCTTAGAACGGTAGTATCCAGGTTACGTGTACAAGAAAAAGCTTGCATGGTGAAAATACTCTCCGTTCAGGCTTCTTCAAGATTCTCCTCAGCTAAGTTCCGCTGGGAGAGCCCCGCAGTCAAAATTGTAGGATGCCGTAACAGAGACAATAGTGATAGAAGAAGATTCTAAGGAGTGCAGACATTGGAATTATCAGGTAGAGAGCGCTGGAAAAAGGAGCGCTTAAACTGCTTAACGCATTGAAGGAAGAAATACGAATATTAGCAAGAAAAGATACTGTCAAAGAAGAAAAGGCAGATTTGGAAAATGACAGGACAAAAACTTTACAAGTGAAAAAACAATCCTGGAAATTAAATACTCAGTGGTTAAAATTAAATACTCAGTGGTTCGTTAAACAGATTAGATAGAACTTAAAGAAGTGATTTGAAAGTACTTATAATAAGAGAGAAGGAACTTATAAGAAGAGATGAGGAGGTGGAAAATGTGTCTGAGAAGATACGAGACAGAATAAGAAGACGCATTCTCATCGACACTCAACATTCCAAGAGGGGAAAAAAAAAAAAAGAGAGAGAGAAAGTGAAGAGGGGACATTTATGGCTGAGAAGTTTAAAAACTTGAGGGAAGGCCTACAAACTGATCATCAAGGGGGACACAGAATATTCTCAGTGGGGTAAATTTTTTTTCCCCACGAATAAAAGCCTCAGACAATTGTCTTTACAGAGCTGAAAGAGGAAAGACAGATCTGACAAGGGCCTAAAGAGGAAAGGCAGACTGCCGCAGAGGAATGATGTTAGGCCAGGGAAATGGAGTCAGAAACAAGTAATAACATTTGCAAGGGGCTCAGAGAAGACAGCTGTCACTCTACAGTTATGAGGTCGGCCTAACTTTTGTTGCCGAATTAGTGCAAAATAAAGATGTTTTCAAGTAAACAAAAGTTGGAGGCATTCATAACCAGTAGCCTCAGTGAAGAGAACTTTTGAAGGAATTTGAGGAAGAAAGACAATGGTCCACAAGAGAAGGTCTGGCGTACAAAAAGATTCCTTCCAGTGTAGACAATATAGTCAATAATATTCCATATGGTGACAGATACTAACCAAACTTACTGCGGGGGGTTATTTCATAATGTATAAAATATCAAATCAGCACGATGTACCCCCCAAATGAATAGGATATCGCATGCCAGTCATACTTCAATTAAAAACAAGATTCCTTTGGAACCAATAAATGGTTACCAAAGAAAGTGATGGGGGGTTATTTCATAATGTATAAAATATCAAATCAGCACGATGTACCCCCCAAATGAATAGGATATCGCATGCCAGTCATACTTCAATTAAAAACAAGATTCCTTTGGAACCAATAAATGGTTACCAAAGAAAGTGATGGGGGGTTATTTCATAATGTATAAAATATCAAATCACCACGATGTACCCCCCAAATGAATAGGATATCGCATGCCAGTCATACTTCAATTAAAAACAAGATTCCTTTGGAACCAATAAATGGTTACCGAAGAAAGTGATGGGGGGTTATTTCATAATGTATAAAATATCAAATCAGCACGATGTACCCCCCAAATGAATAGGATATCGCATGCCAGTCATACTTCAATTAAAAACAAGATTCCTTTGGAACCAATAAATGGTTACCAAAGAAAGTGATGGGGGGTTATTTCATAATGTATAAAATATCAAATCACCACGATGTACCCCCCAAATGAATAGGATATCGCATGCCAGTCATACTTCAATTAAAAACAAGATTCCTTTGGAACCAATAAATGGTTACCGAAGAAAGTGATGGGGGGTTATTTCATAATGTATAAAATATCAAATCAGCACGATGTACCCCCCAAATGAATAGGATATCGCATGCCAGTCATACTTCAATTAAAAACAAGATTCCTTTGGAACCAATAAATGGTTACCGAAGAAAGCGATGATGTTTCTTTGGGGTGATTAACATACAACTAGAATGCTGAGGGTAACTTACGTAAGTTACAATGGCGTGGCCATATTGAATGGGATCTGGTCTGTTTCCCCATCTGAGCTGAGAGAGAGAGGTGGATTTACTCTAGAATTCAAATGGCCACTTAGCCCTCTCACCATCATCCTACTCTGTGCCTGGGAAGGGGACCCGCGTGGACTGATCTACGGGCTCCCTCACCCGTTAGATTTCAGTTAGTGCGAAGGTGACAGAGGAGTGAAGTAGGAGTATCTGTTTCCTCCTCCGAGTTGGGTCACGAGTGGGCTGTATCCCTTCTCCAAAGACAGAGTCTGTTGGACAGACCTCTTTTTTTTTTTTTTTTTTTTAATTTTTTTTTTTCAACGTTTATTTATTTTTGGGACAGAGAGAGACAGAGCATGAACGGGGGAGGGGCAGAGAGAGAGGGAGACACAGAATCGGAAACAGGCTCCAGGCTCTGAGCCATCAGCCCAGAGCCCGACGCGGGGCTCGAACTCACGGACCGCGAGATCGTGACCTGGCTGAAGTCGGAGGCTTAACCGACTGCGCCACCCAGGCGCCCCTGGACAGACCTCTTTTAACACTCTTATAGCCGCACCTACTGTTTCCTGGAAATGAGTCTGGAAACCGCTCTCCCTGCCTTGCCCTTTGAAGCCTACTTGTGCTAACGACCACTCGCTGTTCCTTGCAAGACCCCGCTAAACCCCACTATTCCTCAGGAAAAATCCCTTGACTGAAAGAGTCGCACTGAAATGATTAATTCCCTGCAAGCACCCTTTATATAGCATGCTAACATTATATGAGTGACTGCCGAGTAAGTACGAAAACAGGATATAACTTGCAAAAGAATAGAAAAATAAAACTTTAGTGACCGAGTCAATCTAAAAGAAGAAACAAGGGGTGCCTGGGTGGCGCAGTCGGTTAAGCGTCCGACTTCAGCCAGGTCACGATCTCGCGGTCCGTGAGTTCGAGCCCCGCGTCGGGCTCTGGGCTGATGGCTCAGAGCCTGGAGCCTGTTTCCGATTCTGTGTCTCCCTCTCTCTCTGCCCCTCCCCCGTTCACGCTCTGTCTCTCTCTGTCCCAAAAATAAATAAACGTTGAAAAAAAAAATTAAAAAAAAAATAAATAAAAAAATAAAAGAAGAAACAATACAGAAGAAAATATTTAAAAATCTGGAACTATAGAAAGACAAATAAAATGATAGCATTAAATTCAAATATATCAATAATCACAAACGTATAAGTAGACTAACCTCAAGAATGAGAAGACATAGAATGTTGTATTGGATAGAAAAATAAAATACAACCCAATATATTCTTACAAGACATACACCTGTGGATACAACCACCCAGGCTTACATCCCGGGGACATACTTCCTGGCCATCATTCAGGGAGAATGAGCCCAAGAAGGAAGCCGTGGCCTTCGGGTGAAGTGACACAGAAGAGTACAAGGTACCAAGGTGACTGAGATTGGGAGCGGGGGGCGCAGATCGATGAGGGTGAGCCACGGAGTGGAAATTCATCTCAGGTCCTTGGGTAACTTGTAGCTGTGTGAGAACACAGGAGAAAGCAGCTGCTGGGAGGCCGAGAGCTAAATGGAGGCTCTGAAGGGCATGTGTTCCTGGGAAGACATTGAGACATTCAGCTGAGAGCAGAGAGATTTTGGAGGGAGGTATCCCAGACCTTCAGAACCCCCGGGAAGAGACCACACCTTATGGGAAAGGATAGCATACTAGGAGTAAGGGTTACACCTTAGGAATAAGCACAAAACTACATTTAAAAAGATTCTTTTAAATTTGAGGATTTAACGTTGGCATAACGTTACATTAGTTTCAGGTGTACAAGTCAGTGGTTGGGCAAGTTTATACGTGACACTGTTCACCACGGGCATAGCTACCATCTGTCCCATTACATCGACATTACGATACCATTGACTGTATTCTTGACGCTGTGCCTTTTATTCCTGTGACTCACTCATTCCACACGTGGAGGCCTGTATCTCCCACTCCCCGTCACCCTTTCGGACCATCCCTTCACTCCCCTCCACTCTGGAAACCACCAGCTTGCTCTCTGTATTTATACTTCTCATTCTGTTTTTTGTCTGTTCCCTTTTTTTGGTTTGTTTTTAGGTTCCAATTACAAACGGAATCATATGGGATTTGTCTTCTCAATGTGACTTATTTCACTTAGCATAATACCCTGATCATAAATATACTCACTGGGCTGAAGAAAAGAGTTGGAGAACTCAGTGAGACCTTCAACATGAAACAACATTTGAACTATCTTAGCCTGAAAGGATATAGATAATCTGCGAGCAATTGACCTGCCTGTCAGAACAAAACCCACACTCTTTAGGAGAGGATAGCATAATCCCCGGCTTCCACAATGTCTCATCAGAAATGCCCAACATTCAATTATTAGATATTTAAATAAGCAGGAAAAGGATCAATAATCAGAATATAATTCTGTCAGTAGAAGGATAAAAGATATGATCTAGATTTTTGAAATAACAGATGGGCTCTAATATAACAATTATTACTATGATAAGGAAAAAAAACGCTGAACCAAAACAGTGGATTAAAGAGGAGTATTTCAACAAGGAATTAGAAATCATAAGTAAATCCAATGAGCTTGACAGAACAACAGCAGACTGGATGCAGCAGAAGATAGCATCAGTAAACTGGAAGAGCTTATTGATATATCCAAAAGGAAGCAAAAAAGAAGGCAAACAAACCAACAAAGAAACCAAAAAACAGGGCAGAGTGTGCAGAAGAGATAGTGGGGTATGATCTAAAGGTGTAACGTCTGTGTAATTGAAGTCCTAGAAGGCGGGGCAGGAAAAATGGAGGAGAAGAACATTTGAAGAAATAATGGCTGGAAAATTTCTAAATCTCATGAAAAGTCCAGAGAAACACGGAAAGTCCTGAAAATAGAGCAGGAGGAAGAGTCTAAGCAGTAAGTTTCTAGTGTAGTGTTTCATGTTACAAATGTTCAATGTCTATTCGATGTACCCATAGAAAAGAGCTCAGACATGGGGATATCTCCATGAATCACCCAACCAAAACATTCTCCATGAATCACCCAACCAAAACATTCTCCATGAATCACCTAACCAAAACGTTCTTTGTGAATTACCCAACCAAAAAATTCTCCATGAATCACCCAACCAAAAGGATTTTATGTGGAATTTTTCCTAGAAGCCATCCACGTTCCTGCCAGAGTGACACAAGCTCTATGCACACCTTCTCTTTTGTCTAATCCTATGGTTCTGCATTACCATTTAAATGTCAACAAGTCCTAAATGTATCTCTCTAGTTGTTCCCTTCAGTGATTAATAGAATTTTGTTTCTAACTGAATAAAACACTTTCATCTGGATGCTGACGAGTCATCTGTAAGTTAACATGTCCAAAGCATCATTAATGACAGTTCAGCTCTGAAGCTTCCCCACATTAGTCAATGGCACCCCAGGCATTCAAAACAAAAATCTAGAAACTACTCTTGATGTCTTCCTTTCCCTCATCCCCCACCATTTGTTCCATTAGCATTTTTTTGTGAAGTTGTAAATAATCTTCAAATTCATTCATTGTCTGTTTCCACCACTAGCCCACAGTCCTTACCACCATCATCTCCCCCTGGACCACTAAAATGTCTTCTCGGTTTGCCTCCTTACATTCACTCTTGTTTCCCCGTATCCAGAATGTATTGCAAATGCAGCAATACGAGTGATACGTTTGGGATCAAAAAGTCAGCTCATGCCACTCCCTGGATGTCAGTGTCACGCTTTCGCTCCATGCTACAAGTTGTTTATGTGGAATTTCTCCTGTGCAAGATGTTCTACCTTCTCAGGAATCAAGTGCACACTTGAGAAGTTTCACGTATTTGAAAGAGAAACTAAAATAAATCCTGAATTGATAAGTAAATTTATATTGATGTCTCTTCCAGAAAAACAAGTGCCAAGATGGTAAAAAAATGACTAAAATGAGTGTCTGCCATGTGAATCTCAAAAGATGAGCTGGACGTGTTCCAAGCAATATTGGTGTCTGTGTCTTCCGACGAGCCTTTTCCAGGAAGCTGTGCACTTCACGACAGGCCTGTCGAGGCCCAGAGACACTGAGAGTCCCACTGTAACTCTTGTTGGGATAACATTAATTCACAGGCAATATACGATTCTTGTAATTGAATTCTGGTATGAGTAACGTAATGTTTAACTTGCCTTTATAAAAGAAACTATTCATCAGATCAGAATTTGACACAGCGTCATTCGTAATTTCTATAAAAATGTAAAACAAACAATTGTGACTGTGGTTTGGTACCCGTCACGCCCTGGGTGGCATAAACGAACCGAAACGCAGTCTTAACGTTTCAGAGCGAAACAGTGCTGCTTTGGCGGAGGGAATCTCTGAACTTGGATGTGAAATGTTATTATCCAGGTTCTGTGTTCGCGGGGGGAGCTTTACAAAATCTTGCTTTGTGGTGCACAAATCGATGAGATGTAGGGCTTCCATTGTATCAGGAAATATACTTATTTGTGTTTTATGCCGATTCCCCAGTATAACAAGAGCTGTGCTTCCGGCCATTCTTTCTTCTGCATCTTACGTAAGGCCGGTCACAGTCAACACCGCGGATAACGTGCTGGGAGAGAGAAAAAGTGGATTTAATCCCGAGGACTAATTGTATTTTCAACATACGGGTTTTGTGATACTCTGTAGGTAAATAGCTTGTCTAAGGCACCTCATCCTGCTTGATTGTGGCTTCAAGGAGAGCGGCTGAGGGTGGTGAAGGAGAGATGCAAAATCGGGCAGGATTTCTTTTTTTAACTTTTTTAAAATATTTATTTCTTTTTGAGAGAAAGAGAGACAGGGCCTGAGTGGCGGAGGGGCAGAGAGAGAGAGAGAGAATCCGAAGCAGACTCCAGGCTCTGAGCCATCAGCACAGAGCCTGACGCAGGACTCGAACCCACAAACTGTGAGATCATGACCGGAGCCGAAGTCGGACGCTCAACCGACTAAGCCACCCAGGCGCCCCAGGTAGGATTTCTTATTAGATTTGAAGGGTTGCACCTTTTCCCTTTCCTTTGTTATGTTGTTACATGACAAATCAGGGGCATTTTTTTGTGGGTTTTTTTTTTTTTTTTTTTGAAGATCCCTTACCATTTAGATTACATGTGTAGAGTCTCTTGGTTATGATTCTAAAATGCAGAAATTTGGAGCAAATTCATAGGGAGGGAAAGTCTGGTCTGAAGTGAAGTGAGACCACTCATCATCTTTATCCCACTCTGTTCCATGCAGGGACGCCGATGTTTGATTACAAGAGTGCTGCCCCAGACCTACTGAAGTAACATAACACGTGCGGTAGACATCAGATAAGTGTGCTAGCATCTGAGAGATGATAAATTCTGAGTACATGAGAGCCCAAGGGCTTGTTCTGTGAGACGGTGGCCCTAGAATTGTAAAATCTGAACTTCTGGCAATAGGAAAACCCCAGACGGAGCTGTGGGGGGAACAGCATTCTGGAATTTCTTTCTCTTTCATAACAATAAAAGCACACAAGTAACGGACTTCCTGAGAAGTATTTAGCAGAATGATTTTCACAACCTGATTCGTAATTGAGAGAAATAATTGGACAAATTTAGGTGGATGTCAGAAAAATGGCTACCTTTCAATGTACCTTTGATGGTTCTAATCTCTTGAATGCCTGGTATGGTTACAAGTTGAAACACAGTTTCTTGAAGACAAACATGATTCAAGGGTTTAAGTTAAGTGGTTGCATGGTCCCTACACCTAAATGTTTATTAGTAGCAGGACCCATTGTTCAGGATAGGTGAAGAATGTTCTGTTACTTAACGCAGATCATTATTTTTAAGTACTTTGTCAGCGCACGTAACTGTTGCGGTTTGCTTGAAATACCAAAATGGAAAGAGTGTCAGTCATCTAGGTGGAGTTCCAGAAACTTCACACTTGTGACCCACAATCCGTCACTCAGCTTTGAGATTCCAGAAACATATTCTTGAGGATTCAGTCTCAGACACCGACTCATAACCAAACTCATAGGACACTGGCCAATAAAAAAATTAAATTGTTTTATAATAAGATATTCAATTGTAATGTGGATGGTACTTTTCTTCTAAGTTATCTGTGTCTGTGTTTCCTATATAATGAGAAAGTTTGCTCAGTGCATAGAAAACAAATCCAAAGGATGTGGCTGCTTATGCTATGATGGCCTAATGCGCTCTAATCCACAATAGGGACGTACTTTCAAGCGACGAGGTATTGTGTTAACTAACTAGCACATGCTAACACCTGAAAGTTTTGTCTCTTTTGTTCCTGGTTTTTCCATTATCCCATACAAACTACTCCTTTTGAGACTTTCTTCCTTTAACTATTGGAGATAACCTCACCGTGAAGCCCCTCTGTTACAGAGATCGTCATAGTCATAAGATACAGTATACCTTCTTCTAGGGAAGACGTTGGAGATATTCTGTCTCTTTTCATCACGGTACTTTTCTCTTGTTTTAAAAATACTTTAATTTAGGGGCGCCTGGGTGGCGCAGTCGGTTAAGCGTCCGACTTCAGCCAGGTCACGATCTTGCGGTCCGTGAGTTCGAGCCCCGCGTCGGGCTCTGGGCTGATGGCTCAGAGCCTGGAGCCTGTTTCCGATTCTGTGTCTCCCTCTCTCTCTGCCCCTCCCCCGTTCATGCTCTGTCTCTCTCTGTCCCAAAAATAAATAAAAAAAACGTTGAAAAAAAAAATTTAAAAAAATAAAAAAAAAAATAAAAAAAAAATACTTTAATTTAGATGTAACTCACATTCACATAAAATTCAATCATTTAATATGTGCAATGCAATGTTTTCGGTCTATTTCCTGAGTTGTGCAACCATAACCACAATGTTAGAACATCTTCATGACCTCAGAAAGAAACCCCATTTCACTGACAGTCATTCATTATTACCCCCTGCCCCCAGGCCTAGGCAACCACTGACATACTTTCTGTCTATAGATTTGCCTATTCTGGACATTTCATATAGATGGAACCATGCAATACGTGGTCTTTTGTAATGGGCTTCTTTTAGTTAGCATAATCTTTTCAGAGCTCATCTATAGTATTACGTTCCCTTTTCTCTGAATATTGCTTCATAGTGTAAATCTATGACATGTTATTCATCAACTCATCTGTTGATGGATATTATGATTGCTTCCATTTGGAGGCTATTATGAATAATACTGCCATGAACATTCTTATGTTTTGGTGTGAACATATGCTTTTATTTCTCCGGGAAATACCCAGGAGTGGAATGTCTGGGTTATATGGTAGCTCTGTGTCCAATATTTTAAGGAATTCTTAAAATGTTATCCAAAGTGGATGCACCATTTTACATTCCCATAAAATACTATTTTATGGGACAATAAATTGTTATACTATTTTATGGGACAATAAATTGTTATTTTATGGGACAATGATTGTTATTGAGTTGTAAGAGTTCTTTATATAGTCTGAGTACGTCTCTTATCAAATATATAATTTGCAAATAGTTTCTCCAGTTTTTTGGCCTCTTTGTTTCACTTTCTTGATGATATCATTGCAGGACAAATGTTTATAGTTTTGATGAAGTGTAATTATTCTATTTTTTCTTTAGTCACTCGTGTTTTTGGTTTCATGTCTAGGACATCATTGCTTAACCCAAGGTCATGAAGATCTACTCCTATATTTTCTTCTAAGATATGTATAATCTTTGTTCTTATATTTGGCTGTCTGGACAACTTTAAGTTAATTTTTGGTACATGGGGCAGAGGCCCAACTTCATGCTTTGTCATGTAGATATCTAGCTGTTAGAGCACCATTTGTTGAAAGGACTATTCATTCTCCACTGACTGATGACTGGTCTTTGCACCTTTGTTGCAAATGAAATGACCATAGATGCACGGGTTTGTTTCCATTTTCTTATTCTATTTCATTGGTCTGTGTGTCTACCCTTATGCCAGCACTACACTGTCTTGATTACTGCAGAGTTATAGTAAACTTTTAAATTGGGAAGTGTGAGTTCTCCAATTTGATCTTTTTTCACGTTGTTTTGATTATTTTGAGTCCATTGTATTTCTTTATGAATTTTTCAGATCAACTTGTCACTTTTTTTCAAAAAAGTTAGCTGAGATTTTGATAAAGATTGCCTTGAATCTGGAGATCAACTTATGGAGTGTTAGTATTTCCATATTAAGTCTTCTGATCCATAAATATGAGATACCTTTACACTTATCAAATATCCTTTAATCTTAATTTTCAACAAAGTTCCGTAGTTTTCAGTATACAAGTCTTGCATTTCTTTTGTAAAATTTATTCTCAAATCTTTATTCTTTTTGATGCCATTGTAAGTGGATACAGATGCAAAAATCCTCAAGGAAATATTAGCAAACCAAATCCAACAATACATTAAAAAAATCATTCGCCACAGTCAAATGGAATTTATTCCTGGGGTGCAAGAGTCATTCAATATTTGCAAATCAATCAGTGTGATTCAGCACATCAACAAGAGAAAGGATAAAAACCATGTGATCATTTCAATAGGTTCAGAAAAACATTTGGCAAAGTACAGCATCCACTCATGATAAAAATCATCAACCCAGTAGGTTTAGAGGGAACACACGTGAACACAATAAAGGCCATATATGAAAACCCCACATCTAACGTCATCCTCAATGGGGAAAAACTGAGATCCTTTCCCTTAAGGTCAGGAACAAGACAAGGATGTCCACTCTCGCCATTTTTAGTCAACATAGTACTGGAAGTCCTAGCCACAATCAAACAATCGGACAAGAAGAAGGAATCAAAGGCATACAAATCATTAAGGAAGAAATAGAACTTTCACTAATTGCAGATGACGTAATACCACCTATAGAATACCCTAAATACTCCACCAAAAAATCTACTAGAACGGATAAATAAATTCAGTAAGATCATAGTATACAAAACCAACGTACAGAAATCGGTAGCATTTGTACACGCTAATAATGAAGCAGCCTTAAGAGAAATTCACAAAAGAATCTTATTTATAATTGCACCAAAAATAATCACATGCCAGGAATAAACTTGCCCAAGGACGTGAAAAACCTGTACTTGGAAAAAACTATAAAACATTGATGAAAGAAATTGAAGGTCACACAGAGATGGGAAGGTCGTTCATACTCGTGGATTGGGAGAACCCATAGTGTTACAGTGTCCATCCTACCCAAAGCAATCTACAGATATAATGCCATTCCTATCAAGATACCACAGCGTTTTTCACAGAACTAGAGCAAACAATCCGACAATTTGTAAATGGAATTGCTTTCTCAATTTTATTTTATGATTATTCAATAGTATTTATATTGCGCTTGTATCCCACAACTTTGCTGAACTCATTTATTAGTTCCAGCATTTCTTTTTTTTTCGTGGATGTTATGGAGTTTTCTGTGTACTTGATATCATCTTCAAATAGAGATCATTTTACCTCTTCCAGTCTGGAAATATTTTATTTCATTTCTATGCTTTTGGCTTTGACCACTACCTCTGATACAATATTATCTGGAAGTGGTAAGCATGCATCTCCATTTTCTGTTCCTGATCTTACAGGGAAAGCACTCCGTCTTTCACTATTAAATTTGGTGCAAGCAATCAGTTTTCCATTGGTGAATGGTATCAGTTGAGGAGGTTCCTCTACTCTTACTCTGTTGGACTTTTTTGTCATGATAGGGTGTTGGATTTTGTCAAATGTTTTTCTACATCTTATGAAATAATCATATAACTTTGCAATTATTCTACTTACATGGTGAATTACATTGGCTGGTTTTTGAATGTTAAAACAACCTTGTATTCTTGCGATAAATCCCACCTGGTTGTGGTACACAATTCTTTTTTATATGTTGCTGGATTCTGTTAGGGTTTTTTTTTTTTTTTTTTTGAAGATTTTTGCCTCTACGTTCATAGGGGATACTGACTGTGGTTTTCTTTTCTTGTGATGTCCTCATCAACTTTGCTTTAGTTACTACTGGCCTTATAGAATAGTTTGGTGTTCCCTCCTCAAGTATTTTTGAAAGATTTTGTAAAGAATTGGTGTTTCTTCTTTGTTAAATGTTTCATAGAATTCACCAGCAAAGCCATCTGGGTGTGGGCTTTCCTTTGAGGGTGTTTTTAACTTACTGATTCATTTTCTATGTTATAGATATATACTAATGTTCTATTTTGTCTTGAGCCAGTTTTGGTCAAATGTGCCTTTTTATGCATTTATTCATATCATTTAAGTTATCTTATTTGTTGTAATACACTTTTACTAGTATTCTCTTCAATCTTTTTCATTTCTATAAGACCATTAATGATATTCTCTCTTTTATTTCTGATTAGGTGTTTTGAATTTTCTTTTCTTGGTCTCACAGGTTCAAGGTTTGCCAGTTTTCATCTTTTCGAAGAACCAACTTTCTTGATTTTCTCTATGGCTTTTAAAATATCTATTTCACTTATTTTATCCCTAATCTTTATTATTTCTTTCCTTCCGCTAATTTTGGGTTTAGTGTGCTCTTCTTTTTCTAATTCCAAAGGTGCGTGTTTGGACTATCGATTTGAGATTTTCTTCTTTTTCAACAAATACCTTTGGAGGGATGTAATTTACTTCCATTTTTGTTTGAGACCTACTTTGTGTGATTCAACTGTGGTGGGGAGTTGAGGAATGGACTCCACTGCCTGGCTTCTTCCATCTTCATGATAAAGTATTTATGCAGGAAGGAGCCATAGAAAATGGGACCTGTTGAGTTTTGTGGGATGCTGAACCAGTTACAGCTAGCTCGCTGCAAGCACCCGGATCTGGGGGACCTAGGACCTGCCACTCAACTGCCACGTGTGCTGGGCCAGCCCTTTCACAAGGCAGACCCCTGTGTAATGTGCAAAGAAGGTCGGAGAAAAGGAGCACATGAAGAGGTGAAGGGGGGAGGCATCTCTAGTCCGATTGCTGGAGCTTCCTGATGTTTCAGAAAACGTTTCCTGGTTTATATCTTTAAACTATCCCATAAGATTGTTTTGTTTCTCTTCCTCAGTTAATTATACATTTTTACTTTTCTTCTCTGTTTGTTATTTCCTCCCAATCTCCTTTCAAATATATTTTCTTTTCATTTTTCCCTTATTGATTATTCACTATGACTGATTTTTATTTTTCTAGAGTCGTAGGAAGGCCTTATGCTGAAAGGCTGACATTCCATGCTCCCAAATTCAGAGTCTCTACCAAGAGACAGACTTGTACAATCTGGAATGATGATATCCTTTGGTCTGAAGTGATCGATATTGGAAAATATCTAGGTAAATTTTTTGGACTTAAAAAAATAATGAAAAATTCTGTGGGGAGTTGGGACAAATGATCAAGTCTTTATAGGAGTTAACACAATGAAACTGACTTCACCTCTCCCTGGCAATAGTTAAAGGCATAGACAGTGAAATAATATTTACAAAATATTCAAGGAAAGAAAGCGTGAAGCAAGAATATTATATGTAGTCAAACTGCCTTTCATGTGTAATGACAAAGACACATTTCTTTGAATACGTAAAGCTTATAGAATAAAATTTTATAAAATCGTAATCATAAACACAACCACTTGGTTTTTAGAAACATTGTTATGGATTGAACTGTGTCCCCACAAATTTACGTGTAGAAGCTATAATCCTCAATGTGATTGTATTTGAAGATGGGGTTTTTAAGCAGAAAAAAGTTGAACGAGGTCATAAGTGTGGGACCCAATTCCAGTAGGACTGGTGTCCTTATAGGAAGAGGAAAAGGCACCAGAGCTTTCTCTCTCTGTACACATGCTCACAGAAAAGGTCATGGTGAGGACATAGCAATAAGGCAGCCATCTGTGAACCAAGAGGGTTCTTCCCAGAACCCAACCCTGCTGTACCTTGACCCTGCGTGCCCAGCCTCCAGAACTGTAAGAAACTAAATGTCTGTTGTTTAAACTCCCCAGTCTGTGGTATATTGCTATGGCATCTCTAGCTGACTAATACAAACACATAATCCACTCTAAGTAATAGAAGAATTACACATAAAAAACAAGGACACATTTCTCAAGACCCACAAATGAGTGAAAACATGATATCTGTCCTTCTCTGACTGACTTATTTTGCTCACATAATACCTTCCAATTCCATCCACGTTGCTGCAAATGGCAGGATTTCATTCTTTCTCATTGCCAAGTAGTATTCCATTGTATATATAAACCACATCTTCTTTATCCATTCATCAGTCGATGGACATTTAGGCTCTTTCCATAATTTGGCTATTGTTGTGAGTGCTGCTATAAACATTGGGATGCACATGCCCCTATGCATCAGCACTCCTGTATCCCTTGGGTAAATTCATGCAGAGAACAAACTGAGGGTGGATGGGGGAGGGGTAGGGGAGAGGTGAAATGGGTGATGGGCACTGAGGAGGGCACTTGTTGGGATGAGCACTCGATGTTGCATGTAAGCCGATTTGACAATAAATTATATTAAAAAAATAAAAAATAAACAAAATGACCTCAACAACAACAGCAAACAAAGACAAGAAAAAGAAAGAAGCCTATATTATGAAAAGTTATAAGAAAAAAACTACAGAAAGCAAAAACATTTAACACAAAATAATGTGAGATAATTAAGGCCAAACATATCTGTGAAGTGAATAAACATACATGAGCTGAATTCACCTATAAATGTACAAAAGATTTTCAAATTGAATTAAAAGTCAAACCTCAGGTCTGTGTGATGTGTAAGGGACATTCCTAAACTGAAGTGATTCAGAAGAGTTACAAATAAAATGATGAAAAATTACACTGGACAAATGCAAAGGAAAAAAAGAAATCAGGGGTAGTGACGTGCTATCACATAGGATTCAATCATCAAATCAGTTACATGAATCCGACAATTGACCCCGTGTCAAATAGACTAGTGATTTTAAAGAGATGAGCCATCAACTATCACAGTTGTAGCATCGAGGTGTCCAGGAGATTAGCACACTGTCCAGATCCCTCCTTCTTATCCCGGACATACTCTATGGTCTGCTCAAACGATAAAATCTCTAAGTAGGCATGTGATCACCTTACGCGCATAGGAGGGAGCACTTAAGTTCCGAAACACCTTCCCTTTCAGATGTACCCAATTTGAGTGTCATTTTCCAGGAAGCCATGGCTCATGCACCCAAAGATTCTGCACTTATTTGCCACAAACAATCCTAGGCCAGGAACATCGTGCTGAAAGCATTTAGTAAACAAGGGTGTTTACCCTAGCTGTTTCCATTAGTTTATTTTCTACGGCATCTATTATGGCACGGTTACAAGTACTTAGATGGCCATCTGACTCCATATGACACAGGGGAGTCCTCCAAATCCTATAACTGAAGAGACATGAATTGCAGGCCAACTGCTTAACTTCTTCTTTCCTGGATGTTAATGTCAGACAACATGAAATACAGGACAGAAAGAACTACATTAACGTTAGTAAGTTAAATTTGCAAGAAAAGCAGAATAGTGGTAAATAGCCATGAATAGCAGCGCATCAGAAATACAGAAGTAACGTCCATGAAACAGAAATTACAAAAACACAAGGAGAAAAAGAAAGAAACACACTTGTGGCAAGGAAATTTAATTCACCTTTCACATAATACATCAGGATGATGGTGAAGAAATCAGAACATAAAAGACAAAAACCGCACGGTTAGTTAAGTACCTCTGATTGACTTTTTAAGCCTGTATTTGTAAATTGGAGAAATTTTTTTGTTTCAAAAGTTCGAGGAACATTCACATTTACCTTCCACTAAGTCACAGAAACAAATTCCAATATATTCCAACAAGGAGAAAAAGGAAGAAAGAAGACAAAGTTCAGACAACCCTTATTCAACTTTTTACATTTTAATGATGGCAATACGTAACAGTTATTTAGGTAAGTAGTAGCATTTCTTTAAATTCCACCTTGATATGTGTCACTAAAAAATCAAATAAGTTTCTGGAGCAAAGTCATTTTACATAATACTTGTACATTCCTTAAATTTTATCCCTAATATAGCTAGGCAGATCCATTTAAGTTGGGCAAAGAGTAGGAGACAAAACATTGCATGCTTTATGGGATTCTTTTGGCAATCCTTTGGATGCAAGGAGACTATAGTTTTAAATTTAATTATTTTCTACTAAGGTAGAATTGACAAGTAAAATTTTAAGCTATTTAAAATACAGTTGGATAATTTGATATACATAGACAGGGTGCCTGGTGGCTCAGTGGGGGTTAAGTGTCTGACTTTGGCTCAGGTCATGATCTCACAGTTCCTGAGTTTGAGCCTTGCATTGGGCTCTGTGCTGGTAGCTCAGAGCCTGGATCTGGCTTTGGATTCTGTCTCCCTCTCTCTCTGCTTGCTCTCTCTCTCTCTCTCTCTCTCTCTCTCTCTCTCTCTCAAAAATAAGCATTAAAAAATTGGGTACTGGGGTGCCCGGGTGGATCAGTAGGTTGAGTGTTCAAATTCGGCTCAGGTCATGATTTCGTGGCTCGTGGGTTCAAGCCGAGTCCGGCTCTGTGCTGACAGCTCGGAGCCTGCCGATTCTGTCTCTTCTTCTCTCTCTGCCCCTCCCCCGCTCACGCTCTGCCTCTCTCTCTTTCAAAAATAAATCAACGTTAAAAAAATTAAAAAAAAAAATGGGTATACGCATACATTGTGCAAGGACCCCACCACATCGATTTAACACATCCATCACCTCTTTGTGTGTGAAAACATTTAAGTTCTCTCTTTGCAAGTTGCAGTTCTAAATTTCAGTTAACCATATAGTCTTCACGTTCCATCCTCAGATCTCATTCATCTCATAACTGAAAACGTGTCCCTGTTGCCAAAACTCCCTACTTCCCCATCTCCCAGCATTTGGCAACTGCTTTTCTACTCTCTGTTTCCATGAAGTCAACTTTTTTTTTTCTTCTAAACTCTACGCTTTAGTGTCACTATAGAGTGTTTGGCTTTTAAGTCTGGCTTATTTCACTTAGCACCATGCTTCCACACTGTCATAAATGGCAGGGCTTCCTTCTTTCGTTAAAAAAAAAATTTTTTTTTAACGTTTATTTATTTTTGAGACAGAGAGAGACAGAGCATGAACAGGGGAGGGGCAGAGAGAGAGGGAGACACAGAATCGGAAACAGGCTCCAGGCTCTGAGCTGTCAGCCCAGAGCCCGACGCGGGGCTCGAACCCACGGACCGTGAGATCATGACCTGGGCCAAAGTCGGGCACTTAACCGACTGAGTCACCCAGGTGCCCCTAGGACTTCCTTCTTTCTTAAGGCTGAATAATATTTCACATTTTCTGTATTCCTTTATCCACTAATGGACACTAAAAGTTATTTCTATTCTTTGCCTATTGTAAGTAATGCTGCCTTGAACTTATCAGTACATATATCTCTTCAAGATGATGGTTTTGTTTCTTTGGATATATACCCAGAACTGGGATTTCTGGGTCATACGGAAGTTCTATTTTTAATTTCTTGAAGAACCTCCATACTGTTTACCACAGAGTTTACCAGAAACAAATTACTCTCGTTGTAGATATTTTTAAGTTTTGTCCTTTAACCTTCACACTAGAGTTATAAACCATTTACCTACCTCCAGTACAATATTAGAGGGCTCTGAATTTAACTATATATTTAGCTTTATCATAAGTGAGATTTATACTTTCATAATATGTTTTCATAATATGTCCTTGCATTTCAGCACGAAGAACTACCTTTAACAGTTTTTTTGTGATGCTAATGAATTCTTTTAGCTTTCTTTGAAGCTAAAAGACTATTCCTTTTAGCTTAATTTAATTTTAATTTTAATTTTAATTTTTCTTAATTTAAAAGACAATCCCTTCAGCAATTGAAGGACAACTTTGCCAGGTGGAGCATTCTTGGATGGCAGGTTTTTTGGTTTTTGGGTTTTGGTTTTTGTTTTTTCCTTTCAGCACTTTGAATACATTATCCCACTTCTGCTGGTCTGCAAAGTTTCTGCTAAAAAAATCTTCTAGTCTTACGGGCCTTCCCTTGTTTGTAAAAGTTGTGTTTTCTCTTGCTGCTTTTAAGATTCTCTCCTTGCCTTTAATTTTTTTTTTTTTAATGTTTTATTCATTTTTGAGACAGAGAGAGACAGAGCATGAACGGGGGAGGGGCAGAGAGAGAGGGAGACACAGAATTGGAAGCAGGCTCCAGGCTCTGAGCCATCAGCCCAGAGCCCGACGCGGGGCTCGAACTCACGGACCGCGAGATCGTGACCTGGCTGAAGTCGGACGCTTAACCGACTGCGCCACCCAGGCGCCCCACCTTGCCTTTAATTTTTGACAATTTAATTATAATGTGTTTTGGTGTGAGTGTCTCCAGAGTCATCTTGTTTAAAACTTTCTGGAATTTCTTTCGCTGGATGCTTGTTCCCATCCCCAGGTTAGAAAAATTTTCTGTCATTATTTCTTTGAATAAGCTTTCTGCCTTTTTTCTCTCTTTTCGCCTTCTAGCACCCTTATAATGTGTATTTGACCACTTCATAGTATCCCTTTATCTTTATTCTTTTTTAATTTTTGCTCTTTTAATTGGATGAATTCCACTGCCCTGTCTTCATGTTGGCTGACCCTTTCTTCATTAGATCTAGTCTGATATTTAACCTCTATATTGCATTTTTCAGTTTAATTGCTGTATTCTTTAGCTTTGTCGTTTCTGTTTGGTATGGTTTAATATTTTTTATCTCTTTGTTGAAATTCCTACTTTGTTCATGCCTTGTTCACACTCTGGGGTGTCTGCATAGCCTTTCTTGGGGCATCCAATGGTAAGGCAGAAAGCACCTGTTCAGAGATCAAAGAGCCCCTCAGTTCCTGGGAAACCAGTTATCTTCCAAAGTAACATCTGGTCAATTCCTCAATGGACAGTGTCTTGGTAAATTTGCCCTCATATCCTTGCTTGCTAAGTTGTGCATAATTAGTTACGGTTATCCTGAATTAAAAGCTCCTGGCCTTCTTGCTGTCCCTTGAAACTCATGTTTTTATACATAAAGTGAAGCCACAAGATCCTTATTGAGCTTATTCAAAAAATTATATGGCCACGAAAGGTAGGGAGTCTCAAAAATAAATGAATTCAGTGGCAGGTGAGAATCAGATATAAGTTAAATTATTTCATCTCAGTTTACCAAAGTAAGGTCTACAAAACTGTTACGGATTGCAATCAGATTAAAGTCATCAATAAGAGGGATGCAAGTTAACGTTTAACAGCCAGCTCTCTGGTAAACACCCCCAAAACCCTCATTTGTAACATTTGCCAGGTTCTGAGGTGTAACTATTCCTATCATTGTTGATTTCAGCTAAAAATGTGATGCTATTAGAAAAATAAAAAAAATAAAAAATAAATAAAAATAAAAATGTGATGCTACTGAACATGAAGTTGGGAATCGCTAGGAAGCGGTGACCCATTATACAGTCCCCCCCCCCACTGATACAACAGCCATAACCTCCAAAGCATAGATCATAGTGAAACATAATTACGTAATAGGAAATGCTTCCTTTTGAAGTATGTGCCACCCTCATTTATAATGTATTTGACTGTCAGTTGAAGTAATGTACCTTTTAGAAGTGTCAGTTTTTAACAGCTGATCAAATATTCTGAAAACGTTTGCAGTATAACTCTGTCTACCTCCTGATCAAATCGTGCAACCTCTGGGAACATAACCTACCTGCATACATGCACAGGCATACAAACACACTCGCAGTATTGTTTCTGGAAGCGGGAGATGAAACGAATCCAAGTTTATATGTGTGAAGGCCTTGTTGCTATACCCAAACTGGAATGCTCCAAAGAAGGTAAGTGATCTTGAGAAGAATAAGAAGACTATGTCTTGATAGAGAAATGTCTTCTGTGTGTATGTTACATGAAAATCACATGGTGCAGGATGATGAATATTTTTGGTGTAAAAATGGAGAGAAGGCCATTTAATTGCATTTGCATAAAGGAATACAAAAAAAAAAAGAACACAAAGAAAACTCAAAAAGCAGCTTACCTGTATGCATGGGTATAGAAGAGGGGAGAAAGAGATAACATGGGCAGGAGCAAAACTTCTCAATACCTTTGTAAGTAGTTTGGACATTTGATTCGTATTACCAAAGCAAGTAACAATCTTTCTAAGCCAATAAAAAGAAATCTTTGTCTATCTTAAACTATAAATGATATTTTCTGCTTTTTAAACATTTATTTATTTATGTTGAGAGAGAGAAGGGGCGCAGAAGGGGGAGAGAGAGAGAGAGAGAGAGAGAGAGAGAGAGAGAATCCCAGGCAGGCTCCTCACTGGCAGCACAGAGCCTGACACAAAGCTTGAACTCATGTGCCTTGAGATCATGACCTGAGCCAAAATCAAGAGCCAGTCACTTAACAGACTCAGCCACCCAGGCACCCTGATAAACGACATTTTCTTACTTACCACCTAAACTTGGTACATCGCACTCTATTTTTAACTATATTACTTCCACGTGTGTGATGTAATCCTGTTGTATCAATTACTTTTCTTCAAACAAACATATTTGCAGTATTCACGCAGTCAGTGTCTTTCATTGACTTTACTGTGGAATTGACCAGTCTTTCCTTCTACTTCCTTTAGTTGTCTAAATATACTTCTTTTTTAGGGGAGTTTAACATACTAACATTGACGAAATTTTTCAAAGTAATTTCAGTCGTAACCATTTGCCTGTTTCACCATACATAACTAACTACCTCTGGCACAATAGACAACGAGGCCACAGTCCACGCTTCGATGTCAAGGCAAAGACTTGCCATTCCTCTCACATGTTAATTTTACTCCTACGGCTCATCCCTGCTTTCATTCAAACCAAAATTTTTGTGCATCCTGAGAAGGTGAAAAGATCACTGGGTGGGATTCAAAAGAACGATTCTATTTCTGGTTCCTCCACTTACTAAATGATCACAGTTATGTGGCTTAAACGCTCAGAGCTTGTGTTTTGATTATAAAACAGGGACAGGGTTATTCTGCACAAAGTACATGGAAGTTATCACAACCCGATGAAATATCATCGTGTGAAGTACTTTGACCAAATCAAAGCTTCGTACAAATTTATGACACGGTTATTGCCATCAGTACAAGGAGATGCTTTGATATACTGCAAAGATTTTGAAATCCGCAAAAAATAGGTCTTTTGAAGCAAAAACTAGGTTCCAATCTTGCAGCATTGTTGAAAATTTTTGTATGGGAATTCTATTTTTATTTACTTTTATCTTTTTACCCAAAGTACTATTTTATAGCACCCACTCCCTCTGCTGTTCAAATGTTTTTGTTTTCACTTTCTGTTAAACTGGGGTCGAGGGAACGGAGAAGAAGAAATCAGGAATAAAAGCAGACAAAATTCACTGCTGTGTCACCTGAAATATTAAACTGGGGTCGAGGGAATGGAGAAGAAGAAATCAGGAATAAAAGACAAAATTCATTACTGTGTCACCTGAAATATTATTGCAATTATCCCTTTCTTTCTTAGGGTATTCAAATATTCTGTACCCTTTTTTTTGGTAGTTTGTAGAACTAGGCTTTGATCTTCTTTTTAAATATCACTCTTTGAGTGTAGTCCGCAGCCTTTAAATTGAATGGCATATGCTGTAAAAAATGCTAGAAAATGGAGATCTTCTTCTTAAAAGACAAAGGATTCAGTCAGAGACGGTATTATTAGATGTCATGAGTTATTGTGGCTTCCCCACTCAGGGGATTTTGTTTCTAGACTCTGAGTGCTAACTGAATAATTGTAAAACGTATTGCAAAATATGTGACATTTTTGGCAAGCACTGCCTTCAATTACAAAGCTAATTCTGCATCTGAACCTTTTAGAGTCATGAACTTCTAAATTCTGTTAAGCTCAGTGAGTTTATTGATCTTAATAAATGTACACACGCTGCCTAAGATTCAAAGGAAGCTACCAGCTTGTTTTTTCCAAATTGATTAACCTTTGAGTTCTATCACTTTGCTCATAATTTTCCTTTAAGAAGTATGTAAGAAAAAGGGAGAGAAAATGCTATTATAGGAGGTAAATCAACTGTAACCGTTGTCTTGAGTTAACGCTACCGTTCAAACACACGCTGAGATTATATCAACCCCTTTTCTGGTCTCAAGCCTATCCAACCGCTTTTGTGTCGTCACTGTGAAATGTAACATGTAACCTGCCATTATTTATTTTAAAATTTTTAATGTTTATTTATTTTTGAGAGAGAGAGAGAGAGAGGGAGCACGAGTAGGGAAGGGGCAGAGAGAGAGGGAGACACAGAATCCAAAGCAGGTTCCAGGCTCTGAGCCGGCAGCACAGAGCCCACTGCGGGGCTCAAACTCGTGGACTGCGAGATCATGACCTGAGCCGAAGTCCGACGCTTAACTGACTGAGCCACCCAGGCGCCCCAAACCTGCCACTCTCCTTAATTCTTGCAGTCAATATATGTTTTTATAGATGCCAGACACTATTGGGAATGTGAGTACTAATATTATTACAAATATTTATTCAATCAAAATACTTTCCACTCTTTGCATATGGTAGTGAGTTTGGTGGGGTTGAGTGATGCGGATGAGTGGGGAGGAGGAGGGTTTGTGTTCGTGGCATGCCCTGGCTACACTCTGGGGTGTCTGTTCAGCTTCTCCTGAGCCATTCAGGGGGAAGGCAGAAAGCGGCTATTCTGGGATCAACGATTTCCTCAGTTCTTGGGAAACCAGTTATCTTTCAAACTAGTTGTTGGCCAATTCCTCAATCGACAGGCTTTTGTAAACCTGCTCTACACGTCCTTGCTTGCTACGTTGTGCATCAGTAGTTATGATTATCTCTAAATGAAAATCTCCTGACCTTGCTCTCCCTTGAAACTCATGTTTTTATGCATAAAGTGAAATCATACGATAATTGTACGAACCATGAACCACACCAGTAATGTGCTCATGTTTTTAAAACGGCTCTTCCGAGTCAGCTCTCGGAAGTTTAAGATCTGAAGTGCCTTCAGCTATGCTCCAGAGCAGGGTTTTCAAGTAGAGAGGGGGCAGTAAAGGTGGAAATGGAGGGACACCCTCCTCTTCTCTAGACCCATTTGGGGTCGATTGCATCAGAGATGAAGAGACAGTTCAGGAGATATCCATGAAAAGGGTCCCCTGGGAGGACTCCCTTTTTACTGTGTGCCTTCTAAGTCAAATGAGGAGCATGCAAACACTGAGCATAATTCCCAGAATAGCAGGCCTAGTGACATTAACGTAAGGTGTTAATTGGGCGGTGCTGGAGATCGGCAATCCTATTAGTTTGACAGAAAACACGCCGACCAAAGGAAGAAAAAAGAAAGAATCCCTTAAGTTCTAACATGTTTCTGTAAGAAGCTTGAGGCAAAATTATATGAGATATGATGTTCCTGGGAACCACATAAAAATGTTCTAATTTCTCCAGATAATTCACATAGCGTCTAATCAGCTGAGCCACAATGTGGCTTCAACACGTGTGGCCCCATGGCCTGTCAGCGTTGGATCAGTTGGCCACGTCTCTCCGTAACAGCCATGGAGGACACCCTTTGGCCAACCCCCAGTCTGGTCGGGACCTACAGGGTGTGGAGCCGGACTCTGTTTTAACCTCAATGGAAACGTGTCCAATGTTGATGGTTAAAAGGGAGAGGAAATCTCTCGCTTGGGGTGCCTCCGTGTTGATGGTGTTTTGTGGCATTAACGCACTGGCTCTTCCATTCTAAGACAACTCAGAAGGTGAGCTCTTCCCAAGAAAGTCAAGGCTGGGCCAGACAGTATCTTTTGGGTTCCGTGAGAGCCTGAGGGAAGACAGATCATCAAACACAAAAGTGTCATCTTCCAAAATGAGCTGAAAGAAAGGCAACCAACTCCTTCTCTCTGGGTGAGGGTGGGTCAAGTGTGATGGGGTGCCTCTGCCCAGCTCCTTGCAGCAGGGTGCCTGTGACCAGCAAAGACCCTGCATGAATTGGGGCACGTGGGTCCTACGAGTTACCTTAAACTTAAGAACGGAGAGAATTTATTTACTTATTTTTTGTTTTTGTTTGAATTCCAGTTGGTTAACATACAGGGTTATATTAGTTTCGGCTGTACGATACAGTCATTTAACACTTCCACACGTCACCCTGTGCTCACCACCACAAGTGCCCTCCCAACGAAAAGATACCTATAAGGTGTGGAAAGAGCTGAGGGAACCGAGAGGAAGATGAATTGAGTACTTCCGTGGGAGAAGCAGGAGGGGGAGGTTCTTCTACCTTTTGGCTGAAGCAGCAAAAAGAAGGAGGACTTCTTGCTAGGACTTCACTTTCCACCCACCCTGTGATCTCTTACCGGGGTTCCTTCCATACCTGGACTTGAGCAGTACTTTCCAGACACAGAGCAGGGTGAGGAGGACAGAGAGTGGAGGTATGGGGCAAACAGAGGTTATCCACACGGTTCTGGGGGACAGGAAGGCTGCTATTCTCGTGCCTCAGAGCTGGGTCCTTGGCTCCTAAAGACCACACAAGATGGCAGCCTGGGACCGCGTCCAATACAGAGAGGGCAGCCCTCACCATGCAGTATGCACAGTTCTCCCTCCTGGTGGCTGGCCCGGCAGGTGGGTCTTTCTGTGTCCACAGTGAGATACAAAGTGAGGAACGGCCGTGGGCAGGGCAGAGGCAGGTGCATTTTCCACAAGCCAGGTGACATAGTCCTCTTCTCCAGACTAAGCGTTCCTTCAACAGAGAACCCTAACATCAAGTGGCTCCTCAGACCGTCATTATGTCTTATTGTCTGTTCCCTTCTGTTCCAATGCACAGACAGCAAGCACAATTTTAATGACACATCATGCCAGGCCCCCGGTGACTTTTTTTCTTTGTCAGTATCTTATGTCACATTCTCTGTCGTGCGGACACTCATCACCTCTCCTCGAAGTGCTCCCTTCCCTAGATCTCCCTGACTCTGTTTCTCTTTCTCCTCCTTCACTCATGCCCGTTTTATCAGTCCTCTTTGTGAGATCCCCGTGAAAGGGTGCGGCTTCTCGGCGCTGTCTCATCAGCTCGACTTCCTTGCCATCCTTACCCTTGGCACCCTTATTCCCTCCTTGGTTCTAACTGCCCTCCATCTCTCCAGCACTGACTCTCCCCGGCGTTAGAGACTCCCCCCTGCACCACATACGCAAACGCCTCCCCGGGGCCTCAAACGCAGCTTTGCCGACTCCGGGCTCATTACGTTCTTCTCCAAGCTTGCTGTGACTTCTCCTGTATTTCCTATTTCAGTTAATGGTGTCGTCCTCCACTTGGTCACCCAAGCATAAGCCTAAAGTAGTTCTAGGCTCTTCCTCCTCCCTAACTTCTATATTCATTCAAACTACAAGTCTCGCCAATTTAATTTCCCAAATGGTTCTCGAAACCATCATGTTCCCTATTTGCTCAGCAATTACCTGGCTGTAGGGTCGGATCCTCTCTCACCTGGACCATCACAATAGTTTCATGACTGCCTTCTCTCCAAACGCTCCCTCCTGAAACCCATCAGCCACCACCTCGACCTTGCGATTCGCTCATAACCCCGCAGACTGTGCGTTCTTCACTTACGTCTCCCTCCATCCTCCACCCTTCCCTCACCTCCGCACCCCTGCACCTCCTGCGAACACTGCAAACGTGCCATCACGCGCCCTTTGTCGCCTTGTGTTGCCCCAATCTCTCTCCCTCCCCAACCTAGCGCCCGTCGTGGGACCAGCACTGAATTTTCAAAGCGGTGGACTCAAGTCAATCAAGTTGTTCAGGGTGAGAAGTTTCAGGCTTAAGCCTCAGCTCCAGGACCATGAGAAAGTCCTCAGTTTACCCTTCACGTATCTACCGTGCAGGTAGGTATGCATCACACTAAGATGACTTGTGGGGGCAACAGTCCATGATGCGGATTCAATCAGGAGCTTCTCACATCTGCTCTTGTCTCTTCCAGTACGGCCTACAAATGAAAGAGAGGTGAGGTTTCGAAAATCCCATGTCCGAGCGTGCTGTTCTGCCTGAGACTCTTCACGCGTCTCACGCCAAAATGCAAAACCTTCACCATCTGTCTCTTAGGGCTCAGTGTAATCTTGACCCTGACTGCCATTTTATCTTGGGCCACACTTCCCTGGGCCCCCAGGCTCGGGTTCCTTGGACTCCCCTTAGTTCCACAAATGTGCCCCACTCCTGCTCGTGTATGTTCTTTACATACGCTGTTCCCTGCCTGGAAGGGTCCCTTTTTCCCTTTTCCCCTGGAGAACTACCACGGTCTTTAAGCGTCAGCTTCAATACCACTTGGTCCTGAGGGGCTTCCCTGATGCTTTTGTAGTAACCAAGGTTCCCTGACATCTGGGCTGAGGGCCCTCAAAACACACACAGGCGCAGGTTGTATGCCTACAGTAACTCACGGGATGCCTTCGCGACAGAGACATGAAGGGGGCTTAAATCTTTCTAATGGCAACTTGCAGATAGGTGTTAGCCAAGTGTCTCGAAGAAGGGGGGCCCTTTTTTATTGTGCACAAACTTGTTGCCTTGGCTGCTGGCTATCTTGTTTCCTTAAACATGTTTCCTATAAAACCCCTGCCAGGGTTCACGGTACTTGTTATTAATTTTTCATAACATTTGAAAAAAAAATTAGATTCTCTCACACTAGATTGCACAACCCGTTCGGGAAAGGACTGCCTTTCTCTTGTTTACTGTTACTCCCTCAAGTCCGGCCTTCTCACCTGCCACTTGGGGACACACGTGACAACATCCGATGCGTGAAGAGCGAAGTGACTCGGAGCATTCTGGCTCTCCATAGGCTGCCCTGGCCACCCCCGGCGTCTTAGGCAAACGTAACTTCCCTCCAGCTACACACTCACTGCAGGTTGTTAGACTCACGAAAAAGCGAGCTGATCACAGGGTACCAGTGGATTCCCCAGTCTCCACCACAGAAGCGCCAAAGCACCCATCACCTAAGACGCTTGGTGGCATTAAGCCACAAGAATGCCTGAAAACCCATTTTCAGCCGTAAAAGGGCTTTCCGTGCGGTTGCAGGCACAGTGTTTGCATTGAGCAGAGCGGAGGGTTGGATAAAGCGGTAGTCAGTTGAATAGCCCGGGCTGCACATCAGTGCATAATAGTTTACGGAATTTGAGCAGTTTATTTTGTCCTCACTATTTTCTAAGCTCTTCTCCGACATTATGATAAAATCTCATACGCCTGACAACCTGAGCACGCATAAGCAGCCCTCCCCTCTGTATTCAGAGACACCGGCCACGTTCCCCCGGCAACCGCCGCTGCCTGAAGGTTTCTTAATGCTCGGCCCATTTTGGGTTCACTTTATTTGGGCCATCAGTTCGGTAAAAAAAAAAAAAAAAAAAAAAAGGGCAAAAAAAAAAACCATAGGAGTATTCAAATGAAACAAAACTGCTTTTACCATAATTAGTAATCCTTTGCCTTCAAAACACTGTCCCACCTACCAGAGGTTTCCTATTAATGATCAGAATGAGAACATCATCTTATTAGAAGTCCCAGAATGAGTTCTGCTTTCATTTTCAAAGGGCCCAGCAAACCTCTCCACACACATAACTGTGTATATTTAGGAGACACACGGGGAAGTCAAAAGTTCCAATCATTGGCATTAATTGTACCACCTAAATCTTTTCAAATAATACCTTTCTTTTCCTTTTTTTTTTTTTTTTTTTTTTTTTGGTCCTTGACAAATAACCCCTCCTCTCTACGTTTTGTTTTGTCTTTTGGGAAAGAGTGGCTCCGCATCTGCTCCCTTACATGAAGTCATTCTGTGTCATCAGCTTGTTTACACAGGGCCAGAAATACCTGCGTTTACAAGGGCCCGAAAGACCTGTGTTTGAGCCCAATGCAGAACAGTTACCAGTTGTGTGAGCCACCTGTGTGCTAAATACAACAGCAAAAACTAAGCAAGTGGTGAGTGCAAGAGGGAAGATTAAGTATTGTAAATACCCTTTCAAAAGTATGTTGTACAGAAACAGTTGTATATATCTTCAATGCCTGAAGTCATAGATAGATAGATAGATAAATTCTGCCTTTCCCAGCTAATTTTCCTTTACTTTCTTTCTTACTTAGCCACTGCTTACTTTTCAAACAAAACGTCTTCCTGGGTTGCTTTGGTGGTAGTCTGGGATCCCTGTGGCAAGAAGTGAGTCCCCAGACATCTGGAATAGACCGTCCGCCACCTTCCTAACAGAGACGGACCCTCAGACACACGCGGAGCCCACGGTTCTGATGTTCTGTGAAAGCAGGTGTCATCTTCTAGTGACGATCTGCAACCAAACCCCAAAACACGTAAGATTTGGTAATTTTCAAAACTCCTATGGTGCCCGCCCGGGGTTGGAGGGATTCTGCTGGGCAAAAGAGAGCTTCCTTGTGCTTCTTTGAAGCACACTCCTCAAAGAGCTCTGCGTTTCGAGGCTGTGATGAGACTCTGGTGATCAAACCCCTCTTTAGGGGGTCACCATATCTTGAGCCAGGTTGCCGCTCTCTTGGGCTGTCAGCTGATGAATGGGATGACTGTATGCGCCATTATGGTGCTCTGAGCTGGGGGGAAGCCGTGGAGGGTCATGTTTGTCTCCAGAAGTCAGTCAGCCTTGGAGGAGGAATCTACTTGGGAAACTCAGGCACCCTGGGCTCCTGGCGTCCTGGCTCCCATATCCCGTTGGGAAAGGGCAGCTTCCCCACTCTTGCTTCGGGACCTTCACTTCCGAGCTGAGTCCTGGCTGCCTTGCTGCAGCCCACCCTAGTCTGCCTTCCTCTTCCTCACTGTCCCCTGGGTCCCATTGCCCCAGGGCCTCTTTCCCCCAGCAGAATCCGACCGCCATCCTTGGACTGGCAGCGTGATGCACGGAAACGATGATGACCGAATTTCCCTATGGGGGTTCAGGTTCTTGGGGGTTTCCTAGAGAAGGCACCCTAGTGATGGAAAGGTGAGGAGAATGTGATGGTTGCAGGGATTCATAAAAGAGGCGGAGACAGTTTGTCAACTCCTGGAACAACACTGAGGCCTGCGTAAGGGGAGTTACTCATCCGCAGGTAAGTAACACCTGTCACATGTCGTCCGTGTCATCTCAGAGAAGACTAGAAGGAACCGAATGCACAGAAATATTCTATTGATGTATTTTTTTAACGTTTATTTATTTTTGAGACAGAGGGAGACAGAGCATGAACAGGGAGGGGCAGAGAGAGGGAGACACAGAATCCGAAGCAGGCTCCAGGCTCTGAGCTGTCAGCACAGAGCCCGACGCGGGGCTCGAACTCATGGACCACGAGATCATGACCTGAGCTGAAGCCGGAAGCTCAACCCACTGAGCCACCCAGGCGCCCCTCTATTGATGTATTTTTAAGTCATCAGTATTTTACGATCTGGCCTAACGATTACTTTGCTATTTGGATGGGTCTTCCAAATACACAGAAGTACACTTTTCGTCCCCGGGAACGAAGGCGACAGTAGTTCGAGACTTTTCTGAATACTCCAGATGCGTACTCGCCCTGAGGGGGCAGCCCCTTCCTTACCACTAAAGCTCAGTGGCACAGCGGCTCGGTCCTAGGGGCATCCAAGAGCGGCTGAGACCCGGGGCGAGCCTCGGGGGGGCGGGGGGGGGGCCGGGTCTGGGCCCGCCCCCGCCGAGTGGGCGGGGCCGGGGGCGGGGCGGAGCGCCCCCGCGCGCTCGGTGCGCCCCCGGGCCGGCGAGCCGGCCGAGTCCGGGCCGCGTCCTCCCGGCTGACCCGCCGCGCGTCTCGGGAGCCGCGGGGACGGCGCTGGGCTGAGCGCGGGGCTGCGGGTGCGCGGCGACCGCGAGCGCCGAGCCGGCCCCGGGAGCGCGCCGTGCCGCCCCGGCCAGGACCTGCCCCGGACCGCCGCGCGCGCCTCCGGGACCCGGGGGTGAGCTTTGGGCTTCCGACTTCCGAGGAGCGGAGCCGGCGAGCGCGGGCTGTGTGCTCCAGGGCTCTCTGGTCCCTGGGGGCGCAGAGCGGCCGGGTGGGGACCGTGCCACCGCCGGGGGGCGGGGGTGGGGGGGAGGAGGGGGCGTGCCCAGGAAGGGTTGGGGGCGGGTTTCAGGAGCCGGGGACCGGGAGCGAGCGCGGGACGAGCGCCGGGGACGGGGTGGGGGGCCTTCGGCGGGGCCCGGGCTCCCCGCGCTGGCCCGTGGGCGCCAAAGTTTGCCTCTCCGGGTCCAGCCGGTTCTCGCGCTCCCGCAGCCCCGCAGGTGCCGCCCCTCCTCGCCGCCAGCCATGGAGCCTCCGGTCCAGATCTTCCGCGGGGAGCCGGGTCCCACCTGCCCCCCGAGCACCTGCCTGCCCCCCAACGGCAGCGGCTGGCCGCCGGGCTGGGCCGAGAGCGACGGCAACAGCAGCGGGGGCTCCGAGGGCGCGCCGCTGGAGCCCGCGCACATCTCTCCCGCCATCCCGGTCATCATCACCGCGGTCTACTCGGTGGTGTTCGTCGTGGGCTTGGTGGGCAACTCCCTGGTCATGTTCGTGATCATCCGGTGAGTGCGGGGTCTGGGCGCCGTCGCGGCTGGAGTGGGAGGCGGGGTGGGGGTGGGGGGAGTGAGGCTCCGGGGGTGGGTGGGGTGGTCTAGTCACCCGGACGCCGGGTGGGGCGCCAAGCGGGTGGCGGGGATTCTAACCCGTCCTTGCCGGGCTCCGGAGAGTCTCAGAGCGTGGCCTCCTTGAAGTGAGGGATTTCCTGGAAGAGTTTTTGGTGGGGGACTGCGAGGCTCGCACTGCGCAGATCGGGCCGCCAGCGGTGTTTTGAGGATTTGAGTGACAGTCCTCTTGCCCCCCAAGCCCTTGCTGAAAACTGTGGTCAGGGAAAGTACTAGGGTGCGCAGCAAGGTCAGCGTCTCCTGGAAAGGGAGCTAAGTTCCTTTGCCTGGCCTTTTTGCCTGGTTGCCTGCCCCAGTTTGGAGCGCTTGGTTTTGTCCTCCGTGAATATTTCTTAAGGTGAGATTCAGGCCCATCGAATGCACTGGAGATACTTCAGAATTTCCTGTGACTCATCAGATTGGTGTTACGGTTTATGAAGCAAAAGCCAATATACTATTTAGGGTTGTTGGTATCCACACATGAGCCCTTTTGGTACTGAAATGTCATCCCATTTATTAAGAATATCAGTGATTTTTCGTAAATAAGCCATCTGATATTTATCCTCTGAAGTGTGGGTTGTGGAGGTTTTCAAAAATTGCTTTGCTTTTTATTTTCCACCGAGGGAAACTGAAGGTTCTATTACATTGTTCTTTGGTAGAATTACATGGAAGTCGGTTTCTAGTAATGAATACCCAAATACCCACGTATATAGGCTGGTTTTCTGGCAAGTGAAATGATTCTTATTTTGGTCTCCTTCAACAAAGAAAACAAGAAAAGAAAAAAAATCTCAACTTTGGCCTGGAGGCCCTTTGAAATATGTGTGTTTTACTTTCTGGAAGATGTAATGCTTTGGAAATGCACCTTGGAGAGTGGATAAGGGGTTTCCATTCCTTTGAGATAAAGGACAAAGTCACTGTTTTCAGGGATGCTGAAGGATGAAGAAGAACTACTTAAAAAAAATTCTCACTTTAGCTCCTTATTTATTATGAACCTTAAGAACATTATCTCTAGTGGCATGAGTCTTGAGATATCATCATCATAATAAAATGCCCATGTATTTGTCTGTGTATCTAAATATTTTAAGCTCATTTAAGCCTCTAAATATTATAAAGCTCATTTCACCTACAATTAGCGTTTGTACCTTGGTACCCTGGGTTTCCATAATTGTGTATTGTATTTTATAGGAATTCTATCAGTGAGGAGTAAAGGCTACAGAGGGAGGGGAGATTTGAAAAGCGTATCATTTTTTCAAGCAATCAATAATTTCAGGGCTGTTCTCCATTAGAAAGACGATTATGGCAACTGAAAGCAAAGACAAGACAGCTGTGTTCTCAATTTCAATTAAAATTTTTAGCAGATCTTTGGTTCAGAGGCTGTGGTTTTGTGATAAAACATTGTTACACAAAAAGGAGATGCTAGGAACAAAACCAACTCTGTTCCTACTTATGTCATAGGTAAGTGCACCGGTAAAACAAAAGCAGCTTCTTGATATTTGAATGAGCACCTGAAGTTTTGAGTTTGAGAAGAGCTTCTTAGTTGCTTAACAACTATTTATATAGCCCTGCAGAGTAGGATAAAAAGGAATGAAGAATCTTAAAATGTGTGCAAAGACAACTCCGTGGGAGAACAGTAGACAAGAAATAGAAATAGAAATGAAACATAAATACATTTAACAATTACATGTAATTGTATATAATTAATAATCACCTTTATAAATAGTAATATAGTATACTTATTAATTATTCACATATTTATGTAACATGTGATATGTAATTGTCTATATGTACGTGTGTGTGTGTGTGTGTGTATACACGTATCTCCAAAAGATATCCAGGAATAAAATTTGCTAGAAGGGAATACATCCAGCTAAACATACACAAAAAGTTAGCTGGTTCACGTAACACCATTCGTCTTCTCACCCCAGCCCCAACTACTTGGAGATGAAGTATGAAAGGTGAGGGGTTATGCTATCGTCCTGGAATGCCAACGTACGGAAACATTGGTTTGCTTGCATCTATAGCTAAGAGGACTAAGGAGTGTTTAGAATCAGTTCAGACTGGGAGAGGGTCAAAGAATTGAAAAATAAAGCTTCAGAAGAAAAGTTGGTGGCCTCGGGTTTATTTTGCTCCGAAGAAGCAGCTGAAGGTTTGAAAGGGGGGCGCTGTGATGTTCACATGGGAACTGAGAGCCCAGGCAGAGTGCAGATTCAAACGCGGCTTTCATCTTCCGTGCTGAGGACTGAACGACACTGAAAAGATTGAGGATCACTTTGGAGAACGACGCTTTAAAAATATTATACATCGGAAAGGGTCATGGTTCAGTCATCTGGGACATCATTCTAGAGACGGGGTTTAGATGCTTGGATGTCAGGACAGGTACGGGTCTGAAATGGCCAGCTCAGACCTGGGGAGAAAGTTAGGGTTGTGGAAAAAGGCTTGGATTATTTTTTTGACCCGTCTTACAAATAGCTTTCCCACCTTGGGTACCTGAACTGTTGCCCAGTATCCTCTGAACGTATTGAAAGCTTCGAGGTTTCCGTCATGTCTTAGTGCCAACTGCCTTTAACTGCCTCATGTGAGGGCACAGTAACTTCTCACTGTGAGCACCTTAAAACGAAGCACCCCAGCCTCCCTTCTCGCCAGGCTTTCTGGTTTGTGGCCCTGGGGTGGGAGGTTCTTACCTTGGCCCTGGATCTATGTCTTTGGCTCCTGCTGACACTTTGGGTGTGCCCACGGGCGTGGCGCTTAGGATCCTAACCCTGTGTGCTCTCCACCGCCTCCTGGGTCCCTCACCTGCAGGGCACGCCCCGATGCCCACCCACACCCGGGTCTCGCCAGGCGGTCTCACCTGGGACATCTGAAACTTCCGTCCTCCCACAACTTCCACGCATACAGCTGTCTCCCCCGTAGCAGACAGGACCAAAACTGAAGGGTATGCCAGGCCGGTAAAGCTACCTACTTCGTGTGCGTTATTTCGTTTACTCTTGATGAAATAAACTGACTGAAGTGGCACCTTGCGAACCGTGGAGCCAGCCTGACCCCGGTCCTTCCTGCGCTTTAGTCCGCTGCTGCTCAGCTCAGTTCCTGCTGTACCGTCGTGGAAACCTGTGGACGCCTTCTTGCCCGGCAGCCCTTCGTTTGCTCCCAGACTCTCTTTTCTTCTGGCCTCACCCGGACCTTGTGAGGCATCGGTCCAACCTCCCTTGCCAATACACTCAACTGCCTTGCCTTCTTGTCCTGCCTCTGTCTTCCACCAAACCTTCACCCTGGATCAAGCCACGACCTTGTCTTCCCGATTCCTCTACACAGCTGATTGAATTCTGCTGAATAAAGTCACTGTTACCTTTGCCAAGGCCAGGTCGCCGCCTTCAAGTGTATCTGACCCCAAGTCTGCCTGGTTTTTCTGTGTCTCTCTCCTATTTCCAGAAAGAGCCAATTCCTTTTCCCATTTCTCACTTAAAAACAAACAAACAAACAAACAAAAAAACACCCAGCCCTAATTTAATCAATACTCATGCCTAAGCCCTCTCCCCAACCATAATTCTTCATGGTCAGGGGAATGGTCTGAGCCAGTTGTGCACCGTGAGTCTAGAATCCAGCTTCTGGGAGCACTTTTCCTACGTATGTGTTTCGGCAGCCGCCCTCCCCTCAGTCCTTGCCATCTCGGTGGAGACGTTTCCTTCTTTCTGTCCAGGGTAATTCCCTGCCCCTGTGAGCTGAATCTCCTCACCTCCCGCTCTTCTGGAGTCTCTGCTGTGTCAGGGATCTCCTTCCTACGCTATCTATAATCTCTCCACTGATTTTTGTCTCGTAAGCATCGGGACATCCTCAAACCTCTGTCATCTTACAGGTAATCAGTGTCCATGACCCTCCTGCTTTTCTGGGTTCCCTTAGCTAATGGCTTCTCATCTTCCCGTGTGTTGTAGGTAAGCTTCTTGGAGGGATAATCCCTCTTGCTCATTTCTTTGTCTGCCATCCATTCCTCAGCCCAGGGCACTTGGGTTCCCTCCCTGATGCTCTTTTACCAAAGTTAGAGCATCGTTCATGTTTCCGATGCTCATTTTAGGCTGGCTGTCCCCCAACTTCTGTGGAGTTTTTATTTATTTATTTATTTATTTATTTATTTATTTATTTGTTTGTTTGTTTGGAGAAAGAGAGAGGAAGAGAGAGAGGGCATGAGCACACCAGGAAGGGGCAGAGAGAGAGGGAGAGAGAGAATCCCAAGCAGGCTCTGTGCTGTCAGCACATAGCCTGACGTGGGGCTCCATCCCATGAACGGTGAGATCATGACCTGAACTGAAATTGAGGGTCGGACGCGTAACCAACGGAGCCACCCAGGCATGCCATTCTGGGGAGACTTGGCATGCTCGACCAATCCTATGCCCGTCGCGTTCTCAGATAGCACCCTGTCCTTGACTCCCTGCCACGCCTTCTGGGTTTCTCTTGTCTGCATCACAGACCCCCCTTCCTCTCGTGTTTCTCAATTGGCCGTATTTTCCAGAGCCTTCTCGGAGCTTCTGGCCTCACTTCGCATACTCTCTGTATTAGTCAGGAATCAACCAGAACAGCAGAACCAGTAGGAGACGTACCTGTGAAGAGATTCGTTGTAAGGAATTGGGTTATGTGACTTGGGGCTGGCTGAGCAAGTCTGGAACCCGTAGGGCAGGTGTCAGGAGAGGCAGGCTGCTGGCCCCGGGTGGAACTTCCTTCTCAGGGCACTAGGACCTTCGTGACAAAGTGCCACCCATGACTGGGTGCTTTACACAATAGAACTTGTTTTCTCACAGGGAGGACAGAAGTCTGAGGTCAAGGTGCTGGCCGGGCTGGTTTCTTTGGAGACCTCTCTCCTTGGCTTGTAGATGGCCCTTTTCTCCCTGTGTCCTCACAGGGTCTTATGTCATGTGTATCTGTGTCCTAATCTTCTCTGATACAGACACCAGCCATATTGGATTAGTGCCCACCCTCACATCCCATTATACCTTGATTTTACCTCACTTTGCCTCTTTAAAGGCCCTGTCTTCAAATACAGTCACATTCTGAGGTACCGGGGTTAGGACTTGACTGCATGTATCTTGAGGGAACATGATTCCGCCTTAAACACTGCCTGTCCCCTCTCTGTGCCCCTTAAGAAAACACCCTCCTCAAGCTTCGATTTCTATGATAGTTTTGTATATACGTTCTCTTTTGTTGAATTTGAAGAAAAGTTTTACTCTTGCGAAGGTCTGCATCTTGTTGAGTAAAACGTAAGGATACACAAGGGAAAAAGTATTAGGGCAAAAAGAGAAGGAATCAAAATTGCTTGTTCCTTGGTCTTAAGGTTTGCCTTTTTCTTTTCTCATCAGTTTTCCTTGCTTCATTGCTACCACAATAAAGACCTGTAGGGTGCCAATCCTCTGCTACCTTTGCCCTGAGAGTAGAAGACTTTTGCGTCCCTACAGTTCAACCTGGGCAGTGTTGAAGTGTCCTAAAAGGACATGTGTAAGGGCTTGGGAAAACAAAACAAAACAAAACAAAAACCAAATCAAAACAACCAACCAAACAACAACAACCAACAACAACAACCAGAACCGCAAAAATAGTCTGGATATGGTTCTATTTCCTGAGCTCAAATTTCTTCTCCAAAGGCAGCCAACCCACCCAAGCTTGCTGGGCACACAGGTTGTTCTTTTTACAAAGGCACCCGTTTTCTTGCGCATAACTTGGGGGACATAGTGTTTCCTCCCCAAGCCACTGACAGGAGTCCCACTGCGCCGAGACCGTCTTAGGTTACGTGGCATATGCTGACTCCGGTCACCCCTGAGTTCATCTGGGCCCCATGGTTGAACTTGGGCCAGTCCCAGAAAAGGGTGTGGCTGTCACCAAAGTGGGGCAGTATGAGAAGTGAGGTGACCCAGTCAGAGTGTCTGCTGCCGTGCCTGCCTCTTTTCCATCCATCGCTGCACTTATATGTACACATATTCCAGATTTTCTCAGATGTCACCGTAGCCTACCTTGGATAATATCGCCAGACTACACCTGGAGAGGCGTTGAAGACAAGGCAGAGACTTGGGGGTATAATTAACCTTGTGCTGCCCCCTATCTGACATCAGCCTTACCTCAGGCTTTGATTGAAAAATATGTTCTAGTTTATCCTGAGCCCTCTCTTGGAATCAGCATTAAACGTTTCCTTTCAAGTAAGCCTAGTAAAGATCGGTCCAGAAGTCATTTTCAAAAGTGCCCATCTTGCATTTCTCGGAGTAATTATTACTTGACAAGCTCTTAAAAGAGAGAATCGGTTTCGTTGCAATTGGTGATATGGATTAGCAAAATGGAATTAGTTTCTTCCCTGTGGAACGTGATTGTAGCCGAAATCCAAATCCTTGTGGACAGCGGCAGAGATCAGAGACTAACCAGCTGCCCCTCCCCCCGAGTACAAAAGAAAAAGAAAGAAAGAAAACCAAGCTGGTCATCAGCTATCCAGGTCCTAACGTTTAGCAGACTCCAGCACAATTGTACTCTTCAAAATCACTTCCTGTTTCTGTTGACTTTATGAGTCTTTACAATTTTCCGTGGTGACAGTCTTATGGTTGGTTTTAGGAGGGACTTCTTTCTGGCTGGGAGGTGTTTGCGCCTCTCCATTAATCACTCGGCTGTATCTCTTGAGCAGCAGTATCTTGGTGGGAACTGTGCAGCTGGCACCTTCTTCACTGCAGATTAACTTCCAGATGCACTCAATTCCTCTTGCCCCCGGGGGATGCGGGTGGGGGGCTCTGTCCTCAGTGCAAACTCGTAACATTGTGTGGCTGCAGGGCAGTCTTCTCTCCTTTTCTCTAAGGTTTGGCTTATGTGGTTTGAGTGGTGCAAATAATGCCGGCTCAAAACTGTATTAACAAAAGATTTATTTATCCCCCCACAGAAAATCAGCCAATTTCTGTTTCTTTCTTTGGAGGGGACGCAAGCTTATGTCTGAGATAAAGAAAACTTATGTAAGAGAGTAGATTTTAGGAGTAGGGATAATATCGTAAAAGGCTTGTGTGTGTGTGCGTTTTTATTTAAACGCTTACCTCCTTCCCTGGTCCAGCAGGCCAGACTTTAGATGAAAGAGGAGAAAAGCAGAAAGCATGTGATGACTATGTGATGAATTCAGAGATCCCAAAGGAACTGATCCAAAGGTGGGGAGGGAAGTTTTCAGATTAACAATGGCTAGAGTTCTGAGCGAGCATTTTCTTTAACAATGGGAACGATTTTCTCAGTATTAACTCGTTTAACTTCACCAGGTGCTAAACTCTCTTCACCTAGTGAAGGGGGTGTTTCCTTCTGGTAGAGGACAGAGCGGGAGGGTAGTCTTCTCTCCTTTCTACCAGCATCCTGTGGCTTACTTTAGCTATGTCAGTTTTCTGTATAAAATTGGAAAAAGTCATTTGAGATATCTGTATACTTCTAAGTATCCAGAGAGCTGACGATTGGTACACGTCAGTCATCTGAGGTCTGTAGTTTTCTACTGGACATTGTTAGGCATGATAGTGCACAGCTGGATACACTAGACCATTCGTTCTGGGAGTCAAGGCCATGCCAACAGAGAATGAGCAGGTCCAGGGCACCAGCTATGGTAGTGAAATCACCACTCTGCATTCTCCCACCACCCGCATGGACAGCCTTGCCGGCCATGCAACATGACAGATGTCCACCATTCCAGCTGTATCTCACTGCCAGCATGGTCACTGAGGTGGTGACTGACAGTCGTGGGACGCAGGGACACAGTCTGCTCCACTGTACTCCCTATAGCTTTTGCTCTTTGCACGTGGGTGAGTAATTCTGGGGAACTGAAGGGGCGTGACCATCTACATGAATCCGCGTGAGTCTATGAATTCACATAGCGAATTCACATAGTGACTATGTGAATATAGTGAGTATATTCAATTCCAGAGTCAGATCATCTGAGCAAGTGACTGAATTTCCCTTCCTTCCCTTAAATATCAATAGGCTGTTACCCCTGAGGAAAGAACCATAATAGTAAATAATCCAAAAAGATGTCGGGTAGCCAATTAATTTCATCGGGATGAACTGAAAGTCATCTGGAGAATTCACGAGGCAAACTCTTTGTGTTTTCAAGTGAACTCTTCTGAAAATTCACATTGGTAAAGCCATCATTTGTGATCATTTAAAGCATAAAATCTGGAATGCTCTAAATCTGGAAAACGAATAAATCATGCTCGTTGGTCACATAGAGAAGAGAGTGTCAAAACATGTCTCTCATTGTGCTAGTCTTCCGCTGTTGGTTTCACAGGACCGTCCAGAGAAATGTCCTTCTCCTGAGCCTGGTGTGTTGGGGGTCTTGAGACCCTAGTGCCTACAGCCCCAGGGTTGTAATATGGCGGCCAGCTTCCTGTGGGTCAGGAGCCATTGGTTCACCAGACCAAACAGCCATTCTTCAGGTGCATTCTGTTGGCCCTTAGGTGTCTGCTGTAGTAAAGGGGTCTATTCAGAAAAATGACCACTCGGGTGTTTGTTTCATTCTGTTGGCGCTGTGGTTTCATGGCTACTCAGAAGGCTCAGCTCTTACTTCCCACTGTCTCACTCGTTTGTGGTCTGAGGCAAGCCATTTACATCCTCCTTATTGTTTCCTCACCCAAACAATGGGCATTGCTTGTGGAAAAACTCCAACACGATAAAGTACCTGACAGCCTTTGTCCGGAGGGGGGCATGCTAATGTTCTATATTCATGTCGCCTGAATCATGCCCCATTTGCTCATCTCAAAGGTTTTTATTATTATTATTATTATTATTTTTACCCTCATGATGCTTACTTAACCACACTTACCAGAATGGTTTTCAATCTTGAGCTGCTGGAAGAAGCGGAATTCACAGACCCACGTGATTTCTCTGATAAAATCTCTGCGTCCTGGAGAAACTTTGGAATGACAGCTCCGACTTCCTTTACTCATGAGGTGTGCACTCCACGAACCCCCGAGAAACAGCGAACGCAAGATCCTGTCCACGTCTTCTCTTCTTTAAAATGTGCCCCGATCTCTTCCCCACACACTGATCCTTCCCTTCCGTCTGTCCCTCTAGTGCCTGTGGTAATTTTTGACTCCACTGATTGCAAAGCTCCCCGGGGGCGCGGTCTGTATATTGAGTCTTTCGGTCACGCTCAATGGCCAGTATGTTGCTGGGTATGGAGCACTTAAAAATGTGTAGAAATAATGAAACGATTAAGACAGGGGAGGAAGCTTGACTCTAACAAGAGAGAAGAGAGGGTGTGTGGATTGTCAGCGTGGGGGGCAATTGTAGGTAAGAGCTAAAACTGCCTGGAATCCACAAAATGGAAAACCTGTGTGTGTATTTAAAGATGGATGATGATTACCCATCAAGATCCTGGATGTATTATGCTGTCGCAAAGCTAAAAAAAGAGCTCCTGATTGAAGAAGCATCATTTAAATTTCAATTCAAACAGCACTTGGGCAGTGTACCTCAACAGGAAGGGATGCTGCTAACCCAAATATGGGCTCTTCTACCCGTATATTGTCAGAGCACAGGAGGCGCATGGGAAGGACGAGGAACCGTCTTACGACTGCTCTGTTGCAAGGTCAGTGTTCCTCCCGCTCGTGCCTCATTTTTCTCACGGCAGGTGCCGCGCTCTCCCAGAACCCCCTCCTGGTGACGCTGGTTCCTGATGGCTCAGCACAAAACCCTGTTCGTGTATGACTGCCAATCTAAGAGCACCTCCCCTCTCAATTCTCTGTCGGGAACTACGGTAGGCAGGTCTTGAGTTAATGTGTGCTGGGGAGCATTTCTTACTCCCGGAGACACGTTGTGCCGCTTTGCCAGGCGATGGCTTTCTTCATGGCCCGACCCGCGTCCCTTGTCGTCATCTCCAGGCTTGTAACATTGGCAAGTGTCGCAGGGACAGCCCACAGACTTTGCTCTTTTCGTGCCATATGCTCCCGTGGGGCGTAAGCTAAAAAGTGCAACCACTCACTGCCAGCCCCCCTCCAGCTTCTCCAGACGAGCCAAAAACTTCCCACCCAGATGGTGCCATTTTACTTGAAATACTCGCAAATTTTTGTAAAGCAGTGTGGAGGAAATGGAACATAATTTCATATCTTCTCATAGTAAGAAAGCTTACTCCACCCCCCCCCCCCCCCGCCCCGCCCAGGGACATCTGATTGAAAGGACTAACTACTCTCTCCATGTGATGAAATACAAACAATCCCCGAGTCCTCAACCAGACCGCCTTTGACCACGAGGGTCTTATCGCGCTGTCCCAGGATCCAGTCGGGTAACGTGCCTGAAGGACCGTCAGCAAATCCTCGTTGAACTCGTAGTTTATTCACTACTCAGAATTATACCTGTCAGTTCTCCCTTTCGGTGTGGTAAATGAGATCATGACCTGAGCCGAAATCAAGAGTCCTACAGCTCAACCAGCTGAGCCACCCAGGCGCCCCTCGCAATACCTTTTACAACCATATGACCTTGAGAAATGCACGGAAGTCTGGTGATTCTCAGTGGCCTCAGCTGTAGAATAGGGATACTGATGCCTGCCACGTGGAGCTGGGGTAAGGACCGAGTGGGGTGCATCTGTGGGACGTACAGCAGAGTCTGATGCAGGGAGTGTTTGAAATAAGTGGGTATCGAGACTGTCATCGTTAACATGAACCAGTTGGAAACCAGAGTGATGCGGTGACATCAGGATGCTGGCAGATACGGGGTTGTCCATGGCAGGAGGGCACAGGACCATCTCTAGGTTTCTGGTAGGTGTCACCCCCGGGGGTGACAGTGGTAGCTCCCACGTGAATGGTCTGAGAGAAGGTTGTTTCTCAGGGAGCAAGGACCTTTGCTTCGACGAGTCTAGTTAAAATTTTGTGTAATTTGTAGACATTTCTGTTACAGGTGCTCATCTCTCTTCTTCTGAGATCTGGTGACCAGATCTGAATTCTTTAGAAGCTCAAGGCTTAAGCAATTTCATACATTTACTTGTTGAAAGTCTTTTTGGAAGGCTTAAGAGCAAATCACTCATCATTTTATGATTGCTTAAAGGTGCATATTATATTTTATGTGTCAGCTTTTTGTTTACATTCTAGGTAGTTAGCATTTAGTATAATGTTAGTCTCAGGAGCAGAATTTAGTGATTCATCGCTTATGTACATCACTCATTGCTCATCACAACAAGTGCCCTCTTTAATACCCACCACCCATCTAGCCCAACCCCCACCCACCTCGCCTCCAGCAGCCCTCAGTTTGTTCTCTGTAGTTACAAGTCTCTTATGGTTTGCCCCCCTCTCATTTTTTTCCTCCGCCTGTATTCATCTGTTTTGTTTCTTAAATTCCACATATGAGTGGAATCATATGGCGTCTGTCTTTCTCTGACTTATCTCACTTAGCATAATGCATTCTGGTTCCATCCATGTCAGTGCAAATGGCAGGGTTTTCTTCTTTTTGATGGCTGAGTAATATTCCATCGTGTATTCCACCTTTTTATCCACTCATCAGTCAGTGGACATTTGGGCCCTTTCCATAATTTGGCGGTTACTGATAAGGACGTGTTACATTTTTATCGTAACTCCTTTTTCATTCCATTCATACTCTTCCAGCGTATAAGGTCGCAGGCATCATTTTTACTATTATCTTTTGTGTTCAAGCTAAACCATGGCTCTGACGAAAAACTAGGTTCCTCTCTTCTGGTCGTAACTGATGGTTTTTCCACATACGTAAAAGAGGGAGAGGAGGTGAAGACCATGGAGTAAATTAGACATATTCTCCGGAGCAGGGGCAGTCCGTAGTTATCTCAGGAGCTCTTTAAGATAAGCATTATATTTCTCACTTTAGAGTTGAGAATCCAAAGCCCAGTTTTTAGTGACATGCCCCAAATCTAACAGTTGGAGGGAAACATAAGGACCAGAACCCAGGTCGACCCAACTGTGTAAGGCAGGGGACGTCCGTCTAACTTCATAAAGTAAGAGGAGAATATCAAGGTCACTAAATCCGAGAGCAGAAGTTAAAGGCACTGCCTGCCAAAATCTTTGTTAGTATCAGGGATTTGTGGGGGAGAAAATGAAAAGAATAGGAGGTCGGCCTGTAAGATGCGCTTTTCAAACATAAAACCGCATCTTAAAGAAGACAGTATTTGAACAGATACTATTTCCGTCTTGCTCCCTTGAAACATTTGTTCTGTCTCAGCAAGTGGACCTTCCCTAGTTACCTGTGCCTTTATATAGCCTAAGCCCTGAGCATTGGTCATACACATTTAATCACTTTCGAGAACTTACAGGCCTCTTAGTAATATTTGAGTGAAAACTGTAAAGGGAAAATATGACATATTTTAAAGTAAACTCCTCATTCTCCAGATTAAAGCACTGCTTAGATGGCAGAGCATGAAAATGGAAACCAACAGCTCCTGACTCTGTGGCCGTCTTGACCATGCCTTCATCCAAGCACTGACAAGCCATTTCCTAGCAAGAAGAGGAGAGACCAGGGGAGGGTTGGGGGGCGGGGAGGGGGGGTGGGACGATGAGAGTGAAGTATGATCCTGTGTGTCACACATTTTGAGCCAGGCCATCTACTGCCTTTATGGCCGTTTGATTTTATTATCTTTATGTAACAGGAACTGAAACTCAGGAAAGTTTTACACTGAGTCCAGACGCAGGATGATCTGACTTCACAGAAGACCACTCTGCCTCCCAGGAGAGCCCCGGCTGTTCTGTCACTACACGTTCAAAGACATTTCTTAATGTGGATATTTATGTGTTGAGAGACACCCTGGCAGTGATCAATAATAACCACTGATTTTGATTTTGTAGCCAAAGCAGTAGTTCTCCATAAGACACCTCCTTACAAATGCCCTTCAATGAAAGCCAAAGCCATAACATTAAGAAAGTGCATGGGGCGTGGCTGAATTACTTACGATAAGGTCTGCAAATCGGAGGTGTGTGGAAAGTAATTAACATGGATTTCCCCTACGTATCTTAGCCTTTGGCCTCTGAAAACCTGCCGATAGCATTTGGAACATTTCCGGCCCTGTAGATCCCCGAGGGAGTGTTCTCTAAGTAAAACAATCCTTTTAATTCCGTTTCAGTTGAAAATGGAATTGTTCTAAACTTCCATGTTATGATGGAAAGAATCATTTGGGCTTAAAGGCAATCTTTCTGACCTGCTTTGAAAATTACTGTCCCCTCAGTTGGAAGAGGAAGCAACTTACGTGCTTTAAAAATCTCTCAAGATGAGAGTAAAGAAAAACTGAGTTATTTCTCACCTACTGTGCTAGATTACATTGAGTGCCATGATGTGTATAAAGAAGAGCTCAGTCTGCTTTATGTACATAATGCATTTAAGACGAAAAAACTGGTGGCACACTGGCAAACAAAATCAACAGACTTAGTTTGTGTTTTAGCCATTAAGATGGAAAGTATTTTATTTATTTATTTATTTATTTATTTATTTATTTATGATTTAAATCCAAGTTAGTTAATATATAGTGTAATAATGATTTCAGGAATAGAATTTAGTGATTCATCACTTACGTATAACACTCAGTGCTCATCCCAAAATTGAATGTTATTTTCAAAGTGAAAACTGGAGAAGAGGGTACTGTTGGTGGGAATGCACACTGGTGCAGCTCCTCTGGAAAACAGTGTGGAGGTTCCTCAAGAAACTAAACATAGAACTACCCTACGACCCAGCAATTGCATAATTAAGTATCTACCCAAAGGATACAGATTTGAAGGAGTACATGTACCCCAATGTTTATAGCAACATTATCAACAGTAAGCAAACTATGGAAAGAGCCCAAATGTCCATCGACTGATGAATGGATAAGGAAGATGTGGTGTGTGTGTGTGTGTGTGTGTGTGTGTATACACATATATATGTGTATATATATATACGTATATACATAAAATAGAATATATATAACTATATATATAAATTTTTATTTATATTTATATAAAATAGAATATATATAATAGAATATATCTATAAAATAGAATATATGTACATAATAGAATATTACTCAGCCATCAAAAAGAATGAAATCTTGCCATTTGCAATGATGTGGATGACCTAGAATGTATTATGCTAGACGAAATAAGTCAATCAGAGGAAGACGAACGCCATATATTTCACTCATATGTGGAATTTAAGAGACAAAACATACCTGGGAAGGGGGAAAAAGGGAAGAGAAGGAAACAAACCTCAAGAGACTCTTAATGATAGACAGCAAACTATGGGTGGACAGAGGGAGGTGGGTGGGAGATGGGCTAGATGGGTGAGGGGAGGGCCCTGGAGATGAGCACTGGGTGTTGTATGTAACTGATGAATCACTGAATTCTACAACTGAAACCAGCATTGTATTGTATGTTAACTAAAATTTAAATAAACTAAAATTAAATTTAAAAAAGAAGACCGTTTTGGATTTTCCAGAGACATAATCACAATGACGGATTTCTCAAAATGACCCCGAGGAAAAGTTGAGTAAGTTTTATCTTTGTTTTATTCAGGGAAAGGGAAAAGATAAATTATGTAAAAAACGCTTAAGGCCAAGCAGCTCCAGGGTTAAAATGAATTGCCAGTCACAAAATAAAGACCTGTATTATACACAAGTCTGTCCAAAAGATCTATATGTGTATTCATCTATTTATGTATGCTATCCTTTGCCTTTTTTAAATTTAATTATATTTTGAACACAGCACGAGAATAAAAGCTAGGTAAAGTCAGAGACTTTTGCCCATTGTTTTCTACTACTCCTTATGTCTACAACAGTCCTTTTGCGTATTAGACACCTGGGTTTGACCTGAAGATGAAGAGAAATGACCTTGTTTCTTGTCTTTTAGATACACAAAGATGAAGACAGCAACCAACATTTATATATTTAACCTGGCGTTGGCGGATGCTTTAGTTACTACAACCATGCCCTTCCAGAGCACCGTCTATCTGATGAATTCCTGGCCATTTGGGGACGTGCTGTGCAAGGTTGTCATTTCCATTGACTACTATAACATGTTTACTAGCATATTCACCTTGACCATGATGAGTGTGGACCGATACATTGCTGTGTGCCACCCCGTCAAGGCTTTAGACTTTCGCACACCCATGAAAGCAAAGATCATCAACATCTGTATTTGGCTCTTATCGTCATCTGTCGGCATATCCGCGATAGTCCTTGGAGGGACCAAAGTCAGGGAAGGTAAGGACCATCACTGTCACCTCATTTGCAAAAACCTTACTTCTAATGATGTAAACTCCTAATGTGCAAGTGAGTAGGACACACAGCTAGGGGAAAAACCAAAAGCCAGTGGAAATACTATGCCTAAATCCACGGAAGATGAGAAACACAACCATTTGTGCTGTCCGTATCTACACATAGGAGAGGGTAAAGACATTACCCAGATACAGATGCCCAGGCTATCTGCTATTCTGGAAGTGCTTATCGGAATCTGGAGAAGTGGGGATGAATCAGGGAACCACAGGCATGTGGACTTTTAGAATACAATTACACTGCATCCTGGCGATTCTAAGATACACCTACTCACTCCTCTTCTTTGTCCCCAAAAGAGGACCCTAAATCATTAGACATCTATGCTGGCTCTTTACTCTTTTTCTTTAGGTGTTAATCTTCGCGTCCCTATCATAATAGCTTCATCTGGCTGTAAGCCATTCAAAATCAAGTTCACCGATGGAGGATAGCACACATCAGCAAAACTTAGATTTTGGACATTTGAGTTCTCGCCCAATGCAAACAGGACGCTTGATGTTTCCGCGGTATTTCTAAAATGGTGGTTCTAACACCTGGGTACTTTAGAAAATACAATTGATCCTTGAACCATGTTGGGGGGGCACCAGCCCCATGCAGTTAAAAATCTATGCCTGACTTTTGATTCCCCAAAACTTAACTACGACTAATAGTCTACTTTTGACCCAGAAGCCTTACTGATAACATAAATAGTCAACTAACATGTTTTGTATATGTTCTTATGCTATATTCTTAGGATAAAGTAAGCTAGAGAAAAGAAGATGTTATTAAGAAAATCATAAGGTGGACAAAATACAATTATAGTACTGTACTGTATTTAGAAAAAAAAAATCTATGTATAAGTGCACCTGTGCAGTTCAAACCCATGTTGTTCAAGGGTCATCTGAACTAATGCCCGGGTCTCACCTCTGGAGGGTCTCTGGGTTAATTGACCTGAGGTACCGTCTGGGGGTCAAGATTTTTTAGATGGCCCCAGATGACTCTGACCTGTAGCCTGGGTGAGAATTGCTGCTGGGGAAGTTTTGCTTAGAGATTCCTTGGGAAGAAGGGAGCAGAACCATCACTTTGGGCTTTATAAATGCTATTTACTGCTGTAGCAGTTCTCTAAATGTTCTAGTTTATTAGGGAGGCTCATGATACCTGGGAATACAGACGGTTGAATACGTGTAGTGGGGGGCTTGCCAGATCAAAGAAAGGGCAGGTGCTAAAATCATAGCTTACGTGGCATAGTCCACATAAAAAAATTTTTTTTTGAATGTTTATTTTTTGAGAGACAGAGAGAGAAAGAGCATGAGTGGGGGAGGGGCAGAGAGAGAGAGAGGGAGACACAGAATCCAAAGCAGGTTCCAGGCTCTGAGCTGTCAGCACAGAGCCTGTCGTGGGGCTTGAACTCACGAACCGTGAGATCATGACCTGAGCCAAAGTCAGACATTCAACTGACCGAGCCCCCCAGGCGCCCCTGGCACAGTCCACGTTTTTGATGAAGTACAATCTTTTCCCTCTTAAACAATAAAATGAATTTCCAACTTCGCCATGGTGGATGTTAAGCTGTAATACTTGGGTAAATTTTAAGACATGTCAAACTTCATCAGAGAAGCATTTTAAAATACGATTAATTACCCACAGGGTTTTGTTTCTTCCTGCATACAACAAATGGAAATAAAGTTGCAAGAAACCCTTCTGAGCCTAGGGTGTTGATACTTAATAATTGGATTCAAGAAGAGAGGCCGTGTAGACACCACCAGGACTAGAAGAATGGGCTAGATAGTCAAAGAAGATGGTGATTTTCCCGTAAATAAAGAACTGATTTTGATATTTCATGACATGCTTGCCGACTTCACCACTACACTCCTCTAATCACTGTCAGAAAATGACATCCTAGAAGCAACGGATTTCAGTTTGGCTTTTGAAAGAGAAAAATGAAGGTAGATGTAGGTTTTCCAGGAAGGAGCTGCTGTGGATGAACGTGTGCAGATGTGGTGGAACAAGGGATCAACCAGTGTTGGGAGAAGATTAATTTGTGTAGGAAATAGAGGAGAAATAGGGAGAAATAGAGGAGAAAATGGGAGAAAACTAAAGTAGTCTCGTCGGAGGGCTCTGTTCTTTCTTCGTTTCTTTTATTTTCTAAAGCAGATTTTTATGTGGTGAAAGATTGTCTCTGGACTCATTTCGGAGTGCTGGATGACACTCCACGTCAGGACTCTTGGATCATGAAGGGACTGTTTTACACAATCTCTATGCCCTGAATTAGAGCTGAATGGCATTGGTAGTTTATAGTGTTGTGTTTGCGGACAATGCTCACTGAAGGAAATCAGGCGTCAATTTCACGAGCCCAGGCTCATCTGGACAAGAAATCTCAGCTAATGTTCTGGGTTTCTTCCTGGCTTCTTTTTGGTTAAGAGCACAGATTCGGAAAGCAAATAGCCTGGAATCGAATCCTGATTTCCCCATTTATGGACAGTATCACTTTGGAGACATTACTCAGACTTCTGTACCACAATGTCTTCATTTGCAAAATAGGGGTAGATAACAGTGTCTCCCTCCTAGAGTGTTTTCCAGATCCATAGAGTCCGTGCATGGAAAGCTGGAAGGCTGGAAAGCAGTGCGTGTTTCTGGGAAGCACTTGATCAATGTCAGCTAGCATCTGACCTGACGTAATTATTTTAACAGGCCCTGCCTTCCTGCTATGTTTACCAACATCCGACAGGGTAGTCATTCAATATTGAAGGCTCTTGTGTACAGCAAAATTTTCACTTTCTGGGCATAACATGTTAAATATAACATTTTACATAGTATACATGTGCACACCATGTCTTTTGGGAATCATAGTCTGCCTATTATAATGACTAAATAACGAAGTCTGCCTATTATAATGACTAAATAACGAAGTTGTTGTAATGGCTACAAGCAGAAACAAAAATATTCTTAACAAACACCACAAAAGCTTTAGTTTAGATACTAGAACTAACTCTATAATTACGAGAGCCTGGAGACGTTGGAACCCATACCAAAAAAGAAAGCCGCGGCCCTCTAATATAAATCTAAAAGCAGAAGAAAGACTATTTTGTAGAAAAATCACTTTATTACGGCTGACGTGCAAAAAGCTGTACGTATTTAATGTAAACAACCCAGTGCATTTGGAGATTGCTAACTACCTGTGAAACCGTTATCCCCTCCAGACGGCAGACCTTTGCCGCCTCCCGAAGTTTCTTCTTGCCTTGTTTATTATGTTTCTTGTGTGATAAGAAAATTTAACCTAAGGTCTCCTCCCTCCTAGCGAATGTCAGGTATGTAGTTCAACATTGTCAGTTACAGAACCTGGGCTACATAGTAGATTCCCACAACTCACTTACTTGCGTGACTGAAACTTTGTACCCTTCCTTTGACTTATTGTCTCCCCTGTTTCTCCTGCCCCAAGCTCTTGGAAAGCACAATTCTTGTCTCTGCTTCTGTGAATTTGATTATTTTAGATTCCATATATAAGGGAGAGCATATAGGATTTGTATTTCTTTGTCTGGCTTATTTCACTTAGCACAATGTGTATCAGGTCTATCCATGTCGCCACGATTGGCAAGATTTCTTTCTTTTATTTATTTATTTTATTTATTTATTTATTTATTTATTTTTTATTAAAAAAAATTTTTTTTAACGTTTTTATTTATTTTTGAGACAGGGAGAGACAGAGCATGAACAGGGGAGGGTCAGAGAGAGGGAGACACAGAATCTGAAACAGGCTCCAGGCTCCGAGCTGTCAGCACAGACCCCGACGCGGGGCTCGAACTCACGGACCGCGAGATCGTGACCTGGCTGAAGTCGGACGCTTAACCGACTGAGCCACCCAGGCGCCCCAAGATTTCTTTCTTTTAAAAGACTGAATAATATTCTGGTGTGTGTGTGTGTGTGTGTATCACCAGTTTGCATTCCCACCAACAGGATCCCTTTTCCTCACATCTTTGCTGACACATCTTTTTTTTTTTTTTTAATAATAGCCACCCTAACAGGTTTGAGGTGATTTTGATTTGCATTTCCCTGTTGATTAGTGGTGTTGAGCACCTTTTTATATACCTGTGGGCAATTTGTATGTCTTTTTTGGGGGAGACGTCTATTCAGGTTCTTTGCCCATTTTTAAATCAGATTATTTGCTTTTCCACTATTGAGTTGTATGATCTCCTATATTTTTTAAATATTAGCCCCTTATCAGATACATGATTTGCAGATATTTTCTTCCATTCCGCAGGCTGCCTTTTCAATTTGTTGATTGTGTCCTTGGCTGTTTAGAAGAGGGTTTTTTTTTTTTTTTTCTTCTTTTTTTCTAGGTTGGATTAGTTTGATGCAATCTTGCTTGTTGATTTTTGGTTCTGTTACTTGTGCTTTGGCGTCGCATCCAAAAAAAATCATTGCCAAGACCGCTATCAAGAAGCTTTTCCCCTCCGTTTTTTGTAAAAGTTTTATGGTCTTATTTACAGTTAAGTCTTTAATCCACTTTGAGTTGATTTTTGTGTACGGTATAAGGCCCCAAGTGCATCCCTTTGCACGTGGACACCCCATTTTCCCAGCACCATTTATTGAAGAGCCCATTCTTTCCCCATTTTCTATTTTTGGCACCCTTATTGGAAGATTACTTGACTGTACAGGTGTGGGTTTATTTCGGGGCTCTCTAATCCATTCCATTGGAATATGTGTCTGTTTTTTATGCCAGTACCAGACTGTTTTGATTACTGTGGCTTTGTAATATAATTCACAATCAGGCAGCGTGATACCTCCAGCTTTGTCCTTGCTCAAGATTGCTTTGACTATTCGGGGTCCTTTGTAGTTCCGTAGGCGTTTGAGGATTATTTTGGCTAAGGCTATGAAAAATGCCATTGGGTTTTGATAAAGGTTGCACTGAATTCATAGATTGTTTTGTGTAGTGTAGACATTTTAACAGTGTTAGTTCTTCCAATTCACGCACATAGGATATCTTTGCATTTATTTGTGTCTTCAATTTCTTTCATCAGTGTTTTACAGTAATCAGTGTACAGATCTTTTAGGCTTATTCACAAATCGATTTGTGAGTACTTTATTCTTTTTTGATGGTAACGTAAATGGGATTGTCGTATTTACTTTTCAGATAGCTTATTGTTAGTGTATCGAAATGCAACTGATTTTTGTCGTGTGTTGATTTTTGAATTCTGCAACTTTACCGAAAGTGGTTTAGTCGAGTCTTTAGGGTTTTCTCCGCGTAAGACTGTGTCCTCCCCAAACAATTTTACTTCTTTCTTTCTGATTTGGATGCCTTTTATTTCTTTTCTTGCCTAAATGCCCTGGCTAGGACTGTCAATACTATGTTGAATAAAAGTGGTGAGAGTGAGCGTCTTTGCCTTGTTCCTGATCTTACAGGAAAAGCGTTCACTCCTTCACCATTGAATTCGATGTTAGCTGTGGGCTCGCCATACACGGTCTTTATTATGTTGAGCTACGTTCCTTCCATACTTAATATGTGGAGAGTTTTAATCATGAATGGATGTTGAATTTCTGTCATATTTTTCTGCATCTATCAACATGATCGTGATTTTTATCTATCGTTCTATTGATGTGGTGTCACATTGTTGGATTTGGGGAACCCTCACAGGGATAAATCCTGCTTCCATTGCAGGCATAAATCCTGATATTGGCATATGATTTTTTTCATGTGCTGTTGAATTTGGTTTGCTAGTGTTTTATAGGATGTTTGCATTTCTGTTCATCAGAGATATTGTGGTGTCTTTGTCTGTGGTGTCCTTGTCTGCCTTTGGTATCAGGTTCATGGAGGCCTTGTAAAATGAGTTTGGAAAGTGGGCCCTCCTCTTCAACTTCTGAAAGAGTTTGAAATGGATTGGCATCCTTTTTAAAAAAATTTTTTAATGTTTACTTATTTTTGAGAGAGAGAGAGAGAAAGACAGAGTGTGAGTGGAGGAGGGGCAGAGAGAGGGAGACACAGAATCCAAAGACAGGCTCCAGGCCCTGAGCTGTCAGCATAGTGCCCGACGCAGGGCTGGAACTCATGAACCGTGAGATCATGACCTGAGCTGAGGTCAGATGCCTAACCGACTGAGCCACCCAGGAGCCCCTGGATCGGTACCCTTTTTAAATGCTTGGTAGAACTTAACCAGTGAAACCATCTGGCGCTTGGCTTTTCTTTGTTAGGAGGTTTTTTGATGTAGTCTCAATCTACTTGTTATTGATCTGTCAGACTTTCTATTTCTTTATGATTCAGCCTGGTAGGTTGTATGTTTCTAGAAATGTATCCATTTCTTCTAGATTCTCCAATTTGTTGACATGTAATCGTTCATAGTGGTCTCTTATGATCCTTTGTATTTATTTCTGTGTTACCGGTTATGTCTTTCCTTCCGCCTAGTCTTCTGTCTCTTTCTGAGTCTAACTAAGGGTTTGATTTTGTTTATCTTTTTGAAAAGATTTTGTTTGTCGTTTTCTGTTTGTTGTCTGTTTGTATGTATTGTCTTTTGTTTTCCTGGTCTCTGTTGCATTTGTTTCTGCTTTTTTTCTTCGTTATTTCCTTCCTTCCACCAACTTTGGGCTTTGTCTGTTCTTCTTTTTCTAGTTCCTTAATACATAAAGGTAGGTTATTTATTTGAGATCTTTCTTTTTTCTTCACGCGAGGTGGTTATCACCGTGCACTTTCCCCTAAGAACTGCCTCTGCCACCATCCCCTAGTTTGGGTATGTTGTATTTGCATTGCCATTCATCTCGAGCATTTTGTATTTTACTTTGACTTTTTCTTTGACCCATTGGTGGTTCAGGAGTGTTAGTTTCTACATATTGGTTAATTTTCCAGCTTCCCTCCCATTTGATTTCTATTTTGACACGGTCAGCAAAGACACTTAATAGGATTTCAGTCCTCTTAAATTTGTGAAGACTTGCTTTGCGGCATAATGTGTGATCGATACTGGAGAATATTTCATGTGCATTAATATTTAAATATTTAAATATTTAATATTTTAATAATTAAATATTAATATCAATTAATATTAATTAAATATCAAGGCGTCAAATATTATAGTAATATTGTAATTACATATTAATATTAATTAAATATTTAATATTTTAATGTGTATTCTGTTGCTCTTGAATGTTTTGTATGGGTCTGTTAAGTCCATTTTATTTATAGTGCTGTTCAAGTCTGCGGTTTCTTTCTTGATTTTATATCTGGAGGATCTATCTATTGTTGAAAGCGGGATATAGAAGTCCCCTATTATTACTATCTATGTCTCCCTTCAATTCTCTTAACAGATGGCAGATATATTTAGGTCCTCCAATGTCGGGTGCGTATATACTTACAATTATTGCATCCGCTTTGGTGACTTGGCCCTTGTATCATTATATAGTGACTTCCTTTGCCTCTCAAGACAGTTTCTAAGTTGAAGGCAGCTTTGTCTGATGTAAATACAGCTACTTCTGCTCTCTTTTGGTTTCCATTTGCATGGAATATACTTTTGTATCCTTCACTTTTGGCCTGTGTGCATCACGAAGGCTAAAGATGCATTCTTTTCCCCAAAAGAGAACATTTTGTAAAAATGGGGCCCTTGGACTTGAATTTCCTTGTTGATTGCCGCCGTATTCTCCTTTCTCTTTGTTGGGATAAACTTAAATTCATTGACATTTCCGGAGGATGTTTCTAACTCTATCACTGGATGTTTCCCAAAGTCTTGGAAAAGCAGCTGTAGTTGATTATTTCACCCATTCGGCACATATTTATTGAGCTCCTACTACGTGCAAGATCATTTGTTCAAGAGGAAGCTGATACTCACAGTTAGAAGATGTATCCAAATTAAATATCAGCTCTTATGTTGCCTTACTTGTCTTAGCAGATTGCTTTTCCATAATAACTACTGTAATCAGTCCCTATTTTCGAGGGTTTCCACGTGATATTCATTTATTCACTTATTTAACAATTTTTACTGCTTCAGCCCCTTATGTTCTTTAAAAAAATTTTTTCTAACGTTTATTTGTTATTGAGCGACAGAGAGAGACAGAACATGAGCAGGGGAGGGGCAGAGAGAGAGGGAGACGCAGAATCCGAAGCAGCTCCAGGCTCTGAGCTGTCAGCACAGAGCCCGACGCAGGGATCGAACTCCCAAACCTCGAGATCATGACCCGAGCCCAAGTCGGTCACTTAACCGGCTGAGCCACTGCGGCACCCCTCACTTTATGTTCTTACTTAACAGTTTGTATTCCTGAAGCATCTTGTGGTTCTCACCACCCTATCTAGCAGGGATTAAATATTGAATAAAACACGCTGGGTATCTACCCTAAAGTAGTTTGCATTCTGGATGGAGAGAAAAACATCAGGAAAGGTAACATATTATTTATTACAGGAGGGCTTCTGTCTGGCTTCTGTCATTCTACGATGATTAAAAATAGGGTGAGTATAATATGTAAACAGAATATAGATTGCAAGGGAGAGGACTGTGGCCTCTGTATAAATGTCTTTGATGTGACATTTAAGCTGAGGCCAACCTCAAGAAAGAGACAATCTTGGAATACACAAAAACTAAGCATGGAAAAGATAAAACAAAAAATTAGACACGTTCCCTACCTTTGAGGAGGCTAGACTCAATAGACAAATCACCTGCAATGGGTCACCTGTCAAAAGTTGTTTAACAAATACTTTTTTCAGGGATAATAGGGATGATTTTAAAAAATGATTTTAACTGTTAGTATTCCCATAAACACTAAAAGCAAACATTAAAAGAGATGCTTATTTTTTTCTAATAGCCTTCATAGTAATAGTGGTTTAAACAATGACTTTTTTAGAGGATCAAAAATCCCAAGTTATTCTGGAAGTTTGCATTTACCAATGAAAGGTTTGATCTGGCATCTAGTCGATGAAAGACATATTTCTAAGAAAGTCATCTTTATTAATTGGCCAAAATAACTATATTCTTTGTATTTTAAAATATGTCTCATTGAAATTCTAAGACGATACCTTTTGTTTTCCCTAAGGGATATTTGATTAAGATCACATCCAAACGTTTTAGAAAACATAAATAGAACTGTTTCACCTCTCTAAAAATATTCTTTTGCCATTTTTGACGTAGAGATGCCCAACGTGGGAAGAAAATATTATCATTATGAAAATTACACTCTTATTGCTAATGATTACTCATCGGTAAGGAAGGATCAAGGCCTGCTCAGTGCTCAATGACTGCTCAGACGGAAGAGGACAAAATGTGGGCTTGTTGATGCTTGGGGAGAAAGGGAGCCCCCGAGGGGTGAGCAGGCCCCCCGCGGAAGCACCATCAAAGGGCTTATCCTGGGTCTCCGTTCCTTCTGGTCTCCGCTCTTTCCAATCGTAAGGCCATTCCAAAGAGAATGCTGTGCAGCCACGAGAAGCCGAGCAAATAACTCCATTTTCCAAGTGGCCATCTGAAATATGTGTTTTATCTGTTACATAGTCAATGTTAGGAAAACGAAAAATGTTTCTTGCTTACAAATTTCCTTGATGACAGTGTTCATGAGGTTTTTCTTCTTCCTTCTTCTCCCCTTCCATCTTCTGTTTTCTTTTTCTTTTCTTCCTCCTCCTCTTTCTTTTCCAAAAGTTTACTCATGTTTCAACAATGCCCTGAACCAATTGATTCCGTTAAGTCACGATTCCTGGTTCGTATTTGGGCACATTTTTTTTTTTTTTTATAAATTTTTACTGACACACATAATGATTTCTTATAAATCACTTGATGCTTTCAGGCAAGTTGACTTTTGCTAAATGGAATGGCTAGACTCGAAATATTTCATCACTTATTACAAATAGATACTAGCTTTTATTGCCAGAGCCGTGGGTCTGGGAGAATTATTAATAAATGGAAATACAAGTAAGGACTTATGCTATAAATGATCAATTTAGCTCTTCTGAAAGTCGTCCACATTAAACTGGGCTCCACAACTGCATAATTCCTATTGCGAACTTTTGTCTCATTTATTCCATAGTATTGTGATGTCACCAATAAATGGCTTCATTGTAATAAGCACAAAGATAAGGTAGTTTTCATATATAGCATTCATTCCCAATTTGGTGATCTGCTTCAGGTAATATCATCTCACCATAATTGTACCTTTGCACCCAAATGTATTGAAACCCACTTTGAAATTTTTTTAATGTTTATTTAGTTTTGAAGGAGAGAGAGAGAGAGGGAGACAGAGCACGAGCAGGGGAGGGGCAAGGAGAGAGGGAGACAGAATCGGAAGCAGGCTCCAGGCTCTGAGCTGTCAGCACAGAGCCTGTGGGGCTCGAACTCACAGTCTGTGAGATCGTGACCTGAGCGAAGTCGGACGCCCAACCGACTGAGCCACCCAGCCGCCCCTGACACTCACTTTTAGAATACTCTGCAGCCACGGTCATAAGAAAAGACATTCTTCTGGTGCTTATGTTTGTTTTGTTCACCTTGTCCAGACGTGGATGTCATCGAGTGCTCCTTGCAGTTCCCGGATGACGAGTACTCCTGGTGGGACCTCTTCATGAAGATCTGTGTCTTCGTCTTCGCCTTCGTGATCCCTGTCCTCATTATCATCATCTGCTACACCCTGATGATCCTGCGCTTGAAGAGCGTCCGTCTCCTCTCTGGCTCCCGAGAGAAAGATCGTAACCTCCGTCGGATCACCAGGCTGGTCCTGGTGGTGGTGGCGGTCTTTATCATCTGTTGGACCCCCATTCACATCTTCATCCTTGTGGAGGCCCTGGGGAATGCCTCTCACAGCACCGCTGCCCTCTCTAGCTATTACTTCTGCATCGCCTTGGGTTATACCAACAGCAGCCTGAACCCCATTCTCTATGCGTTTCTGGATGAAAACTTCAAGCGGTGTTTTAGGGACTTCTGCTTTCCAGTTAACATGAGGACGGAGCGACAGAGCACCAGTAGAGTCCGAAACGCGGTTCAGGATCCTGCTTACATGAGGGATGTTGATGGGACAAATAAACCAGTATGACTAGTCGTGGAGATGTCTTCCTACAGTTCTTCGGGAAGAGAAGAGTTTAATGATCTAGGGTTAACTCAGATCAGCACCGAAGTCTGAGATGGAAAGGTAGAATCTTTAACAAACTTTTAGAAGTCTCGTGGTCTGAAGTCCTACGATGCTGGCTGGGTTAGCAACCCAGGTCAGCGGAAGCATCGAGGCTGTCGGGATGGAGTGGAGAAGACTTTGAGTAAGCAAATCCAGCCCCTTTCTAGGGCAGGGAAGCACGGCTGATTCTGAGTTCCTTTGATGGACAAAGAAATAAGCCTTTTCTCTTCTGGTTACCTAAATTTAGTCCGGGCCCCACCTGCTGCGGCCTTCCCATGCAACGCGGTTCCGAAAGCTCTGTTGAGGAAAAAAGACAGGACAAGACAACACCTTGGTTTCAGAGCTCAGTGGGCCTCCAATCCAGATGCTTGACGTTGACGACGACCACCTGAATACAAACCAGGACCGTTCCTAGGGCACGTGCCCCGCTCGCTTGATGCTTTGTGGACGCACTTCACGTGGCTGTGCGGTGAGGATTCCGGCGGAGGCAGGGCTCAGACCCACACCTGAGGTGTCTGCTTACGTATAACAGGAAGTTACCTTGATACGTATGAAGTTACTTTCAACAGACCAAAGGTGGTTTCCAACCGAGTTTAGTTTCTTAGAAGCCACAGTCGGTTTTTCAGCATGCCATTCAGCTAAATAATTTCATGACAACGCGTGTCTTCAAATACCACCAAGAATGTATATAACTCCACCTGTAAATAATAGTAGATACATGCGAATAAGAAATGGGCTTGCCTTCCAGCCAGCCCCTCTCCCGAGGGCATACCAACACGAATCCCCCGAGTTAGTGAGAGCTGATGCTGAGACATTTGGGGACAACATAAGCTTCTTTCTGGGAGTTGGTCAGGTGCTGTCTTTTTCAGACCCGTGAGTGCCATTCAGTCCTTCAACGGTACTCGCAACGCACGTATTAATCAATTATGAAATCTGGTACTCATTCCCCGGTTGTTGACTTGGCAGAATCTAATCTACGTGCAGCGTCTCTTCGTGAATATATAGCTGCTACCAAATTCTCTCTCTCCGGGGAGGGAGGGGGTCTTGCCCGCGTTAATCTTGGGCTAGGGGATCGTGTGGCCTTCCGCAGGAAGTAGAAACGTTCCGAAGGGTGGGCTGAACGAGGACGTGATGTCCCCCGTGGTGCTTGGACACAACCTTGCACTGTGTTCTGTGAAGAGTGTACCAGCTGAGGATAATGCCATGGGCAGCACATTTAGGATAATTTGGCCAAAACTTCCAGATGACGTAGTCTCCTTTCTTTCCCCCTGAAACTTACGATTTCAGAGGTAATGGCTTTTTCTGTAATTTGCCTGGGCAGAAGAAATGGATAAGTTAGAAATAACACCCAATCTCTTCTATGTTCCTAGGGCAGCATCCCCTGGAATTTAGTGGGAAATCAAATGTATCAGCCTTCATGCTCATAGGCACCGTCACAGTAGTCTTTTCCGTTCATGGCGTACTTTCTGTCTTGTGTATATACTCTCTCCTTTTGGAAACAAATCTTGCCCTGAGGGTTTTATATTATGGCTTCAGAATTTTACTACAATGATATTTGTGTATATTCCAGATTTCCATGGCATCTAATAGATGACGTAAGGCAGAAAGGCAAGGTTCCTAATGAACACGAAGTCCTCCTTTGAGCGTTTCTTAAATTTCATGGATTTTTCTCGGGTGGCTTTGTATTCCTATAACAAAATGTAGGTAGGAAGGGCCTAAATATTGATTGGCATTCGCCGCATGGTTAAAAATCGTGGCTATCATATGGGAGGGGTATTTATACAGAGAGTAGTTCCAGAAACCAACCCTACTGGTGTGAGAAATACAAAAATCTCTTCATGGAACACTAAGACCCGGGAGGGTTTCTTGAAGGATTCTTAAGTGGTACAAAAATATAATAGAGACACAATCATGGAATGAAATTACAGTAATGGGTTTTCTTTCAATTAGCACCCCGTGTGCCCTTATGGCATCTATGGCCATTATTGGATGCTGAATTTTAGCCAGATTATCCTGCTCGTTTTTATGTCTAAGTTTGCAGCCCAAGAAGTAGCTCTAAGTGCCCATGAGGGCTGTACAAATTTCTCTATTATTGTGGGCACCAATTTCCGCAAACTGGAAGAGGAGAGAGAGAGTGGCTTGTCATTTTAGGGCACTACTTTAAAGGATGAAAAAGTGAGTCACATATATTAGGAAAAATACCACTTACACAAAAGTATTTACTTGTCAAAAGTGTGTATGTGTGCACACGTGTGCATGCATGCGTGAGGAATTTCATGGGCGTATGTGTCTTTGTGTGCATAAGTGTGTGCATGTGCTTGACGGTGTGTGCATGCATATGTGAAAGTGTGAGTATATCTCTGCATGCCTGCCTGTGTGTGTGCATGTATGTGAATGTGTATATATGTTTGTGTATGTGAGTGTGTGTGAGTATATGTGTGTGTGTGATCATGTGTGCATGCGTGTGCACACGCGTGTGTGTGTGTGATAATGTATGTTTATGTCCTGCTGTCCCATCACAGCAAGGAGGGCACGCTGTCTGCTGTGTCCCTTTGAGACCAGAATTGTGTGTATCTAATCTCGAGGTCAGCTCTACATAAACTCCCATCTTCCCACCCTGGCGACTTCTGGAAGGTCGAATCCAGTGAGGGGTCATAAAAAAAATAGAGAGAAATGAAACATCCATGCAGGATGCAGCAAGGAGGGTGAAAACGTAGAATTCTAACTGGAAGGAGACTGGAACCACCATTAATGTCTCAGAAATACTCCAGAATCTAAGGGCTCCCCTTTGCAAAGAACATAAGTCAAAACTCAAAGCATAATACTAAAAAAGAAGCAGTTTGGAAAGCTAGTTTTGAAAAACATGAGGGAATATTCACGTAAATCCTAAGAAAGTTGTTCCATTCTGTGATGAATTACCGAGAGATACAAGTTCTTAAGTCTGCAGACCCATTATAAGAAAATTTATAGATGTTTCATCTAGTATTGGGACATAATAAGATAAATGGGCTGGAACAAAAGGAATACATTGGAGGGCGCCTGGGTGGCTCAGTCGGTGAAGCATCTGATTCTTGATTTTGGCTCAGGTCATGATCTCACGGTTTGTGGGTTTGAGCCCTGTGTTGGGCTCTGCTCTGACAGCAAGGAGCCTGCTTAGGATTCTCTCTCTCTCCTTCTGCCCTTCCCCTGCTTGTGGCTTTCTTGGTCTCTCTCAAAATAAATACACTTTAAAAAAAAGGAATACACTGGCTTTAAATGAGATGTTTTTAAGGAAAAACTATGACAAGGCTGTATGTCCATCCAATGAGATTTCTTCTCTCAACAAGAGCTGTTTGGCAGATTCAGCATAAATATGAAAATCCCACCCCTGAAGGACATAAACCTGTTTGTCTTAAGGCCGTTTTCTTCTCTGAAACAGAAGTATACTCCTATATTCTTCAGTGTATATTATTTATATCTTGCAATTTTGGAAGGTGATAAGTATGCATTGTATATAAGATTGTGTGCCTTGTGGAAAAATAAAAATTGCACCTGCTCAAAACACAGTGGTCAATTACCGTGATATATCGTTTATTCTTTCATGGCTTTGATGATGCTGTACTTCAGAACAATGTTAACTGTTTCTCAAAACTAAAAACAATCGCCTTGATTTTCCATCCATGACAATGTCGTGGATATTTAATGGAAAGGAACAGAATGTAAGAATCTAAACCGTGATCTTGAATTCCAAAACCTACCAATCCCTCAGAATTCATGGCTTTCCACAGTAATGCTGTCAAGATTCCAGACTCAGTGTCACACATGGCCTTCCTCATGGAAAACCACTTTTTCATTATGGAAAATATTCAGAATGAAACTGTCCCATCAATAAAAAAAAAAAGAAATCAAACTCTCCTTCCTTGCTTCCAAAACAGTATGGCTGCACTACTATCGTGAATTACCTGTTTCTAAACCTCATGGCATTTGCACGCATAAACAAAGGTTTGTGTGTGTGTGTAAGTGGAAACACACTTAGGGAAAGGGAGGTAGTAAAAAAAAAAAAAAAGGATGCCTCTAGCTAATTGAGGAGAACACACTAGCAAGTCCTACTTTCATTTAAAATAGCCAGTTTTGGGGCGCCTGGGTGGCTCAGTCGGTTAAGCGTCCGACTTCGGCTCAGGTCACGATCTCGCGGCCCGTGAGTTCGAGCCCCGCGTCGGGCTCTGTGCTGACTGCTCGGAGCCTGGAGCCTGTTTCAGATTCTGTGTCTCCCTCTCTCTCTGCCCCTCCCCCGTTCATGCTCTGTCTCTCTCTGTCTCAAAAATAAATAAACGTTAAAAAAAATTAAAAAAATAAAATAAAATAGCCAGTTTCTTTCTAGTATTTATCTTTGATTTGATAACTCAATTTCCTTGGGGATTAGAGCTCAATATGCAGTAAGTTTCAGGCATTACGATACCTTGTCTCTGTAATTAATTTGCTGCATGATACATTCCTATGGATAGTCACTAGGTTTGTGGGAACTAGTGATAACACGAAACAAACAAATATTAAAAAATTTTGCGAAAGCTGTTGCTTGAGAGGATGTTTGTATTTATGTCAGGAACTATGCCAGATTCTGCATAGGTATACAAAACAGATACACCTTTGATAACTTACAGTCTAAGGAAAACACGTCATTAAGGAAATAATCGCAATGTATTGCAACGAGGGCACAAATCAATGAATGCAACCTTTTCTAAAAGGTTTATCTATCCATTTACGTAGACATACTTTTAAAGGTAGTTTCTCTATGTCTCTATGTTATACTTGAAATTACTAGAATAGTTAGAATAGCAGTATTCTAGTATTTGAAGATCATTAAAATGGCAACTAGTAAATATCGTAAGTGACTTTGTGAGTTTCAAATAGTCAGGGAAGGCTGTATTTTGAAAGCCACATAATTTGGAAACAATATAGTCTTGGAATTATACCAGAGGATGCGACACTGAGAATTATGAGCTGTGCTAGAAAGGTGTATGTAAAACACAGACCAAACTACAGGGTCTAGTGTAGTTACTTTCAACAATGTCTATTGGACATTGGAACGAGGGACAACTGGTTTGCAACCAATTCATTCACCTCGTGCTCTTTACAGGCAGGACAGGAGCAAAGACAGGTGACTACGTAATAGCCTCCCCTGGACCTCTGATAAATAATTTTTGGTTGGTGGAAGAGACCTTAGCAGGACAGCCTACTAGCCTACTAGGCTAGATTACGTGTAATAAACCTATAATCTATACAGATCTGTGCTTTGGGAGGGCATAAAATGGATACGTTTCAGAACTTAAATACTTTCCTTGCTGCTGGAGGTGGCCTACAACTTCATCAGAAACGTTTCCTCAACTGTTATTTAGGGGAAGAAACTCACGTCAGATGTGGGAAAGAAGGACTAGTGACCACCCGTGAGGTCCCAGATGACTCTCTAGTTCGTCGAAGCCGTAGATTTTCCGTGTCCTTGAAGTTACAAATACAACTTGGTATTTCTAATGTCGTAATGTACCTCAACCGGAAATTCACACCCAAAATATGCCTTTCAAGGCTAAGAGTTATTTACTGAAGAAAAGTATCAGCTAACTTTTGATGTAAAAACAACAGTGCTGCTATGGCTAGTACAAATCATTATAAAACCTCATGTTTATTGTTACGCTGAGTGTTTTTATGTCCTGGGATCATACTCTCAATGAGCCTCTAAGTTAGTTGCATGAGATGGAAAACTCAAGTTGGCCAGTGCCACTCACGACGTGGCAAGAAGTTGGGGGAAAATGTGATTATTACATGCAGAACGATGGAATTTCTTAGGATCGGTGTTCTGGGCGGTTGGTGAGCAAAAGAAGCTATCAGGGGGACGAACACGAAGCAGAGACTTGGGAATTAGATGGATGAATTAACTCCCAGTTCCAGTTGAGATTTGTGCAGTCCTGGGCAAGACGGGGATGTTTTCTGCATGACAGTATCCTCTGTAAAATATTGACGAAAGAATGTCTATCACATAGAATCACTGGGCTCCTGTAACTGAAGTCCATACTCAACAAGTGTTAGTTAATATAATTACTATTATCCTCAATTGGCCGCACTGCAAAAACACTGGATTCCATTATTTCCACGGTCTCTTCCACTTTTAAAATTGCACGACTCTCTATGAGATTCCCTGTGGGCTGCTTCCCACAGCCATGTGACACATTATGGCCGCGTGAGATCCAGCAGGCAGTAAAGACACAACTGTGGAAAGAGAAACCCGGTCAAACCTTCGCTCTTTCCTCAGTGGCTCCCTAAGAAGAAAGGGGGAAGAATCTGGTGAGAACAGAAAACTGGGGACAGCAGCTCTGAAAGGAGTGTGCATGTGAAAGGTATTCGTGGGTGGAGGTGGAGCATGAGGGGAGGTGTGGGATGAGCAGAGAGTGAGAACAGCAGTGTCATTAACATGGGCTGCCGCAGGGTTGGGGGACATGAAGTTCTGACAGCTGTGTTACTTCTCTCCCATTCTGGAAACGGGCCTCCAGATTTATGCAGAGCCAAGAGGAAAACCCACACTAAAGACATTTCTATTCTTGAGTATTGATTCTGGGTAGCAATTAATATTCACATTTACAAATTTTATCTTAAGAATCATGACATGGTCTTATGCTTATTAGTAAAATGTAACGCATAAGCCACAGACTAAGTCATACTTTTGAAGAGTTCTAGCACTGAGAATATTTTATAAATAATACAAGGTGACATCTGTGAGCAAAAAAAGGAGTACTTGCAGATGTTAGAAATAACACTAAAAATGACACTGCTAATAACAACCACAGTGTACAATTGCTTACCACGACGACTGAATCCATCGTTTTCATATACCCTCCATATCTTCCGTATCTTCTACTTCCTTATGTCTTGCGTAATGGCGAGACTTGGTCACATGGTGGCTATTTATACCCAAAATGTATCCTGGAACTCTCAGGGCTAAATTAGATATCATTTGCAGGATGACAGGCATTTCATTGGCATGGGGAAGAGATTATGATCCGGGAGCGATGAGGGGGAAAGACATGAATAATGTATCTTCAGTCTGTGTACCTATGAATTATGCCATTCCTCTTTGTAACCCCACACGAGACCGTGATGTATGCCAGCTCGAGCATACTTCCATTCCAGTGAAAATTAAGAATGTTCATGTTTTGAAATAATTTGAAGAGTAGTACACGGTGAACACTGAATAGATTTTTTTGGCGGGGCAGGGTGGGGGGGCGGAGCTTTTGGATATTTCCGTAGCCTGTTTTCATTTTGGAGTTCCACTTAGATGGACACACTACTAAGATGACCCTCTCAAGGGTCTTTGCCAGTATGCTTTCTTTATTCTAGGATACTGACTCACTTCCAACTTTATTTGCAGATTAAAAAATAAATCTGTGTTTCTTTAAGTTACGTTTTGAAATTGTTCCCCAGTACATAAGCGTCTGTTTCGAAGGCCTACTTTTTAAGGAAAAGAGGGTGTTTCCATTGAGATCTATACGCAGGCAAATTTGTTTCTGACTTGTGGAAATTTTCTTGATGATGTCATTCAACTATCAGTTCAACAATAATTAAGGACTTAAACAATACCCCTGCATATGTAGGTGCACACAACCTCAAATATTTTGTCAGATAATAAAAAATAATTTGAAGGTCAACATTGTCTTTATTACTGAATTGTTTTGGTCAAGATTTTCAGCATTTCCCTTTTTGCGATTCAGCTGGTTTTCCAGGCAACGTCCACTTGAATGGGCTTCGTTACTGTCTTTCTTACCACTATCATGGAGCAGGTTAGGAAATGATTGGCAGTTGATGAGCATTAGCTGTCTTACGCCACACTTTCTAGATCATAGGAATACAGAAAGAGCAAAGATCCAGTCATCAAGAATGGGTATACGATCAACTTTCACTGGTCTGTAGTGAGTGGCCCAGGATATGGGTAGTTTAACTGGCAAATACTCCCAGACCATTGATTCTTTTCATACTTCCACTATTGGGAAATCAGACAGCTTATAAAACAAAGCATATGTTAAGCTTTGACTCATTGTGGCAGACTGTATTTTCCAAAATGGCATGGCTGTGTATCTTTCATTCCAAGTAATCTTCATGCAATGTGAATACGTTGAAATTCTTCTTATCTCCTGTGAGGTTTGTGTCCCTCTTTTGAACCTGGATAAACCAGTGTTACTGTCTCAATCCACAGAATATGGTGGAAATGAAGCCATGCAATTTCTTTAAAAAAAATTTTTTTTAACGTTTATTCATTTTTAAGAGACAGAGAGAGACAGAGTGCGAGCAGGGGAGGGGCAGAGAGAGAGGGAGACCCAGAATCCGAAGCGGGCTCCGGGCTCTGAGCTGTCATTGCAGAGTCCAATGCGGGGCTTGAACCCAGGAACTGTGAGATCGTGATCTGAGCCGAATTCGGACGCCTAACCGTCTGAGCCACCCAGGGCACCCCGACGCCATGTGATTTCTGAGATTAAATCATAAAACACCACGTAATTCTGCCTCTCTCTCAGGATGCTTGCTCGTGGGGCCAGCTGCCATGTTATAAGGAAGCCCAACAAGCCCCTGTAGAGAGGCCACGGGGAGAAGCTATGCATAAGTGAAAGAGACCAGCTGAGGCCCCAGCCAATGGATGGCTTCAACTGCCAGACAAATGAAGACACCTCCCTGGGAGTCCGGTCGCTAGCTGTAAAGTCACTCCTGGCGAGAACCCAGTCTTTGTGAAGCAGAGTGAGCCATCCTCCCGTCTCCAGATTCCTCACCCGCTGTGTTCGGCAGGACTTTAGTCCTAAAATCACCGTAACACACACGGACAGAAGCAGATTTCACTACCTGCCTCCCCTCAAAACCTCCCTGCCCACCTCTCCATACAGCAGAAGGAAAAAAACTACTGCTCTTCATGATGAAAAGAATCATCCTGAGAAGTTCGTCTTTCTTCCAAACCTTGTTAACTCACCAATTCTATTCTATTCCTCCGGAATAGAAATATATAAATGCCAGGGCTTCTAAGAAACTCATATTAGATTTCCTTCCCTCCAGCTACCACTGGACCATGAACAGCAGAAAATGGACATAACTAAAAAGGCAGCTGTATACTGAGAGATAATACTGTAATGGATTCATTAATGATGCAAACAAGCAACGAGTGTAGACATTTTATAAGAAAACAGAAAATAAGTTTCTTTTAGGTATGGATGGCTTCCCCACCATAACAGTTTATAAAAATTAAATTAATCATTGCATATTATTTCATATATCTAAATGCTGTACCAAATAATACAAGTGTTATTACCGACAATATGGTGGGAACGTTAAAAGGTCATGTTTTTGTGAGCCAGAGAAATGTGGTTTTGGAATCACTTTTATTTCCTGACTTTATGACTTTGAACATTACTTAACAGTTCTTTGTCTTGGTTTTTCTGTGCACGAAAAAAAGAAAGATAGAAGATCTACTTTGATAATCCGTTATCAGATCAGGTTGTTTGAAAAATTTAATTTTTAATTTAATTTTGATTTAATTTAATTTTAATTTTAATTTTTAATTTTAATTTAATATTGAGTTAAAAATAAAAAAAACAAATAGATGTATGCACTTTGTTGGGACAATGTTGACTACATTTCCCTTGGCAAATTATATAAAGTTTAATAGGCCAAATAAAGCATCAAAGAGCCCATAATTATGTGCTCTCGGCATTATTTATTTATTTTATTTGTAGTTTATTCTATTTGAATTAGTGGCAAGTGGGGTATTGGATTACATGACTAGGTATAGGAGCAGGTTCGTTAAAGCTTTACAGAATAAAAACCCAGGAGAGCTTATAGTCAGCTCTTTAAAACTCTAAATGTTTGGACTCTAGTTTACAGTGACTTTCATTCAAGACTTATAATATATGTTTAGACAGAAATATAAGGCAGAGGGGTTGGCGTGGGCAGAAGCTTCTATTTCCACTATTCTCCACAAACAAAAGACTGTAACTGAGTTAAATGCATAGGATCATTTATTTCATTATCTAACGTACATAGGTATCTGTTCTCTATACACACACACACACACACACACACACACACATTCAAATGGTGGCCCTGGTATAGAGGCACAAACTGCAAATTCTTCCATACCATTTGGCAAAGAGCCTAAGAGGATGGCATATTCCCAGCAGAGGCCATGAGCTGGCGTGAAGGCACAGAGGGGAAAGGGTACCAGAAGCATTGAGGGTGACCGCCATCCCGGAAGGAGAACTGAAGGAGGAGGCAGGCTGGTGGCGTTGGTGGAGGCACCGTGGGCAGGAACACAGGGCCTGTGAGAGCCACTGCTACCCAAGAGTGGACCCTCACTCCCAGCCATTCCTTCACCACAGCTCGGTCTACACTGGATACCCAGTGATAAGCCAGCAGTATAATGGGCTACATGGAAAAGGAATTCTAAGACTCAATAAATGATTCGGAAATGATTGAAATGGCACGAACTTACATCATTTGGAAAGCAGTTTTTACACTACATACACACATACAGTTTTGTTTATGTAGAAAATAAAAAGAAATATGGTTTGAATTTTTTTAAACATTTATTTATTTTTGAGAGACAGAGAAATAGAAAGTGAGCGGGGGAGGGGCAGAGAGAAAGAGACACAGAATCTGAAGCAGGCTCCAGGCTCTGAGCTGTTAGCACAGAGCCCAACACGGGGCTCGAACTTGTGAACTGTGAGCTCATGACCTGAGCTGGAGTGGGAGGTTCAACCGACTGAGCCACCCAGACTCCCGGAAATATAGTTTTAAATATTTTGCATTGGATGGTAAATTTTCATATTAATTTACATGACTTTTATTAAATACTTCTCAATCACAACTCTCCATATATGTACATATCCATACACAGATATATGAGAGAGCCAGAGAACAATTTCATAAAATACTAATACTATCATCTGAGTGGTAACATTGTCCAGTTGTTAAAAAACTGTCAAGAATTAATTTTAATAGCAGGCCACTCATATGGTATCCGAGAGTTACCTGTCTACACCAACCAAAGGCTTGGTTTAAGAAGCGTCTTTTTCAAATGGGATCAAGATTCCTGTTGGCACTTAATGACTTTTTTTGAGATATAGAAGGCTACTTGTTTACACTCTTCAACTGTGGGATTCTTAACCTTATTGATCGCTCCCACAAGAAGAACTCTCTTCATCTTTACTCTTCCTGTGGCATTCTTCTGTTTCATTCATATGATACTTACCTTAAACTATCTTAGAAACACTTTGGAACGTGTTCCGATCCCTTTCCCTTAGCCACCTACATACAGTTACAAGCTTTTGAGTCCAGCTCTGGGGTCTTACACATAATGTGTATTTCCTCAGAGCCCGGCACAGTGCTTTGAAGTGTAGTTTGGAAACCTTTTAGACAAGCTGAGAGAAAAACTTCCAGAAAATTCCAAATATCACCAGGTTTCTTTCCCAAAAAGTCTCAATTCTTTCTCAGTTTTATTGAGATATAATTAACATATAACACTGTATAGCTTTAAAGTATATACTATGTCGATTTGATACACTTTTATATTGTGATATTATTATTACCACCATTATGACCAGGTTAGCTAATACCTCCATCATGTTGCATAGTTACCATTACTTTTTCTGCGGTGAGAACAATTAAGGGTCCACTCTTCTACAACTTTCAGGTATATTGTACGATATTGTTATCTTTCATCAAGTTCTTAAATATTTGTTTTTGAGAGAGCGCAAGTGGGGAAGGGGCAGAGAGAGGGGAACAGAAGGTCCAAGGTGGGCTCTGTACGGACAGGCTGACAGCAGCCAGCCGGACGTGGGGCTTGAACTCACGAATAGCGAGATCATGACTGAACCATGCAGGTGCCCCTATCTATAATCAGTTTTAAAAGTCAGTGCATAAACCCCTGGGCTGATGTTGCATGACCATGCAACATTGAAATATCTGCCACAAACACATCCCACTCAATGCCAGAGATGCGCCAACAAATATTCCTTGAAACGCTGAAAAAGAAAATGAATTCTTAATGACTATTAGCATGAAAATACATTGATTTATTTGCGGTCTCTGAGACAGAGTCACAATCGGCACGTATTTTACTATGTAAATTTGTTGTTAATCCCAAATACACCAGTTAAGATAAAGTATTAATTCACAGAATACTCTGGAGGGGAGGAATGGTGCTGATATGGTATACCTTGGTTAATGCTCACTATTCCCATATTCATATCTTGTACTTTATTACTATTAACCGTTACTATAGAATGCAACTAATGCTACCTTCTGGTAGGATCATAAAACATTGGTGCCAGAAGTCCCTCTTTCTTACGAAGGTAAATACGGTGTTACCATACAAGCCAGCGATCGCAGTCCTAGATATGTACCCAAGTGATTTCAAAACCAGAAGCAACCAAACTATCCCTCAACAGGTGAATGGACAAACAACTATGGTGTATACATATAATGGAATACTGAGGGATAAAAAAAGAGTTATTAAGCCACGAAAAAGATATGGATAAACTTAAATGTATAGTTCCAAGTTAAAGAAGGCCCTCTGAAAAAGCTGCACGGTACGTGACTCCAATTATATGACATTTTGGAAAAGGCAAGACTATGGAGGCAATAAGAAGATTGCTAACTGCTACGGGTTCCAGGGAGAGGAGAGAAGATTAAATGGGTAAAGCACAAGAGACTTGGAGGGCAGTGAAATAATTTCCCTGATACGGTAATGATGGCTGTGTGATAACACGCATATGTCAAAACCCTCAGCACTTTACGTTACAACAAGCGAACCTTAATGTAGACAAATTTTTTTTTTCAACGTTTATTTATTTTTGGGACAGAGAGAGACAGACCATGAACGGGGGAGGGGCAGAGAGAGAGGGAGACACAGAATCGGAAACAGGCTCCAGGCTCTGAGCCATCAGCCCAGAGCCCGACGCGGGGCTCGAACTCACGGACCGCGAGATTGTGACCTGGCTGAAGTCGGACGCTCAACCGACTGCGCCACCCAGGCGCCCCTGTAGACAAATTTTAAGAATGACCTAGGAGGTTGGGGGGTCCCAGGAAGGAATGCAAATGGTGACAAGAGACTCTAACTGTATGACAAACGTATAAAACAAGTTCACCGAAGGGGTGGGGGAAAAGGTGTTGACCAGTCGGAAAGGACTAGAGTCTGTAAGACTAGAGAGAAAGGAACTGCATGTAAGCACTGAACTCGGGTTGATAACGTTTTTTTCCCCAAGAGGATAAGAGTTAGCAATGCCCAGAGCGCCACACATGTATACTGGGGTTGAGCAGTTAAGTGCATGGATGGCCGATGGTGTGAGCCCAGTTTTTTTAGTTGGAGTGGGAGCTTACAGACAAGCAAGGGGAGGACGCTAGAATACCCTATGTGGCAATGAGATGGAGACCGCGATCTAACCTCAAGTTTACGTTAATACAGATACAGAGACAGTTACACATAGAAAAGTGTCGTTATGTGGATATACTTGTATTGTCCTGTGACGTCAATTTCCTCACTCTGTCAACTGAGAAAGGCCAAAAGACAGGAAGCCCCGGTAGCAAGGAGCACATCTGGTACCCAGACCACGGTTTCTAATAGCATCCTCAAGTCCAAGTGACCAAGGCTGATTCTAGGGCTGAGGTGGGGAATATACAAGAAGGGCCTGGTACGGCCTTAGTGCCGGGAAGTGAGGATGCGCTCCAAATGAATATATAAAGCCATAATTCCGAGGGGATCTCAAAAGAACACTGATGGTTAACTGGGTGGTCTTCCCGTGACTAAAGCTGGAAGAGTTTGAGTAAGAAAAAAAAAGAATTAGGTTATAACCTCAAGGGGTAGAACACACATCCGTGAGTCCATGCTGGAATACATGACTGGACACATGCTACATCCATACACAGGAGAGAAGAGACCGACGCTACATAATTTATGTTGCTATTTCCCCCTCAAGGAGGCACTACATAACCCCCCTACTCCTTAGGTGCAGGCTGGGCACAGTGACTGCCTTCCAGAAAGTACCAAATGGAAAGGGAGAAAAAGCATAACTTTGCAGTAGAGAAACGTGCCAAACACTGACTACCTCAGCCGGGTGACTGAGGCCAAAATCAATGATATGTCATGTTGATGATATGCACTCTTGATGATGTGATGAGCCGGAAACACTAGAAAATTCCCAAGGAATACTCCTCCTCAAAACTGTCAGGATTATCCAGAATCATGAAAGTCAGAGCGACTGTCAACAGTCAAGACGAACCCAAGGAGACATCACCACTGAGCAGATCAAGTTGCCAGTGAAGATACTTGAGTTTTCTGAGCCCTGGAGATGTCCTGTCAGCCTCCCAGGAGCCTGGTTCAGATGCGGAGGAAATCCAAATCCCCCGTGTTGTAGGAGGACAATTTGAATTGTGAATGTGAATGTGTCCTTTAAAATTGGCTCTAAGCTCAGTTAAAGGTCAAGAGTGCTCTGTATATATAATGCAAGTAGGTGAAAGAAAAGGTTTTCTTACAGTGCACAAATGACCTTTATGTCACTGCTATCAGAAAGCTACAAAACTGGGGCGCCTGTGTGGCTGAGTCGGTTAAGCATCTGACTTCCGACTTCAGCTCAGGTCATGATCTCACGGCTTGTGGATTTGAGCCCCGCATCGGGCTCTGTGCTGACAGCTCAGAGCCTGGAGCCTGCTTCGGACTCTGCGTCTCCCTCTCTCTCTGCCCCTCCCCCGCTCGCTCTCTCTCTCTCAAAAAATAAACATTAAAAATTAAAAAAAAAAAAAAGACTGTACACCACAAGGGTGATCTCAGGTTCAGTGTCACAGGCACCATCTCAGAAGACACTGCTGGTCACTGGAGGAAGAGGTCCCAGGGCCCTGGTCATGCTCTCTGCCTACCCTTTACCACGGCAAGGCTTTCATGCCTTAAGACACAGCAGTGGAGGGCGACAAATGTCCTGCAGCCGACTAGCTATTGCCTTGGCAAAAACGGTCGTTTCCTTTTTGCATTTAGGGGGTAGCTTGGGAGCAAAAAGAGGAACCCATCGTGTGGATTTGGTTTCAAATATTTAGTAATAAATCTTCGGAAACGTTATCTCTTTACCAGGCGTTTTCTGTACGAGACCCTAGGACTGGCAAACAAAGAACCCCAAACTGAGTAGCTTCGAACAACGAAGACTATTGTCTCACAGGTTTGGAGACAAGAAGTTTGAAATCAAGGCACTGGCAGAACCAATGGCCACAGCTTCTCTCTGGAGAGGCCGCTAGGGGAGGCTCCCTCCTTGCCTCTTCCTAGCCTTTGGTGGCTGCTGGAGATCTTTGGTGTTCCCTGAATTGAGGACAATCACATGGCCTTCCTCCTGTGTGTCATTTTGTCTGTGTTTTCTCCTCTTGTAAAAACACCAGGCACAGTGGATTCATGGGTTACTCTAATCCACTTACACCTCACCTTAACTTGACTGCATCTGCCAAAGCCCTATTTTCTTTCTTTTTTTAATTTAAATTTTATTTTTTAAATTTACATCCAAGTTAGTTAGCATTTAGTGCCACAACGATTTCAGTAGATTCCTTAGTGCTCCTTACCCAGTTAGCCCATCCCCCTTCCCTCAATCCCTCCAGTAACTCTCTGTTGTCCATATTTAAGAGTCTCTTATCTTTTGTCCCCCTCCCTGTTTTAAGTTATTTTTGCTTCCCTTCCCTTGTGTTCATCTGTTCTGTGTCTTAAGGTCCTCATATGAGTGAAGTCATGATTTTTGTCTTTCTCTGACTGACTCATTTCACTTAGCATAATACCCTCCAGTTCCATCCACGGAGTTGCAAATGGCAAGATTTCCTTCTTTTTGATTGCCGAGTAATACTCCATTGTATATATATACCATATCTTCTTTCTCCATTCATCCATCGATGGACATTGGGGCTCTTTCCATCCTTTGGCTCTTGGTGATAGTGCTGCTATAAACATGGGGGTGCATGTGTCCCTTCGAAACAGCACACCCGTAAATAAATACCTAGTAGTGCAATTGCTGGGTTGTAGGATAGCTACATTTTTAATTTTTGAGGAAACTCCATACTGTTTTCCAGAGTGGCTGCACCAGCTTGCATTCCCACCGGCAGTGCAAGAGAGATCCTCTTTCTCCACATCTTTGCCAACATCTGTTGTTGCCTGAGTTGTTAATGTTGGCCATTCTGACAAGCGTGAGGTGGTATCTCCTCGTGGTTTTGATTTGTATTTCCCTGAGGATGAGTGATGTTGAGCATCTTTTCATGTGTCTGTTGGCCATCTGGATGTCTTCTTTGGAGAAGTGTCTATTCGTGTCTTTTGGCCATTTCTTCATTGGATTATTTGTTTTTTTAGGTGTTGAGTTTGATAAGTTCTTTATAGATTTTGGATACTAACCCTTTATCTGACATGTCTTTTCCAAATATCTTCTCCCATTCCATCGGTTGCCTTTTAGTTTTGCTGATTGTTTCCTTCGCTGTGCAGAAGCTTTTTATTTTGATGAGGTCCCAATAGTTCATTTTTGCTTTTGTTTCCCTTGCCTCTGGAGATGTGTTGAGTAAGAAGTTGCTGCATATATGAAAGACCCAACGCTAATATCATCCTCAATGGGGAAAAACTGAGAGCTTTCCCCCTAAGGTCAGGAACAAGACAGGGATGTCCACTCTCACCACTGTTATTCAACATAGTATTGGAAGTCTTAGCCTCAGCAATCAGACAACACAAAGAAACAAAAGGCATCCAAATCGGCCAGGAGGAGGTCAAACTTTCACTCTTCGCAGATGACATGACACTCTATATGGAAAACCCAAAAGATTCCACCAAAAACTGCTAGAACTGATTCATGAATTCAGCAAAGGTGCAGGATATAAAATCAATGCACAGAAATCGGTTGCCTTCCTATACACCAACAATGAAGCAACAGAAAGAGAAATCAAGGAATCGATCCCATTTACAATTACACCAAAACCCATAAAATAACTAGGAATAAATCTAACCAAAGAAGTGAAAAAAATCTATACACTGAAAACTATCGAAAGCTGATGAAAGAAACTGAAGAAGACGCAAAAGCCCCATTTTCACATAAGGTCATATTCTGGTGTTATGGGTAGACATGAAGTTTTGGGGGGACACTATGTGGAAGTTGGAAGGTTAAATAAATATTTACCCCTCAGGAATTCTGTGGTAGAGCAGAGCAAAAAGTCTAGGATCCAATTCTATTTTGTCACAGTGACCAAGAGAGCAGACCTTGGGAGCCATGACTGTGGTCAGTGATTATGGTCATCTCTGAGGACTCAGCTGACCAAAGCTTGCAAAGCAAACCCCGACATCTAACACGAATGGAAGACACTGAGAGCTGTGTCAACACCGTCACAAAATGCCACTGGCTTACTCAGGCTCCAGCGGTGAAAAATTTTTAAAGGTTAAGTTGAAGGAGTAAAGTTTGAGAAAGATCTAGAGATCTTTGAAGATTGTACTGTGAAATTTCAAATTGTTGACTTTTAGCCACTAATATTCAGAAACAATCGCCAATAGTTCTGTCACCAGACTGCTTGCTGGCTTGCAGCCTGCGACTATACATAAAAAAAGTAAAGATCTGTATTGACTTATTTTCATATTCAGTGACCTGATAAAGCATAACAAACAGGAAAACAGGAAGGGCATGGCTGAATTTCATGTGCTTCTGTGTTGGTTCCCAAGGCTATTTGATATGACTGGGTACCTTGTTATTTTTTTTTAATGTGAATCTGGCAACCTCAACAATTTCCTAAATGTAACTCCAAGCTGCATGGCATCTGGTAATTAGGAGGCTGCTGGTTAGTACAAGTTCCAGAGACACCACAGTAATGTAATAGGTTTATATGTAAATTTTTCCGCTTCCTGCCTCTTTGCGCATAGTAGAGGACCCGTGTTGTATTTTCATCGTTATTTCTATGCAATATGGTGAACCTATCAAAATTCCGTCCAGCAAAATACCAGAGGCTGTCTTCTGGCATCTCCATTTTGCATTTTGGGCCCTGTGGGCACCTGCTTCCATACCAGGAGTTCAGTAAATCAGTACACATGGTATATATCAAGTATTGATCTGGGGGGAACAACTCTCTTTTCTGTTGTTATCCCTACGGACGAGCTACGACCAGGTGGAGGTCAAGGAGGAAGCTCAATCTTCCCGATTTTGATATGCGTTTTTAGGGGCCAGAGGAAGCTCGGGTCAAAAAAGATGTCAGTGAGCTATATACAACAGATAGGGGACCCCTCCCCCTTCCTAATTATTTAGAGCAACAGTGGCGATAGAGTATGTGCAAAGGTCAGCGCTGCTGATGTTTGAGCCCTCTTCGACCTTCCTCCCAGACATTGGACACCCGGCCTGGCTGACAAGGAGCAGGATTACAAGTCTGCTTCTGGGAATACCAATTTGTGTTTTGAAAGGTGATCCTCTGTCGCTGAGTTACATCACTTGCTTGAAGGAGAAACAATTATTTATCAGTACCTCCACTCCAAGGAAGAGGCAGAATTAATGCAATACTCAGGAGTCTAGACCCTGGAGCCAAAATGCCTGAGTTTGAACCCCAGGGTGGCCGCTGAGCTGTCTTACCTGTGGGCTGTGTCCTTATGTGTTAAATAAGGACACTATCAGTACCCACGCGGTAGAATGATACGCAAGTTAGATTGGCACGAACTAAGGCAGTACTAATACACCAATCTCTATCATATAATAAGAAGTATATTCTGAGCTCACAAGAAGTCCAAGACAAATATTTCTGATAGGCCAGCATCGCTCCTTCAGTGAGTCAGGGCGTCACCTGCAACAGAAGGCACCAAGGTTCTGAGGTTTCCATCCAGTCTCATGCGGGAAAGGCGCCTACGGGCCAGGCCTCCTAATGGTAGCCATCGCTTCCACTCCCAGTCCATTGGCCAGGCTCAGTCATGTGACCACAGGCAAGCACCTGCTTGGTTGGAAATGATCTGCACCAACAGGGAGATGACAGAGTGGATTCGGTGGCAACTGGCCTCTGTCACATGACTTACGCAAACTGCATGGGTTAACACGTCCAAGGTGCTTGAAGTTATGTTAGACACCTTAAACACTGTGGACGCGCACGTACAATTTTTCCTGATAATTATAAAAATTTTCAAATGTACAAAAAGTTGAACCAGTTTTATATCCGTCACGTAGGCTCTACATTAATAATTTATTCTATTTGTTTTATTAAATCTATCTATCCATCCTGATCTCCATCCATCAATCTATCTCATTTTTACGTCCACCACTATAAGCTGCTTCAGTACATGCCTCCCCTAGATACTTCAACATACATGACATCCATTAAGAGCTCAAGATCTGTTTACGATTTTTTTCTTTTGAGGTTTTTTTTTTTTTTCCTTTTCTTAAGGGCAGCATGCTTTGAATTTTGATAAATACATGTCCCAGTGTAACCAAACCTCTGTTAATAAATAGAATATTGCTATCATGTTAGAGAGTCCTTCTTGGCCTGTCTCAACTTCCAATCCCTTCAAGGCAATCACTGTTTTATTTTCCGCCATAAATTACTTTTGCGTGCTCTAGAACTTGAGAGAAATAGGATGACTCGGTAGCAGGTTTTTGTGTCATCCCTCTTTCATTTGGCGTAGTGTTTTTTGAGTTTTATTCATGTTGTTATGTGTATTGATAGTGAGTGGCATTGGTGAGCGGGTATTCCATTGTTTGAGTATATCAGGTTGTTTTTTTTTTTCCATTCTCCTTTTCTTGGGCACGTGAACTCTTATTAATTGTCATAAACATTCTTGTGCATGTCCTTTTGGGGACATGTGGATTTATTTGTTTTGAGTAACCCTAGGAGTAAAAGTGCTGGGTGATAGGGCTGGTGTAGGTTTAGTTTTATGAGAAGCTTCATGTAGATGGTGCTTTGAAAAATAAAGAATAGATCGTAAGCGAAATAATTTCCGTGAGGCTAGCGATCCTTTTCACTGGCTGGGTATTGGAATCTTCCATGAGACATAAAAAATAATAGATACCAAGCCCTGTTCCGAAATCAACATGGAGGAATACAGTGAGAGGTCCTTGTATTTCTAAAGCACCACAGGAAATTTTGCAGTGTGGTTGGTGTTAATGGCTCTGGGTCTCAATGAGTTTAATGATGAGAGGAGGTTTACCCATCTGTGTATCTCAAAGACTAGCATGGTATAGAATCCATGGAATATGTGTGACAAGTATTTGTTGAACTGACATATTAAACATTGTGGCTTGAATATTAAATATGCTTACTCTGCCTTAATGAATACATCAAATATTAGGTATGGAAAATCGAAGTGCCCAAATAAGTTCAATGAAGAGTCTTATGTGGCACAAGGACTTTACATTTATATTTTCAGGGTTAACAAGCAACAATTAAACTCTTTATTTTCTCCCTAGAAACTGGAAAAGCACCTTGTACTTAGCAGGTGCTAAAAACAAACAAACAAACAAACAAACAAACAAAAGACTTCTCTAATGAATAAACAAATAAAATGGAGTGGTTCTTATAATCATTTTAGTATAGAGAATGCACACTTAAATTTTGAGGATGTACAGTTCTTCTAGAACATTAGTATGGTTTTAATTTTAAACAGATTAAAGTCACAAGCCAGAGAAAAGGTCCAAGCTTCATTATATTAATTCCTGTGAGTCTAAAGACCAGGGAGAGATCTTAAAGGTCCAACCAACTAACAGTCCATGGGTGCAACATTGAATTCAGCTCTGGAGGGTCGATTACATGTCTATGTCAACCACATGTTCTGAATATTTCCAAGAGGGTCTCCATCTTAAATTTCAGGTTAGATCTTATGCTTGTAGATTCAGAGGAGGTGGTCACTCTTTTCCTGACATGACATGGATCCAGGTGGAATAATCATTGTGAAATCTCATACGTTCAGACCGGCTCTATCGGCCCACCTCCTGCCCTTCCCTTCGTGTTGTCTCCTCCCCAAATTTCTCCGTCCCTAGGAATCTTTCCACCCCATCTCCCACCCAATTCACCTCAGTATTCCAGAAAATATCGCACTGACACTTTGTATTTATTTTCATTCTGTTTCTTAGTAAAACCAGGCCAGAACTATAATGCCATACCAATAGGCTCCCATTTAGTTTGCTAGAGATATTAGGAGTCATTTTTGGAGGATTATGACTAAGAAGATTCAAACCATTTTTTTTTCTTTTTTTCAAACTATTTGCACAGGAGCTCATTAGGTTGTGCCCAAGGCATGCTTTTTGTATTTCCTTTCTTGGTACTTTCTTTGTACTTTGTTTGTAACAGACAAATGTTTGTTAAATAAATGAACGAACAAGCCAAGGGATTGTGTGACGGAGAAAATGCACTGGAAAATGAGGATAGTGACTACATCTCAGGATGATTATAAAGAGATAATGAGATGATTTCTATTGAGATGATTTATAAACAATCAAGCTCTATACAAACAAAAAAAAAATCCAAAAAGCAGAAACCAGTTGTGAACTGTCCACGGGTTAGCAACCAAGAAACTTTCCTGAATACCAAAATTAAGACTCCCTATTGTCTTTGTTTTATAGTGAATTAAGGAGCCTGTCAAGGGCCAATTACTGCCTTTTGGAAGGAAACTATGCCTCAACTAAAGTCTGTGTGACCTAAGGGAAGAAGTAAATTCAGAAACTCTTCTCTCACAGCATTGAGCTCTGTTACCAATATCTGTCTTGATCTGTATGTCAGATACACTCGGTAAATGTTAAACCAAAATCCAGGCAGATTTTCTGGGCTACAGTTCAACAAGTTTTTGTCAAGCCCAAGGTTTTCCTTCTTGAACACAAAACACTTTCTTAATGACATCATCCTCTGTGAAAAAGCAATCTTCTTTTTCTGAGAAAATCTTTTTTTGGGGTGGGAGGGGGGCAGAAATCTTCTGTTCGTTGTTAAAGGCCCCAGCCCATTAAATGATCTGGATGATTGATTACCTGCTGAGATTTTTCTGCACCGTTTGCCCTTAAATGTGTGCTGCATTGTAGGGCCCATAGACTTAAGGTTCGTTTTGCCCGGAACAATTTTATAGTGAAACAGAGCACGATAATAAAGAAATCGTGAGCTTTGTCGCTGCCAGCACACCGTCGAAATTCTAGGCTTTTATTGCTCAGTTAAACTTCGTTTCACCTTAAGGTCTGCGAACGTGAAATCTCACGCACACTTTATATATCGAGAGACTGTTGCCTGCCGACTTCATTAGTGATGGAGCAAACAGTCTTATGTAAAGTACGAGGTCCATGCAGCATATGGATGTGAGCACATAGGTTTTTGCTAGTCCGTGGTATATCATTAGCAGTTAACCAAAACCTTGAAATCTTTAAATGCATATTTATCCTCTCCAAAAAGGACTTTCTCAGTTTCCAAGACCGCCCGTGATCCTGGCTCTCCTGCCTCTCCAGGCTCTAGTGGGTTCGATTCGATTTGCAAGAACCAGGAGGCTTCGCAGAGACCACCCGAGAGAAAGGCTACCCCTCACCGGATTCTTTTGCTGATTTTATTCTAGCGTGCCCACCGTTTTCGCATGCTCTATTGTCCCCCTGGAACGCAGGTCAGTACTCTGCACCTGTTGTCCCTGTCCCCCCCCCTCCTTTGACCCTACCTGTACAAGTTCCTTTCACCTTAAAAATTCTGCAAAAGACCGTGTTCCCCCCGCTGCCTTCCATTTAAAGAGCTCTATTATTCTGCACAGCCTGGTTTCTGCCCCACCACTCTGGTTCCACACAGCATGCCACAGGACAACAGGCCCTAAGAGATCACTCGGTAGCTCCCCTTTCACTGAAGAGGAAGGTTAAGGCCCGAGCGAGTCTGTTTCTTCCACCAGCAGTCAATGTGGATAATGAGCTCCTGGGCATCCTCAGGACCCACCCACGCTCACCTACTTAGCTACTTGCTGCTTGATCTGACGGCTTTTTGTCCCTTCCTTGTTCCTGCTGCCCTCCCCGCATGGAGCTGCCCCCTCTCAGTCCCGATTCTGCTCTTCCTTGCCGTGTGTGCTCCCCCCACCTGCAGGCCTTCCCCTCAAGGCTGCTTCTCTGTGTCTCCGTCCCCCTGCCCCCCTACCTGAGCGTCTCTCTCGGCTCTTATGGATGGATCCCCAAACACCACCTGGGGCTTTGACTCATCTCTGTAGTTTCAAATCCCAGTATCTCTGACTCACTCTTTTCTTCTTGCCAAACCCTCTCTCCAGAAATACTTCCTATTTCTGGCCCAGTTACCATAACGCCCCAGTCAGCAAGGCTTCAATGCTCTGTGGAAGCTTCCACAGGGCCTTTGCTTCTCCACAGCCTGTCACCAAGACCTCTTGACCTGTCCTTTGTTGCGTGACTTCAATCCTCTCTTCTTTTCAAACCCTGTAGTTCAAACTCTCATTTCCTGTTTGCTCACTTTAGGTCCTTCCCGTTGAGCTGCTTAATTCGTGTTACTTCCGTCCCCTCTCCCTGTGACACATCTAAGAATTGCCCTTGTACTGCCCAGTTGCTGTGGGACCTCAACACTGTCACCTGCCTGGGGCACCTGTTCGCACACCTCACAGCATCCTGGATACAAACCTGGAGGGAACTGTGGTCTATGGTGATTTGTACTTGGCAATGACTCTCCTAAGGACCTCGTCACTCTCCGGCCCTGCTTTACCAGGAACTGATATTACCCTGAGCAGCAGTGAAGATTAGTCAATTATGACAATATCTTCCTCTCTAGTCTCATCCTGGTTGAAATCCTCACCCCCCTAGCGAGACCTCCTCAGTAGGTCAGGTCTGGTCCAGCCCCTGGGGCTGCTTTGATCTCCCCTCTCCTTTCCATTTTCCAGCTCTCGGGACGGTCTCCTCACAGCCCCGCAATCTCCCGCTCTCTTGCGCACAATGACAGTGATGTATTGTTTTCACCGACTGAATGTGAACCTGCCAGGGTGAAGGATGTGATTTTCAAGCCTGGCTATGTATCGAGCTCACCTGAGAAACCTCAAACTACGGATGACAAGCCTATGCCGACGTCCTAGCGAAATGGAGGACCACCGAGCAAGACTCCTTTGAGTCCCCCAGGCTTGTGCATAATGAACAATAATTATTCATGACTCTCCTGGTTTCCTTTTCAAGTCTCCAATGAACTCTTAAATTACTAGGCTGTGTAAACCACCTGGCCCAATGCCTGACACATAACAGGTATTCGGTGAATGCGAATTAATTTCCCTCTTCCTTATTTTAGTCAGCACATGCTTTATAGCCTTCATTTGTTTAAATAAACATTTTAAATAGATTTTTATTTCCTGTATTTCTTCCTGTTCTGTATATTTATGGCTTCTTCAGCCAAAGGTTCTCTGGCTTACTCTTGACCTTCAATTATCCCTTCCAGACTCTTTCTTTGACATTTTAATATTAAACTCATTTGCCAGCCTTTATATTTCTCAAACTTCTATACAATTATATATTCTGCCACCCACTCTTTTTCTATTTTTAGCCATAATCCTTGCTTCTTTATTTTTTGCTCTAATTTTCTTCCAGTAAGTAGTGAACTAGACCTTGAAATCTCAGAGCCTTTGGTTTGCTGTGATTTTACAAGGTTTTAATGTCTTTAAATTACCTCTGTTGAACATTATTGGAAGACCTTAGAACTTCTTTAGATTTAAGTTTTCTGTCTGGAACAACCTGTAGAGGTAGAAAAGGTAGATGAGAATTTCAAAGCAAAAAGAGATCTTGGGTTTTATCAGCTTACTTGCTTCATTTTACACAGAGAGCAACAGAGATCCCTAGATAAAGTGAGCTACCAAAGGTTATATTAATACCTAGTAACAGACTTGCTTTTTGTGGGATTTGGTAGAGGGGATACTCGCTCATGTTTAATTGTGACATTTTATTTTATTTTTATTTTATTTTTTTTTTTCAACGTTTATTTATTTTTGGGACAGAGAGAGACAGAGCATGAACGGGGGAGGGGCAGAGAGAGAGAGGGAGACACAGAATCGGAAACAGGCTCCAGGCTCTGAGCCATCAGCCCAGAGCCTGACGCGGGGCTCGAACTCACGGACCGCGAGATCGTGACCTGGCTGAAGTCGGACGCTTAACCGACTGCGCCACCCAGGCGCCCCAACATTTTATTTTTTTAAGTTTTTTCGTTAAGTGTATTTTTGACAGAGAGCATGAATGTACATGTGAGCAGAAGAGGGGCAGAGACACAGGGAAACCGATCAGAGACTTTCACGTGGGACTTGAACTCACAAGTGAACGAACCTTGAGATCATGACCTGAGCCCAAATTGGGCAGTTGGCTTAACCGACTGAGCCACCTGGATGTCTCTTAATTGTGATGTTTTAAAATTATGCACTTGTTTGGATATCTGCCCGCCTTCACCCCTATGCTTAATTGCTTAAAGTGACAAGAAAAACACCAAGCAATCAGACGTTTGGGATTTGAAAAGTTTACTCTTTGAATTTCTATTTATAGCCCCCAGTATTCCTTCGAAATACCAGATAGACCTGGCAGTGGCTGGCAGTTAATTTCCAATTTCCAGCGTTGGAAAAGTTCAGGTTTTCTGAGCATTCTGTGTGCAGTGACGCTGGTACAGAATTGGTGCTTCCCCAAGCTGGGGGATTTTAATTTATTTTAATTTATTTTAATTTTTTAAATATAATTTATTTTAAAGTTAGCTAACATACAGTGTATACGGTGTGTTCTTGGTTTCGGGGGTAGATTCCCATGATTCATCGCTTCCATACAACACCCAGTGCTCATCCCAACAAGTGCCCACCTCAATGCCCGTCACCCAATTTACCCACCCACCGTCCCACCCCCTTCCACCCTGTTTGTTCTCTGTATTCATTTTTATTTTTTATTAGTAAAAAAAAATTCTTAATGTTTATTTATTTTTGGGAGAGAGACAGAGGATGAGCCAAGGAGGGGCAGAGAGAGAAGGAGACACAGAATCTGAAACAGGCTCCAGGCTCTGAGCTGTCAGCACAGAGCCCGACACGGGGCTCGAACTCACGGACTGAACCCCGAGATCATGACCTGAGCTGAAGTCAGACGCTTAACCGACTGAGCCACCCAGATGCCCCTATTCTCTGTATTTAAAAATCTCTTATGGTTTGCCTCCCTCTTTGTTTGTAACTATATATATTTGTTTCTTTCCCTTCCCCCATGGTCTTCTGTTAAGTTTCTCAACTTCCGCATATGAGTGGAAACATATGATATCTGTCTTTCTCTGACTGACTTATTTCACTTAGCATAATACCTTCCAGTTCCATCCACGTTGCTGCAAATGGCAAGAGTTCATTGTTTTTCACGGCCAAATAGTATTCCGTTCTTTATCCATTCATCAGTTGTTGGACATTGGAGAATTCTAAATGCATGAGTGAGAACACCTTTTCTCCTTCCAGGAGAAGCAAGAAAATCATTCCTCAAAGTCTAGCAGACCTCTCTGTGAGGAGGCTTTTCTTCGTGTTCCACCTCCCCGGGCTGCTCCCCACCCCTGCCCCAGTGGACCAAGGGGGACCAGACGCTAACCCGAGTTACACGCGTCTAGCAACAACTGAGACACTCCTTGCTCCCCACGTCCAGTGTATGAACTTCATAGTGCCAGAGAAGAAGAGTTTCCTCTGCCCCTGAAGGTCCTTCTAGCTGAACTAAGCATCAAATTGACATGAGACAGGTGAACAGAAGACCGAACTTAATTTCGTAGGTACCAGGAATCTGCCCAGAATTTCATGTGGGTGTGGATTCCTAGCACATATGAAATTATGGGTGGAAAGATAGGCAGAATGAAGTCTGTGTGTCATTCTGAGCTGAAGAGAAAGGGGGCAGGGGTCTGGAACTTCCAGGAAAGGAAAGGAGAGCGCTTCAGTGGTAGGTGCGGAGAGGAAATGTGTGGTAAGCAAAAGTTTGCTGGGCCGGTTGGCAACAATACGACACAGAGGGCGTCGACCAAACAGGCCTTGCTGGGTTCCCCCAGGCTGCCTACCTGGTTCAGACCGTAATGCAGTTATCTATGGGGACAGAGTTGCGGGATTGTGGCCTGCAACGCTAAGAAAGAGTTCTTGAGATGTTTCACGGTGCCGCTTCGTAAGGTTACTTTAGTAGCACGAGCAGAAACAACTGCACTTTTGCTGTGCGAGGCTGGTGGTTATATGCCTAGTGCTCAAGGTGGGTGGGAGGGGGCATGTACGAGGAGTATTAGATCATAAATGTCTCCTGCAAATTTTGACTCGTAAAAGTACTTTTGCAAGATTTCTCATTCAGTTTGTTGTTAACGATCAGTGAGATGTACAGGCAGTCGTGAGGCCCTTTAAGAAGGTAGCAGCCAGCACGTATGTGATCCTTTTGGAAGCTATTCAGGCTGTAGGTCAGCCTTCTGGGCTAAAGGTGAACATTTGTCTGCTTGTATCCCTCGCTCTCTTCCTGGAGCAAACCCTTGGCCTAAATTCTCTGGAGGCAGTTGAGAAGGAAATAAAAATCTTTTCATGAATCTGCTGCATTTTGATTGTTTTTTTAAAAATTTATTTATTTTTTAATTTACACATAGCTAGCATATAGTGCAACAATGATTTCAGGAGTAGATGCCTTAGTGCCCCTTCCCCATTTAGCCCCTCCCCCCTCCCACAACCCCTCCAGTAACCCTCTGTTTGTTCCCATATTTAAGAGTCTCTCCTGTTTTGTCCCCCTCCCTGTTTTTATATTATTTTCACTTCCCTTCCCTTATGTTCACCTATTTTGTATCTTAAAATCCTCCTATGAGTGAAGTCGTGTGATATTTGTCTTTTTCTGACTGACTCATTTCACTTAGCATAATACCCTCTAGTTCCATCCACGTAGCTGCAAATGGCAAGATTTCATTCTTTTTGATTGCTGAGTAATACTCCGTGGTATATATATACCATATCTTCTTTCTCCATTCATCCATCGTAGGACATTGGGGCTCTTTCCATACTTTGGCTATTGTTGATGGTGCTGCTATAAACATTGGGGTGCATGTGTCCCTTTGAAACAGCACACCTGTATCCCTCAGATAAATACCGAGTAGTGCAATTGCTGGGTCGTAGTGTAGTTCTAGTTTTAATTTTTTGAGGAACCTTCATACTGTTTCCAGAGTGGCTGCACCAGTTTGCATTCCCACCAACAATGCAAAAGAGATCCTCTTTCTCCGCATCCTCGCCAACATCTGTTGTTGCCGGAGTTGTTAATGTTAGCCATTCTGACCAGTGTCAGGTGGTATCTCCTCGCGGTTTTGATTTGTATTTCCCTGATGATGAGTGACGTGGAGCATTTTATCATGTGTCAGTTGGCCATCTGGATGTCTTCTTTGGAGAAGTGTCTGTTCATGTCTTTTGCCCATTTCTTCACTGCACTACTTGTTTTTTGGGTGTTGAGTTTGACAAGTTCTTTATAGATTTTGGATATTAACCCTTTATCTGATATGCCATTTGCAAATATCTTCTCCCATCGGTTGCCTTTTAGTTTTGCCGATTGTTTCCTTCGCTATGCAGAAGGTTTTTACCTTGATGAGGCCCCAATAGTTCATTTTTGCTTTTGTTTCCCTTGCTTCCAGAGATGTGTCAAGAAGTTGCTGTGGCCGAGGTCAAAGAGGTTGTTGCCTATTTTCTCCTCTAGGATTTTGATGGCTTCCTGTCTTACATTGAGGTCTTTCATCCATTTTGAGTTTATTTTTGTGTATGGTGTAAGAAAGTGGCCCAGGTTCATTCTTCTACAAGTCACTGTCCAGTTTTCCCAGGACCACTTGCTGAAGAGACTGACTTCATTCCACTGGATATTCTTTCCTCCTTTGTCAAAGATGAGTTGGCCATACGTTTGTGGGTCCATTTCTGGGTTCTCTATTTTGTTCCATTGATCTGAGTGTCTGTTTTTGTGCCAGTACCATGCTGTCTTGTTTTTTAACTTAAAATCATCTTCATCCCAAAGTGGCCTGTCTTGGGACAGTCTGCCCTTAGCCCTTATAACAGAAAACCAACAGAAATAACAAATGTATGGAATGAAATGGCTTGAACTACAAAGTCCATTCATCCAAGGGTGGTGGGGGGTAGGAAGGGGAGGTGGGGCAGCCAATGGCATAGGGAGAGAAACAAGGGGTCATATCGGTCTAGACACAGAGGCCAGCAAATGTTAGAAAAGTGCTGGGGGAAACCTGGGACTTTTTCAGGTTCAGGGTGGTGTTAAATGTCCACATACGGGTGTCAGGAAGATTGTGCCTCGTGGTCACCAGAGACAAAAATCCCAGTTCCTCCGGAAGAAGGGAATATGCAGAGGCCCCTGGGCAGAGTGGGGTGAGGTAAACCGGGAGATGAACTGCCACAGTGTCCTTCCAGTACAACCCCTCCCCTCTGGATGCAGGTGGCTCAGGAGTCAGCAGAAACCCACTTAATGAAAGGGACCCTTCGGAGGAGGAGCAGGGCTCGGGCAGACTGAAGTTAGAAGGCCCTGTGGACTTTCCAAGGAGACCACCAACAAGATGTATGGCTGGCTCTTTGCCTTGCATTAAGTTGACAAGAGTAAATGAAGGAGGATAGAGAGGTAATGTACAGGGACTGTGTTCCTATGAGGAAAGCCAAGGGCAAGCCACATCCAAGCTAGTAAGGCAATGACTTTCTGACCGATAGCCACTGGTGGATTTTGATTCCTTTATTGAACTAGGATACCCAAAGCAGTTTAGTGAGTAGAGACAGACATATGCAGAAGACTAACCAGGGGACCAAAAATATGGTTGGGAAAGAGACTCACAACATCCCTTGCAAGAAGAAGAGAGTCAACAGAAAACTGTTGAAGAACACGTGAGCAACTGTTTTGCTGAAACCAGGGAATGGGGAACACTTTCTCCCTGATACCTCAAAAGCCAGATCAATTCTATCCTGAAACCAAATGACACTGGAAACTCTGCTAAGCACAGATGGGGAGAACCCAAAGGACACTGGAAATTGATGCAAGAAAGAACTCCAGTCACGACCAAGCATCTCCACATAGCCATGGGTCACCGATAACCTGTGCTGTCACTGGCTGAAGCCCAGGAATAAACACTTGATGAAACAAGTGGAGAACACATGAGAATACTCTGCCATTCCAAACAGAGCACTGGAAAATTCCGGTAACAATACCTGGTTCCCTCTCCTGCTCGTGCACTATACCTGCTCCCTCTACTGCGCCAAGGTACTACTTGCCTTTCTTCAATACTGCTCCTCTCTTCTGTCCTGGATTTGAGCATCTAGCTTCGAGATGGCACAAATAGCCCAGACGGACACTTCAGTTCCCTTGGCAAGGTCCTGGAGAAAGGTTTCGATGCTGTTGGCCATCTCTTCACACCAACACCATCAACTACACAGAAAAGAGAGGAGAGTCCCTCAACCTCTCATCATGAACAACATTGGAGCCCTGTTGGCAGGACCCCAGCCTGGACCCTCACCCACTGCAGGCTGCTCACTTTCTCTCCACTTGGTGGCTTCTCCTGACACCATGTTCCCAGGGTCACACCCCCTGTCTAATGGTGGAGTGTCCTGGGTTTGGTCATTGGACTTCCTCCCTTTTCTATCTATACTTGTTCTCCTACTGATCACACCAAGTACTGCACACTACATTAGCGTCATATACACTGATCATCCCCAACGATATCCTCAACCACACCTCTCTCCTAAGAGAATACACAGGTAACTGCCTACTCAATATCTCCATTTGGCTACTCAATAGATACCTGATAAGGCATCTGTGTGACTCAATTGGTTGAGCGCCCGACACTTGATCTTGGCTCAGGTCATGCTCTCACAGTTCATGACTCATGCCCCATGTCGAGCTCTGTGTCGGCAACATGGAACCTGCTTGAGATTCTCTTTCTCCCTCTCTCTGGCCCTCCCTCACTCTCTCTCTGCCCCTCCCTCACTCTCTCTCTCTCCTCTCTCAAAATAAATAAATAAATTTCAAAAATAAATAAAAGCAAAAGACCTGAATGGCCACTGTTTGAGTACACACACACACAAGATTTATAACTATACTATAAATATACTATATCTTTTTGGTATTCCTAAGTAGAATTAGACACTCCAAAGCTTTTAATTTCTTGGATATAAATACAAATATAGGTATTGCTTTTTCTCATTAATTACTAATTAACTCAACAAATAAAAATAAAGTCTGTGACTTCGCTAACTTCCATTCTAGTGAAGGAAATAGTGAACACACAAAAAACAAATACACAATAGCAGACAGGCACAAGGGCTATAGCACAAAAGCAAGCCATGTGAAGGAGAAAGATGGATTGGGTGTGCTTTCTAGAAGGACATCAAGAGGACTTCAGTGATGAGGTGAGATTTGAACAGAGATATGAATGAATAGAGGGGGCATCCATATGGATGCCTGGAGAAAAATTTCTAAGGACAGGACCAACAAGGGCAAAGGTCCTGAGGTGCAAACCCAAGGACAGCAGATGCTTTGCATGACAATTCTAATAATTTTGAATTTTCTTCCCTCAAATTAAGATTTTTGGGGTACTAACTAAAAGGTTAGTAACAAACACCATGGTGATAGGCTCAATATTATCCGTGTAAAGTTTCCTAAAGAAAGCAATATAAAGTCTTGTGAAATCTTACTCAAAAACAGAAGAGGTTTATTTATGGCTCACTCCAGAAGATTGTGTTAAATACAACCACAAATACTCATTTGTGATAAATCTGTGCTTTTCCTTAGGAATCTAAGCAAATAAAGAGATAAATAAAACAGGTTTCAGGGAGATATTTCAAAACTCAGAGGTTATTGTTGGTGGGTTGAGCATAGATTGGATCGGTTTCAATTTCCGGATTGAAATTAATCTTGTAGTTTCTGCCTCTTCAGCTTCATATAACCGTGTGGCCCTCAAAGTTGTTCTCAGACCATTCAATCTTTGGCATAATGCCCAAAAGGCAGATGGAGGGAACCAGAACTCATCCAGGGAGGAGTGAGCAGAGTTACAAAGAACCTTGCCCTCAAAGCCAAAATTTAAGCCTGGATCACCTGATTCCAAATCCAATGCTTTCCCCTTTTTATTTTGAAGGTCTTTTAAAAAATTCTAGATTTTTGCAATTATTTAGGAATCTTTTCATGCGAGAACATCCTTGCATTAACTTGAAATAATTTGGAGAAAGGCATATGTTATATTGGATTTATGCTTTATTAAAATGTGTTTGGGCCAAACCGTGAATGTTACAAACTAAATATTTATACGTTATGATAATATAAATAATTGCCGTAAAGTCTGTACCCCTGGATAAGTATAAGATCTCTATTGAAACAATCAGGTTCTTTAAAATGCATCAGTTGGCTGTTCAAGGTGACAGTTTATAATTAAATTAGGTAGCTATTTGCATCAATTATTTTCATATCTTCTCTTTGCTAAGTCATAATCAATGAATGCAGACATTCTATTAAGTTAATAACAGCATTTCCAAAATCACCAGGTAAACAAGGAAGAGAGCCCTTTGTTAGTTTACCTTTGTATTAGTGTAAGATGGGGGTATATATGACTTCAAAAATCATGCCACCAGTTTTCAACGAGGTGGATTTCCTTTCAAATCATTTTGAATGTGAGAAGTTTTCTTTTCCAGTGAAGGGAACACTCGATTTTCAGATAGGAACCTTTAGTTATAAAAACATCTGAAAAGCTGGCGAATCTTCTAGTGGTATCATTTCTGAACACCAGGACCGGGACTTTGTAAACGTGACTTGCCGTAGGGCCTAACGCACGTGCACATAGGGTTTCAGCATGGTGTAGAGTCAGAGAGCTCCCCATTGGGAAATACCTCACTCACTGCCTTATAATACATGAAACCAATGTCACACGGGACCAAAGAGTGGGCTCTGGGCCGTGTAGCTCTGAGCCTGTGGCTCTCTGGACCCTTAATTCCGAAAGTCACCTCCGGGCCCTGCACGAAGTAGGTTTCTGAAGCTGTAGGTATTTACTTATAACATTAACTAACAGACCTTCCGTCTCAGTCTAGCCATTTCAGGAAATATCTTTCTGGAATTCCAATTTCAGTATTCGTTAAATCAAGTAAAAATGCTACTTTTTGTTTTCTTAAAAATCCATTTGAATAAAGAACCCATTACTCACTTTACATGTGAAAAAAGGGAACCTGCCAAGACACCGAACAGTCGTAAATTAATCTGTTAGCATCAAATATACTTTCAAGCAAGCCAAAATGGTGATTCTAGGTTATTGATAGTTTGGCTTTATTTAAGGTCATGTTCAATAACCCTTTCATAATTTCATTCAGATTAAAAGTATACAAGATGATATTCTTTTTATAATATTGCTTCTGCAGCAATAATATTGCCTGGGAATAGCAAAGTAGAAAAAAAAGACAGAAATGATCATTAAAAGTCGAAACTTTATAAACTCAACTTGTAAATGTTGGAGCTTCAAAAAATCGTCCAGCTTTAGAATCCGCTTCATTTCTACTTAATTTATGCACCTATTCCTAATAGTGACATAGCCTTACAATTATTTTAAGTCATTGGAGTATACCTTACCATCAAATTCAATGGCACTGTTCAAAGAAAGACTGTAGGAATTTTTCTTTGCTAACAAACCATCACATTGCATGAGACTAATGTTCAAGGGATTCTTATCATTTGTCTAGTTTGAAAAAAAATTTTTTGACCTTGGATATTTGAAAATAAATGTTTTGAGACAGCCAGAAAGACAAAATCTACAGATTTTCAATCAATCGAATTTTAGCCCAGGCAACTTTGTCAATTAATTGGACAGAAAGAACATACTTCTCAACAAGTATTTTTAAACAAAAGGTGATGAAGACATATATGTATATATGTATAGAGAAAAAAAGAGCCTCCACAACTGGCATATATAAAACACCAAAACACAGCAGAATACAAATTATTTTCAAGTGTAAATGGAATATTTACCAAGACAACCTTTATTCTGGATACTTAATCAACTCTCAACAAACTTATAAGGACGGAATGCATATAAAATACATTTCTGACCACAGCAGGATTTAACTAGATAGGAATCAATTAGCAAACATTTGGAAATTAAGAAACACTTAGTTAATAACCCTTAGGACAAAAGAAATCACAAGGAAAATCGGAAAATCTTTTATTCAAATGAAGAAGACAAAATATTGTAACAAAGCTGTGGGATCCTGCTAAAGCAGTGAATAAACAGAAATTTGTAGTTTTAAATGCTGATATTTAAGAAGACTCAAACAAATGATTTAAGCCAGGAATTGGTAAACTTTGAAAACTAACAGCCAAATAGTACACATGTTGGGCTTTGTGACTCATAGATGATCTCTGTTGACTGTTCTTTGTTTTATTACCCTTTAAAATATAAAAAAAAATATTTTTAGTTCAGAGGCTGTGCAAAAATAGGCCACAGGCTCTAATTTGCCAACCTCTGATCTAAGCTATTGCCTTAAGAAACCGGAGGAAAAAAATGAACAAGGCAAACTTAAGATGAGCAGGAAAATGGGGAAAATGAATAATCAATGACATAGAAAAGTGAAAACAAAAAGGGAAATCAATAGAATAAAAAACTACCTCTCTGAAATGATCAATAAAATTATAAACCTTTAGCCAACGAGAAAGAGAGAAAACTCAAGTTACCATACCTAGAAGAAAAGTATTTTACTTTGGATCCTACAGACATTAAAAAGATAAAGGAATCTTATGTTTTGGAACAGCTTCAAAAGAATAGGTATTAACTCTTCTTTAGGTGTGGTGGTAGAATTCTTCTGGACAGCCATCTGGCCCTGGACTCTTATTTATTGGGAGACTTTTGATAACTGAATCAATTTCTTTACTGATTGTGGGTCTGTTCAAATTTTCTATTTTTTCTTGTTTCACTTTTGGTAGTATCTATGTTTCCAGGAATGTGTCCATTTATTCCAGATTGTCCACAGAAGAGTTAATACCTATTCTTTTGAAGCTGTTCCAAAGATAGAAATGGAATGAAGACCTCCAAACAAATTCTGGGAGGTCAGCATTACCTTGATTCCAAAACTAGACAAAGACCCCATGAAAAAGGAGAACTACACGCCAATTTCCCTGATGAACACGAATGCAGAAGTTCTCAACAAGATACTAGCAAACTGGATCTAACAATACATTAAGAGAATTATTCACCACAATTATTCAAGTGCAATTTACTTCTGGGGTGAAGGGCTGGTTCAATATCCACAAATTAATCAATGTGATACATCACTTTAATAAAAGAAAGGACAAGAACCATATGTTCCTCTCAATAGATGCAGAAGAAGCATTTGACAGAATACACCATACTTTCTTGATAAAAACCCTCAGGAAAATAGGGATAGAAGAAACATATTTCAAGATCATAAAGGTCATATACAAAAGACACACAGCTAATATCCTCAATAGGGAATAACAGGTATTTCCGTCTTAGGGCAGGAACACAACAGGGATGTCCACTCTCACCACTGTTGTTCAACATAGTGTTGGAAGTCCTCGCCTCAGCAACGAGACAACCAAAAGAAAAGGCATCAAAATTGGCAAGGAAAAATTCAAACTTTCACTCTTTGTTGACGACACAATACCCTATGTGGAAAACCCAAAAGAGTCCACCAAAAACTTCAAGAACCGATCCATGAATTCCGCAAAGTTGCAGGATATAAAATCAATATACAGAAATCGGTTGCATTTCTATACACCAATAATGAAGCAACAGAAAGAGAAATCAAAAACTCTATCCCATTTGTAATTGCACCAAGCACCATAAAATACCTAGGAATAAACCTAACCAAAGAGGTGAAATATCTGTACACTGAAAATTATAGAAAGCTTATGAAAGAAATTGAAGAAGACACAGAGAGGTGGAAAAAACATGGACTGGAAGAACCAATATTGTTAAAATGTCAATACTACCCAAAGCAATCTACACATTCAATGCAATCCCCATCAAAATAACCCCAGCATTCTTCACGGAGCTGGAACAAATAATTCCAAAATTTGTGTGGAACCAGAAAAGAGCCCAAATAGCCAAAGCAATCCTCAAAGAGAAAACCAAAAAGGGATACATCAAATTTCCAGACTTCAAGCTGTAATTATCAAGTCGTAATCAACAAGACAGTATGATACTGGCACAAGAACAGACACTCAGATCAATGGAGCAGACTAGAGAAGCCAGAAATGGACCCACAAATATATGGCCAACTAATCTTTGACAAATCAGGAAAGAGTATCCAAAGGAAAAAAGACAGTCTCTTTAGCAAGCGGTGCTGGGAAAACTGAACAGTGACATGTAGAAGAATGAACCTGGGCCACTTTCTTACACCATACCCAAAAATAAACTCAAAATGGATGAAAGACCTCAATGTAAGACAGGAAGCCATCAAAATCCTAGAGGAGAAAATAGGCAACAACCTCTTTGACCTCGGCCACAGCAACTTCTTGACACATCTCTGGAAGCAGGGGAAACAAAAGCAAAAATGAACTATTGGGGCCTCATCAAGGTAAAAACCTTCTGCACAATGAAGAAAACAATCAACAAAACTAAAAGGCAACCGACAGAATGGGAGAAGATATTTGCAAATGACCTATCAGATAAAGGTTTAGTATACAAAATCTATAAAAGAACTTTTGGAACTCAACGCCCAAAAAACAAGTAGTGCAGTGAAGAAATGGGCAAAAGACATGAACAGACACTTTTACAAAGAAGACATCCAGATGGCTAACAGACACATGAAAAGATGCTCAACATCACTCATCCTCAGGGAAATACAAATCAAAACCACAATGAGATACCACCTTACACCTGTCAGACTGGCTAAAATTAACAACTCAGGAAACAACAGATGTAGGTGGGGATGCAGAGAAAGGAGAATACTTTTGCACTGTTGGTGGGAATGCAAACTGGTACAGCAACTTTGGAATAGATAAAGAAGATGTGGTGTACATATACAATAGAATATTACTCTGCTATCGAAAAGAATGAAATCTTGCCATTTGCAACAACATGGATAGAACTAGAGTGTATTATGTTAAACGAAATAAGTCAGTCAGAGAAAGACAAATATATGATTTTGCTCATATGTGGAAGAAACAAAACAGATGAACATAGGAGTAGGGAAGCAAAAATAGGATAAAAACAGATAGGGAGTCAAACCACAAGAGATTCTTAAACACAGAGAACAAACTGAGGCTTGCTGGAGGGGTGATGGGTAGAGGGATGGGCTAAATGGGTGATAGATATTAAGGAGGGCACTTGTTGGAATGAGCACTGAGTATTATATGTAGGTGATGATCACTAATTCTACTCCTGAAACCGTTATTATACTATATGTAAACTGACTTGGATTTAAATGAATTTTTTTAAAAAAGGAATCTTATGAACAACGTTATGTCAATATATTCTATAGCTTAGGTGAAATTATACACTTTTTTAAAGGTGCAAGGTAATAAAGCTTATTCACTTGTGAAAAAATAGTAACCTGAATAGCCCTTATTATTAAAGAAATTAAATTCATAATTACAAATATTCTGTCTCACACACACACACACACACACACACACACACACACACACAAATAACCTTGCCCAGATGGCTTTGTTGATAAATTTTACCAAACATCTGAGGAGGTAATAATACCATCCTGTTCAACCTTCCATAAAATAAAACAGAAATGAATACTTCCAAAATTAGTTCATGGAGGTAACATTATACTAATACCAAAACCAGAATAAGACACTATTAGTAAAGCAAACTGCAGACCAGTAACCTCCATGGATGTGGACACAAACATCTTTAACAAAATTCTAATAAACAGAATTCAGCAATATACAAAGGCAATATATTATCAAGTGAGGTTTATTTCAGGAATACAAAATTTGTTTAATATTCAAATATCGAACAAGAAAAGTGATCATTTCAGTAGGCTAAAGAAGGAAACCCATGAAATTATTTCAATAAATGCAAAACAAGCATTTGACAAATATCAACACCTTTTCATAATAACTCACACACACGCTGGTTAAAAGTAATGCAAACCACATAACCTTTAAAAGACACAGGTTCAGCCTATATAAAGAAAACTTATCACTCAATAATAGGAAGATAATTCAATTAAATTTAAAAATAATGTTGTACTGAGATTTTCCTAAAGGACATATATGAATCAACCCATGGAAAAGAAGTGCTGACTGTCAGCACTCATCATGGAAATTACGACCAAAATATCACTGCACACTCGTTGCAATGGCCAAATTAAAAAGACAAAAATACCAATACTGGGAATAATGTGGGCAAGTGAAACTCTCACGTGGTGCTGGTATTACTTTGAACATGGACTTTCCATATGACCCCGTAATTCAACATCTAGAGAATTGGAAGCATATATCTACACAAAGACCTGGACACAAATGCTCATAAACACTGTATTCATCATGGCCCAAATTGGAAACAACTGATGAATGAATAAATGGATTATGGTAAATCCATGCATTCAAATTCTACTCAGCAATAAAAAGAATGAACTATGGATACGTGCAACGATATGGATAAAAGTCAAAGGTACTGTGCCGTGTAGAAGGATCCAGACAGAAAGGCTTTGGACTGCATGGTCCCATTTTTTGAATTTATTTTTTGTGTGTATTTATTTTTGAGAGAGAGAGAAAGAGAGCGCACAAGCAGGGAAGAGGCAGAGAGAGACGAAGACAGAGAATCCCAAGCAGGCTCCGTGCTGTCAGCACAGAGCCCGATGTAGGGCTTGAACTCACAAACCGTGAAATCATGACCCGGGCCGAAGTGAGACACTTAACCGACTGAGCCACCCAGGCACCCCTGCATGATCCCATTTATAGGACATTCTAGAAAGAACAAAACTAAAAGGAGAGGAAACATATCAGCAGTTTCCAGGAGTTAAGGGTACAAGAAAGGGAAAGAGTTGAGTGAAAATGTGTCTAGAAAACTGAATTGATAAATATATTCTATACCTCAATTGTGGCGTAGGTTAAATGTATACACTTATCAAAACTCATCAAGCACACCTGAAAAAGGTGAATTTTATTGTATGTAAATTTCATGTCAATAAACCTGGCTTAAATACACACACACACACACACACACACACACAGAAACTCACACATAAAGTTTGAGCTTTGCCTTATTCCATTCTTAGATCTTGAGAGGTTTATACGTATAACAATAAAAGTTGAAACCTTATAGCTTCTAGAAGAAAGCATAGAGAACATTCTAGCCTCAGAGTAGACAAATATTACTTATACTCGACAAAAATGCACTAATATTGAAATAACTAAAAAGTTGGACTTCATAAAAATTTTAAAATTGTGGTTATTAAAATATGCCATGAAGATAATAAATACAAAAGCCACCGACTGTGAAAACATATTGAGAATACTCATATCTGATAAATAATTCATGTTCCAACTATAAATTTACAGTAAGAAGACAACAACCCAACAAAATAATTGACAAAAGTCATAAGATGCCTCACCAAAGAATAATGTTCAATATAAGCTAATATGCAATCAAAAGGAATAGACTGCATATTCTATAAATGATATGAATTAGTTTTGTTTTATTTTTTATTTTTGTAGTATTAATTTAATTTAATTATTTTTTTAATAGAATTTATTGTCAAATTGGTTTGCATACAACACCCAGTGCTCATCCCAACAAGTGTCCTCCCCCCTGTAGTTTTAAAAATATTCTGTGGATGAGGTGGCTGGGTGGCTCAGTAGGTTAAGTGGCCACCTTTGGCTCAGGTCAAGATCTCACAGTTTGTGAGTTCAAGCTCCACGTCGGGCTCAGTGCTGACAGCTCGACCCCTGGAGCCTGTCTCAGATTCTGTCTCTTCCTCTCTCTCACTGCCCCTCCCTGTTCATGCTGTTTCTCTCTCTCTCTCTCTCTCTCTCTCTCTCTCTCTCAAAAATAAATACACATTAAAAGAATAAACATAAAATGTATTCTGTGGAATGAAAAAAAAATCACACAAGCTCCAAACAAAAAAAGTATACTGGATTATTCCATATAATGAAATCCAAACATAGGAAAAACTAGTCTATGGGGATAGAAATTAGAGAGTGTTTGGGTGGGAGTGGGGTTGAGGGCATTAGCTAAAAGTGGGGCATAAGGGAGCTCTCCATGGTATAGGAAATACGCTCTATCAAGGTGTGTGGGCGTGTGTGCACGCATATGTATGGCTGTCAAAACCATGAACCTGACTGCTTAAATCTATGCGTTTTACTGACTGTAAATTATGCCTTAATCTGTTTCTCGATGTTTATTTATTTTTGAGAGACAGTGTGTGAGCGAGGGAGAGACAGAGAGAGAGAAGGGGACAGAGGATCTGAAGTGGGTTCTGCGCTCACAGCAGCGAGCCGGAGGCTTGCAATCGTGAGCCGTGAGATCATGACCTGAGCTGAAGTCTGATGCTCAACCGACTGAGCCACCCAGCACCCCAAAGTATACCTACATCCCTCTTTAATGTTTACTTATTTTATTTTGAGAGACAGAAAGAGTGCAGGGGAGGGGCAGAGAGAGAGAATCTCAAGCAGGCTATGCGCTGTCATGGCAGAACCCAGTGTGGGACTCCATTTCTTGAACCCTGAGACCATGACCTGAGTTGAAACCAAGAGTCAGACGCTTAACTGACTGAGCCACCCAGGTGCCCTAATTATACCTTAATCTTAAAACAACTTCTCTATAGATACACACATATTCCTGCCTTGGAAAAAGGGAGGCAGAATTGAGTGTTGCATGATTTTCTAAAAGTTGTCCCTTCAACAAGCCCGAGCATAGTACTTTGCCTGAGAAGAAATTGGTAGGCAACTTAATTTATTAGCATATCTGGTAAAAGAATTTTTACTAGTGGAGAAAAAATATTCATGGTATGGGCTAAAAAGAAATATGCTCTCCCGAAACACTTTTTCAGTTATATTTATTATACATTGATGGAGAAAACTCATTACAATGTGGTCGAAATTTTTGATAAGGGCTTCTGTCTAAATTATCTGATCAATAAAGAGAGAATCAGGAGAAGCAGTAAAATTCATCTAAGACTCTTTACAAAATCTTTACGATAAAAAGAAAAACCTGTTCTCAGACTCTCTGTAAACTTTTCCATTTTCAAGGGAGGTTACATTTTCCTGGAGCTGAAAGTATGAAACAGGACAATCATCTGTTCCAGATTGTTCATAATTTCTAGCAGTAAGAACAAAATGTTTATCTTGCCTGAAGTGAACATCAGAAAGACTTTTTGAATACCAAACATCAAAAAAGATTTTTAACTAAAGAAAGAGTTACAAAGTTGTGATGTTGAAAGATCCCTTTGGCTTTATGGACAGACAAACTACCAATTAAACAACTTTGCTGGACATCAGAAGCATGTCTATACTTGTCTTCACATTTTGCTCTACTTGGCCTGGCCTGGTATATATACATTACTACAGATATTTTATGTATTTATTTATGTATATATGTATGTATGCATGTATGTATTCATTTAAAATTTGTTTTAATATTTATTTATTTCTGAGACAGAGAGAGACAGAGCATGAATGGGGAAGGGGCAGAGAGAGAGGGAGACACAGAATCAGAAGCGGGCTCCAGGCTCTGAGCTGTCAGCACAGAGCCCCACGAGGGGCTCGAACTCACAAACCGTGAGATCATGACCTGAGCTGAAGGTGGTCGCTCAACCGACTGAGCCACCTAGGCGTCTCTGTATTCATTTTAGAGTCAGAGAATCCCAAGCAGGCTCCCACAACCCTGGGATCATGACCTGAGCTGAAATCAAGAGTTAGACGCTCAACTGACTGAGCCACCCAGGCACCCCCGGATATTATTATTATTATTATTATTCATTTGTTGATTTTAAGGGACTGGATCTTTTGCTAAGTATTTTCATGTGACACCTCATATACGCTTCATAGTAAATTGATGGTGATAAATATAATTATTCCTATTTTACAAGTAAGGAATATTCTCAAGGCCATCTAGCCAAATGATAGAGTCAAGATGTGATTCCAAGTCTGTCTTCCGGCTGTATCTGCCTCTGTACCCTTATATTCTCTTTTCTCTTTGCTCATAATAAACAGATGATATTTTTTTTTAATTTTTTTTTCAACGTTTATTTATTTTTGGGACAGAGAGAGACAGAGCATGAACGGGGGAGGGGCAGAGAGAGAGGGAGACACAGAATCGGAAACAGGCTCCAGGCTCCGAGCGATCAGCCCAGATCCTGACTCGGGGCTCGAACTCACGGACCGTGAGATCGTGACCTGGCTGAAGTCGGACGCTTAACCGACTGCGCCACCCAGGCGCCCCAAACAGATGATATTTCAAGTCCACCCTACTTGGACTTGAAAGGTCCAAGCACACCCCACTTGGAGGAGTGTGTTAGCTCCTCCAATTTCCATTCTTCCTTTGATATCCCCATGTTATTAAATCATTCTTAACAGGTCCGTGTACAATACATTTTATTCTCCTACCAAGCATGGAATCAATGGAGATAATGGGAGTAACGTTTTCATCACCATTACTGCAAGTCCACTGCTTGAGGTTTAAATTGTTGCCCCGAGCTCTTTCTAGCACTTTGCTACCACTTCCGTTTAGACATTTGGGAAACCTCAAACGTTCAGGCTTAGGGCAGAAACATTCTCCAGGATCAGCCTCGTCCTGATCTGGCACAGAAAGAGACAGTTCTCCAGAGTTCTCAGACTTTTTGTAGACTGGCTCCATCAACTCAGGAAACAGGACCAGCATGTCTCATCCACGGATTAGTCAACTCGCTCCTCCAGTGTGAGCAGCTAAAGAGTAAGTTGTAGGGCAAGAGGCCAAATGCGTTACTCTGGTGGAGACCTCTCTGCATGGAACGTTCTCTTTACCCCCACCACCAACACAGCATGCTCTTAGTATTTCCCATTAGAAAGTTTCTAATGCATGTTTGTATCCCCTAGTATGTAGAGGAACTAACCCATTTCTCTGCTTCCCTTCAAACAGTAGTCTTAGTCTGAGCTGCTTAAACAAAATATAGACTGAGTGGGATAGAAATTGATTTCTCAAAGTCTGGATCAATACGCCAGCAGAATTGATGTCTAATGAGGTCAAGCCTCCTGGTTCATAGATGGCAGGAGGGATGAGCTAGGGGTCTCTCTGGGGTCTCTTCTCTAAGGCATTAATCCCACTCATGAGGGCACTTCTCTCATGACCTGATCACCTCCCAAATGCCCCACCTCCTGACACCATTGCCTTGGGGGTAGGATATTAACAATATGACTTTTGGAGGGACACAAACATTCAGACCATAGTATTATACTCCTTGCAAAAGTTGGAAAGTTCTCTCCGGAAGGGTTGTTGACGCTTCCATCCCTAAACACTCTCCAGTCAGGGTCTTGCTTCCACTCTTCCACGAAACTGCACTCATCAAGGTCATCAATTGTTTCGTTCAAACAACTCCCACGTCAATCCTGTCAGCTCACTCGACCACCCAGCACCACGTGACTGCTTCCTCCTCCTTCCGATGTTCTTCACTCCTCTTCCAAGTTGCCTCCCTCTGTCTCTGTCTCTGTCTCTTTCTCTTTCTTGCTTTTTTTCTCCTACACATGAACCTTTCTGTCTCATCCTTTGTTACCTAAATGGGCCACAGATGCTACCGTACGATGGCCCTCACATAGTTACTTCTTCACAGAGGGCAAGGACCTTTGGCTCAAAATTTGGTGCCAAACTCAAATTCTTACACATCCAATTGCCTTAGATGTAGCCTGAATAAGCATATTTTTATCCACGTAGAGCCTGTTTGCTTTGCGTACTTTTCAAAATGGCACTTAAGATCTGCTAGCCATACATAAGTTGCACTCCAAGGCTATAAAAGGCCCCTAGCCTCTGTTGCCCCTCGGAGCGCTCTTACACAGATTCCCCACCTTGCTGCAGAGAAGCATTGTCCATGTACATAAGACCCCTGCCCCTGGGGAGTTTCCTTGTTCTGTCCCCTTCTGGGTGGTGATCCTACACTGGTGTTCCAGAAGGTCTCTTCCTGGGAGAGACTTCCCTTCGCAAGCACTCTTGTCCAAACACCTCTGATAATGCTCGTGTGTGTGTTAGTGCTTTCTGTGGGCCTCCCTTTTACTGTACAAGCTCTGACATTCCCTTGAACCCCACTATATCCTCACTTCCTGGTTCTTCCTCTTCTGCTCGTGATGGAGCTCCCCAGGCTCTGTTCTTCAACACTCCTCCCCTAGCTTTACTTTCTCCTTAGGTAGTTTTATTTCCATCAAAGATTTCAATATCTCCAATTTGCTGATCATTCTCAGATTCATGTCTTAAGCAGTCATCTCTGTCATAAGTCCCAGACAACTGCTTCCTCCACAGTGCAAGGATCTAACAGACATTGCTAATGAAACATGGCCAAATGAAACTCTTGATTCCTCTCTCTCTCTCTCTCTCTCTCTTTCTCCCCCACCAATCCTGCCCTTCCCCATCTCATGTAATGACATTACCATCCCTTTGCTCATGGCAGAAAGGAAAGACTCTCAATGATCCCTTCTTTCCTATCCTTCCTCAACTAGACTGAATTTATCAGGCAGTCCTGCATCCAAACTATATATACCCCACATCAACCACTGTTATCTCTGCTTGCTCACTTCCCTGCTAACCCTGCCCTGTGTTCTCTCTTACTTTTACTGCCGACTGTCCCTAATTTGACTCCCCACCGACATTTATCGCTGCACTGTGGTGAGAAGTTTTATTTTTATTTATTTATTTTTTTCAACGTTTATTTATTTTCGGGACAGAGAGAGACAGAGGATGAACGGGGGAGGGGCAGAGAGAGAGGGAGACACAGAATCGGAAACAGGCTCCAGGCTCTGAGCCATCAGCCCAGAGCCCAACGCGGGGCTCGAACTCACGGACCGCGAGATCCGCGTGACCTGGCTGAAGTCGGACGCTTAACCGACTGCGCCACCCAGGCGCCCCAGAGAAGTTTTAAAGATGTAAACAGGTCACGGCAATCCTTTACTTCAAAAGCTTCCATGATTTTCTTTTACCCATGGGTTAAGATCCACATCTTCACCGTGACCCACTAGGCCTTCCTGGCCATTCACACCTTACTTCCTGTCACTGCCTCCTGAATTTAATTCTCTTTCGCCAGACTTTTCTTTCTGTTCCCGGAACACAGTGGGCATGTCCCGACTTCACGGCCCTTCTCCTTCTGATCTCTTTACCTACGATACTCTTTGCCCAGACACTCATGGGTCTAGATCCTTTTCACCATTTACACTCGACTGTCACTTTTCAGAGGCACTTCTAAGACACCCAACCGTTTCTTCAGCTGTTGTCCTACTCCTGTCTCTTTGCAGCGATCACCAGCTCTGAGCTTGCTTTATGTATGTGTGTACTTGTTCCTCTTCTGTCTTCCTCTGCCTCGATGTGAGCTCTGTGAAAGGCGGACCCTGCCTGTCCGTGTTGTCCCCATGCGCTCAGTGCCCAGGGCAGGGAAGTCAGAAAATATTGGCCGGAGGAATAATTGACTTTGGAGCCCACCCTCACACTGACCACACCAAGCCGATTTCTTTAGATAGATCCTGTGTACGTTTCCTAGAGCTGCTCTAACAAACTAGCATAGACTGCATGACTTAAAACAAGAGGAATCGATTGCCCTGCGGTTGGTGGTTAGAAGTCTGAAATCAAGGTGACAGCAGGGTTGTGCTTCCTCTAAAGCCTGTAAGGGAAGACTGTCTCCTTGCCTCTTTTCGCTCCTGGTGGCCCCAGATGGTCCCTGGCTTGTGCCAACACGACTCTGATCTTCACGCGGCTCTCTTTGTGTCTTCACCTGGTTCCCACTTTGTGCTTGTCTCTGGGTCCAAATTCCCCCTTCTTATAAGGACACCAGTCACAGTGGACTAGGGTCCACCCCAATGACCTCATTGCAACTTCACTACCTCTGAAAAGATTCTGTTTCCAAATCGGGTCACAGTCTGAGGCACTGGGGATTCAGGCTTGAAATTGTCTTTCTGAGGGAAACGATTCAGCCCATAAGAATCCAACAGCAGCTATTAAGTCTGAGTTCTTATTGGACACGCAGAGAACGTTCACTTTCTCAACTGCTTCCTGTTGGCAGGCGTTTGGAAAATCAAGTGCAAATAAAAATGAGACTCTAGAACCCCTACGGCATGGTAACTAGCCAGCCCCTTTCCAACCCCGTTGTCCCTTTGTTCTCTAGTCAGATTTCTGAAACTCCATGCAAAAGCCTGAAATGTTTGTAAATAACACATTCTGCTCCTTTAATTAAGTTTTGTCCCAATGAGAGGATTTTCTAGAACTCAACACTGTTTATCCACTGCCAGTGCTTAGCAATGCCTCCTAAAGACAATCCGTCAGACAGGCAGTCTTTTTCATGACATTTATGCCCAGGAACCATCTGATTTTTAATTACATGGTGATTGCTATTGTATACGCTTTAAGATGCTCTGTAACTTTCAAATCTCATTTTAAATTAAAAAAAAAAAAAGAAAGAACATTGTCTATCTTTTCTTTTTCTAAATTCAAGTCAGGATGTTAGAAAAACCGTCAAATAAAACCTTTTAGTGCCTAAAATGTGCCCCTAGTCATTTTACATTGTTGAACATCATTTTAGTCCTGGTAGATGTTCTCCTATAATTATTTCCGAAAACATTTTACAGACAAGAGAATTGTAAGTCTGTAGGGATGGGATTCAGAAGGTCATTAAATCCATTTTTCTGCCTTTGGGTAGAGCTACCCTGGTTGAGACATACGACCGTGACTTCCGATTTTTAAGGTGAAATGCAACATCAAATTGGGTGGGTAATGAACATAGTCCAATTCAAGAGCTTTGGTCTTTTCACGTTGATAGGAACGCTACCCTTGACACGGCTCTGTGGCTGTGACACTATCTGCCTTGAAATAATAAAGACTTTGACTATGGGGTTTGAAACTGCTCTTCTCAGAAGAAGCATCCTTATGCTACTTCCTTCAAATAGATTACCACGGATTCTTAAGCAGGAAAAGCAAACGACAAAAAGGATTTCAGAAATATCATACTTATTTTGTGGGCAAAAGTTGTCCTTAGGTATATAGTGCCTTTATTTAACCCTTGGCAGCTTACAAGCCATTTCGATTTTACACACGCTCTTGGGGTCCTTAGTCACTTCCCTGTGAGGTTGGCAGAACTTTACCATGTCCAATTTTCAAGGGAGGGTATTGTGGCTCGTGAAGTCCAAGCATAGGTTTGACACGAATCAGAGGTGAACTAAATTCCTGGAATTTTTCTGTTAGAATCTGATTCACGTTAACTCCAACAAAATTCAGTTTTTTTAATCTGTAAAAGGAGGAGGTGGACTCAACTTACAAGGTGGTTGAGATGAATGAGTTGTATCTCCAGGACCTAAACGTTACTGGCTATCAAATAGGTACTTAACAAATATTTGTCGAAAACACGAATGGATGAATGAAAAAATAAACATTAAGCCCTCGGCCCAGTGCCTGGCACAGAGTAGCTCGATAAATATTAGCTATTAATTTTTAAGGACAAATGATGAACTATTCATAAACAGACCATGGAGCCGTTCTTTCTTTCCAATGGTGTTTATAGATTTTCTTTGAAGATAAAAGAGTTTACTTCATTTGGTAAGCAATGTGGCTTAATTAAATTGACTGCTACTTATTTTGGCTTCTTCCCCACCCAGGAAGGGAAGGTAGATGTCATTTCATATTTAGTAGATGCATCCCACGGGCCAGGCACCTTGCCAGAAAGTGGGGACACAGGAACTGCACTCCCTGTGGCAATTAGATAGGCTTCGATTACTAAAGAAGATTCACAGGGCTCAAACCGGCCATACTTAACAAAAATTCACTGTATTGTAGAAAGAGGGTCCAACATGGCAACAGAATTAAAGGGTAGATATGCATCGCGGCCAGAAGCTGCCTCGCAGCCAGAAGTTTGGAGAGCAAGGAGGGATGAGTGCAGGGGCTCCTGCCTGGCTCAGTCGGTTAAGCGTCTGCTGGGCTCAGGTCATGATCTTACGGTTTGTGGGTTCAAGCCCCGCGCCGGGCTCTGTGCTGACCGCTCGGAGCCTGGAGCCTGCTTCGGATTCTGTCTCCCTCTCTCTCTGCCCCACCCCTGCTTACACTCTGTCTCTCTCTCTCTCTCAAAAGTATAAACATTTAAGGGGGAAAAAAAGGAGGGATGAATGCCAATTGCCCTCTCTGCAGGGTGATACCACGACATGCTTTTCCTCTCTCATTCAGGAACCACCGGTTGTACACAGAGCACCTCAGACCAGGGATCCAAAGAGAGAGTCTCATCAGGGCTCCTTATCCCCCGCTGGATATGTAGGCATGTTCTCGCTACACAGCCAACTCCAGTGGTGGAACCTTCTAGAATGTCATTGAGATTCGGTTTTTATCAATAAACAATGCTGACAATCTAGTACACACCACCCGAGACTTGCCCCAGCCTCGTGGTCACAGAGCAACATTATTAATCGGTAGATGCCAGTCTCTGACCAGGGGTCAGTGCAATAAAGACAAAATTGTTACATCAGCAAAACATCCCTGACCTGGGCTCAAGGCACTCTTCTGACAAAACAATCACTATCACTGTTTGTTTGGTGGTGATTGTCAGCCTTGCAAGAGGGTACGATCAGATAAACATCTGAAATGCGCACATTCCAAACATTTAAAATAAGCAGTGTGGGGTTGGTATGGCTTTAAACAGCCACATCATCCAACAATAGCAATGCAGACGTTCTCACGTTTTTGTACTCACTTTACAATTATTTTCCATTTCTGATTCATAGTTTCCTGGACCTGATGGCATACATCTGTGGAGTGATTTCACAACCATAGTGAATTTATCATAATCAAGTCTAAATTTTCGGGAGGGTTCCTCTCCAGCGGGATAGCACCCTGAGGGGACTGATTGATTGCCCAGCACATTCAACTGTCAACGTGAGTACTGGCCACAAATTTTATCAGCTTCCACAATATTGCTTTTACCTGTGATTTTCGTATTGCTTCAGAGAGCAGTTTCATGTAGCCTTCCGAATACAAGGTTAGAGTATTAATCAGGCTTCGTTATAGTATAATTATTTCATTGCTTTCAATAAAATCTACCTTTTTCCGTACACCGAATGTGATTTCCCTGAGGACGATAGGTTAGATACTGTGTGTCTGTTGTTCAAGCATTCCAACTTTTATGAGGATACAAATTCCTTTCCTGATATTAACAGACAGTAATTCTCAATCAGAGGCATCTTACGCGGGACTCATCTATATTCACAAGAAACACTCCTGTCTTATTTAAAATGTGTTCAATATCCAAGAGTCGCACCGTAGAGAAAGAATGGTTAACACCCAGTTGTGGTGCTAAAGCCTTTAGGGAGAGCTTGAGTACTGCGCATTCTAAAGTGATGATGTCTTCACGTCACTCCTCATCAGGGAAATACAAATCACAGCCACACTGAGATACCACCTCACGCCAGTCAGAGTGGCTGAAAATGAACAAATCCGGAGACTGTAGATGCTGGCGAGAATGTGGAGAAACGAGAACCCTCTCGCACTGTTGGTGGGAATGCAAATCGGGGCAGCCGCTCTGGAAAGCAGTGTGGAGGCTCCTCAAAAAATTAAAAATAGATCTACCCTATGACTCAGCAATAGCACTGCTAGGAATTTACCCAAGGGATACAGGAGTGCTGGTGCACAAGGGCACTTGTACCCCAATGTTTATAGCAGCACTTTCAACAATAGTCAAATTATGGAAACAGCCTAAATGTCCCTCAACTGACGAATGGATAAAGAAGTTGTGGTTTATATATACAATGGAATAATACTACTTGGCAATGAGAAAGGATGAAATCCTGCCATTTGCAGCAATGTGGATGGAACTGGAAGGTATTATGTTAAGTGAAATAAGTCAGTCAGAGAAAGACAGAGATAGTGTTTTCACTCATATGTGGATCTTGAGAAACTCAACAGAAGACCATGGGGGAAGAGAAGGGGAAAACATAGTTATAAATAGAGAGGGAGGGAGGCAAACCATAAGAGACCGCTAAGTACAGAGAACAAACTGAGGGTTGATGGGGGTGGGGGAGAGGGGAAAGTGGGTGATGGGCATTGAGGAGGGCACCTGTTGGGATGAGCACTGGGTGTTGTATGGAAGCCAATTTGACAATAAATTATATCAAAAAACAAACAAACAAAAAACAAACCCCGAGGAAATCTTAAAAAAAAATAAAGCGATGATGTCTTTAGACCAGGTGGCTCCTACAACTCCCGAGTGAGTGCAGAACCCAGCCACCTAGCCCCACTGCAGCTGCAAGGGTGAAGGGGTGCCTAAGTGTTGGTGAGCTCCACTAGCCTCAGCCACAGGGCGATCAGAGGAGGTGAGGCTAGCCCGAAGTCGCAGATAAACCCCAAACCTCGGGGGCTTTCAGCAATAAAGATGTTTTGCTTGCTCACGTTCACTGTCAGATGCAGCTCACGTGAGCAGGGACCCGGGAAGCTCCCTTCAGTCGAGTAGAAAACGCTGGCTCTTTGGCGGGTCCCCGTGGTCTCTTTCACACTACCTAATGGTGCATACCAGGTTCAAGGTTAAAGGAGGCAAAACCATGAAAGTTGAACTCCTTGTGAGTTATCAGCAAATCGAAATTTATTCCTCCGATTCCTGCTTTAAGTTGTTAGGTGGAAGACGTAACTCTAGAGTTGATACCTACATAATTAAACAAAGAAGCATAAAGAACTCTTCGTGCTTCACCACTCAATACCCCGAGTCTAGTATAGCACGAAGCTGCCAGAAATGTGTATTTGAAAACAAATTTCTCCCATTTACTTTTGATTTAAAAAGAGTTTTGCAAACCCTGTAATAGAAGGGCATTATAAAGAAAAAATAAAGTCATGTCAATGAAAAGCCTTTTATGTCTTATTCTACGAAGTTGGACACAGAAGAGAGAAAAGCTCGGCATTATCTTTCTTTATCAGATGTCGTAATTCATCACAACCACCAACTACAACCAATACTTTCCTGCATTTAAGAAAACTCTTTTAGGTGCCAATGTCCCATCTTTTAAATATTCTGTTGTGTCTCCCTTCTTTTATTTTTTTTTTTTAATTTTTTTTTAACGTTTATTTATTTTTGAGAACAGAGAGAGACAGAGCATGAATGGGGGAAGGGCAGAGAGAGAGGGAGACACAGAATGGGAAGCAGGCTCCAGGCTCTGAGCCATCAGCCCAGAGCCTGACGCGGGGCTTGAACTCACGGACCATGAGATCGTGACCTGAGCTGAAGTCGGACGCTTAACCAACTGAGCCACCCAGGCGCCCCCTCCCTTCTTTTAAAGAGAGGTTGTGTCAACCCAAGAATACAATATCATTAAGTCAATCGTTTGATTTAAGTGAGAGTTGTTTTAGTCATTATAATAACTTAATTAAATGAATCAGTCACACTTTAATTAGCCAGCCTAATTCGGTTATCATGACAACTCAAATAATAAGAAAGAAACAAAATAATTAGAATGTGTCTATTGTTGTTGGCTATCTTTACTGGACGGGAACAATGACATAAATAGGCATTTGTTGTGACGGCTGAAAAAAAAACGAAATTTATTTTAGAACGGACTGTGTATAGGTGGGACCAGTTAGCAAACAAAAGCCAAGCAAACTCAATATGGTTTGTATTGTCTCTCTCACTAGGTTTTGATATCTACAAATCTTTTTTTTTTTAACGTTTATTTATTTTTGAGACAGAGAGAGACAGAGCATGAATGGGGGAGGGGCAGAGAGAGAGGGAGACTGAGAATCTGAAACAGGCTCCAGGCTCTGAGCGGTCAGCACAGAGCCCGACGCGGGGCTCGAACTCATGGACCACGAGATCATGACCTGAGCCGAAGTCGGACGCTTAACCAACTGAGCCACCCAGGCGCCCCGATATCTACAAATCTTCAGAAACTATGTCTTACTTGCTGTGATATTCCTGTAGAGTCCAGAGAAGGGTTTGTCTATGGATACTGAAAAAAATTTTTGCTTAGTTGAAAAAATATAAAACACAAACATTGAGGGAAGCAGAATGTTTTGAATTACAGTCTTTGCTTGGAAACACAAAGTAACTAGATTCCATTTTTCTTTTACCTCAGCTTAAGACCTGAGAAGGTGTGTGTTGAGAGATTCTGACTGATGTTTTCATTACGTTTACATCTAAGAGACATCACCGTTTCCCCTCCTGAAAAGGAAAATATACAGAAGTGATGTCCAATATGAGCCAGGCCACGTGTTAGAAATTTTCACTGGTAGTATCTTATTTGATCGGTACACGTATGATACTAAAGTGTTGGTGTTATTCTCTTCATTTGATGAGGACTGAGTCTCAGAGAGATTAAGTAGATTTCTTGGGATTGCAGAAATATCTGGCATATCAGGGACTCAGTATGGCTTCTGGAACACCATACCCTCTAAGATACGATTCTCTTGATTTCTGAGCTCTCCAGTCCCAAACCTTTGCTTACATTGTTTTTCTGCCTGGAAGACTTTTCTCCGGGCACATCCACAGCCCTCCCACTTCATCTTCAGTCTTGGTTTAGATGTCACAGACTCTAAGTAACCATCTTAACCCTGAAAGACGGGCAAGACCATGGCGGCAAACATCGAATGTGCAAGTGGCTTGAGGGAGAACTAAACCTTTCCCCTGTAAGCCACTGAAATGTTGGTGTCGTTTCATATCAAAGCGTGGCTTAACCCGTCCTGAGAAGAAAATAGCTTAAATTCACATAATTGCAGGTCTTGGATTCAAATACAGATCTGCATGAGTCACAAATTAATGCTGTTAAGATGTATGGAAATGTGGAATCACTGTGTTGTATACCTGAGACGAATGTAGCATTGTGTGTTAGCTATACTTAAATTAAAAAAAAATTTTTTTTTTAATTAAACCTCTTAACCCTGTAATTTAAACTATGAATCCAATTAGGACATATAAATAAAACCCAGGTGATCTGCAATAAACCTTAGCGGTTATATTGGTACTTTTAATATTAGTGTCAAAGAGACCAAGAGTGAAAGTTATGAAAATCAGTTATCACGATACTGTTTAACTGTCAATGGACACAACTGATTCAAAACGACTTTGACATTTTCAATGTGCAAGAAATTTACACGTTGTTTTTTTGTGTATGTGATTCTATAGGAGGAAGTTATCTACTTGTAAGACTAAATGTATATTATTACCATCGATCAGTGACATTATTTGTGTTTGCATTGAATGTTTTGGTCCCTTCTCCCCTAAATGCTCATCCTCAATCTCATTGTCAGTAGCATTTTTCAGTCAAGGAAACTCAGTAGTTTTGGATCCGAAAGAGCTTTGCACTGAAATCAACTTGTGTTCAGGTTCTTACCAGTTGTTTGATATTGAGTAATTTACTCAAACGCTCTGATTTTAGTCTCTTCATGTTTCAAACAGATATAACAGTATTTACTTCTCAAATTGCTATGAAGGTTAAATAGATACATCAGCATAAACCTTTTGGTTCTCTGGCACCGGGTGGAGCTTAATAAATGGTATTACTTGCTATTTTAAATATCCCCATCTTAAAGCTGTGTATTTGGAACAGGTTAAATTTTCTCTCCCATTGAACAGAGGCTGACCCTCCTATTTTACTGAGTTCAAAATACATGTTACCAAATTGGTGAGGTTATAAAGATAAATGTTGCTTCCCAACGTAACCTTGACATCAATTGAGGAGTTCTAACAGCATGCCCTAAAATAAATTTCTGTCTTTTAATTTTGTATGGCTGCTCATTTACCCTTGATTTTTCATGTCTGAACAGTTGGAGTTTGGTTATCCAATCTGCTGAGTCTTCAAAAGCTTAAGAGAAGTCAAAACTTGGAGACAATAGCACAGCTTCAGCTTGGGAAATCAGAGATAGGCTCATTCATTCATTCATTCCCTTATTTGACAAAAATCCTGGCCTACTGGGGCTATAACAATGAAAATATGCTTCCTGTTCTTCAAGAATTCCTACTAGATGGAGATAATTCTATAGTTCCCTTTTTGTCTAGATATCAGAAAAGCGATACTTAAATGCAATGCTAATTGATCTAGAACAAATGGACAGCCATTAACTTTCTTCTTTCCACGGTGTATGTTAACATGTCTTAGTACATAGGCAGATACACAAATCATTGAATCATATAGAAATAAACTATTGAAAACACAGAAAAGTAGAAAAATAAATAATTAAATACATTTTTGGGTTTGTCTTTTTGGACACGTAAATAGTAAATATGCTATTTAATTATTAAAACCCAACTTGTAATAAGCACAAAAGATTAATACGTTCATTAAATGGCCTACACAGGTGTTAGATAAATCACATGTTTTCTAAAAGCACTCTAAGAACAGTTGATTATTTATTTGAACTTTCTTGATTTCTCTATTTTTTTAACTGACGGAGAATTGCTAGCAGGGAAAAAGAAAGGTTTCAGTTAAATGCCAGTCTATCGTGGCTTGAGGCTCTATGTTCCAGTTGGTACATTTCTTACCTTTCTCTTGACCTCAAATAACTCATGACAAGATTTTGCATCAGGAAAGAGATTGTTTTCAAAATTTAGCTCACAATTACTATTTTAGATAAGAACTGTCTTCTGAAAGAATCACTAAATATCACAACACACTTATTTTTAATGAGCTAAAATCCCCAAGCTTTGGTTTTGTCTTCAGGAGCAATTACATGCTCTGCTTCTGCGTGTGATCACCAGAGTTGGGAGAAAGTTCCTGAGAACAAAGTACAAATAAAAGTGGATAAATCCCTTCAACTCAGATACTAATAATCTATTGCTGCAAAATAAATTGCCACAAAAATTACCAGCTTAACACAACATACATTTCTTACCCCACAGTTTCTGTGGATCCAGCTGCAAGCAAGCTGTCCGTTCAGGGTCTGTGGCCTCATCTGAAGGCTCAACTGGAAAAGGAACCACTTCTAAGTTCACATGGATGCAGGACAAGGACAGGTGGTTTACAAATACCTTTTTAGGCTTTCCTGACGAAGGAAATCAGTCCACTATCTCAATGTAGAGCAAAGCACAACATAGCATAGCATAGCATACTGTCCTGCCCACAATAAACCCTCAGTGTTTATAAAATAAAGACTATAGAGTTTAGATGAGTACATTAACTCTAGAGGAGTGTAGGAACCATGTACAGTTTCATTTACCATGTTTATGATAGTAATTCTATTCACAAAAATATCTAGGTGGGGGGTCCTGGGGAGCTCAGTCGGTTAAGCATCCAACTTTGGCTCAGGTCATGCTCTCACGGTTCATGGGTTCGAGCCTCACATCGGGTTCTGTGCTGACAGCTCAGAGCCTGGAGCCTGCTTCATATTCTGTGTCTCCCTCTCTCTTTCTCTGCCCCTCCCCTGCTTGTGTGCTCTCTTTCTCTCTCTCTCAAAAATAAATAGATAAACTTAAAAAAATATCTGGGTGGTGTAAAAACAGGTGATTTTCAGTTTCTTCTTCATACTTTGCTATACTATTTGAAATTTTCAGAGTGATCAAGTAATAAAAAATTATAGATGAATTGCTAAAGTTATATGTTCTTATTTATTCAAAGACTGTGTTGGGAAGGATATACAATCTTAGACAATGGTGAAACATTTGTGGCTGGAAGAATATTATAGTTTTAGTTTTATACCATGCATACAAGAGTACTAAGATATTATTAAACTTATTCTAAAGGGTTGTAACTAATGTATACAACCATAAAATGTGTGCATAAATCTTTTTAAAGCATCTGATTACAAATAATTTCATCTTTTCGTAAGTTTTTCTTTGGATTCAAATATTGAGTCATAAAGAAAGAGATGAGCCCTTCTTCATCAGACAAGCAAAAGCCCCTGCAGGGCAGGAGGCAGATAATCCACGAGGCAGATAACATTAGGGGAAATGAATACCCAGAAAGAGCTCGGGTTAAGAGGCAGCCAATGTTGCCCCAGTTCTGTCTCAAAGGTATATTTTTCCTTGTTTTGAAGAGGCATAGTTTTCCTTCAGTTTTCCATGGATTTCCTTTTACTAAGTTAATAAATCTAAACAACGTTTATCGGAAAAGGAGAAATGGCTAGGTACCTGTGTTTCCAAAAGGAACTACATACCAACCCTCATGAAATATTCTTTTTAAAATTTTTTTTTTCAACGTTTATTTATTTTTGGGACAGAGAGAGACAGAGCATGAACGAGGGAGGGGCAGAGAGAGAGGGAGACACAGAATCGGAAACAGGCTCCAGGCTCCGAGCCATCAGCCCAGAGCCTGACGCAGGGCTCGAACTCACGGACGGCGAGATCGTGACCTGGCTGAAGTCGGACGCTTAACCGACTGCGCCACCCAGGCGCCCCCCCCTCATGAAATATTCTTAATGAAAAAATCAAACTTGACTCTGATCAATCTCAAGATTCCCCCAAAAATAAAGGGAGTGAAGCACACTACACTATGGGAAGTAAATTATCCCACTCTGGTCAGGAAAAGCGAATTAGTTTTTTCAAAAACAACAAAATAAAGCAGAATGTATAAACTAAAAGACATTTAAGTGACAAGTTACCCAACTGCAATAATGTACCTTATCGAGATCCTAATTAAGCAAATTAAAAAAAAAATAGGCAATTAGGAAAAAATTAAGACAATTAGGAAAAAATTAAGACAATTAGGAAAATTTGAATACTGATAGTTTATTGGATGATATTGAAGAATTCACAGTAATTTACAATTTCACGTATGGTAATATTATTGTGATTGTTTTCTTTTCTTTTCTTCAATATATGAAATTTATTGTCAAATTGGTTTCCATTTTTTTTCTTCAATAGATGAAATTTATTGTCAATGATTGTTTTCTTAAAGAGTCTTTATCTTTTAAAGATCTCTGCTGAAATATTTGCATACAAAAAGGTATGTTGATGGCGGAGGATATATATGAAACAATATTGGACCAGTGGGCCAACGGCTATAGCATTTCATGGGAGTTCATTATACCACTCTTTCTCCTTTTGTTATGTTTGGAATTTTCTATAATAAAAAGGTTCCTTTTTAAAGGACATGGATGTTAAAGTATGGCTCCTTGGTGTCATTGTATTATGTCATCCCTTCGACTTTATTTCGGCTCTCTCATGGGGTTCATTTTTCTTATACATTCGTTAAGAGTTGTATTGTGTAGGGGTCCTGCCAGGGACAATTGGATCCAGGACTTGATTGTTCCCTATCAGGGTCCTAAGGTCAGCATAAGGTAGTATCTACAATGAACAGGTACATTAGGTACAATGATGTCCTCAGCATACTTACAGGCTCCCTATCGTCAAAATCTACACCCATTTCTTTGAGGCCATGACCCACGTTCTCCCAGAGAGACTCTGCCCTAGGACTGAATATGTTTCTTTGCATAAAGGGCGTTTCTTGCAGGCCCCCTCTCTTACCAGAGCTACTAATTACCGAAGACTGTATTTCCACTACACCAGACCAGAATTAGAGATTGGGTGGCTCAGATTGCCTCATTCAATGTTTTATTCATTCTGTGCTTGGAATGGGATAGCCCATAACCCCTAAACGATGCTCGTGCATGTTGAGCTCATCCATCACATGAGCAAACTGCAGGGGTAACAAGAGAAGGAACGAGCAGTTCCAGGTTAGAAGCAGGTACGATCCACTACGGGATCTGTTTGGTACAGTGGAATGTTACCTTGTCTGCAGTTCACATGCAACTCCACCCTGGAGTTTCTCATTGTTTGGGTTCAGCTGTCTCTCTCCTTCTCTGGGCCAAGCAGGGACTATGTATGCATCATCTCTCGTGAAGCAGTGCTTAGACGAGTCCACACCCAGCGAACAGTCAGATGGGTTGACTGAAGGATTGTTTGTTTGTTTGTTGTGTAGAACTGCTTGAACTAAACTCTTTCAGGTAGGTTCATTTACCATATACTTCCGTTGGCTTATGTTCTTATCATGGAAGCCGTGTTCGTGCAGTATAAATCATGGCTCAGATGAATCTTTCTAAATTAAGAGAACGAATCTGTGAGCTATGCGTCCCCAAAGCCATAACACAAAATTTTGTCTGTATGCCATAGGTCTAAGTTTTCTGAAGAGATGATGTTTCGTGTTTATAAAGTTTTTGAAGATGATCTTAAATGGTGCTGAGCCCCCGTTTTAAGTACCGAGTTGGCTTATTTATGTCATATTGATTTACTCTGACTACTTTGCCCCTTTCCCATAGTTCACTGGTGTTCAGCCATAGCTTTCAACACTTGAGTGTTTTGTCAGATAATTAGCAGTGAACACCATTAAGATTTCTTTTCTTTCTTCAAGTTTCCTTCTTTGCAAGTGATCAACAAAGTTCCTTGGGTCTTGAAGTAGGCATTTGGAAAAACCTGAACATCTGTGGCTGGGCTTGAAGACCTGTTTTGTTTTGTTTTGTTTTGTCTCGTTCCAGTTTCTTTCCATTCGCCATCTCCTCTGATGTAATGATAAGTGATCACGTGCCTGACATTCAGATAGAGACACTAGTGGCTTATTTAGCCCCCAGCATTTCTGGGTGAAAAACACTCAATATGGATGCCTGGAAATTGTTCTTCACAATCTCTCTGTAGAGAAAGAGAAAGGAGAACCTTTATACAGTAAGAAGTCTGAAACAGTTTTCATCTTGTGGCCTGTCTCTCACTTGGCTGATCCGTATGGGATACGCTTGTAACAAGGGGGGCAAATGTAAGGGGGGAAAAGAGGAAATGATTTCTCGACAGTGCAATCACTTTTTAAGTAACCTAGAAGACAACAGACTGGTTACATTTGCTTAAAATTCATGGAAATGAAGACCTACGAATAGAAGACACACGCAACAACATTCAATGTTTTCCGCGAGCTTAAATTAAGGCACTGTTCTTTGCCTAGAATACCAGCTGACATTGTAAATTTATGGAAAGAAAACATCTGGGCTCCTGGACTAACGCTAGTGATGTTCCTGGCTTTGGAAATCAAACCACTGTTGGCAGATCCAGGTGGGGAGATGTTGTCGGCTATCTTCTCTCCTAATTCCCACCTGCTCCCTCAAAATCATTCAAGTGTATTCTGAGTGTGAACTCTAATATTTGTGGAGATAGTATGGTTGGCAAAGTGCTTTTTTCTCCTTATATCGCTTATTCTTCATAAAAAACTCTGTGTTGTAGGTACAATATTGCGGGTAGTGAAAGTTTGAGGAGACCTAGGTTCAAAGTAGTTAGTTCCTAACCTAGTGGGTGTCAAGACTCCATTTTGGGTCCTAGGACTTCAGGTCTGCCTGCGTATCTTATGCCTATAATACCCTGAGCAAGCCACTTGAACACAGCATAATCTGAATGGGTGTCATGGGCCTGCTAATGACTGATTCCCAGGACTGAGTTGCCTCCTGAAGTCTGTGCCCTCAAGGCTGGCTTCCCGAGGGTTCCATTTGCTTTCCTTTCCTTTTTGGAGTTATGCTATTCCTCTGCATTTTTGGGTTCTTTGTCTATAGAGACTCACACTGTGAGGCACCATTTCTCCAAGCCTACTCTTTGCTATTTCCAAAATAATATCACAGGACTGTTTCATTCTGAAAGAATTGCTTGTGATCATCTCAAAGCAGTAACAAGAATAGCAAAAGCGCACCATATACACTTTCTCTGGTCACTCTTTCTTCACTGAGCAGCTGATCCATGCCAACTGGGTGGTCCCCCTGCTTCCCAGGACTCCCACCTGCCCCACAGCAGTTCTTTATTCCTCTCTGACTCGAAAGGACCCTACCCCCCTTCCAACATGAAAGGGAGGACAATAACTATGGGTTCGTACTTTAGTGGTGTCCGATTAATTGCACCTCAGAGAAACTTCATTAGAGATCCCCCCCCCAAATGTTACATGTTTCATAGAATAAATGTGTTTATTTTATTTTTTATATGTTTATTTATTTATTTTTGAGAGAGAGAGAGAGAGAGAGAGAGAGAGAGAGAGAGAGAGAGAATCCCAAGCAGGGTCCGCACTTTCAACACAGAGACAGATGCAGGGGCCCGTCCCATGAACCTTGAGATCATGACCTGAGCTGAAATCAAGAGTCAGACACTTAACTGACTGAGCCACCCAGGTGCCCCTAGAATAAAGATATTTTAAAGCATTTCCCTTATATATATTAGGTATTTAGAAAGGTATGTAGAGAAAGGTTATTACCTTGGAATAAAAGATTAATAGCCTTTAATTCAATTTAGGTGCTGTGTGCAGAACATTTTATCCTAAAGGTATGATGATGTAAATATTGTTGTTAACATCATCATTGCCTTTTTTCAGAGGCACAGAGAACAGAAGCCTGCTAGAAGATATGGAAGGAGATCCACGGATTAAGCTCTAGCTGGGGGGGAAAGTTTCCACTCCAAGCCTTCTAATTAAATATCACTTAACTGATCAAAGAAGGAGAGATGGAAAGGTCAATGTCAGTGTATGGAGTGATGGAAAATTGAAACTGTGTGTTTACTACAAATTAGCAGAGGGCGGAACAACCTCATTGGTCCAACCACTGTTGGCTATTAATTTGAGTCTCCTTGACTTCTTGGGAATGAGGGAAGGGAAGGGGCTCTCTTGCCCTCTGCATCTGCCGACCATATGCACCACTAGTAGATAAGAGGCCAGGGACTGCAGAGATGGAAACAAAAGGCCATGGTAAAGCTTAGCAGCCTAGTAACTACCTGACCCCAATTCTTGCAATATTTTGGTCCTATGTGTTCAGTTTCTCTCTCACAGTGATATGTAGTCAAGATTTGTTGTTAGTCCAATTCCTTACTTTTTAAAAAATCCATTTTCCTCGGGGCACCTGGGTGGCTCAGTCGGTTAAGCATCTGACTCTTGGTTTCTGCTCAGGTCATGATCTTATGGGTGGTGGGATCGAGCCCCACGTAGAGCTCTGCTGACAGTGCGGAGCCTGCTTAGGATTCTTGGGATTCTCTCTCCCTCTCTCTCTGCCCCTTCTCTGCTTGTGTATGCTTGCATTCTCTATCTATCATCTATCATCTATCTATCTATCTATCTATCTATCTATCATCTATCTATACACAAACTTAAAATAGTCTTAAACTTAAATCTTAAAATAAACTTAAAAAAATCTATTTTTCCCAACTTTCTAATTGTGTGTGAAGTGTTCTAATTGCAGTATACAAACTGTTTTAAAGTCATGGACTTTAAAACATTGATTTCTGTAGCTTATGTGACATAGAAGTAGCTCGGTTAGTGCTGATTCCATGACCTGGTTCTGGCTTCATGGGCTTGTTTGACTTCTGCGACTAAAGCTAGACCACCCCAAAGCCACTGCTCACCTGAATTGTGGCAAATTGCCTGTACCCAGATTCTTCCAAAGCTCTCTACTGACCTACAGGGACATCCCTGTTGGAACGACCAGACTCTGCCCCTGCTTGGCCTATGACTGACACCAAAAATCCCTCTGTCACCAGGAGTCGCTCCTAAATGCACATTGCACTTCTTGTCTCTTTCCAGATTGTGGTCTGTCTGAGTCTGCTCCCATCCTAACAGAATTTAAAAATCTGGTGAGGGGCGCCTGGGTGGCTCCGCCAGTTCAACGTCAGACCTCGGCTCAGGTCCTGATCTCACGGTTCATGGGTTTGAGCCCCGCGTCGGGCTCTGTGCTGACAGTTCGGAGCCTGGAGCCTGCTTCGGATTCTGTGTCTCCCTCTCTGTCTCTGTTCCTCCCCTGTTTATGCTTTGTCTCTCTCTGTCTCTCAAAAATAAAGAAATATAAAAAATTAAAAAAAAGTGTAATATAGAGATATTCCCATGTGGTGTGGACACCAGCCTTAAAAATATATCTTCTTCTTCTTAATTGCTATATAATATTCCATTAGATAAAAATTTTAACCTAATGTTTAGATATTCATTATTTTGTTTGCTAATACCAAGTCCTTCATCTGCAATGCAGGCTTCCCATATTAACTTCATATTTTAGGAACCCCAAGTATCACCACAATATCAAAAATGTAAATATAAGGGCATCTTGGTGGCTCAGTTGGTTGATCGTCTGACTCAGTTTCGGCTCATGATTTCATGGTTCATGAGTTCAAGCTCCATATGGGGCACTGTGCTGATGACAGTGTGGAGCCTGCTTGGGATTCTCTCTCTGTCCCTCTTTCGGCCTCTCCCACTCTCTCTCTCAAAAATAATAAATAAATCAACATTTAAAAATGTAAATATAAGAAAACTTACACCGGACTCTGAACATATGTGCTGGGAAACAGGCTTGATTCTATAGTGGGCCCAGACAAGAGTGAAGATATGGTCCCAGCTCCCAAAGAATCTGTCATCCTATGGGGAGAGGTGACAAGGACACACAGAATCATTTCGTGCAGCAGCACATTCTAAGGTACGTGAGAGGCGTGGAAACTCGCATTTGACTTTGAGTGACTACGATGACACGGGAGGGTGAGAAGCGGCCTGGAGAGCTGTCAGGCCTGAGGACAAGCACCCGCTTTTGGAACTGCAATCGTGTGACCTTTGAGCCTCACCGTCCTCATTTTAAAAAGGCTAACAACATCACGTGTGCCACATAATAATGTTTAATGTATCTCATGTGACCAAGTGCTCAAACAATAATGAACAAATCATGATCACCTCTTTAAAGGCCAAGATTTAAAACTAAGAACATATTTGGGTTTCATCTGACCATGCCGCCTGTTGACTATCCAGAACCGTTGCTTACTTGTCTGTACATTGTGGTCATAACAACTTCCTAGATGTTGCTACCTTATTATAATGAGTGAAAATTGGGCTAGCCATTTTGGGAGGTAATTTCACATTAGATGAAATATTTTTTAAATTGCGTGCTTTCAACCCAGAAGTTATCCCTCTCGAGATCTATTCTATGGACACACATTTGAATTACAAAAATGAATTACTGTAGAACTGTTTATAATATCAAAAAGCTGGAAGTAACCTATCTTTCAAAGACAGAATGGCGAAGTTATATCACGTGCATAGTAAAGAATAACCTATAGACTTTAGAAATAATGAAGTAGATTTGCATGTGTTAAAATCGTATAATCCTTACATGTTGTGATATAAAGTAAATTAAGCTCCAGAATAACATGTGCATCATACTGTTCCTAATGTGAAAAATTTATATGGACTATATAACATTTATTGGAAGATTGTTATGCATTCATCTTTATCTTACATGTGAAGAAACTGAGTCACAGAATGATGAAGGAATTTGCCTAAGTCTAGACACTACGAAGTCAGAGCCAATACCTGAACCGAAACCATCAGGCCCCAGAGCGTGTGATGGTAACATTTACCCTCTTCTGCATTTACTGGGCTCAGGCATGATCTCCCTAATTAAACATATACCTCAGCAGGTCTGGAAAGAATATGCCAAGAATATGCCACTCTGATCGAGGGTGGCTATCTTAAGAGAGGGAGGAATGTGGGATCGATGGTAAAAGGAAATTTAAGTTTTACTTTTTTTCAGTTTATTTATTTGGGGGGAGGGGAGCTCAAGGGAGGGGCAGAGAGAGACAGAGAGACGGAGAGAGAGGATCCCAAGCAGGCTCCTCACTGTCAGTGCAGAGCCCGCTGCGGGGCTCGATCCCACGGATGGTGAGATCACGACCCGAGCCGAAAGAGTCGGACGCTGAACTGCCTGAGCCACCCAGCTGCCCCGGTTTTACTTTTTACGCTGATACCATGTTTTGATATTTTGCAGTAAGCATGCTTCCGGAGTGGTGATAACCCGAGTAGACCTTTAGAAACTAACTTGGGAGTGACACACATACCATAATCAGAAACAGTAAAAAAATTGAGACATAAATAGCAAATAGGTACCACGGAGACCTAAATATGAAGAAGAAAGGAGTTTATGTGTCTAGAAAACATGGTCTCCTTAGAACCTACAGGATTTATTACAGCACTTTGAACATAGTGTCCCAATGCCTTTGGTCCCCCACGTTTTTAATAATTTGATTTATTTTAACTTTTTAATGTTTATTTATTTTTGAGAGAGAGAGAGAGAGAGAGCATGAGAGGGGGAGGGGCAGAGAGAGAGGGAGACACAGAATCTGAAGCAGGCTCCAGGCTCCGAGCTGTCAGCACAGAGCCCGACGTGGGGCTCGAACTCATGGACTGCAACATCCTGACCTGAGCCGAAGTCTGACGCTTAACCGACTGAGCCACCCAGGCGCCCCCAGGCCTCCAGGTTTTTTACTGTCATATCTGTTAATCTTATCAGGAATCCTGTGTGTGTGTAAAATCATTTTTCTCTTGGCACCTCCCAAGTTCCCTTTTGGCTTTAACTTTCAGCAGTTTAAATACAATGTGTCCAGGTGTGGATCTTTTTGAGTTTATCCTACTCGGAATTTATTGACCTTCCTAAATGTGTAGATTAGCAGTTTTTCTTCATATTTGGAAAGTTTTCAGCTATTCTTTCTTAAAATATTTCCTCTGCTGCTTTTTCTCCTCTCCTCCGAGTCTCCATTTTGCATATGTTGGTAATCTTGATGGTGTCCCACATGTAACTGTGGCCCTGTTCATTTCTCATCATTCTTTTTTTCACCGTGTTCCTTAGATTAGATGATCTCAGCTGACCTATTTTCAAGTTCCCTGATTCTTTCTTTTGTCAGCTTGAATCTGCTGCTGAGTCATTCTGATGGATTACTCATTTCAAATATTGTACTGAACTCCAGAATGTCCATTTTTAAAAAATAATTTTATATTTTTACTGACTTTTTTTATTTGGGAGACATGCTGTCATATTTTTCTTTCATTCTTCAGTTATGATTTCCTTGAAGATATTTATAATTCTGGTTCAAAATCTCTTTATCTAGGGAGTCCAATGTCTGACTTCTTCCATGACAGTTCCTATTGGCCATACTTTATTTCTTTGCATTATGATAATGTTTTTGTTGAAAACTGGACACTTCAAACAACATACTGTGACAACTCTCGAGATTACACCTTTTCCTTTAGGGTTTACTGTCTGCTATTTGTTGCTGCTGCTGCTGTTGTCTGTTTAGTAATTTTTCTGGAAAGTCAGAAAATGCAACAGGGTTTGCATAGGACAGTTCACCAACCGTTGAAGAAAATGTTTTTATTATTATTATTATTATTTTGTACTAAGAGATAAATAAGCAGTGTTTCAGAGCCCGGATCTCAACTGCAATTGGGAAATGATTATATACTTGTTACTGACTGGAAAGGACGTTTACCTTTCCATTAGGGAAGAAAGACTAACCTGAAAAAATGACTTTTTTATGGCAGTATTTCAGGCTATGAATCAGGCACTCCAAGATTTGGGGTGGGGGGGGGTCTAAGGAAGGCTTTCCTAGATCCCTCAAATCAGCCATCTCAAATGCTCTATCCATGAGCAAAGTCAGCTGGGAATCTCTCTCTTTTCTCTGACAAATCTCCCAAACTACATCCTGTTCAGGCTGACATTGGAGTACACAGGGTATAACCTAGAACCCATTATTAATGCCCCTGTGGCATGTGACCGGAAGTTGCTAAGGCTCACACTGAATCATTCCGAGTGTGGGGCAGAACTGGCAGAATTTTAAATACTCAGCTCCTTAGGCAAATAAGTTTTACAGTTTTCTATGACTGCACCTTATATAGACAATAAATCTAGCCAAATATATAACCATTAGCCTGAAAGACATAGGATTTATAAATATGCATTTTCATTTTTTATATGAAATGTATCGTCAAATTGGTTTCCATACAACACCCAGTGCTCATCCCAAAAGGTGCCCCCCTCAATGCCCATCATCCATTTTCCCCTCCCTCCCACCTCCCATCAACCCTCAGTTTATTCTCAGTTTTTAAGAGTGTCTTATGGTTTGCCGCCCTCCCTCTCTAATTTCTTTTTTCCCCGTTCCCGTTCCCCATGGTCTTCTGTTAAGTTTCTCAGCATCCACATAAGAGTGAAAACATATGGTATCTGTCTGTCTCTATATGACTTATTTCACTTAGCATAACACTCTCCAGTTCCATCCACATTGCTACAAAAGGCCATATTTCATTCTCTCTCATTGCCAAGTAGTATTCCGTTGAATATATAAACCACAACTTCTTTATCCATTCATCATTTGAGGGACATTTAGGCTCTTTCCATAATTTGGCTATTGTTGAAAGTGCTGCTATACATATTGGGGACAAGTGCCCCTATTCGTCAGCCCTCCTGTATCCCTTGGGTAAATTCCTAGCGGTGTTATTGCTGGGTCATAGGGTAGATCTATGTTTAATTTTTTGAGGAACTTCCACAGTTTTCCAGAGCAGCTGCACCAGTTTGCATTCCCACCAACAGTTCAAGAGGGTTCCTGTTTCTCCACATCCTCTCCAGCATCTATAGTCTCCTGATTTGTTCATTTTGGCCACTCTGACTGGCGTGAGGTGGTATCTCAGTGTGGTTTTGACTTTTATTTCCCTGATGAGGAGTGACGTTGAGCATCTTTTCACGTGCCTGTTAGCCATCTGGATGTCTTCTTTAGAGAAGTGTCTATTCGTGTTTTCTGCCCATTTCTTCACTGGATTATTTGTTTTTTGGGTGTGGAGTTTGGTGAATTCTTTATAGATTTTGGATACTAGCCCTTTATCCGATATGCCATTTGCAAATATCTTTTCCCATTCCACCGGTTGCCTTTTAGTTTTGTTGATTGTTTCCTTTGCAGTGCAGAAGCTTTTTATCTTCATGAGGTCCCAATAGCTTATTTTTGCTTTTAATTCCCTTGCTTTTGGGGATGTGTCAAGTAAGAAATTATTGCGGCTGAGCTTAGATATGTATTTTCAAATTTAACTTACGTGTCAATCAACATAAAACCTATAGTCAAATTGGGAAGCATTAGTCCCCAAAGTCTCTTGGATTAGAAAGTGTGTATTTCAACATCTGAAGGCATTTCTTTGAACATAACTGTCTGCAGGAGTGGTGATGGGAGGGTAAACGATTTTTAGAGTTATTGTTTTTCTGTTCATTTGGAGTCTAAAAGGGAAACGATTCCTTCCTTTCCAGTGGAAGAAAGCTGATAATGGAATGCCGATTTTCTTACCTTAATGTTCTCTTAGAAAAGGGATAAGCCTGAAAGTCTACATGAGGAGGATTAAATGCAGGTGGTAAGAGAGTTGACTTTCAGGAAGCCAGATTTTGGAGCTAATACATATTCATAGAGTAGAAGTCCTAAAGAAAAAGATAAGCAGAAGAGGTGTGTTTTGATATTAGAAACGGCAGCTTTGTTTTGCCAACAATGAAAGGGCATAGCATCAATGGTGTTTCCATGTATTCATTCTACTTTTATTTATTTATTTTTATTTTTATTTAAAAAATTTTTTTTTAATGTTTTATTTATTTTTGAGACAGGGAGAGACAGAGCACGAATGGGGGAAGGTCAGAGAGAGAGGGAGACACAGAATCTGAAACAGGCTCCAGGTTCTGAGCAGTCAGCACAGAGCCCGACACGGGGCTCGAACTCACGGACAGTGAGATCGTGACCTGAGCCGAAGTCGGACGCTTAACCGACTGAGCCACCCAGGCGCCCCTCGTTCTACTTTTAAAACATACCCCTTCTTACTTTTCTGCTTTCTTAGAGGTGGGGAGGTCAGACTCTACCACACATTTATGTAGGCCTCAGGGGGCTGCCCTCTGAGAATATGATCTTTTTTTCACCTGCAACATCTGTTCCATATTTTAAATGATCCTGGAGTTATTTTTATGGGCTTGTTTTCTGTGCACTACCCCAGGCCCCAAAGTGTCATAAACCTAGGAACTGAGAAATCTTTTCTGATACACTTTATATACCTTTATACTTCAATTTAATTCTTATAGGAAATATCAAGACTAGCAGGAATGATTTTGCTTTAAAAAAATCTCTGATAATACAGGGAAGCTGTTTTTCAACCAGTTTTCAAACACATAGACCCAACTGAGATGGGACTCATGCATTTATTCAATAAAGGTTATAAAGTACAGCCTCTGTCACTGAGTTTTCATCCACAAAACAAAATAAATTTACCACATCGCAGTGTTTATGATTTTTGATCTTTTGTAATAGCCATGATTCTCCTTGGCATTTGACGGCATCGCTTCTTTTTTTTTTTTTTTTAAGTTTGTTTATTTTGAGAGAGAAAAAAAGAGAGGGAGACAGAGAAAGCAGGGGAGGAACAGAGAGGGGGAGAGGGAGAATCCCAAAGAGGCTCCACACTGTCAGCACAGAGTCTGACGTGGGGCTCGATCCCACCCGCCATGAGATCATGACCTGAACCAAAACCAAGAGTCAGATGCTTAACTGACTGAGTCACCCAGACACCCCAACTGTAGTGCTTCTACACAGTGGATTATCACTCAGTTTTATGGAGCATGAAGATAATAAGAGTCCTAAGTGAAACTTTCAGTGTTGTGTAAAAGACCTTTGTCATCCAGTATCAGAAAATTAGCAGCAAACATAAAAATGATGCATACGTTCAAGTAAATAACATTCATTTGTGTAAGTTATGAAGAAAATAATGATGCTCTGTTGAAGATCTCAAAAATTGAAATGAGGAGTTGTAGCAAAAGTTGTATTCCTACATCAGTCTTGGCATAAAATTAGTTTCGCTCTTTTCTGTTATGTTAGTTCTTTTTCACTAAAAAGTAATACATGTAATACAAGAAATACAAGTTTACTTGTAATTTGAATAATACATCATTATCATCACCAACATCACTGTATGATGTAAATTAGACAGAATATAACAATTATGCAAATTGAATAATACAGAGGTATATAAAATAAAAAATGAAGGCCAATCTTATTCCTCAAGTCCTTATAGAGGCCAAAATGCAAGTGGTTTTATGTTACTTATTTGGATATTTCTTATGAACCAGGAATACTCTTTCTAAGGTTTTCATTAGGCTTAATAATAGATTTAGAAAGATCTAGTTGAAAACTGACCTCAGAAAATTTGATCACTCACAATTATCAGATTCTTAAGGGGTAAGTATTCATAGTTTCTAATGCTTAGAAGTTTGCCAGTGTTATAAATTTCCTCTCTACAATATATAAAGAAATCCAGGGGCGCCTGGGTGGCACAGTCGGTTAAGCGTCCGACTTCAGCCAGGTCACGATCTCGAGGTCCGTGAGTTCGAGCCCCGCGTCAGGCTCTGGGCTGATGGCTCAGAGCCTGGAGCCTGTTTCCGATTCTGTGTCTCCCTCTCTCTCTGCCCCTCCCCCGTTCATGCTCTGTCTCTCTCTGTCCCAAAAATAAATACAAACGATGAAAAAAAAAAAAAAAAAGAAATCCAGAAAGAGGTAACAATCAAGGCATGTCTTGTGCCAAATCCTGCCATGTATATCACTATTAATGAGTCTTAACTTCCATCCCTTTAGATGGGAGCCCCATGTAAGAAAGGCCTCTCATAAGACAGATAAGCTTATATTCTATTGGCCAGTTTGGCTAACCTTCCAGCCAGAGGCCAGAGATAAAATTCTCTTACAATCCGTGAATCCAGAACCAGATGGGAATCTCAAGTAATCACCGTTCCTCATAATTTGTGTAAGGTCTTAGATTCTGTTCACGCACACTATTCATTTTGCTGATGAAAAGTCATTCATCATTCATCCGTTAAGCCAATTGGTAGACTTTTGGTGTTGAATGTGATGGAGGTAGCTGAAAGTCTTTAAGGGGGTAAAGTGTGGATTTTGATCTGGATATTTAAATGGCGGTTGCTGCTAGATAATATAAAATATGCATGGATCATATTAGAGTTACTTACCGTATAGAAGTAATAGTACCTGTTGAATGAATTGACAATTGAACTTCAGGTGTAATGCAGCTGGCAAAATTGATCAGGTTCTGGGAACTTCTTTAAGTGTAATTAATTGGGTGATACAGAACCTTTAAAGTCAGATGAACCATTTGGAACTGGCTAAAAATCTCAAAATTCTGGGTTTAGCAGAAGAGGAACACAGCTATAGATATTAGACAGATACGGGTATTTGGGGGACCATATTAGTGCAGTGAACTGACTCCTGGGGAAGATGCTTCAGTACCAGTCCTTTTCACTTCCTAACTGTAATCATTGGGATAATACTTAACCCCTGTGTCAGTCCCTTAAATTGTTAATTTTTAATAGGATAATATGTCATGTTCCTGTGAGAATCAAATAAATAATAGTTCGGAAAAAACTTTGCACGTGATAAATACTATGAGAGCAGTGAAGTCCGTAAATGAAAGCACTTCCTTTAGCCTTGGAACATATCATTTAAAAATGCTCCCTGGGGCACCTGGGTGCCTCAGTCGGTTAAGCGTCCGACTTTGACTCGGGTCATGATCTCCCAGTTCATGAGTTCGAGCCCCATTGCATTTCGAGTGCAATTAATTGTACTTTGAATGGCAAAAGACCAAGGTCAAACACATGTTGATATACCCACACCCATGGTTTACCAAAAAGTCTACTTACCTCGAAGAACACAATATGTAGGCGTAGTGACAGTTGGGAAGGATATGTGACAGCCAGAATAGCCCCAACTCTTTGGACATTATGGCCTTGTAGCCTGTGTTGTTGCCTTTCATATGCCCCTTTGATATGTGTAAAGCACAAGTGAAAATTATCAACCTAACTACACTTATGAAAATACTCAAGACACATATTTCACTTCAATAGATCACAGCAGAACACAGTCCTCTTGTTCATACCTGGGAATGTCTCTCCCTATGCAGTTGACAGTCTGAGTATATATCCACCTGAACCCCACTATATGTCCCCTCCAAAACTACCCATGTTATATGTGCTATTGGCCAGAAAAAATGTAATATTTTGACCACTCGATGCTTACATCCTAGCTCAGTAACATCGCATTCCTCTTGAGGAGACAGTACATCGTTAGGATGCTTTGATGACCTTGTTAATATTTTTATAGCTCCTGACAGCAACAACAAATGGATTTTTTTAGAAACAAAATGTCCTCCACAGAATATGAGTATCGGTCATTTTCTTTTAAAATTAAAAAAATAATAACCTAAAGTATTCTCCAGTTTAGAATTTTGTCTTTCAACTAGAAATGTATAAATATCAGCTAATATTGACCAGTCAGTTCACTTTCACAAAGGGAAAACAAATAGATTGTTCAGCTTTATGTTTAATATTTACGTAACCAGTGTAAGTAGAAAGCAGATTTTTTAAAACTTTAATATTTCTTTACTGCAGAAGGAAACAATGTTCTTAATATGGCTTTATCTAGCCACGGCCTTTAATCTTTTTGTGGTAACTTACTTTTAGTGGGTTTCCTACAAACAGTGTTGAATTCGAGTTTCTTTCTGTTCTAGTTTACCCCGTATTACTGACTTTGCCTACAAATGCCTACAAGATTAAATTGTATTTTCAGTGTTGCAACTATTATGTTTTGGTCTTACCTTTGACTTCAGACCTATCTAAAGAATTCCTTTTTTCAAATAGCCTTAGGGGGGCGCCTGGGTGGCTTGGTCGGTTGAGCGTCCGACTTCGGCTCAGGTCATGATCTCACGGTCCGTGGGTTCGAGCCCCGCGTCGGGCTCTGGGCTGACGGCTCAGAGCCTGGAGCCTGTTTCAGATTCTGTCTCCCTCTCTCTCTGCCCCTCCCCTGTTCATGCTCTGTTTCTCTGTGTCTCAAAAATAAATAAACGTTAAAAAAAAATTAAAAAAAAAATAGCCTTAGGAACAACAGAGTGAACCAAAACATGTGTCACTTTGTTATGGTTAAGAATTTTGAAACATCAAATCCTATCCGCCGAAAGAACAGTTTTCAGTGCCCTCCTTCTTCCCCAAATGAAGATCACGTTCTCAAACAGAGACCTTTAAGTACTACCGTGTTGTGAGAACACTTAAAATACTCACAAGATCCCCACGTTAGCCCAGATTCCTCAGATGATTCCCCATTGGTCCAACTACGCGAGATAGGTGTGACTCCACGGGCTAAGGGTCTGACCCGTGAGACAACATCAGGCAGACAACTGGATGGTTCCCACTGGATGGTCCCAGAGCTTAAGCACCAGCACCAATGTCTATACTCTCTAGCATTTCGGCCCCACTTGGATCTGGTTTTCATCCCACGGTGACAATTATTTCCTCGGGTTTGACTAGTCTCAGTAGCATGCCATTGCTGAGGGCCTGGTCTCACGTCTTGTTTACCGCTTCAGCTTCACCTCAGATGCTCTTTTTTCTTCCCAAACTGACGGGAAGCTTGATTTGTCTGGCTTGATTTTGGCATGTTTGACCTTGGGCCAAAGTCACAGTTAAATGGCTAGAATAGTTCCACAAAAGAGCTCAGTTCCTTCTAATATCACCCCCCTCCCCAGGGCTTCCGTCTAAAGGACACGTCTCTACATCCATATGTTTCAAACTTGAGACCTTCTGAACATGGAGAAGAGATCTGCTGATGTAGGAGTCCCTGGACCTCAAGTCAAGAAATACTGTCAATTTACGTGATCTCCTGGAACAAAAAATATTGTGAACATATGGTTGGACTATCTCCCCAACATTCATGTGTTGCAGTCCTAACCCCCAGTATCTCAGACTGTGGAATGACAGTCACTGCGGATATAATTAGTTAAGATAAGATCATGCTGGAGCGAGGTGGGACCCTAATCCTGATGGAAATCCTTACAGTTAGGGGAAATTTGGACACAGACACACACAGGAAGAATGTCACGTGAAGACGGACTTACACTGCCATAAGCCAAAGAACTACCAGAAGCTAGGAGAGATGCCTAAACAGATCCTTCCTGAGTACCTTCAGAGGGAGCATGGCCCTGACAACACCTTAATTTTGGACCCCGGCCTCTGGAGTTCCGAGTCAGTAAGTTTGTTTTTGTTTTTGTTTTTAAATTTTTTAATGTTTATTTATTTCTGAGAGATAGAGAGAGACAAGCGTGAACAGGAGAGGGGCAGAAAGAGGGAGGCACAGAATCAGAGGCATGCTCGACGTGGGGCTCCAACCCATGAACCGTGAGATCATGACCTGAGCTGAAGTCGGACGCTTAACTGACTGAGCCACCCAGGAGCCCAAGCCAATAAGTTTGTTTTGTTCGCAGCTCCCCATTTTGTGCTATTTTGGAACAGCCCTGGGAAGCGAACACAGAACTCAAACACAAAAGCAAGAAGAGAAATTGAACAATAATAGTGCAGGTAAGGAGAGATCCAGCAGACTCAGAATAGGGTTTGAATTGATGTTTTGATCGATTAATTATAATGTTCATAATCACGTTGTAATCACAAACATTTAAAAATTTACAGGTAATTTACGGATCCCTCCAGAATATGTTATAAATGGCATACCATATATAACATATATATCATAAGGTCTCATCAATAAGAAGAAATTCATTTTTATTTATTTGCTTTTGTATATTTCTTTGCCTTGAGGGGAAGGACTGTGCTTTATTTGTCTTCGTTGCCCTGATGATGGAGCGTCGAGTAAATGCACAGGTCAGTGAGCGAGGGAATGAAAGAATGAACCACCGACAGCAGGGGGATTCACTTTATCAACAGTCCAGATCACTTGTGTGAAATTCTCCATGGCACTGAATAAATGCCTTTGAAAGCCAAATATTTCATGCTTATTCTTAGGATTTTGATTCTCCTTACTAGAGCCCACATCTGGATGTCAACATAAGTCGTCTTCCTTGTCTTCAAACTCACCGCAAAGAGATCCAAAGAACATAGCCTCTTCTACGAAACACATGGAGACCCATGTCACTGGCCTCTTCCAAGATCTTCATCTATTTTTAATCTGTTGTATACAAAGGCTTCTCCCCAAACTGGCTGCTTTCATGCTATTTTCCTTCTCATTGAAAGCAGAATCATTTATTCAGAATCCTTGGGCTCATCTTTGAATCCTCTCTTCATCTCATACCCTACATCCCATCTGCCAGAAAACCCTCTTGGTCCTATTCTCAAAATATTTCCTGAACGTAACCTCCTTATCACCTTTACTGCTGTTACCTCGTCCACACCACCACCTCCCCTCACCTACACTATTGTAACACATTTTCAACTTGTCTTTCGTCTTCTCCCCCTTCCCCCACCCCCGCACCCCCTTCGAGTTCTTTTTTCCATGTGACACTCAGAATTCTCATTTGAAAATATAAGCCAGATCATGTTGGTCTTTTTTTTTAGGCTTCTTTTATTTTATTTCTTTCTTTTTAATTGAAGTGTAGTTGATACACAAGCTTACGTTCATTTCAGGTTGTACATATTGCTTTTTTACTTAAAACTATCCAAAGGATCTTGTTTGCTTTTTTATCTATTTTTAATGCTAAACCGTAAGTTCCATGGGAGAAGAGATTTGTGTTTCTTTTGCCCCCTGAGGCATTCCGAGTGCCAGAACAGTGCCTGGTCCACAATCAGGGCTCAGTAACATCGGTTCAATACATAAAAGACATTAGAACCAGGTGTTAGTCTGAAAATGTGCTTAAGAAGCACCCAAATATTATCAAAAAGGGTTAAAATAAATTGCTTTTAGTCTTTCATTGATTTTAACGTTAATGTTAAAAGAATAGCCTTCGAATTCACTAACATAGGCCCCTTTCTGTATGGGCAGAGAGGAACTCGAAATCACCGCGTGCATTCAGACTAAGATGAAGAAAACAGTTGGGATAGTTGTCTACAAGGGTAGGCGTCAGAAGTTTGTTTCGAGGCAAATATTCTGAGATGGTGATAACTAAAGAAGACAGTGTTTTGCTGATAACAGTACATGACCTTGGACCAGAAGAACCTATGTTCAAATCCTGATTTTGTCACTGATGGGCCATGTAACCTTGAGGTAATCTTTCCCAACTTTGGGTTCATGTTAAGCTTCTGGTCAAATTTTAAAGGGAATGTCTTCTCTTAGGAAGGGGCAAAGAGTTTCAAGGACAATCTTGAAAGTTTTAAATTTCAGTCATAATGTTCTTTGTAAGTAAGTTAGAGGATGAGATGTGAACTATAGCAAATCCAAACTGATTACAGTTTGAGCATAAGAAATGCCCTTGATGGAAACTATAATTGCTGGTGAAAACCTTCTATTAACTAAATATGCTACTATGTCAAAATAATATGGAAAAGGATTAAAATATGTTTATCTCGTCTTTTATTTTGAAATCTCATAGTTTTTTTTTTTTTTTAATTCAAACCATTACCAGATGGATTACTAAAAACCCATTCTCTGAGAGAGCTGACATTTCCTCAATGTGATGAAAATTTCAACTCCTATATATAGTTCCTTAACTGGGATAATAACAGGCTTTTGAAGAAAAAAGCTTGGCTAGGAAATTTGATAGAAAGCTTGACTGTGAAAAAAATCATTTTCGTATGGTTAATTTTCTTTGCATTAAAAGAAAAATTCTGCCTGCTACTGATTCAGGAACTCCCAACTAAAACAATAACATCTCTGCCAAAGTTCTTTGAAACGTAAGTTTGGAATGTGAAAGGTATTTTATGCTCGAAAATGTACCAACGTTAATGGTTACTATCTATAAAACCCACAATAACCTATGTGATCACTTGTATTGCCAATGTTAACCTTTTTTAATTTCTAGAAATTAAGTGATCAAGGAAACACTGGTTATTTAAACCAAGATTGGGAGGTTAAATCAGTCAGTGCTCTTGGTTACAAGACCCAGCAATGGATTCTGGCTAACTTCAGAATTTATTGGAAGAACACCATGTGGTTTACAGAATCCAACACAGGGGTAGAAGGAGGCTCGGAAACAAGGCAAGAACATGGACGTTTTGACATTAAGGCCCAGAGGCAAGGACACACTCTTGGAAATGACCCTGAAGGTTATGACCTCTCTCCTGACGTTCCTAGATCTCAAGGCCACAGCCCCTGGACTCCGTACCTTTGCTATAAATAATTTGTCCCTGCTTTTGTTCATTTAGAAAGAGTTTGAGTCAATGGGCGTTGATTATTCTGGAACCCTCTTCTTTAACAAAATATTTTTAGGCAAGTCTAGAAAGTTACCTCTGTATGTAGGTAACTTTGTTTTGCCTTTTGTCATTTTCCTGCCATCAAGTGTTTATGACTATGTGCTATAGATTTGCAATTAGGAAGAAAATAAGGTTGGAGGAATAATTAGATTCACCAGAAAATAGCAGCTTTACCGATATTCCCAAATGGAAAATAAGAAGAGGATAAAACATTGAAACAGTCTAATCGTTTTTACTGTGACCATTTAAAGCCAGCATGAGAGGGTCACAGGGTAGGCCTCTGAGGAAAACATAGAAAAGAATGGTGGCATCTCATGTACTCCGATCCTTTAGTGGGAGAAGACGCCCCCCCCCCCCCCCCGCCACCCGCCCTCAAGATCACAACTTGCTGTCTCCCAGGAACAAGTAAGTCTGGACTCACCTCCTTTCCCTAAAAGTTACCTGGTCTCGTTCACCCAAAACAGGTTTCCTTTACCACTTCAGTTGAAATTTAGGGGATATTCTTGCATCGCCTCAAACTGCATTCTGTTAAAATCTTTCGCTGAGTGAAAGCAAATGTTTTTGTTTCTCTCAATTTTCTTTTACGGCTCTACTCCAAGATTTTTCAGAATACTTGATTAAAACGTGCATGATCCGATTGTTCCAAAATTCATTAGGCATTAGCCTCTGTTGTTGTTGTTTATGCTTATCCACGTCAAAGCTGTAATCTTCTAGAAACAGAATAAAATGGCGGCTACCAGGGGTGGAGGTGAGGGAAATGGGGGGATGTTGGTCAAAGGGTCCAAACTTCCGGTTTGAAGGTGAATAGATTCTGGGGATCTAAAGCACAGCATGGAGACTATAGTCAACAATACTGTGTTACATACTTGAAAGTTGCTGAGATCTTAAATATTGTTACCTCATGCACACACACACACACACACACACACATATGAACACACACACACATATGAACACACACCTTGTATTATGTGAGGGAATGGATGTTAACTAACCTTATTGTGGAAATCATTTTGGAATACATACTTCATCAGGGCATCACATTGTACACCTTGAATTTACGAAATGTTATATATCAATTATATCTCAATAAACCTGAGCAAGGGAAGCTGTAATCCTTAACTGACTCTGCAGCTCCTAGGTACCATGGCTTTATTAATATTTGCAAATTAGGAGGACCATTTTTTAAAAGCCTGAATCTCTTGCTTGGTGTGTTGTGTATTAGAGATTCCTAATTACACTGGAGAATGAGACTCTAGAAAATTGCAGCATAGAATTCAATGACAAGTTTTATGATGACAGGGTCCTACCTAAAAGTAAACTTTCGTGCACGATAGTATTTTCAACATATCCACCTAAATAAAGCTGCTGCATTCTCAGACAACACAAAGCATGTTAAACACAAAATATATTATACCATATGCAAACACAAGAGCCTAATAAGTCTCTTGAAGTTTCAGTATCTAGAACTGCTCCATTCAATCTGGAATTCTAGGACTTTTGGGGTCCAGAGGACTCTGGTCTGCAGGAAAACGTGATGCCTCTCTTCACTTACACTTCAAGTATATGTAGTTTCTTATACTTTGTGCGTAGTTCAGTCTTTTTAAAAAAAGTTTTAATGTTTATTTTTGAGAGAGAGAGAGAGAGAGAGAAAGAAAAACATGAGTGGGAGAGGGGTAGAAAGAGAGAGAGACGCAGAATCTGAAGCAGGCTCCAGGCTCTGAGCTGTCAGCACAGAGCCCAATGTGGGGCTCAAACCCACGAACCATGAGATCACGACTGAGCTGAAGTCGGAAGCTTAACTGAGCCACCCAGGTGCCCTGTGGTTGTTCACTCTTACTTAAGAGAATTGGTATCTTCACATGGAACAAATTTTGGTCATTTTGGGAAATTACTAAACTCTATCAAATTCAGAGATAACCCCTAGAACTCCTGTTTTTTTTTTATTTTATTAAAAAATTTTTTTAATGTTTATTTATTTTTGAAGGAGAGAAAGACAGAGCATGAGCAGGGGAGAGGCAGAGAGAGAGGGAGACACAGGATCCAAAATGGGCTCCAGGCTCTGAGCTGTCAGCACAGACCCCAACGCGGGGCTTGAGATCACGAACCGCGAGATCATGACCTGAGCCGAAGTTGGACGCTTAACCGACTGAGCCATCCATGCGCCCCTAGAACCCCTATGTTATATAACACATATGAGTCAAGGTTCTCCAGATAAACAGAACCATTAGGAAATGATAGATAGATGATAGATGATAGATAGATAGATAGATAGATAGATAGAAAAAGAAGAGATTTGTTTTGGGAATTGGCTCATGTGGTTATGGAGGCAGAGAAGTCCCATGAAGGGCTGTCTGCACGCTGTAGCACAAGGAAAGCCAACAGTGAGGTCCAGGTTCAAAGGAGGCTCAAGAATTGGGAGGTGATAGCATAGATCTGGGTCTGAGTCCAAAGGCCTGAGAACTGCGAGTGTCCAAGGGCAGGAGAAGATGGGTGTCTCAGCTCAAGCAGAGAGGAAGAATTTCCCCTTTCTCCTGCCTTTTGTTCTATTTAGGCCCTCAGCAGATTGGATGATGCCCGCCTGCATTGATGATCTCTACTCTGTCTGACTGATTCTGATGTTCATCTTTTCCAGACACACCCTTCCAGACACACCCGGAAATATTGTTTTACCATCTAGCTTAGTCATTCTTTAGTCCAGTTAAATTGACAGACAAAATTAACTATCACAGATACTCGTGTGAAATTTACCATTTGGTATTCCAGAGCGTAGCTACAGAATAACACAGCATCCACATAGCTCCTCTTGAATTCTTCTAGCCACGATTGCTGCATTTCTAGAGTGTTGTGTGTTCCAACATTAACTGAATAACTGTTTTTCATACATAATCCCCAGCTGGGAGGGTGAGGAATATGTATTCTTCATCCATCACAGCCTAAGACCAACCCAGGAGAGCATTGATGCGATCACATTAATTGGACCCATTGGCATTGCTGAAAAACAGTCTTGAAAGTCATCCGAGGATGTAGGCTGGGCTACCCCCCAGAGGACACATATGGAGTGGGGCTTCTTGCAAGGGGAGTGGCAACTCAGGTACCAAGGGCAGAGGGAACAAAGTATAACAATTCCCACCCCCCTAAGATGTTGTTAACCAGATTGTCCCTATGGTCAATGGCCCTATGGTGATACACAGATGCATGAAGTGATGCATGGGCCCATCCACATGGCTCAAGCCCAGGGGAGGTATTGGACTATTATTACTAAGTCCAGAAATCTAGACTCCTCCTCTGATATGAAGGTCATCCAAAATCAGCATGTTAGTACTGTTCTGGTGGCCCAATCTTGAATGAATATGCAAAAGAAATACCACACTAGCCAGGACACCTTCTAGGAACTAAAGCTTAGCAACAGGGCTTTAGATTCCTCCTAGGTGTGGGTCCTGAAGCTCCTTAAGCATCTGGTCGACCCCTCCACAGTGGATTAGAAAGCCTGCTGACACAGACAGATGGACAGCAGGGCCTATACTTGTCCTAGTCTGAGCTTAGTGAGCTTTGTGCAGGTGTAATGCTAGTGGAGACCAATCTCAGATACCAGAGGAGAACTTAGAACACTCAAATGAAAGCACTCTAAAGTGGGAAAGGGGCCTCTCAGTGGTAGGGGCTTGGATCAGAGTCCTCTTGCTTAGATCTAAAGGTGGTGTTGGTCCGACAAATTAAATTATTGGAGGTCAATATTCAGACAAAGCAGTTAGACCCCAGAGAATGTTGTCTTTACTACCCCACTGAATTATTTGATAAAGCAAATGATTTTTTGATAAGAACAAATAATCATTCATCCATTTATGTGTATGGCTGACTTTGTTTACTTATAATACATTTTCTTAAGAGCTACTATCTGTGTGTATCTCCAAAGCTAGAAAATTAGTTTCTTCCTAACCGTTCCTTTGTACTTTTTCCCTTGAAAGGACTTTTTTCTTTTTACAAAAATAAATCTTAAAGTGAATCAATAAGGCAATCGATTACATTATCTGTGTGTTATGAACCATAGGCAATCGATGACATTATCTGTGTGTTATGAACCATAAGCAAGCAAAAAGTCTTATACCTTCAGAAACAAACTCAGCATTATTCATGCTTCACATTTTAGAATATCTAGAATGTTCTGAGGAGTCCACATAATACTCAGGCCTGTAGTGTGGTGCAAAGTCCCTTCACAAAACAGCCCCACATGTACTCTGAACCTGTTCCCAGTCTCTAGGCGACGGTCTTTGCCTCTGTGTGTTCCACTCCTGCCATGAAAAACATTCTTTCAGCCCTGATAACTTAGCTCTTTTCACAGTTCAGTAGGACAATGTAGTTTCTTTCCTATTTTTCAGTATTGTCTAAATTTTCTTTGGAGAAAGACAAAAAAAAATGCCTCAAGTAAGACAGGTAGTGAAAGTGTATCCCAAGCTTCCAACGTCAACAGTCGCTTCTAATGAGGACACTCTACACTTAAGGTACAAATATGAAAAATATAAATATTGATCGTTAAACATTTTTGAAATTTGAAAAGGAATGTAACCCTGAAAAATCCACAAAGTATTTAAATAGACTCTTTCCCCTTTTAGACACTAAATTTATTTGTTTGATATTATTGGCAGAAAGAGATCCTGAGTAAAGCAATACATTTCATTGATAACGACCCCGAACAGAGGAGTAGCCTTCATAATCCTAGCAGCATGGTGAGGAAAGGGGAAAGAGTCCCAATTGTTTAAGTTAAATACTGTCACTTGTTATTACATAATTCTGTACCCATGGTGTTAGCAGTTTAAGCCAAAAGATTTGAGCAACCAGTACGTCAGATTATAGAGAATTGCCAAAGAGAGAAAATGGAAAATGGTGGATGCCTCCATTGTGGCTAATTTCAGTTGTCTGATGGAAGATTTGACCTGTCTTGTGAAGTCCTCAATGGTTCATTCCACTGTCCTCATCAGACAACTCTTAGTACACACAAAGGGTATCTGATCAGACTGCCAACAATTCGTGAGGCACTTTGGGGCATAACAGAAAGACCACTAGATTTTGAGTCGGAAGGTGTGGGTATCATCTTAAAAGCTTCAGTTTCTTGGGCTGTAAAATGAGAGAACTTAACAAGATACTCTCTGTCATCCTTTCAAGCTCCAAAATTTCAACTTCATGGTTGATCTTGCAGTCATCAGAAGCGTGTTATTCCATCAGCTTCCATGAGCCATGTACGTTTTGCCTTCAAACTTATCTTTATGCGCTAGTCTGTTGGTGTTGATTGGCATTTGCTGATCGACTGACATTAGACTCCACACATTTATATAGGTATACTCACAGATGAGTAAACGATAAAGCATTGCTATCTTCAATTAGATTACTTCGATGTTGCCAGATGCCCATTTCACTTGGGGCAATGAGCTATATACTCAAGCTCACTTTGTGATTAGGTATAGATTTATAACATGTAACTGACTTCCATAGAACTGTTCATATTACACAACAGACACATGATTAATTGCCTCATTGTTGAGTATATTTCACTCACACAGATGATCTCCAGGGAGAATCGGACTCAAAAGTTAATTTTATTTTGATTGCACTTTCAACTCTTTCATAACTTCATGTTTCTGAACTCCTTCAACTCTATTACTCTAAAAACTGGTGATTAAGCTCATTTATTTGTGTGATGGTTAATAGTATGCGTCAACTCGTCTAGGCTGCAAGAACCAGTTATTTGGTCAAACGCAAGTCTAAAAGTTGCTGTGAAAGTATTTTGTATATGCAATTAACATCTACAATCAGTAGACTTTGCGGGAAGGAGATTGCCCCCAGTGATGTGGGTGGACTCCCGTCCAATCAGTTGGAGGCCTTAAGAGCAAAAACTGAAGTTTCTGAAAGGAGGAATTCTGCTTCGAGACTGTAAAATAGAAAAATTCTGCCTGAGTTTCTAGCTTGCTGGCCTGCCCTATCAATTCTAGGCCTTCCAGGCAACCACATGAGCTGATTCCTTAAAAAATCTCTCTCTCTCATATATATACATATATTGATGTATCTATGATATAGATGTATATGTAATGTATATAATATACATATAACATAATATAGTATAATATATATGAGATATTTCTCCAGAGAAATGGAACTATAGGATATTTACATAGCATATAAACCATAACTGCTGTTGTCAAAAATATTTACTCCATGGAATAATCACCGTATTTCCTCCACCCCACGCAAGTTAACTAAATACAGCCAGACCTCTTTGTGTGCATGAAAAATTGTTTTTTCATTTCCTCCAAATGAAAACTGAGTCAGATATCTCATTAGAGGCTATTGATAGCAGTGGTATTTTACTGTTCTAAATCAGACATTATGCAGTTTTTTCCCAAAGGCCCACCACAGGGTAGTGGTAACCAACGTGTCTGTTCATTTCTCTGTTAATTTGCCAACGTGCAAAACGATGGACTCACTGAAGCGTCATCCAGCATGTTCCTACAAAGCCTTTAGTGATCACAGAGTAGCAGCAAGGCTTGGGACCTCAGCTCAAAACTGACCTCACTGTCTGCGATACCTTGAACCAGAGTTATACGTATCGTATTATCAGATTATATGGTATATTTGTACCAGAACCCAGAAAAACTGGATGACAATTGCAAGGTCTCCAATGTCCACAGAAACACAACCTAAGAAAATGGAAACGGCCTAACAAAGCCAGAAATGATTTTGCCACTATGTCACCACGTAGTCTGATTTGAAGGAAAAGATTCCTGAAGGTTACTAAGAAACAAATATAACCTAGCTGATCAGTTGAACTCTATCCTAATATGGCTTGGTTTCTTCGCAGACATCAATGCATAGATACACAGTTCTAATTCGCTGAATGCATAAATTTTGTTTTCCATTTGAGTTTGCATTAATACTTGTATCAGTCAGCTTTCTCCAGAGAAGTAGGACCAATATATCCTATTGGTTCTGCTTCTGATAGATATTGGCTCTACTTCTCTGGAGAGACACATATATTACAGATTTGCTTTAAGACAATTTGTTTTACAAAGACAGTTTCGAAAGACAGATTTGTTTTAGGGAATCAGCTCATGCAGTTGTGAGGGTTGGCAAGGGCAGGTTGACAGGGCAGGGCAGGAAGCTGGAAACTCGGGCAGAATGTTCCTATTTCACAGTCTTGAATCAGAAACCTACTTTTTCTGTTTCAGAAATTTTGTTTCTGCCTTGTTGGGGGATCAATTTTCATGTTACGACGATGTTGAGAACTGGGTGTTGCCCTTATAACTTCCAGGCGCTGACTGATCTGTCTGTCACTGACAAATTCATCCGAAAGTTGATTAGGACTCAGATATTTGCTATGAATAAATTTGATGTGATAGTAATAAAAAAAAGGAATGGGGTATTTTTGGAACCCAACAAACTAGTTTTAAAGGTTATTTGGAAAAATAAACTCACAAGAAGAGATAGGAAAGGCCTGAAATAAAAGAAGCTATGAGGGAATTAATCCCAACAGGTAACATTAATCAAAAATCTGTGGTAAAAGATCAGTTTACCATTGTCGCTATAACAAATGGCCATAAATGCGGTGATTGAAGACAATACGAATTTGTTCTCTCACAGTTCTGGACATCAGCAGCCCAAAATGGGTCATCGGGGCTAGTTCTTTCTGGAAGCTCGTAGGGAGAATCCTTTTTTTTTTTTTTTTTTTTTTTTTTTTTTTTTTTTTTTTTTCCTTTTCCAGTCTCCACGGGTCACCTGCATTAATTGGCCTATGGCCTTTTCCCCCATTTCCATAGTCAGCAGCAAAGCCTCTTCCAAAGCCAATATCTCTCCTCATCTATCTCTGGTCTGTCATCTCCATCCATGACTTTGAACCTCCTACCTTCTCCTTTTGCTTATCAGACTCCTGTGATCATCACAGACTTATCTGCATACTCTAGGATAACCTCCCCATCTCAAAATCCTCAAATTCATCCCATCTGCAAAGTCTCTTTTCCATTCACGTAACATATTCACACGTTCTGGGGATTAAGATGCGGACCTTTGGAGGACATGATTCTGTTCATCACACAAAAGCATTTGATTCTCACATATTAATAAATGAATCAATAAAATTAATACAGAGCCTAGAAACATGCTAAAACCCGTATGGAAATTTATGGTATAATAAATGTAATCCTTAATATAATGGGGGAAACTGCATCATTCAATAAATTGCCAAAAGAAAAATCTACCCAAATCACTTCCGAATGGATCAACAAAGACAAATGAACTGTGAGATAACGTGGCGAAAATTATTTTTATGAAATTGAAGACAGGGAGGCCGTTCTATGCAAACATAAAATTCGGAAGGCACGTAAAAGGAAATTGATGACTTCGTGTACAGAAGAATTCGGTATAAAAAACAAAATAGTGGCACCTGGGTGGCTCAGCCAGTTAAGCATCCGACTTTTGATTACAGCCTAGGTAATGATCTGACTGACAGTTGGTGAAATCAAGCCCTGCGTTGGGCTCCATGCTGGGCGTGAAGCCTGCTTAAGATTCTAGCTCTCCTTCTCCCTCCGCTCCTCCACCGCTCGTGCTCTCTCGAAAATTCGTTAATTAATGACTTAATTAAGTTAAAAAAATGAAAAGATTTAAAAAGCAAAACAAAACAACAAGAATGTTATTGGCAATGCACCTGAGGACGCATTCTTTTTAACATATAAATCTCAGAAAAATGAAAGAAAAGACCTCAACTTAAAAAGCAAACAAAGCAATGAAGAGGTCACACAAAAATAAATGACTTATGAACATTTGAAAAGAGATCGTTTTCAAAAATGATAATTTAAACAATGCTGAGTTCTACTTTAACCTGTAAGAGCAGCAGAAATTTTCATTGATGCATTATTCATAACAGCCAAGATATGGAAACAACCCAAATGCCCATAGAGCCCATAGAAGACAAATGGATAGGAGCGCCTGGGTGGCTCAGTCGGTTAAGTGTCCAACTTCAGCTCAGGTCATGATCTCACAGTCCATGAGTTGGAGCCACACGTCATGCTCTGTGCTGACAGCTCGGAGCCTGGAGCCTGCTTGGGATTCTGTGCCTCCCTCTCTCTCTGCCCCTCCCCTGCTCACGCTCTGTCTCTGTCTGTCTAAAAATAAATAAAAACATTAAAGAAAAATTTTTTTTTAAAGAATACAAATGGATAAAGCGGGGTATAAATGTACAATGGGTTGTTATTTGGACTTAAAAAATGAAGGAAAGCCTACCATTTGCAACAACATGGGTGGGCCTGAATGACATTATGCTAGGTGAAATAAGTCAGTCACAAAAGGACAGATACTATAGGACTCTGCTTCCATGAGGTATCTAAAATAGTCAAAGTGACAGAGGCAGAAAATAAATTGGTGGTTGTCAGGAAAGGGGAGGTGGAGAAAAGGAAGGATTGCTGTTCAGTGGGCGTAAAGCTTCAGTCATACGAGATGAATACGTTCTAGAAATCTGCTATACAACACAGTGCCTAGAGTTAGCAATACAGTATTTGCAAGTCAAAACTTCTTAAAAGGGTATATCTCATATTAAGTGTGCTTACCACAAAAAGAAAAAAGAAAAGAAAGAGAAGAGAAAAGCAAGGGGACGCAAGGAACCTTTTGGAGATAATGTATCACAGGTATTTACATATGTCCAGACTCGTCAAATTGTATACATTACATAGGTGCAGATTCTTATATATCAATCATACTTCAATAAAGCTGACAAACATATTTAAAAAATATACAGCCTGAGTCAAAAATAAAACCAGAAAAACAGAAATTTATATATACTTGTGGTTAGAGTGCAAATCAGTACAACCTTTTAGGAGAGACACTTGTCAGTATCTTTCAAAAATAAATTTCAGAATCTGTTTGACCTAGAACTTCAACTTTGTTGTAAAATGCCTTGGGGGATTCCTCAAAAGGCATTTGAAGCTCTGGGTACCATCAGATAGTGATCGTCTCTTCTCCTGGGAGCAGGGGAACTAATAGACTATGACCATTTTGGCTTTATACAGGTCTCTGTGTCACTTTCAAAAATTATTCCTTACTTCTGTACTACCAGAAAATTCATAACATCTGCAAATCTCTTGCTTTTTTTTAAAAAAAATCTTGCTTTCTGTTTTTTATAGTTTGGTCTCAGTATGTGTATTAGAAAGAAATGTGTTCCTTTCCCTTCTAGCAAGGAAGAGAAGGTTTTGATTGGATCCCACGCTCGGTTGCTCCCTGCGGAGAGTAATAAAAACTGCTAAATTCTGTCTTCTGATGGTTCCTCAGTTGCTCAGCTGTAGGGTGAAGAGAAAAGTCCGTGATCCCCTCCACTGCTAAGTGAACAGAGCCATTTCTAAGCCTCAGGGAAGTTCAGCCGCTGTAGACCCATCTTTCAGGCAGAAATTTGGAAGCAAAATTATTTGACATTGCATTTGAAAAAGGATAAATGATCTATGAAACATTTTGACTGATCTACGTTTCTATGTTATATAGGATGATCTCTGAGAAATGTTTTTTTTTTAAGTTTATTTATTTTGAGAATGAGAGTGAGAAAGAGTGCATGTATGCAAGAGAGAGCTGGGGGCGGAAGTTTACAGATAGAAAGCGAGAGAGACAATCCCAAGTAGTCTCTGTGCTGCCAGAGCAGAGCCCAATGTGGGACTCGATCTCATAAACTGTGAGATCATGACCCAAGTCCAAATCAAGAGTGGGCCACTTAACTGACTGAACCACCTAGGTATCCCCCCTTTTTTAAAAAGTTTATTTATTTATTTTGAGAGAGAGAAAGAGAGAGCAATTAGGAGGGGGGCACAGGGAGAGAGGGAGAGAGAGAGAATCCCAAGCAGGCTCCACACTGCCAGCACAGAGCCCCATGTGGGGTTCGAACTCATGAACCATGGTTCAACTCATGAACCAAATCAAGAGTTGGATGCTAACTGGCTGAGCCACCCAGGCATCCCATCCAAGAAATATTTTCAAGTGAAAAAGCAAGGAGTAGATTAGCATAGATAGCATCCTCCCAAATGTGTATAAAAAGGTGGGTCTAGATTTGTGTATGCCCATTATAGTTTCATAAATCAACACACACACAAAAACTGAAAACGTTGTTTGCATCTGAGGAGGGAGCCTGGGTTGCTGATGGTCTGATGTGGAAGGAAGAGAAGTACTGTGTCATACAAATATGTACAGAGTTTGAGGTTTTACCATGCACGTGTGCTACTATTAACTTAGTTAATAAAAAGGAAATAAGTTAAACTTATTTAGGGTAACTGGTGTACCCTTTAGTTTCATCCATGTTGTTGCAAAAATGGCAAAATCTCCTTTTTTAAGGATAATATTCCACAGTGTGTGTGTGTGTGTGTGTGTGTGTGTGTGTGTGTATAGTGTGTGTGTATTTCTTTATCCATTCATCTCTGGATGGATATTTAGGTTGTTTTTGTATCTTGACTATTGTGAATAATGCTGCAATGAACCTGGGAGTGCAGGTAACTCCTGAAGGTAGTGATTTCATTTCCTTTGGGTATATCTCCAGAAGAGGGATTGCTGGATTAATATGGTAGTTCCATTTTTAATTTAGGTTTTAGATGGTCATAAGTTGTGTATTAGGCGAGAATTTTACAAACATTGCCTATATTAACAGTAAAAGTGGAGCCAGAGAGTACTGTGTCTTCTCCAACCCTGGGGTCAAGAACCACCAACAATACGGTGGAACTGTGACCCTTCCCGTGGCCCTTCTCAAGGCCATGGCTCTTGCAGCCTGCAGATGTTAGCCCTCACATCTCCTCGTGCTTGTGGACTGGTTTGGTGATCCACCAAGGATCAGGATTTCTTTTGATAGTTTTATGGGATGAAGCAATGAGGATTGCCTCAAAGAGTTTGTACATCAAATCGTCACTAACCCAGTAAGAACTCAGAACTCTCAGAGCCCCGCAGTGGCATCCGGGTCACTCCTTGCAAGTAGATCGAAGGGGGCGAGCAGACTGTAGTTGGTTAACACCATGACGGACAGGCTTGCCGTCAGTTATACCCTTAGGAACTGGGCATACGGGGCCACCAAGGTGCATGCAAATTGGATATGTGACATAGCCTTGATTGGTCTTGCGTCTCATTCTGTGCATGTTATGACCCAGTGGGCCAGGGGCCTGTAGAATGTGCAGAGCTGGCAGTATACCTACAGTGAACCATGATTCATTATCTAAAGGCAGAGTGAGAAAATGCACGAGGCCCAAAGCATACGTGGAGAACAAGGTATAGCAGTGGGGTGGAACTATTTTCACACAAATCGAAACTTCTTCAAGAGGAACTGTACAATACAACTCAAACAGGGAGTAAGGACCTGAATGCGAGGAGTTTACACACATTATATATAGTATGCTGTCAAAACACTTCACCAAGATTCCAAGCATACAGATATAGAGATAAGGGTATATAAAGAAACAGGGGCACCTGGGTGGCTCAGTCGGTTAAGCATCCGGCTTCGGCTCAGGTCATGATCTCACGATCCGGGAGTTCGAGTTCCGCATCGGGCTCTGTGCTGGCAGCTTGGGGCCTGGAGCCTGCTCCGGATTCTGTGTCTCCCTCGCTCTCTGCCCCTCCCCACTCATGCTCTGTTTCTCTCTGTCTCAAAAATAAAAAGAAAGATAAAAAAAAAAAAAGAAACAGATTTATATATTTTTTTGCCCAAGGACAGACTTCCTCACCACATTGAGATGGTTGGGACCTGAGGTTATTCCTTAGCTATTTTAACTAAAGAATATTAATTGGTGGACTTTCCATTTGATATTGCTTAAATGTATTCTGGCAAAACGAAACAAAAAAAGTGACGGAATCATTTATTAAGATAAAAGTCAATTTCTGTTGACCTCAGCAAATAGTATAACAACCCTTACCTATAAGGCTATAGTTCCATAAGGAAGCACTTAGACTGAGTGCAAAGATAAGGCAGTCTACCAGTTTGCTTTTTCTGGATGCATCCCAACTGAACATTTACCCATTTTTTAGTCGTTTTTTTTCAGATTCCATCATGTCTAGTAGCACATCGACTGATGGGACCATAGTATGTTCATTTGGATTTCATCTGTGTTAACCAAATTGTGTTTTCTGAACAATACACCCTGTTGCTGGAGAATAGTTTGAATTAATTCTAAAATTGCTTATTGAATGCATTAAAGTTTAAGTCTAAAATGTCAGCAGCTAATAAAACCAAGAATTATGTCCGTATCAGCCCAAGGCAATGCTTAACATTACAGACACAATGTAGTAAGTCACTTTAATTATCTTTAAAACAGGAGTGTAATGCATAATGTGATGGAGAGTTTGTTCTTTTTACAATCAGTGCAACTTCAGTTAGGCATCTTTCTCCCACAACCCTTGCCTTCTCATCATCTCCCTCATCAAACATCAAAACAAGTCTCTGAATGCATTTTCCCCTATGATAAGGTTTCAGTAAGCAGAATCAGATTTCAAAATTACCCTCTTTTTCCTGGGAGCTATCAGCTATTTTCATAAGTATAATAATGGGAAATTTCCTTGGCAACATCTCTGGGAATTTAGGTTAAATTCACTGGTGTCCTTAGAATGCTAATATTATCAGACAGCACACAGAACATCACAAGCAAATATGTGGGGCTTATCTTTGTGTCCAGCAGTTAGCTCCTTAATGAGGTCCTTGTGAAAAGAGAACTTACTTTTTTTTTGCTGAGAAAGAGACTAGTGACTTGTGTGAAAATAACTTTTTAATTATGTACCCCTGTGGGACTTCATTATATTCTTCTATTCTCTATGAAATCTATCCTTATTTTTAACACATATTTTTAAAAATTTGATACAACCAAGGAATTAATTATATGTCCCAGTGATACTTAAACATGCTCATGAATTACATTTTTCCCTTGAAAACTACAATAATAGTAATAGTAATAATAATAATAAAACAAAAAGCTTTTTTTTACAAAACTAGAAAATACCTGGGGCCCTGAAAAACAATTGGAAAGGTGTGGGGATGGTTCAGAATATAGAAAGATGTGACGATAGCATTACTGTATCATTTTGGAACAAGCTGACAAAGTTTACGCCCAAATGGTAGTGTATACGCTAAAGGGAACACACAAAATCTTTTGTTTGCAAAATGTGAGCAGAATAGGCTTTTGAAGCAAATCTGTTGCCATTAGAGCAGATAAGTATTTGACTAGCCGTTTGCAATAATTTTTAATTTTTAAAAAAATGTTTATTTTTGGGAGAGAGGGAGAGGGAGAGGGAGAAAGACAGAGTGCAACCAGGAGAGGGGCAGAGGGAGAGGGAGACACAGAATCCGAAGCAGGATCCAGGCTCTGAGTTGTCAGCTCAGAGCCCTACACAGGACTTGAACTCACTAACCGCAAGATCATGACCTGATCCGAAGTTGGACACTTAACCAACTGAGCCACCCAGGAGCCCCGCAATAAATTTTAAAACAACAACCACCACCACAATCTAAAAAAAGATCGCCTTTTAAAAATATCAAAACTACAAGATGCAAAAAATCAGAAAAGAAAAGGCAGAGAAACAAAATAAAATGAAATAAGAGTTGGCAGAGCTCAGGAAAATACTGAAAGCAAAAAATGATCACAGGAATGAGTAAAAAATAGAAAATTGTGAATAATGAACACCACAGGAAAAAGAAGGTGGGGAGGATTTGAGTGAGCAAAATGAAACAGGAAAAAATAAAATAAAATAAATAATTAGAGAAAAAATACTCGAGGAGCAAGATAAGCAAAAAAGATGAAAAATATACATAATTTGACTCCGTTATCCCCCAAATAAATCATAAGTAATGGAAAGAAAATTTTTGAAAGATATAATTTAATAAAACAAAATTTAAAAGAAATAAACAAAGACATGAATCCATAGATTTAAAGTAAATATTCTGACATGTTGTGGTAATATTTCTGAACATCAGAAATAAAGACATATTTAGTAACCAAGCAATGACATTAAGATGCTCAAATGGGAAAAATATTCTCCATAGCCCCATTCATTAGATTATTAAGAGAGAGGAGCAAAGTACTTGAAGAAAAAAGATAAGATTTCCCAAATTTTATACCCACCTAAACTGTCATTCAAATTTAAAAGCAAGAGACAAACCATTTGATAACATTTAAAAAGGAAGATAGAAACTATTGTTCTTATGCACCCATCTTGAAAGAGCAGGGAATGAACTCAGCCCACTAAGAAACAAATGGAAAAATTATATGAGGGCTCACAATGAGCCCTCAATCTAATTAATTGTATACACTAGACTAAAACAAATGTAGGGATAAGAGAATATCATATAAATGTTAATGTCCCAAATCAGTATTTTAAAAAGATAAGTGATAACACTGTGGGAAGCAGTGTAAATGTGTTAGTTTCACTCTTTTTGATAATTAAGGCACAAAAACTATTATTTGAAGCTCATAAATTGGATAATAGACACAAAGAAATATTTAGCAGTACAAAACAACTCTTCACGGTACAAAAAAATTAAATGAAATGGGTAATGGGAAAATATAAATTACATGTATTAAATACTTAGAAGAAATGGAGATGGTTGTCATGAATCTAACCAGCCCCTTCCCCTCAACACACACACACACACACACACACACACACACACACACACACACCTAAAATATCACCATTAAATCCGGAAACTGATGGTTCTAATGTTATTCAAATAGTTTCAGAACGTTAAAAAATGTTTCTAAATTTTTCATAAAATGAGGATAATAATGAGCTGAAAATCCATAAGAAAACATACACACAAACTGCAGATAAAAATCAGAAATCAATGACAAATTTAGAAAACAATATACCAAGAATAGTCTATTTCAAGAATATCAAGATATTTCCATTTTTAAAATCTATTATTAATATTTACTGTATTATTAAACAAAAGAAAAATATGCAGATTTTCATGTTGAAACTTTTAAAAATTTAACATCTGTTTTAATTAAAAACTTCTAATGACATATAAATACTTGGAAACTTTTTAAGCTTAATAATACATACCTATTAAGCATTTGAAATAATGAGCAAACACCAGAAACAATCTCATTAAAGTCAGAATCAGATAAGGATATCTGCTGTCATTCCATTTTACTTAGTCTGGTATATTATTTGCAAATAAATGAACAACGCACTTTAAAAATCCCAAGAAAATCAACTGAACAACTTTTGCAAATAACAACAAAATAACAATCATATTTACTGAAAGCAAATACTTTATTGACAATATCTACGGAGGCAATCGATACTTAGCAATAAACTTACTTGGGGATAAATATTTAGGAAAAAATAAAATACGTACGGATAAACAACATATGTGCAAGATCTAGAGGAAGAAAATTCGAAATGTCGTCAAGAGACAAAAGTGAGGATCTAAAGAAATAAAGAGTCAGGCCATGTTCTTGGAGAGAAAGACTCAGCTCATAAAGCTGTTATTCTCCCTCACGGACCTGTGAATTTAGTGCACCCCGCACTCCCCACTTCCAGTCACCAGGCTTCTCCCGTATGTGGTTGCACTGAGACTTGCAGGCTGACCTTGGATGGGGCCTCAGTTCTGCTGAGAGACTAGCAATGGCGGGGGAGGGGGTGGGGGCCCAGGACTGGGAGGGGGGTCGAGATGTTGGAAAACCAGAAAGAGCTTGGTGCTTACTGCTCAGAGGACCTCAAGGGGAAGAAGTTCCATGGTGACTGGTGGGACTGTACTAAGTACACATGACCTTCAGAGGACTGGGAGGGAGGGCACCGGAGATGCCGATCCTTTCCTACCCTGCAGGTTGGCTGGCAGGAGTACCCCCCGCCAACACACTGCCCTGGGACCCTCAGGAGGCTGCAGACACACAGAGGAGAGACTCCTTTGTCTCTCAGAATCTGTGGGATTTGCACCATTCCGGATCTCCCAGCAACCAGACCTGAGTCTGAAAGTCAACAGGAAAACGTAACTTGTCATTCTGAGCAGCCCCTGCAGCCAGGGAGAGGAAGCTCAGATTGAACACAGCCTAGAGTGATAAGCTCATACCTCAGGCAAAGGACTATTATCTAAAAATTACCCCATGGATGGGGTGCCCGGGTGGCTCAGTCAGCTGAGCATCTGACTTCGGCTCAGGTCGTGATTTCACAGTCTGTGAGTTCAAGCCCCGTGCCGGGCTCTGTGCTGACATCTCAGAGCCTGGAGCCTGCTTTGGATTATGTGTCTCCCTCTCTGTCTGCCCCTTCCCCACTCACTCTCTCTCTCTCTCTGTCAAAAATAAATAAACATTAAAAAAAAAATTTTTTTTTAATTAATTAAAATAACCCCATGGAGCGCCTCGGCGGCTCAGTCATGATCAACGATCAGGTCATGATCTCACGGTTTGTGAGTCTGAGTCTCACATCCGGTGAGCTGGATCCCTAGCTCCAGGAAACACGAGTCCTGCTTCCCTCTCTCTCTCTCTTTCTCTTTCTCTCTCTCTTCCCCTCCTAGGATTCTCTCACTTGTACCCTCTCTCTCCCAAAAAATAAGTAAGTAAATAAATAAATCCCCATGTAGTGTTCCTGAAAATCAATGAAGATCAATAACCTAATAAATAATCACAGAAATGGCTTGTCAATAAATGAAACGATGCTCCATTTTGTTGATTATAAGATGCATGCATATGAAAACACATTGTGATACTCTCTGTCATGTATCCGATGGCAAGGATCAGACATTTGGGAACCTGCTGCTTTTGATGAAGGAGGGAGGGAGGGAGGCACCGTCCTTCCCTCTAGGCGAGGGCAGCAGGCCAGGGGCGGGACGCGCCATGTGGTGGTGAGCAGCTCGCAGGGTCCTCGGCGGTGGCCCTGCCAGCGGCCAGTGAGCATGCAGCAAGCGTTGGCTGTGTCCTAAGCATCCAAGAATTTCAGCACTAGGCTGTGCTGTGGCTACACTATCAATTAAATACGTAATTGAACCAGGAAATGATTTAAGCAGTAAGCTTCAAGACAGAAGTGTGTTTACATTTCCAAGGAAATGACAAAAACTTAGACCACAAACCATGAATAAATAAGGACCTGTTTTTATTTCATGTGACTTTGCACAGTTTCTCGGCAGGTTCTAGTTACAGGGCCCATAAGTGATAAGCACCTAAGTGCATGTAAGTGATAGGTCGTAAGACTGAGGCAACATTTAAACGCCAGATTTTTTTTCCATGCGTGTTCCACTATACCTGTGGTTCTCAGTGGGCTCACAAAGGGAGATTTTGTAAGGACAGACCCCACACTCTGCTCCCTATTTTCCAACAACACATTTCTACCACTATCATGTGGGTTTTCCTTGCATCATCCAAGTCTCCAACCCTCTGACACCAGGTGGGTGTCCTATCATTCAATTCAATTCTGACACTACCTGTGGAATGGGTACAAACCCCGCAGGTGGAGGGCTCAGCCCCATAAGACTTGTCCCACTTCAGACACCAATCTCCATTCCTGGGCCTCCTTGATTCTTTATAAAGTGGGAATTGCTACAACCCCCCCCTCCTCCCCGCCTCATTTGCCAATTTGCTAGAATGCCTCAATGAACTCAGGAAAAATGGTTTACTTACCATAAGTGGTTCATTATAAGGGATATGACTCAGGAAGAGCCAGCTTGAAGCAATGCACGGAACAAGGTATAGGGGAAGGAGGATGGAGTTTCCACGCCCTCTCTGGGCTCACCACCCTCCTGGCACCTTGATGTATTAACCGACCAGGAAACTCTCCGAACCCTGTTGTTTAGAGGTTTTATGGAGGTTCAGTTATGCAGGTCTGACTGATTACATGAACTCAAGCTCTAGGCTGTCTCCCCTTCTTAGAGGAGATAGGGTAGGGAGACCCCTGAAAAGTTCCAACCTTCTCATCAGGTGGTTGGGTCTTCTGGCAGCCAGTAGCCAGCCTGAAGCTATCTAGGGGCCCCCAGCCACCCATCATATTGTTAGCATACAAAAGACATTCATCATTCTAGAGATTCCAAGTGTATACACACACACACACACACACACATATATAATATCAATATATTAAACATATATTATTAATATATTATTATATATTAAATACATTATATATAAATAAATAATATATATTTATAAGTAAATATATTAATATATAAAATATATTTTATATACATCTATATATATAATATTTCTATGTTTTTTAATTGCAGGGCAATCCTGGGGTACTGATATTACTCAGTTATGTAATCCATGGTATTGTTATTTGAAGTAATGTTTATTCCAGGGCACGTTAGAAGTCAAACACAATCGTTATAGTACACTAATTAGAATTTTTTTAAGTTGATTGATTTATTTTGAGAAAGAGAGAGAGGATCCAAAGCAGAGTCTTGATCCCATGAACCATGAGATCATGACCTGAGGTGAAATCAAGAGTCGGACACTTAACCAAATGAGCCACCCCGGGTGCCCCACAAATTTTTGGCATCATATTGATGGGTTGAAACTTTCTTCCTAGCATTATGGAGATATTATTGACATATAACATTGTGAAGTATAAGGCATACAATGTGATGAGTTGATATACATGTTTATTGTGAAATATTTACCGCAATAAGGTTACTTAATGCATCCTTCACCTTACATAATTACTATTTTATGTATTTTTACTACTCTCACAAAAACTTTCAAGCATACAATATAGTATTGTCTTCAGTCACCAGGCTGTACATTAGATCCCTGGTACCTATTTATCTTATTAACTGAGAGTTTGTACTCTTTGTCTGACATCTCCACACTTCCCTCACTCCTCAGCCCCTGGCAACCACCTTCCTATTTAAATTCCACATATAAGGGAGATTATACAGTATTTGCTTCTCTGTCTGACTTTTTCACTTAGCATTATGCTCTCAAGGTCCATCCATGTCATTGCAATTGGCAGGTTTTCCTTCTTTTTTTTATAGCTGGATAATATTCAATCAAGTATGTATTGGATTTAATTTGAATTTCCCTGATGATTAGTGATGTCGTGTACCTTTTCATGTACTTGTTGGTCATTTTGTTTTCTTTGAAAAAAATGTCTGTTCAGGTGCTCTACCCATTTTTTTATTGGATTTTTTTTTTTTTTGCAGTCAAACTGTATAAGTTGCTCATATTTTTTGGATATCAACCTTTTATCAAATATATGGTTTGCAAACATTTTTCATATTCTGTAGGCTGCCTTTTCTTTGCTCATTGTTTATTGTGCAAAAAAAAAAAATCTAGTTTGATGTAGTCCCAGTTGTTGATTTTTGCTTTAGTTGCTTATGCTTTTCTTGTCCTACCCAAAAAAATCATAGCCAAGACCAACGTCAAGGAAATTCTTTCTTATGTTTTTCTCTAGAAGTGTGATGATTTCTGGTCTTATCTTTTCATCCGTTTTGAGTTAAGTTGCGAGTGGTATTACATAGAAGTTAAATTTCATTCTTTTGCATTTGAATATCCAGTTTTCCCAGCATCATTTATTAAAGAGACCACCATTTCCTCATTTCCCCATCCCCTTGTCAAATATTATTTGGCCATATATGTGGGGGTTTATTTCTGGGCTCTCTGTCCTGTTCCATTGTTCTATGTGTCTGGTTTTATGCCAGTTGCCTACTGTTTTGATTACTCACTGTGGCTTTATAATATAGCTTGAAATCAAGAAATGTGATGCATCCCACCTTGTTTTCCTTCCCATGATTGCTTTGGCTTCTGGGGGTCTTCTGTGTTTCCATATGAATTTTAGGATTGTTTTTGTTTACTTCTGTATATAATTTTATTAGAGTTTTGATAGAGTTTGCGTTTTGGAGTAGTATGGACATTTAACAATATGAATCCTTACAATGCAGGAACATGGGCTATCTATCCACTCATTTTTACCTTCAATTTTTTTTTTGCATCATTATTCCATAGTTTTTAGTGTATAGATCTTTCACTTCTTTGGTTAAATTTGTTCCTAAGTATTTTCTTAGTTTTGATAAGATCATATATGGGATTCTTTTTTCATTTCATTCGCTGTTAGTATATAGAAATGCAACGGATTTTTGTATATAGACTTTGTATCCTGAAACCTGACTGAATTCATTCACTAGGTCTAACAGCTTTTTGGTGGAGTCTCGAGGGTTTTCTCTATGCAAAGTTATGTCATCGGCAAACAGAAAATTTTAATTTTTCTTTTTAATTTGAATCCTGAGGCCTCATACTCTGCAATCTTGGTGACCTCATTCATGCTGCATCATAACCCCCATATTGGTTTACAGAGCAGGTCAGGTCTGGGAGTCTATAATTTTTTCATATCTGGATAGTCTCCAGGTGACTTTGAGCAAGGATATTGGGGGAACCACTGTAGCATCTCTCCATTTACATCTTTCTGGCTCTTTGGCAGTAAGGTAATAGTTTCCGTTCATGATTTAAGTTTCCTCGGTGTCTGAGTGGATCCATAATTGTACCAACTGGACTCAAGGACCCTATTTCCTTTTACCCTCTTCCTAAAATACACTATTACATGGAAATGGAGACTTCAGGGTGCCAGGGTAAATCCTTTGGCATGGTCAAGAGCACTGTGACGGCATAAGCTAGAGACATCAAATGCTTGGTATTCACGCAAATTTATGAAATATCCAGGACAGGCAAAATTAAAAATTTTTTTAATGTTTTTGTTTATTTTTGAGACAGAAAGAGACAAAGCATGAGCAGGGGAGGGGCAGAGAGAGAGGGAGACACAGAATCCGAAGCAGGCTCCAGGCTCTGAGCCATCAGCACAGAGCCCGAACTCACAGACCATGAGATCATGACCCGCGCCGAAGTCGGACACTCAACCGACTGAGCCACCCAGGCGCCCCGAGGACAGGCAAAATTATATTACTTACAGATTTAGCCCTCTAATCTTCTTCTAAAATCAAGTTAATTTGGGTAGCTCAAGAAAATAGCCTTTACTGATTATCTCTCTAAGATAACCAACTCCACTATGAAATAGAGTGGAGTCTGATTTGCACACTGATGGGTCAGCTATTACCAAAAATACTAGGCCTCCCTTGTGCTTAGATCATCCCCATAATTGTGCTCATTTATACCTCCTATTTGACCAAACTGGTAAGATCTTTAAAATAGAGAAAATAATTTAGGATTGGCTTAGTTAATTATTATCTGAGAACGTTTTTTAAATAATCTGTTATAGTTTAACCTGTTGGCCAGAATGCTCTCGTCGTATGACAAGACAGATAACGTTAAATGGATTAAAATAAAAATTGTTACTACTTATCAATTATGATTCATAAATTTAGACTTAGAAGAATCTAGAGGATGTTTTCCTCCAAGTATATTTAAAACGTATATTGGGGCGCCTGGGTGGCGCAGTCAGTTAAGCGTCCGACTTCAGCCAGGTCACGATCTCGCGGTCCGTGAGTTCGAGCCCCGCGTCGGGCTCTGGGCTGATGGCTCGGAGCCTGGAGCCTGTTTCCGATTCTGTGTCTCCCTCTCTCTCTGCCCCTCCCCCGTTCATGCTCTGTCTCTCTCTGTCCCAAAAATAAAATTAAAAAAAAAAAAACGTTGAAAAAAAAATTTTTAAACGTATAAAATTAATGTCATAGTCATATTATGATTACTTCCTCGCAAAATAAAAAATATGTGAGAAACTGAAAAGAGGGGGCATCTGGGTGGCTCAGCTGGTTGAGCACTTGACTCTTGGTTTCAGCTCAGGTCACGATCTCATGGTTTTATGAATTCAAGCCCCACACTGCTCTGGCAGCACAGAGCCTGGTGAAGATTCTCTCTCCCTCTCTCTCTGCCCCTCCTCGCTTGTGCTGTCTCTGTCTCTCTCAAAATAAATACACGAACTTAAAAAAAAATAAAGAAAAAAGAAGGGTGCCTGGGTGGCTCAGTCAGTTAAGTCTCTGACTCTGGATTTTGGCTCAGGTCATGATCTCGCAGTTCCTGGGATCGAGCCCCATGTCTGGCTCCGTGCTGTCAGCACAGAGCCTGCTTGTGACTCTCTCCCTCTCCTCTCTCCCTGCTCCTCCCCTGCTCCCTCACACACACTCTCTCTAAACAAATAAACATTTTAAAAGAAGAGTAAAAGAAACAGGAAAGAGAATTTTCAAGTTCCTCGTACAAAGAATTTCAACTTTGTGAAATCAGATCGTTGAGCTTTCGCCTCCCCCTTTGCGAGTGCTGTATGTAGGGAAAACATGGTTAGGTCTTTTCTGCAGATTTGTTGACTATTCTTGGTCATGTTATTCTAGTACATTTTTGAGATAGACACTATTTCGTGGTTAACAACTTGCTTAAATATTTGGACCTCATTTTGCGGTTAAATGTCAGGAGAAATCGTTCACAGTGAGAAACCAGTCTCCGATGAGATTAAGTGGATTCATTATCCCTGACAGAACCCCATTGCTCAGAAACAGTGGGTCCCCAGGGTGCCCATCCAGGGTGTTTCAGTTGTTGCTGGGAGGCAGTCAGACCTGATCATTGCCCACAAATGCTCATGCTCACCAACCGGCAGAATGCCTCATAGGAAGGAGAGTTTCTTAACCATCCCTCTCTTCTCTTCCAGCTACCTGTGCATTTTGGAGCCCTTAGTACCAGCAGTATTCTCTCTATCTGTGGGCCCGTCATGTCTCTGTACCTATGACGTTACCAGAAACTAGAGTCTCTGCAGTAGTCCGTTGAGATGGAAAGCATAAACACAAGTAATCAGGGAATGCTGGAATGCGATGTTGTGTCGGGAAAATCCAGTTTTGGGTGTGAATTGTCATTGCTGACTGTGTTTCCTTTACTATCCATCCTCAGGGGCCTCCGTCCACTCTGGATGTGGCTATGGAGGCACCAGGGTTATGGTGACTGTTAAAAAACAACGACAACAACGATTGGCCGCAGCCCAGATTAATTTTATCTATTTTTATTTCATTTGATCCCTTTAAAAATATCATTTGGCAATTACCAAGTATAGGTTCCCTGTCGGGAACGATCTCAATTTCAATTGCATTGCTACAATGTCCCCAAAGAACATAAAGATGTATTAGAATTTCCACTGACTTACCTCTCAAATTGCCTCTTAGTCCCCAAAGTGGCACGTATGCTTTTTGTCAAGCCAGGAGCTTCGGTTTTTGAATTAGAAGCCACGGTCACTGTTATCAGATGGGAGCCACAGAAAATCACCAAGTGACAGAAAGACCAGAAAGACGAGGGCTGCCCTCCCGGGGCTTTGATTTTTCAAACAGCGCTTAAACTTTGGGTGCTTATGTGCAATGTTTGATCTACAGAAGACCATCTGCTTGTCTGAAAACTCAGAATCGTAAGAATGCCCACGTGACCAAAACCATAAGAATGCACACACGATCCGTAGTTGTTCTCAGGAAAGGCGAGGCAAACCCACATGAAACAACACTGTGCCTTACATTTTAAGGCACAGACCGTGAGGTTTTAAAGATCCAGGCTACAGGTAATGTTTTTGTTCACAGAGGTAAGAGACGCCGTGAGGTCAAAACAAACCTTAAGCAGTTAGGATTTTATCCAAATATCATAGCCCATTGTGCCTACGAAGAGACGGGGGACCCGTCACAGGTGTTACAGACAGACGCAGCTTCTGCAACCCCTGAGGATTTTCGCTGAGCAGAGCCTCTCTGGAAAAGAGAGGCAGCGTCCAAAAGCAGGCAGCCTCCCGCCAGAGGGACTCCTTTCGGAGTCTTGGGCTCTATGGGATCCTGAGCTCACCCAAGTCGCCCTCAGCGCCCGAGCCCGGTCCACTGGTGTTAAGTAGGCTGAATCCCCGTGGTGAGCGCCGGGGCTTGTCCGTCGCTGTCAGGTTGGAAAGCGGGACACGTCTGACTCCCGGACAGTTGCAGACGAAGGACACGCCCTCTCGGGCTGGGAACCGTGGCCCCAGACTGGGGTTCCCTATCACCACTCGGGCAGGTGCCCACCGGAAGGGTTCACGTGGGAATCCGGCTCCTGAGAGAGTCTGCCACGCTAGCGATCGCCACGTCACTTGTCCACATCTGTCCCCGTGCCGTGGGCACGGCAGCACGTCCCTCACCACACCTCGCACAGGGCCCAAAGCGAAGGCTTGGGACTTCCTAACCAGAAGCTGCCACTGCATGCCAGACCCTGACAAATGAGCTCTCTTGCCCCTCCCTGGGGGGAGCCACCTAGAGGGTGTGTGTTCCTTGGTGCACCGGCTCCCCTCACACTGCTCTCTGTGCTCTCTGTTGACTCGGGGAATCGCAGGACTCACCATACTGCCCTGATTCCTGAAGTGAATCTGTGATGATGCTGACTTACTCGAACCCCGGGCTTCTGGAAACAGCAACGATCAAGAATCCTTCACCCTGGACGCCTGGGTGGCTCAGTCGGTTGAGCGTCCGACTTTGGCTCAGGTCGCGATCTCACAGTTCGTGAGTTCAAGCCCTGCATCGGGCTCTGTGCTGATGGCTCAGAGCCTGGAGCCTGCTTGGGATTCTGGGTCTCCCTCTCTCTCTGCCCCTCCCCTGCTCGTGCTCTGTCTCTGTCTCAAGAATAAATAAACATTAAAAAAGAAAGAAAAAGAAAGAAAGAAAGAAAGAAAGAAAGAAAGAAAGACAGACAAAGAAAACTGTAAGATGTTGATGAATAGACAAAGAGAGGAGGGGGGCGCCTGGGTGGCTCAGTCGGTTAAGCGTCTTTAGGCTGGGGTCATGATCTTGCCGTCCGTGAGTTCAAGCCCCGCATCAGGCTCTGTGCTGACAGCTCAGAGCCTGGAGCCTATTTCAGATTCTGTGTCTCCTTCTCTCTCTTACCCTCCCCCGTTCATGCTCTGTCTCTCTCTGTCTCAAAAATAAAAATAAACGTTAAAAAAATTTAAAAAAAAATTTTATTGCTGTTTTTAAAGTAGACTATTCACCTCTTGAATGTACTTACTCAATTAAGGAATCCTTTTGAAGTTTTATTGGGCTAATTGCCTCAATTCCTTCGATACTAAAAAGCTGTGTTGCTACATTGAGCACTATTTGGGGAAAAAAAAGAACCACCTTGCTCATTAGATTAAGATCCTAATGCAAAATTCTTGGCTCACATTTTCCACATAAATTTAGTCTCAAAAGGGCACTACACAGCACAGGAAGGAAGAGGCAATGCTTCATAAAATCCTAATTTCTTAACTGACAAAAAAAAAATTTGAGACATCAGGTAGGTGGTTAAATAGTCCACAATTTCTTTCTTTCTTTTTTTTTTTTTTTTAATGTTTATTATTTTTTGTCCAGGGGAGAGGCAGGGAGAGAGGGAGACACAGAATCCGAAGCAGGCTCCAGGCTCTGAGCTGTCAGCACTGAGCCCAACACGGGGCTTGAACTCACGGACCGTGAGATCATGCCCTGAGCCAAAGTCAGACACTTAACCGATTGAGCCACACAGGTGCCTCAACAGTCCACAATTTCTAATTTGTTGCTTTGAGGAATAAATATTTTTAAACTGACCGTCATGCTGTTCTAGAAAGTACCATACGTGTATAATATTTCCTTGGATATATTTTAAGATACTTTCAGAAAATAATTTTTTAATGTATAAGTTTAAATCTAGGTAATAAGAGAAAGCTGTTAATGATAAAAATAAGTTTTTGAAACATTGCTAACAATAATCTTGCTTCTACAGCAGGGTGCTCTCTCTCTCTCTCTCTCTCTCTCTCTCTCTCTCTATATATATATATATATATATATATCCAGGGCTATACAACAGGTAAGAAGAAATAGGTAGAAATTGGTAAGGGGCCTTTTTTTCACACAGAGGGGCACCCAGGGAGTGTTGAGATCAGTACATTTTTGGGGTACTATATTTTTGCCTAAATTCTCAGCTCCTAAATTCACTTTGACCAGTTTGAAAATGCTTTACGGACTTATTTCCACAGCCTTAGCCCAGGCCTTACCAGAGTCTGTGCTCAATTGCAGGTTTTATTATGATCATGTGCCACCTGAATTGAAATGAAAGATAGATGTAGAAATAAGAACATTTTTAACTTCCAGCGGTTAGATATATAAGTTCTCATCCACTGTCCAAGATACTTCCCTTTCCTTGAAGAACCAGGAAGCTGAATGGATTGTCTGAATGTTGGTAAATGAACAAGAACATAGAGAAAAAATAATGGTGTTACCTTAAAGACGTGTCTACTTAGGACATGAAAACAGTATGGTGAATTATGCGGATCTCATCACAAAATAAATCTGTGACCAAGATGATTATGCCTCCCAGATTTGAATTCTTTGTGCAGATAGTACATTTTTATTTTTTAAGCATTTGAAGCATATTTTTTTAATCGATGAAGCATATTAAGTATTTATTAAGCATTATCTAGGTAACTTACAAAGATGTTTGCCTAACTCCTCACGATGACCATGTGAGGTGGCTATGTCCCCATGCCCATGTTACAGATGAGTAAACTGGGTTCCTCGTTCAAGACCATGTTCTCAGCAGGTGGGACAAGAAACCAAGCCCTGTTGTTTTGATGACACCGGTAGTTCTCACACATTTTTGTCTCAAGACCCCTTTACACAATTAAAAATGACCAAGGATCCCAAAGAACTTTTGCTTATGTGGATTATATCTATTGATATTTATCACGTTAGAAAAAGAAACCAAGACTCTTAGAAATATTTGTTGATTTGTTTTAAAATAACAATAATAAATTGGGGCGCCTGGGTGGCTCAGTCGGTTGAGCGTCCGACTTCGGCTCGGGTCATGGTCTCACGGCTCGTGAGTTGGAGCCCCGCGTTGGGCTCTGGGCTGACGGCTCAGAGCCTGGAGCCTGCTTCGGATTCTGTGTCTCCCTCTCTCTCTGCCCCTCCCCCGTTCATGCTCTGTCTCTCTCTCTCTCTCTCTGTCAAAAATAAATAAAAACATTAAAAAATTATTTAAATCACAATCATAAATATGTCATGTGAATAGAAATATGTTTTTAAGAAAAATGGGTCTTTTCCAAAACAAATAAGCAAAAATTAGTGGTCAGTATGGCTCTGTTTTACATTTGTGCAAATCTAATGCCTCGTATAACAGAAGACAGCTGAGAGCTCCTAATTGCTCTTACATTCTGTCTGTTGTTGCAAGATGTTGTTTTGGTTGAAGTATATGAAGCAAACACCGAGGCATTAAGAGTTTCTCAGTTTTAAGATTGCTTTCCTGTAGGATGGACCCAACTGCCAAGGTCCCAGCATCTCTATAGGAACAAGCTTGGAGAGAAGGGGGACATGGGCCTCCGTGAAGAAGAAGGCATCTCATGGCAAATTTAGATTTTTCACAGTTCTTCCCTGAGATTGGCCCCACTTCAAATGCTATCAATGTCATCATCTCTTTCTTCTCATTTTGGAACATCCCAAGTCTTAAGCCCCATGTACGACAGCTAATTCTACCATAATGCATATGAAGCTCCAATGAAATTATTGCTTGCTTATTGTTCCCCCCAATGGAGTCCCATGAGACTCTAAAGCGGACAGAGTAAGAACTGTATCACTCAAATCTGTAATCCCAACTCCTAACCCAGCGCCAATCACTGAAAATATATCGCCAAGTATTTGTCTGAACAAAGTACTTCAGGAGGAACTGCGCACCTCACTCAAGTCAATCCCACCTCTGCCTAACATAAAACCCATTGCCCATTCCCAGCTTCTCGATTACTCTTAATGCTAAACCATCTCCTACTGAAATAGTCTTAAATGGCCATTGTCCCACATGGCCACTGCCTTCCTTAAGGCCCCAAGGCCCTCCAAGGGACCCTTAGAAACCCTCATTCCATTTTCTTCCCAGAACAAAACCTACTGTCATGCACTTTAAGGCAATAAGGCAATTACCTTGAGCCTAAGCAGAATCTTCTGATTTGAGTTTGCATTTCTCCACAAATGAGAGGTTGGAACCTTGCGAGAAAAGCTATAAATAAAATACATTTTCTTTAACATAGGATTGCCTTAAAATAATCCCGTTTGCTGTTGGATCTTCAGTGAATCAGGGGCCTGTTTCATCTCCAGGGTAGTCTGTGCCAATGAGACTGGAGAGCTGCCCACTGATGTTCTCATCAGCCCTACTGCAGCCTGAATTCTTTCCAGAACTCCTTGTCATTGCCAGCAGGAGACCGTCCGCTTCTCCAACAGTCTTCCTGTGTGTGAATTGTCGACATGCAAAATACAAACACACTCACAGTCACACTTTGAAAAAATCAAAATTACTTAACGCAGATAAAGTTGTAACACAAAATAAAACGAAGCCACCCGCATCCAAACTGCTCTGATACTTAAAGGAAAACAGGTTTCTCCTCATGTTTTTGTGGGTTGTTTTTTTTTTTTTCCTGCGTATATCTGCCCTCTACTTTTGTGATCAGCGTCCGGTTGTGAAGACAAACAAAAAGTGAAAGACAGAAGTGGCAATATGCTAGGAGTCCTGTGTGAAATGCATGCTAACGGAAAGGAGTCGAATCAGTTACAAGTAGCTTTGCTTCGAGTTTTTCAACCTGATTATTCACCCTCTTGAGAGCGTCGTGGTAGAAGTAATGGCAAGTATTTCTGTCTAGTAGTGAGCCCTCAAGATCATTTTTTACTCATTTCTAAGAGCCAAGGAAAATAGAAAGTAGGCAAGACTAAAAGGGTGAATATTCATTTCTTCACTCAATCCCCTTAGGCCACAGCCGGTCCTGAAGTTTGCCTTCGTCCAATCGTCTGGAATCCTGCTGTGAGATCTCAGGCTCTAGCCTTCAGATCTGCCAAAGCTGTACTTTGGACCTGTGTTTCTCTATGTCAGCCAGATAAAGACTTCGATTTTCTGCCTCCATTTTCCAGTAGGAAGTCGGACCTCGGCCTGCCTTATGAAGGTTCTGAACGAATCTTGACTACAGGGTGCACGGCACAGCAATTACACAGACTTTTCAGATTTCAGACTTTTCAGATTTCAATGTGATTTCAGTGTGTCCGATCGAAGGGTCCTTTTTTCAAGGAGGTCTTCCCTGATGCCTGAAAATCTGCCCCCACGCTCTTTCTTACATAAAATTCCCATTTATTTTTCATTATATATTAAATACTGGGTTTAGTTATCTACTATCTGTCTCCTCCATTGACCTGCAAATTACACGAGAGCATGGGAATCAATACACATTTACTGATTGTAAGAAATGATGAATGAGGGGCACCTGGGTGGCTCAGTCAATTAAGCGTCCGACTTCGACTCAGGTCATGATCTCGCAGTTCATGAGTTCGAGCCCCGCATCAGGCTCTGCACTGACAGTGTGGAGCCTGCTCGGGATTCTCACTCTTTCTCTCTCTCTCTCTCCCTCCCTCTCTCTGCTCCTCCCCGACTCGTGCTTTTTCTCTCTCTCAAAACAAATACATGAACTTAAAAATATATATGATGAATAAATATGTAGTGAGTAAATACTTTTCCTATGATTTGAAAAAATAACCGCTCTCATACTCTCTGCACAGATTCTTCTTCTTCAGTCTTCATGTGGGTGACCTTAAGAGTGTGTTGGGAATTCTCAGAAAAATCCCCCTAAAAGTAACCCCCCTAAAGTTGCCACATGGCATGTAATGAATACTGGACTATGCAGAGACATGGCTCTAATTCCCGCTCTTCGAAAAATGCTTACCTCCTTGAGCTCTAATGCCTTCTCTAGGTCTTTGTGATCTTATCTACAACTCTGTGGTCAATAATTTTGCCAAAAAAGGCTTCAGGTAACTAAATAACCTAGATCAATAATTTATACAATCACTTTTCTTGGTCTCACTCACCCACCTTTCTGTGTCCCTATCATCCATTCTGTGAATGGATGGGTTTCCTGCCAGGATTCAACTATGAATTTCCCAAAAGCATCCTGTATATTTAATTCTTGGAATGTGAATTCTGTCCCCCTCATGATATTACAACATGTTTCAGAGAAACTCTACACAATGATATGGATCTTTAATTGGCAGGAATCGCTGATGATTAAGCTTTAGAGTTTTGGGTCAATATCCCTGACATTCCAAGTGATTGATAATTAACCAAAGATTTAAAAGGAAGGAATAAGGAAAGATAAGAAAAGAAAGAAAAGCATAAGAGGATCTGCATTTGAAGGAATTCTGCACTACAGTGTGTAATATTCACAGTACAAGTTTTTTAATAGAAATAATGCTTAATTCATTAATTTGAAAGCTTTGGGCTTTTTAGAGTTTTAAGAAACCTATCCCACGTGTAGTATTTATTGTGTATTAATTCTATAAACTACATATTATACTCTACTGATTTATTTTATTTTTCTTCTTATGCTTACTCACTTAATTGCAATTTCCACACCTCCTATAAATACCGAGAACTTGGGGAGTAGTCAGTAGTTACTTTTAACAATAATTTTGTAGTTATTTGTGAAAGTATTGTTCAAAGGCTTGCATTTAGTGCTATTTTCTATATGCAGGCAATACACTCTAAAAGTTGATGGGTTGGAAGAGGAGAAAGGCACAGTCAACCAAAATGTTCACTATTTTTCCATGTCCATTTTTTCTAATATTTCTCTGCTTTTATTCTTGTTCACTTACTTCATTCTAACATTAAAGAAAAGCCCACATAACTGAAAAGTCCACTGATGCTCAAAAAATAATTCTTACGGTTACTTTGAAATTTAGTTAGTTTGAACTGTGGGCTAAGGACCTCTGAAAATTCTGTTCTCCATAAAACCAATTAGAAAGCGGCTAGAAATAGAATCGACTTTTTCAGACCTCTGGAAATTAAGAAAAGGCTTCCAGCTATCTGGGGAGAAATTACTTAAGAAAGTGGATGAATCTGGGTAAGAATGGTGGATATTGTGGCCTTTCAATTTGCCTGATTCAACTCCTTCCTTCTCCACATCCACAGTAATCTTGGAGACCAAAAGTCACAACACAATGAAAATGGAAGTCACCAGAGAATGCAAAACAAAACTTAAAACTTCTTCAAGACCTCATTCTTCCCCAAATGGTCATGTTTTGTTCTGTCTGATGATTTCCTAGAAGATTCTACTTGCAAGGCTACCTTTAACCTGACTCAGAATTTTCCCAGGGAGGCCTTTTGCCCTGGGATCATTTGTTGGGGGTTGGGGGTTGGGGATTGGGGGTGAGGGGCAATTGTTAAATTTATCAACCGCTGGAGGAATGACAACTGGGGCAGACGTCAGACTAACCAAAAAGCTTAAAAAGAAAATATAAGAGACAAGATCTCCGTAGTGGCTTTGAAGAGCTCCAACATATTCCTAGGGATCTAGAAGGTCACTCACATGTGTAGGACCGGGCACATACTGAGGACACACCCGGGAGCGCCTGCACATCTCACCTTGGGCTGATCTTGAGCTCTGCACAAGCAGGAAGCGAAGGGCAAGACAGAGGTCAGTTGCCTGAGTTTTGAAACTGTCTCAACCAACACACAGAGGACTTCAGCAAAGACTGGGAGACTGGCTGGTCCCAGGAGCGCAAGGAAGTCTCTGTCCGGTCATTAGCCAAACACTAACTAAGAAAAGATTTCAGTGGATACACACAACAAATAACGTAGACTTTACAGAATTAGTTCAGAAAAGGCCATCTCTCCATCCCATCAGTTGTGTCGCTATGCATTAAGAACACGGTATTTTTTAGAAGAAGTAAAGAGGGGCGCCTGGGTGGTTCAGTCGGTTAAGCGTCCAAGTCTCGGTTTTGGCTCAGGTTATGCTCTTACAGTTCGTGACAATGAATCATGTATCAGATGATTCTGATACAGAATCATCAGGCAGTTCAGAGCCTGCTTAGGACTCTCTCTCTCTCCCCCTTTCTCTGCCCCTCCCATGTTTCCCTCTCTCTCAAAATAAATAAATAAACTTAAAAAAAAAAACATTAGGGGCGCCTGGGTGGCGCAGTCGGTTAAGCGTCCGACTTCAGCCAGGTCACGATCTCGCGGTCCGTGAGTTCGAGCCCCGCGTCAGGCTCTGGGCTGATGGCTCAGAGCCTGGAGCCTGTTTCCGATTCTGTGTCTCCCTCTCTCTCTGCCCCTCCCCCGTTCATGCTCTGTCTCTCTCTGTCCCAAAAATAAATTAACGTTGAAAAAAAAAAATAAATAAAATAAAATAAAAACATTAAAAAAAGGAGTAAAGAAAACAATCCCAATCACAATAACATCAAAAACAATAAAATATTTAGGCATAAATGTAACCAAGGGGTTCAAAGATCTGTACACTGAAAATTACAAGGCATTGTTGAAAGAAATTGAAGAAGTCACAAAGAAGTGGAAAGATATTCCATGCTAGTGAATTGGAAAAATTAATATTGTGAAAACGTCCATACTACCAAGAACCATCTGCGAATTTAATTTAATGTCTGTCAATTCCAACGACTTTTTTTTTTTTTTACAAAAACGGAAAAAAGATTACAAAATGTGTATGGAATTATAAAAGACACCAAATAACTAAAGCATTACTAAGAAAGAACAAAGCTGGAAACATCAAACTATATTACACAGCTTTTGGAATGACTATCATTTTATTTATTTATTTTTTTTTTTTAATTTTTTTTTTCAACGTTTATTTATTTTTGGGACAGAGAGAGACACAGCACGAACGGGGGAAGGGCAGAGAGAGAGGGAGACACAGAATTGGAAACAGGCTCCAGGCTCTGAGCCATCAGCCCAGAGCCCGACGCGGGGCTCGAACTCACAGACCGCGAGATCGTGACCTGGCTGAAGTCGGACGCTTAACCGACTGCGCCACCCAGGCGCCCCAAGAATGACTATCATTTTAAAAAGACAGTAAGTGCTGGTGAGAACATGGAGAAAAGGACCCTTGGTGCTCTGTTGACGGGAATGTGAATTGGTGCAGCCACTGTGGAAAGCAGCAGGGGGTTCCTCCAAAAAAATTACAAATAAAAATGCCATATGCCCCAGTGATCCCACTTCTGGGTGTATACCCAAAGGAAAACTAAAGCGGTCTATCTAAATGATATCTGTACTCTCAGGCTTATCACAGCATTACTCACAATAGCCAAGACATGGAAATAATCTAAATGTCCATCAATAGATGAGCGAATAAGAAAGACGTAGTGTGTATACACAATGAAATATTGTTCAGCCATGAGGAAGAAGAAAATCCTGCCATCTGTGACAACGTGAGGGCATTATGCTAAATGAAATTAGTTAGAGAAAGACAAATACTATATGCTCTCACCTACGTGTGGAACCAGAAAAAATGGAACTCCTAGAAACAGTAAAATGGTGGTTAGCAGGAGGTGGGGGGTGGGAGAATTGGGGAAGTGTTGATCAAAAGGTACAAACTTCCAGCTGGAAGACGAGTAAGTTCTGGGGAATCTAATGCACAGCATCGTGATTCTAGTTAACAGCACTATATTATATATTTGAAAATTGTTAATGAGGTAGTTCTTAAATGTCCCACCACCAAACAAGAGGTAATTATGTCGTCTAATGAAGCTTTGAGCTAAGGCTAAGGGGGTAGTCATATCGCAGTATAGAAGTACAGTCAACCTTGGAACAGCATGAGTTAGGGACGCACAGCTGGAAATCCATGGCTAAGTTTGAACTCTCCAAAATCGTAACTACCAATGATAGGCAGGAAGCTGGGCATGAGCGACAGGAGGATGGACGTTAGACGTCCTGATGGACAGCCCCAACCCAGGACCGCCCCGGGACCACCCGTTGCACCCATCTGGCAGTGGGTCTGGGGTCACAACATCCCGGCCCAGGAAGAGTGAAGTTTGATATGCTTGTTGCACTGCACAGACCTGACCTATGTCCCTACAATAGAAATAATGTTGCGACTTCCCACCCCATGCAGGTATGTTAAATACATCTTGGGAAAGGACATGCCTTGTTGGCTAATTATTATATAATCCGGGACTGTCCCTCAAATGTTGCCACCCTAGAACCCACGGGAAAAGCGAAATTGATAGAAGCCCACACCCTAGAGTTTCTAGGGCCTTTGTCTCTTCTCACTCGGCCTATTCCTCCCTTGGAGTGTCCTTTTAATAACACCTTGCTCAGCTGTACTTTCCTTTCCCTGTCCTGGAAGTCTTTACTGTGGCAGCGGAAAGGACCAGGGCTTCGTTCCTTTCCCATCTAACTCTCCGTGACAGTAAGAGCCTACTGTTGACCGGAAGCCTTACCGGTAACATAAACAGTTGATTAATACATTTTGTATGTTTTATGTATTATATACTGTTATCTTAAAGTAAACTACAGACAATAGAATGTTTTAAAGAAAATCATAAGAAAGAAAAAATAAATTTGTGGTACTATACTGTATTGAAAAATATCCACGTATAACAGGACTCATGCAGTTCCAACCCGCGTTGTCCAAGAGTTGTCCTCTGTGTCAATGGATACGTTGTTCCCAAACTTGTGCAATGCTATACGCTCTATGCAGTGCTATATGTCAATTATATCTGAATTAAAAAATTCTGCTAAATGAAAGAAGGCAGGCACGAAAGGCCAAATATTGTAAGATTCTATTTATATGAAATCTCCAGAAGAGTCAAATCGGTAGAGACAAAAAGGAGATTGGTTGTTAACAGGGGCTGGAGGGAGACAAGAATGGGGTATGATTGCCAACGGGACCCTGGTCTCTTTGCAGGTGGTGAAAATGTTTTGGAATGAAATGGGGGTGATGGTTGCACCACGCTGTGGGTACTAAAACCCAATGAATTATACCCATGAAGGTGAATTTCAGACATAGGAATCACATATCAACTTCAAAAAGGAAAAATGAAAATGCAAACGCCAAATGGGAAAACACTTAAAATACATTTTGTATAATACCCAAAATGGTTAAACAATACTCCAGGATAAATGCAAAATTTACTTAAATCAATAGAAAATAAGAATTGCTGGATAAAAATGAGTATAAAATATACAGAAAAAAAAAGTAAAAAATAAGTACAAATGTGAAGAAGCATATGGAAATTTCCAAACTCGTTAATGATTCAAGAAATATAAATGCGAAAATAATGAAGTATTCTGACTTTATATCAGAGATTCTCTGATATGACAGATGGGGAAGCAGAATTTCTTGATGTTGCTAATGGAATCTTCTTGATTACAACTGGGCAATATCTGTCAAATTTTTCATTGAGATAAAATTGACATATAATACTAATTTCAAGTGTACAACATGACGATTCAGTATTTGTATGTATTGCAAAATGATCACCACGCTAAGTCTGGTTAACATCTATGTATCACCACACACACAATTTTTTTCTTGTGATGAGAACTTTAAGATCTACTCTCTTAGCAATTTTCAAATATGCAATACAGGCACGCCTGGGAGGCTCAGTCGGTTAAGCATTCAATTCTTGGTTTCGCCTCAGGTCATGATCTTGCGGTTCCTGAGATCCAGCCCCACAGGGGGCTCTGTGCTGACAGCATGGAGCCTGCTTGGGATTCTCTCTCTCCCTCTCTCTCCGCCCTTCCCCCATTTGCACGCGTGCTCTCTCTCTTAAAATAAATACACTTAAAAAAACCCAAATATGCAATACAATATTATTACCTGCAGTCACCACCGTACATTACATCCCCAGGGTTTATGTATTTTATATCTGTAAGTTTGCATTTTTTGACGGCCTTCAGCCATTTCACTTACCCCCTCACGCCCTGCCTCTGGCAACCACCTATCCGTTCTCTGTATCTATGGGTCCAGAGTTTCGGTTTTTGTTTGCTTTTCAGATTCCACTTGCAAGTGAGATCATACAGTATTTGTCTTGCTCTCTCCGGCTTCTTTCACTTAGCATTATGCTCTCAAGGTGCACCCACATTACCGCAATGACAAGACTGCATTCTTTTTTATGGCTGAATAATATTCCGTGGATACATATACGCTATATTTTCTTGACCCACTTCCTCCTGGATGGGCACTCAGGTTGCTTCCAGATCTTGGCCATTGTAAACAACGCTGCCAAGAACACGAAAGTGCATACATCTTTCAATTTAGAGTTTTCCTTTCTTTCGCATATCTACCCGGGAGCGGGATGGCGGGATCATGTCGTAGTTCTGTTTTTAGTTTTCCGAGGAGCTCCCATGCCGTTCGCCATGATGGCTGCACCAATCTATCTCTTGTCTATTTGATAATAGTCATCTTGCAGGTATGAATAAGTGGCATCTCATTGTGGTTTTGGTTTGCATGTGCCTGGTGATGAGTGATGGTGAGCCTTTGCGTGTTTTCTTCAGAAAAATGTCTATCGAGATTTAAAAATAATGATTGTATCCAATAGTTCCTTCTCTAGAAACTAACTGAGGACATAATTAGCTGTGTACGCCTTCCTAACATAAGAATACGTATTAGAGTATTGGTGATACCTATACCAATACTAACTAAAAACCTTATACTATAAACGACATAAACTTATAAGTATAGAAAATACTAAATTATGACACTCAGATACAATGGCATGCTCTTCGGTCATTTAGAATAATGTGTTTGAGGAATAGTTACTGGCATGGGGAAACACAAAAGATATCATTCAAATGAAAAGTAGGGTACAGGGGAACCTGGGTGGCTCATGATCTCACCGCTCGTGAGTTTGAGCCCCGCGTCGGGCTCTGTGCTGACAGCTCAGAGTTTGGAGCCTGCTTCAGATTCTGTCTCCCTCTCTCTCTGCCCCTCCCCGGCTCTCTGCCCCTCTCTCTCCCAAAAATAAATAACCATTAAAAAAATTAAAAAAGAAAGAAAGAATTTTTAAAAAGTAGGGTACAAAACTTACAGAGAAGAAACCCAATAATGAAGTGTTTGTAGACGCCTAAGAAATGACTGGAAGAAAATATATGTTCATGATAGTTAACCATAAGGTGGGATTATGTGTCACATTCACATTTTTTTATAGAATTCTACAAATGTCCTTCTGATGCATAGATACCAATTTACTTAGAAATCTGCTACTAAAAATCCCCAAATTCCTTCTCTTCCTATGCTGAATGCCAGGAACTCCTGGGGAACCCCTACATAATGTGAACCTGTGCTCCTAGACCACCATTGGACGAGCTTCACTCCATCCCTCAGACTTTGCCTTTTATTGACCCAGCTGCCCTCTGGGCTAGTCTTGTTCTGGTTTGTTTTAGGCATTCCTAAGGCTGACACATGGGCTACAGGACGGGCGTCAGCCTAACTCAGCTTCTACCAAATGCACTCCAATACTTAAGCCAAGGTGCTGTTGAACGAGGTACTTGAGTCTTTTACTCTTGAAGAAAAAAGGAAGAAATTGTATGAGAGTTATTTTAGTATAATCATTGGCTTTTCTGCCCCTGTGTTCACATACGTTTCCAGATTTTTCTTTTCTTATTTATTTATTTATTTAGAGGGGGGGTGGGAGAGAGAGCACGAGCAGGGGAAGGACCAGGAGAGGAGGAGAGAGAGAGAATCCCGAGCAGGCTTGTCGACCCAGAGCCTGACACGGGGCTCCAACCCATGAACCGTGAGATCTTAGCCTGAGCCAAAATCAGGAGTCAGTTGCTTGACCGACTGAGCCACCCAGGCACCCCGATATTCCCAGCTTTTAAAATGGGCGGCTGCAAATAACTCTTTCAGTGCATCGATGGATTGACCAAAGCTATATCCATATGAGTTCTGGGGCAGAGAAGACTTCTGCTGACATCAACTGTAATGCTTAGAAGAGTGAAAGAGGTTGTCTTCCATAATGTCACAATAAACTATGAAGTTGCAATTAAGTGAAACAAGTTGAGCTCATATTCCTGATCTAATATTGGGTACATGATGTTCTTGCTAGTGTGAAAGCCTTTCCTGCTGTGCTGATTGTTTGCCTATTTCAGCCTAGTAAATATCAGAGATCTTCTGCCTGAGGGCTGTGCTTTTCCCTTGAGTCCATGGGAGCCTGGGTTTGAGTGTTCACCTTCATGGTTGCTTCAAAAACAAATCCGAGTGATCATTCTGTAAAGTTAAAAGAGGCAGATAATATTGAAAACCCCCCTGCTTGTTAAGTGCAGCATCCACATAAATTCTCCTCTCCCTAGTAAAAGGGAGAAGACAAAGTTCTGCGTCATTTGACTTCTGCCTCCTCTCAAGCCTCCTTCCCCACATCCCAATTTCCTCCATCAGCCTTTGGATGTTGCCACGGGGTCCCCCCGCCCCCACCCACCCAGAAGCTCACCCTGACTGCCACCATGTGCTGGGTTGAGTCCCTCTGTCACATTTCCAATCATTGGTGCCATGGGCAGATCAGGTTTTGTGGGGCCTGAAGCTTATGCATCATGGGGGCCTTATTTTAAAAGAATAATTAAATAAATATGAAACTAGGTACAAGAACAAATACTTATTTAGGATGAGAAGATAAATCTCAAAGGTCACAAGCATAACAAAATCCAGAAAAAATAGCATTACAATTTTACCAATTAACTGCCCGACACTCTGCCTTTTTGCCTACATTTTTGCCTACATTCCCCCCCCCCCCCACCGTGGTCGCCTCACTTGTCTTCTAAATACTGAGAATTTTCATCATCGTGTTCTCTAAAGAAAACAAGATGATGCAATCCTTCCACTAACACATTTGACCAAAGCTTATTTTATGTTGGTAGTTGGGATGCATAAAATATGAAACGTCCCTAAAGTTAATGCATAAAACATGAAACTTCACATACAGCCATAGTACTGCTATTTCTTTATACTCTCAAACACAAGAATTCTGATTACTTTGATTTCCTATAATTCAGGAAAGATAAAGTGAATGTATGATACATTGGTATCGATTGGTCTCTGATTATAATTTAAAAAAATTTTTTTAACGTTTATTTATTTTTGAGACAGAGAGAGACAGAGCATGAACGGGGGAGGGGCAGAGAGAGAGGGAGACACAGAATCGGAAACAGGCTCCAGGCTCCGAGCCATCAGCCCAGAGCCCGACACGGGGCTCGAACTCACGGACCGCGAGATCGTGACCTGAGCCGAAGTCGGATGCCCAACCGACTGAGCCACCCAGGCGCCCTGATCTCTGATTATAATTTTACAGTCTGCTTATTGAAAGAATTTTCCAGAGAGTAGCTTCTGGTTTCTTGAATTTCAAACTTTTAGTGCTAGACATTGTGACATGCATTCTCCCTGATCTGTAGCCAATAGCCTCCTTTCCAGCACTCCACGAGTCACCCGTTGGGCAGTAGGAATATTCCTGGAATATTCCGCCCCGTATTCGTTTCCTATGGTTGCTGTCACAAATTCTCACGAACTTGGTCACTTTAAGCGGTAAACATTTACTCTCTTACAGTCCTGGAGTTCAGAAATCCGAAATCACTATTAATGAGCCCAAGTCAATATGTCAGCACGATCATACTCCCTCTGGAAGTACCAGGAGAGAATCCGTTCCTTGTCCTGCATTCCGTCTTGGCATCTTGTCGTGTGTGGCCTCTTCCTCCATTTTCATATCTTGCATCAGTGGCGACATTTCCTTCTTCTCTCTTCTCACATCTCTTTGAGATTGCATGTAAGGCCCGCCTGGATAACCCAGGGTAATCTCCCCATGTCAAGATTCTTTTTTTTTTTTTTTAACTTTATTTCTCAGGAGAGACAGAGTGAGGGAGGGACAGAGAAAGAAGGAGAGAGAGAATCCCAAGAAGGCTCAGTGCTGTCAGCACAGAGTTCAGTGCAGGGCTCAATCCCACGATCCGTGAGATCATGACCCGCGCTGAAACCCAAAGTCAGTTGCTTAACCAACTGAGCCACCCAGGCGCCCCTTCCCACCTCTGTTTGGCCAGGTAAGGTCACGTTCACAGGTCCCAGGAATTTGGACCTGCGGATCTTTGGGCACCATTACTTATCCTATCACACACCCCTTCCTTGAGTCTCATAAATGACTTGACTTTACGTGGAAATAACTACAAACCACGTAAATGGCTCTCACTAAATCCAAGCTAACATAGTCCCAACTTAAATTTTTCTTTGCTGGACACCCAAAATGGCCTACAATTATTTCAATACTATCTTGCAAAGGGGGAAATGTGACAAAAGTCAGACCGTAAGAGACAGCTATCTTCATCAATTGCAATTAAAATATCTAACTTTTGCAAACTGAACAAAAAAACACAAGACAATCCTATAAACACCTTACTGGAACCCTTCCCAGCATTTTGCAACTTCAATTTTATTAGATTCAAAGCAAATGCAGCTCTGTTTGGTCCCTGCCTCAATCATTACACTTAATACTTATGCTATAATTGTCTCTTTCCTGGCCTGTCTCCACCAAAAACTCTTTAGGTTCCTGCAGTTTGGGACGTCATTAATGTATGCCTGGTACATACTCAAAAATACTTTGTAAGCAAGTAAACCAAATGAGTGGAGACAGCAACACTTTGGATTTGAACCTGAATGGGAAGCCCAGACCTGTTATAGAACTTTGGAGAAGTTACTTGCACTTCCGAGCTGCATTTTTCATCTGTAGCATTGTTAAAAACACCTACCAGAGAGTAGGATTAAAATGAGACCATGCATAAGAAAGTTTCTTACACACACACACACACACACACACAAAGTGCTCACATCAAGTCCCACAGTTTTGTAAAACCATTTCTTATCTTTTTTTAGGAGATGATTTCAAGTGTCTCAACTACATAGAAGGTTGGAGCATCAAAGAACCGTCGACCCTTCGAAACCTCTTGTGTGTCGGTTTACTTTATCTATAAAACGGGAATGATAGTTCATGACCACCTAAACATTTTCTGTGAAGAAAAATTTGTATAATCTCCTAGATCACTCAGTTTAGCATGCGGTCAGTATTCAGACACATCAGGTATTAATCACAGCAGTAAAAATATACAGCTAGTTGAAGGGGAAAGTGCAGGTTAGAATCTGACGTTCTTCTGGTCTAGAGTCCCATGCTGCCTGTAGAACAATGTTAGGTGATAAAAATAAAAAGGAGCTGTTCAGAGAAGGTGAAGAGAGAATACTCTCCCTGCTTTTACAGAAAGTATAAGAAAAGGGACAGGGAGGGGTGCCTGGGTGGCTCAGAGGGTTGGGCATCTGACTTAGGTTCAGGTCATGACCTCACAGTTTATGAGCTCAAGTCTAGCATCTATGTTGGCACCAGAGAGCCTGATTCGGATGCTCTGTCCCCCTCTCTCTGCGCCTCCCCAACTTGCACTCTCTCTCTCAAAAATAAACGTTAAAAAAAGAGAAAAGGGACAGGGGATATTAATAATATTAGTATCGGATGAAAATAGCGTGGAGGTAGGAGGATCCTACATGGAAACAGGAAGGACCTCGTGGTTATTCCCTATCCTCCAATGTCAACTTCTTTTTTTTTTTTTTTATGTTTTTATTTACTTTTGAGAGACACAGAGAGCAGGGGAGGGGCAGAGAGAGAGGGAAACACAGGATCCAAAGCAGGCTCCAGGCTCTGAGCTGTCAGCACAGAGCCCAACATGGGGCTTGAACCCACAAACTGTGAGATCATGACCCGAGCCAAATTAGAACACTGAACCGACAGAGCCACCCAGACACCCCTCCAGAGTCAACTTTTTTAGGGAGACCCACCCTACCCGACTCTTCCCTACCCCTCAGCCCCACCCACCTGCGCAAAAGTCTTCTTCCTGTGGCTCTATTTTTACTTAGCATTTCTCACTTGCCTATATGCTAGATACTGTATTTATGATTTTCATTTTCTTTCTTCCTGCACTAGACTCCCCCAAAACAAGAATTATTCACAGGCTTTTATTTTATTATTTTATTTTTTTGCCTCATGAAGTATCCTCAGTTTCTAGAAAAAAAAAAATGCCTGGCACAGAGTGAGTATGTGATAAATATTTGTTGAATGGATGAATAAAAGATACACGTTCCAAAAGATACACGTTCTTTTTTGATACATAGCGATGTGGGGGGGATGTAAGAATTTTGTAAGCTCCCAATTATGAAAACAGATTACACTGAGGTTGGTCTCATTTTAATAAATTACTCAATCAGTTAGCAAGCCTTGACTCAATCCAGTTTGGAATAATCACTGTGCCAAGCCCTTTACAAAGGTGTACAGAAGAATTTATAGACAAACTACTTATAATCTAGTCAAGGACACAAAAACAACAGACTTTTGGATGATTACTGCCCATTGCCAACTATTATGGAATTGTTTGGCTCAGACAAAGTGTATTGATTGAATTCAGCGTACGGGGCAATAATTAAGGACAAGAGGAGTGGGGACGTCTCCATGGAGGGTGTAAGGACTTTTGAAAATTGGATGTAAGACGGTCCTCTAACGACCTTGTCATCTTTCTCATCAATTTCACTGTTGAAATGGAGACGTCGTCATTACCCTGACCTCAAAGTTCCTCCACTTTAATAATTTCATGCCTTTCATTTCATATTCATCCCCACTCCCTTAGCTCACATTCCTTTTTTATTAAAATATAATTGACACATAATGTTATATCAATTGCAGGTGTACCACCTAGTGATTCAACAATTCTATACATTACTCAGGGTTCAGCACGGTAGGTGTAGTCACCATCTGTCACCGTACAATATTATGACAATATTATTAACTATACTCATTACACTGTACTTTTCATCTCTGTGACTCATTTATCTTCAAGCTGGAAGTTTGCACCTTTTTCATTCCCTTTACCTACTTCGCTCATAGATTTCTGTAAAAGAAAAACACAAAAAGGAAGCCTGAAGCAAAAACACGCGTCACTCTGTTTGCCGCAGGCGCAAATCCAGAAAAGGAGGCGTGAGCACGAAGAGGGGGCAGGAAGAGAAGACGGCAGACACAAAGAGGTAGGATACGGAGCTGGCCCTCCGTGGTCCCAAGTGCACCTGCTTGTCGAACTCATGGGACTGCCCTCCATAAAGCCACATGAACTCCCCTCCCTCACAACATGCAGCCAGAGAAGAGGGAGAAGAATTTCTGGAAGAGCCTCCCGTTAGTCAAACGTTGACTCTGAGGAATGTTAACTCACCTAAACTTGCGGGTTGCACATGTGCAGGGGCCAAACGGGCACCAGGACATAGTTGACGCCTCACAGGAGAAAGATGGCGGGCAGAAGGCCGGAGGCATGCGGTGTGGGCAGGGGGGGCAGGCGGGGGCCGCCAGGGGGGGCAGCTGGGCCTGGGTTAGAACCAGTGGCCGAGATCTTTTCTTAGATCTGAAGCCGCTGGACCAACCGCTGAGCAAAGCACTGCGCAAACGAAAACAAAACACCAGAGACAAAATCCCACCACTTACATTGGCCAAACACACCGTAAAGAGTCTCAGTCGACTTGAAACCGGGCCCCGTCTTCGACTCTTCTCTGGCTCTGGCCTTCCCTTTTGCTCATATCATCATAAGAGTAAAATCACTCTTTCTGACTAATGCTTAAAAAAAAAATTAAAAAAAAAAAAAAACCTAAATAGGAAGTAAAAGAAAGCGACACCGTAGTTTTGTGAAGGCCTTTCACGGCAAAAATCAAGGTTAGCGGTCAGGAGGCTATGATTTTGTAGCAAAACAGACTCCAGATTATCGCTAGGACTTTGAACTGCCTTCAGAGGAAAATTGTGGCCATGCTGTCACCGTCATCAACACCAGGACCTGTCAAAGCCTGGCGGCAGGGAGGTCACCCAGTCAACAATGCAATGTTTGTTGTGCGTTCACAATCAGAGGGTAAAGGAATTAAAGATCACAGCCTTTTTGAAGACGCGGTATAACAAAATACTCTTCCTCGCTGTGTTTAGGAGTATCTATGGAGATGTCAACACTCAAAGAGATACCAGGGTGTCGCTTAGCTGCCTCTGATGAGATTGGACAATGACATCACTCAGAATGTAACCAGGGCTGCCCAGGCCACGTGTCCCTCAGACACTCTTTCTCTCTGTTGCGGAGAGCGATCTGGAAACTCATTCCCTCTCCCAGGTCCCTGGCTTCTGAAGCTTCTCTGGCCCCACTGTTCCCATGAGATGAGCATTTTTTCCAGAATGGACGTTTAATATGTAAGCAAAGGAAAATGAGTACAATTCTCCACGTGCAAAGACATGGGCGTGTTTGGACAGCACGTGCTAAAGCCGAGGTCAGCGGGCACAACAATGCTGGTGGGGAACACAGCTCCTGGTTCCTTGTCTGGAGGGGTTTTTTTGGTGTGAGATTCGTCACCTTAAGTACCTCAGGTACGAACTGCATCCCAGCCGTTATATAGTAAATAAGATAAATCCAAACAGAAATGATTTCTTTTCCTTGTTAGTGTCAGTCAGTTCACGACGTGAACCGCAGTCAGTTATTTTTCTAATGACAAGACATAAACTGCCTGATCATGGAGGCTTACACACACAATTGCTGCTGTATCAGATGATTTTATTAGCCTCAGACTAAAAAAAAAAAAAAGCCTCTATGAACCTCTAGCCTTTTGATTAACTGCCAACCATTCTATTACAGAGTAAAGCCAGTTTGAGTTTGAAGTACTATAATCAGTCCATCTAATCAGTGCATAGCCTTTGGAAGAAAGTTTCGAGCCAGCATTTGGAAGTCGGGCAGGGGCAGTCACTTGGGGACTAGGTTGCTGGATAGAAAATTCATCTTTCTGGCTGCAGTTAGAGTAGCACAATAGCTTGGAGGTACAGCTCCTTTGAGAAGGGATCTAAATCCAACTCTGGCTTAATGATTCCCTTTTCGGGGGCGGTGGGTGGCAAAATTAGCTATCTATTATATAATTTGAGTCTCAATACAATTCTCTGTGGTTGGGAAGTTATCTCAATTTTTATGCAACAGACAAGGAAAAGTGAGACGGAAAATAGGCCAGTAACCGCGTGGACTAGGTTTTAGGTCCCTTTTGAACCTCAGTTCAGCACTCTTCGCGTACATCAACGTTCACTATCCGAATGTTGTGCATTCACACTGAGTGCACACACACGGTACTGTGAGGTGACGGCCCAGCGTGGCATGTCCTCGTGCTGGCTCGCGCGGACCAAAATGAAGGGGACGACAGGGGAACAAAGCCATTTCCTTGCTCAAAAATGATCACCAACATTTATTGAGCCTTTTCTACGAGTGAACACATCCCGGATCCTGTATTTGAATCATAAAAGGCTTTCTGCCTCTTACTGTCCAGTAAAAAGAGGACCTCCAACACGATCGCTAACCAAATGAGTGACTCATGCTAAGCATCAGATGAGAAGAGCCATGAGAGGGGGCGTGAGTGTGCGTAGACGACCCCTGCCAGGGACAGGCTGCATTAGACGCAGGGAGTTCGGTTGCCACGAAGCGTGTACAGAACGCAGGCAGGTGACAGAAGCTGCAGGTGGAGATGGGATTTCCAACATAAAGATCATTTTTCTTGTAATCTAGAAAGGGATTAGTCTTGGTGGTAAAAATGAGTAGACCAGCGTGATTAAAGCAGCTAATTCAGATTTCAGCACAAAATTTTAGGAGCCTACGTGAATCAAGTATTGTTGCCATCCAGCCTGAAATTCCGGGATAACTTAAGCAAATTGTTTTGTTCTATGCTTATAGACAGTGTCGCCACCTGATAATGAGGTTTAATAAGCCTTTCTCCTACTTTTTTTGCATGGAACGTATAGTGGAAAAAAAACCAAGCTATTTGTCACAAGGCATTATAATAATATGCACTGAAAGGGCCTTAATAATTTAGTTATTTCTAATGTATTATACATCGCATGTTTTTTAAAAATTCAGAAATGAATTTCGTGCTTTTAAAACATCTTCTGTATTACTTCTTCACAGACATCCTGGCGAATGGACGGTTTATATCAAACTTTGATAATTGTTTTAACTGGTCGACAACTTCCCATGATTCACTTTGAGGCTCCCCAAGGACCTCAGGGTTGGTCACCACTCGTCGCAATGGAATAATTGCTTACTTACGTGCGTTCTTGAAACATGGATTGATTTTTATAATAAGACTCCACGGAGCCTGGAGAAGAACCGAACACAGAGACTTTGCAGATGGGAAACTGGTCACATCTTGTTGATAGGTACTTGAACATGTTAAGCAGAGTTCACAAGTATTTCTCTTACTAAAAATCGAGTTTTTATTCTTTTTTTCTTTCATATTGGAGCAAGCCCATTTGGAGACCATTAAAATAGACTTCTACTTTGGAAGGTTTGCTTTCTCACAGAAGGGAAATCTGTGGAAATGGGAATTTGCTCCCTGGAAATGAATAGCAGACACGCGAGTCGAGAACTCTCCACAGAGGTGTGAACAGGCTTGAGGAAAAGCAATTCAACAACCTGAGGCGGCCTTGGCCTTCAACAGTACGGAGCCTTCATCGGTTGCACGGGGACGCGGGGCATTGAGAAGAGGCAGCCGCTGAAGGAGAGGCCCCTCTGACCGGAAGGAGCTCGGGCCTTCCGGAAGAAGAGGAGGAAGCCGCTGCCAAACCACAGGGCCGCGGGAAGGAGCCAGGGAAGCAAACCCCTTGACCTTCCCCCACTTCCGCCCTCTAAACTATTAGTGCCTCTCACGGACAAGACGCGGCCAGAAGCTAGAAGGCCAGGATCGCAAGGGATGGAGCTCAGATAGCAGAGCAGTGGTGTAGCTCTTTTGAGGAGCAGAGAAGGAGGAAGAATGGTGATCAGGAACTATGGCAAGGCCAGACAGGGGACGCTCAGGACGGTCCAGTCCTTTGTCCCTCAGTGGCCACTCTTGCCTTCGGGATGTCAAGAGTTCTTTATATGGACGAAAAATGTGTCCTCAATGCAAGGGTCACACAGATTTCCATGTCATTGGAAGTACTATTGTGAGATGATGTCAGTTGAGTCATAGTCCCTTCTAAAACCTAAAATGTTGACATCGCTAATGATATTCATTACATAAAGTGAGGAGAAGGAAGAAAACCATTCATTGACATAACATGTTACTGCTCTAGTTTCTGATTTTGTAAGTTGGTCGGGAGACCCGAGTTTACCGTCATAACCGTGGTCTTCTACAACTCATCTTCCTATGAACTCTCTGCCAGCATCTCAGCTGGAAAGGATTCTTTAGTTGGTGAAGTGAGCCAAAACCCTTACTCATGCGGGTCTGAGTTCTTGGAGGTCCTGTCTTTATAGAGTGACCACAGTTTTCATTGAATACAATTATTCGACAAGGCACTGACCAAAAAGCATCCCTGAGAATCCTCTGGATTCCTCACATGGAGAGCCTTGCCCTGTGCTGTATCAACCACCCAGTGTCCTCTCCAGGTAACTGGGATTGAAATGTCTGGATGTGGCGTGCATCGTGAAGAACTCCAAAGAGCTAGGAAGCATTATCGGCTTCCAGTGGAATGGGAGCCGGATTCTGGTGGAAGCAGATATTTGAACCTTTAAGTGTACTTGGCCCAAAATGGTGGGGAAGCAAAGTAAAATTTTCTGATATGAGTTATTAGGTTTAATAGTGATAGAGGCCACTCTCATCACCTCTTCTCCTTGGTTCCACACCTGAATATTCTGGATGTAGGAGGAATGACACTCTGATTTAAGGCACATACAGCAGCCTGTGAATGGTGTCCTTTCCTAGATAATAACTGAAGCTTCTTCTGCAGGTGATTTCACCATCATATCAGGCCAGCTGCTTCTGGATGACATGACCTCTGGGTAAGACATGTTACTTCTGTGGGCGTGGGCTCATTTGTCAAAAGAAAAAAATGACCAGGGGAAATTTTGATTGAGGTATCGTGTTGATGAAGAAGGCCTTCTGTAGGTTCACAAATAGTGCCAGAGATAAGGAAGGTAAACTCAGATCTGAGGGGTGATCCATGCTGAGTTGTGGATGGATTCTTGGACTCCATCCCTCCTATCAAGCCTTGGTGGTGGTGCCTGGGCCCAGGACACAAGCACCAGGGTGGCAGGAAAAGGCTGTCTGACACCACAGGATACTCATTTCATTCCTCCTCGCTGCGGAGGCTACCTCCGTAGCATTGGTGGCAATGCTCAACTAGCCTCACCTTCTGAAACCATTCCAAGAGGGCTGGCCACAAACGTGCTCCTCACATCCCCTTCTTCTTCTTTGTTTAACTGGGCAACTCATTAGTCACTGTCCACACATCACCGCAGACCATCCCTCAGACCGTCGCTTCCGTGGAGTGCCCAAGCAAACGTACCGCTCACCGTTCTCCCCAGTAGGACAATACCCTTTCAAAGGCACCTTGGAATGGTGCTCTAGAAAGACGCAAATCCCCTTCCGGCTGGGGTCATACAGGTTACAGATTTATCTACAACTAGGCCCGTATTCTTTTCTGTTACTTGGTCACAGGGAACTTTGCTTGAGATGCTAAGTGTGGATTGAGGGAGATATTTTGAAGCAGCAGGAGAAGGCCGCCCGGCGGGGGGGGGGGGGGCTGTGACCTTCATTAAGGTCAATCTCTCTCCAAGCAGGGAGGGAGCTGGAACATAAAAACTCTCTTCTAACACCTCCAATCTGTCAGTCACTTGGCTAACCCAGCTGGAAACCAAAAAGCAAGTATCAGCTTAATTCCAGGGCTCTAAAGCACTATACGGAAGGATGGAAAATCAATCTGCAGGGACCAGGGACCAGAGGGAGGAGATATGTATGTATCAGATTCCCTCGCTGCTCCTTCCTTCCTTCCCCCTCTTTCTTCTCTGTGTCTCTTTCTCTGTGTCCGTCTCTGCCTCTCTCACACGTCCACACACACCACACACATAGGCACATTCATGCCCGCGTGAACAGTAAAAGCCTCTTGTTAATTTGCAAGATAAAGGTCATCTGTTGCCTTCTGTGACGGCAAATGGGCTTTTGAAAATCATTAACAGTGCCCTCAAACACGGCTCTTCCGAAAAGTACGCGGAGCCTCTGGCTGTCGAAAAAGGCAACCTGCTTTTCCAAACCATTGCCCCAGAGTCTAAAAACGCAGCGTCTCAGCCCAGTGACTTGAAATGCCCGTGGGAAAACGTTCATTTTAGGTACACTCAGTCCTCTGACAGCCTGTCTCATGGGCAGCCATCATCGTCAGCAGCATATTTGAAAATTCTGGAGCCATTTATATTTGTTTCAGGATCTTTTAATTGAATAATAAATAATTTTGAGGTACTGGGCTCAGGGCTGAGTTGACTCCACAGACGATGGATTTTCTACAAAACTAATCAAAGAAAGTGTCAAAATCCATTCGGGGTTAATGTAATTACAGAATGATTTCAGAAGATCGTTTGAAAGAGTATAATGACACAGTGGCAAAAGAGCCGAAGTTTGGAAGAGACTGCCCAAATTGCTCAAAAATTAAACCTTTGGGGCGCCTGGGTGGTTCCGTCGGTTAAGCTTCTGACTCCGGCTCGGGTCATGATCTCAAGGTCTGCGAGTTCGAGCCCCGCGTCGGGCTCTGTGCTGACGGCTCAGAGCCTGGAGCCTGCTTCGGATTCTGTGTCTCCCTCTCTCTCTGCCTCTCCCGTGCTCCTAACTCTGTCTCTCCTTCTCTCTCTCAAAAACAGATAAACATTAAAAAGAAATTTTTTTTTTAAAGATGAACCTTTACGTTTGAAGTAACTATTTTGATCGGTATTCATAGAAAGCATATGTAAACGAAGTGGGTGCGAACTTGCCGGGCAAACCATGTTCTTTTATTTTATTTTTCCCTCAGAGCCCAGGGGTTCTAATCAAATACTGCCCCTAGAAGAAGTTTATAAATGTATTCAAATAAAGATACCAGGAAATTGAAAATTATGTCACTTGTGATACTGTTTATGACATCAAGGGCATTCAAGACATTACAAAGCAAGCTCAGATGTCCAGTGCCCTATGGACGCTTTGGTCTACACACAAAGAGGGCACTTTCTGGGGGGCCTCTGAGAACTGTACCCAGCCACTCCCGTCCGATCCCCAGGCTGAGACACCTGACCAGCTTCTAGTGGCTTAAGACCGCTCTCCTGGGGCCACCCAGCCCCTTTTCGAGCTTCTGTCTGGAAAAGCTCGGGGCCGCCAAAAGAATTTATTGCTTGCTCTTGCCCGCACTTGAGGATAGGCCCTTTCCTCCCTTAATTAGAGCACTTTGGACTTACAATTGTGAATCCTTCCTCTGTCCCTTTGAGGTATATACGCGTCTCCTACAATTTAGGAGTGAGTGTCTTTCTCACAGACCTGAAAACCATTCCTTTGAAATGTACTCATCAGGAGGGACTGGCCTCTATGTCCCAGTCTCAGTGGGAGAATAAAATCTTAACTTGTATAACTAATTGCCAGCTAGCAGATACATTGGGCCTAACTGCATCTACGCAGACCCTTTGTAATTTCTCACCCCCCTGAACCCTACTGAGGTCCCGCTTGCCCCCTCCTGCTCCTTATTCCTATTCATTCTCCCTTTAAAATGCCCAGCTATCTCCTGGGCACCTGGGTGGCTCAGTCTAAGTGTCAGACTTCGGCTCAGGTCATGATCTCACGGTTCTTGAGTTCGAGCCCCGGGGCTGGCTCTGAGCTGTCCCCGGGGCACTGCCCAAGTTACAATGGGGCTCAGCTCTTTCTCTCACTGTCAGCAGTCACTGGATAAAATGTTTTCACCGCTTTAACTAATATCCAGCTTTGTTTATCTTTGACCAAACCGCCTGTGGGCACCAGTGGAGCGGTCCCTCTGTAACCAGTAGTCATGAGACCCCCCCCACCCCCCCCCTGAAAGTTTTGTTACATAGTTTTCTTGTGCTTGCTGCTTCCAGTTTAACAAACTTCAGAAGCAAAATATAAAATAAGAGTCTAAAAGTCAACCCGGAAAGAGAGGCAGGTTTGGTCCGTAGTTGTTTGCCCACCAGGATTCTGCAGTCAGTTTGCAAAACCAATGATATTTGCAAATAATCATCCGGTTGATTTGGAGGGCAAAAGAGAGAACCTGCAAAAGGTCTTCGGGGGTATTCTTGGAACAGACGAAAACAAATTAATTAGAGAGAATAAGCCTGGAAATGAAACCCTGTAACATCTTCTGGATCTTGGCACTTTCAAGGAAATAGTGTTCCCGGGAGATTTTAAGGCCAGCTTTCAGTCAAGGGCAAACGAAAAAAAGCATCTCACTTGTCAGGAATGAAGTGAGGTGCTACCAAAATAGAAAAAGAGTGACTAAAAAACTGGATTTAAATTAGCATTTACAGTTTCTTAAAAGCTTGCCAAATACCACCAAGCATTTTGAAAGTTCTCTTCTTCCCATCTGCTAAGTGCGGAAGAGCTTAACAGTACGGGACTGATGAATTACTATCCCTTTTTTAATTTTTTTTAAATTTATTTATTTATTTTCAGAGAGAGAGAGAGTGTGTGTGCATGTACGGAGGAAGGGCAGAGAGAGAGGGAGAGAGAGAGTCCCAAGCAGGCTCTGTGCTCCAATGCGGGGTTTGAACTCAGGAACTGTGAGATCATGACCTGAGCCGAAACCAAGAGTCGGACGCTTAACTGGCTGAGCCACCCAGGCGCCCCATAAATTGCTATTTCTAACAGTAGTTTTCATTAACCACAAAACCTGAGAGTCAACACAACCAGGTATTTATTTGCAATAGTATATATCGAGAAGAGATATTCAGAATTCCGACTCGCTACTTGAAAAGAAAAATTAATTCATGTTCAATAATTACACTGGAATATCTGGGACATTTAGTAAGTTAGAGTATTCCTAATTTCCCAGCAATCATGAAAAAATGGGAGTTTAATGTATTTACTTTTCTATATCTGCATTACAAAACAACCCTTGTAGAGGGGGAAATGGTTATATTAATCAACCAACAAATCAATAAATATTATTAAAAACCCATCAAGAGTAGTAACACTAGTCTGGGAGCTGTAGTGTTATAGAAAAGTAACAGAGATATTATAGGTAACAAACAAAAAGAACATGATACCAGCAATAGGAGAAGAAAAATATTTTTCCCGCTATCCTTCCGAGTCTTTAGGTGAGATCCTTGTCATGAAAGATTTACAAGACTAAAACAAACACAAGTTCATTAACGTGTATACCTCATGGAAACGTAAGAGATACCGAAGGAAAACTGAGTAATTCTCCAAGGTGGCTTAAAATTCCAGCTTACATAGCATCTCCAGCAAAGAACCATACATTTGTGAAAAGAGATCCCCAAAAGGCAATCAGTTTTAGGCATCCAAAGCTTGAGATAAAGGCTAGGGAGCGAAGATTTTTATGTAGATTCCTCTGTTGTTTTCTCTAGGCTGATTGGGTCTAAAGTTGTCTCCAGGGATTAACCTGTGTCCTTCCTGCTAGAGAAGGAAAGAGGGACGCCTTTGTAAACATATGGCCTGCTTCAGACAAATAGGAGGGAAGAGAGCTTTTCTTATATCTCAGTTGTCTTCAGCTCAAAATAATTCTGCTAAAGCGGCACATTTTAGGGTGGCCTAATGTGCTACCCTTCACTAGTGAGTTTGAAATATTAGGTGGTTGTAGCACCAAATGGCAGCATGGAATTTCTAGTGCCTTCCTCCCCCCCTCAGAAAGGTCAATCTGAATAATTACCTGCACGTGAAAATACCTTCACAAGAGCCAAAGATCCCGGGTGATGGACCACAGCACCCGAGTGAAGCACAGACATAAGAAAAGACACAATGAGGAGGGTGGGAATAAACCCACACTACCCCATCACCCCTCCCCAAAGCCGGGCAGCCCAGCAAACAGAGACACTCACCCCACAGGAGAAGGAAAGTGAACACCTAACTTCACCGTGGACCCTGGAGATGGCCTGCTCCGACACCAGGACACCAGTCCCACTGTCGTGGCCCAAGGTGGCTCCTGGAGAGCTGCTGTGTACTCAGGCCCCCGGTTCGCCCCCACACCTGCCAGCTCAGGTGAGCCCAAGTGGATCCTGCAGCCCTAGGATTTCACCACAGCAACGGGTGCCCTGGCAGACCCAGGGGGCCCCCCAGCACCAGGCTCCTGTCTGGCTCCCGTGAAACCCAGGCCCCAGATCTCCCCGGGCACCCGCTGTTTTCAGCAGCCCTGTGCAGCTCTTGAGGCTCCAAGAGATTTCCTTGGCTCCAAACAGAAGGCTCCCACAAAACCAGGCCCCCAGCCTACCTGCTCTCTAGCTGGTTCTAGCAGCGGCAGGGTGGATCTCATAACCCCAGGCAGCTCCTATGGCACCGGGCTCCTAACAGGCTCCCGGAATGCCTCAGTGCCAACCGATTCCCATGCACCAGGCTCCAGATGAGACCCTGAGAGCACAGGATTCTGGGTGGGTCCTGGCCAGGCCAAGTACCACCGAGCTAGGCTTTGAACCAACCCAGCACCAGGCCTCTGGCCCAAGGTAGACCCAGGCCAGGCCCCACGGACCTAACTATAGTAACCATACCTAAGGGGGTATGTTACTAGCATGAAACATACCTAACGGGGTATGTTACTGGCATGAAACATACCTAACGGGGCATGTTACAGACACAGAGACCAATGGAAGGAACCAAGACCCTACTTTATGCCACTTGCAAAAATTAACCAACATAGACTAAAGACTTCAATGTTAAGACCCCAACCTGCAAAACTCCTAGAGGAAGATATAGTAAAACATCTCCTTGACATTGGTCTTGGCAACAGTTTTTTGGAGATGACACCAAAACCACAACGACAAAAGCAAAAAAAGACAAATGAGTAGGGCTGTATCAAACTAAAAGGCTTCTGCAGAGCAAAAGAAATACTCAACAAAATGAAAAGGCAACCTATGGGATAGGAGAAACTATTTTCAAGCCATCTGTACGCTGAGACGTTACGATCCAAAATACATACAACTCGGTGGCAAAAAAAACTCCAGAAAATCTGATCAAAGAGCGGGCAAAGGATTTAAATAGACATGTTTCCAATAAAGACATATAAAGGACTAAAAGGTGCGTTTTTCAAAATGTTCAACATGGGGGCGTCTGTGTGGCTGGGTCGGTTGAGTGTCTAACTCTTGATCTCAGCTCAGGTCTTGATCTCAGGGTCGTGGGTTCAAGCCCTGTGTTGGGCTCTGCGCTGGGCATGAAGCCTACCCATAAATTAAATAAATAGATAAATAAATAAATAAGTAAATAAATTGTTCAACATCACTAATAATCAGGGAATTTCAAATCAAAACCACAATGAACTATCACTTCACACCTGTTAGAATGGATATCGGCAAACAGGCAAGAGCTAACAAGTGTTGGTGAGGCTATGGGGAAAAGGGGACCCTTCCTCACTATTGGTAGGGACGTAAATTGGCAGAGCCATTATGGAAAACAGGTTGAAGGTTTCTTTAAAAATTAAACTGGGGCACCTGGGTGGCTCAGTCGGTTAAGCATCCGACTTCGGCTCAGGTCATGATCTCACGGTCCGTGAGTTCGAGCCCCGCGTCGGGCTCTGTGCTGACAGCTCAGAGCCTGGAGCCCGCTTCGGATTCTGTGTCTCCCTTTCTCTCTGCCCCTCCCCTGCTCATGCTCTGTCTCTCTCTGTCTCAAAAATAAATAAAAACAGTAAAAACATTTTTTTTTAATTGAAAATAAAATTACTATATAGTCCAGCAATCCTGCTTCTGGCTATATAGCCAAAGGAAATGAAATCATTATCTTGCAGAAAGATCTTCATCACCATGTTCATTATAGCATTATTTACAATAGCCCGAGCATGTAAACAACCTAAGTGTCCTTTGGCACATAAATGGATTTTTTAAAAAGCTGTCGTATATAGTATATGTGTGTGTTACATACGTATATCACCCGTACATAATGAAACTGTCACAGGCAAGAGGCGCTTATGGGAACATAATGATTAAGTGTGATGTGGCGTCTTGGATGAGACCCCGGAATAGAAAAGGGGTACTAGGTACAAACGAAGGAAATCTAAATAAATTATGGACTTTCGTTAATAAAGTGCATATATTGATTCGTTATATTGATTCACTAATTGTAACAAAGATACCGTCCTAAAATATAATCCTTTGGTGTAGGGTAAATGGGAACTCTGTACTATATTCCCAATTTTCTACAAGAAATCCACTTCAGATATATATATATATATATATACATATATATATATATATATATAGACAGATAGATATAGATATATAGATATATAGATATATAGGCTAGAAGACTACAATCGCCATATTTTTGTTCTCTAGGTTTTGCTAATTTGGTTAAATAATTTGATGTCTTTACGTAAATAAATAAGAAATACAGGTAATCTAGTTTTTGCCACGCTCCGTAAAATATTTCGCACCTGCTTTTATATAAAAAGTAATGCCTTCAATCATTTATAACTGATATTGGAAAAGAGGCACCACATTGACTTCCTAACTTCCAGTCTAAGAATCACAGGCTAATGTACGGTCACAATTAGGGTCTGAAATCCGACCACTTGTCGTGTCTTGTTGTGATGATTAAACACTTAACAAGTGCTCTCGTCCATTAAGTAAACCTTTATCCTTCCCAACTTCTATCCTGGGGTTTTTGTCACAAATAATGGAGAGACCAAAAAAAGGTTTGAGAAAAGGCAGAGCTTTCTTTACTGAAGTGGAAACAAATAAGGAGTGGGAGGAAAGCAAGAAACTAAAAAAGAAAAACAGTCAGGCTTCAGAGAAATTGGGACAATTTATTACATTTCATTTCTATTCTTCATTTAGCTTTTAGAGGCTTCACAAGGGTTGTAAAGAATGGGGCGGGGGGAGGAAATGTATTCGGAGAAGTGTTGCCATAGACTGTAAATTAGAAACTCTCGAGTTGGGGAAGCTGGGTGGCTCAGTTGGTTACCTATCCAACTCCCGATTTAGGCTCAGGTTATGGTGTTGAGGTTTGTGAGTCCCAGCCCCAGCTAGCGCTCTGCAGTCACGGTGGGGAGCCTGCTTGGGATTCTCTGCCTACCTCTGTCTCTGCCCTTCCCCTATCCATGCTTGCTCTCTCTCTCTCTCAAAAAAAAAAAAAAAAGAAAAGAAAAGAAAAGAAAAGAAAAGTAACTCTGCCGTGTCATGTTCTTAAAACTTCGCAAAGAAGGGCCTTCCTTTCTGTTCGTTTGACCGTTGTACTAAGCACATGTAGTTCACTGAGCAAGGCTGTGTGTTCACAGTACGAGGGTAAAGGAATTAAAGCTCGCAAGATTTTGGGAAACACGGGACGACAAAAATCCTTTTTGTTTTTTTCTCCCTGTATTTGAAAACATCCGTGGCGGTATCGACGCTGAAACAGACACTTAGGTGTCGTTTTACTGCCCTTCTAAGAAGGCCGGACCACGCAATCGCTCAGGCCCAACATAGCCCAGGCCACGCGTCTCTTGGCAATTCTTTGTCTCCGCTTCCGACAGCAGGGCTGGGGTGAAAAGAACACTCTTGCCCTTTTGGGAGGCCGCTCCCCCTATTCAGCAAAGCCAGGGCCTCCGTCCTGCCACTTCTCTATCCCCACTGTTCTCGGGAGATGAGCATTTTCCAGGAGGAACTTGCATAATGCACGCAAAGGAAAATGAGTAAAATCCCACGCAAAGCCAGCAGGGAACACGGCCCCCAGGTCCCTGTGCGCCCCCTCCATGCTGACCGGCTGGCAGACCGAACCACTACCTTGCAGCTTGAACTGATGTGGGCTCTGGGTCTGAGCTGATAGCAACCCGGGCCACGTGGAACCCCCGAGCCCTCCTGAATCTGTTGACCCGTGGCTGTGGCTAAACTAGTCGTGTCGCTGGGCGCCTGGCCACCCGACCCTCCTGCCCCGGAACCCGCTCCTCTTCAGTCCAGTCTTGCCGTTCCACGTAATAACAGTCACGTGAAAATAATTACGTCAACATTTAGCGCCAACTGCGGGCCGGGTTTCGTCTCATTTTCCACACGAAGAAAGGAAGGCGCAGGTCACAGGCTTCAGGTCCAGATTTACGAGGCAGTGGGATGCGAGTCAACCTAGAGCCGTCTGACCACAAAGTCCATGCCCCGACCTGACCGTAAGCCCTGGCTTTGGCCTGAGTTTTCAACCTTTCCCTCTCCTGGCAGTCTCTAGCTTCCGGTTCCGTTCTGCACCGGAAGCCTCGCCTCACCCCGGGCCCCAGGCTTCGGAGCTAGCAGGTGTGAAGGCTGCGTCTAATTACAGAGGTGCCCAGCGTCCCTGGGGCAGGCTAGCACCTCACCCCTGCCGCGTGAGGAAGGAGCAGTGCTGAAAGTGAACCCAGAGGGCTCGCCGTGTGCATCTCTTCAAGGAGACCCTCGTCAACCTAACAGAGACAACCTTCTTCCTACTTCTGAAGCATCTCTGTTTGGGTCACCCACCAAATTCCTCTTGCTGGAATGCTCCCAGCTCTTGTTCATTTCCACGGTTTGGAAATAGCACGCGTTCCCCCCCGCCCCCCCCCCGCCCCCCCTCCCCCCTTCCCACTGGTAGCTCAGCGTGCTCTCATCCTTTCCTTCAAACACAGGCATTAACAACACCTTTTAATGTTCTTCTTCCCACCTACAAAACTTCAGACACATCTCCACGGGCATTCCCAAGGCCCTCAGATTTTCCTACCCTTTCATGAAATGAAAGTTATTCATCCACAATATGCCATATTTAAGCCACATCTGATAGATACTAGGCACCCTAGTATATCAGAGATATAATAATGAACAAGGAACAGTCGTACCCTGGAGGCATTGATAGTCTAATGCGGAGGCAGGTCTGCAAACAACTTGATTTGACTGAAGACAGAATGACAGAGATGCTATAATAAAGATAAAAATAAAGGTCTTTTTTGCACCCAGAAACGGATCATTTATTTCTGTTAAATGCAATGCTGAATGAAAATGCAGAAAACGACAGGCCAACGATTTGGGAAACCAGTTGAGTTCGCGTAGCTGGTGGCTTCCAGAACAAGTGAAATGCACGTACTGTAAAGAGCAGATGGTGGGCACGTCGAACGAAGAGTCTGGTCATGGGCCAACCTTATGACCAAAGGCCATCAAGACCCATTGAAAATTGGGTTCCAAGAAAAAGCAGTTCTATTGAGTGTATGTAAAAGCATTACTTGAAAACATTCTAGAAACGGGTCAGGGGTCCAAAAGGTCAAGCCTCAAATAAATAGGCAAGAGAGAAAACTATGATTACTGTCTTGTACTTGTCAAATCACCTCTTGGGAGGTAAATGCTATGTTCCAAAAAAAAGAATGTGTTCACTTTATAAACGATATTCGTAAGAAAGTGGAAAGCTGTCTACTGGAGCATAATTTTGGCAGTCCTCCGGGGTTCCATCTGCCTAACATGATGCCTCCTGGGATAGCGTACCCCTTTTGCTTTCTGAAATCCCACTGAAATTAGGGGCAGGGCCATAATGGCATTTTTATTTTTATTTTATTTATTTATTTATTATTTTTTTTTTTTAACGTTTATTTATTTTTGAGACAGAGAGAGACAGAGCATGAACAGGGGAGGGTCAGAGAGAGAGAGGGAAACACAGAATCCGAAACAGGCTCCAGGCTCTGAGCGATCAGCACAGAGCCCGACGTGGGGCTCGAACTCACGGACCGCGAGATCATGACCTGAGCCAAAGTCGGACGCTTAACCGACTGAGCCACCCAGGCACCCCCATAATGGCATTTTTAAAAAACACATGTTGGTGCCTGAGGAGGAAGGTCAGTTAGAGAGACATTTGTTGAGAGAAACGCTTTTTGAAGTATTATTAAAAGTCTCAACTTCCCTCAAAATCTGCCCCTTCTATCAGAGGGCCCCAACTGCTTCTGATGGATGTGCCCTTGACCATGAGAGTGGTTGAAACATTTTGGACTAATGTCAAAAGATTTTGTAAAACACTACACATTATTGTGGAGCATTTGACTGGATAAATACACTTCATCAGTTTGGGGAAGTTTCCTACTATTCCTAATTTTCTGAGCACTGGTTTAATTTGTCAAATGCTTTTTTCTGCATCTATTGAGATAATCACATGTTTAGAAATCTGCTGACTGAGTGAATTATAGTGATTGAATTTTTAATGTTAAATCAAACTTCTATTCCTCAGATAAACCCTACACAGTCACAATTATTCCTTCTGTATATAGCTGAATTCAATTTGCTGATGTTTTCTTAGGGATTTTCATAGTTTGTTTTCATAAGAGATATTGACCTATAATTTTCTTTATTTGCAATGCCTTTGCTTGGTTTTGGTATAGGTTAATATTGGCTCCATTAACAGATTTGGGAAATACTCTCTTCTTTTAAGTTTTCTGAAAAGTATGCATATAATCAATATTATTTCTTCCTTCCATATTTAGTAGAATCATCACTGGGGTCACTATGGTCTAGAGTTTCTTTCTAGAAAGATTTTAAACTATGAGTCTATTTTTAAATAGATAGGCAGATATTCAGTGTATTTTGACTTTAATGAGCATGATTTTCTATTTTTAAGAAATCTGTCTGTTTTTCTAAGTTATTGAATTTATTGGCCTATTGTTTTATAATATTCCATGTTACGCCTTTAATCTCCTAGTCCTGTGGTGAAGTCATCTTTTTCAGTCCTGATGTTAGAAATTCCTCTTTTCTCTTTTTTTCTTGATTAGTCTAGCTAAAATTTATCAATTTTTTTCATATTTAAAAAAAATGGCATTTGCTTTCATGAATCTTCTCTGTTTCTTGTCCGTTTTCCGTTTTATGGTTTTACACTTTTATCTTCACCATTTATTTTCTTCTGCTTCCTTTATTCATTTTTTTAAGCTTATTTACTTATTTTGAGAGAGACAGAGACAGTGCAAGTGGGGGAGGAGTAGAGAGAGAGAGGGAGAGAGACAGAATCCCAAGCAGGTTCGCGCTGCCTGTGTGGAGCCTGACACAGGGCCCAAACTCACGCACCATGAGATCATGACCTGAGCTGAAACCAAGAGTTGGACGCTTAACTGGCTGAGCCACCCGGGATCCCCTCTTCTGCTTATTTTAAATTTAAGTTGCTTTATTTTTCTCGTCCAGTGAAAACTGATATCACCGATTTAAAACCTTTGATGTTTTCAAAAGCGTTTATGCTATAAATTTCTTTCTGAGCATTGTTTCAGCTGTAGCCCGCAAAATTTGGGATCTTGTAAAGTTCTCACTTTCCTTATATTTAAAATGTTTTCTAATTGCGATTGCTTTTTTGACCCGTGGTTTATTTAGTCTTGTGATGTTTAGTTTTTAAATGTTTGGGGTTTCTAACATTAAAATTTGCTTTAGGCCCTAAGTGGATGGTCTAATTTAGTGGATATGCCCCATGGCTCAGGTCTTGATCCCAGGGTCATGGGATCAAGCTCTGTGCTGACAGTGCGGAGCCTGCTTGGGATTCTCTCCCTTCCTCTCTCTCTGCCCCTTCCCCACTCGTGCTCTCTCTCCCTCTCAAAATAAATAAATAAGCTTAAAATATAATAAATAAGCTCAAAACACATTTTATGTTTAGTGTAAGAGCTTTGTAGCATTTGGCTTCCATTTCCCACTCCTGGCTTTTTTTTGTATTTAAAATATTTTTTTAATGCTTATTTATTTTTGAGAGAGAGAGAGACAGACCATGAGTGAGGGAGGGGCAGAGGGAGAGGGAGACGCAGAATCCGAAGCAGGCTCCAGGCTCGGAGCTGTCAGCACAGAGCCCGATGCGAGTCTCGAACCCATGAACCAACCGGGAGATCATGTCTTGAGCCGAAGTCGGACGCTTAATGGACTGAGCCACCCAGGCACCCCTCCCACTCCTGGCTTTGATGTTATTTTCTCATACATGTTTTTACATATGAAGCATAAGCCAGACAGTACATGGTGGTTGGTTATTATTTTGTTTGAAATACCTGATTGTACTTTAGAGAGATTTAAAAGTGGGGGGAAATATTTTTTATATTTATCCATATACTTAACCATTCTGGTATTCTTCATTCCTTTGTATAAATGCAAATGTTCATCTGGCATTATTCTCTGACTGCCTAAACAACTTCTTAACATTTCTTGTATTTCAAGTCTGCTAATAATGACGTCTTTCAATTTCTGTTTGTCTGAAGGATCTTTATTGCACTTTCACTTTGCAAGTCTGTCATTCTAAGTTGACGGTTTTATTGTCAGTACGCTAAAAATGTTGTTCCAGTGTTTTCTGGCGTGAATTGCTTCTGAAGAGAAATTGGTTATTCTTCTTTTCTTTATTCTGCTATGCATAATGTGTCTTTTTTTTCCCCTCTGGCCACTGCTAATATTTTCTCTTCAACACATGTTTTCAGCAATTTGATTATGATGTGCCTTGGTGATTTTATTTGTGTTTTTTCCGCCTGGCGCTAATCGAGCTTCTCAGATCTGTGGATCTATTTTATACATTCAACTTGGAAAGTTTTCAGTAATTACTTGTTCAAGTAATTTTTGCTCCCTACACCCAACCCCCCCCCCACCGCCAGCACCTCCACCCACCGCCACTCCTTTCTGAGACCCCATCACATGATTGACAGGTTGTCGGATGTTGTTCCACAGGTCACTAATCTCTTACAGCTTTTTTCCCCCTTCTCTGTGCTTCATTTTAGATACATTCTACTGCTATGTCTTCAAGATCACTGATTTTTTCTTCTAATCTGCTATTAATCTCATCCACTATGGTTTTTCATTTTAAGTGTTGCTTTTTTCATTTTTACAAGTTCCACCTGAGTATCTTACACGTCCCATGCCTCTCCTTATCATATTCATGCTTCTGGCAGGTCACTGAGCACATAGTGATCAGGTTCATAAAACCGGCTTTGACATCCTCACGTGCAAGTCCCATCGTCATTGTCATTTTTGAATCTGCTTTTGACTATTGATTTTCCCCTGGTTACAGGTTAATTTTCCTGCTTCTTTGTGTGCTTGATAATTTTAGACAAAATGCCGGGCGTTGTGAATTAGATGTTTTTGAGTACTGGATTTTGTGTTATTCTCTTGAAAAGATGTATTTTGGCATGCAGATATGTTACTTGGGGAATCGATTAATTCCCTTGATGCTTGTTTTAAGCCTTTGTTTAGACAGGGCAGGGCAGTCTAAACTACTCCAGAATTAATTAGCCCTAATAGAGAGTGCTACAGACTGAATTATGCCTCCTCCCTCCACCAAACTCTTATATTGAAGCCCTAACCCCCCACAGTGACTGTATTCGGAGTTAGGGCTTTTAGGAGATATGAGTGAGGTTATAAGGGTGGATTCCTAACCTAATAGGTTTGGTGGCCTTACAAGAAGAGAAAAGAGATCGGTCTCCCTACACACCCACCAAAGGAAGACCATGTGAGGCCATAAGGAGAAGGTCACCCTCTGCAAGCCTGGAAGAGAGCCCTCACCAGAATCCAAGCCTTGCTGAAACTTGGTCCTGGACTTCTAACCTCCAGAATTGTGAGAGAATTGATTTCTGTTGTTTAAGCCCCCCAGTCTATGGTATTTGTCATGGCAGCTCAGACTGACTGATACCTTGGATGAGAATTCTAATCAGCCCTCTTGTTTTACAAAACTTATTCACCCCAGCTTCTGCGGACGTGGACGGTTCCCAGCCCCGGGGAATATTCCCAGCCCCGTGGAAGCTCCGAGAACTCTCTGAGCTAACGTTGTTTGGTGGTCCTTTTTCTTTTTATGTTTTTATTTTAATTCCAGACAGTTAACATCCAGTGTTATAGTGGTTTCAGGTGCGCTGGTGATTCTGTCAATATTTGTCAAAGGCTCAAGAGGATCCCTCTGTCACTCTCCAGAGCCTCCTCTCTGGTGACCTACCACCTACCCCGAACTTTCCCCCTCGAATTCTAGCTTCCTCACCCTCCTTGGATTTTGGTCCTTTTCTCCTCCACTCTGCCTGGGTTTCCTGCCCATGCAGGAGGCCTGGAGGTCACCTCAGATGGTCAACTGGAACCATGATAGGGTTCACCTTGCTTGTTTCCCTCCTCTCAGTCTTGCACTGCCTCTTGTCCGAATAAAAATACTTCTTCTTCTTCTTCTTTTTTGTCTGAATGATTTTCTAGTGGTTTGCGGAGAGAAGGCAAGCTCCATAGCCATTCATTTTTCACGGGTAAAACTGAATTTGAAAAATTTCCCCGTAAAAGTCAGAAACGCTTTGAGTCAATCGATAGCTTTTTGGTGCTCACAACAATACTATCTTCTATGTTATTGTATCGAATCGTTAGTCCCTGGATTACAGGGTTTTCAATCCTTACCAAACACCTGGAATCAATGACTTGGGACAGTCTGTGAGGTTTGCTCTGGGATAGAGGAAGGACAGCAATGGCATTAAAACAGTGAAACCTTTCAAGACTTTTCTAAATTTTGAGCAATTTCAAAATTTGCTACAATTCAGACTAAAGGGATCAGGTTTGTTATAACATTTATTATAAAACGGAATGCTTCTCACTAATTGTTGTAGAACAATACTGGGAGAAAAAAAATCTAGGTTTTGTTTTCGGTAACCCTCAGAATTTTCTGTCTATTAGCAATGACTAACTTGAATAAACAATATTAATGTTAAACATATAACATTATATTTATGCAAAGTATGTACTAACTTTTAAATACTTTAGTTTATCCAGTGGGTAGATTGATTCTAATATAACATTTAACTCCCCGGGATCCTTTCTGGACTTTCTGAATCCTCAGCTACATCATCTTAAATTCAGCCACTGGGCGGAAGCCTGCCTCTCATACGGAACTATGAACAACTTCATTGCTTGCCATGTGGTTCAGTGGACCAATCAGCTGCAGACAGAAGCAACCTGCCCTTCCTCGGGTGGCAAAATGCCACACTGGCCCTGCTCACAGCAGGAGCGGATGGTCACCCGAAACCATTTACCCCTTTTCAGAAGCCCCTGTCATACACTGACATCAGGCTCCCAATACAGCTGAATTTTTAAACAACCATACATTTCACATAGGACCTTGTAGGAATATTGCCAACACTTTCTCGACTTAAGCATAGATTAAACACACGTTTAGCCTGGCCACCATATACAGTTGAACAGTATGACATGCCCCGTCAGCCTCTAATAGTTCCAGGGTCTACCGACAAAGTCCTGAGAAACAAGAATATGACCTAAGCCTGTATTGGAAAGGAATTGATCAGTGCACAAACTCGGTTACTTAAAACGCGTACCTGTTTTAACACAAATCAGTGGGAACACTTTTGGTCTATCCGGGCAAGTATTCTAGTCCATTAGGATATCTGCAGATAAAGTGAAAAACAGATGACTCCAAGAGGTATGCTGCTTTTTAAACCGATTTTGTCTTACTTCTTACTTTGTTTTCTGCAAACAGCTATCAGACTGTGATGAATTTGCATGATATTATTATTTTTAATTGATACATAAAATCTTCATGATGGATAATGTTCATATTTTTATTCCTCACCACCATCTTGTGGTTTTATTTATTTCAAAACTGAAGATTTTGTTTCTTAATTATGAAGTATATCAAATGTGCTGAACAGTCATAAAATAGTATTTCTGAGACCTACGAGAGCAGTGTTGTGCCACACTCATGAGCTCTTTCTGTGTTTCCAAAAAAAAAATATTAAATGCTAACGACCCCATCCAATTGCCAAACCTTCTCTTCCTTCTTTCTTTAACTCCCTCACAATCATCGCTATATTTAGGTTGGTGCCTATGGTTCCATACATGATTTTGTCACATTATTGCATATGCATATATCCGCAATCACATTTCTTTTATGAACTTGGCCTTGGAGTGAATAGTTCAATAGGATGTAGAAAATTTGCAAAATGCTGGGGACAAATGCAAACCAGTTTTCTTTTCTCCCAAATGGGGCTCTTATATCCATCTTTGGCTTCCATAGAAATCATGCACAAACTTATCCTAAGTGGTGGCAGTCAAACGCATATGAGGACTGTGACCTCTACCCCCTGGTTATGAAATACAGTTCAAACTACCGATGTTCCTTTGCATGCATCTTACCAGCAAAAAGTGAACTACTTTTCATCAAGAGATGAAGCTGGTTTTTTGCCATGGGAAATTATTCCTTGAAAATTCGGTACATTTGTGGGAATGTCACTGAGAACTTTGTGCAATAGGAAGTAGAAAAACAAATGGAATAACATAAATTGGCCTGTTAAGCATCTCAGGGTTGTGCACCGTTCACACTGGGTTGTAATTGGAACAATTCAGAGACAAGTTAATGCAAAATTTAGGAATGGGAACCTTGGAAGGAAAATGCACACGCAGACAGACCTGGTGAGTTGCGTGCGTATGTGAGTGGTGTTAAATAACGAAAATTCAACCAAGTACATTTTATTTTATTTTTTTTTAATTTTTTTTTCAACGCTTATTTATTTTTGGGACAGAGAGAGACAGAGCATGAACGGGGGAGGGGCAGAGAGAGAGGGAGACACAGAATCGGAAACAGGCTCCAGGCTCCGAGCCATCAGCCCAGAGCCTGACGCTGGGCTCGAACTCACGGACCGCGAGATCGTGACCTGGCTGAAGTCGGACGCTTAACCGACTGCGCCACCCAGGCGTCCCCCAAGTACATTTTAAAGATCTAATCGGCTTTCTTCATCGATTCATGAGTCAATGAGCCATCTAGCAGGTTGAGGGGAGCTCCAAAGGGCTACAGAAGAGGAAAGGTTTTAAGGTAGAGAGGGAGCAGAATAAAGGAAATTATTATCAAAGAATCTATTGTTTTAGGTAAGGTTACCCTCCTAACAGGAATGGGAGGGATCTATCAGTAATTTCCTAGTGTGACCAGAAAATTCCCACATTGACTGGCTAAAGGTGACATTTCTGGGGGATTATAACTGCAGTTAGATATTAAGTCTTGGTTTATTGACCTAGGGCCTTAACCTAACTGACGCCATTTTGAGACTGTCGTTTCTTTTTAACAGTGTCCACACCACATTCTCTTGGTCCTCAACACACTGTACTCCATTCCTCATTCAGCACCTCAGTCCAACGACTTCACATTCCGGCCTCATGGAGAGAGAACTTGGAAAACAAGCGGAAGGGAAGTACCCTTAAGCCACCTGCCCTCACTCAGCGTTCCTGGACAACTGTTCAACTTCACACAACTCAGTAGTTACATATGCACAGTGTTCCGTTTGGGCTAGTACAATCCCCGCTTCCATTTGTCTAAGGAGAAATTGCCGCTTCATATTTACCTTCAGAGAGTTCCCTCCCCTGGGTTCTGAAAGCATTCGCCACATCAGGGCATGGTAATTGGTTCTCGACTGTGTGCTCTCCGAGGCTGTGAATTCTTCAGAGGCAGTGTCTCCTGTCCGGAAGGAGAGTTTAAGGGGAAATACAAAAGTAAAGACAGTTTGCATCCTTGATGAACGAGTAGTATCTTCTTTTAGTGAGTGCATACTTCTAGCATGCTCGTGTGCATATAATTTCTCAAAGGATATAAGCTGCTCCTTTCATGTTATTTTTATAAAGTTGTTTAATGTTTATTTGTTTTTGAGAGAAAGAGAGAGAGAGAGCGTGAGTGGGGGAAGGGCAGAGAGAGAGGGAGACACAGAATCCGAAGGAGGCTCCAGGCTCTGAGCTGTCAACACAGAGCCTCACGCGGGGTTCGAACTCCCGAACCATGAGATCATGACCTGAGCCAAAGTCGGACGCCTAACCGACCGAGGCACCCAAGTGCCCTGAGAGTTCCATATTTTTAAAAGCCTCCATAATTATATTAAACCTTAATATTTATTATCTTCCATAATTATTCAAAGAATTTATTTTTACCTATTATATATGAGACTTTGCTTGGGCTCTAAAGGTGCCACAGGGAACAATTTAAAGTTACTGTCACCTGGTTTCTGTTCTAGCACATGCTTTATTTTCCCTGGTATTATGTGCTCTGATTGTTGATCTGAAATACTTTCATTCATCACAACTATGTTAGAGATTCCTTTTCTAGGAAAACATTAAGAACCGCTTTTTTAATAATTTATATCGGAAACAGCCCTTACGACGCAAAGAGTATGCATTACCGTGTATGTTACCTTGTTACTTTCATCCATTCTTCATATCTTGAGGCCCTGATTGGCTCTATTGTACATCTAGCAAAGTAGAGCAGCCCATATCAAAAACTTACGTGAATTCCGGACATTCTCAATTGTACACAACTTTGCGGAGTCTCGCAGAGAATGTACATGGAATTGAAAATAGACCTAGCACCTTCCTCAGGTAGCCAGTGACTAGGAATTGTTGATTTGTACCTGTACAACTTGCCCCACTCGTAGACACAGGCTTCCGGGTATGGAATGAATTGGCCATGGGGAAGAAAGACACTGCACGGGGAATACAGTCGATGGTACGGTAATCGCGTTGCACGTTGACTGATGGTAGCCAGACTCGTGCTGCCCACAGCATCACATGGAGAAGTTGAATCGCTGTGTCGTACCCCTGAAACTAATGCACCGCTGTGGGTCAGCTAGACTCAAACGAAAACATGAAAGCAGGTAAAGTGTTTTACTATCGCAGAAGAGCAAACTGCCCCACTCCGACTTCAGAGAAATGTCGCAAGGCTCAGCAAGCTAATGATCAGAAGCATTTGGATATCCCTTCGAAATGGGGGACTGGATAATGATCACAGGAATCTGAGGTCACACGTGCAGCCCTCTTGGTCTGCCTGCTGCTGCCTCCTCACATCCCATCTCACCAATCCATATGGTTGTAATTTTTATATTTATTTTTGAGAGACAGAGGCAGAGCGTGAGCAGGGATGGGGCAGAGAGAGAGGGAGACACAGAATTGGAAGGAAGCTCCAGGTTCTGAGCTGTCAGCACAGAGCCCGACACGGGGCTCGAACCCACGAACCACGAGATCATGACCTGAAAGTCAGACACTTAACCGACTGAGCCACCCAGGTGCCCCTCACCAATCCATATAAATTACACTACCCTTTGGAGAAAAAGCCTATTTGCCTGTAGCCACGGTACCAGTATATTCTTCTCAGGTAACGAGAATCGGGATAACCTTTTTGCTTCCCAATCAGTCAACTTCAAGGGTGTCATTAATCACCTATTTAAGAATACTAAGAGATTTTAATTTTAGCTTTACATCCAGTACAGTTTACGGATGAGTCATTCAGAGGAGACCAGCACTCGTCGTAGGTATTTACGAGATTTATTGAACAGTAGAGATTGTATTCTGTCAATTAGAGAAACAACGAAACTGTCTGATACAGAATTTTCATAATGTTCTACTACCTAAGTTAAGATCATTACCTGCAGCTAAATAAACATTTATAAATTGGCAATGTTTGATATTCAAGCGGTCAAGCAAGTTTTTGCCCTCCTACTAAAGGAAACAGGATAAATAAGGACCCCTCCCCTCCCCCCCCCTGGGGCGCACTTAAACTGGGCAGTTTGAGCAGTAAGCTAAAAACAAATGACTTTGTTTTCTTTTGTTTTGCTTTGGTTCCTGGTGTTTTCATAGAGTGTGAAGAGTAAGTCAGTTAAAAAGGTTCCTGGAAACAAGCATTTCAGGGCGGTCTGGGAGCCCATGTGCCTGACTCGGAGGCTTCAACCTGAGGTCCTTCCCAGCGTCCGTCCTTAGGAGGGCTGCTGTCTCATCGTGAGAATGACAACAAATCCTTATCGTTCGAAATGAAATGCACCTGAAAAATAGTATCATTGGCAACTTATGCTTTGGGGGAAAACTAGTTCAGACAAGGCTTTCAGGAACAGAGGTGTTATTATATTATTGTTCCACTGAATTCATTCTTAGCAACTCTGACTTTGAAAAATTTCTCCCACTGGAGGGGCGCCTGGGTGGCTCAGTCGGTTAAGCATCCGACTTTGGCTCAGGTCATGATCTCATGGCTTGTGACTTCGAGCCCCGCGTCGGGCTCCGTGCTGACAGCTCAGAGCCTGGAGCCTGCTTCGGATTCTGTGTCTCTCTCTCTCTCTGCCTCTCCCTTGCTCACGCTCTGTCTCTGTCTCTGAAAAAAATAAATAAACATTAAATTTTTTTGTTTTAATTTCTCCCATTGGAAAATGTTCCACAATCAGGACTCTAGACTCTTTCTTCTTTGCCTGGTGATCAGCATGGTCAAGGGGGTGAGAAAAGTAAGACTCTGCAGAGGGAGAAGTTGAGGACTCAGAAGTTGAGGACCCCCCACCCCCACCCCGGGGCATTGGGGAAGGGGCAAAACTCTGAACCCAGGTCTTAGCACTTCATTGATAACCTCTGTCCCATTTCCTGACCATCTGGGATTCTAACACCAGGCATGGCTGAGCCTTGTCTCCTCTCCCATGAAACAGATTGGACAAGATCAGTTCCTAACTGATCTACCCTTCAGAATCATCCGAGGATGCCTGTTAAGGACACAGACCCTCTGGGCGACACGTAGAGATTCCAACGTGATGCATCTGAAGATCTGAAGAGAACGGGCTGGGGGAGGGGACAGCAGGAGGCAGAGGGCCAGGGCTAGTCCCTTTGAACAAATGCCTGGGTTGTTAAATCTGGTGCATTCTCCTAAGCTAACATCCTAACCTCCTGCAACTCCAGGCACACACGAAGCATCCCAGGCGTATAAGAGCGTAGAAAGGGGCACATACGAAGCTAGGAATCAAATACCATTGGGCAGGTGGCATTTGAAGTTTCGTCTCCCACTTGCTGCACGTGTCAGCCCAACTATGGGTGAGAAACAGAGCGTCACCTTTCTGTTACACAGACACACATCGGATTCACCCGAGCGTAGAGGACGTCAAGGCGGCCATCGAAAAATAATAAATGAGCTTTCACTTCTGTGAAAGTTAGAAGAAAATTCTAAGGTCTGAATATTTTCACATCCCCTGGGAGACAGTCAACAATGTCTCAGTCTCCTGTGGGAACATGAGCGATTTTTGTTATATCTGATCTGTTTCATATGCCAATGGCGAGCTGTCAGAATTAGAGCACTTCATTCCCGAACTCACAAAGTGATTCAAATGAGAGGAGTAGCAGAGAATCTGTCGAGAAAATGAAAGAATCTTAGGCCTATTTCATTTAGGGAGGGTAATAGCTGAGACCCTTTCCCATTCAAAAAGAATCACTTTCATCAGCTAAACCAATTATCTTCTGAAAAAAAAACTTTCTAAAAATAATGACACTTTTAAGTTCAGCCACCTCATAAAGACAGGCTAGAAAGTAAGAAAAAACGAACCCTAATACATACCATTTTTGGAGAGTGCTCTAAGAGTTTATAAATTACGCTGAGGTATGTGATTCTTTTAACGGGCAAGCACGTTCACCCATCAAGACAACTCAAGGTTCTTCTTTCTTCTCAATCTGGGTTGCTCCTTGCAAGGGAAGAAGTTTATAGCTGCTGAGATTTGTTACTAGGTGCGATTAAGCATTTTCTACCCAAGACTTTATCTACAAAGGCCCTCATTCTCAGTTCCCACTTATAGGGTCCTGGACTGCTACCCTCTGTATTGGCTCAGGGACCACATCCTCTTGGTCCCATTCAGTGGTTACTGAGTTGTTAGCCATGCCTGGAAGACTGGCCAAGGTATGCCCAGGAGGGAAAGCCTGAGGCTGCCAGAAAAGCTTTTCAAATTGCAGAGTGGGTGCTTGAGGCTCTTTAGACCTGCTTCGTTCTCACCTGGCGTCCAGAGACTTCGGTTCATTAATTCCTATCAACAAGATGCTGAACTTTCTCTTGCGCCCTTGTTCCTCACTCAGGTTTGGTACTTCTGTGCTGACCCCCTGGCCCTGCCAAAGCTCTGCTTTTGTCTCTTAAAATTATATATATATATATATATATACACATATATATATCAAATATATATATATATACATATATATATCAAATATATATATCAAATATATCATATATCAAATATATCAAATATCATATATATATATATATATATATATATATATATATATCAAATACCATCAGGCAGGTTGCATTTGAAGTTTGTCTCCCACTCGCTGCACATGTCAGCCCAACTGTGGGTGAGAAACAGAGCGTCACCTTTCTGTTACACACACACACATCGGATTCACACGAGCGTATGTGTGTATATATATATATATATACACACACATACATATGTGTGTATATATATATATATATATAACCTTATTCATTTTTTGATAGAGACAGAGAGTGAGTGGGGGAGGGGCAGAGAGAGAGGGAGACAGAATCTGAAGCAAGCTCCAGGCTCTGAACTAACAGCACAGAGCCCAACGCGGGACTCGAACCGTTGCGGTCATGACCTGAGCTGAAGTCGGACGCTTAACCGACTGAGCCACCCAGGCGCCCCTGCTTCTGTTTCTTAAACTAGCTGGAGCAGTGATACATGGAGCCGGTCCAATGTTATATGCTTCTTGTTTCCAGTTGTCCCATTTTCAAATTAACTGAGAAAGCAGAAACACTGTGCTACAAACAAAATGTTCCTCATCTACGAGCTTTTTAAAGACTCTCTTACGTTAAAAAAAGGAGGGGGGGGGGAGGAGAGGAAAGAATAACCAAATTCGAAGTAAAAAAAGAAAAAAACAAATTGAGCCACCCATAAGAAATGAAAGTTTACCCAATATATACTCCAAGCTTATCTGCTCATTCAGAATTATTCATTAGGGGGAACCACTATTAAGTTAGGGTTATGCTGGAGACAATGGCAAGCAGCTTCCCCAGAGGAGGGTGAAATTACCACCCCTTCACAGGCAGCGAGGACTGAGATTTGCCATCCTAACTGCACGCTCCCAGCATTTGGTCCCCACAGACCCCTCTCCTGCTGTGGATCTGCAGAGCTGAGCCTCTAGATTGCCCCACTCTCCGGCCTGGTGGTGTTACTCATGCGGCTTCACCATTCAACTTCCTTCCTTAGCCCTGTGACAGGTAGCCTTGTAGATTTTTGGTGAAAAGCAGCCTGTAGTAAATGTAGGGGGTCAGAATCATCCCTAGCCATTCATATACATTTTAAGGAGTAAAGTTTGAATAAGCAGTGACTTCTTGTTCATTCCCCTTGGGGTTTATTTTTTTATTTTTATTTTTTATTTTTTTTTCAACGTTTATTTATTTTGGGGACAGAGAGAGACAGAGCATGAACGGGGGAGGGGCAGAGAGAGAGGGAGACACAGAATCGGAAACAGGCTCCAGGCTCTGAGCCATCAGCCCAGAGCCCGACGCGGGGCTCGAACTCCCGGACCGCGAGATCGTGACCTGGCTGAAGTCGGACGCTTAACCGACTGCGCCACCCAGGCGCCCCTCCCCTTGGGGTTTTAAGGCTATGCTCAACATACTAGGAGTCGAAGGGAACATCCTCAACCTGATAAAGGGCATCTATGAAAAACCCGAAGCGATCATCATACATAATGATGAAAGACTATATTCTTTTCTCTGAATATCACGAAGAAGACAGAGATGTTTGCCCAGCCACTTCTATTCGACATTGTACTGGAAGTTTTAGCCAGGAAAAAAAGGAAAATAAGCAACCAAGCAAGCAAGCAAGACAGGCATCCAAATTGGAAAGGAGGAAGTAAAAAACTCTCTACTTACAGGTGAACAATCTTGTATAAAGAAACTCCTAATGGATCCACTAAAAAAAACCTATTCGAACTAATGAAGGAGTTTAGCAGGGTTGTAGGATACATGGTGAATATACAGAAATTCAGTTGTATTTCCATGAAGTAGCAAAGTACTAACCAAAACTAAGAAAAATTTTTCATTTAAAATAGCATCATTATGTTATACACCAAAAACAAATATAACACCATGTGTTTAAAAAAAAAAAAAAAACAAAACTCCTAGAACAAAATACTTCAGAACAAAACTTTTAAAGGTAGTGCAAAACTTAACTCTGAAAACTGCAAAATATTGTTGAAAGTAATTAAAGCAGACTTTAAAAAATGGAGAGACATCCCATGTTCATGGATCCAAAGACTATATTCTTGAGATGACAAATCAATCTGTAGATTTAACACAATCCCTATTATCAAAATCCCAAGTGGCTTCTTTCCAGAAATTGACAAGCTGATCAATATGGAAGTTCAAGGGACTCAAAATAGTCAAAACAAAGTTGAAACGAACAAAGTTGCAGGTTTCACACTTCCCAATTACCAAACTTACCACAAAATAGCAGTAATAAAAACCGTGTGATGCTGATATAAGGATAGACACATAGATTAATGGAATAGAATTGAGAGTCCAGAAAGAAATCCCACATTTCCATTTAGGGCCAATTGATTTTCAACAAGAATGCCAAAACAATTCAATAGAGAAATAGTCTTTTCAAAATAGCCGTGGGACAATGGGATATCCACACGCAAAAGAGTGAAGTTGGACTTCTACCTTGTACTATATTCAAAAATTAACTCAAAATATCTCAAAAGTAAATGCAAGAGTCCATTTGCAACTATGTGGATGGAACTAGAAGGTATTATGCTAAGCAAAATTAGTCAGCCGAAGACAAATATCATATGACTTCACTCATAGGAGGACTTTAAGACACAGAACAGATGAACACAAGGGAAGGGAAGCAAAAATAATATAAAAACAGGGAGAGGGACAAAAACATAAGAGACTCTTAAATATGGAAAACAGAGGGTACTGGAGGGGTTGTGGGAGGGGGGATGGGCTAAATGGGGAAGGGGCGTTAAGGAATCTCCCCTGAAATCATTGTTGCGCTATATGCTAACTAACATGGAAGTAAATTAAAAATAAATAAATCAATAAATAAGCAAACAAACAGAAAGAAAAAAAAAAGTAAGTGCAGGAGCAAATACTACAAAAGGTGTAGAAGTAAACAGAGACTTAAATCTCAGTGACCTTGGAATCCGGTAATGATTTCTTGGGTGTGAGACTAAAAATATAAGCAAAAAAAGAAAAAAATATAAATTATATGTGACCAAAATTAAAACCCTTGACATATGAATAATCCTATCAAAAAATGATGACAGTCCACAGAATGAGAGAAGAATTTTGCCAGTCACATATCTGATAAGGGATTTTTATCTAGAAGACATTTAAACACTCCTACAACTCAGTAACAAAAAATACAAATCACATGATGTTTTAATTGGGCAAAACATCTGAATAGGCCTATGTCCAAAGATAGACAAAGGTCCAGTGAACACATGAGGAGATGCTCAACATCATTAGGCATTAGGGAAATGCAAATCAAAACCACAACGAAATACACTCTCACATTCACGAAGTTGGCTACAATCTGTCAAAAGACAGATGATAACACACGTTGGTGAGGATGTGGAGAAACGGAGGCCCTCATATGGCACAGGCAGAATGTGAAATAATGCAGCAACTTTGGAAAACAGTCTGGCACACTCTCCACAAGTTAAATATAGAGTTTCCATATGACTCGACAATTCAACTCTTAGGTCTATACCCAACAGAAATTTTAAAAGGTGTTCACAAAAAAAAAAAAAAAAAAAAATACCAAACACCTGTGTGCAAATGTTATATAAAAAAAGGTACTAATGCTAAAACATGGATACGTCTTGAAAACATTACACCAAATGAATAAAAAGAGTCACTAAAGACCCAGGATCATGCGATTCCGTTTACATGAAATGCTCAGCATCAGCTAATCTTTTGAGACAGAATGGAGACTCAAAGTCACCGAAGGCTGGTGGAGTTAAGGGGGCTGGACTGGGGAGTAATGGCTAAAGAGTATGAGGTTTCCTCTGGGGTGATGGAAGTGTTCTAAAATGTATTATGCTACTAGAAGCCTAATTCTGTGAATATACTAAAAATTATTGAGTTGGATGGTATGTGAATTACATCTCAATAAACCTTTTATTAAAAAATACTTTAAGGGTATTAGTTAAATGGTTAAATAAAATGTTAAACTCCTGAGCCCTGTAATGCATTAAGGTAGACTTCTTCTCTCTCCTTATGTATTTTAAAGACTGTACTGAAAATCATTAAAGATGCTGAAGAGACGAAAATGTGTGCAGGAGATCAATGAGGCCCTGGTTTGTTGTTGTTGTTTTTTTTTCCAGTTATAACAGGAAACCAATAATACCAAAAGAAAAGAATATTTGCTCTCCACATGAAAAAAACTTGACCGACCTTTTGTTGTTGTTGTTAACATTTAAATGATGCAAATATTCTCTGGTCAAAATATATAGTGTATGTATACATTATGTCATTGTGTGAGAGGAGAGTATGGCTGAAATTTCTACAAATGTAATAAGCTTCTAACATAACTTTCTGAAATGAGGTTTAAAAAAAACCAGAGCTCATTAAAAATCTACGCAGGAGTCGCGTGGCCAGGAAGAAGGATGCGCACCAATCTGTGTCCTTCCGTTTCCCGCTCTGTGATGCAACTCCAAATCTCATTTCATCACATCTCCTCCTCGGCAAACAGCTAATGGTGGTCTTCTACTGAGAGCTAAACTGGGGCCTGGCTCTCTGTGGCGGTATGCCACCCTGGAGATTGTCCCTTTCTGGATTGTGTCATTGGGAAAAAGATCAAGGAGTAGAGGCTGTTGATACTCCTTTTGACATCGAGCAGAACACAGCGATTAACAATAGTATTTAATTAATGCGTATAATGGTACTGACATTCATCCATACATAATACTCAACAAAATAAATGAGTCAAAGGCCAGTGAGGCTGGAAATACCTGTCAGTCAGTGTCTACAATTCAATATACTTGTCAAAGACCTGATGAGATCAGTTGGGTCTGACTCTTCCTGAGTGAACGTTTCAGCAACGGTTCCTCTGCCTCAGTTTCCTCCTGTTCTTTCCTCAAGTATTTGGTTAACATCTACCACCCACATGTGCAGTCCTGAGTGAACCCTGACAGGAAGAGGCCGGAAGACTTCCCACTAACTGTCTTCCCACTAACACAGCCCACCAACCAGGCCTAACAGCCCTTGAACCTCAAAGGCAGAGTCAGTCCGTGAGTCACTCTCCCTATCTCCTGCCCATTCCAGACGCTGGCTCTCTCTAGAGATGAACTTCTGCCCGAGTTTCCCTGCCTAGTTCGGCTGCCCCTATCTGGTCCTTCTTTGAGCAGGGAATCTGACAACCTGCCTAGCTCCCCCAGACCCCTTCCCCCAGCACTGGATGCGGGCCTCTGTGCCCACAACTCAAAGGGAAAAGGGTTCCCAGCACCAGCCATCGTGCCTGAGTTCAAAATTGAAAGGAGATTTGGCCATATGTCTTTTTATATCTGGCCTCATCTACCTTCATAGATTTCCTGTCACTTCCTGTAAAGGACAAATGACAAATCTCTCGTCCAAGCACTTACCCCGTCCCCGTGGGAATGTTTAGCTCCAAATCGTTAGCTCTCTGAACTCAATCAACCTTCATGGAACACTATTCATATTTTTAACTTATTATTTTAATATAATTTTAGGCTTACAGAACAGTTGCAAAATATAGGGGAAACAGTTCCTGTGGTTATGTTGTACTGTAGAAGGGATTTTACAGATTTAATTAAGGTTCTGAACAGTTGCCTTGGGGTTCACCAAAAGCAAGATTGTCCTGGCTGGGCCTGAACTAAGAAGTGGAAAAGACTGTGCTGATTTTCACGGAGAAAGCTGTAGGTTGAAGATAAGGTCCTGTTGCTGGGAATAGAGTTTGCATCTAGGATTGAGAAGGGCCCTAGTTGAGAGCCATCAAGAAAACACAGTCTTCAGGGGCGCCTGGGTGGCTCAGTTGGTTGAGTGTCTGACTTCGGCTCAGGTCATGATCTCACCGTTTGTGAGTTCGAGCCCCACATCAAGCTCTCTGCTGTCAATGCAGAGCTTGCTTCGGATCCTCTGTCCCCACCTCTCTCTCTACCCCTCCCCTGCTTCTGTCTCTCTCTCTCAGTCTCTCTCAAAAATAAGTAAATATTAAACACACACACACACACACACACACACACACACACAGTCTTCAGTTCCATAGCACAAAGAATTCTGGCAACACTCTGGTTGAGCTCAGAAGACAACCTGAGCTCCACACAAGAACTCGGCCTTCTCACACCTTGATGTCAACCTTCGAGACTGAACAGAAGACCCTCCCCGGACTCCTGACCCACAGAAACTGTGCTAATGATTACGTTTATTTGGAGCCACAAATTTGAGGCAATTCGCTATGCAGCCACAGAAAACAAATACATACGCTATCTTGCACTTTGTAGTTAATGAGTATTTGGGGAGAGAGACTTGGAAACTATTCGAATATCCTGTTTCTCCACAAACTGTTGCCCACAAATTTTAGCATCCATCACGGGGTCTTCCTTGCTGGTTTGCTTACTCCTCCAGCTTGTCAAATTATGAAACCCTCTGAGTTGCCCATCATTGTATATGGGTGTGCTAAAGCAGGTCCCTTAACAAGGAAGGGTGCAAGTGGTCTGCACTCACGATGTCGTGTGTCATCTGACTTCTGTAAAGCGTAATGAGTTGTAATGGAAATTGTAAAGGAAGGTACAACATTAAGAGCTACTGGAGAGCAATTAAGTCCATAAAGGCAACTGAGTAATTCGGCTAAATAAAAATCCAATAGCTGCATAAGCAAAACAGAAGAGCACTCTGTAATCAAGTAAGTACTAATGTTAAATGCAAAATGACATAGCTAACTAGGTAATTCTGTTGCCGATCGGAATCCTGAGACAGAATTAAGAAAAATGTAAATGGTGGACAACGCTATGACTCACTTCCCGCAGTGATGTAAGGTCAGTGTTCCCTGATGGAAATAGCACAGGAATTGGAAACAAAAGGTCTGGTTGGAGCCCTGGGTGCACCATTGGTTGGCAGACTTGATCATGCCACTTTTTCCAGAATTTTCAAATATATTGAGGGGAATTGGCTTAGATCATCTTTTTTTTTTTTGTCTCAATCTCTAAAATTTTATGATTTCGGCTTCAAAGAAAAGCAGTAAGGCCTGGAAATATAGAAGGACCAGATACTTCTCTTTCTTTTAAAAAAAAAAGTTTATTTATTTTTGAGAGAGAGAGCGAGTACAAGCATGGGAAAGGTAGAGACAGAGAGGGAGACAGAGGATCTCATGCAGGCTCTGTGCTAAGAGCAGAGAGCCCGATGCAGGGCTTGAACTCACGAAGGTGAGATCATGACCTGAGCCAAAGTTGGATGCTCAACCAACTGAGCCACCCAAGCCAGGTAATTCACAGCCTCCATGGGCATTGCCATGGTGGTGTTTGTACCACAGGGTTTCATCTTCTCTCGAGAAGAAGGAGCACTCCTAGGAATTCCTATTCCAGCAAAGCTCACAGCTTACCGGACCTCTGTGGGATCTGTCCAGGCCAATGTATGCCTAGCCTATTAACCAATCTGCATAGCTTCCTTCATCTGTTAAACACCTCCTTCCCTTTTAAGCAAAGTCAGTTAAGTTCCAGACGTATCCCGACTTTGGTGACTTTGATGAAATGGTAAGATATTTTACATCACTGTTTTGGGCTAACCAGAGAACTAAATGGTCCATGGTCGTAATGCTTTTACTCAAGTCGCAATCAGCCAGTTGCCCTATTAACGGCACACCAGTTAATTAGGTTTTCATTTGTAGGTGAATGGATGTATAACAAAATAGCACTGTTTTCTCTCTGTGAGATTGGGAGGGAGCATTTTAGAAATCACATCAGCCATTGTGATGCTTTTAAAACCCTTGCAGAAAAAAATAAACGAAGACCAGCTGATGACAAAAACAAAGGCTATTCATTCTGACCTTGCAACGGCAAATAATCAGTCATCGTCACTCAGTTTTGGCAAAGACTCAAAAGCAGGTAAAGGAGTGGGAAAGCTTTATATTGGAAAACGGAAAGGCTTCAGATCTATCTCAGCTGGGGACTGCCATCATGGGAAAGCTGCAGATCAGCTGGGGAGCAGGGAATCCTATGTGACTGGTCACAAGTGCATATTTGGTTTTTTCGTGTTTGTTATTGTTCAGTTAGTATTTATTGTGTCTCATAAGTGTTTTTTTAAATGTTTATTTATTTAAGCTCCCAAACGTGAGCAGGGGAGGGCACAGAGAGAGGGGGGCAGTCTCCAGGCTCTGACCTGTCAGCACAGAGCTCGACGTGGGGCTCGAACTCATGAACCATGAGATCATGACCTGAGCCAAAGTCGGACGCTTAACCGGGCCTCCCAGGCGCTCCTCCCATAAATATTTTATTATATGTCTTTAAGGTAAGACTTTTTACCTGTGGCCACATACCATTACCACACCTAACAAAAATGACCGTAATTCTTCAGTATCATCTAATAGTCTATTTTCAAATTTCCCGAAATGCCTTTCTTCGGTTGGCTTAAATCAAGATGCAGACAAGGTCCACAGACTGCCCGTGGTTGATTTGTGTCAAGTCCCTTGCGATCTATAACGGTACCCTCTTCCTTCTCTAGAATAAATTGTCCTCTAGACTTTGTGGATTTGGTTGATGACATCCCAGAGTATTCTCTGGATGTTTCTCTTTGTCCTCTCTCCTGTGAACCGGCAGTTACATGGAGAGATCTGATCAGATTCTGGTTGAATTCTTTCGGCGCGAATGTTCCATCCAGGGTGCCACGGGGTGTCAGTTGCGTCAGACAAGGAAGCACGTAAGGTCTGGCTACTTCACTTTCAGTGGCGCTGCGATCGGGGAGGCTGTCAGCCTCTCACCCATCGTGAAGTTCCCCGTCAACCCTTCGTCTTTTCATTTGGAACATCTTTACCATGTGCAGGCATCCCATTGCAAGAATATTGTCTTGCATTTCATTTCAATCTACATTTGTGTCTATGAGGAGGGTTTTAGAGTTTTAAAAAAATGTTTATTTTTGAGAGAGAGGGAGACAGAGAGAGAGACAGAGAGAGACAGAGAGAGAGGGAGAAAAAGTGTGAGCAGGGGAGGGGCAGAAAGACGGGTACAGAGGATCCAAAGTGGGCTCTTTTTGACAGCAGTGAGGCTGGGGTGGGGTTGGAACTCACGACCTGAGCCTGAGTCAGACGCTTAACTGACTGAGCCACCCAGGCGCCCTGAGGAGTGTTTGATAGTTTTAATCAAAAAAGGTTTATACATTTCCAGTGAAACTATTCTCAGAAATTTTGTGTATATTTTTGGCTATAGTAATCTTTCCTGTATCTTTTTTTTCCAGCTTTGCTATTATTGGCGTTTAACATAGATACAAAGTGACGATATGATACACACATATACTGTGAAATGATTACCCCAATAGGGTTCGTTAACACTCCCATCTCCACACATAATTACCATCTTTTGTGATAATAAGTTTTGAAATCTACTGTCTTAACAACTTTAAAGTATAAAAAGACCTTTGAGGTACATAACACAATACTGTTCATTATAGTCACCATGCTGTTTGTTAGAACCCCAGAGCTTAATCATTTGGAACTTTGTACCGTTTGACCAACATCTTCCCCTTTTCCCAAACCCCATGTTTCCTAACAGACCCAAGTATCTTTTTAGCCTTCCTGTAAAAATAAGAGACTAAAAGTAGATAAATTGAAAGTTATGTCTAGCAATTACGGTTTTATTTAGTATTTTGGCTTATTCGCGGATGATCTCGGTGAATTAATACCCACCTTTTAAATAGCTATAGTTTCAAGGTTTACGGTTACCAAAAGGATTTTGGAACCTATTTGGAAACACAAAGGTTCATTTATAAATTTTGTCTCATTTACATCCACTTAAACCCACGTGATCTTAATAATTATGCTTGGCGTGTTCATGAAAATTTCATGAGGCTTTAGACAAAACTAGCCATTACCTTCAGTTGCTTTCTTGTTCACAAATTTTGTAACATGGACATAACAGGCAAGCATCAGAAATCACAGAAGCAAAAAACTTCAAAGTTAAACATATAACTCTTCCTGCTTACTTGTTTTTTGACATGAATCAAGCTATTTATTTTTATTATACATTTTGTTCTTAGAATGCTTTTATAATTTTATAACCTCAAATATGTAATAGTGATAACATCAGTTTATTTTACTAGTAAACCCAAGTAGAGTGACTATGTATCCATTTAACCAAAGTGACAATAAACGATTTTGAAGGTAAGTAAAAGCAACATGGTTTATATTTAAAAAAAAAAAAAAAAAAGCTTTAGGGCTTTCCATATTGAGGAGAAATGATTTTAAATATAATGCAGACAGCTCTGAAGACATACATGTTTTAGCTAAACCAACAGCATTAAATTAGCCTTATTCACCAAAGATTATTCCTGAAAACCACATATATTATGACAAGGGGGCGTAGGGCAGGCTGAAGACACAGTGTAGGCTAACGGCACCCACCCCCAGGTGGGGTATGTGTGCCCTTTCTCGGACACTCCCGGCTGCCCCAGAACAGGGGAAAGGAAAGAAAGCAGATGGTTGACTGACGGAGATCACAATCGTGCAGGGCAGGAGCCTCCTTCACTTTACGGATAACTTAGTAACTGCAAGAAAAAGGCAATCTGATCCATAGCTTAATCTCCAGAAACGTATAGACTCCATTTCCTGGAGCCCTAGTATCACCCTCATCGAGATGTAAGGGGGTTTAAGTGCTTGTCGTGGTGATGTGGGGAACAGAGGCAAATGAAAAATGAAATTCCCTTACTGCCTACAGCCCAGTGACGAGTCCTCGAAACAGGCAGGGTGACCTCCCTCTAGGAGCTCAGCTGCATCAATGATGACACTTTGCTACAGACAAAAGGGAATCTAGGCTTAACATTATCCTGGCCTCCCCGGGGTCCTGTAAGTCTACTTTAACGTATAAAAATTCCTTTGGACACTTCCTTTATCTCAACACCCCCAAGATATATGCTGGCAATCAAATACATGATTGTGGCCCCTGATATACATCTGAAGGATCTCATGACTGAGGTTTTACTAACAGGTAATAAATGGCATTTTCCTAACAATACCAAACCTCTCAAGGTTCTGGAAACCTTGCTTCCAAAATACTCTAGAGACTTACTCTATCCGTAACCCCTCCCAACCTGAAGGTATGTAATTAGTTACCCGTCACAACCCCAGTGAAGCTCTTTTTGCCCACGGGTCCTGTCCCCATGCTTTAATAAAATGACCTTTTTGCACTAAAGGTGTCTTAAAGAATTCTTTCTTGGCCGTCGGCTTCGAATGCCACCATCACCCCCAAACTCCATCATATTAGTTTCCATATTTCTGAGAATTTCATGAATATTTCATTGATACAGGTACTTATTTTTTTCTAAGTAAGTTAACACAGAGCTCTTTTACAAGTTCATTTTGGTAACACCATCCAGAGGTAGAAAAATACCACTACACATAACATACATACATATACATTCATGACATACATGCAGATAGAGATCTTACAGTAAAATTAAACTATTGGGACTATACCAAAATAAATAAAAAGCTTTTGCATAGCAAAGGCAACCATCAACAAAACAAAAAAGCAACCTGCTGAATGAAAGAAGGTATTTGCAAATGATATACCAAATAAGGCGTTAATATCCAAAATATACAAAGAATTTATACAACTCAACAAGAAAAAAAGAGTAATGCAATTAAAAATGGGTACAGGACCTGAATAGACATTTTTCTAAAGACATACAGATGGCCAACAGACACATGAAAAGATGCTCAATATCACTCATCAGGGAAATGCAACTTAAAACCACAATGAGATATCACTATACATCTGCCAGAATGGCTAAAATAAAAAACAAAAGAAATAACAAGCATTGGTGAGGATGCGGAGAAAAAGGAACCCTTGTGTACTGATAGTGGGAATGCAAATTGGCACAGCCACTGTGGAAAACAGCATGGAGACTCCTCAGAAAATTAACATTAGAATTACCATATGATGCAGTAATTCTTCTACTGTGTATTTACCCAAAGAAAAGACAAACACTGACTTGAAAAGACATATTTACCTCTGTGTTTATTGCAGCATTATTTACAATAGCCAATATGGAACCTAAGTGTCCAATGATAGATGGAACCCAATATGGACCCCAAGTGTCCAATGATAGATGAATGGATAAAGAAGATATGGTACAAATGCTATGGAATATCACTCAGCCATAAAAAAGAATGAAATCTTGCCATTTGCAACAACATGGGTGGATCTAGAGGGTATAATGCTAAGGGACATAAGTCAGTCAGAGAAAGACAAATGCCATGTGATTTCACTCATACGTGGAATTTAAGAAACAAAGCAAACGAACAAATTAAGAAAGAGAAAAACTGAAAAACAGACTTTTAAATATAGAGAACAAACTGGTAGTTTCCAGAGGGTAGGTGGGTAGGGGGATGGGGAAAATAGGAGAAGGAGATTAAGAGTACACTTATCTTGAACATGAGTAATGTATAGAATTGTTGAGTCACTACATTGTACACCCGAAACTAACATAACACCGTATGTTAATTATCCTTGAATGAAAAACAATGTTAGCCATGAGTCAGGTAAACACAGTAATACAAAGTCACTGGTCCATATAAAATACTTAGATCCAATTTGTGTTTCTGGAAGATGGAACAAGTTAAGATTATCCACTCAATGACGGCTAAAACTTTTTACCAATATCAGTGGAGTTTACTTTTAAGATTTTCCCCGATACGTAATCTAATGGAGACTGTGAATTAAACTTTGGGCAAGGAACCTTTTGGAAATGCTAAGTGGCTGTCTGGACGTTTTTAAACGTCGTATGAGTGGGTAATATATCTAATTTGTTTCCAAGTAGCACCTTAAAATTTTTTCCAAATGTGTACCTATTCCAAATGTGACTCAAAACTAAAACCAATAAGCTTTTTTTTTTTTTTAATAGCTTAACCATGAACGCAAGAAGGTGCAAACGATATGGTGTAGAGTCACTTCCAAAGTGACTAGCCAAACACTCTGACAGCTGACAGTGGTCAGCAGGACATCAGGAAGTGGGGGTCCAACTCCCATTTGCAATAGAGCCCATCACAAATTCTCAGTGCCCCCAACCTCACAATAAACAACCTCAGGCCCAACAGGCGGACCGCTGGCAGGTCGAAAGCTAGGGAGATCCAAGCCAAGCTCTCAGGATATCAAACGAGGCAGAAGGAGAATCTCACCCTGTGATTCCCCTCCTTACGGCGAATGACACATACGACATAAAAAGGGAAACAATGCTGTCCCTGGAAGGAAAAGAACCAATAACCAATGCGGACCCCAAACCGAGAGTCTCCCTAGAGTAATGTCCAGAGAACTAGCTCCTTCAAGTGGTTTCTCCTGCTGATTTAGATTTAGACGAGACGTGCTTACTGCCCTCATGTGCCTGGACTCTGAACAGAAGTCAGAGAGGCCTGCCTTGGTAAGGATTTTTGCCTTTTCGGCTAACATGTCTCCAGGCTCAGCTACGGCCCCCCAAGCGCCCCCAGGAGAATGGGATGCCCACGCCATCCCATGTGGGTCTCCAAAGCTGCAACGCGAGGAAAAATGCTTTTTCTCTCTCCTCTTAATTTCAGTAGCTGGAGTATGACAATGAAAGAGAGAGAGAGAAAAAAGGCCAGATTAACAGGAGACACTGTTTATTTCACATGTGCACAGAGGCTTCGCAGAAAAGAGGTCAAGATCCACTGTGGGTTAGACCTGGGAGCTTATACACTGTTTTTAGAAAAGCACAGCGGACTGTGGAGAAGTGTCTACACAGAGGAAACGGGGTGTGGGCTTTGGGGTGGTGAACTGTGGGAAGGTAAACACATGGGGGGGAAACTCAATGAAAAGCCAGGGTTCTTTCAGGGAGGTTGCTTTATGCAGACTGAAGCCACGCCATCTCCGTGACTAATTCTTCTCTTCCTAGGGCAGGAGAGGGGAGGGAGCCCCTCACAAAGGGGATTTTGTGCTCTGCTTCTCAGCAGATTGGGGGAGGAGCGGGAGCTCTGTTTGTGCCTGCTGTTTCTGAATTGCCAGCAGCTCAAAATAATCCTCATATTTGGGGGGTGGTCTCTTCTGACCCCCTTGCTGACTCACAGCAGGTGGCTTACGGGGCTGTTTGTTGCAGATAAAGGGGTGGTTCCCTGGGTGAGTTGTTGCAGGTTGCGAGTCAAAGTTCTATTTTTATCTGTGATCTGGCCATCCTTTGTGTATTCCGTCTCTTTCGCTCTTCGACTTTGTGATACCTGAGGACCTGACAAAGATCGAAAGCAGCACCAGAAGCCCTTAAACTCCTTTGCGGTGGTCTGTCCCTACAAAATAAAAGGTTAAAAACATTAACGTAATTATAAAATAGAGAATTTAGTAACTGTTCACATAATTAAAGAAAAATTAACTTCAAACCCCACCAATATTTGTCTTGGAGCCTGTTTGGGTGGAATTATCGGGACAGTCATAATTCTGGAGATCTGAAACAACTCACAATCAACTTCCCCAGCATGTCGAGGACAAAGATCAAAAAAACAAAGTGATATTATTGTTGCTTCACCTGTCGCATAAAATATTGTGGTATTCGGTTCCTTAATGAGTGCCTCAGAGTTGTGTGTTATGATGAGAGATAATACGATGACATCTAGAAGTTACTTTGAATTAAAAAGAAAAGTAAGATACTACCTTGAAATAAAGGCTTGTTATGATTTTATTGTAAAATTTGCTTTATCGCCTTTTGGAGCACATCTATCGTTTGCGAGAATAATGGAATAGTCATTCACAGATCTCTGTGCAACAACACAATGCTGAGCTAAAATCTGTGTTGTGTATGATTATACATTTGAAAAGCTAAGATTTAAGAAGCTACAGTAAAGATCACCCTGCATTCAAAATTTTTTTACTGTTTATTTAATTTTGAGAGAGAGACAGTGTGAGTGGGTGAGGTGCAGAGAGGGAGAGAGAGACAGAGAATCCAAAGCAGGTTCCAGGTGTAAGGGTTAGACTGTAGCGTAGGGCTAACACTGTAGCTGGAGAAATAACAGCTTTGTTCTGACACTGAAGGTCAAGAGATAACAGCCTTGCTTTACTCTTGTAAATTACGCGTCATTCTCTTGTAAATCAGGCTTCACCAAAGAAGGAAACAAAAGCTCAAAGAAAAGAGCATCAGAGGCAGGGTCTAGGAGATCCACTGGTTGCAACTTAGCCGCAGAAAGTCTAAAGTCATCACCTCATCCGGCAACTGTTTGTAACTCCTCTGGGAACTGTTTCTCTGTTCTGTTCCCAGGTGATGATAAAACGACGTGATCGGCCATAAAAACTCTGTACCCCGGCTGTTGGAGGCCGCGCTCTTATCAAGAGTGTTGGTCCCGATCCGTCGGCCGTGCCTCTCGTTGTAATAAACTTTGCTGTGACTGTCACTGGTGCCCGTATCATTCTGTTTCAGGAGTCCTGTGGATGCAACACAGGCTCTGAGCTCTCAGCACAGAGTCCAATGCAGGGCTCGAACTCACAAGCCAGAGAGCTCATGGCCTGAGCCGAAGCCAGACACTTAACCCAACTGGGCCCCCCAGGCACCCCTGATCACGTTGCATTTTAGATCAGGCATTCCGGTGGCTTAGGGTTAATGGGAGATGCAGTCAAGTGTTGAGATCGTTTTCCAGCGGACGATTGACTAGTAGCATCGCTGACTCATTCGGGGAATGAGAAACAAGATCAGTTATAAACCGTCCCTCGGGGATCTCGTCAAATGCGTCAAATGAAGGATTTCTCTCCCTGCGGTGAGTTGGTGCTCGCCACGAAGGCCACGCAGCTCCGAGAGAGAAGCCCCTGCGCGCACTTGACTCTTGGCAGCCTCGGTCACAGGAAGCGGCCAAGCCACGGGGCTTCTCGGCGCAATTCTGGAGGCTCCACTTGCAAACCTGTCCGGAGGCCACTAACTGGGGGGAAAACAAAGTCCCCGATCGGGCAGAGACTTGAGTAAAAGAAGCAAGCCCTCGTCAGAGAGGGAACATTCTTTGTTTGGGTGAGTTTCAATAGTTTTGGACATCAAGAAATCCTGAAAAGCCTCCCGTTATCTGCCTTCCTTCCCCTGGGAGAAAGGCTGTTTTCTCCCAGAGGCCAGAATACAATACGCCCTCCCTGTAAGATGCAGGGGTGAGCCCTTGGGGTGGGGCGGGAGGCTCTGGAGGCGGTGCGGGAGGGAGGCGGCTTTGCTGCTCACAAGTCATTATTAAATGCTGCTGTGTGCAGGCCCAACAGTGTCACGTGGCTAAGTGAGCGGGTGGGGTGCTTTCTGATCTCCTGAGTCTGGTGCAACGCGCGCCCCGCGCGTTTCCCGGGACAGAGGGAAATGTCCGGCGGTTGAGATGCCCCAGACCAACCGCCAAAACGAAGAGAGCCGCGCTGCTCCCCCAGGGACAGCAAAGTACTCCGCGGGAGGCGGGGACACGCTTAGAACACTTGTAGGGTGCTTCGAGGTGCTGACATGAATAGGAGCTAATATTAAGTGATAATACACCCCACCGCGGTTAGCACTTAGCTTGCAAAACTCCTTTCCACGCATTGTCTCGCCAGATCTGCAACTCAGCCCCGTGAGTTTCAGTGGACAAATGCCGCCATCTCTGCCTTAAATGAGGACACTGAGGGGTGCTTGGGTGGCGCAGTCGGTGAAGCGTCGGGCTCTCCATCTCAGCTCAGGTCGTGATCTCTTGGTTTCTGGGTTTGAGCCCCGCACAGGGCTCTGTTAAACAAAGAAACAAACTTGAAAGAAAGAAAGAAAGAAAGAAAGAAAGAAAGAAAGAAAGAAAGAAAAAAGAAAAGGGAGAAAGGAAGGAAGAAAGAAAGAGAAAAGAAATGAGGGAAGTAAGGCTTAGAGCAGGGGCTAGAATTGCCCAAGGGGAAGTTGCCTCCTAATGGAAACAGTCTAACCACCCTCTCATGAAATCCAATACAAAATATCTGCTTTGTTTCCATTAAGTGTTCATTCCAGTACAGTTAACACACCGTGTTATATCGATTTCAGGTATACGATTTAGTGATTCGACAGTTCTGAACATCACCCAGTGTTCGTCCCAGCAACTGCACTCCTTACCCATCTAATTCCAAACTGGGATCTTGTTCAATGGCCATAAAATCTCAGCTTCTTTTTAACCTTTAAATTGGGAACTGAAAAATAATTGCCATGAAAGTGATCAAATAATGTAGCTAAGTATTTGAAAAACACATATTTTAAAATATGTGAACATTTTAGCCATTCTATTCAAGTCTTTTGACTATAATATTTGTGGAATTTTTATAATAGAAATGCCAATCTATCTGTTTTTAAAAAAATCCACTATCACGATAAAAAAAAATTAACAAATTATTTAGACCAAGCCAAATTCAACTCTTTATTAGCACAAAATAAATAGACCATTACTGTTCTGGGTTTTTTTGTGCAAATAACCAAATTAGGGCAACTGCTTGACCATATAATTAATTGTTTGGGCTCAGCTGTTTCATAGCAGAAAAGAGCCAATTTAACATAATCGTTCTTGGAGGCATACAAACGCATTGACAGCAAATGCTACGTTTAAATATTTTTTTTAACTTCCAGGAAGCCAAAAAGACAGTTTTCTGCGAATATCACGGTATTCTCTATAGAGGGAACAGTATCCATATTTGTCCTGGAGCATCTCCTCACTGGAGTGGTCATTTGGCTATGATGGGAAATGTGGACACCAAAGCAAGACCAATCAAATAAGAATAAGCCAAACGCTATTCATTCAGAGCTTGCTGTCAGCAACCCACCATCACTGACAGGGGCAGAGAGAAAGGGAGTGGCAGAGAGAAAGGGAGTCAGTGGCAAATCCATTGGGAAGGCTTTTGAATTATAAGGTGATTTCCAGTTTATTAAAAATGTTCATTTCTTTCTTTAAAAAGTTGAAGAATTTGACAAAGTGTTGATACGTACTAACATTGTGTCGAGTGGATTGGTGTCTTTAAAGTAGACTTGACGGAATTTAAACATACTTTCCAACAACAGCAAAAAGCCGCAGTCGCGGCAGTGGAAAGGGGATTGTCCTTTTAGGTAATTTCAATAGCCTTGGAAAAGGGTGAAATTGAGTTTCCTTCTTACAGCAGCATAAATAAAAGGAAACAGTCAAGAATTAGGAAGGTTAGAGTCAAGAAATCAAAAAATAGGATTTGCCAAAATGAACCATCAATGTACTGGCAAGGTATCTGGATGGAAGGAATGGTAAACTAGAAAAGAAAAGGTCCCTCCATGAAGATGTGAAACCACAATCCCTGTGACTCTATCTTGAAGTCAAGCAGACAAAGGGTCCTTGTCAACCAGGGCCGCTATAGATGTTTAAAAAAAATTTTTTTTAATGTTTTTATTTCTTTTTGAGGCAGAGAGAGACAAAGCGTGAGCAGGGGAGGAGCAGAGAGAGGGGGAGACACAGAATCGGAAGCGGGCTCCAGGCTCTGAGCTGTCAGCACAGAGCCCGATGCGGGGCTCGAACTCACGGACTGTGAGATCGTGACCTGAGCTGAAGTCGGCCGCCCAACCGACTGAGCCCCCCAGGCGCCCCAGGTGTTTTTAATAGTCATCACCCCATCCACTCATCTGCCAGTAGGTCATGAGGACTGACAGCTCCCACGTTCCAGATAATCCCTGCCATGCTGAGATCCGGGATGTATGCTGCGATGGGGCAAAAGCTTGAAGGTCTCATTTGGAAGCAAAATATTTTGCCCCCACAGGGAGGCGGATTGGCTAACCTTGCAGTGAAATTCCACCCCCTTTTTCTCAAAACTCACATACATGAGAATTCATAAAAAAACGATCCCACTCCAGCATACACAGGGGAAGGATCAATTACCACACCACCCAGCTACCCTCTGTTAGTCACACCATTTTTTTTGCCATTTACTTTGTTGCTAAAAGGCAATGCTGTTGAACACTTAAAGTAGTAATCTGAATGATCGAAAGGTTTTTTTCTAAATTTAAAGTGAACTTTAAGGGGGTGTCTGAGTGGCTCAGTCGGTTAAGCATCTGACTTCGGCTCAGGTCATGATCTCACAGTTCGTGAGTTCGAGCCCCACGTCGGGCTCTGTGATGACGGCTCGGAGCCTGGAGCCTGCTTCGGATTCTGTCTCCCTCTCTCTCTCTGCCCCACCCCTGCTTGCTCTCTGTCTCTCAGAACTGAATAAACATTAAAAAAAAATTTTTTTTAAAGTGAACTTTAAGAAATGAGCTCCATCACAAAAGAGCGAGATTACCTTAGGAAATCATTTAAGTAGGAGAATAAACAGACAACACATAAAACTTTCACATGTCCCAAGTCCTAACGTATTAGATAAGCAGAGAAAGTAGAACGAGAGTGTTTTTGTGAGAGCTGCAGACTTGATTTTCCAGATTGAGAAGCTGGCCCGTGAGACTCAGATGGGGAGAAGAGATAAGGTGGAGATACCATTACCTGGATATTATGATCACCCAATGAGACGTGATGTGACCAACCAATGTGATGATGGTTTTGATCAGGAAGGTAGCCGTGGAGGAGAGGACAGTATGACAGACCCTATGTATATTTTTTGAAGTTAAGAGGTGACAGACTGGGTGTGGGATATTCGAAACACGAATGGGAGGTCAAGGATGACACCAAGGGTTTGGGCCTGAGCAGCTGGAAATATACATTTGGAAATTGTAAGACAATAATAAAATCTTGAAAGCAGCTAGAGAGAAATGACAGATCCCATATAAGGAAATGCCAATTTGAATTGCATCCTAGTTTTTACCTGAGACCACGGATACTGGAAGGAGATAACACAATGTTTTTTAAGTATTGAAAGGAAAAAAAATCAACCACAAATTCTATATCCATTGAAAGGGTCCTTTGGGAATGGAGCGGAATTAAAAACAATTTTGGATAGAGGAAAACAAAAAGGATTTGTGTCATAAACCCATCCTTAAAGAATTTCTAAAGTAATTACACTAGACAAAGCAGAAATGATAACAGAAGTCTTAGAACTTCGGGAGGTGGGGGGGGGGAAGAACATCTGTAAAAATACGGGAAACTATAATAGGTTATAATACATTTTCTTATATAAAATATAGGAGATTATCATAGTGCAACATATAAGTGTGTCAAATCAGACCACAGAGCTTAAACGCATGCACCGTTAGATGTCATTATTATCTCAATAAACTAGGGATGGGGGGGAGACAGGAGTGACAATGCAAACACTAGCATCTTCCAATAATGTGGCCTGTACAACGAAGCGGGGGATGACCACACTAAGAAGGACTGGTGAGTAATATGGACCAAGAGCACAAGCTGCAAGCTGAGGGTTTTTAAGAAAGGGGAAGGACAGTCATCTGGATGTGGCAACAAGGACAAGGGAAGACCTCCCTCCAGGCCTGGTTCTGAGGGGGTGAATTACCATAGACACTGAAAGCTACAAGGAACCAGCCATTCTTGGGTCAGGTCTAGACAGTTAGATGAAGAAGGACAAGGGCCCACACGGGGTCTATAAACAAGTTGCACCGGGGTCCACACGAGCTCCAGAGGCTTCAGGGGAAGCGTTTCAAGTGTGGAAAAGGGATAGGAGATAGGGAAAAGAGGTGAAGTCTGGAGTGGTGTTCTGGGAACCAGGAGATTCTTTTGGTGACTGATATAAATAGAAACAAAGAGCCTTGTGCTACTATGTCTGATGTTCTGGCGCATAGAAGTGCCGAGATTGTGAGCACTGTGATAGAAGGGAGAGAGGAGAAAGGACTGGCCAGGACCACACAGCTCTTGGGGTGGGGGTGGGGGTGGGGGTGGGGCATTTAACTCCTGCCTATGTCTGTGTGGTGACAGGGGAGCAGTGAGGTTGCCAGGAACATGGAAGTTTGGGGGCCTTTCTCAATTTTGCTGACGTCAATATGGACGCTGAAGGTGTGAAATATCCCCGTATGTCTGAGTGAGCCAACTCTGGACCTTGAAGATGAGCATCTAGAGATCTCAAAGTTGGGGCTCCACCCCAAATTCTACCTTCGAGGTTTCCCCCCACCCCTCAGCGTGCTAGGGAATGTATGTGGCAAAGGGAAAGGTCGTCAAGTCAGTCAACAGTCTTGACTGTGATAGCTACAGGGTACATGTTAGGGCTATGAGAAGGCAGACAATGCCCTAGGGTGGGTGTGGAGGACAAAAGGGTAAAGAAAATGAGGTGGGGAGGTAGTCAAAGGATTAGGAAAGTCTTTTAAAGCCTAAGAAGAGTGGGAACCCACTGAAAGGTTATTATAGGCAGGGGAAAGGGATCATCAGATTCACTTTTCAAAAGGATACCTTCCCTTTGGAATATGGCATCTATGGCCTTAGGTTTTCAGATGGAAATGAAATAGCTCCCGCTAGATTTACCAACTACAAAATGAATAACACAAGGCAAATTTTATAATAGTAAAAATAATAGAATCCCCCTAAGCCTTAAACTAGAGTGTCATAATAATGAAGATAATGTGGATAATACCATCCACTTCTGAGGTGTTAGAGAATTAAATGGGTAATCCATGGCAAGGATCTCCCATGTACTTGATGCTTAGAGGTACCCGATAAATGTTAGATCTTCCACAGGACCCTTTTCTAGCATGTGCTTGTTAGAATTTGGATTCTGTTATTTGGTATGCGAAAACACCCATAGCATTTTCTAAGAAAAGATGGAAAGTGCAGACTTCCAGAAAACTGCCCTTTGATCATACACGTAGCAATTTGCACCGTATCCCTTAGGATGTGTTTCTGTCTCTTGAAAGAAAAATGCTGTTTCAGATGAGTGGCAAGTTCTCAGAAAAAAAACTATCATTTATAAGCATAAAAAGACTCTATTATTTGTTCTCCATACTAATAAACATAGTGAAGACAAAGTGAAATCATCCAGAGCCCATCATTCCGCCCCCCGCCCCCACCACCCACCATTCGATGTTTGAAGGCTATCAAATAACCCTGAGCCAAGGAGACGCCTTTCTAGCTCTTCATCTTTTCTTTGATGTAAAAGCAAAAAGTTAACACTAGAAGTATGAGGGAAAAAATTAAAAATAGGTAAATTAGACTTCAACAAAATTCACAACTTTTGTGCGCTAGAGAGGATTATCCAGAAAGTTAAAAGACAACCGGCAGATTGGAAGAAAATATTTGCAAATAGTATATCTGAAAAGGGTCTAAGATCCAGAATGTATAAAGAACTCTTACGACTCAACAATAAAAAGACAGAAAACCCAATTTGAAAATGGGCAAAGGACTTGAATAGACATTTCTCCAAAGAAGACATACAAATGACTACCAAGCACCCCAAAAAATGCTCACATCATTAGTCATTAAGGGAATGTAGGTCAAAACCTCGGTGAGATACCACTCCACACCCACTAGAACGGCTATAATTTTTTTAAGGAGAAAATAAGTGTTGGTAAGGATGTGAAGGAATTGCGACTCTCATACGCTGCTGGTGGGAATGTAAAATTGTGCAGGAAAGCAGTCTGCCAATTCCTTAAAAGGTTAAACGTAGAGTCACCTTACAACCCAGTAATTCCATTCATTTTCACCAGACAGAAATGAAACCGTGTCCACATAAAAATCCGTGCATAAGTGTTCACAGTAGCATTGTTCATAATAGCCAAATGTAGAAAATATAGAAAAGACATCAAATAGCCATCAAGTGATGAATGGGTAAATATAATATGGTACAATGGAATACTTTTCGGCCATTGAAAGGAATGACATAGTGACACATGTCACAGTGTGGGCAGATCTCAAAAATATTACGCCAGGTAGGGGCGCCTGGGTGGCTTAGTCGGTGAAGCGTCCGACTTCAGCTCAGGTCATGATCTCATGGTTCATGAGTTCGAGCCCCGCGTCAGGCTCTGTGCTGACAGCTTGGAGCCTGGAGTCTGCTTGGGAGTCTCTCTCTCTCCCTCTCTCTCTGCCCCTCCCCTGCTCACACACTCTCTCTCTCTCCCAAAAATAAATACAGATTTTTAAAAATTTTAAAAAAATATTATGCTAAGTGAAAGAAGCCAGACTCAAAAGGCCACACGTTGTATGATTCCATTTATATGAAATATTCAGAATACTTAAATCCTTAGACACAGCAGATTGGTGGTTGCCAGGAGGTGGGGGAAGGGGAGGGGGGGTCACTGCTTAATGGGTTCAACGTTTATTTGGGGGTGATGAAATGTTTGGAAGTTGATAGAGGTGGTGGTTGAATGCACTAAATGTCACTAAATTTTTCATTTTGTTGTTGAACCTATGTTACAAGAATTTCACCTCAGTTGAAAAAAAAAAAGAATTAAAAAGTTAACTGAGGCTACATTATGGTGAACTATAAATGACGGGTAAAGGTTTTAGATTGTATCCTGTAAATAATAGAGAACATTTCTTACAATGTTTTTAAAATATACATAACATTTTAGGACAATTATTTTCCTATGTATGTAGTACTTATGAAACCCCAAACAGCCAGCTAGAGGTAGAACATTCTACCAGTTTGCTCTTTTGTTTAAAGGATGCTCCTCAATTGTCAAGACTATTTTTTTTTTTATTTTTCATTCTCCCATTCTCCCCCCAACTCATTTATGAAACTGATAAATATGGAGGCCAGTTTTGTATTCAATGATCCTCTTTCGGCCTTTATATATATTGCATATATAATATAATTAATGATATTTATATATAATTAATTGTGATGACCCAAAGAGAGCATGGGGAAATCTATACAATAAACACAAAGTGTAAAACTCAGTCAAATGAGTCCACAGAAAAGCGTGAGGAAAGAGGGGTAGACACAGAATGAGTGGGAGGACCCTAGGGGTCAGCCTATAATACAGATAATTCCCGGCCTGACATGAGGTGCGAACATGGGGTCTGCCCTTTGACATCCGACTGTAGGCTCTCGTTTCTTTAAGACTCAGGCAATCTGACAGACAAGACTTTAGTCAAACTAAAGAACTATAAATGACGGGTAAAGGTTTTAGATTGTATCCTGTAAATAATAGAGAACATTTCTTACAATGTTTTTAAAATATACATAACATTTTAGGACAATTATTTTCCTATGTATGTAGTACTTATGAAACCCCAAACAGCCAGCTAGAGGTAGAACATTCTACCAGTTTGCTCTTTTGTTTAAAGGATGCTCCTCAATTGTCAAGACTATTTTTTTTTTTATTTTTCATTCTCCCATTCTCCCCCCAACTCATTTATGAAACTGATAAATATGGAGGCCAGTTTTGTATTCAATGATCCTCTTTCGGCCTTTATATATATTGCATATATAATATAATTAATGATATTTATATATAATTAATTGTGATGACCCAAAGAGAGCATGGGGAAATCTATACAATAAACACAAAGTGTAAAACTCAGTCAAATGAGTCCACAGAAAAGCGTGAGGAAAGAGGGGTAGACACAGAATGAGTGGGAGGACCCTAGGGGTCAGCCTATAATACAGATAATTCCCGGCCTGACATGAGGTGCGAACATGGGGTCTGCCCTTTGACATCCGACTGTAGGCTCTCGTTTCTTTAAGACTCAGGCAATCTGACAGACAAGACTTTAGTCAAACTAAAGATGAAAGCAGAATTCTGGATACTCAGTCAATCCAGGGGATCTACTGGGTTATACTGGGTTTATATAATTGCCCTGAAGTTGTGCAGCTCATGTCCAAAATTATGCATGGTTTTGACCTCAAGTTGACAAAGGCTGCTGTTGGGGCGAGGAAGAGGGAAGGGAGGCAAAGACGAGACCGCACAGGTGGCGGGCAAACCACCAGGAAACCCCAGTTTCCAGCCACATGCGGCTCAGGGAAATAAACGGTTCAAACACAGGGAACGTGGGTTTTTTTCGTTGATGTTGTTTTCGTTCCAATTCTTGTTTACAAGTCAAAAGCCACATTTAAATGTCATGATGTCTAATCATTTACTTTTGTAATTAGTTTCTCTCTCTCTGCGTTTTCTTTAACTATTTAATTAATAAAAGGGATGTCAGTGATACACTACAAGCCAACAAACGAATAAAAAATACTCAGCTCAATGCTACCAAGTGCTTCTTTCCGATCGAATGGAACACTGTTTCAGGCGCGATTAAGATCAAACATTGTTGCGAACGTATTTCCTAATTCATTCCCACAGCTCATTATGCTCGCCTCAATGGCAGAACCTTTGGCCCGTATTGGATGTGTCTGTCTCCACCATTAATCCAAGAGCTTTCTGGAAGTGGGAGCCTTTTCTTATTTCTCTGTAACCCTAGCGGTCAGCACCAGACAGAGGAGCAGAGAAGAAATGTTCAGTTAATGACTGTGAACGCTGTATGGGTTTCATGCCCTGCTCACTGCTGCATCTTTAATATGGAGTTCAGATCTAGCACATGGCAAGTCCCCTGATAGGTACCTGTTGAATGAACGAACGAACGAACGAATGAATGAATAGGTTAATTAAGAGGTGGATCCATTCAGCCATTTCATTCCTTTGAGCGCTTTGCCAATATTAAAATATGCAAATAGGAGTTTTTTAAATTATTTTTTTCGTTCATTTATTCATTTTGAGAGAGAGAGAGAGAGAGCATGAGCGGGGAGGGGGAGGCAGCAGAGAGAGAGGGAGAGAGAGAATCCCAAGCGGGCCCTGCACTGTCAGCACAGAGCTCGATGTGGGGCTTGAACCCACAAGATCATGACCTGAGCTTAACTGAATAGACCCCCCCAGCCACCCCCAAATAAGAGTTTTAAAAAAAATAGATGCCCATTTTGTCCACATATTGCCTAATGTCTGCATGTTGGATATATCGAGATACTTGATACTATGAATCTAAGTGACTGAATAGTAGACTTCTCTAGACATTTTGCTGTGGTTAGATACAATCATTTTCTTTGGGAGTACTATTTGTTAACCCTCTTCTATGCCAAACTACATATAAAAAAGGATTTCTAATCTAGCTTCTTTCTAGATAAAAATCATTCTGTGCCGGGGAAATCAGCACACTGACCCCACATGATTTTCCTGCCTTCCTTTCTTAGCTGAAATGTCCTTCTGCCTCTGAGAAATGGCTTGAAATATCTGCTCATGATTTGTCTGTCAGAACTTTGTGTCATCAGGGATGACTGTGGCTTGCTTTCTTCCCTTTATTTATCTATTTTTATTTATTTTTTTAATATGAAATTGATTGTCAAATTGGTTTCCATACAACACCCAGTGCTCCTCCCAACAGGCGCCCTCCTCAATGCCCATCACCCACTTTCCCCTCTCCCCCACCCCCATCAACCATCAGTTTATTCTCAGTTTTTAAGAGTCTCTATGGTTTGGCTCCCTCCCTCTCTTTTTTTTTTTCCTTTCCCTCCCCCATGGTCTTCTGTTAAGTTTCTCAGGATCCACATAAGAGTGAAACCATATGGTATCTGTCTTTCTCTGTATGGCTTATTTCACTTAGCATCACACTCTCCCGTTCCAGCCATGTTGCTACAAAAGGCCATATTTCATTCTTTCTCATTGCCACGTAGTATTCCATTGTGTATATAAACCACAATTTCTTTATCCATTCATCACTTGATGGACATTTAGGCTCTTTCCATAATTTGGCTATTATTGAAAATGCTGCTATAAACATTGGGGTACAAGTGCCCCTATGCATCAGTACTCTTGGATCCCTTGGGTAAATTCCTAGCAGTGCTATTGCTGGGTCATAGGGTAGGTCTATTTTTAATTTTCTGAGGAACCTCCACACTGCTTTCCAGAGCGGCTGCACCAATTTGCATTCCCACCAACAGTGCAAGAGGGTTCCCGTTTCTCCACATCTTCGCCAGCAGCTATAGTCTCCTGATTTGTTCATTTTGGCCACTCTGACTGGCGTGAGGTGATATCTGAGTGTGGTTTTGATTTGTATTCCCTGATGAGGAGCGACATTGAGCATCTTTTCATGTGCCTGTTGGCCATCCGGATGTCTTCTTTAGAGAAGTGTCTATTCATGTTTTCTGTCCATTTCTTCACTGGATTGTTTTTCGGGTGTGGAGTTTGGTGAGCTCTTTATAGATTTTGGATACTAGCCCTTTATCCAATATGTCATTTGCAAATATCTTTTCCCATTCCGTTGGTTGCCTTTTAGTTTCGTTGATTGTTTCCTTTGCAGTACAGAAAACTTTTATCTTCACGAGGTCCCAATAGTTCATTTTTGCTTTTAATTCCCTTGCCTTTGGGGATGTGTCAAGTAAGAAATTGCTGAGGCTGAGGTCAGAGAGATTTTTTCCAGCTTTCTCCTCTAGGGTTTTGATGGTTTCCTGTCTCACATTCAGGTCCTTCATCCATTTTGAATTTATTTTTGTGAATGGTGTAAGAAAGTGGTCTAGTTTCATTCTTCTGCATGTTGCTGTCCAGTTCTCCCAGCACCATTTGTTAGAGACTGTCTTTTTTCCATTGGATATTCTTTCCTGCTTTGTCAAAGATTAGTTGGCCATACTTTTGTGGGTCTAATTCTGGGGTTTCTATTCTATTCCATTGGTCTATGTGTCTGTTTTTGTGCCAATACCATGCTGTCTTGATGATGACAGCTTTGTAGTAGAGGCTAAAGTCTGGGATTGTGATGCTTCCCACTTTGGTCGTCTTCTTCAAAATTACTTTGGCTATTCAAGGTCTTTTGTGGTTCCATACAAATTTTAGGATTGCTTGTTCTAGCTTCGAGAAGAATTTTGATTGGGATTGCATTGAATGTGTAGATTGCTTTGGGCAGTATTGACATTTTAACAATATTTATTCTTCCTTTCCATGAGATTGGAATGTTTTTCCATTTCTTTGTATCTTCTTCAATTTCCTTCATAAGCTTTCTATAGTTTTCAGCATACAGATCTTTTACATCTTTGGGTAGGTTTATTCCTAGGTATTTTATGCTTCTTGGTGCAATTGTGAATGGGACCAGTTTCTTTATTTGTCTTTCTGTTGCTTGATTATTAGTGTATAAGAATGTAACTGATTTCTGCACATTAATTTACAAAATTAATGTGCAGAAATCAGTTGCTTTCTTCCCTTTGAAGTAATTTTGTTTTTGGCCAGAAACGTTCCTACGTTGTACTGTACCCCACAAAGTAATGTCGTTTCACCTTCGGAAACAGTAACAAACGTAAGCAGGGACACAGTATAGTCTCCTACGCTATTGCAATTTAAATTTAAAAAAAAAATTTTTTTTTTGAGAGAGACAGAGTGTGAACAGGGGAGGGGCAGAGAGAGAGGGAGACACAGAATCTGAAGCAGGGTCCAGGCTCCGAGCTGTCAGCCCAGAGCCTGACGCAGGGCTCGAACCCACGGACTGCGAGATCATGACCTGAGAAGTCGGATGCTCAATCGACTGAGCCACCCAGGCGCCCCTCTCCTACGCTATTTCAAACATCCTTTTTTTACATTCACATATATTAAAAACTTACTTATCAGATATTTTAGGAAATGTTTTTAACTGGTAAGTCGATGTAAGTATAACAAAGTAATGATATTCAAACTTGTCACGTTGACCAGAGACATTATGAAATTTAAAGTCCCTTTCGAATCATAGAAAATTATTATTATATAATTATTATATAAGTTGTTATATAAGTTATTATAAAAGTGTTTAAGTAATGGGTATACACTGTTTTAGCCAAAGTCTCAACTCTTTCAAATGCTTATAGTATAAACTCTTGTGTGTACGTATAAATATGTGCATATATAATCATAATCTCAGGTTTTTTCAAATACTTGTGTTGTCAACCATTTCATATGATGTGTTTCTGAGACATTTGCTTCTATTTATAGGGATTAGTGCACATTATCATTTGTATCTTTGGAACTAAATGTTTGGCTGTTACTATGGTAAATGTCAAACCTATGACTAACAGAGTAGAAAAAAGTAACTGAGTGTTAGATATGATATGTATCTGTTTCCTGGCCTGCCAGGATGTTCTGAGGATAAAGTAGGTAATATTAATAGATACAGATAATCAGAACAGTTCTCTATCTAGGGGCACCTGGGTGGCTCAGTTGGTTATGTGTCTGACTCGGTTTTAGCTTAGGTCATAATCTAACAGTTTCATGAGTTTGAGCCCCACATCGGGCTCTGGGCTGACAGCTGTCTCCCTCTCTCTCTGCCCCTTCCCCCCTCACACTGTCTCTGTCTCTCTCAAAAATAAATAAACTTAAAAATATATTTTATATCTATAATAAATGTTAAAGTGTTAGGTTCTGGGGGAAGAAAAAAATCCCACATTCATCTTGCAAAGTTCTTTGCCAGTTAGAAACATTCCAGGAAAATGTAAATTGGAGTGTTTTTTTTTTTCATTACTACTGTGTATTCTTTGACAGAAGACTCTTGATTCTCAGCTTGCCTAATGGAGCTTTTCCAAAACTGTGCTTTTTGAAATAGAAATTTTCCGTTGCCAGCATTAAGTCAAATCTAGATTTTAGTTTGGTTGCTAGCTTACATATGTGAATAGAGCATTTAAAATTAGGGCCCGGGGCGCCTGGGTGGCTCAGTCGGTTCAATGTCTGACTCTTGATTTCGGCTCAGGTCATGATCTCACAGTCGTGAGATCGAGTCTTGCACTGGGCACCGCACAGGGCAAGGGACCTCCTAAGATTCTTTCTCTCCTTCTTCCTCTGCCCCGACCCCTTCTCGTGCTCTCTTTGTCTCTAAAATAAAATAAAATAAGATAAAATAAAATAAAACAAAATAAAACAAAATAATAAAATAAGGGCCCAAAACAAAGATGCCTGGAAACTGTTTCGAAATATACTGTTTCCAGCATGAGTACAGTGAGCTGAAATGAGCAGAAGCAGCTGTGGTTAGGAACACAGAAGGCAGATGTTGCTCTCTTACAGGACAAAGGAATTGTAACAAGGCTGGTGAGTTTGTTACTGTTATTACTGGTTTTTGTTTTTCTCCAAAGCTCCTTCTAGGAGAATTAAACTAAAGACACTTATGCCATCAGGGTTGTTCAAATGTCAACAAATGTCGAATCTGTCATATCTCCACGTTTAACTTCCAATTTTTAAGTATAAGTCATCAAAGAAGATCAGCTATGTACATGTTGTAGAGTAGCATCCTCTACAGGCAATGGTGCTCAGATTAATGGGGAGACTTCTCAATAACTGTCAGAGTTGAGATGAACAACTTCCTAAAATATTGTCAAACTGCACTGTTATAGTATAATTCTCAAAAACATAAAATCATTACTGTCATGCAGATATAGAATGAATATATGTGAAAAAAAAATCTTAGCTAAGTAACCACTTGAAGGAGACAGTTAGATGTTAAGCCAAAGCCAAAGGCACTTAAGAATCAATGTCTGCACAGTTTGCATTCCCACCAGCAGCGCAAACTGGTGCAGCCACTCTGGAAAATAGTATGGGGGGGGTTCCTCAAAAAATTAAAAATAGAACTACCCTACGACCACACTACTAGGTATTTATCCAAAGGATACAAAAATGCTGATTCAAAGGGACACGTGCACTCCAATGTTTACGGCAGCACTTTCAACAATAGCCAAAGTCTGGAAAGAGCCCAAATGCTCACTGACTGACAAATGGGTAAAGAAGATGTGGTATATATATATATACACAATGGAATACTACTCCATGATCAAAAAGAATAAAATCCTGCCATTTGCAACAACATGGATGAAACTAAAATGTGTTATGCTAAGCAAAATAAGTCAGAGAAAGATAAATATATGATTTCACTCATGTGGAATTTAAGAAACAAAACAGATGAACATAGCGGGGAGGGAAGCAAAAATAAGATAAAAACAGAGAGGGAGATAAACCATAAGAGACTCTTAAATACAGAGAACAAACTGAGGGCTGCTGGAGGGATCTTGGGTGGAGGGATGGGCTTAATGGGTGACGGCCATTAAGGAGGACACTTGTTGGGATGAGCACTGAGTGTTGTATGTTAAGTGATGAATCACTAAATTCTACTCCTGAAACCATTTTTACGCCACATGTTAACTAACTTGGATTTAAATAAAATTTCTTTAAAAAAGAACTTATGTCTATAGGCTAATTTGACAAGAAAAATTTCAGAATAAAATTGTTACATCAGATATCATACTGGCTTGTGTCCAACAGACCGTTGACCACAATCTCTGGGGAGGCTAGTGAACTGACAAAAATTGCTTGTATCTCTGTGAGGCAACAATCTACAAGTTAACCTTTGCTTGCACAGAAATAATGTACCCAGATGACAAAAATCCAGCCCAGCGCTGCATTGAAAGAATGGCTGGTGATCGTTTGCCTAATTCCAAGTTTCAGATGCAGGGCATGTATCTGGGTTTCTTCCATATCCAACCATCTTATTTTACCACGTTGCTAATTCTGTACAGCAAAGTACGAGAAACATCCACACGACAGCAATATCAATATTCCAAAAATAGATAAGTAAGTACTGGCCTCAGAGAATTTAATTTAGATCTATTCATTCAACAAATATTTTAACAATAATAATAATAATAAAATACTTAATTGAGTTTTTCCTGTGTTCCGGATACTGTGCTTACAAGATGTAAGTGTTATGATGTGGTAAGTACAGATAAGAGAGGACCAGGGCCTATTATTAAGGCACCGAGCCCAATTCAGGGGGTCCTGAAAAGCTTTTTAATGGGGATATCTATAAATGCGACATTCCTTCGTTTGGTGATGTGATTTGATTCTATTTTCTACATTCATTAAGCCCACCCTAACTAAACCCAAAATTGTAACCCACTACCAGACTATCCTCTTTATAGACTCCTCACCTAGAAAAGAAGGTAGGAAATGCTAATTACACACGGGAACAAGCCTTTGGATCTTATATATTATTTTTGTGGCATTATATCTAAAAAATTATTTTTCAGGTAACAATTGATGGTGGTAATACTGTGAATTTAATCCCTAACAACAGTGTTGCAGATTGATTGTTATGCATCCCATTTATATATTAATATCCATTTAAATGTTATAGTCTGGATAGATATACCTTAGCTTATGAAAAAAGGATGTCAATCACATGCAGCTCAAATGTGTACCTAAGATAAACACCTGGTGTCACCTTCTAGTCTTTGTAGACCTCAGTATTTTCAATTCCGAGTTTTCCATGAGATTCTTTTAGGGGAACCTTCATAACAAGTAAGCCTACCCAGTTTGCCAAAGTACATGATTTTTCCTGGTCTCTCTGTATCACTGGCTTCTTTGTGCCATCTAGTGAACGTTTACAAAGTATCTATAGAGAAAAAAAATCTGGGGAGCTTTAGCTGCAGACATGCAAGTTAATATTTAAGGTATATAATCTTTTTATAAAATCCACTTATCTTTGCTATCACTGAACAGATATTAATGCCCTTTCCATAAAATTCACAGTCTCAAAATAAGGGCTTTACAAAACCTACAGAGAAAATAAATTTTGAAACAACACAAAGGGGTTTACGTTTATGAAAGAGCATTTCCATTACATTTTACTTTGCTACTTTGAAGCGTTTCTTCAATACTCACCCTCTCCATTTTTGTCTACTATGCCCTTAAGTGCGTAGCAGTTTCAAATGAAACAATTTTCATTTCTTTGCTTGGCTGGGGAAGAATTTTTCATTTAGATTTTCTTACTCGATTCATTTGAATGTATCCTACTAGTGACATACATACAAAAAATATTGCCTACCTTCTTCTAAAGATTGTTGAGTTTTCATTCCATGTGTAGAAACATGTTAGTGGCATGGCATGAGACACAAAACCTCATTTTTTTATATGTTCCTTTTCTTCACCACCCCTACTACTTCCCAAACCCAGATTTGAAAAAGCTGCCCTTGACCATGGTTTGGCTCCACGTCCTCAAAGAAAAAGACTTCTGAAAGATATAGCATAACGTAGTCAACAAAGTAGAACTTCTAAGAGGAAAGCAAACTTCTAATACAGCCTTTGTAATTTCCTTTACACCTGCCTAGATCATCATTTTCATGACACCAGGGGTGAGAATGCTTGTTTAAAAAATACTCAGCTCAGCAAACAAGGAATAAGGGGAACTTCCTCAACTTGATAAAGAACATCTACAGAAAACCTGTACTAACAGGTGAGAAGCTAGAAGCTTTCTTACTAAAATCAGAGGCAAAGCAAAGACATCCCTTCTCATCACTCCTTTTGAGCATCTTGTGGGAAATCCTAGCTAATGCACTGAGACAGGAAAAGAAATTAAAAGGCCAAGGAAGGAAGAATGGAAGAAAGGAAGGGAGGAAGGAAGGAAGGAAACAGTCTTTCTTTTCAGATGACCTGATCATTTATGTAGAAATAGAAAGCAGAATGGTGATTACCAAGGACCAAAGACCAAGGGATGACAGGGAATTGGAGAGATCTTGTTTGAGATCTCTTTGTAATAGATAACCAAGCCCTAAAGATCTAATGCACAGCCTAGTGATTATCGTCAACAATACTATTTTATAAACTTCATAGTTGCTAAGAGTCTACATCTCAATTGTCCCCACAAAAAAGAAATGATAAGTATGTGGCATGATAAAGGTGTTAGCTATGATGATGATGATATCACAATATATAAATGTATCAAATCAACATGCCATACCCCTTAAACTTCACACGTTATATGTCAATTATCTCTTAATAAAAAATTGACATAAAAATGGATCACGGACCTAAATGTAAAATGTAAACCTATAAAACTCCTAGAAGATGACACAGGAAAAAAAAACGTATATGATATTGGGTTTGACGATAACCTTTTAAATACAATACCGAAGGCATGATCCATTCAAGAAACTGTTGTGCTACATTTCACTAAAATTACGCTTTTCTGTTTTGCCAAACACACCGTCAAGAGAAGAGAAGAGAATGCACAGACTGAGAGAAAATGTTTGCCAAAGACATGGTCACTCATTCAAAATGTACGGGCAACTCTCAGATCTCAGGGGGACGTCTGGCTGGCTCAGTAGGTGGAACGTGTGCCACTTGATCTCAGGGTCATGAGTTGAAGACCCACGTTGGGTGCAGAGATTATTTACAAATAACTCTGAACTTTCAGTAGAAACATGAACAACTCAATTTAAAAACTGAGCAAAAGACACCCTTCCAAGGATGATATGCAGATGCCTAATAAACGTATGAGGAGCTGCAAACTGAAGCAACAGATACCTCGACATACTTATTAGAATGCCTAAATCCAAAACACTGATAACACCAGTTGCTGGAGAACATGCATAGCAGCAAGAACTCTCATTCATTGCTGGTGAGAATACCAAATGGTACGGCCACCTCAGAAGACACTCTGGCAGTTTCTTCTTTAGTTACAAAACTAAACACACACTTACCATACGATCCAACAATCACAGTCTTTAACATTCACCCAAAGGAGTTGAAAACTTCTATTCACACAAAAACCTGCACTCGTATTTTTAGAGCAACTGTATTCGTAACGTCCAAAAGTTGGAAGCCACCAAGATGTCCTTCAATAGATGAATGAATGACCAAATTCTGGTACGTCCGTACGACGGGATATCATCAGTGCGAAGAAGAAAACAGCTATCGAGCCATGAAAAGACACGGAGGAAATTTAATTTTTTTTTTTCAACGTTTATTTATTTTTGGGACAGAGAGAGACAGAGCATGAACGGGGGAGGGGCAGAGAGAGAGGGAGACACAGAATTGGAAGCAGGCTCCAGGCTCCGAGCCATCCGCCCAGAGCCCGACGCGGGGCTCGAACTCCCGGACCGCGAGATCGTGACCTGGCTGAAGTCGGACGCTTAACCGACTGCGCCACCCAGGCGCCCCAGGACACGGAGGAAATTTAAAAGCATATTGGTTACGAACTGGAAGAAGCCAACATTAAAAAGCTACATACTGTATGATTCCAGCTGTATGACATTCTGAAAACACAAAACTATGAAGACAGTAGAAAGACCAGTGGTTGCCAAGAGGTTGAGGGAAGGGAGGAGTGGATAAGGTGGAGCACCGGGGATTTGGGGGGGGGGGGGTAGTGAAGCTACTCTGTACTATCGTGTAATGCTGGGTACATATCATTATGCATTTGTCCAAAGCCATAGAATATACAGCACCAAGAACAAGCCGTAATGGAAACATGGACTTCGGGTGACGAGGTTCCTTTCTTTGTAACAGGTGCACCAGTTGAGCACAGGATGTTGATCTCGGGAGAGGTTGTGCCTGCGTGGGGGCAGAGAGTATATGGGAACTCCGAGCTCTCAATTCAATTTTGCCATGAATCAAAACTCTAAAAGTGACATATCATTTATCTATAATACCATACCTACGTATGTATTTATATCCGTTTAGGATGGTGTAACTCGTAAAAATTTTTCCCCACCTAACGTTAAGAAAATGCCAGGGCAGCTACAAACTCATAACTTACTGGAGCCCATCCGAGAGAAAGGACAGACCATCTATTTCGTCGTTGGGAGAATACAGAGGAAAACAAGCCAGTCATAGAAATACGTCAGAAGAACACAACTGAAATTTTAACAAACTCTTCATGACCGAGCGTGGGGTAGTCTGATAGTCTTAAATCCTCTAGAGCTGGGGTCCGAGAAGATGACGCACTGTCTATTCCCAGTAGCTGATATTAAGCTTTTCTTTACTGTAGTATGAGTGCCTGGCGGGAAGCTTGCGATTGCTGGGGCGATCATCTCAAAGACCTCCATCTCGAATAAACATATTGCCCGGCTGTACGACACAGCTACTACCTAAACACCTAGGATAAGAAACCAGGCTGCCCCATCCATGAAGTTCTCCTTTTAGAAAGCCACTTAGAAAGCGGAGCGCAATCTGGCTTTTCCCTTCCTGTGCCCTAACTCCCATTCTTAGGCTTTAGGTTTGCCGGTAAATAGTGAACCCAGGAAGCCCTCGGCACCCACCCTGCCTTGATGAGGGCAGAGCCCCGGGGCTGTGGCCCTCGCTCTGCCTACCTGTGACCTCACCATGTGGCCCTGAGGCTTGCTATGTGCCCTTGAGGACTCGTGAGTGATAGATCCTGATGGTTGTTGCTGAGGCACATCCTGCCATCATAGTAAGACCACAAGGGCCAGTCCAGACACACAAGACTTCAGGCAAATGCCTGTGGGGGCTTGCCACAAGCACTGTGGGCCCGGGAGAGTGCCTCGGGCGTTTTTAGCCGATGCATCACTCTTGCGGGAGGCTGAGGTCAACACTACACGCTCACTTGGATCCTTTTCCCACCAGCATCCATGGGGCGAGGGGGGCAGTGGGGGTGGCGGGAGATCCACAAGAGAATGTGGGAGCCGGGCAGGCCTGAGAGAGCTACCCTTGTTGGAGCACAGACGTGGGACCTGTCCTCCTTCGCAGACCATTTTTTACAGGAAAGAAAGATGTCTTCCAGGAAAAAAAAAAAAAAAAAAAGCCCATCCAAATGACAGGCTTAGGGACGTGGCTCTGGGAGAAGAGTGGAAACAGACGCCAACTCCTGCTGCTGACGGGCAAGAAACACTTCCAACACCTGTACCCAAGGGAAGGCCCCCAGTCACCTGGGCCCAGTGGGACAAATCCCTGTCTGGGGCCGCCCGAGGGAGGGCCCAGTGTCCCCTACTGCCACGAAGGGGAAGTGTGCTGCCGTTGGGCAGGGGAAGGGAGGAGCAGAGGACGGCCCGCCCCAGACGCCCCTCCAGCACCAGTCAGAGGGTGGCGGCCACAGGAGGAAAGCCAGAAGGCTGAACCAGACCCACCCCTGGGGCCCAGCTGCACAGGCCCGCCTACACGTGAGCGGGAAGAAGAGACCCAAGAAAGCCCCAGCACTACTCTGAGCACTGCCCTGAGCGCCCCCCTCAGTAGTCTGTCACTGGGGAGTCATAGGGTGCAGTAGAGGGGAGCTGGCCTGGGTCATGCTGAGACCTGAGAAACAGCCTCCAGCGCGCAGGCTCCACACCTTGCTACCAAAGTCCCCGGGGGCCGGGGAAACTGGAAGGCTGTGGCACACCGACGGGGACAAAGCCCCCACGGATCCCAGGGCGGCCCAGTTACAGACCGGGGTGATGCCGACCCTCATATTAATGACTGCCAGGCAGGGGGCATGCTTATTTCCAGGGGCAAATTGTACTTTTTGTATACCTACAAAACGACATCTGATATTCCTTTACAAATTACAACAGACACCACAAGAGCAAGGAAAAGTAAGACTCGTGGACAGGAGACGAAGCAGTCAGTGGACCAGCAACCCCAGCAATCAGCCCAGATGTCCGGGCTGTCAAGATAGGAACTTTAAAATAGTTCTTATTAATAAATTAAATGACCTGGAGGGAAGAGAGGTGATGTGCGTGAAGACGTGGGGAACTTCAGCAAAATGTGGAAATTAGGTGCCTTCTGACCAGAAGGCACAGTCCCGGCGGGATGGCTTGGGGTCCTACGAGACCTCCCCGACCCTGACAGGTGACATGTGTCAGCAACGGGTGAAAGATCTCTCTCAGCCGGTTCCCCACAACCTCCCCCGGCCGGCTCTGGCCGGAAGCCCTTTCCTGGCTTGCTCATGGCCTGTGCATCAATACAGGAAAAGCTAGCTCATCAAAAAGCCTCCAGGCATAAAAGCAGGACTGGACAAGATATCCACTCTGCTGCCTTTGTTGCTTACAAAAAGAAAAAGATCTGACAATCCAGGAATTGCACAGGGGTTGCCAAGAGGATAAAAGGTCTCCTTTTTCCCTTCAGTAAAACCCCAGAGAGACTGCAAGTCCCCGTAAACAGAACCTGCAGGTATTGAGACAGGAACAGGACCCGTGACTCACGAGGAAACGGAGGACATGATTCATAAAGCGACATGACAAATGGCAAAGATACACAGCGTAACAGGGACCTAGATGGAGACAGCTTGATTACGCGTGGTGACCGTTTCTAGATTCGGAATCGGACAGTGTGAACGCTGAAGACGCATACTAATCTCACACAGCATTTGCTAGGGAGGAAATGTAGGGCAGGGGACAGTGGCCACCCCTCTTCTGCTGCTGCCTACCTCCAGGTCCCGTTGACTCTCTTATCTATCTGTCTATCATCCATCTATCACCCATCTATCATCCATCTATCTATCTATCATCCATCTATCTATCATCTATCTGTCTGTCTGTCATCTATCTATCTATTTATAGAGACAGTGCAAGTGGGAGAGGGGAAGAGAGAGAAGGAGAGACAGAGAATGCCAATTCTGCACTCTGTACTTGGGGCTTGAATTCACAAACCGTGACATCACGACCTGAGCCAAAACCAAGAGTCAGACGCCTAACCAACTGAGCCACCCAGGCGCCTACCCATTGACTCTCTTTTTTGACCGAACAGAATCTGCGGCTTGATCTGCATCACGAGAGGCAGAGGAGGGAAACAAACCAGGACGCTACCGGGAATCACGCAAGGTAACCTGCCTTCCGTGGGTGCATTTCTGACGGAGGAGAGTGCCTCTCTCACTTGTCAGAGACCCAGGTCCTTCTCTGCCCCGGCCGGAGGAAACCCACTGCATGACTTTCAGATTCTCTCTCTTCCCTGCTAAGGAATGTGTCCGGGGCCCTCAGCCCTTATGAAGAAAACATAGCTGGATGTCCAATCAGAAGCAAAAGTCAAACCAACGACAAACTCAGACACTCCCAGGTCCAAAGTAAAAGTACGAGATACATACACACGCATCCTCGTCTGCTCAGACACCCACCTACCAACATACACACGGTCGGCACGCGTGTGCACAAAAATCACATCATCTGGTTATACTTTCCTTGTGACATTCACCAGAAATTGTCTTGCTATTGATTTCTTCTTTGCTTGTCTTCCGTATACCTCTCTCATCTAGAATGGAAGTTCCGTGGGCACTGAGTCCCAGTACCCAGTACCCAGTACCCAGTTCCCAGAAGAAAAACCTGCAACACAGTACATATTCCATCGCATCCGTTGACTGAATCAGTGAATCCACACCCGCGTTTGCCTCCCGCTACGGTGCGGCTCGAAGAGAGTGAAAACTCGAGCGTGCCTAGACGGTGAAGAGAGAGAACCAGCGGTGAGTGAAGAGGCAGGGGCAAGACAAACGGATGGGAGTATTTCATGAGGGAGATGGGACCACAGCACGGGCACCAGCTTCAGGGGAAGGAAATGGTATCTATAATTGCGCCGAAGCTGGAGGGCAGGGGGGCGTGTGGGAGAGTAAGAAAGAACCCCCACTTACCCTGCCCTCCTTTAACGACGATCAGTGGAAAGGGGTGAGCGGTTAGTTCAGGGTGTGTTTGTTTGTTTGTGGGACCAGAGCTGGACTCCTTTCGCAGGGCTCTTTTCTGATGGTGCTTATCAATTTAAAAATGTGGTCATCTGCTCAGCTCTGAATGTGATCCCAGACAGTGGGAATGCTGTCAGCACGGCGCCCAGCACAGAGTAAGGACTTAGTAGATGCTCCTTGAGTAAGAGATAAAGTAAAGGTGTAGAAAATCCCCTGAAGCCAACTGAAGGGGGGTGACTGGGGTCACACGAGTGGATCTCCAGGTGGGACTGAGGGCTCGCTTGGGGCAGTCCCTGAATATCAATTGTGCCAATCTAAAGGCAAATGGCCCGAGGGTCTTACCACCTATGTAGCCTTGGCTCAAGTATCCTGAGTTTTTAAGCCTCAGTTGTATCCTTTCTAAAACAGGTGTGGCCAAACTATCTGCACAGGGATGTCATCTGGAAAAAAAAAGAAAGACGTTTCTCGAACTCCTAGGCCAGGACAATATACACACGAATTACTGGTTGCGTGATGCAGTTTACTGCATCTTGATGGTTTCGTGGATTCCGTGAGAGCATACCAGAAGCCAAGAGCCAGTCGTGGCCGCCTCTGTGTCCCTAATGTCTAGTATGGTGCTCAGTCGTATACGAACATAGCAGAGGCTTATAGCTGCCCCCTCATATCACTTCCCTCTTTCTTTCTCACAGCACTGATTGTATTCCAGGTAAAGATGTGCACAGCTAAAGCATGCACTTTGCCAGGCTTCCTTGCAGCTCAGGGTACCATGGGAAATGGTCCCGGATGTGTGTGCAAATCCACTGGACATCTCCAGGGAAATTGTGGCTTTTTCTATAAGAGTATGACCTCACCCTTTGTTTCTTTTCTTTCTCCCTGAAGGGAACGTAGGAAATAGGCTGGAGTTGGGGCAGCCCTCTTGAGATGATGAAGTGGCAAGACAGTGTAAGGAGTTTAAAGGACCTGGAACATTCATGACATCACAGAGCCATCACATCAACTCTGAACTGCTGGCCTCCAGACTTATAAGAAACATTCCCATCCAAAAAAAGGAGTCATGTGGAGAATAACAGTACTCATTTGGTTATCATCTATCAGTTACTAAAAGGCTAATTTATCTTGTAGTGAATCGCCCAGGTCTATCAACATTCACATAACAGAATTAAAAGGAGGTTATGTTTGAATTGATCGTATCTGGAGAAATCCAAGTATTTGAGATTATATAAAAATAACACCCGGGGCGCCTGGGTGGCTCAGTCGGTTAAGCGTCTGACTTCGGCTCAGGTCATGATCTCATGGTTTGTGAGTTCAAGCCCCGCATCGGGCTCTGGGCTGACAGCTCGGAGCCTGGAGCCTGCTTTGGGTTCTGTGTCTCCCTCTCTTTCTGCCCCTTTCCCACTCAGGCTCTGTCTCTCTCTCAAAAATAAATACACATTAAAAAAATTAAAAAAAAAAATAACATCCAAGTAAAGCTACTGATAAATTAAAATCCTGATGTGTTAATCATGTAGACGTCACTGTTGAATTAACAATTTAAGTTTCCTCACAACAATATATTTCCAAACATATGTCAAACTCAAAATAATACAGAAGATGAACATAATTGTTGGAATTGTTACAGGCCAGAATTATTTTAGGATTATATCAATGTTTTAAATTTGGTGGGTTTAACTGAACTTTGCAGTTTTGGCTTTAAGAAATCAGACCTAGTTACATAATCGTGAGAAAATTGATCTGAAGGGAACCGGGTGTATTTACACAAAAGATCCAGCAGACTTGAATAATTAAGAATTGTGAGTATTTTTTCTAACAAAAATTGTCTCACTGCTCCATCTGGTGGCTGCAGTCAAAACCAGACTTTTGTCAGCTCCCTGGGTTTAAATCATTTTCAGGATTTTTTTTTTAAATTTCGAAGAAAATGTACCGAAACTTTAAGCTCCGGTACTAAGTGAAGAAACATGCAGTGAAGCTGCCTTAAACCTCGGTGTCTGGGTTTAAAGATAGTCATTCATCCCTCTACTCAAAAGCATTCATTGAGGACCTAGTGTCGAAAGATAAACCATATTAAAAAGGTTCCGAGTTCGTGTGAGAAACGAATCTACTTAAACCAGGCAGCACCAGCCTGGAAGTGATCTGGATCACTCCACCAGGAGGAGGCAGAGGAAAAACTTTCATGGAGAAGAGGTGGGAGCAAAGAAAGGAAGTCATTTGGGTAGAACGTAAGCAGTTCCTGCATTTGGGAAAGCCTGTTTGGCTGTTTGTGACTGTTTCGACTTCTCAACCGTGAGCCATTCCCAGGCTTAATTTTCGGTTTGCTCACACGGACTGGAAAGGCGCTAGAACCATCGCACTCCAACGGCCTCTTTGTTTACTTAATTTAACAGCACTGCACACCAGATCGTTTTAGACGTCAGGATTAAGGGGTAATCCAGGAAGCCTCCTCCAGCGCTCTCCGAGGGCTCGCCTTCCTGCGGGAAGGACAGGCCAAAGGTTGAGTAGATGAAGAAACAAAACACCGAGAAATTGTAAATGAAACAAACAAGGAGTCAAAATACAGAAGAGCAGCTAGGTTGACTTCAAGGACAAGAAAAACATTGGCCAAACCCAAAAAGTCAGAAGGGTTAGGAGGCCTCCCCCATTTCACGGTCCAAATTTGTACCGAAAATCAAGATCAAGTGATCTTTGCCCTTCTGCTCTTGGGAAGGTTTCTGTCCTCCCACACGAGAGCTGAGGGAGCATCCCAGGCAAACCAGACAGCAGAGGGCAGGTGCAGTGGGCAGGGACTGGGCACGGTCACGGTGCAGGCAGGCCCCGGCTGCTGCAGTGTGGTGACGGCGGTAAAAAGTGGCCACGTCATGAAGGGGCGTGGAATCATGCAGTGCCTTCTAGAGCATCGTAAGGAATTGGGATTTCACTCAAACTGTGACTTCAGAGACATATCCAGGGCAGCAAATGAAACTTTATATTTGAACGGGATCCCTCTGGCTGCTATCTGGAGGGCGGATGGGACAGAAGCGAGAATGGAAGTCAGGGTATCCGTTGCAAGATTGTGTCAATAGTGTTGGCAAGAAATGGTAGTGGGTTGTGCTAGGGTGACTTCAGTGAGGAGGGAGAGAGAGAGAGGGACAGAACCAAGGACAGAGAAAACAGTGTAGGATGGGGCTGGATTGGGGAACAAGTGGTCTGTTTAGGGGGCTTGTCACACAGAAGGTCGTTTTTGAGACATCTGAGTCACACGTTAGGGGGAAGCGCGACGTACAGCTGCATATAATTGACATCTTCTGGAACCGCACGGTTCTCTTTTTCCTATTCCCTATCCCTGGTTTTTCTCTGCCAACCAGGAGTTAGTCAAATGCTTAAGTTATGCTGTATCCATTACAGCACGTGGAATATGTCTGTGAATATGGACATTACAGTCCGAGGTATCGGACAGCCCTCAATGTTAGGCTGTCAGGTCATTAGTCGTGCTAAATTGGTTACCTGAAAATCCAACGAGATTTCTCCTTTAGAAAGGTACCCCTTTTCCCCTGACACTTAGCAAGTAATCTCTGGAGTGCTATTTCGGCACAATGCAAATATTCTTGTTCTCAATAAACCTTTCACCCAACGGTTTTTGGCATTCGTTGACCAACCTCGCCTGAATCAATGATTACAAAGTGGTTGATGGGCTAACCGCAAACTGGCGATTTTTCTGATTCTGTTGTTCCTGCTACATCCATCAGCTGGCATTCATCCACAAAGAAAACGTGAAGGAAAAAATGTTTTAAGATGTTGAAGTTACTAGAGCCTTTGAATGCCGATAAGCATCCCGTAGTAGAAGGTAGATGTAGGTAATTCAGAAGAGACTGGAGATAGCCAAAAGGAACAGCTGAGAAGGTGAGAAAAAAAAAAAAAAGACTCAAGAGCACACGTGATGCAGGGGGTGGTGCCTGATGGGGGGAGACACCCCCTTCGTGTGGCAGGAGGGAGAAGGGAGGGTGGAGGGCCGTAGACCTTAGATGTGAAAAAGTAAGGGCGTGATTCTCCTTCCAGCCATGCCGTAAGGAAATGATCCTTCCAAATATAAGACGTATGCATGAAGACGATGCCCACGGTGATAATAAGGAAAAAATAGTTGAAATAAGAATAGTAAAGAAACAGCAATAGAGAAAGGGTAGAAGCTGTTACCTTTTCACTGTCTGTAGAATATGATGCCCCTAAAAACAATAATTAAGAAATCCGTTAGAAAGAGAGGAACCCAACAAGTGAAAAAACTCATTTTTTCTTAAGTTTTCTGACAAATACATTCTCCTGTTAAAAAATAAGCTGCGATTTTTTTTCAACATTGTGATTTTTTTTTTCTGCATGAACCATCCTTAAGGTGGCAGGCAAGCCCACTTTTCACAAATACCTTAAACAACTAGAGAGGAAAACCTAAACTCCTACAGGTTTAGTCTATCAGTGCGGCCCCTCCTACTGAGAATAACAAATAAAATTAATCAAACCAGTTTTCATTTCTACTTACTGAGCATAAACTACTATTCACAAAGAGAATGCTATTTTGAGGGTTATTTCTATTTCAATATATCAATAGCAGAGGCAAATAGACCTTTGAAGCACTCCAGTGGGCCAAAGGAATAGTTCTCATGTGAGCGTTTTTTTTTAATCCCTACAATCAAGAGATCCCTCTGCTCTGGGAAGCCTAAACAGTCAATATTTTGATATTTGAGGCACTATGACTAGTTACCGAAATGATTCTTCTGCGGTATTATAAAATAGAATTTAAATAGTGATTGGGCAAGAAAAAGCAAAAACTTCTGAAAAAAGATCAGTTCAAGACAGGCCCCAAATCATTTATGCAATGATATGTAAGGGGAACCTGAGTGGCTCAGTTAGTTAAGCATCTAACTCTTGATTTCGGCTCAGGTCATGGTCTCACAACTTCATGAGTTCGAGCCCCACATTGGGCTCTGCACTGACAGCTCTCTCTCTGTCTCTCTCTCTCTGCCCCTCCCCTGCTCCCACTCTGTCCATCTTTCTCAAAAGTAAATGATAAAAAAAAAAAAAAAAATCTTGTCCAGCATCTCAGTTTTACCACAATAATGCCACACAGCTCAGTGGCATACGATGACAAGATCTCCTTCTCCACAGAGACGTCGGCTGAGTAGCTCTGTTCCACATGTCTCATTGTGGGATCCAGTCAAGGGGCTTTAGAGACACTGCCACCTGCAGCACCCACAGAACCTGATTTAAAAGATCTCAAAGGCAGGGGCACCCTGGGTGGCTCAGTCGGTTGACCATCTGACTTCAGCTCAGGTCATGATCTCGTGGTTCGTAGTCTGAGCCCTGCATCAGGGTCTGTGCTGATGGCTCAGAGGCTGGAGCCTGCTTTGGATTCTGTGTCTCCCTCTCTCTGCCCCTCCCCTGATTGCACTCTGTCTCTGTCTCTCTCTCTCTCTCAAAAATAAACATTAAAAAAAATTTTTTTTTTTTTTAAAGAAGGTCTCAAAGGCAGTCTGGGAGTATCAGAATAAAGCTGCCTAGGTCAGCCTTGCCCGGGAATGTGGGGGTCACAGAATTATTGTAGAGATGCATTTCTGCTTCAAGTGGCTTGCCTTTCTTTGACAAGACTGCATGTAGGTATCTCCAAAGAGCAGGATGTTTGTTATTGGAGATACTTAGTATTTTGCAGTTCTTGAATTTATTATTTCATTTCCAGCCGTTTTATGGCATTTTAGATGACATATCTACTTTTATACACTTTTCCCCAAGTAACTCATTTCGTACGGAGTTCTTCTAGATCAATCAGAAGATTCACCAAAATTTCATCAAATCTGTTGCTTCGGGGAACGATGTCACCATAGATCATTTGTGACTTCACACCTCCTCACGAGAAGAACTAGTAACTATTGCTGGATAAGACAGTGCTGAGAGAATTTTAGCACACGGAGGGGAGGCTGTGGCAGCCCCTGCACCCCAGAGGCCACGACAGACCACACTGGAAGGGAAGAGAAGCAGCTCACGCTGACCGCATTGCCCCTCCCCCAGGCAGCGCAGCGCCACCCAGAGAGTCTGCCCTGAGTCTATGGCTCCCCCAGTAAGAAAAGAGAAACCAGAGGGAACAATCAGCATTGTGAACTGCTTTGTGGGGCCTCTGCTCTGGTTTTGCTCCACTGGGATCTCCAGGGGATCTGCAGGGTCAACAATTAAGAGTCAGACTGTGTCTGACAAGGGGGAGGGGCTCACAACCACCAGCACTCAGATCTTGGCAGAGGAAGTTCATACTTGCAGAGCCCAAGCAGTAGTCCCAACCAGCGGCTTTGCTCATCTACGGGACCAAGTCAGGGGTGTGGTCTGCACCGGGGAACTCAATGGGATACAGGTCTGCCTGATTTGGGTCTTTAGAGAAGGAGTTTTGGTGGTCCTGGGGCTTGATCTTCCCATGTCCAGGCAGGAGAGCTGAGGTATAGCCCTACCTGCTGTGGAGTGTGGCCCCCAGCCCCATCTGATAGGAAGGGCTGGCAAGAACGCCTGGAAACTTCTGTAAATAGCCCAGCAACATTCCATCTGAGAGGTCACCCACATCACAAGCAAGAGTGCACTGAGTATCCTGGTCAGGAACCTACCAGGTTCGCCCTGCAGAAAAGGAAAGCTATGGGCTGTGCTCTCCATTCTGGTGCCACCTGTAAACAGCTCTGTGGGGGGGCCACTCAGTTTCCTGTGTCCCCTGATAAGGTTCCCTGGTTGGGCAGGCTGACACTGTATTCAGCAACAAGTGGGGCTACAAATTAGTTCTCTGCCCAAATGCAGCGAGAAAAGCAGCTCCATAGCCACTAAGGCTCTCTGTGGTCTTTAGTCAAGCTGACCCATGTCACAAGTAGGATGGGCACACCCAGTGGGTTTCCCTGACCGGGAAATTCAGGGCAAGCTCTGGCTCATGATGTGGGTCCCCAGACAACAAGCTGTGCAGGTCCTGGGTCCCATCCCACTGGCCTGCCAGGGAAGGGAAGCTAATTCATAGCCCCACTTACTGCTGAGTGTAGGACCAAGTCCCGGCTGGATAGAGCCTGATCAGAGAATCCATGCCACCATGGAGCCCATCCGACAGCCTCACTTGGGCAGGGAACCAAGTCAGCAGTTGTATCCAGCTGTTCTCAGCCAGTGGCACAACCCCCACCTCCACCTTCAGAGCTTGAACAGTTGCCTTGCCTAAAAATAGACCTTGATAGCAGGCTTTCTTGCCCAAAGATGTTGCCACCAGACACATCCAGAAATCCACACTGGGCTGACTGGTGAAAACCGCCTCTGCCAGGGGCACCTGAATGGCTCAGTTGATTAAGTGTCCAACTTTAGCTTAGGTCATGATCTCGTGGTTCATGAGTTCAAGTCTCACATTGGGCTCTCTGCTGTTGGCATGGAGCCTGCTTTGGATCCTCTGTCCCTCTCTCTCTCTCTCTCTGCCCCTCCTTCACTCATTCCCCCCCTTCTCTCAAAATAAATAAACTTAAAAAAAACTGCCTCTACCAAAACAAAACTGCAAAGTCTAAAAGAGGGGGCCACTTTCTCTAATATGCAGATACCAATGTAAGAAATCAAGGTTAACAAAAAATTAGGTAAATATCACACCACACACACACACACACACACACACAAAGTTCTAATAACTAACTCTAAAGAAATACAGATTTGTGTACTTTCAAAGAACTCAGAATAGTTCCATTAAAGAAATTTGGTGAACTAAAAGATCACACAGAGGAACAATTAAATAAAATTAGGAACATAATTCATGGAAAAAAAAAAAAAAACAACAACACAAGAATTTCAACCAAGAAGTAGAAACCATGAAAAAAATACAAACAGGGGCACCTGGGTGGCTCAGTCGGTTGAGCGTCCGACTTCGGCTCAGGTCATGATCTCACGGTTTGTGAGTTCGAGCCCCGCATCTGGCTCTGTGCTGACAGCTCAGACCCTGGGGCCTGCTTCTGCTTCTGTGTCTCCCTCTCTCTTTGCCCCTAAGCCACTCGCATTCTGTCTCTGTCTCTCTCAAAAATAAATAAACATTTAAAAAAATAAAAAAAATATATAAACAAAAATCCTAGATCTGAAAAACACAATAACTAAACTGAAGAACTCAGTAGACAGTTTCAAAGCAGACTCTGTTATGCAGAACAAAGAATCAATGACCTGGAAGATAAGACACTGGAAATTAGCCAGTCAGAGGAGCAAAAAAAAAAAAAAAAAAAAGAATGAAAAAGAGTGAAGAAAGCCCACTGGACTTGTGGGACACAATGAAAAGAAACAATATTCATATTGGAAATTCCAGAAGGAGAAGAGAAAGAAAAAGGGACAGGAAGTATATTGAAAGCAATAATGGCTGGAGCGCCTGGGTGGCTCAGTCGGTTAAGCATCCAACTTCAGATCAGGTCTCACAGTCTCATGATCTCACAGTTTGGGTGTTTGAGCCCCGCATGGGGCTCTGTGCTGCCAGTGAAGAACCCACTTGGGATTTTCTCTCTCTGCCTTTCTCTCTCTCTCTCAAAATAAATAAATAAACTAAAAAAAAAAAAAAAAAGCAATTATGGCTGAAAACGTCTCAAACCTGAGGAGAGAAATAGATATCCAGATCCAAGAGGCCCAAAGGATCCCAAATGGGTTAAATCTGAATAGGGCTACACCGAGGTATGTTATAATTTTCAAAATACAAAGAGAGAACTTTGAAAGTAGCAAAAGATATGCAAGGGAACTCACATGAGACTATCAGTGAATTTTGCAACAGAAAGATTTCAGAATGGTATGGGATGAGAGCTATAAAATATTGAAAGAAAAAACTGTCAACCAAGAACTCTATACTTAGCAAAACCATCCTTCGGAAATGAAAGAGAGATAACTCTTCCTGAACAAAAAAAAAAAAAAACAACAACAAAAGCTGAGGGAATTTATTGCCACTAGACATGCCTTACAAGATATTCTAAAGAGTCCCTTGAGTAGAAATAAAAGGATGCTAATCGACATCATTAAAACATAAGAAAGCAGTGTAAAACTCACTGGTAATGGCAAATACACAGTCGACGTCAGATTTGGCACATAATTCGCTTACAACTCTCGTTTAAAAGTTTAAAAAAAGTACTAAAACCAATCATGACTGCAAAAACCTGTTATTAATTAGACAATATAAAATATAAGTAAATTGAAACATCAATAACCTAAAATGTGAGGGGGAGGAGAAGGAAACATGAAAAGCGTTAAGAATGCCTTTGAAGTTGTTATTGATTTAAACAGAGTGCTATAATGTGAGAATATTTGTATAAGCCTCATGGTAACCACAAGGGAAAAATCGGTAGTAATTGGACAAAAGAACATGATGAAGAAGTCAAACCATACTGATTCCAAAAGACATCAATACACAAAAATAAAGACAGCAGGATAAGAAACAAGGGGCAATGGATCTACAAAACAACCAGAAAACAATGAACACAATGGCAATAGTCTTTACTTGGCAATAATTACTTAAAATGTAAACAGATTAAATTTATCGATCAAAAGACACAGAATGGCTGAATGAATAAAAAACTCAAGATCCAATGATAATGCTGCCTACAAGAGATTCACTTAGCCTTAAAGGCACATAGAGACTGAGAGTGAAAAGATGGAAAAAAAAATACTTCAAGCAAATGGTAACAAACAAAAACAACAGCAAAAGCATGGCTATACTTACATCAGACAAAATAGACTTTAAATTCAAAGTAGCAAGGAGTTCCCAGATGGCTGGGTCATTTCAGTGTCTGACTCTTGGTTTTGGCTTAAGTCATGATCTCATGGTTCTTGACTGCACGCTGTCAGTGCAGAACCTGCTTGAGATTCTCTCTCTCTCTCTCTCTCTCTCTCTCTCTCCCTCTGCCCCACCCCTGTTCATGCACATGCACATGCTCTCATTCGCTCTCTCTCTCTCAAATTAAGTACATAAAAACTTAAAAATAAATTCATTAAAAGTCGCAAAAGGAGACAAAGAAGATAATTATTTAATGATAAAGTTGTCAATCTATAGAGAAGATATCAATTATAAATATGCAGGGACCCAACAACAGAGCACCTAAACATTTAAGCAAAAACTAACAGAGCTAAAAGGAGACATAAACAGCAATACTGTAATAGGGATTTTTATACCCCACTCTCAACAATAGATAGATCATCCAGAAAGAGAATCAACGAGGAAACAGTACATTTGAACAATACAGACCAAATGGGCCTCACCAGAATACAGAACATTCTATCCAACAACAATAGAATATACGTTCTTTTCAAGTACACAAGGAACATTTTCTAGGATAGACCATATGCCAGGCCAAAAAAAGCAAGTCTTAGCAAATTCAAGGCTATTGAATTCATACCAAGTATCCTCTCTAGCCACCATGGTAAGAAATGAGAAATGAATAGCAAAAGAGAAACTGGAAAAATTACAGTTACATTAAAATTAAACAACACTCTTCCCAACAACCTGTGGATTAAAGAAGACATTAAAGAGAAGATAAAAAAGCTTCTCCAGACAAACAAAAATGGAAACACAACATGCCAAAACTTATGAGACACAGCAAAAGCAGTTCTAGGAGGGAAGTTCATAGCAATAAATGCCTACATTAAGAAGCAAGAAAGATACCAAATAAACAACCTAACTTTATACCTTAAGGAACTAGACAAGAAGAACATACCAAAACCCAAAGTTAGCAAAGTAATCTAGTAAAGATTAGAGCAGAAGTAAAAGAAATAGAAGACAGGAAAACAATAGAAAAGATTAACCAAAAGCTGGATTTTTGAAAGATAAACAAAATTGACAAACTTGTAGCCATACTAGCCAAGGAAAAAGAGACAGGACCCAAATAAACAAAATTATAAATGAAAAAGAGAACATTACACATGAAACTACATCAATTGAAAGGGTCACAAGAGGCTACTATGAATAACCATCTGGCACCAAACTGGAAAATCTAGAAGAAATGAGAAAATTCTTAGAAACATGCAAACTATGAAGAAAGGAATGAGGAAGAAATAAAAAGTCTGAACAGACTGGCTGGCCTGGGTTGGCTCAGTCAGTTGAATGTCTAGCTCTTGATTTGAGCTCAGGTCATGATCCTAGAGTGGTGGGATCGAACCCTGAGTTGGGCTCTGCACGGAGCATGGAACCTCTCTCTCTCTCTCTCTCTCTCTCTCTCTCTCTCAATCTCTCTCTCTCTCTCTCAATCTCTCTCTCTCTCTCTCTCTTAAAACAAACAAACAAACAAACAAACAAACAAAAAAAAAACCAAATAGACTAGGTAAGGAGATTCAATCAGTAATTTAAGATCTCCCAATGAAGAAAAGCCCAGGACCAAATTGCTTCACTAGTGAATTTCACTAAATATTTAAAGATGAACACCAACTTCCCTCATACACTTCCGAAAAAGTTGAAGAATATGGAATTCTCCCAAACGCATTTTATGCCACCAGCATTAGCGTGACACCAAAGCCAGACAAGGACACTACCAGAAAAGAAAACTACAGACCAATATTCCTGGTGAATGCAGATGACAAAGTTCTCAGCAAATAGTAATGAACCTAATTCGGCAGCACATTAAAAGGATTTTTACCATGATCAAGTGGGATTGATACCTGGGGTGCAAGGATGGCTCAACATATGCAAACCAATCAATGTGTTACATCATATTAATGGAATGAAAGAAAAAATCATATGCTCATCTCAGTAGACGCACAAAAAAGTATCTGCCAAAATTCAAGATCTGTTCATGATAAAAACTCCTAATGAATTAGGTGTAGAAGAAAGGTACCTAAAAATAATGAAGGCCATATATGATAAGCCCACAGCTAACATCATACTCAATGGTGAAAGGTTGAAAGCTTTTCCTGTAAGATCAGAAACAAGACAAGAGTGCCCACACTCATGACTACTCTTCAACAAAGTGCTGGAAGTCCTTGCCAGAGAAATCAAGTAAGAAAAAGAAATACAGGAATCAGAATTCGAAAGGAAGAAGTTAAGTTGTCCTGTTTGTACATGCATGATTTTATATGTAGAAAATCCTAAAGATTTCACCAAAAACTGTTAGGTCTAATCAACAAATGCAACAAAGTGGCAGGATATAAAGTTAACAGATTAAATTCAGTAGCATTTGTATATACTAACACTCAATTATCTGAAAAAGAAATAAAGAAAACAATCCCATTACAATAGCATCAAAAACAATATAATGTTTAGGAATAATCTTAACCAAGCAAGTGAAAGATCTCTACTCTGAAAACCCCAGGACAATGATGAAAGAAATCAAAGAAGGTACAAAAAATGGAAAGGTATTCCATATTCATGGATTGGAAGAATTAATATAGTTAAGATGTCAATAGTACCCAAAGTCATCTATAGATTCAATGCCCATCAGGATCTAACACCATTTTTTATAGTAGAAAAAACAATCCTACGATTTAAATGGAACCACAAAAGACCCCAAATAGCCACAGTAATCCCAAGGGGGGAAAAATGGGATGCATCACACTTCCTGATTTTAAGCTTAGCTATAAAGACACATGCACCCTTATGTTTATTGCAGCATTATTTACAATAGCCAAGATATGAAACCAACCCAAGTGTCCATCCATAGATGGATGGATAAAGAAACAGTGGTATACATGTGTATGTATGTACATATATATAATAGAATATTACTCAGCCATAAGAAAGAATGAAATCTTACCATTTGCAACAACATGGATAGATCTGGAAGGTATGATGCTAAGTGAAATAAGTCAGGGAAAGAAAAAAAAATATGATTTCACTCCTATGTAGAATTTAAGAAACAAAACAAAGAAAAAAGAGGTGAACAAAAAAACAGACTCTGAACTATAGAGAACAAACTGTTGGTTGTCAGAGGGGAGGTGGTGGGTGGGGGGGGGGGAGAGATGAAGGGGATTAAGAGGACACTTACCATGATGAGCACTGAGCAATGTACAGAATTGAATCATTATATTGCACACCGGAAACCAACATAACACTGTATGTTAACTATACTGGAATTACAAAAAACGCCCGGGACACCTCTGCTGATCACCCAGTCTTCGTTAAAGAAAAGAGATGCTTTCTTCACAAAAACAGGTTGAGCTGACTCCCCAGGCCATGGTGCAGTGGGCCATCTGGTCAAGGACCGCACTTGAGGCATCTGCTGTGAATACAAACTACTCCTGATGCCAGAAGGTATTTGTCAAAAGAGAAATCCTGTTCCGGGTTGTGGGAAGCAAGCAGTTCGTCCATTTTAATAGTTTCTAAGAGATGTCATTTTACCTTTTCTTCCCTTTCCCCATTTTTTAATTGATGGAATCTGTCTTCAGGTAACCTTATAAGATAAGGCATAAATAAATAAATGTACCTTGCCCTAAACTGAAGGACAATGGCATCTATTGCAATCTGTATAAACAGACGTACCATTAACATCCTATTTTCCATGAATGGTGCATCCTAGAGCACCACTCCATATGCAGAAAGCATGGGGATTACAGGGCATACGGTGTTTTGCAGTTGAGGGGGCCATGCAGCCCGCCCTCGTCCAGGAATTTTTTATTTGTATATAACCTTTAACAACACCGTACACCTTCAAGATTCTGAATTAGGAGCGACGTTCTATTAGTAAATCTTATCCCTTATCCTCCCTTTGTATCCCATGATGAAACAGTACGCACACCTTGCTTAAAATAATTAAATATCTCAAAGACATCAATGTCTTCTATGGCCTAATAATTCCAAATTACCCACTTGTCATACACCTCATCTCTGCTGGAGCAGGAGGAGGCGATTCCTAGAAGAGGAAATGGCTCTGGTTGGTCTTGATTAGTCTTTGTGTACCTGGCCAAATGCCCCCCCCCCTTTCCTTGTATCTTACTTTTCCTGTATATGAAATGGGACGAATATGCCAGACCCAAAACTACCCTAGTAGACGACCATTATGTGAAGCATCCCCTGATCCTTTCCTTAATGGGGGTAAGTATAGATGAGTGCCATCCGTGGTGGGATATCATTTGTTGTTTTCTCAGCAAGTTGCTGGGGAACAGCAAGCTTTCTCTAAGTGCGAGGGGTTTTCTGGTTAATTTCTCCACCTTACACATGTGAGCCCTACTTGTACTTACCGTTAACTCAAAAAGTGACGTGTGGGCTAAATAACATAAGCCATTTCTCTCCCATCTCACTCTCCACACGAGTGGCTCAAATATGAAAGAAATGAGGCTTGTGATCATAAGATAAAAGCTTATCGTGCTTTTCTGCCCAGCCTACGTTCTAGAGTTTTTTGTCCTAATTAGCAGTTAGACATCATTCCCACAATCAACCGAAATAAAGGAGAAGAAGATTTCATTCTTTTTTTTTTTCATTTTTTTTAATGTTTATTTTTGAGACAGAGAGAGACAGAGCATGAACGGGGGAGGGTCAGAGAGAGGGAGACACAGAATCTGAAACAGGCTCCAGGCTCTGAGCTGTCAGCACAGAGCCCGACGCGGGGCTCGAACTCACGGACCGCGAGATCATGACCTGAGCGAAGTCGGCCGCTCAACCGACTGAGCCACCCAGGCGCCCCTAAGATTTCATTCTTAATCTTGCCCTGTCAAACACTTCTATTTATTCGCTGGCTTCCCCATTTAGGGATCTTTTCCGCGGAGGCACTGAGGCGACTGAATGATGGTTCCCATGTTCTCGGGCAATGGAACATCCACTCATCAAACAGAAAATGTTTCAGCTTTTATTTTAAACTGGGTTTGTCTCAATGTGGACTAGCGATTTGGATTTCTCCATGCTAATATGAAGGCAACAACCTAGAAATGATGGCACAATAGTTTATCCAGGGATTAGGAAGCCAGGGTGAAAGTCCTACTTAATCCCACACACACCATGGTAGGTACGGACCCCAACCCAGGCCTTGCTGTGGCCAACACAACAATGTCAGTCCATCTTTTCCAACAGTCCCCGTCCAAGAGTCCGAGACTGCCCAGGCGAACCCGTGGTAGGGATGATACAGTGGACAGATGGGTCACTCAGCTCTCCCCGCTGTGTGTCCAGAGGATGTCAAAGTACAGCTGCAGAGTTTATGAAAACCGATGGAGTTTCAAATCCCCAGGATTCAACCGGCTGTGTTTGTGGCCAGATATCCACTTGATTCTTTGTCCATCACCAGAGATATAACGTGGCAGTGACTCTAAGCTTAAAACTTTAATTTTCAAAAGTCACTCAAGATTCATAAAAGAATTTTGTGAGTCATAAAGGAAATCAATAAAATGTTTCCAAGAAATTTGAAAGATACTGCAATGAATTTCAAGGGGTCTCCGAAGGCCACCGGCCGGCAGAGGACTGCTCAAATGTACATTATTGAAAATGTAATGGAGACATTAAAAAAAAAAAAAAGCTGTATTTTGGAAGATTTACTATTATTGGTTACTCAAGATAGAAGGTTTCTAAATTTACATTTTTTTAAAAACTGATAGCTATGAATTACTGTTCTGAATAACTTTGAGGTCGAAGGAAGCAATTCTCATTGACCAAAATCAGAAAGGGAGTTTGCTGTCTCCCACGCAAAGGAGACTTTTCCCTTCTGTGTATTTTTGAAAGGTATTTTGTACCTAAATAATCGAGAAATGGATTCACGCCCACCAAACTAAGCAAGCAAAACCCGCCGGGAACATTCACACTCTCTTTCACACCTAACCCTGCGCTATAGGAAACAGATGTTTCTAGAAATTTTCATTCCTGTTTGGAGTCCATCCCAAAGAAAAACTTGCCCTTCGAAACACTGTAATCAATGACTCTAGGCTGGTTAAGGCTTTGCCCTCGTGTCTGAGGCGTAAAGTGCCTATGATTGGGCAAACCGAAGCCTCAGTTCCCTCTCTTAATCCACTTGCCTCCCATTAGTAAAGATAGAAATAGAGATAGAGGGCTGGTCAGGCTCCCTTGTGATTCCAGAATCGGATTATTTACCGGGTTCACCTGACTTGAACTAAGGAACAAACCATAGGGAATCGACAGCTCCCTGTGGAAAGGAATCCAATCGGGGCAAAGATGAGGGTCTGAGCCATTTCGGCTTCCTGGCTCTCCCTCGGGCAGAAGGGATGAAGAATGCGAGGAGAACGGGATCGAAGGAACGGAAACACATTTCTTTGTAATCTCATTCGGTCCTCACAGAAGTTTTGTGACATTAGGCCACACATATTTGTGAAGTTCTCGGTCCTGAAAAACAACACTCGCACAAGGAATTGAGACGAACCGGTCCAAGCTGTAGGAGAGGTCACCTGGGGCAAAGGGGCGTAGGAGGCCTGAAGCCATTTGTGGAAAGCAGCGAGGACGGGGACCCCAGAAGTGTAAGGCGCGCTCCGAGGCGGAGCCGGATTTTAGGACGCTTTGCGCGAAGCAGCTGGCTCCGCAAGGGGGCGCCACCGCCGCGCGCCTGGGACACTCGCGGCTCCCGGCCTTGGCGAGCCGGGCGAGCCGGGCTCCCCCGGAGTCTGAGAGTCCTGGAGCATTTTCAAGTGAAAGCGGAGGCAGGAAAAGCGAAAGGCAGAGAGAAAAGGAGCTAAAACAGGAAAGGGGAACCTTCACTGTTCCTACCACCGTGGTGGGTAGTCACAGCCGAGCTCCAGCCTCCTTCACCCAAAGCCCACGCCTCCGCCAGACGCACACACGCGCGCGCACACTCCCGCGCGCTCCACGGGCCCCCTAGCACCCCGGAGGAGTGGGCGATGGAACGCACGAGACCGGACCCGCTTCCGCAGCGATTAGGGCGAGGGAAGAAGGACTAGATAGAGGTCCTGGCCAGGCTGGTCGCGGGCTTGAGCAGTCAGTGCCGGAAATCGAAGAAGCAAGGTGCAGGGCGAGCGCGGGGCCGAGGCCTGGGGGCGCCCGCGACGTCCTCCAGCCCCCGTCCCCGCCACCCCCACCGCCACCCCCGAATCCCGGGGATAGAGTCGAGGGCTCCACCTAGAGCCTGGGTTGCGAACGCCTCGGGCGGCAGGAGAGAGGGGGGCGGCGCAGAGGATTCCCAGCAATAGCGGCCCCCTTCCCCTCCCCCTCCCTCCCCTCCCCTGTCAAACTCAGGGGGTCGACTCGGTGTCCTTTGGCATTAGAGAGAAGTGAGCGTGCGTCCTCGGCCGCAACAGTCCTTATACTCAGTGTGCTCCCGCATCCTCGGGAGGGCTTCACCCATTCAAATTCGGACGCAGCCCTAGCGCGTCGGATTCCCGAGGTCTGAGCCGGAGCCTCAGGGAATCGGCGTCTCCAGCAAGTTTCCGAGCGCCGCGGGCGCCTGCTCCCCCCCCGCACCCGCCGGGGCTGGCGCGGCCGGGACCCGGGCGCAGGGCGCGCGCGGAGCGGAGCGGGGCGGGGGTCAGGCGGCAGCGCGACAGGCCAGCAGCTGGCGGAGGCTCCTGCGGAAGCTGTCGTCCAGGAAGGCGTAGAGGAAGGGGTTGAGGCAGCTGTTGGCGTAGCTCAGGCTGGTGATGAAGTAGGAGGCCGCGATGACGAGCGGCGTCTGCGGGAGGTCGGTGGTGAGCGCCACCACGGTGCTCAGGTGGTAGGGCGTCCAGCAGAGGAGGCACACGGCCAGGATCACCACCACCAAGAGCGTCACCCGCTTCTTCGCGCGGTCCAGGGCCTTGGCGTGGCTGTCCAGCCGCATGGCGCGCAGCCTGCACAGCAGGACGCCGTAGAGGACGCAGATGGCGGACACGGGGATGGCGAAGCCGAGCACCAGCGTGTAGAGGCGGCTCGCCCGCCACCAGAAGGCCTCGGGCTGCGGGAAGACCAGCACGCACTGGCGCCGGCCCTGCTCGTCGTCGAGCCGGGCGAAGACGGCGAAGGGCAGCACGACCAGCGTCACGAGCCCCCACACGGCCAGGCTCACGGCGCGCGCCGCGCGGTACGTGCGGCCGGCCACCCGGCGCGACTCGGCCGTGGCCAGCACCACCAGGTAGCGGTCGGCGCTCATGACCGTGAGGAAGTAGAGGCTGGAGAACGTGTTGTACTGGTCGATGGCCACGATGAGCTTACACATGAGCTCCCCGAAGGGCCACCGCTGCAGCAGGAAGTCGGCGATGTTGACGGGCAGCACGAGCGTGAAGAGCTCGTCGGCGATGGCCAGGTTGAGGATGAACAGGTTGGTGACGGTCTTCGTGCGGGGCGCCCGCAGCAGCACGTACAGCACTGCGGAGTTGCCAGCCAGCCCCACCGCGCAGATCACCGCGTAGACGACGGGCACGGCCACGGCCAGCGGCGGCGGCAGCGGCGGCGGCAGGCTCGACGCGTTGGGGCAGCCCAGCGCGGGCCCCGGGCACGACGCGTTGGCGGGCTCCGAGAAGGTCTCGTTGTGCATGTCTGCGAGGGCAATGGAGCCGGCGACCCCGTCTCCTCCACGGCCTCCCCGCCGGGCTCTGCGGCTCCCCCGGGGCCGCGTCCGCGCGGACCGCGCTCCGACTCCTGTGGCTCCACACCCCCCCCCCCCCAGCGGAGGCGCGTTCCCCGCGGTCCTCTTCCCCCGCGGTCGCCGCGGACTCTGGGGCTGCAAAAGGGAATTGAGAGGTCGGGTTAGGATGATAGACGTGCAGCGACGGCGAGAGGCGCGGTTCCGAGGGGAGGGGAGAGGCGCCGCGGCGGCCCCAACCTGCCCCCACGTGACCTCTCTCTGCCATCTGTTGAAATCCTATCGTAACCAGTTGAACACATCGAACAAAGTGCGACAGAGAAAAGAGTCCTGACCCTTCGTAGGAAAAATACCAACCTGTCTCTTCCGCTTTAAGACGCCCCTGGCCGACGCGGGTCTCCCACCTTCCGGGCGTCCTCTCCAAGAGTGAGCTCAGTAGCAATCTCTAGGTCACCTAGCTAGCGGGGAAGGGGCCGCCTTTGCCCGGAGCGGGGAGGTGGGGAGACCGCCGACTGCCGCGGCGCCAGCCCGCCCGGCGTCCGCCTCCCCGCTTCGGCCCCGGGCGCCAGCGCGCGTCTACGCGGGTGCAGCCCCCGCGCTCCTGCAAGCTCCGGGACCGCGCAGCCGCGACTGCGCCCCCGCTGACCCGGCCGCCTCCCCACCGTCCCCCGCCCCGGCGGTGGGGTAGAGAGCCGCGTTTCTCAGCAATCCTTTTTTTTTTTTCCCTTCCGTATTAATTACATTAATAAATGAAAAGCTCTCCTGCTAAGAATTAAAGAGAAACAAAGCGGGGCGGGGGGGGGGGGGGGGCGGTGAGTGGTGTATTTTCAAAGAGCAATGCGGTTCTGGCTCCCATTCTGCTTTTTAAAACCCCATACCCCAAAGGAGCTAATGCAATTTTAAATTTTAAGTTACATTTGTACTGCATCGCGACACAGAAGGGAGAAGTGAATGCAATTTTAAAATACAAATCGCCCGTTTTCTAATACTCTGGCCTTCACACGTACAAGATCGTTCATAGCAAATAAAGGTCAACGATTTGAGATACTTTATTTAGTCTCTCTCTGTATGTTATGCATATACATATATTAGTGTACCACGACTCTTAATGCGTATTTCATAAAATGTTGCCGGTTGTTCAACACACTGTCCTGATTCTCCAACACACATTCCTGATTCTCCCGGGAAGAGAACTCACCCTTGCGTTCACAGCGCTGTGGCCGAGCGAGGCCGAATAAAGGCAGATCTGGACTGCGATCTCCCTCTCTCTCAGAGCCCCTACAGAAAGGAGAGCTCACCCTAGGCACCCCACCTCTGAGGACAGGATGAAATCAACTCAGTATTGGTTCTCTCCAGTTCCTGTTTTCTTCCTCCACCTTCCCTTTGGGAGAGCAGCAAATTAAACCACGGGATTCTCTCCTGCTTCCCTCAGACAGGTTTCCTTCCCACAAAAGCAGGCGAAAGTCCAAATAAAGTGCATTTTTTGGTCTCTTATGAGGCGTTTTTAGAGGAGAGGCTAAGATACTGAGGAGGAGGCTGGGAGTAGCCGGTGGAAGAATCTCGGGGTGCAGGAATACAAACGCTTCATTTACACACTCATTCTCTTTTTACTAGGCTCTGTGTAATTAAGCTCCCCGCAGTTTCACACTTTGTGAAGAAGATGACAGGAAATTCAGGCTATGTCCATGAGCTAAAAATATGCGAGAAAACACCATCTAATGTTAAGTGAAACAAAAAAGGTTATACATGATATACATATAAAACATATATAATACACATATATACACGCATGTATATCTGTGTATATATGTATGTGTGTGTATGCGTGTGTGTGTGTGTTTGTGTGTGTGTGTGTGTGTGTGTGTGTGTGTATAGTTGCTTAGTTTTCAAATATTTGGAGATTTTCCAGTTCTTTTAGTTACTGATTTCTGGCTTAATTACACTGTGGACAGTGTACATTCTCAATGTGATTTCAATTCATTGGTATTTGTCGAAACATGGCCCAGTATATCGTTGTTCGTCCTAAGTCTTTCCTGTATACTTGAAAATGATGTGTGCTCTGCATTTCTTGGGTGCCAAACTCTAGGTATGTCAACTAGTCAAGTTTATTATGTTCCCTAAATCTTGTCTCTCTATTGGTATCTTTATCTGATTGCTTTATCAGTTACAGACATTGTTAAAAAAAATAACCAGTCAGTGAATATAGGTTTCTCTAATTTTGTGAATTTTTTACTACATAATTTGATTCCATTCTGTTAAGCACACATCAGTTTCAGATTGTTATCTTTTCCAGTGGCATGGACTCTTTTATCATTACAAAATATCCTTCTTTAACTGGGCTACTACTTGTAGGTAGTCTCCTTTGTTTGGTATTATTGCAGCTTTTTCTTAGTATTATCAAAGAATATATTTTCTTAATTTTTTTTTTAATTTTTTTTTTCAACATTTATTTAGTTTTGGGACAGAGAGAGACAGAGCATGAACGGGGGAGGGGCAGAGAGAGAGGGAGACACAGAATCGGAAACAGGCTCCAGGCTCTGAGCCATCAGCCCAGAGCCCGACGCGGGGCTCGAACTCCCGGACCGCGAGATCGTGACCTGGCTGAAGTCGGACGCTTAACCGACTGCGCCACCCAGGCGCCCCTTTCTTAATTTTTTTTCATTTTAAACTCTCTATGTCCTAATGTGTAAAATGTGTCCCATATAGGGGATGCCTGGTGGCTCAGTCGATTAAGCGGCCAACTTCTGTTCGGGTCAGGATCTCATGGTTTGTGGGTTCGAGCCCCGCATCGGGCTCTGTGCTGACAGCTCAGAGCCTGGAGCCTGCTTCAGAGTCTGTGTCTCCCTCTCTCTCTCTCTCTCTGCCCATTTCCTGCTGTGCTCTGTCTCTCTCTCTCTCTCAAAAATAAATAGACATTAAGCAAATTTTTTAATGTGTCCTACACAAACATAACACAGGTTTTTTGATCCGATCTGACAATATTTGTCTTTGAAGGAATCTTTAGTTCATAATGTCTTTAATGTAGTCACAGGCAATATTCGGGTTTACCTGCTATGTTATTCTTTGTTCTCTGTTTCTCTTATCTTGTTTTCATCTTTTTTCCCCTTTCTTATGTTCTTTTGGATTAAAATGAATTATTTTATTATTCGATTTCCCACATTTCATTAACTCATTAGTTCTACATGTTTTTATTTAAACAGCTGAAATAAAAATTGGATATGAAATTCTAGATTTTCAGGTTTTTCATTTCAGTAGTTTTGATGACACTTTCTTTTTGACTCCATTGTTTCTATTGGAAAAGTGGTTTCCTGTCTTACTGTAGCTCTTTAAGGTACTTTGCCTTTTTTCTATAACTGTTCTTAAATTGCCTTTGATTTTGTCTTTTGGCAGGCAAACTGAGATGGGTAGGAGTGGTTTTCTTTCCATTTATGCAGGTTTGGATTTGTAAAGCGTCTACATCTGTGACTTGATCTTTTTTTTTTAGTTTTTATTTTTTATTTTCAGTTTTGGAAACCCATCAGCATTCATTCTTCCAGTTACCATTCTGTCTCATTCTCTCTCTTTGCTCCTACCAGGACCCCAATTACATGTGTGTTAGGCCTTCATGCTCTTTTCTGTGTTTCCTACCCTTCTCCCTCTCTCTACTTCAATCTGGTCTCTCAAATCCTGGCTTTCCTGGTTGCTCCCGAATTTCTTCAAACAGCTGTTAGTTTTCTTTCTCAATTTTTTTTTTTTTAACGTTTATTTTATTTTTGGGACAGAGAGAGACAGAGCATGAACGGGGGAGGGGCAGAGAGAGAGGGAGACACAGAATCGGAAACAGGCTCCAGGCTCTGAGCCATCAGCCCAGAGGCCGACGCGGGGCTCGAACTCACGGACCGCGAGATCGTGACCTGGCTGAAGTCGGACGCTTAACCGACTGCGCCACCCAGGCGCCCCACTTTCTCAATTTTTATGGTAGCTCATAACAGGAGGGTTTGTGTGATGCAAGCTGCTTTGTCGTAACTAGAAGCAGGAGTTAATACCTCAAGTTTTCTATTCGGCACAATACTAAATTAAAAAGTGTGTGTGTATGTGTCTTTTCATGTATATAATTATGTATAAGTATGTGTAATTATGCAACATGTACATCAAAATATTTTTAAAATATTTTGGTAAGATATAAATTCAGCACTAATTTTTTATGAATATAATTTATTGTCAAATCGGCTTCCATACAACACCCAGTGCTCATCCCAACAAGTGCCCTCCTCAAAGCGGTAATTTTTATTTTCTGTGTACTTTTCTGGATCTCCAAAACATTTTTTATATGAGGGTGTATTACTTTTGTGTTATTAAAAAACATCGTATTTGTAAAAATCACCATAATAGTATTTTTTGGCCATAAAATACTAACTATTGAGAAGAAATTAAGAATATATAGGGAAGGTATTTCTTCCAGCATTTGTGACATTGCTATAAACACACACACACACACACACACACACACAGTGAATAAATAGATTTGTAAAATATACTTTTACATAGAAATATACTTTATATACCCTGAAGCCTACCCACAAAATTGCCAAAAAAAGAGAGTTCCAATAGCAATTTGTACTGCTTGAACCAATTTTGTTTATTAATAAGAAAATTTTAAATTAAAAACTCTTCTTATTTTAAAAGTCTGCAATAAAATAGTTGAATCTTGAGTACTAAGAACATTAATATCTACTATAATCACATGTCTTAGTTCAGTGTTACTAAAACTTCCAAAATTGCTCTTCCTCAGCCCAGAAAAAAAAAAGAGTTTTCAAGGCAGAAATGAAAAGATAGAAATATCAAATTCACAGTACTTGTCATGATAAAGGACTGGATGTTTTGTCCCTAAAAACAACAATAAGACAAGGATGTCTTCTTTCCACATTTTTGTTCAACCTTATGTGGCAGGTTCTAGCCAGCACAGTGAGGAAAGAAAAAGTATCTCTGTGCCTCGAAATCAATATAAATGCTGGTCTCCACCTAAAATAATAGCCATAATTCTGTTGTTGGTGCACGTCGTTTTCATGTTTTATACTGTTTTTGTACATTTTTTGTATCCAAAATACATGTTACCTTGTTTTGAGTATTTTTAACACTTACATAAAAACTATCATCTAGATATTTTTCTGCACTCTGCTTTTATCCAGATTTGCCTATTTGATGCATTATTATTTAGCTACACTTTTTAACCCTTTATAGTATTTTCTTACATGCAAATACCATAGTTTGTCTTAAAAACGCATTTAACGCTCTCTCTGACTCTACTTTATTCCTTGTATTCCTTTTATTCTTTCCACTCCTAATCTCATTCCTTTTATTCCTAATATTCTTATTTGTGCTTTATTTCTTTCTTAAGAATTTTGCTAGACTATATTAAAACTGAATGGCACATGCAATCAACTAGATCTAATCGATATTTATAGAATACTTCATCCAACTTCAGGAGAATACATATTCTTTTCAAGCTTGCACAGTATATTCACTAAGATGGGTCATGTTCTGGACCTTTACAAATTTAAAAGGTAGAAACAGGGGCGCCTGGGTGGCGCAGTCGGTTGAGCGTCCGACTTCAGCCAGGTCACGATCTTGCGGTCCGTGAGTTCGAGCCCCGCGTCGGGCTCTGGGCTGATGGCTCAGAGCCTGGAGCCTGCTTCCGATTCTGTGTCTCCCTCTCTATCTGCCCCTCCCCCGTTCATGCTCTGTCTCTCTCTGTCCCAAAAATAAATAAACGTTGAAAAAAAAATTTAAAAAAAAGGTAGAAACAATATCATCTTTCCTCTTAGACCTCAACAGAATTGTGCTGTAAGTCAGTAACACATCGCTGGAAAACCCAAAAATATTTGGAGATTGAACAGAAAACTTTTCAATAACCTATGGGGCAAAGAAGAAATCTCAACAGAGATTTTTAAATAAGTTGAACTAAATGAAAATGAAAATACAGCTTACCAAAATGTGAAGTATGCAGTAAAAACAGTGCTTGAATAGAAAGGTATAGCATTGAAAGCATATATTAGAATAGAAAAAGATCTAAAATCAATAATCTAAATTTTCGCTTCAGGCAAGTAGGGAAAAAAGAGCATATTAAATCAAAAGTAATAGGAAAAATTAACAATAAAAATAACAGCAAAAATCAATGAATTTCAAAGCAGAAAAATAGAAATTATGTCCCTTCTCTACAATCTCTTTCAGAAAATAGAAATAAAGAAAACCCTTCATAATTCACTCTGTGAGAAAGCCTTATCCTAATACCAGAATCAGATAAACACATTACACGAAAGGAAAACATACCAGTATCTCTCATAAACATAGATACCAAGTCCTCAGCAAAATATTAGCATATTGAATCCAAAAGTGTATAAAAATAATTATACCTCATGACCAAGTGGGATTTATCCCAGGTATGAAGCTTGATTCAACATTTGAAAATCAATTAATGTAATATCTCACATCGACAGGCTGAAGAAGAAAAATCACCTGATTATATCAATAGATGCAGCAATCCAGAGTCCAACACCCATTCCTGATAAGACTCACAGCAGGAATAAAGTGTAACTTCATCAGCTTAAGAAGAAACATTAACAGAATACTTCCAATTAATATCATACTTAATGATAAGCTACATGTTTTCTCTTTAAGACTGGAAACAAAGCAAAGTTGTTCTCTCACCACTCTTGTTTCAAAGTCTTACTAGAAATACCAGGTAACGCAACAAGACAAGAAAGGGAAATAAAAAGTATGTAGATTGGTAAGGAAGAATTAAAACTGTCTCATTTCACAGATGACATGATTGCCTATGTATAAAATCACAAATAATCAACAACAAAGTGATTATGGCAAGGTTGCAGGATACAAGGTTAGTATGAAAATTTAATTTCTTTCCTATATGCTAGAAATGAAACACTAGAGTTTGAAATTAAAAGCATAGCATCATTTATATTAGCATCAAAAATGAAAGAAAAAATTAGGCAAAAATCTAATAAAGTATGTATACGATCTATATGCGGAAAACTATAAAATTTTGACATAGTAAATCAAAGGAGGACTAAATAAATGGAGAGATAGTTATGGCCTGGATAGGAAGACTTAATATTGTCAAGATGTCAGTTATTCCCAACTTAATCTATCTATCCAATGCAATTGTTAAAGTAAAATTCCAGCAAGTGATTTTGCGGATATCAGCAAAGTGATTCTAAAGTTTATTTGGAAGGCAAAGACCCAAAATAGCCAACACAACGTAGAAGAACAAAGTCAGAGCACTGACACTTCCTGACTTTAAGATTTACCGTAAAGCTATAGTAATCAAGACATTGTGATATTGGCAGAACAAACAAGTAGGTCAATAGAATAGAATAAAGAGCCCAGAAATAGACCCACACAAATATAGTCAGATGATCTTTGACAAAGGAACAAAGACAATTTAATCGAGAAAGGATAATCTTTTCAACAAATGGTGCTTGGACAACTAGACATCCACATGCAGAAAAAAGAAAAAAAGAAAAGAAATGAATCTAGACACAAACACAGATCTCACACCCTTCACAAAACTCACTCAAATGGATCATAGACCCGCATGTAAAATGTAAAAAACCATAACATGCCTAGACATTCTCTATAGGAGAAAATCTAGGTGACCTTAGGTGTGGTGATGAGGTTTTAGATACATCACCAAAAAGTTTAATCCGAGAAAGAAAAAATTGATAAGCTGGATTTGATTAAAATGGAAAACGTCTGCTCTGCAAAGGACAGTGTTAAGAGAATGAAATCACACTCCACAGACAGGAAGAGCATATTTGCAAAGCTCATACTTGGTAAAGGACTTGTGTCTAAAATATACAAAGGACCCTTAACATTCAAGAATAAGAAAACAAACCACTTTTAAAAATGGGCAAAAGAACTAAATAGAAATCTCACAGAAGACACGGGGATGGCAAATAAGTATATGGAAAGATGCTCAACACGATCATTAAAGAACATTAGGGAGCTACAACCCATCCGAATGGCTAAAATGCAAAACACTCACAGCACCAAAAGTTGGGGAGAAGGTAAAGCCACAGGCACTCTCCTTCTTTGCTGATGACGCAAAATGATGCAGACACTTGGGAAAACAGTTCGGCAGATACAAATCCAAATGTAGTCTTAGTATTCAATCCAGCAACCACACTTCTGGGTATTTAGCCAAATGAGTTGAAAATGTCTGTTCACACAAGAACCTGCACGTGCACGTTTATAGCAGCTTTGCTTGTAATTACCAAAAGTTGGCAGCAACCAAGATGTCTTTCAGGAGCTGAATGGATGCGTAAACTGTGGTCCATCCAGACAATGGAATAGTACTCAGTGTTAAAAAGAAATGAGGCATCAAGCCGCAAAAAGACACGGAGAAAAGTTCTATGACATTTTTTAGTAAAAGAACCGAGGTAGAAAGGCTCTATACTGTATGATTCTAACTATATGATGTTCTGGAAAAGACAAAACAATAGAAACAGTAAAAAGATCAGAGATCCCCCGAGGCTTGGAGGGAGAGGGGCTGAGAGACATGAATAGGTGGGGTGCAGGAAATTTTTAAGGCAGTGAAATTCTTCTGTATGATCCCATACCTGTGTATACATAACCTTCCGTATTTGTCAAGACCCAAAGAACTGTCCAACACAAGAAGTGATCCCTAATGTCAACTATGGGCTTTAGCTGCTGATAGTTTATCAGTATTGGTTAATCATTTGCAACAAATGTACCACCTTAATTCAAGATATGAATAATGGGGTGGGGGGCACCTGGGTGGCTCAGTCGGTGAAGTGTCTGACTCTTGATTTCAGCTCATGATCTCATGGTTCATGAGATCAAGCCCTGTGTTGGGCTCTGTGATGACAGTGTGGAGCCTGCTTGGGGTTCTCTTTCTCCCTCTCTCTCTGTCCTCCCCACCTCGTGCTCTCTCTCTCTGAAAATAAATAAACATTTTTTTTAAATTTTTTTTTTCAACGTTTATTTATTTTTGGGACAGAGAGAGACAGAGCATGAACGGGGGAGGGGCAGAGAGAGAGGGAGACACAGAATCGGAAACAGGCTCCAGGCTCTGAGCCATCAGCCCAGAGCCTGACGCGGGGCTCGAACTCACGGACCGCGAGATCGTGACCTGGCTGAAGTCGGACGCTTAACCGACTGCGCCACCCAGGCGCCCCTAAATAAACATTTTTTTAAAAGATGTTAGATTAAACTGAGAATACATGAAATCTCTCAGAAAAACAAAGAATACATGAAAATTCTCTGTACTTTGTGCTCAATTTTTTTTTAAATTTTTTTTTAACATTTATTCATTTTTGAAAGACAGAGAGAGATAGAGCGTGAACGGGGGAGGGGCAGAGAGAGAGGGAGACACAGAATCAGAAGCAGGCTCCGGGCTCCGAGCTGTCAGCACAGAGCCCAACGCGGGGCTCGAACTCACGGACCGCGAGATCACGACCTGAGCCGAAGTCGGCCGCTTAACCGACTGAGCCACGCAGGTGCCCCTGTGCTCAATTTTTCAGGTCTAAAAAAAAAAAGTCTATTAAAAAGAAAAAAAGGAAAACCCTTTCTAGAAAACTGTAAATGTAATTGAGTTAATGAGTTGTTACAAAACATCGTGAACTTATATTTATATGTATAACACAGGCCATGTCATTTACATTGTCATGTTTTCTTTGATTTTGAATTTACGACACTAAAATTATAAATGAAGGAATAAATTCCAAGAGAAATGATTTAAATCGAACGACCAATCAAGAACTGTCAAAGTGAAATCCTTCTAATTGCTTTATTATATTTCATTTCAGTGCCAAGTCGACATTCAGATTCAAATATGAAATACATCTATGTAGTTTTTACAATTTTAATTAGGGCTCAATCCATTTCTTTTGTGAGAGCCAGAGGAAAGAGGAAGTGTAGTTAGTAACCAGCCAATCTCAGGTTAAACATTTTCCTTAAGAAATTTAGTGGTCAGTTCATTGACGGCTGATCTCCTCTTTCACTTCGATATTTAAACCTCGTAGCACTTCTGATCAATCGCCTCAGGTGGAAGAACTCACGTGTAAGGAAATGACCTTATTTCAATCTCTGCAAACGAATTTCTGCTTTTGATACTTTGGAGGCATAAGTCCCATAGTCAAATGTTACTTTTTGCTAATGCTTTTTTTTTTAAAGGTTTTATTTATTTTTGAGGGAGAGAGAGACAGAGAGACAGAGACAGAGAGACAGAGAGAGAAAGAGAGTGAGAGGGGGAGGGGCAGAGAGAGGGAGACAAAGAATCGGAAGCAGGCTCCAGGCTCTGAGCTGTCAGCACAGAGCCCGACGCGTGGCCCAAAACCACGAACTGTGAGATCATGACCCGAGCTGAAGTCGGATGCTTAACCGACTGAGCCACCCAGGCGCCCCTTTATGTTTTTTTCGAATGTTTTTACTTTCTCCTGATGTTAATAGATCATTTTTTCACTTACAAAATTGAAGCTTGAAGCTGACACAGATCCAAGAAACCACTCTGGTATCACTTTGTTTTTACAGCTTCCAAAGATAAGATGATGAACACCAAATGGGTCAAAACACCACAAAATATGTCTTCATATTGGAACCCTGTGTGCAAAGAGCATCATTAGGATTGAATAATGGACAACGAAGGTACGTCAGTCTCAAGTCTGAGGGCAAAAGTGTATGCATAATGCTGCTTTGTTTACACAGATGTTCCTCAGAAGACATTTCACATAATAAAATAAGTTGCAACATTTATCTGTGTTCCTTTTTTTTTTGGTAATAAAGCTGCTTAGAGCCGCGTGGTTATGACTGTTTCAAAATGAAATGTTTTTGATGGCACGAAACAGATGACAGCACTTTTGATTTCTCTGCGTTGTGCTTCTGAAGGATGCACTAAAGGAAAACGTGACCCGAGCAAAGTGGTCACTAAATTTATTATTTATTTATTTGCTTACTTATTTTAGTTTTTTTTTTTTAGTGTTTTTTTCTTTTTGGGAGAGAGAGAGAGACAGAGCATGAGTAGGGGAAGAGCAGAGAAAGAGAGAGACACAGAGTCCAAAGCAGGCTCCAGGCTCTGAGCTGTCAGCACAGAGCCCAACGCGGGGTCTCGAACGCACGAACCATGAGATCATGACCTGAGTGGAAGTCCGACGCTTAACCGACTGAGCCACCCAGGCGCCCCATTGGTCACTAAATTTGTTAATCAAATCTCGGGGGAGGGGAATGATTCCTCATTTCCATATGGGAAGCCAGATCAGTAGCGTAGTGACTCAGGTAAAAGTAGATTTAATTTCTTACGATCTAGAACCCATCTGGTCTCTGCCACTATCAACCACGTCGTGGCAAACTGCGCCATTGCAAGTCGGTGTGTGAATGGACCGTCTCCAGGAGGCTTGATGCTTCTCTGACTGGGCTGACTCATCAGAACTTCATTCAACACAACAGATGCTCTAATGCTTCATTTGAATAGTGCATCTCACCATTTTTACATCCGCTTTCATCAAGCCAGAGATAATATTTCCAAGAGTTTATAACCGCTCCGTTTAAAATCTCATGGTGTGACCCATTCGTCTTCCTCACTTTTCCCACTAATTGTGGCCTCGAGCAGTCCCAACTTCTCAGTCAGCTCCCTCTGGTAGCTTAATCATTTATTTCCTTTGCTTCCTGATGGTGTTGTTACAGTTCCAGAGTTGCCTAGAAGAAAATATCACCAACACGTCTGAGATGTGCCTGCCTCAGAGCGTGGACATTTGTATGGCATTTCCAACGATCCACAAGTAACCATAACGCATAATGCCAAGAAATACAAAAGTGAGAAAGGGCATAGTAGATTGGGCAAAAGTGTCCTGCAAGAAAATAGTAAATAATAAGGAAAAAAGAGAGTAAGACAAGATAAATGGAGGCTGAATCCATTTCTTTGTTGCAGGTGCTTCAGCATCAACCAGCTGATGTAAATCAGGAAAGTCTAAGACAAACAACAGTATAGAAAATTCTCTAGACTTCCATTACCTTTACGGGGATGTCTCCAAGGGATAAGCCTTCCTCAGAACACGCTTTAGAAAAGGCAGTATAAAATAAAGTACTGTAATAAAAGCAAGGTGGTGTTCAGGCAAAGTCTAGTGGAAGTCCATAAGAAGGGATTGTCCTTTACATAAGGGGGAAATTACGGAAGTCGTCATTGAGGATCTGACACGGTAGCTAGTTTTTGAAGGCTACCCTGAGAGTAAAATGAGGATGAGGAGAGTTCTGGTCAAAGAGACTGCATGAGGAAAAAATAATTAAATAGTTAATTAAGTGTTTAAAAATGAAGACATGGAACTACCTGTTCTGTTCTTGAGAAGAGCAGTTTTGAATTTTTGTTCATAGAGAGAGGGGCGCCGGGGTGGCTCGGTCAGTTAAGTGTTGGACTCTGGCTATGATCTTGCAGTCGTGGTATCAAGGCTCCTCGATGACAGTATGGAGCCTGCTTGGGATTCTCTCTTTCTCTCTTCTCTCTCAAAATAAATAAATAAACATTAAAAAAAAAAAAAAGCTAGGAGGATGCTGGGGCCACTTACCAATTATGGAGAAAAGAAAAAAGAACATTTGACTAGAAAAAGCTGGAAGATGAAGGGAGTGCTATGCAGAAGGTAGAGGTAAGGAATTATTTTGGACATGTTAATTGTGTGATGGGGGTTCTTGATGAAGTTTTTAAGAGAAAATTGGAAATTTGATCCTGGAGATTAGAAGAGAGACCTAAGTAGATTATAAATAGTTGGGGGATCTTGGCCTATAGACAATATCCCAAAATATGGGAGTAAAGTATCTTACTGGAGATCAGCCTTCAGCAACATTAATCCTTACATCCCAGAAAGCAAATTACTTGACCAAGATATAAAAATCATGTCCATCTTTACAGTGACGGAGAATGAGATTTCTGATCCTCGTGGGTGTAAAGCTTCTTAAAGATGAAATGACTGTGTTTCTATCACACAACATGTAGCACAGTCAAATGGTATGCCCTCAAAAATTAGAGTATAATTTAATCCTAACTCTGATTTGTCAGCCATCTTTCATGGTATTTGAAAGAAGACAGGTCCACCTTCTCCTAACCAGAATTGATAATCTACCATTATTTCACAAGGGGTAGATAATGGATTGGTTGAATGGTAAAGGATGTATAAAGGACAGGATTGAAAGACTAGTGAACAAGGACTATTGGGAAAGAGGTATGTGTCTCTCAAAATCAGGGTAGACTGTGAAGTTTGCATCTGTATTAGTTACCTACCACTACGTAATTAATGACCCACCACAAAAGTTCGTTATTGTTAGCTTAAAATAATAATCCGGGAATGGCTTAGCTGGGTCCCCCGCTTCATGGTCTCATAAGGCTGCAGTTAAGGTGTCAGCCAGGAATGCGGTCTCAAATGAAGCCTCAACCTGGAAGGCATCCACTTAGAGGTCACTCACATGGTTGCTGGAAAGATTCTGTTTCTGAACCTGAAGTCCTCAGTTCCTCACTGGCTCTTGGCCAGAGGCCACCCTTCGTTGCTTACCAGGTAGCGCTCTCCATCAGGGCAAGAATGAGAGAGAGAATGCCAGCAAGAGAGAAATCAGAATCTTTGTAACCTCGTCTTGGCAGTGGCATATCATCACGTTTGCCATATTTCATTTCTGGGAAGTAAGCCACTAGGTCCAGCCCACGCTCAAGGAGAGAGGGTTACACAAGGATAGAAATATCCAGGCATCGTGAGGACCTATTTGGGAAGGGTGTGTGCCATAACATTTCATGCGAATACTCATTAGAGGGTACACACCACAGAAGAGGTCCTCCATAATCAGGTGGGCAATGGTGTGCTGTGTGGATTTCAGTCAGCATCTTCCCATGGTGTCCATGGTGATAAGGCTGGCGATTATTCCGGGCTCAAGAGCACACACTTCTTACCATGGCCGACGCGGCTACCACTGCCGTCTAATCTCCCAAGGGTAGAGAAAAACGCTTTGGTCCCAGATATGGAACAATTCTCTAGGGGGAACTGCCTCCCAGTTGCAGGTTGATTACAATGGATCTGTTCCATCATGAAGGAGGCATAGACTCATCCTCATTGGACGTTAACTTTACAAATCAATCTTTAGGTAGCAGAACTTTCATTGGAAGATGGCTGAATCCAAGGAGTCATTAGAATGGTGGATGACGGAAACAATTACTGTGGGAAGGGCGTTTCTCCTCATTTGGGAGAAAGGGTAAGAACTTCACTTGTGGGAAGGATAGCTGCACCTTGTTAAGTGAAAACATGAGCTGTGTAACTGCCACGTGGAAGTTCAAGTGTATGACGAAGGGAACACATGGAATCTGAGGAACCAAAGGGGTAGACTGTCAATCCACTGACATTGACGAACCACTTGTCAATCCATTCCTTCTAGATACCAAATCGACCCTCCTATGACCTACATTGTGGTATTTTAGTTGCAGCTTATAAACAGTTCTCCTGTGCCAGCTGATACAATGGTCGGCTTTGTCAACAGAAAGACCTCTACACGGACAAAGCGAGAGGAAGGGTGTCTTTTCCTGATTTCAGCGGGCTTTCTCCTGTGGGGTGGTGGCCAGCCCCACTTCAGTGACACTGACAGCCATCCTGGGCGACCAGCACCCTCCACGGAGTTTCTCCGCCATCAGCTGTTTACTTCTCATGGGTCGCTACCACCTCTGTCCTCCAGCACATTCCGTCACCCTGGGAAGGCTGCACAGATTTGTGGCAGGCACTCCCTCTCTGCTGAGGTCTGAATTCAGCCTCAGGGAAGACCCTCTTCCAAGTTGTTCATTCATTCTCAATTTTTTTTCTTAGGCCCGCTTTATCCCATTTTTCTATTGTTTCCATTGTTGCATTCCTTAGGGTTTGTTTTTTTTTTTTTAACCTCCTCTAGTAGTTAACTACCTGTTTCTAGTTAATAAACCTTAATCTCGATGTTCCCTCCACCAAATTATTGCTGTCGTTTCTGTCTCCTGAGTGACAATGGTTGATACAAATCTCAGTATTTAATCTCGGCATTTTCAATCTCCAATTACAGTCTTATAATAAGGATACTTACGTTTGGTGTGCTGTGCAAGCATTTTTCTCAAGAAAAGTAAGATTTCAGGATATAGCCCTACAATGCTCATTCGTAAAGTATCTCATGTAGATAAAGTGGGATAGGAGAGAGAAGAGGAGAATGGCATTGGCTTTTTTTGCAATTGCTTTATTATATTATATATCATTATAATTAATATATAATTATAATTGTTTCATTAGACCATATATTATAGCATATTCTGCATATACTATTGTATTTGTATCACCCCCAGTTTGAATTTGCATTTTCATAATTTTAGCCCATTTATTAACCACGCAGTACAAAGAATACCACAAATACAAAGAAATTTTTACTTTAAAGAACTTGCATTGAAACAAAAAGAACAGTCACATTTAGGGGTAAATACAGACTGAATTTTCTATTCTGCTTTTTTCTCTTAAGAGTACATGATAGATGCTTTTCTCTGTTGCTTTATATTTTTCATCGTATAATTTTTAATGTCTGTACCCTATTCCACTTGAAAGAACCCACAATTTAAATTCATTCCTTGTTTGCTTTTCTGATATCTTGCTGGAGATTTTACAAAGCGATGAAAGGTACTTTGACCAGTGTTGGAGAGAACCAGAAAAGAAAACAGGCATTTTAACTTCTCACCGAAGAGAATGTATTTATTTGAGGTACCAAGGGGAAAACTGGGTTACAGTATGCTCGGGATCTTGCAAATTCACGGTTGCCAAAACAAATAGTAAAAACTTAATCAGTCGAGCTTCTTCCAAAGTACCTACCCAATTCATGGGGACCAAATTAAGCCTTCCTGAAAACTTCCTAGATTACAAGACATACCACCCTTCCTGTCCACACATACACTGAAAGAGACAACCCTTGAAGTTCAAAGTCTGGATCGATGAACATCTGGAGAATAAAAGAGAGGATAAAGCCAATGACCAATATTAGCTCACGGCAATATAACGTATTTTCCATCTTGACTAGAATGCTAGATGCAAAGCTCGTTGTTAATAAACAATTTTTGCTGTTAAAAATTGACGACTGGCTTCCACTTTAAATGGCCCTTTTCGGGGCGCCTGGGTGGCTCAGTCGGTTGGGCGTCCAACTTCGGCTCGGGTCATGATCTCACGGTCCATGAGTTCGGGCCCCGCGTCGGGCTCTGTGCTGACAGCTCAGAGCCTGGAGCCTCCTTCAGATTCTGTGTCTCCCTCTCTCTCTGACCTTCCCCCGTTCATGCTCTGTCTCTGTCTCAAAAATGAATAAATGTTAAAATAAATAAATAAATAAATGGCCCTTTTCCTTACCATTTGTCACGTAGTCCTATTGTAGTGTTTAGTTTGGCTATATCTCTTCCCTCCCCCATTCCCCTTTGTCTCCATATCTCTACGGTTAATTAGCCCCACTTTTAATTTACTCCACTTCATGACCTTCCTGATTTAATAATAATACTTGTTTTAAAATGTAAAGAAACTTCTCTTCTGACGCTTGTGCATTTGATTTTCAGAACTGACGGGAAAAAGAAATGTGATCAAACAGCTTTTGGTATGCACGTTTCCATGGTGATCTGACACTGTTGACCCCTACTTCCTTCTTGAAACGTTTTCTTCTCTTGGACCGTGTACCACCCGCTGTCTTAGTCCTCCTCATACCTGAGCCTCAGTGTCAGATTCCCTCACGTGCTAGTTGTCATTCTTCCCCATCTACACTCACTCCCTATGTGACATTATCCAGTCCCATGGTTTCCCAGGTCACCTCTCTCTTCCATCTCCAGTGTCTCACTCTTAGATTGGAGACTCTCTAGTCAGCTTCTTCAACACCCTTCCTTGGATGTCCAACAGGCCCTTCAAACTCAACACATATACGTCTTGGTTTGATTCTCTCTACCCCCAAATTTGCACACACACACACACACACACCTTTGAGAATCTTGAGTCGGCATCTTACAGCACTAGTGTGATCCTTTGAAACTGTAAGTCACATAAAGTCTTCCCCTTGCTCCGAGGCTTCTGCAGTCTTCCTTTTATAATGACACTAAAATGTAAATCCCTCTTCATGGCCAATAAGACCATGATCTGGCCTCTGTCCCTCCTCCACATCTGTAGCTTTTACCACCTGCTTCATCTCCTTCACCTGGTTCACTCCACTACACCGCAGGCCTTCTTGCTGGTCCTCAGACACCCAAGCTTAGTCCCTCTCTTGGTACTTGGGCTTGGTATTTTCTTTCCCTACTGTGCTTTTCCCAAATTCTTCCTGGGAACGGTTGCCTCGTTTTCTTCAAGTTCAGCTCCAATATCCCCTCCCAAAAGAGGCTTCTCTGAACATTCTATCTATATTAACACTTGGCCACATCTCTCTCTCTCTCTCTCTCTCTCTTAGCCTTAACTCTTTCATTCTACCTGACATTCTACTCTATTCTGGTTTTTTGTGTTTATTGCCCATCCAGCACATTAGAATGTAAGCCCCCAGAGGGACTTGTCTTGTACCTCTAGCCAGAAAAATGTTCAGACTAGGTCTACAATAAATATTTGTTGGATAAATACATTTTTAAAAATGTGTGATTTTTTAGGATTTCTTGGTGCCATCTTACTCAACACATTTATAACACAGAAGAAAATGAACACGTACAAGTAATTATCAACTATTCATTTTTCTGCTGTCTAATTTTTAACTGCAGGGTTTCAAAAAATTCAGCCATATGTTTTATGAATAAGGATGAGGGATGGCGAATTCTAATTGTCTAATTATAGACAGTTTTTAATTTTTTATCTTATGATTTTTTTCTCTATAATATTTCAACTAGAATAATTTCATTTATCTCCTCCAGCTTTTTATGAATATGCAGTTGTATGTGATGATATTTTTACAAGGGTGAAAGCATTAACATATAGCAACTGACAAAAGCCTATCTGAATCCAACTTTAAGGATGCTTTCCAAGAGGCCCTTAGAATTATCCTGGGAATTATATGAAATTCCATGTCTTCAGAGTGAAAACAATAAAGAGTAATTTCTATGCCTATTACTGAAAATATCAATAAAAAATAATCCATATCAAATTTTAACTTAGTGGATCTACTCCAAATTGTCAAAGTAAGGAATATTTTTAGTAAAGAAATATTTTTAGAAATTTTATTTTCTGATTTTATTATGCCTTTTAAAGCATACATATATTTTTATAACGGTCAAGGTCCTGACACAGCCAACGAAGTCTTAATAAATGAACTTCAAAATTAAAAGCAAATTATCTTCGGGCTCCTGGGTGGCTCAGTTGGTTAAGCATCCGACTCCTGATTTCGGCTCAGGTCATGATCTCATGGTCAGGAGATCAAGCCCCACGTTGTGCTCCATGCTGAGCATAGAGTCTGCTTACGATGCTTTGTCTCTATCCCTCTGCTCCTCTCCTCTGCTCATGCTCTCTCTCTCTCTCTCTCTCTCTCAAATAAAAAAAAAATTTTTTTTAAGCAAATTATCTTCTTAGGGTACGCTGGTTGTATTTTTGCTTCAGGATTATACTCAAGAAACACACAAATATAGCTCAAAGCTCTTGACTGCTGAGAACGTGGGTGAATAGATAGCAGATTTTAAAGGATTAACTAAGTCAGACTCACTTAGAATAATTAGGAGTAAACGTAGAGAAATGTGGAATTTTATACTATAGCATTAAACTTCAAGAGCCACAGTGCCATTAACAAAATCATCAGAGAAATACTGGTTAGATAGAGGAAAATACTCACTTAGCCTTTTCCCAAACTCTTCCATTTTATTTGTTTTTAAGCTACCACAGTTTTTTTTTTTTCTAAAAAAAATAGAAAACAGAATTCCTCATAAATTCAACTATTATAATAAAATGTGTTCATATTTTCAGAAAATGGTGTTTGCGATTGCATTTGTAGCATATGTTGCTATCCAGATTTTATCACTTCTTTTGTAATATAACATTAAAAGGGCTCAGTACTCATGGCTCCAGCTGCTCCCTTGCATTGGCGATGCACCCAGGTCTGCCCCTCAGCCCAGATCTCTCCTGCTATGTCCATGCATCTATGTCCAGATGCCTACTGTTTACCTCCTCTTGCATAGCCACAGGCAGCTTCAACTCAGCCTAACTGGTCCCTTCCCTATTCCTCAAACTTGATCGTCAAATTCTCTATGGTGGCACCAAAGTACACATCCTGTCACACTAGCCAGAAACCTCCCGTCTCACCCAAATCTCTAATCAGAACTCCTGCTGATCCTAACTTCTACGTACCTCTCGAATCTAATCCCCTCTAATTTCCTACTAACCTAGCCCAGCTTCAGGCTTTCATCGTATCTTGCCTGGAGAATAGCAGTAGCTTCTTGGATTCCTTATTTCTACTTCACGGGCCCTCTGGCCCCAGTCACTATTTTCTATGTTGCTTGGGTAACAGCCGTCAAGCCCAAATGTGATTATACTGCTCCTCGGTTAAGATCTTTCAACTGAATTGATTTCTGTGAGAGAGAATTAAAACACCTTAACACGTTAGCCACACTTAACTCCTTACAGGTCAAGGGATCCCTCTTCTGGGTCCCCAATGGCACGTGAACATCTTCGCCACAGCTTTCTTCATTCTAGACTCTCATGTTTGGTTGCCCTTCCACATTGCTGACTAGACTGGGTGCTGATTGAAAGAGGTGAGTGTAAACACTTCCCTCTGTATTTTCAACGCCAAGCATATGATAAGTGTTCAATAAGTGTTTCATGCATGAATCAATAAACTCAAATTACTATACTAAAGGATGCTGCTGAGTTAATCATGAACCTTCTCAGGTAACGCTTATTGTTTAAAGTATTTCAACAAAGATATTTCAACCTAAGGAAATCTTCCAATTTCCAGTTACTGAGCTGGCTAGTGGAGGAATATTTGCAAGCAAGGATGCCTCTGATGCCTCTCAAATCAAGCCACTATGTGCTGGCTTTATTGTATACAGTTAGAAGTGGCCATGACCGTGCATCATAATTAATGGTTTTTCCATCACTGGTCTTGGCCAACCTAGTAATTTGCGAGGTTGCGTATACAACTGACCATTTTTACAGCTTAACGCTGTCACCTTGGCTTGCAGGCAATTTACATACAGTCTGAGTTTCGACAACTTAAAGGTCACAGAACTTTAATAAAAGACTAAAGGCTATCATCTCTCATACGCTTTCTTTTATGGCCCTATGTGAGAAACACAGAGGTAATATTGATAATTCATGAGGGTTTTATTTAGGTACTTAGAATATAATTCTGGAATATATACAACTGGAAAGATAGAAAATGGCGTAATAACGATTGTATACGTATGGTGATTTACCACTCAGAATTTACCATCTCCAAGCAACGTGGCCTTTTTTCCTCCTCCCTCTTTGCTGTGATCTCTAAGAGTTATGGTGCTGTGCTTCCTCAGATAACCTTGACCTTTTAAAATATTGCACAGTTTCTGAAGACTCAAAGATGGTGGCTGGCCCCTGGGGAGGTCTGAGCACCACAGCACGTTGTTATAAGACAACACAGTACTAGAAGTACGCAAGAGTACTCTGAAAAACCAAAGCCACATCAGTGGTATAATTGAGAAAACATTATGTGAGTGGAGGACTCCCAGCATCCCTCACCCACACTGTAGATGTCCTCGGGAAACGAAATCAAAGTTCCCTGTAAGAAAACTTTTTCCTAAAGTTTGTCCTGTTTCAAGACTAGCTCATGTCAAGGAAATGGTCAGGAAGTCTGACCTTTTTGTCTGCTGAAATCAAGATGGATGCTTTCATTTCACTCCCCGTTGTAGACAAGAGGAAAATGGCCGAGCTTGGAGACAGACCCGCAGAACAATCACTTCTGAGAAAGGTAACTTAATGGCTCTGTTTCTTGCGGTGTTTTGTTTTGTTTTCAATTTATTTATTTTGAGAGAGAAGAGGGGAGGGGCAGAAAGAGAGAGCGAGACAGAACCCCAAGCTGACAGCATGGAGCCTGATCTCATGAGCAGCGAGATCGTAACCTGAGCCAAAATTAAGAGTCGACACTTAACTGACGGAGCCCCCCAGGCACTCTGCAAAGGTGTTGTTTTAAGTGGTTTATCCATCTCAACTTTTCTAATTCTTGGCTTGGTGCCGTTATTGCCGTCCCATCCTCCAGATGAGGAAACTGAGGCATGGAGAATGTGAGTCACTTGTTGACGGCCACAGAGTGGTAAATAGATCAGAGAGAGTTCAGAACCAGACCATTTGGTGCCAGGGCCCTTGCTCCTAATCACTCTTCCAGACTGCATTTCCCTTTAAGCTATTGCCATAAAAGACCAGGAAACAAAATGTGATATCCAGAGATCTTTATAAATACATAACACAAAGGAAAACTTTTGGAATTAAAACAACATATTGATTATGTAGTAAAGCATAGGAATTAGAGTCATTAAAACTGGCCAATTTGCCTATAATTTTTCCCAACTATAAGCACTTCTGTTTACCAACTAAGACATTACTTAAAATTTCAGTTCTTGATAGTGTTCTGGTAGTTCTTGGTACTATGTCGGTAACATAGCAAATATCTTGAATCCAGCTTGCTTCCTGTTAATCTGTGATAAACCAAGGGATGACACAGAAAACCTAGAGCTATTCTATTTCCTTCTCTTTCCCAACTAAGCTGTCTGTATTCTTTTCAATTCAGACCAGAGATGACAGCTTATCTGCAGGTGAAGGTGGCTTATTTAAAAAATCATGTTAGTTTTCAATTCTCTGATGAAATTTAATTTTCTAGAGATGTTTTGCTTTCGTCGATACATTCACTTAAAAGTTAGAATATATACTTCTGTATCACAAATCATTCATTTGTTTACTAAGAATTTACTGAGTGTCAGATATTCTGAAATGGGTCAATTTTGTATTTACCCATGTTAACACAATGGGAAATAACCTTTTACGTTCATATTTTACTATCTTCCTAGCAACGTTTCTAAATAATTAAATTTATTTCTAATTAAAATGAAGTTAAAACATAAACCCTGGCACATGAATTTGTAATGAGACCATAGTTCTAAGGAAAGAGAATGTCTTCATTATAATTAGCCTATTCTTTCAACTTGAAATGCTTTAAGTCTAAGAAATGCAGCTGTCCAAACTTCAAGATTGCTCAAGTTATACTTTAGACAGTCCCCATTCTGGGATATTTGACACACGTTAGTGTTCTAATACCAGACGTAATCAAATCCTCTGTCTGAGGATACCACAGAAGAGACATTAAAAGAGTCGTTCGATGGCTCTGTTCAGGCAAGGATTGTCACCAGGAGACTGGGTCCTTCAAAGGGTTTGGTTTTGGAGACTTCAACTGTGAGGAAGACGCCAAAACCACCAAGGAGACCATGGAAGATGGTGAAATTGATGGAAACAAAGCCACTTTGGACTGGGCCAAGCCTAAGGCTCAAGGTGGCTTTGGAGGTCACAGTAGAGGCTGAGGTGGCTTTGGAGGTCGAGGTCGTAGCAGATGAGGCTGAGGTGGATTTAGTGGCAGAGACTGGGAAGGCTTTGGAGGGCGAGGGCACAGACGGGGAGAGGGCACCACAAGCTACAAAGAAAGAAGACGAAATTTGAATAGTTTCTTCCATCCGTCTTTCTCTTCCCTCTTCTGTTTGAAAGAAAAGGACTCTAGGGACTCTGTTACCTGATCCATGACAGAGCCTTCTGAGGACATCCAAGACAGTATACAGTCCTGTGGTCTACCTGGATATTTGTATAAATAACATTTCAAGGGAGACACCCTGTTGGTTTTGACTAGTCACATAAACTTGTTAAAAAGATGAGTGATAGAGCTAATCCTTACCCTTTCCAAAATCTTTTTGAATTTATATTGTTTCTGCCTTGTACAAAACTATTTTTTTTCCTACAAATAGTTTTGTTTCTGTTTTTGTTTTTGCATTGAGGGGTGTAAAGGAAAGCAGAATGTTTTATCAAGATTTTTGTTGCGGCAACTTTGGGACAAATGAGAAGTCCTAAACTCTGAGAAGAAAATCAAATTTGAGACATCTTAATAAAGGGGAATGAAAGGTATAAAAATAAGTAAGAAATAAGAAAAAGTGTTTCAAGCATCTGGCAGCAGTGGAGGAGGCATTTCCTCCTACTGGCCTGAAAATAGTGAAACAAGAGAGCAGTTTCTGGAACATAGAGTGAGGAGCCTTGTGGGTCAGGGCTACTTGACAGGGACACGCTCGGTAGGAAGATGCAGTGGAATTTCCTTGCTTCACAGGGAAGAGCCACCAGTACACCACTCATTCTTTTCCTGTCCTCTGACTTCCTACAGAGTATCCCATTGGCCCAACTGAGTGGGAAGCTAAACGCAAAGGAGGCTGTGAGTACAGCCCTCAGTCTCCTGAGCCCAGACACCCTGCAGCAGGAGGGGACAAGGTGGGATGGGGGTCTGAGGAGATGAACAGAAGACATTGCATGGTATTTCTGTCTTTCTTATACCACGGGAATCTCAAGAGCCTCGTGAAATATGGCCATTCAAAATTTAGTAGAGAAAATTAACATAATAATCCCATGGATTTTCTCTCCTTTTTCTCTTCTAACTTCCTTTTGCTCTGAAATTAAGATAATTCTACAAATTTTAGGTTGATATATTTGAAAAACAAATATCAAAATATTTTGTTTGCCATACCTAAATAATTATATGAATACTCCGCTTTTCCCAAATTATGAGTGAAAACTATCAAAATAGGTTAAAGTAGCATAGGCAACATTTGAAATACAAGTTAGAAGAAAGTTGAGACGTATGTGTAACATGAGAAATATGCCTGTTGTTTCTAAGGTGTAATTTCCCCATGACCTAAAAACCATATGCTGAATAAATGGTAAGTAAACAAATGAATGTATTGGGTAGTATGACAGATAAATGTGCAAGACTTAAGATGTTACTGCTTTAGCAAGAATAGGTCCTGATCTCTCTCCCACTGTTTCTTCACTGACGCCTTTGATTGTATGTGTAATGTTCCTCGTTGACATGCCTGGCTTTCTGACCAGACTGTAAATTCCTTGAGAGCAAGTAGCATATCCTCTTAAGAGCGCCTAGTAGGAATTCAGTTCATGTCTTTTAAATTAATCAATGAAACAGGAATTACAGCAATAATTGCCAACAGTTTCCAGACCTCACATTGACAATTATCCATGGAAGCCTTGCCCTGTATACTAAGCTGGTATAAAGGAAGTCAGAGAGGTCCTAAATAAAAGTGTAACATACAGCTTCAAAGCAGAAATAGCACAAAGACCTCGATTGTTAAGCACCAATGGCTGAAGAGATCTTTAATAAAGACAGACTGACAATAAAGACCACAGCCCCGGTGTCATATATGACGCTTATTTGCTTACACTTACCATTAGTAAATATATATATTTAATGTATTTTCATGGCCATCTTTATCATTATAAACATGGACAGTGTTTACCATAGGTTGTTTGACCCTTCTCAAATAATTCCCCAAAAATGGCTGGATCCTTACCTCACACCATCTAGCACACAATTCAGGATAGATTAGAAAAGCAATTATCAAGTTCAAAATATCTTAGTTCACAGATCAAAAAGTTCTCACCGTGCACAAGGCAAAATCAATGAAAGAAACTGACATTTAGATCTATCCTGTCTTCCTAATATCTATTGTTATTTCAAAGATATATAAAATTCTACATCCAGGCAGATAAAAGAGATGAAATGATCAATTTGACCGGCACACATCAATGCTAAATTCAGAAATAAAATGTACCACAGTCTAAAGAATACTTAGAAAAATATGTGTGATCTCATAATTTTGTACAATTAAGTTCATAATCAAGAAAAGTTAAACCCAAATGCCCAAAGGGTGCCATTTCCCATTATGATTTCAATAAATATTTTGCAAATTGTATTTTTAAAAAAGATAGATCGAAAAGTCAATATGAACACCAATGTCATAAAGAAATAAAAAGAAAACATAAGTGACTATTTTGATAGTAATGAGATTAGTGCACACCTTTGAAGGACCCATATACGTTTGAATCCAGGAGGATCCAACCAACTGGTATTGTTGAATAGCCAGGTCAGACTGGAAGTGAATTTTACAAGTATCAGAGAAAGGACATCAGGTTGACAATTATCTGAGCTATCTCTACAGAAGTATCCCCAATTGGGGTAATTTATCTTGTTGTGTAAGATAGTCTTAGATATTTGGTTTTCTGTTTGGGGTTCTTAAAGGAAGATCTTCCTTCCTTGAAGAGCAAAGGTAACATAGATGATAAAACCAATTCCGAAAGGAACTTTAATTATTTGCTCCTTAACTAAATTATCACCGGGAACCTAATACAATTGCAATTGCAATTTATGCAATGTATGTAATTTATGCAATATAATTGCAATTTATGCAATTCTTAAATGAATTGCAAAGTTGTCTGGGTAATACATCCACTATTAATATAGAGAGAAAATTACCAATATCCATGCTCAGTCAAAAAACAGACTGTACTCATGAGAGTGAAGAAACATTCTAGACAAAAATGATCTAAGCCAGTCTTTCTATTTCTATTAAAGGAAAAAATAACTAGAATCCTTATTTTAAAATTAGTGTTGTAAACTAGCTTCGGTTCAGCAATGTTAATGTTGTAAACTAGCTTGGGCTGAAAGAGGGTTCAGGCATGTTGCGTCCTCTGTTCTACATCTTTCTACCAGTTTCTATTCTAGTGTTGAAGGCCACAATAAGAAATTTATTCGATCCTTATACTCAAAAAGGTGATAAACAAAAAATTATTCTACAGTCCCATTATCTAAGCAATTATATTTTTCTCCCTAGATTACGTAAGTCATAATATTTTGTATATTTATATTGACCAGGCATAAAATAATAGCCATCAGGAGGAAATTAGGGGCTACTACAATGAAATAAACAATGTTTATGCTCTTTACAATTTTTAACTTTGCACCTTTTCTTTTTCACTTTTACATTTTCAATTTTTTAAGCCTAGATTCCATGTTCTTCGGGCTCTTCCTGAGTAGTAAAGAATTTATGTTTATTTAATTCTTTTATTAAAAAAACCAACTGTCACATAATTAAGGAATTGTAAACTATCTATGAATCACGTTGTTGCATGCTTAGATAGTACCATAGAAAAGATTATTAACTAGACAAAGTATGCATACTACCTGATTATTGATATGAGACTCTAAACTATATATTCTTCTGAAAATTTTAGGATATATTCAGTTCAGCATATTTACAGTGAAGACTGAATTTAAAAGGAGAGTTTAGTTCATAAATCACCATATTCACCTATAGGAATCTTTCCACACACAAAAAAAGCATTAACATTATGGAAGATTTGAAATGATTTGTGTCATGCACTAAGAAATCTTTTGCCCTTTCCCCATCACCTACTTCTGTTGCACAAATTAACCAAGTCCACGTACACAGGCTCCTAATCAGCCTAAAATGAGGACAGGTCTGAAACCCTAGTGGTGAAACGCTTCCAAGAAAAGGGTTACTTTGCCTATCACTTTGTGCATTGTCTGTGCTAAGTACTCAATAGATGTGAATTTAATTGTATAAAAAGCCCTCAGCAATTATGAGAAAGCTATTACACTCGGTATTACGGTTCTCTTTATTATTGTATACCAATTAGAATACATATAAAGAACATGACAGAATAAAATCCAACTGTTTCCTGCCTGCAATCTACTATTAAAACTTCAATGAGGTGAAATTAACAACGTTTATTTTCTCATTAAATTGCCATTTTATCTCACTAGTAGCAAATACTATTTTTTGTAACGTATGCTTTCTCTCATTTCCAAGTTGTACAAAAAGTTGCAGTACAATACAAGGCACCTATAACAATATCAAATACATTTATAGTATATATTTATAAATATTATGTATATTTAATTCTGTCTACACACTAAAATTCCCATAGGCACATATTATGGGGATTCTCATGAAGAAGCTTTGGAAATGGTAGCTCTTTAAATGTAGGTAGATAACTCTCTGAGGAAATAATTCCAATTCCACACAGTATTCTTTAAACCTGATAGGGCAACTGCAAAGGTTTTCAAACAAAGCTTCTCTTCTGCTTTCTCTCTTTTAAAAAAAAAAAAATTTAATGTTTATTTTTGAGAGAGAGAGAGAGAGAGACAGAGGGTGAGCAGGAGAGGGGCAGAGAGAGAGGGAGACACAGAATCTGAATCAGGCTTCAGGCTCTGAGCTGTCAGCACAGAACCCAACGCAAGGCTCGAACTCACAAACCGAGAGATCATGACCTGAGCCGAAGTCAGATGCTTAACCGCTTGAGCCACCCAGGCACCCCCTTTGCTTTCTGATGCATCCATATAGTTGCTCCAGAAGCCTACACAAGGTTCCGCCTTCATGGTTCACAAAGAAAATGGTTATTTTGACATCCACATTTTTTAAAGACAAATTTAACTTTTAGCCTGTGTGATCCTAATTTGGATCTAGAAGTTTCTATAGCTTTCATGATTTGGAGAATGATTGCAACATCTAAGATTTCTTACTTTAACTTTTAGTCAACATAACTTTTAATGTTTGTAAAGTATAGAGTCAATGAAAATTCAGGGAAGAAATATGATGAGTATGAATAGAGCTAGTAATTTGATGCTTAAGATTTGCCTTATTAAAATTTTGATGAAAACATCTGATTTCATATACCCTATTACAGGAGGAAGAAATTAAGGCTTTTGCCTGAATTTTCTTAGCAAAATTTCTGAAGGCATTTATGAGCAGAGATTTTGTTTTACTTCTTTATTACCCATTTGGTGTTAAGTAATCCACATTGTCAGGAAAATAATTTAAATCTACTTAAATGGTTTCGTGAGATGGAAGCCAAATTTCTCTGGATTTATTCTCACTGCAATTATTTTTTAGATTATACTTATTCTTGTCACCTAAGGAAAATATAAACTTGTTCTAAGGCAAACCGATTAAATGAGCTTCTCATTCAAAATGGGCTTATTCTTTTCTTCTCTTTGAGTTACACAGTTCAGTAGGTAAGAAATGGAAACACTGGTGGCGTGAGCCCTCTGAAGGCAGGGCCTTCTACCTCTTTCGTTTACTCTTGTAACCATAACAGCTTAGACCAAGGCTAGGAGTTGTTCAGTAAGGGCACTAACCCCATCCTAATCATCTCCCAAATCACCTCCCAAAGTCCCCATCTCCAAACACCATCATTTTGGGGATTAGGTTTCAACATACAGATTTTGGAGGGACAAAAATATTCAATGTATAGCACAGATCTTTCTTCTCTAAGGGCAAGTGCCAAAGTTGAAGATTATGGTCAGATGCTATTAGGTTATTTCATAAATAAGAAAATAATACGGATTCTCTCATAAAAGCCTGTTTTGTTATAACTTTCCAGGAAGCAAACATTCAGGTAATAAAGCAAATAAATGTAGATGTTTATAACATGTTTCATCAAATTAATCTGATAGATAGATAGATAGATAGATAAATTATGTTATAATTAAATCATACCATGGCCCCCAGGTCCACATGCCGAGCTTGATGATGATTGCGGAAGGTAAAGGAAACTTTGCAGATGTTTAACCAATAATTCCATAAGACCAACTTTGACTTGTATCAGCTTTCCACACTTGATGGATGATATCATTCAGCTATGGGATTATTTAAAATATATTTTGAGGGGCGCCTGGGTGGCTCAGTCGGTTGAGCATCTGACTTTGGCTCAGGGCATGTTCTCCCGGGTCGTGAGTTCGAGCCCCGCATCGGGCTCTGTGCTGACAGCTCAGAGCCTGGAGCCTGCTTCAGATTCTGTGTCTCCCTCTCTCTCTCTCTGCCTCTCCTCTGCTTGCACTCTGTCTCTCTCTCTCTCTCTCTCAAAAATAAACAAACATTAAAAATTTTTAAAAAATAAAAAATAAAATACAATAAAATATATTTTGAGAATTCTCCATGAGGATTCTGTTTCATTGGACCTGAGAGATCCCAAGAATCTGTATTTTTATAAGCCTCGCAAATGATTCTGACAGTCAGCTAAGAGGGCAAAATGGCTTCATTTCTGTAGTTGTTGGGAAAAAAACTAACCCAAAAGCAGTAGAAAGAATAAGTAAGCATGAAATAAAGGAGTGGCAACTTGTAAAAATAAGAACAATAAATGAATAAAGAGAAAAAATAGGTGGGTAAGTTCTGATAAATATGAACATCTGATAGAAGAGTAGAGAAATACTTTTTAATTTTTTTTTCAACGTTTATTTATTTTTGGGACAGAGAGAGACAGAGCATGAACGGGGGAGGGGCAGAGAGAGAGGGAGACACAGAATCGGAAACAGGCTCCAGGCTCTGAGCCATCAGCCCAGAGCCCGACGCGGGGCTCGAACTCACGGACCGCGAGATCGTGACCTGGCTGAAGTCGGACGCTTAACCGACTGCGCCACCCAGGCGCCCCGAGAAATACTTTTTAAATGCCATTTTTAAAATAAAACTTTTATTTTTTATATAGTGGGTGATGGGCTTTGAGGAGGGCACTTGTTGGCATGAGCACTGGGTGTTGTATGGAAACCAATTTGTCAATAGATTATATTTTTTAAAAAAGGAGCATTTATTCTTTACTTTTATCAGTAATTTGGTATCTTAGCATATTTTAACAGCAACAACTTATGCTTATAAAATTGTGTCCAGGGAGGGTATCGCCCAGGAAAGGTGACCTTTTATTTGGAAACTGAATGGACGCCTAGTGTCTGATAAACAATTTCAGGGATGTGACTAATACGCGTAATTAAAGCGTTACTCAGCAGGCCAAGGGAGAGAAAAACCTAAAACTCTGAAATACAGTCATGTTGATTTAAGGTCTCACAGATTTAAGGTGCCTAAGAAAAAACACAAAATCTTGGAGGTGATTTTTGGAGAAAATCTGTTAGAGACAACACCAGCGCAAGGTCCCTGGGTAGCACTTGTTTGTTGACCCTGTTCCCCTGCCTCAGAGGGGCTGCTGCCCAGCCCTGGCAGACTACTGAGCTCCCCTTGGCCTCTCATGTTATGGGTACGCTGCCCCTCGCAGAGTCCTGGAGGAAATGATGATGGGGGGGGGTTCCCCTCATGTGTTTCCCTTGTGTCCGATTAGCCGTGTATTTCCATTGTCCAAAGCCTTGAAAATAGGTGTCCAATTTTATAGATACTTCTAGCAAGAGGGCTAGTCACATACTGTGTCAATGGTCAGAAGCGGAAGTTCCCCCACCTCAAATAATTTGGGAGTTAGGTAGACTATAACTAATAAAATAAGAGAGTACAGATTAAAGTGGCCATCTATCCCCACTACTGGTTACCTCCAGCCAACACTGTGGCACGATACTCTTTCGTTGGTCATCAGTCACATCGTCATAGAAGGACCGACAGCATCATCTTCTCTAAGGTGTGAACAATCACGGATGAACAGTGGCCGATTTTACTTTCTTGGGCAGTTTCTCTAAAGTACCAGCCATACTTTTCTGTGTTCAATTAGTGTATACCGTAGGAAAGGTGAATGTATGTGACGTTAGACGAAATGTCTTTTCTATTTCTTCTAACGCTAATGGTCCCATGAAATATGTTATATCAACTTAAATAAAAGAAGCCATGTACCCTACAATGCTGCCGGGAAAAGAATCATGCATTCCAATGCTAAAACTATGATTTCTGGAGTATTCACATCACTGATTCCTACCATCAAATGTACACGGTTTGGAAAGATTATCAAACTGTAAACTTTTTTTAAAGCTTCCTGATCTGAAGAGAAGGCATGGAATAGTGAGGGGAAAAAAAAAGATGACAGTAATAAAATAACTAGTAAGATCTGTCCCCACGACAGCCCTTTCAGAATGCTCAGAGATTCAGATATTAGGGTCCTTACGCGGCATGCGGTTGCCGCACAAAGGCACCGTTAAGACTTTCATGTGCTGTGGTGATCGACCCTGAGTGGCCTCGCATAGTTCGAGATTCAAAGACATTTCAAATTGTCCTCACTTGCTCTGTATTGCTAGTTTAAATTGTGGAGCAAAAGACCCCAGTTACTGAAGATGAAAGTTTTGTTTAGCTTTGGATTCACAATCGAGTTCAGCAGAACGCCTGTCAGGGGCAGGCACTACCATGGTCACCACCCCCTGCTTGCTCTCCTCAATGCCCACCGCATCCAGTTCTCTCCCCCGCCTTGGATGCGGGGAGAAAGTGTGCTTCCCAGGCCCCTGGCGTCTATGCGGGTGAACGATGGTTCCGTCAGATGATCCATTTGAAAGTAAACCCATGCGTATCTCTACACATACCGGGCTGTAGCACTAAAGAGCGGGGGCAGAGCCTTCTGTGCCCTCTGTTTCTCCTGCTGTGCTGGCCATGGAAGAATATTCATCGTGAGGTAGAGATGCCACGCATCAAAAGATCTTGAAAGCTGACCCGATGTGTGGAGGTCCACGGCCTTAAAGCCACCAAAAGAAACTCAAAGCAGATTGCAAGGAAAGAAACCTTGGCTGTGTTAAGCCACTGAATTTCAGGGTGCTTGTATTACAGCATAACCAACTGTAGCCTCAGCGATAAAAATATTGGTAGCAAGAGCTGAAGGTTGCTCTCACAAGCGTCCCAAAGGGGTATGGCAAAGGCTTAGCAGTCAGAAGGCCGGAGGCCCTATCACGTAGTGAAAAGTTCTGGTGAAACTGAGAAACTTTAGGGGTGGATTATGTATAGAAGGAACGTGCACTTCCAGAGAAGACATTGGAAACCATTTAGTAGTATGGATAAAGTGCTTTGACTAGATATGGCACAATATTACATGAGAAACAGAAGCTCAGAAACAACCAGTTTATGAGCAGAAAGGAAGGGGAAAGAGTTGACAGAGCCAACTGCTTCTTTACCCCAAATAGTATAAGATGGAGGGGGGGTAAATTTTGAGGATCAAAATCCCACGAAAACTTAGTCTTAGAGAAAGAGCAAACGAAAGCTACGACTTCTTACAAATTGTAAAATTTCACAACGGATGAACGTGCCTCAGTAGAAAGAGCAAACGGGGTATAGAAACCAGGGCTTTCGTGACAGCCTCTTGGTAACGGTCACCAGACATCACATGGGGAGGCTTGGCCTTCACCTCCACCCAGCAATAGCAAAGCACCTCCCTCTTCCCTGGGATAGCATCAGAGGAGGCCTAGTGAGGAGTCAAGATTTTTACCATCACCCAGAGGTAATAGGCCACCTTCTCTGGGGACGTCAGTGGAGACCACATAGGCAAACGCAACTCCTACCCCACTCAGCGGTAACCAGGAGACCCCCCCACCCGCTTTGGTGTCAATGGAGGCCAAGTGGGGCAACAGACTTCCACGTCCACCTGGCAGGATTTAAATAACATCCAGAGACTCATTACATAATAGGAAAAAAAAAAAAAAAAAGTCAAGCTTTCAATAGAAAATTACTTTCCTACCAAGAACCAAGAAAATCTCAAACTGAAACAATGAAAGACAATAAATGAAAGCCAACGCCAAAAAGACAGAGATATTAGAATTACCTTACAAAGATAAAAGCAGCAATGTTAAAAACACCTCAGTGACCAATCGCAGAACACTTGAAACAACTGAAAACCAGAAAGCCTCAGCAAAGAAAAAGGACCAAGTGGGACTTTCAGAACAGTGGCTGGAATGAAAAGCTTCGTTGAGGGCTCAATAACAGAAAGGAGGGGGCAGAGGAAGGAATCGGTGGACTGAAAAGTGAAAAAATAGGAACTATTCTAATCAGAACAAAAGAAGGAAAACAGGCTGAACGAACAACTGTCCTCTTATCTCAGAAGGAGAGAAGAAAAAGGGTGGGGCTGAAAAAGTTCTCAAGAATTCAACGAAAACATAAATCTACAGTCAGGAGGCTGCGTGAACTCCAAATAGGATAAATCCAAAGAAAACTGTGTCATGAGGCATCATGATTAAGCTTCTGAAACTAAAGACAAAGATGAAACTCTCTAAAGCAGCAAGAGAGAAGAGGACCCCTTAGTGCAGGGGAAAAATAACATGAATGACCATGAATTCCTCAGAGGTCATGGAGGACAGACGGAAGTGGCTAATAGGAAGCAACTCTAACAACTCACTTCAGCCCTTCAGCAAGAGCACGGGACTGGTGTCGCTTCAGCCCTGCAGACGTCCCTGGACCAAAACCTAACCCTAGCTAAGGCTCTCTCCTGATGGGGACCCAGTCCCTAAGTCTGAGAACACCGCACACATGGGGCCCAGAAGCGGTGCAGGATTACTCGGCATGGAAGATGGAACATCACTATGTCATTTCCAAAGCCCTGATGGAAAAGAATGGCCAATCTACATCCTGTATGCAGGGGAAACGTCCTCAAGGAATGAAGGAGAAACTGAGACGTTCTCAAATGGAGAAAACTAAGAGAACTTATTGCCAGCAGATATATCTTAAAAGGGTGGCTCATATTGAAAAGATATATGCATCCCTGTTTGTTGCAGAACCATTTCTAATGGTCAGCATACAGAAGCAACACAAGTGTCCATCCACAGATGAATGGACAAAGAAGATGTGGTGTGAAGGATATATACATACATATATATATATATATATATATATATATATATACACACACACACACATATACAACGGAGTACTACTCAGCCATAAGGAAGAATGAAATCTTGCCATTTGCAGCAATATGGATGGAACTGGAGGGCATTATGCTAAGCGAAATAAGTGTGTCAGAGAAAGACAAATACCATATGATTTCACTAATATGTGGCATTTAAGAAACAAATGAACAAACACACAAAGAAAAAAAGAGAGAAACAAAACAAAACACTCCAGACTCTTAAACACAGAGAACAAACTGGTGGCTGGCTGCCAGAGAGGAGGTGGGTGGCGGGATGGTGAAATAAAGGAGATTAAGAATACACTTGTCTTGATGAGCAGCACTGAGAAATGTATGCACTTGTTGAATCACTACATGATACAACTGAAACTAAGCATAACACTGCATGTGAACTATACTTGAATAATAATAATAATATTAAAGAACAAGGCAAGGGCACGTGCAAGAAACCAAAGAAGATCTAATACAGAGAGAGGCACGCTGCCACGGCCACAGGGGCACCAGCTGTATACCCTCTTGGTCCCCCGCACGGTCTTGATGGATTGCCCAAAGGATTTACATCGTTATGATCCTTCTGTTCTCATACTTGAAGTCGATGGACCTGGCAAGAAACCATAGGTTATTCTGGGATGTAGAGAGGAAGGGGTCAGAGAAAATGTGACAAGATGTTAAGTAGGACTTTTGTTATCCTGGGGCCCAAATATAGGAAACAAAGAGGCACCATGACCTCATATTCTAAACTAGAAAGCATTCAGACACTGTTGCCAGGGGAGGTAGAATCTGCCTTCCCATAGCTATCCCGCCAACACCACCACCCCCAGGAGTGGGAAGGGATGGAATAAAGGCCTACTATCTTTGGCCCAGCAGGAGGTGAGAGGGTTCTTGAGGAAGACTTCAAGAAAATTATTGCAGAGTTTGGAGGTGCTCCTTCCGAAGGAGAATTCCCATCTCACTCCCTGGCTTAGTATCTTCTTAGACAGCAGACTTTTTGACCTGCCCTTTACCCACCCAAACGGTGACCTAGGAGAACTGGAGGAAAACCGGGGGGAGGAGAGAGGGACCCCACTGCCCAGCTGCAGCACCACCACGTAGCCCTGCAAAGGATTCCAGGACACGTTACGGAAAATAACCAAGCTTGAGCTCTTTGCCGTTGCCCCCGAGCAGACATCCAACAGCAAGAAGCTCGGGTCTCCTGAAGGAGTGGCCTCTGGACAAGTCGGGAACCGGAAGCGTCAGAGAAGGCAGATCCCGAGCAGAGACACGTGCAGGCAGAGGCTTCTGCTGTGTCCCTAAGCCAACATCGGGACCCCTGACACTCCGCCCAAAGTCAGAAAGGTGGTAAGTACCAGATTCAGACAAAGGCAAGTTCCTCCACGGTCTGCACTTTGCTAAATGAGTGAGTGAGTGAGTGAGTGAAGGCATGAATGACTAACTAATTAAAACTTGAGAAGGACAGTCAGGGGTCTGCCAGGGCTCTGTACCAGGGTGTGCTGGGCCGGGACTGCCCAAGCCTCTTCGTCAAGCACGTGTGCCTGGGTCATGGAGGTTAGACTTTCCTTTTCTCTCTCCAAGATGTAAGGAGAGCAACTACTGAGTTTAGATTTGACCAGACAGGGGCCGCAATATTAAGTCACTTCACAAACTCAAAGCTCTCCTGTGATGAAAATGGCGGCCATCCGTCCTGCTGCCTGGGTCATGCCCGTTTTCCCATGTGGCCCTCAGGTCCTTCGTGTGGTAGCCCTAGAGTTTCTAATCTTTGAGTAGCTTAATTAGCCAATTAGCCAAACTCTCATCTTTGACTTTCTAATCTTCCTGCGTTGCAACTCCGGCACCTTTCCCACAGGCCTTTAATTTCCCGTGTTGAAATGCTACTGACTGAAACTGGTTTTTTTCCTGATGGATACATCCTCCAACGTCTCCCACCGGTGGCCAACTCTCCTCCGTCTGGCCACCAACTGTGATAAAGAACTCACTCCCTCCCTATCAGCTCACTTCGTCTTTGGAAATGGCTGGCTCCATACATTTTTCTTATATTACATGAAAATCCTTCTGCATCATCTGTTGTTCACTATTTTGCAGTTGTAGAAGCAAATACTTTTTTTTTTAATTGTATTTTTTATTTTTTAAAATTTACATCCAAGTCAGTTAGCATCTAGTGCCACAATGATTTCAGGAGTAGATTCCTTTGGGCCCCTTCCCCATTGAGCCCATCCCGCCTGCCACAACCCCTCCAGTAACCCTCTGTTTGTTCTCCATATTTAAGAGTCTCTTCCGTTCTGTCCCCCTCCCTGTTTTTAGATTACTTTTGTTTCCCTTCCCTTATGTTCATCTGTTTTGCCTCTTAAAGTCCTCCTCTGAGTGAAGTCATAGGATTTTTGTCTTTCTCTGACTAATTTCACTTAGCATAATACCCTCCAGTTCCATCCACGGAGCTGCAAATGGCAAGATTTCATTCTTTTTCATTGCCGAGTAATACTCCATTGTGCATATATACCACATCTTCTTTATCCATTCATTCATTGGTGGACATTGGGGCTCTTTCCATACTTTGGCTATTGTCGATAGTGCTGCTATAAACATGGGGGACTTTACTTTTTCTTTTTCTTTTTTTTTTTTTTTGAAGTATCTCATAATAGAAGCAAATATTTTTTTTTTTTAAATTTTTTTTTTCAACGTTTATTTATTTTTGGGACAGAGAGAGACACAGCATGAATGGGGGAAGGGCAGAGAGAGAGGGAGACACAGAATTGGAAACAGGCTCCAGGCTCTGAGCCATCAGCCCAGAGCCCGACGCGGGGCTCGAACTCACGGACCGCGAGATCGTGACCTGGCTGAAGTCGGACGCTTAACCGACTGCGCCACCCAGGCGCCCCTAGAAGCAAATATTTTAAGTACTTAAATGCTTAAAGAAGGCAAATCCCCACCTCATGAGTCATTTCCTTTCCAGAGCGAACATCTCAAATTTGGAAGAATAAACATGGACTTTGCCTCTTTCACTATTGAGATAACCGCCATTTTTAATAAGCGCCCCTTGACTGTATCTCCCTTAACGTGTGGTACCCAAAAGTGAATGCCTTCTTCCAGTTGGGCCGTGACCACCCAGGATAGAATATGGCTACCATTCCTTAAAGGATGAAATTATTCAGGGCACCTGTGTGGCTCAGGTGGTTAAGTGTCCAACTTCAGCTCAGCTCATGATCTCACAGTGTGTGAGCTCTAGCCCCATGTTAGGCTCTGCGCTGACAGCTCAGAGCCTGGAGCCTGCTTCCGATTCTGTGTGTGTGTCTCTCTCTCTGCCCCTCTCCTGCTCATGCTCTGTCACTCTCCATCTCTCAAAAATAAATAAATATTCTTTTTAAAAACTTTTTTAAAAAGAATAAAATTTCTTGCCTTAGCAATTAGAAGGATTATCTTGAACGGAGACTCACATCATAACTGAGCTCTTTGAAAATGGCATCCAGAAATCTCCCTGAGGTTCACTGTAAGTCTAGAAAATGGTCAGCTTTCATATATTGTGTTAATCTGCTGGGGCCACCATCACAAAATGCCAGAGACAGCGGCCTAAGGAGCAGAAATTTCTTTTCTCACAGTTCTGGAAGCTAAAAGTTCAATATCTAGATGTCCTCAGGGTTGGTTTCTTCTGAGGCCTTTCATCATGGGTTGTAGATGGCCATCCTTCCTCTGTGTCTTCACACAGTCTTTGCTCTGTACCTGTCTGTGTTCTAATCTCTTCTTATAAGCACTTCAGTCATATTAGGGCCCACTCTAATGACCTTATTTTACCTTAATTACCGCTTCAAAGACTGTCTCCAAATTCAGTCACAAAATAAGGTACTGGACATATTAATCGAGACACAATTCAGCCTATAAAGTATCCAGAGGGGCGCCTGGGTGGCTCAGTCGGTTAAGCGGCCGACTTCGGCTCAGGTCATGATCTCACGGTCCGTGAATTCGAGCCTCGAGTCGGGCTCTGTGCTGACAGCTCAGAGCCTGGAGCCTGTTTCAGATTCTGTGTCTCCTTCTCTCTCTGACCCTCCCCTGTTTATGCTCTGTCTCTCTCTGTGTCAAAAATAAATAAACGTTAAAAAAAAAAATTAAAGTATCCAGAAATCCCTCTGGGTTTCATTGTGATAAGTCTAGAACATGTAGACTAGAACATGTGATAGTCTAGATAAGTCTAGAACATGTAGAGTATGGGGGAAGGGAGAGGAAAGTAATATCCTCAGACATAAATATTAAAGAGTAAGGATAAGGAGCTCAGATTTTGTTCCTGCTCTTTTCTCCTCCTTCATCAACTCCCAGCAACCTTCAGACAAGCAACTGGCAGGCGACTGGTCATGCCAAGGCTTCAACAGCAGGACTCCAGCTTGGGGAGCAGAGGAAGGAAGGCGCTTCTGGCTACAATGGTGCAATTTTTCTTTTCAACCCTTTGGCTACAACCAAGCGAGCAGAAGATCATTTGAAACCTCCGAGTATTTTGTCACTCTCTGGTACAGGCCCACGATGTACCGTGTAATGACAGCACCAATTGTCGGCGGCTTTGAGGGAATGCTTCCCTCTATCTCGAATGTCACTTTTCGAAGTGACTTGTGGTTATCAACATAGCAAACTCTGTGCCCAAGGAATTGACAAACCGAGCAAGAGAATTTGATGAGTCACTGCCTCTTTCCTACAATCTGACTTTTATGATCTCTAATCCACTTTTTGATCCAGAAAACAGCTGCTTCCTCCTTTTAGTGTGTCAGTGCTTAATCAGATTCTTCAGCCACAGTAGAAAGAATGAGCTAAAAGTAGAAACATCCGTCTAGCAGTGCAGCTCAAAGTATAGATTTGGGGGGACAGGCAGACTTGGGAACCAGTCCCAACACTGGTCTCACCAGATGTGACATGGGGGAAAGCGATCAAACACTATCCTTTTTTATTTTTATTTTTTTAAATTTTTTTTAAGGTTTATTCTTTTTTTAGAGACAGAGACAGGCTATGAGCGGGGGAGGGGCAGAGAGGGGGAAACACGAAATCCGAAGCCGGCTCCAGGCTCCGAGCTGTCAGCACAGCGCCGGACGCGGGGCTCGAACCCACGAACCGTCAGATCGTGAGCTGAGCTGAAGTCGGACGCTCAACCGACTGAGCCACCCGGGCACCCCTCACTCCTCCTTTAAATAGGCACAATCAAAACATCAGCATCCTTACAGGGGTGCACACATTAGATGAAACTGCGGACGCTCTCAGTGCATTCAGCACCTGGTCCACAGTGACAGCGGCCAGCCCGCCGAGGCGTGAATCTTTTCCTCCCGGAAATGGTTATGCACAATCACTCATACACCCACGTGCCCGTGATTGGGAAAACAAGCTGCAAACAGGGCCCGGTGTTGGAGCTTGTTCATTCGTTCGTTCATTCATTCATTCAGCCTCTGCGGCTGGGTCCCGGAGGGCTTGCAGTCTGGTAAGGGACGCGGGCACGGAGACGCACCCAGGGCAGTGACGGGTGCTCAAATAGTACATGGGCCTGGTGGGAGCAGCACCAGGGAAGGATCCCCTGCAGGGGCCGGGGAAGGCTCCTCGCAGCTGCTGGAGGGAAGCACTCTCCACGTCGAACACAGAATGGGTGGAGGCGAGAGAAGACCCTGATGCACCTCGAGAAATCGGGGAGACTTCGGTTTGACGAGAGCTTGGGGACACCAATGGGAGAGAGGGAGAGAGGCAAGGGAGGGGCCGGCCGGGCAAGGTCAGAGATGAAGGGCATTTCTGCAGTGCTGCATTTTGACTGCTCCTGTTCGTGAGGGGTCATCAGGCAAAAGCAAGGCATTTATGGTTTGGTTTGGTTTTTTTATTTTATTTATTTTTTTGTTTTAATTTTTTTTTCAACGTTTATTTATTTTTGGGACAGAGAGAGACAGAGCATGAACGGGGGAGGGGCAGAGAGAGAGGGAGACACAGAATCGGAAACAGGCTCCAGGCTCTGAGCCATCAGCCCAGAGCCCGACGCGGGGCTCGAACTCACGGGCCGCGAGATCGTGACCTGGCTGAAGTCGGACGCTTAACCGACTGCGCCACCCAGGCGCCCCTGGTTTGGTTTTTTTAAATAACTATTTCGACAGGTGTTCCGGAATGGGTTGCAGGGGTCATATTGGGAACAAAACCCATTGGGGAAATATAGTGGATTCGGAGGATGAGAGATCCAGCTTTCCGGGCTGCTTTAGGCACTAAGCTGTTGTGTGAACTCGATCAAGTTTTAAAACTTCATAAAGTGAGAGGAGAATACTAGATAAGTTACAATAGACTATTGGATGTTAGTGTCTTTACATGTTGTTGCAAAACAGGAAATGGTACTTTTCTAATAGGAAATTATTATTTAAGCTGGCATTTTCTAAAAAAAAATTTTAATGTTTACTTATTGTTGAGAAAAAGACAGGGAGTGAGCAAGGGAGGGGAAGAGAGAGAAGGAGACAAAGAATCTGAAGCGGCTCCAGGCTCTGAGCTGTCAGCACAGAGCCTGATATGGGGCTTGAACCCACAAACTAGGAGATCATGACCTGAGCCGAAATGGGACACTTAACCAACCGAGCCACTCAGGCCCCTCTAAGCTGGCATTTTCTAGGTTATACAGCGCTCTACTCTTCTTCCTTTAAATCACGTTTTCTTAAAAGTTTAAAAAGAAATAAAAATCATTTTGTAAGGGCTAAATTAAATGGTGAAATTCGTATGCGTGTAAAATGTTCTACCCAAATACTTGCTTCTATCTGCTTTACCCAAAAGTGGTACAAATAAGTAATCCAAAGCACACTTGCAAAATTGTGCAGATTTCTAAAGGCACTGGCAAATGTGCATCATTTCTCCTTATTTCACTTTATCCATCCCTTATTTCACTACTAAATGCCTAAAGGGCAGGTTAGCATTGAGAGTCTGGTGAAATCGTCAGCAACATATGTATTTCTGTGTATTCACATACGATCGCACGGTTGTAGGCTTGGCAAGTGATTTTTCGAACGTTATTAGCAAAATGCATCGACTACGATTCACACTGAAACATATTTAAATTCTTACGTTTACCTGCGAGAAACTCCATGCCTCCGAAGGTTCTCGAGGGTGCGGGGTTCAATAGCTTCAGGCTGTTTGGTCTGTGGGTTCGCCTTTTCTGTATAATTACTGGCATTTCTCTGAAGGTTACAAAGGGGAGAAACAAGTTCTTAAAAATGAAGTTAATGGGTCTGTCTTCCGGGCCTCCAGAAGGAAATAGGGAGCGTGACAGTTTAATGGCAATCTACCTGTCCTGTACAAGGACAGCTAAGGTAATGTGCTTGCTTCCTCAGACAGGCATCCCACTGGTTAGCCACTGACCTTCTGAACAGCTTTGAAGCAATCAGGGAGAATATATCAAGCAGTATTTTTATCTTTGATCTATTAAGTGACTACATTTAAGCATTCAAGCCCACATCCTGACATTTACCTTAAAGGTGTTGCCTCCCAAATCCCGTCATGAATTCCATCAAAAGCTGCTTTCAAGCGCTTATTTTAATGGGCACATTTTGGCCTTGCGTCCCCAGCACATAAGGGTTTCAAGTGACTCATCGATGAAAAAAGGGGAAAGGAAACCTGTCTTCTCCTTTCTAATTTCACTCAAGTCAGCCATCGTTTATGGAGCACGCACTCTATCGTAGCCACTGGCTTAGGTAAGTTTCTCTCTCTTTTTTGCTTTGAGGTGTAAGGGACATGTAACATTAAACTAGTTTCAGGCGTACAAAATAACGATTCAATATTTGTATACGTGGTGAAATGATCACCACAATGAGCCAACCTTCACCACCACACATAGTTGCAAATGTCTTTTCCTTGTGAGGACAACGTGTAAGATCTACCCTCTTGGCAACTTTCAAGCATCTCCTGAGTGTCTCACCAGGCAGGCTCCTCCTGTGTTCCCACAGAAGCGTTCTCCTTTCTCTGTTCTTCAGTTGATGAAACCACCATTTAACTGATCGTGGTTTGCTTCACTCCCCCGCCCCTCTCCATCTAGATCCAATCAGCTGTCAAGACGTGTTGGTCTCTTCCAATGGCTGGCCTTTCCAACCCACGATCCATTTGCAGGCCTGCTCTGTTACCACAGCGTTGTTACCATTCTGTCTGCCATCAGACTCGTCCTGCTCACTTCTGGCCTTCACACAAGTCCCGGACTGCTGTGCCCTCCAGCCACCTTTCTGGGGGCCAGCACCCGCTACTCTGTCAAGGCCACAACGCCTCCTTGGCACGGACTCAACCCGTTACTCGTGTTATTGCACTGCCTCCACACTCACTTGACGTACCTACACTTTTCAAGGTTGGGAATGTTATGGTGAACTAAATATCTACACAGAGGTTAGAGTTTAGTGGACTCTTCTAAAAACAAATCCCATCTCTTCCTTCCAAGTCTAGATGAGTTTTACGGATTGTTAGACATCGCCTTCTCGAAGAGACTTCCCCTGACCCACCGGGATCCCCAACTCCCACCTGCGTCACCCCTGTCTCTCCCCCCACCTCCCCCTCTGTGCTGCATGCGTGAATGAATAGATCTGCTCTCAGAGCCCTTATCGTCCATGGGAGGAGAGAAGAAATACATAAAAAATATATGATGTATATGTCCCCATAAAAATGCAGAGAGCAGTCGGGGAAACAAAGTGTCTGTACCCTACATAAGAGAGAGATTACTTCCAGAAACATTTCCTGAGCACCTGGTGAGAACCAACTGTACTTGGAGATGAGGGGAGGAAGTGACCCATCACCCGTTTGAGGGAATCAGAATCCCATGGCATTTGCACTGGGGAGACTTTCTGTGAGGGAAGCGAGAGCTTTCTAAGCTGGAGTTTGGACCACATAGTACAGAAAGCTCTGCTGGGCAATGTGGATTTCACGCGTTAACATAAACAGTCAATTAATACCTATTTTATGCGTAATAGGTATTATATGTTGTATTCTTACCATAACGTTAGAGAAGAGGAAATGTTCTTAGAAAAATCATAAGGAAAATACATTGACAATACGGTACTCTATTTATTAGGAAACAAATCCACGTATAAGCGGACGTGTGCAGTTCAAACGGGGGCTGCTCAAGGGTCAACTGTGTATATTGCTAGTTAGTATCGGTTTCTACCTTCCAATCCCAGTGTGAGCGGGGAGCTTCTTGAGGGCAGGGACCCAGACCTGTGTTAGCAACTTTGTGTCCTCAACACCCAGCAGAGTCCAGAGTTCCCAATGAACACTCAAGGACAGCTGTGGATTAATAGATTAGCCATCAATCACTTTTATACTCTATCCTCACTGGAAAAAAAAAAAAAGATCACTTAATAATCATGTAACCTTTGGAATCCCAGCCCATTTTCCTTTTATGTTTACTAAGAAGAAATATACTTAGAAGAATTGTAAATCATTGCTTCCCCCCCCCCAACAATCCCATCTAACATTTTTATAGGATTGTCACATTGTTTTATGGATTTCTTGAATCCATAAATTAAGTCGCTGGAATACAGGTGCACTCCTTCAGGTGTAGACTCAAACTCTCAACATTTTTCAACTGTCTTGGAAAGAAGTATAAAACATTGACTAACTGCCCTGACATGTATCCATCTGCCTGATTTTCAAGCACAAAGCAACACAAATGACTTTAATTTTTTTCTGCCGGCCTAGTAGGGGTTGGTACCTGCGTCGGAAAAGTTGATGTTTGACATCTGTCTAACTGCATAGTTCCGGTTATTTTTAGGCATTTTTATTTGAATGATTGAGGTCACTGCCAATTCACGACAAAACACCAACCTGCTGATTTTTCTCTTTAAATCTTTCTTTCCTCCCCACATCTCTCTTATTGGTGGCAAGAATCTATTCTTAATCTTAGACTTTCAGGATAATTCCTAGTTCCCGAGCTGTGCTGGGGGAGGATTGTTTCTAAAATGCCTTGCAGCCTCCCTCTCCTTTTTGTCACTGTTCATCCTATGTTTCTGCAGCTTAATGCCTCTGTGTGCATGCCCTCTCAACAATGCAATAATTTCCTGCCTTGTGTGATGGGAGCAGCTACGACAAGGCATCAAAATACCAAGAGCTAGGAAAAAGTTGATAAACCCTTAAAATTGTGACTGCCTGATCCGAAACTACTCTTTACTCTTGTTACATACTGCTCTCTCCTTCCACAGAAAAGCAAGTGCCGTCATGCAAAATTACATCAGTTCCGCTTCAGAATAAAACAACAACAACAGTCCTGTATGCTGTTTGGGGTTCGCCAGAATAAAAGTTATGTGAAATGAACAAAGCGAATCACAATCCAACCAGTTGCTGTTGTGTTTCTTATTTAGGTGAATAGGCTGCCTGGACCGAATCTTCATTGGAGATGCGGCTTATCGAAGCAAATGGAATTTCATATTTGGAATGGTTTGATTAACCACGTTGATCGTTATTGCAAAAAATAAACGTGCCCTTAAAGTCGTCAAAATTGTTACTTTTAACCATTAATACCAAGTGCGTCTCTTTCCCCTCCAGCGTTTTCAGACCGTAGAACGTTCTTCGGTTGGGGAATGTTAACCTGCTCAGATCTGCGAACGAGGCTGCAGCACCCACCTCCGAAAAGGGACATTCTCCAGCCAAGTGACCCTTTCAACTCTTTTCCACGGCAGCCAAGAAGACATAGGAGATTCGCCTCTTGTGTTTCACTTGTAGCCATTCATCCCGTGATCTCCGCGACCATGGACCGACACGTGTAGAGGACGCTTAGGTTGAGGGGAAAACACTCCCCAACAGTCGTATGGAAACATGCAGAGGCAGCGACGGAGCCCAGGATGCCTCATCTCCCCCCTGGACCCTGGATGTGTGTTTGCCTCACCTCGGGAGATGCTCAGACCTCCCCCTCCCCAGACCAAATGGTGAAATCTCTGAGAACGAGCCCAGGGATCTGTATCTGTTAAGCTCCCAAAGTGATTCTGACGCTCAGAAAGGTCTGAGAACCACTGATACACCCGCATTTCTTAGCAGAAGGTCTGCTTTCTTCCACATTAAAAAAAAAAAAAAATCTATTCATTAAGAGTAGTGCCAAACAGGGGCCCCTGGGTGGCTCAGTCGGTTAAGCGTCCGACTCTTGGTTTCGGCTCAAGTCATGATCTCACAGTTTCGTGGGATCGATCCCCGCATCAGGCTTGTGCTGACAGTACAGAGCCTCCTTGGAATTCTCTCTCTGCCCCTCCCTCTCTTTCACTGTCTCTGTCTCTCTCAAAATAAATAAATGGATTAAAACCGAAGAAGAAGAAATAGTGCCAAATGCTGCTGCTGTTTTGGGATTTTGTTGTTGTTGTTGTTGTTGTTTTGCTTTTTGTTTTTCCTTTTAACATATTGGTAACACCCCACTAGCTCTGTTCTTGTCTTTCTTCCAGGAAACTAAAATGATGAGTCCAAATTTTGAGCAGCTTGGTACAGCTTACCATTTGTTTCGACTGTCATGTACAAATAAAATAAGCAACAAGGCACTTTATGCAAAAAGAAACTCAAAGTCATCCGTAAAGTACTCACTTGTTTCAGTGACGTTATTGAGCGCCTACTGTGTACTATGCCTTTAGCACATATTAGTGAACACTGCATGCAATCATGGCCCTGTCCTCAGGGATTCTTCTGTTGTTGCTGTGGTTGACAGAAGGACGTGTAACAATAACAATAGCTAATACTTATTGAGTGTGTAACTGTTCTAAGCGTTTTTTCTACATTGTATTGTCTGATCGTCTCAGCGACCCTGAAAGGTGAGCATTGCAATTGTGCCCGTTTTGCAAAGAGTAAACTGAAGTGAGATAAATTTCCCTACTCCTGTTGTCCGCAGTCCCGGATTACAGACCCCAGAGGGGACAAGTGCATAGCATTTACAGAAGCGTGTCTGCTTTTAAAGACCAGGCTTTGCTCAAGAATTTACAATAAACTGGGACAAGTCTTTAGAAGTGCTTACCATCACCCAGTAAGCCCCACTCAAATAAAGGAATGTCAGAGTCAGGGCTGGGGGGTAGTGAACTAATCACTTTAACTTACATTTATTTAAAGTCTTCTCACTAAGGGCGCCTGGGTGGCTCAGTCGGTTGGGCATCAGACTTGAGCTGAGGTCATGATCTCACAGTTGGTGAGTTTCAGCCCCACACTGGGCTTGCTGAAGCTGTCAGCACACAGTCTGCTTTGGATCCTCAGTTCCCCTCGCTCTCTGCCCTTCCCCCACTCGCGCTCTCTATAAATAAATAAATAGATAAATAAAGTCTTCTTACTAAAAGTTGTGTTTCAGTTACCAAAGTAACTAAAAAGATAAAACAGTTATTTTTCTCCCACTGGCGTTATTTCCGTATAAAATTCAAAATGGCCAGGTGATGATCCAAATAACGCGTCACCTGCACAACAGTTGCACGGCCACATTTTGATCAGACTGCATCCCTCTGACTGCTTTCTGGAAGCTCTGGCACATTTGGCGAGATCACTCTCCCGGCTCATTCACAACCATCCATCAAGTACGTACTGTCTGTGCGCCTTGCACGTCAGGTACTGGAGATGGGGGGAGGGAGGAAGTCCAGCCTGGACATATACTTACCTATGTATATGTGATGGCAGTGTTGACAGAAGCTTCTAAGAGGAATAAGGCAGGGCAAGGTGATACACAGTGCTGGGAGAGCCAAGAGAGGTTCTTTTTTTTTTTTTTTTTTAATTTTTTTTTTAACGTTTATTTATTTTTGAGACAGAGAGAGACAGAGCATGAATGGGGGAGGGTCAGAGAGAGATGGAGACACAGAATCCGAAACAGGCTCCAGGCTCTGAGCGGTCAGCACAGAGCCCGACGCGGGGCTCGAACTCACGAACCGCGAGATCACGACCTGAGCCGAAGCCGGCCGCTTAACCGACTGAGCCACCCAGGCGCCCCGAGAGGTTCTTAATGTGAAGGACAGACAGAGAGAAAGTCTAATGAGATGCCATAAAACAAAGTCATACAAGAAGGGGAGGGACAAGTCCTAAGGGCTGATTGAACCAGGAATCAAAACTCTCCCAACAAAGAAAAGCCCAGAAACTGTTTCCCTGGCAAATTCTACCCAAAGTTTAAAGAATCAACACCAGTTGTTTTCAACATCTTCCAAAAAATTAAAAAGGAGAAAACATTCCCTAACATCTAGGAGGCCAGAATCACCCTGATACCAAAGGCAGACAGAGGCATCATTAAGTAAAGGGTTATGTAACAATATCCCTGTGAATATAGGTTTTAAAAATCCTCAACAAAATACCAGCAAACTGAATTAGCAGTACATAAAAGTATTACTCATGATGAGGAAATCAGATTTTTTCCAGGAAGGTAAGGTTGACTGAACAGCCAAAAGTTAATTAATGTCTATACCATATCAAAAAACCAAAACTCACATGATCATCTCAATAGATGCAGAAAAAGAACTTGATGAAATCCAACACCTGTTTATGATTTTAAAAAAAATTCAACAAACTACAAATAGAAAGGAACATTCTCAATCTGATAAAGTCCACCCACAAAAATGTCACAGCAGACTTCACACTTAATGGGAAATATTGAATGCTTTCCCCCTAAGATAAGGAACACAATAAGGATGTTTGCTGTTGCAACTCTATTCAACATTCTATTGGAGATTCTAGCCATGGCAATTAGGTAAGAAAACGAAATAAAAGACACCTAGACTACATAGAAAGAAGTAAAACTATTTCTGTTGGCAGATGGCATTATCCCAATATAGAAAATCCTAAGAAATTTGCTTAGAACAAAAAAAATGAGTGCAAGAAAGTTATAGAAGATCAATTTGCAAAAATAAATTTTATTTCTCTACACTATGAACTATCCAGAACTTTAAAAAAACAATTCTATTCACAACCCCAATGAAAATAATGAAATACTTAGGTACATTTAATGAAAGAAGTATAAAACATATTCTGAAAACTACAAAACATATTAAAAAAAATTTTAATACTTAGGTATTTCGTTTAGATGAAAAGATATCCTATGGTTACGAATTGGAACATTTAATATTGTTAAGATAGCAATACTCTTCAATCTGCTTGACATTTTCAATGCAATCCGTCTCAAAATCCCACCTAGTATTTTTTTTTTTTTTTGGCAGAAATTGACAACCTCATCTTAAATATATAAGAAATTCAAGGGACTGTAAATAACCAAAGTGGCATTGGGAAAAGTTGCAGGAGTCACACTTCCATATGACAAAAATTATTACAAATCTATAGTAATCAAGACAGTGGGATACTGGCATGTTAACAGACAGATAGATTAATGGAAGAGAATTGAAAGTCCAGAAATAAACAGTCCCCTTTATGGTCAATTGGTTTCAACAAAGGTGTCAGGACATTTCAGTGGAGAAAGAATCATTTTTTCAACAATTGATGTTGGACTATTGGATATTCTACCTCATACCACATACAAAAATTAACTCAAAATGAATCAAAGACCTAAACAGAAGTGCTAAAACTGTAAAATTCTTACAAGAAAACACAGACATAAGTCTTAGTCATCTTGAATTAAGCAATGGTTTCTTAGCTATGATACCAAAAGCACAAGCAACAAAAGAAAAAATAGAAAATTTCACTTCATCGAAATTAAAACCACAAGCTTCAAAGAATGCCATCAAGAAAGTGAAAAAAGGTCACACAATTGGAAAAAAAATGTTTGTGAATTCTCTATTTAATCAGGGGCTTATATCTGGAATATATACAAAGAACTCTTGCAACTCTAAAATAAAAAGACAGGGATGCCTCGTGGCTCAGTGTGTTGAGCATCCAACTCTTGACTTCAGCTCAGTACTAATCTCACGGTGTGTGTAATCGAGCCCCGCATCAGGTTCCATGCTGATAGCACGGAGCCTGCTTGGGATTCTCTCTGCCCCTCCCCTGTTTGCACGTGCTCTGTCTCTCTCAAATAAATAAACATTAAAAAAATTAAATAAAAAGACAAAAAACCCAATTAGAAATGGGTAAAAGATCTGAATAGGCATTTCTCCAAAGAAGATACAAAAGTGGTTCATGTGCACAGGAAAAATGTTCAACATTCTTGGCCATCAGGGAAATACAAATCAAAACCACGGTGACATTCCATTTTATACCCACAGTGATGATTCTGATCAAAAAGAAAGATACTAACAAGGGTCGCAGAGGATTTGGAGGAATTAGAACCATTATACGCTGCCAGTGGCAATGTAAAATGGTGCAGCTACTCTGGAAAACAGCCTGACAGTTCCTCAAAAAGTTGAATATATTTACCAGATGGCCCAGCTCTCTACCCAGGAAAATAGATGTATGAAAACTTGTTCACACAAAAACTTATACACAAATGTTCACAGTAGCTTTATTTATAATAGCCAAAAAGTGAAAAAAAAAATGTCCAAGTGAAGAACAGGAATATAATGTGGTACAGCCATACAATGGAATATTATTCCATAATAAAAAGGATTGAACCACTGATACATGCTAAAATGTATCAAAAAAACATTTGTTAAGTGACATAAATCAATCACGAAAGTCCACGTGTTGTATGATCCCATTCATAGAAAATCTAGAATTGGCAAGACTGTTGTCAGGAAGTAGATTAGATGGTTGTCTAGCATGGGGGTGACTTCTAATGAGAAGAGGGTTCCTTTCTTGGGTTCACAAAAATGTTCTGAAACTAATCGTGGTGATGACTGCACAGCTCTGTGAATATAATAAAAACCATTTAATTGTACCCCTTAAGAGTATGAAATTGTGTCCTATGTGAATTTTATCATAATAAAAAAGTAAAAAAATCCAATATATTTTCTCTCAATATCTGTATACACACATATATTTAATTTAACATGAGTTCAAATTATACATTCCTTTTTTTAATAAATATATAATGTACATCTGGAAAGAGTTTAAGTAGTGGGAGAAATCGCAAATCATGTTTCTCTCATTTGTGATTATTTAATTAAAAATTTCAAAACAAAAAATGTCACAACTGTGAGATCATGACCTGAGCCGAAATGAAGAGTCAGATGCTTAACCTACTGAGCCACCCAGGAATCTTTATCAGTTCCTTTCTTCTGCTGGCTTCAGGCTTCATTTGTTGTTCTTTTTCTAGCTCCTTTCTAGTTCCTTCCTCATTAGTTTGTTTATTTGAGATTTTTCTTGCTTCTTGAGGAAGGCCTGTGGTGCTACACACTTTCTTCTTAGGATATCTTTTGCTGCATCCCAAAAGTTTTGGGCCATGGTGTTTTCATTTTCATTTGTTTCTATGTATTTTGTTTATTTCCATTTTGATTTCCTGATTGACCCATTCATTGTTTACTAGCATGTTGCTTAAAATCCATGTATTTGTGGTCTTTCCAAATTTTTTTCTTGTGGTTGACTTCTAGTTTTGTAGCATTGTGGTCAGAAAAGATACATGGTATAATTTAGAACTACAGGCCAATATCCCTGATGAACATGGATGCAAAAATTCTCAATAGCAAACTGAATCCAACAATACATTAAAAAACCATTCACCATGATCAAGTGGGACTTATTCCAGGGCTGCAAGTGTGATTCATTATTTACAAATCAATCAATGTGATACATCACATTAATAAAAGAAAGGATAAGAACCATATAATCCTCTCAAAAGATGGAGAAAAAGCACTTGACAAAGTATAACATCCATTCATGATAAAAACCCTTAACAAAGTGGGTTTAGAGGAAACATATCGGAACATAATAAAGGTCATATATGAAAAACCCACAACTAATATCACCCTCAATGGTGAAAAACGGAGAGCTTTTCCTTTATGGTAAGGAATAAGACAGCGATGTCCACTCTCACCCCTGTTATTTGCGTTAATACTAGAAGACCTAGCCACAGCAATCAGACCACAAAAAGAAATAAAAGGCATCCAAATTTGCAAGGAAGAAATAAAATTTTCACTATTTACAGATGATATGATACTTTATATAGAAAACCCAAAAGACTCCACCAAAAAAAAAAATTCTAGAGCTGATCAATGAATTCAGTAGTCACAGGATACAAAAATCAATGTACAGGAATCTGTTGCATTTCTATACACCAATAATGAAGCACAGAAGAAGAAATTAACAATCCCATTTTCAACTGCACCAAAAACAATAAGATACCTAGGAATAAACCTAATCAAAGAATTCAAAGACCTACATGCTGAAAACTATAAAACACTTGTGAAGGAAACTGAAGATGACACAAAGAAATGGAAAAACATTCCATGCTCATGGATTAGAAAAGCAAATATTGTTAAAAGGTCTGTACTACCCAAAACAATCTACACATTTAATCCAATCCCTATCAAAATACCAGCAGCATTTTTCACAGGCTACAACAAATAATCCTAAAATTTGTATGGAACCACAAAAGACCCCAAATAGCCAAAGTGATGTTGAAAAAGCAAAGCAAAGCTGGAAGCATCACAATTCCAGACTTCACGTTATATTACAAAGCTGCAGTGATCACAGCAGTATGGTCCTGGCACAAAAACAGACATGTAGATCAATAAAACAGAATAGAAAACCCAGAAATGAAGCCACAGCTTACAGTCAATTAACCTTTGACAAAGCAGGAAAGAATATCCAGTGGGAAAAAGACAGTCCCTTCAACAAATTGTGTTGGGAAAACTGGACAGCGACATGCAAAAGAATGAACCTGGACCACTTTCTTACCCCATACACAAAAATAAATGCAAAATCGATGACAGACATAAACGTTAAGACAGGAAGCCATCAAAGTCCTAGAGGAGAAAACAGGCAACGACCTCTTTGACCTCAGCCTCAGCAACTTCTTATTTGACATGTCTCCAGAGGCAAGGGAATTAAAAATGAACTACTGGGACTTCATCAAGATAAAAAGCTTCTGCATGGCGAAGAAAACAACCAAACTAAAAGGCAACTGACAGAATGCGAGACGATATTTGCAAATGACATATCAGATAAAGGGTTAATATCAAAAATCCATAAATAACATACCAAGCTCAACACCCAAAAAACAAATAACCCAGTGAAGAAATGGGCAGAAGAAATAGACACTTTTCCAAAAAAGACACCCAGATGGCTGACAAACACATGAAAAAATACTCGACATCACTCATCATCAGGGAAATACAAATCAAAACCACAATGAGATACCACCTCACGCCTGTCAGAATGGCTAACATTAACAACTGAGGCAACAACAGATGTTGGCAAGGGCGCGGAGAAAGAGGATCTCTTTTGCGTTGTTGGTGGCAATGCAAGCCGGTGCAGCCGCTCTGGAAAACAGTATGGAGGTTCCTCAAAAAACTAAAAACAGAACTACCCTACGACCCAGCAATTGCACTACTAGGCATTTATCCACGGGATACAGGAGTGCTGTTTCGAAGAGACACAGGCACCCCCATGTTTAGAGCAGCACTGTCAACAATAGCCAAAGTATGGAAAGAGCCCAAATGTCCATGGACTGATGAATGGATAAAGAAGATACGGTATACATGTATATACAATGGAGTATCACTCAGAGATCGAAAAGAATGAGATCTTGCCATTTGCAACAATGTGGATGGAACTAGAGTTTATTATGCTAAGTGAAGTTAGTCAGAGAAAGACAAATACCATATGACTTCATTCCTATGTGGAATTGAAGAAACAAAACAGATGAACATAAGGGAAGGGAAGCAAAAATAATGTAAAAACAGAAAGGAAGAAAAACCATACGAAACAAATACAGAGAACAAACTGAGGGTTGCTGGTGGGGTGTTGGGTGGGGGGATGGGCTAAATGGGTGATGGGCATTGAGGAGGGGACCTGTTGGGATGAGCACTGAGTGTTATACGTAAGTGATGAATCACTAAATTCTATTCTTGAAATCATTATTATACTATCTGTTAACTAACTTGGATTTAAATTAAATTAAAAAAAGAATTTTGAAAAAAAAGAATTTAGCCCATTTTGTGGTCTGTTGTTGATGAGCAAAAAAAAGAATTGCTCATTTAATTGAGTTATTTCCTCTAATAGAAAAAATATAAAAGACTATCATCACACAGACTTTGCAGGAGTCAACGTTTGAACACAAAATAGAGTGGAACCAGTAGACTAGGCGAGAGCTACAGGCACAATGTGACTAAGCTTGTGTTGTAAGTACCGGGCCACACTGGCAGCATGTGATTTGTAGGGATCAAATTATATAGTTGTGCCGTTTAAATGTGTTTGTTTTTTTCTAATGAGAATTCATTAATGTCTACAAGCAAACTCTTAAGCTGCTGGTCATCCCACTGTCCTCACTGGGATGCTGGAAATGGAGTCAACACGAGGCCACATTTGCCATTTTAAAAGTCATTCTGATGCTTTTTCAATCAAAAGGATGAATGCCATCACTGTGTACCATTATTATTTTAACTGAATGGAAAAGATTCAAACAAACTGTTAGCTGCTGGGGAAGAAATGAGAGCAAACCAGCACTATCTTAGTTCAACTGCCTAAGAAGAAAATAGATTATTAGCTCGATTTGGCTGGGATGAGGGGAGAATGTACGCAGGTCCCAGTGTATTTTAAACAGCAACAGAAGAAAAATCTAGTGTCACTATTTTTTTTTAATCAAAGCAAATCCTTGGGTGGGCTGATTATAACTCCGAGTGGAGGACGTGCGAAACGGTGAAATAGCGTAAAACCAAACGCATAAAATTTTACGTTGTCTAGGCAACATCAGTCTGTTTTGATATTGGCGTATAGGGCCCACAGGTAACATAGGTAAAAGTGTTTAGAGGCAGATCAAGAATAACAGTCAAAAGAAACGAAGAAAATCCAGTGCACAATATCCAAGACTCGCAGTTGCTGCTATGAATTTTGATCTCTGAATAAGAGGAAATTAATGTTCTTTCAATTTCAAATATCTGTGCTCTTTTTTTTTTTTTTTGGCAGAATAAATTTTACCACCTAAACTGAACTTATGAAAATAATACCGTGTTTTTATTTTGTTAACTAACTACCAATGTGTTAAAATAGATGCAAAGAAAGGTCATGAAATAGGAAAAATTTTATGTCTATTCAAACATGACTGTAACCTGTATAGCTACCAGAACATTAACAAAGCAAAAGAAATAAAAATATCGAATGGGGGAAAAAATAAGTGCTCAGCTCGGTAGGAATTCGAATATTTTAGCAGGACCCCCAGATAAATCAAGGTCTCCGTATTTCTCTTGGCTTTGGTCAATTAATATTCTTGAACAACCTCTGACATATGTTCTATCTGAGAATTTAAAAAACACAAAGGGTCCGAAACCTAAAATTTATACATTATATTATTTTTAAATTTCTTCTTTTAAGTTTCTTATTTATTTTGAGGTGGGGGCAGTGCAGAGAGAGAGGGAGAAAGAGAATCTCAAGCAGGCTCTGCCATGTCAGAGCAGAGCCCCCCACAGGGCTTGATCTCACGAACTGTGAGATCATGACGTGAGCCAAAATCAAGAGTTGGATGCTTAACCGACTGAACCTCCCAAGTGCCCCTCATTTTTAAATGTCTGTATCTGTAACTTATCTCTCTCATTTTAATTCTCTCTGAAAGTGAGTTTTCCAGGAATAAATACTCAAGTATTTATCAATTTCTTCATACACTCTTTTCTAAATTCTATCTCCAAACTAACAAATCATAGAAATTATAATTATATTATAGAAAACAATAGGAATTAGCTTATGTCTAACATTTATATTCTACCTAAGAAGGCAAGAGATCATGATTATGTGATTCTATGGGGTGTGTAATCTCCAGAGTCTGGGTTTAAACCCCTAAGTCCACCTCTTATCAACTATGTGGGGCAAGTTACTGGGCCTTTCACTGCCTCAATTTTCTTCTTTATAAAATAATATCGTAATGTTATTGAGAAGATTGAGAAAGTTACTATCTGTAAAGTATTTAAAACAGTGTCTGAGATGTACTAAGTGTTCAGTAAACATTAGGTAGCAATGGAAATGCAACTGAATATTTAGAAACTAAGAGTGCATAGCTCAAACTTGCTTTCACTCCTGAATATACAAGTAGAACATTCCCTAAACAAAGCCCCTCATCATTACTGATATTGATGATGAAAACTGTAAGCTTGCATAAATAGCAATTACATACAAGTACAGACCACTCTATCAGGCAATTTTATTCCTCTGACTTCCAAATAACCTTGCCACCTGGATTTGGGTCTGTATAGTTAGCTTTGTTTTTGGCTCAACTGGGAGTAAGCTCCCTGGGAGGGGGAGGGACAGCCAGAGAATTGATGTCTTAAATAAACAAGTAACCGATCTTTTAGGAGAAAGTGTAATCTCAAATTGGTTACATTTGCTTGATTCTGTTTTATTTAAGTTTTCTGAGTCACCAGGGGATGGGCACCATCAGTTTAGAGGGCTGGTGTCCAGGCAACAGCTAGGGATGTCAACTTACGGGAACCATTCAATAATTTACTTGTTCCATCTGGGTTTCAGAACATACTTTGTTTCCTCCTCTCTGAGTGCCAAGCATGGGGGTTAACAATTATTGATGGGGCTGCTTTCGTTCTTATATAAATAGATCGTGTTCTTTAGAGCTGCTTTTTCAGTCATGTCCCTGAGGAATAAAATTGCCATGTTCAGTTTTGTCCCTTTGATCTTTAACCTTAAATGTGACGTATTTAAAAGTTAAGGAAAGAAATTCCTAATAAAGTGATCGGGAAATTCTACACGTAAAACTTCACATGTATTTGTTAGTGAACGAGACCTTAAAGCCTGCTCATATCCAAACCAAGGACGGCGTTATGCCTCTTTGCCTCCTAACATTTCCAAGTTATCCGATTTTTGAGACAAGGAGGTGGCAGAGAATGAGTGTGGGCCACACCTGGGGGCTCTTCTGTAGGCGTAATGAGCCACCATGAGTCAAACCGAAGAGCCCACAGGCCACAGATTTTTCTTTTTTTTTTTTTTTTTTTTTTTTTTAATTTTTTTTTCAACGTTTATTCATTCTTGGGACAGAGAGAGACAGAGCATGAACGGGGGAGGGGCAGAGAGAGAGGGAGACACAGAATCGGAAACAGGCTCCAGGCTCTGAGCCATCAGCCCAGAGCCCGACGCGGGGCTCGAACTCACGGACCGCGAGATCGTGACCTGGCCGAAGTCGGATGCTTAACCGACTGTGCCACCCAGGCGCCCCAGCAGGCCACAGATTTTTAACCCGAGGCCCACAGACTTGCGAAAACTTCATGCATAGGATCCACAGTCATAAATTTAGATGGGGGAGGAGAAAAAAAAGCAACTCCATTTTCACTAACCTGTACCATTTTTGTTCAATCGTGAATGTAAGCAACAAATCACAATCGTATTGTCAGTACCTATGGCTTTGTCACCACCAGAAATCAGATACTTTTATGTCACATTAATTCTTGTGAGTATTTCAAAATAATGTTTATACTTCTCAGTATCCTGAAATTATAATATTTAACAGATTTTGTTATTGACTATTAAAGAAACATATTTACTTAAATGTTTGAAACTATGTCGTTATGGTTTATTTCCTTTGTAATCCTATGTATTTTATCTAAAATGTTATTCTGGGAAGGGGTCTATGAATTTTGTTAGATTGACTAAGGATATAATGACATAAAAAAAAGTTAAGAACTCATGCGCTAGACCAATTTACCTAATGTTTTCCAATTGCTAAAGAACCCATATTTCTTTCCTTTTTTTAATGTTTATTTATTTTTAAGAGAGAGAGAGACATATCGTGAGCAGGGGAGGGGTAGAGAGAGAGGGAGACACAGAATCTGAAGCAGGCTCCAGGCTCCGAGCTGTCAGCACGGAGCCCGACGTGGGGCTCAAACTCACGAACCGTGAGATCATGACCTGAGCCGAAGTCGGACACTTAACCCACTGAGCCACCCAGGCGCCCCAAAGAACCCAAATTTCTCAAAGTGAAATTCCAGATTTGTGATAATCTGGCCCTTCTCCCCACCATGGACCCGATCCATTCAGATCTGCACCAATCTGGCTCACTCACACTCTGGGTAGCTTCCTTTCACATTTCCCTCACCTGAAATGCCAGTTGTCCAGATGTGAGTGTCAGTGCCCCAGAGCTGCCTGCTGGCTGAAATGGAAGAATGTGTCAATGAGGGAAACGACAGTTCTCTGAATACTCAATCATGAAATCACCATAAAGGAATCACAGGGCAGGCAAAGACTTCTGAAGAAACCAAAGTGTCACAAGACTTGACTATCCCATGATGCTATGAACATATTTGGTAAACAATCATGCCTTTCAGGATGCTTGGTAGGAATTAATGAGAATTAAAATGTTTTGAGTGTTAGATACATGCCAGAGATTTCAGTTTCAAAGCGACTCTATGAGGCAGGTAGTTTGCTTGCGTTTATTCCAGAGGTAAAGAAATGAGGAAGCTTGATGACCTGACCAAGACCACAGAATTTATAAAAGGCAGAGCCCGAACTCAAAACCGGCCAACCTAGCCCTAGTCCACACTACTATGGACCAGGCTATACTGTCTCTTAGTTGGGTACAGAGGAAAGGTGCCTAAGTTGGCGATGAAGTCTTGTTTGAAAAGATGGTTGCATCCAGCTGCATTAGTCTGGAGCCTTTAAACTTTATTTGTTGGGGCACCTGGGTGGCTCAGTCGGTTAAGCATCCGACTTCAGCTCAGGTCATGATCTCACATTCTGTGAGTTCGAGCCCCGCGTCGGGCTCTGGGCTGACAGCTCGGAGCCTGGAGTCTGCTTGGGATTCTGTGTCTCCCTCTCTCTCTGCCCCTCCCCTGCTCACACTCTCTCTCTCTTTCTCTCTCAAAAATAAATAAACATTAAAAAACAAAAAAGAACTTTATTTGCTAATCTAACAACCTGTGCCCTGATTCCAAACTTACTCAACAACCCCCTGATGACAATTGGTCTTCCCACATGAGACAACCCACATAAGAGAACATGTCACTAATGTTAAAGCAAACTAGACCTTCTGGTCTCCATGGCAATTACATTGTTTTATCAGAAAATTTAAACACTGGCCCTTTAGACTAGAAGAAAAAAATAGACGTCCTTTTCCTTATTCCTCCCACTAAGTACAACAATATATTATATAAATGTATTATGATATTATATAAAACAAACATAGGACTCTGAAAGACAGAGAAAAGGTAGGCTGATGAGAAATCTTAGGACCCAAGGAACAAGACGGTGGTAAATTCTCTGCATTTTCTTTTTGCCCCCTGTACCCCAGACTGAAAACTGGATAAGCTGTACCCAATGGGCGTAGATTTAAACAAACAAACAAACAAACAAACAAACAAAAAGTCTCAAGGAAAATCTGGTCTCTCTAGTCAAAAGACCAAGAAAGAGGAAGAAAACTTTTGGACAATAAACTATTTTACTATAACCAACACCATATTAAAAAAAGTGGCCCTTCACTCCCATCAGCAAAGGCCACGTGGGGAGACTAGACTTCCACCCTCACCCCAACCCACCCGCCCCCTGCAAGAAGGGCTGGAGTAGGGACTGTCACTTCACACTCATTATGAGGGCTACTCTAAAGAAAAAGAAAAGAAAAGAACCAGAGTTGGGAGGATGCAAAGCAGTTGGCAGCCCTGTAAGCCGTTGCTGAGCTTGTCAAATAGTGCAGTATGGAAAAACAGCACGGAGGGTCCTCAAAAAATTAATAATGGAACCTTCTAGATGATCCAGAAAGTCCACTTCTGAGAATTGATCCAAAAATATAGAAAGCAGGGTCTCAAAGAGATATTTGCACACCCAGGTTCACAGGGGTACCATTCACAATATCCAAGAGGTAGAGGCAACCCAAGGGTTCGTCCGCAGATGTGTGGGTCGTTAAAACGCGGTCAATGCCTGCGATGAAACAGCATTCAGCCTTAAAAAGGAAGGAATTGCTGTCCGGGCTACAACCTGGGTTAAACCCTGAGGGCATCATGCTAAGTGACTTAAAGAAGCCAGTCACAAAGAGAGGACTATCTGATTGCAACTATGGAGGCAGCTGAAGTAGTTAAATTCACAGAACCAGGAAATAGAATGGTGGTGACCAGGAGCTGGGGAGAAGGGAAAAGGGGAAGTTATTAAAAAGGATACAGAGTGTCAGATTTACAAGGTGAAAAAAAAAGCTCTGGGGATCTATTCCACAGTAACGTGAATACACTTGACACTATTCAACTGTATACTAAAAAAAAGGATTATGGTAGTAAGTTTTATGGATTTTTTTTACGTTCTGTATTTATAAAAAATTATACACCATGACCGATTTGAGTTTATTCCAAGGATGCAAGTCTTGGTCAATATTCTAAAATCAAGAAGGTAATCCACCATAGTAACAAGCTCAAGAAGAAAAATGCCAGAATCCTATCAACTGATAAATAGCATTTGACAAAATGCAACACCCATTCGTGATAAAACTCTCAGAAAAATAAGAACAGAGGGGAACCTCCTGGGCTTGATTAAAAGCACTTACAAATCCCTACAGCTAGCATTATGCTAAAGACTGAAAGCTTTCCCCCTGACATCGGGATCAAGGCCAAGGATGTCTCCTCTCTCCCTCCCCTTGGCAGAGTAATAGACACACAAATCAATGAAACAGGGAGCTCATAAGTAGACCCGCACAAATAAGTCCAACTTTTCCGTAAAGGTTCAAAAGCAACACACTGGAGTAAAGATAGACGTTTCAGTACGTGATACTGAAAGACGGACATCCACAGGCTTAAACCTCACACTTTATACCAGAATGACCCCAAATGGATCACCAATTTAAATGTAAAACATAAGACAATAAAGGTTTTAGGGAGAAAAAAAACTAGAAAAACATCTGGGAATCTGGTGGTAAGAAGAGTTCGAAGACACCAGGGGCACTCGGGTGGCTCAGTCAGTTAAACACCCATCCAACTCTTGATTTTGGCTCAGGTCATGTTCTCATGGTTCTGGAGTTTGAGTCCCACTAACAGGGAGGAGCCTGCTTGGGATTCTCTCTCTCCTGGTCTCTGCCCTTCCCCTCCTCATGCTTTCTCTCTCTCTCTCAAAATAAATGAAACTTGGGGCGCCTGGGTGGCGCAGTCGGTTAAGCGTCCGACTTCAGCCAGGTCACGATCTCGCGGTCCGGGAGTTCGAGCCCCGCGTCGGGCTCTGGGCTGATGGCTCAGAGCCTGGAGCCTGTTTCCGATTCTGTGTCTCCCTCTCTCTCTGCCCCTCCCCCGTTCATGCTCTGTCTCTCTCTGTCCCAAAAATAAATAAACGTTGAAAAAAAAAATTAAAAAAAAAAAATAAATGAAACTTAAAAAACAAAATTTTTTTTTTAAAGAAAGAGTTCTTAGACACCAAAAGCATGATCCATAAAAAGAAAAATTACTGAACTGGACCTCATCAAAGTAAAAAGTTTTGCTCAGTCCAGAGAATAAAAAGACAAGCTACTACAGATGGGGAGAAAATATTTGCATACTACGCATACAACAAAGGACGAGTATCTAGAGTGCATAAAGAACGATCAAAAATCAACAGTAAAAAAAACAAACGAACAACTGAAGTAGGAAATGGTTCAAGACATGGGGAGACGTTTCACTGAAAAGGATATGCAGATGGCAAATCATCACATAAAAATGTGTTCAATATCATCAGCCATTAGGGAAACGCAAATTAAAACTGCAGTGAGATATCGCTATGCGTCATACAGAATGGCTAAAATAAATAATAGTGACAACACCAAATGCTGATGAGGATGTGGAGAAGTCAGATCACTGACACATTGCTGGTGGAAATATAAAATGGCACAGTCACTCTAGACCCCAGTTTGGCAGCTTCTTTAAAAACTGAACATACCATAACCATACAGCTTAGCAATTGCACACCTGGGTATTTATCCCAGGGAAATGGAAATTTATGTTTACACAAAACCCTGAGGCTTTTTGTCATCTTGGTGGGTAAGCTAAAGGGGCAGGTCCTAGAATGGACCTCTCCTTAAAAACACAAATAAATAACAAATTTAAAAACCTGTGCATTTATGTACATAAATGTCTGTTGCGCCTTTATTTGCAGTAACCAAAACATGATAACCAACCCATATGTCCTTCAATGGGTGAAACAGTGGCACATGTATACAAGAGAAATACTAATTATCAGTAAAAAGGAACAAACTATGAGACATGCAACAACCTCCAGAGAATCTTGCTCAGTGAAAAAAATCCAGCCCCAAAAGTTTATAATACTGTATGATTCCATTGACATAAAGTTATAATATATAATTTTGAAATGGCAAAATTTAGTGGATGTCAAGGCTTAAAAACAAAAAAAAAAAAAAAGGTGGAAGAAGTGGGGAGTAGATGTGGCTAGGAAGGAACAGCAGAGGGGTCCAGTGTTGATGAAAATACTCGGTATCTTGACTGGTTCAATGTCCTACCATGGTTTTGCAAGATAAATACCATTGGGGGAAACTGGGCAAAGGGTACTTGGGATATCTCTGTGTTATTTCTCACAACTACCTGTCACTCTACAATTACCTCAAAGTAAAAGTTTACTTTTTAACATCTTTTTAATGTTTACTTATTTCGGGGAGAAAGAGAGACAGAGGGCGAGCGGGGGAGGGGCAAAAAGAGGGGGAGACACAGAATCCGAAGGAGGCTCCAGGCTCTGAGCTGTCAGCACAGAGCCCAACGCAGGGCTCGACTTCACGAAGGGTGAGATCATGACCTAAGCCAAAGTCGATGCTTAACCGACTGAGCCACCCAGACACCCCTAAAAAGTTTAATTTTTAAAAAATGGCACTTTGATTTCATGTATCAATGTTGTGAGATTGGCTGGTATGCAATGCGCTCCCAGAATCAGGCTTCTGAGGCTCAGGTTCCAACCGTGGCCAACATAGCAAGGGCGACTCGTCCAGGAAGACTTCCACGACCTTTGAAAATAACCCACCTTGACCTTTGCCACATTATTTTCCATTTTCAAATTCCTCTCAATTTTAATATTATTTCAAAGATGAATTCAAATGCCACTTTTCCATGCAGTTCTGTTGCACCACCCTGGGGTTCCTTGATCCTCTCTCTGAAGGCCCTCAGCCCTCTTTATTTATACCTGAAAATACAAACAAAACCCACCCGGCGATGGGCCCTATTCAAAACTGGGACCTAAAAGCAAGCCAGCTGGTCACCGCTGGCTTTGTGGGTCTCATGGCTGGACAAGACCAACGGCCAGTTTTCGCACGGGTGACTTTCAAATATTCAAAGGTGCAGGAAACCCTCATCAGCCTGAACCTGGATGGAGCGATTCCCTGCAACACCCCATGGCCCTTGAACGTCACAGCCTTAAAAATACTTCTTATTTTCCCTCTCTTCCAGCTGGGACTTCACCTGGCCGGTGACAGGCTAGGTCCCTGCAGTGGCGGGCGCACCTCCCCCAGGGGGTTGGCGGACGAGGAGCAGGAGGGGCTGACACGGAGGAGGAGCAAACGCAGGAGAATCCAAAATACTTTTTAAATCGTACATTGAGATTTTATGAGAAAATGGTAATATTCTGGATATATTGGGCTAGATCAGAGTAATGAATTAATGTCACCTGTTTCTTTTTACCTCTTTAATGTGGGTACTATAAAATGTAAAGCCACGTGTAAGACTCACATTTGTGGCCCACACTCTGCTTCTAGCGGACGGCACTGGTCTATACATGCACCACTGTGGTCCTTTCTTTAGCAACCATTTAATAACTGCTTGCGATTTACTACTTGTCTATCCCGCCTGCCGATGAGAAGAAGGATAAACACTGGCCTACTGATTCCAGTCCCCTTTCCAGCCTGTCTTCCTGAAGTACGTAGACTACACAGCCAAAATTTCATTTCCCCTGAGTCCTTTGTAGCCAAGTCCTGTATGAGACCAACCTCCCGCCATCAGGTTGCACGACACACAACTGAGAAACAGAAGAGAGAATGTGGAAGGAGCAGTCACAGCGAGAAGATGCTCCGGCAGCCATGGTGTTTCCTGGGGCAGCTGGGGCAGAGGGTCTGAGGTCGAGTCCCAACACTATGGCTGCCCAGCCTTGGGCTGTGGCTGTTGAGTTGTGTCCGCCCCACAGCCCTGTCGTGAGATTGGCTGTTTCTCCCGGCTGGGTTGGCCGGGCTGCTCCCCCCCGCATACGTTCTTGTGGTGCAGCCTCCCGAACTGCTTGTCAGGCCTTCTCAAGCATCTCATGAACTACCAAGATGCTTTTACTATACATTTCTTTGTGCGCAAACATACTAGAACAGATGACAGGGCCTATGACCAAACTCAACTGTAAGCCTTTTAAGGAAGGGGCTAGCTTCTCTTCTGCACCTGTATCCCTAACATAACTTGCACAACTCAGTAAAGAGGTCCACTAACAAATGTTACGGTAACAATTGGGATAAAGTCAGACTCTGCTGTACTAAAATAGCCATGGGCTTTTAAGACTAATACATAGCAAGGAAAAGGTTTTCTTTCTAAAGTGTCAATTCCTGTGCTAAAGTCAAGAGAATTTTATTTGGCTTACTACACTTTCTTGTGGAAAAACATCAAGTTATAACTTACGTCTCCCTTTCTTTATGGTCTGATTTGTATTTGCACGTTTTACTAACAAATATTATTTTTTCTGTTCACATTTTTTTTTTTCTCTAAGGACATTCATCAAGGAACCCTAATAGCCAACATTCTAAATTTCAAAAGCTAAGACCGGTATCCTGTGACTTTGAATATGAATCTTATCTGACAACGGTTGGGAGAGGCAGTCTGCTGTGTGCCCTGAATATTCCTGCTGGTTCTTGCTGGGAATGTGAAGCCCTCTTGGGAATTCAAGCTGGTGCAGCCACTCTGGAAAACAGGATGGAGGTTCCTCAAAAAACTAAAAATAGAACTACCCTACGACCCAGCAACTGCACTACTAGGCATTTATCCATGGGATACAAGTGTGCTGTTTCGAAGGGACACGTGCACCCCCATGTTTATAGCAGCACTATCAACAATAGCCAAAGTATGGAAAGAGCCCCAATATCCATCGATGGATGAATGGATAAAGAAGACATGGTATATATACACAATGGAGTATTACTCTGCAATCAAAAAGAATGAAATCTGGCCATTTGCAACTACATGGATGGAACTGGAGGGTATTATGCTAAGTGAAATTAGTCGGTCAGAGAAAGACAAAAATCATATGACTTCACTCATATGAGGACTTTAAGATACAAAACAGATGAACATAAGGCAAGGGAAAAAAATAATGTACAAACAGGGAGGGGGACAAAACATAAGAGACTCTTAAATATGGAGAACAAACAGAGGGTTACTGGAGGGGTTGTGGGAGGGGGGATGGGCTCAATGGGTAAGGGACACTAAGGAATCTACTCCTGAAATCATTGTGGCACTAGATGCTAACTAATTTGGATGTAAATTTTAAAAAATAAAAAATTAAGTTAAAAAAATAAAATAAAATATACTCTGTTATCTTCATACTTTCCCCAAATAAATAATAATTCTTTAATATCAAATATCTAGTGGTCCTATTTCCCTATTATTTTGTAAACATTAATTTTGTTTTTGCAGTTAGTTCAAATTGGTGTCAAGACAGTCTCATTTCATTGGTAGGTGTTTCATCCTTATTTTTTTCCATGTTGATTTTTTTGTTGCTATCAAATTGGATATTTGACCTGAAAAAAATATATATATATGAAGCCCCCTTTTCTTGATCCATCTCTCTGGGTTGTATTTGCAGTGACCAATCTTAAGGATGGATAATGCCTCCTTCTAGCTCAAGGAGCAGACTCTTTGGAGAGCTTTCCAAGCCCAGTGGTCCTCTCTTGTAACACAACTCACTACATGTGCAGGTATCCATCTGGGCTGTTCATCTCCTTGAAACTTGGAGGGCAAGGGAATCAACGCAAATCATACCACTTGGTGTGCTATGTGTAATGAAGTCCTTTATCTCTGACCCAGGAGTCTTGTGTCTTCTGTCAATATCCACTAAGCACTAACAGGATAACTTACAAGCTTAGTAAGCAGGGTGAAATCAAATGCCAGAACCTGACGACATCTAATATTTAAATGATTCTCTTTGGTTCTTAAATGCCAGGATTGCAGCTTCCAGGCTCCATAGTGATAATTTCAATGCAATTCAAAGGACTGGGCCATTTCTAAGTCCCAGGAATTATGGTTTTTTAATACGGGTAATGGAAGTGCTTTAAGATTTATTGCCATAAGGCCTGTTTAATTTTCAGAAGCTATTAAAAATGATTGCATTTTATGCTATTATTACCTTTTGTTCTGTTTAATTACTCAGAAAGAATATTTATAGCTTAATCTTCTTGTTCATTTTCAACAGAAGAGCATTTACAAATTGCATTTGCCATCTTTCCCTATCTGGGTTGCCACTCATGCTTCAGAAGTGCCCAGCACACCTCTTTTTACCCATTCATTGCACAAACATTTGTCGAGTGCCTATGTTTCAAAAGGCATTGTGCTGAGTGCAGTGGGAAGGCCAGAACTGTATAAGGCAGGAACACTACAGTGCCTATTATCTACATGTTCATGGCTTGTGCTGGAGGGGAGGGAGCTTATAGTCATTGAGACTCAGTAGGAGGCAAACGCATGGGCTGCCAACATGGTAAACTAGTAGGTATAAAGGGAGGAAGAGTCTGATTGGAAAAAATATGGAAGGACAAGTATCAGATGATGATTCTAAGATTTAAGACTAGGTACCTGCCTGAATGCCGGTGATCCCAGCTTCCTGAATAGAGAATCCTGAAACAGAAAGTGTCTGGGAGGCGGTAAGGGAAGGACAGATGGAAGGAAGGACACAGGGAGGATCTGTATAAGGCAGTGAGTTCAAAACCAAATAGGAAAGTTTCCGGAAGGAAGGAGGGCCAACGCATTCAAATGCCACAGAGAAGTCAAAGAAGATGAGTCCTGAGAATGACCACTGGTAGGTGAGTATGTCTCTGGAGACTCGCATGTGCAAAACAAAAGGGGGGTATGTGCGGGGGAGGGATTGTGGAAGCCACGGGTGGGTGGCGGGTCCCAGGCACCTGGCTGGTATTGCTAACTCCGAAAGAGGCTGCCAGCCTGTTTTCCTTTCGATCCAGGGTGTTACTGCCTAGACGTCCCCACCCCTTACCTGGCTTAGCTTAAAATCCAAAATTTAATACCCCTCCACCGGCCATGTGCTGTTCACCATCTGGCCCCTGTCAACCCCCAGCTCCTGATCGCTGTGAGCCTCGGTGTCCCCAAAAAACACCACGGGGCTACCCAGCTGCTCCTGCCACCTCACTCCTGGATCCACCAAGTCGATCTGCTGAGTCGAACACTGAACCGTTTGGAGGTGACTCTTCGCCAAAGGCCTCCAGGCCACTGATGACATTTGCGGGTCTTCACAGCCTACTCTAGCCGCGATGTAGTAAGTTCTCTACTCAGTGGCACGGGTTCCAAAACAGTGCTGCCTTTTGTTGTCCCCCCCTGGCTCAAAAGACACTTCCGTGGCCGTCAGTTCCTCTTTCGACGGGCTCAGGTACGCGTGCCTGGAGCTGAACCATGGGACAGAGAACGTGCTGAATACTCAGAGCTGTTCTTATGCCAAGCTTACGTGCTCCACTCCCTCTGCTTAAAACAAGAAATCGTTAAGAAATGCCTCTGTCACTGCTACACGTAGATTCTCGTGGGTCACGTTCCAACTGCCTCCCACACTTGCTCCCAGAGGTCTGAATTGTAGGCCGATCTCCATCTGCCTCTATCTGAAATGCCCAGGTGCATCACTATCATTAGGATACGTGTTCAGGGAAATAATACGAGGACAAGTGATTTTCTTTCCCAAAGGAAAAATATTTCTAATATGAAATTTTAAAGACACAGTCCATTATTGAGTGTTTGAGCTCCGATCCCACAAACACAGTACCTACTTGACAGTGAATTAAGAAGGAAACAAACAGGGGTGCCTGGGTGGCTCAGTTGGTTGAGTGTCTGGCTTCAGCTCAGGTCATGATCTCATGGTTTGTGAGTTTGAGACCTGTATCGGGCACTGGGCTGACAGCTCAGAGCCTGGAGCCTGTTTCAGATTCTGCGTCCCCCTCTCTCTCTCTGCTCCTCCCCTGCTCATGCTCTGTCTCTATCTCTCAAAATAAGTAAATAAACATTTAAGAAAAAAAAATGTTTTTAAAAAGAAGAAACCAAACAGAGGGAGCTTAGGTGGCTCAGTCCGTTAAGCGTCCAACTTTGGCTCAGGCAATGATCTCATGGTTCATGAATTCGAGCCCCATGTCATGTTCTGTGCTGACAGCTCAGAGCCTGGAGCCTACTTCGGATTCTGTGTCTCCCTCTCTCTCTCTCTCTGCCTCTCCCCTGTTTGTGCTCTCTCTCTCTCAAGAATAAATTTAAAAAATCTAAAAAAAGATTTTTTGAAAAAGCTTTGTTTTCCTACTAAATCGGCTAAATAATGCATTGCGTCACATGTTGCTATGTGTCAGAGATGATTTGATCAAAATGATGACACTAAGATTTATCTGAAGGATAAATTCTATTTCAATGTTGACACCCCCCCTCCAACTTTCAGGCCTTGAGACACTGCACTGCATTTATGCTTTTTCTCAGTAGAGAGCCAACATTCCTTGTCAAACGTGGCAACATTTAGATTCAGATTTTCCTGCCATCAGAGAGCAAGCGTTCTTAAATCTGTAGCAGTTTTTGCACCCGTGGCTCAAATAGGTGAGCGCGCTAAGTGTTAACTCGCTTTGTCAAAATGCAGCCATTTACATGGGGACAGGAGCGAGGGGACTGTCTCCCAAGAGGAATTCACTTTGCCCCAGCCAGCCTTCTCTCAGCAGCTGGACAGCGCTCGGGGCTCGGATGGACGTTACTTGGCCACACTGCTCCCCATGGGAAAGATCCTGGCATCTTCAAATGTGCCCTTCCCATGTGCCAGATGGATTCATTTATGAGTGGGACTGATTTCCCTCGGCTGTCCCAAGTGGCTCACCGCCCCACGCAGGCACAGACACACACAGGCTACGAAGGACAAGCTCTGCCTGAGGTCACGCCAGATTGAATCGCTTAATATACACCATCCGTCTCGACGGTCTCCGTTTCAGAACTTGTCACATCATGAATTTTTTAAGTTAGTAAAATCAACTGGGGAAGCAAAACTCGTCCATCTGAATTTTGAGAAACTCTGCCACGGGGGCCTTTACTCAGTCTGTCCCCCGTCTTCCTGACTCAGTGCCCCATTCCGCGCCCACCTCAGCGCCAAGTCCCCGAGCCAGTGAAGTGCATTTCCAGTCAAATTTTTCCCTGCCTCCATCCATGTATATATACACACACACATATCGTAAATATACGTTGCAAATTATGTCCTTGAATTTCTCCCTTAGCCACTATGGTAGGACTCATGTTGTCATTTCTACTAATAAAAGCAACAGCCATTATTTATTGCTTCTTAACTAAGCACTTTGCGTATTCTGAGGACTTGTAGCCCCCTATTAATAGTCCTACTGATGAAACTTATCGTTTATAAAGTACCACCCTGGTGGCAGACGTTTGACCTGTGGTATCTTTCTGGACCCACGAAACAATTTTAGGAGGTAGATAAAATGGCATCCTGATTTTACAGATGAAAAAAAGCATCACCACCAACACCAGCCTTGAGACACGGGCAGCACACATCAGTCTCACTAGGCCCACCTTCAAGATACTAAGTGATGTCTGTTGCCTACACTGACCCTGTTATCAGCACCAGTAAAGAAAAGCGCCAAAGCAAGGAATAAAGTGGGACCCCTCCTCAGAATTTACCCCACTTTGGTGGCTCCAGTTCACAATGAAAATTCAACAGGGCATACCTCGTTCTGGTGCGAGAGGTCAGGGGGCTGGGGTGGGAGCGACCTTTCCAGGCAGGTCACATGGGCTGAGATTCTCTCCCCTAAAGTCCTAAAATGGCCAAAGGTCCAGTGGAAGGGAAATTAGAGTTGAGTCGGAGGTCAGAGAGAGGAGGAGTCCGGGGTTCCAGAACGGTCGAGTCAGGTGAGTCCCAGGGAGTACCCGGCTGACTTCAGTAGGTGAGAGGAGCCGCAAGCAGGCTGGGAGTCCTGGATGGGCGCGCGCGCAGCACCGTGGGTCTGCCCCCTACTGGCGACAGAGGGCACGGCCACCACAGTGGGCGATTCATCCAGAACCCCCAGTTCTTGAAACCCAAGGCTGCAAGAAGGAAATGCAGAACGGGCTGTGGAGGCTCCTGGCAACACATTTTGAAAGTTGGCCTAGGGCAAGTCCTGAAGAGAAAAAGGGACCAGAAACGAGCCTTGACTCATTTTTTTTTTCCTTCTCATGTTCCAAATTTTGAACAGTTAAGGTAAAGTCACCAAGACAGGCTATTGTTATCCCAGAGCTGTTGAGAAAACAAACAAGTAATAAATGTGAGTCTCTTTCATGAGACTTAGAGCATGTTCATAGCACAGCCTCTGAGAAAAATGTTCTCTTTATTTTTTTGACAACTTATATTAAACTTGAAGAGTGATTACTTTTACAGGGAACCCCACACAAGACACGGCCTAATCAGTTAGACTCTTGGGGTCTGGCAGGTTTGGTTTTATGTGTCAGTTGGGCTAAATTATAGTCCTCAGCTATTCAAACCCTCATCTAGGTGCTGTCAGAAGGTCCTTTGTATGAGTGAGTGAAGTCCATAATTAGTTGACTATGGGTAAGGGGAATTATTTTAGGTAATCTGGGTGGGCCTGATCCAATCAGTTGAACGGCTAGAACTGAGTCTTCCCTAAGGAAGAAGCAATTCTACTTTGGTCTGCAGCTTCACCTGAGTCAAGAGTCCCAACCTGCCCTCCCATGAGTTTCAGACTGGCCTGGTCGGTCCTCCGATCACGTAAGCGGATTCCTGGCAATAAATCTCTTAATGCATCTGCCTCCAACTGGTTCTGTTTCTCTGGCAGAGCTTACGAAGCAAGAAAGGCTGCGATCAGGAGCAGGGGGACTGTAGTTTAGATCTAGAAAAATTTCAGACACAGTGGGACCTGGTGAATAAGGGGGGGCCAAAATCTCAGTCATCGAAATAAATAATATTTTATTTATTTTTAATTTTTTTATGTTTATTTATTTTTGAGAGCGAGAGAGAGCACAAGCAGGGGAGGGGTAGAGAGAGAGGGAGAGAGAGAATCCCAAGCAGGCTCCACACTGTCAGTGCAGAGCCCAATGCGGGGCTCAACCTCACAAACCGTGAGATCATGACCTGAGCCGAAATCCAGAGTCGGCTGCTTAACCAACTGAGCCACCCAGGCGCCCCAAGATAAATAATATTTTAACACAGTATTTTTAAAGCAAAAAATCCATGATGAACAAAATATGAAAATTCTAGATAAAGACAGGATCAGAAAGATCCAAATGCATTCAGTGGCTGAAGTATATGGTCTCTGAAATCGCGTCTCTCTGATTAAAGGGCCTGGTTGCTGGTCCCATAGGATTTAGGAGAAGCTGAAGGTGGCCCGACTCAAGTTAGTGGTTCAAAGATGGGACAGTAGATTGATACCAGAAGCGAGTGGTGACCTAGAAAAACTGCCAAAGTTACAGCCAAAAAGCACATTCAAACTGAGGTCATAACCAGCCACCCAGATAGGCAACGGACCACAGAGGTAGATCTGGAGGCTCTGGAGGGGGAGATGGGGGTAAGGAATCTAGAGGGAAAAACAGTGCAGCAAACAGAGAGGCTGGGACGTCATGATGTTGAGACCCGAACAGCACATAATGAAAAGGCTCCCTTTATAACACGTGATGCAGAAGCATCTTAGAAACTAGTTGGAAACAGTAACGTACTGTTTTGGCTTGTTTGAAAGTTCACTGAGTTCAAATCCAGGCCAGTTAGAATAGCCAAAGAAACGCCACAGAGCTAAGGAGAGATATCGGCGTGTTGCATTTTTTTCTTCTTTATTATCTTCATTCTGCAAGGGTAAAACATTAGTGTTTAATACCTGTATAGTAGCACTTTGTCATTTTGATGTATCAAGAACCGTCCAAATACAAAATGTGGTATAGACCAGAAGAAAGAGCTGGTCAGGGAGAGAGTTGGGTCAACACACCATACACATGCTTGAGCATGCGTGCACACACACACACACACACACGCACATAATATGCACTCTCCCCCATCACTGGTCTGAAAAAGATTTCTGTTACACTGCTTATTCAAAATTAGGCAGGATAAGAATAATATCCTTTCTAATGCGCTAAGCTTTATTTATGCAATGGGGCAAAACCTATAACATTTATTTTTATGCATTTTTATTATTATGCATGTGTATAATTACATATATATGTTATTACATATCTTATTACCAGAAAATGTAACAAATGTAATATGTAATCATATAAGAATGTCGTGTTATATCAGTTTCACTCATTTTGGATAATAAAATCCTAACAAGCAGCAGTCCATGCTATCCACGGGGGCGTGACAGGTTTAAATATATGAGCCTCAGGGGCGCCTGGGTGGCTTGGTCGGTTAAGCATCCGACTTCGGCTCAGGTCATGATCTCGCGGTCTGTGAGTTCGAGCCCCACGTCGGGCTCTGTGCTGACAGCTCAGAGCCTGGAGCCTGTTTCGGATTCTGTGTCTCCCTCTCTCTCTGACCCTCCCCCGTTCATGCTCTGTCTCTCTCTGTCTCAAAAATAAACGTTAAACATTTTTTTTAAAAAAAAGAAAAAAAAATAAATATATGAGCCTCTTAGCAATTCCTGACCACACAGTATTGTTTATTGTTAACACCAAATTTTTGGTAAGATTTCTAAGTAACAATAATTACATACTATATAAGCATTTGACAGAAAATACTCAATTCCATACAATTATTATTATTAGAATGTAGGCAGCCCTGGAAACAATCGACCAAATAGTCACCCGGTTAATACAGAAACCACGTTCCCAAGTCCTGACAGCCCCGGCAGTTAGGAGCCCACGGGGTATGTGGTGGCTTAGCTCTGCCTAAAAGGCTGAGCAGAGTCAAAGACATTCAGGTTCAGGTGCAGAGTCTGCCCTTTAGGAGTGCCCGAGCCCATTTCCCACATGCAGAATGGAAAGAGTTAAAATAGCTTCCCTGGGTTATTATAATGACGGTATAAGATGAAATGTCACTGGCAGAAGATCTGCACTTGTAGTAACGTCCGTGTCTGCCCACTGCTGATTGAAGAATGTGATGGGGGAAGCGTTTCCTTCATTTCTGACGAGGATAGAACAATGGCTAATATATGCGAGCCCTGCATTTTTAAACTTGAAACGCCATAACTTTGCAAAGTTAGTCGTGATGCTCAGGGCAGCAGCTGTCTGATGTGGCGAAGTCCTCTGAGGAGAGGCTTGCTCACAGGGTGTTCAAAAAACCCCAAAGCCTCATTACCCAGCATGCTCTGGACTGTTGCTCTGGCTTATCCACATTAAAGCACAGAACAACAGTGATTACTTTCATCATGCGTAGCCAAGATGGGGGGTTCACAGAGCCTTGGGATTCTAATAGCTGAGCTATTTCTAAGGACATAAAACATTTCATTCCTACCTGACAATATTGTGTGTTAGTGTTTTGATCATTATCTAATAACTTTGAAATATTATCGCTGTCTCTATGAACGAACGATTGAATCATGAGACTGAGTCTGAATCCAGCAGTAGGAGTCAGGCCCACCCCGAAGAAACTTTCTGAGGGGCCATCTCTATGAGAAGTTTAGATGGAAATAATGACAATCGTTTGTATATAATACCACAAGAAGCATTTGCTAATAAGTATTTATGAACACTAGCACGTAATCCTTCCCCCCTGGGAAACCAGAACCAGTTTTGAATGTAAACTAATTTACTTATCATTCTTTGCATACAGAGCTTTGACTCAAGACTTTTTTCAGCTCCTTCCCACTGTTATGTGAGTGCAATTCACATGAGTGTAATTTAAAATTTCTCCGAAGTGCCGAAGGAACCAACAGAGTTGACAAGCGTTGATAAGTCTGTTGAATCAACCCGAGCGTAGATGGGCTTGTGCAGGACTCAGAACCAATTGTCCAATTAATTCACACAGTAAAGAGTTGCGGAAGAGGTGACATTGTGTGGGCAAGACAACCAAGAGTTTTACAGAGGCCAATTTCATCCCAACGTGTGTGGCCCAAAGAACTTCGTTCATTTCCCTAAACCCCAACTCCCTTATCTGTAAATGGGGCTCTATTCCTAACTCCGCGTGTTCACAGGGACTACAACTTATTACATGCTTAAATGACTCAGCACCACATCGTAATATCTATAGTCTCCTCACCCCTGCAGGCAGATACAGTAAAATAGCACGAGGGTCAAACTTAGTGAGTTACATTCCAATACTGTTGGAGACAGAACAGGGGAGGACACATCAATGACCGTGCACCGGATTGTCCTTCATTGCAGCATTAGTCAATGCTATCTTAGTTTCCAAAGACTATCATCCAACCAAGCTAGTTAGGCATCTTCCTGGAATTTTCAAAAACCCGAGGAAAGGTAGGTGCAGAGCAGGTTCAGGGCAACTGCAGTCAGGGATTGTGTTGTCACCAAGAATCATTGTCCAGCTTTAGTTTGCTTTTCCGTACGTTGATTTCATTCTCTCTTCCACACAGCCAGTCACACACATGGAAAGGAGAGAGAACAGAATGAACTCTGGGGTGTTAAATTACAAGGAAATGGAAGTATCATATCAGTATGACTGGATTTTTAAATAAGTATTTAAATATACAAGTGTGCTTTGTGCCTGTGTGTATTATGTATGTGTGTGTACGTGTGAGTGTATGTATATGCGAGTGTGTGTGTCTGTGTGTCCATGTATGTATGAGTATATTTGTGTCTGTGTCTGTGTGCCTGTGTTTTCTTTATCCACCAAGAGGGTCTAGAAGCTGTGACATTCTCGTAGCAGTGAACACATTTAGTATCCAGATGGTGGTAGTAATGCCATTTTGCAATAAAAGAAAGCAATGCTTCTTGGAGACATAGGACTGGGACAGGGAAAATACCAGAAAGGCTTAAAATATCTTATTGTACCAGAAAGTAAGGAAATGCTAAAAACAAAACAAAACCAAAAACAAACAAACGAAAACTGGGACTGCATCAAAAGGACCCAGGGACAGCTGAAGCGACTACCATTGACCAGACGTTGCGTAATTTGAGCATAAAACAAACAATAATTGCCAAAACTTGGAAGCAACCAAGATGTCCCTCAGTGGGTGAGTGGGTGAGTGGGTGGATAAACAAACAGTGATCCATCTAGACAATGGAATATTACTCAGTGCTAAGAAGAAATGAGCTCTCTAGCCATGAAATGACATGAAGGAAACTTCAATGCATATTACTAAATGAAAGAGGTCAGTCTGAAAACACTACATACTATACAATTCCAACTATACAACCATTCTGGAATGGTCTGGAAAAGACCATCAAGACGGTGAAAAAATGAGTGTTGGCCGGGGATTACAGGGAGAGAAAGGGATGAACAGACAGAAGACAGAGGATTTTTAGGCCAGCAACACCAGTCTGCACGCTGCTATAATGGTGGATACATGGCATTAAATATTTGTCATTAAACCTATAGAATTTATACTACCAAGAGTGAACCCTAATGTAACTTATGGATTTGGGTGATAATGATGTGTCAGTATAGGTTCATCAACTACAATAAATGCATCATCCCGGTGGGGGTATTGATAATGGGAGAAGCTATGCTTGAATGGGGCGGGGGTATGTGGGCAATCTCTGTACCTCCCACTCAGTTTTGCTGCGAGCCTAAAACTGCTCTGTAAAATAAAGGCTTAAGAACGAAAGAACAATAATAGAACAGTTTATAGCTGGTTGAATTAAATAAAAACCCATATGCTTATACAGATATTAATAAACAAGTGAATAAATAAATACAGTGGAAAAAGAAATAGCTCTTCCTTACAGAAGAACGCCAACCAATAAACGTAGAAGGAATGAAATGGCATGCCACCATTCGGCAACCACCAAAGTAATAATCGTGTCAGGCAACAATCTTCAATGGGCATTAAAATTAGGAGATCATCACAATGAGAAAAAAGATATGTACTTGGGCTTACAGTATCTCCTCACAAATGACATATTAATTACAAGGAGGAAAGTAAGAACTTCACAGTGAAGAAATCTACTGACACCATAGAAACCAAGTGATCGCCCATTGATGCTTTAGAAAGCGATAGACCGAGAACACAACATCTTCTTTCCAGCATTTCTCGAGGAAAAAAAAAATTTTTTTTCCCGAATCAAAGTGAGGGAACACCAGACAAAGCCAAGCTGAAAGAGATTCTCCAGAGTAAATGTCCTGTTCTCCTCAACAATGTCAAGATCATGACAGACAAAGACGGAGAAACCGTTCCAGATGAAGGAGAATAAAGAGGAATGACAACTTAATGCAATACGTACCTCTTGATTGGATCCTGGTCTTGGAGAAATAGTTATAAGTGATATATGGAGACAATTAGCAAAATATGAATATGGAATATGGATCGGATACTAGGTTTGTATCAATGGCAACTTTCCCTATTTGGATAACTGTACTGTAGTTCTATGTAGGTAGGAAATATACACAAAAGCATTCAAAGGTCAAGAGGCACGGTTTCTGCACTTCAAGCCTCCAGCATTCCAGAAACATACACGTATTAATATTATGTATACTTATGTAAATATATACATGTACATGTATGTATAAAGAGATAGGTACAAAGCAAATAAGGCCAACGTAAAAGATTAATAAATCTAAGTGAAAAGCACAGAGGAAATCTTCATATTATACTTGCATCTTTTCTGCAAGTTTAAAATGTCAAAATAAACAAGTTATACTATTAGTAATAATTTTAAAATATTTAGTTGATTATCCTCCGTAATCCACAGGCAAAGCTACAGGTAAGTTGTATTATGGCTTGTCCAAAACAAATTTCTCAGGTTCTGTGAACACTGCCCTGTTTATATATGTGCTATTGACCTGTTTTCCCTGGGACAATATCAAGTTGGGAAAATACTAAGGCCTGAGACAGGCTATTGCTTATTTTTCAATATTAGAATAATAATATCTATACTTAGTAAAAAATTACAACAGCAAAGAAAGGAATGAAAAGTAAAAATGTTCTTCCCTTAACCCATTCCACTACCTAGAGGAAATAGTATTAATAGTTTTGTACATATCTTGACTCCAGATTTCAAATGTTAGAGATATATACATATATACATATGTATATACATATACATATGTATATACATATGTATATACATATATATACATATATACATATGTATATACATATATATACATATATACATATGTATATACATATATATACATATATACATATGTATATACATATATATACATATATACATATGTAATGTATACATATGTATATATGTATGCATACATATATATGTATACATATACAGAAACTCTTCACTCAGGTTATTTTGTCATGATTATCATTAATGGTTGAACATTAAACCATGTAAACCCCTCAAACTGGCAGAAAGTCAGTTGGTGCCATTAATGCTTTGAGTTGTTTTTTTCCTTAAAGATCTTTTGTGGTCCAAAGTATACATTTACAAAGGTGCTGCCCCATCAGTATCTTTGCTGTCGAACCTACACACATACGTACCCAGAGAAATGAATATGTAAATATAAATCCATAAAATAAAAAAGATCCTAATACATGTGCATTTAACTGCATATTCCGTGTAGAAAATTTATTCATTCTTTTGACAATTTTAATATCATTTATTCTTCTCCCCATTTATGTAACAAACTCTGAATTCCCCAGAATGTCCCGCGTTCACCTTCTGTCACCTTACCCACGACCCCGACCGCCACGAGGGCCGTGAACAAAAACTGACCTGGTAGCTCCCGAGGACTAACTCTTCCCAGTTCTGTCCCTGCCACCTGGAGTCACGTGACGCTGCTCTGGAGCACAAATCTTCCAGAAGTGATGATCACCTGTCCCCTTTCATCACCCCTTGAAGACTGTCAGGATTAAGAAGAACATAATGATGATACAACTAAATAAACAAAACATGCCTCAAGACTGCATAAAAATATCAATTAGCAGCAAATAGGAATCATCCCAGGCTTGATATAATATCTTAATCACACTCCACTGTAAATTGCAAGTCTTTTGATGAAATAAGTGAATGCTTGCCCTTAAAATAGCTCTATCCTTACCAGATAGCATTGCTTAAAATAAGCTTACTTATGAAATTAGTCAGAGAAAGACAGATATCATATGACTTCACTCATCTGAGGACTTTAAGAGACAAAACAGATGACCATAAGGGAAGGGAAGCAAAAAGAATAGAAAAACACGGAGGGAGACAAAAAACATAGGAGACTCTTAAATACGGAGAACAAACAGAGGGTTGCTGGAGAGGGGAGGGGAGGTTGTGGGAGGGGAGATGGGCTAAATGGGGAAGGGGCATTAAGGAATCTACCCCTGAAATCACTGTGGCACTATATGCTAATTAACTTGGATGTAAATCAGAAAATAAATAAATTATTAAAAAGAGAAAAATAAAATAAGCTTACTTGATATACCCTTATAACAATATATAATACATATCCTTATATCAAAATACTCGAGAAAAATTTCTTGTAATAATGTCCCTTCCTACCACCCTCTGCTTCAAACAACAAACAGATATTAAATATTTCAATTATGAATATACTTTGTTGTTTCCTTCCGTATCTCTCTTTTTTTCCCCTAATGGTTCATCCTAGTTTATACTCTAGATAATCTAGCTCTCTTTCCTAGTTTCTTTTTTACTTTTTCTCTTTTTTTTTTTTTAACTGTTTTTGCATTCAACAACCTCTGGCACAACTATTTCCGTCAGCCACAAGCAGCTCCCCATATCCCTGAGCTCCATATAACTGGAATTGAGAGTCCTTACGGTTCGGGACCAAGAAGCTGCTAGGAAGGTTGCACACAAAAATGAGTTAGCAAAGGCTCTTCTCCACCTGCCTGGGGAGCCTTCACAATGGCAGAGAGTCTAGCTGTCTGCACATCTCCTCACAATTGGAGGCTGGGCTGCCTGACCCCATGTGCTCCTCTTCCCTCTGTCATGATAAAATTTTGCCCCCAGGGTTAAGTGAATGCCCTTCAAAAGCTTATTCGCTTAAGGGTCCAATTTCATCTCGTTTCTTCAATTGTAAATACTAGGGGAAATTCTTGAGATTAACACTGGCCTACAATTCTAACTTGACTACCCATTCTACAGTGGCTGATCAAATCTGTCAGAAAGATCTAGAGAAATCCAAACCATGCCTTCACATTCAAGCCTGTTTTGTTTACTTACCTAGAGGTAAATGGCCCCAAAGAAATTATTCAGTGCTATATACATACATATATATATATACACATACATATACATATATACATATGTCTGTGTGTGTGTATTTCAGTTTAAATGGAGGCATGCTAACCCTTACAATGCTAAACTTTTCAGAGAGTTACTTTGATAAGAACACATGCTAAGTCTTCTTCAGCCATTTTGGTTCATTCCCTCTGGTGCTATCATGCGAAGGCCATTGTCCCAGGCTCTGTTGTCTAGAAGTTGGTTTGCAACGTATTAACGTATTAGATATCAAACCTTTTCGGGGGTGGCATATTGAGGAGGATACAGGATTGGGCATAGGGAGAAGTCCTGTTCTGTAGCCCAGCAAAGCCTCCGCCTACCCCACACAGACCCTGAAGCACACGTGCCCCTAAGAGCTGTCCTGAGGGGGGCCAAAACAGCCAATCTCTTTCCTCCCGCGCCGTCATCGGAAACAAGTGCCCCAGAAGGGTGTGTGCGTGGGTTAGCGGCTCTCTTCAGCTGAGACAGACCCCTAAGAAACTGGTATCTGGAAGCTCCTGTTGACAGCTGGAGACACAAGTGCTTCCTCACGGAAGGGTCAGGGTAGAACATCTCTGTGCCACCACAGTCCCCCTTTGTGTCACTTGGATTTCCGTCATATCCACGTGGGACTGTCTTCTCCAGGATTCCAGAGGGCATCGCTTCTTTAGGAGGCAAAGAGAGCTTAGTAGGGCAAACCACAGCTCTACTGACGCAACTGGTCTTCTGTCGGGACTAATGCCCATTGCCCTTCATTCTGGATTCTTCTTGCCCTCACCTATTGCCTCCTCTGGTCTCTGTAGATGACATGATGGTGTGACTCAAACCCTCATTCCTGAGTGGTCTGAGCCCATAGTCGCTGCACTCTGCTTAAGCTGAGATCACTATACTTGTCCAATTACAGTCACAATTGATCAAGAAGCATCAAGAGGCGTCCAAGTGGGTCGCCCGAGTGCAACAGATATTCTTCCCTGTCCCATTCTATAATTGCATCCCCACCTCTTGCTCGATGATTTGGGGTCAATAATCCTGCCAAGATGGAGGCTTTTCCTCCTGTCTGCTAGCCCCGCGACCCATGATCTCAAGTGCCACGCAGCAGTTGTAGCTTGTGGTTCAATAGCACTCTTGCTGTCCTATGGCCAAGTACAGTCCCTTTAGGGGCCAGGACCTTTCACTGTCCAGAGCCCAGAGTTAAAGGGAAGGAAAGCATAAACTTTGAATGATGGCAAGTGGGGCTGTTCCTGCCTTCACCCCTTGGTTCCTGTACCCCAACATTATTTTCAGTGGGAATACCATGCCGATAAAAGTCTTGGATTCAGGGTGCACATGTAGAGCTGGCAAATGTCACCCCATCTTCATAGAGTGTCTCCCTCAAGTTGTCCCTTTAACTCTACCATCAGGATGCTGCTGCGGTGTTTTATAAGGACAGCAGCTTCTGGGCAATAAACCAGTGGGTCTAATTTTCATGATCCCATTCGTATATACCCTTTGCTCCAAAGCAGATCCTCTGGTCTAATGTGACATTATGTGGGACGCAGTGGATCAAACCCTTCAGATAGTCGTCTTAGCTGAGACCTTGAAGGCAAGAAAGCAAATCTCTCCCTGGAGCTTGTGTCTTTTCCTGTTAGAACAGCTCTCTGGTTCTTCGAGGGTAGAATGGATTTGATATAGTCAACTTGCCACTGAGCAGTGGCTGGTCTCTCTGTGGGATGAGACTGTACCAATTCAGTGTTGGTCTCTGTTACGGGCAAATTCAACCTTCCATGACTGCAGAACCTAAATAAGCCTTTTTAAGTGCAAACCCATACTGGTGAGCCAATGCATAACCTCTCTCTCCCGCTCTCCCCCTTTCATGTATGTACCTATCACACCCGTACTGGAGTGGCCGATGACAAAGGCTGATGATCATGTGGCCAAATCATCCTGTCAACCCAGTTGTTTAGTAGCGGATGCTTTTTAGTGAACATACTTTGTTCCATCCCATATGTATATCCTACTTCCCCCACTCCAGACCTCCTTCTCCTAATTTTCCAATTTTTTTTCTTCCAGGCCCCTGACCAGTCACCACCAATGAATCTAACTTGTACACCTATTCCATCTTTGAAGACAACATTATTTTTGATTGATTATATTGGCTGTAGGCAGGGGGTAATCAGAGATTATCTCTTGGCCTTCCCTACTAAAGTAGCACCAAATTCATAGGTCAAGAACCCAAAGTGGGGACTGCACCAACTACTAAGTATGTGAATCACAGATACACATTTGAGAACGGAGAAATTATCATCAGGTGGGACTGCAAACCCAGTGGATCCATTTAAGCAGGAATTTAGCCAAGACTGCAACTTTTGTCTAGCTTCTGTATACCCCTACTCTAGCAGAGGGGCTATGATGACTTTTCGGGTCTTTGGATTTCACTGGTAAACCAGATCCTATGTTCGAATTGTTCGGATACTCCCTTTTCACCAGCTCACAGTTACCTGTGTAAATAGCCTTAGGTCTCCTAGGGGAAGGATTAGGGCAGTCATAACCATCGATGCTTATCATGGTGTTGCAAATTCCTTCCTCCTAGGGACCCAGCTTCCTCTTCAGTTAATAGATTCTAAGTCTAAAAACTGACTCAAGTACAGAAACTGGGAAAGTGAGTGTGACTTCATGGAGTGACTGCCCTCAGACTCCTGGCCATCCATGCCTGATTTCTTCTGAAATGCAAAATGAGTAGTACCCATCTGTCTTACCTGGGTTTATCAATCATCTCTTTGCAGGTCCGTCATCCTTGGCAACCACTCTGACCCTATACCTCATTATAATGGTGGGTTTCAGGAAATTCGGCAAATTAAGTGTCACCACTTGGCCTCCATTATTGCAGGATTCTATTATCCCCTTTGTTATTGATGAGTCTAGTTCTGTAATGGCCTCTTCCCAATCAGCCTTGGCTTATGGAGAGCCATCACTGAATATTTTAATGATGCTCCTTGCCAACACTTTGCATAAGACATAAGACTTTAGTAAATGGTCATCGTCTGGGCCAGCCCATAAAACCTAATCATCTACGAACCTTCCAGTCTTACATGGCATACCCTTTCTAACACACCAACTACTCAGAGACTGCTTGGTGTCTTGACAAGCCTGGGCCCTTGCTTTTTTTCATGTTTCTAGCAGCCATCCTACCACTGAGCCGGTACCATCTCTGGAACTTGTGATAGGATGATAAATCCATTATCTGGGGAGAGTCCTCCCAGAACAATGAACTCCCTCCTTCTCTCTTATGTTTTATGTTCTGGCCACTTTGACCAAGCACCATCAGAATTTCTAGCGGTCCCCCAGTACATGCTATCTAGGTCCTTGTACCTGCTGTGAAGTATGACCTGTTCCTCCCCTATCAGACCCCGTATGCCCCTAGATGAGTTATACTATAACTTAACCCTCTTTATAGATCTACTGGCCAGAAGGGAGGGTGGGGATAGGTCCTGAAGCACATATATATTGTCTCCCTAGACCTCTGATGTAATTGTTTGGTAGCCAACCCAAAAATGGCCTGAATCTTTGATTCTCATGTGAAATTGAATGGTAAACCTTATTGTTTAGCCGATATAGTCGGACAGTATGTTACTTGCTACCAAAAACAATTTTACCTATTTGGCAGAACAAACCTGGGAGGTGAGGAAGAAACGGCCTCTTGGTCATTCAGAAAATAGTGGTTAAATTAATAAGTGTCAGTTTCTAAGAATATTACATTTTTTCTCATTTGTGGACATCAAAATCAAATTTAATGATGCTTTTAGTTCAATTCCAGTATAGTTAACCTACAGTCTTATATTAGTTTCAGATGTACAATATAGTGATTCAGTAATTCCCTACGTCATTCTATGCTCATGACAAGTACACACCTTAGGGCTGCCTGGGTGGCTCAGCCTGGTTAAGCAAGCGACTTCAGCTCAGGTCATGATCTCACAGTTTGTGAGTTCAAGCCCCCGCGTTGGGCTCTGTGCTGATGGCTCAGAGCCTGGAGCCTGCTTTGGATTCTGTGTCTCCACCCCTCCCCCACTTGCACTCTGTCTCTCTCAAAGATAAACATTAAAAAAAAAAACTTTTTTTAAAAATACATACCTTAATCCCCATCATATATTTTACCCATCCCCCCACCCACCGCCTCTCTGGTAACCATCAGTTTGTTCTCTATCGCTAAGAGTAAACTTAATGATGCTTTTGACTAATTTGATGGGATTTTAGGTAATTTTTTTTAGCTATTTAGCTATTTATTTATTGTTTGGGATATTTAAACAATATAGAGAAATATGTTACAGATGTTAAAAATGGCAAAAATTTTGGCATTAAACTCCTCATCATTATTGTTTTGAAACCTCACATTATCGGACATAATCTTACTCTTTACCTTACTTCAAAATTTACGTATCAAATTGATGTCCCCTCTTTTTTGTATATTTTTTATTTTTATTTTTTAATTTACATCCAAGTTAGTTAGCATCTAGTGCAATAATGATTTCAGGAGTAGTTTCCAGCGATTTGTCACCTATGTATAACACCCAGTGCTCGTCCCAACAAGTGTCTTCCGCAATGCCCCTTGCCTGTTTAGCCCATGCCCCACCCACAATCCCTCCAACAACCCTCAGTTTGTTCTCTGCATTTAAGAGTCTCTTCTCTTTTGTCCCCCTCCTTGTTTTTATATTATTTTTCTTTCCCTTTCCTTATGTTCATCTGTTTTGTATCTTAAATGCCTCGTATGAGTGAAGTCATATGGTATTTGTCTGGGTATTTATCCAGAAGTTTCTCCATTGTGCTTATCCAAATACATTACATTTATAGGAATGGAAAAATCATCTAAGTTTTGACTCACTGACGTGGCACTCCAGGCAGGGGCAGGTCTATCTTGGGCCTAGAAATTATTTCAATACACATTTTTCAACATACAATTCCATATTCTTTACTATAGGTACTGCGTTACACAGGAGATGTCTAGAATCTATTCATCTTTCATAATAGAAACTTTATTCTCAATGAAAACAATTACCCACTGTGCCCTCACCCAACCCTTGGCAACCACCATTCTGTGTTCTTGCTCTATGAGTCTGACTATTCCAGATAACTCATATAAGTAAAACAATGCAGTATAGTATTTGTCCTTCTAAGACTAGCTTATTTCACTTAGCATAATGAACTTAACCAAGAAGATAAAAGGCTTGTACGTTGAAACTAGAAAACACTGATGAAGAAAACGAAAGCAGACACAAATAAATGGAAAGACATCCCCATGTACATGGATTGGAAGAATTAATATTGTTGAAATGTCCGTACTACCAAAAGCACCCTACAGATTCAGTGCAATACTTATCAAAATGCAAATGGCATTTTTTTAAATAGAAATAGAAGAACAATCTTACAATTCATTTGGAACTACAGAAGATGCTGAATAGCCAAAATGACCTCAAACAAGAACAAAGCCAAAGGCATCACACTTCCTAATTTCAGAATATATTACAAAGCTACAGTAATTAAAACAGTGTGGTGATTGCATAAAGACAGACATATAGACCAATGAAACAGAATAGAGAGACAAAGCAATGGATAAAGGATAGTCTCTTTAACAAATGCTGTTGGGAAAACTGGAAATCTGCCTGCAAAAAAAAAAAGTGAAATTAGACTTTTATATTATACACAAAAATTAACACAAATTGAGCTCAAACCTTAAACATAAAAGTCCTTGAAGAAAATATAGAGCGAAAAACTTGACAATGGTCTTGCAGTGATTTCTTGCATTGGACACCAGACACACAGGCAACAAAACTAAAAATAAATAAGTGGGACTACATCAAACCAAAAAGCTTCTATACAACAGAAGAAATCATCAGTAAAGTGAAAAAATGGAGTAGCAGAAAATATGCAAACTAATATGGAGTCAACATCCAAAATACATAAAGAACTCATATAACTGAATAACATTAAAATAATAATAGCCTGATTAAAAAATGAGAAAAGGACTTGAATATTTCTCCAAAGAAAACATACACATGGCAAAGAGGTATATGAAAAGGTACACAATGTCGCCAAGCATAAGGAAATGCAGATCAAAACCACAATGAAATATCATTCCATCACTTAGGAATGGCTTAGCCTAAGTTAGGATGGCTATTACCAAAAAGACAAGAAAAATAAGTTTTGGTGAGGATGTAGAGAAAAGGGAGCTCTTATGCAACGCTTCGATGGGGATAGAATAGCCACTATGGCAAACGGTGTGGAAGTTCCTCCAAAAAGTAAAAACAGAACTACCATATGATCCAGCAAAGCCACTACTGGGTATTTATCCAGAAATGAAATCAGGAATTCAAAGAGATATATGTCCCTTGTGTTCATTTCAGCGTTTTTCACAGTAGTCAAGGTATGGAAACCACCCAGATAAATATCAACAGATGATTGGACTCATGATATGTGGCATATACACACAATGGGATATTCTCCATTCTTAAAAAAAGAAGGAATCCTGCCATGTAAGACAACATGGGTGGCCACATGGTACGGATATGGACATGGTTAAAGAAATTACCACTGTGGGTGAGTGATTGGATAAGATGCCCTTAATGTTCCTTCTCACTCTAAAATTCTATGCTGAGTTCTCTTCCTGTCATTAAAAAAAAAAAAAAAAAAAAAACAGAGCAGTGTCACCAAGGCAAAATGTAGTATGAAGGTAGACAATAGGAACATCTCAATATCTCTATGGAAGCAGTACCATTCTGAGGAATTAGTTATTCACAAAGAGAAAATGAGGCATAAATACCTCATTGTGATGCCTTGCTACGGTTCTGCCGAATTTCCCATGTCAGTAGTCTTCCTATGTTCCTTGTAAAGTTTACATAATACTTTTTCACTTCTACTTATTTTAGAATAAATCCAAGTGAGAATGCTTGAAATAAATAATAATTTAACAGATCTCCTTAGTGGGCGGAGATCTCAGGTAGTTTATATAGATCGATAGCTAATTTTTCAACCTGAAACAATACATAATTATGATTTGGTATGATTGAGGAGGCACTTCCCAACAACAAAGAAAAAATACCTTTGGATTCCAAGCAACACATCTAAACTGGCATTTGGGAATACTGCCTTAGCAACTAATCATCTTGATTGTTTGCTTACTGTTTTTTTATATAAGTACAATCAAAATAAGTCAAATTCTTGGTTTTGGGGCCATACCATGAGAATACTGTCACTATGTTTCTTCTGTTTTAGAGAGGTCTTCAGAATTTAATGTTCCGCTTAGCATTCAGAAAAATAGCTAATTAGTGTACAATGGAAAGAGATAAAAATAGGTGTGCTAATATGTTTGTTATTCAGAAATTATTAGGAAGACAATTACATTTCTGGCACACAAAAAAAGGGGACAGAAAAGAGCTAAAATAATTAGACTAGAAAATGAGTCAAAAGCTCACTTCCAGCACTGAACCCGTGATTTTGGATTTCCAGCATTGAAACAGTGATGTCAGATTAAGAAAACTCTATTATGATGTTCTCTCTACCAACTCAAGAACAATGAAATTATAGTAAAAATTCTTTATACCTTTCCTTTGCCTCCTCTTAACTGTCCCACGACAGTGGGTTGGAAACAAAACTCTGAGCTAAGGAAGGGAACGAGCTCTTGGCCACTGCCCATGGCATATTTGTTAGGTAGAACAAAGTTGCTTTCTCTGGATGAAGACCATGTGGGACGTCTAAAAAGATCTCCTTCTACAGCACCAGAAGACATTTGTGACTTAAAAGATAGCTTTGAGGGGCAATGGCAACCGAACAGGCTCTGGCAGGAGGCAAAGCCTGAAATATACTTCCCAACACTCAGAAATCATAGTACTGCCTTCTCACGTCTAGCGTTAACCACATCTTAAAATGAAGAAATCTCTGAACCAAAATGTATGGTTTCCAGTCAATACCATTTCCCGAGCTTATCCAAACCTGCCATGCATTCTATTACACAGCCTGATAAGGAAGTGGATGGGGGTCATATTTGGACAGGAAAACAAATGTTTTGCCTCTGTAAGTTGAAACTTCAAAGACAGCCAGGGGGCCTTGAAACTCGGCCTCTTTCGTGAAAACGATTAGAAAACCTTTACCAAATAATTAATATACTTCTCAAATCTTCTGCGAGTCAATGAGAACATGGTAATGATTTTGATTACTCCCGACAGATTATGTTAATAATATAATATTGATATAATATTGAATGATAGCTTCCATTTGGTTATAAAGAGAACAAATAACAAAGCTCACAATTCCAAATTTCCCTTAAATAGAGCCAGCGAGAATACCGATGCCTGCACTGTGCACTCACTGTGCTAGGCTTATGCCCTTCACCAATGTGGCTACACTCTCCTTGGATGGATACGGTGGGAAGTAACCTGTTTCCTCTTCACAAAGGACAGGATTACATGCCGCACCTTTTCCCAGAAAAGTTGCACCAGCCGACCCCTAGAAATTAGTAATTTCATAGCCACGAAGTCATAAAATCCGAAGCACCAATGGAAAATGGATACATTTTACGTCATTATGGGATTCATAAAATATTTACCAATGACTTAAAAACAATCTTGAATATGGCTCTAATTTCTGAACCTTCCGTTTACAGGAGACCTGGCTTTTAAAGCACGAACTCTGCTACATCAATTTAAGAGTCCTAAAAAACAGTAATCAGTACAAGAATCAACAAATCAGAGGGGCAGATGAGGTAAATAAAAACAAACTTTAACGTATAACAAATATTAGTAAAAATAGTTGGCTACTTGTTCTGGAAGGAGATAACTATTTCTTTAGCATAAAATGAATCGCAGAAATTAAAAAGAATTGTCATTATTCACAGGTGACATGATTGCTTAACTAAGGAATCCAAAAGAATTTACAAATAAACCCTTAGTATTAATAAGAGAATTTAACAAAACATACAACCCACAAAAATAATATATGATATATAATTACTGTCTGCCAGCAAAAAATAAATGAATAAACAAATCAAGAAACTATATTTTTTAAAATACCACTAATAGCTTCAAAATTATCACGTAACTAAGGATCAAGTGAAATCAAAATCTGTTCAAAACCTCTATAGATAACCATAAGTTAGTATATGAGACATATTTGTTATAATATGGTCATGGACTGGAAGACTTATGGGGAGGGGGAGCCAAGACGGTAACATAGTGGGAGAACATTAGGCTTGCCTCATCCCTTGTCTCATCCCTTTGAAATAGATAACTATCAAATCATTCTGAATACCCAAGAAATCAACCTGAGGACCGACAGAACAAACTGAACAACCAGAGGGACAGAAGAGGCCACACTGAGGAAGGTACAAAGTGCAGAGGTGTGGTTTGGGGGGAGAAACAGATCATGGATGCTGTGGAGGAGAGGGAGCCCTGATTGCAGAGAGAGTCCAGTAGGTGGTAGTGGGGGAACACAAGGATACACACAAGAAGAACACTTCCCCCAAGCCATTGGCTGGAAAGATGAGAGGGGCTGATTTTTGCAAGTTTTTGCCACCAGAGGGCGTAAAGACTAGACTTTTGGTGGTTGGCAGACTTGGCTGGGTTAGAACCCAGAGGGCACTTCCCTACTCCTTGAAAGAAACAGGCAAACAACCCTGAGGATCCCCTAAAGCACACAGGAAGAGACGTCTCCTTGGAGTACATCTGTGAGAGGTAGCAATCTCAGAGTCACCTCTCCAGGGACAAGAGAGCCAGTGGGCACCATTTCCTTCCACTACCCCTTAGCATCTGCGCAAGGACACGTACCGGGAGCAGCTAACCTGAACAGCGCTCTTTAGCCTGCTTTGCTCTCCGGCACAGCAAGACCCTCCCAGAAGACCAGCGACAGTCCCTGCCACAGCATGTCCCTGATGTTTGGAGTTTTAAAAATCAGCAGACTTTGCTGGGATGCAGTCCAAGTTTCACTGCACTGCTACAGGTAGGCAAACACTCTAGGGACAGACTGTGAAAACAGCGATCTGAAAAATGCCTGTGACACACGAGGGGAAATTATTCAATCTTCAGGGGGTGCTTCCCTGAGAGCAGCAAGCATGGAACCCCCCCCCCCTCCAGGGACAAAGAAATTGGCTGGTGCCATCCTCCCCGCCCAGCATACACCAACTTCAGTAAACAGCACGGTGCCAACACTGGTTGTCTACCCTGTCTACACCAAGTACCACCGCGTGCACTCTGCTGGGACTCCTTTTCTTGAGCAAGTGTTCCCGAGGCCCAGTGCAGCGGGCCCTTTCCCCTGAAGACTGGCGGAAACCCCCTTACGCACCATGTCTACTGACCGTAGAGTCTCCAGGGCTTCAGTTCTAGTGGAAATAACAGCAGGTCTCATTTAGCAGGCAGAACAGAGTACATCCCGTTCAAAGTTGCCACATGCTGGCCAAGGACAAAGCACTGCCCACTGCAGGCAAGAAGAACCTCTGCGGATGACTGACCTGAAGGACAGAGCAGTCAAGACACAGCAGCAGAGCTCACGCAGCACATACCAGAGACACTCCCTAAGTGTCAGGCCCCGAAGACCATATGACCTCTTCTTCATAGAGCCATTACCCTCAGGAGCAGGAAACTTTACAGGCTTTTCCAACATAGAAAAGAAGACAGAGACCTAGACAAACTGTCAAGATGGAGGAATTCATCCCAAAAGAAAGGGCGAGAAAAGGTCACAGTCAGAGATCTAATCGAACAGATATAAGTAATATGCCTGGTGGCGAATTTAAAGTAACAATGGTAAGGATACTTTCTGGGCTTGAGAAAAGCATGGAGGTCATTAGGGAGAGACCCTTACCACAGAGATAGAAGAGTTAAAAAACAATCAAGCAGAAATGAAAAATGTGTTAACTTAGAGTTGAAACTGAGTGGATGCAATAATCATAAGGAGAGAAGAAGCAGAAGAATGCGTAGGAGATACAGAATATAGAATTATGGAAAATAAGGAAGCTGAGCAAAAAAGAGAAAGAAGAATTACGGATCATGAGAGCACACTTAGGGAATTCAGTGACTACATCAAACATAATAACATTGATACCATAGAAGTACCAAAAGAAGAGACAGAAAAGGAGGCAGAAGGTTTATTTGAGGAAATAACAGCTAAAAACTTCCCTAACCTGGGGAAGGAAACAGATATCCAAATCCAAGAGATACAGAGAACTTCTGTCAAAATCAACAAAAAAAGGCCAATGTCGAGACATTATAATTAAATTTGCAAAATATAGTGATAAAGAAAAAAATCCTAAAAGCAGCAAGACAAAAGAAGACCCTAATTTACAAGGTAAGACCCATAAGCCTAATTGCAGATCTCTCAACAGAAACTTGGCAAGCCAAAGGTAGTGGCATGATATAGTCAACATGCTGAATGGGAAAAATGTGCAGCCAAGAATGCTCTATCCAGAAAGGCTATCATTCAGAATAGAAGGAGAGATAAAGAGTTTCCCAGCAAACAAAAACTAAAGGAGTTCATGACCATTAAACCAGGCCTTGCAAGAAAGATTAAGGACTCTACAAGTGCCTGGTGGCTCAGTTGGTTAAGTGCCCGACTTCAGCCCAGGTCATGATCCTGCATTTCGTGGGTTCAAGCCCTGCATAGGGCTCTGTGGTGACAGCTCGGAGTCTGGAGCCTGCTTCAGATTCTGTGTCTCCCTCTCTCTCTGCCCCTCCCCTGCTTGCACTCTGTCTCTCTGTCTCCCCAAAATAAACATTTAAAAATATTTAAAAAAATAAATATTAAAGATTCTCTGAATGATAAAAAAAAAAAGGCCAAAAGTGACAAAGACTACAAAGGAAGATAAAAAACTTCCAGAAACAATGACAAAACAAGTAATAAAATGGAACTAAATACATATCTATCAATGATTATTCTGAATGTAAATGGACTAAATGAAAGATATAAGGTGTCAGAACGGATTAAAAAACAAGATCCATCTATATGCTGCCTACAAGAGACTCATTTTAGACCTAACAACAATAGCAAATGGAAAATGAGGGGATGGAGAAGCATCTATTATGCTACAGGACAACAGAAGAAAGCTGGAGTAGCCATACTTGTATCTGACAATCTAGATTTTAAACCAAAGACTGTAATAAGAGAAGAAGGGTATTATATAATAATAACGGGAATTATCAAACAAGAAGATCTGACAGTTGCAAATATTTATGCCCCCAACTTTCCCAAGTTTATAAAACCTTCCCAAGTTATAAAACAACTTACAACAAACATAAAGGAGCTAATGGATAATAATACAATAATAGTAAGGGACTTTAACTTAAATCAATGGACAGACCGTCCAAGCACAAAATCAGGAAGAAAGCAAGGGCTTTGAATGACACTCTGGACCAGATGAACTTAACAGATACATTCAGAACATTTCAGCCTAAAACAGCATAATGCACATTTTTTTGAGTGCACATGGGACATTCTCCAGAATAGATCACCTACTGGTTCACAAGTGAGGCCTCAACAAGTACACAAAGACTGATATCATGCCATGCATCTTTTCTGACCACAGCGCCAACCACAAGAAGCCAACCACAAGAAGAAATTTGGAAAGCCCTCAAATACATGGAGGTTAAACAACATGCTACTAAATATAAGTGGATCAACAGGAAATTAAAGAAAAAAAATTTAATACATCAAAACAAATGAAAATGAAAACATGATGGTCCAGAGCCTTTGGAATGCAGCAAAACCAGTCCTAAGAGGGAAGTGTATAGCCATACAGGTCTACCTCAAGAAGCAAGAAAAATCTCAGATAACCTGAGCTTACACCTAAAGGAGGTAGGAAAAAAACAACCAAGTCTAAAGCCAACAGAATAAGGGAAATAATAAAGATTAGAGCAGAAGTAAATGATATAGAAACTAGGGGCGCCTGGGTGGTGCAGTTGGTTAAGCGTCCGACTTCAGCCAGGTCACAATCTCGCGGTCCGTGAGTTCGAGCCCCGCGTCAGGCTCTGGGCTGATGGCTCAGAGCCTGGAGCCTTTTTCCGATTCTGTGTCTCCCTCTCTCTCTGCCCCTCCCCCGTTCATGCTCTGTCTCTCTCTGTCCCAAAAATAAATAAAAAAACGTTGAAAAACAAAAAAAAAAAAGAAACTAAAACAAAGGAAGAACAGATCAATGAAACCAGGGGCTGGTTAATTTGAAAAAAATAATAAAATTGATAAACCTCTAGCCAGACCTGTCAGAAAGAAAAGAGAAAATACCCAAATAAGTAAAATCCCAAATCAGAGAAGATAAAAAACAATAAAAACTGTTCCACAAAATTAAAATGGAAGGAAAACTTCCAAACTCAATGAGGGCAGCCTTCATTACCCCCTGATTCCAAAACCAGACAAACACTCCACTAAAGAAGAGAACTATAGGCCAGTATCCCTGATGAACATGAATGCAAAAATTCTCAAAAAATACTAATAAATTGAATCCAACAATACATTAACAAAAATTATTCACCATGATCAAGTGGGATTTATTCCGGGCTGCAAGGGTGGTTCAATATTCACAAATACATCAATGTAATATACCACATTAATAGAAGAAAGAATAAGAACGATATAAATTTCTCAATAGATGCCTAAAAAGCATTTGACAAAGTACCACACAGTGAGTAAAGTACTCAAAGTAAACACAGTGAGTTTAGAGGAAATATACCTCAATGTATTAAAGCCCCTGTATGAAAAACCCAAGCTAATATTACTCTCAATGGGGCACAATTGAAAGCTTTTCCTTTACAGTCAGGAACATGACAGAGATGGCCACTCTCACCACTGTTATTTAACATAGAACTGAAGTCCTGGCCACTGCAATCAGACCAAAAAAAGAAATAAAAGGCATCCAATAAGCAAGGAAGAGGTCAAACATTCACTATTTACAGATGACATGATATTCTATGTAGAAAACCCAAAAGACTCCACCAAAAAAAAAAAAAAGAAAAGAAAAAGAAAAGAAAGAAAAGAGAAAAAATGCTATAAATGATAAATGAATTCAGCCAAGTCTCAAGATACAAAATCAACGTACAGAAATGTGTTGCATTTCTGTACACCAATAATGAGGCAATAGAAAGAGAAATCAAGGAATCAATCCCATTTACCATTGTACCAAAACCCTAGGAATAAACCTAACCAAAGGGGTGAAAGATCTGTATTCTGAGAACTATAAAACACCTAAGAAAGAAACTGAAATGACACAAAGAAATGGAAAAACATTCCACGGTCATGGATTGGAAGAAGACATATTGTTAAAATGTCAATACTACCCAAAGCAATCTACATAGTCAATGCGATCCCTGTCAAAATAACAATAGCATTGTTCACAGAGCTAAAACAAACAATCCTAAAATTTATATGGAACCACAAAAGACCCCAAATAGCCAAAGTGATGTTGAAAAAAAAAAGCCAAAGCTAGAGGTATCACAATCTCATACTTTAACCTGTATTACAAAGCTGTCATCAAGAACGTACGGTATTGGCACAAAAACAGACACTTAGAGCAATGGAATCGAATAGGAAACCCAGAAATGGACCCACAAGTATGTGGCCAATTAATTTTCAACAAAGCAGGAAAGAATACCCAATGGGAAAGACAGTCTCTTCAACAAATGGTGCTGGGAGAACTGGACAGCTACATGCAAAAGTATGAAACTGGACCGCTTTCTTACACCAGACACAAAAATACATTCAAAATGGATGAAAGACCAAAATGTGAGGCAAGAAACAATCGAGATCTTAGAGCGGAACACAGACAGCAACCTCTCTGACTTCAGCCAGAGCAGCTTCTGACTAGCTACGTCTCCTTGCAGCAAAAGAAATAAAAGCAAAAAAAAACTATTGGGACTTCGTCCAGATAAAAACTTCTGTGCAGCAAAGGCAACAATCAGGAAAACTAAAAGGCAACCGGCAGAATGGAAGAAGATATTTGCAAACGGCATATCAGATAAAGGGCTAGTAGCCAAAATCTATAAAGAACTTACCAAACTCAACACCCAAAAAACATACCCAGTTAAAAAGAAATGGGCAGAAGAAGGCATCTAGATGGCTAACAGATACATCAAAAGATGCCCAACATCACTCATCATCAGGGAAATAAAAATCAAAACGATGATGAGATATCTCCTCACACCTGTCAGATTGGCTAAAATCAACAACACAGGAAATTAATAGGTGTTGGCGGGGATGCGGAGAAAGGGGAACACTCTTACACTGTTGGTGGAAAACAGTATGGAGATCCCTCCAAAAGTTAAAAATAGAACTACCCTAAGATCTAGCAATTGAACTACTAGGTACTTATCCAAAGGATACAAAAATACTGATGCAAAGGGATACATGCACCTGAACATTTATACCACCATTGTCAACAATGTTCAAATTACAGAAACAGCTCAAAATGTCCATCGACTGATGAATGGATACGAGAGATGTGGTGTATATATATATACAATGGAATATTACTTAGCCATAAAAAAGAACAGAATTTCGCTATTTGCAATGACACAGTTGAAGCTAGAGAGTATTATGCTAAGTGAAATAGTCAGTCAGAGAAAGACAAATACCATAGATTTCACTCATATGTGTAACTTAAGAAACAGAGATAAACATGGGGCGGGGGGGAAAGAGAGCAAATCAGGAACAGACTCTTAACTATAAAGAACAAACTGAGAATTACTGGAGGGGAGGTGGGTGGGGTGATGGGTTAAACAGGTGAGGGTATTAAGGAGGTCACTTGTGATGAGCACTGGGTGTTGCATACACGTACGAATCAAGAAAGTCTATACTTGAAACTCATATTACACTGTATGTGAACTACTGGAATTTAAATAAAAATTTGGGGGGGAAAGGAATAGGCAGAAATGTAAAGATGTGAATTCTGAGTTAATTTGTACAATCTCAAAGAAAACCCTGAGTCTTGGGGTGTAAGTGTGTGTGTGTGTGTGTGCACAACTACATGAGCTGATTCTAAAATGTATGTAGAGGGGCACCTGGGTGGCTCAGTTGGTTAAGCCTCAGAGTCCTGATTTTGGCTCAGGCCGTGATTTCACAGTTGGTGAGATTGAGCCTTGCAGCCAGCTCTGTGCTGGCAACCAGGACCCTGCCTGGGATCCTCTCTCCTTCTCCCCCTGCCCTGCCCTTGCATATTTGCACACAAGTGCACACACTGTCTCTCGAAAGAAAGAAAGAAAGAAAGAAAGAAAGAAAGGAAGGAAGGAAGAAAGAAAGAGAGAAAGAATATAGAAATGCAAAGGGAAAAACAAAGATACTTTCAAAAAAGAACAAGTGGAAAAACTTGTCCTTTTAGATATCAAATCTCATAATGAAGCTATAGTAGAGTGAAACAGTGTGGTATGACTGTATGGATAGAAAAACATACCAATGGAGCAGAATTAGTACCTAGAGACAGGTCCAGCAGCAAAGGGGAAAAAAAAGGTGGGCTTTTAAAGTTTTTTTTAACGTTTTATTTATTTTTGAGACAGGGAGAGACAGAGCATGAACAGGGGAGGGTCAGAGAGAGGGAGACACAGAACCTGAAACAGGCTCCAGGCTCTGAGCCGTCAGCACAGAGCCCGACGTGGGGCTTGAACTCACGGACCGCGAGATCATGACCTGAGCCGAAGTCAGCCTCTTAACCGGCTGAGTCATCCAGGCGCCCAGTGGTGGGCTTTTTAATAAATGGTGCTGAAACAGTTAAGTATCCGTGTAGGAAAAAATAGATTTGACTCCCACCTTACACCTACACAAAAAGTCCACTTAAAAAGGACTTAAGGGGGCGCCTGGGTGGCGCAGTCGGTTAAGCGTCCGACTTCAGCCAGGTCACGATCTCGCGGTCCGTGAGTTCGAGCCCCGCGTCGGGCTCTGAGCTGATGGCTCAGAGCCTGGAGCCTGTTTCCGATTCTGTGTCTCCCTCTCTCTCTGCCCCTCCCCCATTCATGCTCTGTCTCTCTCTGTCCCAAAAATAAATAAACGTTGAAAAAAAAAAAAAATAAAAAAAATAAAAAAATAAAAAGGACTTAAGGATTTAAGTCCACTTAAATACCTAAAGTGAAAAGCAAACTAGAAAAAAATATGAGGAGAATATTTTCATGATCTCCTGGCGGGGAAGGATTTCTTAAACAAGACAAAATTTTGTTCAAATAAATATGCTCTAAGAGTAAGAAAGAACACCCACAAAATGAGAGAAGATATCTGTAACACATAACCACAAAAAACTACCTCTTATACAGAATGTATTTTTAAATTGCATTAATCAGAAAGAAAAAGACAACTGACACCATTTAAAAATAAACTCAGATACTTGACAAATTGAGCATCCTAATGGCGAATAAATACACAAAAACTTCCTCATTGCATTATAAAAAATAAATGAAAACTGAAACCACAATGAGATAGTGTCATACACCCACCAGATTGAAGGAATATTTCAAGTCTTATGAGACTTGACAAGAAAGTGGAATGAAAGAACTCTAATAACCTGCTTGTGGGAGAATAAATTAGTACAATACTTCAGAAAATAGTTTGAACATCTGAAGACATCGATATTTTATCACACAGCGAATTCCGCTGCTGGGTAATAAATGGGTATTGCACCACTGTGCACGTAGAAGAATGGTGACAGCACCATAGCTCGTAATAGCCAAAAATACAAATCGAATGTCCATTGACAATTAGTGAATAAATTGATATATATTTTAAAATTGAATACCACACAGCCATAAAAATAAACAAACAACAGCTACATGCCACAAAACTGATGAATCCTACAATTGTTATGTGGCAGAAGCTAGGTATAAATAATGGTAGGATATACCTATACATCAATTTGCAATTTTAGGGAAGCCAAATTTACACGGTCCATTTACCATGTAAATTATTACCATAAAAATGAATAGTGTATTGGTTAGCTATTGCTGCATAACAAATTATCTCCAAACGTAGTGGCTTAAAACAGTAAACATTTATTTATTTACTTATTTATTTATTTTAATCTTTATTTTTGAGAGAGAGAGAGAGAGAGAGAGGGAGAGAGGGAGAAAGCAGGGGAAGGGCAGAGAGAAAGGGAGACAGAGAATCGGATGCAGATTCTGCACTGAGAGCAGAGAGTCCAATGCAGGGCTCAAGTAACAAACAGTGAGATCATGACCTGGGCTGAAGTCAGACACTTAACCAACTGAACCACCCAGGTGCCCCCAGTAAACATTTATTATCCCGTAGTTGCTACAGGTCAGGAATCCCCATGGGTCTTAGCTGTGTGCCTCTCACAGGCTCAATCAAGATGTTACAGGGGCTGCTGTCATCTCAAGGCTGGACTGGGTCAGGATCTTCTTCCAAGTTCACTCATGTGGCCGTTGGCAGCCTCAGATGCTCAATGGCTGTTCACAGGAGATGCCAGTTCCTGGTCCCATGGACCTCTCCACAGGGCTTACGACAAGGCAGCTGATTTTCCCCAGAGCAAGGGCTAAGAGAGGGACAGGGAGGAGCAGAGGAGGAGAAAGAAGAAACAGAAACCACAATGGAACTTAATCTCTAAATTGCCTCCTCATTGTCTCTCCTGGATTCTACTGGTTTGTGGCAATTCAACAAGTCCAGCCCGTGCTGAAGGGAAGAACACGGATGGAGGCTGCCTCCCACGGGCAGTTACCGCTGGAGGGAAGAGGGGTCTTGTGACCACAAAGTGAAAAAGAGACAGAGGAGGCTTCTGGGATGTTGGCAACGTTGCATTTCTTCATGTATGTGAAATTGTATGTGTGTGTAGAAAATACTCTTAAGTGGTTTCTGTGCCCCAAAATGAAAAAAGTAGGAAATAGTTATGTACAGAAAATAGAATCCACATTATTGATTTAAATAACAAAAAATATTTTAAACATCTTTGTACCTAAAACCATTATTCAATAAATTAAAAGGGGAAAATTGGCAACAAGAAATAACACAATGGGGGTGCCCGGGGGGCTCAGTCGGTTGAGCCAACCTTCGGGTCAGGTCATGATATCAGGGCTCATGAGTTCAAGCCCTGTGTTGGGCTCTGTGCTGACAGCTTAGAGCCTGGAGCCTGCTCTGGATTGTGTGTCTCCCTCTCTCTCTGACCCACCCCACTCCTGCTCTGAGTCTCTCTCTCTCAAAAATAAATAAACAAAATAAGAAGAAGAACACAACGATTCCACAATCATTCCAAAATTCCTTAATCTACATGGGTCTTCTATAAATCAATCACCAAAAAATACTAAAATGGAAAAATAGGCAAAGAGGAGAGCTTGAGCGGCTCAGTTAAGCATCTGACTCTTGATTTTGGCTCAGGTCATGATCTCACGATTTGTGGGATCGAGCCCCGCATTGGGCTCTGTGCTGGCAGTGCAGAGCCTGCTTGGGATTCTCTCTCTCCAATTCTCTCTGCCCCTCTCCTGCTTGTGCCTTCTCTCTCTCTCTCTCTCAAAATAAATAAACTTTTTTTTTTAATTTTTTTCACATTTATTTTTGAGAAACAGAGAGAGAGAGAGATAGCATTAGCAGGGGAGGGGCACAGAGAGAGGGAGACACAGAATCCGAAACAGGCTCCAGGCTCTGAGCTGATATAGCACAGAGCCTGAGGCGGGACCCGAACCCACGAACTGTGAGATCATGACCTGAGCCGAAGTCGGACGCCCAACCCACTGAGCCACCCAGGCACTCCATAAATAAATTTTTTTTTAAAGGATGAAAGTTACAATAGAAACAAACCACGTTTGCTTCTTACATTAACAAATGGTGATGTTTTGAAAGACAGCTCGCACGGGTGCAGAGCATGTGATGAATCAAAGCTCTCACACCCTCTATTAGGGCCATGTCAGTCAGTTGGATGATATGTCAGGATTTTTCAAATTCAAATTGCATGGCCCTATTCTTAAACGTTATTTATTTTAAAATTTAAGTAAGTATAATTGTATTATATAGAAATTTGAAAATTACAGAATGAAAATTTATATCCTGTGATCCTGTCATCATTACCTAACTCACCCAATACCATTCTTGTTCATTTCCTTGCAAGATTTTTTGAAATGAGTGTTTGCACATAGCTTAATTACAGGGTATTTAGTTGTGAGTTTCAATTAGTAGTATGTGAAGCAAATTTTTTCATGTTGTCAGATATTTCCTTGTCACAAAATGCTCCTTAGAACAAAAATAATATCGTTAATTTAATTATTATTCCATTTTGAACATTTGGTTCCATCAATTTCACTCTTTCCCCTGTTGCATAAACATCCTGAGATCATTTTCCCCTGTATTAGATGATTTCTGCAGTAGAATTCCTGAAATGATGTAAGTTAATAGTGCCTTCTCCGTGCTTAATATAGCCAAATTAATTTCCAAAGGTTTATGTGATTTTATAAAGTCACCAAGGAAGCACAAGAGTGGATTCAAGTCCATTTTGACAACCACGGGTATTATTATTTAATATGGTCTTTTCCTAATTTAGTGATGCAAAAGAGCTCTTTTTACCTAGGCTTCTGACAAAGAGACTTTAAAAGAGGCAAACCTGAGTTAGCCATGCTGCCCACAGTTAACATTCCAGAACCAGCTTCAAATCGTCTGGCACAAGAACAACCAGAAAGAGAATATACCGAAGTAGGTAAGAAGCGTCGTCTGATGAAATCGTACAGTTAAAAAGATTTGCTGTGGTTTATTAAATGAGATACAGTACGGGCTTCCAAGCAAAGGAGAAACCCACCTCAGAATGAGAGAAACTAATGGGACCTGCCAACAGGAAAGCAATTAAAAATCACTTGGTGATGGAAGAAGCAAATCAACCAGAAACTACAGTGCAGAAATCCATGAGTGTAGGACCGAAGTTGACTGGGACTAACGAAAGCACTCATACCTGCGCTGAGATCAAAATCCCTAATTAGATTAAAGACAACTATGTGTTAATGTCTTTTACACAATTAAAGGGAAGGAAAAGCACACTGGCAATTACCATGTGTTGCTCAAAATGAACCATTAATATCAATGAATCGAAGACAGAATCGGAGACCTTTAGCAACATTTTAATATCACTGTTGTATATTTCAGTCAGCCCTAGTGTCCCACTGAGAAGTTACACCGCAATTCTCAAATTTCTGATTAACACTGGCCTCTGACACTACTGGGGCACCTCACTGACGATCACAGCTCCTTCGTCTTGACACCCACTGAGATTCGGACCTCTCCCTGAGCGAGGCTGCGGCTCTGTGCTCGCTCGACGATGTTCACATCACGGCACACGCAGAAAACAATGTCCTTTGTTCAGCTCTCTGGGCAAATTCGATGATAAACATGAAACTGTTAAAAAAAAAAAAAAAGTCTGCAATAAACATAGGGGTATGGATATGCTTTTGAATTAGTGTCAGTACCCAGGAATGGAGTTACTGGACCATATGGTACATCCCATTTTTAGGTTCTTCAAAATCTTCAAAATAGAATTACTATGTTCAGTAACTCCACTACTGGGTATTTACTAATGCAAAAACATACACACACCCCAGGTTTATTGTAGCCAAGATATGGAAGCACCCCAGGTATTCATTGATAGATGAGTGGATAAAAAAGATGTGAGATATATATATATATATATCTATATATCCATTATATATATATAATGGAATGTTATTCAGCCTTTAAAAAGATCTTGCCATTTGTGGCAACAAAGAGGGACCTACCAGATATCACACTAAGTGAAATAAGTCAAACAGAGAAATACAAATATCATATGATTTCACTTACGTGTGGAATCCAAAAAAAAACAAAACAAAACAAATGGACAAAGACAAACCCATAAATACAGAGAGCAAACTGATAGTTGCCAGAGGGGAGGGAAGGAGGAGGCTGGGCCAAATGGGTGAAGGGAATGGTGGATCCAGGCTTCCAGTTATGGAATGAATAAGTCATGAGAATGAAAGGTACAGCAGAGGGAACACAGTCAAGGGTATGGTGATAGGGTTGTATGGTGACAGATGGTGGCCACACTTGTGGTGAGCAGAGCATAACATGTTGAGCTGTTGAAATCACTGTGTTCTACACCTGAAACTAATGTAATACTGTGTGTCAACTATATATATATAGTTATATATCATATACATCATATATATCATACCAATACATATACATCATATACAATGATCAATACATATACAATCAATATACATAATCAATACATATACATCATACACAATGATAGGAAAAAAATAAAACTTTCTAATAAAATCTGTTCTAGTTCTTAATTCAATATTTGAACTTGATTTTACCAACAGATTTTAACTTGAAATAACCACATGCATAAGAGCTCTCACAAGAGCTTTTAACAATACTGTCTTCACTTGGTAGTCGTCATCAAGGGGAAACTTTCACAAGTTGGTGGCAAAAAACGTAAAATTATTTGTACAACCTTTCAGTGGCTTACAACAGTTGAAATGACCTTTAAAGGACCTAATATCGTTTTCTTTTATCAAGAAACGTGATGTAGACTTTCTTCTGATAATAATGCTGATGGATTAGCTTTTGAAGGTGATAAAATAATTTACACCAGGTATTCCAAAAGCATAATAAAGACTAATCTGCATGAATCACCCGATTGCTGGAGACGGCACATCTTATAAATAGTTTGGATGTCACTAAGGGGGGCTGTGGCTATAAATGAACAGAAATACCTCTGTGCATTCACGGCCAAATCTCTGTGGACGTACCCACCAGGAGTCTCGGCCAAGTTTCCTTCCTCCCACCCTGACTCATCACACCTTGTACCACACACCCTCCTCTTAGGTACCTGGAAGAAGGCTTTCCCAATAGCGGCCCCCTCGTCCATGTTCGCATAGGTGTCCTGGGCAGCTGCCTGCTGAGGTCCCTATCCAGGTGACAGAGCTTCTCACTGGCCACCCTCAGCACGTGATTGTAGACAATGAACATCAGATGTCATTCACCAGGTCACCATCTAATGACAGAACAGTTGATCATCAGGAGTGCCTGGCTGGCTCAGCTGGGTAAGTGTCCAACTCTGGCTCAGGTCACGATCTCAGGGTTCGTGAGCCGGAGCAGAGGCTGTCTGCTTCAGAACCTCTAGCCCCTCTCTGCCCCTCCCCAATTCGCTCAGTCTCTCGCAAAAAATAAATAAACGTTAAAAAAAAAAAAAAGAAGAAGAAAGGTAGGATGGTTTCTCATCAGACTCTGCTGTATTTGGATCACCCTCCAGAGAGTGGTTGGGAATGTCTGAAAATACAGAGTGACCGATTCTCTGGTTAAACAGGGAACCCATGCCAGCTCTGCTGTGTATTAGCTGCAAGACGTTAGAGAAGCTGCCTAATCTGAGTCAATGCTGCTACCTGTATAAGGTAAGAAAACGGAATACAGCGCGGAGCTAGGAAGACGGCATAGGGAGGGGACAGAGTGGGGAAGGATATGTTGGAAAATTAAATTCTGGTTTAAATTTCCAGCATGTAAGGAGCGATAGCTGTTGTATCTAGAGATCTATATTCTAGGATTTATTCATTTTACAGATATTTATAGTATCAGGCAAAAAAACCCAAAACACATCTTGTCTTTGTGAGGACTTCAATTCGTACAGAAGACAACCCAAAAAGTAAGTAAGTGAATTATAGAGCGCAGTGTAAGCACAAAGGAAAATCAGCCAGTGAAGAGGTATAGCGCCCAGGGCCGGAAAGGGCACGGACAGATGGAAGGACAGAGATCCAGGAAGGCCCTACATGTAAATAACAACTGGGAGGGGCTCCGGGAACAAGTCACGTGGAAATCTGGGAAAGAAGATTCCAAGGGGAAGAATCGCAAGCAGGGCGGCTCTGCAGGGAGCCTGCCAGGAGCGGGTGATGATGGCGGCAGCCGGAAGGAACCACGGCAGCGGAAGGTGACGTCAGAGACAACAGGGCCTCCCCCGGAAGGCCTAGCGGAGCTTTTAAACTTAGGAGATCGGTTGGGAGCGCCAGGATGGCAGGTGCAGAGAGAGGAGAAAAGAGGACGGAAGACAGAATCGTGGGGCATTTTAATATTAAGGAGTAGAGGAAACAGAAGGAGCAAGCAAGGGAGACAGAGAAGGGGCCAGAGCGGAACCCAAGAGGGACGTCCCGGAAATGAAATATTCCAGTAAAGTGGGCTGATTCTTGAAATTCTGCTGTCCAATGAAGTAAAATGAGACTTGAGAATATTCGTTGCCCTTAGCATCATGGAGATCTTTTTTTTAATCACAAAAATAGCAATTTAAAGTGAGTTCAAGAAATAATGGCCTGGAAAAAAAATGAGAGATAATGCATATAGACAGCCCCTTATGAAGAGAGCAAAGTGGGGGGCCAGGGGGGGGCGCCTGGGTGGCTCAGTTGTTTGAGCCTCCAACTCTTGATTTCAGCTCAGGTCATGACCTCACGGTGCACAGCCCAGAGCCTGCTTGGGATTCTCTCTCTCTGTGCCCCTCCTCTGCTCGTGGTCTCTCTCTCTCCCTCTCAAAAAATAAATAAGAGAGAGCAAAATGGAACAAAGAAAGGGTAACAGCCTGAGAGGCTGGTTCAAGAGATTTTTTTTTTTTTTTTTAATGGGACGCGAATCATGCCTGAAAGTTGATAGAAATGAGGAGGCGAAGACTGGTGTTCTAGGAGAGCGGGAGGGCTGGCCACTCGGGTGCCTGTGTAGACGGAAGAGTGGGATCTGGAGTGCAAGGGCAGGGATGGTGTTGGTTACGGACGGGGCTCTTCGCCCACAGACCAGCCAGAGAGGCCAGGCGAGCATGTGCAAATTCAGCAGGCAGCGGTAAGGTGGTGGTAGGAGCTTGGTGGACTTCTTACTCTTTTCCCCGGAGATAGGACGGAACCATTGCTGAGAGTGGGAACAGGAGGTCTGGCGGGGGGAAGGCTAAAATACAAAAAATCATGTGGCAGGTTACCAGACTAGGGAAATGGGGTAGGATTGTTGGGCAGCGCCGACGGCCCATTGGACTTAAAGCGAGATCAATCAGCAGGTCAGCACGATCTGGGATTTTGTATTTGTTGTGTTTGTGTTACATCCACATTCTACCGCATGGGTTCGGGTGTGAACAGAGAGGAAGTCACATTCCACCGGGTTTGGGGTTTGCTGAGGGTGTGGTAAGAGATAAGGGAGGGGCGGGGCCCCCGCCCGACTCCGTCAGTTGAGTCACGATCTCTCCGCTGATGAGATCCAGCCCCTCGCTGGGCTCTGTGCTGACAGTGTGGAGCCTGCTTGGGATTCTCTCTCTCTCCCTATCTACCCCTCCCTACCCTCTCAAAATAAATAAACATAAGAAGAAGGAGGAGGAGGAGGAGGAGGGAGGGGCAAGGGAGTCAGGGGTATAGGGAAGGAAGAAGCTATTATGGTGTTGGGCCACTAAATGTAATCTTGATAAGGCAGGAAGTGAAAATATGGTGGGATGGATAGATTATAAATTCTAGTGGGGTCGCAGGACTCCTGGAGCCCAGATACCGTAGACAGCGAGCAGAAGAGAGAAGGTGAAGCTCAGAAAGTGAACCATGTGAAATTGGGATTTGGTGAGGTTGTGTTTCTTAATTGTGACATCTGTATAAGCCTGGGAACAAACTAGAGAGGAAAATCCTGAATCCTGAAGTTCAAGAATTAGGAGGCGGGAGTATTGGAAGTTTTTTCTTCCTAAGATTGCTGCACATTGATACATTTAATTCCTATCATTCCTCCGCGTGTGAAAAAAGTGGTACTGACCTAACTTTAGATGCATATTAGGATCACCAGGGGAGCCTTTAAAAAATAAAGACGCTGGTACCATACTAGAAAGATTGAATTAGAATATTTGAGGTGAAGGACGTTTGTTTTAGAGTTTAAAAGAGAAGTATAAAATGCATTTAAAAGGCAAATGCATTCAGTCCAAGACTAGAAAAAGAGTGACAAAACAGTCTCCTTCTACCCCAGTCTCTCACAGTGCCCAACACATGATGTGAGTGCTGGGATATTTTGGAATGAATTAATGAAGATTATAGGGCAGATTTGACGTTCTCCAGGACAGTGCTTCTCAAAGTTGAATGTGCATATGAGCCACCTGAGAAGCTTAAGATGGAAATTGTGATTTAGCCAGTCTGGAGTTTGGCTGAGTTTCTCCATTGGTAGAATGGTAGATCTCCAATGGTAGATCCCTCCACAGGATGCCAGGCTGCTGATACACAGAGGACCTTCTGATTAGCAAAGTGGTGAGAGATCTTTTAGGGTCACTGGATAGGCATTGCTGAAGAAGTGGATGCCAGGCCGGGAGGGTGGGTTAACTTTTGACCTGTCCAAAGTTAGTAAGAACTTACCCATACCACGGAGCAGTACATCATGGTAATGAGCTTAACCCCAACCCTAACCCAGGACCTTCAAGAGTGAGGCTGCTTTCACTTCCCTCCCGTGTCACTTGTGTTTCCAACCAGCCCCAAATCCATTTTGGCCTCACTTGTAACCCTGTCCCTGACTTCACCCCTCCCTAACCTGACGGGCCAGTTTCTCCGCCCCTCATACGCCTCCCTCCTTCCCCACCTCCCCTCTGCTTTGGCGCAGAGGCACAGGAAAAAGAAAACAGTGATGGAACAGTTGTGGAATGACCCACAAAATCACTGCTCGCATCTGAGGAACATCTGGGGGTCACACATAAAGCATGATGGACTGGGGAAGCCTGACCCTAAAAAATAGCTTTCTGTTGGTGTCTTTGCCCCAAATGCATCACTTGAATGTAACCATAAGAAATCATCAGACTAAATTGAAATGAAAGCAACACCTGGCCTTCAAAAATGTCAAGGTCTCTCTCACACACACACACACACACACACACACACACACACAAGGAAAATGTGAGGAACTGTTCTAGAATGAAGGAGAATAAAATCAGGTAGTAGCTAAATGAAACATGAGATCCTAGGCTGAATCCCGTTCCTGAATAGAAAAGGTGATTGGGTCAGCTCAATATTTGAATGAGGTCTGTGCATTGGATGGTAGCATTATATAAGTGTTGATTTCCTGCTTTTGATGGATATATTCTGGTTACGGAGGACAGTGCCTTCGTTTTCGGGGTAATGGAGTATCATGTCTGCAATTTACTCTCAAATGATTCAGAAAGATATGAATTGTGTGTGTGTATGTGTGTGTGTGTGTGTGTGTGTAGATGTGTAGAGAGTGAGAGAGACAGTATATACAGATATACAGACAGATATACAGAAATCCTTTGTATTCTTCTTTCAACTTCCCTGCACATTTGAAATTACTTGAAAGTAAAAGCATAAAAAAACAAAAACATATTTTCTAATATCTTTTTCCTTTTTTCCCAGTTTTATTGAGAAATAATTGACATATATTACTGTATAAGGTTTCAGGTGTACAACGTGATGATTTGATACACATATAATGTGAAATGACCACAATAGGTGTAGTTAGCAACCGTCATCTTGTGTAGATACGATAAAAAGGAAAGAAAAAGGAAAATCCTCCTTGTGATGAGAACTCTTAGGATCTGCCCTCTTAACAACTTTCCTATAGATGATAGACCAGCATTAGCCATAACGCATCATATCGTACATGACATCCGAAGTACTTATTTATCTTATGACTGGAAGTTTGTGCCTTTTGACCACCTTCTGCCAATTCCCTCTTCCTCAACACCCTGCCTCTGGTAGCCACAAACCTAAACTCTTTTTCTATGAGTTTGCTGGCTGTTTTGTTTTGTTTTCTTTTGTTTTGTTGTAGATTCCACCTATAAGTGAGATCATACGGTAGTTGTCTTTCTCTGATTTATTTCACTTAGTACGATGCCCTTCAGGTCCATCTAGGTTATCACCAGGGGTAGATCCCTCCATTAGCAGAGCAAAGAAAATGAGCAGATAACACGGACTCCAATTTTGCATCTTGAGAAAGGATCAGCGGCCGTGTTCCCTCATAGTCTCTCACAAGGCACAGTTGCCCGTTCTGGTGCTGACAATGACCCAGAGGAAAAGGCAGGCTGCAAGCAATTTGTGCACGTCTGTCCGGACACACATGGGCACTCAACTCAGAAGAGAGGTGGGTGAGGAGAAGGGAGGATCCTTCCTCAACAATTCCCAGGAAACACCTGTTCAGGTCACAGGGGGAACACACATGATTATGAACGGAAGTGGATCCTTCCCACTCAGTCCCATTTGAGCCCCTGGTTGCACAATTGTCTTAACTATAAGCTTTAGTAATCTAAGCATTATGCTCCGCAACAAATTCCAGTGCGGGAGGACTAGAAAGAGGAACAGAAAAGTCTAAGCCAAATTAATCATAAAAGTTTGCACTTTGTCTCTGTGGACTGGTTTCTGAAGATGCAGAGAAGAGTGTCGTCAAGGGGACGCCATAGCAACGTAAACTGGAGGGGGTGAGAGCAAGTATGGAAGGGCATCTGACGTCACAGGTGTGAGGAGGGACGGCTGGCAAGACTCAGTGGTGGGCTGGATGTGTTTGAAAAGGAAGGACGGGGCGAGGACACGCCGAATGAGAAAAAAGAGAAACAAAGAGAGAAACAAAAAGAGAAACAAAATGAGAAAAAAGAAAACAATCACAGGGACAGCTTCAAATGCAATAAAAGCTCAAAACATCAACACAATTTACCTTCTTTGAAGGATTATATTTGTTTCTACCTAAGAAGGCACCCTTGACTCCTGGGACTTTTCAAGTTAATGGATTTTGCTGTACCTTGGCCAGGTGTCTGTTCCTCATTCAGTTTGGATCCTGGGCAAACTTACTTAACCTCATTATCATTTAAAGCTTGTTGCTAGGTAACTACATCCAGGGTTCTGTCTGATCCCTAGATCAAGATATCTGTGCCAAAATGTAGACAAGCTAATTTGAAGGTTGGAGAGAGTTGATGCACTTTTTCTGAGAACTTTAATCATCTTTCATTTATGGAACTATCTCTGCATGAACAAAGTTAGATGTTTTACCATGGAAGCTGAATGTTCACATGCCTGGTACTCCTAGCCCTCTTTTTAAAAACATGAGGAAACAGAGTAGACTCCTCCCCCTGAATGACCAACAAATCTCTGTCCTTGGATCCATGAGGCCAACAGCTACAGAAGTAGGAAGCAGCATCATGCAGGCCACATATTCAAACACCTTTTCCTGTACCTTCTTGTTGAAGAAATGGGAAGTCAAAGGGAGAGAGAGGGTATGTTCAAGCAACTGGGTGCTGAGGGAAAGAGCAGCCCCAGAAGGGTTACCATGGTAATGGGCTTATAGACAGATAAGTTAGGGGTCCCCTGGAAAAAGAAAGATGAGACATAGCTTTCTTAACATAAGGAATATCATTTTAGGCGCCCCCCCCCCCTGCCATTTTGTGACCCATGCCTGACCGGCATTACTTGCCCAAGCCAATTTCTTGCAGAACTGCCTGGGATATGTTCAAATTGCAGAAAAATAGACCACGATAGTTAAATATTTTAGGAAATAAAGAGAATGCAAAATCTAACAGCCTCTACCAGGTCTAAAAATAGCCTAACACTATCAGAGACAATAAAGCAATGGTAACACTCCCAGTGCTATTTCAAAAGTAATGACCTAGGGCAGAGTCTTAAGTCATTTTTGCAGGATTGAAGCCCCTCTGAGAAGTCAAACCCTGGACCAACTGGATCCAGAGAACCCTTGATGCGGACCCTTTCTGGCCCCCATGACTTCAATCAACCAGGACCCAGATTCTGTCCATCCAGGATGACTCTGGCCCCAATTCTACACGGAGCTCTCCTTTGCCAAGACCGTCCATGAATGTGCATGCCTCCTCAGCTTAAAACCTCCCCAACGTTGTTGTTGGGGAAGGGGCGGGCACTGCTGTGAGAAATATCCTGGTTTCCCCTTACTGGTTGCAAGTAAAACCCTTCCTCTTCCCACTCTTTTGCCTTGATCTCCACCAAGAGGCAAACTTAATTTCAGGTTCCAGGCTCAGGACCACTGACTTTGGCATTGGAACTCTGGTCTCTTGGACACAAGGAAGGAATTGGATGACTAAAGGTGGAAACACAGTGTCTAAAGGACAGCTGAGAGACATCCGACTTACGAAGTTACTTGTCAGCCTTGCTCTGGGGCTTGTATGGGTACTGATGCATATATTTTTCTAATGGCATGGCACAGCTATCAGATATAATGGTAAACACTTCCTGTGTATTTATCTGACAAAAAAATCCCCACAAAAATATAGTGTCTCTATAAAGACTATAGACAAGGATGTTAAGTCTTGACGATTATATTGGGGAAATCAAAACAGAATGCTTTGCAAGAAGTCCCCAGGATGGGGCCATCAGTTACAACCCACTTCACAGGGCACCTGGGTGGCTCAGTCGGCTAAGCATCCGACTCTTGATTTTGACTCAGGTCATGATCTCATGGTTTGTGTGTTCGAGCCCCGTGTCAGGCCACAGCGTCAGGCTATGCGCTGACAGTGCAGAGCCTGCTTGGGATTCTCTCTCTCTCTCTCTCTGCCCCTCCCCCATTCTCTCTTTCTCTCTCTCAAAATCAGTAAAAAAGAAAACTTTAAAAAATACTTCAGCAATTATATTTGAACAAAATATGTCTGAGATGTGGTGCATTTGGTGCAGTAAATGAACTCAAGTGAGACCAGGGAACATATCCCATAAAATGCCGATGGTGCCTTCAGTCACTCCCTTTCCTTTGATTTCATTTTTCTCATTAAAACCCAATCTATGCCACATTTAAAGTTCTCTCCCACCTAACAGTAGCATGGTCAAAGCAATAAGCTGCAAACACCCTAGGGGAGAATACCAAGTGAAGACTCTCTGACTTCCAAACTCCTTAGAACACCTCAGTTAACGTGACCCAAGATCATCGCTGATTTGCACAAACCTGACACACCGCCAGGCAGGAGTGGTAATAAATACAAGAATGTCGGAATTGAGTCACACAATTGTTTCCTGTTTTATGGGGAAAAATTTTTTTTAAACAATTCAAAATTAAGCTTGAGGGAAAATTATTCCTGCCCTGGACACCTAGAAGCACGGATGGCAGTTCGGCCCATTCTATGATAATTGTTCACCTAAATCTGGTTTGCTTACAGTGATGAGTTAGGCTTTTTAATTCATCAATTTTCTTGCCTGAAAGCTCAAAAACTAATAATCTTTTTCCTGCTATTGCCAATAGCTCTAGCTGTTGTCAGAAATGTTCCCCTCTTCCAATGGAAACCTGCAAACGAACACAAAAACCCTACACAATTTAAGATCTTCTTTTCATAGAGATTTACTACCATGGGTCTTATTAAAAATAAGACTTCAGGGGCGCCTGGGTGGCGCAGTCGGTTAAGCGTCCGACTTCAGCCAGGTCACAATCTCGCAGTCCGTGAGTTCGAGCCCCGCGTCAGGCTCTGGGCTGATGGCTCAGAGCCTGGAGCCTGTTTCCGATTCTGTGTCTCCCTCTCTGTCTGCCCCTCCCCCGTTCATGCTCTGTCTCTCTCTGTCCCAAAAATAAATAAACGTTGAAAAAAAAAATAAGACTTCAATTTTTAAAATATATTTACAAAAACACTCATCATCCACTTCAGTGAAGTTAATTATCCTCCCCTGAAATGTTGTGTTGAAAGTTAGTTCATTCTGAAGGGCACCCTGGCTGGCTCAGTTGGTAGACCATGCGACTCTTGATCTTGGAGCCATGAGTTTGAGTCCCATGTTGGGTGTAGAGATTACTTAAAAATCAAATGAATGAAAGACAGAAAGAAAGTTAGCTAATTCTGGGCTCAATACTGAACTTATTGGGAGATGTTTCCATGCTTCTCCCTAACCAAAGCCAACATGCTATATAACTAAGGCTAAAAGAAATTCACTCTTGGTATTATGTTGAACAGAAAGATGGAAGGAGGTCGCCATGCCATTTCTGTGGTATTTTGTGCTGCCAGGGGATAGGACTTATTTAATGGCCTTCGTACAGCACTGTCATTCTTTTGAAAATGTCAAGTTCGAAAGATTTCACCAATCAGAGGCAAGCCCATAAGGAGCTCATCCGCTTATATAGGAGAAACCAGTGACCAGGCAGTGATAGTGTAATAAATTCCTTAGCACGTACAAAGAAGGGGGGTTCACCCGCTTAGCTCTGAAAGGATGGTGAGGGTTTCTCAGAAGACACCACCTGAAAGCTGCATCCCGGAAGGGAAGGATAAAGAACCACGCAGGGTTGGAAGGTAAGGAAGGCAGAAGATGAAAAATGGGAAGGGTACTCCAGGTAGCGAATGCAGCACATGGAAATGCTAGAGACTAAACAGCACGAAGCTTTAAGACATAGCCTAGCGTTGAACCTGATCAGCAGGATTTCTCAGGTGGGGTCCCTAAGTCCCCGCCATATGAGTTGCCCAGCTTGTTGCAATGCAGCTTCCAGAGCCCTGAGGCTTATCTACTACCTCAGAATCTGGAGCCTAGGACTTTGTATTTTAAATAAGCATTCCAGAGAATTCATAGGCACTCTGGATTGTATATCCGCTGGCAAGGCAGAAGTCTGGGAAGGGGGGAGGTAGCAAGAGAGGATTCTGGTGAGGTGAGCAGTGTTGGACCATGAGGTTCTTGAACACCAAAGGTTTGGAACTTGAGACTTTCCTGAGTCCAATGGAGGAGCCACAGCCGGGATCTACATAAAAATAAAAAGGGGGAATAGAATTCTACTTTAGAAAAATCACTCTAGAGGCAGCATGGAAGAATGCCCTGGAACTGGGAGAGACTCAGGCAGAGTCATCCAGAGGACAGAAGAGCTGAAGAGAAATAGTAAGAAAGCAGGACTGACTAGAACTGGTGATTGGTCCGATGGGATATGGTAGTGAAGGGAGGAGACACGGTTTTAAGGACAGGGGAGGGGACATCAAGAATGATCCCTCCCTAGGGTCCTAGCTTGAGTACTATTTATAGGGTGCTGATCACAAGGGGTGACAAGGAGAGTACGCTCAGTAACACCCAAAGTGTCTGTAGAACTCAGGTTCGGTGGACACATTTGGGACGGAGTTAGAGACCCAGAGCTATCAATACACAGATGGCAACAGAAGCTGTGGAAAGTACAAGCTTATGGTGCCGTCTTTCTTCATAAACTAGGAAGTGGAGTTATTTCCCAATAGTAACCAAAAAAAGGAGATGTCAGAGAATGCAGGAAATATAAAATAGCCCCTATGAGGCCACAAGAGACAATGCTGAACAAGGAAACAGAAAGCATTAAAGACTCATCAAGTATGAAAGGACAACTTGTCATAGTTCCAGTTGCGTTGAAGGTGTTTTTCTCCTGTAGCACTTCCCCACCAGGGGGGCAGGAATGTAGAAAGGGGACAGCTGGACCACTAGCAACTCAGCCCCTCTAAAGAAGCAGAGGGACTCTGGGTGCCTGGGTGGTTCACTCAGTTAAGCATCTGACTTTGGCTCAGGTCACGATCTCATGGTTCGTGGGTTCGAGCCCCACGTCAGGCTCTGTGCTGACAGCTCAGAGGCTGGAGCCTGCTCTGGATTCTTCGTCCCCCTCTCCCTCTGCCCTTCCTCCTGTGTGTTCTCTCTCTCACACACACACAAATAAATAAACATTAAAGAAACAATCAAGTTCCTTAAAAAGAAGAAGAAGAAGAGGGACTAAAGGACCCCTCTGGTCTTGAGGCTCTCTCCCAAATGCTGTAATTCCTCCCCAAACTCAGATCGGGAACAAAAACCTACCATTCTTCTCTTCAGAGTGGTTCCTCCTTGCTGTTTGCTTGTTAGTTCCCCTGCTGTGCGTGTATGTACGCATGTGAATGCACACCCTCTGAACACTTTCCCGCAAGTACAAGCACTATTCCTTGACTGTTTCCCAGGCCTACTTAGGTAGCAGTGAATATTGAAATTATTTCCCCCTATTTTATGGTTATCTTTGTCTATAGCCAACAAGCTAGTGTGGCGATTAAGAAGAACAGACTTTGAAGCTCTACTCTGAATTCGTAGATGGAATTATTACTTCCATCCCCAACATATCTAGCCATCGCTTCCTCTGCTTCTCTCTCTTTTTAGATATCTTCTTCTCTAGGCTTTCCATAATCACCTACTTACTCCATGCAGCAAAGCATAGCTAAATCAAGTAGCAAATAATTTCCCTACACCGCTCTGCATGCTGAACTGGAACAGTGAGGGATGATCCCTGACCAAACACACACATGCTCTTTCCCAACTGGGAATCAAAGAGTAAAAGGGAGAGAAAATCAAGTTTTTCTGGGTCCAGGACTTCCACACACACACAGATCCCCAGTCTGCTCGCTCTGCCTGTCTCTCTGTCTCCCTCTCTCTTTCAAAATAAATAAATAAACTAAAAAAATAAAAATAAAAAGATGGGAAGGGTCATGCTCATTTAAAAGGCTAGCAGCTGGCATTAATGTAATTAACATCACTTTTGAGCAGCTAAATGATTTTCTTTTGGAAAATGACTGATCCCATTGTGACCTCCATGGCACCCATTTCCCACTAATGAACAGAAAACCGACCTTCTCTCTCCCCTCCCCAGTTCCTCCAGGGAGCAGAGACATGACTTAAACTCAGCTAATCACATGGTCTGTCCTTAGGGGAAAGGGAAATAGAGACTTCATGTATGGATTTCTAGAGAACACCAGTATTGTAGCTGGAGTAAAATGCAGTTCTCAACACCCCAAGAAGCAGAACCATGTATGGCCCAATAAATAAATAATGATGTTAGATGAGGATTTGGAGTCTGGCAAAAATCCAGTTTGTATAGAAATCAAATCCTATTAGAGTATTATAAGGAAAGCTATGTTATTCTGGACTGAGTTTTTGTGGCTATGGATTGAGCCAATTATTTTAATTATACTCTTGGGAAAGGTACTGGAATTCAATTAAAGGTGACTGATTTCCACCGGCATTCAATTGAGTGCATTGCTTTTGAGCAAAGAGACTTGACATTTGGTTTAATAGTGTTAAGACTACGGTTTGATGCTGAGAAACAAAAAATGTGAGCTTTTAGCAATCAAATTAAGAACCTCAGCAAACACCATTAAAACTCACAGGACCAGACTACTTGAAGCCGCAGGGATCATTTAAAACACAGATGTTAACATTCTTTCTAAGCAAACATGTTCTTTATTTTAAAAATCTAGGTACTTAAATAGGAGAATGGCCTAATGAACTGAGGTAAATCGCAACGATCAAATACAATGAACCAGTTAAAAGTGGGGTTTCTCCATATGGACAAACATGGCTAGACCTCTAAGACATGCCACTGAGAGGAGAAAAAAGCTGTTTAATGAAGTACCCTCTAGGAAAGGGGGGAAAAAAACTGAGACAAGACAGTTTGATGAAAGGAAACTTTTGGTCCTAACTATGTTAATTAACTATTGGCAAGGAGAATTACTAATACATTACCTAGATAGCCAAAAATAACTTTAAGAATAAATTTAGTTTCTAGTTTCTAAGTGATTTTTTAAAAAATGTTTTAATGTTTTTATTTTATTTTTGAGACAGAGACAGAGTGCAAGCAGGGGAGGGGCAGAGAGAGAGGGAGACACAGAATCGGAAGCAGGCTCCAGGCTCTGAGCTGTCAGCACAGAGCCCGACACGGGGCTCGAACTCACAGACTGTGAGATCATGACCTGAGCTGAAGTCGGATGCTTAACCAACTGAGCCACCCAGGTACCCCTATAAGTGATTTTTTTAATGTTTGTTTATTTATTTATTTATTTATTTATTTATTTATTTATTTATTTTGAGAGAGAGAGAGAGCCCACATGGGTGAAGTGCACGCAGAGGCTGGAGGGAGGTGCAGAGAGAGGAGAGAGAGAGAATCCCAACAGGTTCCCTGCTTGTCAGCACAGAGCCTGACATGGGGCTCCATCTCACGAATCCCGTGAGATCATTACCTGAGCCAAAATCCAGAGTTCGTGTCTCCACCGATGGAGCCACCCAGGTGCCCCCATACGTGTTTTCTGGCAAACATTTTCCATCATGCAGTTTTCTCAACAAGCTGTGATAAAACAATCATGTCGAAGGGAAGAGGTTTAGTTCCAGGCAAGACAGAATGAGCACATCCATCCTGACTCTTCTACTCCAAACGAGTGATGAGTTTCCCATTTTTCCTCAGCTGTGCCCGGGCCTAGGCTCAAGGCAGCCCCAAACCAAGAAGACCATAAATATTGTGTGATCTTCCCTCCATGAGGTACCTGGAATAGGCAAATCATGGAGACAGAAAGTAGAATAAAGGTTACAAGGGGTTGCGGGGAGGCAGGAATGGGGAGTCGCTAACATTTAGGGTTCCATTTGGGATGATGAAAAAGTTTTGGAAACGGGTAGTAGAGATGTTTGCACAACAAAGTCAACGTACTGAATGTCACTGAATCGTACATCAAAACATGGCCAAAATGATAAACTTTATATATGTTTTTCACCACAATGGAAAAAAATTGAGAAAACGGAAAGAAAGAGAGCAATTCACAAGTACAGTTGTAGACTTTAACATTCCTCTCTCGGTAATCAACAGAACAGGTAGAGAGAAAATGAATACAGAAGAGATATAAAAGAACTATACAATCAATCACCTGAATGTAACTGGTATGTGTAGAACATTACACCAAAAATACATTCTTTTCAGGTGCATGTGAAACATGCAACGATATGGACCACATCTTAAGTTTTAAACAAGTCCTAACAAACTTAAAGTATTTAAATTATACGAAGAATATTTTTTGACAATAATGGAGTTAAACTACAAATCGATAGCAGTAAGAACAAAAAAGTCTCTAAATACTTGCAAATTAACCAATACACTTCTGAGTAATTCATGGGTCAAAGACCTCAAAGGATATTAGAAAACCTTCTGAACTGAACAAATATAAAGCAATGCTTAGAGGGAAAGTCAGAGCAAAGAACAAAAATCTCAACCCAATAGTCTCAGTTTCCCCATTAAGATAGTAGGGAGGCGGGGGGAAGCAAAGACATAGAAAGAAGGAAATAATGTTTTTTTAAAGGGCAGAAACTGATAAAATGGAAAGCAAACCAAAATAAGATAAAGAAAATCAAGGAAACCAAAAGCTCATTCTTTGAAACAATCGTTCAAGTTGATAAACCTCAAGCAAGACTGACAAAGAAAAAAAGGAAAGACACAACCATCAATATCAAGAATGAAAGGGGGAGGAGAAATTGGAGGGGGGTTATAAGAGGGGGGGAAGAGAGTGGGGGTGTGGGAAGGGGTGGACTATCACAACAGACTCCACAGACCTTACCAGGAGGAGGAGGGAATGTCCTGATAACTCTACACACAGAAATTCAACAACCCAGGTAAATGAACCAATGCCTGAAAAAAAAAAAAAAAAAAAGTAAAACTTGACTTAAACCTTACAATTTATACCAAAATTATCTCAAAGTGGAGTGCAGACCTAACATTTATGTTTTATATAAAACAGAGGCACCTGGGTGGCTCAGTCGGTTAAGCCTCTGACTTCAGCTCAGATCCTGATCTCACAGTTCATGAGTTTGAGCCCTGCATCGGGCTCTGTGCTGATGGCTCAGAGCCTGGAGCCTGCTTCGGATTCTGTGTCTCCCTCTCTCTGGAGACATTCCTCTCCTGCTCACATTCTGTCTCTCTCTCAAAAATAAATAAAAATTAAAAAAAATTTTTTTAATAAAAAAACATAAAACTATAAAGTTTTACAAGAAAATAATAGAGAAAATCTTTGTGACTTAGAGTACACATGATACCAAAAGCACAATCTTTAAAATGGAAATCTTGATTACTTAAATAGTATTAAAATTCTAAAACATTTGAACTGGGAAAGACATTGTTAAGAGAATGAAAAGGCAAGTTACGGACTAGGAGAACATATTCATTTGTACAAACAACTTGTGTTAAGACTATACCAAAAAAATAAATAAGTAAATAAAATTCATATCTCTACATTAAGAAAATAATCCAGTTTAAAAATAGACAAAAACTGGGGCACCTAGGTGGCTCAGTCCGTAAGCGTCCAACTTCGGCTCAGGTCATGATCTCGTGGTCCGTGAGTTCGAGCCCCGCATCGGGCTCTGTGCTGACAGCTCAGAGCCTGGAGCCTGTTTCAGATTCTGTGTCTCCTTCTCTCTCCGACCCTCCCCCATTCATGCTCTGTCTCTCTCTGTCTCAAAAATAAATAAACGTTAAAAACTAAAAAGAAATAAATAAACACTAAAAATTTTTTTTAAATAGACAAAAACTTACACGTACACTTCATCAAAGGGGGCATAAGGATGGCCAATAAACACGCAGAAAACATGTTCGACAATACCAACCACTGGAGAAATGCGTATTAAAGCCTCAGTGAGAGTCACACCAATTAAAATGGCTAAAACACCAAGTGCTAAAAGGATATGAAGTAACTGGAAATCTCCAACATCACTGACGGCGATGCAAAATCTCACAGCCACTCTGAAAAATAATGTAGCATTTTCTCAATAGATTAAACCTACATTTTACCATATGACCCGGTAATCCCATTCCTAGGTATTTATTTACCTTAGAGAAATTAAAACTTATACTCACTTAAATACCTTTAGCTAAATGTTTATAGCTGTTCTTTTTTTTTTTTTTTTAATTTTTTTTTTCAACGTTTATTCATTTTTGGGACAGAGAGAGACAGAGCATGAACGGGGGAGGGGCAGAGAGAGAGGGAGACACAGAATCGGAAACAGGCTCCAGGCTCTGAGCCATCAGCCCAGAGCCTGATGCGGGGCTCGAACTCACGGACCGCGAGATCGTGACCTGGCTGAAGTCGGACGCCTAACCGACTGCACCACCCAGGCGCCCCTATAGCTGTTCTTTCATAATTGCCAAAAGCCAAAAACAATCCAAATGTCCTTGAGTGGCCGAGTGGATGAATAAATGGAGGTCCGACAACACAACGAAGTGATGCTGTAGCAATGAAAAGGAATGAACTATGGATGGACTCAACAACTTGGATGAATTTCAAACACATAAGGCTTGTGATAGAAGCCAGTCTCAAAAGTTGCATGTTGTATGATACTGTTTGTCTGATATTCTCAAAGACACAAAACCACAGTGACAGAGAACAGATCCTTTGTTGCCAACGGTCGGTGGTCGAGGAAGGAAATGATGACAAAGGGGCATCATGAGGGACTTTTTAGTGACAGAACTGTTCTATATATTGAATGTGGTGGCAGCAACACGACTCTCTATGTGTTAAAACTGGTGGAACTGGGGGCTCCTGGGTGGTTCGGTGAGTTGAGCATCCGACTCTCGATTGAAGCTCAGATCATGATCCCAGCGTCTTGGGATGGACCCCGGCGTGGGGCTCCATGCTGAGCGTGGAGCCGGCTTTAGATTTTCTCTCTCTTTCCCTCTGCCCCTCTCCCCACACCCCTAAAATAAAAATAAAATAAAATAAAACTGGTAAAACTGTACATAAAAAAAAAAAAGTCCAAACACTTGATGGCAGCTCTCAATCAAGCATTTCTATTTTTTTCAACTATTTGTATGGATAGGTAATTAGAATTAACCATCAAATAAATGTTGAGTTCCTACTGGAAATCTCTGTATCCTTGAAATGCTATTAGTTTTCTGATTGGCCCTTATAATGTGCTATGGACCATAAAATGCATTAAGTTCTCATAATCCCTTAACAAGAAGCTTAACAAGAGGATGCCTAAAATTCACCTATAGTATTTTCACTTACATCTACAACTGCTGCTTGGATTTTATTCATAACATCTATCCTATGAAAGAGATAACTTTGAAATTCCAAAAATTTACTTTTGTCAATCAAATATTCCCCCCCCCCTCTTATTTTTGAGATTTCTCGGGAGTACCTTTAGGAAACTTTTAATATGGAATAGTCAATAACTGTTTATTGATTAAAATAAAAAACATTTATGATACATATAAATACCATAAGTTGCATTTTGTGACTTTCTATGATTCAAACATCCGTACTGCCCATCAACAGAAATTATTCCTTTGCAAAGGCTTTTGAAAGCATCGCTCATTTTCCCTCCTATTCCCCATACATGTGACCTTTAACTTTAAATCTAATGTCTCTACCCTTTTTCGATCATCAAAACACCATTTACAAAGAGCTCAACTTGAGCACAGGTGTACTTTTAAGAGAATCACACTCCCTGTAAACTCATTCCAATTAATCATTTCTCACCAGTTTAATAATTTTCAAACAAAACAAAAGCAAAAACAGAAGACCTTTAACCACATCAGGAAGCACCCCGGAAGGAATAGGTCTTAACTACATCGCGACTCAAAAGCAGATTGGGAAATGGTGAATTGTGCCAAGAACAGAAGTGTGCTATGCTGTTGAATTATTTCAGTGCACCGATCACCCAGATTTGGTTTCATACCAAGCGTGCTTTTCTATTTCAAAATTTATCTAAATGTGTCTTAATCCAAACGTCGTTTGTCTTTCATTAAACCAGCTTCCCACTCACTGCGGAAAATCATATCGTTGTTATTCCATTCTACTAAAATAAAAATTATAAATACCATGCTCTTCTCTCATATGCAACCTTTTTAAGTCCTAGTTGTGTCTTCTTTGAAAATTTTTTTGTTTATTTATTTTTGAGAGACAGAGCACAAGTGGGGTAGGGGCAGAGAGAGAGGGAGACACAGAATCGGAAGCAGGCTCCAGGCTCTGAGCCGGCAGCACAGAGCCCGACGCGGGGCTCGAACCCACGAACTGTGAGACTATGACCTGAGCGGAAGTCAGATGTTCAACCGACTGAGCCACCCAGGCGCCCCTGTGTCTTCTTTGGAAGTGATTGACTTATTTGCCACTTTGTGTGAGGCCCTTTTCTCTATGAGGTTATAGTACCAGAATAGCCTCCCAGGAGGCTACCTTGATTCCAGATTGCATCCAGTTTGACAAAAAAAATTCTACAACTCCAAGGTCTCAATGGCTTTTCTCTGACCCCAAAATGATTCCCATCATTTATTGAATTAAAGCCAAAATACTCACTTCGAAGAGCTTTGAGAAACTTCCATAATCATCCCCACCTTTTCTTTTGGTTCATTGTTATCTCTGGCAATTGTGCCTCTAATTACCCTTATGTTCCAATTTAGAGATTGGCTTTTGTTTGCATTAAATTTGTAAGCTCTTGGGGCGCCTGGGTGGCGCAGTCGGTTAAGCGTCCGACTTCGGCCAGGTCACGATCTCGCGGTCCGGGAGTTCGAGCCCCGCGTCAGGCTCTGGGCTGATGGCTCAGAGCCTGGAGCCTGTTTCCGATTCTGTGTCTCCCTCTCTCTCTGCCCCTCCCCCGTTCATGCTCTGTCTCTCTCTGTCCCAAAAATAAATAAACGTTGAAAAAAAAATTAAAAAAAAAAAATTTGTAAGCTCTTGGGGACAGGGCTATGTAACGGGATGCAAGATAAATATCCAACAAAAACAATAACTTTCCTACATAACGGCGATATCCAATTCTAAAATGTAATAGGAAAAAATCCCATTTCTAACACCAAAGCAATACTATACCTAGGAATGTAACTAAAGATAAACAGGTGAAGCCTTTATAAAGAAACCTTTATTGAAGGACAGCAAAGAGAACTAGAAAAAATAGAGACATACCATTGATACCCTAGGAGTCTTGATATGCTAAAAAAGTCAACATTTCCCCAATCAGTTTGTCAATCTAAATCAGACTCAAAAAGATTCTATAATTTGACAAGCTGTTTCTAGCTCGTTAAGGAAATAAAGCCAATGGCAAGAACTACCTAAACACTCTTAGGGGAAAAAAAAAAAAAAAAAAAAAAAATATATATATATATATATATATATATATATATATATATAATCTAGATTAACTTGCTGTAGCAGATAATCAAACATTTTATAATTATTCAATAATTAAAAGAGTGTTGTCTTGGCACAGCAATAGGAAAATAATAAAAGTGAGTCAAGAAGCAGAATGAGGGGCGCCAGGGTGGCTCAGTCAGTTAAGCGTCCGACTTCGGCTCAGGTCACGATGTCGCGGTCCGTGAGTTCGAGCCCCGCGTCGGGCTCTGGGCTGACGGCTCAGAGCCTGGAGCCTGCTTCCGATTCTGTGTCTCCCTCTCTCTCTGCCCCTCCCCCGTTCATGCTCTGTCTCTCTCTGTCCCAAAAATAAATAAACATTAAAAAAAAATTTAAAAAAAAGCAGAATGAGGTATAATAGTGTAAAACATAAGAAAGCTGCATTTCAAACTGATAAAGAAAAGATGGGCTGTTGAATGTCTAGGAATCTTGTAATGTTGTCTATAAAACAGAGTATCAAGTGAATTAAAATCTAAACATCAATCACCGAAACTAGCGATTCTGCTTTCTGAAACTGTGATGATGGCAAAACAATTTGGAAAAGAGTGCATGGCTATCACAGTAAAAGTACTTAAAGAAAGTTTAATACAGCACTGTGCACCAACATTTAAGGTACCCTGACTTGCCCTGACATTTAAAGTTTCCAAGAAAGTAAGAAGAATAAGGTAGACTTATTTGGCCTGACATTTAAAGTTTCCGAGCCATACTGCTGCATGGAAAGAGTAAGTGAAATGAACAGACATAACTCCTGATCTTATGTTTTTATAATGAGAGATACGGACGCATGTAAGTAGAGGAAAATAGAGGAAAAGCACCATTGCCTATTAGTAGAGATGGCATTCCTAAAAAACATGCAAACGTTTCAAAGGAAAACATGTGTAGATTTGGTCACATAAAGATGTAAAACCTCTCCAGGTCAAAATAACCCACACACAAAATTAAAACTCAAGTCATATCTAAAAGAAGTATTTTAAAGTGTATAACAGATGAAAGATAAATGGTCATAACATATGAAGAGCCATTATGAATAAGAAAAATACCAACAACCCAATAGAAAAATGGGCATCTGCGGGGCGCCTGGGTGGTTCGGTTAGTTAAGCATCAAACTTCGACTCAGGTCACGATCTCGTGGTTCGTGAGTTCAAGCCCCACATCGGGCTCTGGTGCTGACAGCTCAGAGCCTTGAGCCTGCTTCGCATTCTGTGTCTCCATCTCTCTCAGTCCCTCCCCTGCCTCTCTCTCTCAAAAATAAATAAACATTAAACAGAGAGAGAGAGAGAGAGAGAGAGACCTGAGAAAGAAACGACCATATGAGGACACAGCAAGAAGGAAACCATCTGCGAGGCAAGGAGAGAGGCTTCAGGAGAGACCAACTCTGCCAACATCTTGATCTTGGACTTCCAGCCTCTAGAACTATGAGAAGGCAGAATCTGTTTTCTCAGATTCTGTTTAAGCCGCCCCTTCTGTGGTATTTGTTATGGCAGCCGTAGGAAACGAATACACACAGTAAGGACTAACCCTAGTTTTCAGGAAACTAACACACGCAATAAGGATTTTAGGAAGATGTCCACCCAACTGAAAATAGAGGTGCCTTCTGGAGCTCTAGAATGAGAGGGGAGAAAGGAAAGAAGTTACAAAGCATATATATGTACTTTCTATATGCTTTCATATTGCTAGAGATGTCAAGGCAGACATTTTTTTTTTTCACAATCATAAAAGAAAAGAAAAAGGAAACAATATCACTCTGGGAAGTAGGGGAACATTCATCGATGGTACGCAAAGTGATACTTTAATCCATTACACAATTTTTTAAACGGGAGAAAGCAGACAGTACGTTTTGAGATCAGTTACGCAGGAACCTCATAGACTTTATATATGGGGTGCATATTTTTGCAAAGACTTAAAATATCACTTCTATTTTCAGAAGGTACATTCTCACAAAAAAGAAAACTCGCCAGCAAGTCTAATTTTAAGCCTGAGAACCCTAGGTTTCCTCTGCTTCATTTCCACTGCTGCGATTAGCCGGCACCACATTTTGCAAAATCTAGGTTACTCGGAATTAAACAAACACTACACATACGAAACCAGAAACACCCGCACCCCATAAAGGACAGCAGAATCCACAACAACACTCTCCTGACTTCATCACACACAGCTCTTCCTACCACTGCCGGAACACAGATTCTGATAGATTCTCTTACTGGACAGTTGACCCCAAGGCGTCGCTTTTTGCCTGCGTGGCGAATCGACAGATTCAAGAAAAAGAAGCAGAGGGATGAAGAAGTTGTCATTTCTCCCAACTCTACGACAGCTGGCAACTCTACATTGTGGGCTAGAAGCGTAAAAATTCCACTCGTAAAAACTCCACTCAAAATACCTCGAAGCCAAATTTTGACCAGCGTTGCCTCCTTATGTTCCACGGCCACCCTCCACCCCCAGCCCACCCTGCCTGGTGACTAGAGTTTGGGACCCCGCAGGTGTTATATCTTCGTTAAACTGAACCTTACTCTGTTATTTTTGCCAATGGAAAATCTTGATCTCTTCAGGTCGACTGCCCGTGCCACCTTAACATTCAAAATCATAAACCAAGTGAAACACTGAAAAGTATAAAAAGGATGCAAACCATTTTAAATCTTTTCGGTGAGCCTGGGTGGCTCAGTCAGTCGAGCGACCCACTTTGACTTTGATCTCACAGTTCCCGAGTTCGGGCCCCACATCAGGCTTACTACTGTCAGCACAGAGCCCCCTTTGGGTCCTCTGTCCGCCCTCTCTCTGTCCCTGCCCCGACTTGTGCTCTCTCTCTCTCAAAAATAAATAAACATTTAAAAAATGAAAACAAAATGACAAAAATAAAATCTTCTTTTAGTCTAAAATCAACTTACATGTTTTTAACAGTACCCTCTGGGGGGGTGGTGACTTTCTTCCTTTTCTACCATCACTCCATGGGGAAAGAATTAAGATTGTGTTTGACATTTAAAGCGCAGAAAACATTTTGAGAGCTTGATCTACATGTGCAAGATGTGTGCAAGATGTGTAGCTTGATCTACATTGTGCAAGAAAATGGAAGGGGGAAAGCCCTCCAGGATCCAGCTGATAATGGAGTAAGGCTGTCAATAAAAAGAAAGCTACAGCAAGTTGATAATTCGAGTGGCAACAATATTACAAAGGTGTGATGCGGGTAAGGACAGGTGCTTTATTCTTCTTGGAAAATAAGGGTTTGGGAGGAGATGCACAGACGCCTTCATTTCGGTGGGGAGGAGAGAACTCTGCAAGCACCTTGAGTAAAGCTTGCCAGGCAGAGGGAGCAGCTCGCAAAAAGGCGGACGTAAGAGCAGGTTGGGTTCGGTGGGGACAAGAGGCGCTCACGGCTGGCATCCAGCCAGGGGGGAGACCACTGACCGCACTTGGCCTGGGAAAAGACGGGGGACGTGATGCCTGTGCAGTCCTTTCCCTCATCACAAACCAACCGAGAGAGCCCAGTGTCTTCGAGCCTCTCCTCGGCACCCCTGAACCATGGGACCTAAGCGTGGGGACCCGCCACCTCCCTCCCCTCTGACCGCGCCCTCGAGGGCAGGTTCCGTTGAACACACCAGGCTTTGGAGAAGTTACCTGAACATTGCACAGCCTCAAAAGCACCACGAGTCGCTTCAGGACCGGTGCCCCAGGCTCCTGGATTAGGGCCACCAAAGGTGCAACCCCGTATCAGGAGAGAGAAACAAGGTGTCAGCCGGCTGGCAGGCAGGTGCCTTGGGACACCCCAGATCCCCAAAGGCTCTCTTGATCTTTGACCCATGAGCCTTCTGTGTACATGTATGTGCATGTAGGGCACAATTCCAAATTGCTCACAGTTTCAAAAGTAACCTCACAAATTGTCACTCAACCCTAGTTAGGTGATTTCGGTGAAAATCCGTGGGTTTTCACTAACGGGTGGGAATCGCTGCCCTTCTGGCCTTTGGCTGCTGGTTGATAGGGAGTTAGTGGCTTTATTAGGGAAGCACCTCACTTAGTTAGCCTTGCTTGCATGCCACTCTGGGTTAGATCCTGCGAAGAAAACAAGGACTGAGCTCAGAGGAAAAGAGAGCCCGCCTGCTGGAAATAGTTTTTGACATAAAAAGTAAATTTCGGTTAAAGACATGGAGAAGGCTGTTCCCAAACAGAAAGGGATTACTGCTCTGTCAGAAGTCATTTCAAGCTTAGTTGATGACGGTGTGGTTGTCTGGGAGAGGATCGGAACGTCCAACGATTATTGGGCTTTTCGAAGTAAAGCTCTTCCTGGAGGAAGTGTAAGTAGGAGGTTCTGGAATCTCAGTTATCCGAGAGACATCGTAAGCACCCAGACCTACCAAACAGCATCCGGAAACTAACATGAGTTGGCAGGGGCCAACCATGCTAGAAAAAGAGCTTTTTTTCCTTTTTAACTTTGAGACCAAAGGGAATAGCTAAGGGCAGCAGTAGAAACATACAAAGAATGTGACCCGGAAGTCAGAGAGGAAACACACCAAGGAAATAAAGTAGCCAAAGAAGCTGTTAACAGATGGAGTGATCACATATTTGCAAAACTCTTGGGCCAAAAGAGAATTTGGATTTGAAAAAAATAAATTGACAACAAAATTTTGGGATTCGAGGGTACTCTGACGAAAAGGGTTGAAATATTCGATGTTGGTGAAGGCGCTTGTGAGTATGTATATTTTTATATCACCCAATTAAGTGTACTGAATTGTCATTTACCTAAAACTGTGTTTATCATTTTACTAATTTTAAATGAAGTAAAAAGCGTAAAACAAAAAAAATCTCTCCTCCTTGCCTCCTGCTTCATAGCACTGTCTTTTATTATTTCTTTCATATTGTCTTGACTTTCGGGTCTCGCTTTACCTGTGTGGCCCCATCCTCTGCCAACCCACACCCTTTCCAGGCGTTCTCCCCTTTGCGGAGGACTGTTTTTGTACTAACAACATGGCACACACTGGGTGACCAAGGGAGACTTGTCTGCTCTGGCTAAAGTGCTCTCCTCAGCTCATCGTCTAACAGGACTCCAGCCCCAAGTGGACTGGACATCAGATGGTATGTGTTCTGTTAAGATATTTGGACTGGAGCATAGAGGCCACCGAGATCTACAGACACATCACTCGGGGAACCAGATGAATAGATCCAAAGGGGCCAAAGCCAGAGGCTCAATGACGAGCTTGTCTTCAAAGTAGTTTTTATAGGAAAGAGCAACTCCTATTCATCTAAGGTAATAGGAATTATTATGAGATATTTGAATGGCAAACGTCAATCTTTTTTTCCTAACCAGGTATTGTCAGAGTGCAGAGACAGAAAGAGATTTAAGATCACCCCCAGGTAATCACCTGCCCCCCAGCTTTGTGGGATGCTCTTAGTTGAGAGACGGAACAGAGGGAAAAGAGCAGTTCAGAAGATATGTGCACTTAATTTTAGGCCAGGTGCATTTGAGGTATCCGTAAAATTTTGTCAAAACCATACATCATAGAAATAAGCAAATTATTTTCAATTTGAGCAATATTCTTAGGCAGCTGTGTACCATTACAGCACTGAGCCTTTAAAAACTGTATTATTCACGGTAAAGTTTGGTTTTAAAATGTTAGCTAAGATGGGTACAAGCAGTAATATTAAATGTTAATACAATACCTATTTTTGATTAAAATAATAAATGGTGTCTGCCATTGGGAAAATCATTAGCAATTTATTTTTTTAAAACTAAAGCTATTATCAAATATTAGCAGGGAAGGAAAACACATCTAGCATTCATGCTGTTGACTTTTTCCACTTAATATTAAACATCAAAAGGCAATTAATTTTCTAATAATTTATTATGGTTTATGAAAGGAAAAGCGAAACGCTCTATGTAGCCTGAAACACCGTAAGATACCAGCAATCTCTGGAGACCACATATGCTTCTTCACCGTGAACAGTGATACTAAAATGTGTGCAAACATTTTCTAGAGGAAAAAAAAACCCAACTTATAAATAATAGCATTGAAAGTTTTCTTGAATGAAATTTTAGGAAAAATAACTCAAAATATTTTCAACTACAACTACGGAGATCTGAAGGTTATATGGCAAGTATTTTACCAGCCAGGGAAGAAACAAGTCACTAAAATTTTTCTACTTGACTTTGAAAAAAAAAAAAAAAACCCACTATTGAAAGAATACACAGGTGGGGCGCCTGGGTGGCGCAGTCGGTTAAGCGTCCGACTTCAGCCAGGTCACGATCTCGCGGTCCGTGAGTTCGAGCCCCGCGTCGGGCTCTGGGCTGATGGCTCAGAGCCTGGAGCCTGTTTCCGATTCTGTGTCTCCCTCTCTCTCTGCCCCTCCCCCGTTCATGCTCTGTCTCTCTCTGTCCCAAAAATAAATAAAAACGTTGAAAAAAAAAAAAAAAAAGAAAGAATACACAGGTGGAAAGTGAGTAAAGACACGCACGCAATTACAATATGTGAAGAACTCACTAAGGGTTCTGCTCTGCGCCTTATGCACAATTATAAAATGTATGCCTCAAAACAACATATGAGAGGTCGTATTGGTTTTGTTTTACGAATCAATAAACTTCGTCCCAAGGGAGGGCCATTACCTACCCTGAGTTACACCGGCGAGATTTTCAGCAGGTTTATAGGACCCCAACTTGCTTTCATGCATCCACTGAACAAACATTTCAGTGTCTGCCGAGCGACGGGAACCGCACGAGGCAGCGGATATGGAACAGTGAAAAAACTGGCAAAAAATATATACCTCAGTGGAGCCTGCATCCTAGGGGGAGAACAGCCCATAAACACAAAAATAAGTAAAACAATATGCTATTAGAAGAGAAATGTTGGGCTGCGGGGGGGCAACTGGGTGGCTCAGTCAGTTAAGAGTCTGACTCCATTTCAGTTCAGGTCACGATCTCACGGTTCTTGGGATCGAGACCCACGTCAGCTCCACACTGGCAGGACAGAGCCTACTTGGGATTCTTTCCCCTCTCTCTCTGCCCCTCCCCCTGCTCTCTCTCTCTCTTTCTTTCATAAATCTGCTTATTTATTTATTTTAAGAGAAATAATAAGTAAACTTTTTCTTTATTTTGAGAAAATAAATAAGCATACTTGTGTATTTTGAGAGAAAGAGCACGTGTGAGTGCCCACGAGTGGGGGAGGGGCAGAGAGCGAGGGAAAGAGAGAGTCCCAAGCAGGCTCTGCACCATCAGCGTGGAGCCTGACCTGGGGCTCAATCCCACAGACTGTGAGATCCTGACTCGAGCTGAAATCAAGAGTCAGGCATTTAGCCGACTGAGCCGCCCAGGGGCCCCAATAAATAAACATTATTTTTAATGTTTACTTATTTTTGAGAGAGAGAGAGAGAGACAGGGCGTGAATTGGAGAGGGGCAAAGAGAGAGGGAGACACAGAATCCAGAGCAGGCTCCAGGCTCTGAGCTGTCAGCCCAGGGCCCCACGCGGGGCTCGAACTCACGAACCGTGAGATCATGACCTGAGTTGAAGTCTGACATTTAACTGACTGAGACACCCAGGTGCCCCTAAAAAACATTTTTTTTAAAAGAGAAGAAGATCAATACTTGGGAGAAAGAAATAAAGTGAAGAAGCGGGACAGCCAGTGCCACAGGTCGGACGGGCTGAGGCTTTAAAAGGGACAGTATGGGAAGGCTTCATCATGAAGGTGACAACTGAACAAAGACTTAGAAACGCTGACTGAGAACAGGTGTCATGGGGACACGTGGGGGAGGAGCTACGCAGGTAGCAGAATGGGAACATCGCCATGACACTGAGGTGAAACGTGTCCGGTGGTCAAGGAGCACCAAAGTGGCCAGGAGAAGGAAGGTAGCAACAGTGAAGACAGAGAAGCTTCTTCCCGGAGGTCGTTTAATGTTGGAGGGTTTGAGCAGGGGGACGACACGCCCAGAATTCAGCTATGAAGTGACACTCTAGTTGACAATACGCTGGGGAGAGAGAATGGGGAAAGAGAGCACGTAGGCAGAAGAGTTAAGTGTCCATTAAAATGGTTTGAGGAAGAGGACAGCGGTGGCTTAGACCAGGGCATAGGAGTGGAGGAGTGACAAGTGTCAGTGGATATTTTGAAGGTAGAGCCAAGAGAATTTTCCTGATGACTGAATTTGAAGTGTGAGAGCAAAAGGGAAGAATCACAGATAACTTGGAATTTGGAGCCAAGCCAATTGGAAGATCAAGTTGCCAGATGCAGGAGAGTTTGGAGAATCAAGAGTGCGATTTGGACAGATTTTGAAGATTTCACCTAGAACACTGGATACATGATCAGATATTGGAGGACGGGACTGAGCTGAAGGTAAATATTTGGGAATAGATACTGTAGAGCTGATATCTAATGCCATGAACCTGGGTGTGATACAGATGAGGTCCAAAGAGGAGGGTCAAGATTCTGGAGGAGCACAAGATTCTGGAGGAAACCCAAGTAAAGACAAAGCTTCAAGGATCAGAAGTAACGAGTTGCATCCGCGTCCTCTGCTAGAGCAGGTGGGAACAGGAAAAGGCCACTGGTTTCACATATTGCGGTTTTTGGGGCCTGTGAATAAAGCAGTCTCTGGGCAGGGGTGGAAATAAACACTTTCAAGTGGTTTAAGAGACAATGGCAAAAAAGGGACTGGAACGAACACGCATGCAAAAACCCTCAACAAAATATTAGCAAATCCAATCCAACAATATACAAAAAGAATTGTACGCCATTACCAAATGAGATTTATTCCAGGTATGCAAGATTGGTTCAATATTTGAAAATCAATGTAATGATATAATACATCACATCGACATGTTGAACATGCAAAATAACATGATTATCGTATCAACAGATGCAGAAAAAGCATTTGACAAAATCTTACCCCATTCACGATAAAAGTTCTCAGTAAACTATGGACAGAGGGGGATCTTCTTCAACTTGATAAGGGATATCTACCAAAAACCTACAGCTAGCATCATAATTAATGGTAAGAAACCCAATGCTTTCCCACTAAGATCAGGAACAATGAAAGGATGCCTCCTTCCAACACTCCTGTTCAACATCAAACTGAGGTTCTAGCTAATGTAACAAGACAAGAAAAGGAAATAAAAGGGACACAATTTGGAAGGAAGCAAAGGAATTGAGGATGGTAAGGAGGTAACTCTTTAGTAGTCTGGGCACAAATGGTGGTAGCTGGAGAAGAGGTGGCCTCAAGAGAAGTTTACTTGTGTTTTAAAGATGAGGGGAGTAACTAAGTATGAAAAGAAACATTGATGCTACAGAGAAGAGAATTGCTGAAGAAACGCCCCTAATCGAGCCACCAAAGTGTTAAGAACCATGTGTGTATGGCAATTTTGTCATCACTGGCTGTTTTTTAAACATGAGCCTCTGTAAGGATCTCTCTCTCTCTCTCTCTTTCTCTCTGTATTTCTTTCTTACTTTCACTTTTTTTTTCTTTTTGGACATATCTCTAGTATTTTTTTAAACCCAAGACAGAAGCAAATTTGGAAATTACGTCTTCTATAAGTATACTGACAATGACAATTTTATGATGGGTATCGTGGTAATCCTATGCAAGTCTTTTTAAAAATATCTTAGGCAAAACTGGGAAAAAATGTTATAATTGCCTTTAGTGTATAACATACATGAAAAAAATTTAATTTTATTCAACTAACAGAACCACTTTCACACTAGACTTTATTTTTTGTTTTAATTTTTTTAATGTTTATTTATTTTTGAGACAATGCGAGAGACAGAGTGCAAGCAGTGGAGGGGCAGACAGAGGGAGACACAGAATCCGAAACAGGCTCCAGGCTCTGAGCAGTCAGCCCAGAGCCCGACATGGGGCTCGAACTCACGAACCGTGAGATCATGACCTGAGCCGAAGTCAGGTGCTTAACCGACTGAGCCACTCAGGCGCCCCATTTTCACACTATACTTTAAAAATCTTTCTCCATCAATCCAACCTCTGCCACACCTGTATCTCTAACCCATCTCTAGCTTCAGATTTTTTTTTAAATTTTATTTCCAAGAATGTGGCATGAATTACACGGACGTGCACTGTTTATTGCTACCCATGTGTGACAACTGAACCAGATTGCAAAGCACTATTTTCTGTTTCTTTTGTTTACATCATAGAATGAAGCCTGTTAATCAATAATATTATCTGGAACCATATTTCTGATAATATATTGATATAAGTCTATATTGGTACAATATATATAAATACACACACACTAAAATATTTTTAATTAACAAGAGGAAATAGATCAAAATAGATATAATCACGTAGATACAAATCACAGAATCTTGTAAAGAGCTTATCTTTATCTTTTAAATAACTCCTTCCCTCCCATTAAATCGTTACCCAATCTACTAAAGAGCGCAAAATTGACTGACTGAGGGTCTACCTCCCCGCCCTATCAGATACAATTAGAAAACGTTTTAAAACAGAGGCAGGACCAAGGAGGGAAAGCAGTAAGCCCTGGGTAACCTCTACACTGAATAATTAATAACCACTAAAAAGCAACTGTGTTTGGAGAAAGCTAGTGTTCAGATCCCAAGGCCTGTATTTCTTTATTGGCTTTGCCAGTGGCTCGCTGTCTGAACGTTGACAGGCGACCAGCCTGTCTAGGCCTCCATTTCTTCACATATATAACGAGGGGATCAAAATAGAACTTCTGATTCTAAAACTTCATAATTCTATACTGGCATTATTGCCATTCGGAGCAATGTTTGAGGTTATACATGAGTGAACTCCGGTTTTGTATACATATTTTAAACTCAGGGTAGCATTTTGTATATTCAAATTTGACATTACTGAAAGCTTTATTTCCCATGACCTCATTCTCTATGCAAATGGACTGACTCATGGATATATTGGACTGATGTGACACTTTTGGGTTCCTCTGTGCAGGGGAGGCTCGAATATTTACACCTTTTCCTTCCTCCCCAGAACCAGTAAGCTCGGAAGATTTAGTAATAACAAGAGACCATTTTCACACAACAATCATGAGAATGGAAATAGTGACATTGTCCCCAGGGGACCTCCAGGGGCTGTAGCACAAACAAAAGGTTTAGTCTGCCTTTCCAGCAAAGGGATCCTAAATATAATATCTCAGGTTTTGTCTATCGGTATAGCAGACTGGAAAGAAAATCAAATCAAAATGAAACACAAAACTCATTACAGGTGAAAGGCGAGGCTGAGATGAAGGCATTTCTGAAATAAGTAACAAAACGCAAGTGCATGGTTTATAAACATTTACTTTTCTCAGGAGACAGAATCAAGACCACAACGGATAACAAAAATGCAAATCAGCACGCTAGGCCAGTAAACATCTGAAGAAAGAACAATATTCGTTTTCAGGTTCTCATGAGCTGCCGGAAAAATGTTAGCAGAAATAGCAAACTTCTTCTTGGCCCAGCACTTTTAAAAACAGCCCACTTTTAAAAATGCCCGCTCCTCGCAAGGGACCCGTAAAGGGTTTGTTTTGACTCCATCGTGAACAAAATGGGAATTGGTGAATGGGTTTCAATCATCATGACCGACATCAACTAACACACACATTATCCTCTGTTTGTAGATGAGTAGTTAAAACTCCTCATGTATTTATGCCATTTTTTAAGTTATAAAAAACATTAGGAGCATTACCTTGTTGCATCATTCATTCATTTCAATCATGTTTGTAAGAGTACTGTATTGCTGTGTTCCGGCCCTTTACGAGACACCAGGGAATCAGTAATGAGTGAGATGAGAAGTGCCATTATCCTTGCAGAGCTGACACTTGACAAATTCTCAAACCAGTTTTCTGAGTTTGGCAGAGTAAGTGGTCTTGTCTGTGGTTTACAGAGGAAGAAACTGGTAAGCAGCAGAGTCCGGACCTAAACTCAGACCTTCAATTCCAAGGTCCCAACGACTTACGCTAGATTCTTCTTGATGTAAAAGGCAGACCAGAGGCTGAAACAGCATGACCGAGGAGAGCCACGAAACAGATATTACATGATATATTTGCAGTGTGATTTTAATGACAATGCCTCATCGATAGCCAAGGCTGAGTTTAGGCTCCCGGTAAACGCTGATGAATAAAAAAGACAGGAGGTAAGGTGTTCACTTCAGGGGAAACTGGGAAAGGGTATACGGGAATTCTCTGTGCTATCTTTGCAACTTTTCTGTAAATCTGAAAATATTCCAAAATAAAAAAGTTTAATTTTAAGAAGGGCATATGAGGGTGCCTGAGTGGCTCAGTCGGTTGAGCGTCCGACTCCTGATTTTTAGCTTAGGTCACGATCCAGGGTCGTGGGATCGAGCTCCACGTCAAGCTCCATGCTGAGCGTGCAGCCTGCTTAAGATTCTCTCTTGGGACTCTTAAATACAGAGAACAAGCTGAGGGTTGATGGGGGTGAAGGGCGGGGGACAGGCAAAATGGGTGATGGGCATTGAGGGGGGCGCTTGTCGGGATGAGCACCGGCTGTTGTATGTAAGTGATGAACCAAAGGCATCTACTGCTGAAGCCAAGAACACATTGTACATATTGTATGTTAGCTAACCTGACAATAAATTTTTAAAAAAGAAACAGAAAAAAGATTCTCTCTTGGGGCGCCTCGGTGCCTCGGTCTACTAAGTGTCCCACTCTTGATTTTGGCTCAGGTCACAGTTCATGAGATCCAGCCTATGCCTGCACGGACGACAGTGCACAGAGCCTGCCAGGGATTCTCTATCTCCCTCTGTCTCTCTGTCCCTCCCTCCCTTACACGTGTGCACGAGTGCTCTCTTTCTCTCTCTTGCTGTCTCTCAAAATAAATTTAAAAAAAAAGGTTCTTTCTCTCCCTCTGCCCCTCTCCCTGGCTCACACGCTCTCTCCCTAAAATAAAAAAAAAAAAAAAAATTACAAGTTAAAAAAAATTAAAAATAAAACAAAAGACAAGAAATAGCAAGTATTGGAGGGGTTGTGGTGAAAAGGGAACCCTCATGCATTTTTGGTGGGAATGTCAATTGGTACGGCCACTATGGAAAACATCAGGCAGTTTCCTTGAATATCAAAAATACAACTACCGTATGTTCCAACTATTTCACTTCTGGATATTTATCTGAAGAAAATGGACTCTAATTTGAAAAGGTATATGCACCCACCATGTTTATGGATATGTATGGTATGTTTATGTTTATGTATATGCACCTGCTATGTCTATGTTATTGACAATTGCCGTGATATGGAAACAACCTGAGTGCTCGTCGATACATGAATGGATAACGAGTGATGTACATACACAGTGGAAACCTACTCAGCCATCGAAAGAGAAGGAAATCTGGCCATTTGTGACAACATGGATGGACCTTGAGGACATTATGCTAAGTGAGATAGGGTGGACAGAGAAAGACAAATATATGATACCACCGAAATGTGGAACCTAAAAACAAAAAGAAAACTCATGAATACAGTGAACAAACTGGTGTTGTCACAAAGGAAGAGAGATGGGGGTGTGGAAAGGGTGAAGGGGGTCAAGTGTATGGTGACATATGGCAAGTAGACGTACTGTGGTGATTATTTTGCAGTACAGTAAAACCTTGGACTGCAAGTAACTGGTTCTGTGAGTGTTCTGCAAGATGCGCAAACATTTCTAATAATTTTTAACTTGATAAACGAGCCATGTCTTGCAATATGAATAGTACGTGACGACGAATGTCACGTGATCACCACTGACCCAGTGGTTCTTTTCTCTCTCTGTCTCTCTCTCTCTCTACGGGATTGTGAGTGATCATCTCCCATGCTCGGATGCTCAGTCTCAGGCCGTGGTGTTTGGCAGAAATCAGTGATTTTTCACAACTTTGGAAAGTGCTCACCAATGGCCCTAGTGTGTTTTCTGTCACTTCAAAGTATCTATGGTTCCTTTGCTTTTCCATACCAGAGTAAGCTTTGCCTCATTCTCAGTCAGGTTGCCTACAGATATAGACCCTTTCCTCTGCTGCCTTATTGCCAGTTGCATTAAATACAATAAATAACAAGAGTGTATTAATACTGTGCTGTAGTCTGCATCCATGTGAGTGTATACAATGGCCCCCATGCGGAAAGAGATTCCACTGAGCCAATAGGGAGCAGTGATTCCACTAGTGATAGTGAAAGTCGTCCTATATAATAACCTTCCTCTCTTGCCTCCCTTACACCAGCCATGAAGGTTTTCAAAGGCAAATACATCTTTTTTGCAAAAGATGGGTAAGTCAGCTTTTTCCCAATGAAAGAGCCCTCAGCCCAATCAGGTTCATCCTAACAGAGCAGGAATACAAGATCAAAAACAACAAAGTCAAGTTAAGGAGGGGGTGGTAAGCCATGGAAGGCACAGAGGGTCTGAGCGAGGAGGCCCATGAAACTGACCGTGGTAAAAAAATACTATAGATGCATATCAGCACACTCCCAAACACATCTCCTCAGGCCAACCCCATTGTCAAGATTACCACCCCCTCCACCTACCCAGCAGGTTGGCCCCTTGCTGGGCCCAGCACTGGAAGTGGGAGCCCAGCACAGTGCCTCTTCCCTCAGGTACACGATAACCAAGTCTTGAGAGAATGCCCTGTGGTTCCCTCACCCTGTGACGAGTTGGGAAAGCACAAGCTATGTGCAGCCCCCCGCTTTGGAGACTCCAGCCCACTGGGTGGGGGTCCAGTCAGCACCATTTTCCCAGGCCTCCACCCCTTCCCATCGCACCTGCCAACACCAGGTGGCTGATTAGCTAAACTGATAAATAATATTCCCATTTCCAGTAACAGAGTAAAGAAAAAAAAAAATGTTTGCATTCACTCATACTTTGCCATTTTTAAACTTACTCTCAATGACTTAAAGATGTAATTAACAGGCAAATTTATGAGAGAGGGAAATATTAGGAGCACAAAGGTGTTTCCTGGTCCCTAAATTCACTCCGCATAGGATTTGACTATTTTAGAGCCAATAAAGCCATGCTGGTTCATGTCACGGTGAATCTAACGTTTTTGGGTAATTTCTCACAAAGGACTCAGAATGAAAGGAGACTAAGTATACCCAATGTATATATTCATTGAAAATAAACATTTTAATATCTAAAAAATTCTACAGAGCTTCATCTTCCAAAACTGATAATGAAAATGAGCTCAAAGTCCCAGTAAAGAATGCAGTTCCTTAAATCAAGACACCTTGATTTTAGCCCAGCATTTAAATCTCTGGTCTACAGAAGTGTGAGATAAACTTGTGTTCTCTTGAACCACCAAATTTGTGGTGTGTTACACATCAATAGAAAACTCATGCAACAGTCATACAATATCTAACTGTTTACAGAGGAATTTCCTGACACAAAAATAGAGTAGACTACCCTCTACATAATATGACTCTGAGCTTCTCCAAGGACTGTGCTGAAAATGCCTATAACTTCTCATCTGAAATTGTACTTATTTAGCCCAAGTAAAAATGTTCAACTGTTATCAGTAATTTATATACAAGTATGAATGAGCACTGATTGCCTTCAGTTAGAAGACTCTGATAGAACATGGATAGAAGAGGGATGGATAAAATAATGTAACTACTGTGGCTGGGTCAGGTAATAAGTAGTTGGGGTTCTCTGGAAAAACAGAACCAATACTCTATAAAAAATATTATTATAAAGCATTGGCTCAGGTGAGAGGTTGAGAGGTCCTACCATCTGTCATCTGCAAGATGGAGACCCAGGAAAGCCATTGGTGTAAATATTCCAGTCCAAGTACAGGTGAAATGAGATGTCCTGGCTCACTCGGTGAGGGGGGGGGAGGGGGGTAGCGGGGGGTGGCGGGAAGGGATGAATTCCTTCTTCTTCCACTTTTTGTTCTTCAGCCCTTCAAGAGATTGGATGAGACCCACCCACAATTTAAAGGATAATCTACTAAACCAAGAGTTGAAACGCTAATCTCAGCTAGAAATATTCTCACAGACACACATAGAAATCATGTTTAATTTGGACACCCCATAGCCAGCCAAGCTGACATAGAAAATTAACCATCATGGAGACAATGTGGAAGGATCTCTGGAGCAAAAACCATCTTTGTCACAATTTGATCAAGCATTAGTTTTAGCGATCAGCCTATTGTGACCAAAGAATGGCAAATGACTCAATGTAACTAACATCAGGGGGTCTTCTGCCATATCTATAAAACTTCTGGAAAACATTTGGTAATATTCTCCACTTTTCTTATTGGTTTCCAAGTAAAAAGATGATTTAGATAAAAAGTAGCATGTTTCAAAAGACATATTATCCTTATTGAAATGTTTTCTACAATTTTTATGAAGAAATAAATATTTGTATTTGCTACTTTGAGGAAAAAACATGAGTCTTAGGCAAGTTATTTAATGTCTCTAGGCCTCAGTCAGGAAAATGAAAAGGCGACCTATGGAAATATTTGCAAATCATAAATCTGAAAAGGGGTTAATATCCAAAATACATAAAGAACTCATACAACTCAAGAGCAAAAATGAAAACAAAAACAAAAGAAAACAAAACAAAATCCCAAATAATCCAATTAAAAATTGGGCAGAGGAACTGAATAGACACTTTTCCAAAGATAGTATACAGGTGGCCAACAGGTACATGAAAAGGTGCTCAACATCACTAGTCATCAGGGAAATGCAAATCAAGATCACAATGAGGTATCACATCACATCTGTTAGAATGGATATGATCAAAAAGACAAGCAATGACAATTGTGGTGTAGATGTGGAGAGAAGGGAATGCTTGTGTACTGTTGGTGGAAATGGCAACTGGTACAATCATTGTGGGAAACAGTATGGGGTTTCCTCAAAAAATTAAAAATAGAACTACTACATGATTCAGCAATTTCAGTTCTTGGTATTTATCCAAATGCAATGAAAACACTAATTTGAAAATGTATCTACACCCGAGTTTTTTTTACACAATTATCTACAATAGCCCAAGACATGGAAACATCCTAAGTGTCCATCCATAGATGGAGAAGAAGATGTATTGTATATATACAATGAAATATTACTCAGCTGTAAAAAAAAAAAAAAATGAAGAAAAATCTGCCATTTGTGACAACATGGGTGGACCTCAAGGGCATCATACTAAGTGTAATAAGTAAGGGGAAGACAAATACTTTATGGATATGCAGACTCAAATAAATAAGTAAATAAATAAACAAACAGACCAAATTAAAAAATCGTAAGTTCACAGATACAGAGAGCAGATTGGACAGATTGATCATTCACAAAGGCAGAGGTGATCAAAAGGTACAAACTCCCAGTTATAAGATAAATAAGTCCTGATGATGTAATGTACAGCATGGTAACTATAATTAACAATACTATATTATGTATTTGGAAAGTTGCTCAGGGTAGAGCCTGATGCAGGGCTAGATCCCATGATCCTGGGATCATGACCTAAGCCAAAATCAAGAGTGGGACACTCAACCAACTGAGCCATCCTGGCACCCTAAACTGCTGTTTTCTCCTCTTACTCTCATAAACCAAGATGTGATGGACACCCTTGTGGTTTTCCCATTATTTTCTATGGTTACATTTCTAGACTTGAATTTACCCTAGGTCAAAGGACGTTTACTTTCAAAATTTTGATGCATGTTGCCAAATTGTTCTCTGGAAAGTTTGTACCAATTTTCACTATCACCATCAGTATATGAGCTAGCCCGTCTAACCAACTCTGATGCTAAATAAAATAACACAAACTCCCACATTGAGGTAGTAACATCTATGATCTCTCTCTGTGTCTCTCTCTTATGCATATATACATGAGCACTAGTCCTTCTCAGATCATTTATCTTATCATTTTTTGTATAATTAAACATATATATATATATATATATATATATATATATATATATAACATTTTGGCTAAAAAGAATTTTCAAATGAAGAAACATGTATAGAATGCTCTATATCTCATCAAAATATATGCATAGGGAAAAGTATGGAAAAACATCCCCCAAGATATTACTAATGATTATTTTTTTTAGAGAGAGAGAGAGAGAGAGAGAGAGCGCACACACGTGCAAGCGGGGGATGGGCAGAAGGAGAGGAAGAGAGAGAATCTTAAGTGGCTCCACACCCGCATGGCGCCTGACGCGCACCTGGCGCTGGGTTCCATCTCCCGACGGTGAGATCATGACCTGAGCTGAAATCAAATGTTGGATGCTTAACCCACTGAGCCACCCAGGTCCCCCTAAGGAACGATTAGATAGCGGCAGCCTTCAGGGTGATTTGCGTTTTCGTCTTCACAATTTTTAGTTTCCAAATTTTTAACAGTTCATTATAATGACGCCATATTGTATAGAAAGAAATGCGCACCATTAAAGAACAACACTCGGTGATCAATTTTCCATTGAAAGGAATTCTATCCTTTAACGGAAAACCTCTTTGCCGGTTCTTCCCGGGGGAACCTACCCAAATGCAAGGAGGTGCTAGTGACCACATGACTCAACAGGAAGTCTTTGCTCGGTAAGAACAAGGTGCGGGGCTGCAGAACGAGCATGCGCACTGAAAGCATCCAAAGCAACCAGCCATCAGAGGGGAAAAGTAAGATCGGGCTGTGACTTTTACGAGTGTTTGTCAAAATACCGCATACTGCCTTACCGCCAGTTATAGATGCAAAAGTGAAAAAGAGCCAAATAAATATTCATTCACTGTCATTTAAACATGAGGAAGATTGAGAATCAAATCACTTTATATCTTGGGGAAAAAAACAACTTCAGTTTGAACGCCGCCTGCCTTCTTTTTCTCATATGACTTACAATACGAGGTAAACATCTTTTCGATGTCATTCTATCTTGATGTCTTTGATGTTTTCCCTTCTAAGCGGATTGGCTTCTGCTATTTTACCCTTTGTGCTTTTGATGCCATGAAACGTCGTCAAGAATTCCTTTAATGTGAAGTGTTTAGCAGCATCACTCCCTCTGGGTCCCTGTCGTCCTTCCGCCACACCACGTTGCGCATTAATATCATTGATAAGTTCCCCTCACTAAGTTCCTTGGCTGCACACCTCGGTTCTCTCCTTTGGGGACAGTGGGCATACAGTCTGTAATTCCATTTAGGTTCGATCCAAATTTTACTTAAGAGATTAGCGATTTTTGTGTCTTGGGTGCACATTCATCTTTGTTGGCCAATTTCCTTCCTTGAGTATCTATTTTCTCAAAATGGCGCATGGGCTTATCCCTGGGAGACAAAGGAGGCAACACAACCACCCGCTTTACTGTCTGTGTGTGGACTGAATAACAGACGTGCAACGACCCGTCCCCCACTGACTTTGGAAGACGCGGGGTATCACGGGCAGGGGGGTACAGCTGTTACTTATGTAATGACGTGAGCGCCCAAGAGCTAGCAGCTAAGTTTGCACTCTATCTGGCAATTTGCAGTTAATGCATCCTGGTGACCGAAATTTGAACTGTGCTGTTGGGGGACTGGCTGGTAACTGAACATTCATGCATCTTAGAACCGGGGTAACTGAACATTCATGCATCTTAGAACCATGCAAAACGAGAAGTGCCTGTATTTGGTCTTGACTTGCATATGTCAACAATTTGGAGTCGTTTTGGGGAGTGAACAGGATGCAATCCCTGCCTCCTATTCGCCATTTCTATGAAAAATCTTTCCTTGAACTGCTCGCCATCGTGGCTAGATGTCTGCTGATGATCAGCCACCCCTTGGCGCGCATACACGGCCCTTATTTGGCCAATAAGTACGGAATGTTTACCGTTCTGTGCACAAGGAATACGGTGGGAAATAGCTAGAGACGGCCCCTCACAAACGGAGCCTACAATGTGATCAAGAGACTCAGAAAACAAAATGAACAAATAAAGACATGATTGTTTGACTGTGAAACGTCCTTTGGAAACCAAGGAAAAGATGATGTGATAAAAGTAAAGCCAAAGATGATGTGATAAAAAAGAGAAACTGGGTTAAGGGTGAAAGTGAGCAAGGACCCCCTCTGATTTCAAATCAACTAAAAGCCCTGTATGATGAGAAGCAACCTGGTTACAGCTAATGAAAATAAAAATGAGTTTGGTTTGAGAAGAAGCAAGGAGTGTGGCAGGGTCCCACGAGTGAGGAGAGAAGTAATGGGACATGAAATGGGGGAGATGGGCCAGATCACATAAGGCCTTACAGGCTATGGCAAGGAGGGTTTTATTCTACCTACAATGGGAAAACATTGAAAATTTTTATGCAAAGGGTTGGCATGATAAGAGCTTCATTAAGATGGAAATATATCTGGGAAGGGTGACAAGCTGTTGCCAGTTGGAAATAGAAATGATAATTCTGTAGCTGAGCAAAAAGAAATAATTTTGGATGATGGGTGCCAGCCACACTGAGTAAAACTAATTGGAATACCACAGTGTAAGGATGGGGATGTGCCAGGGTGCCAAGGACCAGCATGAACACAATAGGTGCTTTCCGGGCAGGAGGCAGAAATACACTGCCAGGTTGCTCTCCTGGCTGGGTGATCCCAGCCAACAGCAATCACTGCACTAAAGACGTAGAAACTTCCTACCAAAATGGCATTTTTGCTACCCCAAAGGTTGCCATTTTCCTTTTGTATTTTTGTCACTAACCCAGATCCCCCACACCCAACACAGATAACAGGCAGCTAAGCAAGAAGACGTAAAAGTGAGAACCAGGAAAAATTATTACTTAACTCTGTTTCCAAAATCTACGAAAGAAGCCGAATCTTTCCCCCATGCTTGGGGCCTTGAAAGTAAATGCGGATTTCTGTAAACTCAAAGGAAATCAAACCGAGAACCCTTCCTATAACATTGTAAAATGCAGTCCTTTTGGCAATAGGAGCCCTTTGTTCTTTCTGTAAGGTGACAGAATAGAGACTACTTGGGCTTCAAAGTCAAATGGGTTTAGAGTCACATTCCAGGGGTAAACCATTTCATTTCTTTGGACTTCAGCTTCCTATTTATATGGAAAATAAATATTGTAATCATACTGACCCCCATGCCCTTCTGAAAAACTTTCCTCTCCTTTCTCTCCTTCCCTTGAATCGGGATGCACGACAGACTGCCCTGAATTCTTTTTCACTACTAAAATACTAAAATAAGGTGGTAAGATGGGGGGAAAGATTAGAAAGTCCACAGAAACATTTAATTTTGATCGGTTCTAGGGGAGGCGGCGAGAAGATCCTACCAGTACGTAAAGTCTAAGGCTGTTTTATGTAGCAGAACACGGAGCAGTTTGTTAGAATGATGGCTATTGCATTCAACCCGGTCCCAGCCCTGAAGCAGTGGTAGTCGATTCCATATGCACAGAGCACTTTGGCACAGATGTTCTGTTAACGCACAGGGGGAAGAGGGCCCTCCGGGCAGGCTCACAAAAACATTTTAAACTTTTTAAAAGATCAAATGACTGTGAAATTGTCTTGAATGCTAAAATCAGAACGGCACGCTAGACAAGAATCTGGAAAGGTCATCCTGCTAATTTCTTTGTCTTTTGGCCAAAATAAAGAAGGCCCCAAAGATTAAGGACATTCGATTCAACAAATATGCAATAACGCACATATTACATTTTAGATACCACACTCGTCAGGTAGTCAGGTAGACTACATCAAAAGATGAGTGTACACAAAGGCAAAAGATTCTAAACATCTGATGGGAAATTCACTTTGCCATTTAATAATCCTGGGCCAAACTGTCTCTGATCCCTTCTTCTGTCCCCAAAGTTAAAAAAAAAAAAAAAAGCCCAGTAATGACCTCTCTTATGGAAATACTGGAGATACTCAAAGACTAAGACTTTTAGCTCATTTCAAAGTTTTGGTCATAACAAATAAGGCAGACAGTAGAAGATATGGTGTTAAACTCCAAACTCTTTGCTCTCACATACCCAGTATACATATTTGGACATATTAAAGAGATGTTTTCAGTAAAATAGAAAATTAATCTCTTTAGAACTATAGTTAACTGGTCTACTAGGCCTAGTAAGCCTAGAACAAACTCCTATCTTACGTGTATGCCCTTTGCATAATTTGAATATAAATTTTGCTTAATTTATTTCGGCTCACGTCATGATCTCACAGTTTGTGAGTTCAAGCCCCACGTCAGGCTCTGTGCTGATAGTGCAGGGCCTACTTGGGATTTTTTCCTGTCTCTTCTGTTTCTTCCCCTTCCCCAGGCTCACATTCTCTCTCTCTCTCTCTCTCTCTCTCTCTCTTTCTCTTGCAAAATAAATAAATAAAAACCTAAACAAAAAAGAAGCTGGATTGAAATAAAAGAAGTAAATTTGTTTTCCCTCCTGGTTTATTATTTCTTTCCATTTCCATTTTAAGGTTGAGTCATGCAGACAAGGTCATGCATTTCTGATATCAAAGGGGAAGAACCAAAAGAGAAGAGAAAGACACAGTACAATACAGAAAATGTCTCAGGTTTCCTAAGGGAAGTTAACAAACAGGGTTGAGATAGGAATCTTGAGCCCCATCTTGGAGCAGAATTTTCCATTGATGTTTCAATCAGGCGGGCATACATTCTGTTATCATTCCTAGCGTAAAAACCATAGTAGAATGAGTAAATAATTTTGGAAGCAAAGTCAGATTGAGCTATGTGGTTTATTTTGTGCCTTATATAATACACATATAAGAATTACCAAACAGTAAAAAAAAAAAAAAAAAAAAAAAAAGGAAGAAAAAAAATACTAGGCAAAAATTCAGAGAAAATGTGCCTCTTAGAGACACAACCCAAAGCATTCCTACACCCGTTACTTGTTCCAAGTTTACAGTTATTTAATCACTTTGATCTTTCTCTATTTTGTATTCTATTTTCTTTTTGTTCCTATTGAAAGCATAGTCAGAATTAAATCAAATACTCAAATAACCCACCAGCTTTTTCTGCATTCAAAAATCAATGAGATTCATTACAAATCCAATTTTACTCCCAACATTCTCTTCTGTAGGAATTGACCAGCTAGTTCTTAAATTGTATGGAAGTGCAAAGGATCTAGAATATGCAAAGCAATCTTAAGAAGACTAAAGTTGGAGAACTTACACCACCTGACTTCCAGACATAACAAAAATCTGCAGTTTTCAAAACAGTGTCATACTCACATAAGGATCATACACAGAAGAAATATAGACCCAAGCTTATAGGGTTATTTGATTTTCAGCAAAGAAGATAAAGAAATGAAATTTGGAAAATACAATCTTTTCATCAAATGGTGCCAGAACAACTGGATATCCACATGCAAAAAAAGAAGTCTTGGGTCCTACCTCACACCATATACAGAAATTAACTTGAGATGGATCGTACACCTAAATGTAAAAATTCAAGCATAAAACTTTCAGGAGGAAACATAAGAGACTATCTTTGTGACTTGGGAATAGGTAAAGGTTTCTTAGAAAAAATATATACAAACCAGTAGCGTAATAGAAAAAAAATCATTAAAAACACAAGAAACATTAAAAGAGAAAATTGGTATGTTGGACTTAATCATAATTTAAAATTTCTTCTTAAAAGACACTTTTCAGTAAATGAATACGCAAGCCACAAGCTTCAAGAAACATATGTCAATCAGATGTCTCACACTCAGGATAAGTAAAGACCCCCTACAACTTAATAATGAAAACAAATAACCAAGCCAATGAAAAAATGGACGAGTGGAACAGATACTGAATGCAAGAAAAGATCTATAAATCGTCAATAATCTCGTTAAAAACTGCCCAGCGTCATTTGTCATTAGTAATATTCAAATTAAAGCCACAGTAAGATACCATTACACAGCATAGTACCAAGTGCTAGCAAGAAGGTGAGGCAACTGGAACCCATACGTCGTTGGTGGGAGTGTGAATGGAACAGCCATTTTGTAAAATGACTCTACAGTTTCTTTGAAAAGTAAACATACATCTATCCTGGCAATTCTACTCCTCCCTATTACCCAAGGGAAATCAAAATGCATATCCACAAAATAGAAGAATGTTCAGAGTAGCTTTATTCATGATAACCAAACTGGAAATAGCCAACTGTCTATCAATAGATGGATAACCGAGCTGTGATATATTCATAAAATGGAACACTAATCAGAAATAAACAAGGAATAAACTACTAATATATTCAACAATTTGAAGACAATCTCAAAAACATTAAGCTGGGTAAAAGCCTAACACAAAAAAGTGTATATTGTGTGATTCCATTTATATGAAGTTCTGGGACAGGAAAAACTAACATGGAGATAGATATGAGCATAATGGCCGCCTCTGGGTGAGAAAGGACAAGGATTGACTGGAAACAAGCCTGAGGGAACTGTCTAAGGTGAAGGAGATGTTCTATATCTTGAGAGATTTAAGATACATAGGTGTACACATTTGTCAAAACTCCTAGAAAAGTAAACCTAAGATTTGCCCATTTTATTGTAAATTTTACCTCAAAAAAAAAAAAAAAAAGGAATGGTCAACAATATTGAGTTTAGGGGAATTATACTAATGCCTGCGACTTACTTTGAAATCCATCAAAAATTGGATGGGTTGATGGATGACAGAGGAATGGATAGATTGATAGACAAGCAATAAAGTAAGTATAATAAAATGTTAACAGGAAAATCTAGGTTGTGGGTATATAGGTTTATAATGTAGAATTAAACTTTTCTGTGTATTTCCATAATAAAAGGATAAAAATATGAACTTAAAAATTTTTTATACTCCTTATAAATTTAGAATTAACATAGCATGATATTATTATTATTATTATTATTATTAACATTTATCTGGGATTATCTACATCTTCCAAATCCTCAGCCATATTTGACATTGTGAATCATGTTCTCAGTCCAGCACCCCTCTCTATGTTTCTAGTTCATTTTTCCCCCATGTGCTCTATACTCTATTCAAATCTGTTAAGAAGCCTCATGATGATTATTGATCATTAATAATCCATCTTTGTGGTCATTTTAAACCATACACTTCTCAATCTTCCAAACCCCCGCAACCAGGGCAGTGGTTGTTCCAAGGTGATTGATCATGTCTGAACTCTGTACGGGAAAAATGGCAGTGTGCTGGGTTGGTCGATAGCCAGCTTGTTTGCCCAATTCGATGCCTAATTCCAAAAGAGTCATCATATTGAGATTATTTTTAGCCCCATAACTTTTTCAACCAGCAGGTACTTTACACACCAGATGGTTCCCTGCTCCTGCTTTTCTCAACAGGGTCTTCTAATGAGACTATTATATGGCTTGCTCATGGTATCACAATTAGTCAGAGGAAAAATGAAGACAGAAATCCAGGCATGATTTCACAAACGACCTTCTAGTTAATCCCCATTGATTGATTGAGAGAGAGAGAGAGAGAGAGTGAGGGAGAGAGAGAGAGTAGAGATAAAGGGAAAGTTTGCCCCAATGTGATTAATTCAGACAATATAGATGTTAATTCAATGGTTATTTGTGGAAATCATGTTTTATAGGAACACATTTGCTCCATCATCTTACAAAGCACAGTAGGATTTCTGTGTGGTTAGAAAGCTGGGTGTCTGCTGACTCACAAAGGCAATCATTGGAAGCAACTAAATAGCCAGAATGCCAATAGCCAACTGCTGTCAGGATTCTTAGGCGAATAGATATGAATGGAGAGAAGAGTCAGACAGGAAAGAGAAAGGGAATCGAATAATGAAAATACAGATTAAACCTCTCTGGGAATCTTTTCAAGTCTGTAATGCCATTTTCTATAATTCTGTAATGTTAGAATATTATCTTATGAATGGCCACGCACACTTCTCAAGAGATTCCAGACCTCTCCCCAGTCTGGTCTTTCAAAGATACTTTTGAATGTTAAATTCAGAAACTTTCTATAAGACTCTGGAGGAAGATTTCTCTGGCAGCAGGGCCCCCTACCATTACTAGTGCCTAAAGAGCTTCCAATCTGGCCACAGCAACTAGAATCACAACACCCAGCATTCTTACCCAGTTTGCATCTACCCTTTAGAGCCCAGGGACTACCTGTCAATCCGTTCTTTTTTTCTTATCAAATCTACTTTCTACAGCGAATGAATTTACCTCTCTATCTTTGGTCATTTTCCTCTTACCACCTAGTGGAGACACGATTTTCAACAATCCTGTGCTGCTGGGCCATCCTGTATTTTGGGTAATTCTGTGCATTACAATTGACTCGCATATAATGACAATGTCCATTTTTGACCCTAGGCCATTGTCTCTCTGCCATATTCCCATGACTTTACCTAGAGGTATTCACACATCCATTTATGTTTTCCTGTCTCCATCCTCCTTGCTGTGATCCATCAACCCTGTGGACAAGAACACGTCTTGAGTATAGGGATTCAGTATAGGGATTCAAGACCTAAGGAAGAGAACACAGAGCCCCAAATCAGAAGACTCACTCATCCAAAGAATAGTTCAGCTTCTTACTGTGTGGGTGGCTTTGAGAAATGCACAGCCTTTGTCTCCTTTTTGGAAAAGTAAATGATATTATTTTGCCATTCTTTTAGAGTTGTCCTGCTGGCCAAATGACACAATGTTAGTGAATTTGGGTTCCCCCGTGCAGACTGAGGCAAAGATTCAAACACAAACCTTTACGTGGAAGGTTTATTAGGGAAGGGAAAAAGTAACACCAGGAAGGGAAGACGTGACACCAGAAGGCGTAAATAACCTCTGTGTGGGTCACTGGAGTTGGATCCTTCAAGGAAATTGTGGGGGAAAGTAGAAAATGTATGTCTCAGAGTTACCCTGCCCAAGATGCAAGGAAGCTGAGTTGTTGGTTGAGGGATGTTTTCAGGGTGCTTGCTTCCCAGTACCCCTGGCCTGCCCTACACCTGGGCAGAGCCCCCTTCTGCAGCTTCTGGATAATGAAGCAGGAAGCGCTGAGTATGAGCCGGGCACCAACAACGCGCTCACACACTTTCCAAAATAAAACAAATCGTGATTATTATTCCTTAATAACCTCAACCTTTGAGTTATAGGCACCTTCTCACCCTGTCCTCTGCCACCATCCTTGCTGTTGATTCTTCAACACCCTCCCAGCACATGTCACAGCTGCCTCACCTCCAGTGATCTTTACCTCACCTCCACAAAGCAACTCATATATATATATATATATATATATATATATATATATATATATATACACACGGCAACACCTGTCACTTAGACTTCCTGCCCCTCCAAGATCTTCAACTCTGAGATTGTCTTGTTTAAAATCGTATAGCCTTTGGCCTTTTCTGTTCTCTCACACCTTATGGACTTTGTTCATCTTGATCACCAGGGCTTCAGCCTTTCTTTCACTCGGTCCCATCCGCTTCCTACTTATCAGACGCTCAGGCATTTAGTCTACATTCCAAACGGCAACACAGAATCCCCTAGTCTATTGATCTTCTAACAGTTCCCATCCTCAGTTTCTTCTTGCGTGTTCTAAACATCTTGCAATGTTGTGTTCAACACCTTGCACCAAGAACATTCCTTGAGGCCTCCCTCTTGTCAGCATTAAGAGATCTGGCAAATACCCACTCCTTCCCCCCCAAAGAAAAGAGAGAGGAGCACTCCTACACGTCATATCAAACAGAACTATGCAAACTCTTGACAGATGTCATGTGGAAGTAGCATTTCAAGATCAAATAATTTTAGGAAATTATCGGTTAAATAAGGTTTGAGAGGCTTATCATTCAATTTCTCAGATCTATCAAATATGCTCAAATGCGTTATGAATATTTAAGAAGACAAGGCTGGCAAAGTTTTCCAAATTTACTTGACTCCAAGAGTTCTACAAAACAAACTTTGAGACACATTGATTATAATCACAAATCACTACATGTCACAACCTTCTAGGAACACGGGCATGATGTCTGGGTGTTGTGTGTCACTTTGTAACAGGGGCTTCGGAAAACTGCCATTCCCTCAAAAATATACTTTATTTTGACTCATCTTTTTTTCAGCTCTGTTCATAGAGAATGGAAATTTTTGTCCTCTACTTAAAGTGTAAAACTTCTTTTTTTAATGTTTATTTTTGAGACAGAGAGAGACAGAGCGCGAAAGGGGAGGGTCAGAGAGCGAGGGAGACACAGAATCTGAAGCAGGCTCCTCCAGGCTCTGAGCTGTCAGTACAGAGCCCGACGCGGGGCTTGAACTCACAAACCGTAAAATCATGGTCTGAGCCAAAGTCGGACGCTTAACCGACTGATGAGCCACCCAGGTGCCCCTAGTGTAAAACTTATTTTTAAAGGGAGGTCATTCTAGTAACTTCCAAGTTAGGATGATTGTTATGTGTGCTCCTTAGGGATGTTCTGAATTGTGATTCTTGTTCTGGGCATGGTCTTTCCTTGGTAACCAAAATGTCCCAGCCTCACTGGTGTGTGATTAAAGCTAAGATCACATGCCCCCCAATGCCCAAAGTACTTTCCCATTTCTAAGAATCCCCCTTATCTCCCAACCCTCACTACTATAAATATTACCAGCATCTGTCCATAAGCTGGTGCTCCACATAGCTTGCCTGCTGTCCACCGAGAGGGCAGAACTTCGATGCTCCCCTAAAGGCAGACTCCGCAAACACAGCCACCAGTGCCCCCTGCCGAGGGTCCTGCTTGCCCGCAGTGCTACCACTTGGCTGTGTGCTTTGCCTGTGCTAAAACCCCGGGGGTCCTGCTGAGATATGACCATCAGCCTAACCGCCCCTATGGACCTGGAGAAGCTTACCCACCATTGCTATCTTGAAACCACGCGCTATCTGGGCTAGCTTCCAAACACCTGGCAGTTCACAGAGCTGACCTTCCATCTGAGCCACCAGCTTTGCAAATGCAGTTTCTTGCCAAGTCACCTGCGTTGATCTGGGCTAAAAAGTGCAGCGAAACACACCTTCCAAACCCCCTTCATCTACAGGAAAGGCTGGGCGTTCCCTCTACTCTGGAGAGTAGTCTGGAGGCCCCAGAAGGGGCCAGGTAGATGTTTCCTACTACGGAGAAGCCCCCTGACCTTCAAAGAAGATTTCATAAGCTGTCCCATTTGAAGCCCTGGATCCCAACCCCAAATGATGAAGATGTGATAATTCTGTAAGTAACACTATCTTAAAGAAAAAAACAAAAAAAGTATTTAGTAATACACTAGAATGCCAGGAATTAACAAGTTGATGTGAATGACAGCACTCTGCCGGCACACAACAAGTTCTCATTCATCTTCTTATAATACTGATGCTAACACATCATTGGAAATGAAAGCCCCTTCCCCAAAAGAGAGCATACAGATTTCCCTGAAAAATGCTCAGGAAGAATCACAGGACTCCCTCTCTACACTGGCTCGTGAAACATTGAGGTTGGTACGCAAAGTATATAGATTAAAGCTGTGGATTCTGCGCTGAACTCCCCCTCCCCGTGATAAAGGAGAGATAAAGACCATCACAATGACCAACAGAACAAGCACTGATTTTTTACCACTTGCCTGGCAAAGGGAGACACGTGAGGGAAGAAATCGCTGAGGAATTACCTTCAGGGGAAGGAGTCCGTGTGGGCATGGAGGTGAGAACAGGAGACGTTATATACAACACCCGCAATGGGTGGGCCATCATATCTACACAAATTAAGGACCGAAGTTGCTCCCTGGATCAAACGAGTCCATGAGTCCATGCCCCGTTCCAGCAGCTCACTGGTCAGGAGAGTCTTCATTTGGGGGGTGTTCGACAGAAGGGTGACACTAGATTCCCACTGCTTCCTCACCTGCAGCTGGTGTTGAGACCTGCCGTGTTACCCTGTGCCACCCAAAGCACTGGGGTCCCATCAGTGGAGAGAGTAGTAGCAAAAGAGTGATCAACTCTTAGAGCTACATCTTTAGAATAACAAACATTACAGGGCTTTTCTTACAATGTCCCTGAAAGTATGTCAAGAGCATAAATCCAAAACAACTCAGAACAAGCAATTCCATGAGGGGCCCAAGCCATGAAGCCCAGGCATGCAGCTTGGTCTGTCTTTACAAGAATTAGAGTAGAAGGAGAAAGAAATTCTGCCAGGGCAAGGAAGGATAATGCCAAGGAAAAAGAGAGAAGGTCCCCTTAGGCATAAGGAATAGCATGGCAGCTTGAACGTGCATGATGCATTAATGGGGCGCCATGAGCGCACCCCAAAATTTTGTCAAGTCCTCTACATGACTAATACCTATAAAGTCTAAAATTCCCCCCGTATGAAACAGTGACATATTATTACTTAAAATAAGTACCTCAGACTCTACATGAATTTTCCAATACATTCCAGAGGAATATATGACTGTTGGAATATATACCCCCCCTTTACCAACATTTCCTCTCTCTTCAGATGAGACAGTTCTTGCACTGGCTGTAAACAGATACAAGTCTCATGAAACACGCTTCCTTGTTGTGTCACAAAGGGCCTGTGGGGGCTGTTGGCTCTTCTCTCAAACCTTAATTGCATACTAACCACTCAAGGGTCTTGTCAAAGCACAGGTTCAGACCCAGTAGCCTGGGGAGTGTGAGACATGGCATTCTTAACAAGCTCTCAGGTGACACCCATGCATTTGATCCAAGGACCACACTTTGATTAACAAGACTTCATGTCTTAGATTTTGGCCACCTTTGAATCAGACATGACACTCTGATTAAATTAAAAGTGTAATTATGAGGCAAGAATCGTTACTTTCTTAGACGTGATTCTTTCTCTGTCTCTCAATTTAAAGTGACAATATCAGGGGTGCCTGGGTGGCTCAGTCGGTTGAGCCCATGACTCGTGCATGACTTGGGCTCAGGTCATAACCCCAGGTTTGTGGGATCGAGCCCCGCATGGGGCTCCATGCTTAACATGGAGCCTGCTTAAGATTCTCTCTCTCTCCCATCTGCCCCTCTCCCCTGCTTGCACTCTTTCTCTCTCTAATTAAAATTAATAAATAAAGTGACAATTTATAATAGCAGGAATGATAAAAGCAATTGTTCCCACCCAACCTATAGATGACCTTTGTAGATAATCCTTTTGTAGATGACCAATAAGTAGAAAATAAAGCCACACTGAGAAGCAGATCTGGAGCTTTCGGCCAACTGATGGTTCTTCAATCTTCGTGCACGTGAGTATTACCGGGGGAGCTTCTTCAAATGAAGATTCCTGGGCTTCATCTCTAAAGGTCTGGATTCAGCTGGTCTGGAGGAGAGCCCAAGAACGTGCATTTCTACCAAGCTTCCCGGTGACCTTGATGCCACGATCAGGGGCTGCTCTCTGGGTGTCAGTGGGATAGGCTCATTCGTCAAGTGGGATAGGCGCATTCATCTGCTCTCTGGGTAACAGTGGGATAGGCTCATTCATCAAAGGACAGGCTCACAGTAAATTTCACTGCTTGCTTCTACATTGAAAATGTGTAACAGTGAATTGCCTCCAGCAGGGGAAGTGGGAAAAGGAAGTGCTTTCGAAATCACTTTATTTATTAAGAAAATTAACAAATAAAACCTTAAATCAAATAATTCCCAGGAAAACAAATTTTTCTGGAGTTTCAGAGATGCTGGTAAAAACTCCAAATCCTGAAGACTAAAGTTTTCCATTTTGGGCAACTATTCCAGGTTGGTTTGCCTGGCACAGAGAGAACCTGGAATGGAGAAGCAGGACAGGAAGCTGAGGAGGGAAGGGACAGATCCCGATGGGGATTGTGCTGGGCCAGGGAGCGGGGGCTTATTCTGTATCCCCCGGAAACAGACTAAAGGTGTCATGATCTGTCGAATTTTAGAGGAAGTTATTCTGAGGTTGAAGTAGGGAATGTTCAGAACAAATATGAAACTAAAAACCAGGCATCTTCTGAATAAGATCAAAATCAATTATTTTCAATATCCATGAGGTGTTGGGGGCACAATGTTTTATGAAAAGTCTTAGCTGGTTTGATTTACACGCAGTACATATCTGAGTACAAAAGCCTTTTAATGGTTCTTTCGTGAAGGGAGAGTTCGCCTAGAAGTCTATAGGCCCACAGACACCTCAGAGGCGTCTTCCAGATAATGAAATCTGACTGCAGCTCAAAGGCACTGAAGTCAATCTACAACCAAATCAAGAAATCAGGTTTGGCGATGGTAATAATTTTTAGTGACCGTTGGTGATATATAAACTTACAGTGTTAATGGAACCTTAAAACAGAAAATTCCAGAATTTTTAATCAACTAAAAAAACCGTTTATATTAAGCAGTGGCTTAGAGATCCTACCAACCGTGTGTCTTTTAGAGTAAACACTTTATAGCGACGTTTTTTCAGTACATACAGCACTAATCATGTGCTAAAAGAAAGTTCTGCCCAGCAATAAGAAAGATGAGTTAGGTAAACGTGCAATGTGTTGTAATTTTTGTCCAAACTGGCACACTTTTGAGAGTGTGAGGAGGCGTATTAATAATTATGCCAGGATATACGGTCGTCCGAGTTTAGGTATAATGTGGCTGGTGAATTTCAAAACATTTATAAACTTGGTGTGAACAAACATGGCCTTAGGTTGGTGCTCGCCAAATGCCGAAGCACTCCATGATAAATAATCTCATAGCAAGCAACCTCTGATGTTTCCAGCTGGGAACTGAATTCCAGTAGCCCTTTTCCTGTAATTAGGTGGTTTTGCACGCTCTTATCAAAGACATAGTTACTACTGATTTGAGGTTCTTTGATGATAAATCTTTCTAGGATAAAACACAAATACAACTTTTCTTTCTTTATAATTTCTCTTCTAGGTTTGACCTTTACCAATAGCATTTAGTTTCTTTTGCCTTTTGACAGTAGCTTGGAAAGCATTCAAGGTCTGTGCAAATATGGCTTAATAATCTCTGCTTTAGGGGCGCCTGGGTGGCGCAGTCGGTTGAGCGTCCGACTTCAGCCAGGTCACGATCTCGCGGTCCGTGAGTTCGAGCCCCGCGTCGGGCTCTGGGCTGATGGCTCAGAGCCTGGAGCCTGCTTCCGATTCTGTGTCTCCCTCTCTCTCTGCCCCTCCCCCGTTCATGCTCTGTCTCTCTCTGTCCCAAAAATGAATAAACGTTGAAAAAAAAAAATAATCTCTGCTTTTCTTATCATGTTGTTCAACATATGAATTTCGCAGGTCACATTTATTTGTATTTTCTGCTCTTTTTCCCTCTTTGACGATATAGCTAAATTCTCCCCAGTTTTAAAATAAAATACAGGGAAGCTCATCTTCATAGCATATATGTACACACATTTGTGAGTGGATTTATTTTTTATGCAAAACTACCAAGGTCTGTATGTTAGCATGTCACGGCTTTCTCAGTCACGTTCTCACCTCGTTTGCACCCACGTGCTTTGAACTTATGGAAGTGACAGGGTCAACATGAAGAGGTCAATGCCATTAGAAGAACAATTGGCTACCTACATTTCCTGAGAGAAGGGACGTATGCCATGCCACCCAGGACCACAGGAGCAGCACCAGGTTCTGGTCAGGAGCAGAAGCAGGAGGAAGAGGAAAGCCTAGGCCAGAGCCCTTATTGACATTTCTGCAGGAAAAGGCAAAATGGAGCAGACTGGGCAGTTTAGGATTGGCTCATCTGAATAATTCTGTTAGGCTTTGGGCTATGGGGTGATCTCCAGGAGTCTGCTACCTGGCCCCGGGATGAGTTGGAGACAATATTGGCTTTGGGAAGTGGTTAGGAGGATAGACTGGGGATAGATTGGTTCACATATGAAAGGTGCAGTCTAGGGCAAGTCTTTTGTCATCTCCAAGAATTGGCTAGCCCCAGGAGAAGCAGTTTCTGCGTTTCCTGCAAGATTTTTACGAAGTCAGAATATCATAATATACAAAAGCCTTTTAAAACATGATGGATATAATTTCATGTTAAGCCTAATGGGTTTATAGATTCATTGAAACAAGAAACAGTTAATATACAAATATTCGCCAAATATTGAAAAGGACTACAAGAAGGGCAAAGATTAGAAAGATATTCTTTCTGTTACCTTCCCACCTTTTCCAAACTGTGAGTTCACGGTGACCGAATTGACAGTTTGGAACGAATTTCAGTGTGATCGTCTTCCCAATGGTCTTCATACAGTCAGTATGATCCACTGTGTTTTCAAGGTAACTGTGTAACTGAACTCAAGGGGTTCACCTCTTGGAGTGCATTAAATTCAACCCACCCCAAGGAAGTGTTGAAGCCAAGAAGTTTTTATTGCTTGTTATCAGGAGACAGAGAGATACCTCTCAAAGCGCCATCTCCAATGGGGTTAGCACAAAAAGCTTTTAGTAGGGGATGGGGACAGGGAACTTGCATATAAATTAAGGAACTTATACATATTCTATGACTTAGTCACTTCGATTCAACTGTGCATGTCTAGCATGCCAACGTGCTAGTTCATACATCCTCTGTTCCAAAAATGGCGGCAAACGCCACCCATAGGGGGAGATGCTAGTATTCTGATGAGTCAAAGTAACTTCAGAACAACTCAGGGGGCTTCTGCGCAGGTCCTCAGCTCCAATCTGGCCCAAACACACCCGTGAAACCTGATACCAGGCTAGACACAACTAGCAAGGGGCTAAGAAACCCTTAGCAGTGTATCTCCTTGACTGGAAGTGTTGGTTCAGCAAAACAAAACACATTCCTTCCCCCTTGTGTCCCTTCCCCCTTCTCCCCTCTGCTGATAGCTTTTAGCCCTCTGATTTGAGTAACTTGCCTCACATCCTCACTAACAATTCTGTCATGAAGAGTCACTAAGGACTACTGTCGAGGCACAGGCTTGCAGAAACACGTGTTCACAAAAGCTCAAGACTGCAGAACAGAAAAAGGCATCAATAATTTCCAACTCTACCAGAAACAGATTTCCAGGGAAAGCCCGAATGTAGAGAAGAAAAATCTAAAGTAATGGTCAATAGCCTTTGAGAGCGATTCTGGCCTCTGCCCACACGCATTTACATTTCTTTTTTGTACCCGAAACCAAAAAGTCAACAAGCTTATGTTGACCGATCTTCCATTAGATTTTATACAGATTTTTAAAGCAACTCTCTTTTCTCTGTAGCTTCTCAGGAAGGTGAAATAAAGAGATTTTCTTCCTCTTCTTTCTCTCCTGCGTCCTCTAATGCTCTCAGCCTTTCAGAGCCAAGAGGATTCTCCCTTTCAACCGGAGCCTCGTGCGTTCACTCATTCATCGACTCGGTCATTTGCTTACTCAGCATGAAATGATCATCCGTAGCTCCCAGGCCTTTGTGCCATATTGCACTTTAGGGCATTCTCAGTTGTCACACACCGTCAACGTGTCTGGAATATTTTGATCACGTTTTAGAAACAGAAATAAAGATGAATAAAAGTCATCTCCTCCGGGTTTCAGTTTCACCATCTAGACAGTGGAGAGAATAATAACATGGACGTAAGAGAGGGGCGGTTGTGAGGAATTCATGGGATGGTAGACTGCACGATGCCCCTGGAACTATCCCTACCGATCAGAAAATCTTGGTACCTTTTGCTCTGGGTTTGCAGCCTTGCCAACTCACACCCAGCTTTAGAGCATCTCCTCCCCCAAGGATGTTTGCAACACCCCTTAAAAGGTAATATGCACATATTCCCCTTACACCAATGAGTAACAGGGGGTTTTAATGTTCTAGAAAACTGTATACGAACCTCTGGTCTGACTGGGCATTACGGGCTGGGCTTTCAGCCATGTAGATCACCTGGACTCTATTCCCTTACAGGAGCACTCGTGTGTGTTTTGTTTTTTTTTTTTTATTTTTTTATGTTTATTTATTTTAGAGAGAGAGATTGAGAGAGTTGGGGAGGGGCAGAGAGAGAGGGAGACACAGAATCCAAAGCAGGCTCCAGGCTCTGAGCTGCCAGCACAGAGCCCGACGCGGGGCTCGAACTCACCGACTATGAGATCATGACCTGAGCCGAAGTCGGATGCTTCACCGACTGAGCCACCCATTTGCCCCTGGGAGCATTTGTTAAAGCCAGTCTGTTTCACGTAGCCGACTTCCTCTTGGGCTCACACTGCTTCCTTTTCAAGCAGGCCCTTCGCCATCTTCTCTGTGAAAATGTTATCAAACTTTTCAGGGCCTGGTTCCACCAGGACTTCCTCCCACGGAGCTGGCTCTGATTGTCCTACTTCTACCAGGGCTCAGACCTGACCAATTCTTACTAAGGCTCCATAGAACATTGACTGTACAAGAATGTGGCACTTTTTATATCACAAGTGTCAAGCAGAGGCTAAATGAGGTTGTAGCAATTGACAAGAACATCTTTAGGGTGGAGATAGTTGTGCCTTTGTCAAGTTATTTCTCTCAGATCCCCTCACAACAGGAAGCCAGCAATCCCCCTGACAGCACTCGGCTCCACCCATCTACAGGATCCCTTAGAGGAAAGTCTTCGGCAAAATTTTGAAAGAAAAATAGGAGATTGTCCTGGATGAACTTTTAGCTCTTCAGAGTAAATTGACCCCCATATGGCCTTGGAATCAAATACCACACCCTCATTTGAAAGCACAGCTGGTATTTTCAATATTTTCAGCTTCTTGATCGATCTATCTATTCAATGTCCCTTGAGCTCCCATTTCCTGAAAAGGGGGCCTTACTTGCAATAGTGTCTTCCAATCAAACTATGTTTTCTTTGTCTATGTAATATGCAGTGTGTCTATGTAATGTTGTGTTTTGGAAAATATTTAATTCTATAGAAGACACACAAATGGGATAGACGAATGAAACTCATGAGATGAGGTAAGCATAGATAGGAAATACATCAGTAACCCAAGATATATATTAAACATGTAAGTAAGTAGAGCATTTGTGTGTGAACACAGATAGGAAAGGATGGAAAGACTCAATATGGAGGAGGTCTGAAGTCAGCCACCCAGTAGCAACACCATTCAACTCATGTGCTCTCCACCAAAGAAACAAGGAGAAGCAGTGGCTGTCCATGGTGCTGAGAGGAGAGCCACGGCTGTGCCCAGGGGTACTTATCACCGTGTCTTTCTGCTAAAGCACGTGTGTGTCATTGGCCCCGAGTCCCTTCTGTCCATGAGCCTCTTGCTCGAATCCCAGCTGTGGTCCTCACGACCACATCGCTAGCGGGGAAGGCTGATGAGTTACTGGGACAGACAGGACACATAAGCACGTGTGCACTAGATGCAAGAGGTAGGTCTTTCCACCCCACAGGCACCGTCCCCTAACTGTGTTAAAGTGCTCCTTCTTCCTCTTCTCCTTGCTTCTCTCTGTTTTTCAGATTCTTCAAAGAACCTTGTCCCTCCAGCATTTCAATTTCACTTACACGCTTTGTGCTCATGACCTCTAAGCAACCGTGCCTGGTAGAGTTGACAGAGGAGCCATGAATGGGCTCTTCATGGCCAAAACTGGAACAATGTGAACAACAAATACACATAGTAATGTTGGATCCTAACCTAAACTAAAAGATAAATACCCGCGTGTCCGTGTTGATATAAATAAATAACTGAATCTTTTTTTAAAGGGAGAGAATAAATAAATCTCCTATGCAGGATTCCAAATAATTTCTGCAGATACACTGCCCTTAAGGTGGTAAAACATAACTCTCCATTCTTTAAGTGTGGTCTGTGACTGGCGATTTCCAAAGAATATAGTTACGGAGGGGCAGGGGCATAGAGGAACTCTACAGTGGAGCGACCTGCTAAATACTAGGTCAGTCAGTTGGTCAAGATTAGCACTGACGGTGATAAGTCACACCGATGGTATGTACCCTTGATGTACATGGTCCAAAGGGCACTTTACCTCGATGGTCTTCTTCCCCCAAACACGTAACTCCATTCTAACCAAGAGAAAAACATCAGACAAATACAACTGAGGGACATTCTACAATATACCTGACCAGAACTCCTTAAAATTGTCAAGATCGTGAAAAACAAAGAAAGTCTGAGGAACTGTCACAACCAAGAGGAACCTGAGGGAACATGATAACTGAATGTAATATGACATCCTGGAAGAGAAGAAGGCAAAACTTAAGGAAACCTGATTAACCTATGGACTCCAGTTAAAATTCGGATCTCAGTATTGGTTAATTAATTGTAACAAATGCACCATACTAATGCAAAATGTTAATACTATGGGACATTGGTTATAGGGTTTTTGAGAGTTCTCCTTCACCTTTTTCTCCCTGGAAATTTTCTATATATTCGGGGCACCCAATGGCTCAGTCAGTTAAGTGCCTGACTCTTGATTTCCACTCAGGCCATGAGTCATGAGATCGAGCCCCATGTCGGGCTTGCGCTGAGCATGGAGGTCTTGCTTAAGAGTCTCTCTCCCTCTCGCTCTGCCCCTCCCCAACTCGTGCATGTGCATGCGCTCTCTCTCTCTCTCTCTCTTTCAAAAAAGAGAAATTTTCTACAAATGTGTTCTGAAATCAAAAGTTTACTGAAAACCAAACAAAATAAGACAAAGCCCGAGATTTTGAGAGACTAAGCTTTCTAGGAAGCAAAAGTTACTTTCAAACATGCTGGTTTTTACCCTTGTTAAAAAAAAACAAAAGTGGTATTTTAAAAAGTAATCATTTACATGCAAAGTTTTATTTCCTGGCTGGGTCGATTCACACTTATCACTGGCACAGATATATGATGACTTAAGAAGTTAAGATAGAAGAAAGCGTTTCCTCGCTTAACAAATTATTTTCTGATGTCTGACACCTTTTCAGCTCTCCCTACACGGCTGAGGAAGTTCAGGGATCTGCATTCCAACAACCTGGATGCCAAATGGATCCAGGGTTCAGGCACGGATGCTGTGAAAGCCCTTCCAAATTGCCAGAGGCAGAATAACGCACTGGCCCTTCAGAGGACAGAATTTCAGCTCTGCAAACACAAGACCAAATGACATTTTTAGAGGGACTGTATATATGGTGTAAACAAAGTTAAAAGGTCAGGAAAATGATTGTACCTCTCTGCAGGAGGATGTGTATTTATTTGCAGCTTGGTTTCTATGTAATCACTGGGCACTGATGGGGAGAACGGTGCTATTATTAGTCATGGTCGTTTTTGTCCTTTTTCCATCAATGTAAGAGCACATAGTGAAAATCAAGTGTTGATAAATCATGAATCATTTATGCACCACCTTGTGCCAAGCAGGATTTGATCAGTACACCAGATGCAGTGGGCCACCCAAGCACATTCCTTATATTGTGCACACGTGGGCCTGAGCAACCCAGATCCATAACAAGCAGTCCCTGAAAAGCTAACTATTGTGACAGGAATTTGCGTAGGCGTTGCCATGGAATTGCTGCTAAGGTACCATATTCGAAGTTCAGACCACTGTCTAGGCCAGTCATTGTCTCGCTTTGCTTGCTGAGAGGGTCAGAGAACGGGTTCTCCTGCCAACCACCCCTCGCGTAACCCCCTCCTACCACCCTGGGTCTGCAGGAAGGGAAGCCCGCATTAGGGACCGCAGTGTTACTAGAGAGGCGTTCTTCTTCCTTTTCCTACAGAGGGGGCTTTCCTCCCTTCAGCCAAGGGAGGAGGGCTTCAGGGAGTCAGTTGTAAAAGGCTGGCACGAAAAGAAGACACCGGCGTTTCGTTCTCTGGTTCAATGTCTGCTTACTGTAGAGTTGGAAGATCCCCCCTAGGCTCCTGTGGCAATGGAAAAGAAGTGTGAGAGATGAGATGGTGGCGAGCCACTAGCCAGCCACTTCTTAGTTCCGGAGAGATGAGGAACGGACCCCCAAGTGTCCGATGTCTCGAGAGTGGGCCTCAGGAAAGCAGACACTTCGCAACTACCGGCCTGCCAAGACCACCTGGTACGTCAGGGAGCCCCGCGTGATGTCCCCAGGAGATCAGAACAAGGCTGCCCAAGATCTGCCAAGTCCAGAAGGGTGCCAGGGAATGACCTGTCACCACGGGGACATGTTTGTACATCACATAACCTAATGGCATCCACAGATAATACATTTCAACAGCAGTCGCCACTATAACCAACTTGAGGGTCACAATCTGCACCCAGTGGCCATCTCCTTAAACATTCTTCTCTCCCTTTTTTTCACTTCCCCAAGGGAACAGAAGAAAAGTAAACCATCCACTGTTCTGATCTGCCCTGGAGGAGGGGGCTTTGAAACTGGAGAAAAAAAGAAAGAGGTACCTACTAGAATGAGTGTTCTAATTCCGACACTGAATGCCAAGATAGGAATACGACCCAGGTGGCCTTAAAGAACCCACTTCCCAGGAAGAAAGGTGGGTACGGGTTTAATTTCACCCATTTGGGGCACAGGCGTTAGATAAAAAGTATTTTATGTTTACACCCCCATCACATTGAGACTCCTCAGTATACACGTGGCACCAAGAAGAATATAACGGCCACTGGGATTTACATGCACCAACGATTTTCAAAAGACCTTTTTGTTGGGGCGCCTGGGTGGCGCAGTCGGTTAAGCGTCCGACTTCAGCCAGGTCACGATCTCGCGGTCCGTGAGTTCGAGCCCCGCGTCGGGCTCTGGGCTGATGGCTCAGAGCCTGGAACCTGTTTCCAATTCTGTGTCTCCCTCTCTCTCTGCCCCTCCCCCGTTCATGCTCTGTCTCTCTCTGTCCCAAAAATAAATAAACGTTGAAAAAAAAAATTTAAAAAAAATTAAAAAAAAGACCTTTTTGAGAAAAAATAACACATGACGACAATAACAAATAACAAATAACACCGATTTCCTTCTCACACCACAATTAGAAAATGTTACTGTCTTTAACATTGGTTAAACCAATTTTATTGAAGGTACTGTAGAGCTAATATCACTTCGTTTACTGATGTGACGACTCTCATGAGAAAAGATGCATCTACCTGTTTAGATCTTCTTTACAAGCTATGGCGGAGAATATTCTTTAAGCCTTTTCTTTTCAAAAACACATAGCTCCATGACATGATGGAACTCTGAATTGAATCGTGTTAGCTATCATCAGCCTCTTGAGATGTCTGGGACTCGTATATTACATCAGATCAATGTCACTTTCAGCTCACTGCAACTCCAGAACAAGGGGAGTGCTGTCGTAAGGTGACAAAATTGTAGAGTATAAAATTCTGAAAGAAGGCATGCCTTTTTGAGAGACTGCTAAGTTGAGACTACGTGATGCCAAATATTTAGATGAAAACAGAATAATTCCCTGAGATATCTATTTGCGTACAGGCATCTGGATGTTTGACAGGATGTAGACAAAACATGTGAATGACTGTCTAAATTCAACATCCTTTATCCAAACATTGTGCACCTCTTGGAAACAGCCAAAGACCTGTAGTATTAAGACACAAAGCAAGCTAATGTCCCCTTCGATGCTTGCACCCAACACAAATGTGACATCTGGTCTCTTGAACAGTCACTCAACATTCAGCCACTTTTAACCCACGACTGACTTTTAAAATTGATCTGAATTGCCTATAGCTTAGAACGGAGTTCCAGAAGTGTGAAAAGAAATACATTTTAGATGTTCTATCTTCCAACTTTATAGTATGACATTTATTTTATATTGTCGTTTTTAAAACAACTCTGTATTAATCTAAGATCAATATCTTCCCGCAGAGTTGCCACCCAAAATAACATTTTTCTGGCTTCACTTAACAGAACCTTACGTAAATAAATGAGATACGTTGGTGACCTGGTCAGAGAGTGTCCTGTCATGTGCAAGGATCCGCTTTCTCAAAAGTTATTTGGATATAGTATCACTCCTCTGATGTGGATATATTAGTATCCTTTAGCCAATTACCAATGATATTAATTCTGAATGCATCGGTCTACTTTGAAGGATCATATACCAACTCATACATTCTTCCCGCCAATGTCATGAAATAGGTTCTGTTATTACCTCATTTTGTTGAGGAGAAAATGTGAGGGGCAGAGCAGGGCTCAAACCCAGGTTGTCTGGGTCAAAATGCATGTTCTTAACCTTCACTGTGATGCTGGCAGGTGAAGCCCAACTCCCAAATCCTGGCTCTACCTCTTAGGTTGGTTGACATTGGGCAGCACCACTCGCACCAAACCCGGGAGCAAGTTCTGCCCCTCCTACCTCCAGAGCGCACCCCGGGTCTACCGACTACTCCTACATGCCATCTTTAGATAATTGTGGACAACTTCGGTTGAGTTTCCTTCCTCCACTCACACCCCAGTGTGAGTTTGTAAAACCCAAATTTTTTTATATTTTTTTAATGTTTATTTATTTTTGAGAGAGAGAGAGAGAGAGAGACAGAGCTCGAGAGGGTAAGGACCAGAGAGAGAGGGAGACACAGAATCCGAAGCAGGCTCCAGGCTCCGAGCTGTCAGCACAGAGCCCGACACGGGTCTCAAACTCATGAACCATGAGATCATGACCTGAGCCGAAGTCGGACGCTTAACCTACTGAGCCACCCAGGTGCCCCAAACCTAAAATTTTTTAAAAATACAAATTTACTTCCCAGCCATATTAATTAGACTCTCTGGTCACAAGTGAGAGAAATGCAACCCAGAGCCGGTTACACAAAAAAAGGAAATTTATTGGTTCATATAAACAGAGCATGAGAATAGCAGAGGCAACAGTGGCCACAGAGCTAAGCAGGATGAGGCCTAGTGGAGGTGGAAATCTCTTAGCTCTTCATTTCACCTGCTCTGTCAAGTCTGTTCCCTAAAATCTGTTTCTCCACAAAGCAATACGCTACCCAGAGAATGGCACTGGTCACCCCTTCTGTTAATCTCATTCCCACTGTGAAGAAGGACCCTCCAAACTGACATCCAGTTAGATGGTACCCAGGAAAGCGCTTTGGTAAGCCCAGTTTGGGTCATCTTGCCCTTGTTGGGCCAATCACCGTGGCCAGGAAGTGAACAACTGAGATTAACCCAGGTCTGGTAAGAGGTCTACCCAATCATAAACGGTAACGTGTAAAGATAAAGCCCCATTTGCATCATAAGATTTGAAATTGGAGTGGAAGTCCAATGTCCCCAAAGAAGGAGCTGACTATTCCCAGGGACATGCTGCGTACACAACCAATAATTGTCCTCTCTGGTTGACACATTAGACAATGGTCACTAACATTACAAAACAAATCCTTACTTTGCAAAAGAAGAACTTGCTACTTCTTACGTGGGTCATTCAGTGACCTGTTTCAACCATCGTCCATCAACATTATAATCATTCTTTTGTTCGTGACTTTAACTACCTTTTCCCACATATTCTTCATCATTCTTACATAGTAAAACCTTAACACTGGTCAAACCCAAATAACTGCCAACTCAGAATCTTCACTTGAGCAGCTAAAGGCTGATGGAGATCAATCCATAATTGTTCTGGGAAATCACACTGGATTTCTGACTACAAATCCTAAGTGTGCACTCAACAATTACTTTTCCTTGATAACATTCACTTTGAGACTCAGCAAAACAATATTCTTTCTCTTCAACGTACTCCCTCTTATTCAGAGCAAATACTCTTGCATCAGTCTTCAATTAGGAGAAAAGAAGCAATGAATGGACATCATAAATGGAACACTTTGTGGTAATCAAACACACATTTGCCAAATATTTCCAACTGTACACGCTCTATGTATATGGGAAGTTCATACGTCATGGCTCCTTCAGGAGATTTGCTCTGGCCAATGAGTTAAGAGCAAAAATGATGTGTGTTTCTCTCTCTCTCTCTCTCTCTCTCTCTGGTATGGTAATGGGCAGTGTGGAAGGTGGGAGCTTCTCAGTCAGCTTAGATCTTGGGCCAACTACAAGACATCGAGCCTAATGCTTCCCAAACTGGGCAGGAGATGTGCAGCACGAGTGAGAAACTCCTATTGTGTTAAGTCTCTGAGATTTGGGGTTCTGACTTTGTCCCACGTCTGTTCTCTATCTGCAGCTTCTCTGAGTTTTTCTTGTCCAGTCATATGGTTTTAATTATCATCAATATCCTGACAACTCTCATGTTAATATCTCTGGCATCCAATTTCTCCTGAAGAAGACCAGCGTGACCAACCGCCCACTCGACATCTCTGCTGGAATAACTGGCATGTCAAACGAAACGCATCCAAAATACTTCATACTTTGCCACCAAAACATGCTCCTTCCACGATCTTCCCCAACTTCCCACCACCCTTCATTCAAGTGTTAGACCAAAGACTCATCCTTCATTCCTTCTCCCACCCTATCCTACCCCCAAATATCCTTTCTTTCAGCAAGTTCTGCTAATTATCCTCTAAAATACATCCCTAATCCACCCACTTGCCTACATTTCCACCCTAATCCAAGCCAGCATCATCTCTTGCCTTATTAGTGATTTACTGACTGGTACACCTGCTCTTACACTTTTTCCTGAGCTATCTGTTCTTCAACCAACATCTAAACAAAAATTTAAAATAAGGGCGCCTGGGTGGCTCAGTCGGTTGAGCTTCCAACTTCGGCTCAGGTCATGATCTCGCAGTTGATGAGTTCGAGCCCCACGCTGGGCTCTGTGCTGATGGCTCAGAGCCTGGAGCCTGCTTCGGATTGTGTGTCTCCCTCTGTCTCCGTCCCTCCCCTGCTCATTCTCTGCCCCTCTCTGTCTCTCAAAAATAAACGTTAAAAAAATTTTTTTTAATTTAAAATATAATTCATAATCATGTTATTTTTCTGGGGCTTCCCATTGCACTTAGAATAAGAGCCAAACTCTACATCTCACAAAGCCATTGATTGCCTGATCCCGGCCCATCTGTTTCATCCTTCCCAGTCCTTCACAACTTCCAACATTTCTGGCCTTGTTTCTATTTTTTTTTTTTTTTTTAGTGTTTATTTATTTATTTTGAGAGAGAGACAACACACGCACAAGCGCTCATGCAATCGGGGAAGGCGCGGAGAGAGAGGGAGGGAGCCCAACACCACAGGGCTCGCTCGATCCCATGACCCTGGGATCATGATCTGAGCAGAAATCAAGAGTCAGACACAACCGACCGAGCCACCCAGGTACCACTTTTATTTCTATTTCTTAAACACAAAAAAACAGATTCCCACTTAAAAGGCTTTGCGCTAGTTATTTACTCTGCCTGAAATGCTTTTTCCATCTTGCCACATCCATTAAATATGTCTTAGAGGATTTGGGGTGGATTCCATCAATCAAATGTACAGGTTAATTTAAGTAAAATTTGTATCTAAATAATGTCAAGCCTTTACATTCAAGGATGTAGCATATCTTCCTATTTATGCAATTTTTTAAAATTTTTTTGTATGTTTATTCATTTTTGAGAGAGAGAGAGACAGAGCATGAGCAGGGGAGGGGCAGAGAGAGGGAGACACAGAATCTGAAGCAGGCTCCAGGCTCTGAGCTGTCAGCACAGAGCCTGACGCGGGCCTCGAACTCACGAAGTGAGAGATCACGACCTGAGCTGAAGTTGGAGCTCAACTGACTGAGCCACCCAGGCACCCTTTATGCAATTTTTTTAATCACCATCAAAATGTTATAGTTTCCTCTATGTAAAATTTTCACAAACACTTCTGTAAGATTTATCTTGGGGTGTTTAAAAATATTTGGGAAGTGGCGTCCTTTTTTCTAATATATTTCTAACTGATATTGCCAATGTATAATAAAACTATTCATTTTTATAATAATTATTTTGCTGCCTTGCTGAAATCTCTTTTTATTTTGAATATTGCATCTTTTTCAGTCGATTTTTCTTCGATCGCCTCAAGTAGATAATCACGGCATCTACACGTATGGCAACACTTTCTTTTCTGGATCCAGGACCCATTAACATGCACAGAACATCTCAAAACCAGACAACCTAACCTGGAGTCGCAGCCAGGGCTTCTTGTACTCTACTAGTCGTGAAAGCACATTATTGTTCCATGCACAGCCCCAACGTCAGATCTCTCCCCACCCCTGAGGCTCCCACTGAAATCAAGTGCCAGACATTAACCTCACAATTACCAGTATACAATGCAGATAATGTAGTATGAACAACCTCAAAACTCACCTCAGACCCATCACTGCAAAAATGCTATGAATCAATCAATCACTGTGTGTCATGCCTTGACTAGAGGTCAGTAACATCTCAGCCAATTATAAGCTTGTTGGAGTTAAGCCTCAAGCACAGTGATCATATTTTAACATGTTACATTAAAAATATTGTATCATGAAATGTCAACACTTAGAAGTTCTACATAATTCAGTAAATTGATGCTTTTCACATGACTGATGTATGATGCAGCAAAACTGGATGTAGGTAAAAAATCCATTCAGTCTAGACCACTGGATTATATGACAGCAATGTACATAAATGTATTGAAAAAAATGTGTGGGTATTTAAGGTTCTACATCGCAACCAACCCTTAAGAAACTATCACTTATTAAGTTTGGAGGAAGCACCAAAGAAGAATCCAATAATCATCTGCAAAGGCTAATAAAATACTCCTCCCTTTTCTAACTACATATTTGTGTGGGCGTGATCATCTTCATATACTTCAACAAAAATGACATATTGCTACTGAGCGATTACAGAAGCATATATGAAAAGACGACTGTCTTTTATTAAGACAGTCATTATAAAGACTTGCCAAAAAGAGAACGATATGACTCTTCTCACTAGATGTTATGGTAGTTTGTTTGCCTTGGAAGTGGTTATCTTTCATTTAAAATGTTACTTATGTTAACATGTAATGGGTTTACTTTTCTTTGAGGAATCCATAAATTAAAATGTATACCTTAAAACATTTTAATATCTAATATGGTAATTACTGATAAATAAAACTGGTATGAACAGAGCCTTTCTGGGGTACTCAGTAATTTTGAGTAGTGCAAAGGCATCCTGAAACTTACAAACTTCAAGAACCAATGAACTAGACTAAGCTATACTGGTTTGCAAAGAGATGGTTCTTTGATTCAGCCCAGTCCCCAAGTACTTCTGCTACTTTGGGCCCATTAACTTACCGCGCTGAGATTCTGTTTCCTTAGCTATCAAATGAGATGATGGTACAACAGTGTCAATCCACGTTTCAAGTAGGAATAAAGCTTAAGGTCTATTTCCTCTTTAAAAAGAAATATAATCTGGCCATCACATAAGATCCGATTGCCACCTAAATTGAAGTTCATCCACACATCCTCCCCCAAAGAACAAAGAGAACAAATAAAACTATCCAAACCCAGTTTACAGCTTACCCAGGAGACAGGGAAAACTATAAGCTTCACATCCATGAAAACAGACAAACATCTGGAGTAGCGGACCACACCGGAGCACAGTCAGGAAAGGATCCCCAGAAGAGAAGAGAGGTCCTGGTGGTGGCAACAGCACAAAGATTATGTCCTGAAAATGTCCCGGCATGAGTGTATATAAGTCTAACCCGAGGACAGTTTTGATCACTGGATCACAGGATTATTTACCAGAGCATAGAAAGGAAAGAACTTGTAAAATACATGGGATCAAGGGGGGCGATTCGGAGAAAGCACCATTTGGGGTTCGATGATATCCCCTGAAATGAAGTGTCCTTCGGAGGCTTGGTGTTTAAGGGAAAATGAAAAAGGCATATGAAAGGGTTTGCTAAAACAAGGCAGCCAAGGAATCAAAAGAAGACAAATCAGGAGGGATACTTATTAAATAAATTTCGTCTTAAGGTTGTGGCAAAAGATTGCACTCTTGAAATTAAAAACAAAAGACGAACAGGTAAACTTCCTAAAGTGTCCATCTGCACTTCGTAAAATTACCTGCTGACGCTGATTTAAGAGAATCCAAAAACAAGTAAAAACTTATCATTCACACAATGAATTTAAAAGAAGAGAACAGAAAATTGGAATCAAATCTTTTCAGCTGAAAACAGCACTCTCCGCATCTATTAAAAAAAAAACCCTCAAAGCAAATGAAAAATAAAATACAACATTTTGACAAAAATTAAATATAATTAAACAAGCACTACATATGTGACAGAACACCATGAATTCAGATGTCAAAAGAAAGAGGTGAAAAGCATCAGAAAGTAAGATGTACATATAGAACAGGCAGAGAAGACTCAATATTTACCTCATTTGAGTTCTCGGGGGAAAAAAAATCAAAACTGAAATGAAACTAATATTGTAAAATATAATTCAAGAAACCTCCCTGACAGAAAAGAAAACTTAAATCTACTTCCTGAAAGCCCCTGGGGAAAATCATGTAACTGGGGAAAATGTGTCAATCAACTCTTGAGACATTTCATAATAGAACTCTAAGACTTTTAAAATAAAGAAGAGTTCTCTGTTTCAATCCAAAAGACAAGAAGAAAATAAATTGGGTTGGCAACAGACTTCTGGACAGCAAAAAACATAGCAATAGCACAACAGTATTTTTAAGAAACTAAAAAACAGAA